>NC_090934.1:145096130-147878630 GCF_040938575.1 Ambystoma mexicanum
AAGATTTGTTAACACCTTTGGCATTAAGACCTACAGACCTTACAGAAATTGGATGTATGAATATAAAATACTAAGACAATAGAAAGCCGGTGAACTTATGCTAAAAGAGATTTAAAGTAAAAACACAAGCCAGATCTGGAAGTTCCTTAATTCCACTACCAACACTTTGCAATTGGCCTCACAAATTAATGGGGTGATGGAAAAAGACTGGACCACCCACTTTTCCTCTCTTTAGACAGCTCCCATAACCTGCTCTTCTGTAAATTGAACTGAATCAATGTCTAGATTTGAATTGGAATTTGATGCGGATGACATTCGCTATCACATTAATAAAGCTAGTATGTCTCGAGCCCCAGGCCCGGATGGTTTATTTAATGCTGTCTTAAAAAAGAATCCGGACCTCTGGGCTTCTATTCTCTATAGCATGTTCCAAATAATTCAACATACTCAGGAATTACCGAAATCTTGTTGTCATTCAATCATAGTCCCGATTCATAAAAAGGGAGATTGTCAGAATCCTATGAGTTACTGGCCCATTTCCTATTGGATGCGCCCGGGAAAATATACTGCAGACTAGTCCTCCGCGATCTAAATGCCTGGTCATTGGTTACCCACAGAAGAGACCCTTTTCAAACGGGCTTTGTAGCCGGATTAGGTACTGCAATTAACATAACATTACTCAAAGCTTTGAAATTGTCCTATCCCATGCAGAACCAGCCATTATACCTGGCTTTTGTTGACTTCCACATGGCGTTTGATTCAATTGACAGAGAGCTACTTCTAAACAAGCTACTTAAATACGGATGCCCTCAATCGTTAGTGAAAATTGTGACCCTCCTACACACGAACACTTCAGTCCAAATCAAGATCAATTTGAAAGGCCTCCTGTCTAACATCATTAAGACCGAAAGGGGGCTCAAACAGGGATGCATACCTGCTGCTACACTTTTCAATCTTTTATTACTGGATTTAGGGGACACTTTCGTTGACATACCAAGTGATGCGCCAAAACTAGATAATCAATTAATAGCATGGCTACTCTATGCGGATGATTTGGTGCTGTTGTCCCAGACCCCTTCTGGGTTGCAAACTCTTCGATAAGTACTTGCCCAATATGTTTCCAACAATAATCTAACGATAAACCATGAAAAAACACAAATTATCGAAGTGGGGAAACCAAAATCAACATTCTCAAACAAGTTTCAGTGTTCAGTAGGAAATCAAACGTTAAAAGTTGTGTCAGAATACAAATACCTAGGAGTGAACTTTAATAACTCCATCTCTGACAAAACTGATGAAGTAACAATAACATCTAAACTCCTCATGCTAACATCTCAAGCGAGAATCCTGCTACATGAATTTGGCAAATTCACATGTGTACCTATTATGACCTTCTATCAACAAAAGGTCATACATATTATTACTTATGGTATGGAAGCTGCTCTTCCGAGAACTCAACAATTTTGGAATCGATTTGAATCTATATTCTGGAAAAACGTACTCAACCTACCAAAGAGCACTCCATCCATGTTACTTAGATTGGAACTTGGTCTATTGTCTATACATGTGCAAGTCACTTGGAAAATGTGTGCCTTTCTTTGGAAATGTTTGTTGGGACTGAGTAGTCGAAATAGTCTTGCCATCATAGCCAATCACCTATTGGCCTCTAAACAGATTTTTCCTCTGACTTGGAGAACACATACTATGGACGCACTAGCTAATGCAAATATCTCAGTTGACCTTCTTCTCTCAAATCCAAACTGAGCTACGAATAAATTATATCAGGCTGATTAGCTACTTACACAAGAAAAATGCTTGACATTAAGAGATTTTGACAGAAATCTATTTCGTCACAAACGATTGCACACAATGGCAGATTATCTCGTAAAATGTCCATCGCCTCTTCGAAGAATGAAGATCTTGAGATTTTGCCTTAATTTATGGCCTGTTAACGAAATATTGGCTTAGACGAGGCTTGCTCAAAAAAGAATTAGCCCATTGTTGGTTTTGCAAAAAGGAATCACATGAAGAAACCCTACGTCGTATCATTACTAAATGCAAAGTTTTCACATCCCAACGCTTAAAACTCATTACTCATATGTCACCAATGTTTATCCAGAGGAATAATAATGAACTGTGGTCTGAGATATTTGGTTCTCGCAAAATCTCAGTCAGAATTGCGACTATGCACATTTTAGATTTTGCTTTTCCTTTTAAGGCAGATCCTAACATGAAAACAAAATGAAAAACACTGTTTGCTCATTTTCTTTCTTTTTTATAAATTCGTCTGTTTTTTTTTTCATTTTCCTTTTTCATTTTTCATTCTCCTTTTTCTTTACGAAGATGTAATGATCTTGGTATTCTGTTATTTGAAGATGTATGACATATTTGTGTCCCTTCTTTTTCTCTTCTCCTTTCTTTTTCTATGTTAGGATTAATATGCAAAACTTTGTACATAATCATGTTTTTAGATAATGTGAACAACATTATTAATGATAAATTATATGTATTTGTAAAGTTGAATTATCTACTAATCCAAATAAAAATAAAAAAATAAAAAAGAATTGAAGGTAGGGGGCGCTTGGTCAATAGAACAGGCAAAGGGAGGAGTGAGAGATAGGGGAGAGAACCTGGATTCTCCTAGGGGTGATACCATGTTTTCAGGATTACATTTATATTTGCAAAGAGGGCTAAATATGGAATCAAACGAGGGAGAGAGCAACCTTAAAATGTATGATGTGGTCAAGGGGAGTGGGATCGACAGGCGGGGTAAAAGAGGGTTGCGAGGATGAGGTCCAGGAGGTTTTAATGAGCAGAGTTTGAACAATCATGAAGGGTAAAAAGACAGTAAATCAAAAAGCCTAAAGCTATTTGGTGGCAGGAATAGATATTGGGGAGGTTCCTGAGTATGGGCATGGGTACCTAGGTAAGGCCAATAATTATAATTAGTTATTTATAACACGCTTAATACTTAAGAGGTTTTGAAGCACAGACACCGATTCGTAACTGTGATGCTCTGCGTCCTCTTGCTTCCAAGACGTTGTGTTTCCACTGAGCTATACTACCCGTGAAATAGGAAGTCAAGGTCTGACAAAGAGGAGTGGAGCGAGTTAGGAGATGTACATAAGAAGGATGCAGAGTGGAGTTGGTGCAAACAGTTGAATAGAGGTATTTACTAGAAGGATGGGGAAAGTCAAAAGGAGTCATTGGGGTACATGTGTTCGCCCTGTAGATTAGCAGGCCAAGTCCCCAACCTCGTCTGACAAGTCAAGAAGAGCAGGAGTAAGTTGTGGTGTCCGTATGGATGGCAGGAAGAGTGTCTGTGTCACCAGGTCTCAGCAACCGCTATGACGGCAAAATGGGGGAGGGGGGATTTAAAAGATCAGCGATAAAGGAAGCGGGCCTTTTTCTACAATGGTTGAGCTTTCCAGAGCTTCAGAATAAGGGTAGAGGTTTACGAAGAAGAGGGAGAGAAAGTAGAGGTACTAAGGAAAAGGAAAGGGGGTAGATTATTTCAGACAATTATCTATGGCCAAGGTTTCTTTGCAAAGTGGTTCTTAGTACGTGTCAGGCTGGGATAGAGGAAAGAGGGTCAGGCTGGGATAGAGGGTCAGGCTGGGATAGAGGATAGAGGGTCAGGCTGGGATAAAGGATAGAGGGGTGGAGGCCTGGTGGGCAGAGAAGAACTAGCTTAATGGTACAATGAGAGGCAAGAGGTTGAGAGTTAGAGAGTGAACGGGACTTTGAGGTAGGTAAAGAGGGAGTAAAGGAGTCAGAGCGATCAGCGTAAAGTTATTTGAAGGTGATCTGATCCACTGAACACAGCTGGATGTTCAGACACCAGGGAAAGGAGTGCCATTCGCCTACCTATAAATATGGGGGGGTCACTAGGGGATAGTGGTCGGTAGGAGGCTGCAGGGTGAAGGCATAGGATAGTACGGAGGCATGGGAGCCGAAGATGGGCAGTTAAGGATAAAGGTTGGCTGAAAGGGACTGCCACATTGGCGGATGGCAAACCTAACAGGAACAAGGGGTAGGTGGCCGGTGCAACGAGAGCCATTTAGAAGAGGCAGTGGAATCCATGGTCTGTAGATCAAAGCAGCCAAATGGCATGTCAGTCTCTGTGCATGCTTTGCAGACTTGCAGGTCCTCTAATGTAGCCTCAATGACCCCAAATGGGGAGTAAGGGTGGGATCATCGGCAGGGGGGACCTAGTGGCAAATTGGTCATCGTTAGTGAAATTCAAAGGACAGATTGGCTGGCTAGTAAAGCGCGCTGGACATTTCCAATACCAAAGTCTGGTCCTCCAATGAGGACCACCAACATTGCTATGTCCTATTGTTCCTGTAAGGTCCCCAGCACAGCACCAAGAGTTTGTGTGGGCTCTTGCATGGTAAGATCATGCTGTATTAAGGGCCCTCACATACTCATGACTGTGGACTGAGGACTATTAAGACATTGCATTTCTGGTCCTTGATCAAGGGCACGCTTAGGGTTCTTGTGACCTTGAACGTGTGTGGAGTAGTCCGTGATCTGAATGGGCTGCTGGGAGTGGGTTGTGTGAACGGTGGGTGGGCGAGGCGTTGAAGGGGTCAGTGATGTGGTAGGGCTGTTGCGCTAGTCTGGGTGGTAAGTGTGGGTCAAAGAGTGGCTTGGATTGGTGCGTTTGAGTGGGCCTTTGAGTGGGGGAGTGGTCAAATGGCTGTGCGTATCTAATTAGCATACAATTGCAGACCTAGTTGTTTTCAAGCTAGAAGCGAATATGCATGCCTAGGTAGAATGATTTTTTTTTAAATACAAGGCTCCTTAAGGTTTCCACTCGTGTAGTCGAAAAAAAATAATAAAACATGATGTGTAGGAACAAGCCCTACGCACAGCTGTAATGCGGTCTTCTGGATAGAATTATAATCACATGAGAAAATTACCTTCTAAACGCGCGGATCCAGACACTGGGGGTTTGAGCGCAAAACAAAGCAACTGTGTTTGCCCTGTTCACATGAAGAATGCCTTTGTGCCTTTGTTTTTGGCAATAAACCCATTCTATACAGGACCTGAAATGTACACAGCATTAGCTGTGCCAGGAATGTTAAATGCCATGTTTTCTGTATTATAATACTTCTCTAATGGGCACTATTAGTGGCAATTTAGCGCTTATATGTTAAAGGCAGTGTACAGATGCGAGATTTGCTGCTTCCAATTATAACTAATTTCTCTCGTCACTTCATTGCAGGGGCTTTTATGTCACGGAACAGTAGGGGAAAACACACTTTAACATCACATATCTAGGTAAAAACTGTATGAAGATACTCTAATACCGTTATATTAGCAGGAAATGGGAGCGTTTCGAGCGCTTCCAGGGGCTGCGCTTCAGGTGTACCCAGCGACATGCCCACCCGTGGCAGGAATGCACAGCGACTTGCACTCATTAGGGTAGGCATGATAAATTACAGCAACCCCGCTGGTTGCATAGGTTGTGCAACCTCAGGCCTCAGACAGCAAAGCTATGCTTCAGAGCCCGCAGATCTCTGCTGATCAGTCCCCGGAAAGCTAAGCTATCCCTCAACACATACACACAGGTAAGTGTAAGGGGCCTCAGCAGGCCTGGCACGCTCTGAGCATATACAAAACTAAAGAGGGATGGATGCAAAACCATTGGATTAATCATAATCACCGGCATTCATTGGCATCTATGTCGTTTCATCAAGCACTTTTTTCCGCCCAGGGAATCTTTTTCGATGCATTTATTTTCTAAAAAATGTTCTAAACATTTTTAAAAAAAATATTTGGTGAGTCCCCTCCCCAAGTCCCCCATTCCCTGTATTGTAAACCCAAAAACCAACCCCTATCAACTCCTTTTAACCCCTGACTCCAAACCCCAAATATTTAAAAGTTTTTTTCGATGAAATTGCCTCGAAAAAAATGCCTCTTAAAAAATCCCTGCCGATGAAACAACTGCATACCATTCCCTCAGTGCAACGTTCCAAACCATCATTTTCTGGCCTGCTGTGCCATCACAGAGTGGGAAAAACGAAAGATTGTGTTCGCCCTCCAACAGCCCGAACAGTTGGCCACATCCCTTTGACCCGTTTACTTGGATGGCTTCCATTGGTCACAGTCCCAAGACTTTCGGAACGCTGCTACCTTTCTCTCAGGATGTAGACTGACACAAAAGTAAACAATGGCCTGTAAGGTTGTCCAGTGCAATGATGGTGATTCTGATAAATTAAACACCCAGAATCCATCATTAGAGAAGGTAGCGGGGTTGGTCCCTTGTTGCTGAGTGGGCAGGTGGCCTACCACTTTGGCTTGGACTGCTCTCATTGGTGGCAGGACCAAGTGTGCTTTGCATGTGCTGTACCCTTTCTTTAGTAGTGCAGACAGGCTAAAATATGATGGGTTGGCAGGTCGCCCCGAGCAATGCAGCAATGCCAGGGGTTATGTTTAATTCAAACTCTTCCATATAACCGGGATGCCAATTAGCTGTGTATCAGCAGGTGGAGGCATAATGCTTCCCAAGTTGTTTGTAGGAAGTGAAACTTTGCTGTATGTTAGCAAGAATGTGTCTCTGCTCTCCGGCACGTGACATTCAAATGATGATTTGCTGTGTGGTACCAGGTGAGGGCAGGGAAGGTGGCGGATTTATTTATTTATCTAGTCATTCATATAGCGCTCTTATCCCAGAGGCATCTAGGCGCTTTTAGTTTAAGAGATTGGTTACATTTAGAGCATATTGCATACAGTTACAGTCATTCATACAGGATTCACTGTGCTGTGGTAGCAGGCAGAATGCACGTTGTCCTGTGTGTCACAGGCAGTGGGTGCTGCTGTGCCGTGTTCCATTAGGCAGAGGATCCTACTTTGCTCTTTGACATCAATCATGCTGGCGTATGTAGTTTGGGCTGCAACCCTGGGTCACCATTTACCAATGTATAAGCAACTGCACGGTACGCAGCAGTCCCTCTGCTAATCTCTGCTACACCAACTAACTTCACAACCTCCACCACCATGCCATCCACCATGGCGCTCACTTTTAACACCCATCGAGGCACTATATTGGTAACCGCTTAGGTCAACCACACCGTACACCATTTCAATGTCTATTCACACTAGAGAAGACAACTCACAAACCAATCCTTGCACCTTCAACAGACTCCTCAATGCTCTCACACATCACATTGCTCAGTTCATATCCCTACCACATCACCCACTGCACTATACACTTTACCACTCATCTCCAACACGCCAGGCTGTAACACACTTGTAAACGTACCTCCTCCCAAATGTTCAACTGCAACTCCCCAACCAATCCAATTACTCAGCACTTTTGCATCACTCACTCCGTCACTCCCTTCCACCACACTAGGCACCACAAAACGACTTAAGTCTCTTCCAAACAGTTTATCCAAACTAAAGAGCGTTCTTTCACCATGCAAACTTCCTCTGCCAGCCTGATCACCTTTATTGCACTCACTATGCCCATTAAATTACCCACCCCATACCTCCACGATGGTACACATTAGCCTGCCCACTTCTCTCCTTCCCACAGGATGCAGTCAATATACAAATCAAATACAAATCAAAGTGACCATGCCAAACCCATTTAGCCCGTCCAAACGCACAAGACAGCACACACCCTGGAGGGTGAATGTCATTCCCGCATCCAGAGTGATTTTAAAGGACATCCCACAGTGTACGCTTTACATCCCTCCCGTCTTTCCCGAATCCAAGTGATTTGCCCGCAGCTGAAAGTACCGTGGGCAAATCGTTCGCATGAGAAAGGTGTGAACTACCAAAGTTTCGCACCTTTCTCATGCAAACACACAGAAATTCTCACACCCACACACACACAGAACACACCCATAACACACCACCTACCCACACCCTCAGCACACCCCCACCCTCACCCCAAACTTAAACAAACCCCACTTACCTTCATCTTCACACTGGTTCCCTGCGGCACCAGTTCCCTTTCACTTCCGTGATCGGGAACCGGTGCTGCAGGGTCCTTTTCTTTTCTTTTCTTTTCTTTTTTTGTATTGGAAGGCTGTGGGTTGTCCCCCACAATCCCCGCTCACTATACCATGAAATATAGTGAGCGGGGGAATGCGGGGGACACCCCCGCAGCCCCCGTTCTTTTATTTTTTATTTTTTAAAAGGAAGGCTGTGGGGGAGTCCCCCATATCTCGCACTCACTAAGTCACTATACCATGAAGTATAGTGAGCAGGGCAATGCGGAGGGACACCACAGCAGCCCCCGTTTTTTTTCAATGCTACCACCAAAGGTTCAAACTTTTGTTGTTCGAACCTTTGGTGGTGGCATTTTTTGAACTTTTGGTCAATGCGACCATATTCTTTAGGGAATTTCGACCTAAACCGTCTTTCCTGGGTATCTGTTGTATGCTAAAGTCTGCAGAAGTGTATGTAATTACAGTTACCACTCCCATTATGGCATTGTTGCAGTTGGTAATTGCCACCTGTGGTAAACATAGTGACATCATTTCATAGTTGCCAACATGATCCATTCCAATCTGTAGGTGCCTGCCCAGTCCTGGATTTTTTCTTTGCACTTGTAGTACAAGGTTTATAGTGGGAAACGTGAACTACAAGTCCCAGAATGCACACGAAAAAAGACTGGACAAGCACTTACAGAATGGAAGGGATCATGTTGGTCACTATGCTATTTTAGCAGCTACTTCATTCTTCGGTCGCCCAGTGTATCGATAAACATGTTCATCCCTGTCACATTCCTGAATTTGCTCCATAGGATTTTTGTACATGGATCATGGTCATATGTCCATGGTCTCTATCCATGTAGCAGGGATATAGCACTGACCACTATTCGCCATTGCCACACGTGGCCAGCTTTGATTGTGTAGAAAGCCATTTGAATTTGGTTTGGTCATGATCCATTGTTCTCCATCTTTGATTGTCCTCATCCCTTTTCCCACTGATGCAAATTAACTGGAGGAATCTTACCGTTTAGGAGTAGAACCTGTAATTCTATCATCAATTAAAATAGACTTACTATTTTTCAGCACCACCTCAAAGGAACCCCAACTCTGAAACTCCACTTTCTAATATTCAAACTTATTCCAGCCAATTATTCACCTTTCTCCTTTTCCCTAAAAATCTAGTTAATCTAAATGATTTTCTTTTCCACAATCAGCCTGCAAGATGAGGGAGTTACATGAATCATATGCAGTGCATGGCAGAGTGATATGATATGATATGGCATTTGTAACGCGCCTATACACAAGTCTTTCAAGGCGCGACGAGGCGGGGGGGGGGGGCAAGGGGAGACAGACAACGATCCTACTAGGCCAGGTGTCATTCAGATTGCGCAAGTGCAAGGGTAGGGGGACTGGGAAAGTGCAAGGGGAAGGGGAGAGAGGAAAGTGCAGTACATGGTTAGTAGAATACAAGATAAATAATAGGGCCAGCTGGTGGCAAGTGCAAGGAAAGTGCAGTACATGGTTAGTAGAATACAAGATAAATAATAGGGGCAGCTGGTGGCAAGTGCAAGGTAAGTGCCGGGAGAAGGGGCTGTAGGATACAGAGACAGTCCCGTAGTGCAGGTAAGCAGTGCATGGAAGAGTGGCTGGGCCAAGGACCGAGATCGGTGAGTGGCCCAGTTACAGATTCATTGCAGATTCAGTGATTTTAGCAGGGGAGAGAGGGAGAGAAAGCGGAGGCAAAGAGGAAGGTTTTGAGGTGCTTCCGGAACCGGAGATGGTTCTCCTCAAGTTTCAGGGAGGCAGGAAGGCTGTTCCAGAGGGAGGCCCCTGCTGCGGAGAGAGATCTACCCCCAGCTGGTTGCTTGGAGAAGCGGTTGACACTGAGGTAGTTGGAGGTGGATGAGCGAAGAGCTCGAGAAGGAAGATATTTAGGAAGAGAGAGTTGAAGGTATTTTGGCCCAAGGCCCCAGAAGGCCTTGTGGACAATGCAGAGGGTTTTGAACTTAATCCTCGTAGCCACTGGGAGCCAGTGTAGCGATTTCAGTCCTGGAGAGATACGGTCCCTGGGCTTGAGGCCAAGGACAAGTCTCGCAGTCCTGTTCTGGATGAGTTGCAAAGGGCGGAGAGTAGAGGCAGGAAGATTTAGATAGAGGCTGTTACAGTAGTCCCACTTCGAGAGAACCAGGGCTCTGGAGACAGTGAGCTTCTGGGGGAAGGAGAGGAAAGGAAGGATACCTCTGAGGAGGTGTAGCTGGTAGTGTGACTTCTTAGAGACGTCAGATATGTGAGGAGAGAAAGAGAGTGTGGAGTCGAAGATGACCCTAAGGTTTTTTGCCTTGCAGGTAGGAGCAGGAAGAGGGCCAAGGGAGGCCGACCAGAGAGCTGCAGGGAAGGAGGGAGTGGGTGTGCCGATAAGTAGAATCTCAGTCTTGCTGGCATTAAGGCAGAGGTCGTTGGTGGCACACCATTCCTGGATAGTAGAAAGACAGTCAGAGATGAGGGAAGGGGAAGAGGAGGCTGAGGGTAGCCTGAAAATGAGCTGGGTATCATCTGCATAGCACTGAAAGTTGGGACAGAGAGCGGCGATGCGGTGAGCAAGAAGTGCCAGGTACTGGTTGAAAAGCCAGGGGGAGAGGCTAGATCCCTGGGGGACACCACAGGTAGAGAAAAAGATGTCAGAGAGGAAGGAACCCAGTTGGATCTGGGAGGGTCGATTGGAGAGGAAGGAGGTCAGCCACGCCAGAGCTTGACCAGTGATACCCAGGTTATCACGGAGACGGTTGAGCAGGATGGTGTGGTTGACGGTGTCAAAGGCAGAAGAGAGGTCGAGCAAAATGAGAACACAAGGGGTGCTAGAGTCAAGGTTTGAGAGCAGGTCCTCACGGATGTTCAGGAGAGCAGTTTCCATGCTTCTGGCAGCTCTGAAGCCAGACTGATGGTCATGAAGACTACCAACAGATTCAGCATGGAGATTAAGCTGGGAGATGGCCAGTTTCTCCAGGAGCTTGCCCAGGAAGGGAGTGATAGAGATTGGGCGATAGTTAGCTGGGCAGGAGGGTTCGGAAGAGGGTTTCTTAAGAAGGGGGTGCACAAGGGAGTGCTTGAGGGGGGATGGGAAGACTCCAGAAGTGAAGGTGTGATTGCAGAAGTCAGCCAGGGCAGGCGCCAGGGAGTCGATGTGGTCCTTGATAGTTTTGGAGGAACAGGGGTGGACCTGTTTTGACGAGACTTTCATAGATCGGACTTGTCTCGAAACCTCGTCAGCAGAAAAAAGGGGAAAGGCAGAGAAGGAGGGAGGAGGGGTGGCTGCAGAAGGGCCAGAGAGAGAGCAGGGAATAGAGGCGGGGAGGTGATAGGAGGAGAGTGGTGAGCTCTTCTAGCTGGATAGAGAAATGAGTTTCTGTTTCCTGGAAATGAATCAATTTGCATACCCACAATCCTGTGCGCAATTATTGTGAGACACACTTTCATTCCTGCATACATTCCTAAATTCACAGCGCACGTATACACACATCTTTCCATCCAACACTGCTGATAATGTTTCACTGTAGAATTCAATACATTCACCCTAACATCGTCAGGGTCCTTGAAATGTGTGCACCTGCACTGAGCAGACAAGCGTTGCTTAACAGATTGTCATACGACTCATCTTTTTAATTTATTTTCTGTTTGCGTGTTTTTCACTGATTGCTTGAAAGCAGATATGATGCTATTACTGAAAGGTAAATATTTCAGTGGGATTGGTTGTTTCAGATACAATAATAGTGAATGGATGTTATGCTGTTTTGGGGTAAATATTGCACACCATTGCTATTCATTTAAAACACAAACTGTTGAAAATCCAGGGGTATAACTAACAAGGAATAATCAAACATTCAACTCCATGTAAATGTTTTGTTTTATCCATGGTTATTCATGGTAATCCAAACCCTTCGGGATAAGGAAAATCATTTATGTCTGCAGTACCACAGACATCAATAGAAAATGTACAATAAAGGATGTGGAGTGTACTTAAATTGTGCAAATGGACCTAAATGAAAGTGATTAATACTGGAATTTGCAATTCGTAATCATTAACAACATCAGAAAAATATACATAGAAGAAGCCATTCGATGTGTGTAAGTGATTTAATCCAAGCACAGCCGACACGTGTTTCGACCACTGGGTCGTTATCAAGGCTGCTATTAATACAGTTATAACACTTCCAACATCAATAACACAGAAAGCAAAAGGACATAGGGTATTTTGTGTTGTGTGTAAAAACTTTTGCAAAATGTTGGTGTGAAGTGAAATGCCACAACATTAAGACACAAATGATACACCAATTATAGTGCATTAAAAAGAAACACAAATGAACACAAAATATGTATACATACCCAAAATAGGGCACAGACAATCATGTAGGACGAAAGCAGGAGTAGGGGAATAAGACATGAGAATTGTTTAGCACATGGAAAGGATTTAGCTGCTCAAAATGCTAAATTAATGTTTAACTCTGTTCAACAGAATTTGTTACAGCTATTGGTGTTGTTATTGCAATTTGATCCAGTCTAGGTGATCATTATCTACAGATGGTGCACATATACCATTGTTTTGAAGCATTATTAAGACCCATTACTTAGCGACAAAGTACCTCGTGTGATTGTTACTAGTCATGCATTTTGTATGGTGCTGGTAACTCACCAGTCTAGTGTTTCTGGGCAAAATCCCTATAGGGAAATAGGAAAGTATTTATGGTCAATAGTGAAAGTAGCCAATTCATAAATCATGGAGAGGTAAGTGCAGAGAGAATGGGGTGCATGGTGCTTACCCTGGTAGATTATAGTATCTTGGATAAGAAAAGTAGATACTACGCTGCAAAAAATGGTTCCTCAGTCAAAGAAACCCCTGTGGTAGGTCATCTGAGTGCATGGCTTGAGTGCCTATAAAAATAGGTCAGTATCACAAAATGCATTGCCTATAGGCAGGATATGCACATTTACAGGAATGTTATTTGCATCAATAGAAAATGGCTATTTGTGAACTGTCCTTCAGCCATTTACCATGTTGGTCGGTCAAGTGGCATGGCAAGTAAGGTGCTTGCTTTGACATCAGTGCAGAGCCTGCCCACGCAGGTTCAAATCCCGCCAGGGCCAAACTTAGCCTTTCATCCTTCCGAGGTCGATAAATGAACACCACACACAGTGGGTAATAATAAGCAGCGCTCAGATACCTGAGGGTTCATAGCGCTATATAAATGGGACATTATTAATCATTATTTCTGTGGTTTTCAATGGGTAACCGTGGTCGAAATTCATGCTCAAGATAGGGTCATCCATGGACTTGGGCCGTGACTGACCACATTGGAAAACCATGTTTTATCCATGAACTTAAAACAGCGTAAAAACGACCACGGGCTTGAATTCAGGGTAGGGTAGGGTAGGGTAGGGTAGGGGGCACAGGTTTCAGACGGATGCAAAAGATCCACCAATCATAACAGCTGTACACACCCTGCAAGTTCAGCAAATGGCTGATATTTCTGTTTCTCCATTTTTAAGAATAGTTCAGAAATGACTCCCTATTTGGTGGTAATATCCACTGGCAGTTTCTAGCATCCTCTGCAACGTGCTGTTCTTCATCTCCAGTGGTATTTCCACTTACCACTGGCAGTATTCAAATGGCCTTTTCCAGAACGAGGACCACACGTGCCTCTCTATTTTAGATGGTAAATGTCATCTTTTTTTGTGGGCATGTCCTATCTCACAAAGCTAACATTGAATGCCAATGAATCTCTGGTTCTCGGGAGTATTTCCGGGTTGTCCCGGGGTCATGAACCCACCGATGAATCACAGCGCTGCAGGACACAGGCTTTGTAGATCACTCTCAAGCAGTCGCAGTCGAATACATCAACTCGTAAGCAGCTTTGCACAGATCCTAAAATATCGAGTTTCTTCAGTTTCACAGTCTCCTTATTTCCTTGCCACTGCCATTACCAGAGCGTGCAGTGCTACCACCGTATAATTTCTCAATTTTCCTTCAAACTAATTTTGACAAAAAATGAATCAGTCTGCAATTGGTCCTTGCAGAACAGAAAACAAATAGAAAACAAACATAAAAATGATTATGATTACCAAAAACGTTGGCTCACTGAAGCCTAAATTGTAGGCTACCTCGATAGCTGCTTTTGAGGGGGAAGGAGGTGGGGGGGGGCTGTGAACGTGGGCATGTCACTCTGTTTTAGGGTCTTTGTCAATGGCCTGGCTGGTTTGAATTGATCGCTTAGTGTCCCATCTCGCCAGTGTTTTCCCCAAACAATATCTCTGAATTGTCCGCCTTGCCGGTTTGTGTGGGCCGTGACCTCACGCCTCACCCCGTGGTCACAGGGTCATGACCCGGTGGCGATTGTTTCTTCTTTCTGTGTTGCTTTGAATCATGGTGGTTGGTTAAGGTTTGAGAATGAACCGGAGCATCAAAGTGTGTGTGTGTGGGGGGGGGGGGGGGGAATAAGGTACACAATCCTACAGAGGAAAGCAGAGTAGAGGGGTTCTGACTGCTCCGAACATAGGCAGATAGTGCCATGCCATTCACTCTTTAATGAGCTTCATGATTAAGACAGTGGGGGTGGGGCAGCACAAGTGAAATGCCAGAAAGCAATCTCTATAGAACTGCATACATATCAACACTTCCCATTCCATTAAGGAGATGAACGCAGGTTCCTGGTTTTAGCTTCCAATTCTGCTCCTTGTAGTCCTGGGTTTACAATGGGGTAATCCAGGACTACAAATCCCAGAATGCAAAGTTAAAATCATGTCAGGATTAATATCTCCGGAATTGAATGAGGCATATTGGGTAGTATGGAACTGGGGGGAAAGCTAGTGAAATAACAGTCTGAAATCTAGGTAGGGTTGAGCCAGTGAAATGACAGTCAGATAGCCTAATCAGGATGACAGAGGTGCGGTGTGAGATGTGGTGTTTTTAAATATGAGTGGGGGATGGAGCAAGGCCCACTGCCGGGATGGCAACTTTAGAGGAATGAAACAGGCTGCAATTCGAGAGCCCCCTAGACAGTTGTGGCTGGTGAATTTTTGAACTGGAGGGGCGAAAAGGTATGCCCCTAATAGTGTGAGCAACCGACAAAGTGAGGAACCTCAAACTGAAGAAAGGTGATTCATGGTTTCTCCACATTAAATACATATTTTTAAATACATACTGGATTATAATTGTGCCTTTTACAGCACTTTTTGTGAAAAGTTGGGTATAAAGCCACACAGTTTGCAATCTGTTTTGAATGGTAGCATAATAAAAAATAAAAAAAAGGAAAAGAAAACAATGAATGGAAGTCACCAAGAGTGCACAGGACTATTTTCCAATGTATTTTGTATGACGTCTTTGCCCACAACATATTCCAGCATGTAAAAATGTTAATGCTGGCTGTGTTCATAAATGTCCATGAAGCCTGCCCCAATGTATGCGAGTATTAGCATGCCATTAAAACATGCCACATGAATAAAGTGTGTCCAGACTTCTTGTACTAACATAGGCCAGTGCACCACATAATTACACTTATATTTTATTTTACCCTTGATGCAATGTACAAAAATGCCATGGCACACAAAGAATATATGGTCAGACTGGACTCACCATTGTAAGCAAGTGTAGCCACATTATAACAATCATGATATTTGCTTTACTGTTGATGCAAGTAAAATGTAACAAATATACATAGGCACAGCGTAATAATAAGCAGCGCTCAGATACCTGAGGGTTTGTAGCGCTATATAAATGCCATATTATTATTATTATTAAATGCCATGCCACAATGAGAAAGTAAATGCACACTTGATACCATAGGCTAGCTAAACCACGTCATGAGACATATCATGTTTGCTTAAGACTTGAGACAATTATAAAATTCCATGCCACAGTAAGATAGTATATGGAGACTCGCACCACTAATGTAGGCCATTCTTGCCACATAATAACACTTATCAGGTTTCATTTACCCTTGATGCCAAGTAAACATGTAATGGCACTTTAATAAAGAAAATGCACAATGTAGGTCAGTCTAGTCATGTAAAAAGACTGATCATGTTTTCTTTACCCTTGATGCACAGTAACTGCATCAAGGGTCAAGCAAACATAAGTGTTATTATGTGGCTTGACTGGCCAACAATGAATGTAGTCAGGTGAAGTTGTGCTTCTCTCAGCAAGCTGTGCCTCTTAGCTGTGCCTCTAAATAAGAGTATTGTTCATCCCCCCATGGTTGCATGTGGTGTTGTCTGCCGTTCCCTTGCCCCCCCCCATGGTTGCATGAGGTGTTGTCAGCCGTTCCCTTGCCCCCCATGGTTGTCTGTGGTGTTGCATGTCCTTCCCTTGCCACCCCCTCCCGTATGCATGTGTTTCTTGCCTTGCTTATTCCTGTCTATTCTACCTCCCATTCTCCTTAGCCCTCTCCCTCTGCCCCCTTCAGGATTCCACTCCAGGTGTTGTCTTGATACACTATTGCTCTACCATCACAGTGTTGTTGCAAATGCTTGACTTGGACTTTATGGACTCGTTTGACCCTAGGTGCTTCTTCCGTCTCCATTCTCATTCCGGACTTCCTCTGCATCACGTTTTCATGGTGATCCTGTATCATGCTCTGCCAATCCTCTTCCTGAATCATGTCTTGCTTCTGTTGTTTCCCTGCAACACTATGTGTATTACTGACTCCTGCAACTGTACTGTCTCTACCCTCTTGCTTCTCCACTCTTTCCACTGCTTACTCTTGTTCTCTCCCTTTTCACTTCTTCCTTCTCCCTCTCTCTTCTCCCTCCCCTCCCTTTCTTACTCTATGCACTTACTCTAGCAGAATTGTCCTTGGAGACAGTATGATAGTTACATTGTTTGTCTCCTCCCCCTCCTTCTCGTTTCTCTTTCTCACTATCCCTCTCCAGCACTATCTGAAATGTCACAAGGCCTAGTATGGCAGTCTCTTGTTTTGTCTCTCTCCTTCCTTCTCCTCTCCCTCACACTCTCCTCTTGTAATCTTCCGGCTCTATCCGAAATGTCATCAGGCCTAGTATTTTGTTGTATTTGTTTAATATTTGTATTGCGTGCCAAACCCTGGGGTAACTGGGCGCTTGAGAAACTTAAAGGTTACCGTCATAGACAGGCATACAGGATATCATCAACAGTTAGACCTTGGTTACAGGTGGGTTGAACAGAAAGACACAGGAAGGGAAGTGCAATAATGAGCTGCGGAGGCAAAGGCCAAGGCAGCTAGGCAGATTTGGAAGTGATAACATCTTACTGAGGAGGCTTGTTGCTAGCGAGTTTTTTATACTGGCTTTAAAAGTAAGGAATTAGGGTTTGTGTCTGAGGGGGATGGGTAAAGAGTTCCAAGGTTTGGCAGCTTGAACAGGGAAGCTGGCTCCCCCTGCTGTTTTTAGATTGTATTTTGGGACCACTAAGTTTTGGGACTGTGCGGATCTAGTGGTACGTGTGGTTTGGTGAAAGCAGATTTTGTCTGCCAGGTTTTTCGGGGCAGAGTTGGTAATGCATTTGTGCGTGATAGTCAGGGTGCGTAGAGGGATTCTATCTTGGATGGGTAGCCAGTTGGCATTGTGTCTGTGGGTGGAGATGTGGCATGATCTCGGGAGACTGAGTGCAGCTCTTAGAGAGTTGTTTTGGAGTACCTGGAGTTTGTTTAGGTTGTGTTCTGTGGAGCCAAGGAAAAGAGTGTTGCAATAATCGATTTTTGATAGGGCAAGTGCTCTGGCCAGCGTTAAGCAGCTGCTTGTGGATAGGTAAGATTTACAGCCGTAGATCAATTTATTAGTATAGGGCGTGGAAGACGCAACACTGTTGACCTGTTTTTTGAGAGAGATTGTTGAGTAGACCGCCAAGGTATCTATCTCCTTAGAGACATTGATTATGTTGCCATCAATGATGAAAGATGAGTATCTGCTGTTGAGTTTATTCAGACGTGTCTGAGTACCCACAATCATTAGTTTGGTCTTGTCGTCATTGAGGCAAAGGCCATTGGTGGACATCCAGACATGGATTTCAAGATAGATGCTGTTTAGCAGTTTAGAGTCGTGGTTGTAGCAGCCAGTGAGGGGGATAAGGACTTGAGTGTCATCTGCATAGGTTGTTCAGGTGGTCGAAGAGGAGCTTCGTGAAGATGTTATATAGTGTGGGTGCCACACAGGATCCCTGAGGCACACCACACACTATCGGAGCCGGGTCTGCTGAGGCCGACGGAGAGAAGACTCTGGTGGTTCGGTCCGATAAAAAGGATTTGACCCAATGGGACGCATCAGCTGAAAATGCTGCAGCGGTGGCGAGGTGTTTAGTGAGAATTTGGTGGTCGAAGAGGTCGAAGGCTGCGGATAGGTCTAGTAATAGGAGGATTGCTAACTTGCCTTTGTCCTTCAACTCGTCCATTTGGATGTTTAGATCTAGGAGGGCTGTCTCGGTTCCATGTCTGGGTCTGAAACCAGATTGTCTAAGTGCTAGGAGGTTGTTCTCTTCTAAGTGTTTCTGGATTTGCAAATAAGCAACACGATCCAGAATTTTTAGGAGGAAAGGGACGGTGGTGATGGGCCTGTAATTAGTGGGGACATTAGGGTCGAGGTTTTTTTTTTAAGTAGTGGCATAACCCAAGCTTCCTTGAGGTTGTTTGGTACCTGATTGGAAGAGAATGACGAGTTTATCAAGGAGGTGATAAAAGGGGCTAGGTTTTTAGATCCATCCTTGGTGACTGTGGCAGGGCAGACATCACCTTGGCAATGGGAGGGTTTTAGGCTTTTATGATGTCTTCAACTTCCTTAGGCGTGACATGTGAGAAGGAGAAGGGGGTGCAAGGGTGAGGTGTTTTATTCAAGTTAGGGGCCTGTTCTGGGAGCATGTGAGGCTTGCCTTTTTGGCTTTGATCTTATTTTGGAGTAAGGTGATTTTATTTGCGAGGGCTTGCTGTATTTTCGTGCACCATTCAGTGTCTTTGTTACATTCTTGTGCAGGAGGTGCAGGAGATTTAAGCTCTTTTAGTATGCTAAAGAGCTCATGTGTGCTGGATTTGGCGTTCTGGATTCTTGAATTAAAGGTGTCTTTTTCAGCAGCAAGAATGGCTGCTTTGTAGAGGGTGGATGTTAGTAAATGCAGTTTTGTTAGGGATGGAGGGTGCTTTACGCCAGGTGGATTCTGCTGCTCTTTTTGTGTTTCAGAGACTTTTTAGTTTCGGGGTGAGCCACCTGTTTTGCTTTCCTGAGTTTGAGAGGGGCAGCAATGTCTAGAGTAGATTTAAGAGTGCTGTTGTATACGTCTACCAAATTGTGAGGGGCGAGGTTACTGTATTTTGTCTCAATAAGGATGTCTCTAATGAGGGGCTGGAGGCTGTCTACGGTAATATCACAACAATTTATGGATAGCGTGGGTGGGTGCTAGAGTAGCTTTCACTGGTGAGGCTCCAGGGATGGAGAACGTTAGTTTCCTGTCTGTTCCCATGCCCTTTCCGCCCACCTCCTCCCTTCCTTTCTGTCTCTTAGCGCTTGCACTATCTGAAATGTCGCCTGGCCGAGTACGATAGTTAACTTCACATTCTTATTGTTCAAGGCCATGTAAGAATGTTCACTGTTTGTATTTTCCCTTGTTCCCTCCCTTGCCTTGAAGCTCTTTGAAACACATTGTGTATAGGTGCTATAAAAATAAACTATCATAAACGATCATAAACCCCAGACACGTGTTTCAGCCTAGCCGTGCCTCATCCAGGAGATGAAGCTGTGCCTCTCTAAGCACAGTGCGCAAGGGGTCCACATCTGGATTACCCTGGGTAATTTGATAAGTGAAGTGTCTTTACGAGGCTAGACTGGCCTACATTCAGTGTAGGCCAGCTAGCCATGTTATATCACTTATCATGTTTGCTTTACCCTTGATGCACAGAACTGTGCATCAAGGTTAAAGCAAAATAAAATGCCATTCCCACAGCAGCACCCTGCTCCTAAAAGTAGGGGCCCTGCTGAGCATTTCCTGGGCTGGAGAGAGGTCTTATCCATCCTCCCAAAGGATCAAAGAGGAACGACTTTCCTGCCTATTGTTCCATTGGCTGAAACCGAGACAGGCAGCTTGGTGGACAAATCCACATATGCTCTACAAAGCCAGCCTCAGCTCCCAGGGTTGACAGGAGTATGATACAAATCTGATGTGGATTTAATAATTGTTTGTGCTGCCAGTCATCATACCAGTATCCAGGTACGGCTTATTCTAAGAGATTGCCCTGCCACCAGACAGATAATCACCATAATTATTATGTTTTTGTATCAGAGGTGCAATTTTAACTGCATCCTCTCTCTGCAGTGACGTTAGTGTCACAAAAGCTGTCAACCAGGCCACATGAACCTTTGAACCTGCTCTGTGCCACTGAAGACTAGGAGCTGCCGATCAGGAAACTGATGCATCAGTGCCTATGTGTACACTATGCTTTCAGCATGGAGCTTTCTGAAAGGGGGTCTGATTAGCAGATCACCCTTTCTGAAATAGAATTACCCTCATCATTGTATTACCTAATACAAATGAAAAAAGCTATAGCTTCCACACCATCACCAGATTGACATTCTGAACAGATATGAATCCTTATTCAGTGAAGTCTGACATGTCCAATGTCAAGTTCAGGCAGGGAACATCCAGTGACATCAGACAGAAATAAAATGGGGTATAAGTAAAACCAGTGTTGTTTCAACACATGAGGAATGGACAGGAAACATCATCTCCGTGGTTATTTGTTATGGTATCAGTGTGTTCCCATAGAGCCAGACTATTCTAATAGCATCCTACCATATCTCCAAGTTAATTAATGGCTCCCGATTACATTCTTTACATGGCATAGCGTGGCAACTATAACAGTGGCTGTTGGGCAACAACTTACTATGAAATAAACCCTTGGCAGCCACTGAGCAACACCGCGTGGCAAAGGGTGGTTTTGCAAAAGAGCTAGATTATACTTGCTCAATGGGCTAAAAGAGAAGATTACCCTTCGCAGGAAAGCAGCACAGGACATCCACACAATGGTTCCTCCTATGTACATATAACTCAGCCTTTTACAGTTTTTGAAGAACAAAGCAGAATACCTAGTTTGTTCCAGAAGTGAATAGAATTCCTTAGACAAGGATGCATACTTGCTTAAACTTTCTCTTGTGTTTATATCATGCCTTTGGACTGTTTAAATAACTGTTCCCCAGCAGTGATAAGCATTCTCTTCTACACACAGTTCATTTATTTTTCCAAGCATTGAGTCAACGAAGTGGATATTTTTCACGGACTCATTATTTAGCTAATTTACATTGTACTGGTCCTGTACAGGCCTGGATTGGATTTATAAAAGGCTTAAATAAGGCATTTTCGAAGACGTTTGCTTGCCTACTCAATGCTTGGGAAATGCCTATCATTTTAACCGTTTATCATCAATCTATATGTCCTTCCCATCTTAACCAGAGTCTAGCATTGTTATTTATTTATTCATTTGTTTAATTAATTAATTTTATTATATATATATATATATATATATATATATATATAGTATAGTGCTATCAACCCCTCAGGAATCAGGGCGCTTAAATCAGTTACATGTAGCCCGTGGTCAGAACAGCTCATAATTCATATTTAGTCAGTGGTACATAAGTTTATTATAAAGCATCTAAGTACAATAAAGACAGTGCTCATTCAAGGTTATGTAGATGTGAGCATTTGCGGCACCAGGAACCTAGGCGAGTGTTAGGAGTGAGTGATAGCAGGGGGACAGCAAGTTTGGTAAATAGCCAAGTATTCAGGAAAAGCCCAGTATGATTCTTCCGCTCTCATTGGCTGTGAGAGATCATTCCATTGTTTTGCCGTGAGGATGGGAAAGCCGAGCCTCTGGCTCTGGTTCGTTTGAATTTTGGTTGTACTAGTCTGCGGGTGTAGGGGTTCTGATTGGCCTATGAGTTTGGTGGATGACAACGGGCCTCATTGCGAACCAGGCGGTAGAGGGATAACGGCGCCGGTAGAGCTGCCAGTGCCGTTAACCCTCTACCGTCTCATTACGAGTTCCGCTCGCGGGACCCGCTAACAGACCAGGATGCGAACAATGGGCCTGTCATTAACAGGCCTGATGTTAGCATCCTCCCCATTCCCATTGAGCCCTATGAGGGCTCAAATGGAAATGGGGATGGACCGGGTCCAGGTCCCTGGAAAGGGAATTACCAGGCCCTCCGAGGTCGGAATGGCCTGGTAGTTCCCCATTCCAGGAACCCGGACCCATACCCGGTACCCGGTACCCGGTATGGGGGTAGCCGTGTCGCTAAAAGCAGAATGGCTACCTCCATACTCGTAATGAGGCCCAATGTTTTTGTGCTAGGTAGGGTGGGGCCTTTTTGCATTTACACCTGTGTGTAATAGTCAGTGTCTTGAATAGTATTCTTTGCCGAAAACGCAACCAGTGTACTGCTTTTCTGGCCTCTGATATATGGTCGTTTCTGGGTACGTTTAATGTGGCCTGTAGTGAATTATTTGGAATCGTCTGGAGTTTGTGTAGGTTGTGGGAAGATGTGCTGGTGAAAAGGACTTTACAGTAGTCGAGTCTTGCGCCTACCACCACTCGTGCAATGGTCAAGCAACTATTTTCAGATAGGTAAGGTCTGGCCGCAATGAGGAGTTTGCTAGCATATACTGCAGATGAGGAAATGGCATTTACTTGGCGGGAGAGAGAGAGAGAGTGGCATCTAAGTAGACCCCCAGGGTTTTTACAGTTGGTGAAACCGTGATTTTGGTGCCGTCAGTGTTGAAGACAGTGTACTCCGAATCAAGTTTATATAAGGATTGAGCGGGGGTCGACTAGGAGTACTTCTGTCTTTTCATCATTAAGGCACAGGCCGTAGGTCGCCATCCATGCTTTTATGGTTGTGTATGTGGAGTTTAGCAAGGCAGAGTCCTGGGTGTAGTTGCCTGAGAGTGGCAGAAGGATTTGTATGTCTTCCTCATAGTTGGTGTAAATATTGCCCAGCACATCTAAGAGGTCAAAGAGCTGCTTAGTGAAAATATTGTACAACGTGGGAGAGACACAGGAGCCATGGGGTATTCCGCAGTTGATGCGAGCAGGTGCAGCACATGCTTGATCTGAAAATACCTTCATAACTCGACCCTCTAGGAACAAGGTGATCCATGCTACTGCTTCGTTACAGAAGACTGCTGCAGAGTTGAGGTGGATACCAAGGATGCTGTGATCTACTAGGTCGAAGGCTGCATGTCAGGTCTAGAGGAGCATCAGGCAGGCTTGTCCTTGGCACTTATATCGTTCATCTGATTTTTTAGATTGAGTAGAGCAGTTTCGGTTCCATGGCCAGGGTGGAACCCGGATTGTTGTAAACCCAAACATTTGATTTGTTTCTAGGTGGCGTTGAATCTGGATGTTGGCAGCTTGGTCTAAAATGTTCAGAAGGAATGGTACTGTGGTGATTGGTCGGTAGTTATTAGGAATGGCAGGATCAAGGATGTCTTTTTAAAAAAGTGGTAGGACTCAAGCTCCTTTAAACAGGGAGGGGACTTTGCCTGATGTAAAGGAGGCATTGATAAATGATGTGATGAACTTTGCTAGTACATCAGCGCAGTCTTTGACAAGTGGGGCGTGGGCAGGCATCTTTTTATATTTCGGAGGCTCAGGCTTTTCAAGATGTGAAGTGTGTCTGCTGTGGTTATTTTGTTGAATTTGAACCGGGTAATATACAAGTATCACAATTGGTCCTTGAGATAGTTGAGGAACTTTGAGGAGTGAGTTTAGCGGTGGATTGTTTTGAGGCTATTTTATTTTGTGTGTCCATTTTGTCTAGCATGGCAAATTGTATACTTCTGCACCATGCAAGGTCTTTGTTGTCGGAAGAGACTTGTGGGATAGGCAATGCCAGTTCGCTAAGGATGTTGAATAGCTTGCACGTATTTGAGTTGGCATTGGCTATTCTGCCGTTGTACGTTGATGCTTTGGAAGTGGTGATGGCTTCTTTGTAGTCTTTAGCTAGGTTTGTGATTATTTTATTTAGAGTGCCAGTGGGTGACGTTTTCCAACAGGATTCCGCCATTGTTTTCTTAGACCTAATGCTGGCTAGCTCTTGGGATTACCATGAGTTCACATGTGAAGAGGGCTTGCTTTATTTTGGGTTAATGGGGCAATGGCGTTGACAGCGTTGATTCGAGTGCTGGTGTAGAGTTCAGCTAAACCTCGGGGATCTTAAATGGAAGTGGGCTCCAGCTTTAGTGAGTCAAGGTAGGGTAGGATGTATTCTCTGATCAGTTTTCTTCAGTTGCGGACTAGGGATGGCAGTAGTTGCTTGGGGTGAGGTTTATTGAGTTTTATCACAGGGATAGTGAAGGTGATTATATGGTGGTCAGGCCATGGGCATGGAGGGATATCCTGGATGGTGATGTTGCAATTGAAATTGGCTAGCCAATCAAGCGTTTGTCCTTTGATACGGGTAGGGTAATTCATTTGTTGACAAAAGCATACGGCACAAAGTGAGTTGGTGAGAGAGGATGCCGGGAGGTCTGTGATGTCGTTGAATTCAAGGTTGAAGTCACCTAGGAGAATTACTTGTGAGGTGAGATTGTGGTGGTGGCTCATTGTCTGGAGGAGGCCTTCTTCGAAGGTGCCTTCGATAGATAGGTAGGTTGATAGATTGTGTGGATAGTAAGGGTGTTGGTTGGGGAGATTGTTAATTTTAGTGAGTGGATGTCACAGGCTTCATTAAGCAAAGTGTTTAGCCTGATGTGCAGGTGTTTTTTAGCTATGAATGCAGACCCTCCACCTCTGGAAGTGAGTCTATCACTTCTAAAAATGCTGCAATCAAGGGGGAAGGGCCAATGTTAGTGTGGGGTCTTGGGCTGCATGTATCCATGTTTCAGCGACAGCTAGTTCGTCTAGGTCATTGACCGATAGGAGGTCATGGATATCTAGGGCATGGGCAGGGAGTGAGCGTGCATTGATTAGGGCCAGGTTAAGGTTGCTTTTGGTAGTACTATTGCTCTGTAGATTGGTTGTGGGGGGCTGTAGAAGGGGTTCTGGTGTGAAAGGCCATGATGTGAGGAGTCTGATCAGGGCGGATTTTGGGTTTGTTCTGTGGGAGCACATAGGTGACGGTGCAGGAAGGCAGGGGTTGATCCTTTGTACAAGGTTATGACTTGAACCAGCAGTGCTACCTTGGTCAGGAGCAGCAGTGGGAGCTAGTATTTCCCAAGGCCAATCAGTAAATACATGGC
Source organism: Ambystoma mexicanum (assembly GCF_040938575.1). NCBI lineage: Eukaryota > Metazoa > Chordata > Amphibia > Caudata > Ambystomatidae > Ambystoma > Ambystoma mexicanum. The sequence goes on from NC_090934.1 coordinate 145,121,325, forward strand.
TGGGAGCATCAGTAGGTGCTGAACTATTACATAGATCTGTGTCCCTCCAGATGTTTTGGCCTACAGCTCCCATCATCCCTCAGCATTGACTATGCTGAGTGGGCCTGATGGGAGTTTTAGTCCAAAACATTTGAAAAGCTAAAGGTTGCAGACCCCTAATCTCTAATTGATAACTCTAGAATTCATAAAAAGGTTCAACATCACTGGAAGACCTGTTTGAGCAATTATGGCTCCCTTTCTTCTGGTGGAGCCACACCTGTGAGTAGATTGATTTATTGTGCAGTGTGAGTTATCCTTAGGGAAAGTAATACATGTTATCAGGGTAATTATGATTATTTACCAATCATGTTATTCACATCCAAGTTTCTGTTTGCCTGTTCTATAAGCCGATATGTGTGAGTATTATTTTATTGCACTACAATGTGAGTTATATTGAGGCATTGTTGATATTGCAGTGATGATCAGAAAACATTCATGCATGCATTTCACATTCTGGTTCATCTTTTGCTTGCTTTTTGTAAACCTCCTGCTTTGTATTGTTCCATTTAACTATGTCTGTAGCTTCTCATTTACATGGGTTGAGGACCTGGGTAATTGGACATATGTGATCTGATTCATTCCATATCTGTGGTCACGTTAAGTCTTATGCCTTAGATAATTCATATAATGAAACATCCACATGTAATTAGCATTAGACTAGCATGCATGAATCCAGCGAAAACACTTTAGTTAAGACAGAGTTAATATAGACAAATTGATCGCAACAATAAGAGCTAAAAGTGATTGTTGTTGACTCTGACAGTGGTTAAAAACCACAGAACAGGTTATCATGCCGTGTTCTTTTGAGAAAGGGGTGCCTGCTCCCTTTTTTGCATTTTTGTAAGGAACTTGGGGTTGGTCACCCTAAGTTACCTGGGGGAACCTAGACGTGGGCCCCTTGCTCACTGTGCTCAGAGAGATACAGCTCCACCTCACTGATGAGGCCCAACAAGGCTGAAACACGTGTATGGAGTTGCTGTTGGTACTCTTGTTCAAAGGAGGTTTGCCTGGCATTTCGGTGCTGTGGGCGGGACAAAGACTGATATGCAAATGGTATTCCTCTTTTGTGAAAAGTACAGTGAGCCAAAAGAGATGGCTGTGGACTCTCACAGTGGGTAAAAACAACAGAGCAGGTTATCATGTCATGTTTTTTCGAGAGAGGGGCGCCTGCTACCTTTTTTTGCATTTTTGTAAGGAACTTGGGGTTGGTCACCCTAAGTTACCTAGGGGAACCCAGACCTGGACCCCTTGCTCACTGTGGTAAAAAGAAAGAGAGATTCAACTTGGGAACCCTCCCGTCCCCTGCACACTTTAAAATGTTTGGATTAATCCAATACAGTTGTTCAAATTGAGTTATAGGCATTGTACATATTTTTGTTTCTAACAAATATGGTCAGACACAGAAGTGTGAGATAAACAAATATACATTTATAGCCAAGCTATATTATTTTCAGCAAGAATTGTAGCTCAGAGAGAAATTATTTACAGTGCCTAGAAACAAAATGGAATCTATAGATGAAGCTCAAATTGAGGAAAAATTGAGTCCAAATGAAATAGCGACGCGTTTCGAGGAAGTTCTCCTCTTCTTCATAAGGCCAAACTTTAACTCTTAATGTAAAAGGATAAACATAAATTCAGTAAAGAAAATATTGTAGGCACAATTCATAGATTGTTCATAACATATTCAATTCTACAATTTAGAAAATTTGGTGACGTTAGTTGTAACATGGCATAATATGCGTTGTAATACATGCAACATTATAAGGTGAATTATGTGCTCCATGTTTGAGAGAGAGAAACTGAAGGTCAATTGATACACCCCTTCCTGTAAAATAGACAGTAAAACGTACAACATATTATAGTTCAGTGGAATGATCCCTCTAATGGGACCTATCAAGTGGATGGTGAAACATAAGCTAAAGTGAATATATAGGGAATAAAAGCTAGTAGTTCCTAAGCTCTATCGATCTAGTGGGGAAGAAATGCGAAAGTCGTTACCTTTGTGTGTAGAAAGTGTCAGAAACAAAGAATCCGACGAAGCAGGAAAAATAAGTAAACAGACTGTCTTCGTGTATCAGTTACTTCCTACAGACACGGCCAATTCCCAAAAAGATACTAGAAATCTGTAAATAACAGACCCTGATCAATGTCAAGCTCATTGTTTAAAAGTAACGAACATTAGTATGAAATATATAAAAATCGAATAACATACCTAGCCAGAATGAGGATGGCGGTAAATAATCAATAGAAGAGCCCACATAAAGTGTGGACCTCAAATATCCCGCTGTCGCTGCAGGAGTGCCTCAGAATGTAGGAGTTCTGTCACACAAATAAACAAGCTGAACAGGAATGGAGTCCTGATTAGTATAAAAAACTCAGCAATCTAAAATGGATTTGGAGTTGGCGTGGGTTCCCAGTCACAGTGGCATTTTGGGAAATGAGTTGGTGGATCTGGCGGTGGGTGAGGGTATGAGGAGGGGAGCGATTGATGTGAGGTTGCCTTTGAGTGTGGATGAGGTGAAGGCTGTGATGGTGAGACGGGTCCTGGATGAGTGGCAGGAGATGTGGGTGAATGGGGTGAAGGGCAGGTGGCTGTTCGGTGTTTATGGGAAAGTGTCGGTGAAGGTGGATGCAGGGAGTTCAGAATGAAGGAGGGGGGAGGAGGTGATGCTGAATCGGTTGAGGATAGGTCATGTGGGGCTGAATGACTGTCTGTTTCGAATAGGGAAGTGTGAATCAAGTGACTGTGCGGTGTGTGGGGTGCCTGAAACGGTGGGACATTTTTTGATTAGGTGTGAAAGACATGTTGCAGAGAGAGAATTGATGAGGGTTCAGTTGACTGCGTTGGGTGTGGCTGAGCTGAGTGGGAGGACTATACTGGGAGGTGATGGGGAGAGAGGCAGGAGGAGGAGTAGTGTGATGTTGGATTTTGTGAGGCAGACGGGGAGGTGGGAGGAGTTGTGAGCTTAAATGGAGCCAAATAATAATTAGTGGGTACGGTGCACATCATCCTATAGGATGGGGCAGCGCCTGCGTGGGTCCGCCCACACCTCCGATAATTAAGAAGAAGAAGAAGAAGGACTCCATTCCTGTTGAGTTTGTTTATTTGTGTGACAGAACTCCTACATTCTGAGGCACTCCTGCAGCGACAGCGGGATATTTGGGGTCCACACTTTACGTGGGCTCTTCTATTGATTATTTACTGCCATCCACATTCTGGATAGGTATGTTATTCGATTTTTATATATTTCATACTAATGTCCGTTACTTTTAAACAATGAGCTTGACATTGATCAGGCTCTGTTATTTACAGATTTCTAGTATCTTTTTTGGAATTGGCCGTGTCTGTAGGAACTAACTGATACACGAAGACAGTCTGTTTACTTATTTTTCCTGCTTCGTCGGAATCTTTGTTTCTGACACTTTCTACACACAAAGGTAACGACTTTCGCATTTCTTCCCCACTAGATCGATAGAGCTTAGGAACTACTAGCTTTTATTCCCTATATATTCACTTTAGCTTCTGTTTCACCATCCACTTGATAGGTCCCATTAGAGGGATCATTCCACTGAACTATAATATGTTGTACGTTTTACTGTCTATTTTACAGGAAGGGGTGTATCAATTGACCTTCAGTTTCTCTCTCTCAAACATGGACCACATAATTCACCTTATAATGTTGCATGTATTACAACGCATATTATGCCATGTTACAACTAACGTCACCAAATTTTCTAAATTGTAAAATTGAATACGTTGTGAACAATCTATGAATTGTGCCTACAATATTTTCTTTACTGAATTTATGTTTTTCCTTTTACATTAAGAGTCCAAGTTTGGCCTTATGAAGAAGAGGAGAACTTCCTCGAAACGTGTCGCTATTTAATTTGGACTCAACTTTTCCTCAATTTGAGCTTCATCTATTAATTCCATTTTGTTTCTAGGCACTGTAAATAATTTCTCTCTGAACTATAATTCTTGCTGAAAATAATATAGCTTGGCTATAAATATATATTTGTTTATCTCACACTTCTGTGTCTGACCATATTTGTCAGAAACAAAAATATGTACAATGCCTATAACTCAATTTGAACAACTGTATTGGATTAATCCAAACATTTGAAAGTGTGCAGGGGACGGGAGTGTTCCCAAGTTGAATCCTCTTTCTTTTTACTGTTTATTGTCGGGGTCTTGTGCCATGACCCCAGTTCCTCCCCCGCACCTAAAAATGTATTTCAAATAATCCTAGAATTTCTTTACTATACTTACTTACCATAGGTGTGCACTTCTATCTAAACCCTTTGCCCTTACTCACTCTGCTCAGAGAGTTCCAGCTCCACCTCACTGATGAGGCCCAACAAGGCTGAAACACATGTCTGGGGATGCTGTTGGTACTTTTGTTCAAAGGAGGTTTGCCTGGCATTTCGGTGCTTGATTGCCTTTGTGAGTGGGACAAAGACTGATATACAAATGGATATTCCTCCTTTGTGAAAAGTACATTGAGCTAAAAGTGATGACTGCAGACTCTCACAGTGGGTACAAACCACAGAATAGGTTATCATTGTGGGATGTTTTAACCCACTAGTCCATGCCCTGAAACATTACTGTGCACTGCTTGCATCAGAAAGCTCGAATGGCCGCTGGAAAGCTTTATGCCTGCTAAAAATCACTCAGAAGTGTGCAGGAAAACCCGAAAAATAGGCCGCCAATCCACTTTTGCTTATGTCAGTGGCAAAACAGGAGACCACTGCCAAAACCCATCATTTGGCTGCCCACAGAGGAAAACTAGTTGAAAAAGCAATCCTGCATTGCAAGAGAAACACAGAGCTGTTTAAAAATCTGTTTTTCCTTGGCTGTGGAAAGTGCAAAAATCTTGGTTCTCAAACATCACAAAAGATCCAACATCCCTGTTGGGTGTTAAACATCACTGTATATAAATAATTCACCTAAGCACAATGTCAGCAGAAAAATATTTGATCAGAAGAAAATCCACATTTAAAGATGCTTGCTTGGAAAAATATGTCAAAAATGGGCGCAGTACCGCTACTCGCCTGTGTCAGAAGCTGGCGATTACTTAACCTGTCAATTTAAACCAATACATTGAAATGATAGTATGAAAAGGAAAGACTTGTTATCAGAAGCAATAGAGGTGGATACAATTCAAAACTATATTTTAAAAAGGCTGGAATTAAGAGATTGGTGGATATATTTGTTAAAAATGTAATGTGTATTTTAGGATAAGACTATTTTAAACATTGTGTTAAACGTTAAAGCCAGCTACACTGGGTTTCAAAGACATTCCACACCTTCTCCCAAGCAAAGGAATCTTTTCCCCTGCTCTCTGCTAAGGAACTGGCAGGGAGGTGTGAAAGGACGAGGGAGGAGCACTTTGACCTGTTGCCCTGCTAGGAGACAAAAGACTCCCTTTGACTCAAAGGAAATGCTAATTCGGGTGTAGGCTGAAACCAGATGCCAAAGTCAGAGAGGCCTGGGAATGCTCTCTAGCTCAGCCAAGACCTTGGAGGCGGAGACAAACAATTTGTGTATTTAGAAAGCACAGAAAATATATGTTTGAGAAAAAGACTTATAGAAAAGTGTGCCGAACTGGTAAAAATATGGAATTTAGAGGTTATTAAAATGAAAATTTTCCTCACAAGTAGAAACTACTCTGGAACTTGTGCGATATTCAGAGACAGAATTATCAAAATGTGGACTTTTTAGCAATTGTGATAATGTTAAAAATATGAAACTTTACATGAATATGCCCAGATGGTATGTGCATGTATGTGAAAAAATTGGTACAGAACTGACACTGAGTAACCGACCAAAAGCACAAAAAACTGTCATTTGTGAACCGAAGCTCTCCAGAAGATGGGACTTTGACGGATGCATGCCTTATTTAATTTGGGACGTAAATATGTAGTATTAGTAAAGTAGTGATATTATAAATATGCTTTTTGTGAAAAATAAGATATACTGTACAGAAACAAAGGGGAGGGTTTTCTCCCTGGACCATAAACCTGACACATCATGACACCTAATGACACACTGTTGCTTCTCAAATCAAGGGAGAGGAAATTCTCTGACCTATCGGCTTCTTAGAGGGTTGGGCATAGTATAATCAGCCTACCCAACCCCTTGAGAAATACATACATAGGGACTGTTGAGGGCACAGAGGGACACACACATTCACCCATCACTGATCTACTGGCGAAGCACTCTGAAGGAGAATAAAGATCCAGAACTTTCAAGACTCCAGAACTATTCAGACTCCAGAACCCAGAAGCAAAAGGCTCAAATCCAAAAAGCTGAACCCTTCTCAGCTGGCCTTTAGAATCTTGCAACCTGATTTTAACCCCAAACTTCCACGGGGCCCAAAAAATGCAACAGCCTGGCTGTGCTGTTTTGGCTGCTTCTTGCCAAGACCCTTGCTAGAACCCAGAGATCAAAACCAGTAGAGCAGAACTGTACCCAGAACCAACCTGTCAGATCCAGTCCAGGAGGCCGTGCAGACCAGAGTGCCTTGCTGAGAGCAGAACCAAGTGCCTGAATCCTGTCCGGTGGCTAGCAGATTCCAGTCCAAAACCTTTGGCCAGATCCTGATGGGCCTATTCCATTCCAAAGCCATAGTTGTGAGTATTTAGCATAGAACTGTCCATAGACATCTCTTAGTTTTAAGTCATTCTATCCAACCCATTCCAACATATCCAGAACTGCATTATAGAATCTCTTTTGTCTGTCCTGACTCCTTCTCTCATCCTCATAGTCCTGTGATAATTGTAATGATAAATCATCTTTGCGCTAAATATATTTGCTGAAGAAGGACAAGTGTCTTGGCAACAAAAGCAGAGCGGAGGCGCCACTGTTCTGGTGGCTGACCGTTGGGTATCTTGCATCTTCATAGCCCCTTAGTGTTAAGAAATCTTTGTTTGTAATCTTCAACAGTGCATCTCTCATTTGAAATCTTGACTCTTTTTGAGAAAAATCGACCTTTACTAAAACTTCTGTAACTTTTGAACCGTACATGCTAGGAACGAAATGTAAGTGTAAGGTTGAAGCTAACATCCTCAGCTTTCGCGCACTGAAAAGTTTGCTGCGATTCTGCTTTTGGCTCAATTTCATCGCAAATAAAACAGCTATTTCTTGCATCCAACTTCTGGATTCAGTTTCCTATCTGCCAGTCATTCAAACATCATTGCTAGTGTCTACCTGAACCTATCCAAAACAGCTCCCACTAGTTTTGAATCTCATTTAGCGAATTAAAGTCATTTTTAGCATTTTCCCATTCTTTTGAAACAACATTCCAAAGCATTTGACCTGTTTAAAATCATTCCTGTTCTCTAAGCTTGCTAGGTGAATCGGTATTGAACTGCATTGTTGATTGTATATTGTATATTCCTGAAACCTGTGTGCCCCCATTCCATCTCTTCATATTGCATATTACGGGGGGATTGAGTAGCAACAGGGGGAAAGAGTGATTACATTGTCTTTGATTGAATTCATATCAAGTTTTATTTCTGTGCTGCATTCATTTCATATAATTGCAATTCATTGAACCCACACAAAGTTATTCTCTGCTACATTATTCTTATCACCCATACTCCTATTGATTAAAGAGATTGTTGATTGTTGTGATATCACCCATTGCTGATCAGTGTATACATCTTAATAAGTGTGATATCTAAATATTGTTCATTTTCATAAAAGTGTGATATATATATATATTGTTCAATTCATCAAATACATCTTTTACCTTTGCAAAACAACCTACTTCTTGGTTCAGTGAGACCGGGGGGGGGGGGATTCAAAGAGAGGGGCATTATATAAGGGTACATCGTCCAGAAATGAAAGAACTTTTGACTTAAAAATATATAAATTAAGGGTTCCAGCTGGGCATCTAACTCTAGGCATTGACTTAATTGGAGTGCTGGGTTGAAACCCCTTACATCATGTCATGTTCTTTTGAGAGAGGGGGCCTGCTTCCTTTTTTGCATGATCGCAACAGTACACAGGACATTCTATGGGTGTGGAAGTGATGACTATCGTAACTCCAAGTTTCCGATGTCCCTAAATGTCTCCTATGAAATAATTTTGTATGTCATTGTGGATGTTTGTGCTCATTGGCTGAGCAACAGGGGATGACTGAGTTTTTTTCACTGAATTGAAAAGGTTTTGTGATTCAATATCTTTGGCTTGGCCTTTTATTTATTGATATTTTATAACATTTGAATACAAGACACAAGACCAATCTCAAGGACAAGAACATAAGTTATTTTAAGGAGAAAACAAAAGTTATGTTATTTACAATCATGTGATTCCCCTCCTCCAGCAAACATTCTGAAGACTGATTATTCCAAGTCCAATTCCAAATGTCTGCCCCATATGTCCTCAAAAGCCTTGCATTCGGCTTAGCCCTTTGTAGTCACTGTCAATGTTGTATCAAACAGACAAAAAGAACTGCGAGACACTGGCAACCATATAACCCTGCCTAACTCAGCCAATTCTACCAGCCATAGCCTTCACACCAATACTCTTACCATGGCCATGCCCCCTCAACCCCCTCCTCCTTTACGTTCCTATGCAGTTTTCAAAGGGAAATTCCAGTGGAAACATAACATGGATACCTCAATTCTACTTTGTATTACCGCAGTAATCATTCATTGTAACCATTCCCATGTTAATGCATCCTTTACCGATTATATGGCAGCACAGTCCTCATTGATTGTCACAAACCCCTGTGCCAGTCCTTGGACACTGTAGCACAGTTGGCATTCCCTAAGCGCATAGCACTCGTATCCAATTCCTCTTCTTTATTTTACCCCCTTCAAGTTAGCAGTCACACACTGGCAGGACTCCATGAACATGCCCCATTCATCAAGGACGTGCCTACATGCAACACAACTCAACTGTCGGAGTCCTGTTTCTCCTGTTGGAAGGCCACTTCAAGCAACTATGTGTGTCCGATGGTGCTTCTCAATGCTAAGGTATGCTGGATCCTTAGCTCAGCACTTTTCCTTGTTTTTCCAGCTTAAATATTCCTTCTCCCTCTCGGTTTGCCCTGCATTTCTTACAGACATATTTTTCCTTCCTTCTGCACCCTTTTTCTTCTGCCTGCTCATTGTTTTCGCCGTGTGCTCCGTTGCATCTGTTGTTGTCTTTCTCTCTGTGCCTTGCACTATTCTGCTCCTCTGAGTCTTCTGCTCCCCAGCTACAACAGTTTTGTTCTTTCTTGAGAATTCTAGTCACCAATCCCACCAATGCCTTAAAGAGGACTGGGTACACCCACTACTGAAAAAACATCCCTAGACCCCTCCTCCCCAAACAACTACCGGCCCCTCACCACAGTCCAATTCCTGCTAAAAATGGCATCTTAGGAAAGAGGCAATCGGGTTTCCGCCCTGGCCACGGAACCGGGTCAGCATTACTGGACCTAAAAAAACAATTAGCCCAAATCATGGATGAAGGCAAACCAGCATTACTCCTCCTTCTTGATTTGTCTGCAGCTTTTGACCCAGTGAACCACAAGACCATATGCAGACATCGCAAAACATCAGCTCAGTTCACTCCTGAAGCCACTACCTGGATCACTTCCTTCCTCGAAGGGAGAGCCATGAGGGTTTTCTCAGAGCAGGCCTGTGCAGTGCTTACCACCATTCACTGCAAAGTTCCACAGGACTCCTGTACCTCGCCCAGCCTGTACAATATATTTACTAAACCTCTCTTTGACAAATTGGACACTCTCAGCATAGCATACACGAACTATGCAAGCGACACTCAGGTCCTCCTCCCACTCTCTGGCTCATACGAAAGTGATGCCAAAACACTTCACAATAACTATGCCACCATCCAAGCTTGGATGGCCTCCAACGGCTCTGCCTAAATGGAGACAAAACCGAAATTCTTTTAATCGACCCCAAGGAAACCCTTAATAAGCTCAATAAACAATACAGCTCCTTAACCATAGACAAAACACAAACCACAGTCTCATCCTGAGTAAAGACTCTGGAGGTGTACCTCGATGCCACATTCTCCATGACACGCCAAGTTAGCGCCATTGCCACCTTGGCATCATTCACCATGAAACTGATCAATGCAGTCAAACCGTACCCATCTACCCAGAACTGTCTCTCAATAGCCAGAGCCATCATAGGTGCAAAACCTGACTACTGAAACGTTCTCTTTGCTGGTACCTCTGCTAAAAATCTAAACACACTGCAAATTATTCAAAATAATGTGCTCGAGCAGTCCTGAACATTCCCAAGAGGGAGAAAATCTCCAACGCTAGGCGTGCTGCACACAGGCTCGCTGTCAAAAAACGCATCATCTTCAAGATCCTAGCCATAACCCACAAATGCCTCACTCTCACAAGCCCCTCTTATATCTCAGAGGTAGTAGTCAGAGCCATCTCCTCCAGGCTTAACAGATCACACTATTCCAACCATTTGAAAATCCCCACCATCAAACGGGCCAAAGCGGGTAGCACTAACTTTCCATTCATAGCTCCAAGAGAATGGAATGCCCTCCCAACTACCCTAAGGAATGAGACCTCGCACATGTCGTTCCGCAAAGCCCTCAAAACAAGGCTTTTCAACTGGTTCACACCTCACCCTTAGGCTCTTGCCTTCGATACCTGTGTATACCTGTGTTCCTGAAGGTATTAGTTGTAGCCGGTTCATCTGTAAACATCTGAACCATAGAGCCCCCATCCTATGTAACAGTATACGTTAAATGCTATCCGTCTGGTATTAGGTTCCCTGTAACCATGAACCCCAGACAGGCTGTCATTCTCTTGTATCTACCTAAGCCATGCCTGTAACAGTGCCACAATGTCCAAGGGCTTCTTTGTGCACTTTATACATGTAAAAAAGAAAATAAATTGTTCCAAGTTCCATCCACGGCTTTTACCCCGTTTAATTTGTTTCCCTTTTTGGGAGATTTACTCCCTACGTCAATCGGCTTGTGCTTATCACCAGGCAGCGTGTCGTCCAGAGAGGATCGCCCTTTTCTACATGACACCTAACTCGGCATAAATGGTGCACCAGCTCCACTCCTATGTCCCCGCTAGGCGACCAGTCTCAGGTGAGCCAAACACCTGACATTGACGCCCCCAGAGGCAGCTCTCTTAGATTCCATTATGTTATATGTATATCATTGGAACCTATCCAGCATTCAAGCCTGCAAACCCTCTCCAGATACCACCAACATTTGGGATTATGTGTTAATCATGTCTAACTCATGAACCAACCTTAGAAAAACAAAATCACACACACGCCATCTACGATCGCTCTTGAGACCAGGCATAACATATTTATGTTATTGCCTTTGGAAAAACCCACTCCCCTGTCTTGAGCTTTCCAACAACATTCAACTTTCACAGGTTTTACATTTGGATTATGTCTCCTTCTTGAGCTTGGCTTGGCAGATCTAAAATAATTATTGGGGTATTTTCTGTGGTACCATAAGCGGTATTACCCAAATTGATCGAATACCAAATTGACCTACTGGAGAATTGACTGAATCTTCAGTCGTTAGGTATATTGGTTAATGTTTATTAAATAAAGATGTGGAGTCGGGCAATGGAATAGGTTAAGATAGGTTACGTGATTGGCCCACCCAATTTCCTTGACTACCCTCTAGCCTCTGGATTACACACTCTGGAGATCATTTGCACACATTTCTTTCTAATTTGACGGCAAAGAGCTGCTGAATTTGCAAAGCAACATAAAGGGTTACCAGTCGCCAGATTTTTGTCAATTGGCCAGCGAGGTGCAAATGTAAAGAGAAAAAGGTGGCATACAAGCGTGCTCACTGCCTATTGCCCTTCACATGTGCACTCTGCAGTGCAATGTGAGTAAATGGTGACTGGCATGCTGGCATAACAGGCAATGTTTACTTTTCATTGTGAGCACCAATTGCCATGCTTGCTTTTGTGCTGGCATTACAATCCGTGACGGCGGAACTGCTGGAGGGTTTCTATGGGGGAGAGGAAGAGAGATGGTGGAAACACAAGACGCATTCTGCCCCACCTATCCGCCATACAAATCAATGAAAATGAGCTGTGGCGTCAATGGAGGGCGTAAAAACATCACGCACGGTTTATAGTCAAAATCTCGAAAACTAAAATCTCGAAAAAAAAGCACGAATTTAAAATCTCGAAAAAAAAAATATCGAATTTTTTTTTCAATGCGTTTTTTTCAAAATGGGGGTTTCCCCCCCAAACCCCCCTTTTTTCATTTTTTTTTATTTTACCCCTTTTTTTTACTTACCTGACCCCAAAAACACATATGAATAAATAAATAAAAAATTCAATATTTTTTTTTTCGAGATTTTTGTTTCATGCTTTTTGCAATTCGAGATTTTATTTTCGGTATTTTGACCGACCACCATCACGCACGTCTTGTATGCCTTACATTAATGTTATGGCTCAATTGAACTAAACATGAGCCCCCGAACCCCCGTGTGGAGGTGGGGGGCTCATGTTCAATTGAGCTGCAGTGATAGACATCATTCCCTGGGCTGCATGGATTGGGGAATGGCTAAGGGCTCACGTTAGTCACATGGGCTGTTACCATCCAATGCAGACTACGAAAAGGGGGATTAATTCTGTTATTAAACTGGGTTTTCTAATCAGGGTACAGATAGCATGTGTGTTCTTAAATAGTGGACGACAGTATGTGTGGGATGTGCTTGAACAAAAAAAAAAGGTCCTTCAAAGATGGCAGCCATGGACTCTGCAGGACTCTGCAGGCAGCAGGTGGGAAGAAGGTAGAAAGTGCACACAACTTGCAACGTGCCCCAGACCCTGCTTAGATCGTTAGAGTCAGCCCAGGTTTGGAGCAACCTGATTGGCCGCTGCACTCACCTCTGTGTGTTCATGTATGATTGTACACGATATGGGAACTGCCGAGTCCAGAACCCTGTTGGAGCCAAAAGATAGACTTCCAAAAATGTAATAAAGACACTGAGGGTCATGGCTCCCCCTGAGAAAGATACAGCAAACATGCCTGAAGAAAAGGACCTTCAGTCACAGCCACATCAGGCTCTCTGCAGAATGCTTGACCCGATTTCCTAAGATCACTGCACTCACTGGTTTTCCAGTCCAGTCCCTGGATCCCCTTGGGAGGCTTTGCCCCTCCAGGTGTTCAGATCAAGGTAACACCAGTCGGTTTTTCACTCTGGTGGCTCTCTGGTATTCTCAAGGTCATACAAGCAGCTGTCAGCAGCATGAAGAGGTAAACCACCCTGCGCAGCAGAGAGGGGCCCGGGTACTCCATAATAATGAGGCATCTGTCAGAGGCTGTGCGTGGGTCTACCTCAAATTCCCTCCTCCTTCTCCGGCCTCTTTCTTTGGCTTGGATATGGTCTAATTCTGTCACCAGGCATTACCATTCTTCTTCACAAACAGATTGAGCTTTTGCTGATGGTCTTCTAAACTGAGGGAGGGGTCCTTATCTAAAGCAAAAATGACCCCTCCGGAGCCCTTTGAGGATATTAGCACATTGTAGGAACACGTAGGAACTCCTGTTTTGGAGTTTTGATGGTGAAGTAAAGTAAACAAAAAATTGTACTTTCAGACTGAGAAAAGAACATTGACAACTGGGTGAGTAAATTCAAAGTGTTTTATGTTGTAATTAAATAACATGGTTTTCTTAATACATTAATCATTGCAACTTGGTTGAACTGGAACAGGTTTAAATGAGTCTGCGTTAGTTGTCACGTAAAAGTAAACCGATTCTCTACAAACATGTAAAGCCATTTTCCAATAGTTTAGCTTTCTCTTTTTCCTGTTAAATAGCATGTTGCAGCAAAAAAGGTCCTCTCAGTGAGGAATAGTCCTGTTGAAAATCAAATTGCATTGTTGTTCTCGGTCTGCATCTGAAAACAGAATGTTCAGAATGCAGTTAATACCATTAGTTATTGACTGCATTCGAAACATTCTGATTGGATGGAAGGTCAATATAGAGCTCCATGTGCTAATATTACATACAATCTGCTCTAGCATGGACCAGGGAAAGCAGTGCCATTAAAATAATCTATGACTATACAGTGCATCGGCCACAACCATTTTCATTTTGATTTCACGTCCTTTGATAACCTTCCAATATTGTCACTACCTACAGCATTGCCTGGGTCAAAGTTTGTGTCTTAAGGTTTGTCTCCACCTGCATACAATTAAGAATTGGTACCTCTGTGACGGGGCAGTGACATGTCAGGTTGAAATGTCAAGTCGGCTGGACAGTGAAATGCTAGCCAGAAACCTTGGTATGGCTGGTGCAGTCACTCAAATATTTAGCTGAAATCCTGGCAAGGTTGTGGCAGAGCCGGAGACATTTCAGATGGTTAGGGATGTGACTGGCTTTGCCCCAGCTCTATCAGCTTGCTTATATCCTGTTGGACAACAGATCTCCTCATCATCCAATTTGCCTTGACTGTTGAAGAAAATTATTGTAATTGTAGTTGGTTATTTATAACGTGCTTAATAGCCAGAGGTTTCTAAGTGCTGACCCGGGGATCGAACCTGTGTTGCTCCGCGTAATCTTGATTCCAATTTGAGCACGTTGCCCCTGAGCTATCCTCTCGAAAATGTACTTACTGGAATGCCTTTCCTTTTGTGTGAAAGGTTTCTTGATCTCATATAGTGATGACTCAGGTTTTCTCACTGGATGTATATTATGTATTTCTAGGAAAAGTGCAGTAAGAGTTCATCAGTACAACCTGACATAACTTCCAGTTGGCTAATGAGAAATGACTCATTCCGGTTCCAGCTTTGGCATATGGATTCTATGACACTAACTTAGAAATGACCACACGAAGTAACAAGGGAGTGTCTACGGGTTGAAGAACATTGGCGCCGACTGGAACCAGCAGACACCATGCCATCAATCACCTGTTTAAGCATGCAACTGGAATTTACTGGCTCTCTTTCCACATTGGTTCAGCTGGATTCAGCAAAGCTATTTTTTTTTACCTTTTCCCCAGGACCACCAAATAACATTTCACGCATCGATTCTTACACAAAGCGCTTCCCTTTGACCAATTTTTCCCAAATATCCAGGGGCGTAGGAGACCCATAAAATCTGGGGGGCAGGGGGGTGACAGGGGACACCTTGGGGACTGTTTTACTGTTTTTTGTAAACATCAATGTATTCTTGTGTTTTAGTCAAAAAACTCGACTTTTCACAAAATTAAAACAGCAGTATGTATTAAATTACATATATCATCACTGTATAAAACAAGAGAAAAGAAGAAAAGAGAAAACCGAAGAAAATTAAGAAAAAGAAAAGCAGTTCAGAGTATAAAATCCTCCCAGCGATGGACCTTTAGAGAGATCTTTTATAATACCCTCACCTGCGCGTTAAGTGCAGATGCTTTATGAAGTTTCGCCAACCCTTCCTATCCTATTCCACTTGAACCCTTAATGATGGAACACAAGTGTGCCGCTTTAGAGCAGTGTATGGGCTGCAATCATACCTCGGCACCAGGGTATTCACTGGATTTGCATGGATAGCGGAACAAGCGCAGTTTTGAATCTCGAGGCTCTGCTTTATTTTTTTCTGGGTCACCCAGATGGCTTGTGGTGGCCAAAATTAAAACTTGTCTACAACTCATTATTTAGTTGGTGGTGGGTACCAAAAATGCAGTTGCATCCCTATTTTTAAACCATCGTTGGCAACGCCAACCGTTTGAGCTTTAAGGTAGGCATGGAAAAGGCCCTTACCAAGCACCACCATAGTGGTATCAGGTACCCACTGATGGTAGCAGCTGCAAAATGGTGCAAGTACCTGAACATTTAATAGCAGTGCCTGGCAAATGCCCAATACGTATAGACAAGCCAACACTTGCCCTTGCTGGTTTTTAGCAGGACTTCAGTGAAGGAAATGTATAGTGCTAATAGAGTGTTTGATTGATTTTTGATTGATTGGTTGTTTATTTGTATAGCGCCTATGCACAATGTGTTTCAAAGCGCTTAAGGGGGGGGAGAAGCATGGGAGAAATACAGTTACATTCCTACAGGTCCTTGAAACAATTAAGAATATTAAGAATAACTATAATAATCAGCCTGACAACATTTCTGATAGTGCAAGTGCAATCAACAATTAAGGAGAAAAGGAATGGATGAAGGCATCCGTGGATAAGACATTTGTATTACACCAGTAGTATGTTGCCAGCTCCAATTAAGTTATTAACTACACAGGGCTTTGTAGTAAACATCCTTAAGTCAGTGGCTTTATCTAAACCAGAACTGGCACTTTCTGTGCCCTTTATAGATCATTCTAGTGTTTTTTAAAGGAATAGGTTATAGCGTAAAATGAGTCTGCGTCCCGCGTGGCATCCACCCATCAAAAACTCATGAAAGTTGCTAAAATAGCCCAAATAACATGATGCTGAGTCGCAAGGCAAGATGCCACGCACCCCAACACCAGCTCCCACTACAGGACAGGTCAGAGGTGAATATATACCTCATTTAAGGTTAGTCCTGACTTCAGATCTAGGCTGCAGGTAGAATTGTGTGAAAAAGGAGTTGATACAGGAACAGCCTGCTGTGACTGTCTCTTCCTGGAGAGGAATCAGATAGCAGCGCAGATTACACTGGGACAGTGGGAGAGCGCCAAGCCCGAGCTCCCACGTTCCCTCTAATAAATCCTCCCATGCCGGCCTGCACCTGGGAGAGGGGGGGCAATTTGTGTATTTTCAGGCCCAATCAATGTGCAGACAGATATGGTGTTGTGTATATATCTGCAATTATTTCAACCAGCAACTTCTAATTGTACTCGTGCAGGCCTCGTGAGAATGGATCACGCATTAGAAGAAGAGGCATTGGTGACTGAATCCTTTATCTGGGAACATGAGGCGAGGCACCATTCTTCCTTGTACAAATCTCCCCTCTGTACCCTCTCTACTCCACATTCTCATCTGCTGTACACCCTTTTCTCCCAAGTCCCTTCCCTGCACCCCACACCAAGTCACTCCTACGACACATTGCCCTCTCCACGTTCTCACTTGTCTGTACTTCTCTCTCATTTGCAAAACCCGAAGCACCACCTATGCCATTTCTGCCCTACACCACTCTACCTGTGTTCTGGTCTTTCCTGCACCCCTCGCTCCCCTGCACACACTGGTCACCCTGTGCTGCAAACCACCCCTATCTTTCATCTGCACTCTGTTCTTGTTCCCATCTCTCCCCTCCCTTGCTAGTGCCTTAAACCTAGCACTTGCAAATTGCTGGCTGCACTACCACTGTTTGTTGCCTTTCTTATTTATTTATTTATTGTCATTTATCTGTTTCTCCTCTGCTTCGCACTTTCCACTTCTC
This sequence comes from Ambystoma mexicanum, assembly GCF_040938575.1. Taxonomy (NCBI): domain Eukaryota; kingdom Metazoa; phylum Chordata; class Amphibia; order Caudata; family Ambystomatidae; genus Ambystoma; species Ambystoma mexicanum. The sequence goes on from NC_090934.1 coordinate 145,138,679, forward strand.
CCCCCTTCCATGCACTTTTCCGCTCCCCCTCTCACATGCACTTGCGCGTTCTCAATGTCATTGGGCCTAGTAAGATTGCTGTTTTGTTCTCCCCTGTTCTCCTCACTTGCCTTGTCGCGCTGTGAAACACTTGTGTACGAGCGCTATAGAAATAAAATATCAATATCAATATCAATATCTCTTTTTCTGTCCTCTGCACCATTTCTACCCTTTTTCGCTTTGCAGTCCCACACTCTACTGCACCCCAGTCCCTCGCTTCCCATTCTCCCATGGCCAGCACCCCACAACTGTCATCCACACTTACTCAGCACTTTCTCCTCAGTCTTCAGAGCATCCTTGATATCCTGGCTTACATTTCACAGGTTTTCTCTTGCACACCTTGCATAACCAACCACTCCATATAGCTTCTCAGAATAAGCTGAAACAGGCATGCCAGATCAATGACCATAAAAGGGCCCATTGATACCTGCAAGCATTAACTCTTAAGAAATAGTCAGGAGCATGGCTATTTGGAAGGGGGGACAGACACAGAAGTCACTAAATCCACGTTCTGCCGAGACTCTACCCCCAAAATCTGATCGCACTGCACCCACTTAAGAACGCTGACAGAAACAGCCAGGCTGAAAAAAACAGGGTGAAGCTTAGCCAAGACCTACAGAAGATTAGCGTTTGATTTCTTTTAAGAGATGCACAGGATAGGCACCAACAAATGGTTTATTTTGTGCAGGGAAAGAGTTAATGTCTGTGCTGGTAATAGTTTGCTTTAGGTAATACAATAACACTTGGGCATAGCGCTTCATGCTAAATGTTTTCAGCTTCTAGGCAATGTAATAGCAGGTATTATTACCCTCATTTGAACAGCACTACATTTATGAAAAGTTAAGTAGACCCTGCTGCTGGGTTTGAACTAGCAAAATGCAGGTAGCCCTCGTTTCAGAGACCAAGCTTTAGGTGTGGTACCATCCAAACTTCAAGCAGGTGTGAGTTGGTGAGAAGATGTGGAGGGGGTGCCTTAAGTGAGGCCTACTGATATTAGAGTATACATCAAGTGTTTTCCCTTGCCTACCTTAGACATTACTATGGAAAAGAGCACACATCCCACGTAACGGCCCTTCTTTAGATTGGCTCATCCTCATTTTACTTTAAATGGTTTCATGAGGATTTCGTATACAATGTCAGGCTGATATCTCAGGCAGTGTCAGCACTTTGCAAGCCAGGCCTGGGGTACAGGGACATCTGGGAGAAAATTCAGTCTTCGCCAGATTGCGTGATCCCGGGCAAATCATGTGACCCCCCCCCACTGTGCATTATTTTCTATATATGTTTACTTGGGATCACCTAGAAGGGACTCAGTTTGCAGTGTAGACTATAATGAAATTGTAAGAGGATTCAATTCAGCACTACAGCTAAGTTAACGCCTAGTCTAGAATACTGAATGAAAACCCTTATTGATATATCTTTAGGTCCAGTTCATGCGTTCTGGATGACTACCCCTGTATAACACCCCTCTCTTGGAATCCTCCTGACCCCACTGAGCCAAGAAGTAGTTCTGTTTTGCAAGTTTAAAAGGTTTATTTGATAATTTAAAATATATATATATCACACTTTATAATAAATTAATAATTGAATATTACACTTAATCTGATATGATAAAGATTAACAACAGAGAATCTGGCACTAGCACACTTCTTTATGATCACTAAGGAGTTGACATGAATGGATAAGGTAGCACACTGGTAAATAGGTACAGAAGTATAATGTGGTAGAGAATGCTTTATGTAAGCTCAGGTGGATGCAATATTCACTGAATGCAGTACAGAAAATACTCAATATGATTTCAACCCAACAATGTAATCACTTTTCTCTGGCTATTCACTCCCCCCCTCTTTATGCAATGCAAGGAAATGGGAGGAAACACACAGTTCTCAGAAATGCAATCAATGTAATTCAGTTCACCCCAGCAAGCTTAGACAACAGATAGGAGTTTTGAAAATACAGGCCCAAATTGCTTTGATATGTGCTGGCAATGAATGAGAAATATGCTGGAAATGCTTTTAATTCCCTTTCAGAGGTTCAGGGTGAGTGGTATCTAGTTAATATTAGTCCAGGCTCACACTAGCAATGATGCAGGGATAGTTAGCAGGTTAAACGAATTTCTGGCAAATGGAAAGCAAGCAGCAGCAGTTTTTACATGTGAAGAAATTTGCAAATCGCGGCAAAATTTGCGGATGCGTGTTCCGCGATTGCGGTAAAACTATAAGGGATAGGAATGCGGTTCTAGGTTCATAGGAAAGCCACGATTCTAAGATATCAGAGGAAAGTTACTGCAAGTCTCTAGCCCAAACGGTCGCGGAGATATGAGCGATTTAATAGAGGTCGTTTTTGGTTTTGCAAATTTTAAAAGCTCAAAATGACAAGTGACAAATTTTTGCAGCTAGAATGACAGGTGACAGATTTGGATCTATCAGGCAGTTCTACTTAGGTTAAATAGATTGAATTGGATGAAGTTAAACTAAGAGATTGGTTCTACACAGTTCTGCTGGGTACTCACACTATATTCTTGAATTAAATGGGCCTCGTCACGGATCTGGTCAGGGTTTTAGACTGGGCTCTGGTCTCTCTCTGGGCACAGCACTGCTTTCTCTCTGGGTACAGCACTGCTTTCTCTCTCTGGTCTGGTCTCTAGTTTGGCTTTCTGGAGGTTGATGAATTTGAAGTCTGGATCTCAGGATGTTGTATGGTCCAGCAGAGTGCGTTGCAGCAAATGGAATTTAAGGTCTCTATCTAAGTTTCAGTGGCCCATTTATATGTTCTGCAAGTGGGTGTGTGTGCAGCATCACTAGACCCTACCCCTCTCACTTGTCATTGGTCAAGTTTCCATTCATAACTTGATTGGGGAATGAACTGTGAGTCAGAGTGATGTCATTTTGTGGCTTGCCAAGAGGGCACTCCCCTTTCAGATTGCACACATTCTATATTTGATAATAAAAGACATATTTCACAGTTACACAGTTGCTTGAAATTACATATACATGGTGTGGCTGAATTTAGCCATGTCTCTGTCCAAATCTGCTCTTTCTAGGAGCTTGCATTCAGAGATGGCACATAATTGACTTTTTAACTGATTTTTCAATTTCTGACATGGACCCAACTTTACATACATGTGCGCAGGGGGTATGGACATTAATTGATGAAGTTTCAGATTTTTAACATGCACACATTTAGAGTAATATCCACTTTTCCGCTGACACCCCCCTGAACATACCACCGGTTCTAAAAACCTCTTAAACTGTAGCAGCCTATTCTTCATGCACTTCCCTGGGCATTTTCTGGGAAGCTCTGGCCATCATGATGTTTTCAATGCCAGTACTGCACAGTTTTTGAGGTAGGGCTCGGATGCATGGGTAAAAACATCCCACAAGCCCCCCTCTTGCGATGGCCATTCTGTTCCACTGATGGGACTCGCAAGACCTGGGATGTTTCCTCATCTTCTTCCAATAGATGGCACAGTTCAGCATCTTTTCCTCCATCCGGTACTGATCGATCGGTTCTCCTCACCGGTCCTGATGGGAATATTGGGCGGTACGCTGGGCCCCTTGCGTCTCTGCTCCCGGTCTCCGGGTCATCCTCCTTGGTCATTCTCCATGGTTTCATCTCTCCTAGGATGATAAAGCAAAAGCGGCAATACCTACTCATAGACGTTTTTCCACCACTGTTGAGATAGTGGGGCAGCATATGCATTTCATCAAAACGAAACATTACATTCTTATTTTGAAAACAAAACAGTATAACTAAGAGACAGTTTCATACAAATCACAGTATGTTAGAGACTAGATGTGGTATGTTTTATGATTGGAACTGAATTAGTCTGAGACAGTACCCGCTAGGATTCCAGAGGATTCCTCCAGTTGTTGCAGAGTGTGCCTGGGATGGCAACATTTCAACTGGTTTATGTGGACCCACTTGTCTTCCCCTGCTGCCAAAGGACCTTTGGGGATGTGGATTTTGTAGGCCACAGGGGAGATCTTGTCGATGATCTCAAAGGGTCCTTTCCATGTAGGCAAAAATTTGCGCTGCTTGGCCTGGTTCCTTTGGAAGTTGTATAGATAGACCCGGTCTCCCACCTGATATTCCTTCCTGGAAGTTTTCAGGTCATAATGGGTCTTCATGCATTCAGCCGATCTTTCTAGATTCCGCTGAGCGTAAGCAAAAGCATGTTGGAGGTGTTTCCTTAAATTCTCTACATACTCATGAGTAGTGGAGGCATTTATCAGTGTCTGCTCTTGGGTCCTGTAGAGCAAATGCTGAGGAAGCACCATCTTGCGCCCAGTCATCAACTCAAATGGTGACATTTTGGTTGCAGATGAAGGGGTAGATCTGATGGCCATTAGGACCAGAGGTAATCGGATATCCCAACTTGGCCCAGAATCTGCCACAAACTTCTTTAATATGCTCACAATTGTCCGGTTATATCTCTCTACTGCCCCAGAAGAAGCTGGTCTATAAGCAATATGCAGCTTTCTCTTGACCCCCAGTATCTCCCACATCTTTGTCATTACTTCACTGGTGAAGTGGCTACCTCTGTCTGACTCGATCCTTTGAGGTAGACCAAAACGGGAAAAGATGTGGTTAATCATCAAGGCAACTGCAGTTTCTGCCTTGCAATTTGGGGCTGGGAGACATTCCACCCACTTGGTAAACAAGCATGTCACGGTCAACATGTACTTATTCCCCCTAGCCGAGCGAATCACAGGGCCTACAAAGTCGATTTGTAAATCTGACCATGGCAGTGTCATCCCTCTCTTTTGTAAAGGCGCCCGGTGTGTGAGGGATGTCGGCTGAAATTGTGCACACACAAGACACCCCTTCAAGTATTGGTCGAGGTCCTGGCCCATGTGTGGCCAGTATGCAACCTCTCTTAAGATTTCCAATGTGTGTGAAACCCCCTATGACCGGCGGTGGCCGCATCATGGGCGTGACTTAACATCAGGCTTCGGAATGAGGTAGGAACCACCCACTGATTGTGGCCAGCTTTGGATTTCCTTACCAACAAACCGTCTTGGATCCGGAACATTTTTGGACATTTCACAACACTCTTAGGTCCTCTTTCCCAATATAATCGGTATCCGTCAGGGGAAAGTTCTCAGGGTCCTCAAGGTGCTTGTAAAATTTACCAATTATTGGATCCCCCTTCTGAGCGGTAATCAAATCAGCATCAGGGGTCTCCTTACTCCATTGTGCAATTGAGAGGTCGTTGTGAGCATTTGTCTGGGACCTAGTGATGGCAGTGACCTGGATTTCCCCCAACAGGGACTCAATCTCAATTAGATCCCCTTGGATGGCCCCGGTTTTGGCCAGCTGATCAGCTAAGTCATTTCCAGTTTTGTCTGGTCCCTCTACTTTGGAATGACCCTTGATCTTTTTCCAATAGATGGTCATCTCGTTCGAGGTGACCAGATCATCAATGTTTTGGATCAACTTCCCATGTTTCAAGGGTTTGTTGTTAGCACATAACATGCCTCTGGTTTTCCAATTAACCAGGTGCTCCACGAACCCGTTCCGTACATAATCCGAATCTGTGATTATGACCAGTTCGTGGAGTTGATGCTGGACAGCAGTGAGGATGGCCTGATGCACAGCCATCAATTCTGCCACCTGACTACTTCGGGGACCAATTTTGTATCCAGTGGAGGGTTCTGGGGACTCATTCACCCATGCATTCCCTACGCCGGCCACCAGTTCTTTCTCCCCGTTGTTGTCAACATGGTAAGAGCATCCATCCACATACACAGTGGGCATTCCCTCACATTTGTCTTCTTCAAAGACTTTGTGGGGGGAATTAAGGTATGCCTCCATGTTGTCCTTTATTTTTAGACTTTCGTCCTCGAGACAGTTTTCTCTGGCACAATCATGCAAGTCAGCCAGACCTTGCGCGAGGGGACTCTTCTTGTTTTGGCCATATCGGACCTCCACAGGAAAGCCTTGCATTGACAGAATCCAGGAAGTAATTCGGGAATTACTCACATTTCCGGCCCGGATTCTGTCACTTTGGAGATATTGCAGAGGCTGGTGTGGAGTCTCCACTATGATGTGTTCCCCCTGGATAAACGGGCGGTAATTCTTCAATGCCCACACCGTTGCCAGGAGTGCCTTCTCACAATCGTTGAATTTTTCCTCCACGGAGGATAAAGTTTTGCTCGCATAGGAGATTACTTTATTGACCTTGTCATGCTTTTGGTATAATACGGCAGTCAAGCACGTATTAGAGAACCCCGTCTCCAGGAAGAACTCCTTGTTTCTGACAGGGTAAGCTAGGCAGGGCGCTTGTGAGAGGCTTCTTTTGAGTTGTCTTACTGCCTCGGCTTGTTCTGGACCCCATTCCCACTTGACCCCCCCCTTCAGGAGATGAATCAGGGGTCTGGTGATCTCTGCGTAGCCCTCAATGAACTTTCTGCTGTAATTAGTCAGTCCAAGGAGGCTCCTTAGTTCACGCAGAGTTGTGGGGTCTTTCAGTTTCTGAAGTGCTTCCACTTTCTTTTCCTGGGGACAGAGACCCTGAGGAGTAATCTCATGCCCCAAGAAATTAACACGGGTTCTACACCACTGTGCTTTCTGAAAGGAAAGTTTTGCTCCGGCGGCCCTCAACTGTGTCAGAACATAACGGATCTCCGCTATGTGTTCCTCCACAGATGAACTTTTGATGAGGACATCATCTACATAAGCCAGGTTACCCCTCGCACCCAAGTCGGGCATGGCCTTGTGTAGAAAAATGTTGTATTCATTGCCGGAGTTGAGGTATCCGAAGGGAGTCCGGGTCCAGGTGTACTGCTGGCCCCCAAAGGTAAAAGCCAGCTTGTATTGGTCCTCCCTGCTGACAGGCACGGTCCAGTATCCATTGGTCAGGTCTATTGCAGTGAATACCTGTGACCCCTGGATCTGGGCTAGCCCTTGGTCAATGTAGGGCAGAGGCCATCGGGAAGTATGGACCCGTTTGTTGAGCTCCCTAAGGTCGGCGCAGAGTCTCCACTGGCCGTTTGGCTTCAATATTCCCAGCACCGGATTATTGAAGGTGCTGTGGACTGGACGGATTATTCCCCGGGACTCAAGGTTCTTAATTATTTCAGTAAGGGACTCCATTGATGCGAGAGGCAAGCGATATTGCTTCACAAACACAGGAGTCATGCCAGGGTCCGTGGGGATTGTTGTTGTGTGGATGTCAGTGCGACCACAGTCATATGAGTCTACCGCAAAGAGATCTTGGAAATCCAAGAAAACTTGTTTCAACTTTTGCTTTTGTTCCAGAGTCACACAGGCGTCAGCTAGGTTGACTCTCTCTTCCACCATCTGCCTGAAGCCTGGAAAGACTTCTGGTTTGGCTATCTCCGCGGCCTCCTCCAGCTGGGTGGAGAAGTCCCTGGTCAGAGTGCTGATTTGGACCGGAGGCTTCAGGTGGGAAAGGCAGCCCTCATGGACTTGGAAAATCACCTCATCCCTCCTGAAGTCACACGTCACATCTTCCTTACCATAGGGGCAGGAAGTGTACACCAGGAAGTTCCCCCCATGCCGGGTAAAAATCCTGTCTGGTGTTGTATTGTCATCACTGTCACTGTCAAAACAGTCCTTGGGGATTGGTCCTAACAGTTCGTTACCTAAATCCATGGAAAAATGTCGGTCATCCACCGCCATTCCAATAATGGTGCCTGCGGCTAGAGTAATACTCTTTAAGTCGCTGTTATCCACCTCTATTGGAATGGTGTCATGTTCTAGGTTGACTAATGGAGTTGGGTTTACCCCCAACCCTTGCTGTTGGAGAGAAACATTTAGATGTATGTAAGCATCAGGGTTTTTCAACTCTTGTCCCCTTTTAACTTTCACTTCCAGGGAGAATTGTCGAGTCCTTTCTGGGATGGTGACTTCCTCTTTAACCTGAATTTCAACTGCATAAGGTAGCAATTGAGTTGACCTAAATGCTTTTTCTGGATCATCAAAGGTCATGGGATTATCCGCTAATCGGGACCAAGCTTTGAAGTTTATTAGGTCCAAACTAATGGCAAAGCGATTGAGAATGTCACTGCCTAAGTAAAAGGCGGCAGGGACGTCTCGCACGACCCAACAATTGTGGACTATGCTCTTGTTGCCAATGGAGATTTTGAGCATACACCTGCTTGGCAGGAGATGTTTTGAATTGGGTGCTTCCAGGTCCATTTCCCATTTGTCTATCAGTTTGAAGGTGGGAATGGCTGGATCTTTTGGGAGTTGGCGGAACATGGCTTCGCTGATGAAGCTCTTACCGTTGTTCACACACACTCGAGCGAGAACAGAGTCCTTCCCATCATTTAACTGAACAGGAATGAACAACTGCTCTCCAATTTGCTGAATATCAGCCAGGCTTTGAGCTGATTTCACATCTTTCTGGACTATAGGAGTGGGAGTTTCAGATTGTGGATTAGTATAGAATTTCAGAGTGTTTCCTTCCAGCGTGGAATACCACTTTAGACTGGAAGGAAGGTTGATTTTCAGAAATAGAGAGGACCCCCCATCACCAGTCTGTTGTCCTACTGCTATTACTGTCACGTCTGGAATTTGGTTGTTCTGGAAGTGAAATTCTACTTGGTCAGATTTTTGTTCAACCATGTGGCATGTGCCGTTTAAACTAACATGGTTGACACTCTGTTTTAATTTTATTGGTCGGCTAGTCTGGGTCCAGAGGACCTTGTTTACGCAATCTATTAGGGGTGACAACCTTCTCAGGAGGTCATTCCCTAGTAAACAAGGGGTGCCCTCTGGGGTCACAACTATGACCGGGTGTTTCAACTTGTGTCGCCCGATCTTAATGTCCAAGTCTGCCGTCCCCTCGACGGGAATTTCCTTCCCGTCAAAGTTCTGCAGTTGTCCAGGAAGAGAGGTGAGAGGAATTTGGTAATTCTCTCCCCTTCCTGCATTCAGTTCGTCAAAGGCCCTTCTGGACAGAAGGGTAGCTTGAGATCCAGTGTCCACCAGTGCCGAGATTGTACCCTGCCCCTGTACTTGTACTGGGGCATAATATCTTCCCTCCTTCTCCTCCAGGGGGCACAGATAATGTACATTTTTGGACAACTGGTGGGCTAACTTTCTGGTTTTGGACATCGCTAGCGAAGGGATTTGGGCAGAATCTTGTGGAGAGCCTTGGGAATCTGAAAGAAAAATTTTGCAACTGGAGATCAGAGCCATTGTGGGTTCCCCTGGCTCCGTTTCTGGGCCGCCCCCCCCCTTTTTGGAGGCAGTCCCCAGGATGGGTTTGAACCAGGGGATTTTCTTGCTGTTGGTTCTGGGATGAGATGGTGGGCGGCGGTAGCTCAGTCTCCACATCTCCCCAGTCTGGATTTGCATCCCTAGGGACCCATTTTTCTTTGGGAGGAGTTCCCCCCTCTCTGAAGGAGAAGATCCTTTTCCCAGGATCCTCTGAGGATCCCTCTCCCTCAAATTGGAAGATCTGTACCTCCTCCTCAAACTGAGTCTGTTTGGGTCTTTTGTTTCTCCTACCCCCCCTCTGCTCCTTAGGAGGCAGACTTTCAGGGGCAAGAGATTTTGTTTCCGGTTCCTGGGTTTCCAGGGGCTGTTTACAAGTGAGGAAGGAAGCTTCCTCCAAGGCTTTACACCCCCCTTCCCCTTGTGCCTCCTCCCTGGGAACCAGTGAGTTATCGGGGTGCTGCCCCCGTCATTGTTCTGGAGCACCAGGTCCAGAGTTGGGTGCGTTCTGCGCCGGCATGCTGATCTGAGGGTTCTGCTGTGCCCTCAGTATATGACCCATATCCCGCGCCATGTTTTGAACCTGGCGCTCTAACTGGGAAACCCGCTCAGGCTGATACGGGGCCCTGTTTTCTCCCCTGGGCTGATCCCGGGAAGGGTAGCTGTCCCTCCTCTGGTAGTACCCCTGGTTGGGAAGATTTTGGTACCCCTCCACCCTTGGCCTCCCCTCTCCCGGATTAGGTTGTTTGGGCTCAGGGAATTGGGGAAAGAAGGATGGATGATTTTGGGGTTGGAAGTCGGGTGGATATCTGGGGAAAAAGTTCTGCCCAGGGTTTGGTAAATTTCTGCCCTCCGGTGGGAAGTTTGGAGGGAAGTTCCCTGGGTTAGGTGCTTGGCTGGATCCCCCCCCTTGGGCTGGAGGAGTCCACACATAACCCAGGATGGGTCTGTTACCTTTGTAGCGAGGACTTACATAGTCAGGAGAGCGAGGGACCCCATTTGTGGGGCTGCCTCCCTGGCTCCCTGTCTGTGACTGGCCCGAGGACCTTCTGGGCCTAGCATTATTAGGTGCAGGTAGGTTTTTAGGCCCCCCCATCTCCAAATCCAAAACGGGGGTGACCTTTACCTCTGCCACCTTGGCAGCAGCAGGGGTGCTGTTGGCTTTGGGGTTTTTCTGGGCATTGCTTTTATTTTCTATGGGCTTCTGCACCTCATAGATCCGGGTAGCCTGTTCAATGACCCAGTCTAACGATCTTTTCTCATGAAAATCCCTCACGAGCTGGGTCATGATATATTTGGGCAAGGCATGGAAAAACGTATTTATAAACTCTCTACTATCTGTGCGCACCCTTCTTGTGGTCTGTGCAAAAGCACGCTTTAACTCCTGCACAAATTCTTGTGGGGCCTGATCCTCCCCACATTGCAAATTGTAGGCTGCCTTGCGAGCCTCTTGAGGATTTCTGTGAACAGAAAAATGTTTCAGGATGGCCGCCTTATAGGTGGACCATCTTAAATGATTTTGGTCCTCCAGCCCCGCAAAGAAACTGGAGTATTCCGGGGAGAAGGTCCACTTTACATATTGAATGCAGCTTTGGCTGTCCTTCAAATGGAAAGTCTCCATCATTTGTTCAAACAACTCTAAGTGCTCCCAAACAGAATACTTAGCGTTCTTATGGTAAGGCGTGATGACGCTCCTGATCGCCTTAATCTGCTTTAAGGGGTCCTTAAGCAAGGCCCTTTTTGCCTTATTGGCCTTTTTGGTTCGGGTAACCCTTGTCCATTCTTCCTCGGACTCAGAGGCACTGCTCCCAGAGGTTCCCGTCTGTTCTTCCAGGTTTTCCCGGATTCTGTGAGCCTGGGAATGGCTGGCAGAATGTGGGGACCTGGTCTCCTGTGTCCTGCGCAGTTCAGAGGAGTCTTCAGATTCCTCCTTGCTGCCAGGATTTGATGGGTACCCCCTCCACTGACCTAACTGGGCAGAGGTTTTCAGGATGCCCTTAATGGGCCTACTCTCCTGGGGTTCCCCACTGAACTGTACTGTACTTGGGTGCCCATACCCGGATGCCCACCCCTCCATTCCTGGATGGTACTGGCCTATGAGCCCCATGCTTCTGGCTGGATAGTAATCTGCCATCCCTGTGGCCCTGTGCTCATGTGCGCCAGGGGACATGGGGGTGGCAGAGTCCAGGGACTGAGAGGTATGAGGGCCTCTGGTACTAGGGCTCCTGAGGTTATGCTCCGGAGTTTCCATTTCCCAGCGAACCTCATCTATATCCGCCCCTGCTCCCTGTTGCAATGCAAGAGCCTGCATTTGTGCCTTCAGTTCCTCAGTTAAGGCCTTACTCGACTCTATCAGTCTCTCCTGCATCGCTACCTGCTGTTGGAGCCTATCATTGTGCTGGCAGAGAGCTTCATTCTCTCTCTGTGTTTCCTGATTGGTCCTGGAGCACTGGGCCAGTCTTTGCTGCAGGAGGGTTACCTCCTGAGCTGTGTCCCTATTGGCCTGCTCCTTTCTTGCTAGAGCATCCTCCACCCTCCTGGTGTGCTCTAACAAGTTCTGGTGTTCTTTTTGGAGGTCACCCAGTCCCTGGTGGGCCAGGTGATTTTCTTCCATTTTTCTTTTTAAATGGCAGACTTCCTGGCCTAAGGCGTCTCTTTCCTGACTAAGAGCCTGCATTTGTGCCGCCAGGTCGTCCCTTTGCCTTTGGAAGGCACCAGCTTTCTGGCGCTCCTGATCAAACTCTGCCTGGGTATCCAGGTCTTTCAGAATCAGTTTATTGCTCTCCTCTTTCTCTCTGTCTAGTTGGATTTGCAGGGTGGCTACCTGCTCTGTGCATGCCCTGTTGAAATTGATCTGTTGCTCCAGCTTTTTCTGGTTTTGCAGTAAGGAGTCCAAACTGTCTTGGTGCTCCTTCTGCAGGGCCAGAAATCTGGTATCCTGGTCTGTCTTTTCCTGTTGTAGGATGCCCATATCCTCTTTTATTTTAATGATGTACTGCCTACTATCATCTTCTGACTCCTGGCTCCTCTGCAGCCTCTGCTCAGAAGAGTCCAGATCAGATTGGGCCTTCTGTAATGACATCTGTTGCCTATTTGCCAGATTTTGGCTTTCAGCACATCTATCCTGCGTGTCTCCCATATATAGGTACAGGTATGCTGCTATCCTGGCAATCTTATTGTGTTCCTCTTTGGCTTTAGGAGCCATATATAGTTCACTCAGGGCCACATGTAAGGGACCCTGATCTCTCCATATATCTGACCCTGTTTCCGTGACCTGTTGCATGATGACCTGCAACCAGACTGTTTGGTCCTGGTGAGTCCACTCACCTCTCACAAATAACTTATGTAAGAAGTGCTCTCTGGCTATTTTCATGTCTACTAAGGCCGTCATTCTAGAGATTGGTCTCTGTCCTGACTTACAGAAGTTTGTATTTTATTTTTGTAGAACAGAACTTTTCTTGGAGTGTCCCTTTTGAGGAATGCTTCACAGCGTAATGCAGCGTGGTGATCCGACTGGATGTATGTATCCCGTCAGTTAGCACACTGTATTAAGCCACACAAATGGTAAATCTAACCCAACGTCTCGGCTCGAGCCCCCAATTTGTAAGAGGATTCAATTCAGCACTACAGCTAAGTTAACGCCTAGTCTAGAATACTGAATGAAAACCCTTATTGATATATCTTTAGGTCCAGTTCATGCGTTCTGGATGACTACCCCTGTATAACACCCCTCTCTTGGAATTCTCCTGACCCCACTGAGCCAAGAAGTAGTTCTGTTTTGCAAGTTTAAAAGGTTTATTTGATAATTTAAAATATATATATATCACACTTTATAATAAATTAATAATTGAATATTACACTTAATCTGATATGATAAAGATTAACAACAGAGAATCTGGCACTAGCACACTTCTTTATGATCACTAAGGAGTTGACATGAATGGATAAGGTAGCACACTGGTAAATAGGTACAGAAGTATAATGTGGTAGAGAATGCTTTATGTAAGCTCAGGTGGATGCAATATTCACTGAATGCAGTACAGAAAATACTCAATATGATTTCAACCCAACAATGTAATCACTTTTCTCTGGCTATTCACTCCCCCCCTCTTTATGCAATGCAAGGAAATGGGAGGAAACACACAGTTCTCAGAAATGCAATCAATGTAATTCAGTTCACCCCAGCAAGCTTAGACAACAGATAGGAGTTTTGAAAACACAGGCCCAAATTGCTTTGATATGTGCTGGCAATGAATGAGAAATATGCTGGAAATGCTTTTAATTCCCTTTCAGAGGTTCAGGGTGAGTGGTATCTAGTTAATATTAGTCCAGGCTCACACTAGCAATGATGCAGGGATAGTTAGCAGGTTAAACGAATTTCTGGCAAATGGAAAGCAAGCAGCAGCAGTTTTTACATGTGAAGAAATTTGCAAATCGCGGCAAAATTCGCGTATGCGTGTTCCACGATTGCGGTAAAACTATAAGGGATAGGAATGCGGTTCTAGGTTCATAGGAAAGCCACGATTCTAAGATATCAGAGGAAAGTTACTGCAAGTCTCTAGCCCAAACGGTCGCGGAGATATGAGCGATTTAATAGAGGTCGTTTTTGGTTTTGCAAATTTTAAAAGCTCAAAATGACAAGTGACAAATTTTTGCAGCTAGAATGACAGGTGACAGATTTGGATCTATCAGGCAGTTCTACTTAGGTTAAATAGATTGAATTGGATGAATTTAAACTAAGAGATTGGTTCTACACAGTTCTGCTGGGTACTCACACTATATTCTTGAATTAAATGGGCCTCGTCACGGATCTGGTCAGGGTTTTAGACTGGGCTCTGGTCTCTCTCTGGGCACAGCACTGCTTTCTCTCTGGGTACAGCACTGCTTTCTCTCTCTGGTCTGGTCTCTAGTTTGGCTTTCTGGAGGTTGATGAATTTGAAGTCTGGATCTCAGGATGTTGTATGGTCCAGCAGAGTGCGTTGCAGCAAATGGAATTTAAGGTCTCTATCTAAGTTTCAGTGGCCCATTTATATGTTCTGCAAGTGGGTGTGTGTGCAGCATCACTAGACCCTACCCCTCTCACTTGTCATTGGTCAAGTTTCCATTCATCACTTGATTGGGGAATGAACTGTGAGTCAGAGTGATGTCATTTTATGGCTTGCCAAGAGGGCACTCCCCTTTCAGATTGCACACATTCTATATTTGATAATAAAAGACATATTTCACAGTTACACAGTTGCTTGAAATTACATATACATGGTGTGGCTGAATTTAGCCATGTCTCTGTCCAAATCTGCTCTTTCTAGGAGCTTGCATTCAGAGATGGCACATAATTGACTTTTTAACTGATTTTTCAATTTCTGACATGGACCCAACTTTACATACATGTGCGCAGGGGGTATGGACATTCATTGATGAAGTTTCAGATTTTTAACATGCACACATTTAGAGTAATATCCACTTTTCCGCTGACACCCCCCTGAACATACCACCGGTTCTAAAAACCTCTTAAACTGTGGGCAGAAAAATCACAAGAATTATGGTATCATTTATAAAATGTTCACATGTCCGCACCATGAGTTATTAATCTTTTTCTAAACAATATTCTGGCTACAAAGGGGTGTGGTTTCCCAGGTCACATGGTAGAAATACTGGTTTACCCAGTTCTGCCAAGCCAGCTTGCTCTCACAGGCAGTGCCCCTCCCAGCTTCTTCAGGAGGAAGCCACTTTTTACGACGTCTGTAATAAAACCTTTGCTTGGGTCCAGGAAGGCCCATTGTTCAAGAGGAAGCCATTTATGATCCTCTCAATAAACCCTCTGCCTGGGTGAAGGGAGTTGCCTTGTTCACTCTCCTGCAGAGCACAGGTAATTCAATTATCAGATAGATGGCATATCCTTAGTGTGGGCAGCAAAAGGCAGATATCCTGGGAACACAGCTGTGACTCAAGTTTCACTCCTGATGGGGGTAGTTGCCAGGCAGAATCAAGTTCCTTAAGCCAGTTTTTTTTTTTTAGATAAACTGTCACTTCTGTTCCCCAGTTTCTGCATTCAAATAAACTAAACATTTTTACATATGCAGCTAGAATGCTGATTCTAAGTTTAAAACTATGACATTTAAACAATTACAAAGGCATGTGACACCAAACATAGGTCACTCATTTAATCTAAACATTTTCGATTTTGGTGGTTTTAAATCCAGTTTCAGTTAGGCTTAAGCTGCTGACATGCACAGCTTAGCCAGTTTAGTTATACATTGTTTTGTGCTCTTCATTTCCCAGATTTTGTAGGCACACAAAACTCCATTCTGCCAAATGTCTGCTGGTGTTCAGTGAATATTTTGCACATGTTGCAATGTTTGAAATAGGCATTTTGGCTTGCCTTCAGAAAAACACAGAGTGGTTTTAAAACGCCGGCTTTTGGATAGTGGTGAGTACTGGTACTGCACCCATTTTTGGGATTTAAGAAATGAATTCCCCACACTTCTAGGTTGCATTTGGCAATCAGCATTGCCATTCCCAATGGTTTCAGACTACTGTGCGGGTAGTCCAATGGTGGTTTTAAAGCGCTTTGAAGCTAACCGGCGCTACTGTTTTTCCTTTGGCAACCCATTTCCCTCATGGCAACCCGGCCTTTCATTCTCGCACTGGTGGGTGGCAAGTGAGGCAACCATTTTAGTGTGCGCACAAACTGCGCAGCTTTCCTGGATTTCGGCGCACATGTGGGTTTTCCGCCATCTTGAATTTACTAAGCCCACAGCACCAAATGTTGTAGCAGGATAGCTTAAACGTGGGTCAGGACACCCTACAAAATGCCTCAATCGTAAATGTTCTAACAGAGTATCTTGTTGCTCCATGTATGCTAAGCATGTTGAGTGAGTGTGAAGAAGAAGTGTCACAGCAATAGATTTCCCCTCCAGCTGGGGAATTGGGTCTCATTTTGGGAGGAGGTTATAGATACATAGAATGTGTAATTTTTTTTTGCAGAGAAACATATCAGGTGCAGTCAGAGTGATCCAACTCTAAGGACATAAACTAGAAACAATCTCAAAGTAACCTGACGGTTTAGGGACACTAGTATAGTGTAAGCAGCAAAAATACTCGTCACGCCCTTCTCCTTAAAAAAGGCAATACGGTGTTGTGGCATTTGTATAGAAACTGCATGTTAACAAGGGGGGTCCTGGGAGTCCCTCTGCCAGACATTAGTCCTGGTTACGAGAGACTTACCCAGAGTCTTTAGCTCACTATCTTTCACAGAGAAGAAATATCCCAAACATATCAGTCTTTGTCCTGCCCTGGGGCAGTCCAGCACCGAAATGCTAGGCAATTCTCCTCTGAACAAGAGTACCAACAGAAACCCCAGACACGTGTTTCGGTAGCTTGCAGAGAGGAGTAGCTGCTGCCTGCTCAGCCTGTTTTCACTCTGTCTCCCTCAATAACACACATGCTGTCATGAGCACAGAGTCACTGCAGCATGCGTCGCTGCCTGGCTTCTC
Organism: Ambystoma mexicanum; assembly: GCF_040938575.1. Classification (NCBI taxonomy): domain Eukaryota; kingdom Metazoa; phylum Chordata; class Amphibia; order Caudata; family Ambystomatidae; genus Ambystoma; species Ambystoma mexicanum. The sequence continues at coordinate 145,155,400 of NC_090934.1, forward strand.
TTTCGTCCTGAAAAATGAAGGCTGAGGCTGCGCAGCAGTGCACTACGCAGGCAGAGCACGTTCCCCGGCCTGGGCACATTCCGTATGTGCAGGTGCGGGGCAGCAGAAGAAGGTGCAGAGAGTCAGTCTACTATAAGCTTGCAAAAGTATAAATAGACTCTAACACTTGCAAGCTTACATGCAGTGGCGTAACACTACCTTTGGGGGCCCTCCTGCAAGCCATTCTGAGGGGGCCCCCTCCCGTTCGGCAACAAATCATGGGTCGTGCCACACTCTGGGCTGGCCTAGATTACCACGCTAGCGCAATACGCACGAGCATGCTACTTCAAGGGTACGCTGCACACTGTGCTTGGAGCAGCATACATACGTGTGTTTTTTAATGCATTAAAGAGCACACTTTCTGAGACTAATTGGCTAAAAAGCCAGAGCGTTTGTAATTGTTTTGTAGGGTAACACCAGTCCTAAAATCCAATATGTGCATGTCACCAACAGTGCACAGGAACATTAATGCTTTCATTAATAGAATGTTTTGCTATTAAAAATGACATGCCACAATGAAAACATGTCCAACTGCCTGTACAATGCGGACCAGTCTAGAGACGTAATAACATATTACAGTAAAGCATGACAGGCAACATTTAGACATACCTAGACTGGTTGCACCAAAATGGTAGTCGACACAATAACCCTTATTGTTGTTTTATCACAGATGCCCAGAAAAATATACAATGCCACAGTAAGAAACGGCTAGACTGGCAGTAACCAAATGTAGTCAAGCCAGGTAATTACACTTAGCATAACTGCTTTATCAGAGGTGCCCAGTTAAAGAAAGTCAAGCCAAACTAAGAAATTACTAGACTGGCATGCACCAAAATGCCACTCTAGCCACTAATACCACATATCATGCCTGCTTATCCTGGAGATGGATTGCCATTGCGATTCATGCCACAATCCCTGCCCCAAAATGGCAGTCAAAGCAATAACACTTATCATGGTTATTTTATCACAGATGCCCAGAAAAATATACAATGCCACAGTAAGAAACGGCTAGACTGGTAGCAACCAAAAGCCAGTCTAGCCAGGTAATTACACTTAGCAAAGCTGCTTAATAAGTGATGCCCAGTTAAAAGAAAGTCAAGCCAAACTAAGAAATGACTAGACTGGCTGCACCAAAATGCCTCTCTAGCCACTAATACCACATATCATGCCTGCTTGGCCTGAAGATGGATTGCCATTACAATTTATCCCACAATCCCTGCCCTCCACACATCCCCCCTCCCTCCAACCAACTGCTCCAACCCCCAAAATCAGCACATCGGCCCAGAATTACCTCCACGTCCCTCTTCCTTGTCCCAGTGCTGATGTGTGAGACACCTTCCCTCATAGATAAATACAAGGACAAGGAAGAGTGGGGCTAGAAGTAATGAAGATTACAGGTAACTAAGCCAGGCATTACCTCCATGTCTCGCTACCTCATCCGAGTACTTGTGTATGAGGCACTTTGCCTCATACACAAGTACTGGGATGAGGAAGAATGGGGATACGAGTCATGAAGATTATCAATAAGTAATCATGGCATTAAATACAAGCAGTGGCACAACACCATTGATCTGACTGGGCTTTAGTCCCCTTCGCCCACCCCCTGAAAGTTTGGGCTATGTTGACTCGACCTGGCTGAGGTTTAGAGGTCTCCCGAAATTTAGCTTTTGTTGAGACCCTGAACACAAGCACACACACCATTCATCATACACATACACGCACGCACACCAAGCCACCCATCCATTTAACTGTGTACCCTTTCACCATACAGGCACAACCAGGCAGCCACCCGTACACTTAACTGTGTACCCTTTCACCATACAGGCACTCCCAGGCATCCACCCGTACATTTAAGTGTGCACCCTTTCACCATACAGGCACTCCCAGGCAGCCACCCATATATTTAAGTGTGTCCCTTTTCACCATACACTCACACACGCACACCCAGACACCCATACATTTGAGTGTGCATACTTTCACCATACACTCACACAGGCATATCCAGGCCGTATCATGTACCCACTCATTAATGCACATTACATTATATACATACATATACACACACTACATGCACACATACACATTTAAAGAAAATACATTTTCTTACCTTTAACACGTTGGTCCAGGGAACAAGACCTTCAGCTCCCTGCAGTCGCCAGGAATGCTTGTTCCCGTCATCTGCAGAGGATCAGGAGGGCCCCGTGTCATGGCGTGGAGGGGAGTCCCATTACTTCAGAAAGAAATGGTTTATTTTTTTAGTCACTCTGACTTGATAAAGAAATTATTTCCGTTAAAGGACCAAACTGGAACAGAAATAATTTTGTTATGAAGGCAGAGTTACTGCAAACATAAACTAAGGGCCTCATTATAAGTGTGGCGGTCCGGAAACAAAGTTGCTGGTAAGCTTTCTGGCACCCTTGTTTCCGGACCGCCACACTCAGTGTATGCCTGCTGGGACCGCTGCACCCGACAGGTCTGACCCTGGCGGGCACAACGGCCCTCAGTAGGCAGAGTCATCACAGAAGCACAGTCACCATTAATGGCAGTGCCGGTGCATCCGTGAACCCATGGGGACTAACATTTTCCGGCACCTAACTTCCCAGTCTGCTATGACTTGTAATGTCCCGGTAGCACTGGGAATTTAGGTGTCGGAAATGGTATTACGAGGTCAGCGGCAACCCTCCGGTCACACGGGGGTTTATCGCCGACCTCATAATGAGGCCCTATTTCTTTTGAATCATAGGGCTCCCCGGCCCATGCCTTGGAGGCCACAAGCCCTTAGGCTTCCACACCATGAGGTGGGGGAGCCCTCGGACTTCATAAAGAAATAGAATCTTTTTTTTAGTCACTCTGCCTTCATAAAGAAATTATTTGTAAAAAAAACAAAAATCTTTATGAAGGCAGAGTGGCTTCAAAAAGAAACAATATTTTTTTCTGTTTGAAAAAATTGTTGGTCAAAAAAATGTTTTTTTTTTATCTGAGGGGCCCCTACCACGACATGTACGGGGCCCCACGCACCTCAGGGGTGCAGGGACCAAAGTTACACCAGTGTTTACATGACAACTGCAGCCTGCTATTTTACGGCAGTGACACAAATAATCTGGAGGGGATAAAAGCTATTAAATCCCCCCACTTAAAATTGTGGGGAGGAATTGTCCCCCGCATCCCCCCATGTCCTATGCCCATGCAAATACCGTTCTTCTTTTCCACCTCCTCCCAAGCAGACTGAGTTCTAGAGCACCCTGGTGCTGGCATAATAGACGACAGATAATTTGGCAAAGTATAAAAGCTGAGTAACATAACATAAGCTCTTCTTAAAGCGTCACTTTAAAACAAGGCTCTGAGCCAGACCACCCAGACCACCCACCACCTAATGTATTATGAAGGTTCCTCAATGTGACAGAAGTTTAAATTAAATATTTATACACGGTCTACTAGCCTATCAGGAAACAGAATTCTGTATGCACATGCTACATCACCACTTACAGGCCGAGCTAAGAAAGGCACATCACTCCTTAACTATGCCTTCAGTATTTATTAAAGGGGGATATTTATTTGTTTATTTATGTTTACATTTGTAAAGCGCACAAGCAGACCTTGGGCATCGCAGCGCTGTTACTTGTGAAGAGATTAGTTACAAGGGAATAGTTGCATGGTTGCACTATATTCGTGATATACACTTCAGTTACATGTCATACAGTATACATGTTCATACGTTATGATATAATATGCATAATATGTTATATACATAATCTGTATATAATATACATAATATGCATTGGCTTTAGCTATTTCCGCGGATTAGAAGACTAAACATGTATTTTTATTTGGCATTATATTGGCATTGGTATTTGGCATTACGCTTTGCCCCCCATGCTTTGTTTAACATGCACTAGCTTTATGAATGGAGCTGGGGGCAGGTAGTTAAACATGCATCATATTTCACAAGGGAGATTTCTCTTAACAAACGTGATCAATTTATCTCCCAAGATTTCAAACATCTCTAAACTGCTCCTCAAACTTTTCAGTTCTCTTGCCCAAACTTGTTTGCATTGTTTATTATTCAAAAACACTTCCCAGGTAACATATTAGCTGAGAAGTAAAACACTGAGCTGGTGTTACTTTCTTCGAGAAGTGTCTTTCTGTTGCCAGCCAAACCTATCCCTGGGATGAGATTTTTACATCCTGGTGGTGTGACTTGAATACAAAATGTGTGCTTATTTTTCCTCCATATTGAAACACTGTAGTAGCAGGAACGATTATTTTGAGGACACAATATGAACATGATACTCTTTTGATATGGACCTAAATAAAGTGAGGTTGTGTTGCCCGAATGCACCATAGAGAGAGTGTGAAGGACGAGCACCAGTGGGCGGATATTACTATCACCTTTGCTACCCTTATGCAAGTCTGCACTAGTGTGGGATTCATAACAAAAAATGTATTTTGTTTTAGAAGATATGGAAATGGGTTTACACTGCAGTAAGGTTGGGAGGATACATTTCAGAATTTTTAACCACAAAAAAGAAAGGCACCTTTCCGTGTCTATCTAGTTCTCATTGTAACAATGTAATCAAAGGTGACTTTATCAATCATCCCCAGACGGGTAAGAAAATTAAACTAAAGGACTATGCAACATGTCTCACACCAGGTGTCATATATTCCATCAAATGCCCGTGTGGCCTGTTGCACATCGGCCAAACAACCAGACCCGTCAAAGAAAGGTGAACGGAATACAAATCTACAATCCGATGTAAAAATACCAAATCTCCATTGGTAAGACATTTTCTTGATAACAACCACTCTATAGCTCAACTCAAATGTCAAATTCTTGAAGTGGTGAAATGTCCCCACAGGGGAGGAGATTATCAGTCGATTCTATCAAGACGCGAGAAATATTGGATACATTTCCTGGAAACATTGGACCTTAAAGGGCTTAATGAAGAATTTACACTGAGATGTTACATCTGAGTCCTACATGTAGTGTTCTGAGATGGAATCCCTTATGAACATTATCTTGTTATCTCTATACATTTCCAATTGTTCACATTTACAAAACATTTCTTTTTCATTCCCTTTCTCTGTATCACAAATATTGATCCTAAAGAACAAAGCATCTCCACATGTTTTGTATGGTACATTCAATGTTAATTGGAACTACTGATACTTTTTCCTTAAATCATAATGCATGAGTGGCCAGCTGACTGCGGTCACCTTCATCTGTATATAATGATGTAGCTTTGATGAAGAACAATATTATCAATGCAGTGACTTGTTCATCTCTTTACATGAATGGTACCGGCACACATGATTAATCGGTATAACAACGGCGAGTTCGTCGTTAGGTGGCACTTGGTGAGCTTCACAATTAAATATTCTCTGTAATTAACGATTATGTGATAATTGGTCTTCGAGAAGGAGCACCCACTTCACACCTACTTAGAACACTTATTTAAGTTTCACACTACTGTTTACTGAAGATTGCCCGTCACAAGATGGACCTTGGATTTGAACATCCAGTTTTGTTTAGTCCGCTTTTTATCTTCATCACTCCCTTAGCCTTACCTGCTCATTAGCATATCACGAACATCATCACGTGATTCGCTGACTTGAATTTCTATGGCAACCACTATGCTTCCCTGAGCGTAACCTGTTTTGGAAACGACGAACGCCGCTTGGAGACAGGTAATTTTTCCATTCTCACGGAGCATCCAGAATCACTTTTTGAGCGAATTCGCCAATGACGTTATGTGTCCATTTGTCCACAGATAAACCACACGGGCCACTGTATGGAACAACGCTCCATTCTATATTTAGCTACTAACGCTTCCTGCGACCAATGTTGAAGCGACAAGCATGTTCTATGCTATTACCCTTGACTAGTTTCCTTCAGTCCACACCAGGTAATGAATGTAAACACTCATGTTTTGTGCTTTATCTAAACATTTAGTTTCTATGAAAATGTAATGCACATTTATATCACATTTTCACTAGGGAGCGCATGCCGCTTTTCACTAAAATGAAAATATAGAAGCTCCACATATTGACGTCCCATAGATCTGCGGTCACTCATACTTCCCTGCATTTGAATGCCCGTTGGGACATTTGCATGAGTAAGTCTTTATTTTCACTACTTTGGTCAAACGAGTTCTAGAAAGTCTATTCCTCATTACCCTTAGTTCAACAGGATTGTCCACCTAATTAGTGTTCTATTGAGTTGGTGCTCACCGGGTCCTCCTTCTCCATAACAGTGGCTAGTAGAAATATGTGATTTAGGAACTATGCATTGGATGTACAGTTTGGTAGAGAATTATCACTTGACCAATTTTTTAAAGCATTGCTTTTTAATTAGCGGCACTGGTTTTATTCCTCTTTTAACATGTGTTATGTGATGCTTGTTATACAGAATTATGGAAAATATCCATTTCTCTTTTTTAAACCCCCCCCCTTTTCTTTTCTCCACTTTCTGTTGAACAGTTCATTTGTGTCATAGTGCTAATAGGCTCAAGAAGAAGAGGATTTCACCTCGAAACGCGTCAGCCAAGCACAGTCTAATTTATGGATACTTTTCTTTGCTATGTTTTGCATTTTTGATGCCTATTGACCGACAGTCAATAATGACTATTGTACATTGTTCTTGTCAAAATAAAATTTCTCTACCTTCTTCATATTTAGATTTCTTTTGATTATTACTGATCATACTGCATATGCAAAATTGTACGTAATTTATTTAATGTCTTTGTTGACACTATTATACAGTGTGCAGGGGACGGGAGGGCTCCCAATCTGGATCCTCTTACTTCCTCTTCTTTCAGCAATTCTGGTTTTGTGCCAAGACCACTTTTTCTCCCCTGCACCTTAAGTTTCAAAAACACATTACCTATTAAGGGTCAAGCAGTTACGTACCCTGAACCATTAGTGTGCACTGTCAATGACAAATACTCTTTACATCTCAGAGTGTGCCAGGAGTAATGTGCACAGGACAAGACGTGCTTACCTGCAGGGCATGGAGATCAGGGGGGAATGACCTTGGGGTGGGAGGGCCTAAGCTGTCTGTATTTGGGATAGATGGGAACAATTTCTGGGTGTAAATGTTTGTAGTAGGTAGAGAACCAAACTCAATCTGGTGATAAGCCAGATACAGGGTTGGAGGCACACATGAGATCTCAACCTTCAATTTCCTTTGCTCTTTTCCAGTTTGTGGTCCTTAAGCTCATTCTTCACTCCGAATGTGCCTCCTTTGTCGATCCCCAGTCACTCCTCTTTTCTTTTGTGGGCAGATAACTTCTACGTCGGGTGCACAGTCTGAGGGCCCCCGGAGCCCAGCTACTTAGTACCCCATTATTCTCGCTTCTATTACTGGCTTGATTCCATCTTTGATTATTTGCTCTTTTGTACTGTTGACGACCAGTGGTTATGATTAATTCAAAGCTTTTCTTCTAGCACGTTTTTGTGCTAATGAGTGATATTGCGTCTTCAGCCAACTAGGTGACTGTCTGATTTCCATCTGAATATTTAGCATCTCCTATTACCATACCTGAAATTTAACCTGTCAGGGTTAGGTATGTAGACAACACATTTTTGGGTGAGTACTTGGTGAGCTGCAACATCTACAACCTTGCACCAAGTTAGAGAACAGTCATCAAAGGCCTGGCCATCTCCAAATTGCAGCATGGGGACTAAGATGCCACCTTTACCCATTTGAAAGTGCTCCAGCAAACTGCAGCCTGCTCCTGACTGGCTAAGTGAATTCAGCCATATCTCCCGATACTCCAAGAGTTGCACTGGCTACCCTTTCAAGCATGCATCATTTGTAGACAAGCGGAATCACCCACAGAGCAGTTGCAACCAGACATCTCTCTAACTGGCAGAAAAACACACCATCTCAGGATGCGAAAGCACCACCAGAAGCCGCAACATTGCCAGACTGGAAACAAAAAACTGCAGGTGGGAAACGTAAGGAAGCAGGTCTTCTCCTGCTAAGCCCCTTGCCTCTACAACTAGTTATTAACCAGGATCTGCCTTTTTTTCCCTCTAGCCTACACTTCTAGCCTGAATACCCTACTCTTCAAAGAACATCTCACAAATCGATCGTCCCATTGAAGCTGAAAGTACTCACACCCCACAATACCAATAAAACTCAGAATAAAGGACACATCCCAGTAGGGAATGAGACCACAAGAGTTGATTGCGAGTTTGTGAAAGATTTATATAATCTTCAGCATCCACTGAACTGTGCTGCCTCTAGAGCGCTCTGGCAAACAATACAGAAATAATATGTTTCAAAGGGTTACACCGTCATCAGTGATGATGTCTATACAGTCCACAAGTTACAGTATCATTGGTTAGAAGGGAGGTGCACATATAGTTCTTTATGGGCCGGTTCCATGGGATTTGCAGATGACTTGGTGGGAGGTTGGACATCACATGATTCAGCTGGGCCGGACCGTGTAAGGTGAAGGTTAGGCCAGGTTGGAGAAGCTAAGCTAATCTATTCACTTATTCTAGTCATGCAATAAACAATGAGCCTCAATATACCTTTGAATAAATCTTAGAGACCTGTAAATTACACACGCATGATTGTATTGTCATACATTGGGTCATTCATAGGGTAAGGGGTGCCGGGGTATTGCCTTCTGCGATAACCTGAGGAATGGGCTGGTCTGGCACATCAGGGCGAGGAGTAGAGTGGAGTGGCACATTTTAGTTTAGGACAGGATATACCATGACAAGGGTCTGGGTTTATTGGGGGCACTCAGGGGTGGTCAGCATGGTGGGGCACACTTCTGTTACATCAAGAGAATACTTTATGAGGGCACAGGGTTACACAAGCAGTAATTTTCCAACAGCAAGGGTGAGGGGTGCAGCAGGTTTGTGGAGATGGATGAGCTACAAGTCATGGTTCAGACCAGTTCATGCACAGGACAGTGATCTCAGAGGAAGAATGATCAGATACCTAGTTTTAATTGCAGAAAAGGTTGGGGTCGTTGGTGCTCGCTGTGCGCAGCGCTGCTGAGGGGAGAGGAGACTTTGTAGTGCCGAATTGTGGCCTAGTCCAAAGATGGAGTCGAGGGCACACAAAATGGAGTCCAGGTGTGTCTTGCAATAGCCTCACCTCTGCTCCTGCCAAGGCCTTATTCCTCATAGCAGCAGAAGGGCGATGGAGGCGTTCCTCACTAGTCCCAGAGTAAGTGGTTCATTTTGCGTAGAATGTATGGGAGGGCTAAATTGCCCCTTCCTTCCGTAAATTCCCCCCTTTTGTTACATCTAAAGTAACAAACTCATTTTTATTATTGTTTGCATTCCGATAATACTCCACCACCATTACCGCCTCTTCCCAAGCGGGTGTCCCTTTTATTGGCATCCAGGTTCTGCATACCCCTCGTAAACTCTGGCCTCTTCTAGCATACTCATCTGGGGTGCAGGTCATTTATATTCCCCCATCCAGGTCCACCCATACCTCCTTGTACAACTGTAACTCCCGGGGTTTGTTGATTGTAGTATGATACAAGTTGTCCACTCTGTCCCCTGGATAGCGATACACTGCTGTCATACGATATTTGGAGGGACCAGACTCTCCTGTCTGTATCTGTGCATCCTTCATTGTCTGTACCCTTGTCGGTTGACCCATTGTCGTCATCATCATTGCGGAGCTAGGCATTGATTTTGCACAACATTGAACCCCTACCTGACACACACAAAAAATTAGTAATAGAAAAATGATGAGTGGGACAAAAATGTTCATCATCATGCTGAACCAGGAAAGTATCCAGTTGAAAATGTCCTCGAACCAGTTGCTGGGGGTGATCCCTCCTTCTTTCTTCATTCTTTCACCCAGGTTATGTACTGCCGATATCACATGTGACAGGGTCCCATTGTCCGCATCCGCAGAAGGTACGAATGTACGGCAGGCACTCCCGAATTTTCGGGCAACCACTGCCGTCCATTGCTGTAAGTAGGTCCAGGACGTACCAGTTTTGCATGGTCATCAACCACAGGGCGCGAAGTTCCACTTTGATCACATTGAACCCTTCTTCTGTGTCGTTGGCCAGCTGGATCAATTCCCAGCGCATGATCTGCAGCCATTTAGCGTTTGTTCGCGCCTGGAGTCCTGGCAGTAGGAGTGATGCGAATAACGTTTCTGTGGAATTAAAGAGTTTGTATTGGTCAGGAATCTCTGCCAGGAGGTCTGCGGATTCGCTGGAAATGTAATTGGATGATCTTCGTCTGCGGGAAATTCTGTCCTGGCACCTTCCCCCTTTGGACATGGCTCTCCGGGATCACCATTAAGGCTGAGTGTAGCGTTCTATTGCATATGTACCTCGCCATGATGGCGGGAGGTGTAGGTACGCTTGTTTGCCACACACCCAATAAGTGTCCATTAAAGCTGATGTTCCCTTTTTCATGTTTGGAAGGACGATTGTCTTGTTGCAGGGTTTGTTAGAGCCCTTTCGTACGTTCCCATTGCCGTGAAAACAAAGTTCATGCTGGATCTCTTTTTGTATCTTGATTGGTTTTTCAAGTGCTGTCACCCACGTTAGTTTGGCAATGTGTTGGGACCATGTTGCAGTGCATGTTTGTTTGACCCATTGAAAGATCTCTTCTGTCAGTCCTCGCAATGCTTCAGCTTTACATGTGATTGTCTCTTTGTGCCATTTATTTTCTGTAAACATTGTCCCTTTGATGATAAAAAATGCTTTTTCACACATATTACTCCTTGAGGTTTTCTTGTGCACGTTTTTTTCGTTTTGCATCATTTGTACTGTTACTGTGTGTGCCTGGAAGGTACTTCGAATTCTACATAAAACTAGGTGAATTATACACTGGGCATCCGACATAGGTGTTTCTTGGGGTATAAGAACTTTGGGTGTGCCAGAGGCATGAGGTATGAGAGAGCAAACATAACAGCTCTCATTTGTTGCTTGTTTAGCTGTGGCACTCATGTCTGAGTACCATTTATTGGGCTGATCCGGGTGGCAGGGGTCTTCGATTTCATCTAATCCCAGGCCATGGTATACATCATATTCCCTCCATTCCACCTCCCTTTTCCACCTTTTATTCGCCCTTGGCCATTGTGTAACCTTTTAACCTTTTGGTATCATACAGGGAAAATGGTTTGTCCATGTTTGATCATGCTGTTCACTACCACTCTAGAAGGTTTGTGACACAGGGTACATTTGGGTGGTTGGGACATAGGGTGTAAAGTACATTTTATTGCCATCTGAGGTAGGTTCTTTGGTTGTGTGCATATTTTCATCTGGCGAGCCCAAAATACCGAACATAGAATAATCAACATCATACTCATTCGATACGTCTCAACATCATAACCCATAGCATCTTATGTAAATATGGGGGTTTTGACAGTTCGGTTTTTGTGCAGCGTGGTTAAATTAGCATTCAAGGAATCAGTGTGGGTGCAAAGTACTTTAAAACCATTCCATATTAGGGTTCACCCTTCTTGTATTAAGTTTACTCTGTCCCCCACATCCTTTATATCCCCCAATATAAAGGACACACTCCAATATAGGCCAAGGCAAAACAACATCACAGAAAAAACAATGGCCACAATATAGAGGCCACAATCATAAATGTAATTGCTAGTACTACTACTTTCTACACTATCGCTATCTATATTTGTATTGTTGTTAGTGAGGGCCCTCCTTTACATCAGATTTCCACCTGAAGGGGTGATATAAATGGGTAAAGTACACAAAGTAATCCACGTTTTTCTTTTTTCTCTTCATAACATATCATTATTATATTTATTTACATTTTTACCATACACATTTTTGAAGCAAAATCAGGGATGACAGAAAAAAATAAGAGAAGAGAGCGGGAGAGAACTGCCTTTGAAGAGAACGTGCTAGGTGAAGAGAGAGAGAGATAGAGAGAGAGAGGGAGAGAGAAAGAGAAATTGCACATTTATAATCTCATTTCACGTGTAGTCATTGTTTATTACTTCTTTCTTTATGTTACAGCCCTATCTTTCTATATGCCCTTTATTTCTTTAATCACACTTTTCTTTAGGGAATAGCAACCTCTTGTTCCTGTGGTTGGCCACTCTGGGGTTCAGTGCTCTCATGTGCTTTCTTACATCCGAAAGATGCCCCCAGTACTTTAATCCCTTTACCTTAACAGCTGAGGGCGTACAATAAACCACTTCATAAGGGCCATGAAATCATGGGGAGTTCCACCTCCACACGAAACTGTACACTTATACGTGTTCACCAGGCATTAGTGGTGGTGTTGGGCTGTCTTGTGCAGGTGTATTTGTATCAGTTTGGTTTTCTTGGGTAAATGGAGGTGCTTCTTGTTTTGCTATACTCCGCACAGCCTGTGTCAGTTGGGTGAGATATTCCTTACACTCATACCCTAGCACTGTGGCAGCTCTGTGAGTGTCTGATGCTCTTCTTATTGGAGACAGTGGCGTTTGCAAGCGCCTTCCCGGCACTATTTCGTGCGGGCTTAAATTATGGTCTTTGATTGGCTGCGTTCTGAGTTGGAACAGTGCTAGAGGCAAGCAATATATGCAATTTTTCTTAAGGGTGTGATATAATTTAGACAATCTGCTCTTGAGGAGGCCATTTTCTTTTCTACCAATCCGTTAGCTTGCTGGTGATAAATCAAACAAAGTTTATGTTTTACCCCTAACAATGTGGTCACTTCTTTGAAAAGGTTGTTTACAAAGTGTGTGCCGTTGTCTGAATGGATCACATCACATATCCCCCACCTCGGGAATACCTCCCTTACCAAAATCGTGGCCGCGCACTTGGCATCTGTGTGCGCACAAGGTCTTGCTTCCACCCAGCATGAGAAGGGGCACACCACCACTAGGAGGTAGCTTGCTCCATTACATCTTCCCCCCATGTCGGCAGAATCTATGTGCAGCTCTCGAAATGGTCCTGATGGGCGTGGCAGTGTTCCTCGGAATGTTCTGGGTGTCATCCCTGAAATGTATGTCTGACAGGTGGTGCATTCTAATATTAATTTCGTTAAGTGTTCCTGCAGATTAGGTATGAACCATTATTCTTCGATGTCTGCTGCAATTTGCTGTTTTGTTACATGTGCTGTAAAGTGAAGCTATTGGAATGCTAACTGTAATAACTCTACTGGCAACACCACTTTTCTTGTCATTTCCTGGCGCCATAGTAAGTCTGTGGGTGATTGTTTGCACCCTTGTTTCTCCCATAACTCTTGCACATTGGTTGGGGCATGCCTCTGTAACTCTATTATTTGAAGTATGGGTGTAGAACTGTACCCCTCTTCTTTGTCGTCTAGTGCTGATGTTTTTACCATACGTTCTGCTGATGGTGGGAGGTTAAAGTATACTGCTTCTTTCGCGGCAGCGTCTGCTGCTGCGTTTCCGAGTGAGATTGCATCTGTGTTATTTGTATGTGCCTGGCACTTCACTAAGGCCACTACTGATGGTTCTGCTAATGCGTCAATGAGGTCATTCAATAGCGCTGCATGTTGTACAGGGGAGCCATCCGCTCTCCTGAATCTCCTTCATTGCCATCGTGACAAGCCCGAGTGTACCATCATTGTCACATATGCCGAGTCAGAATATATCGTCACTGCACACCCTTTGGCTGTACGCAATACTTCAATTAATGCAATGAGTTCTGCTGCTTGTGCCGAGAAATGTGATGGGAGGCGCTTTTATTCTTCGTATTCTTCCCCTTCAATTCTTACCACAGCTGCCCCTACATGCTTTTCTCCCGTTTCGCAATTGATAGATGCTGACCCATCTACAAAGTATATTTCCCCTTCTTCTAGGGCATTTTCACTTACTTTAGGGATGTCATCTTCTTCCTCTCCGTATATAGTGCAATCATGCGCTTGCATATCCTCCACTGTGCAGGGCTCTGCAATGAATGTGGCTGATTTCACAGTTTTGCATCATACAAGGTTTACGTTAGGGATGGATATTATTATTTCATATGTGGTTGCTCTCTGTGTGGTTAGTGAGGACTTTGAACTTTCCAATATGGCAAACAGAGAGTGTTCAACAAGCAGGGTGACCGAGCAGCCCATCACTATGGTGGCGCTTTTCTCTATTGCGAAAGCGGGCGGCTGCGAGGGCCTGTTTGCATGCGAAGTGTCCTTGCATTACAGAATCTAAGGTGCCACTGTAGTATGCTAATGGCTTGTGACCTACTGATGTTTTTTGTGTGTGTACTGCTGTCATTAGTGTACCATTGCAATGTGAGAAAAGGTAAAACTCCTGATCATAATCTGGAGTCACTAAAACAGGTGCAATTGTAATGAGATCTTGTAGTTTAAAGTATTGTGTGATAATGTCTTGTGTCCATTTTATGGGGGCACTCTTCTTTTGGGCTTCTTTCAGTGCTTGGAGAAGGGGGAGTGTGTATGCACCATAATCTAGTATCCATGCACGGCAATAGTTGCATATGCCAAGGAATTTTTGCATTTCCTTGACACTTTTAGGCATCATCGTATGGCGTATAGCTGCTGCTCTGTCTGGTATGATCCTTTTACCATCCTTTGAAATTAATTGTCCTAGATACAGTACTTCTGTCAGGCAGTATTGCAGTTTACCCATGTCTACCTTGTACCCTTTTGCTGCTAGCAGGTTTAGTAATGTTATTGAATCTGCTCTACATTGCTCTTCCCTTTCGCTGCAGATAAGGAGATCGTTTACGTACTGAATTATTGTACTTTTTACATCAATATTGCCAAGGTCTAAATTCTGATAAATATGCTGGGACGTTCACAGTACCCTTGAGGTAGCCTGCAATGTTCATATATTTTTCCTTCTAAGGTGAATGCTGTTAAGTATTGCCAACTGGGGTCGAGTGGTGGTACTGAGAAGAAGGCATTCTTCAAATCCACAACTGTGAAACACGTGGCATTTTTGGGGACGCTGCATAAAATGGTTGCAGGGTTTGCCACTAAAGGGAACTCTTTTTGTATGATATCATTAGGTGGGTGGAGATCCTGGATCATCCTCCATGCCCCGCCCCTTGCCCTTTTTCTCGGCTAAATCGCAGTATTTCATGGTGAATATGATGGCACAATTATATCTTGTTGCAGTAATGCGTTTATTGTTTCTTTTATTCCTTCTTCCACTTCTCTGGACAGTGGATATTGTTTTACTCTAGATGGTATTGCACCTAGTTTTAGTTTAATTTTTACAGGTGTTACTCCTCGTAAAAGTCCTACATCATGGGGCCCTGTTGTCCATAATTCTAGTGGTACTTTTCCCATATCTTGGTCAAATATGGAAGGTGGTGCACTGACATTTGGGTCTATGCACAATACTGTTCTCCACTCACATCCATGTGTGTCTAGTCCTATTGCCACAATACGTTTTCCTGATGCTTGCACCCCCTGTAGGTCAATTGAAAGGACAGTGGCAGGCACAATCTTGGGGCTTATAACAGGGCAGAAAACAAAATCAGATGGCACCCTCCATTCCTTCCGGGTGATCTCTGGTACCACTCTAGCCAGAACATGTATCCCATAGATGAAAGTGTCAACATCCGTGGGCACCCCCCTTACTGCAACCCCGTTTGTCATGGTACTGATCATTAGCATTGCTCGCACTGGACATACCCCTGGAGTGGTGCACAGTATTCCCCTTTATGTAAAAGAGATGGTCATACTGAGCTTACTAAGGAGGTCCCTCCCCAGCAAATTTATTGGTGAATCTTCATTGTACAGCAGGGGTGCCCGAACCGTTTTCCCTCCCATTGTTATATCCAAATCTTTTGTGAAAGGAACTTTTAAAATTGCCCCAGAAAACCCCTGTGTTTCCAAATTTTTCGCTGAGAGGGGAAACCGGCCCTCCATACGGCATGATATTTCCGCTTCAGGGTCCACCATAAAGATGAACTGTTTGTTTCCTATCTTCGCCCCCACTAGTGGTTCCTCTTCTGCACATGGGGAAGTTGATAAGACTGGACACACAAGTGCTTTTTGTGGGCTGTCCTAATCGGGGTATGTGTTTGTTCCTGGGTTGGAGAAAACGCTGTCTGCAACTACTGCTGTTCCGTGAAACAACACTGGTGCGCCATTGGCGGTCATAGCGAAAATGTTAGGATGGGTGTTCCATATCGTACTCTGGCGTGCTGGTTGGGGCTGCATGCCTTGCGGTTGTGCTTGTGGTCTGTGTTGAATATGTTGTGTTCCATGTGGGTAGTCATTATCATGTTGCTCATGTTGTCCATTACCACCGTTTGGCAATCCATAGGGGCTGCCTGGGTGAGGGTGGCCAAATTGTTGTTTGATTCCCATGGGAGGGAGGTCCTTGATAATATCCGATAGGTTGTGCTTGACATTCCCGTGAAAAGTGCCCCATCTCCCACAATTCCAACAAGGCCCCTGGCCCCCTACTCACATCCCTTGTCCTCCAGAACTTCTGTTTCCCTGACCTTCAGATCCCCCTCGCTATCTCCTGTACCCACCTCATCCTCTTGTGGGCCTTCCCTGCCATTGGGGTCCTTCTTACTTCTCCTCTCTAGCCAATTGCTCCTGTCGATTTGCAGACCATGTGGCTGCCATTCTTGCCAGTGTACTCCCTGACCCCTCATCCCCATTTCCCTGTCTTTCAATGGGTAGAGCTGCGTTAATCATGGTGACCTTCACCAATTTATTCTGTACAAGCTTCGCCTCATCAGCCAACCTCCTCTGTGCAATTTCTTTCTCTCTTTCTTTGTTCCTAGTACAATGATGTACTATAATGCTCTGAATCTCAGGTCCGCCTTTGGCTTCTATCCCAGCTATTTATCCAAGACCTTCTGTACCTCCTTTGGGAGGCCTCTTTTGATGATAAAGTAAAAAAGGGAGGTGGATTGGTCCCAAGCCGTACCCGTTTCTGATCTCCACAAGTCATGCACCCAAAGAATGAATTGCGCAGCTTCCTCCTCCTCACCCATGGTACATTGCATTACCAAATGTAAATCTGGGGTATCAGGGAAGGTTCTCTGCAGTGCATCCCACACTTGTGCTCGTACATTGTTAAAGGCTGACCCATCATGGCAGTCACAATTTATTGTTACTCCTGGGAAACCTACCTTCACCCACACCCCGTCTGCTTGGTCTCCCACTGCAGACACTAATACGCTTTTTACATCCCCTATGGCCAAAGGCACTACAGCTGTGTTTTTTTCAAATGCATGTATCTACTGTCCTGCCCCTCCCGAAAGTGGGGGGGAGTACCTTCAACAAGTTATTTTTGTCCATCTGTGCCCATGGTATGTAATTCGGTCTCCCTGCTCCCTTGTGGATGAGAGACATTTGCAGTTTTGCTTTACTAACCTTTTTACTTACCTTTATTCTTTTAGCTTTGCCCAATGACATGTTTCCCAACCTGCTCCTCAACCTTCCCTGCCATCTTTCCCTTACTACCCCATCCTCTGGGTCCTCTCGTAGTGGTAGGGATTTTCCTGCTGCTGCTGCCCCCTCTTCGTACCCGTCTAAATCACTCCACACCTCGTCTATTTCCCTGTCTGAGTCCCCACTTCCATTTTCCTCCCCTGCTTGGCTGCCTCCTTGTACTGCCCGCACAATTTTTATGGGGGTATCATTAAGATGTAAGAAACACTCTCCTGACTTCCACTCATGTTCGGGCCCTGTTGCTAAATTAACCTGTGGTAGCGGTAGAGGTGTTGGCCCACCCGCTGCACTTGATGGTGCCTCCCCTGCCCCAGGCAACATTTTTCCTCTGTCACATAATGCTCGTAATCGTGTTAATTCCATCTGTGTGGAGGCAAGTTGTCTTTCCAAATCCCCAATGAGATGTGCTAAGTTTACTGAAGGGGCGCTCATAGGTCTGTACAGCCCTCTAGCATCATAAGAAGGCGTGGCTGTGGCTGCAGGGGTTCAAGGGGCACTTGGTTCAGGCAAATAAGATGGGCCACTGTAGCCGCAGAGGGCCTAGTTAATAATGGGTATAGTCTAGGGAGGTCGTTGTCCACCGCTTTTTCCACTTTTTCTTCTGTTGTTACTACCTCCTCTCCTGTTGGGGCTGATGCTGCTTCTGGTGATACCGTTTTCATTACGTTATTACCAGGGGTTGCATCTTCAAACAACCTCCAAAGATCTAATATTTCACGTCTATTTTGGAGCTGTTTGCCCCAATACTTTGCTAGCTGTTGGTTGTCACAAGATCTAACACTCTTTTATCCAATTACCCTCCTTCTGGCCACACTTGGGAAGACCCCTCTCCCTTTATTTCTGTGATGCACTGTTCATGGTATTTTTATATTTTTTCGCTATACAGGGGGAGTTGCTGGCAAATATGAGCTAACGGTGTGTCTCCCCCCATGGTTCCCCTGGTTACCGTTGTTTTTTACTCGTATGTGTAGTGTGTCACAAATACAATTGGAAAAGTACTATGTCTGTTTACTCTGCCAATACTTTAACACTCAATGTATAATATCACAAACAACTTTGTTATTTACACTTTCTTGCTTCGCTATGAACGACAAATGACACACTTTCAATACTTCTTACATAGATGACAAACTTACAGATACTTTTTGGACATGCCAACAACTTTGACTTTAACGACAGTTAACATGTAATATATACTTGCTCTGGTGCTAGTTATACTCCTACCCTGTCCTAGTCATGCTTATCCATATTCTGTTCTCCAATTCACTCTCCTTGCCCCCCCTTCCCTGGGCCCCTTCGCGCTGACCTCTAAACGAATTATACTTACAAGAAAAATAATGTACTAAATGTACTAATATCTCTTGAGTCTACTCAATATATGAGCCTTCTAAGTTTTGTATTTCCACTTATTTCCTGCACTGGTTGAGACAATGCTACGCTGAGCCACCTTCTACCCCCCTTCGGAGCTAGGTTCCTGGACTCTTGCCTTATTCCGTTACCTCTGTATTCACAACCTAATGGCCATATAAAGAAAACAGGAGAAAAAGCCTACCAGTTACACTCACACAGTCCCTAGACCCTGAATTTGACTCCCACTATCTTCTTATTCCTGTCCTTACACGAGATATTTGATTAAAAAAAAGATTCAATTTCTTTATGAAGTCCGAGGGCACCACCACCTCATGACGTGGAAGCCTAAAGGCTAGTGGCCTCCAAGGCATGGGGCACGAGCCCTATGACTTCAAAATGAAATAGGGCCTCATTATGAAGCCGCCGACAGCTTACCACCATTTCCGACACCTAGCTTCCCGGTGCTACCGGGACATTATAAGTCCCGGCGGACCGCGAAGCTAGGTGCCGGAAAATGTTAGTCCTCATGGGTTCACGGAAGCACCGTCACTGTCACTACCGGTGACGGTGCTTCTGTGATGAGTCTGCCTACTGGGGCCGCTGTGCCTGCCAGGGTCATACCTGTCGGGCGCAGCAGCCCCAGCAGGCAGACTCTGAGTGTGGCGGTCTGGAAACAAGGGTGCCGGTAAGCTTACTGCCACCCTTGTTTCCCGACCGTCACACTCGTAATGAGGCCCATAGTTTCTGTTTGAAGTCCCTCTGCCGGTTTGGTCCTTAGTGGAAATAATATCTTCATGAAGTCAGAGTGACTTCAAAAAGAAACCATTTCTTTTTAAAGCAAGGGGACTTCCCTCCACCCCATGACATGGGGCCTCCCAATCCTCTGCAGAAGATGGGAACAAGCATTCCTGGCTACTGCAGGGAGCTGATGGTCTCGTTCCCTGGACCAACGGATTTATGGTAAGTAAATGTATTTTCTTTAAATGTGTGCGTGCATGTAAGTGTGTGTATATGTATGTATATAATGTAATGTAAATAACAAGGGGGGTGCTGGGAGACTCTCTGCCAGACATGAGTCCTGGTTACAAGAGCCTTACCCAGAGTCTTTAGCTCACTATCTTTCACAGAGGAGAAATAGCCTAAACATATCAGTCTTTGTCCTGCCCTGGGGCAGTCCAGCACCGAAATGCTAGGCAATTCTCCTCTGAACAAGAATACCAACAGCAACCCCATACACGGGTCTCCGTCTGGTTGAACCTCATCAGTAGGGTGTAGCTGTACCTTTCTAAGAATAGTGAGCAAGGTGTCCACATCTGGATTACCCTAGTAATTTAGGGTGAGACCCAAAGTCACTTGAAATATGCAAATAATAATGTAATATGCATTGAGGAGTGAGTGCATGATGCGGCCTGGATATGCCTGTGTGAGTGTATGGTGATAGTGTGCACACTCCAATGTATGGGTGGCTGGGTGTGTGTGTGTAAGCGTATGGGGAAAAGGTGCACACTTAAATGTATGGGTGGGTGCCTGGGTGGGCCTGTATGGTGAAAGGGTGCACACTTAAATGTACAGGTTGCTGCCTGGGTGTGCCTGTATGGTGAAAGAGTACACACTCGAATGTATTGGTGACTGCGTGTGCGTGTGTGTGTGTGTGTGTGTGTGTATGTGTGTATGTGCATGGTGAATGGTGTGCGTGCTTGTGTTCAGGGGTTCACCTGAACACAAAACCTACATTTCGGGTGACGGCTAACCCTTCAAATGTTGGTAGAGGCGCTAACTTCACGAGTGGTGTGGGAGGGGAAAAAGTATTTGTGTAGGGGCATCTATCTTCTTTGCGCATTCTAGTGAGACTATTCTAGTGTAGCTTCAATGTTACAAGCAGGTAACTCCTTTAAGTCTGAAAGCATGCATCTATGGACAGCTGTGAGAATGAGTGGTCTCCTATCCCCTCTCTACCCTTCCAATCACTCCCCTGGCATTCAAGTACTAAATCCACATCACAATTTCAACTGCCTAAAAAGGAACAGTGAAATGCTTCACGTTAGTATTTGCTGGCCCTTAATGACGAAACACAGGCACTGTTTAACATATGTGTCCTGTTCTGTCCGGCAACCTCTTTGTAGGTCAGCCAGGTCAAGTAGTCCCAAATTTCAGGGGTTGGGGGAGAGGACTGAAGCCCAGTCAGATCAATGGTGTTATGCCACTGCTTGTGTTTAATGCCATGATTACTTATTGGTATTCTTCATTACTTGTATCCCCATTCTTCCACATCCCAGTAATTGTGTATGAGGCACTTTGCCTCATACACAAGTACTGGGATAAGGTAGCGGGGCATGGAGGTACTGCCTGGCTTAGTTACCTATAATCTTCATTACTTCTAGCCCCACTCTTCCTCATCCTTGTACTTACCTGTGAGGGAAGGTGCCTCATATGTCAGCACTGGGACAAGGAAGAGGGACGTGGATGTAATTCTGGGCCAATGTGCTGATTTTTGGGGTTGGAGCAGGGGGTTGGAGGCAGAGGGGTTGTGTGAGGGGCAGGGATTGTGGCATGAATCGCAATGGCAATCCATCTCCAGGATAAGCAGGCATGATATGTAGTATTAGTGGCTAGAGAGGCATTTTGGTGCAGCCAGACTAGTAATTTCTTAGTTTGGCTTGACTTTCTTTAACTGGGCACCTCTGATAAAGCAGTTATGCTAAGTGTAATTACCTGGCTTGACTGCATTTGGTTACTGCCAGTCTAGCCGTTTCTTACTGTGGCATTGCATATTTTTCTGGGCATCTGTGATAAAACAACAATAAGGGTTATTGTGTCGACTACCATTTTGGTGCAACCAGTCTAGGTATGTCTAAATGTAGCCTGGCATGCTTTACTGTAATATGTTATTATGCATCTAGACTGGTCTACATTGTACAGCCAGTTGGACATGTTTTCATTGTGGCATGGCATTTTTAATAGCGAAGTATTCAATTACTGAAAGCATTAATTCTCCTGCGCACTGTTGGTGCCTTGCATGTATTGGATTTTTGGACTGGTGTTACCCTATACAAATATTGTAAACACTCTGGCTTTTTAGCCAATTTTTCGCAGAAAGTGTGCTGTCTAATTCATTAAAACACACATATATATATGCTGCTCCTGGTATGGTGCAGCATACCCTTGAAGCAGCACGCTCGTGCGCATTGCGCAAGCGTGGTAATGTAGGCCGGCCCAGAGTGCGGCGCCACCCATGATTTGTTGCCAAACTGGGGGGGGGGCCCTCAGCATGGCTCGCAGAGGGGCTCCCAAATGTTGTGTTACGCCATTGATCTTCTGGAGTTGCGTGTGGCAGGAAGACAAGGTGCCTTTTCCTGGCTAAGCTTCACTGCCCTCTAAGAGAGTCCCTTACGTTCTGAACAGGGCCACGTCTCTGTAGTTCCCATGAATCCCCTACCGCAAAGGAAATATTCCCAATTTGAAGGAAACTCCGATTGATTTGGTACACTCTCTAAACATTATGAACACGTAATTACATTTGTAATTAGATGCTGCCGAGACGATAACGCATACAAACAGACGTCTGTATTAATGTGACCGTTTCATGTTAGAAAAACAATAAATCACTTCTTTCCTTTTTCGAAATTATTTCCGATGCATTTATTTTTAATTAAATGTATTGAAATAGATACAACTTTTCTTTAACCCTTTGTGCCAAACAACCAGATCCAAAGAATACAGACATTAATAAATACGATTTTTTAAAACATATGTTTAACATTCCTGAACGCTCC
Source organism: Ambystoma mexicanum (assembly GCF_040938575.1). Lineage (NCBI taxonomy): Eukaryota > Metazoa > Chordata > Amphibia > Caudata > Ambystomatidae > Ambystoma > Ambystoma mexicanum. Next base: position 145,177,920 of record NC_090934.1, read on the forward strand.
AAAAACATTGTTATCAAGTACATGCACAAGTTGAATTTATCATCTGAAAAAAGAAAATGATGCATGCCATATCGCAATTTGCCTCATCGTGATTCTGCGTGAGTGTGCTCAGGTGTTAGAAGCGGCCATCCTGCCTTCTAGCAGAAGGAAGCTGACATGCACTGTCATGCCTGCCAAAGACACGCGCTTGCGCTCCAATGCCCATTCTGGAAATGCAGATTCCCAACCATGTGCAGCACGTGTCTTTTTATATCTTTCGACATTATGCCTGTTTGCATAGAGGGGCAGCTTGCAGTTTTACGCAGTCTGTAGTTTAGTCCACAGCATGGCACATTGAAATTGTCCCGACATTTCTGTGATATGGCAAATAGCTAATCATACTGTGTCCAAGGACAAAAGCTATCATTATATATGTTATCATTTGGTGGTAGCTCGGTATGGCAATTTTGACCCCATTGTTGCGTGCTTGGAACCCTAATGATCCTACATTATTTTGCCATTTTTGCGATTATATGCTGTGAAATGGAATGCAATGTGTTTATGGCTGATGCACTTGTGATGCTATGCACTTAGGTCATGTATAATCCATGCTAAGCTGTGTTATTTGTTGAGTGTATGGCTACCAAAAACTACTTCTCAGCACTAAATCTATCTCTGTGCTTCCCCTAGCAATACATTATGGGCCTGATTAATTTAAAAGTGCGCAGAGATCCCGCAAATCCCGTGCGCCGAGAACAACACTGCGTGAACCTGCTTGCAGAAGTAAATATGCACGCTCTGCATATTCATGGAATTGTTTCCTCAAAGTAAGCCTATCCTCAAATCCTGCCTGGGAATGCCCCCGACACGCCCCCACACAAAGCCAAAACTGACACATTGACCTACCTTTGCGGGCTCCCCGGGCACAAACACATGCGTCTAGTGAAAACTGTGTGGGGTCCCCCACATCCAAGCCAGCATCTCAGCGACAGTGGTGGGGTCCCCGGTACCTGTAACCGGCACCACAAGAGCACTTGTACCATTTCTTGTAACTTGTCATTTTCGGTCAATCTGTGTGCGAACCCGCCTGAACAGGCCTAGCACCCCACTACGCTGCATATGCGCATTCCTAAGTCTGATCGGATGCCCGTCTGCCAGCATGCACCCCTAAATATGACATGAAAACCCACCTTTGCGCTGCGATTCCTATGCTCAAGTGTCTTTGTGCATGCCTTTGGATCACAGAGAGATCAAGGGATTTGCATGGGCAATTCGCAGGCAAGTGGTTGCACGGTCACAACCATGGTTACGCTTTGTTGTGCGCATTAGTGGGTGTCCTAAGGACTGCCTGCGGCCTGTCCCTCCTAACTCCCACTTTTTCGCTTGATCTTTCTAATTTTCTTAGTTCTACTCCGACTGTGCATTCAACGCAAGCTTTGCCCGCCCTGTAAGTGATGCCTCGCGCAGGGTTTTCGACCGCTAGCAGAGACGTGCCGAGCCTGCGTGAAATCCCTGCATAGTACAAAAAAGTACTGCACAGTCAATTCCATGACTCGACAAACAGGGTTTTGCACGCGGTTAGGCGTGCTAAGTCCCTATTTCCCCCCCAAATATTTCCATGAATCGGGCTATGAAAGTCTGAACGGGTTCTAACCGAGCACCCAGGCTGCAGCTCCTAATTAACTTAGCAGCACCTGCCGCCAAGCTCTCTGGTCACAAGGATGTAATACCCATAACGCTACATTTCTGATGTGGGTAGGGTCAGGGATGCAGTCTTCATAACTTCATGCACAACCTATCACACTTAAGAAGTTTGGAAGCAGTTTGGCAGCAGGCCCGCCATGGGCGGCTGGTGAACTTTTGAACTTCATGGCATTACGCAGGGAATGTGCCCGAACCAAAAAAGGGGGTGCATTTGCTTAGCGGGAAACCCCGCAGCCCGGTGGTGCGGAGCCCCGCCAGTCCATGTCCTGGGAGGGGGACATCTCAACAAAAGAAAAGAATTAAAAACAAAAAAAAGTAATTAATCTAAATGAAATAGGTTATTTTTGAAGTCACACCGTTCATAAAGAAATTATTTCTGTTACAATAGAAACATTTTTCTTTATGAAGGCAGAGTGACTTCAAAAAGAAACCATTTCTTTTTGAAGTTCGAAAGCTGCTCCCACCCCATGCCATGGATGCCTCCAGGGTGGGGGAAGAGCTATGACTTAAAAAAATAAATCGTTAATTTTTTTAAGTCATTCTACTGTCATAAAGAAATTATTTCCGTTACGGTTTAATCCTTTAACAGAAATCATTTCTTTATGAAGTCAGAGTGACTTCAAAAAGAAACTATTTATTTTCAAAGTTATAGGGATTACCTCCGCCCATTGGCATGGAGGCCTCCAGATCCTCTGCAGATGATGGGATCAACCAGGGATCTGAAGGCCTCATTCCCTGGACTAACGGATTAAAGGCAAGAAAATGTATTTTCTTTAAATGTGTGTGTGCATGTGTGTGTGTGTATTGATTTATATAATTTAATGTGCATGAACGAGTGAGTGCATGATGAATGGGTGGCTGCCTGGGTGTGCCTGTGTGAGTGTATGGTGAATGGGTGCACACATAAATGTTTACATGGCTGGGTGTGCCTGTGTGAGTGTATGGTGAACGGTGCACACTTAAAGGTATGGTTAGCTGTGTGTGAAAGGGTGCACCCATAAATGTATGGGTGGCAGCCTGGGTGTGTCTCTATGGTGAATGGGTGAACACATACATGTATGGGTGGCTGCCTGGGTGTGTGTGCCTGTATAAAGTGTGGACACTTAAATATATGGGTGGATGTCAGGTTGTGACTGTATGGTGAAAAGGTACACACGTAAATGTATGGGTGGCTGAGTGTGTGTGTATATGTATGGTGAATGCTGTGTGTGCTTGTGTTCAGGGGTGCAAAAAAACCCTACCTTTCAGGTGGGGAGGGCTAACCCTCCAAATGTTGAGAGAGGTGCTAACTTCATGGGAGGTGGTGGAGGGGCATATCTATTTGTGTGGGGGCATCTAAATTCCTTTGGATTCTAATGAGAATACTTTTCTAGTGCAGCTTCAATGTTACAAGCAGTTAACTCTATCTTTTAAGTCTGAAAGCACCCACTTATGGACAAGCTGTGAGAATGGACGGTTTCCTGTCCTCTCTCTACCCTTCGAATCACTCCCCTGGTATGCAAGTACTAAACTCACATCACAATTTGTATTGCCTAAAAAAGGAAGCATTTGAATGCAGTGCTGCACCAGTGTTCTGTTTGGGTCTTTATGGATATTGTTTGTGCCCTTTACAATAGTAGTGGTACGATCTATAAAAGAAAGTGAAGTAGGACTACATGGAAGATAAGGAACATTCCAAAGGCACTGCAGGAGCCCCATGGAGGTTCATCTAAGCCACACAGAGCATGAGGTGCTGGAGACCACGGACACAGCATGCTTCATGGATGCGAAGGTCATAGAGCTAGACATAATAATGGTAGCATCGGTTATTGCTAATTCGGTGACATCATTTTCATTGGCTTGTACTAACAGTGTAATGCTTTACATTAGTAATTGCCAGGACTTTGTTAACAGCGAAACCCGAGAGCCGTTTAACATCTGTGTCCTGTTCTGTCAAGTCAACAAAGACCAACATTCTGGAGAGGGGGTGGGGGGCTGAAGCTCAGTCAGCTCAATGGTGTTGTGCCACTGCTTGTGTTTAATGCCTTGAATCCTTATTGGAAATCCTAGCCCTATTCTTCCTCGCCCTAGAACTTGTGTATGAGGCACTGTGCCTCATACACAAGTATTGGGATGAAGTAGAGGAACATGGAAGTAATGCCTGGCTTAGTTGCCAGTAATGTTCATTATTCCTAGTCCTACTTTTTCTCATCCCGGTATGTACCTACGAGGCAAGGTGCCACATACGTAAGCACTGGGACAAGGAAGAGGGCCGTGAGACGTGAAGGTAATTCTGGGACAGAGGAGTTCGTTTTGGGGGGTGGTGCAGGGGTGGGAGGGAGAGTTAATATGTGAGGGGGTGGAGCCGGGCCATCTCCGCTCCGAGCTTCCACACGGCTGGAGGCTGCCTTCATCCCCCACCGGGGATTCAAGAACGTCTATTTTTTTTTTAACAAGGTAATGCCCCTGCCGCTCGGGGCATATTGCTTTGTAAAAACACATATTTATAACTTTCTCCTAGTGCAGTGTGCGGCGCAACCCTGCAGCAGCACGTTTGTGCATATTGCGCAAACGTGCTAGGCCGGCCCAGAGTGTTGTGCGACCCGTGATTTGTTTCTGAGCTGGGGATAGTGGGGCCCCCTCAGCATGGCTCGCAGGGGGGGGGGCAACATTTGTGCTACAACACTGTGGGAGTGGGGGGTGTTTCCCACCGCAAGAGCAGGATTAGTTAATCTTGCCATGCACCGAAACCTGATCTACTGGTGGAGAAGTGCTTCACCTGTAATGTAACTTAATTTTACTTTCCCACCTCATAAACTGGTCTTGGCTTTTTATATGTGGGAGGCAAAGAGTTCCCTTGGTAGGGGGGAGCAGAGCACCAGTGGGAGGAGCAGATGTGGACAGGGAATGAGTTGCGGCGGTGCAAGAGAGGTCTGTCAATGCTAAGAAATTTGGACATGTAACCAAATGGATGGCAGAATTCCACTATTATATTATAAAAGGGGAGAGTATCGAGCAGGATGGACACGTAAATGCATTAAGTAACAAAAATGAATGGCATAATTCCACAGTCACACTCTTTGATGGGGAAGGAGCAGACAGGATAGACATGGAGAAGCATAATGAAACCAAAATAACAGCAGAATTCCCCAATCACACTGTATGATGGGGAGGAAGCAGGCAAGATGGCCCTGCAGAGGCATAACATAACCAAATGAATGACATAATTCCACTGTCAAGGATGTATGATGGGGACGGAGCAGGCAGGATGGACAAAGTGAGGCGTAATAAAACCAATTGAATGGCATAATTACACTATGATGATGTAAATGGCAAGGAAGGGAGCAGGCAGGATGAACACGGAGAGGCATAACCTAACCAAATAAATTGCCTAATTCCCCTATCAGGCTGTACGATGGGAAGAGAGCAGGCAGAATGGACACAGAGAAGCACAACAAAACCAAATCAACTGCAGAATTCCACTATCACACTGTATGATGGGGAGGGAAGAGGCAGGATGGACACGGAGAGGCATAATGAAACCAAATGAACTGCAGAATTTCACTATCAGACTGTATGACGGGGAGGGAGCAGCAGGATGGACACAGAGAGGCATAACATAACCAAATGAACTCCAGAATGCCACTATCACATTGTATGATGGCGAGGGAAGAGGGAAGATGGACACGGAGAGGCATAATGAAACCAAATGCACTGCAGAATTCAACTATTGTGATGTATGATGAGGAGGGAAGAGGCAGGATGGACAAGGAGAGGCATAATGAAACCAAATGAACTGCAGAATTACACTATCAAATTGTATTATGTGGAGGGAGCAGGAAGGATGGACAAGCAGAGGCATAACATAACCACATGAATGGCATAATTCCACTGTCATGATGTAATATGGGAAGGGAACAGGCAGGATGGACACAGAGAGAAAAAATGAATTGCATAATTCCAATATATGATGGTGAGCGAGCAAGCAGGATAGACACGGAGAGGCATAATGAAACCAACTGAAATTAAGAATTCCAGCATCATTATGTAAGATAGAAGGGAGCAGGTAGGATGGACACGGAGATGCATAACATAACCAAATGAATGCATAATTCCACTATAGCAATGTATGATGGGGAAGGAGCATGCAGGATAGACACAGAGAGGCATAATCAAACCAAATGAATGGCAGAATTCTGCTATCATTATGTAAGAGGGGAAGGGAGCAGGTAAGATGCTGTTATGTTATGCTATGGAAATTTCTTAAGCGCCCGGCCACCCTAAGATATCTTGGCGCTGGAGAGTCGGGCAACATCCACAACAAGAGCCAGAAGAGGCAAGAAACATGATCTCCTAAAAGAGAAGTGTGTTTACCGCTTTTCTGAAAGCCAGATGATTGGAAAGTGTCTTTATTGATGGCGGCAGTTCATTCCATGAATTGGCAGCCACTATTGAGAAAGCCTGGCCTCCAATTCTCGTGCATCGATACGGGGGTAAAGAAAGCAGATCAGCAGATGTGGAACACAGCTGGTGACTGGGGTGGTAGCGAGTAAACTTAGCACAAAGGAATTCTGCACCCAGATCTTGTAGAGCCCGGTGAACTATACATAGAGCCTTGAACCCAATGCACTGGCTAACAGGTAACCAGTGCAAGGATTGTGAGATCAGATATGTATGAGCTCCAGAAGGGGTGCCAGTTGCCACCCGAGCTGCCAGATTTTGTAGGTGTTGCAGTCGTTGTATGAGGACCTTCGGCTGGGCCAGATACAATGAATTGTAATAATCCAACCGGGATAGTACTAAAGCTGCTACCACCGATGGATGAAGGGGCACAGGAATCATAGGGGGCACCTTCTTCAGAACTCTCAGCTGAAAGTGTCCCGCTTGGAAAACAGCTGTAACTTGATTGGCCATAGACAAAGAAATTGAAAGAATTACACATACATTTTTCACATTACTCATCAGGGAGGGAAGGGAACCAAGAATAGAGGGCCAGAAGAAAGAAACCCAAAGTGAAGGGTCAGGGGGACACCCCACCACCAAATCCTCCTCCTTGTCTCCGTTCAATTTGAGCCAGTTGTTGTTCATCCACTCCCCCACGGCAGCCAAACATCTCTGCAGGCACAAGGACATCTCAGCCTGATCAAGATCTAAACAGATCAGGATCTGAGTGTCGCCGGCATAGGAGCAACAACTGATGCCGTAGGATTGAATGAGACACACTAATGCCCAGATATAGATGTTAAATAGAATCGGAGACAAGGACGAACCCTGGGGGACTCCACAGCTAAGATGGCAAAGGGCAGATAGAAAGGGTGGCATAGAGAGAGTATGTGTAAGATCCGCCAGGAACGAGGTGAACCAGGCTAGTACCTGGCCAGATATACCTATTGAGCAAGACGGGACAGCAGGATGGGGTGGCCGACAGTGTTGAATGCCGCTGACAGATCTAGGAAAATAAGGGCACCCACCCCACATGAGTCCACCAGCCTGGCCATATCGTCCTGTACGGAGACCAAAACATTCTCTGTGCCTCTGTTAGGCCTGAAGCTACCCTGCGCAGGGTCGAGGAGATGAATAGTTTCAAGAAATTATGAGAGTAGGGGTGAAACTAAAGATTCAAGCAGTTTAGTCAGAAAAGGAAGAAGTGAGATAGGGCGGAAATTAGCCAAGACAGTAGGGTCAAGTGATGGCTTCTTTAAAAGAGGGACAACCTTTGCAGCCTTTAGTTCGGGTGGGACAAACCCAGACTGACATGAATCGTTCACAGCTGCTGTGAGTTCCTCTAGAAGATCAGGAGTGATCTTTTTCATAATATCTACGGGAATGGCGTCCGATGGAGAGCATGATTTAATCTTTTGAATAGCAGCTAAAACTGCTTCTTCTGAGAACATGGGGAAGGTGGACCATTTTGTGGAGTCTGCAGAGCATATACATTGGGATGTACAGTCTACATTAGTAGAGGGGGTGGCTACATAATTAGCAATGTTCGTACGGATATCACTAATTTTAGTGATAAAAAATTGGGATAGATCGTCACATCGTTCTTGCGTGGGTCTGCCCCTCGATATGAGTGAGTCTGAAGATGAGAGTGATTTAACAACAGAAAACAGAGCTTTAGGTTGACATAGAGCTACTTCGATTTTCTGAGAGATGTACAGTATTTTGGCTGCTTTGATGTCTACCAGATAGACAGTGAGACATGACTTATAAAGTTCTCTAAGAGAGGGATTATAGAGTCTACGCCATTTGCGTTCAGTCTGTCTTACTTTTAGTCTTTAGTTGGTCAGAAAACCAGGGCTCAGAGGGCAGTCTGCGTGGTTGTGCCAGTTTCAGTGGAGCTACCTTATCTGCAGCTTCACGGAATGCTTGGTACAGGATGGCCATAGAGATGCATAATTTAACCAAATTAATAACATAATTCCACTATAGCATTGTATGATGGGAAGGGAGCTGGCAGGATGGAGACAGAGATGTTAAACCATTTGTAAAGCACAGACTATCACCCTGAGGGGCATCATGGCACTAAGGTAGAACTATGCAAAGATAGAAAAAAGAACAGCCAGAGTGGTATAACATCTTAATATTAAAGGATATTTATACCATGCACTATCACTGCCGGAGTGTTCCCCTGGGGCTCTGGCGGATCTGAAAAAAAGAGGGTCGGTTGGGGTACGGTAGTAGGATAATGTTTGTGGGCTGTGATGTGCTGTTGGCAGCTACAGTTTGGTTAACACTGTTCGCTGAGCTTTTTGGTGTGGTATCCGGTCGGTATCCAGCATGTGCTGTTGTGTAAGTATATGTGTGGTAGTTTGTTATTGCGGTGTAGTGAAGTGTGTGCATTTTTCAGTGGTTATAGATGTATGGTTGTGTTTACTTAAGAGTTTGAAAGGTGTAGGCAGAGGGGTGAGGTTTTAGTAAGGTAGTATTCGCAATCCTCTCTGGATGTGATGCAGGCAAATATTCAGTTCTATCTTAAAGTGGCACAGGCTAATAATTATAGTCCTCTCTGGATGTGACATAGGGTAATATTCACCATCCTCTCTGGATGCAGCGCACACTAATATTCACAGTTCTATCTTAAAGTGGCACAGGCTAATAATCACAGTCCTCTCTAGGTGTGACTTTAGGTAACATTCGCAAACCTCTCTGGGTGCGATGCAGGCCAATACTCGCAGCTCTATCCCAATGTGGCACAGGCCAATAATCACATTCCTCTTTAGGTGTCACTCAAGTTAATATACACAAACTTCTCTGGATGTGATGCAGGCCAACATTTGTGGTTCTATCCCAGTGTGGCACATGCCAACATTCACAGCTATGTCTCAGTGTGGGGCAGGCTAGTATTCAGTAACATAACCAAATGAATAGCATAATTCCACTATCACACTGTATGATCAGGAGGGAGCAGGCAGGATAGACATAAAGAGGCATCACATAAACAAATGAATGGCATAATTCCATTATCACACTGTATGATCGGGCGGGAGCAGGCAGGATAGACATAGAGAGGCATCACATAAACAAATGAATGGCATAATTCCACTATCACACTGTATGATCGGGAGGGAGCAGGCAGGATAGACATAAAGAGGCATCACATAAACAAATGAATGGCATAATTCCATTATCACACTGTATGATCGGGAGGGAGCAGGCAGGATAGACATAAAGAGGCATCACATAAACAAATGAATGGCATAATTCCATTATCACACTGTATGATCGGGAGGGAGCAGGCAGGATAGACATAAAGAGGCATCACATAAACAAATGAATGGCATAATTCCACTATCACACTGTATGATCGGGAGGGAGCAGGCAGGATAGACATAGAGAGGCATCACATAAACAAATGAATGGCATAATTCCATTATCACACTGTATGATCGGGAGGGAGCAGGCAGGATAGACATAGAGAGGCATCACATAAACAAATGAATGGCATAATTCCACTATCACACTGTATGATCGGGAGGGAGCAGGCAGGATAGACATAAAGAGGCCTCACATAAACAAATGAATGGCATAATTCCATTATCACACTGTATGATCGGGAGGGAGCAGGCAGGATAGACATAAAGAGGCATCACATAAACAAATGAATGGCATAATTCCACTATCACACTGTATGATCGGGAGGGAGCAGGCAGGATAGACATAGAGAGGCATCACATAAACAAATGAATGGCATAATTCCACTATCACACGGTTTGATGGGTAGGGAGCTGACAGGTTGGATGCAGAGAAGCATAATGAAACCACATTAACTGACTAATTCCACTATCATGATGTAGTATGGGAAGGGAGCAGGCAGAATGGAAACATAGAGGTGTAATGAAACCAAATGAACTGCAGAATTCCACTACCACTCTATGACGGGAAGAGAGCAGGAAGGATAGATGCAGAGAGCCATAACATAACCAAATTAATGGCATAATTCCACTATCAGGCTGTGTGATGCAAAGACAGCAGGCAGGATGGATGCAGAGAAGCATAATGAAACCACATTAACTGACTAATTCCACTATCATGATGTAGTATGGGAAGGGAGCAGGCAGAATGGAAACATAGAGGTGTAATGAAACCAAATGAACTGCAGAATTCCACTACCACTCTATGACGGGAAGAGAGCAGGAAGGATAGATGCAGAGAGCCATAACATAACCAAATTAATGGCATAATTCCACTATCAGGCTGTGTGATGGGAAGAGAGCTGGCAGGATGGACACGGAGAGGCATAATGAAACCAAATTAACTCCTTAATTCCACTATCATGATGTAAGATGGGAAGGGAGCACGTGGGATGGACATGGAGAGCCATAACATAACCAAATGAATGGTATACTTCCACTATATGATGGGTAGCAAGCATCCAGGATTGGCATAGAGAAGGATAATGAAACCAAATTAACTGCAGAATTCCACTATCACACTGTATGATGGGGAGGAGCAGGCAATATGGACATGGAGAGGCTTAACACAACCAAATTAATGGCATAATTTCCCTACACGGATGAATGTTGGGGAGGGAGCAGGCAGGATGGATGCAGAGAGGCATAATGGAACCAAATTAACTGCCTAAATCCACTATCCTGATGTTAGATTTGAAGTGAGCAGGCAGGATGGACACAAAAAGGAATAAAGTAACCAAATGAACTGCACAATTCCACCATCATTATGTAAGTTGGGAAGGGAGCAGGCAGGAGTGACAGGGAAAGGCATAACATAAACAAATGAATGGAATAATTCTACTATAGCATTTTATGATGGGAAGGGAGCATGCATGATGAACACAGAGAGGCATAATGAAAACAAATGAACTGCACAATTCCACTATCACGATGAAAGATGGGAAGAGAGCAGGCAGGATGGACACGGAGAGGCATAACATAACCAAATGAATGCCATAATTCCACTATAAGATGGTTAGCGAGCACAAATGATAGACACAGAGAAGGACAACAAAAACAAATGAACTGCAAGATCCACTATTGCACTGTATGGGGAGGGAGCAGGCAGGATGGATACGGAGAGGCATAACGCAACAAAATGAATGGCATCATTCCACTAGCATGATACAAGATGAGAAGGGAGCAGGCAGAATGGATGCAGAGAGGCATAGCATAGCCAAATGAATGGCATTTGTTCAGTATCACACTGTATGATGGGGATTGAGCATGCATACACCTTCTAGGCCCCTGTCTGGCCCTGTCCAGAGCTGGAAGGCACACACCCTTGCTGCCGCACCTCCGATCCACCCGTCACAGAATAAACAAACTGCTTTTTGCATCCAAGAACATGGACAATGTGCCACCAGCTTGCCCGGGAAAGCACACCGAATCACCTGCTTTGGGCAATAACTCTCCACCTGACTTCCTACTGACTCTTGCTTCCCTTGGCTCACAGCCTCACTTATACCTAGGTGTGCTTTTTTAAATTGTCGCAACCTCCAATTTTGTGATAATTGTATTGCTTTTGTGCAAAGTCAAATCTAGGTGTGCTTTTTAAATTGTCGCATCCTACAATATTGTGCTTATTTAGTGCTTTCTGTAAAGTCAAATCTTGGTGTGCTTTTTAATCTTGTCAGTCTTCTCATCCTAGAGGTGTATCATTACTGTCTATCACAATGGCACTATCATGGCCCAATATCCTCAAACCAATCTCCTCCTCTTTGACCGGTGCATGATGTCTATCATCAACTTTCTTCATGCTCCTGCTACCCCTCCTTCCTGTCTCTCTCAGCACCTCTTTCACCGCCTCCAATGGTGTACCCCCCGTAACCCTGTCAGAAAACCTTTAAGGGTGGTGACCGGCTTCACTTACCCACACTTAATGCTTGTTCTGCTATCAAACATTCTTCTGACATTTGCCTCCTGCTTTTAGATTTTGATGTCGATGACCTCATTCTCACTGAGATGTAGTTCAATGCCAGCTAAATCACTGTTTTTGACTCCCTTCTCCATGATGACTACAAGATCATCGAAAAAGCCTTGTCCCAACTGCACTGGCAGTGGTTTAAACTAGATCTTCCCTTAGCGGGTTCCTTCTTCCATCATACCCGTCCAGCCCTACTTCTCCTCTGAAAGCCTGGTGTGCAAGCTTGGCATCTCTCTCTGTTCCTCTTTGACCATTGCTACTATCTACAGGCCCCCCGGCCATATCTCCTCTTTCCTTTCATAATAGGCTGATTTCTCCTCCTCTCTCCTGACCACCACCACCAATCTCTTCATTCATGGCCTCCACTCTCATCTGTGATATTTGCACCTCTCTCGCCCTCTCTATTCCCCACTCCATCCCTACCCACTCAGCTGTACACACTCTTGATGCCTTCATCCATTTTGATCACTTTCTCACTACCCCACTCTCCGCCCTGCTATCCTGGTCTGACCACACACCCTCTTTCCTCCAACTTGGGACTCTCGGCCCTCTGACTGAACCTCCTCAGCTCTGCCAGCCTTGTTGGAGGACATCTGTCCATTGAAATGAGTGTCAGTTGCTGGTTTTGCGTCCGCCTTCATCCCCACCCGTCCTCCAACCTTACTCAAATATTGACTCTGCTCTCAACAATCTCGCTCTCGCTATCACTCATACTCTCGATATTCTTGCCCCTCTCATGAGGATCCAACTTGAAACCTGACTCCAAACATAACATTTGGTATAACACTGACCCAGCAACCCTGAAACACAAGTGCAGAGCTGCTGAACGCAAGTGGCAGACCTCATGCTCATCCTCTGATAAACTGGCCTGTTGCCTTCTCCAAAGGTAATCTTGTCTCTCCATTCACTTCCAGAAGAGGGCTCACATTGAGACCCCCTTCTCTGGAGCTTCAAACAACATGACTGAACTCTATAAAATCTGCAAGGAACTAGCCAATCCATCTGCAGTCTCAACCTCACCTGTTCCTTCCCAGGCCCTCTGCACTGCACTGGCCACCCAATTCACTGCTAAAACTCAGGATATCCTGTTTTCTCTCTCTTCCACCCCTCCCCCATAAACCCCCTCTATCCCCTGCCACCATTGTCACCTCATCTTCCCTCATCCACTCTTTCCTCCTTTTATCCTATCACAACTGACAAGGTCACTAGAGTTGTCTGCACTATGAAGGTCTCTTCCAAAAAATGTCTTGCCCTGTTCTTCCAGAACTATTAAGGACAATATCAGCATCCTTGACCCTGCACTTGCATACTTCTGCTATCACTCTCTTGCCACTGGGTCTTCACTTCCTCCCCCAAGCACCCTCTTGTCCGCCCCCTCCTGAAAAAGCTTTCTGCCGACCCCTCATGTCTGGAAAACTACAGCCCCAACTCTCTCACTCCCTTCCTTGGGAAACTTCTGGAGAAGTTGGTATTCCCCCAACTGGCCCAGCATACTGAGCTTGTTGGTTGCCCTTACAATGATCAATATGGATTTCGAGCATCCAGAGGCACAGAAGCTGCTCTCCTGAACACCCGTGAAGAATTGCTTGCATCTCTTGACTCCAACTCACCTGATTTTCACATTCTACTTGATCTCTCTTCCCTCTGATTTTGACACGAGTAACCACTCTATCCTCATAAAATATCTCCATGATACCCTTGGTATCTCTCAGCTGGTACTGGACTGGCTGACCTCCTTCCTCACTGACTGCCAACCCCCCAGGTTATCCTGGGTTCTTTCTCCACCCCCTCTATCAACACCTGTGGCATTTCCCCAAGCTATATCCTTTCACCCTGGCTCTTTAAAATCTATTTGAATTCTCTTGCTCAACTTATCTCCACTTTTTCACCACACTTCTATTGTTATGCAGATGCCACCCAAATCCTCTTCAGACTACCCTCTGCATCTCTTCTGACCTCCTCTGTCATTCGTTATTGTCTGTCAGCTCTCCAGTCTTGGTGTACTTTCAACTACCTCTGTTTTAATACCAGCAAAGGCTGGGATTCTCCCTATTGGGACTCTTGTTCCCTCTTTTCTTTCTTCCCTCTGGCCAACCTTGATGGGCTCTTCGTCCTCTCCTTCCTCTGAGACCAGAAACCTGTGAGTTTTCTTTGACCATCTCTCTCTCTTTCATACCTGACATCTTGGACCTTCCAAGAAGGCCCATTTCCAACTCAACCACCTCAAGGAGTGGGATATTTTGACCCATGCAAATGTGCCCCACTGCACCACTTTACAAATGAGGAAAGAAACAGCCAAAAATGGGTGCGCTAACCCCTGTGCACGCACAAACCTACAAAACTGCGTGTGAGTCACAATCACAAAAGGCTGCACACCCCTGCCACACACAGTCAAAGTTGGGGGGGAAACTGAATTCTCACTACAGGAGCGTGCCAGTGGGCTCTGTTGCATTCAACATGAAGCAAAGCTGCAGAATTGGGCTATAAACTGATAATGCCTTTTAAAATGCAGCTTTGCAACATTCAAGGTGCTCTTTTGGCCCCAGATCCATTCATTTCCAGTGAATCTGTGAGAGTAAAAGGGTTACAGATCATCCAGTGTTGGATTGAGGGACTCAGAGAAGCCGGGCCTCACTGACTGACAGCAGCTAAGAAACGTATTTCATGAAAAAGGCAACCCAGCAACATTGTTTTCAGTTCCACAGGAAAAATGTGGTTAAAAATGGCAACATGTAACAATTTCAGCTGTGCAGAAAGAACTCCAAGCAAAGGCTGGATACATACATCCAGACTGCAGACAAATTCCAGCACTCAAGGACAGAAATAATGCTGAATACAATGTGTCTGCTGCAGAGGAAAATCTGATGTAAAAGACTCAGTTTAAATGTGTTTTTCAGGAAGAAAGTGCAAAAATTGCCTGTTTAAAAGCATGTTTTTGTTGAAAGGCCTAATCCTTGAAATGTCCAAATCCACCTATACACTGTGTTCATTTATATGTTTTAATGAAAGCTGTAGGTAACTTAAAGTAAAACCCAGTTTGGAGTAACTACAATTCTGCTTGACAGCTTCAGCCTGGGAACGGGTAACAGCTCACTGCTAGCAGGAAGGCCTAATTGCTATGGGGAGGCCTCGCATACTCAGAACAAAGGCCCTCATTAGACATTCATCTTTGCTTCAGGCACAGACAACAGGAGGCTTGGAACCCCATCCTCTCAGAGGAGGGGCAGGATGTGGGGATGCATTTCAGTGAACTTCAAAGGACTGGCCATTTGCTCAATTATGAATAAAGAAAAAAAAGAAAACCTGGCATTGATTGTGAATGGAAATTACTTATTTTGCCACAGAACTTCATGACATTTAACATGGTAGCCAAAATAAGTACACTATTGAAAAATACATACTTATGAATCTGAACTCATGCTCGACATTTGAAGACGTGAGTGAACCTGGTACTGCATAAGGGACAAAAGTTATACCGAAACACTGATTGCGGCAAAACTATTAATGCTGCAAGTCTAATATTGTATACCCGTGTTCTAGGGGTGATTGCACACACATGTACTGAATTAGGAATTGTTAGGCCAAATCTTTATGATTAAAATTAATTAAAATTCTAATGTAGGAGTTGGATCTAAATGTAACCCATAACATATGTAATGCAAGTGTCCCATTTTATTAGAGGGCATAATTATAGAAAGGTATATTTGTAGGAAAGTTAAATTGTGGTTCAAATAATTGTGGGAGTTCCCAAGTCACATCAAAAAATATTACAGCTCTTTCTGACTTCCAACCAGAAAAAGGCAAATGCATTTGACTATTCACATCCTTGGGGGTGTGGATTGTAATTCTGCCCCTACCATAAACTGAGTGATGTCATTTGGCATGATAAATATGGGACCCTTACAACACACACACACACACTGATTCCTGACTACATCCTGATTTCTGCGTGACGCTCTGGTCCTGACTTCTGCATCCAATTCCAGAACTTTTCATCTTGTCCTGATTCCAGGCTACTTTGCAAAACCCAGGCCTCAGCATTTGCTGAACTCTTCTTCAGCTAGGCCCAAATCCTGAAACCATCCCAAAAGAACTTCAGGGAAATAATTCTGATCCAGTTTGGCTTGCTACCATTAATGCTTGCCTGCTGAAACTCACGATCCCGCTAATCTACAGTGTCCAGTGACCAGAAGGGCCAATCCAATCCAATCCAGCCTGAGGTGCCAGTCCAATTGACCAGAACCACCCAGCTGACTATCCCACCAGAAGTGCCCTGCTGCCTGTAGACCCGATCCGTGATGACCAGAACCTGATGGCCCAATCTTAATTTACATTGGACTGTAAGTATCAACAGGAATCATAGTAACCATAGTATATTTGCCTTGTCCTACCCCAATCTCAACCCATCCTCTTTTTAACTTAAGAACCTCCAAAAGTGTCAGAACCATTCTTGCAACCCTGTTTGTATCCCTAGTGTTAGCACTGATTTCACTCATTTGTTTTGCTAGACCATAAGCCATTAGTGATTTGGATTAAATAAAATAATGCCCATAAAGAAAACGTAGTATCTGCCACGTGACGAGTTACAAGCGGCCGTGCGTAACTATGGAGATTCCCGGGTGGCATTCTTCTTTTTCTTAGTCAGTAATATAGTTTCAATAAAACCAATCTGTCATTTAAAACCGATTTTCCATTTTTCTCTGTTCATTTTTCTCCAAAACTCCTCTCATTCAAACTTGCATAACTTCTTCAATTGTATAGCTAGAGACTTAATTTCAACAATTGTATAGCTAGAAACTTAATTTCAACTCTCACTTAAACCTAAGGCATTGCAAAACAGTGTCTTTGACCAGTTTGTATTAAAAATCACATAGTGAAATTTAGGCGGGAATTAGTAATTTTGCAAAGGTTTTCCATGTGTATTCTCCGAGTCAAAGTATTTCCACACTCCCATTCTGATTTAAAGTGTGTTCTGTTGATCACATTGTACCTTATGTTTGTTAGAACCTGTTCAGTGTTGCTCCCATAGGGATTTATATCAGTTTAAGGATTTTTGCACACTTTTCATTGTTTCACAAAGCCATTTTTCAATTGTCATTTTAAAAGAATACATTTCCAAAAACACTTTTCTCTCTTGTTTGGGGTGGGAAGATTGCATTCAAACACTATATGCTTTTCTACATTCCTGAATACCTGCTGCTTACTTACACCTGTGTAGAATTGCTCATTTGTGAATGAAGAACTGTGCCAGTGGAAATATTAACCTAAGCGCTATCTTTACACAAACCAAAATTGTTCTTTTTCCTGTTCTGTACTGCTGTAAAGTGAATTCAATTCCCTTACTTACTTTCTGAATTGTTTTGTCACCACATTGGTGATTGCTGCCCCATATATTAAAACATATGTGTGATTGGAATTTTAAATAATAAAAAAATATTTACCTTTACCAACCAGCCTGATTCCTTGTCCAGTGTGACATGGGGGATATTTTGAGAAGGGTGTGATATGAGTGGTATATCACTCAGAATATTGAACCTATAGACACAATAAATATTTCATTTGTGCATTACATGCTAGGCGAGACCCAGGTGTATTGCCAGATTGAAATCCTTAACAAAGGCAATCCTCCCTTGTCTCACTTTCCCCCAGAAGCTTAATTCCTACAAATTTCTGGTACTCTCCAGGCTGCGCGGCTGCAACAGCCTCTTACTTAAACTACTTTCTTCTATCCGCCCCCCCCATAGCTAATCCTGAATAGGGTAGCAAGACCTATCCTTGGCCTTAAGTCCAGGGACCGTATCTCTCCAGCCCTGAAATCTTTCCACTGGCTCCTGGTTGCTGCAAGGATCAAATAGAAATCCCTCTGCATCATCCAAAAGGCTGTCTGGGGCTGGGGACCATGCTATCCGCAACTTGCTCTCACCAAATGCTCTCCTTTGAGATCACTCTGATCCTCCGGCTCCAACTCTCTGCTTGTCAAGCACTTCTCTAAGCAGAGAGCGGGAAGCTGTTCCCTTTCCTCAGCTAGCTCCCTCCTCTGGAACAGCCTCCCTATTTTTCTCCATCTTGAGTCAGATCACCTCAAGTTCCACAAACACCTCAAGACTTTCCTCTTCTCTCCTTCCCTCTCTCCCTCCTGTGCTAAACCCCACAGTAGCTGTGATTTGTGGCCTGGGGCCGTATGTGTCCTTCTGGGCCCTGTCTTTCTGTCTGATTGCCCGCAGAATCTGCCCAACTCCAAAATTTGCCTTTTGGCACCACATGGCCTGTGCTGCCTCACAGGCCTGCACTTATTGTATGGGCTGGCGACTCCTCTTCCATCTAGTCGTCACTGCCTGGCCCTTACCTGTTGCCTCGCAACCGGCTCTTGCAATAACCTGTTGCTGTAAAGCTGTCTCCCTGGCACTTCACACCTCTGTGGATCCTCAAGCACTTACCCCCTTTCCCTGTCCCTCTCCCTGTACTTGCACGATTCAAATGTTGGACTGCTTTTTTTGTACTTTGCTTATTCCATTGTTTTACTGTTTTCCATTGCTCCTTTCCCTTCGCCTTTGTGGTCACTTTGAAACACGCTATACTTGAAGTGTAAGCACCTTATAAATGTCCAATAAATAAATACATGAATAAATAATATAACCAGGTGAGTGTTGGAATGCCACTATCATGATGAAGGTCTTCTTTGAAAGATGCTGTGAGGAACACATGAAGGGAGCTCTTGCGGATAGTGTTCTGGTTAATAATGATCTCAGCCAGAGTCATTTCAGGGGTTCAATTCAATACATGATATAGAAGGAGTTGAAGTCTATTGTTCAGCCAGATATTCAACCTGTTATTTTGCACAGTTGCATCTAGATAAGATTGTGTTGGGTACAGCGGTATCCACACTTTTTCATTTTTCAATCTAAGCATCCCTCCTGTTTGTTGTCATCCCAAATATCGAACAGCTTATATATTTAATTCAAAGAAATGTAAGCAAAATATATGCTTGAGTGACAGGAGTGACAGGAGGGATCGCCTAATATGTGCAAATATTATTTTAAGAAATGTGCACCCTTGCAGGAGCTCAGAAACTATCTACCAAGGTACTGTGTCTGGGGCATACTACCAATATCCACACCTCTCTTCTCTGAAATTAGTGTTTGCTATTGCTGGAGGCAAACTTCTAGTGCAGGTATCTGGTAAGGGGCTTTGACTTGAGTTGTTGGCCTAACTCCTTTTCTTGTCATTTTAAAAGGCAGCATCTGTAGACCACCTCTGAAGTTAGCCATCTGGTTGAGTCCAAGTGATCTCTGTAGTTTGCCACTGCTTTAAATCTTGCTGCACCATGAAGTTAGCAATTGTATTGAATCCTCTGCAATGTGTTTAAATGTAGTTGTGCATTAGAATATAGCTTTTGTTCTGAATGTAGCTGTATATTTGAGTTAGCTGCTGCTTTTTAATTTAGCAAGCCATTTGAGATGGCCACTGTTTTTAAAGTTAGCTGTGCATTGTAGAGTGTAGTCTATGTATTGAAACCAGTCTCATTCTAGTGTATAGCTAATGTAGTGAAATCAAGTGAATTTTAGATTGTAACTGATGTATTGAAACCAGTCGCATTCGTGTATAGCCAATGTTTTGAATCTAGGTGAATTTGAGAAGGTAGCCAACATATGGAATCTAGGTGAATTTTAAAGTGTAGCCATTGCACTGAAATCTGTCACATTCTAGAATGTAGCCAAGGAATTTAATCTAGGTGAATTTTAAAGTGTAGCCATTGCACTGAAACCTGTTGCATTCTAGAATATAGCCAATGTATTGAATCCAGGTGAATTTGTGAGTGTAGCTGCTACATTGAATCTAGCTGAGTGTAACCATTATATTAAGTGCATCTTATATAGCCAATGTGTAGAATTTAGCTTCACTTTGAAATCACCCCCTTCTAAATTCAGCTGCATCTACACAACCAAGAAAAAAGCCAGGACACAGGGGCACGTATCACAATCCATGCTCATGGAAACTAGCCAAAGGCACAGCCACATGCACGCATCTGCTATCATACACTACTCTAAGATACATTGCACTACAACTCTACCATAAGAATGCAGCTAACCCCCATGATAACAATTCGGTATAGCTACACACGTAATGATTCTCCTTCTCTTGCATACTCTCCAGAATACCTCTCAGCGCCCATACACATGCCAGTTCAACATGAGTGGCTAGCAGGGAATTAGCTACCCTTACCTACCTTTGTAGTGGCTAAAATGCACACCCGCCTTCCAACCTCCACTGACACATTTCCCATACTTCGATTTCGGTCCCCCGAGGCCGTTCAACTTACACTGTGTTGAGACCATACCAATGATGAAAAGCGCTATACAAATGGCAACTACTATACAATACAATTACAATGTGAGATGGGAAGGGAGCAGCTAGAATGGATAAGCAGAGGCATAATGTTCCCTTTTGAATGGTGGAATTCCACTATCATGCTCTAAGATTGGAAGGGATCAGGCAAGATGGACATGGTAAGGCATAATGCAACCACATTCATTTTAGAATTCCACTATGACGCTTAAGGATGGGAGGTAAGCAGACAGGATTGAGTTAGAGTGGACACTGAGTGGCATAATGTAATCAAATTAACGGCATAATTCCTCTATCACGCGGCATGATCGGATCAGCAAAATGGATATGGTGATGCTAAATATAAGCAAATAAACATCAGAAATCCATTATCCCACTGTAAACTGGGAAGGGAGTTTGACGGGTGGACACAGATGGGTATAATGTAAACAAATGAACTGCGCAATTTGACTACTCTATGATAGAGAGGGAGCAGGCAGGATGGACAAAAAGAGGCAAAATGCAACCGAATGAATGGAGGAATTCCACTGTCCTGACAAAAAGGGAGAAGACAGTATGTAAATGCAGAATCATAATGTAACCATAGGAATTCTTGATTTCCACTATCATGTTGTAAAATGGGAAGGGAGCAGGCAGGATGGACAAGGAAATGCATAAGGCTACCAAATGTATGGCAAAATTCCACTATCATGCTGTGAGATGGGCAAGATGGACATAGTGAGACATGATGTAACCAAATGAACAGCATTATTCCTGAATATATGTAATACGTAATATGGGAATGAAACAGCCAGGGTGTTCATAGAGAGGCATAGTGTAATACAATCAATGGTGGAATTCCACTCTCATGTTGTATGGAGGCAGTGGAGGAGGAAGGGTGGGAATGGAGAGGCATAGTGTAACCAAATCAATGACAGAATTACCCTCTCTCGCAATAGGATTGGAGTGGAACTGGTAGGATGGACAAAAAGAGACATAATGTAACCAAATGAATGGCAGGATTCCACTATCATGTTGTAAGATTGGAGGGCATCGAGCAGGAAAGAGACAAAGAGGCAGACACTGTCCCTGCACATTAAGATGTACACAGAGAGTATAATGTAACTGCATGTATAACGGAATTCCACTCTGCTGCTGTAGGGTTGGAGGAGAGCTAGGGGGATGTACACGGAGGAGAGGCAGACACTGTCAGTACACTTCTCTCTTGCACCTTCACCAATATCTCTCTCGAGCAGTCATTCCTTAGAATGAGCTTGTCCTGAGTATGAGGTAGGTGTTAGGTTCAGGCACTATTCCTATGCTCGTTCTCTCTGTTTAGGTACACCCTCTGCAACATGCATGTAATATTGTTGGCCTTTTACTGTACCTCTCACAGTTATGTTATGTCTAGGCTCTGTGAGTGATCAGAAATATGAGGTGGACAACTGTTTGAAAGTTTCTCAACAAATGCAATTTTTTTTAAATCAAAAGGTCGAATGAACGTCTCGCTATCTCTATCCTGACGATGATTTCCCTCCGTAAAATAAACGAAAGTAAAGCACTGTAACAAATGTCGCTGCCCCCCATGCTTCTATACACACCAAATCAAATTGAAATGCATGGCTGTTTGACAACAAATAGAACAATATAAATCACACCACAACAATTATTCTGATAACCTGGGCGAAATCCACTTCCCCAGATTCAAGCAGGTCTTTCTTTAAATGTTAAAAAAGGATAAGGAAATCCTGTGTCATGACAAAAAGTTCCACTTCATTTCTTTTTCTAATCCAACTTGACAACACAAAGTTGCAACTTGGATTTGAAGGATAGTTCATAATTGTTTAACAAAGCTTTTCTCTTTCTACTTGCGCTCAAGGTCTGGAGACAGCTACTTGTCATCAACATTGAACAGTTCAGAACGTCATTAACATCAAAACAAATGTCTTTATCGGGATATTTTGGCATCACTTCAACTTCAGTATTAGTTAATCCAAAACAAACAACAATTAAGAATATTTCAAAACTTCATTAGTTTCAAACCAAATGTCTTTGTCAGGGTTTTTTGGCACCACTTCGTCATAAGCTTTTCGTCACCACAGAACTTTATGAGATTCTACCTGGTTTATTCTCATGCCAGGTTTACCACTTCTACAACCTTTGTTCCGGTATATTCTTCCTAGAATAGAACCAATGATTACCAATGTTCTCAGTCTCTCTTGCCAGCCAAGATAAGCGACTGCAGTTCTCCATATGGGTATGTTCTCCTGCCTGAACAGAATAAATTGGCATACAGTTGTAAGACATGGTACACTCCCTTGCCAGGCCCAAGTACTACCTCAAAGTACTTCTGCGGTAATGGCCAACTTCAAAAGGCTTAACAATGTCTTCTTGTACATACAGTTTATGTTTAGGATTCTCTTCAGGGGACACAAGAATCACACTGGTGCTATTTGCTTCAGCTAAGTGTTTGCCACAAGCTAAACAGGCAATGCTTCCTCCCGACCCTCTTTTATCAGAAGGGCAGTCCTCCTGCCAATCTTGTTCCACCTTTGTATTGTTAACCAAATGCTGATAATACCTCTTCCTCTTCTTCACACTTATTCGGCTATTGCCCTAGTGTGCATCTCTTTTGGCTTGGGCAATGATGGTTGGGTTGCCTTCATAAGATATGGCACTTTTGTGTGGTTGGCTGTTATTGCCACCCACTATATAGCAATCACCTTCTTGAGGTGGGATCTTTGGAGTTTCTGCCTGCCCAACTGCTTTGGTTTACATCAGCTTGTTATACGTCATAATTAGCATTTTGTATTACATTAGTTCGGTATTCAATATCGAATCTGGAGTCAGGCAACAAGTAACTACAGGGCTCTCCGGGGTCACAATATAGCAGTGAATATATCAGTGAACTCACTGGTGGTGTGTGAGTCAGTGTACCTCGCTGCTCCCATCTCGTCTCCTTCACTTCTCTGATGCAGCTCGGCAACCTCTCCTACACAGCTTTTGAGAGCCCTCACAGCTCCCCCAGCGTTCTGGTGTTTGCCTGCCACCACTGAACGCAATACTTTGGGGTAAGTTACCATCATGTGTGCTTTCTGCTACGTGACTTATATAGCTGCAGTCTCCTCAGCGTCCCGTTGCTTGCCAGCCACCTCTGAATGCTGCACTTCGGGGAACATCACAAACAGGTGCACTTTTCGCTGCACGACCTCTGCAGCCGTTGTCGCCCCAGCGTCCCAGTGCTTGCCTGCCACTGCTGAACCCCTCAATTCAGGAAAAGTTACAAACAGGTGTGCTTTCCGCTGCATGACCTCTGCAGCTGAAATCTTGAGAATACTATGTTTCTTCAAATACAAAACTTAAAACACCGGATCTACATGCTATCCTATCTATGATCTCTGCAACTACAACAATGATACATTTTGTTGCTCTACCAGTGTTGCTATATGTGAGTATTTAACATGCGTTAAACGTAACTAAAACAACATGTGCTTCATCCGCACTGCCTTCAATCTGCTATCATGATAGTTTGTTCTAATTGGTCTTTCTCAACTGGAATTGTTTGGCCTGGTTAGAATGCTATATGTGTATCCAACAATAAATGCAGGTAAACATATGTCACTCTCCAGAAGAAACTTGTGAGTTGCTTCCATTACTTTCTGAGCCCAATTCATAGAATCCAGCGCAGAAGCAGTGCAAGTGCCGTGCGCAGAGAAGGAGTGTGTGCCATGCATGCCTCAGCCGGGGCACAAAGCAGCACCTGCGTGCCATTCGTATTCATGGATTTCGCGAGCCATTACCAGCCGTGGTGCAGTGAACATCCATCTGCGGCAGTAACGTCCCCAACACCGCTCCTTGCACAGGAAAAACCCAGTGAAATGTCCAATACGGCGCAAGGTCCTGCGCCATCCATGGCCCAGCACACAGCCCCCCTCAATGGTAATTGTGTGAAAAATTGGAGTGTATCCCGCTCGCACCAGCTAAATTGCGTGAAAAGGCCCTCACTAACCCCCGCGAGAAGCGCGTTCCCCACTCGCACCAGCAAAATCACGTGCAAAGGCCCTTGCGTACACCCGCAAAATTGTGTACCCCGCTCGTGCCAGCCAAATCATGTGAAAAGGCCCTTGCGTACCACCGCAAAATAGTGTACCCCCATGTGCCAGCCAAATTGCGTGAAAAGGCCCTCGCATACACCCGCAAAATCACATATCCCACTTGCGCCAGCCAAATCACGTGGAAAGGGCTGCGCGTGCTGCCATCAGACACGAACACGGGCTGCCTGTGGGTATGGTCACGGGTGTTGGGGGGTCCATTGTGGTGTGGGCTGCCTACGGGGTATGGTCACAGGTGTTTGGGGTGTCCCTGTGGTGTGGGCTGCCTGTGGGTATGGTCACGAGTGATGGGGGGTCCCTTGTGATGTGGGCTGCCTGCTAGGTATGGTCACGGGTGGGCTGCCTGCAGGGTATGGTCACGGGTGTTGGTGGGTCCCTGTGGTGTGGGCTGCCTGTGGGTATGGTCACGAGTGATGGGGGGTCCCTTGTGATGTGGGCTGCCTGCGAGGTATGGTCACGGGTGATGCCGGGTTCCCTTACGGTGTGGGCTGCCTGTGGGGTATGGTCATGGGTGTTGGGGGTCCCTGGTGGTGTGGGCTGCCTGCAGGGTGTGGTCATGGGTGTTGGGGGGTCCATTGTTATGTGGGCTGCCTGCAGGTTTGTTTCCGGGTGATGGGGGTCCCATGTGGTGTGGGCTGCCTGCGGGGTATGGTCACAGGTGATGGGGGTCTCCTGTGCCAGCTGCTGCTCTGCTCCGATTTGTTGGCCAATTCGCTGCAACACGGAAGACATCTTTGTTCCAAGGTCTATGTTACCCTCCTGCCCGATGGCCAATGCCTGCCCCTGTGATATTGAGGACCCCGAGTCCTGTCGCCTCCTACATCGAGTCTGCTGCCGCTAATAAGCACTGTGCCTCTGCCTCCGGGACTGCCTCCGGGATGATGACAACCTCCGGGGCAGCCGTGCACGTGCCCTGCTGCAAGGTGCCTGCACTACCTTCATTGACACTGATCCTGTTGCTGGGGTGACCACTTCTGCTGATCCTCCGACTCCCGACTGTGGCAGGGATGTGGTCTCCACCAGACTGGCCGCCGTGGTTGGGACAGGTCCACAGAGGGCCCTGGTGTCATCTGGGCCAGAAGACGGCAGGGAGGACGACTGGCGCACAGTAAAGGAAGAGGAGGAGGGGGTTGCAGCAGTGGCCAGCACACGTAGTAAACTCCCAAAAACAAGCTGAGTTAGCCAGTTCATGAGGTTACAGACCTCTTCATGATGACGTGCAAGCCCCCAATTGGAAGCCTACAGGTCAACTCGAATGGCACTTGTCCGCCTCGCGATCCTGGCTAGCATGAGCTCCACCCTGTCATGAATTGCCTCATCCGCAGGTAGTGAAGATCAGTTGACGTGGATACATCCTATACCTGCGGACGTGTCCAGCCTGAGGCATGACCAAAGGTGCATTTTGATGCAATCGGAGAGTCAGGGACAAGGGCAGTTACAGGCCCCTCCATGGTGACTTGCACTGGCTCCGGCTCCTGACCCTGGACTGCACCAGGAACACCTACCTCATCACCCCCTCTGGGCCCCATGTGCTGGGCTGATGTGGCCTCCTCCTCCTCCTCCGCCACCACCAACTTGGATGACTCTCCACTGCCTTCCGCATCGGATTGCCCCTTTGTTGTCTCATCTGCCCCTCCCGCTGCTGAAGAGCCCACGGCCAACTTGGGCCTCCCCTCAGCAGCTGCAGCTGATGACTCTGACGCAGCACCAGCGTCCTCGCTCTCAGAAGATGACCTAACCTGAGAGGACGACTGGGCCTTGCGTCAGTGCCTGGTGGAGGCATCCCTGCGGTGGGTCTCCACAACGCCACCTCCACCCTCTTCCTCCGTCGTCGCTGTGGATAGGGAGACATTGAAAACAAGCATCAGTATACCAACAAATGTCTGCTTGGAAAAAAGCAAATGCACATGGGTGGCACTGTCACACGTCACAACCATCATCCCACCACCCCCAACACACAGGTCAGTGCAAGCAACACAAATGCACAATCATGCATGCCATGTGCAACAAACATTCACATCCATGTACAAGGCACTGCGAGCACATCAGAGGACGAGCTGAATCTCACATGCATCATGGTACATGCACATCACATACACACACATCAGTCATGCATCCGGCCATGTAGACCTCCCGTCACAGTGCTCTTGGGAGCAATCATGCATTGAAATTCTCATGTGTCATGCATCCATGGGGTTGGCCAGTCTCACACTCACTACTCAGACACACACGCATGTACACCATGCATGTCCATGATGGTGACTTGCATGCCCCAGTCCAGACACAGGTATGCAAACATGTGCACCTCATTGCATGCCAGTGCGCATCACACATTGCAACACAAACACCATTGAAGTGGGTCAGGCTTGAATGGCTCACATGCAGCACTGTCAGGGACATGCACGACACCTGTACAGGAGCTATGCCAGACATGAGGCCACAGTGAACATTCCAGCCACACGTGATACACATGCACTATGGAAGACAAAAACACATGAACACTTACCAGTCGACTCCAGATGGAGCACCAAATTCAAGCCCTGGGCGTGCAGCGCTGGGTCGATGCACTCCAGGACCCACATCTGATTGGTGGACAACCGGCCCCGGCATCTCGCTCCATCATCAGCAGCCTTGAGGAGGCACCGGGCCTTGTTGAGGATCCTGGGCCTGAAGTCTTCCCATCGCTTACTGACATGTCGGTTGTCATGGGGGTGCCACCCCTTCCGTGTTGATGGCACCCACGATGTCGCCCAGATCTTACTGCGTCCTTCCTTGTCGATGCGTGATGGTCTGATGAAGAGGGCATCATGATATCCCAGGACTTGCTCCACTAGTATGCCAACTTCTGTGGAGGAGAAGCTGACAGCCCTCTGCCTCTCTGCCGGGCGGTTGTCACTTGCCTCAGATGAAGATGGGTCAGACATGGCAACCCCTGAGGCAGTTGTCGGTGGGCAGGTGGTCCTCGGGCTTGGTTGTGGAGTGATGGAATGGCAGTCGGGAGTCTTCAGAATCAGCAGAGGTGTTCACAGCAACAGGATCACTGGCAATAGCTTCAGAGAAGGCACCAAAAGGCAGGGCACGTGGGCACCTTGCACACAGAGTGGGCTGGCAGCAGCAGATGGCTCTAAGAGGCAGCTTGGGGCAGTTGGAGGCAGGTACATGGCCTTGTGGGCAGGATCGTGGGTCTTCCGTGTGCTTTCGCTTGGCCAGCCGGATGCAGAGGGACTCTGTACGTGCAGAAACAAGCTCATTAGCATGTAATCAGAGGAAAGGCCCTAAGCGCGTAAGTTACGTGACGCACGCTGGACGTTGGGCGTTGCTGTTCAGTATGGGTTAAAGGTTTGCGTAGGACAACAGTGCAATTTACATGATTTTCATGGAGACCGACATGTGAGATTCTTCTTTTTGTGGGTTCAGACGCGAATTAATCACTACTGTGGCAGTTCGTACTTCTTGTTTTGGTGGGGGAGGTACCTACAACGCACACGCGCATGTTTTTTACTTCATTTTTCCAGGCAGACGGGGAGTTGCGCATGCATTTTTCCAACTGTGGTTGCCCCTGTGTGCGTACCCCATTTTCAAGATCATAGTAGCCTACGTGTTCCCCACATATGCATTTTTTGTGTTCCTGGGTGCCACAGCGTACTGCAGAAAATGTTTTCATTGCACGTGGGCTACAGAGGGTTTGCATGCATGTTTGTTTTTGTTTTTTGGGGTGCCTGAGTGTTGTGTGACACATTATCTTTCCCCAGTGGTCACATACAGCCTTGCAGGAGCACAGGGGTACGTTTTCCATCATGCACCCTCCCCTCTTCACCCCAATTGCCCAGGCCAATTGTTGGTTGCACCTCCCATTGCACTAGTACCTCAGTGCCATGACTGGGACGGCAACAAGTGCTTAGGGAGGCAGAACTGGGCAACCTCCCAGAGGAGGAAGCAGTGGGGGACGTGGCCAGGGTGGCCAAGGTGGCCGCGGTGGGTGACGTGACCAGGGTGGTCCACAATGGCAGGGTATCCAGGCACATGCAGGGACAGCCATGCCCCCCCCCACACGCGGGTCAGGAAAATGCAGCTGCTGCTGCCATCTCCAACACCCGTCAGACCTGACAAGCAGTGTCATCTGCTATCACAAGCAGGAAGGGTGTGCAAGCTGCAGGGGCAGCTGCAGCTGACACCACCTTGACTCAGAGTCAGCCAGCCCGGACTGGATTGGTCCCAGAACAGGCACAGGATAACTCACAGGCCGATTTCCATATTGGGAAGGCCAAGGCAAGTGTGGTGAAAGTTGCTGTCACCAGGTCACGTGGATCTGGGGCAGCAGGATCATCTGCTGCCCCGAGCAGCCAGGGTGTGGATGCTGCATGGGCAGCTGCAGCTGACACCACCCTGGCTCTGAGTCACCCAGCCAGGACTTAGTTGGTCCCGGCCCTTGTCACCGAGGCAGGTGCGGCGCAGGGTCCTGGCAACAGCACCCGGCTGCCGATACCTGCAGGCCGACCTTCGGTCATTGTGTCATTGCCTGCTTCCATTGGCCAGTCCACCTGCGCTTCAGCCCCTACTGACCAGAGCGGCACAAGCCACTCAGGGTCCGCACCACCTCCCAAGAGGAAGAAGCATGCTCCAGCAGAACAGGCTGGGACCCCAGACATGGCTCAGGCCTTCAAGACGTCAAGAAAGCTGAGTTTCTGTCAAGAGGAACTGGATGCGCTTGTGGGCTACATGTTGGAACACAGCCGCAACATGCTAGTGTCGTTAGGGAGAAAACATACACCTGCTAAGCATAGGGCCCACTGGCAGTGCATCGCAGATGATATAAGTACCTTGGGATATGAGAGGTGCACAGCAGATGATTGCCAGAAGGGTTGCAATGACCTCCAACGCTGAGCAAAAGGCAAGCTGGCTGCTAAGTTCGCCTCTACTCTGGTGACTACCAGTGGGACACCATCAGAGGACGAAGACCTCACTGCACATGGGGAGATCACTGCTGATTTCATTGCAGTGGAGCTGGTCCAAGGTGTGGGAGACCTGCCAGATTATGGGTCAATGTCCGGTGAGTGTTGGTGCATGTGTGTCCATCCAGGCCATGTGTATGTTGCTTGGTTGATGTGTTGTGATTGACGCACAGTTCAGGCTATGTAGTCATGACTGTCATGTGTGACCCATGTGATGTTGGACTGATATGTGCTCGGACTCATGCAGACTGCATATGAACCATGTGCTGCACACAGAGGCAATCCTCATCACCACACCTGCTCCCTCCTTCCATGACAATCTCTGTGATGCCTCTCTTGGCACTACTCTTGCTCCAACCTATGGTTGCAGATTGTCTGTGATGATCTTCCACTCAACACGCGCCTTCTATATTCACATGACTGACGTCTATGTGAGGTCATGCTGCTATCGGATCCTCGCAGAGGCATACTTCCTTACTTCTCCATTCCCCAGCAGCTCACTGTCCCCATGGGACTTCAGATTCCTATGGCAGACTACTGCAACGGACATACACTCTTCATTCTGCAACATTGCCAGACCTGGACTGTGTGGTACGTCCTTTGGCCTTGGTGCAGGGTATTTCACTTGGACTGTGCTGATGGCACAGCTGCACAGTGCCTTTGAGTGTTCATTCCTGGACCCTGTGCATTCCCAGCAAGTCCATATGGATCCTGGGCAAGCAATTCATTATACTCCACCTCCAGTATTTGCTTCCGTCTCAGGGTATTTCATCATCCCTTTCCTGCTCACTCAGGGTCAGTTGCTCCTCATGGCCATTCGTTTGGGGTTCTCGTCTGTGTCAAGCGTAAGCTTCCGTCTGTTACAGCCTCCCTGTCTCTATGCCACTGCTGTTGTTGTTTCTCCGGGTCTGGGGGCACTTTTTGCTTCCTCATGTATTGTGATTACTGTCTTCTCTCCCCTGATGTAGTCCCAAATGACTGAAAGAATGTGAATGCTATTGACACCTGCCCACACTGTCTGGTACAGCACGGTACTCTGAGCAACCATTTTGAGCCATGCACTTGTGGAAATAGAAAAATTGATATGAGGCCGGGAAACCCAAAGGAAACACACCAACACAGGTTACAAAGAACATACAAAGCGCTTTATTCAAAAGATACAACAATTACCAAAAGTCAATTGACAAACGGATAGCTATTCGGCCCTCAGAGTAACAGAACGAACTATCAACGGTAGTTTGCTGTGTTAGTGTGAGAGACCGTACATTGGGATACTCAGGTTTTTATACTTTTTATCCAGCTCTGGCCAACCCCCTCGCGGGTTAACCATTCTTAGAACCAGGCCTAGAGTTCGTTGCCAGGTCGATCCCATAATGTATGCATTTTGATCAGTTCCGCTGATACAGTTGTTCATTTACACATAGGTCAGGGATAGGACAAGGTCTCAGTTCGCGACCCCAACAAGTGGCCTGCAGGCATATTACTTATTCATGTGTGCGGAGGTCACAACGGCCAGATTCCCACTCGAAATGTCATTCGGCCTCCATTTTGATGTTCAGGGTGACTTCCACAGTACAAGAGAACCTAAAATGGCGGCTAAATCCAAGATGGCGATTTACACAATACATTAAGGTCAAGACCTTGCCGCGGAATCTATTGACACAATGTTTTTTAGACAACTTGGCGTAGGCCAACACACATTCAAACAATGCGATAGAAGGTATAATATTATTTTTCGATTCCGACAGACCCTCCTTTTGGCCTATGCCAAGTGCTAAACATCATTCCTAATACTGTTGAAAATATCTCCATGTGCTATCATCCATAGATTCCGCATCATTGTCTGTAATGTCTATAGCCATAAGGTCGTTCATAAAAACCTCTTGTAACATGAATTCTTTAGATGCTGTATCTGGGGCATTTATTTTATGCCCTATTGTGCTCACTGCTTGGGCACAACATCCCCCTAACATTCCACATATACTTGGGAGGCATTGAAAACAGCAACAAAGGAATAACAGGATCCCCAAAATAACCAGAATAACGGAAAGCACCTTCCAACCCCACGATCGCAAAGAATCCCAAAACCAAGTACTAAGGTTCCAGTCTCCTACAGGGATATGGACTTCAGAACTGAGAGTATGTAAGTTCTGAATTGCTTTAAAAATTGTTGGCGAGGAGTCTGGTACGAAAACACAGCAAGCGGACCCCACTAATTTGCATACTCCACCTCGTTCTGCCAAAATGACATCTAATGCCATCCGATTTTGAAGTGCTACCAATCTTATTGCTTTTTGCTCTAAGGTCACACTGTAGAGTATGTCCGTGGTCCGGTTGATCGTTCTCTCCAGTACCCTTGCTAATCCCCTAATGTTCTCTGAGTTTGTTATTTGTCCCCAAAAGGGCACAACTGATTTCGCTATGTCCCCCAATACTTACCCAGGGGTATCTCCATTGTCGTCTCGCCGTGGGCGAGCCTTAGAAATCTCTAATGTACTTGCTACAAATACCCCGGGTAACAATATTCCTAAATAACATGTTCCCTGCCAATCCTTGGGTAACCAGGGAAATGCTAAACTACCACAAACAAAATAAACAGGCCCCCCTACATACATAGGCCTGTTTTCCCCAGTCAAATTTACAACGTTTTTACAAGCTTCAAAATCTCCCATTGGCCTAGTGCCATTTCTCTGTACACAGAAGGGAACTGAATCAGGACTATGATTTATAGAATAAGAAGGAGGTACAGCGTCCTTATTGCCTATCGGAGCCATTTTCAAGGAAATCAGAGTTTGAAAAGGAAGAGATAGTTTGTCAGACGGCCTAATAGAAGCGACGTTAGGTTTACTTCTATTTGCGAAAAGCGAGCATCCCAGGGGAGTCAATTCACGTTTCTCGAAATCATTCAGATTAGTTCCATCAAAGTTCCCTGAGATGCTATCATTCCATCGGCCAAAGAATAGTGCTCTAAGGGAGGCATAGCAAGCAGTCGTTAAAGGTAGAGGATGTATATACCATCCCAGACCCTTGTTCCCATGTTGCGGTAAATGAGTACAAATCCAACAATTACTCTTATTAAAAATGGCATGAGTAGCATTCATTACTATCATCAGAGTGTTATTATGATACCTTTGTCTATGTTGGGAGTCCCTAGGGACAGAGTGTGATGGTGTACAGAAGGAGTCAAAACAGTTGGTACGATCTCGGTCAGTAATAAAGGTTTCAAAGGATAGATTTCTTCGAAATACTAAAGTCCTACAGCAGCAGTTGCAAAAATAACAATAATCATTATCAAAACACAACAGTACGTTTTCGGGGCCCAGGCACATAGTTCATTGTTCGATTTGGTCACCCCCTTATTTACAAGTCCAGTGCGGGGAGCAGCGGTGAAGGTGGCAGGCATCGTAGTTCCTCGATCGACGACCCCAATGTTCGTTGCTGGTGACGCTACGGTCGCATGATTTCTTAGTCCTTCCCAACCCTAGCCAGCAGAATCCCTTTTTGTTCAACAAAACTTTCTCATAACAAGACAATTTTCCAATCACTTCCTTTTTCCAGATGCACGAAACTCGTGCCGTAGTTCTATTTCCTTGGTCGAAGGTTGTACCTGATGGTACCCAAAATTGTCTGGTCCGGAAGCAAAGTATCGTCACTTCCTGAGGGAAGCGACGTGTCGGTGGCGACGGAAGTCGCAGAGCTCGAAACAGTGTTTTCCGGAAGTGATTTTTCAAAAGAGTGCGGAGACGAAATGGAATGTTCCCCAAGCTCCTCAGGCTCAGAGAACTTCTCCGACGCACTCACAGCGCTGTTTGCTACTCCAAGATCAGAGACTGTAGCATCAGCGAGGGGTTCTGCTTCTTGTGTAACGTGTGGCGTCGGGTGAGGAAATTTCTTGACGTGCGTCGCATGAATCCAGTTCTTCTTTCCAGCCACCCGCACTGCTGTCCTGGTGACCAACAACACCTGATGGGGTCCCCGCCAGCGAGGCGCGAGACAGGAAGATCTCTCGTAGGCCTTCACGAGGACCCAACTTCCAGGCTGTATATCGTGTCCTGGGCCCGTGAACCGTACAGGTAAAGCAGAGTGCACCTGGTGATAAATGAAATACAGGTTTTTAGTTAACTGGTTACAGTAGTCTACAAGCAATACATTTTCCACCTCTCTCAGGGCTTTAGGTTTCAGGAGACCCCAAATGTTAGCCGGTCTCCAAATTACTACTTCAAATGGAGAAAGCCCAGTTCTAGTCTGAGGTGTGGTACGCATAGCTAATAACACAATAGGTAAGGCATCTGGCCTTTTTAGTTTGGTCTCAGCACATGTTTTTGCAAGTTTATTCTTTAGAATACCATTGTGTCTCTCCACCAAACCAGCGCTTTGAGGATGTCTAGCTGAATGAAATCGTTTCTCAATACATAGGGCTGCACATATTTGCTAAATTACTGCTGTGATAAAGTGAGGACCATTATCCAACCAGATTATCCTCGGGAGCCCAAATCGAGGAAAGAATTCTATTACCATAATCTTTGCAGTGGTCATGGCGGTAGCATCTTTGACGGGGAAAGCCTCGACCCATTTACTGAAGGCACAAATAATTACAAGAACATATTTTAGATTATTACATCGTTCCATCTCAATAAAATAAAAGTGGATGACCTCAAAGGGAACAGAAGGGGGCCCAAAGCTTCCCCTTGGAGTCACTGTCCCCTTACCCACATTGTGCTGTAGGCAGATCATACAGTTCTGGACGTGCCTCTTTGCAGTTTCCAGAATCTTGTCATTTACCCAAACCTGTTCTAACATTTTTCGTGATCTTCTGGGCACACACATGCGTAGGACCGTGTGCCATCGTAACCATTGCCAATACATAAGAATCAGGAAGCAACCATTTCCCTTCGGATGTATCCACCCAACACCCTTCGTCATCCAGTTTCCCCATTCCTTCAGCCCACTTTTTAGATTCCTCTATCGTGGCATCAGTTTGAATATCTCGCACAGACCCAATACCTTCATCCATTATGCAAGCATCTCTCATTTCCCTTGAGGCATACATGTCCGTGCTAAGGTCTGTGGCTGTTTGTCTAGCTATCAAATCCGCAAAAGCGTTCCCTTTGCACACATCATCTATGACCTTGCGATGTGCTGCACATTTTATGATCGCTAACTGTTTAGGGAGTGAGAGTGCCGAAAGTAATTGCACTATCAAGGGGCCATGCTGGATCTTGGTCCCATGTGAGGTCAGGAACCCTCTTTCTGACCAAAGCTTTCCAAAGTTGTGAGCCAACCCAAATGCGTACTGACTATCATTATATATATTTACTCTTCGACCTTGGGAAAGTTCACAAGCTCGAGTCAACGCTATAATCTCTGCGCCCTGCGCAGAGTTATGCGAAATTCTCTTAGTTTCGACAACTTTGCTCAATGTAGTAACTGCATAAGCAGCTGTAGATGCACCATTCGAAAGTTTGAAGCAGGAGCCATCACAAAACAGCGCCCCTTCTGCATTATCCAAAGGAGTATCTATGAGATCTATCATGCCCTTCGTTTCTTGTTCAGTGGTATACAGGCAGTCATGTAATTCTTCGTCACCGCAAACAGTATTTTGCGGGAAAGGTAAGAGTTCAGCCGGATTAAGACCACAACACCTCTTAATTTGAATATGAGGGGCAAACAGAATTAGTTCATACCTTGTTAACCGTGCAGAGGTGAGGTGTTGTGTTTGGGTTTTGTTCAATAGAATATCAACAGAGTGAGGTACCATCAAAATCAAATCATGGCCTAGGACCATTCACTCACTCTGTTTTAGAGACGCGGCAGCAGCGACAGCGCGCAAACATCTTGGCAAAGCGCATGCGACAGGATCAAGGGCAGAGGAGTAGTAGCCGCACGGCCTATTCTTCCCTCCGTGTTCCTGTGTTAACACAGCCAAAGCACATCCATCACATTCATGCACAAACAACACAAAGGCCTTGTCATAATTTGGAGTACCCAGAACCGGTGCCGAACATAGCGCGGTTTTGAGAAGCTCAAATGATCGTTGATGTTCGGATTCCCATGGCAGTGGCAGAGAAATGCCCTTCTTCGTCAAAGCCAACATCGGTTTTATCACTAGTGCGAAATTCGGGATCCACAACCTACAGTAAGAAGCCATACCTATCAGGGATCTGACTTCCTTCTGTGTATTTGGAACAGACATGCCAGAAATGTGTTTTATTCTTTCAGGTGTCAATCTTCTCCCCTCCTTTGACAGGAGGTAGCTTAGATAGGCAACCTCCTGACAACAATATTGAAATTTTTTAAGTGAAGCTTTGTGACCATTTTTAGCTAGATGAACAAGCAACAGTACAGTGCCTTCTTTACAGGCACTCTCAGAGTCTGCAGCCAAAAGCAAATCGTCAACATATTGAAGCAGCGTGCAAGTAGGTGGCAATTCAAGGGTGTCGAGCTGCTCTTTCAAAGCTCTACTATAAATACTGGGATTTTCAGTATACCCTTGAGGTGCCCTTGTAAATGTAAATTGAGCGTCCCCCCAAGGTGAACGCAAACAGATATCTGCTGTCGTTATGTATAGGAATACTAAAGAAGGCGTTTTTTAGATCCACAACGCTGAAGTGCGTAGCCGTAGCAGGGATCATTGTTAATATCGTCGTCACATCAGGCACAATTGGAAATTGTGGGGCGACCACTCGGTTAATAGCACGAAGATCAATTATAAACCGGTATGGAATTGCATTGTCGCCTTTCCTATATACGGGTAAGATCGGACTGTTACACAAACTACCTGTAATCTCCTCGATCACCCCACGATGTACAAAATCGGAGACAATGCATTTCAAAGCATGTTCGCCTTCGACTGATATTTTATACTGCGGGATGCGTGGCAGTTTCACCCCATGTTTCAGAACTATTTTAACAGGCTCAATCTGTAACACTCCAACATCATTGTCGTCCACCGCCCACAAACATTCCGGGACAATGCTGAACTCGGGAGGTAAAGGTCGAATCAAGAATTGAGAATTAGGAAGTTGCTGTGGTGAAACCGTTAGCCGTACTCCATCCGAAGAACAATGAATTACTGCGTTAAATTTTTTTAACAAATTCAACCCAAGCAAATTCTCTCCACAGTTTGAAGTGAGAAGAAAAGGACAATGGTCCGTGAAGGGGCCCAAAGAAACGGATACCAGTGCAGAAACCGGACAGACAGTTGGTACACCAGAAAACCCTACGGAAACATTTGTTTGCCCTGACAGTGGGATGTTTGGAACCCGAGAATGATCAATGGAGCACTTCTGTGCTCCAGTGTCAATCAAAAACTGGTGTTTCCTATTCCCTACTAATAATTCAATGTAGGGGCCTTTCTGATTAACGGGAATAGGTGAAGGTTCCAAACCCTGCTTCGGGCAATCCTAATGAAATAGAGCCTCATCAGAAGGAAGCTCTTCAGAAAGATAGGCAGCAGAAGGGTGATCAAATATGTTCCTCGAGTCTATACTCGAGGTCTGATTTTCCCGTGAAAAAGGTTGCTGAGAATCTTGTAAAAGCTGACCTCTGTCAGGGCCCCCTGCTCCAGGGCGGCCCCTAGGTCGTCTACCCATACCCCCAAACGTACTGTTTGACCTCTGGCGAAGGACAGGGCACTGTGCTCGCCAATGACCTTCCTGGCGGCAATAAGCACATTGATTAATATTCACAGGACTCAAAGGAGCATTTCCTTTTGGAACGTACTGACCTCTAGTCTGTGTCGTACCTCCTCTGGGGTTTCTAACAATTTGCTGTAATAATACTTTGGTTTTCAAATCTCCCTTTCTCTTTTCGATTTTTTCCTTCTCGTTATTAACACGGTTCTCATAATACTGAGCCATGTGCAAAACCTCAGATTGAGATTTTGCCTGCCAAGCGCTCTCAGAGGACATAATCTGTGACTGGATGTCAGGTAACAATCCACGTACAAATTTGTCAACGAACAACCTCTTCCCCGACTCTGTACCTAAATCCTGTCCACTGAAGTCAGAAAATACCTGCTCGAATCTATTAAAAAATTCGGTGGCGCCTTCAGTTTTCCCTTGGACACAGGCCATAAGCTTGTCCCAAATAATCCTTTTCTCTGGAACTCTATTTCTTTGTAAAACCCCGTCGGGTTTTTCCTGATATCGGGGACTGATTGTCTAATTGTGTTCCCTTCCTGTCGTGAAAACGGGACGTGAACAAATTGTGATACATAATGTGCAGGGATATCCACAGCGGGGGCACCAGTCCCAGGGTTGGCGGGGATCTCAACTTTTGGGACAAAGGTCGGAGGAACCTCTCTCATAGGCAACTGAGATATAGGTACCTCCGGCCGCTTACTAAGCAATAGAGCCAGGTCTAGCGCTAAGGCAGCTGTAGAAGTGTCGGGCGAAAAAGCCCTTTTACAAATCCCCAATAATTCTATGGGGCAACTAACCCTCTTCCTTACACATTCCTCTTGCAGGTGCTGTACCATCACCTGAATTACCTTTCTTTGCATTTCTACTGTATACTGACTATACGTGTCAGACACTTCGTCTGGCGGTATCGATGAATCCGAGATCTATCGAACTGCGTCTTTAGTACAAATTCGTACTTCCTCAGGCGCCGCTCTACGGCACAGAAGGAACCATGTCTGTACATATATTCTATCATCTTCGTCGTCCTCATCTCGCGATTTTTCAAAATCTTTCCTAAACTTAAACAATTTTTCAACATGTCCATATACCTTCTGCTACGTGTCCCTTGAAAGTGCCAAAGCATTCAGATCTCTCACCCCTTGTGGAAGATCTGAATTTTGTAATCTACCCCACATCACACACAAATGAGTTCCCAAACCTTCGATAAAAACATTTTTCTCGGGAAAACTATTCAAGTTAGATAATGTGGAAAAAACATTAACTTGATCACCTTTCTCCATGCAATGCTTAGCCCATGCAAACAAGTCCTGTTTCTTATCTGCAGAAACAGTACTACGAGTCACAATCTTTGATCCTGCACCTGGATCGACTTCAGTCAATACGGGGCCACTCGGGAGCGGAGGTATAGGTAAATTTAATAAAGGTGCAACTATCGGTGCAGAGGGAAGGGGCGGTGCGATAGGCGGAGGAACAACAAACAAAGGACTAGGAACA
The DNA here is from genome assembly GCF_040938575.1 of Ambystoma mexicanum. NCBI lineage: Eukaryota > Metazoa > Chordata > Amphibia > Caudata > Ambystomatidae > Ambystoma > Ambystoma mexicanum. Next base: position 145,216,488 of record NC_090934.1, read on the forward strand.
ATAGGTCGTATAGGGGGAACAGGAATAACAACAGGAGCAACAGCAGGAATGGGCAGAGCGCCCAAAATAGGAGCATACAGAGGTGGCGCTGAAGCATTAGGCCTGCGTTCATTTAATAACTTCTCAATAAATTCCTCAGAAACATGGAAATCTTTAGAGGGGTACATTTTCTGGATCCCGAGTGAAAAGGCTCTATCCATATTTTTAACTGATTCTGACTGCTTTTCTTTATCATATAATAATGCTTTTTCAGCGTTTGTTTTATGACGACGTGCATGTTTATCCCTACTTTTAAGCTGCTGTAATGCTTCTTTCTTCCAATTCTGTAACACATCAAAGGCTGCTGGTCTAGCCTTTTTCTTTAACAAGATCGATTCTAAGTATTCAATACGGGGGATCTCAAAACTACCGTTGATTGGCCACTGAAATTGGGAGGCATGTCTGGTCTGTCTGTGTCTGGTCTGTCTGTGCCAAATATCATTAAATACTATACTTCCAATGCCATACTTATAGTACATAGTACATGCCGGCGACCCCTCCTGTGGTGCCGGGCGGCTAAATTCCAAGGATTGTCGATCGCTGCGGAACAGAGCCCTAAAGCAGCTAGACAATTTCCCAGGCATTTCACAAACAATTGGTGTTACCTGGTTCAATAATTTTGTCTGCAGATACAATACGCCAAATTCAAATTGTCAGGGTTAAATTAAGAGCCGGGTCACGACTGCACCTGACCAAACCTAAGGAGGACCATACGGTTTACCAAAGAACTTACCTAACAAATTTTTCCTTGTGTTTGGTGGTTTCGGCAAATCTGCCCGCCTCAAAATTGGACCCTCGTCAAGATGCCGTGTCAGACCACACGACTATCGTCCAAGGATCGGATCGTGCAGCGCTGCCGAGGTATCGCGTCTCGATCAGTCGGGCCCACAGAATCACACCGTCCGATCCCGGTTCGATAGTCTGCGTCAACCTTCAATGATCCGGCATCAATCTTGAGGGTCCCTATTCGGGCGCCAACTGTGGAAATAGAAAAATTGATATGAGGCCGGGAAGCCCAAAGGAAACACACCAACACAGGTTACAAAGAACATAGAAAGTGCTTTATTCAAAAGATACAACAATTACCAAAAGTCAATTGACAAACGGATAGCTATTCGGCCCTCAGAGTAACAGAACGAACTATCAACGGTAGTTTACCGTGTTAGTGTGAGAGACCGTACATTGGGATACTCAGGTTTTTATACTTTTTATCCAGCTCTGGCCAACCCCCTTGCGGGTTAACCATTCTTAGAACCAGGCCTAGAGTTCGTTGCCAGGTCGATCCCATAATGTATGCATTTTTATCAGTTCCGCTGATACAGTTGTTCATTTACACATAGGTCAGGGATAGGACAAGGTCTCAGTTCGCGACCCCAACAAGTGGCCTGCAGGCATATTACTTATTCATGTGTGCGGAGGTCACAACGGCCAGAATCCCACTCAAAATGTCATTCGGCCTCCATTTTGATGTTCAGGGTGACTTCCACACTACAAGAGAACCTAAAATGGCGGCTAAATCCAAGATGGCGATTTACACAATACATTAAGGTCAAGACCTTGCCGCGGAATCTATTTACACAATGTTTTTTAGACAACTTGGCGTAGGCCAACACACATTCAAACAATGCGATAGAAGGTATAATATTATTTTCCGATTCCGACACACTGCCTCCAAGTCATCCCCTGCCCCCTTGGGGGTGGGGTTTACTGTATCCCTATAACCCACTACCAACACTTTACACAGAATGACTGCACTTGCCATTACAATGCCATCAGTCCACGACATTCACATTAATGCCTCTGTGTTCTCAATGATAGTTGACACAGTGCATGTGTACTGCACTGCACCCACACACTTCTGAGCCCTGTTCTCCCCTTCCACATGCCTATTCACTTGCCTTATGTCAAAGTGACCTGCCATTGATGAATCCATGTGCCTTCCTTCGCTGTATTTTAAAACCCTAGCGTTGTTGCAGCCTGTGGCATATGTGTGTTTTATCATAGTTATTTCAATTAAATGTCAAATGACATACATTGTACATGGCTCATGGACAGTAGTATTGAGCTTCCATCTGGGTCTGGTTGACAATTCGGGCATGTCTATGCTATGTGCCATCTGTGTGTTGGCATCTGTCAGGTTTGTGGAAAGACTATGCCAGTCACAAGCTTGTGTGTGATGCAGGTGCTACGCACCATGCAGTAGATGTCTTATTTTGCAATTTGACATGCATCCATGTCTGCTTTCAAGGTCTCATTCCATTACATGGGCACAGCGTGCATGCCTGAGTTTGTGTCATGTGTCAGATGGCTGCTTCATTTGTTCGCTGTCAACATTGTAATGCCTATGTGTGTGGCCTATGCTGTTAACATATGTGGTCATGTCTTCTTTTTATTTTGTGCAGGTGATGAGACACTGGAAGCAGTTGAGAAGGAGGAGATGGTGGAGGGGGTGGAATATTCAGAGCCCCATCCAGGCACCGGTGGAGGCCGTGGGGTGGTAGCCCATGAACATCCATTGGTGCTCCAGACCATCCTGGCCAGGGGTGTTTCTGAGTACACCTCTGAGGAACCCTATGCCTCTGGTGCAGAATCAGAAATTGAACCCTCATTGCTGTCACAGTGATTGATTCTGCTGTGGATGCTGTTCTGGTCCCTCAAGGGGCCAGTCACTGTTGGTATGTCCGTCTGTGGTGGTTATGGATGCAGGGTCATGCTCCACACTACTTGCTCCTGTTCCTGGGCCGGTTCATCAAGGGAGGAATACAGTCCTGAAGCCACAGGCAGTGCCAGCGCAGCAAGGGCCAGGTATCTTTGGGCCCAACAGGTGTGGTGTCCGGCAACGCAGTGGCCGTGTGCCACCCGGGAATACTGTGTGGGAGAATTTCATGTATGCCATTGCACAGCAACATGGGGCATCATGTGAGATGATGGCTTAGGCGTGGAAAGGATGGCTAGTTCCATTCTACCCCCTGAAAGGCAGATGGAGCTCCAGCAGCAGGCAGTGCGGTCCACATGCCGCTCGCACAGGCTGGACATGTTGGCCGCCAACGGGGACCGACGGGCTGAACTGGGGGCTCTGTACACAACCATGGCTGCAGAGGCCCACAGGGAAGCCCTGAGGGAAGAGAACACCTCCCTTAGAACTAATCTGGCTGCACTTGAGATGGGCCGCAGTAAAGGGCCGAACAGCAGATGGAGCAGCTGACACACAACATCTCTGCTGAACTCCATGCAACCCGGGAGGAGATGCATGCATCACATGAGGCCTTGCATGTGGAACTCCATGCAATCCAGGAGGAGATCCATGCGTCACGTGAGATCTTGCAGGCAGAACTCCATGTAACACGTGAGGTGCTGCATGGGGACCTCCGTACCGTAATCATGCAGAATCAGACCTTTTAGGCCCGCATGCTCGCTTCCATTGAGGAGCATACCAGGGCTATGTGTGGTCAGCCTCCCTTGCCATGCTCACCTTCTAATGTTACACCAGAGGGTGCTAACAGCGGAGAGAGCTTTCCCACTATAGGCTAGCCGTGCAGGCCATCAAAACATGGAGTTTTTTTTTTCTCAACATCCACGCATGTGGGTGTTTGGGTGCACCCTGCACCTCCTCCCTCCTGGGTGCCCCCCAAACCCTGGTCCGCCATGGCCATTGTATTATTTATTTTGTATAAATGTTCTATCTATTGTGCATTCATGTAACAGTGTTTTGCTTTGTTTGGCACCCGTAGGCAACCACTGTGTGTTCCGGCTGGGCCCATACAGGCTTGTCTCGTGTTTATGTTTGTGGCTTGGGGTACAGACACATATGCTACTCCTGCTTTCCCATTCCATGGGCTTGAAAGGAGAGCAGCGTGTGGCAGTAACTTATAAAGTGGTATTGGGCTTCCATCATTTCTGTGGCCAGTCTGAAGTCCAACCTGTGTATACACCCCTTTTGGGGATTCATAATTGTTTGACCAGTGCGTGTGTAGCATGCATTTTGCTTTTGATATTGGTAAATGTGTATTTTATGATGTTACCTCATGTATTACCTTGCCTTTCTCCATCATTGATATCCTTCATGCTGTATGTGTTACCCTGCCCCCTTTAGCTAGTAGAGACCCACTCAAAATGGAAGGGGTCCATGTGGTGGCTTTGTCACATTAAGGCACTTCTGCTATTGTTATTGGTCACTGTCTGATATTGTCACTGTTGGGTCCTGTGTTTATGATATGTTATGCTGGTAAATGGATGTTCCTATGTACGGGTTCATTTTGATGTGTCAGAGGGAATAGTTTTGGACATATTTCCATTTGTCAAAGTGCACTTTGTGACAGTTGTGTCGTGTTGTGCATTTACTTTTGACTTTTTACATTGCATGCCATGGTGTGGTGTGTCAGCCAGATGACATGGGTTTTGGTAGGGTTTAGGTGACATACCAGTATTTGGATGTGCTGTTTTGCATGGGGTTAGTAGCATACTGCATCTTGGATGTGTGCCTTTTGGTCACGTGGGATTGTGTTGGTTTAAGTAGCTAGGGATGCAAACAATGTAGCACTTCCAAGGACACATTCTCAGGGTGGTAAGGTTGTGACAGTTGATTGTCCCTCTGTCATCATTGATTGTCACCTGGAATTAATTGTGCCACAAGCTGGGTACAGGCAGCCTCGCCACGTGCCCTTTCCCCTCCCATGCGCAGCGGGCATGCATGTGGTTGGGGATGTGGGGGCACCGCCATGTCCACGGAAGACTGACTTTAGCACTCTGAATGTGCACTCGACTAGGGCCCTGATTGCAATATGGGCTACATTGTATCTTACCTGGGGTAGTGTGGTGGGTTTCCATATTGGCGTCATTACATAGGTGCTCAGAGGGTAGGCACTATTCCCTGGGGAGGTGATAATGGTTGTCATTATTTGGGTTTCTCTATTTGTCTGTGTGTGACATGCATGCATGTGCACAGACATGTGTACTCACCAATGAGCCATGTGTTGCCATGCTTCCCAGCTTCCAGGTCGCAGTTTAGGGGTGAGATTCTGAATATGAAACTATCATTCCCTTTGCTTTGCATATGGCCTGCACGTTGTTGGAATGCCAGTGCTTGCGATTGCGATAGATGTGCTCAGTGGCCCTAGGTGGACGTAGGGCCACATTGGTGCAATCAATGGCACTAAGGCCTTTGGGGAAGTGTGCCACCCTATAAAAGTCCTGGATCATGGTCTGCCTTTCTGCAGGTGTTCTGGGCATGCATATGTGCCTGCGGACTGAGGGGCGTGCTGTCATCAATGCCAACGCCTAGTGTAGGCAGCTTGACTGCGTGGGCTGTGAGACGCCCCCAACTATGGCAGCTGTCTGCTGAAATGAACCAGTGGCCAAACAATGCAGTACATTAAGCACCTTTTCCAAGGGGCTCAGTGCTTGGGAGCAGAGGGTTGGTGATGTGAGGTCATCCTCCCACTCAATGACGAGGTCTAGGATGATATGAGGTGGAAACCTGTACCTGCCATAGTCCTGGTTATTAGGCATCCCAAAAAGGGTTGTCCTGGGTAAAAAAAATGCGGGCCTGGCTATTCTCCTCCTCCTCCTGAGGTGTCCCAGAATCACTGCTGCGAGGAATGGTACATTCATCGTAGCTGTATACGTGCATTTGTTATTTGTGTGCACATTTATGCATTCACTTTGGTACGTGGGGGTGTTTCCGCCTGCTTTTGCATGGCGTACGTGTTTCCGGGTTTGCGCATCTATTGCTGCATACCGGTGAGCCCTGTACGATTCCATGAATACGTGTTGTTAGCATGCGTGTGGGCATTGCAGGGATTTTACTGAGGTGCTTCCTCCATAACGCCCACATTTCCACATGCTGTTCCCCATTTCACGTGTTCCGCCCCCTTTATAGGTGTGTGCTCTGGACGGTGTGCACCTTCGCTGGCCGTATTGCGCAAGTTGTTTGTGGTGTCGCAGTGACGTGTTGGACCCGCGCGGATTCAATGCAGGTCTCACCTTTACTCCATGAATTACCCTATCTGTGTTTAGCATTCAAGTGTAGCGTGATCAATATGGCTTGAGGTGTGTTGTTATTTCATGAACTCATTCATGCCTTTGAGGTTGCTTAGACATTGTGTTTGGTGATCCGATTATTAAGGAATACATCACAGAAGGATGGAATTTCGGAAACCTTCAATAATTACACACTAGAGGTACTCTGCCATTCTCAGAGGTACTCTGCTTTTCCTCTCCTTCCCCCAGAAGCTCACTGTCTCCCAAGCTCTGGTTCTCTCTAGGCTGGACTATTGTAACAGCCGCTTTTTAAATCTACCTGCCTCTACACTCCACCCTCTGCAACTAATCCAGAACAGGACTGCGAGACTTGTCCTTGGCCTCAAGCCCTGAGATCGTATCTCTCCAGCTCTGAAATCTCTCCACTGGCTCCCTGTGGACGCTAGGATTAAATTCAAAACCCTCTGCATTGTCCACAAGGCTTTCTGGGGCCTGGGTCCAAAATAACCTCAGCTATCACTCCGGACATACCTCCCTACGCGAGCTCTTCGCTCCTCTACTTCTAACTCCCTCAGATCTGTCTTTTTCAAAGAAACGAGCTGCGGGTAGATTTCTGTCTTTGGCTGGGGCCTCCCTCTGGAACAGCCTCCCTGCCTCTCTAAAACATGATGAGAACCATCTGCGTTTCCAGAAGCTCCTCAAGACCTTCTTCTTTGCTTCCGCTTTCACTTTCCCTCTCCCCTGCTGAACTGCTCTCTTGGCACCTCCACCCTTTGCCCCCTGGGCCCAGGTACCTGCTCACACTGCCACCCTCCTGCCCTGCCTCCTGGCCACCTATACAGTTCCCCACACCCATTTCCTTTTTTTTCTGCACTTATCAGATTTACCCAGTCTGCTGCCTTGAACCCTGCACTACTGTACATCACTGAGGGGATTGTGGGCAGGATGTAGAGTTTTGCTTCCATGGCTGCAGCACGTAGCCCATACATCATACTCGTAAAACCCTAGGCCCTGCCCAGAAACACCACTTCCTATTACTGTAGTGCATACACTCGTCCTATAGGTTAGCATGTCAGATGGTTCTGGGGAGGGTGTACAGTCTTGGCTGCATGGCCGAAGCCCATGCACCCAGTAATGACCTTGTTAGCAGTGGAGGTATAAGCCATTGTACACCTATACCTTCAAAAGTACGTGGACATATATCTTAACGTCTAGGTCCTGCCGTCACCCACTGCAGCACATTCGAGAGGGACGTTAGTGACTGTGTTGCTTTGTTGGAGGGCTTGTTTCCATAGAAAGAACTGTTTTTGGCTGCCTTATAACTGTCCTACCCTTGGACTAATCGTCGCCAAACTTTGGAAAAAATATATATCGCACACTCTGACTTTGGTTGGAAAGTTTGGTCAAGTTTGGTCATGTTTGGTGCGCAGGGACGAAAGTTATAAGGCAGAGGGGTTCTCAAAACATATTTTTTCCCCTTTCACTGAACAGGGGGAAAAATCACTATATTTTTTTAGTGATATATATATATATATATATATGTGGCTCTTTCCCAGATTGTTTGCAAAATAGCGTGCAGTAAGGTAGCTTTGTTCGGTGGCCCCCTCTCTTCTACTAATGTTTTCGTGGGCGTGGATACCGCCAGAAACAGCTCCAAACCAAGAGAGCATTAAACTTCTCACACTCAAGTAATAGTATTTCACAAGGTGACCTTTGAGGGGGCCCAATGAGCTGTGGAAGCAAAAACTGAAAAAGGGCAGTTTTCTTGTCTGCAAAATGATACGTTTAAATGGAAGTTTGTGCTCACTGCACCACGACCAATTACAGCGTGTGGATTAAAATGTGTTTTGCACTAATATTTCCCTCAGATTGGCCTCTTCAGTTTTGAGAACTAAGGCCATCATCTGCACTGTTTGTTTGAAACAGCGCTTCTGAAGCTGTATGTGAGTACAGGTTCTGATAATTAGATTTCATTATGTTGCTTCAAAGCAAGAATGTATATGCCTTCTGAGTGAAGGCCACACAAGTTGCTTTTTTGGTTGACCGCTTAGTACGCCCGCGCATCCGAGTGAAAGTAAAGGGGCAATTGTTTTTTTACCTTGATCCCAAGAGAAACTTGCGCGCTATTCACGGAATGAAAGGGTAAAAAAAAAAACACAATTGATAAGGTTATGTTTTAAAAAGTTTGTAAGTGACATGCATATTAGTCAACGCAGATTCTTCACTGCAAACACATTTGAGACTGATTTGCCGCAAAAGTATGGAGGCTGTAAATATTTGGTAAGTTTACTTTGGCACACTGTACAGCAAACCGTGCTTTATTTTTACATAACTGCACATCTAATTGTGCTAATATAATTGACATATTATTTTTCTGCCCTTGTACAATGTTCCTGTAATGTTGCAGAGTGCACACGGTGCTCATTTGCAGGGTATGCCTGCACTCAACCTTTTTTACTATTTATATTTGTAATTTGAAACGCTTAATTTGTCCACATAGCTTTGTGTATAACTTTGCATGTTTGTTTGGTCTCCTTTGAAATGATGAGACATAATTTTTTTTTATTTGTCCACTCTTTTTTGTTTCATACCTAAATTATCGTCTTTCTGTGTACTTGGCATTTTGTTTTCTCTTACGGCGCATGCAAAATTTCGCCGTTTCTAACCTGCACCTATAGGTACACTTAACATACCACTAAATTGTCAACTTGGAGCACGTATTTTTGTGTACCACTTTGCACATTTTCTATTTGATCTTTTAAAAAAATTTGGTACAGGTTGGTTACGGACACTTCTTTTTTGTAACTTTTCCCGACTAGGTATATTTTGCCGCACTGTGCGTGCCATGGTTTTCAAATCCCGAGTGAGGGCTTCTTCGGCCAGCAAATACAACTGCTGGTGAGCAGTTGCCTGTCCATAACAATAAAGTGCAATGACACTGTAAGCCCGCTTTGTCCATTCGCTGAACTCGTTATGCACCTTCGCTGGCCGTATTGCGCAAGTTGTTTGTGGTGTCGCAGTGACGTGTTGGACCCGCGCGGATTCAATGCAGGTCTCACCTTTACTCCATGAATTACCCTATCTGTGTTTAGCATTCAAGTGTAGCGTGATCAATATGGCTTGAGGTGTGTTGTTATTTCATGAACTCATTCATGCCTTTGAGGTTGCTTAGACATTGTGTTTGGTGATCCGATTATTAAGGAATACATCACAGAAGGATGGAATTTCGGAAACCTTCAATAATTACACACTAGAGGTACTCTGCCATTCTCAGAGGTACTCTGCTTTTCCTCTCCTTCCCCCAGAAGCTCACTGTCTCCCAAGCTCTGGTTCTCTCTAGGCTGGACTATTGTAACAGCCGCTTTTTAAATCTACCTGCCTCTACACTCCACCCTCTGCAACTAATCCAGAACAGGACTGCGAGACTTGTCCTTGGCCTCAAGCCCTGAGATCGTATCTCTCCAGCTCTGAAATCTCTCCACTGGCTCCCTGTGGACGCTAGGATTAAATTCAAAACCCTCTGCATTGTCCACAAGGCTTTCTGGGGCCTGGGTCCAAAATAACCTCAGCTATCACTCCGGACATACCTCCCTACGCGAGCTCTTCGCTCCTCTACTTCTAACTCCCTCAGATCTGTCTTTTTCAAAGAAACGAGCTGCGGGTAGATTTCTGTCTTTGGCTGGGGCCTCCCTCTGGAACAGCCTCCCTGCCTCTCTAAAACATGATGAGAACCATCTGCGTTTCCAGAAGCTCCTCAAGACCTTCTTCTTTGCTTCCGCTTTCACTTTCCCTCTCCCCTGCTGAACTGCTCTCTTGGCACCTCCACCCTTTGCCCCCTGGGCCCAGGTACCTGCTCACACTGCCACCCTCCTGCCCTGCCTCCTGGCCACCTATACAGTTCCCCACACCCATTTCCTTTTTTTTCTGCACTTATCAGATTTACCCAGTCTGCTGCCTTGAACCCTGCACTACTGTACATCACTGAGGGGATTGTGGGCAGGATGTAGAGTTTTGCTTCCATGGCTGCAGCACGTAGCCCATACATCATACTCGTAAAACCCTAGGCCCTGCCCAGAAACACCACTTCCTATTACTGTAGTGCATACACTCGTCCTATAGGTTAGCATGTCAGATGGTTCTGGGGAGGGTGTACAGTCTTGGCTGCATGGCCGAAGCCCATGCACCCAGTAATGACCTTGTTAGCAGTGGAGGTATAAGCCATTGTACACCTATACCTTCAAAAGTACGTGGACATATATCTTAACGTCTAGGTCCTGCCGTCACCCACTGCAGCACATTCGAGAGGGACGTTAGTGACTGTGTTGCTTTGTTGGAGGGCTTGTTTCCATAGAAAGAACTGTTTTTGGCTGCCTTATAACTGTCCTACCCTTGGACTAATCGTCGCCAAACTTTGGAAAAAATATATATCGCACACTCTGACTTTGGTTGGAAAGTTTGGTCAAGTTTGGTCATGTTTGGTGCGCAGGGACGAAAGTTATAAGGCAGAGGGGTTCTCAAAACATATTTTTTCCCCTTTCACTGAACAGGGGGAAAAATCACTATATTTTTTTAGTGATATATATATATATATATATATGTGGCTCTTTCCCAGATTGTTTGCAAAATAGCGTGCAGTAAGGTAGCTTTGTTCGGTGGCCCCCTCTCTTCTACTAATGTTTTCGTGGGCGTGGATACCGCCAGAAACAGCTCCAAACCAAGAGAGCATTAAACTTCTCACACTCAAGTAATAGTATTTCACAAGGTGACCTTTGAGGGGGCCCAATGAGCTGTGGAAGCAAAAACTGAAAAAGGGCAGTTTTCTTGTCTGCAAAATGATACGTTTAAATGGAAGTTTGTGCTCACTGCACCACGACCAATTACAGCGTGTGGATTAAAATGTGTTTTGCACTAATATTTCCCTCAGATTGGCCTCTTCAGTTTTGAGATCTAAGGCCATCATCTGCACTGTTTGTTTGAAACAGCGCTTCTGAAGCTGTATGTGAGTACAGGTTCTGATAATTAGATTTCATTATGTTGCTTCAAAGCAAGAATGTATATGCCTTCTGAGTGAAGGCCACACAAGTTGCTTTTTTGGTTGACAGCTTAGTACGCCCGCGCATCCGAGTGAAAGTAAAGGGGCAATTGTTTTTTTACCTTGATCCCAAGAGAAACTTGCGCGCTATTCACGGAATGAAAGGGTAAAAAAAAAACACAATTGATAAGGTTATGTTTTAAAAAGTTTGTAAGTGACATGCATATTAGTCAACGCAGATTCTTCACTGCAAACACATTTGAGACTGATTTGCCGCAAAAGTATGGAGGCTGTAAATATTTGGTAAGTTTACTTTGGCACACTGTACAGCAAACCGTGCTTTATTTTTACATAACTGCACATCTAATTGTGCTAATATAATTGACATATTATTTTTCTGCCCTTGTACAATGTTCCTGTAATGTTGCAGAGTGCACACGGTGCTCATTTGCAGGGTATGCCTGCACTCAACCTTTTTTACTATTTATATTTGTAATTTGAAACGCTTAATTTGTCCACATAGCTTTGTGTATAACTTTGCATGTTTGTTTGGTCTCCTTTGAAATGATGAGACATAATTTTTTTTTATTTGTCCACTCTTTTTTGTTTCATACCTAAATTATTGTCTTTCTGTGTACTTGGCATTTTGTTTTCTCTTACGGCGCATGCAAAATTTCGCCGTTTCTAACCTGCACCTATAGGTACACTTAACATACCACTAAATTGTCAACTTGGAGCACGTATTTTTGTGTACCACTTTGCACATTTTCTATTTGATCTTTTAAAAAAATTTGGTACAGGTTGGTTACGGACACTTCTTTTTTGTAACTTTTCCCGACTAGGTATATTTTGCCGCACTGTGCGTGCCATGGTTTTCAAATCCCGAGTGAGGGCTTCTTCGGCCAGCAAATACAACTGCTGGTGAGCAGTTGCCTGTCCATAACAATAAAGTGGAATGACACTGTAAGCCCGCTTTGTCCATTCGCTGAACTCGTTATTCGGAGCAACGTGACATCATTTATGGTGCTGTAGGCTCAACATCATGACGACTTTTGGGAAATAACTGTGGAAACAAAGCGACTGCTTCAACGAAGACCCCAAAATGTTTGTTTGCACAAAAAAAGGCATCATTATCTTCAACATTTGCAATGCCTCCCTAACCAGCATTATAATCATTGCATTCATTATGCGATTATTCCGATGGTCTCTGCAAGTTTGTTATTAAATAAATCTAGTTTGTAACCTGTAAAATGGTCACGTGTTCTTTACCATTCCACTGTTTTATTTGCAAATGTAATTTATTACCTTGTACGTCGCTGAATGTTTATTTACAGGTTCTGTGTCACGCCACATACTTGTGCTTTTTGCAACCTACAATGGAAAGGGAAGAGGGGCTATGTATGCAATAACTGCCTTCTCTTTCTATGGTGGCCATCTTGAAAGAGGATTTTCTTTTGTGATCCTTACTGCCAAAATCGCCTCGGATTACAACAAGTACACGTCCTTTTTAGTAGCACACGTTACTGCATTCGTAATTTAGACTATTGCTGGCAAACATTATTGCGCCTATGTTCTTTATAGAGAAATAAGTATTGCGTGAAGTGTATTCAAGTTTTTTTTTTTTTTTCAATTATACAGTGAAATGTCGTTGTTAACCCATTATTAACTTTGTTTACGGGTGGCTTTATTTTTTGCCACGGCAGACAATAAGGTAATATGTGACCGGCATTGATCAAAAAGGCATCAAACGGTAATATGAGTGATTGTATGTGTGGCAACAAATTCTGTCCGTCTGTTATGTGCAAGATAGCAACACAGTTTCTTATGCTTTTGCATTACACCACTGCTGCTGTTTCTTAGGGAGGAAGGCTGCATTTAGCTGATGTCTTTTTCAGATAAGTACAACTTTCCCTACCAATATATAATGTATAGTGCATTCGCAGTAGCTGCATGCAAATACGTGTTGGCGTTGTCTAAGGCAAATGTTGAAGGTGGACGTTCCTAAATGAATATAAAATCTATTTCCACATTGCCCAACAGGCATACTTCATTCAGGTAAGTGTGTACTGATTCTGGGACATGTCACATTGCTGTACGACAGTATATTTTCATATGGCATTCTTCGGAAGCTATATATTGTTTACCAAACGACCCTTCCTAAAGGAACCTTTTAGTTATGTTGCACTACTGAAAATCTGTACCATGCAGTACAACATTTTTTTCTTAGGTACACATTATACGTAAATTGTACTACTAAAAACACGTACAATTCACTAAAAATAAACTTTGTTGAGGGGGCGTTATGGTTGAGTTGCCCTAACAAAAACCTGTACACTTCACTACAAAAATACGTTCCACCTCCCTTTATGCTTCAAATTAAAACCTAAAAACCCTTGAAATTCAACATTTATGGTAAACTAAGCAACCATAACTCGCGCCACCACCGTGCACTGCTAAGACTAACACCCAGGACATCAAAGATGACATCACAAATGTATTGCATCACATGAGTTCGGGCTGTCTAGAGGGACAAGACAAGGGTGCCCCTTATCCCCATTAGTGTATATTCTTGTTATGGAGCCGTTAGCTCAGAACATCAGGCGAAACCCCAACATTAGAGGCTTTCACAGATATGGGACTGAATATAAACTAGCGCTATTCGTGGACGACATACTGACGTATGTCACCCTCCCTGAACAATCGATACCAGCCCTACTGCTTGAAATAAAAGACTATGGGGCACAATCTGGATTTAGTATAAACCGACACAAAACACTAATCCTTTCTCTCAAAGAACCAGGCCCTCCCCTCGCAGCGGCCCCCCAGACATGGGGTTTCCATTTGTCACACACAAACCTGAAATACCTAGGAATAACAATAACTATACATCTATAGGACTTGTTCGAAACTAACTACAAAATGCTGTGGGCCACAATTATGAAAGACCTCGACAACTGGAGTAAGCTTAATCATGGGCCGGCAAATTCAAAGCGATTAAAATGAATGTTCTTCAGCGCCTACTTTTTCTCTTTCAATCTTTGCCGATTGTCCTCCCGCATATGTTTTTGAACACGTTTAAAGACTCCCTGCTATTGTTCCTCTGGGATAAAGGTAGACCCCGCATTGCATATATATAAAGGTGGCCTTGCCTATCCAGAGATTCATTCTTATTATGCAGTAGCAGTGCTTTGCGTCTTGGTAGACAAGGAGTCAAAAGGCAAGCAGTGGGTCCCTCTGGAAAATGGCCTCTTTGCTCCGTAACCATGGGAAAAATGGCTCTGGCACCCATAAACACCATATCGTGCAAGGCAAGGGAGCATCCTGTCTTGTCAGCTATCTGAACTCTATGGAATAAATAAAAAAAACAGGTATGAAGGGAGTAACTGCCTGGCCATCGCCGCTCAGCTGCATTTGGGCCCCCCCTATCAGAGACGCTATAATAGACCCCCTTTGCTTTCAACCTCAATATAAACAGGGTTTGGTAATAGTGGGACAAATGTGGAGGGAGGGCTCCTTCTTAACCAAGGAAGAACTAGAGGAAATACAGGCCCTGACTATTAGTCCCTGGCCATCGCCGCTCAGCTGCATTTGGGCCCCCCCTATCAGAGACGCTATAATAGACCCCCTTCACTTTCAACCTCAATACGAACAGGGTTTGGTAAGAGTGGGACAAATGTGGAGGGAGGGCTCCTTCTTAACCAAGGAAGAACTAGAGGAAACACAGGCCCTGACTATTAGGCCCCTCCAATATCTCCCCTCCCATATCTCCAGCTTAAGGCAAGATCGCAAATGGAAAGATCAGCTACAGCGCCCCTTGACTGCTTTCGGAAATATATTGAATACACACACAGGCTCCAAGAGGATCATAACGAACATGGACAAAGCACTCCTAGAAAGAGGACATCTCCCCGTTCCCAATACCAAAGCCAAATGGGAAAAAGAACTGGGGTGGGAGGATAAGCAGGAGGAATGGGAGGCCATATACAGAGCGGTATGGAAGTCCTCAATAGCAATGCAATATAAGATGCACAATTGCAGGATACTAGCACAATGGCACCTAACCCCCCAACATCTAGCAAAAATGTATCATGGTATTACCCCCTACTGTTCACGTGGATGCACACAAGTTTGCACGTATTGGCATCAGTGGTTGGCATGCTGCCGGATTCAGCTGTTCTGGAAAGAAATCCTGGGGTGGATACACGAGTTTGAGGGCATTCAAAGGGACTTAACACCCCTCCTGGTTCTTTTCGGAGTAGAACAGATCGAAGACAGATACACGCTCCTCCCACACAAGCCAATGAATCTGTTATTAGCAGCCCGTGTCTGTGTCACAATAAAATGGAAGGCACCCTCCCTCCCCCCAAAGGCTAACTGGCTGAACAAAGCAAAAGAAATATATGAAATGGAAAGCCTCACAGCTATTGTGAAGGAATCTAACACCTATATAGACCAGCAATGGCTCCCGTTTCTCCAATTGTACAAGGAAAGACAAGCGGCCCAATAAATGTACCAGCTCCCAAACAGCACTATTCTTTCCACCTATGCTACATTCTTAGCTAAGCGAACCACGAAAACCCCAGTGTCAGAATACTGGCTCCAGCTCCTCTTAGCATAGAACCTCAATAGATGCTAACATATGAAACTGACCCTCCACTGCATACTCCCATAAGGAAAACCTATACTCCTCAACACCATTGTAGTCATATATTTCTGACGTTCTTTAAATTCCACCATACACAGCAACTTGATCACTGACTCTCTTATGCAGGCCCAGGGAGGGAGGGGAAAGGGTGAGGATGGGCTATGGGCTTTCTGTCTCTTTCATCTTTTCTCTTTCCCCTATCTTTCCCTTATCCTTTTTCGGTTATTCTTCCTCAATCCCCCTTTCACCTCTTTCCTAAGGCTTCACGAGGGATTGGGGCCCTTTTTCTACTATTCTAAATGGAAAATGTTCTCTATGTAATCGCATTGTTCAATATACAAAGTGTTTTGGTTGATCCTTCTTTAAGGCTGTCTGGCTAATGTAACTCTTGATCACAATAAAAATAAACAAAAAATAAAAATCACATCACACATGTCATACATGTCATTGATGACATGATGACATCACATGTGAAATTAATTTGGATGAAAAGTCCCCGCAAGCAGTTGTGTTTATGTTGTTAGTAACAAGATGTCAGGGGTGATCGGGAGACCTATCATGAACTACTTAATCTATTAAAGAATGTACTAATCTAAAATCATTGTATTGGAGTGTTGTTGTTAATACAGAAAGCTAATCATATATAAACATAGGCAATGACTGCAGCATGCACCATAGAAGTACAATATTTATATTCTAGTAATTTCAGATAGTACAATAATGAATGCTACCTTATCAGAACTTTAAGTAATGTTAAACATGTAATAACTAGCTAACAATTCAAGACTCACAACACTTGTGCTAGTACACAAAACATCTGAAGAACCACAATGCATACTAATCAGAAGCACATACAGGGGAACTAAACTAAGCAAGAAAGAAACAGCATCATCAGAAAATGTTAATGACATTAAACCTTATCTTCATATATACAAATTAATTGTGTGTTTGAGGCCTTTCATTTCCCCATGTATGTGCACCATGAGCTGAGACCAAACACTAAGGTAAGTACTTTAAGATCATATGACAAGGTTAATGTCTAGATATATAGCACCATTTTAATTTTAATATTCTGACTGTCAGTGAACAAAACCACCTGACCTATATATGTCAGTGAACAAAAACAAGTGGCCCATATATGTGATGTCATCAGTGATGTCATCAATGACATTTGGGATGTCATCTTTGATGTCCTGGTTGTTAGCCTTAGCAGTGCACGGTGGTGGTGCAAGCTGTGGTTGCTTAGCTTACCATACTGGCGAATTTCAGGGATTTTTCATTTTACTTGTAACCATAACGTCCCTTTAACAAAGTTTTTTCACTGAATTTCATAGGTTTTTAGTAGCACATCTGAACTATAACATCCTTTTAATATCGTTTTTTTTTTAACTGAATTTCATCGGTTTCTACCAAGAAACCCTTACTTTTACTCATTTACCATACAACATTCTAAACCCCCTTGACCCATGTTGATAGCCATAATGTCTGCGGACTACCAAAATGTTCAGGTGATATCTCATATTATTTTAGTAGACATAAAAGACACTGTATAAGTTACATAAATAGCACATAAATAGCACATAGCTAAAACTCAAAGAAATTAAATACTATACTTAGTAACTGTTCACTTAACACACCAACAGTGCAATCCCGTAACATATAAAACATTATGGAACATAACAAAAACAAAAGTAACCTATGCCTCCACCAGAATTACCTCACAGCTCCTTCATATGAAAACTGTGAACCAACTGTCAACAATGCACTTTGCGGACCTCTAACAGCACAACTGAACACCAAATTGGTAAGTGCACTACATTTATTTATACAGCAGGGTACGTTGTTCAATAGACTACAGTAAAAAAAAAATCTCTTTTTTAAATAGAAATGTCTAAGACCTTGGACTGGCTTGAGCAACATTTTCCTCACGATGAAATGACTGAAGACAATCATACTATTGTTACACAAAGGGCCTCATTACGACCCTGGCGCTAATGGGTTAACAGCGCGTAAAAGGCTGCAGCGCCGTTAACCCATTAGCGCCTTACTACGAGGTCCCTTTGCGAGACCCGACCTGAACCGCTGGTCTAGACCAGCCGTTAAAGTAGGGACCCGCAAAGGACCTTGGTGCTAAGTACGGTACTGCAATTTGCGGTACCGTACTTAGCGCCTTCCCCAGTCCCATTGAGCCCTATGGGGCAAAAATGGGAATGGGGAAGGGCCAATGTTCAATGGGTAATTACCGCCCCGCCAACCTTGGAATGGGGTGGTAATTCCCCATTGAACATTGGCGGACTCGTTACGATAACGGCACCAACCATGGTGCTAATAGCGCCATGGTTTAGCGCCAGTATCGTAATGAGGGCCAATGCATTTTGGAAATTAAGAAAATAGATATACATTTAACTACATATATTTGACATATGTTTTCTTTAACAGTACATACCGAAAATAACAGCAATACCAAAGAAACAGAGAATCATGTACAAGTAAAAGAACATATCAAAGAAGAAACTGACACTGCGGAAAATCATCTACAGTATTTGGAACAAAAAAATGTATCTATTAATGACAAATTTCATTATTTTGAAGAACTTTGTAGAAAACCATGTCATGGAAAAAAATTAAATATCACTGTCCTACGTGCACCTGTCCCCCTGTACCCCTCTTCCATGCCCTAGTCAACCATCCCCAAAAATTCCCCATCACCAAACACGGTATGATGGGACCTCAATCCCTTCCTCCTCTAACCCCCAACCTCTTGGAACCCCAAATTCCCCTATACATGTCTCCATTTCTACTTCCCCCTCTCTTTTATAATTTAAATTCAATTTTAGTGTGTGTAAATAAAGTTATATATATACTGTTTCTGTATGTGTCTGTGTTTTTTTTTTTAAATATCGTTTGGGTGTCCGCGGACAGGGCAACTGTCTGTAATATCTGTAATAAACCAAAGTGGGTGTGTGCTAAGAACACTTTATCTGTCTGGGTGGTCCGTAATCAAAATGGAGGTGTCCGTAGAACACTGAGCCTCTCCTAATGTCTGCAAAATTGTGATGCACCTTTAATTAGTTTGTGGACCCCAACCCTGTCCGGTGGACACTTGTGCACATGTCCATCACACCCTCGGGTTCCTACTAACATCGCGCCTGTCTGTAACTGTCCGCCGCACATGTGTTGCACTTTTTGGTGGTTCTTGAGAACTTTGGAGATGGCATCCGTGGCTGCTCCTGCTGCTTTTGCTTCTGCCTCAGCACCACCCCCAACCCCTCCACCATCACCACCTTCCCAAAGGCCTGTAGAGGGGAGCAGACATGGAGATGCAGAGAGGGATGAAGAGGAAGACGAGGATGAGGTAGAGTAAATCCCTACTAGGGCCAGCCAGTGTGAGGCTTGGGTGTGGAGGTTGTTTTTCACCGTTGGAGGGGTATCTAAGGCACGTGCAAACAGGGTATGCCGCGCTGAGTGCCAGATGGAGTTCAGTCATGGCAAACCAGGTTTGTATAGCTATGGGACCACTACCATGCAGCAACACCTAAACTCGTTCCACAAGGCAGCACTTTGGAGGGTTGTCCCCTACGATAGAACTAGTAGGTTAATTTCCACTACGGCATCCTCTAGATCCGCTCCTGTCACCACAAGAGATACTCTTGTGGGGCAGCGCATCCCTGAACCAGTATCAGAGGCCATGCAAGATGCAGTAGATCCTTAACTTTCAAGGGTTACTCTCTTATGTATGTACTGCAACGCGGTACTCTGCAGGGGGGAGTCATTTCAGAGTACTTTCAAGGCAGCGGTCCAGTAGCATGAGAGACTACCAACAACCTAAATAAGGCCCACCCCACATCTTTCTGTCTCCACCTGCCTTTCCTTATCCTCATGGATGGTGTCCCTTCCCGACCCTCCTTACCTTTCCTTTTTATTGTGTGTTGTGTAAAAAAACAGCAAACAAAACCAAAACTAAAAAAACAAAAATAAAAGGCTCTTTTCAGAGCCACCTTTCACAGTTTAAAAATAGAAGTGCCAATGAAATGCTGCACGGCCCTGTGCATTTTTAGAAGTCCACAGACAGTCCGTAGACTTTTAAAAATAAAATAGCTGCAAGGGTATCAAAAATATTGCAGGTCAAAGAGGTAGCTCTGAAAAGAGCCTTTTTCGGTGTTAGTTTTCAGAAAAGTTGAATTTGTCAACTCTTACTGCAAAAATGGTTGCTATACTTCCCAAAAGGGCTGTAATGCATTTTGAATATTTCGCAGAATAATCAGATTGCCAGCATCAGCATTGCCAGCATCAGTCAGATGGACTCCATCCTTGCGAAAAATGTTTGTGCTGCGAAAGATAATATTTTCATTATGGAAAGAGGACATGGCAACATCTCTCAAAAAGGCACAAACAACCTTGTTGGCATTGCTTTTCGCTTCCTCCATTTGTGGACCAAATGAAGACGGGCGCAGCCACATTTGTCTCTGTGCAATATGAGAAATAATTACTCTGGAGTTTGGAAACACGTCCATCACTTTCCCAAGTCACACGTGGTTCAATTCCCAAAATCTAGGGTTTATTGCAAAGCAAATAGTCTCAGTCTGCCGACTGGGTCTCACGTCCCGCAACGTGTGTCACCCAGACCTCGTGGGATGCAAGAGAGCGAGAATTCTACATCAGTTACATATATACAAAATGATCATCCCATTATCAGTAGTGACAAATTCAAAACCACCTATAATGTATCTTTCTTTGCAATGGTTTTGATGATTGACAATTATGACAAACATGACACCCTTCAGACATTTATTCAGCAACAGTTTACAATTTGGGAAGTCGCAGACACCATTCTTTGTTTTAGGGAACATAATGCTCTTATTTTTACAAGCAAGCTGCGTGCAGGAGAGTGACACATTCCAGACCTCACTATCTTCTAGTTTCTATTCGTGTGCTAGAGGTCAGCTCAATCTACAGGGGCTTAATATAGGGGGGCCGTAAAAGAGAGCATAATTCAAGCCATTCATTGTTCATTTCTACGGTTTCTGCCGCACCAACGAGACTAGCTGGCACCTGCGTAGTGATTAAATGCCTTGTTGCTTACTTCCAAGGACTTGTGAGGTAGGAGACCGGGGCATGTCCTGGGTTGCCTGGGCTGCGTTTCAGCATGTAACTTGTGGCCTTGCTCTATGCATGAGCAATAACGAAATAGAATTCACTTACAGCAAAGCAGTTTGAAGAGAAATCAAAAAGCAAGAATTAATCAAAATGGCAAATTCTATTCCTACAAAATGGACGCTCTCTGGTTATGCTCATGAGTCTGCACTAATAATGCTGAACATATGATGCAGTTGGTTTTCGGCCAACAAAATATATTGCCTATGCTATGGGAGGGTCATTTCTAGACTTCCAAACCCTCCTTTTGGCCGTAAGCCAAACACATCATCCAAACATCGCATCTTCCTCTGACCATGTATCTGATTCCGAGCTTTACATACTACTATAATCGTCATCATTGTCATCGATATTGATTGACATAAATTCTTTCACTGTCTTCATTTCATGATTCATCTTTGTATCCAGTCTGTGTGTTTTTTTCTGTGTTAACATGTGTGAGAATTCATCACTTAATTCAGTGCAAATCATTGGTAAACAGTGTATGAAACAACAGCATGTCATGAATATTCTGAGCACTGCTACTAGAATTGAATCAATTTCCATCCCCATGAGCGTAATACTTCCCAAAACCAGGAGTTTATGTTTAGTTCCTAACTATCTTCTGGGGGATGGAGGTTGGAGCTCAGAACGTGCAACTTTTTTATCACTTCAAAAATCGTAGGGGAGGATTCACTTACAAATACGCAACACGATGATCCCACGATTTTGCACGATCAGCCAAAACTATGTCAAGAGCCATCCTATTTTGAAGTGTCATCAATCTAATCCCTTTTTCCTCCAAAGTAATTTTGTATAATATATCCGTTGTCCCATTTATCATTTTTTCTAATATTCTGGACAGTTGTCTTATATTATAGGTGTGTATTGCTTGACCCCGAAATGGTATAAATGATTTTGCTATTTCTTCTGCAATTAATCCTCCTTCCTTATCTCGTCGTGGTCTTGATCTAGATAGTTTGGCTATGACTGACGTTTTTGAAAGAAACACCTCTGGAAACAGAATCCCCAAGTAACAAGTACCTCCCCAATTTCTAGGCAATCTGGGATAAGCTTTTTCTCCACATATGAAATAGACAGGATCACCTATATATACGGGTTCTTCCTCTCTCTCTCGAGGAACGCTATGTTCATACATCTAGTGAATGTTCCTACTGAATAAGAGCCTTTCTTTCTTAAGCAAAATGGAACAGAGCGTGGACTGTAATTTACTGTATAGGAGGGGGGCACTGTATCTTTATTCCCTTCTAGGTTCATGTGCAACGTGATTACAGATGATTTATATGGCACATATAATCTATCTTGTGGCATTACTACTGGTGTTATTGGTCTTGCTTTGCGAAATATAGAGCAACCTACAGGTTTCATTATTACCTCCTCAAATTCGTCCATGTTTGTTTTATCTAATTGACCAGTTTCACTTTTATTCCATTTCCAATAATACAGTGCACTTAAGGACGCATAACATGCAGAACTCAATGGCAATGGCTGCACATACCAACCTTTCCCCCATGTTGCGGTATATGGGTACACACCCAAAAAAAATGTTTTTCTCAGAATTGAGTGTGTCATATTCATTATCAGAAGTAATGTGTTATTTCCATATCCTTCCCTGTGTCTTTCTTCCATTGGGGACAAAGTATAGGAAATTACATGGACTGGGCATTCAGTGGCAGAAATATTTCTAATAGACAAGAACACTTTCAATGGATGTATTTCTTCTAGATACCATATTACCAGTACCGTCATTATTGCTTCTAGTATACTCATAACACACATGAATATTGTTAAAATAAGCAGACAATTTTTTTGGCACTTTTTTTTCAGCAATCTTACAGTCTCTCTATTTCCTACATTGTCAGCATTGGTGCAGGAGGGGGCAGAAGCTGGTGCAGGCATTTTTCTTGATTCTTCTTCTCCAACAATGTTCATTGTGAATTCCTCTTACCACTGCATTTGTCCGAATATCAGTAAGTTCTGAAGTGTCAACAAAGTATTTTAGCCAGTTTTCCACAGCCTGGATTGCTATACTTTGGGCAAGATTATCGTGCTTTTGCATATTGCTCAAAGAACTCCAGAGCAGTCATCAATTGCCTTTGTACCATATGAGCCCCACTTGTCCCGTGTGGGGTGATCAACACATAGATTTTTTTTTATCGAAGATAGCACCGGGGAGCCGCGTACCCGAGCTGTCGGATTTGCACAACTCCCACGCCTCTCTCCCCTAGGCCTCCGGTTCCCACTTCATCCGTGATGGGAAATAGAGGCAACAAAGAAAATAGAACAAAGATCTGATCATTTCTTATCTCGAGACCGTAGATTGTAACATATTGCTCCAGGTACTGTGTGATCGGTGAATAGTGTGGGTGCACTTCCAGATTCAGGCTCAGAGTCAGCCTGCGGCGCAATGAAAGTGGTGGGCACCAGAGTGATGAAGCAGGCTTCGTGTCAGCCAGCAGCAATGCAGATTCTGCTGGGCAACATTGGGGCACTCTTAGCCCTTTCTCCTTTATAACAATCTTTCCAGGCTTTGTTTCAGAATCAGACAGATTTTGTGGCAGTGAACTAGCAACAATTTCCTTCGTTTCAGAGGCAGCTGTCTCTCTCCTGTCCTCTGGATCAGGCAGTTCTTTCAATGGTGATGGTGCTCTCTTCATATGCGTGGCATGTATCCACACCTTCCTACCGTCCACACAGACTGCTGTCTGTATTGCCAGAGGACTTGGTAGGGCCCACGCCATCTGGGTGCAAGCAATTACTTCCTCTCGAAATTCTTCACCAGGATCCAGTTGCCTGGTTGCAGAGAATGTCTCAGACCAGTACATCTGATGGGGAGGGCCTCCTGCACCTGCTGATGAATCAAATGCAATTTCTGCATTAAAAGGTTACAATATGTACTAATCACAGGATATTCTACTTCCCTCAACCGCCTTGGCTGCGGCGCACACAAACATTAGCAGGCCTCCCCATTACTATTTCATAGGGGTAGAGCCCAGTCCTTGCTTGCACTGATATGCGCATGCACAGCAAAGCTAGGGGCAATGCATCCGTCCAGCGTAACTTGTTACCTGCACAGATTTTACTAATCTTGGCCTTTAATATGCCTTTCTGATGTTCAACAAGCCCAGCACTCATCGGATGCTTGGCGCAATGGAATCTTTTATCAATCTGAAGACCTGCGCAAATCTGTAATATTACTGCACCAACAAAGTGTGGGCGTTGTCTGACCATATGACTCGGGGCAAGCCAACCCGTGAAAAATACTCCTTTAACATCACTTTAGCAGTGCTCATGGCGGTGCAATCCTTCAGTGGATATGCTTCTACCCATTTACTGAACGCACACACTACCACCAGTACATATTTTAAGTTCTGACACCTTTCCATCTCTATAAAATCTAAATGGATCACCTCAAATGGCATGGAGGGGGAGCCAAAACTACCTGCTGGAGTAGCTGTTCCTTTTCCAACATTGTGCTGTAAACACGTTATGCAATTCTGTACTAGCCTTTCCGCGTTTTTCTTTATGTGTGTGTTCTGCCACACTGTAGCTAAATGCTGAACTATTTTCTTTGTACAAATGTGCGTGGGGCTGTGGGCCATAGTGACCATTGCAGTTACATAGGTGTTGGGCAGCATCTACTCTTCTTGTCCACCCAGCAACATTCCAGATCTAATTCTGCAGAGCCCTCAGCCCACTCTTGTTTTTCATCAGCAGTTGCTTCTGCCTGCATCTCTTTGACGGTAGCAATCCCATTATCTATCATGCAAGGCACCTCTTCTGACTATACTGTTAACATTTTGGTACTCAAATCAGTGGCAATTGGTTTCTTAATCCTGTCTGCAAATGCATTTCCCTCTCCCACTTTACATGTTACTTTTTTATGTGCCTCGCATTTTACTATTGCTATGCGCTTTGGACACGTAAGTGCAGACACCAATCGCACTATCAAAGGGCCATGTTGAATTCTGGTTCAATGTGATGTCAAGAAACCCTTCTCAGCCCAGAGATGGCCAAAATTATGTACCTCCCCAAAGGCGTATTGACTGTCAGCATATATATTTACGCTCAGAGTTTCACATGCTCTGGTTAATGCTATTATCTCCGTGGTTTGTGCGGAGTTGTAGGGGATTCTTTTGCTTTCTACAATACTATTTTGTGTTGTAATGGCATAGGCAGCAGTTGATGTGCCATCAGGTAATTTAAAGCAGGAGTCGTCACAAAACATTTCTTCATCTGGCTATTTCTGTGGGGTGTCTGTTAAATCAACTCTTCCTTTTGTTTCTTCTTCAGTAACCATTAAACAATCATGGGGGGGTGATTCATTCTCCCCTATTTCTCCACTGGGCAGTGGCATTAATTCTGCAGGATTCAAAGCGCTACACCTCATAATTTGAATGTGTGGTGCAAATAGGACAATTTCATATCTAGTCAATCTAGCGGACGTGAGGTGTTGCATCTGTGTTCTATTTAATAGAAGGTCTATGGCATGTGGCACCATTAAAATTAAGGTGTGCCCCAACACCATTCCTTCAGTTTGTTTCACTGACACAGCAGCCGCTGCAACAGCTTGCAAACAACGTGGTAACACGCATGCTAAAGGGTCCAGCGCGGAAGAAAAAATAACCGCATGGTCTATTTCTTCCACCTTATTCCTGCATTAAAACAGCCAAAGTGCAGCCTTCATTCTCATGCACAAATAATCTGAAAATGGTTTCATAGTTTGGTGTGCCCAAAACTGGGGCAGATCACAATGCAGTTTGGAGCAGATCAAATGCTCTTTGGCATTATTCATTCCATTCCAAGGGCATCACAACATCCTTCTTCGTCAATGCCACCATCGGTTTTACAATCATCGCTATCCATTGACGGCAATAGGAAGCCATGCCTATTATGGCTCTGACTCCTTTCTGTATTTTTGGAATAGGCATACCAGAGATACTTTTTATCCTTTCTGGTGTCAGTCTTCTGCCCTTTCTCGAAAGTAGGTAGCCCAAATAAGCTACCTCCTTTCGACAATATTGGAATTTTTTCAAACTAACTTTATTGCCATGTACTGCTAAGTGTGACAATAACAAAACGGTACTCTTTTTACAAATCTCCTCTGTATCAGCAGCAATTAACAAATCGTCTATGTACTGCAATAATACACAGCCCACCGGTAATACTAGCATATCTAACTGTTCTTTCAATGCTCTGCTGTAAATACTTGGACTCCCAGTATAGCCTTGTGGAATTTGTGTGAACGTAAATGACCGTCACCCTAACGTGAAAACAAATAAATATATGCTATCCTGGTGCACTGGAATGCTGAAGAATGCATTCTTAAGGTCTATCACGCTAAAATATGCTACTGAGGCAAGTATCATTGTCAAAATTGTCGAAATTGTCGAAATTGTCGAAATTGTCAAAATTGTCAAAATTGTCAAAATTGTCAAAATTGTAGTGACGTCTGGGACCAATGGGAGCTGAGGATTAACCACTTTGGTTAATGTGCGTGAATCAATTATGAAACGGTACGGTATCTCATTACCTCCTTTCTTATACACTGGGAGAATGGGGCTGTTACAAGTGCTACCTGTAATCTCTTCAATTACATTTCTTTTACCAAATCTGAGACAGTACTTTTCAATGCTTTCTTGCCCTCCATCGAGATCTTATACTGAGGAATACGTGGCAATGTTACTCCTTCTTTTCAAAACTATTTTCTCTGGTTCTATCTTCAAACATCCCACATCATTGTCATTCATTGCCCACATACAAGCTGGTACTTCACTTAACTCCCCTGGCAGAGGTTTGGACAAGAGCTCGGACACTGGTATATTCTGAGGTGATATTGTCAGAAACACTCCATCAGGAGTGCAATGTATAATCACACTTAATTTTTTCAACAAATTTAAATCTAACAGATTCTCACCACAATTCTGTGTCAATAAAAATGGACAATATTCTGTAAATGGCCCTATTGTTACTGGTACTGATTGGGATACGGGATTAATTACTGGCGTGCCTGCAAACCCTACTGAAATATTATTTTGCCCTGACAGTGGTATTTCCAGAACCAAGTGGTGATCTATTGAGCACTTTTGTGCACCTGTGTCTACGAGAAAGTTGTGCTCTCTATTCCTGACTTTCATTTCTACGTAGAGTCCTTTTTGATTTACGGGAATAGACACTCGTTCCAACCCTTGTCTTGGGCTGTCCTATTGGGGAAACAATAGATCATCCGATGTGTGGTCACCAGAATAGTATGTATTTGGCTGTGCATCAAAAATATTTCCGCCCCTGCCTCTATTGCGCTCACTTTGATTTTGTAAGTAAGGAGTCTTACTCTGATCCTGGTTCTGATTCTGATTGCCATTTCCTTGATTATTCTAGTTTTGCTGCATATTATTATTCCTATTCTGTCCATTTGTTCCTGGGTGACCTCTGTGCCGTCTTCTCTGACCATACCCATTTCTATTTTGCAAGTGTGGACATTGCGCTTGCCATGCATGTTGGAATTACTTCCTCTTTCTTGTGCATTTCCTCTTCCTCTATTGTGACCCGTTACCTGCTGGAGTAACACCCTTGTTTTCAAATCTACCCTATCCTTCGCCTCTTTCTCTTTCTCTGTATTCACTCTATTCTCATAGTACTGGGCCATGTGTAATACCTCACTCAATGTTTTGCTTGCCATGCACTTTCAAATGTCATTATCAGGTTTTGAATTGGAGGTATTAATCCCCTCACATTTTTATCAACAAATAGTCTTTTCCCTGCCTCAGTGCTTACATCCTGCCCAGTGAAATCTGTAAACACTTCTTCAAATCTATTGAAATAGTCTGTCGCTAACTCATCCTTGCCTTGAACACATGAAGTTAATTTATCCCATACAATTCTTTTTTCTGGAACTATCTCCTTCAACTTTTGTATTATGCGTGCTGGTAATGCTGCCATATTTGGCAATGGTTTCTCGTCTGCTTTTCTGTCCGCATCCTCTGTTGCAAGATGCTCCCATGTGTCACTGAAACTCTCCTGATCATCTACTTTTCTTATTTGCTTCCATATGTCTGCTGGTAAAATTACTAGGAAGATTAGGCAAATATCGTTCATAGTAAAAATGGACGATTTCAAATAGGACTCTGTTTCTTTATAGAATCCTGCTCGATTTTTTCTCAAATCAGGGATCGTCTGTTTTATATTATTCATCTCTTTTCTGGAGAAAGGGACATGTACATATTGTGCTGTATAATGTGCTTCTGTTACCTTCGCTGCGCCTCCATTAACACTATGAATTTCTTCTTTTGGCACAAAAGTAGGTGGAACTTCCCTCATGGGAAATATCACACTCGCTTTTCCTCCCCCCTCCCTCATATGCAACACTATTGCTAAATCAAGGGATAAGGCTGTTTCTCCTGTATCACGTTCAATAGCTCTCTTATACACTGCCATTAATTCGGGGGGTGGGCTAAGTTGCTTATTTTCTATATCTCTATCCTGCAAATATTCAACCATCACCTGCAGTGCTTTTCTCTTCATGGGTAATGTATATTGATCAAATATTTTGTGCACTTCCATCGTGGGAATACTAGCATCTGTAATCCATTTTAGCATCTCCCGTGTACATATTTTCATTTTCTCACTAGCCTGTCTTGACGGCGGAAGAAATTGCTGCTGCACATATGGTATTGCCTCTTGCCTTTCCCTTCTTATGTCTTTATTCCTATACCCTGGCATAGAAAACATTTCAGCATATGCTTCATCAAGTTCATTTTTAAACTCAAAAAGCCTGTCCACATGTTCCTTTATTTCTACATCTCTTTCTCTCATCCATGCAAAAGGATTACAATCCCGCAACTTCTGTGGCGGTACCATACCAATCAACTGCTTCCATCTCTCCATTAAATATTCTCCCATGCATTCCAACAATACCTGCTTTTCACTAATCTTCCTGAAATCATACATCAAATCCAGTGTTGATGTATCATCGTTTCCATCTATATACATTTCTGCCTGTTCTTTTAACTCCTTTCTTCTCTCCTTGCTGACCGCACTACGGGTTATTGTAGCGCACTCACTTTGTGCCGTCCCCTCTCTTCCCATACCGTCCTCTCTTGTTATGGTGAATTCAAGTTCAATAGGCGGAGGGCGAATGGGGGTGTCTTGGAGGGCAGGGGCCGTATCAGATGAAACAACTGGAAGGGGGAGTGGTTGCTGCGACTGTACGGTCTGCAACTGTAATGATGACTGGGCAAGAGGGATAGGTTGGGCAATGGGTGTTAATGCAATTTTATCAACCCTACTCTTAGGGCACTCTTGTCTCGTCTCAGTTAATATCTTATTGATCAGTTCATCTGATGAATGCAATTCTTGTTGAGGATATATTTTGTCTACCCCCATCTGGACAAATCTATCTGTCTTTCTTATATTCTCATCCCACTCCTTTTCGTCCTGTTCTTTCACTCTCTCTATTCTTGATTTGTGCCTGCGCGCATTTTTCTCTCTGCTTCTCAAGCGGAGCATAGCTTCCTTCCTCCAATCTCTAATGATGTCAAACGTCGCAGGGTGCGCTTTCTTTTTCAACAGTATTGATTCCAAATAATCTATCCGCACAATCTCATAGCTCCCATGTTTTGCCCATTGTAGATCTTCTTCATGTCTGGATTGCCTATGCCAAATTTCACAAAACATTACTGCCCCTATACCATACTTGACATACATCTCATCTGCCGGCGACCCTACAGGTGGCGCAGCCTGGCCAGTTTCCAAAGTTTGTCTACTGCAGTGGAAAAATCCCACTAAACAGGAAGACAATATCCCAGGAATGTTTTAAACTTACCCTGGGCATTTGATCTTGCAAGAGCAACACTCAACCAATATCAGGATTATTTAGAATCGGGGCACAACTCACCTGATCAACCAAGTCATCTTTCAAGACGCAATTTGTCCATATTCTGACACAACCAAGAATCGTCATGTCTGCATATCTTGGCTCACTCTGCCTCGTTTCGGGACCCTAACCTCCTTGCTCTCTGGCCGGACACGTCGATCAGGGATCAGTTCTGTACAGATCTGCAAAGGAGTCTCTCATCACTTTTACAGGGGCACCCCGAACACCTCTCAATCCCGGCGCGACCGTCTCCTCCTCGCTTCATTTTTTTTCTCTCTCTCGCCTTCCTTAAATTACAACGTATATGATGGAGCAACTGGGGAAGGGTCCCTGTTCTGGCACCATTTTGATGGGGCCCCTAGCGGTCCCTTGCATATGGAAACAAGGCACAATCACCACACACAAACTGATATGCAAGAAACAAGGTTCAATTCCCAAAATCTAGGGTTTATTGCAAAGCAAATAGTCTCAGTCGGCCGACTGCGTCTCACGTCCCGCAATGTGTGTCACCCAGACCTCATGGGACGCAAGAGAGCGAGCATTCTACATCAGTTATATATATACAAAATGATCATCCCATTATCAGTAGTGACACATTCAAAACCGCCCATAATGTATCTTTCTTTGCAATGGTTTCGATGCTTGACAATTATGATGAACATGACACCCTTCAGACATTTATTCAGTTTACAATTTGCAAAGTCGCAGACACCATTCTTCGTTTTAGGGAACATAATGCTCTTATTCTTACAAGCAAGCTGCGTGCAGGGGAGAGACACATTCCAGACCTCACTATCTTCTAGTTTCTATTTGTGTGCTAGAGGTCAGCTTGATCTACAGGGGCTTAGTAAAGTGGGGCCGTAAAAGAGAGCATAATTCAAACCATTAATTGTTCATTTCTACCGTTTCTGCCGCACCAGCGAGACTAGCTGGCACCTGCGTAGTGATTAAATGCCTTGTTGCTTACTTCCAAGGACTTGTGAGGGAGGAGACCGGGGCACTGCTGTCTGGGTTGCCTGGGCTGCGTTTAAACATGTAACTTGAGGCCTTGCTCTATGCATGAGCAATAACAAAATAGAATTCACTTACAGCAAAGCAGTTTGCACAGAAAGCAAAAAGCGAGAATTAATCAAAATGTCAAATTCTATTCCTGCAAAATGGATGCTCTCTGGTTATGCTCATGAGTCTGTACTAATAATGCTGAACATATAATGTGGTTGGTTTTCGGCCAACAAAATATATCACCTATGCTATGGGAGGGTAATTTCTAGACTCACACTTCTTTTATTGCAAACTATATGTCCTATTCTATTTCCGCCACAATGAATAATAATGATGATGGTGTGTCACCAAAGTGGCACAAAGAGGGACCAGATTCAGCCACTTCATTCCACACACTCGCTACCACTGCACAGCCACATGATGGAATCCAAGATCTGCAGCTACTCCATATTTCTGTGCATGCTCCTCCAACCAATGTATCCACGAGTCTCCCAAAATCCAAACACTCTGCTTTTTAAAAGACATAGCCATGGTCATAGGCATCTGCTC
The DNA here is from genome assembly GCF_040938575.1 of Ambystoma mexicanum. Taxonomy (NCBI): domain Eukaryota; kingdom Metazoa; phylum Chordata; class Amphibia; order Caudata; family Ambystomatidae; genus Ambystoma; species Ambystoma mexicanum. The sequence continues at coordinate 145,247,760 of NC_090934.1, forward strand.
TCCTCTAAGCAAACAGATCTTCTAACACAATCTCTCCTTACAAACCACACCCAGTAAAGCGTATTCACCAATCCCCTAACATGCAGAGTCCCATTTCCATGCCAACCAAGCACAAAATCCCTGTATGTAACACGCGCGGTCCGCCGACTACTGTAGTGTCTGCGGACATATCGTGCAATTTGTGGGAATAGACACACATATTTCAACCAGGGTAGGAGATTTAAATGTAAAGTTGGCTCTGAAAAGAACCTTTTTTTTTATTTTTTTAAATGTGCTTGTAAGAAAAAACCTTAACTTTTTTATTTTTTCATATTTTCCTCTTCTTCACATTCTCACAGACGTATAGGAACCTTTTCAAAGCATTCCTTAGATTGCACAACCAAACAGCATTTCTAATAGTGGATAGAGAAATGCCATCTGCATTGAAAAAGTTAACAATCTGAGGATTAATGTTGTCATTGTCACAGGAGAACATTCCACAACTGCAAAGAAATGCCGACATCCCCCTGGTAACAACACACCTTCCAATATTTTGCTTGGGACATAGTACATTTGGATCATTCCATAGTGCTCCAGGTGTTATATAAGTAAAAAACACCTTCACAGTAGGAGACAACATAAGTTGCTGTACCAACTGCTTTAAGTCTACAAGTGAACTTCCAGCACTAATATATCCCAAATTCTCTCCTCCACAGTGCAGTATCAAAACATCAGGACTACCAACAGTAGCCATATCTCTGCACAAATCAAACAAATCCTGAAAATTACAGCTTGGCAGAAAGTTCCAAAAACCCTGCTCACGTGGAAAAACATGATCTCCAGAAATGCCTCTTCCCTCAGCATACCTCTTCAGATAATGCACAAAAATATCTCCCACTATTCACACAGTAATACTCTGTCACTCTTCAAAACTAGCCATCTTCACTACACAGCCAACAAAGGAATGAAACAAATGATAACCCTCCCTTCCTATAAAACACATTATTGTTAACATTTGATTGGCTAATCCTCAAGTATACTCCCATTTTCATGCAAGGCAGACACAGAAGACCCAGATGTGGCACACCCTGTCCCCGAATTCCCGCGGTGTCTGCGGATGTCGTAACACAGAGACGGCCCTTCTTCCCTTTCCACTTCACTCTCTACAGAACTCTATGATTGACTACTGTTAAATAGTCACTCTACTATCTTCCAACCACATCCAAGCCCTCTATATCTAATTCTATCATCACAGTTCAGCAGATTAGATCTACTGTTGAACACTTTCACTGCAAAGTCTTCTGTCACTGGAAAAAACCTTCAGCAAAAACTACTGTAATACTCTCCAATATTTCTGCTTCCAGATTGATCTACATCTACATACATCAACACAAAATACAGGTATGAACACTTTCTGTATATTAGAATTGCAACCCTATTATAAATGCAAATAAACAAAATATCTGCAAAACCAACACAAAAACACACTGTATTTTCTCTCACATCCTATAATCAAGTTTCACTTGCAAATCTATCTGCTTTACTAGTTTACATTTACCAACATCACTCATTGTAATATGCAAACTATATTTGTCTTCTTTCTATTTCTCATTTTCAGAACCATTTACTCCTTTACACACATGTTATCAAATTGCTACAATGGACATGCAACTGGGAACCAGTTTGTATCTTAGCAAAGTAAAGTGCATATATATTAGCAAACCATCAAACCATATTAAGTGCATCCTTTGCACAACTAACAAAAGGCACAATTTTTGCAATCATATATATAGAGAAAGATAAATTTATTTTTTACAGACAGAAATATTCTCCTCTACAATCTATATAGCTTTCTTAACCTTTTTTTCTCACCCTCCTACAACTTTCCATAATCTATTTACACAATAAATACTACAACACCACATATAATTTCAATAGTGCACCAAATACAACATCATTACAAATACTCCACTAACTACCTTACAATGATACTACAATTCCAAATTACCCATTCATATACACACCTCCATAATTTAACACATACAGTACCTCAACTTGACAATACATCTTTCTGCAAATTTAACTCATCTAGTTTTTTCAAAAGCAATTATGTCACAATTAACACATATGTGTACTAATTTCTTATTTTGTAATTACAGTGAAGACCACACTCCTCAAGGCTAGTGGTGTGTCAAGTGCTAAACAGAACCCAGAAGAAACCTTCTTTTAACAGCCAACAAAGTAAGTGCAATACTATTGTACTGTTCTGCCTATTACTAAGATAGTGCAGTGTTATTTTATTGCAAGACATAGCAGAACATACAATTGTATAAACTCAACCTTATTTCATGCAGTATTACTAATTGCACCTCAACAGGTGCAAATATTGGGCCTCATTACGAGTTTGGAGGTAGCCATGCCATTTTTAGCGGCATGGCTACCCCCAAACTCGGGTCCAGGTCTGGGTCTCGAAAAATGGGAATTACCAGCCCATTCCGACCTTTGCAGGCCTAGTAATTCCCATTCACGGGACCCGGACCCAGTGCATCCCCATTCCCATTTGAGCCCCATAGTGCTCACTGGGAATGGGGAGGATGCTAACAACGTTCCTGTTAATGATGGGACCGTTTTAGCATCCTGTTCTGCTAGTGGGTGCAGCTCTGCACGTCTGGTCTGACCAGGCGTACAGGGCGGCCCCACGAGCTGAACTCGTAATTAGGCGGTGAGGCAACAACGGCGGGTGGTAACACTACCGGCGCCGTTGTTGCCTTACCGCCAGGGTCGTAATGAGGCCCATATTATTATCATGTGAACACCAGCATAGTAACATACAGATACAAGTACAGCCCTCCCAACCTAAACAGGCCATTCCACAAGCATACACCTCTACATTTTATGCCTACTCTCATACTCAGACAATTATGCACAGTGCACACATATACATTACACAACCTCCAAACCCACAGTGTTCTTTTCCCTCCAACAGACACCAAAGAATGCCTACGAAAAAACAACTCCATAGAAAGCAACGCAGAAGTAGAGCAGATCAAACTAAAATTGTACAAAATAAGCCTTCTCCTCTAGCAGAATTTATCCAAAAGGTTAAAACAACACAGCTATTACATTCTCTAAGCCAAACTAAAACACCTTGAAAGAAAAAAACTGTGATCCCTCTTTCAAAATGTAAGAATAAAAATAAATTCTCTAAGAAGCTTTAAACAACCACTAGTGGTAATACTGCACATACCAACCAATTAATTTTACAAAAAATGTTCCATAACAGAATCCTTCAGAACCTTTTAAAAACAGGCAAAAAGCCATGCCCAACCCTTAAAATTTACCGAAGAAAACTGATCCTGGAAGCTCTCGTAGACAGTGCAATGTTGCTCAAAAGGAAAATCTTTATATTAACTATAAACAGAATGAAACCACTAACAAAATTAATTAGTAAACTACAACAGCTACTTCAAAACAAATGCAATATCAGCAGAGATAATTTTGGAAACACCTGCACAGGTGAGTGGTGTCACACCACCACAGAACAATATTTCAATGAAGGGGCATACACAAACAAAACAAATTGCCATACATAGCAGTGGTTGAGGGTATGAAAAAGTAGACAATATAATTATGGAAGAAGAAACGTGCATTGGCGAAGTGCTTGGAAGTGCCTGTCGTGGCTAATCTCCCTACCAGTGCAAGGATTTCTTTGATACACGTGACTTGTATTCTAAGCCCCGCCCACCCTACCGAGAATCCTACTTCAAGCACAGGCCGCGCGCTTTGGCCCGTGCGCATTGGTGAAGGGCTTGGAAGTGCCTGTCGGCTGTCAGCTGGCAGTGGGCGGTGAGCATTAGCTGTACCTTTTGTTTTTGATTTAAGTAAACGTCCAACCTTGGAAGTGGGAACTCGAAGTAGATCTCATACTCCTGATTACATAGAATTTTTTAACACGCTGTGCAATCCGAAATGGTCGTCTCCCTGAAAACAGAGATGCCGTCACGAATGGAGATTGCAGCTAGCAGTAAAGAAGCTGTTAGCACTCCGAAATCTTCCTCGCAAGCAATTATGCTGACGAGAGCTTCAAAATCGGCTACGGTCAGTAGAGTCTGCTCGGCAGCAGCGGACATAAGAAAGTTTTTCGCGCAGGGAGGAAAGACTGCAGCAGAAAAAGAGCATCTGCTCAGATCGTTTCCCCCGGCGAGTGGAACAGTAGATGTATGTGTGCCGGCTGTTGCCGACAAATCCATAATAGATCTTGTGGATACACCTCCCGACTCATTAGTCACGGCGGGAGTTTTAGAAGTTTTTCAGCCTCAGCCGAACAGTGAAGGAAAAACGGAAGATGTTAATAGCAGGAATTTTGACAACAATCAGTCGATTAAGTTAAAAGATGCTAAGGTAAATAAGAACACCCAGAAACCTATTATTCTAGCAATACTAGTTGAGGTTCAACCTTCAATCAATGATAAAGTCAGCCGGCTAAAAGAAGGAAATACTAATGAGGATTCAATGTCCTCAGATAATAACAAAAGTGTGAATGCAATTGAAAACGATGATGAATTAAAGTTATCACAGTCGCCGATGATGTTTTCACCCACTACAAATAATTCATCAGCTCTCTCAAGCTCTTTTATTCAACCAACGCCGAGGCGAAACCATTCCGCCCCCATAGAGAGGCCTCAATCCATGACAGGACAAATTGTAATAGGTTTAGAAACCTCACTGCAAACGAAGAATGCCGCTTTGTTTTCTCTGACAAAATTGTACGATACATTAGATACGAAATAGAATGGCCAAAATGTGAAGTTAGTACAGATGATAAAAGAATTATGTTATAAACAGAGCTTGTGTGATAAGTGTAAAATACGCAAATAAGCTCCCATGAGGGCGCCTCAGGCAAATGTATAGATATAGAGACTCTGGAACCTGAAAATGACGAAGTCCTGTTATTGACTGTACCCAGAATGAACAGGCAATTCTGCAACTTAAGACCAAGACAAAGAGTGTACCGGAAAGCAAAATGGAGTCGAACGAAGATTAAAGATCTGCCATTGAATAGGGGGAAAACATCAAAAGAACAAGACGAGCTGTGTAAAGAGGGGCAGAAATGTGTTTTAAAGAAGAAAATGAAAATGAAAAATATTGAGAAAGCTATAGGATCCCCTGATAAAAAGAAACAAACAGTGGCATATAAAACAAAAGGCAGAGAAGTGTGTGAAAATGACAGTGCACCCATGTACAATATATTTGGGGAAAAAAAAATAAGAACTTGCCAACAGGCCCAGAAAGTGCTAAATTAATTGAAAAAATTGAAAAATGTCAAAAGTACTGCAAATTCAAAAATTACAGGCACCCGTCACTTCATACAATATTTGCCTACGCCTAAGTCTGCCTTTGCTATTGCTCGTGCGGCTATTTAAAAAAAATACAGAAATGCTCAACAGCAAAAAGTAATACATCTGAAGAATCTGCAAGCCAAACAAATGGTTATGAGTCTGATTCTATTGAGTGAACAACAAAAAGAACAGCAAAAAGAACTGACAAATGGGCCTAAAGCAGGCGAGCAGTCCAAACAACCAGTAGATAATCAAGGGGGCTTGCCTCCTTGTAAACCTGTGGGTCCCCTGAGTAATGAAACATTGAATGTAGGTGTGCAGATGACAGCAGCCGCTCCTAATTGTGAAGAGCGAATTACTGCTGACGATTGGAGAGGTGAGATTGAACAATCTCTAAAAAGACTGATATTACAAGCAAATAGACAGGATTTACAACTGCAAACTGATAAAGGTACAAACCAAGGCACTCACATGATGAATAATGGAAAACCACCACATTTCCCTAGGCATGCAAGGGGGAATGTAACCCATAGTGAGGGTCTTAAATTACAATCAAGAAACTTAACCAACTGATTCTACAATGTCGACCATATCCTTGGAGGGAATAGGCTCAGGAGATTTTGATCAAGTGGAGTTTTTCAAAGATCATGATCTATCTGTAGTCAAACTGTGGATGAGATCAAGGTTTGTTAAAAATGCCCTGTGGGAGACTAGAGGTGAACTGTATGACCTAGGTTTTGTGTTACTTAACAACTCTATCCCAGAATATCAAAATATATCAATGGCAGGAAATCAGTATGTGTCAAAAGCAGGGGGGATCTTAAAATCCTCTGAGGGTCACCATCAAAAGAGAGTCTCAGTGAGTAATAATCAAATGACTGAAGAACGTGAAAATAGGGCGGGCAACAATTAACTAAGCTTTGCTCACGAGACTCTGTCTCTAGCCTCATGGAACACCAGGGGCTTTAAGCATTTAACTTCCTCTAAAAACAATCTATTGCTAAAATATGATATTCTAGCCTTCCAAGAAATGTGGCTATCGATACCTCTGGTATGGTATAAACACACGATACTTCTGACTCCAGCCATTGTTCCAGTTAGAGGCAAACCGATAGCTGGTCTGATGGTTGCAGTTAAAACATCGTGTAATTTGCAATTAGAACCATGGTTGTCCCCAAATAGCTTTTTGCAGATGGGTAAAATCAAAAACAAGGGAAAAAGTATAGGTCTTATAAACATATACTGGAATCATTTAGCAATAGATGACAGCACTTTTACACTGGACGAGTTGTTGGATGTAACGCTACTTGATTGTAGTTATCAACATGTTATGCTGACAGGAGACCTAAATATGGATTGCTATGAACAAAATAACAAAATCCTCACTCCAGCAGCTAAAAGATGGAATTCTCTGATGGAAGAACAAAAAATATTCTCAGAGTCAATGAAACAAAAAATGGTGACACTCCAGCTCAGCCACGTGGCATAGAGGGACACAGTCAGCATTTATTGACTACACCTTTGTTGATAGTGACTTATTCTCCCTAATCTCTGAATTTCATATCGTCCAACAGGATAAAAGTGACCATAATATTCAGACTATTTTATGGAAGGAAATCACACTGAGGGAAGCGCAGGAGGTATTGTTAGCATGTAATATGACCCTGAATAGTGCACAAAATAGATTTGTGTGGTCTCCAGTCACTCTTGAAATATTGAATCAATATTTAGTGGACAGCTATAGACGAGTGCAACCACTTGGGTCCAACAACCAGACATCATATGTTGAAGAGATCCAGATTTGTGTAACTCATAGGAGTGTAAAAAACTCTGGGCACCCCATGAGTTTGCATATCTATGATGATGAAGTGGCGAGTCAGAAAACCCAGTTTAGAAAACTGAAAAGACAGCTCCTAAAATCAGACTCACCCGACCGTATGGTCCGGCTAAAATTGCTCAAAAGTCAATATAAAAACTGGCTGAGAGCCAGACATGTGATTATGTATCAACGTGACAGGGAATTACTGTTAGGGAAATTGAGCTCCAAAAACACAGCAAAAATATTGGCATTGTTGAAAGAATCTGGGCATAGAGTACAACTGGTGACTCAAATGAATCTCATTCCACAAGAGGTATGGGCAGTTTATTATAAAACTTTATATGCAGATACTGATGTAAAGAGCCCAAATCGCGTTTATACCATTGGTGAGTGGGAAAAAAACCTAGCGTTTGATGTTGATGATATCCTGTTCTATATAATGAAGCTCTCGACATCAAGAGCCTCCGGCCCTGATGGTCTGTAACATTTTATGATTAAAAAACACCCTAGCGCATGGGCGCAGATTCATTTCACCATTTTTAGTCATACTATAAGAACTCGTGTGATTCCTCCATCTTGGAGGAAGTCAATAACCATACCTATATATAAAAAAGGCAACAACACAGACCCCGGGAATTACAGACCAATATCTCTGTTAGATATTCCTGGCAAATTGTTTGCGAGATTATTGTTGAGAGATCTGAATGTGTGGCTGATCAAATCTAAAACTCGGGACCCAAACCAAACAGGTTTTATGCCGGGAATGAGCACTGCCATCAACTTAAATATTCTTGAAATTATTAGAAAACAAGAAGAGGTCAAGAAACAGCCGGTATATATGGCTTTTATTGACTTTGCGGCTGCGTTTGATTCTGTGTGCCGAAAACTATTAATCAGAAAACTAAGATTAGCGGAATACCCGAATTACTTAATCTTTTGGATCAATGAATTACATTCCGAACCAACTGTTCAAATAAGATTGGCGCTAGATGGTACCTTATCCAACCCAATTGAAATGCTACGCGGATTAAAACAGGGTTGTATATTGGCCAATACTCTGTTTAATTTCTTTATCTCTGAAGTGCAGCATAATTTCATGTCGATAATCTCTGATGCCCCGAAAATAGGCGTCAAAGCTGTTACGTGGTTATTCTACGCGGACAATTTAGTTCTGCTGGCAAAGACGCCGATGGGACTGCGTTCACTGCTGATAATGCTAACTGTGTTTGCAGATGTAAACTTATTAAAGGTAAATCAGGACAAATGCAAAATAATGAAATGTGATCCAAAAAAGAAGGGTTCAAATAGAAGGGAGGTTTGGTCTATACAAGAGGTGACCATTGATACTGTTTCTGAATATAAATATTTAGGATTTCAAATAAGTAAGGATCCAAATGATAAACCTTACCATCGAGAGTTGGACTGTAAAGTCAGAACAGGGATTGCACAAGCAAAAATCATACAAGCAAAGCATGGAAAATTCTCACTGTCTCTATCCATAACATTTTATAAACAGAAAATAGTCCCGATGCTGACTAATGGCGCGGAAGCTAGAAATGTTATATCTGAACAAAGGTGGTTAAGAATAGAAGGTTGTATTTGGAAAGACATATGTGGTCTACCTAGATCTGTATCCATGTGTTTGGTCTGCCACGAGATGGGTTTGATATCCCTCTATGCCATGTACTTATGGAAGAGTTTATCTTTGTATAGGACATATTTGATGGTGACAGACCAAAATTGTATAATTGAATACCATGGGGAAATATATGTTGCAATCTGATAAGGAAAAGATCATTAACTGGCGTAAATCCATAGAGGTAATAATGGAGGAAGCCGGGATTGACAATGAACTTCTTAGCACTAACCCCCAGAGAGCCAAAAAGAAGTTGTGGCTCATGGATTGGATTAATACCAGAAATGCCTGCATGAAACTGAAAATATTTATTAATCAACCTTACAGAAATAAGGAACTTAACAAAGTAGAACAATATTTGTTATTGTTTCCAGATCCTAAATCTAGATGGTCTTACATGAGAATTAGACTCAACATTTCTGCTACTAATGAAGTTCGGTGTATGAAAAAATTAGCTGATAATGATATCTGCAGATTCTGTAAACAAAGAGGAGAGACAGAGACATTGAAACACCTAGTGACGGCATGTCGAGCTTTGTATGAGGAAAGATCCGAATATTTTAAACATCTGTTTAAAGGACATCATACAACAGATCCTGAAATTTTATGGACCAAGTTATATAACAGCCATAGTGTTAAAATGAATATAGCAATGATTGGATTTTTAAAAAATGTATGTATTGATGAATAACTTGTGATGTTTAAGTTTTGAATCTCCCTAGCAGATCCTGGCGAGCAAATTCATTTTTTCTGATATTTTATCTGTTGAAAAGAAATTAAGTGTTTACTTTTATCTGAAACAATGGGAAAAAACTAGTGAAATAATGCAAACATATTGAGATTAGCGAATAATGAAATAAGGTGGCTGTTCTATCATGAGTATTCTTTATTTTGTTTTTTATTGTTTTTAACCAAAATTGGTCACATTTTAGAGAAAATTTATGTATTGATTTGTTATGTGATAAGATAGACGATTAAGATGATGTTGTTAGAAGTGATCTGAATGATTTTGTTGATTATGTATATATACTGTGTGTTATTTTGTTGGGTCGATTAATATGTTGATACATTTTGAAAGGCTGCTTGTCAGCCATATCCAATAAAAAAATTAAAAAAAGAAGAAACACTTATTTCAACAATACCCCCAGCAAACTTAGCATCAACTCTCCAAACCACTGAACCAGTATGCCCTGTTTACAAAGGGCCGTGCACATCAATTTGTAAAGTGCAGAAACAAAGTTTCAAATCTTTGCAAGAGTTTCTCAATCAATATGTAAAAGCCAAAGACAAAGCAAAAATTAAAATACTGCAAAGTATGGCTTCTTGTCCAGTGCGCAAATACACAGGAACACGTGGACATTCATTACCCTGCATTTCTGCACCTGCTTGCAAAAGCATCTTCCACCATACGAAAATATTAGCAACACACCATTCTGGTGTAAGACATCTCATTCATAAGTTGTACTTTGCAAAACGTCCTGCTTTGGCACTGGACAATTTCAATAACATTCTCCTACATGGAACAGCCAAACAAATCCTCGAAGAAATAGAGCACATCAAAAACAATTATTTTGGAAGTGAAGAGCTGTCTGAAAATCCAGTAACTTTAGAAAACAATACTAAAACCCATCCCAATGTCAACCTTCTATCACAGACATACAAATAAGAAATAACAAAGTTTAAGTGAACTTCTGCTGAAGTACCAAACAAAGTATGTATATGTTGCCACAGAACCTTTTATAAAAACGCTGCAAAACTATAGATATAATGCACAAAATAGAAGACAATGAGGAATCCCAATGGTTCCAATTAGCTCTCTCCCTTATAGCAGAAGGCAAATGTGAAATTAGCAACTGTTCAGTACTGTGTAAATACTGCACAACAAAACTAGACTGTAATGAAATGCCTTCACAATCAGCCAAAACCACTCCAAAGCTTAACTTATATGAGAGCATTATAATCCAAACAGTACATCCATTTCAAGCGATAATACGCCTTCAACCAAAAACAGCAAAATTGCCTCCCTCTGAATTACTAAAAGGAATTTGAGGCAAAGTAGTCTATTTGCCATTAAATCTAAAAGAAAATGTAGAAACTCTAGGTGTACAAAGTTCAAGAGATCAATCTTTAATTATCTTAGTGAATGGTGTATCTACAAAAGACAAAAAAAAATGGCAACAACTAGTAGACTTAAAAAAAAGTTACAGAAGCCCTAAAATATCTTAAAGACAACAATGGGCCTCATTACACGGTAGGTGGTAAGGGTTTACCGGTACCGGTAAGGGCACCGGTACCGGTTAACCCTTACCGCCTTACTACGAGGTCCCTTTGCAGGTCCTCCCTTAACGCCTGGTTTTTCCAGGCGTTAAGGACGGGACCCGCAAAGGGACCTCAGAGCTAATTACGGTACCGCAATTTGCGGTACCATAATTAGCACCTTCTTCATTCCCATTATGCCCTATGGGGCAAAAATGGGAATGGGGAAGGGTAAATGGGGATTGGGGAATTACCGCCCCCGCTCACCTTGGAGTAGGGCGGTAATTCCGCCATCCACCAAGGCGGACTCGGTACGGTACCTGCGGCAACCATGGCTCTAATAGCGCCATGGTTACCGCCTACCGTGTAATGAGGCCCAATGAATAATACACAGAAATAAATATTGAAGAAAGCCTGAGGGAAACCACCAAAATAATCCATGATTCCTCAGAAACTTGACAATTTCAACGTTTAGATCACACTGCAGCCTCCAATATTTTCCCATTGCACTGCAATGACCTGCATAGACGATGCACTGGAAACATATCAAATGCGACAAGCTAAAGGATCTCCAATCAGCATATGGGAAAATAGCATCGAAGCACAAGCCTTTCCTCTACTTTTTCCTACTGGAAAAGTGGAAGGTAGGATGAAAGGTCCAAACAGATAAGTGCATCAGAATACCGCTCCTTACAAATGTTTTCTGAAGACCCCAGATTCAGACAAAGGGCCTCATTACGACCCTGGCGGAATTTTTCCGCCAGTGGCGGACTTTACCGCCATGGCGCAAAGTCCCTTTACGCCATGGCGGATGGCGGATTTACCGCCCCATTCCGAGTGGAGTGGAGCGGTAAATCCGCCAATCCCCATTCTGCCCTTCCCCATTCCCATTCTGTCCCATAGGACATAATGGGAGTGGGGAAGGCGTTAATTACGCCACCGTAAATTACGGTGGCGTAATTAACGCGAGGGTCCCTTACCGCCATGGTTTCCACCGCCTGCGAAAAGCAGGCGGAAAATCGGCCATGGCGGTAACGGAACTCGTGATTGGCGGTAAGGGGTTGACGCAGCTAACGCTGGCGTTAACCCCTTACCGCCAGGGTCGTAATGAGGCCCAAAATGTCGAATATATATTCCATCTCCTATTTGAAAATGAAATAGCAACTCTATGTTACGGAGTTGCACACACATTAAAAACAGGTGCCAATTTTCAAAACATTTCTGCTACGCAGCTACTTCAAAAGGTGCAAGAGAAAAATAAAGTTTTACAGTCCAGTATTACAAATCTCTTGGCAAGCATGTGTGGAACAAAAGAGTACTGATTTTGACATCACGCAGATGTACAATGTATGCTTCGCAACCTTGGCCCACCCACCTTGTTTGTTACTTTAAGTTGCACAGACTACACATGGGAAGACTTGCACGACTTCCTATGCATAGCTAAGAAAAACAAAGCAGGTATTGACACAAAAAACACCAGGAGAACCTGTTCTCTGGATCCAGTAAACGTATCAAGGTGCTTCCATCATCGCTTTATTGCCATTCTGCACTTCATATGTAATAAAACAGTTCCTCCCCTAGGAGAAGTAGAACACTTCTTTTGGAGAAAAGAAAATCAAGCCAGAGGAGCACCACACATCCACATGCTTTTGTGGATTAAAAATGCGCCAACATTTGGTCAAGACAGTGATGCCACTGTTTTGGACTTCATTCACAAATATGCCACATGTGAAATTCCTTCAGAAACGTACCCGAGTGACCTTCATGTCCAAATTTTGTAATTTCAAAAACACAAATGTGCAAATTTTGCCGGTGCAAATATAAAAACAAAGGGCAATATAACACCAAATGCAGCTTTGGTTTCCCTATACCAGTTTCAGCAACAGGCCAAGTGAACAGCTTCATGTCTTCATTTAGACACAGTGTGAAAGGTAAATCACCTAAGAACACATACAACATAAAAATAACTGAAGCATTAAAGTACATCAATGACTACAATGCAATCATTGCCCTCCTATGGAATGCAAATATAGATGAGCAGTACATTTCAGACAATTCCACTGCAGTTGCACGATATGTCACAGCCTACTTAACTAAAGCAGAGAAAGCAGAGCTAAAAGACCTTGGATGTTCGGTATAAAAATGCTATTCCATAGAGAATGTTGCTGCTACGAAGCCACAGACCGTTTAACCGGCACCGACCTATATGGGAAATCTGAAAACATAGTCTGGCTAAGCCTTGGTCCTGCTGTATCCAGAAAAAGAGTTCTTAAATCATACCAAGATATAGCAACAATAGCCAAAAAATGATCCCAGCAGCCAGGACATTCTGAAAAACAACCTATTAGACCCATACTACCCAAACAGAAGTACTGCTTTGGAAACAATGTGCCTACACCATATAGCCCAAAACATCTCACACAAAAATAATATTTAACCAGATGAGAAAAAAGGTAAATACATAGTAAAAGGTTGTGAGGGCAGCCTAGTTAAACATACCAAAGTCAACCTCATTAATCATATGAAGCTATCTTTAAAAACTCCTCAACATAAAGAACTATACTACATGACCTTACTCCAACTTTTTAAACCATGGAGAAAGGAAGATTTATTAGACACTGATGACTCTGATGAAGATGCTTTCAATGCAACTGAAAGCAACACAACAGACATACAGGCCGATTCATGGAATCAATGTGCACCGGAAATGGTAGCGCAAGTGTGAAAATCGCAGCGCAAGCGTGAAAATCGCAGCGCAAGCGTGCCAAAGCCACGCACATCGATTCATGGAAGTCAGTGCGCGTGTAAATCCTGGGATGTGCGCTAAAATCGTGGGTGGTGCACGCGGGTGCACACGTCATTAAACGGCATGTGCTATGCGCACAGCGAAAGCGCACATAGTGCAGTGCACACAACAAAAGTGGGCGTAACAAGGGGCGTAACACGTGGAATGGGGAACGCATGAAAATGTGGGCGTTACGGGGGAAGTACAGGAGGTAAATGCTCGCAAAGCCCACAAAGACGTGCTAATCCGAAAACATGTACGCCAGCAGGAAGCAGGTGTACGCGGCCCCATGCTGCATAAAAGTGCGCGCAAACAACAAACAAGCTGAGACGCTACGATGAATATACCGTTCCTCGCAGCAGTGGTCGTGGGACACCGCAGGAGGAGGAGGATAGCCAATCCCCGCATTTTTTCACCCAAGACCAGCCTTTTTGGGATGCCTGATGACCAGGTGTATGGGAGGTACAGGTTTCCACCACACATAATACTCGACCTGGTGAGTGAGTGGGAGGATGACCTCACATCACCCACACTGTGCTCCCAAGCACTGAGCCCCTTGGAAAAGGTGCTCAATGTACTGTACTTCTTGGCTACTGGTTATTTCAGCGGACAAGTGCCATAGTGGGGGGGTGTCACAGGTCACGCAGTAACGCTGCCTACACCAGGTGTTGGCCATCATGACTGCACGCTCCTCAGTCCACAGGCACATATACATGCCCAGAACACCTGCAGAAAGGCAGGCTGCCATCCAAGACTTTTACGGGGTGGCACACTTCCCCAAAGTGGTAGGTGCCATTGATTGCACCCATGTGGCTCTACGTCCTCCCAGGACAACTGAGCACATCTTTAGAAACCGCAAGCACTGGCATTCCATCAACGTGCAGGTAGTATGTGATGCCAGGGAATCATCACCTCATTATATGCCAACTATCCAGGGTCCACCCATGATAGTTTCATTTTCAGAATGTCACCCCTAAACCGGGACCTAGAAGCTGGGTGGCATGGTGATACATGACATGGCTGATTGGTGAGTATAAATGCCTCTGCACATGCATGCATGTCAGATACTGAGTAATGTCACAACCCCACTAATGATACCCATCATCAGCTCCCCAGGGGACAGTGCCTCCCCTCTGAGCAGCCACATGATGACACCAATTTGGAACCCCACCACACCACCGGAGGTAAGATACAACACAGGCCACATTGCAACCCGGGGCATAGTGGAGCGCACATTTGGAGTGCTCAAGTCATGTTCCCTTGACCACTCTGGTGGGCAGCTGCTATACGCGCCCCCAGTAGTGTGCAGGATCATAGTGGCACAACGTTGCAACCCGCCAGGGGCTGCGAGTGGCATTTACTCAGTATCTGACAACAATCCCCACTAGGGATGTACGCACAGTTTTGACTACAGACTGCCCACAAAACTCATGGGAGCCCAATATCACTGTGTAAGTTACTGTCACTTGGTCACACCCCTTGCAAGCCCATGGAAAGGGGAAGCAGGAGGGGTGTGTGTGTCAGAAACCCAAGCATCTAACCCAAAGACAGGACAAGCCTGCATGTGCCCAGCTGGAATATACAATGGATGCCCACGGGAGCCACACAAGGCAACACACTGTTAAAAAAAATACAAAAATCAAAAATGGCCATGTGTGGACCAGGGGAGGGGGAGGCCACCCAGGAGGTTCGAGGACAGGGTGCACCCCAACACCCACCTGCGTCGATGTTGGAAAAGAAAATACCTCCATGGTCTCATGGCCTGCACGGCTACACTACTGTGGGAGAGCTGTTGTCGCTCTCTTCACCCTCTGCTACTACATCAGGAGGTGGCCGTGCTATGGGAGGCAGCCCACACAAAGCCCTGGTATGGTCCTCCATGGCAGCAAGCATGCGGGTGTGGAAGGTTTCGTTCTGGAGGATGATGGTACAGAGATCCCCATGCAGCACCTCACGGGTAGCCCACATTTCTACCTACATGGCCTCGCGTGATGCCCAGATCTCCGCACGGGATGCCTGGAGCTCTGCTGAGAGTGAACGTGTGAGCTGCTCCAGCTGCTGTTCTGACCTAAAATTTTGGGAAGCCTCAAGTTCACCCAGAGTCTCCCTGAGGAACTGGTGTTCTAACCTCAGAGCTTCCCTGTGGCCCTGTGACTCTACAGATATGGCTTTGCCCAGAGTCTCCAGTGCCGCCCGTCGGTCCCTGTTGGACGCCAACATGTCCTCCCTGTGTGATTGGCAAATGGAGTCTGTTGCCTGCTGTTGGAGCTCCATCTGCCTTTCAGGGCGGAGAATGGAAGTGGCCACCCTAACCATTGCCTGAGCCATCATTTCACACGATGCTCCCTGTTGTGCTGCTATACCGTACATGGAGTTTTCCCATACAGTATTGCCTGGTGGCACACAGCCACCGCGTTGGCGGGCACCACACCTGTTTGAGGCAAGGCAATCTGCACCTTGCTGTGCTGGCACTGCCTGAGGCTGCAGGACTGCATTCCCCCTTTGATATGCTGGCACAGGAACAGGAGCAAATGTTGTGGAGTGCGACCCTGCATCCGTAACTGCCAAAGGCGGAGTTACCAACACTGACATCCCCATAGAGGAGTCTACCCCTGGTGCAGGTGGGTTAGACAGAACAACATCCCTGCCAAAAACACTCACCTGCAACGGCACATATGTCTCGCTGTCCGATTTAGCACCTGAATCATAGAGGTCTGGGGAAGTGCACCCAGAGACACCCGTGGACAGTATGGTCTGCAAGAGGATTGGGTTTTCACCCACCACCACCCCACGTCCTCCATTGGTGCCCGGTTGTGGCTGAGATTCCTCCTGGGTCTGCACCATCTCCTCCACCTCAACAGCATCAAGTGCGTCATCACCTGCAAAAACATGAAAGACAACAAATGGAAACAGGCATGAGCACCATTGCACACACATAGGTCTGACAAGCCAGAGATCCAGTACATGAATTACACATGTCCCACATGACTATAACCCTGGCATGCATGCACTGTCAATGAGTTGGAAGGGGAGGCAAAAAGCAGACACTGAGGACTCCAAGCTGGAAAAGCAACAGATTTGCTGCATGCTGGATAGCACTGGCATTACACATTAGCCTGTGAGTGGCATGTCCAATACACATACATGACACATGCCAGCACATAGATGGCACGTAGCATAGCCATAGTACATTTGACAAGTACAGCCATATGTTAGTGAATGAGTACTGTCACCCATCCATGTGAGATGGACATTATGAGATGAAAAAGGCAAAATAGTGTGACAAAATATGCATGTGCCACACATTGCAACACATCCAGTGTTCAATTATACAGTGATGGCAGGCAGATGGATACATCAAAGGTTGGTCACTTCGACATGACAGGAGACAACAGTCATGTTCCACATTCAAACAGGGCCCAAAAATGTATGTGAGCAGGCCCTTACTCAATCAGCCTGAATGGTCATATCATTCCCATAACAACAAAATAAATGTGGGCCATTGTGGGGTGTAATCTATGACAGAAGCATGTCACATATGTAGCATTAGGGCAGAAAAATGTGTTGTAAAAATGGGAGGATTGAAACAATCACACTGAACATTTTGAACAATGTTGTTGCAAGATGACAGTTCAAGGGCAACTGCAGTAATGTGGTGCTGATTGGCTACTGTGGTCAGAAGGGATACTGTCATACCCAAATCCAAGGCCGGTGAATGGTTTGGAGGAAGCACATGGGTGGCCCATACCACTCATGAGTACACACCCTCACCTGGCACTCAATCAGAACACATCACCCAAGCAACATACACATGGATTACACACACATGCATGGGCACTCACCGGACAATGCTTCATAATCTGGTAGGTCTCCCACGTCTTGGATCTGTTCCTCTGTGACGAAGGTTCCAGCAACAGACTCATGTTCAGTGAATTGGTCGTCCTCTGGTGGAGACCCACCGCCAGTCACCAGAGTAGAGGCATGATTGGAAGCCAGCTTGTTCTTTGCTGTGCGTTTCAGGTCATTCCACCGCTTGTAGCAATCATCAGCTGTGCGCCTCACAAATCCAAGGGCACTAATGTGGTCCGCGATGGTCTGCCAGTGGGCCCTACGTTGAGCAGGCGTAGTCTTGCAGCCTGCAGTCACCACCATTTCACGTCTATGTGCCAACACATAGGCCACAAGTGCATCAAGTTCGGCATCATTGAAGCTAGGCTTCCTTGATGTGCCAGAGTGAGTAGCCGTGTCTGGGGTTCCAGCCTGTAGTGCAAGAGCACCCTTCTTCTTCTTGGAAGGTGGTGCGGATCCTGAGTGGCTTACACCACTCTGGTCAGTAGGGGCAGAAGCACAGGTGGACTAGGTACTTGGAGTCCGTAGAGGCACAATGACCAAAGGTCTTGGTGCAGGCATTGGCTGCAGGGTGATGTTGGCAGGGCCAACATCGGTGTGATGGACCTGGACCGACACTGTCCCAGCTGGGAGACTCGGAGCTGCGGTGGATTGAGCTGCAGCTGCCCCTACAGCCTCCTCACCCTGGCTACTTGGGGCAGCAGATGGCATTGCTGCCCCAGATCCACGTGGCCTGGTGACAGGAACTTTCACCACCACACGTGGCTTAGACTTGGTGACCTGGAAGTCAGCCTGGGAGTCATCCTGTGCTGGTTCAGTTGACAAAATGGGCCGGTTCAACAAGGGCTGAGCTGGAATGGTGTCAGCTACATTTCCCACAACCATTGGGGGGGGCATAGGTGGCCCGATTGGTCCTCCACACACTGGGCTCTAGGGGCACCCTGCAAATCCTGGCCACGTCCCCTACCGTGCCCACCACGCCAACCTCTTTGAGCTCGGCCACCTTTGCCTCCCTTACTGCTTGGTCACCTCCCAACCATGGCACTGATGTTGTTGTGCATATGGAAGTTGCAGTAAACAATTGTCCTGGTGCTCTAGCAAGGCTGTTTGTGACCCCTGGGGGAAGATGACGGGTCACGCAATGCACAGGCACCCCAAAAACAAAAGTAGACGTGCAAGCAACCCCTGGTAGACCACGTGCGTGGAAAAATTAACCCGCTCTACGCTGTGGCACCCAGAAACACAAAAATAAGCATACGCGTGTTACACGCAGCCTACAATGACCTCTGAAGGGGTATGTGACACACGGGGGCAACCACAGTTGGAAAATACGTGCACAACTCACTGTCTGCCTTGAAAAAGAACATGAAAAAGACGCACGTGTGCACATTGGCAACACCCCCGCCAAAAGAAGAAAAGAACGCAGTCTGAGGAAACTGGGAGTACGAACTAGAAACGTTGTGAAGTAATCGCGTGTGAACCGACAAGAAGTACAAGAATAACCCACTCGCTCTCCACAAAAAGCACGTACAAGAAAATAGCGTCATACTCGTACAATTTAAACCAGCCCACAAGTGCAACGTCACTTACGCGCTTACGCGCTAAGGTCCTTACCTCCAATAGCACGGTGACGTGCAGTTTTCTCACATGCTGATTCACTATGCACCCGTGTTGTGGGGAACGCCCGTGTGCGTAACGTCACAGATGCGCTTACGTGCTAAGGGCCTTTCCTTCAATTTCACGCTGACGTACACTTTTTCACGTGCCAAATCACTCCGTATCAAGCTGGCCACGCAACAACACACGCTCCCACCTGCCATCTGCTGCTGCCTGCCTGCCTGCTGCCCACGTGCCCTTCTATTTGGTGCCTGCAAGTCAGCCAGGGGTGCAGTTGTTGTGACCACCCCTGCTGGAACTGAAGACTCCCAACTGGGATACCATCGCTCCACAGCCCAGCCCCAGGACCCAGTTGCCCATCCACACCTGCCTCTGGGGTTGCCATGTCGGACACTACACCATCTGGCACCACTGGCAACCCCCTGGCAGAGAGGCAAAGGGCCACCAGCTTCAGTGCCAGGGAAGTTGGTGTCCTGGTGGAGCAAGTCCTGGGGCAGTATGATGCCCTCTTTGGAAGTTCACGCGCCGACAATGAAGGACGCAAGAGGATCTGGATGGACATCGTGACTGCCATCAACGAGGAGGGGGTGGCAGTCTGCAAGATCAAACATGTCAGGAAGCGCTGGGAGGACTTCAGGTCCAGGACCCTCAACAAGGCTCGGCGCCTCTTGAAGTCAGTGGATGCCAAGGGGTGCCCGGTCCATCTGAGCGACAACTAGATGAGGGTCCTTGAACGCATACGCCCAGCGCTCCACATCCAGGTCCTTGATCGGCAGTCCCGTCTGGAGTTGAACGGTAAGTGTACATGCATACTGATCGGACGCTGTCCGTGTTGTGGTGTGCCAGGAGTGTGCAGGTTGCACATATGTCTTTGTAGGGACATGTATGGCTGTGTATGTACAGGGACGTGAACCTGCCACATGCGATTCCTATCAAGTGTGAGACACATCGATGGTGTATGTGTTGGTAAGCATGCTGTGCAAATGTATGTGTGGGCGCACACATGTAATGAATTATGAGTATGTACTGTGGCATGGTTGTGGTGTCACACATGGATGCTGGTTCATGCTGCATGTATCTGCACTATGCACATGTGCATGTGGGTGTATTTGACAAGTGTGCAACTGTGATGCAACATGGATGCATGTGACACTGACATGTAGAAGGCTGAATGCAAGATGTGACATGGATGCCGATCTCATCACTACGACAGTTGGTGGAGATGTACACATGCATGCAAGTCTGGTGGCGTGTGTGCATGTGTTGTGCACTCCCTATGTTTCATGTTACGTCAGGCTCACCTTCGGCTGCTCGTGCCATTGTTTGTGTATGGATGGTGCTGCCTGGTGCAATATTCCTGTTGATTTGCTCATGTGTGTGAGTTGAAATGACATGTGTGTTGGGGAGTGTGATGCCATGTCTGTAGTTTTACAATGCCACTCATGTGCAACTGTCATGTGTGTATCAGTCCAGTGTACAGTGCCCTGATGCCTGTGTTCTATCTCTCCCTGTCTGCAGTGTCAACTGATGAAGAGGGTGGAGAGGGTGCTGTGGAGAAAAGCGGCAGGGATCGCACTACCAGCCGGAGACGTTGTTATCTCATCGGGAAGTGAGGAGTCTGGTGCCACATCCCAGGCCGCAGCTGCTGAGGGTATGTCCAAGAGGCGGAGGTCGGAGGTGGACTCCTCGGCAGCAGAAGGGCAGCTGAGACCCCAATGGGTCCGACGGAGGAAGATGGCATGGAGTCATCCAGGTTGGCGGGGGGTTTGGTGGAGGAGGAGGCTGTGGAAGGGACACACACGGGGTCTAGAGGTGGGGATTCCATTGGTGCTAGTGGTGCAGTGCAGGGGCAGGAACAGGAGGCAGCACAGGCCGCCGCAGAGGTGCCTGTGTGTAATCCTGTCCCTGATCCTGTGACTGCATCATCCTGCACCAGCAGGGATGCCTACGTCCAGACCCATTTTCAGGGATGGGATGAGCACACAACAACTGGCCTTCCTCTCCCTGCAGACGTGGCAATCCGGGACCGGGTTGACCCTGTCCTGGCTGGGATGGCGTTGCGTCAACGGGGCATGCAAGGTGACCTGCAGTGTTTATGTGAAGACACTGCACGTCATCTCGGATGCCTCATTGACCGCGTTGACCTACTGGGACGGGTCACCAGGGCTGGATTCCTCTGTATGCTGGATCTTATTCCGACCCCCTACTCACCTGAACCCCCTATGCGCCTGTCGTCCTCCATGCCATCCTTACACCCATGTATCACCTGGGAACCCTGTGGAGTTGCCTCTGACCCAGAGGCCAGGCTGGTGGAGGACACATCCCTGCCACAGTCGGGAGTCAGAAGTCCAGCAGGGATGGCCACCACAACAACTGCACCCCAGCCGGAGGAGGATGTGCAGGCAGCAAGAGCCAGGGCACAGGCACAGCAGCAGCAGCAGCAACAAGGTGGGAGCTATGATGGCTCGTGGCCATCAACATCAGAGGGGCAGGCATCGGCCAGAGGTCAGGAGGACCCAGGATTGGAAGTGTCTTCCGTGTGGCAGCGGTTGGGCCAGGCCATAGGTGCGGAGTGGCGGCAGGCGGAAGAGGCATGGCTCACAATGGTCAGGGCGGAGAACTCCATGCGGAGGGCACTGAGGCGGGTCGAGTGCCTCGAGGCTATTTTCTGGGAGTTGGAGTCCAACATGGCATCATCGCTGCGAACCCTCGGGCCATGGAAGAGGACCGACTCCAGGACATTGAGCAGGAGTTCGATGATGCCCTGGCCCAGGACATCGGAAACTGAGCCGTCGGACTCGCCCGCCACCATTGTAAATTGTTTTTAGTGTTAGGTTTAATTTTTGTTTTGCTTTATTTTGGGTGATTGGACTATGCCCCACACTTTTGTATATAGTCATTTCTTAGGTAGTTTCTTTGATAGGTTTCAGTTCTTTTGTTGGGCTCATGGACCCTTTGAAAATTGCTTGTACATAGTTGGACATTGGATTTATGTGTACATTTTATTTGGATTTCACCATGGAGCAATGGAATTTGATTTTTACGTTTGCTTTGGATTTGTTTTGGTGGACAGAGAGTTTGGACCATTTTTCTTTAGGATTTCTTTGGATTGCATCTACATTTCCTTTTTCATATTTTTGGACATGCATTTCTTTTCAAGTTTGTATTATTTTTTGGCTTTCATTTCATTACTTTGATTTTGTTCATAATACATTTTGATATTTTAATTCCATGTGTGGGATTCGATCATTGGGTTCATGCATGTCAATATGTGGGTTTACACGATCTATGGCAAACAGTGTGTGTGTGTGACGGACATGTATTGATGTACATGGTTGACTTTTGATTTGTGTCCTGACATAGGCATATCAGTGTGTGGTGGATTGGTGAAATCATTGCATGTCAAGACTGGGGTGGCGTGCTGTGGTATTTTGGTGCACATGAGGCCCATGATTGTGCAGCTTCCTGTCGTGTTGCAGGGGGACATGAGTCGGGGCCTGCGCCTCAATGCTGGGTGGATGGGGGTGCTGGGGGACATGAGTCGGGGCCTGACCCTCAATGCTGGGTGGATGGGGGCGCTGGGGGACATGAGTCGGGCCCTGCTGGCAGGTGCCCCTCACTGCTGGTTGGATGGGGGTGCTGGGGGACATGAGTCAGGGCATGACCCTCAATGCTGGGTGGATGGGGGTGCTGGGAGACATGAGTCGGGGCCTGGTGGCAGGTGCCCCTCACTGCTGGGTGGATGGGGGTGCTGGGGGACATGAGTCAGTGCTCACTTGTGCGTGGTGACATGTGGGACAGCTGGGGGGCTTCACCAGGGTGGATGGGCTGCCTGTGGGGCATGGCCAGGGGTGCAGTGTGTACCCCTATGTTGGGGTCTGCCTGCAGGCCCTTGTGAGGGGGGAGAGGGTAAACCTGGGAGGACACACACTGCCAATTCATTGGGGCACACCCGTAATAAATGTAATACCCGCTCGCACAAGGCCAATCGTGTGTAAAACTTCCCGCGCACCCCCGAAAAACACGTACCCCGCTTGCATAGGGCCAATCGCGTGTGAAACTTCCCGCGCACCCCCGGAATACACATACCCCACTCGCACAGGGCCAATCACGCGTGAAACTTTGTGGCACACCCCGGAAATACACGTACCCTGCTTGCACAAGGCCAATCGCATGTCAAACTTCCCGCGCACCCCAGAAATACACGTACCCCGCTCGCACAAGGCCAATCGCGTGTGGAAGTTCCCGCACACCCCAGAAATACACGTACCCCGCTCTCACAGGGCCAATCGCGTGTGAAACTCCCCACGCACCCCTGAAATACACGTACCCCGCTCGCACAGGGCCAATCGCATGTGAACCTTCCCACGCACCCCCAAAATACACATACCCCGCTCGCACAGGGCCAATCGCGTGTGAAACTTCCCGCGCACCCCAGAAATACACGTACCCCGCTTGCACAAGGCCAATCGCATGTGGAAGTTCCAGCGCACCCCAGTAAATAAACGTACCATGCTCGCACAGGGCCAATCGCATGTGAAACTTCCTGCGCACCCCAGAAATACACGTACCCCGCTCGCACAAGGCCAATCGCGTGTGGAAGTTCCCACGCACCCCAGAAATACACGTACACCGCTCACACAGGGCCAATCGCGTGTGAAACTTCCTGTGCACCCCAGAAATACATGTACCCCGCTCACACAAGGCCAATCGCGTGTGGAAGTTCCTGCACACCCCAGAAATACACGTACCCCACTCGCACAGGGCCAATCACGTGTGAAACTTCCTGCGCACCTCGGAAATACACGTACCCCACTCGCACAGGACCAATCACGTGTGAAACTTGCCGCGCAACCCTGAAATACACATACCCCGTTCACACAGGGCCAATCGCGGTTCAAAAGATACGGACAATTTAGTGGAGGTAGATTCTCAAAATTAAAGTAAAACTCAGAATGACAAATGACACTTTCACAGGTTCCAAATCACAGAATGGACACACGATTTCTATGCAGTTCTAAATAGGTGGAAATGGTTTGAATTAGATTATTTTAAACTAAGAGATTGGTTTTGCACAGCTCTGGCTGGACACTCACTCCTAATTTTGGAAGGAATGGGCCTCGTCACAGATCTGGTCAACAGGTTTAGCTGCTGTTCTCTCTGCTCTGCTGGTCTGGATCTCTGGTTCTGGCAAAAGTTCTGGCACTGCACAGTGGTCTGGTCTTCTATTGGCACTGGACGGCGGTCTGGATACAGCTCTGCTTTCTGGGTTCTGGCACTGGGGTCTGGTCTGGGTCTCTGGTTCCAGCAAAAGTTCTAGCCAGAAGCGAACAGCACAGCCCGGCTGTTGAATAGTTTGGTTAGGTGGCTGGAATCTGAGGCCTGCTGAGAAGGATTCAGCTTTTGGTTCGGGCCTCTCTGCTTCAAGTTCTGGAGTCTATCTGGAGTCTATGGTCCTTCTGGATATTGTCTGCTCCGGCAAAGTGCTTCGCAAGAAAGTGTAAAGTGAGTCTCTACCTGGGTTTCAGTGGGTCTTTTTATGTCTTGTGAAAGTGGGTGGGAAGGCTGACTTTTTATGCCCAACCCTCTGAGGATCCTGATAGGCTATAGGATTCTCTGTCGCCTGACTGGGGAACTGAATTGTGAGTCATCCGGCATCCTTTTTATGTCATACAGAAAAAACACTCCCCTTGTCACTTTGCACATAAATCTATGTTTGACTTAAATGCATATTTATCTATGTACAATTTTTCTGATATTATATGTCCAGTTAACATATTTTCTGTAGCACCAAACCCTCTGATCCCTGTCTTTGTAAGATGTTGTGTTCACTTCTGACAGAATTCTGCCCTTTTCATCCGGAACACAACCTCTAAACTTTTCCAGAATGTACACAAATGTGCGCAAGGAATATGGGCATCAGAGGATGAAGTGTCAGATTTTTAACATGCATACATTTGGAGTAATACCCTATTTTCCGCTACTACCCTCCAGAACATACCACAGAGTCCTAACACCTCTTAAAATGTACACAGAAAAATCACAGGAATCATGATATTATTGATATAATTTTGACAATTATGTACTATGAATTATCCATCTTTCTAAAATGATGCTCTGGCCCAGAGGGGTGTGGTTTCCGAAAGCACATGGGGGAATTTCTGGTTTGTCCACTATCTCCAAGCTCAGCTGGCTCACAGAGGCAGTGCTCCTCCCAGTTACTTCTGAGAGGAAGCCATTTATGACCCCCTGATTTAGAAATTGCTTGGAGCAAAGGGAAGTTCATTGTTCTGTTTCCTGCAGTCCCAGGTAGTCCTCCCTTGATTTAATCAGAGAGGTGTGATCTCCTTTTGGTGGGGGCAGTAGAATGCAGCCAGGCCTGTGAATGCAGTTGCTGGGCAAGTTTCAACTCCTGTCGGAGGTAGTTGCTGGGCAAAATTCAATCTCTTCAAGCCAGGTTTCAGCCAAATGTCACTTTTGTTCCAGTTTTTCTTCATTCAAATCAAACTTACAATTTGGACACATGCAGCTAGAACGCTGATTCTAAGTTCAAAACTATGACATTTAAACAGTTGCAACCTAAGTGACACTCAAAAGTAGGTCACTCATTTATTTTAAACATTTCGATTTTAGTGGCTTTAAGTCCAATTTCACTTAAGCTGCTGAAATCCACAGCTCAGCCAGTTTTGTTATGAACATTATTTCCAGATTTGGTATGCACACAAGACTTCATTCTGTCAGATGTCTGCTGGTGTTCAGTAAGATTTTTGAATATCTTGCGATGTTTGAAATAGGCATTTTGAGCTTTCATTCAGAGAAACAAAGGTGATTTCAAAGCGCTTTTTGAGCTAACAGGCACTGCTGTTTTTCCTTTGGCACCATGTTTCACTCATGGCGCTTCTGGCCCCTCACGCTCGCACTGGTGCGTGGAAGGTCAGGCAACCATTTTGGTGTGAGCAAAAACTGCACGGTTTTCCTGAATTCTGGCGCAAATGTGGGCTTTTCGGCCATCTTGGATTTTCTAAGCCGACGGCACCAAATGTTGTAGCATAATGATTCAAACGTGGGTCTAGACACCTGACAAGGCCCTTTCACCCCCGCGAACACAAGATGGCGTGCGTTTCTCAAAATGATGACACCCTTCACGTTTCCCTCCAGCCAATCAATGACTGCGTTGGGTGTCCGCAGACATGACGTAAAGCACTGGGCCAATCAATGTCCTGTCCGCGGACCGAACAGGGAAATGTGTCCACGGACTGGACACAGATATCCCCATTTTTTTTTTTCACTTACTTTTTTGTCATTTCAAAAAAAAAAAAACTACTGGTTGGATTTACACAAAATTTCAAAAAGCGTTTTCAAGATCAAACCGATGCTCCTGCCTCTAAATTGGTGAATATCCATCCAGCGGTATGGGCTGTACATGTGAACAAAGTTTTTTTTTTTCCATTTTGTCTATGGAAAAAAAAGAATTAGACCCCCCCCCCTACAATTTTTACCCCTTGGCGAAACAGCACCAAAATTCAGAGTGAGCCAACTGCTTTTTTTGCAAACTTTGGGGAGGATTCGTCTACAGGGAGCAAAGTTATAAACCGCCCAAAAAGTGCTTTTCGTATGAGATGAACAACTTAACCATACTACTGGGCCGCTACCACAGGACCAGTAATATATATATATTCAATGAAAAAACTTTGTTAAAGGGATGTTATGGTTAAGTTGCACTAATAAAAACCTATTAAATTCAATGAAAAAACATTGTTAAAGGGATATTATGGTTACAAGTAAAACCGGAAAACCCCTGAAATTCGCCAGCTATGGTAAGCTAAGCAACCATAACTCGCGCCACCACCGTGCACTGCTAAGAATAACACCCATGACATCACACATATGATTGATGACATCACGAATGACATCACATGTCAAGCCCCTTATTTTTTTGTTCACTGACATATTTAGGCCAGGTGAGTTTATTCACTGACAGTCAAAAACTTAAAATTCAAAAGGTATCACATTTTTAGATGTTGCTAGTCTCACATGTTCTTACAGTACTTTCCTTAGAATTCAGTCGCATCTTATGATGCACTAACATAGGGGAAGAAGCAGGCCTGAAACACAGCAATCATTTCTATGCATAAATATATCATGTTGGTTATACACAGTGGCTCATGATACTGCTTCTTGTTTACTTACTTTACTCTCCCTGTATAAGCCCCATATTTGTATACATTGTGGTCTCTTAATGTTTTGTGTGTAGTAGTACAAGCATGTAGTAAGTGATGCTTTATTACCTACTTAGTATATGTTTCACAGTATGCAAAAGTGCGATACAGAAGCATTCACAGTTGTACCATCCAACATTGGATAATTAGAAATATTACATCTCTATGGTGTATGCTGCAGCCAATGCCTATGTTTTTGTATGAGTAGGTTCCTGTACTACAAACAACACTGCAATGGAATGTTCTTTTGAGCAATACATTGCATAATCAAGTATGTAGTTCCTCACACATCTCCAGATGACCCATGACTCTTTTTTTGCTAACATTACATTCACAAACCCTTATAGGGACTTCCAATGAAAAATTAAATGCACATGTGATGTCATCAGTGATGTCATCAATCATATTGGTGATGTCATCTTTGATGTCATGTTTGTTATTCTTAGCAATACACAGTGGTACCGCTACCGCAGGCCATGGAATAGGCACTCCAAAGCAGGGCATGTGTCACCCCGGTGCAGCACGCTATTAGATTGTGAAGATTCCACCCTTCACAATCTAATGCTTTGGAGGGCCTCACTGTGGGCCACTCTCCCCCTATCCCCACTGTGGCAATGTGTGTGAGCTTGTTCCTTGCAAACCTGCTTACTACAGCTATCAGAAGTCCTTGCAGCAGAATCATCATTGATTAGTAACACCTGCACTTGCTTCAAGCGAAGACTGCCTCCCTGATGATGTGAAGAGCACAGAAACCGATAGGAGGAGATCATCAGTGGCTGAGTAGGTTAACTGTGCAGGGAACTAGAGTGTTAGAGTGTGCCCCTTTCTCCTGTTCATCATATATATATATATATATATATATATATATATATATATATATATATATATATATATATTCAGTAAAAAAACTTTGTTAAAGGGACGTTATGGTTCAAAGTAAAACTGAAAAACCCCTGAAATTCGGCAGTTATGGTAAGCTAAGCAGCCATAACTCACGCCACCGTGCACTGCTAACCCTAACACCCAGGACATCAAAGATGACATCACAAATGTCATTGATGACATCACTGATGACATCACATGTCTGACTCCCCCTTTTTTCCTTTCCTGACATATCTAGGGCACATGATTTTCTTCAGTAACAGTCAGGAACTAAAAATTGTAAATTACTATATTCGTAGACTTATCCTTCAAGTATGTTCTTAGAATAATTCCCTTATGGTCCAGTCATATCATATGAAACATATACATAGGGGAAGACACAACCTTGAAAGACAGCAATCCTTTTTGTGCATTGATCGGTGGCAGCTTGAGTTATGGTTGCTTATCTTACCATAACTGCCGAATTTCAGGGTTTTTTTGGTTTTACTTTGAACCATAACGTCCCTTTAACAAAGGTTTTTCACTGAATTTCATAGGTTTTTAGTAGCACAACTTAACCATAACGTCCCTTTAATGACGTTTTTTTACTGAATTTCATAGGTTTTTAGTAGCGCAACTTAACCATAACGTCGCTTTTAACAAAGTTTTTTCACTGAATTTCATAGGTTTTTAGTAGCGCAATTTAACCATAACGTCCCTTTAACAACGTTTTTTCACTGAATTTCATAGGTTTTTAGTAGCACAACTTAACCATAACGTCCCTTTTAACAAAGTTTTTTCACTGAATTTCATAGGTTTTTATTAGCGCAACTTAACCATAACGTCCCTTTAACAAAGTTTATTTACTGAATTTCATATGTTTTTAGTAGCACAACTTAACCATAATATCCCTGACTTTATATACATGTAACATAGAACATACTGAACCCCTAGCTAGTGATTTTGATGTCTGCGGACTACCGCCATGTCTGCGGACATATCGAAAATCTGAGCGTGGTAAATGTAAATTTAAATAGTGTGCCCCATTTCCCCTTTGAGGTTGGCTCTGAAAAGAGACATTTTTTTTGTTTTCTTTTGCAGATGCTTGACAGACACCTGTTTTTTTTTTCGTTTTCTTTTCTTACTTTACTCCTAAAATCTTCACATAACCTTCTCCAAAGCAACCCTTACATTCCAAAACAGAATGGCATTTCCCATAAAAGATAAGCAAATGCCATCTTCTTTAAAATAAACAGCATTACTGGAATCAATATTCTCATTATTACAGAAGAACATACCAGCTCTAAGCATGAAGGCACACATGCCTCGGTTGATTACAGACCTAGCATTGTTTTGCTGAGGACAGAAAACTGAACTATTGTCCCATATTGCCCTAGGTACTAATCCAGAAAAAATTACTTTGGCATTTGGAAGGATGTTCATTACTGCTTGAACCAAGTGTTCCAAATCTGCCAACAAAGTAGGGGAACTGACATAGCCCAAATGGAAAGCACCTTAGTGCAAAACTACCACATGGGGACTGTTGATCCTGCCCATATCTTCACAAACTTGTACAATTCCCTGTACATTGCAATCAGGCACAGTGCTCCACACCACCTCCACTCCTTTAACATCAAAATTCTTTGCAACATGCTTGCATTGAGCATACTGTTGTAAACCATGCACAAACATATCTCCGAGCACCAACACCCTGACTTTCTCCACTTCTGCCATCTTCACTACACACAGTCTCTTTGAACACAAATCCACAACCTCAACATCTGATTGACTGATCCCTACAGTCTTCTTTCCATGCTGGATTTGCTGGAAAACCCCGGATGTAGCACGCCCTGCCCGCAGACCGCATAACTCTTAAACAGCCCTTCTACCATTTCCACTTCATTCTCTGTGCCATTCTCTCATTGGATACAGCTAAGCAGGCACACAATATGGAGAACATCCTCAGAACACCCCCAGTTTGTTTATTTTCAAACATTTCAGGACACAGCGGGTGTTCTTAGAACACATTCAACTTGCCAGCAAACAATACGGACAACGTCCTCAGAACACCCCCATTTTCTTTATGTACGAACATTTCAGGACACCGCGAGTGTTCTTAGAACACTTTCAGCTTGACAACGAACAATACAGACAACGTCTTCAGGACACCCCCTGCGAACATTCCAGGACCCCACGAGTCTTCTTAGAACACTTTCACTGAATCCATTCTGTTTATTTATGAACATTTCAAAACAGCCGCATTGTCCGCAGAAAAATCGAACACAACAAAAGTGCATAGCACATTAAAAAAAACAGAACATTGAACCTATCTCATACTCCCCCACCCTCCCCAAACACTCTTACACACCAACATACTCACTAAATACAATTTTTAATCCATGTTTCACCGTGCTGTCCGCGGTCGTCCACGAATGCAAGATGGTGGGCGCCACAGAAAATCTGACGCGCTTCACGCACCACGCCGTCCAATCAGCGAACACGCTGCATGTCCGCGGACATCGCGCAAGCCGCTCGGCCAATCAGGGCACTGTCCGCGGAGCGAGCCGGGAAGTCTGTCCGCGAAGCAAACGGAGATATCACTAATTTTTTTGCCTTACATTTTGGTCATTTTAAAAAAAACAACTGGACAGATTTACACCAAATTTGAAAAAGCACGCTTTCGGGACCAAGCCCCCGCTCCTGCCGCAAATTTGGTGTAAATCCGTCCAGCGGTTTGGGCTGTAGGCGTGCGCAAATTTTTTTTCCCCATTATGTCATTATGTCTATGGGAAAAAACAAAGGTTTTGGAACCCCCCTATAACTTTTCCCCCCCTGGACCAAACCTCTCCAAACTTTGCAGTGGGCCATATACTTTTTTTGCAAAGTTTGGTGAGGATTCGTCCAGAGGGAGCGAAGTTATAAGCCGCCCAAAAAATGCTCTTCCTATGGAAACACCAACTTAACCATAACTACATGGACGCTAACGCGGCCATGTAATATATATATATATATAGTGAAAAACGTTGTTAAAGGGACGTTATGGTTAAGTTGCACTAGTAAAAACCTTTGGAATCCCATGGGAAAACCTTGGTACAGGGACTTTATGGTAAGCTAAGCAACCATAACTCGTGCCACCACTGTGCACTGCTATGACTAACACCCAGGACATCAAAGATGACATCACAAATGATACGCACCGCAGTCTGAAAGGTAAAATATTTAATATCTATTGCTTCATGTACAACAGATTTGTGTTTCTTTAAGTGTTTCTTTAAGTGAACATACTGGAAAGTAAAGCAATGCAGCACAAGCAGCACAAGCAGAACCCCATCCACAACAGCATACGGGCACAGGAATGACAGAGACTCTGTAAATGGATTATGTACAAGGACATATTATGGACAAAATAAAATACCACGGACCGACCTGCACGTGGGCCGTTTAAACCCATTTCACAGCCCACCATCCCCTCAAAATTTGTGTGATCAGAGACGTTACGATGATGCCTCAATCCCTTCCTCCCTCATGACCAACTTGTACAAATCCCCAATTCCCCACAATATTTATCCACTTCTGCTACCCCTTCCCTTTCCTAATAGTATCTATGAATGTGTGGAAATAAAGGTTGATATGTAAATTGTTGCCGAGTGTATATTTGGCTTTTCCTTTGTTTTTAAAATCCTGTTATGACTCAGCGGCCTACATTTCTGGTGGGAATGACCACAATTAAGCAAAAGAGAGGTGTCCTATGAACATCACACCTGCCCGGCCTATCCGCAATCACAATGGAGGCATCTGTACGATGCCAGTACAAACCGCACGGCTGCATATTGTGAACCACCTATTGAATGTTTGTGTGTTGCAGAGGTACGCACATGCGGATCTCATCCTCTGTCTCCTGGTTACACCGCCCCGGTCCAGCATATGCAAAGAAACTTGTGATGAACTTTAAGTAGTTTGAGGCTGTCAGGTTCACTATCTGGTCTTGCAGGAGGCGTGTAGGGGCCAGGAAATGTTAGCGTGCTGCATGGAGGAATTATGGGACCACATTGTCCAGCAACCTGTGGGTGGAATGCAGTTTATATCTGTGTGCGCTTCCCCAGCTGATTCTCATCACTAGGTCTATTTCAACATTGGCCACCCGTGCCCAGGTGCGGATTATTGTAGCGTTAGGCACGGTTGGTTGCGGCTACACGCAGGAAGATATCTCGTAGCTTTATGGACGCCGGAGGACTGCTGGTTACATGCCCGGGTCGTGGGCAGTGAGTGAGCACGTTGGAGGCTTGCCTGCTGGGTTGTCTTTGCACCATT
This sequence comes from Ambystoma mexicanum, assembly GCF_040938575.1. Lineage (NCBI taxonomy): Eukaryota > Metazoa > Chordata > Amphibia > Caudata > Ambystomatidae > Ambystoma > Ambystoma mexicanum. The sequence goes on from NC_090934.1 coordinate 145,280,431, forward strand.
TCTTCAGGTCTGGGTGGTCCTGCAGGGCGCCCGGACACACAGATATGTCCAAGCAAAAGTTTGGTGCCAATGTATGATTGCATACGACACAAAGTCTGATACAGGGCTGGGAAGCTTTTATGTTCACACATGCAATTTTGAAAGAGGGTTAACATCTTATATTCTGATTTAAAGGACCTCACACTATGTAAAACGTCCATTGTGTAGTGTTTTTTGGGAGAGAGATTATAACCATTATGTATTGTGGCAGAGGCTTGCCAGATTCCGAGCATATATGATTTTTTGGGAGTTTTCATATGGACAGTATGTCACTTTGCTTGCCCGAAGGGCCATGAGTATGTCATGTTCATGTAGGGTGTCACCCTTTTTTGTTCCATTGCCATGCTCGATGTTGTGTGTGCATTTATGTCGTGCTACAGTTGGTCGCTTTTAAGACACAGTGACATACACGAAAGAGGTTATGTTAAGATATATTAAGGCTTCGCATTAAGTCAAAGTGTAAGGATTCAGGCAGGTCAGGAGACAGGATTTATTGTGTATGCATATATATGTTTGTTCCTATTTCCCCCATACCTATTCACCTAGGCTTTACCTTAACTCTCTTTCCAGTTTTCCTCATCTCCCCATCCCCATCCACAACCTCTCCCTAATCCCTCTTCCCCCCATTGGCTGCCACGTGGTGTTCCTGTATTGTATGAAATCAGGTACCCGTGCCAACCATGTTGGGCGGGTCGAGTCTATTTGGCTTCTGTGGTTTGGGGGAGAGTGTTGATACTCTCTCTCCCTCTGGTATTCTGACAGAGGCACCCACCTACGTCCTACAGGTAGCTGTACACATAAACATCCCACCTGCTATACACTACAAACACCCAGCTTATCCCAATATGGTCGGTGCATGTGTGTCGCACTATTAATCAGTCAAGATATCCCAATGGTGTGCATTGCACACCTATGCACATGCGCACAAAGTATTCTGCCCAAAACACATCCTGCGGACAGCCGTCCGAATCAATACCATTTGCAACTTCACCATGCGACCACACCCACGCTGCACATGGGCCATTATTTCGTGGTCACGATCCGGAACCTTGGACAGCAGAAAAGTGCAATGTTCTGCAATCTTCGGAGTGTTAACGGGAAAGTACATGCTTACAAACACCCCACAATGCGCCATTGCACATGTATGTATTTGGTTGAACGATGTAGGCCTCTTTTCCAGTTACAAGGTCTCCACAGCAGCCCTACAAAAGGCCACACCCAAAAGCTGCTCTGCATTCTGTTTGTAGGTTTTCAGAACAGAGTAGCAGACCACATAGCTTTGAGCTGTAATTGATTTCAGACCAATTTTGCTATGCCACATTACCTTTGCAAGTAATGGCAACCATGCCAGGCTGGCTCACTACGAACAGTAATGGAGAAAAGTATGAACACCCCTTCCTGTGAACCACACCCTCAGTACTGATAGTCCCCACTGTCCCATTCCCATGGGCAGCATGCTGAAAAAGGTAGTATGTGGCATGTGCGCTTCCACAAGTACTGCGAGGACCGCCCCCCAGTAAAGCAGGAACAGTACTTCTTCCCTTTCCACTATCTTCTTTCCAGCACACCCTCATTGGCTGCTGTTAAATAATGGGCTACGGATTTACCACACGCAACACACCACAGTACACGCTATGTTAAAATATGAATGTCATGTGCAATGCACACCCTTTCTGCAATTGACCTGCCACAAGTCACAATGGAAAGAAGTCGCTGAACGAGATATCCTGCTATAACGAAGGCTGCCTGCATTCTCTGCACAAGGTACTCACCTCTGGAGGTACCCGCAAATGGGCGCAGTATGCACGGATACTGCAGGCACACCACCGTCTTCTTCCACCTAATGAGATATATCAGATGAACCACTTCTCACTCCCCCACCATTTCCATCCCTTCTGCCCACCACCACATGGCGTAAAGTTGTGACGCACAGCACGCTTCCCTCCAGCCCAACATCGGCCGCGTCCGATGCTCACCGACATCACAGCATGCTCCAAGCCACTGAGACTTTTGACTGCGGAGCGAACAGGGAAATGGATCAGCGGAGCCAGACATCACTAATTTTATGAGACATACATTTCAGTTCTTTTCAACAAAAGTACTGGTCGCATTTCCATGAAACATACAAAAGCATGCTTTCTGGACCAAGCCCCTGCACCTGCCGCAAATTTGGTTAAAATCCGTCCTTCCATTTGGGCTGGAGGCGTGCACAAAGTTTTACCCATTCAGTCTATGGAAGAAAAAAAAAATGGTACCCCTCTATTACTTTGCCCCCCCCTTGATGAAACCTCACCAAACTTGGCAAAAAGCTTTAGAGTGGGACATATACTTTCTTTGCACAGTTTGGTGTGGATTCGTTCAGGGGGAGCGAAGTTATAAGCCGCCCAAAAAGAGGTCTTCCTATGAGATGAGCAACTTAACCATAACTACACGGCCTCTACCGCGGACCGTGTTGAACATTGCACCCCGTTGACACACTCCAGGAGTGTTCACTGCCTGAGCTCCAGCCATGGACGAAAGACTGTAGGATGTGCTAAAAATCACCACACCCATGGAACCAACAATATATGCAATGTTAATAAACCACAAACACAAGACAACAATGGCAAACCTACTTGTAACCGGGGCACAAAGTTGTCAGTGCAAGGCCTCCAGCCCTGAATGTAAGGGGCTACGGGCTTACCACATGCAACACACCACAGTACACGCTATGTTAAAATATGAATGTCATGTGCAATGTACTCCCATTCTGCAATTGACCTGCCACCAGTCACCACGGAAAGAGGTCACTGCATGTGCTTTTGTGCCATAACGAAGGCTGCCTGCATTCTCCACACAAGGAACTTGCATCTGGATGTACCCGCAAATTGGTGCAGAACACACAGATACTGCAGGCACACCACTGTCTTCTTCCACCTAATGAGATATATCAGATGAACTACTTCTCACTGCCCCACCCTCTCCATTCCTTCTTCCCACCACCACATGGCGTAAAGTATGTTTGCCAGGCCCTTTCGGCGCTGCACTGTCCACGGATAGAACATGGTGGCATAACCCAAAATTGTGAAGCACAGCATGCTTCCCCCCAGCCAACCAGCGGGCGCCTCCAATGTTCACCGACATCACGCCACACTCCAGGCCAATAAGACTTTGGACCGCGGAGCGAACAGGGAAATGGGACTGCAGAGCAGAGCCAGATATCACTATATTTTAGAGACATACATTTGAGCTGTTTTTAAAGAAAGTACTGGATGTATTTTCACCAAATTTACAGAAGCACACTTTCGTAACCAAGCCGCCACCCCTGCTGCAAATTTGGTGAAAATCCATCCAGCTGTTTGCCGTGCAGGCGTGCGCAAAGGTTTTCTTGATTCAGTCTACGGGAAAAAAATTGTTTGGGACCCCAATACAACTTTGCACCCCCTCCACGATACCTCACTTAACTTCCCAAGAACATCCCGAGCGGTCCATATACTTTTTTTGCAAAGTTTGATGCAAATTCGTCCTGGGGGAGTGAAGTTATAAACCGGACAAATATATATAGTTGATCCATAAGAAAACAGCAACAAGTCGATGGTGGTCGGTCAAAATACCGAAAATAAAATCTCGAACTGCAAAAATCTCGAATACAAAATCTCGAAAAAAAAAATATTGAATTATTTATTTATTTATTTATATGTGTTTTTGGGGTCAGGTAAGTAAAAAAAAAGGGTTAAAATAAAAAAAAAATAGAAAAAAGGGGGGTTGGGGGGAACCCCCCCCTTTTCGAGAAAAAAACATCATTAAAAAAATTCGATATTTTTTTTTCCGCCCTTTTGTTTTCGAGATTTCTGTTTTCGAGATTTTTGTTTTCGGTATTATCACTATAAACCCAAGTCGATACCTTGATTAGGCTAACACAGTCATGTATTTTGCATATTTGCGAGATTTGTTAGAATGCCTCCATTTCCTCAGGCAGAGATGAAAAACATCACAGCATTACAGCTTACATAGCCCCTCTTACAGATACCCCATTATCTGTGCCTGTCTGTACCTGATTTGTAGTTTTGTTCCGAAAGGCACATGGATGTTCAACTCCCGCACACATTGCATTCTTCAAGGCCTAAATGGTGCACCGTGTTAAGTAGTGCAGGGGTAAGTGAAAGTGAAGAGCAGGGAAAAGAAATGAAAAAAAAAGCCCACAGTGTTGGTGTGGAATGCAGTAGGGGTTGGTTAGGTGTCAGTTCTTGTATGTGCAGTTCAGTTGAAGCTTGCTATGTCAGGCCAGTCACCTTACTAGATCATTGATAGCACAATCATCAACATAGCAGGCTTGTGCCTCTAGAAGTCTGAAAGAGGGTGTATATAGCCCATTTATGTGTTAGGCCTGTCACCTGTGGAGCCCAGCCTGGTAACCTTTTGTCAAATATTATATTGGGGTTGTGTTATATCCCAATCAAGAGGAAAGGGTTGGGTGTGATGTCATATTTGTGCAGAGTGGTGGCGTGAGTTATGGCTGCTTAGCTTACCATAACTGGTGAAGTTTTTTTGGTTTAATTTGTAACTATAATGTCCCTTTAACAAAGTTTTTTAATTGAATTTCATTGGTTTTTATTAGTGCAACTTAAACTTAACATCCCTTTAACAAAGACATTTAATTGAATTTCATAGGTTTTTATTAGTGCAAATTAACCATAACATCTCTTTAACAATGTTTTTTCTTTGAATTCCATAGGTTTTTATTAGTACAACTTCAACATAACATCCCTTTAACAACATTTTATCAGTGAATCTTATAGGTTTTAATTGTGCAACTTAACCATAACATCCCTTTAACAATGTTTTTTCAGAGAATTACCTGGGTTTTTACAAGTGCATGCTATTTTCCTACAACTTACTAATACCATACTCTCCCCAATATAGCAACATTGTTGTCCAATTTACAAAGTTTCACCTTAAACGTCTGCCAAATCCCACCTTCTAGCATGATTTTTAACACTTCTGTACACCTTTTGCAACTTTTCCCACTGTTTTTGTGTCAGTGGACGTCCGCGAATGTCTGACGTCATCGCAGACCATTCGGGATAGTGCCATGTGACCATGCAATTTTTTCTGCGGCATGATGACGGGTCCATGAACACGTTTGCACTTCACGTTGAGGTCCTTGATTTGAGGACAGTTGGAACTGCATTACTGATCTAGGAACTTTCAAGTTCAAAATGCACCCTTGCACAGCTCCTACACCTATTCTTACTCATTATCCATTAACAATCTATTATAAAGCACATACTTGGAAGAATAGTCACAGAACTGCTATTTATCCTAAAAATGGCATCAGCTATTGCCATCCCTCCTCCTCAAGAGCCACCACGCCCACCATCTGGAGGACCCACCCAACAAAAATGTGCAGTATTTCCGAAGACAATGAAGATAACCAAGAAGATGAGGTAGAGGAAGTGCCTACCTTTAACACCCAAAGAGAATCATGGGTGTGGCAGTTCTTTACCACTGTTGGGAATGTACCAAAGGCAAAAGCTACAAAAGTGAAATGCGCGGACTACCTGCACATTACTCCTACGGGACCACCTCCATGCGCCGCCACACCAAACCAACCACTGCAATGCTCTCAGAAAGATTGTTCCTTTCTTAGCAAGGAGTAGCTGTCTTTCTCCACATCATCTCCCCCAACCAATACTGTAACCACACAGCCTACATCTGTGCAACACAAAAACCTACCAGCTACCTTGCAAGCAATAAAAGAGGCTGTTGATCCATGTCTTTCGAAGACAACAGTCCTCTGTATATAATGACACACAACACTCTCAAATTTCAAGTGCTTTTGACGCTGTAATCAAGGAGCATGAGAAATACTGGCCACTACCTTAGAAGTAACACACGCGCAACATCTTCCCCTCTCCACCTGCCCTAACCTCTCCTGCAATTTTTTTTTTAAAACAATAAAAGAAAGGTTCCTTTAGGAACTACCTTTCAAAGTAAAAAAATAGAAATAAAAATAAACTTATAGACTCCATCGACTTTACATTTCTCAGTAAAGTACATAGATTCAATATGTTTTTCCAACATTTCCATTAGTATTTTGTGTTATGCTAATGGGAATAATGTGGCGTTCATTCCCCTTTCCAGGGACTGGAACGGGGCATAACGGTTAGACACCCCAAGTTATCGGCTCAAGCAAAGTGTGTCTGTGTGCTCCCTGATGCCTGTGGGCTTCAGAGCGTTATGAATAAATGAATAAATAATGAGGACTCAGTCTGTTATCCTCCATTCCAGGCCCTGCAATGGGGGATAAAGGCCATTAGCACCTCTGGTTCCAAAAGTGGAAACTCGGGGAGCTAGAAATTGATTTTTCTTCCTACAGCGCAACACCGTTTCCAAGATGGCCACCATAGAACGGGAAGAGGGGCTCTGTATAGAGCCCCTCTTCCCTTTCCATGGCATACTGCAAAAGACGAAGATGGAACCCTATGACCATATTACCACAAGCACATTATTTTCCCTTTCAAACCTATCCCACTTTCGAATAACTTTACCACATAGTCAGTCCCAAGTGGACATGGCCACTTTAACCCCATTTGTTGTCCCTCATTGTCATGGCCAGTGGCCAGATTGTCCGGGCCATGACCTTATACCATGACCTGGACAATCTGCCCACTGCCTATGGCCACAGACTATACCTCAGTCACCAAAGTTATATTACTATTTTTTGTACCCACATTAAGACACTTTTGAAAAAAATGGGCTGTCTTAAAAGTGTCAAAATGTATGTACATACATTAGTCATGTAACTTACCCCCTACTTGACAAAATCATTCAGCCTTTACACAAACATTCAAGGTTGGGTCTATAATCTTGCTGAAAACGTTTGTTCACATTCATCAAATGGCAACAAAGTTATAAGCCATCTTCAAATGTTGAGACCCCTCTCTAATTTAGCCCCCTCTTGAGAAAATTCCATGAAACTTTACAAAAACATTTATATAGAGATTTAAAATCGTTTTGCAAACCTTTGTGTAGATTCATCAAATGGCACCACATTTATAAGCCTTTACAATATTTTGAGACCCCCCTCTAAATTTGGTCCTTCCTGACAAAACAGCCCCACACTTTCCGAAACCATTCAGAATTGAGTCTAGAATGGAATTCCAAGATTTTATGCAGTTTTATTAATTGGCGCCAAAGTTATAAGCCTTCCAAGAACTGCTTTTCACCAACCCTGCAGTGCAGAATTAGGCACAGATGTCCCCGAACATCCGGAGTGTTTGAGAACATCATAGGACTTCCCTCGAACATCTGGACTTTTTGCTGACTTTGCAGACGAAATCTACAAGGGAGGGGCCACTCTATAGATATATTGTATATTGTATCAAAACAAGAAGGTGCTGTTATGTAGAGGATTGGTCACTTGGGTTAAATTATTTGAACACAGTTACCTAGTCCAATCCATTTTTCAAAAGAATTTCATGTCGACATTCAATCACAAGGAAAACAAAAACCTTTTTAGCCCCAAGTGTAAAAAAAAAAAAAATGCTCAACATATTATTATTGACAACAAATAATACAAAGGTATACAAAATTACAATCTAGTAATCACACAGAAGAGAAAGGGAAAACAACAGTGAAGCCCAACTCATAGGGGCACATTGAATTGTAATGACATTTACATCAACATATGCATATTCTTGATCATGAATATGAGGTATATATAGTTAGCACAAATCAGAACGAATACAAGAACCATTAATTGAAAAGAATATAAATAAAACAAAAGGTACATAAAACACAGTGAATGAAAGAAACCGGTTTAAGTTGACCGTTATGTGAAAAAGAACAAACACAGAAAAATCCTGTGAAGTCTACATGCTCGATCAGTTCGTCTTTCAATTGAATGAAAACATCTATCTTTGAACCCAGACTCTGTTTTTGGTTCAGAAAACTGGTTTAAGATGAGAGAAGGAAATAAATCCTTTTATAAAATTATAGAAATGTCCCAGAGTCAAAATGATTCTTATCTGGGATCGGGTATGCCAACGCAGAAGGGGGAGCCCAGAAGGAACCCGAGAAGAGTTCCTTCAATTGGTGGACCCGTAATTATTCATGGTACAGGTTAATGATATGGTCTCTAAAGGATCTTCAATCCCCTCGTGTAGCAGTGCATTTTGGCGTAGTAAACAGGTAAGTTCAATTTTTCCAAAAAAGAAGATCCGCGTTCGTCAGGGCAGTCGGTAACAGGACCCTGTGGTTCAAGAGAAAAAGAAAAGGAAAGGAAGTGGTGAGGAGATGTTCAAGAAAATGGGGTGTTCAGTTAACCGCTTCTATAGGGTGGGGATTTCCACGTGTAAAGAATGTATAGTGTGGGATGTTTTTATCCATGCATCCAAGCCCTACCATAAAACTGTGCAGTACTGGCATGGAAAACATCATGATGGCCAGAAATCCCCAGAGAGTGCACAGGGAAAACATGAAGAATAGGCGGCCACCCATTTTTGCCTATGTTGTGAGCACAGGAGGGCACCGCCTAAAACCACCATTGGGATACACACACAGTAGCCTGAAACCATTGGGAATGGCAATGCTGATTGCCAAAAGCAACCCAGAACTGTGGGGAATTCATTTTCTTAATGTCAAAAATGGATGCAGTACCGGTGCTCACCACTATCAGAAAGCCGGCGTTTTAAAACCACCAGACTTTTGTGTAAAACTGAACAAATTAACTGAAACCAGGCCAAGGAAAGACTTGCTAAGAGGTGGATACAATGTAAAACTATATTCTGAAATGACTTGAAGGAAGTAATTATTTAATGTATATATAAAAAATAGCTGCATGTAAGTTGGATTTGAATGTAGAAAACTGGGAACTAAAGTGACATTTAGCTGAATTCTGCCTGACAACTACCCCCGACAGGAGAAACCTGCTCAGCCACTCTTCCCAGGCCTGGCTGCATCCTGTTGCCCCCACCAAAAGGAGATCACACCTCTCTGATTGAATTAAGGGAGGTTGAACAAAGCCTTGTCCTGGACTCAGGCAAATGGTATATTGGGGGGGCCGTAAAGTGGCTTCCTCTTGGGAGAAACTGGGAGGGGCAGTGCCTCTGCTAGCAGCTGAGCTTGGGGGAAGTGGATAAACCAGTTATTCCACCATGTGATGTGGGAAGCCACACCCCTTTTTGACCAGGGCATCATTTTAAAAAGATAGATAACTCATAGTGCGGACTGGTCAAAATTATATAATTAATAGCATTATTCTTGTGATTTTTCCGTGCACATTTTAAAAGGTGTGAGGACCCTGTGGGATGTTCTTGGGGATAGTAGCAGAAAATAGGGTCTTACTCCAAATGTCTGCATGTTAAAAATCTGACACTTCATCAATTAATGTCCATACTCCTTGCGCACATTTGTGTAATTTTTGGTAAATGTCCGATATTGGTAAACCGATCAAAAAGCGCAAAATGTTGTCATTTTTTAATGCAAGCCCCCAGGAAGATCAGAGGCGGACAAGCATGGACCATAAGGAATATATAATGTGTACATGTAATTTCAACAAATTGTGTATCGGGGAAATATGTGTTTGGGTCAGAAATAGATTTGTGTGCAATCTGACAAGGGGAGGTTCCTCTGACCATAAAACCTACAGCATCACTCTGACTCACATTTCCTTCCCCCAATCAAGGGAGAGAGGAGGAATTGGCCAATGATAAGTGAGAGGGGCAGGTTTAGTTATGACCAACGCACACACCCACTTTCCAAAACACATAAAAAGAGACTGCTGGGACAGGTAGAGACATTCATTTTCCATTTCTGCGGAGCATTTTGATGGCCGACATCCCATCCACACAGAGACCAGAACCAGAGACCCATAGACTACAGAACTTTGAACCTAGAAGGCCCACTGCAAGCAAAAGTATTCTCAGCAGGCATTCAGAATCCAGCAAACCTAACCAAACTATTCAACAGCTGTTTGAATTTTTTGCCAAGAACTTTTGCCGGAACCACAGACCAGACCTAGACCGCTGTGAGCAGAACCAGAGATCCGGATTGCTCTGAGCAGAACCGGTGCCCGATTGACCCACCGAGCAGAGAGAACCGCCGCCGGACATGTTGACCAGATCCGTGACGAGGCCTATTTCAGATTTATATTGTGAGTACCTAGCAGAACTGTGCAGAACCAATCTCTTAGTTAAAATAATCTAATTCAAGCTATTTTAACCTATTTAGAACTACCTCAAAGGAATCATGTGTGTCATTCTGTCATTTTTAAAGCTGCATAACTGTCACCTGTCAATTCTGCAGCTGCAAGCTGTCACCTGTCATTTTGAGTTTACTTTAAATCCGAAAAACTACCTTCACAAAATCGTCCGCATCTCTGGAACCGTTTGTCCTATGAACAAGATTTAACTTTCCTCTGAAAGCTTAGAACCAACTTCCTACTCCTTATACTTTTACCGCAATCGTGATTTACGCACTCACAAAATTTACCGCGATTTGCGATTTGGCCTGATTTCGTCATCTTTAAAAAGATAGCCACTTTTGCCTGAACTGCTAAAATTCGTTTGCAACCTAATAACCATCCCTGAACCATTGTTCGGGCTGACCTGAACTGATTTAAAGTGTCTACCACTCACCCTGAACCTCCTATAGGGAATTAAAAGCAATTTTAGCATTTTTCACTTCCTTGCCACCACATTACAAAGCACTCTTGCCCGTGTTTTAAAAAGCATACCTGTTGTCTAAGCTTGCTGGGGGGGGAACAGAATTCCGTATTGTATTTTATTGTATTCCTGAAGACTGTGTGTGTTACTTCCATCTCCTTGCATTTCATATAGGGGGGGTGAATTGCCACCAGGGGAAAAGTGAACATATTATCTCTTGTGAAACCATATCAGTTTATTTTCTGCACTGCATTTATTCCACCTTGCATTTCCTTGAAACCATCAAGCATTTCAGCTACCTCATCCTCTATACTACTTCTAAGTAACCAAATCAGTTTACCAGTAGAACATTATCCATTGTTGATCACTGTCATATTTTAAGTGTGATATCCAATATTAATTTATTATAAAAGTGTGATAGATATATATTGTTATATTTCTCAAATAAACCTTTTAAATTTGCAAAACAGACTTACTTCTTGGCTCAGTGGGGTCAGGGGGATTCTAAGAGAGGGGTGTTATATAAGGGTTGTCATCCAGAGTACATGAACTGGACCTAAAAATACATCAATAAGGGTTTTCCTCAGCATCCCAGACTAGGCATTGACTTAGCTGTAGTGTTGAAGTGAAGCCGCTTAACAATAGTTCCTCAAATTCATGAATACATCTAGATTTACATTTCTTAGATAACTCCAAACTATGTGTGTGATCCCATTCATAGAGATATATTATAACTGCAGGGAAGAAGTATCACAGGGGGAAAGAAAATCATAGTTGTAAAACCCCTTCTAAAAGCACCACATGGATCCCAAGTTTCAATGACCTGGATAGCATCCTCATGTTAGTAGTAACGTAAAGAACTCATTTCAAAGACGTGGAAAGCAATTGGGAGGATATTGTCTCACCTACAAATGTTGTGGTCAGAGCACGAGACCTAGAAAATGCGTCTCTGACTCTGGATAAAATCTGTAAATGTTGGAGACACGAGGGGCCATTAGTATCTGGCGTCCATAAGTGATCCGTCAAGTGCAGTGCACCTGAAAACAAGCAAGGGAGGGAAAGAGAGAGGGAACAGAGAAGATCATGGTGCTTAATCGAGTGTGAAAAACTTCATGTATGGTCATGCGTATGCACTACCCCATATATTATCCGTACGAGTCAGGGGCATCGTAGCAAATAGTGTGCTTGTATAAAAAAGTAATAAAGTGATACCTGTATTTATGTCAAAAGGTTGATGCCAGTTTTGTGCAGTCTGGTATGGCGTGTGGCTGAAGTGCCACTCAGGGAGACGAATCTCATGCAGTACGGAACTTAGAAGGCATCGTGAGATAGACCCGGCCTCCTATGTAGCAGTCCGTCTGGAATGAACGGAGCCCATTTCAAATTCAAGTGTGGTGCATCTAGGACGAAGGGAGAAATGTCAATGACATTATTGAGACATGACTCTCTTCGTCTAGCACAGGAGCACACACACGAGGGCAAGTATGAGAAGAAAATGTGTGGGTGTGTGCGGCAGAGGGGACACATACCTGGAGGTAGTTGAAGACCTCTGTTGGATGTTCACAGAGCCGAGCGCTGCAGAACGTCGAGTGCTGCAGAACGCCAGTACGCTGAGGAACTGCAGAAGAAAACTAGGAGTTGCCATAGATACGGCGGCCCATGCTTGGGCCGGAGTAGCTATGCGTTACCTGATTGGTACACTTCATGGTGGCCGGTACCAGTGAGGGTTGAGTCACCACAACGTCATTATGGAGAGAGGGAGGGCACGGAGGGTGTGCAGTGGCTACGTGCCGATGGGTCACTGCGCTGCAGGGAGCTCCCGTGTATAGATAAGCCGGTCCCGCCTTATATAGTGTGCAGCAAACGGTAAGTCTGAGCCCAGACTGCCATATTGGTGCAGACATGGCAAAGAAATCTTTGTGTATAAAAGTATATGTAAAAATTAAAAAATAATTATGTGCATAAAAGACACATGCAGAATCGTGACTGAGATTCAGCCAGCAAAAAAAAGGGGGGGGATAAAAATGCTTTTATCCATTCCCTCCATAACTGATGGCTGCAATGGAATGACTGATCAATTGGAGTTGTGTGTGTCGTTGTGTACACGTAAGTGGGTCAGGTAGGATAATATCCTGATCCATAGAGCTAAAAATAGGAGAATGGAGCCCGTGTGTAGGGCTGTACCTGAGCGCATGCTGCGCTTGACTGATGGAGGTCGAGTAGGTGTATAAGGAAAGAGGGTGGAGAGGCCACTCTGCGTGGACAATGGCCATGCATGGCCCCAAATTGGGCCCCTCTTCGACGAAAAACACCAGTTTTTTGGCTTCTTTGGGCCATATCCCCTCCCATCCTCACACCCTCAAACCTCCCCAGAGATTGTTTGATAAATTTGACAAGTGCATTGTTCTGTGTTTTAATATGTTTTTACTGCGATGTCCGCGGACACCGGCCACTGGCCGCGAATCCAACATGGCGGGCGTTTTAAAAAATCTAATGCACTTCACGCTTTACACCATCCAATCAGTGATCGGCCAATCTTATGCTTGTCTGCGGAGCGAATAGGGAAATGAGTTTGCAGACTAGACCCAGATATCACAAATGTAATTTTACCTACTTTTTGGTCATTTAAAAAAAACAAATAGTGGTTGAATTTACGGCAAATTTACAAAAGCATGCTTTTGGGATCATGCCACTGCTCCTGCCGCAAAGTTGGTGAAAATCCGTCCTACGATTTGGGCTGTGTGCCTAAGCAAAGTTTTTTCCATTGTGTCTATGGAAAAAAACACAAATTTGGGATCCCCCCTATAACTTTGCCCTCCCTTGAGAAAACATCACCAAACTTACTGCAATATTTCACACTGGGCAATATACTGTTTTTGCAAAGTTTGGTAAGGATTCATCCAGGGAGGGGCAAAGGTATAAACTGACCAAAAAGTACTCTTCCTATGAGTTCAGCAACTTAACCATAACTACATGGCCGCTATATCGCAGGCTGTGAAAGTATGTATGTGTATATATATGTATATATATATATACACACACACACATACAAATACACATACACTTACACTTACTCCATTGGTAATCATTGAATTCTGGGCTATCTGTGACACCAGGGGCTCTGCACTCAAAATGTCATACTGCTGTCTGCTAAAATTGGGAACAATTGGGTCAGGGTCAAAAGATGTGCTGAAAGCTCAGTCATCATAGGCAATTGTATGCGTTTTCTTAGCAGAACTTGATCGTTTGTCTCCTTCCAGCCGTCACCGGTCCGAGCCATACCCAGGATCCAGACCTTGTGTCAATCACCCCGGTGTAAAAAGGATAGAAACAGCAGAAGCTGAGAAACTGTAGCAGGTAATTAAGTTATTAGAAAGACAGCTTAAATGCTGTGATCTTTCAAGAATGCATGCTAAATTAACCATAGCCTTGCAAAATTAGAGGGCCGACAAGTGAAAAGGATGGAGCATTCAATATATTTGAATAAGTAGATTTTTATGAACATATCTAGCGCAAATGGGGATGCTTCTGCCTCGGCGGTGATGGAAATATTCCTCTGGGAAATGCATTAGTCAGAATAAAGGTGAAAATGGACAGGTTGTACATTACTGTAAACATTGTTGCCTAATTTGTCTAAGTGCAATACAAGTAAACTGGCTACGGATGTAGCGATGAGCTGGCCCTTCAAATCTAAATGAACAAAGATGAGGAACCAACACCTCCATGTAGATTGAAACTGTCTCCTGGAGCAAGTTTCCAACATAGATAAGATCAGCCCTTGCCATACTACACTTCAATGAAGGACCTGAAGGCCCTACTCTTCAAGGAACATCTCATCAATTTCTGAGTGCTCACCTCAACCTCCCTCTGCCTTACCCATGACCCTGAGATCACCCACCTTCCCTGTTCCATCTACACATCACAGGAACTTCTGTTTCCCCTGCACTGCACCTGTACCCCCCTAGGCACATCCCCTACATACAACCCTTCATTACCTCCACGGTAAATCCACTTGCATACATACATATATACATACACAAAAGCACACACACATCCAAACATGTTGTGATTCATCTGGAATCCAGGTCATAGCTGAAAGTTGAGAGAGAGCTGAGTGTCAAGTTATTATACAATCTGTGATGAATCCCAGGGTAATGTCACTTCTTCTATGAAGAGACCCTCTTCCCATGAGGCTAAGGAGGTGAGGCCGCTACATGATAGTCCACCTGGGGGTGGTACAGAGCAGGTGCATCTCATGTGGAGGGCAACTCTCTGTGCGATTAGTGACAATAGCCTTAGGATAACGAGGTATTCACCCCCTCCCTTATTGTACCCAATATCCTTTTGCCCCACTATGTATCCTTCGGTCCCCCTTACCTCTATGTATTTCAGTGGAGTAGAGGACTTCATTCATTTTACTGGGACGAGGAAGAGTGTAATTACCCAGGCAGAGCACAAATCATCACTGCCACAAGGAATAGCAGGCAGGGAGGTAAAAGCCAACAGTGGAACCAACACACATACAGTTTAAAAGAAGCAGCCTCAATGAAAAAGTTAGAAAGGCATGCATGCAGGGTCGGGGTCATACCAAAATACTGAATGCAAATATTTCAAAGCCCAAAATGTCAAATGTTGAGACCCCCATTTGATGACGGGATAAGTGAAAACAAAAGGTGGAGTAATATTGAGGGATAATGCAGAGGGTCTCATATGTATGTGGTAAACACGGGTAAAAAAAAATAAAACCGTATTTTGGGCTCAATTTTTTTTTTTCTGCAGTATTCTCATAGATCCTACAGGGTCAAGCCAGACCTGGAGGATCGAGGAACCAGACGTGGGTTCTGTTGCGAATGACCCGAAGGCAAGAAGCCAAGACACTGTCAAGATGTGATTCTTCAAGTGGTCCATGAAACAGGGACCTGGCCATTAACGGAGAGAAGGGAAGTTTGACTGGTGAAACAAGAATGAAAACGCACGCAGCCAGGGACACGAGGGAAAGTCTAATGCGACAGAGCCGCCAAAGACTGAACTCTGACCGCGGCAGCAACACAGAAGCCCCACTATTCTCCCAGGAGAGACCGGAGACCGCACCAAGACTTCCTAAAGGTAGGGAAAATGTTGGAACTACTACTGGGGCATGAAGGAAGCTAAGTGAATTAATAAGGTACATACATACATCACGAGGAGGAAAAGGGATAACAAAAGAGTTAAACAGTTGAAACAGACTTTATGAATGAATATGCATATGTGAAACAGTTCCTTGCAGGAGAGTGCACCAGATCTGTTCAATTGCAAAAGCAAACTGGGGACAGAGGTCCCAAAGAAACAAAATACAGGTTCTGGGACCCATATGAAAGCAGGGAAGTCCCGCCAGTGTACATCAGGGTCTGGAACACATATAGAAAGAGGAGAGGCCTGCCTCAGAAGTACACAGGGGTCAAAGACAACACCAGCACAAAGATACATATAAACAAGGGGCCAAGGCCCAAAGTAAGTCACAGGGTCCTGAAAGAAAATAGAGTGGTATGAAACTCAGAGAAAAGATAAGCAAGCAGGACATAAAATCATGGATACACAGAAACAGCCCACAGGGATCTGGGGCCAAAGCAAGAGAGGACAAGAACAGCAGAAAACAGAAGAAGAGGAATAGGGACGCTTTCCCAAAGAAAGAAATGCTTAGTGGAACTTTAAAATGGACATGTCTGGCAGGATAGGGAACCAAATTTGATGCTACATTGGGGAGCTGGACATATTTTGAACATTGTATTTTTGTGAACAGAATTCCACAGTTAGGTCTGGCAGGATAGTGAACCAGACCTGATGTTCTGTTTATAAACTGAAGCAAGGGTAGAGAAAGAAATTCTCTCGTTTTGTCTAGGAACTGTTTTTTGTATATGTTGGAACAAACATTTAAGTATAGAACTTTTAAGATAATGATTCACGCTCAATAACAAGCATTGTGCTCTTGGGTTAATATCCAGAAACAAGAGGGGACTCCCTCTGGATTAAGAAGACACCCAGTTATCCTTAGTTAGTCTAGAGTGTAAGGGGCGGGAATAGGTTTTGAGTCAAGACGGTGGACATTTTACTTTTCTGGACATCCTGACCGAGTCCTTAGTATTTTTGTTGAGGTGGGGCAAACATCCTAGAAATTGGGCAAGATAGTTTTTCCTTTTATTTTACAAATAAAAGTCTTTGCCAACAAACGTGACACCACTGTGTCAGACTCACACTTCTGCACCCTTACAAGTAAAACTGCCCTTTGGTTGCTAGCAGGCTTGGCAGACATGCCACCATCAAAGCCTCAGAGATGGGATGTGCACCATTGCCGATATTGAGCAATGTAGCTCTCCATTCGTCCTTTTCCTAAGACAAGCAAAGGCTATGTCACAGAACTGTGATGTCATCTTTGATGTCCTGGGTGTCAGTCTTAGCAGAGCACTGTTGTTGCACGAGCTATGGTTGCTTAGCTTACCATAACTTGTCAATTTCTGTGGGGCTTTTGGTTTTTACTTGTAACCAGAATGTCCCTTCAACAAATAATTGAAATAATGAGTGCAACTTAACCATATCGTCCCTTTAACAACTTTTTTCACAGAATATATATAAATATATTCACTGAAAAATCCTTCGTTAAGGTGCAGTTAAGTTGAGCAGATTTAACGCAACAAAACACTTGAAATTTAGCGCATATGGGAAATCATGACCAGCTTAAATTGGCCGTGCCCACTGTACATTTTAAATCGATACCGGCCCACTAGCTATGGCCTGTAGCCATAGTAGTGGCACCAGCTTTCGGAGGTATCCACAGTACATGTTCCCCCAATATGTATCTTTTGGACCCTTTACATGTCTTTCAGGGGCACTAGCCAGGGCCTTCAGCAATGGCCAGTGAGCACAGCCGTGTCCAATATACACATTCCCCCAATCGGTTTCTTTTGGATCTACTAGGTGGTCACGTCCTTTGGCCGTGGCTACCATACATGTCTTACAGGCACACTTAACTGCGCCTTCGGCCCTGATCAGTGATCGCAGTCTTCTGCTGTGCCCACTGTATATTTTAAAACACTACCTTTCTCTCCTACTCTCTTGTCATGGCCTTTGTCAATGACCGTTGCCCCAATAGCTTTCTTCCGGTCCCACTAGCCGTGGCTTTCAGACCCCTGGCCAGTGCAAACAGCCTTCATTCTTGGGCACTCGACATATTGCTTCAATAGTTTTCCTAAACAGGCCCACTAGCCATGTCCTTTGGCCGTGGCCACACCACAAGGTTTCTTTTGGGCCCACTAGCCACGGCATCTGCCATGTTCATTTTCCATATTGCACAATTTGGTTCCTTAAAGTAACCAGGCAGCTATATCCTTTGGCCACACCCATTACCTCCCACCAGACGGTAGCTGTAATTTTTTTTTGTATAAACCTAATTTTTGTAACTATCTTTTTTTTAAACGTGGTGCCTCCTTTTGCCTCTAAAAGTGATAAACCTCATATAAATTAACTAGTCTTGAAGAAGCTACTTTTCAAAGAGCATCATGCCAATCACGGGTTGCTCGGCTCAACCCTAATTCTTCCCCTCTGCATCTTACGTCCTACTTGCTTGCCCTGTCCACCCCATTTCCTCTGCTATCCTGACATCCTTGTGTGTCTCCCTGATGTGCACCGATCTCTTAGTTTCCAGCTAGGTTCTCGCTTTATAAATACCTATGGGCCTCATCAGGAGTTGGGCGGTAGCGCATGCGCTATTACCGCCGGCACTAATAGCCCTACCGCCAAACCCCCCGGCGCTATAAGCACGGGATCACGGGTTTGGCGGAAGGGTTATTGCCCATACCTCATTGGGCCCATTGGGGTATTCCTCATTCCCCATTGAGCCCAATGGGGAAAATGTGCGCTATTACTGCCGGCGGATTTCCCGCCAGCAGTAATCCCTCCGAAAATCGGCAATTTTGCCGCAGATTTCCCCCCAGCTCAGAGCTAGGGGGAAATCCGCCAAAGCCATGATCTGGCGGACCCTTAAATGCGGCGGTAATAGCGCTACCACTGTATTTAAGGGTTACCACCAGATTCGTGATGAGGCCCATAGTTTTCTCTAAGCATGGCTTTGACAAGACAAAAGTATTTCTCATTGCACACTTCTGAAAAACACTGTACAGTGTTACTTTATTTTCTCCCACCTCAGAAAGCAGTTCTTGTGTGCTGCATGACTATATTTGAGCACACCCTGTGTAGTCTTGTGCGCTTTTTTATAAAACTGCAGATCAGGCCGAGTGAACCTTGCAAGTGCATACACTCTTAAAAAAAGTGTTAGACTGAAATATTAGCACCATGTCAATATGCCTCTGCTGGAGACAATCAGGGAGACTAATTGCTGAATATGTTTGATGAATGCATACATTTTAAAACAAACTAATTTAATTTAATATTTATTGTGATTTAGTTTACATTGAAACTTTACACATTAATATAGCTTTTACATAAGAAAAAACATATGAAGAATAAAAGTTATCATAAAAAGGGAACACATAGCAATTTGACTACAGAATTATAAGTAAAGGGAAAAACATCAAATTCCCTGGGCAAACACACCATCATGTCATCATCACAAAGCTTTAAGATAACAATAATCTTGATTTAGTGATAGATCAAGAACCATACAGTGCCTCATAATGACAGCTACTCTACAGGATGGACTTCCAGCATTTGGTTAACATAGCAATGATGGTTTACTATTGTAGCAGTTCCTGTTTGGATGCAAACCCATGACAAATAGCGGAATCACTTAAGCTTCACCAGTGATTATACAGTGATTCATCTTTGTGTCTTCCTATATAGTTAAATTAAGGCTTGTTTCCACCTTCAGCCAAATATTGTACAATGCCGTCATGAGCCTCATGCTGTTGGAATTAATGCAGTGATGCCAAAATAGTTCCTCTTTGATGTATTCATGTTTGTGCACAAAAATGCCCAAACCGAGGTTTATGGCACTTAGCATGTTATGGCATTCAGTCAACAAATGTCTGGCCGTCTCTGGCTGATTCACTTTCTTGCATAGTCGGCAAAGTCCTAGTTCTGGAGCGATCATGTCTCTTCTCCCGGTGACCGTTAGCGTAGGTAGTTGTTTGAGCCTTAAAAGTAAAATGAAACGTCTGAGTCTCACATCAGGGCACAGATTGAGGTAGCTCTGAGATTTTTTAAAGTTGTACAGTCTGTACTGGACAAACTGATAGCTAGCTTTTCAGCTTCTGGAGATGATCGTAGTTCTCGAGCCAGTCCCAGAGATCTGTACGTTTACCCAGGGCCCTCTGTACTTCTTCTGTAACACTACCCACCAGGGTTTGCCACCCAATGGCCATCAGCAATTTGGACATTTGCTCCTTCAAGGGACACGGGGGATCAGCCTTAGAGATCTCTTGATGGACAGCCTTTAGTAGCCCGTTATTGGTTTCACCGCTCATTTTCAGACAGAGTAGGGCTCACTTTTTTAAAACTAGAGCTTTCAACGAGGTCAGCCCCAATTCTAATCTTATTATTGCCATAGGAATTCCTGGTGTTAGGCCCAGGATAGAGCGCCAAAATGTTCCTTCTATCACCTGTAACCATTTCAGGTTGAGGAGAGATTCCAAACGATAGGTGATCATAGGGGACAATACTTGAACATAAAGTTGATGTGTGCCCCAGATAGTAAAACCTCCCTGATTTACTGTGAATCTGTGGAACACAGTGGTTAATTGTGCCGCTCTTGAAATGCGTGACTGTTTGCATATTCCATAGTCACCGATGGTCTCAAATTCGCCCCCTAAATAATGATAATGAGGAGTGTAGGCAATGATATCGAGGCCCACTCTAAGCTGTACACGAGAAGTATTCTTTTTGGTAAATCTCATGACCTTAGTTCTTTCCAGGTTAATTTTAAGGCCGTTTCTCTCGGTGTATTCCCACAGGGCAAAGGCCGACCTACGTAGCCCACTGATAGTGTGGTCAAGTATTAATAGGTCGTCAGCGTAGGCAAGAACAGGACAGATGGAATCTCCTATTTTCGGTGGGCAGTTTGTCGCAGCCCTAATGGCCACGGGGATGTCATATACGTATTGATTATATATTAAAGGAGCCATGACACAACCTTGTTTGTCCCCCCTGTTTTGGAACACGTTTCTGCTGGTATGACCTTCCTGGTCCAATTTTACTTTTACAGAGGTATTCTGATGGAGCAATCTGAGATAGTAAGTCAGGCCCTCAGGGCAGCCCATTGATTTTAGCTTCTGCCAAAGACAATCTCTGGGAATAGAATCGAATGCCACAGAGAAGTCTATATAGAGGGCATATAATGGAGGCTGCCCCCCTGATCTTGCTCGTGTCCTTAGGAGGTCCATAACCATGATGTTGTGCGCCGTGGAGTAGCCCTGCCTAAATCCATTCTGGAATTTGCAAAGTATATCAGCTTGCTCTGCCCAGAGCTGCAGCTCCTTTAATAAGAGTGAGGCAAATATCTTCCCCGTGGCATCTAACATTGAAAGGAGTCTATAATTACTGGGGTCCGCTCGATTGCCCTTTTTAAAGACTGGTATAAGAACCGCTGTTTGCCATGATCGAGGTATTTTCCCCTCATTTAAGATCTTTTTAAACATGATAATTAGTAGTGATGCCCAAAATTCGGGATGAGACTTCATCACAATGTTTGCTAGTCCATTAGGGCCTGGGGCACGTGAGGATTTTAATTCCATAATTATATTTATCACCATTTCATAAGATGCATTAATAAGAGGCGTTAACGGCATAATGATCAATGGGTAGGATTCTTCCGTTATTTCCTTCGCATTTCGATTATCAAGGAATGATATCCATGTTTTGGCCTTAATAGGGTTAACTAATGGGCCTTATACAGTGCCCTGCGCTTCACCCAGCAAAGAACATATATTACGGGTTTTACCTGTACAAATCGTATTTACTAGCCTTTGCCAAGACAAGATTTTATCAGATTTTCTTTTGGCCTTGATAAGAGCTCTATATCTTTTTTTGACACTCCTTACCTTGATATAATATTGGTCTGGGGCACATGCTTGTTTCTTGGCCAGCCGAAGTTCTGCTCTACACTCTCTCTTGGCATCTCTGAGAATGTTATCAAAAGGAGGCTTTTTTTCCCCCAGCTGGTCATGGCCTCTATACGACAAACTGCATGATTCTCAACAAAGGAGTAGATCCAATTTTCGATGGAATTAATCGTCATCTCCCCAAAACTCAGTAGAAGTAGTAAGTTGTCACTAGTCAAAGCTGCCACAGCGTGGGCCACATTTTTATCCGACCAGCTGATCCGTGAGCCTACTTTGAAGGTTGTTGTTTTGTTTTCTTTTTGACCATATCAGATATTTAGCTTTCCTAATGTTTATTTCAAGACCCAACCTATCAACTTTCAGATCAAATATGATGAAATCGTTCTGCCGACCATGAGGTGTTTTACTAATTAAGACTGCATCATCAGCGAAGTTGAGGATTCCTATACGCTCTCCTCCTAACTGTGGAGTGCTCATAGCAGTACTACTAATAACATCAGCTAGTTTATTAATGTATAAACAAAAGAGCAGGGGGAACAAAGCACACCCTTGCCTCACTCCCCGATTAACGCGGAATCAAGATATTCACTCACCGCCTGCCCCTTATCTTACCCAGACAAATATTTCCCTATACAGATTGCAGATGGCAGTTACTAGATTGAAAGTAACAGCCATTCCAAGCAGGTAAACTATTTCAAATCTTTCCTGTGTGAAAGGCAAAGTTTACATCCAGTTAGTGTGGCGCGTTGGATTCTTCTCCCCAGGAGTACAGGGATGCATAGGAGTACCATGGCCCACTTCCCTACAAACCAGATCAAGTGCTGTTTTTTGTTGTTGTTGTATTTGTTTATTATTTGTATCGCGCACCAAACTCAGGAGTAACTGGGCACTTGAAAAACTTGGGGTTACAGACATGGATAACTGTAGTCAGAACATATATCAACAACAAAAGGACCCTGGTTACAGATGGGTCAAACAATAGGATGCAGGTATGAAGTGCCACAGGTTGGTAAATGCTATTATGATGAATGCATTGTATTCAGCCAGTTTTTTGTGTTGGATTGATGGGTATGGGTAAGGAGTTCCAGTGTTTGGCTGCTTGTACTGGAAAACTGGCTCCTCCTGCTGATTTAAGATTGAATCTAGGGACCACTAGCCTGAGGGACTGAGACGATCTTGTAGAGCGTGTGGGTTGGTGGATGCAGACTTTTTCTGTCAGGTGTTAAGGGGCAGTGCTAGTATGGCATTTGTATGTGATGGCCAGGGTGCTTAGAGTGATTCTTTCTCGGATGGGTAGCCAGTTAGCATCTTGTCTATGTGTGGAGATGTGACATAATCTGGGGAGGCTCAGTGCGGCTCTGAATGAATTGTTTTGGAGAACCTGCAGCTTGTTTAGGTTATGTTCTGAAGAACCTAGGAAGAGTGTGTTGCAGTAGTCGATTTTGGATAAGGCAAGTGCTCTGGCCAGTGTTAGGCAACTAGCTGTGGATAGCTAATGTTTACAGCTGTAGATCAGTTTGTTGGTATGTGCTGTGGAGGATGAAATACTATTAACCTGCTTTTTGAGAGAGAGGGTCGAGTCAAGGTAAACCCCCAACATTTTTATTTCTTTAGAGACATTGATTGTATTGCCATCAATGATGAAAGAGGAGTATTTGGGATTGAGTTTATTCAGGCGAGCCTGAGTACCCACAATTATTAACTCGGTCTTATCATCATGGATTTCAAGATAGATGTTAATTAGCAATTTGGAATCTTGGTCGTAGCAACCAGTGAGGTGAATGAGGACTTGAGTGTCGTCTGCATAGTTTGTGTAGACGACACCCAAGTTATCCAGGCGGTCGAAGAGGAGCTTCATGAAGATATTGTAAAGTGTGGGTGATACACAGGATCCCTGAGGCACAACACACGATATTGGGGTCAGTTCGGCTGAGGCTGAAGGAGAGAAGACTCTGGTCGTCCGGTCAGCTAGGAAAGATTTAATCCAGTCAGAGGCATTGGAAGAGAAAGCTGCAGCTGTAGTGAGGTGCTCGGTTAGGATTTGGTGGTCGACAAAGTCGTAGGCTGCAGAAAGGTCAAGTAGTAAGAGGAGAGCTAGCTTGCCCTTATCCTTCGCCTCATCCATTTGGATCTTTAGATCCAAAAGTGCTGTCTCCGTACCATGTCTGGGTCTGAAGCTAAATTGCCTAAGGCCAAGAAGGTTGTTTTCCTCTAGATGTTTCTGGATTTGCAGATATGCCACCCGGTCTAAGATTTTTAGAAGGAAGGGGACGGTAGTGATGGGCCTATAGTTGGTGGGGACATTAGGGTCAAGGTTAGTTTTTTTTAGGAGAGGCATGACCCAGGCTTCCTTGAGGTTAATAGGAACCTGATTGGAGGAGAATGAGGAGTTTATCAGGGAGGTGATGAAAGGGGCTAAGTCTTTTGCTCTAGCCTTGATAATCTTGGCAGGGCATACGTCACCTTGGCAGTGGGAAGGTTTCAGACTTTTTATGATGACTTCTACTTCCTTAGGGGTTACTTGTGAGAAGGAGAAAGGATTGCAGGTGTGGGAGGAGTTCTTTGGGGTAGTCTGAGTGGGCTGGGAGCCTGTAAGATTAGCCTTTTTTGCTTTGATCTTATTTTGGAGTAATGTTATTTTGTCTGCGAGGGGTTGTTGGATTTTGCTGCACCAATCAGTGTTTTTGTTGCAGTCTTGTGTGGGAGGCACCGGGGATTCAAGCTCTTTTAGTATACTGAAGAGTTCTTTGGATCTGGATTTGGCATTTCGGATTCTGGAGTTGTAGGTGTCTTTTTTTTTGCAGCAAGTATGGCCGCTTTATAGATGGAGGAGGCTGATGTAAAGGCTGTTTGTTGGAAATGGAAGGTGCTTTGCGCCAAATAGATTCAGCTGTTCTTTTTGCATTCCTGAGTTTTTTTAGTTTGGGGGTGAACCATTTGTTAAGGTGGGCCAGAGGTTTGGCTTTCCTGAGTTTAAGGGGGGCTGCACTGTCTAGGGCAGATTTAGATGTTTGAGGATCTATACAAATCAAGTACAGGGTTAGGTCGCGTAGCTGTACGAGTTTCTGTCGGAGCAGTGATAAGCAAAATACTTAATCTATCGTGCTAGTATCTGCCATAAACCCAACTTGTAATTTTGACAGAGCTTGACTCACCCAAGCCTCCAATCTTTGGAGCAGAAGCTTGCC
Organism: Ambystoma mexicanum; assembly: GCF_040938575.1. Lineage (NCBI taxonomy): Eukaryota > Metazoa > Chordata > Amphibia > Caudata > Ambystomatidae > Ambystoma > Ambystoma mexicanum. Next base: position 145,305,352 of record NC_090934.1, read on the forward strand.
ATGAATTTTAGAACCAGGTTCTAACGTTGAAACTGGGCTAAAGTGTGAGGCAAGATTCTGGTCACTTTTTAAAAAAAAATTGGGTGTTCATGTCTGCACCTTTCCAGGTGTGTGGTATTAGAACATGATTAGTAATACCATTACACACCGTTTATAAAGTGAGGGGATTAAAATCAATGGTTCCCTTTGGGAAAATCTGTGGGTATCCTATCTAGCCCTGTGGCCTTGTTCCTATTTTGTCCTGCTTAAGCCAACTCTATTTCTTGAGTAGTAATATTCATTGGAAGATTAATAACAAAAGGAACAATATGTCTTACTATCGTAGGAATGGAAACAACCTAATAAGGTTAATTGTAAATCAGTGTGAAGTAGTTTCCCCAGATGTCACTAGAGATATAAATATCTATATTAGCTGAACAGCTCCCTGTCCCTCTGCCCACTGTATTAAAAAAGGAATACCCATCATTGTTATCAGAAGCCTTTTTCAAATGAGCTAATCTGTTATCTCCTCTCTCCTTCTCTGCCTTTCCCCTGTTCTCCCCTGACGAGGATTCTAGACAAGTCCGACCTATGCAAGTCTTGTCATAACAGGTTCACCCCTGTTCCTACAAAACCATCAAGGACCACATTGAAACCCTGGCTCCTGTTCTGACTAATGTCTGCAACCACTCCTTTGCCACTGGAGTCTTCCCCTCCCCTCTTAAGCACTCCCTTCAGCACCCTCTTCTTAAGAAACCCTCTGCCGACCTCTCCTGCCCTGATAACTACTGCCTAATCTCCATCACTCCTTTCCTGGGCAAACTCCTGGAAAATCTGCCCATCTCCCAGCTAAATCATCACACTGAATCTGTTGGTTGTCTCCATGAACATCAGTCTGGCTTCAAAACTGTCAGAAGCATGGAAACTGCTCTCCTGAACATCCGTGAAGACCTGTCTCCAATCTTGATTCCAACACGCCCTGTGTCCTCATCTTACTTGATCTCTCTTCTGCCTTTGACACGGTCAACCATGTCATCCTGCTCAACCGTCTCCATGATAACCTGGGTATCACTGATCAGGCTCTGGCTTGTCTGACCTCCTTCCTCTCCGATCGACCCTCCCAGGTCCAACTTTGGTCCTTCCTCTCCTCTATCTGTATCTCTACTTTAATATTAGGAATATTAAAGGAGATACAAGCTGTTGATATATAAAACCTTCCCCAGTTCAACATACTTTGTGTTGTGTTTGTAAAAGTCTTTTTTATAAATATTAAAAAAGGAGTCACATGTTGGTTGAAGTCCTACCTTCTACTCACACTTTCTCGCAGTTGTTGCAGCCCGACTTTGCACAGACATTGCGCGGGTACTGGGGTGCCGCTGTAGTGGTTTGAGACCACTCCAGCTGGTGTGGTCTAAAAAGTGTGTGGGACCACTCGGTCCAAACGGTAGCCAGGAATCCTCCGTCAGCATTAGCCACAAAATCAGCGACTTTGCAAATACTTAACTTGGGCTGATGTGTATTAAGAGCAGCAGCAATGGGAGGACCCTCAATTGCATGATTGAACTGCAAATAACGCGCAACCTGCTTCAGGGTGACCCTACTTTTCTGGAGCTGGGGCTTCCAAGATCTACAATAAGGGCTTCTAAACCCAAAATAATAATTCCCATTGATTACTTGTAAAAGAGATCCCCCAACAGCTATCCTTTGCTTAAGGCACTGCCGCACGACCCGCACCATCACCTTAATGTTGAAACTGTTCACCTCCAGCCCTTTTGCTACACAATGGGACACACAGGTTCTCATGCAACTCACTTAGAAACCGTGTGTCCCTCGCCGAGGGGGCTTGTGCATGTCACTTATTTGCATCATATGCATGCAAACTCATGCGTACCACTCAAGAGGGAGCTTGCTCACCCCACTGATAGAGACATGTGGATAGGACTGAAGTGAGCGCGTTTATCCCAACAAAAGGGTTCGCTTGACCTTCACTGACAAGCACCTGAGCACCTCGTCGAGATGATTTGCTGCTGGGCATCTAGCTGTGGGGGGTATATGAATCTCACTGAGGAGCTTCTGCATGACACAGGGAGATTCCCACCTCTCGCTCATCTCCCTATCAGTTTCATGGCCCTTGCCCTTTAAGTGACCTTTGTCCCTCACAGGGGCTATTGTTCCCCCCAGGTACTGAATATACTTACGCTGCCCATTAAATCTCCCATGCCCCTGTCCCTAACAGTACCCTCTATCCCTTACAGAATCCCTGTATATCAGTGTGCCTGCCATCCCATACTACACCATTAGCCTTACACATCAACCCGACGCCACACAGACCCTTATCCCTCACAAGATTGGCTATCCCTCACACCCTCACATTCCTTCATGCTCCCCATCCCCAGACAGTGCATGTGCCCCTCACTATGCCCCTCTCACTGCTTCTCAAGGCAGGCTCGGCTCCTAACAGAGCCCTCTACTCCCTACAGCATCGTGTGCCCTCTGTCCCACACAACACCATTACACATGCACATGCACGACAGCCCCTGCCCACACATCAGCCCATGCTACACAGACCCCTATCCCTCACAAAGCTGGCTATCCCTCACACCTTCATAGTCCCCATCCCCTCACTGTGCCCCACTCCCTGCTCCTCAAAGCATTATTTGCTGATAAGAGTGCCCCTGCTCTGCTTGTCACTATGATCCCCTTCTCTTGCTGTCCTATTTAACCCCTCTGAAGATTCCTAAATTGTGTATTTGTATGTTTGTAGTGTTGTTGTTTCTCTCATACTGTCCCCTGTTCCAGACTATATTCCCTTTCCCACACTATGTATCTGACCCTCAAAGCCTCCTTCCATGCCTGTTCCTCACAGTCCCCTTCCATGCATGTTCCTCACATTCCCCTTCCATGCCTGATCCACACAGTCCCCTTACATGCCTGATTCTCCCCTAACATGCCTGTTCCTCACAGTCCCCTCCCATACCTGATCCTCCCCTTCCATCCCTGATCCTCACAGTCCCCATCCATGCCTTATCCTCACAGTCCCCTTCCATGCCTGAATCTCCCCTTCCATCCCTGATCTTCTCAGTCCTCTTCCATGCCTGTTCTTCACAGTCCCCTTCCATCCCTGATCCTCACAGTCCCCCATGCCTGTTCCTCACAGTCCCCTACTATGCCTGTTCCTCACAGTCCCCTTCCATGCCTGCTCCTTACAGTCCCCTTCCATGCCTGATCCCCCACTTCCATCCCTGATCCTCACAGTCCCCCATGCCTGTTCCTCACAGTACCCTTCCATGCCTGATCATCACAGTCACTTTCTATGCCTGCTCCATACAGTCCCCTTCCATGCCTGATTCTCCCCTTCTATCCTTGGTCTTCTCAGTCCTCTTCCATGCCTGTTCCTCACAGTCTCTTTCCATGCCTGATCCTCACAGTCCCCTTCCATGCCTGATCCTCACAGTCCCCTTCCATGCTTGTTCCTCACAGTCTCCTTCCATGCCCGATCCTCACAGTTTCACACCACGTTCCTGTCATAGCGATTCCTGACACTCATAGACACCACCATCTCTCGCTGCGCAATCTGATTGAGGCTTCCAATTGGCTTGGGTCCCAATGAAAAAGTGTCCACCCGTCGCAAATAGCAATTTGTTTCTTTTGTGACAGACTGTTTGTATCGTACCCAGGAGGGAGTTTTTTTGCAAATTGTACACTTTAAAGAACATGTTCTCAGTAACTCTGGTCAAAAGTATCAGCAGAAGAGTGAAGTAACTCATCAAACTGTCCCACTTTGACCGAAAAAAACCTGCCCACGCTAGCATTTTGGTTCTGCACTTCAGTCCTCACAGTGATTACCCATTTGTCCATCACAGTCTCCATCAGATCCTGACTGCATCCCTGTGCCTCACACTGCTACATGCTTCCTGCATCCCTCGCATTGAAGTTCATAAGTAGGGTGCTCTTATATAGCGCACTGCCAGCAGATATGGCGGCCTGTATGCTTTTGCCAGTGCTTGTTTCTGTTTGCTTGTGTCCGTTTACCCCAGCATCTTGCTTCTCACCTCCCGCTATGAGAACAAAAGAGAAGGAGGCGTCTGCTTTTGTGTTAATGCACCGACGCTCTGGAACTCTCTCCCAGCAGCCATCACAAATGAACAATCATACACGGCTTTAAAAAAGCTTGGAAACACTTGGATTATTGACAAATGAGACTAGTGCTTATATCAAATGTACCTTCTACTTCTCTCTATTGTACTAATCGCAGTGATACCCCAGGGTATGGCAGGGTAGGGTGTGATACCCCAGGGTCTGGGCGTTACAAAAATGTTATAAATAAATAAAATATAAATACAATCCCCATGTAAATAACATCTCTGATAACACTTTTTACTCACCTTTCCACTTATAACATACTCAATATATTTTATTTGTTCTTGTTATTTCCTAACAGTAAAACAACATCTTTTAACTACTTTGCTGACGCTCCTATACACAAACCAAAATATGTCCCCACACACAATTCAAAAAACGTTAGGAGAGCCCAAATATGAACATTTTATTTCCAAAAATGAGCCGATGAGTCTGCCTATTTTCTGAGAAGTGCCAACATTTTCTCACCAGGTTCTTTTTTGTAAAATAGACTTTCTCTGTTCTTATTGATCATTTTCTTTAAACGAGCCTAACAAATATAACTTCCTCCAATTGAATCCCACAGCTAAACTGATATAAAGTTAACCTTGTTATACGTATTGGCAGAACATTGAAGTAAATATCATAGTACCTCAGGGAATGTGATAGCCCATTGATTTCTTTAAGGAAATAATACATTGCCATATAAGGCGCGTTGCCTTCCCTGTGGCTTACAATACTGGCTGTACAGTAATCTGAAAAAATGCTTACCTTGTCCAACACAGCGCCAGAAAACCCCGTCCTTAAGTCCCCAAGGAACTCTGGCCCTTTGCATAAATCTTGTACAGTCCCAACAATCAATTTTCAATTTTAATTATTTTTTCAGACTCCAGATCGGAACGTTACCACCCCACCCCCATGCAAAAGTTAACAGTTGAATATGTTCCGCGCATGCGCAGCGTGCGCAACCTTTAAGAAAATCGGATTTGCTTCTGCATGATGGGTAAGGTTAGATTATGTTGCATACGGGTAATCAATAACCTAATACATTCTCCCAGAGCCTTCTGGAGCTCTCCTTCATCGTCGGCTCACGCACCTTTCTGTAGTAGATTGAGGGCGGCCTTGTATTTGCCCTTCAAAAAGGGGGGGGCCGTTGAGAGTAAATTATCATGCAACATCCACAAAGAGTGCTTCAGCCATGAAACACCATGGTGTGTGAACACATAACAAGAGCATAAACATTTGAGTGTTTTCACATTTTCATATGTTAAAAAACGACCAACAGCTTTCTGGTGCTTGCATATTCAAGGAAATAGATTTATTAAAAAAAAATAAAAAAAATAAAGAAAAACCTCACTAAGAATAACATGTTTTAAAGTGGGCTAGTCCGCTATAAAATGCAGGCAATACTGGCTCCTGCATTTTTACTGAACACTCCTACTTTGCTGGTAGGGGTTCTGGTCACCCAGCAGGCCTAACCTGCTGGTAGTTCAGGCCTCGACTGGAAAATAATTGCCGCAATTACCAGCACCGGTACTACAGGACTCAATGGAATGGGAACTTACCGCAGTTGCTGGCATCTGTAAAATCCTGGTAATACCGGGATATCGGGTGCTGGTAACCCGCCAGAATTACTCGCATGTGGCAAACCCGTAATGAGCCTCAAAGACTGGGGGCCAGATTCTCAAAACATGCTTGATGCTACCGAGGAAATGCTCTAGGAGGTCATAGGACATTTGCAACTCAATGCACAAAGGGAAGTTGAATGTGTGCAGGATGCCCTTTTGACCCTCTGTGAACATTTCCAAACGGGGGCGATTCTGTATATTTCATTGTGCATCCCAAATCCGGGATGCACATTGAAATGGGCAGAAAATTGCCACATTCTCCTGGACCGGTGCATGGGAGGCTCAATGCATGACATGGTCATTTCTGACCCTGTGAAGCATTTTGACAAAAGCGTGGTAGTAGTGTTATAAAGCGCTGCTTTCACACATGCATATCTAGTTTTCAAACAGAGAAATATATATACATATATTTGAATGTATTTACAATTCACAAAGACGGGCCCTTTAACGTCCCATCCCTGTGAAATGTGCTTCCAGCACCTACGTGTGTGCTGGGAGCCAGTTCTGCACATGCTGGAGGGCTGGCCTGTACATCATTTATGCTGCAGCATAGTCCCCTGTAAATCTGCTGGTCTCCTTTAAGAAGAAAGTCACCTGTGCATTCCAACAATGAGACATCTAAAATGAACATATCCTCTGCGCTATTTTTAGATGCCCCATTTGAAAAGAATCCGGCCCATATCTTACTATATATTTCGGCCACTGTTGACAACATCTGTCACAAAATCCTACTAAAAAAACTAGCGAACAATGAAGTAAAGGGCGTTGTCCTGTCATGTATGAGCCGATTCCTGACGGAAAAAACCCAGAAACTACTCTAATGGCCACTTCGCGGTCACTTCCTTGCTAACTGACATGTGGAGTAGCCCAAGGATGCGGCCTCTCACTTCTTCAAAGTATGCTTGAGTCTGTTGCTGGATCTTATTAACGGGGCAGTTCTAGCATGCCTCAACTATGCAGATCACACAAATCCTTTACAAACTCAACCATTACCCAACAATAAACACCCCTAACTTCAGCACGTTCCTTGCACATGGTGTAACGCTCACCTGATTCCCGTAGAGGCGCCGGTCTTGACTGGGCGTATACCGTATCTTCAAAGGTGATGTGTAACACACGGCTGGCTCTTTGGGCTGGACCTCTGTGCACTGTATGTCTGACTCGAAGGGTAAGATGTCTGCAGATAGAAAATATGGGATTAAGGAACTGGGTTATTGAATGTCTCTCTCTTCTTCCCTTTCTCTTCTCCTGTAGAACCCCAAAGGTTAACGCTCTCACCTTAGGTAAGTGAACGCCGTGCTCTCCATCTGCCTCGGGGCAGGGTGCTGTAACCAGTTTCTTCACTGGATAAGGGGAGCAGGCCTCTTGACTTCAGAGGACTGCTGTCCGTCGTTTACTGCACGAACGGTAAGTTTCGAGTAATTCTAATGTCTTTAAAGTCTTTAGTAATGATGTCTCTTGTTTTGCAGGGTTCCGGCGATGGCGGATGACGGGCTGAAGTGAGTTGAAAATGGAGCCCGTGTGATGAATAGAAGCGCCTGGAAGCACGTAAGTAAGCGCTTGTTGCCTGCTTCACGATGCGCTCTAACTGTCTTTTTATTTTGCAGGTACAAGTTTGGAGCGGCTGCAGGGTGCCGGAATACCCACTGGGTTAGATGTGGAAAGGAGTAATGGCACGTGAGTATTAAAGTTCCCCAATGTCTTTAAACGCACCTTGTTTTGTTTTTCAGATGCGGGATGCAGCGCCGAAGGCCTCCGGAGCGTGCGAAGAGTTGGTAAGCTTTTGTCTTTCAGATGCCGGAATTCAGTGTGAAGACCTCCGTAGCGCACGAAGAGTAGGTAAGCCTTTGTCTTTCAGATGCCGGAATGCAGCGCGAGGCGTTGGTGACAGCCGATGGACCAGGTAAGTGAAGAGCTGTCACTGAAGACCGTAATGCTAACCTGTTCTTTCTTGTCTTTATAGGTGTTGCTGAAGACTGGATTCAGGATGGTAAGCCTTTTCCCTTAGGCCCAGGATCAGATGCAGAAGACACGATGAGCGTTCTGCTGCAGAGGATGCAGAATAACGCAAAGCAAGATTCATCCATCGGGTGTGGTTTAAATAGCCTCCTGTAGTGCTTAGGTGTCTCCTTCCACAGCCACGCCTAGGTAAGAAAAGAGTTCCTGCTTTCCAGAAGAGTTCCAGTGTTCTGAATCTAGGGAGTGGCTCCTGCCCCACCCAACAGGAAAAGTAGTTCCAAACAGAAGAGGATCAGAGGCTCAACTGGCAGGCAAGTAAGCAGCATGGTCTGCTGCAGGTAAGTCCACCCAAGCATTATGAGCCCGGCGCTTCCAGCGCTGGGACTGGGCATATTTATGAGCCTGGTGCCACTGGCGCCAGGACTGGGTCCAAAAGGTCCCAATTGGGACTGGTTGGCACTCGGAACCTGGGTTATGGATCTGCTTCCAAGGGAGTTGGGAAAACCCTGACCTTTTGGAAGCAGAGATCATGACAGTACCCCCCCTCAAGGCCCCTCCCAAACCGGGCTTCTCCGGGGGTTTTGACTTGTCAGGAAATGTACGGTGAAATCTTTTGATTAGGCGAGGAGCGTGGACATATTCAGCAGGTTCCCAGGATCTCTCTTGGGGGCCGTAGCCTTTCCAGTCAATTAGGTAAAATAGTTTAGATTTGGAGATCTTGGAGTCCAGAATGCTTTTGACTTCAAACTCGAGTTCTCCATCAACTAGGATAGGTTTTGGAGATTTAGTTAGTCGGGTTTGAGGTTGCACGGGTTTTAATAGAGAGACGTGGAAGACCGGATGTATCTTCATGTGCGGGGGCAAGTCCAACTTGACCGCTACTGGGTTTACTATGGTAGTGATGGAATAGGGACCAAGGTATCTTGGGTTGAATGTGCGTGGCCCTTTTAGAGGTAGATACTTGGTGGATAACCAGACTTGATCCCCTACTTGATATTGAGGGGCTTCCTTCCGATGCTGATCTGCTCCTTTCTTGTATTGTTCTTTAGCCCTTTGAAGGTGAGAAACAGCTTCCTTAAAGGCTTGGGTGATTGTAGAATGCAGGTAGTCTACAGCTGGTGTTTCAAGATCTTGGAGGGGATCCAACTCCGAGGTTCGAGGGTGACTGCCGTACAAAAGAAAAAACGGGGTTTTCCCAGTTCCCGAATGGACAGAGTTATTGTAGGCATATTCGGCTATCCAAAGGATGTCTTTCCAAGTTTTTTCAGTTTGTTGCAGCATGCAGCGTAAATACTGTTCCAGAGTTTGATTGGTCCTCTCGGTTTGTCCGTCGGTCTGAGGGTGGTGACTGGTCGAAAGTCTCACATCAATTTGAGCCGACCGACAGCAACTTCGCCAAAAATGAGAAATAAATTGACTACCTCGATCCGAAATTAGAACCGAAGGAAAACCGTGCAGTCGGACGATGTTTTCGAGAAATTCTCGGGCCAGAGTTGCTGCTGTTGGCAAGCCTTTGAGCGGAATGAAATGCGCCATCTTGGAGAATAAGTCCACGATTACTAGAATCGTATTGTATCCGGAGCATGGAGGTAGATCGGTGATGAAGTCCATAGAAAGCGTATGCCAAGGGCGAGGTGGGATGTCAATAGGGCGTAAGAGGCCTGCTGGTCTTTCCTTTTGACTCTTGTTTTGGGCGCATACTCCACAGGACATTATAAAGTCTCTGATATCTTTTTTCCAAGACGGCCACCAGAAGTAGCGCTTGATCTTTTCTGAGGTCTTGGCCATACCGGGATGTCCTTCCATTAAACAATCGTGATAACAAGAGATTACTTTTTTCTGTAAATCTGTGCTGGGTAGGTATAATCGTTCTTGGAAATACAATAAGTTGTCCTTTACTGCAAAGTCCTTTCCCTGCAGATGCCAATTCTGTATGTCTGCTGGAGTTACAAGTTGCCTGGCTTTATCCTTAACTTCCTCTATGGATTCTGTGGCGATTACACCCAGAATTCTTTGTTCGGGAATGATTGGTACAGGTTTAGGGTTGATCAAGTGTTCTTCCACTCCCATCCGAGAAAGGGCATCAGCTTTACTGTTCTTTGTACCAGGTCGATAGGTAATTATGAAGTCAAACTCGGCAAAGAATAATGCCCAACGGAGTTGTCTAGAGGATTTGGCTTTTGCGGTTTTCAAATATTGCAGGTTTCAGTGATCCGTAATCACAGTAACAGTGTGTCGGGCCCCCAGAAGATAATGCCGCCGAGCCTTAAAGGCAGACTTGATAGCCAGAAGTTCCTTGTCAGTAATCGTGTAATTGATTTCAGGAGGCGAGAATTTGCGGGACCAAAATGCCACGGGATGCAACTGATTGGTTACCGGGTCCTTTTGTGATAGAACTGCCCCCATGGCAAGGCTTGAAGCATCAGTTTCCACGATGTAGGGGAGTTCGGGGTGAGGGTGTTTTAAGATTGGTGCAGAGATAAATTTAGTCTTCAAATCCTGGAAAGCTTGTTCCGCCTCGGTAGACCATTCAAAACGTTTGTTTTTCTTTAACAAGGCAGTGATGGGCTGGACTATTCGAGAGAATTCGGGGATAAACCTGCGGTAAAAGTTAGCGAAGCCTAACATGCTTTGCACACCTTTTACGGAGGATGGTGATGGCCATTTGAGAACTGCATCGACCTTCTTTGAATCCATACGCACTCCGCCAGGTGATAATATGAATCCCAAGAATTCAACTTCAGTCACGTTGAAAACACATTTTTCTAACTTAGCGAAAAGTTTGTGTTGACGCAATCTTTCGAGGACCATTTTCACGTGTTTCCGATGTTCAGATTCCGATGAAGAATAAACGAGGATGTCGTCAATGTAAACAACAACACACACATCTATGAGCTCTCTGAGGACATTGTTCATAAAATATTGAAAGGCGGCCGGGGCATTGCAAAGTCCGAAGGGCATGACCTGATATTCAAATAGCCCATACTTGGTGCGGAAGGCCGTCTTCCATTCATCGCCCTCTTTTACTCGTACCAAGTGGTAAGCTCCTCTAAGATCCAGCTTTGTATATATGCATGCTTTTCTGACTTGGTCCAGGAGTTCAGGGATCAAAGGTAACAGATATCTATTCTTAACGGTGATCTGGTTCAGGGAGCGATAATCTATACAAGTTCTAAGGTCTCCTTCCTTTTTTGGAACGAAGAACAAAGCTGAAGAAGCAGGGGACTTGGAAGGACGAATAAACCCATTTGCCAGGTATTGATCCAGGTATTGTCGAAGGTGAAGGTTCTCAGGCTCGGTGAGGGCATAAATTCTACTACAAGGAGGAGTAGATCCAGGTATCAGGTCTATCTGGCAGTCATAAGACCTATGGGGAGGTAGAGAGTTAGCCTGATCCTTCCGGAAAACATCTTGGTATTCTAGGTATTCTCAAACTTGGAACGATCGGCCTTCCTGTTCTGCAGTCTGTGATCTATTTGAACGACTAAGTCTATATAGTCCGAACAATCTTGTGGGGGATTCACTACTTGGGCTAACACATCTTTGAGCTCTCCACGTAGACCTCTATAAAACAGCGTAATCCTTTTGTCCTCAGGCCATTGAGTTTCCACTATCAGTCTGTTGAAAGATGCAATATAAGCCAAAAGGTCTTGATTACCTTGTCGCAACAAAAGAAGCTCATTGTCCAAGGCCTGCCCCTGTGAATGTCTTGCGAACAGTTTTTCCATACTGAGCTGAAAAGCTTGAAAATCATGGAGGACCGGATCATCTTGATTTACTAGAGGGATCGACCAGTCTGCCGCATTGCCACTAAGGTACGAAAGCACGAAAGCTACTTTAGCTTGATCAGTTGGAAAGGCTGCTGGCCGGCATAAGAAATGCAACCGCCACTGATTGATAAATACTGCAAACCTCTTTGGGTCACCAGAAAATCGTTCAGGCGGAGCCAGAGGTACATTCCCAGGTAGGTTGATCTGCACTGGATTCATAGAGGATGTAGAAGGAAGATTTCCCCCAGATGCGGGTAACGGGGTCTGTCCGGCTTGTGACTGTAGCAATTGTCTAGCGAGATCATCTGTTCGCTCCTTGGAAATAATCAGTTCCCTTCTTAGAGCATTCGTTTCCTGACGGGCTGCATGCACTTCTGCCCTTAGTTCCCCAAGTAACTGGGCTAGCTGGTCGGTATCCGAGGTTTCCATAGCGCCTGGACGGGAGTTTTGTGGTAGGCTTTGCGTTCTGTAACGCTCACCTGATTCCCGTAGAGGCGCCGGTCTTGACTGGGCGTATACCGTATCTTCAAAGGTGATGTGTAACACACGGCTGGCTCTTTGGGCTGGACCTCTGTGCACTGTATGTCTGACTCGAAGGGTAAGATGTCTGCAGATAGAAAATATGGGATTAAGGAACTGGGTTATTGAATGTCTCTCTCTTCTTCCCTTTCTCTTCTCCTGTAGAACCCCAAAGGTTAACGCTCTCACCTTAGGTAAGTGAACGCCGTGCTCTCCATCTGCCTCGGGGCAGGGTGCTGTAACCAGTTTCTTCACTGGATAAGGGGAGCAGGCCTCTTGACTTCAGAGGACTGCTGTCCGTCGTTTACTGCACGAACGGTAAGTTTCGAGTAATTCTAATGTCTTTAAAGTCTTTAGTAATGATGTCTCTTGTTTTGCAGGGTTCCGGCGATGGCGGATGACGGGCTGAAGTGAGTTGAAAATGGAGCCCGTGTGATGAATAGAAGCGCCTGGAAGCACGTAAGTAAGCGCTTGTTGCCTGCTTCACGATGCGCTCTAACTGTCTTTTTATTTTGCAGGTACAAGTTTGGAGCGGCTGCAGGGTGCCGGAATACCCACTGGGTTAGATGTGGAAAGGAGTAATGGCACGTGAGTATTAAAGTTCCCCAATGTCTTTAAACGCACCTTGTTTTGTTTTTCAGATGCGGGATGCAGCGCCGAAGGCCTCCGGAGCGTGCGAAGAGTTGGTAAGCTTTTGTCTTTCAGATGCCGGAATTCAGTGTGAAGACCTCCGTAGCGCACGAAGAGTAGGTAAGCCTTTGTCTTTCAGATGCCGGAATGCAGCGCGAGGCGTTGGTGACAGCCGATGGACCAGGTAAGTGAAGAGCTGTCACTGAAGACCGTAATGCTAACCTGTTCTTTCTTGTCTTTATAGGTGTTGCTGAAGACTGGATTCAGGATGGTAAGCCTTTTCCCTTAGGCCCAGGATCAGATGCAGAAGACACGATGAGCGTTCTGCTGCAGAGGATGCAGAATAACGCAAAGCAAGATTCATCCATCGGGTGTGGTTTAAATAGCCTCCTGTAGTGCTTAGGTGTCTCCTTCCACAGCCACGCCTAGGTAAGAAAAGAGTTCCTGCTTTCCAGAAGAGTTCCAGTGTTCTGAATCTAGGGAGTGGCTCCTGCCCCACCCAACAGGAAAAGTAGTTCCAAACAGAAGAGGATCAGAGGCTCAACTGGCAGGCAAGTAAGCAGCATGGTCTGCTGCAGGTAAGTCCACCCAAGCATTATGAGCCCGGCGCTTCCAGCGCTGGGACTGGGCATATTTATGAGCCTGGTGCCACTGGCGCCAGGACTGGGTCCAAAAGGTCCCAATTGGGACTGGTTGGCACTCGGAACCTGGGTTATGGATCTGCTTCCAAGGGAGTTGGGAAAACCCTGACCTTTTGGAAGCAGAGATCATGACAGTACCCCCCCTCAAGGCCCCTCCCAAACCGGGCTTCTCCGGGGGTTTTGACTTGTCAGGAAATGTACGGTGAAATCTTTTGATTAGGCGAGGAGCGTGGACATATTCAGCAGGTTCCCAGGATCTCTCTTGGGGGCCGTAGCCTTTCCAGTCAATTAGGTAAAATAGTTTAGATTTGGAGATCTTGGAGTCCAGAATGCTTTTGACTTCAAACTCGAGTTCTCCATCAACTAGGATAGGTTTTGGAGATTTAGTTAGTCGGGTTTGAGGTTGCACGGGTTTTAATAGAGAGACGTGGAAGACCGGATGTATCTTCATGTGCGGGGGCAAGTCCAACTTGACCGCTACTGGGTTTACTATGGTAGTGATGGAATAGGGACCAAGGTATCTTGGGTTGAATGTGCGTGGCCCTTTTAGAGGTAGATACTTGGTGGATAACCAGACTTGATCCCCTACTTGATATTGAGGGGCTTCCTTCCGATGCTGATCTGCTCCTTTCTTGTATTGTTCTTTAGCCCTTTGAAGGTGAGAAACAGCTTCCTTAAAGGCTTGGGTGATTGTAGAATGCAGGTAGTCTACAGCTGGTGTTTCAAGATCTTGGAGGGGATCCAACTCCGAGGTTCGAGGGTGACTGCCGTACAAAAGAAAAAACGGGGTTTTCCCAGTTCCCGAATGGACAGAGTTATTGTAGGCATATTCGGCTATCCAAAGGATGTCTTTCCAAGTTTTTTCAGTTTGTTGCAGCATGCAGCGTAAATACTGTTCCAGAGTTTGATTGGTCCTCTCGGTTTGTCCGTCGGTCTGAGGGTGGTGACTGGTCGAAAGTCTCACATCAATTTGAGCCGACCGACAGCAACTTCGCCAAAAATGAGAAATAAATTGACTACCTCGATCCGAAATTAGAACCGAAGGAAAACCGTGCAGTCGGACGATGTTTTCGAGAAATTCTCGGGCCAGAGTTGCTGCTGTTGGCAAGCCTTTGAGCGGAATGAAATGCGCCATCTTGGAGAATAAGTCCACGATTACTAGAATCGTATTGTATCCGGAGCATGGAGGTAGATCGGTGATGAAGTCCATAGAAAGCGTATGCCAAGGGCGAGGTGGGATGTCAATAGGGCGTAAGAGGCCTGCTGGTCTTTCCTTTTGACTCTTGTTTTGGGCGCATACTCCACAGGACATTATAAAGTCTCTGATATCTTTTTTCCAAGACGGCCACCAGAAGTAGCGCTTGATCTTTTCTGAGGTCTTGGCCATACCGGGATGTCCTTCCATTAAACAATCGTGATAACAAGAGATTACTTTTTTCTGTAAATCTGTGCTGGGTAGGTATAATCGTTCTTGGAAATACAATAAGTTGTCCTTTACTGCAAAGTCCTTTCCCTGCAGATGCCAATTCTGTATGTCTGCTGGAGTTACAAGTTGCCTGGCTTTATCCTTAACTTCCTCTATGGATTCTGTGGCGATTACACCCAGAATTCTTTGTTCGGGAATGATTGGTACAGGTTTAGGGTTGATCAAGTGTTCTTCCACTCCCATCCGAGAAAGGGCATCAGCTTTACTGTTCTTTGTACCAGGTCGATAGGTAATTATGAAGTCAAACTCGGCAAAGAATAATGCCCAACGGAGTTGTCTAGAGGATTTGGCTTTTGCGGTTTTCAAATATTGCAGGTTTCAGTGATCCGTAATCACAGTAACAGTGTGTCGGGCCCCCAGAAGATAATGCCGCCGAGCCTTAAAGGCAGACTTGATAGCCAGAAGTTCCTTGTCAGTAATCGTGTAATTGATTTCAGGAGGCGAGAATTTGCGGGACCAAAATGCCACGGGATGCAACTGATTGGTTACCGGGTCCTTTTGTGATAGAACTGCCCCCATGGCAAGGCTTGAAGCATCAGTTTCCACGATGTAGGGGAGTTCGGGGTGAGGGTGTTTTAAGATTGGTGCAGAGATAAATTTAGTCTTCAAATCCTGGAAAGCTTGTTCCGCCTCGGTAGACCATTCAAAACGTTTGTTTTTCTTTAACAAGGCAGTGATGGGCTGGACTATTCGAGAGAATTCGGGGATAAACCTGCGGTAAAAGTTAGCGAAGCCTAACATGCTTTGCACACCTTTTACGGAGGATGGTGATGGCCATTTGAGAACTGCATCGACCTTCTTTGAATCCATACGCACTCCGCCAGGTGATAATATGAATCCCAAGAATTCAACTTCAGTCACGTTGAAAACACATTTTTCTAACTTAGCGAAAAGTTTGTGTTGACGCAATCTTTCGAGGACCATTTTCACGTGTTTCCGATGTTCAGATTCCGATGAAGAATAAACGAGGATGTCGTCAATGTAAACAACAACACACACATCTATGAGCTCTCTGAGGACATTGTTCATAAAATATTGAAAGGCGGCCGGGGCATTGCAAAGTCCGAAGGGCATGACCTGATATTCAAATAGCCCATACTTGGTGCGGAAGGCCGTCTTCCATTCATCGCCCTCTTTTACTCGTACCAAGTGGTAAGCTCCTCTAAGATCCAGCTTTGTATATATGCATGCTTTTCTGACTTGGTCCAGGAGTTCAGGGATCAAAGGTAACAGATATCTATTCTTAACGGTGATCTGGTTCAGGGAGCGATAATCTATACAAGTTCTAAGGTCTCCTTCCTTTTTTGGAACGAAGAACAAAGCTGAAGAAGCAGGGGACTTGGAAGGACGAATAAACCCATTTGCCAGGTATTGATCCAGGTATTGTCGAAGGTGAAGGTTCTCAGGCTCGGTGAGGGCATAAATTCTACTACAAGGAGGAGTAGATCCAGGTATCAGGTCTATCTGGCAGTCATAAGACCTATGGGGAGGTAGAGAATTAGCCTGATCCTTCCGGAAAACATCTTGGTATTCTAGGTATTCTCAAACTTGGAACGATCGGCCTTCCTGTTCTGCAGTCTGTGATCTATTTGAACGACTAAGTCTATATAGTCCGAACAATCTTGTGGGGGATTCACTACTTGGGCTAACACATCTTTGAGCTCTCCACGTAGACCTCTATAAAACAGCGTAATCCTTTTGTCCTCAGGCCATTGAGTTTCCACTATCAGTCTGTTGAAAGATGCAATATAAGCCAAAAGGTCTTGATTACCTTGTCGCAACAAAAGAAGCTCATTGTCCAAGGCCTGCCCCTGTGAATGTCTTGCGAACAGTTTTTCCATACTGAGCTGAAAAGCTTGAAAATCATGGAGGACCGGATCATCTTGATTTACTAGAGGGATCGACCAGTCTGCCGCATTGCCACTAAGGTACGAAAGCACGAAAGCTACTTTAGCTTGATCAGTTGGAAAGGCTGCTGGCCGGCATAAGAAATGCAACCGCCACTGATTGATAAATACTGCAAACCTCTTTGGGTCACCAGAAAATCGTTCGGGCGGAGCCAGAGGTACATTCCCAGGTAGGTTGATCTGCACTGGATTCATAGAGGATGTAGAAGGAAGATTTCCCCCAGATGCGGGTAACGGGGTCTGTCCGGCTTGTGACTGTAGCAATTGTCTAGCGAGATCATCTGTTCGCTCCTTGGAAATAATCAGTTCCCTTCTTAGAGCATTCGTTTCCTGACGGGCTGCATGCACTTCTGCCCTTAGTTCCCCAAGTAACTGGGCTAGCTGGTCGGTATCCGAGGTTTCCATAGCGCCTGGACGGGAGTTTTGTGGTAGGCTTTGCGTTCTGTAACGCTCACCTGATTCCCGTAGAGGCGCCGGTCTTGACTGGGCGTATACCGTATCTTCAAAGGTGATGTGTAACACACGGCTGGCTCTTTGGGCTGGACCTCTGTGCACTGTATGTCTGACTCGAAGGGTAAGATGTCTGCAGATAGAAAATATGGGATTAAGGAACTGGGTTATTGAATGTCTCTCTCTTCTTCCCTTTCTCTTCTCCTGTAGAACCCCAAAGGTTAACGCTCTCACCTTAGGTAAGTGAACGCCGTGCTCTCCATCTGCCTCGGGGCAGGGTGCTGTAACCAGTTTCTTCACTGGATAAGGGGAGCAGGCCTCTTGACTTCAGAGGACTGCTGTCCGTCGTTTACTGCACAAACTGTAAGTTTCGAGTAATTCTAATGTCTTTAAAGTCTTTAGTAATGATGTCTCTTGTTTTGCAGGGTTCCGGCGATGGCAGATGACAGGCTGAAGTGAGTTGAAAATGGAGCCCGTGTGATGAATAGAAGCGCCTGGAAGCACGTAAGTAAGCGATTGTTGCCTGCTTCACGATGCGCTCTAACTGTCTTTTTATTTTGCAGGTACAAGTTCGGAGCGGCTGCAGGGTGCCGGAATACCCACTGGGTTAGATGTGGAAAGGAGTAATGGCACGTGAGTATTAAAGTTCCCCAATGTCTTTAAACGCACCTTGTTTTGTCTTTCAGATGCGGGATGCAGCGCCGAAGGCCTCCGGAGCGTGCGAAGAGTTGGTAAGCTTTTGTCTTTCAGATGCCGGAATGCAGTGTGAAGACCTCCGGAGCGCACGAAGAGTAGGTAAGCCTTTGTCTTTCAGATGCCGGAATGCAGCGCGAGGCGTTGGTGACAGCCGATGGACCAGGTAAGTGAAGAGCTGTCACTGAAGACCGTAATGCTAACCTGTTCTTTCTTGTCTTTATAGGTGTTGCTGAAGACTGGATTCAGGATGGTAAGCCTTTTCCCTTAGGCCCAGGATCAGATGCAGAAGACACAATGAGCGTTCTGCTGCAGAGGATGCAGAATAACGCAAAGCAAGATTCATCCATCGGGTGTGGTTTAAATAGCCTCCTGTAGTGCTTAGGTGTCTCCTTCCACAGCCACGCCTAGGTAAGAAAAGAGTTCCTGCTTTCCAGAAGAGTTCCAGTGTTCTGAATCTAGGGAGTGGCTCCTGCCCCACCCAACAGGAAAAGTAGTTCCAAACAGAAGAGGATCAGAGGCTCAACTGGCAGGCAAGTAAGCAGCATGGTCTGCTGCAGGTAAGTCCACCCAAGCATTATGAGCCCGGCGCTTCCAGCGCTGGGACTGGGCATATTTATGAGCCTGGTGCCACTGGCGCCAGGACTGGGTCCAAAAGGTCCCAATTGGGACTGGTTGGCACTCGGAACCTGGGTTATGGATCTGTTTCCAAGGGAGTTGGGAAAACCCTGACCTTTTGGAAGCAGAGATCATGACACATGACTACTCTTGGATGACCCCAAAAAGACTTAAGCTCAGCCCAACCAAAAGACAGATTATGATCTGTGTTGTGACACCACCAAACACCACACCAGGGTCAGACTTAATTGGCACTTACCCACTGCCAACAATAATGGTGAGGAACTTTGGAATCACAATGTACAGTGAGCTTCCACTACAACCTATCTTTAAGTCGCCATAAGGAGCTGTCTTTTCCACCTCCATCGTATCCAATGTATTTCTCTGACTTTCACTAACAGAACCTTGGCAGCCTTTACCACGGACTCCGGAAATATGTGCTCAGCAGATGTCAAATAGTTAAAAACCTTGCAGTCAGATTTCTCCCAAGGCTTGAGCTAAGCAACAACTCCTGATTAAAATGAGAATTCACTTCAAAACTCTATAAATTGCCCACTGCACCTATCAAGCCAGGATCCCCGAGTCCATCACAAGGAACTTTCCACACTGTCTACCATAAAGAGCACTTGCATCCCGAAATGATTGGCAATGGTGCCATGCTTCAAATGAAATGGCATCAAAGGTGTTCCATTTCCCTACTAACTAACTCTGGAACTCTAGGTCCAGACACCAATGGACAGAAGCAGAAAGCGTGACTGCTAAGAAACCAGCATTTCAATGAAGTCCAGCATGAGATGAGCATCAAGATCGACTCATCTAACACCAGCATGAGACCAGCACCCAGAACCAACACCTCAGCCAACCACACTCCTGTCCTTGGAAATATCCCAATGGATGGCATTCTCTAAACTTTTACGGATATACTATGAAACCACGAAGACGCTGCTTAACGGGACCATTGAAAAACAAACTCCTACACTTTGAACACCGCGATGACAAAAAGGAACAAATACTCAGACCTCAATTAAACCACCATAGTCATCTCCCCGGAAGTGACCAATCATTTCAATCCCAAATGACACACAACACCTGGCACCATCTGCTGTAGCCTTCATGTGTCGACCCACTCTTCTCCCTCGCTAGCTGAATCAGTGACCACCTTACACTACACACACACACACACACACAAATCTCCTGCACACAGCGGCCACAGGCCTATCAGTTACCACATTAAACTTTAATTGAGCTATGACTAATATCTCTCCTGTCACCCTATCATTTCCCCACCCAAAGGCATTTAAGCTCTCATATCGTCAGCTCTCCCCTTCGGATAACATATAGCTGCGAGTCACCGGTAACTCCATGGAAGCTGAATGTCACTCAGGAATTTGGTACTTCTGACCTGCACACATGTGGGTTGGCAAGTGGGTGGGTAATAGGGGCATTCAATGTGATCAATGATATTCAATATCGACTTTTCTGTGCAAAATTGTTTACTGGGCACTGTATAAGGAGAAGGGACTTCAGATTGAACTTGTCGAAGCCTTATTATTATTCAAGAATTTTATTTTGAATGAAGGAATCTGGCAAACCTATTGCTGCGGCACCGCAACCGATCTTGCTGGCTACAGCCCCGCCATTGTATAATGTAGGGACTCCTAAGGTACATAGGTGTGCAGAAATAAAGTCTGCCAGTGGTGAGGAATGATGTTCTTTCAATAGGAGGGTCCCCACTAGACAAATGGCAGGCCCTTGTAGGATGCCTCCTCCAGGTTAAGTGATGGGAGTATTGCCAGTGCTAGACAATACTCCTTTCTATCTAGTGTTAGACACCACAGAGAGCAAGATCTAGCTTGCATACCTGATTGGAATACGTAGCAATCTCTTGTTAAGTACAACTACTGTCTGCGCTAAAGGGGGTGGGGGTTTACGTACAACCACAAGAGCCTTCCTTGGAAGCATTAGGACAACCCTGATCATAGTCTATAGATTCCAAGGAAGCCGATTGTCTTCCCAATCTCTAGAAGGATGGTCTCCTATTTGGACTTTGGTTCCCAGTGCTAAATCAAAGTCTTCCATTAATTAATAGCGTTAGGACCCCCAGGAAGGGTTTGATCATACATTGGTGCTTCTACTTGCAAGGATATGGCTTTGTTATCCAGCTCTGGGAGCCCCACGTGTTGTCTTTTTTCTGGGATGGTAAATGCCATAGATTATTGATGAAGTAAGGAGTGTCATAGGTGCCTCTATGTCTTCTAGTGCCTCCAAGTCTCTGCCGGCACTGCCTCTTCACTCTCAGGCCCCTGCAGTGTCTCCTTGCCTTGCGCCATGACTCCCACTCTCTGCTTCTTGGCACCTTCCTGCGTTCCTTTCTGCACACATCCCCTTTCACTCCCCATCCTGATCCGTTCATAGTTCCATTACTCGTGGTAAGGTAAAGACCCATGCTGGAAATGCAGCCCGCTGGAAATGCAGCCCGGTAAAGACCACTGCTGCAAAAGCAGTGTGGAAAAGACCCTCAAGATCAAAAGTCACAGAATGCGGTTTTTTAAGAGACGCAAATTGCCTGCCAAATCTGTTGGCCCACAATGAGAGAAACTGAGTTCATCTTTATCCTTCTGGGAAGTTCCTGCACTAAGGTAGTCCTTTTTTTCGTACATGAGAGAGGATTCCCTCTGTTTCCCTTTACCCACTTACCGCTCCACCTCCGAAGCCTTTCCCTTCTTGATATTGTGTAATGTATGTCTTGCATTTGTTACATGCATGTTACGTACATACCGCCCATTGCGTAGTAGTGGGGATGCATGATTGGAAGTCGTTGCCTTTTCAGTGACTCTTGTAACAGTGGCACACCAGCATACCATTCAGGCGTTTTTTAATGAGGACAGTGCCCGTTGCTAGTTTTATTTGAATGATCATTGCATCTGGCTGAGGCAAATAGAGAAGAAAGAGACCTAGGTAGAAAGAGGACTTTCTACTGTGATATTGGCAGCCTCATGATAACGTATGGAAACATGATATGGTATGATAGGTTATTTATAACGCGCCTAATACTCAGCGGTTTCTAACCGTGGGCCCCGGGATTGAGCCTGTATTGCTCCGTGTCGTCTTGCTTCCAAGGCGAGCATGTTCCTGCTGAGCTATCCTCCCGAGACTTGGTACGACAATTCCTATTCCACATCTTGATTGAGTGTGGAGGAACAAGAGACCTAATAATCCAGTCATTTCCCTGATTTGTTGATAATCCAAGATGGCTGGAAATAAGAGATTTTTGGTATTGTTTGTCCTGGGGGCACAAAGTCTTCCTTTCTATGGAACTTGTGAAAATACTTAAGAAGCTCGAACTGTATGATTAAATGCCTTGGGGACTGGTTGGTTGAATTGTACAATGTTCTCATGCTGTCGCTGTGTGTTTTAATTATGTTTTATGAATCTTTGATAGGAGAATGTTTTTTATTATGTGAAAAGACAAATAGATGACTGTAACACAATAAGAATAATACAGTAAAAAAAAATATTAAGGTAACATACATCGGCAGCTCAGGCTACATGTTATCACTATGTTATGTTACATAAATTTATAAAGCGCAACATATGCCAAAGGCATCTAGGCGCTGAAAGGTATCAGGCGAAAAAGAATAACTAGAAGAGCAAAGTCTTCAGAGAACGCCTGAAGGCCAGGTGATTTGCAGTAGCGGGAAGAGCCAGAGGAAGTTGGTTACAAGATTTGGCAGCTGCCACCGAGAAAGCGCGGCCACCAGTTCGAGTGAGTTTAAAACGAGGAACCAGGAGAAGTAGCGCAGTCTGGGAGCGAAGGGAGTGGGTAGGCACATAATGGACACATTTCTCCTGCAGATACTCGCTCCTACCTTACAGAAGGCCCGGTGAACCAG
Source organism: Ambystoma mexicanum (assembly GCF_040938575.1). Classification (NCBI taxonomy): domain Eukaryota; kingdom Metazoa; phylum Chordata; class Amphibia; order Caudata; family Ambystomatidae; genus Ambystoma; species Ambystoma mexicanum. The sequence continues at coordinate 145,327,644 of NC_090934.1, forward strand.
GCACATGGACTTAAATAGGATCCGTTCAATAGGGAGCCAGTGTAGTTGTCTCAGAAGAGGGGCCATGTGCGACTGTGCCGGAGGGTGAAGTATTGCACAGGCTGCTGCGTTTTGAAGCATTTGGATACGATTGAGCAGATAGTGTTGTTGGCCATAGTACAGCGAATTACAGTAATCAACTGTACTAAGAACCAGTGCTCCTACCACTGGGGCATGCAGATGGCTCGGGATAAAGGGAAGAACCTTTCTCCGAGTCTGCAGTTTGAAATGGCCGGCTTTGCAAATTGCGCCCACTTGCTCAGTCATCATCAAGGAAGATAAAAACGTAACCCTCAGATTTCTCACCGTAGGAGAAGGAAGGGGGAAGGGACCAAGAGAAGTGGGCCAGAAGTCCAGGGACCAATAGTTAAGGGGGGTGTTTGTCCCTACCACCAGGACCTCTCTTTTACTGCCATTGAGCTTGACAGAATTGTTAGCCATCCAGGCACCTAAGTCTTCAAGGCAGTTCCTCAGTTGGGCTGCAGTGTCAGACCACGTGAGATCCAGGCGAACCAGGATCTTTGTTTCATCTGCATAAGAATAGAATCGGAAGCCGTGAGAACGAATAAGAAGTAGCAAAGGGGGTGGATATAGATATTAAAAAGGATGGGAGACGGAGCAGACCCCTGTGGGACTCCACAGAATAGTGTGACTGATTCCAAGCAGAAGGGAGGCAGGAAAACAGATCGAGACCGATTGGGTAGAAAATCTGCAAACCAGCTCGACACTTGTCCCCCCAGACCCGCGTCCGTCAAACAGGATACCAGTGTAGAATGATCAACAGTGTCAAACGCAGCTGAGAGGTCAAGTAAGAGCAAGGCTCCCACACCGCCCTGATCAACTAGGCAGGTGAGGTCATCAAGTACAGAATTAAGTACAGATTCGGTGCCTCTTCCCAGATGGAATCCCAATTGGAAAGTATCAAAATATCTTGAAGATTCCATAAAGGATGACAGAAGGGGAGAGACCAACACCTCCAAAGTGTTCATCATATAAAAGACTCCTACATATTACTTTACTTTGATAGGTTTCTGGCTTTTCTGTCAAGAGTTGAAACCTACCTTGGATGCCCATTCTCACAACATGGCTTTGGTATGGTTTCCACCCCCAAACACCACTGTGTCCTATGTGGCAGGACAATACCCACCTCATCCCTTGCTTACAAAGAGTCTGGTCATCCAATATCCTATAAAACATATATGTTGTAATCCCTAGGACTCCTTTCCTGTGTTCAAAACCCGGATCCTGTGTATTGTTTACAAAGCCCCTAAAATGAAGAACCAGCTTCTAAGGATGCCTGCAGATCAGAGACGGCCTGTTATCCACCTCTAAACTGTTCTTAGTGTCCGACATACAGTGGGTCTCTCGTGGAGGTTTGGATGTCTGTCATGGCCCTGCGTATGATCATGTGCGGCAAAGAATACACAATTAAAGCAGTCTTCTGTATTGTTCGGAGAACCCAACCCTAGATCGAAGTGATTGCATTTATTTCGTATAACCTGGACATTTTGGCTTTATCTTTGCAAGTGTAATTACAGCAAATTTCCAATAACTGTGGAAAACTCTGAGGTGGTCAGAACTCTGATACATTCATTAGAATTTCAGAGTACCAATCAGAACCAATAATACCCACTTGCCTGTGCTTGCAACACAAGGACAGGGAAGTTAAGCTCACTGATACCTAGGGCCAGATACATGGATTTTTTTTGCACAGTTCAAAGTGACTTTGCCCTGCTATAAAGTGACTCTGGACTGCTGAAAAGTGACTTTGCACTGCCGACACAAACCCTGATTCATGGAACTATGCACATTTATTTTTGCAATGCAAAGTCAGTACAAAGTAATTGGGCCTCATTCCGAGTCCAGCTGTTACCCTGCCGATGCTACCGGCGGGTTGCCGCCGGCCTCAGAATAATTTACCGGTGCCTGACCTCCTGGTACCACTGGCTCATTCCGAGTCCGGCCACCGGGAATACAGGCGGCAGTATATTTGTAAATCCCGATTCGCATAGAGTCCTTTGGGACTTTATGGGAGCGGGGACACAGGAGGAACAGCACCATTGCTAACGGTGCCAGTGCTCCAGTGAAAAGTCTGCCTGCCATTACCGCTGTGCCCTGCAGGGTCAGATCTGTCAGGCACAGCCGCCCCCGGCAGGCAGACTAGTAGTTTGCCCGTTCAGAAACAAGGGTGCCAATGAGCTTACTGGCACCCTTGTTTCCGGACCGTCAATCTTATAATGAGGCCCAATGTTGCAGCACAAAATGACTTTGCATCGACTTTGCACTGAAAAATACACTTTGCACAGTCCCATGAATCAAGGTTTGTATCGGCGGTGCAAAGTCACTTTTCAGTAGTGCAAAGTCACTTTGAAAGTGCAAAAAATTCCCTGAATCGGGCCCTAACTGTACCTATTGATTCATCAGATATTTAAATTAAGAACCTAATTATTTCAAACATGACCTTTGTTTCATACCATTAAACAATCGTGCATGCGCAGTAATGTGCCGGGTATGTCGCGCGCTGACAACGGAACAACTTTTTAGCTGAGATCTACGTGCAACGCACTCCTTTTCGCAGTGCTGAGCACAGATATGTCAAATATCTTTGACACGCCGACGATGTCAGGGAAATTACTTCTGCTTCTGGTCTGCCTTCTGCGAGACATGAATTCTGATAACGCCTTTTCAATGCCGCTCCTGAATCACAATAGAATCCTGATGGATTTACATAAAATCCGTATTCAGGCGCCCAAAAAAAGTCCAGGATGATTTATGCTATTACAGCGAAGGCCGATGGAACATTTAACTGAAAAAAACACTTCTTAAAGTGGTAATAAACTTCAGATAATCACAGAGGAAGAAGCGGCTCTATGATCTTTGTAAATCTTTTCTGCACTCTCAAGAAGTATCTCTTTTCCGTGAGTCCTGCAAATCCTACAGAATGGTGCTGCATAAGATTGGCCACCGGTCTCTAGTTATATACAGTGTATCTGAAGCAGGCTGCCAGGATGTCCGTCAATTTCTCCCTTGTAAATATCCGAGGGTAGTCGGCTGAAAATGCCATTCCAACTGAAGGCATGGGGACTCATCACAAGTTTCCCGGTATCCTGCCGGTAATGCCTGCAGTATTCTGTAAAAAGGCCCCTACCACCTCTGCCACCTGATATCACCATATTACCAGGATTTTACAGGCAGCAGAGAAAGCAGTACATTCCCATTCCATGGTCTCGCTTAGGACTCCATTGGATGGGATTGACGGAATGACCAGCACTAGTTGTACTCATGCCGGTGATTCTGGCATTTCTTTGCCAGTAGGGGCCTGATCTACCGGCAGGTCAGTCCTGCTGGTAGGTCAGAGGCCGCACTGGAAAACGACCTCAGTCTGGTAAAAAGTCTGGTGCTGGTATTGCCAGCAATTTTTCTGGCATTATCACTGGACGGGGACCTTGTAAAGACGTCCATGGTTTTCCAATGCAATTGTGGAATTTAAGCGCGAGGACTCAAATGTTTCTGAAAGGAAGTATGTAATCTCATATGGGGATCTGGAAATACATGGAAGTTCATGATTAAGCAAATGCTTCTTACATGAAATATGACCAGCAGCCATGCAGACCGGCATTCTCTGAAAATGTGTGCGGGATCGAGCGTACAAGCAGCCTAACTTGGTGATGCGTTGATCGGTATGTTTGTAATGTAGCACCTGTGTGGTAGTATGCAAATCGAGTGAAACAGTCATATATGGAATATGCATAACGGGTAACTGGGTGTTATGTTCCAAAGATGGCATTGAGTGGTTCAGTTGATGCAATTAGCCAACAGGCTGAGGCAAGAGTGATTTGTGAGTTTCACGCAACCCAGAGATGGTAACCAAAATACATGTTTGCAGTTATTGTGTTTTATGTATATCTCATGTTCAGAAATAGGCTGCACTATATATATTACATGGCCACGCTAGTGGCCATGTAGTTATGGTTAAGTTGGTGTTTCCATTGGAAGAGCACTTTTTGGGCGGCTTATACCTTCGCTCACCCTGGACGAATCCTCACCAGCTTTGCAAAAAAAGGATATGGCCCACTCTGAATTTTTTTGCAAAGTTTGGTGAGGATTCGTCTGGGGGGGGGGGGGGAGAATTATAGGGAGGGTCCCAAAACTTTTGTTTTTTCCCATAGACATAATGGGAAAAAACTTTGCTCACGCATACAGCCCAAACCGCTCGATGGATTTACACCAAATTTGTGGCAGGAGCGGCGGCTTGGACACGAAAGCATACTTTGCTTTATTTGGTGTAAATCCGTCCAGTAGTTTTTTTTAAAAATTACAAAAATGTAAGTGAAAAAAATTAGTGATATCTCTGTTCGCTTCGCGGACACACTTCCCTGTTCGCTCCGCGGACAGGACGGTGATTGGGCAAGCAGCTTGCGTGATGTCCACGGACATCTGACGTGCTCTCTCATTGGATGCGGTGAAAGCGTGCAGTGCGTCTGGTTTCAGAGACGCCCGCCATCGTTGTTCCTTGCAGGAGAGGGATCTGCCGCCTGCACAGTAAGGCCGCCCGTGTCTGTCTCCTGTTCCTCCCACCCCCGCTCATGCCCTGTGTGTCCTTCTTGTCCCCCCACCCCCACTCATGCTCCGTGTCTCCCCTGTTCCTCCAGCCCCCCGTGTCTCTATCCCTCCCGCCGCCCACCCCCGTTCATGCCCCATGTGTCTATCCCTCCCGCCGGCCACCCCCCGCTCATGCCCCGTGTGTCTATCCCTCCCGCCGCCCACCCCCCGCTCATTCCCTGTGTGTCTATCCCTCCCTCCCGCTGCCCACCCCCCGCTCATGCCCCAAGTGTCTATCCCTCCCACCGCCCACCCCCCCTCATGCCCTGTGTGTCTATCCCTCCCGCCGCCCACCCCCCACTCATGCCCCGTGTCTCTATCCCTCCCACCGCCAACCCTCCGCTCATGCCCCGTGTCTATATCCCTCCCGCCGCCCACCCTCGCTCATGCCCCGTGTGTCTATCCCGCCTGCCGCCCATCCCCAGCTCACGGCCTGTGTGTCTCTCCCCTGCCAGCCCAACCCCCGCTCATGCCCCATGTGTCTCTCTCCCTCCCGCTCATGCCCCGTTTCTCTATCCCTCCCGCCGCACACCCCACTCATGCCCCGTGTCTCTATCCCTCCCGCTGCCCACCCCCCGCTCATGCCCCGAGTGTCTATCCCTCTCGCCGCCCACCCCCCGCTTATGCCCTGTGTGTCTATCCCTCCTGCCGCCCACCCCCATGCTCATGCCCCGTGTCTATATCCCTCCCGCCGCCCACCCCCCGCTCATTCCCCGTGTGTCTATCCCTCCCTCCCGCTGCCCACCCCCCGCTCATGCCCCGAGTGTCTATCCCTCCCACCGCCCACCCCCCCTCATGCCCTGTGTGTCTATCCCTCCCGCCGCCCACCCCCCACTCATGCCCCATGTCTCTATCCCTCCCACCGCCAACCCTCCGCTCATGCCCCGTGTCTATATCCCTCCCGCCGCCCACCCTCGCTCATGCCCCGTGTGTCTATCCCGCCTGCCGCCCATCCCCAGCTCATGGCCTGTGTGTCTCTCCCCCGCCAGCCCAACCCCCGCTCATGCCCCATGTGTCTCTCTCCCTCCCGCTCATGCCCCGTTTCTCTATCCCTCCTGCCGCACACCCCACTCATGCCCCGTGTCTCTATCCCTCCCGCTGCCCACCCCCCGCTCATGCCCCGAGTGTCTATCCCTCTCGCCGCCCACCCCCCGCTTATGCCCTGTGTGTCTATCCCGCCTGCCGCCCATCCCCAGCTCATGGCCTGTGTGTCTCTCCCCCGCCAGCCCAACCCCCGCTCATGCCCCATGTGTCTCTCTCCCTCCCGCTCATGCCCCGTTTCTCTATCCCTCCCGCCGCACACCCCACTCATGCCCCGTGTCTCTATCCCTCCCGCTGCCCACCCCCCGCTCATGCCCCGTGTGTCTATCCCTCCCACCGCCCACCCCCGGCTCATGCCCTGTGTGTCTCTCCCCTGCCAGCCCACCACCCGCTCATGCCCCGTGTGTCTCTCTCCCTCCCGCTCATGCCCCGTGTCTCTATCCCTCTCGCCGCCCACCCCCCCGCTCATGCCCCGTGTGTCTCTCCCCTCCCCCCACCCCCGCTCATGCCCCGTGTGTCTCTAACCCTCCCCCCACCCCCGCTCATGACCTGTGTGTCTCTCCCCTCCCCCCCACCCCCCGACCTCCCTCTCATGCCCCGTGTGTCTATCCCTCACGCCGCCCACCCCCCCCGCTCATGCCCCGTGTCTCTATCCCACCGCCGCCCACCCCTGCTCATGCCCCGTGTCTCTATCCCTCCCGCCGCCCACCCCCCGCTCATGCCCCGTGTTTCTGTCCCTCCAGCTACCCACCCCCCGCTCATGCCCCGTGTGTCTCTCCCTTCCCGCTGACCCGCCGCTCATGCACCGTGTGTCTATCCCTCCCGCCGCTCATGCCCTGTGTGTCTATCCCTCCCGCCGCCCACCCCCCGCTCATGCCCCGTGTGTCTATTCCTCCTGCCCACCCCCCGCTCATGCCCTGTGTGTCTATCCCTCTCGCCGTCCACCCCCCGCTCATGCCCTGTGTCTCTTTCCCTCCCCCCGCTCATGCCCCATGTCTCTGTCCCTCCCCCGCTCATGCCCCGTGTCTCTATCCCTCCCGCCGCCCACCCCCCGCTCATGCCCCATGTCTCTAATCCTCCCGCCGCCCACCCCCTGCTCATGCCCCGTGTATCTATCCCTCCCGCCGCCCACCCCCCGCTTATGCCCCGTGTCTCTATCCCTCCCCCCGCCCACCCACCGCTTATGCCCCGTGTCTCTATCCCTCCCACCACCCACCCCCCGCTCATGCCCCGTGTCTCTATCCCTCCTGCCGCCCACCCGCGCTCATGCCCCATGTCCCTATCCCTCCCGCCGCCCACCCCCCGCTCCTGCCCCATGTCTCTATCGCTCCCGCTGCCCACCCCCCGCTCATGCCCGTGTCTCTATTCCTCCCGTTGCCCACCCCCCGCTCATGCCCCGTGTCTCTATCCCTCCCGCTGCCCACCCCCCGCTCAAGCCTCATATCTCTATCCCTCCCGCCGCCCACCCCCCGATCATGCCCCGTGTCTCTATCCCTCCCGCCGCCCACCCCCGCACATGCCCCGTGTGTCTATCCTTCCCGCCGCCCACCCCCCACTCATGCCCCGTGTCTATCCCTCCCGCCGGCCACCCCCCGCTCATGCCCCGTGTGTCTATCCCTCCCGCCGCCCACCCCCGCTTATGCCCCGTGTCTCTATCCCTCCCGCCACTGACCCCCCGCTCATGCCCCATGTGTCTCTCCCCTCCCCCCACCCCGCTCATGCTCCGTGTGTCTCCCCTCTCCCCCCACCCTCTGACCCCCCGCTCATGCCCCGTGTGTCTATCCCTCCCGCCACCTACCCCCGCTCATGCCCCATGTCTCTATCGCTCCCGCTGCCCAACCCCGCTCATGCCCGTGTCTCTATCCCTCCCGTTGCCCACCCCCCGCTCATGCCCTGTGTCTCTATCCCTCCCGCTGCCCACCCCCCGCTCAAGCCTCATGTCTCTATCCCTCCCGCCGCCCAACCCCTGCTCATGCCCCGTGTCTCTATCCCTCCCGCCGCCCACCCCTGCTCATGCTCCGTGTGTCTATCCCTCCCGCCGCCCACCCCCCGCTCATGCCCCGTGTCTATCCCTCCTGCTGCCCACCCCCCGCTCATGCCCTGTGTGTCTATCCCTCCCGCCGCCCAACCCCGCTCATGCCCCGTGTCTCTATCCCTCGTGTCTATCCCTCCCCCCACCGACCCCCCGCTCATGCCCCATGTGTCTCTCCCCTCCCCCCACCCCGCTCATGCTCCGTGTGTCTCGCCTCTCCTCCCACACTCCGACCCCCCGCTCATGCCCCATGTCTCTATCCCTCCCGCCCACCCCCCGCTCATGCCCCGTGTGTCTATCCCTTTGGCCGCCCACCCCCCGCTCATGCCCCGTGTGTCTATCCCTCCCCCGCTCATGCCCCGTGTCTCTAACCCTCCCGCCGCCCATCCCACGCTCATGCTCCGTGTGTCTATCCCTCCCAACGTCCACCCCACGCTCATTCCTCGTGTCTCTATTCCTCACGCCGCCCACCCCCGCTCATGCCCCGAGTATCTATCCCTCCTGCCGCCAACCCCCCGCTCATGCTCCGTGTGTCTCTCCCCTCGCCCCACCCCCCAACCCCCCGCTCATGCCCCGTGTGTCTATCGCTCCCGCCGCCCACCCCCCACTCATGCCCTGTGTCTCTATCCCTCCCGCTGCCCAGCCCCCGCTCATGCCCCATGTATCTATCCCTCCTTCCGCCCACCCCCCGCTCATGCCCTGTGTGTCTCTCCCCGACCCCCCGCTCATGCACCGTGTGTCTATCCCTACTGCTGCCCACCCCCCGCTCATGCCCTGTGTGTCTATCCCTCCTGCCGCCCACCCCCTGCTCATGCCCCGTGTGTCTATCCTTCCCGGCCACCCCCCGCTCATGCCCCGTGTGTCTATCCCTCTGGCCGCCCACCCCCCGCTCATGCCCCGTGTGTCTATCCCTCCCCCCGCTCATGCCCCGTGTCTCTAACCCTCCCGCCGCCCACCCCACGCTCATGCCCCGTGTGTCTATCCCTCCCAACCCCCGCTCATGCCCTGTGTCTCTATCCCTCCGGCCGCCCACCCCCCGCTCATGCCCCGAGTCTCTATCAATCCTGCCGCCCACCCCCCGCTCATGTCCTGTGTCTCTATCCCTCCCGGTGCCCACCCCCCACTCATTTCCTGTGTGTCTATCCCTCCCGACCCCCACCCCCCGCTCATGCCCCGTGTGTCTATCCCTCCCGCCGCTCACCCGCCGCTCATGCCCCGTGTGTTTATCCCTCCCGCCGCCCACCCCCCGCTCATGCCCCATGTGTCTATCCCTCCCGCCGCCCACCCCCCGCTCATGCCCCGTGTGTCTATCCCTCCCGCCGACCACCCCCCGCTCATGCCCCGTGTGTCTATCCCTCCTGCCGCCCACCCCCCGCTCATGCCCCGTGTGTCTATCCGTCCCGCATCCCACCCCCCGCGTCTCTATCCCTCCCCCTGCTCATGCCCCGTGTCTCTATCCCTCCCACCGCCCATGCCCCGTGTCTCTATTCCTCCCACCGCCCACCACCTGCTCATGCCCCGTGTCTCTATCCCTCCGGCCGCCCACCCCCCGCTCATGCCCCTTGTGTCTCTCCCCTCACCCCACCCCCGATTATGCCCCATGTGTCTCTCCCCGACCCCCCACCCGACCCCCGCTCATGCCTCATGCCCTGTGTGTCTATCCCTACCGCCACCCTCCCCGCGCTCATGCCCCGTGTGTCTATCCCTCCTGCCGCCCACCCCCTGCTCATGCCCCATGCGTCTATCCCTCTTGCCCAACCCCCGCTCATGCCCCGTGTGTCTATCCCTCCCCTGCCCACCCCATGCTCATGCCCCGTGTGTCTTTCCCTACCGCTGCCCACCCCCCGCTCATGCCCCGTGGGTCTATCCCACCCCCCGCTCATGCCCCGTGTCTCTATCCCTCCCGCCGCCCACCCCACGCTCATGCCCCGTGTCTATATCCCACTCGCCGCCCACCCCTCGCTCATGCCCGTGTCTCTATCCATCCCGTTGCCCACCCCCCACTCATGCCCCGTGTGTCTATCCCTCCCGCCGCTCACCCCCCGCTCATGCCCCGTGTGTCTATCCCTCCCGCCACCCACCCCCTGCTCATGCCCCGTGTCTCTATCCCTCCCGCCGCTCACCCCCCCGCTCATGCCCCGTGTGTCTATCCCTCCCACCCCCCATCCCCCGCTCATGCCCCGTGTGTCTATCCCTCACGCCGCCCAACCCCCGCTCATGCCCCATGTGTCTATCCCTCCAGCTGCCCCCTCCATGATCATGCCCCATGTGTCTATCCCTCCCGCTGCCCAAGGCCCGCTCATGCTCCGTGTGCCTATCCCTCCCGCCGACCACCCCACGCTCATGCGCCGTGTGTCTATCCCTCCCACCCCCCGCTCATGCCCTGTGTCTCTATCCCTCCTGCCGCCCCCCTCTGCTCATGCCCGGTGTGTCTATCCCTCCCGCCGCCCACCTCCCTGCTCATGCCCCGTGTGTCTATCCCTCCCGCCGCCCACCCCCCCGCTCATGCCCTGTGTGTCTATCCGTCCCGCCGCCCACCCCCCACGTCTCTATCCTTCCCCCCGCTCATGCCCCGTGTCTCTATCCCTCCCACCGCCCACACCCCGCTCATGCCCCCTGTCTCTATCCCTCCCGCTGCCCACCCACTGCTCATGCCCCGTGTCTCTATCCCTCCCGCCGCTCATGCCCCGTGTGTCTATTCCTCCCGCCCCCCACCCCACGCTCATGCCCTGTGTGTCTATCCCTCCCACCGCCCACCCCCCGCTCATGCCTCGTGTGTCTATCCCTCCCGCCGCCCACCCCCCGCTCATGCCCCATGTGTCTATCCCTCGACGCCGCCCACCCCGTGCTCATTCCCCGTGTGTCTATCCCTCCCGCCGACCTCCCCCCTCTCATGCCCCGTCTGTCTATCCCTCCCGCTGCCCACCACCCACTCATGCCCCGTGTGTCTATCCGTCCTGCATCCCACCCCCTGTGTCTGTATCCCTCCCCCCGCTCATGCCCCGTGTCTCTATCCCTCCCGCCGACCCACGCCCCGTGACTCTATCCCTCCCGCTGCCCAGCCCCCGCTCATGTCCCATGTCTCTATCCCTCTTGCCACCCACCCCCCGCTCATGCCCGTGTCTCTATCCCTCCCGCCGCCTACCCTCCACTCATGCCCCGTGTCTCTATCCCTCCCGCCGCCCACCCCCCGCTCATGCCCTGTGTCTCTATCCCTCCCGCCGCCCACCCCCCGCTCAAGCTCTATGTCTCTATCCCTCCCGCCGCCCACCCCCCGCTCATGCCCCGTGTCTCTATCCCTCCCTCCCGCCCACCCCCAGCTCATGCCCCGTGTCTGTCTCCTGTTTCCCCTCACCCGCTCATGCCCCGTGTCTATATCCCTCCCGCTGACCACCCCCCGCTCATGCCCGTGTCTCTATCCATCCAGTTGCCCACCCCTGCTCATGACCCGTGTCTCCATCCCTCCCGCCATCCATCCTCCGCTCATGCCCCGTGTGTCTATCAATCCCGCCGTCCACCTCCTGCTCATGCCCGATGTGTCTATCCCTCCCGCCGCCCACCTCCCCGCTCATACCCCGTGTGTCTATCCCTCCCGCCGTCCACCCCCCCGCTCATGCCCTGTGTGTCTATCCATCCCGCCGCCCACCACCCACGTCTCTATCCCTCCCCCCGCTCATGCCCCGTGTCTCTATCCCTCCCACCGCCCACGCCCTGTGTCTCTATCCCTCCCACCGCCCACCCCCCGCGCATGCCCCCTGTCTCTATCCCTCCCGCCACCCACCCACTGCTCATGCCCCGTGTCTCTATCCCTCCCGCCGCCCACCCCCCGCTCATGCCCCATGTGTCTATCCCTCGACGCCGCCCACCCCGCGCTCATTCCCCGTGTGTCTATCCCTCCCGCCGACCTCCCCCCTCTCATGCCCCGTCTGTCTATCCCTCCCGCTGCCCACCACCCACTCATGCCCCGTGTGTCTATCCGTCCTGCATCCCACCCCCTGTGTCTGTATCCCTCCCCCCGCTCATGCCCCGTGTCTCTATCCCTCCCGCCGACCCACGCCCCGTGACTCTATCCCTCCCGCTGCCCAGCCCCCGCTCATGCCCCATGTCTCTATCCCTCTTGCCACCCACCCCCCGCTCATGCCCGTGTCTCTATCCCTCCCGCCGCCTACCCTCCACTCATGCCCCGTGTCTCTATCCCTCCCGCCGCCCACCCCCCGCTCATGCCCTGTGTCTCTATCCCTCCCGCCGCCCACCCCCCGCTCAAGCTCTATGTCTCTATCCCTCCCGCCGCCCACCCCCCGCTCATGCCCCGTGTCTCTATCCCTCCCTCCCGCCCACCCCCAGCTCATGCCCCGTGTCTGTCTCCTGTTTCCCCTCACCCGCTCATGCCCCGTGTCTATATCCCTCCCGCTGACCACCCCCCGCTCATGCCCGTGTCTCTATCCATCCAGTTGCCCACCCCTGCTCATGACCCGTGTCTCCATCCCTCCCGCCATCCATCCTCCGCTCATGCCCCGTGTGTCTATCAATCCCGCCGTCCACCTCCCGCTCATGCCCGATGTGTCTATCCCTCCCGCCGCCCACCTCCCCGCTCATACCCCGTGTGTCTATCCCTCCCGCCGCCCACCCCCCCGCTCATGCCCTGTGTGTCTATCCATCCCGCCGCCCACCACCCACGTCTCTATCCCTCCCCCCGCTCATGCCCCGTGTCTCTATCCCTCCCACCGCCCACGCCCTGTGTCTCTATCCCTCCCACCGCCCACCCCCCGCGCATGCCCCCTGTCTCTATCCCTCCCGCCACCCACCCACTGCTCATGCCCCGTGTCTCTATCCCTCCCACCGCCCACCCCCTGCTCATGCCCCGTGTCTCTATCCCTCCGGCCGCCCACCCCCTGCTCATGCGCCTTGTGTCTCTCCTCTCCCCCCACCCCCGCTTATGCCACGTGTGTCTCTCCCCGACCCACCACCCCGACCCCCGCTTATGCCTCAAGCCCTGTGTGTCTATCCCTACCGCCGCCCTCCCCCGGCTTATGCCCCGTGTGTCGATCCCTCCTGCCGCCCACCCCCTGCTCATGCCCCATGCGTCTATCCCTCCTGCCCACCCCCCGCTCATGCCCAGTATGTCTATCCCTCCCGCTGCCCACCCCACGCTCATGCCCCGTGTGTCTTTCCCTACCGCCGCCCACCCCCCGCTCATGCCCCGTGTCCCTATCCCACCCCCCGCTCATGCCCCGTGTCTCTATCCCTCCCGCCGCCCACCCCACGCTCATGCCCCGTGTCTATATCCCACTCGACGCCCACCCCTCGCTCATGCCCGTGTCTCTATCCATCCCGTTGCCCACCCCCCACTCATGCCCCGTGTGTCTATCCCTCCCGCCGCTCACCCCCCGCTCATGCCCCGTGTGTCTATCCCTCCCGCCACCCACCCCCTGCTCATGCCCCGTGTCTCTATCCCTCCCGCCGCTCAACCCCCGCTCATGCCCCATGTGTCTATCCCTCCCGCCCCCCACCCCTCGCTCATGCCCGTGTGTTTAACCCTCCCGCCGCCCACCCCCCGCTCATGCCCCATGTGTCTATCCCTCCAGCTGCCCCCTCCCTGCTCATGCCCCATGTGTCTATCCCTCCCGCTGCCCACGCCCCGCTCATGCCCCGTGTGTCTATCCCTCCCGCCGACCACCACCCTGCTCATGCCCCGTGTGTCTATCCCTCCCGCATCCCACCCCCGCGTCTCTATCCCCCCCACCCCCTGCTCATGCCCCGTGTGTCTATCCCTCCCGCCCCCCATCCCCCGCTCATGCCCCGCGTGTCTATCCCTCCCGCCGCCCACCCCCCGCTCATGCCCTGTGTGTCTATCCCTCCCGCCGCCCACCCCCTGCTCATGCCCCGTGTGTCTATCCCTCCCGCCGCCCACCCCCTGCTCAGGCCCCGTGTGTCTATCCCTCCCGCCGCCCACCCCCTGCTCATGCCCCATGTCTCTATCCCTCCCGCTGCTCACCCCCCGCTCATGCCCCGTGTGTCTATTCCTCCCGCCCCCCACCCCACGCTCATGCCCTGTGTGTCTATCCCTCCCACCGCCCACCCCCTGCTCATGCCCCGTGTGTCTATCCCTCCCGCCGCCCACCCCCCGCTCATGCCCCATGTGTCTCTCCCTCGACGCCGCCCACCCCCTGCTCATTCCCCGTGTGTCTATCCCTCCCGCCGACCTCCCCCGCTCATGCCCCGTCTGTCTATCCCTCCCGCTGCCCACCCCCCGCTCCTGCCCCGTGTGTCTATCCGTCCTGCATCCCACCCCCGTGTCTGTATCCCTCCCCCCGCTCATGCCCCGTGTCTCTATCCCTCCCGCCGCCCACGCCCCGTGACTCTATCCCTCCCACCGCCCACTCCTCGCTCATGCCCCGTGTCTCTATCCCTCCTGCCGCCCCCCCTTGCTCATGCCGTGTCTCTATCCCCCTCGCCGCCCAACCCCTGCTCATGCCCCATGTCTCTATCCCTCCCGCCGCCCACCCCCCGCTCATGCCCCATGTCTCTATCCCTCCCGCTGCCCACCCCCCGCTCATGCCCCGTGTCTCTATCCTTCCCGCCGCCCACCCCCCGCTCATGCCCCGTGTCTCTATCCCTCCGGCCGCCCACCCCCCGCTCATGCCCCGTGTGTCTATCCCTCCCGCCTCCCACCCCCCGCTCATGCCCCGTGTGTCTATCCGTCCCGCATCCCACCACCGCGTCTCTATCCCTCCCCCCGCTCATGCCCCGTGTCTCTATCCCTCCCACCGCCCACCCCGTGTCTCTATCCCTCCCACCGCCCACCATCTGCTCATGCCCCGTGTCTCTATCCCTCCGGCCGCCCACCCCCCGCTCATGCCCCTTGTGTCTCTCCCCTCCCCCCACCCCCGCTTATGCCCCGTGTGTCTATCCCTCCTGCCGCCCACCCCCTGCTCATGCCCCATGCGTCTATCCCTCCTCCCCACCACCCGCTCATGCCCCGTGTGTCTATCCCTCCCGCTGCCCACCCCATGCTCATGCCCCGTGTGTCTTTCCCTACCGCTGCCCACCCCCCGCTCATGCCCCGTGGGTCTATCCCACCCCCCGCTCATGCCCCGTGTCTCTATCCCTCCCGCCGCCCACCCCATGCTCATGCCCCGTGTCTATATCCCACTCGCCGCCCACCCCTCGCTCATGCCCGTGTCTCTATCCATCCCGTTGCCCACCCCCCACTCATGCCCCGTGTGTCTATCCCTCCCGCCGCTCACCCCCCGCTCATGCCCCGTGTGTCTATCCCTCCCGCCACCCACCCCCTGCTCATGCCCCGTGTCTCTATCCCTCCTGCCGCTCACCCCCCGCTCATGCCCAGAGTGTCTATCCCTCCCACCCCCCACCCCCCGCTCATGCCCCGTGTGTCTATCCCTCACGCCGCCCACCCCCCGCTCATGCCCCATGTGTCTATCCCTCCAGTTGCCCCCTCCATGCTCATGCCCCATGTGTCTATCCCTCCCGCTGCCCACGCCCCACTCATGCCCCGTGTGCCTATCCCTCCCGCCGACCACCCCACGCTCATGCCCCGTGTGTCTATCCCTCCCGCCGCTCACCCCCCGCTCATGCCCTGTGTGTCTATCCCTCCCGCCACCCACCCCCTGCTCATGCCCCGTGTCTCTATCCCTCCTGCCGCTCACCCCCCGCTCATGCCCAGAGTGTCTAACCCTCCCACCGCCCACCCCCCGCTCATGCCTCGTGTGTCTATCCCTCCCGCCGCCCACCCCCCGCTCATGCCCCATGTGTCTATCCCTCGACGCCGCCCACCCCGCGCTCATTCCCCGTGTGTCTATCCCTCCCGCCGACCTCCCCCCTCTCATGCCCCGTCTGTCTATCCCTCCCGCTGCCCACCACCCACTCATGCCCCGTGTGTCTATCCGTCCTGCATCCCACCCCCTGTGTCTGTATCCCTCCCCCCGCTCATGCCCCGTGTCTCTATCCCTCCCGCCGACCCACGCCCCGTGACTCTATCCCTCCCGCTGCCCAGCCCCCGCTCATGTCCCATGTCTCTATCCCTCTTGCCACCCACCCCCCGCTCATGCCCGTGTCTCTATCCCTCCCGCCGCCTACCCTCCACTCATGCCCCGTGTCTCTATCCCTCCCGCCGCCCACCCCCCGCTCATGCCCTGTGTCTCTATCCCTCCCGCCGCCCACCCCCCGCTCAAGCTCTATGTCTCTATCCCTCCCGCCGCCCACCCCCCGCTCATGCCCCGTGTCTCTATCCCTCCCTCCCGCCCACCCCCAGCTCATGCCCCGTGTCTGTCTCCTGTTTCCCCTCACCCGCTCATGCCCCGTGTCTATATCCCTCCCGCTGACCACCCCCCGCTCATGCCCGTGTCTCTATCCATCCAGTTGCCCACCCCTGCTCATGACCCGTGTCTCCATCCCTCCCGCCATCCATCCTCCGCTCATGCCCCGTGTGTCTATCAATCCCGCCGTCCACCTCCCGCTCATGCCCGATGTGTCTATCCCTCCCGCCGCCCACCTCCCCGCTCATACCCCGTGTGTCTATCCCTCCCGCCGCCCACCCCCCCGCTCATGCCCTGTGTGTCTATCCATCCCGCCGCCCACCACCCACGTCTCTATCCCTCCCCCCGCTCATGCCCCGTGTCTCTATCCCTCCCACCGCCCACGCCCTGTGTCTCTATCCCTCCCACCGCCCACCCCCCGCGCATGCCCCCTGTCTCTATCCCTCCCGCCACCCACCCACTGCTCATGCCCCGTGTCTCTATCCCTCCCGCCGCCCACCCCCCGCTCATGCCCCATGTGTCTATCCCTCGACGCCGCCCACCCCGCGCTCATTCCCCGTGTGTCTATCCCTCCCGCCGACCTCCCCCCTCTCATGCCCCGTCTGTCTATCCCTCCCGCTGCCCACCACCCACTCATGCCCCGTGTGTCTATCCGTCCTGCATCCCACCCCCTGTGTCTGTATCCCTCCCCCCGCTCATGCCCCGTGTCTCTATCCCTCCCGCCGACCCACGCCCCGTGACTCTATCCCTCCCGCTGCCCAGCCCCCGCTCATGCCCCATGTCTCTATCCCTCTTGCCACCCACCCCCCGCTCATGCCCGTGTCTCTATCCCTCCCGCCGCCTACCCTCCACTCATGCCCCGTGTCTCTATCCCTCCCGCCGCCCACCCCCCGCTCATGCCCTGTGTCTCTATCCCTCCCGCCGCCCACCCCCCGCTCAAGCTCTATGTCTCTATCCCTCCCGCCACCCACCCCCCGCTCATGCCCCGTGTCTCTATCCCTCCCTCCCGCCCACCCCCAGCTCATGCCCCGTGTCTGTCTCCTGTTTCCCCTCACCCGCTCATGCCCCGTGTCTATATCCCTCCCGCTGACCACCCCCCACTCATGCCCGTGTCTCTATCCATCCAGTTGCCCACCCCTGCTCATGACCCGTGTCTCCATCCCTCCCGCCATCCATCCTCCGCTCATGCCCCGTGTGTCTATCAATCCCGCCGTCCACCTCCCGCTCATGCCCGATGTGTCTATCCCTCCCGCCGCCCACCTCCCCGCTCATACCCCGTGTGTCTATCCCTCCCGCCGCCCACCCCCCCGCTCATGCCCTGTGTGTCTATCCATCCCGCCGCCCACCACCCACGTCTCTATCCCTCCCCCCGCTCATGCCCCGTGTCTCTATCCCTCCCACCGCCCACGCCCTGTGTCTCTATCCCTCCCACCGCCCACCCCCCGCGCATGCCCCCTGTCTCTATCCCTCCCGCCACCCACCCACTGCTCATGCCCCGTGTCTCTATCCCTCCCACCGCCCACCCCCTGCTCATGCCCCGTGTCTCTATCCCTCCGGCCGCCCACCCCCTGCTCATGCGCCTTGTGTCTCTCCTCTCCCCCCACCCCCGCTTATGCCACGTGTGTCTCTCCCCGACCCACCACCCCGACCCCCGCTCATGCCTCAAGCCCTGTGTGTCTATCCCTACCGCCGCCCTCCCCCGGCTCATGCCCCGTGTGTCGATCCCTCCTGCCGCCCACCCCCTGCTCATGCCCCATGCGTCTATCCCTCCTGCCCACCCCCCGCTCATGCCCAGTATGTCTATCCCTCCCGCTGCCCACCCCACGCTCATGCCCCGTGTGTCTTTCCCTACCGCCGCCCACCCCCCGCTCATGCCCCGTGTCCCTATCCCACCCCCCGCTCATGCCCCGTGTCTCTATCCCTCCCGCCGCCCACCCCACGCTCATGCCCCGTGTCTATATCCCACTCGACGCCCACCCCTCGCTCATGCCCGTGTCTCTATCCATCCCGTTGCCCACCCCCCACTCATGCCCCGTGTGTCTATCCCTCCCGCCGCTCACCCCCCGCTCATGCCCCGTGTGTCTATCCCTCCCGCCACCCACCCCCTGCTCATGCCCCGTGTCTCTATCCCTCCCGCCGCTCAACCCCCGCTCATGCCCCATGTGTCTATCCCTCCCGCCCCCCACCCCTCGCTCATGCCCGTGTGTTTAACCCTCCCGCCGCCCACCCCCCGCTCATGCCCCATGTGTCTATCCCTCCAGCTGCCCCCTCCCTGCTCATGCCCCATGTGTCTATCCCTCCCGCTGCCCACGCCCCGCTCATGCCCCGTGTGTCTATCCCTCCCGCCGACCACCACCCTGCTCATGCCCCGTGTGTCTATCCCTCCCGCATCCCACCCCCGCGTCTCTATCCCCCCCACCCCCTGCTCATGCCCCGTGTGTCTATCCCTCCCACCCCCCATCCCCCGCTCATGCCCCGCGTGTCTATCCCTCCCGCCGCCCACCCCCCGCTCATGCCCTGTGTGTCTATCCCTCCCGCCGCCCACCCCCTGCTCATGCCCCGTGTGTCTATCCCTCCCGCCGCCCACCCCCTGCTCAGGCCCCGTGTGTCTATCCCTCCCGCCGCCCACCCCCTGCTCATGCCCCATGTCTCTATCCCTCCTGCTGCTCACCCCCCGCTCATGCCCCGTGTGTCTATTCCTCCCGCCCCCCACCCCACGCTCATGCCCTGTGTGTCTATCCCTCCCACCGCCCACCCCCTGCTCATGCCCCGTGTGTCTATCCCTCCCGCCGCCCACCCCCCGCTCATGCCCCATGTGTCTCTCCCTCGACGCCGCCCACCCCCTGCTCATTCCCCGTGTGTCTATCCCTCCCGCCGACCTCCCCCGCTCATGCCCCGTCTGTCTATCCCTCCCGCTGCCCACCCCCCGCTCCTGCCCCGTGTGTCTATCCGTCCTGCATCCCACCCCCGTGTCTGTATCCCTCCCCCCGCTCATGCCCCGTGTCTCTATCCCTCCCGCCGCCCACGCCCCGTGACTCTATCCCTCCCACCGCCCACTCCTCGCTCATGCCCCGTGTCTCTATCCCTCCTGCCGCCCCCCCTTGCTCATGCCGTGTCTCTATCCCCCTCGCCGCCCAACCCCTGCTCATGCCCCATGTCTCTATCCCTCCCGCCGCCCACCCCCCGCTCATGCCCCATGTCTCTATCCCTCCCGCTGCCCACCCCCCGCTCATGCCCCGTGTCTCTATCCTTCCCGCCGCCCACCCCCCGCTCATGCCCCGTGTCTCTATCCCTCCGGCCGCCCACCCCCCGCTCATGCCCCGTGTGTCTATCCCTCCCGCCTCCCACCCCCCGCTCATGCCCCGTGTGTCTATTCGTCCCGCATCCCACCACCGCGTCTCTATCCCTCCCCCCGCTCATGCCCCGTGTCTCTATCCCTCCCACCGCCCACCCCGTGTCTCTATCCCTCCCACCGCCCACCATCTGCTCATGCCCCGTGTCTCTATCCCTCCGGCCGCCCACCCCCCGCTCATGCCCCTTGTGTCTCTCCCCTCCCCCCACCCCCGCTTATGCCCCGTGTGTCTCTCCCCGACCCCCCACCCTGACCCCTGCTCATGCCTCATGCCCTGTGTGTCTATCCCTACCGCCGCCCTCCCCCCGCTCATGCCCTGTGTGTCTATCCCTCCTGCCGCCCACCCCCTGCTCATGCCCCATGCGTCTATCCCTCCTCCCCACCACCCGCTCATGCCCCGTGTGTCTATCCCTCCCGCTGCCCACCCCATGCTCATGCCCCGTGTGTCTTTCCCTACCGCTGCCCACCCCCCGCTCATGCCCCGTGGGTCTATCCCACCCCCCGCTCATGCCCCGTGTCTCTATCCCTCCCGCCGCCCACCCCATGCTCATGCCCCGTGTCTATATCCCACTCGCCACCCACCCCTCGCTCATGCCCGTGTCTCTATCCATCCCGTTGCCCACCCCCCACTCATGCCCCGTGTGTCTATCCCTCCCGCCGCTCACCCCCCGCTCATGCCCCGTGTGTCTATCCCTCCCGCCACCCACCCCCTGCTCATGCCCCGTGTCTCTATCCCTCCTGCCGCTCACCCCCCGCTCATGCCCAGAGTGTCTATCCCTCCCACCCCCCACCCCCTGCTCATACCCCGTGTGTCTATCCCTCACGCCGCCCACCCCCCGCTCATGCCCCATGTGTCTATCCCTCCAGTTGCCCCCTCCATGCTCATGCCCCATGTGTCTATCCCTCCCGCTGCCCACGCCCCACTCATGCCCCGTGTGCCTATCCCTCCCGCCGACCACCCCACGCTCATGCCCCGTGTGTCTATCCCTCCCGCCGCTCACCCCCCGCTCATGCCCTGTGTGTCTATCCCTCCCGCCACCCACCCCCTGCTCATGCCCCGAGTCTCTATCCCTCCTGCCGCTCACCCCCCGCTCATGCCCAGAGTGTCTAACCCTCCCACCCCCCACCCCCCGCTCATGCCCCGTGTGTCTATCCCTCACGCCGCCCACCCCCCGCTCATGCCCCATGTGTCTATCCCTCCAGTTGCCCCCCCCATGCTCATGCCCCATGTGTCTATCCCTCCCGCTGCCCACGCCCCGCTCATGCCCCGTGTGCCTATCCCTCCCGCCGACCACCCCACGCTCATGCCCCGTGTGTCTATCCCTCCCACCCCCCGCTCATGCCCTGTGTCTCTATCCCTCCGGCCGCCCACCCGCCGCTCATGCCCCGAGTCTCTATCAATCCTGCTGCCCACCCCCCGCTCATGCCCGTGTCTCTATCCATCCCGTTGCCCACCCCCCACTCATGCCCCGTGTGTCTATCCCTCCCGCCGCTCACCCCCCGCTCATGCCCCGTGTGTCTATCCCTCCCGCCACCCACCCCCTGCTCATGCCCCGTGTCTCTATCCCTCCCGCTGCTCACCCCCCGCTCATGCCACATGTGTCTATCCCTCCCGCCCCCCACCCCTCGCTCATGCCCGTGTGTTTAACCCTCCCGCCGCCCACCCCCCGCTCATGCCCCATGTGTCTATCCCTCCAGCTGCCCCCTCCCTGCTCATGCCCCATGTGTCTATCCCTCCCGCTGCCCACGCCCCGCTCATGCCCCGTGTGTCTATCCCTCCCGCCGACCACCACCCTGCTCATGCCCCGTGTGTCTATCCCTCCTGCATCCCACCCCCGCGTCTCTATCCCCCCCACCCCCTGCTCATGCCCCATGTGTCTATCCCTCCCGCCCCCCATCCCCCGCTCATGCCCCGTGTGTCTATCCCTCCCGCCGCCCACCCCCCGCTCATGCCCTGTGTGTCTATCCCTCCCGCCGCCCACCTCCTGCTCATGCCCTGTGTGTCTATCCCTCCCGCCGCCCACCCCCTGCTCATGCCCCGTGTGTCTATCCCTCCCGCCACCCACCCCCTGCTCATGCCCCATGTCTCTATCCCTCCCGCTGCTCACCCCCCGCTCATGCCCCGTGTGTCTATTCCTCCCGCCCCCCACCCCACGCTCATGCCCTGTGTGTCTATCCCTCCCACCGCCCACCCCCTGCTCATGCCCCGTGTGTCTATCCCTCCCGCCGCCCACCCCCCGCTCATGCCCCATGTGTCTCTCCCTCGACGCCGCCCACCCCCTGCTCATTCCCCGTGTGTCTATCCCTCCCGCCGACCTCCCCCGCTCATGCCCCGTCTGTCTATCCCTCCCTCTGCCCACCCCCCGCTCCTGCCCCGTGTGTCTATCCGTCCTGCATCCCACCCCCGTGTCTGTATCCCTCCCCCCGCTCATGCCCCGTGTCTCTATCCCTCCTGCCGCCCACGCCCCATGACTCTATCCCTCCCACCGCCCACTCCTCGCTCACGCCCCGTGTCTCTATCCCTCCTGCCGCCCCCCCTTGCTCATGCCGTGTCTCTATCCCCCTCGCCGCCCAACCCCCGCTCATGCCCCATGTCTCTATCCCTCCCGCCGCCCACCCCCCGCTCATGCCCCGTGTCTCTATCCCTCCCGCCGCCCACCCCCTGCTCATGCCCCGTGTCTCTATCCCTCCCGCCGCCCACCCCGTGCTCATGCACTGTGTCTCTATCCCTCCCGCTGCCCACCCCCCGCTCATGCCCCGTGTCTCTATCCTTCCCGCCGCCCACCCCCCGCTCATGCCCCGTGTCTCTATCCCTCCGGCCGCCCACCCCCTGCTCATGCCCCGTGTGTCTATCCCTCCCGCCTCCCACCCCCCGCTCATGCCCCGTGTGTCTATCCGTCCCGCATCCCACCCCCCGCGTCTCTATCCCTCCCCCCGCTCATGCCCCGTGTCTCTATCCCTCCCACCGCCCACCCCGTGTCTCTATCCCTCCCACCGCCCACCATCTGCTCATGCCCCGTGTCTCTATCCCTCCGGCCGCCCACCCCCCGCTCATGCCCCTTGTGTCTCTCCCCTCCCCCCACCCCCGCTTATGCCCTGTGTGTCTCTCCCCGACCCCCCACCCCGACCCCCGCTCATGCCTCATGCCCTGTGTGTCTATCCCTACCGCCGCCCTCCCCCCGCTCATGCCCTGTGTGTCTATCCCTCCTGCCGCCCACCCCCTGCTCATTCCCCATGCGTCTATCCCTCCTCCCCACCCCCCGCTCATGCCCCGTGTGTCTATCCCTCCCGCTGCCCACCCCATGCTCATGCCCCGTGTGTCTTTCCCTACCGCTGCCCACCCCCCGCTCATGCCCCGTGGGTCTATCCCACCCCCCGCTCATGCCCCGTGTCTCTATCCCTCCCGCCGCCCACCCCATGCTCATGCCCCGTGTCTATATCCCACTCGCCGCCCACCCCTCGCTCATGCCCGTGTCTCTATCCATCCCGTTGCCCACCCCCCACTCATGCCCCGTGTGTCTATCCCTCCCACCGCTCACCCCCCGCTCATGCCCCGTGTGTCTATCCCTCCCGCCACCCACCCCCTGCTCATGCCCCGTGTCTCTATCCCTCCTGCCGCTCACCCCCCGCTCATGCCCAGAGTGTCTATCCCTCCCACCCCCCACCCCCCGCTCATGCCCCGTGTGTCTATCTCTCACGCCGCCCACCCCCCGCTCATGCCCCATGTGTCTATCCCTCCAGTTGCCCCCTCCATGCTCATGCCCCATGTGTCTATCCCTCCCGCTGCCCACGCCCCGCTCATGCCCCGTGTGCCAATCCCTCCCGCCGACCACCCCACGCTCATGCCCCGTGTGTCTATCCCTCCCACCCCCCGCTCATGCCCCATGTGGCTATCCCTCCCGCAGCCCACCCCCCGCTCATGCCCCGTGTGTCTATCCTTCCTGCCGACCACCCCCCCACTCATGCCCCGTGTGTCTATCCCTCCCGCCGCCCACCCCCCGCTCATGCCCCGTGTGTCTATCCGTCCTGCATCCCACCCCCGCGTCTCTATCCCTCCCCCCGCTCATGCCCCGTGTCTCTATCCCTCCTACCGCCCACACCCCGTGTCTCTATCCCTCCCACCGCCCACCCCCTGCTCATGCCCCGTGTCTCTATCCCTCCGGCTGCCCACCCCCCGCTCATGCCCCTTGTGTCTCTCCTCTCCCCCCACCCCTGCTTATGCCACGTGTGTCTCTCCCCGACCCACCACCCCGACCCCCGCTCATGCCTCATGCCCTGTGTGTCTATCCCTACCGCCGCCCTCCCCCCGCTCCTGCCCCGTGTGTCTATCCGTCCTGCATCCCACCCCCGTGTCTGTATTCCTCCCCCCGCTCATGCCCCGTGTCTCTATCCCTCCCGCCGCCCACGCCCCGTGACTCTATCCCTCCCACCGCCCACTCCTCGCTCATGCCCTGTGTCTCTATCCCTCCTGCCGCCCCCCCTTGCTCATGCCGTGTCTCTATCCCCCTTGCCGCCCAACCCCCGCTCATGCCCCATGTCTCTATCCCTCCCGCCGCCCACCCCCCGCTCATGCCCCGTGTCTCTATCCCTCCCGCCGCCCACCCCCTGCTCATGCCCCGTGTCTCTATCCCTCCCGCCGCCCACCCCGTGCTCATGCCCTGTGTCTCTATCCCTCCCGCTGCCCACCCCCCGCTCATGCCCCGTTTCTCTATCCTTCCCGCCGCCCACCCCCCGCTCATGCCCCGTGTCTCTATCCCTCCGGCCGCCCACCCCCCGCTCATGCCCCGTGTGTCTATCCCTCCCGCCTCCCACCCCCCGCTCATGCCCCGTGTGTCTATCTGTCCCGCATCCCACCCCCCGCGTCTCTATCCCTCCCCCTGCTCATGCCCCGTGTC
Source organism: Ambystoma mexicanum (assembly GCF_040938575.1). Classification (NCBI taxonomy): domain Eukaryota; kingdom Metazoa; phylum Chordata; class Amphibia; order Caudata; family Ambystomatidae; genus Ambystoma; species Ambystoma mexicanum. The sequence goes on from NC_090934.1 coordinate 145,351,881, forward strand.
TCTATCATCCCTCCCACCGCCCACCCCGTGTCTCTATCCCTCCCACCGCCCACCATCTGCTCATGCCCCGTGTCTCTATCCCTCCGGCCGCCCACCCCCCGCTCATGCCCCTTGTGTCTCTCCCCTCCCCCCACCCCCGCTTATGCCCCGTGTGTCTCTCCCCGACCCCCCACCACGACCCCCGCTCATGCCTCATGCCCTGTGTGTCTATCCCTACCGCCGCCCTCCCCCCGCTCATGCCCTGTGTGTCTATCCCTCCTGCCGCCCACCCCCTGCTCATGCCCCATGCGTCTATCCCTCCTCCCCACCCCCGCTCATGCCCCGTGTGTCTATCCCTCCCGCTGCCCACCCCATGCTCATGCCCCGTGTGTCTTTCTCTACCGCTGCCCACCCCCCGCTCATGCCCCGTGGGTCTATCCCACCCCCCGCTCATGCCCCATGTCTCTATCCCTCCCGCCGCCCACCCCACGCTCATGCCCCGTGTCTATATCCCACTCGCCGCCCACCCCTCGCTCATGCCCGTGTCTCTATCCACCCCGTTGCCCACCCCCCACTCATGCCCCATGTGTCTATCCCTCCCGCCACCCACCCCCTGCTCATGCCCCGTGTCTCTATCCCTCCTGCCGCTCACCCCCCGCTCATGCCCAGAGTGTCTATCCCTCCCACCCCCCACCCCCCGCTCATGCCCCGTGTGTCTATCCCTCACGCCGCCCACCCCCCGCTCATGCCCCATGTGTCTATCCCTCCAGTTGCCCCCTCCATGCTCATGCCCCATGTGTCTATCCCTCCCGGTGCCCACGCCCCGCTCATGCCCCGTGTGCCTATCCCTCCCGCCGACCACCCCACACTCATGCCCCGTGTGTCTATCCCTCCCACCCCCCGCTCATGCCCTGTGTCTCTATCCCTCCGGCCGCCCACCCCCCGCTCATGCCCCGAGTCTCTATCAATCCTGCTGCCCACCCCCCGCTCATGTCCCTTGTCTCTATCCCTCCCGGTGCCCACCCCCCACTCATGCCCCGTGTGTCTATCCCTCCCGCCGCTCACCCGCCGCTCATGCCCCGTGTGTCTATCCCTCCCGCCGCTCACCCGCCGCTCATGCCCCGTGTGTTTATCCCTCCCGCCGCCCACCCCCCGCTCATGCCCCATGTGGCTATCCCTCCCGCCGCCCACCCCCCGCTCATGCCCCGTGTGTCTATCCTTCCTGCCGACCACCCCCCCGCTCATGCCCCGTGTGTCTATCCCTCCCGCCGCCCACCCCCCGCTCATGCCCCGTGTGTCTATCCGTCCTGCATCCCACCCGCGCGTCTCTATCCCTCCCCCCGCTCATGCCCCGTGTCTCTATCCCTCCCACCGCCCACACCCCGTGTCTCTATGACTCCAACCACCCGCCCCCTGCTCATGCACCGTGTCTCTATCCCTCCGGCCGCCCAACCCCCGCTCATGCCGCTTGTGTCTCTCCTCTCCCCCCACCCCCGCTTATGCCACGTGTGTCTCTCCCCGACCCACCACCCCGACCCCCGCTCATGCCTCATGCCCTGTGTGTCTATCCCTACCGCCGCCCTCCCCCGGCTCATGCCCCGTGTGTCGATCACTCCTGCCGCCCACCCCCTGCTCATGCCCCATGTGTCTATCCCTCCTGCCCACCCCCCGCTCATGCCCAGTGTGTCTATCCCTCCGGCCGCCCACCCCCCGCTCATGCCCCTTGTGTCTCTCCCCTCCCCCCACCCCCGCTTATGCCCCGTGTGTCTCTCCCCGACCCCCCACCACGACCCCCGCTCATGCCTCATGCCCTGTGTGTCTATCCCTACCGCCGCCCTCCCCCCGCTCATGCCCTGTGTGTCTATCCCTCCTGCCGCCCACCCCCTGCTCATGCCCCATGCGTCTATCCCTCCTCCCCACCCCCGCTCATGCCCCGTGTGTCTATCCCTCCCGCTGCCCACCCCATGCTCATGCCCCGTGTGTCTTTCTCTACCGCTGCCCACCCCCCGCTCATGCCCCGTGGGTCTATCCCACCCCCCGCTCATGCCCCATGTCTCTATCCCTCCCGCCGCCCACCCCACGCTCATGCCCCGTGTCTATATCCCACTCGCCGCCCACCCCTCGCTCATGCCCGTGTCTCTATCCACCCCGTTGCCCACCCCCCACTCATGCCCCATGTGTCTATCCCTCCCGCCACCCACCCCCTGCTCATGCCCCGTGTCTCTATCCCTCCTGCCGCTCACCCCCCGCTCATGCCCAGAGTGTCTATCCCTCCCACCCCCCACCCCCCGCTCATGCCCTGTGTGTCTATCCCTCACGCCGCCCACCCCCCGCTCATGCCCCATGTGTCTATCCCTCCAGTTGCCCCCTCCATGCTCATGCCCCATGTGTCTATCCCTCCCGGTGCCCACGCCCCGCTCATGCCCCGTGTGCCTATCCCTCCCGCCGACCACCCCACACTCATGCCCCGTGTGTCTATCCCTCCCACCCCCCGCTCATGCCCTGTGTCTCTATCCCTCCGGCCGCCCACCCCCCGCTCATGCCCCGAGTCTCTATCAATCCTGCTGCCCACCCCCCGCTCATGTCCCTTGTCTCTATCCCTCCCGGTGCCCACCCCCCACTCATGCCCCGTGTGTCTATCCCTCCCGCCGCTCACCCGCCGCTCATGCCCTGTGTGTCTATCCCTCCCGCCGCTCACCCGCCGCTCATGCCCCGTGTGTTTATCCCTCCCGCCGCCCACCCCCCGCTCATGCCCCATGTGGCTATCCCTCCCGCCGCCCACCCCCCGCTCATGCCCCGTGTGTCTATCCTTCCTGCCGACCACCCCCCCGCTCATGCCCCGTGTGTCTATCCCTCCCGCCGCCCACCCCCCGCTCATGCCCCGTGTGTCTATCCGTCCTGCATCCCACCCGCGCGTCTCTATCCCTCCCCCCGCTCATGCCCCGTGTCTCTATCCCTCCCACCGCCCACACCCCGTGTCTCTATGACTCCAACCACCCGCCCCCTGCTCATGCCCCGTGTCTCTATCCCTCCGGCCGCCCAACCCCCGCTCATGCCGCTTGTGTCTCTCCTCTCCCCCCACCCCCGCTTATGCCACGTGTGTCTCTCCCCGACCCACCACCCCGACCCCCGCTCATGCCTCATGCCCTGTGTGTCTATCCCTACCGCCGCCCTCCCCCGGCTCATGCCCCGTGTGTCGATCACTCCTGCCGCCCACACCCTGCTCATGCCCCATGTGTCTATCCCTCCTGCCCACCCCCCGCTCATGCCCAGTGTGTCTATCCCTCCCGCTGCCCACCCCACGCTCATGCCCCGTGTGTATTTCCCTACCGCCGCCCACCCCCCGCTCATGCCCCGTGTCTCTATCCCACCCCCCGCTCATGCCCCGTGTCTCTATCCCTCCCACCGCCCACCATCTGCTCATGCCCCGTGTCTCTATCCCTCCGGCCGCCCACCCCCCGCTCATGCCCCTTGTGTCTATCCCCTCCCCCCACCCCCGCTTATGCCCCGTGTGTCTCTCCCCGACCCCCGCTCATGCCTCATGCCCTGTGTGTCTATCCCTACCGCCGCCCTCCCCCCGCTCATGCCCTGTGTGTCTATCCCTCCTGCCGCCCACCCCCTGCTCATGCCCCATGCGTCTATCCCTCCTCCCCACCCCCCACTCATGCCCCGTGTGTCTATCCCTCCCGCTGCCCACCCCATGCTCATGCCCCGTGTGTCTTTCCCTAATGCTGCCCACCCCCCGCTCATGCCCCGTGGGTCTATCCCACCCCCCGCTCATGCCCCGTGTCTCTATCCCTCCCGCCGCCCACCCCACGCTCATGCCCTGTGTCTATATCCCACTCGCCGCCCACCCCTCGCTCATGCACGTGTCTCTATCCATCCCGTTGCCCACCCCCCACTCATGCCCCGTGTGTCTATCCCTCCCGCCGCTCACCCCCCGCTCATGCCCCGTGTGTCTATCCCTCCCGCCACCCACCCCCTGCTCATGCCCCGTGTCTCTATCCCTCCTGCCGCTCACCCCCCGCTCATGCCCAGAGTGTCTATCCCTCCCAACCCCCACCCCCCGCTCATGCCCCGTGTGTCTATCCCTCACGCCGCCCACCCCCCGCTCATGCCCCATGTGTCTATCCCTCCAGTTGCCCCCTCCATGCTCATGCCCCATGTGTCTATCCCTCCCTCTGCCCACGCCCCGCTCATGCCCCGTGTGCCTATCCCTCCCGCCGACCACCCCACGCTCATGCCCCGTGTGTCTATCCCTCCCACCCCCGCTCATGCCCTGTGTCTCTATCCCTCCGGCCGCCCACCCCCCGCTCATGCCCCGAGAATCTATCAATCCTGCTGCCCACCCCCCGCTCATGTCCCTTGTCTCTATCCCTCCCGGTGCCCACCCCCCACTCATGCCCCGTGTGTCTATCCCTCCCGCCGCTCACCCGCCGCTCATGCCCCGTGTGTCTATCCCTCCCGCCGCTCACCCGCCGCTCATGCCCCGTGTGTTTTTCCCTCCCGCCGCCCACCCCCTGCTCATGCCCCATGTGGCTATCCCTCCCGCCGCCCACCCCCCGCTCATGCCCCGTGTGTCTATCCTTCCTGCCGACCACCCCCCCGCTCATGCCCCATGTGTCTATCCCTCCCGCCGCCCACCCCCCGCTCATGCCCCGTGTGTCTATCCGTCCTGCATCCCACCCCCGCGTCTCTATCCCTCCCCCCGCTCATGCCCCGTGTCTCTATCCCTCCCACCGCCCACACCCCGTGTCTCTATCCCTCCCACCGCCCACCCCCTGCTCATGCCCCGTGTCTCTATCCCTCCGGCCGCCCATTCCCCGCTCATGCCCCTTGTGTCTCTCCTCTCCCCCCACCCCCGCTATGCCACGTGTGTCTCTCCCCGACCCACCACCCCGACCCCCGCTCATGCCTCATGCCCTGTGTGTCTATCCCTACCGCCGCCCTCCCCCGGCTCATGCCCCGTGTGTCGATCCCTCCTGCCGCCTACCCCCTGCTCATGCCCCATGCGTCTATCCCTCCTGCCCACCCCCCGCTCATGCCCAGTGTGTCTATCCCTCCCGCTGCCCACCCCACGCTCATGCCCCGTGTGTATTTCCCTACCGCCGCCCACCCCTCGCTCATGCCCCGTGTCTCTATCCCACCCCCCGCTCATGCCCCGTGTCTCTATCCCTCCCGCCGCCCACCCCACGCTCATGCCCCGTGTCTATATCCCACTCGCCGCCCACCCCTCGCTCATGCCCGTGTCTCTATCCATCCCGTTGCCCACCCCCCACTCATGCCCCGTGTGTCTATCCCTCCCGCCGCTCACCCCCCGCTCATGCCCCGTGTGTCTATCCCTCCCGCCACCCACCCCCTGCTCATGCCCCGTGTCTCTATCCCTCCCGCCGCTCACCCCCCGCTCATGCCCCGTGTGTCTATCCCTCCCGCCCCCCACCCCTCGCTCATGCCCCGTGTGTTTAACCCTCCCGCCGCCCACCCCCGCTCATGCCCCATGTGTCTATCCCTCCAGCTGCCCCCTCCCTGCTCATGCCCCATGTGTCTATCCCTCCCGCTGCCCACGCCCCGCTCATGCCCCGTGTGTCTATCCCTCCCGCCGACCACCTCCCTGCTCATGCCCCGTGTGTCTATCCCTCCCGCATCCCACCCCCGCGTCTCTATCCCTCCCACCCCCTGCTCATGCCCCGTGTGTCTATCCCTCCCGCCCCCCTTCCCCCGCTCATGCCCCGTGTGTCTATCCCTCCCGCCGCCCACCCCCCGCTCATGCCCTGTGTGTCTATCCCTCCCGCCGCCCACTCCCTGCTCATGCCCCGTGTGTCTATCCCTCCCGCCGCCCACCCCCCGCTCATGCCCCGTGTGTCTATCCCTCCCACCGCTCACCCCCCGCTCATGCCCCGTGTGTCTATTCATCCCGCCCCCCACCCCATGCTCATGCCCTGTGTGTCTATCCCTCCCACCGCCCACCCCCTGCTCATGCCCCGTGTGTCTATCCCTCCCGCCGCCCACCCCCCGCTCATGGCCCATGTGTCTCTCCCTCGACGCCGCCCATCCCCTGCTCATTTCCCGTGTGTCTATCCCTCCCGCCGACCTCCCCCGCTCATGCCCCGTCTGTCTATCCCTCCCGCTGCCCACCCCCCGCTCCTGCCCCGTGTGTCTATCCGTCCTGCATCCCACCCCCGTGTCTGTATCCCTCCCCCCGCTCATGCCCCGTGTCTCTATCCCTCCCGCCGCCCACGCCCCGTGACTCTATCCCTCCCACCGCCCACTCCTCGCTCATGCCCCGTGTCTCTATCCCTCCTCCCGCCCCCCCTTGCTCATGCCGTGTCTCTATCCCACTCGCCGCCCAACCCCCGCTCATGCTCCATGTCTCTATCCCTCCCGCCGCCCACCCCCCGCTCATGCCCCGTTTCTCTATCCCTCCCGCCGCCCACCCAATGCTCATGCCCCGTGTCTCTATCCCTCCCGCCGCCCACCCCATGCTCATGCCCTGTGTCTCTATCCCTCCCGCTGCCCACCCCCCGCTCATGCCCCGTGTCTCTATCCTTCCCGCCGCCCACCCCCTGCTCATGCCCCGTGTCTCTATCCCTCCGGCTGCCCACCCCCGCTCATGCCCCGTGTCTCTATCCCTCCCGCTGCCCACCCCCTGCTCATGCCTGTGTCTCTATCCATCCCGTTGCCCACCCCCCACTCATGCCCCATGTCTCTATCCCTCCCACCGCCCACCCCCTGCTCAGTCCCCGTGTGTCTATCCTTCCCGCTGCCCACCTCCCGCTCATGCCCCATGTGTCTATCCCTCCCGCCACCCACCCCCTGCTCATTCCCTGTGTCTCTATCCCTCCTGCCGCTCACCCCCCGCTCATGCCCCGTGTGTCTATATCTCACGCCGCCCATCCCCCGCTCATGCCCCGTGTGTCTATCCCTCCCGCCGCCCACCCCGCGCTCATGCCCCATGTGTCTTTCCCTCCCGCCGCCCCCCTCCGCTCATGCCCGGTGTGTCTATCCCTCCCGCCGCCCACCTCCCCGCTCATGCCCTGTGTGTCTATCCCTCCCGCCGCCCACCCCCCCGCTCATGCCCCGTGTGTCTATCCGTCCAGCCGCCCACCCCCCATGTCTCTATCCCTCCCCCACCCCCTGCCCCATGTGTCTATCCCCCCGCCCACCCCCCGCTCATGCCCCGTGTGTCTATCCCTCCCGCCAGCCACCCCCCGCTCATGCCCCGTGTGTCTATCCCTCCCGCCGCTCACCCCCCGCTCATGCCCCGTGTGTCTATTCCTCCCACCCCACGCTCATGCCCTGTGTGTCTATCCCTCCCACCGCCCACCCCCCGCTCATGCCCCGTGTGTCTATCCCTCCCGCCGCCCACCCCCCGCTCATGCCCCATGTGTCTATCCCTCGACGCCGCCCACCCCCCGCTCATTCCCCGTGTGTCTATCCCTCCTGCCGACCTCCCCCCACTCATGCCCCGTCTGTCTATCCCTCCCGCTGCCCACCCCCCGCTCATGCCCCGTGTGTCTATCCGTCATGCATCCCACCCCCCGTGTCTGTATCCCTCCCCCCGCTCATGCCCCGTGTCTCTATCCCACCCCCCGCTCATGCCCCGTGTCTCTATCCCTCCCACCGCCCACCATCTGCTCATGCCCCGTGTCTCTATCCCTCCGGCCGCCCACCCCCCGCTCATGCCCCTTGTGTCTCTCCCCTCCCCCCACCCCCGCTTATGCCCCGTGTGTCTCTCCCCGACCCCCGCTCATGCCTCATGCCCTGTGTGTCTATCCCTACCGCCGCCCTCCCCCGCTCATGCCCTGTGTGTCTATCCCTCCTGCCGCCCACCCCCTGCTCATGCCCCATGCGTCTATCCCTCCTCCCCACCCCCCACTCATGCCCCGTGTGTCTATCCCTCCCGCTGCCCACCCCATGCTCATGCCCCGTGTGTCTTTCCCTAATGCTGCCCACCCCCCGCTCATGCCCCGTGGGTCTATCCCACCCCCCGCTCATGCCCCGTGTCTCTATCCCTCCCGCCGCCCACCCCACGCTCATGCCCCGTGTCTATATCCCACTCGCCGCCCACCCCTCGCTCATGCACGTGTCTCTATCCATCCCGTTGCCCACCCCCCACTCATGCCCCGTGTGTCTATCCCTCCCGCCGCTCACCCCCGCTCATGCCCCGTGTGTCTATCCCTCCCGCCACCCACCCCCTGCTCATGCCCCGTGTCTCTATCCCTCCTGCCGCTCACCCCCCGCTCATGCCCAGAGTGTCTATCCCTCCCACCCCCCACCCCCCGCTCATGCCCAGTGTGTCTATCCCTCACGCCGCCCACCCCCCGCTCATGCCCCATGTGTCTATCCCTCCAGTTGCCCCCTCCATGCTCATGCCCCATGTGTCTATCCCTCCCTCTGCCCACGCCCCGCTCATGCCCCGTGTGCCTATCCCTCCCGCCGACCACCCCACGCTCATGCCCTGTGTGTCTATCCCTCCCACCCCCGCTCATGCCCTGTGTCTCTATCCCTCCGGCCGCCCACCCCCCGCTCATGCCCCGAGTCTCTATCAATCCTGCTGCCCACCCCCCGCTCATGTCCCTTGTCTCTATCCCTCCCGGTGCCCACCCCCCACTCATGCCCCGTGTGTCTATCCCTCCCGCCGCTCACCCGCCGCTCATGCCCCGTGTGTCTATCCCTCCCACCGCTCACCCGCCGCTCATGCCCCGTGTGTTTTTCCCTCCCGCCGCCCACCCCCCGCTCATGCCCCATGTGGCTATCCCTCCCGCCGCCCACCCCCCGCTCATGCCCCGTGTGTCTATCCTTCCTGCCGACCACCCCCCCGCTCATGCCCCGTGTGTCTATCCCTCCCGCCGCCCACCACCCGCTCATGCCCCGTGTGTCTATCCGTCCTGCATCCCACCCTCGCGTCTCTATCCCTCCCCCCGCTCATGCCCCGTGTCTCTATCCCTCCCACCGCCCACACCCCGTGTCTCTATCCCTCCCACCGCCCACCCCCTGCTCATGCCCCGTGTCTCTATCCCTCCGGCCGCCCACCCCCCGCTCATGCCCCTTGTGTCTCTCCTCTCCCCCCACCCCCGCTTATGCCACGTGTGTCTCTCCCCGACCCACCACCCCGACCCCCGCTCATGCCTCATGCCCTGTGTGTCTATCCCTACCGCCGCCCTCCCCCGGCTCATGCCCCGTGTGTCGATCCCTCCTGCCGCCTACCCCCTGCTCATGCCCCATGCGTCTATCCCTCCTGCCCACCCCCCGCTCATGCCCAGTGTGTCTATCCCTCCCGCTGCCCACCCCACGCTCATGCCCCGTGTGTATTTCCCTACCGCCGCCCACCCCTCGCTCATGCCCCGTGTCGCTATCCCACCCCCCGCTCATGCCCCGTGTCTCTATCCCTCCCGCCGCCCACCCCACGCTCATGCCCCGTGTCTATATCCCACTCGCTGCCCACCCCTCGCTCATGCCCGTGTCTCTATCCATCCCGTTGCCCACCCCCCACTCATGCCCCGTGTGTCTATCCCTCCCGCCGCTCACCCCCCGCTCATGCCCCGTGTGTCTATCCCTCCCGCCACCCACCCCCTGCTCATGCCCCGTGTCTCTATCCCTCCCGCCGCTCACCCCCCGCTCATGCCCCATGTGTCTATCCCTCCCGCCCCCCACCCCTCGCTCATGCCCCATGTGTTTAACCCTCCCGCCGCCCACCCCCCGCTCATTCCCCGTGTGTCTATTCCTCCCACCCCACGCTCATGCCCTGTGTGTCTATCCCTCCCACCGCCCACCCCCCGCTCATGCCCCGTGTGTCTATCCCTCCCGCCGCCCACCCCCCGCTCATGCCCCATGTGTCTATCCCTCGACGCCGCCCACCCCCCGCTCATTCCCCGTGTGTCTATCCCTCCTGCCGACCTCCCCCCACTCATGCCCCGTCTGTCTATCCCTCCCGCTGCCCACCCCCCGCTCATGCCCCGTGTGTCTATCCGTCATGCATCCCACCCCCCGTGTCTGTATCCCTCCCCCCGCTCATGCCCCGTGTCTCTATCCCACCCCCCGCTCATGCCCCGTGTCTCTATCCCTCCCACCGCCCACCATCTGCTCATGCCCCGTGTCTCTATCCCTCCGGCCGCCCACCCCCCGCTCATGCCCCTTGTGTCTCTCCCCTCCCCCCACCCCCGCTTATGCCCCGTGTGTCTCTCCCCGACCCCCGCTCATGCCTCATGCCCTGTGTGTCTATCCCTACCGCCGCCCTCCCCCCGCTCATGCCCTGTGTGTCTATCCCTCCTGCCGCCCACCCCCTGCTCATGCCCCATGCGTCTATCCCTCCTCCCCACCCCCCACTCATGCCCCGTGTGTCTATCCCTCCCGCTGCCCACCCCATGCTCATGCCCCGTGTGTCTTTCCCTAATGCTGCCCACCCCCCGCTCATGCCCCGTGGGTCTATCCCACCCCCCGCTCATGCCCCGTGTCTCTATCCCTCCCGCCGCCCACCCCACGCTCATGCCCCGTGTCTATATCCCACTCGCCGCCCACCCCTCGCTCATGCACGTGTCTCTATCCATCCCGTTGCCCACCCCCCACTCATGCCCCGTGTGTCTATCCCTCCCGCCGCTCACCCCCGCTCATGCCCCGTGTGTCTATCCCTCCCGCCACCCACCCCCTGCTCATGCCCCGTGTCTCTATCCCTCCTGCCGCTCACCCCCCGCTCATGCCCAGAGTGTCTATCCCTCCCACCCCCCACCCCCCGCTCATGCCCAGTGTGTCTATCCCTCACGCCGCCCACCCCCCGCTCATGCCCCATGTGTCTATCCCTCCAGTTGCCCCCTCCATGCTCATGCCCCATGTGTCTATCCCTCCCTCTGCCCACGCCCCGCTCATGCCCCGTGTGCCTATCCCTCCCGCCGACCACCCCACGCTCATGCCCCGTGTGTCTATCCCTCCCACCCCCGCTCATGCCCTGTGTCTCTATCCCTCCGGCCGCCCACCCCCCGCTCATGCCCCGAGTCTCTATCAATCCTGCTGCCCACCCCCCGCTCATGTCCCTTGTCTCTATCCCTCCCGGTGCCCACCCCCCACTCATGCCCCGTGTGTCTATCCCTCCCGCCGCTCACCCGCCGCTCATGCCCCGTGTGTCTATCCCTCCCACCGCTCACCCGCCGCTCATGCCCCGTGTGTTTTTCCCTCCCGCCGCCCACCCCCGCTCATGCCCCATGTGGCTATCCCTCCCGCCGCCCACCCCCCGCTCATGCCCCGTGTGTCTATCCTTCCTGCCGACCACCCCCCCGCTCATGCCCCGTGTGTCTATCCCTCCCGCCGCCCACCACCCGCTCATGCCCCGTGTGTCTATCCGTCCTGCATCCCACCCTCGCGTCTCTATCCCTCCCCCCGCTCATGCCCCGTGTCTCTATCCCTCCCACCGCCCACACCCCCGTGTCTCTATCCCTCCCACCGCCCACCCCCTGCTCATGCCCCGTGTCTCTATCCCTCCGGCCGCCCACCCCCCGCTCATGCCCCTTGTGTCTCTCCTCTCCCCCCACCCCCGCTTATGCCACGTGTGTCTCTCCCCGACCCACCACCCCGACCCCCGCTCATGCCTCATGCCCTGTGTGTCTATCCCTACCGCCGCCCTCCCCCGGCTCATGCCCCGTGTGTCGATCCCTCCTGCCGCCTACCCCCTGCTCATGCCCCATGCGTCTATCCCTCCTGCCCACCCCCCGCTCATGCCCAGTGTGTCTATCCCTCCCGCTGCCCACCCCACGCTCATGCCCCGTGTGTATTTCCCTACCGCCGCCCACCCCTCGCTCATGCCCCGTGTCGCTATCCCACCCCCCGCTCATGCCCCGTGTCTCTATCCCTCCCGCCGCCCACCCCACGCTCATGCCCCGTGTCTATATCCCACTCGCTGCCGACCCCTCGCTCATGCCCGTGTCTCTATCCATCCCGTTGCCCACCCCCCACTCATGCCCCGTGTGTCTATCCCTCCCGCCGCTCACCCCCCGCTCATGCCCCGTGTGTCTATCCCTCCCGCCACCCATCCCCTGCTCATGCCCCGTGTCTCTATCCCTCCCGCCGCTCACCCCCCGCTCATGCCCCATGTGTCTATCCCTCCCGCCCCCCACCCCTCGCTCATGCCCCATGTGTTTAACCCTCCCGCCGCCCACCCCCGCTCATGCGCATGTGTCTATCCCTCCAGCTGCCCCCTCCCTGCTCATGCCCCATGTGTCTATCCCTCCCGCTGCCCATGCCCCGCTCATGCCCCGTGTGTCTATCCCTCCCGCCGACCACCTCCCTGCTCATGCCCCGTGTGTCTATCCCTCCCGCATCCCACCCCCGCGTCTCTATCCCCCCCACCCCCTGCTCATGCCCCGTGTGTCTATCCCTCCCGCCCCCCTTCCCCCGCTCATGCCCCGTGTGTCTATCCCTCCCGCCGCCCACCCCCCGCTCATGCCCTGTGTGTCTATCCCTCCCGCCGCCCACTCCCTGCTCATGCCCCGTGTGTCTATCCCTCCCGCCGCCCACCCCCCGCTCATGCCCCGTGTGTCTATCCCTCCCGCCGCCCACCCCCTGCTCATGCCCCATGTCTCTATCCCTCCGCTGCTCACCCCCCGCTCATGCCCCGTGTGTCTATTCATCCCGCCCCCCACCCCATGCTCATGCCCTGTGTGTCTATCCCTCCCACCGCCCACCCCCTGCTCAATTGCTGTGTGTCTTTCCCTCCCGCCGCCCACCCCCGCTCATGGCCCATGTGTCTCTCCCTCGACGCCGCCCATCCCCTGCTCATTCCCCGTGTGTCTATCCCTCCCGCCGACCTCCCCCGCTCATGCCCCGTCTGTATATCCCTCCCGCTGCCCACCCCCCGCTCCTGCCCCGTGTGTCTATCTGTCCTGCATCCCACCCCCGTGTCTGTATCCCTCCCCCCGCTCATGCCCCGTGTCTCTATCCCTCCCGCCGCCCACGCCCCGTGACTCTATCCCTCCCACCGCCCACTCCTCGCTCATGCCCCGTGTCTCTATCCCTCCTGCCGCCCCCCCCTTGCTCATGCCGTGTCTCTATCCCCCTCGCCGCCCAACCCCCGCTCATGCTCCATGTCTCTATCCCTCCCGCCGCCCACCCCCTGCTCATGCCCCGTGTCTCTATCCCTCCGGCTGCCCACCCCCCGCTCATGCCCCGTGTCTCTATCCCTCCCGCTGCCCACCCCCTGCTCATGCCTGTGTCTCTATCCATCCCGTTGCCCACCCCCCACTCATGCCCCGTGTCTCTATCCCTCCCACCGCCCACCCCCCGCTCAGTCCCCGTGTGTCTATCCTTCCCGCTGCCCACCTCCCGCTCATGCCCCATGTGTCTATCCCTCCCGCCACCCACCCCCTGCTCATTCCCTGTGTCTCTATCCCTCCTGCCGCTCACCCCCGCTCATGCCCCGTGTGTCTATATCTCACGCCGCCCATCCCCCGCTCATGCCCCGTGTGTCTATCCCTCCCGCCGCCCACCCCGCGCTCATGCCCCATGTGTCTTTCCCTCCCGCCGCCCCCCTCCGCTCATGCCCGGTGTGTCTATCCCTCCCGCCGCCCACCTCCCCGCTCATGCCCTGTGTGTCTATCCCTCCCGCCGCCCACCCCCCCGCTCATGCCCCGTGTGTCTATCCGTCCAGCCGCCCACCCCCCATGTCTCTATCCCTCCCCCACCCCCTGCCCCATGTGTCTATCCCCCCGCCCACCCCCCGCTCATGTCCCGTGTGTCTATCCCTCCCGCCAGCCACCCCCCGCTCATGCCCCGTGTGTCTATCCCTCCCGCCGCTCACCCCCCGCTCATGCCCCGTGTGTCTATTCCTCCCACCCCACGCTCATGCCCTGTGTGTCTATCCCTCCCACCGCCCACCCCCCGCTCATGCCCCGTGTGTCTATCCCTCCCACCGCCCACCCCCCGCTCATGCCCCATGTGTCTATCCCTCGACGCCGCCCACCCCCCGCTCATTCCCCGTGTGTCTATCCCTCCTGCCGACCTCCCCCCACTCATGCCCCGTCTGTCTATCCCTCCCGCTGCCCACCCCCCGCTCATGCCCCGTGTGTCTATCCGTCATGCATCCCACCCCCCGTGTCTGTATCCCTCCCCCCGCTCATGCCCCGTGTCTCTATCCCTCCCGCCGACCCACGCCCTGTGACTCTATCCCTCCCACCGCCCACTCCTCGCTCATGCCCTGTGTCTCTATCCCTCCCGCTGCCCACCCCCCGCTCATGCCCCGTGTCTCTATCCCTCCCGCTGCCCCCCCTTGCTCATGCCCGTGTCTCTATCCCCCTTGCTGCCCACCCCCCGCTCATGCCCCGTGTCTCTATCCCTCCCACCGCCCACCCCCCGCTCATGCCCCGTGTCTCTATCCCTCCCGCCGCCCACCCCCTGCTCATGGCCCGTGTCTCTATCCCTCCCGCCGCCCACCCCATGCTCATGCCCTGTGTCTATATCCCTCCCGCTGCCCACCCCCCGCTCATGCTCCGTGTCTCTATCCCTCCTGCCGCCCACCCCCGCTCATGCCCTGTGTCTCTATCCCTCCCGCCGCCCACCCGCCGCTCAGTCCCCGTGTGTCTATCCTTCCCGCTGCCCACCTTCCGCTCATGCCCCATGTGTCTATCCCTCCCGCCGCCCAACCCCTGCTCATTCCCTGTGTCTCTATCCCTCCTGCCGCTCACCCCCCGCTCATGCCCCGTGTGTCTATCCCTCCCCCCGCCCAACCCCCGCTCATGCCCCGTGTGTCTATCCCTCCCGCCGCCCACCCCCCGCTCATGCCCCATGTGTCTTCCCCTCCCGTCGCCCCCCTCCGCTCATGCCCGGTGTGTCTATCCCTCCCGCCGCCCACCTCCCCGCCCCGCTCATGCCCCGTGTGTCTATCCCTCCCGCCGCCCACCCCCCCCGCTCATGCCCCGTGTGGCTATCTGTCCCGCCACCCACCCCCCGCGCATGCCCCCTGTCTCTATCCCTCTTGCCACCCACCCCCCGCTCATGCCCCGTGTCTCTATCCCTCCCGCCGCCCACCCTCCACTCATGCCCCGTGTCTCTATCCCTCCCGCCGCCCACCCCCCACTCATTCCCCGTGTCTCTGTCCCCCCCGCCGCCCACCACCCGCTCATGCTCTGTGTCTCTATCCCTCCCGCCGCCCACCCCCCGCTCATGCCCGTGTCTCTATCCCGAGCTCCCGCCCACCCCCAGCTCATGCTCCGTGTCTGTCTCCTGTTTCCCCTCACCCGCTCATGCCCCGTGTCTATATCCCTCCCGCTGCCCACCCCCCGCTCATGCCCGTGTCTCTATCCATCCAGTTGCCCACCCCCGCTCATGACCCGTGTCTCTATCCCTCCCGCCGTCCATCCCCCGCTCATGCCCCGTGTGTCTATCAATCCCGCCGTCCACCTCCCACTCATGCCCCGTGTCTATCCCTCCCGCCGCCCCGGCCCGCTCATTCCCATGTGTCTATCCCTCCCACCGCCCACCCCCCGCTCATGCCCCGTGTCTCTATCCCTCGTGTCTATCCCTCCCGCCACCCACCCCCTGCTCATGCCCCATGAGTCTCTACCCTCCCCCCCACACCAACTCATGCCCCGTGTGTCTCTCCCCTCCCCCACCCATGCCCCGTGTGTCTATCCCTACCGATGCCCATCCACCGCTCATGCCCGTGTCTCTATCCCTCCCGCTGCCCAGCCCCCGCTCATTCCCCATGTGTCTATCCCTCCCGCCGCCCATCCCCCGCTCATGCCCAGTGTGTCTCTCCCCACCCCCCCACCCCCGCTCATGCCCCGTGTGTCTCTCCCTGACCCCCCGCTCATGCCCTATGTGTCTATCCCTACCGCCGCCCACCCCCTGCCCCATGTGTCTATCCCCCCGCCCACCCCCCGCTCATGCCCTGTGTGTCTATCGCTCCCACCGCCCACCCCCCGCTCATGCCCCGTGTCTCTATCCCTCCCCCCCTCATGCCCCGTGGCTCTATACCTCCCGCCGCCCACCCCACGCTCATGCCCCGTGTGTCTATCCCTCCCGCCGCCCACCCCCCGCTCATGCCCCGTGTCTCTATCCCTCCCGCTGCCCACCCCCCGCTCATGCCCTGTGTCTCTATCCCTCCTGATTCCCACCTCTCGCTCATGTCCTGTGTCTCTATCCCTCCCGCCGCCCACCCACGCTCATGCCCCGTGTCTCTATCCCTCCCACCGCCCAAACCCCGCTCATGCCCCGTGCTCTATCCCTCCCGTCGGCCACCCTCTGCTCATGCCCCCTGTCTCCATCCCTCCCCCAGCTCATGCCTCGTGTCTCTATCCCTCCAGCTGCCCACCCCCCGCTCATGCCCCGTGTCTCTATCCCTCCCGCCGGCCACCCCCCGCTCATGCCCCATTTCTATATCCCTCCCGCCGCCCACCCCCCGCTCATGCCCGTGTCTCTATCCATCCCGTTGCCCAACCCCCGTTCATGCCCCGTGTCTCTATCCCTCCCGCCGAACACCCCCGCTCATGCCCCGTGTTTCTATCTTCCCGCCGCCCACCCCCCGCTCATGCCCCATGTATCTATCCCTCCCGCCGCCCACCCCCTGCTCATGACCCGTGTCTCTATCCCTCCCGCCGCTCACCCCCCGCTCATGCCCCGTGTGTCTATCCCTAAAGCCCCCCACCCCCCGCTCAGGCCCTGTGTGTCTATCCCTCCCGCCGCCCACCCCCCGCTCATGCCCGTGTCTATCCCTCCCGCCACCCCGCCCCCGCTCATGCCCCATGTGTCTATCCCTCCCGCCGCCCACCACCCGCTCATGCCCCGTGTGTCTATCCCTCCCGCCGTCCACCCCCCGCTCATGCCCCGTGTGTCTATCCCTCCCGCTGCCCAACCCCTGCTCATGCCCAGTGTCTCTATCCCTCCTGCCGCTCACCCCCCGCTCATGCCCCGTGTGTCTATCCCTCCCGCCGCCAACCCCCGCTCATGCCCCGTGTGTCTATCCCTCCCGCCGCCCACCCCCCGCTCATGCCCCGTGTCTATCCCTCCCGCCACCCCGCCCCCGCTCATGCCCCATGTGTCTATCCCTCCCGCCGCCCACCACCCGCTCATGCCCCGTGTGTCTATCCCTCCCGCCGTCCACCCCCCGCTCATGCCCCGTGTGTCTATCCCTCCCGCCGCCCAACCCCTGCTCATGCCCAGTGTCTCTATCCCTCCTGCCGCTCACCCCCCGCTCATGCCCCGTGTGTCTATCCCTCCCGCCGCCCAAACCCCGCTCATGCCCCGTGTCTCTATCCCTCCCGTCGGCCACCCTCTGCTCATGCCCCCTGTCTCCATCCCTCCCCCAGCTCATGCCTCGTGTCTCTATCCCTCCAGCTGCCCACCCCCCGCTCATGCCCCATGTCTCTATCCCTCCCGCCGCCCACCCCCCGCCGCCCACCCCCCGCTCATGCCCCATGTCTATATCCCTCCCGCCTCCCACCCCCCGCTCATGCCCGTGTCTCTATCCATCCCGTTGCCCAACCCCCGTTCATGCCCCGTGTCTCTATCCCTCCCGCCGAACACCCCCGCTCATGCCCCGTGTTTCTATCTTCCCGCCGCCCACCCCCCGCTCATGCCCCATGTATCTATCCCTCCCGCCGCCCACCCCCTGCTCATGACCCGTGTCTCTATCCCTCCTGCCGCTCACCCCCCGCTCATGCCCCGTGTGTCTATCCCTAAAGCCCCCCACCCCCCGCTCAGGCCCTGTGTGTCTATCCCTCCCGCCGCCCACCCCCCGCTCATGCCCCGTGTCTATCCCTCCCGCCACCCCGCCCCCGCTCATGCCCCATGTGTCTATCCCTCCCGCCGCCCACCACCCGCTCATGCCCCGTGTGTCTATCCCTCCTGCCGTCCACCCCCCACTCATGCCCCGTGTGTCTATCCCTCCCGCCGCCCAACCCCTGCTCATGCCCAGTGTCTCTATCCCTCCTGCCGCTCACCCCCCGCTCATGCCCCGTGTGTCTATCCCTCCCGCCGCCCAACCCCCGCTCATGCCCCGTGTGTCTATCCCTCCCGCCGCCCACCCCCCGCTCATGCCCCGTGTCTATCCCTCCCGCCACCCCGCCCCCGCTCATGCCCCATGTGTCTATCCCTCCCGCCGCCCACCACCCGCTCATGCCCCGTGTGTCTATCCCTCCCGCCGTCCACCCCCCGCTCATGCCCCGTGTGTCTATCCCTCCCGCCGCCCAACCCCTGCTCATGCCCAGTGTCTCTATCCCTCCTGCCGCTCACCCCCCGCTCATGCCCCGTGTGTCTATCCCTCCCGCCGCCCAAACCCCGCTCATGCCCCGTGTCTCTATCCCTCCCGTCGGCCACCCTCTGCTCATGCCCCCTGTCTCCATCCCTCCCCCAGCTCATGCCTCGTGTCTCTATCCCTCCAGCTGCCCACCCCCGCTCATGCCCCATGTCTCTATCCCTCCCGCCGCCCACCCCCCGCTCATGCCCCATGTCTATATCCCTCCCACCGCCCACCCCCCGCTCATGCCCGTGTCTCTATCCATCCCGTTGCCCAACCCCCGTTCATGCCCCGTGTCTCTATCCCTCCTGCCGAACACCCCCGCTCATGCCCCGTGTTTCTATCTTCCCGCCGCCCACCCCCCGCTCATGCCCCATGTATCTATCCCTCCCTCCGCCCACCCCCTGCTCATGACCCGTGTCTCTATCCCTCCCGCCGCTCACCCCCCGCTCATGCCCCGTGTGTCTATCCCTAAAGCCCCCCACCCCCCGCTCAGGCCCTGTGTGTCTATCCCTCCCGCCGCCCACCCCCCGCTCATGCCCCGTGTCTATCCCTCCCGCCACCCCGCCCCCGCTCATGCCCCATGTGTCTATCCCTCCCGCCGCCCACCACCCGCTCATGCCCCGTGTGTCTATCCCTCCCGCCGTCCACCCCCCGCTCATGCCCCGTGTGTCTATCCCTCCCGCCGCCCAAACCCTGCTCATGCCCAGTGTCTCTATCCCTCCTGCCGCTCACCCCCCGCTCATGCCCCGTGTGTCTATCCCTTCCGCCGCCCACGCCCCGTGTCTCTATCCCTCCCGCCGTCCCCCCTTGCTCATGCCCGTGTCTCTAACCCCCTCGCCGCCCACCCCCCGCTCTTGCCCCGTGTCTCTATCCCTCCAGCCGCCCACCCCCCGCTCATGCCCCGTGTCTCTATCCCTCCCGCCGCCCACCCCCCGATCATGCCCCGTGTCTCTATCAATCTGGCCGCCCACCCCCCGCTCATGCCCCGTGTCTCTATCCCTCCCGCCGCCCACCCCCCGCTCATGCCCATGTCTCTATCCATCCCGTTGCCCACCCCCCACTCATGCCCCGTGTCTCTATCCCTCCCACCGCCCACCCCCCGCTCATTACCCGTGTGTCTATCCTTCCCGCTGCCCGCCTCCTGCTCATGCCCCATGTGTCTATCCCTCCCGCCGCCCAACCCCTGCTCATGCCCCGTGTCTCTATCCCTCCTGCCGCTCACCCCCCGCTCATGCCCCGTGTGTCTATCCCTCCCACCGCCCAACCCCCGCTCATGCCCCGTGTGTCTATCCCTCCTGCCGCCCACCCCCCGCTCATGCCCCATGTGTCTTTCCCTCCCGCCGCCCCCCTCCGATCATGCCCAGTGTGTCTATCCCTCCCGCCGCCCACCTCCCCGCTCATGCCCCGTGTGTCTATCCCTCCCGACGCTCACCCCCCCACTCATGCCCCGTGTGTCTATCTGTCCCGCCGCCCACCCCCACGTCTCTATCCCTCCCCCCGCTCATGCCCCGTGTCTCTATCCCTCCCACCGCCCACAACCCGTGTCTCTATCCCTCCCACCGCCCAACCCCCGCTCATGCCCCGTGTGTCTATCCCTCCTGCCGCCCACCCCCCGCTCATGCCCCATGTGTCTTTCCCTCCCGCCGCCCCCCTCCGATCATGCCCAGTGTGTCTATCCCTCCCGCCGCCCACCTCCCCGCTCATGCCCCGTGTGTCTATCCCTCCCGACGCTCACCCCCCCACTCATGCCCCGTGTGTCTATCTGTCCCGCCGCCCACCCCCACGTCTCTATCCCTCCCCCCGCTCATGCCCCGTGTCTCTATCCCTCCCACCGCCCACACCCCGTGTCTCTATCCCTCCCACCGCCCACCCCCCGCGCATGCCCCCTGTCTCTATCCCTCCCGCCACCCACCCACTGCTCATGCCCCGTGTCTCTATCCCTCACGCTGCCCACCTCCCGCTCATGCCCCATGTCTCTATCCCTCTTTCCACCTACCCCCCGCTATGCCCCGTGTCTCTATCCCTCCCGCCGCCCACCCTCCACTCATGCCCTGTGTCTCTATCCCTCCCACCGCCCACCCCGCGCTCATTCCCCGTGTCTCTATCCCTCCCTCGCGCTCACCCCTCGCTCATGCTCCGTGTCTCTATCCCTCCTGCCGCCCACACCCCGCTCATGCCCCATGTCTCTATCCCTCCCTCCCACCCCCAGCTCATGCCCTGTGTCTGTCTCCTGTTTCCCCTCACCCGCTCATGCCCCGTGTCTATATCCCTCCCGCCGCCCACCCCCCGCTCAGCCCGTGTCTCTTTCCATCCCGTTGCCCACCCCCGCTCATGACCCGTGTCTCTATCCCTCCCGCCGTCCATCCCCCGCTCATGCCCCGTGTGTCTATCAATCCCGCCGTCCACCCCCTGCTCATGCCCCGTGTCTATATCCCTCCCGCCGCCCCCGCCCGCTCATGCCCCATGTGTCTATCCCTCCCGCCGCCCACCCCCCGCTCATGCCCCGTGTCTCTATCCCTCGTGTCTATCCCTCCTGCCACCCACCCCCCGCTCATGCCCCATGAGTCTCTACCCTCCCCCCACCTCAGCTCATGCCCCGTGTGTCTCTCCCCTCCCCCCCACCCATGCCCCGTGTGCCTATCCCTACCGATGCCCACCCCCCGCTCATGCCCGTGTCTCTATCCCTCCCGCTGCCCAGCCCCCGCTCATGCCCCATGTGTCTATCCCTCCCGCCGCCCCCCCGCTCATGCCCCGTGTCTCTATCCCTCGTGTCTATCCCTCCCGCCACCCACCCCCCGCTCATGCCCCATGAGTCTCTCCCCTCCCCCGCACCCCCGCTCATGCCCCCTGTGTCTCTCCCTGACCCCCCGCTCATGCCCTGTGTGTCTATCCCTACCGCCGCCCACCCACTGCACCATGTGTCTATCCCCCCGCCCACCCCCAGTGTGTCTATCCCTCCCACCGGCCACCACCCGCTCATGCCCCGTGTGTCTATCTCTCCCACCGTCCACCCCCCGCTTATGCCCCGTGTCTCTATCCCTCCCCCCTCATGCCCCGTGTCTCTATCCCTCCCGCCGCCCACCCCACACTCATGCCCCATGTGTCTATCCCTCCCGCCGCCCACCCCCCGCTCATGCCCCGTGTCTCTATCCCTCCCGCCGCCCACCCCCCGCTCATGCCCTGTGTCTCTATCCCTCCTGATACCCACCTCCCGCTCACGCCCTTTGTCTCTATCCCTCCCGCCGCCCACCCATGCTCTTGCCCCGTGTCTCTATCCCTCCCACCGCCCACACCCCGCTCATGCCCCGTGTCTCTATCCCTCCCGCCGCCCACCTCCGCTCATGCCCCCTGTCTCTATCCCTCCCCCAGCTCATGCCTCGTGTCTCTATCCCTCCTGCTGCCCACCCCCCGCTCATGCCCCATGTCTCTATCCCTCCCGCCGCCCACTCCCCGCTCATGCCCGGTGTCTATATCCCTCCCGCCGCCCACCCCCTGCTCATGCCCATGTCTCTATCCATCCCGTTGCCCAAACCCCGCTCATGCCCCGTGTTTCTATCCCTCCCGCCGCCCACCCCCCCTCATGCCCCGTGTTTCTATCTTCCCGCCGCCCACCCCCCACTCATGCCCCATGTATCTATCCCTCCCGCTGCTCACCCCCTGCTCATGCCCCGTGTGTCTATCCCTAAAGCCCCCCACCCCCGCTCATGCCCCGTGTGTCTATCCCTCCCGCCGCCCACCCCCCGCTCATGCCCCGTGTGTCTATTCCTCCCGCCACCCAGCCCCCGCTCATGCCCCATGTGTCTATCCCTCAGCCGCCCACCACCCGCTCATGCCCCGTATGTCTATCCCTCCCGCCGTCCACCCCCCGCTCATGCCCCGTGTGTCTATCCATCCTGCCGCCCACCCCCCCGCTCATGCCCCATGTGTATATCCTTCCCGCCGCCCACCCCCCTCGTCTCTATGCCTCCCCCCGCTCATGCCCCGTGTCTCTATCCCTTCCGCCGCCCACGCCCCGTGTCTCTATCCCTCCCAGCGCCCACCCCCCGCTCATGCCCTGTGTCTCTATCCCTCCCGCCGCCCACCCCCCGCTCATGCCCCGTGTCTATATCCCTCCCGCCGCCCACCCCCCGCTCATGCCCCGTGTCTCTATCCCTCTCGCCGCCCACCCCCCGCTCATGCCCTGTGTCTCTATCCCTCCCGCCGCCCACCCCCGCTCATGCCCCGTGTCTCTATCCCTCCCGCCGCCCACCCCCTGCTCATGCCCCGTGTGTCTATCCCTCCAGCCACCCACCCCCCGCTCATGCCCCGTGTCTCTATCCCTCATGTCTATCCCTCCCGCCACCCACCGCCCGCTCATGCCCCATGAGTCTCTCCCCTCCCCCCCACCCCCGCCCCGTGTGTCTCTCCCCTCCCCCCACCCCCGCTCATGCCCCATGTGTCTATCCCTCCCGACACCCACCCCCCGCTCATGCCCCGTGTCTCTATCCCTCCCGCCGCCCAGCCCCCGCTCATGCCCCATGTGTCTATCCCTCCTGCCGCCCACCCCCCGCTCATGCCCCGTGTGTCTATCCCTCCCGCTGCCCACCCCACGCTCATGCCCTGTGTGTCTATCCCTCCCGCTGCCCACCCCCCGCTCATGCCCCGTATCTCTATCCCACCCCCCGCTCATGCCCCATGTCTCTATCCCTCCCGCCGCCCACCCCCGCTCATGCCCCGTGTGTCTATCCCTCCCGCCGACCACCCCCCCGCTCATGCCCCGTGTCTCTATGCCTCCCGCTGCCCTCCCCCCGCTCATGCCCCGTGCCTCTATCCCTCCCCCAGCTCATGCCTCATGTCTCTATTCCTCCTGCCGCCCACCCCCTGCTCATGCCCCATGTCTCTATCCATCCCGCCGGCCACCCCCCGCTCATGCCCTGTGTCTATATCCCACCCGCCGCCCACCCCTCGCTCATGCCCGGTTCTCTATCCATCCCGTTGCCCACCCCCCACTCATGCCCCGTGTGTCTATCCCTCCCGCCGCCCACCACCCGCTCATGCCCCGTGTGTCTATCCCTCCCGCCACCCACCCTCTGCTCATGCCCGTGTCTCTATCCCTCCCGCCGCTCACCCACCGCTCATGCCCCGTGTGTCTATCCCTCCCGCCCCCACTCATGCCCCGTGTGTCTATCCCTCCCGCCGCCCACCCCCCGCTCATGCCCCATGTGTCTATCCCTCCAGCCGCCCCCTCCCTGCTCATGCCCCATGTGTATATCCCTCCCACTGCCCACGCCCCGCTCATGCCCCGTGTGTCTATCCCTCCCGCCGACCACCCCCCCGCTCATGCCCCGTGTGTCTATCCCTCCCGCATCCCACCCCCGCGTCTCTATCCCCCCACCCCCTGCCCCGTGTGTCTATCCCTCCCGCCCTCCATCCCCTGCTCATGCCCCGTGTGTCTAACCCTCCCGCCGCCCACCCCCCGCTCATTGCCCCGTGTGTCTATCCCTCCCGCCGCCCACCCCCCGCTCATGCCCCGTGTGTCTATCCCTCCCGCCACCCACCCCCCGCTCATGCCCCGTGTGTCTATCCCTCCCGCCGCCCACCCCCTGCTCATGCCCCATGTCTCTATCCCTCCCTCCGCTCACCCCCCGCTCATGCCCCGTGTGTCTATTCCTACCACCCCCCACCCCACGCTCATGCCCTGTGTGTCTATCCCTCCCACCGCCCACCCCCGCTCATTCCCCGTGTGTCTATCCCTCCCGCTGCCCATCCCCCGCTCATGCCCTATGTGTCTATCCCTCCCGCTGCCCACCCCCCACTCATGCCCTGTGTGTCTATCCATCCTGCATCCCACCCCCGCGTCTCTATCCCTCACCCCGCTCATGCCCCGTGTCTCTATCCCTCCCGCCGCCCACGCCCCGTGACTCTATCCCTCCCACCGCCCACTCCTCGCTCAAGCCCCGTGTCTCTATCCCTCCCGCTGCCCACCCCCTGCTCATGCCCCGTGTATCTATCCCTCCCGCCGCCCCCCCTTGCTCATGCCCGTGTCTCTAACCCCCTCGCCGCCCACCCCCCGCTCTTGCCCCGCGTCTCTATCCCTCCCGCAGCCCACCCCCCGCTCATGCCCCGTGTCTCTATCCCTCCCGCTGCCCACCCCCGATCATGCTCCATGTCTCTATCAATCTGGCTGCCCACCCCCCGCTCATGCCCCGTGTCTCTATCCCTCCCGCCGCCCAACCCCCGCTCATGTCCGAGTCTCTATCCATCCCGTTGCCCACCCCCCACTCATGCCCTGTGTCTCTATCCCTCCCACCGCCCACCCCCCGCTCATTCCCCGTGTGTCTATCCTTCCCGCTGCCCACCTCCCGCTCATGCCCCATGTGTCTATCCCTCCCGCCGCCCACCCCCCGCTCATGCCCCATGTCTCTATCCCTCCCGCCGCCCACTCCCCGCTCATGCCCGGTGTCTATATCCCTCCCGCCGCCCACCCCCTGCTCATGACCATGTCTCTATCCATCCCGTTGCCCAACCCCCGCTCATGCCCCGTGTTTCTATCCCTCCCGCCGCCCACCCCCCCTCATGCCCCGTGTTTCTATCTTCCCGCCGCCCACCCCCCACTCATGCCCCATGTATCTATCCCTCCCGCTGCTCACCCCCCGCTCATGCCCCGTGTGTCTATCCCTAAAGCCCCCCACCCCCCGCTCATGCCCCGTGTGTCTATCCCTCCCGCCGCCCACCCCCCGCTCATGCCCCGTGTGTCTATTCCTCCCGCCACCCAGCCCCCGCTCATGCCCCATGTGTCTATCCCTCAGCCGCCCACCACCCGCTCATGCCCCGTATGTCTATCCCTCCCGCCGTCCACCCCCCGCTCATGCCCCGTGTGTCTATCCATCCTGCCGCCCACCCCCCCGCTCATGCCCCGTGTGTCTATCCTTCCCGCCGCCCACCCCCCTCATCTCTATCCCTCCCCCCGCTCATGCCCCGTGTCTCTATCCCTTCCGCCGCCCACGCCCCGTGTCTCTATCCCTCCCAGCGCCCACCCCCCGCTCATGCCCTGTGTCTCTATCTCTCCCGCCGCCCACCCCCCGCTCATGCCCCGTGTCTATATCCCTCCTGCCGCCCACCCCCCGCTCATGCCCCGTGTCTCTATCCCTCTCGTCGCCCACCCCCCGCTCATGCCCCGTGTCTCTATCCCTCCCGCCGCCCACCCCCGCTCATGCCCCGTGTCTCTATCCCTCCAGCCGCCCACCCCCTGCTCATGCCCCGTGTGTCTATCCCTCCAGCCACCCACCCCCCGCTCATGCCCCGTGTCTCTATCCCTCTCGTCTATCCCTCCCGCCACCCACCGCCCGCTCATGCCCCATGAGTCTCTCCCCTCCCCCCCACCCCTGCCCCGTGTGTCTCTCCCTTCCCCCCACCCCCGCTCATGCCCCATGTGTCTATCCCTCCCGACACCCACCCCCCGCTCATGCCCCGTGTCTCTATCCCTCCCGCCGCCCTGCCCCCGCTCATGCCCCATGTGTCTATCCCTCCTGCCGCCCACCCCCCGCTCATGCCCCGTGTGTCTATCCCTCCCGCTGCCCACCCCACGCTCATACCCCGTGTCTCTATCCCACCCCCCGCTCATGCCCCATGTCTCTATCCCTCCCGCCGCCCACCCCCGCTCATGCCCCGTGTGTCTATCCCTCCCGCCGACCACCCCCCCGCTCATGCCCCGTGTCTCTATGCCTCCCGCTGCCCACCCCCCGCTCATGCCCGTGCCTCTATCCCTCCCCCAGCTCATGCCTCATGTCTCTATTCCTCCTGCCGCCCACCCCCTGCTAATGCCCCATGTCTCTATCCATCTCGCCGGCCACCCCCCGCTCATGCCCTGTGTCTATATCCCACCCGCCGCCCACCCCTCGCTCATGCCCGTGTCTCTATCCATCCCGTTGCCCACCCCCCACTCATGCCCCGTGTGTCTATCCCTCCCGCCGCCCACCCCCCGCTCATGCCCCGTGTGTCTATCCCTCCCGCCACCCACCCTCTGCTCATGCCCGTGTCTCTATCCCTCCTGCCGCTCACCCACCGCTCATGCCCCGTGTGTCTATCCCTCCCGCCCCCCACCCCCACTCATGCCCCGTGTGTCTATCCCTCCCGCCGCCCACCCCCAGCTCATGCCCCATGTGTCTATCCCTCCAGCCGCCCCCTCCCTGCTCATGCCCCATGTGTATATCCATCCCACTGCCCACGCCCCGCTCATGCCCCGTGTGTCTATCCCTCCCGCGACCACCCCCCCGCTCATGCCCCGTGTGTCTATCCCTCCCGCATCCCACCCCCGCGTCTCTATCCCCCCACCCCCTGCTCATGCCCCGTGTGTCTATCCCTCCCGCCCTCCATCCCCTGCTCATGCCCCGTGTGTCTATCCCTCCGCCGCCCACCCCCCGCTCCTGCCCCGTGTGTCTATCCCTCCCGCCGCCCACCCCCCGCTCATGCCCCGTGTGTCTATCCCTCCCGCCGCCCACCCCCCGCTCATGCCCCGTGTGCCTATCCCTCCCGCCGCCCACCCCCTGCTCATGCCCCATGTCTCTATCCCTCCCTCCGCTCACCCCCCGCTCATGCCCCGTGTGTCTATTCCTCCCACCCCCCACCCCACGCTCATGCCCTGTGTGTCTATCCCTCCCACCGCCCACCCCCCGCTCATACCCCGTGTGTCTATCCCTCCCGCTGCCCATCCCCCGCTCATGCCCTATGTGTCTATCCCTCCCGCCGCCCACCCCCGCTCATTCCCCGTGTGTCTATCCCTCCCGCCGACCTCCCCCCGCTCATGCCCCGTCTGTCTATCCCTCCCGCTGCCCACCCCCCACTCATGCCCTGTGTGTCTATCCATCCTGCATCCCACCCCCGCGTCTCTATCCCTCCCCCCGCTCATGCCCCGTGTCTCTATCCCTCCCGCCGCCCACGCCCTGTGACTCTATCCCTCCCACCGCCCACTCCTCGCTCAAGCCCCGTGTCTCTATCCCTCCCGCTGCCCACCCCCTGCTCATGCCCCGTGTATCTATCCCTCCCGCCGCCCCCCCTTGCTCATGCCCGTGTCTCTAACCCCCTCGCCGCCCACCCCCCGCTCTTGCCCCGCGTCTCTATCCCTCCCGCAGCCCACCCCCCGCTCATGCCCCGTGTCTCTATCCCTCCCGCCGCCCACCCCCGATCATGCCCCGTGTCTCTATCAATCTGGCTGCCCACCCCCCGCTCATGCCCCGTGTCTCTATCCCTCCCGCCGCCCAACCCCCGCTCATGTCCGTGTCTCTATCCATCCCGTTGCCCACCCCCCACTCATGCCCTGTGTCTCTATCCCTCCCACCGCCCACCCCCCGCTCATTCCCCGTGTGTCTATCCTTCCCGCTGCCCACCTCCCGCTCATGCCCCATGTGTCTATCCCTCCCGCCGCCCAACCCCTGCTCATGCCCAGTGTCTCTATCCCTCCTGCCGCTCACCCCCCGCTCATGCCCCGTGTGTCTATCCCTCCCGCCGCCCAAACCCCGCTCATGCCCCGTGTGTCTATCCCTCCTGCCGCCCACCCCCCGCTCATGCCCCATGTGTCTTTCCTTCCCGCCGCCCCCCTCCGATCATGCCCAGTGTGTCTATCCCTCCCGCCGCCCACCTCCCCACTCATGTCCCGTGTGTCTATCCCTCCCGCCGCCCACCCCCCCACTCATGCCCCGTGTGTCTATCTGTCCCGCCGCCCACCCCCCATGTCTCTATCCCTCCCACCGCCAACGCCCCGTGTCTCTATCCCTCCCACCGCCCACCACCCGCACATGCCACCTGTCTCTATCCCTCCCGCCACCCACCCACTGCTCATGCCCCGTGTCTCTATCCCTCACGCCGCCCACCCCCCGCTCATGCCCCATGTCTCTATCCCTCTTTCCACCCACCCCCCGCTCATGCCCCGTGTCTCTATCCCTCCCGCCGCCCACCCCCCGCTCATGCCCCGTGTCTCTATCCCTCTTTCTACCCACCCCCCGCTCATGCCCCGTGTCTCTATCCCTCCCGCCGCCCACCCTCCACTCATGCCCCGTGTCTCTATCCCCCCCGCCGCCCACCCCCCGCTCATGCCCCGTGTCTCTATCCCTCCCTCCCGCTCACCCCCCGCTCATGCCCCATGTCTCTATCCCTCTTTCCACCCACCCCCCGCTCATGCCCCATGTGTCTATCCCTCCTGCCGCCCACCCCCCGCTCATGCCCCGTGTGTCTATCCCTCCCTCCCGCTCACCCCCCCGCTCAGGCCCCATGTCTCTATCCCTCTTTCCACCCACCCCCCGCTCATGCCCCGTGTCTCTATCCCTCCCGCCGCCCACCCCCCGCTCATGCCCGTGTCTCTATCCCTCCCACCGCCCACGCCCCATGTCTCTATCCCTCCCACCGCCCACCCCCCGCGCATGCCCCCTGTCTCTATCCCTCCCGCCACCCACCCACTGCTCATGCCCCGTGTCTCTATCCCTCACGCCGCCCACCCCCCGCTCATGCCCCATGTCTCTATCCCTCTTTCCACCCACCCCCCGCTCATGCCACGTGTCTCTATCCCTCCCGCCGCACACCCTCCACTCATGCCCCATGTCTCTATCCCCCCCGCCGCCCACCCCCCGCTCATGCCCCGTGTCTCTATCCCTCCCTCCGGCTCACCCACCGCTCATGCCCCATGTCTCTATCCCTCTTTCCACCCACCCCCCGCTCATGCCCCGTGTCTCTATCCCTCCCGCCGCCCACCCCCCGCTCATGCCCCGTGTCTCTATCCCTCCCGCCGCCCACACCCCGCTCATGCCCCGTGTCTCTATCCCTAGCTCCCGCCCACCCCCAGCTCATGCCCCGTGTCTGTCTCCTGTTTCCCCTCACCCGCTCATGCCCCGTGTCTATATCCCTCCCGCCGCCCACCCCCCGCTCAGCCCGTGTCTCTTTCCATCCCGTTGCACACCCCCGCTCATGACCCGTGTCTCTATCCCTCCCGCCGTCCATCCCCCGCTCATGCCCCGTGTGTCTATCAATCCCGCCGTCCACCCCCTGCTCATGCCCCGTACCTATATCCCTCCCGCCGCCCCCGCCCGCTTATGCCCCATGTGTCTATCCCTCCCGCCGCCCACCCCCCGCTCATGCCCCGTGTCTCTATCCCTCGTGTTTATCCCTCCCGCCACCCACCCCCCGCTCATGCCCCATGAGTCTCTAGCCTCCCCCCACCCCAGCTCATGCCCCGTGTGTCTCTCCCCTCCCCCCACCCATGCCCCGTGTGTCTATCCCTACCGATGCCCACCCCCCGCTCATGCCCGTGTCTCTATCCCTCCCGCTGCCCAGCCCCCGCTCATGCCCCATGTGTCTATCCCTCCCGCCGCCCATCCCCCGCTCATGCCCAGTGAGTCTCTCCACTCCCCCCCACCCCCTCTCATGCCCCGTGCGTCTCTACCTGACCCTCCGCTCATGCCCTGTATGTCAATCCCTACCGCCGCCCACCCCACGCCCCGTGTCTCTATCCCTCCCACCGCCCACCCCCCGCGCATGCCCCCTGTCTCTATTCCTCCTGCCACCCACCCACTGCTCATGCCCCGTGTCTCTATCCCTCACGCCGCCCACCCCCCGCTCATGCCCCATGTCTCTATCCCTCTTTCCACCCACCCCCCGCTCATGCCCCGTGTCTCTATCCCTCCAGCCGCCCACCCCTCGCTCAAGCTCCGTGTCTCTATCCCTCCCGCCGCCCACACCCCGCTCATGCCCCGTGTCTCTATCCCTCCCTCCCGCCCACCCCCAGCTCATGCCCCGTGTCTGTCTCCTGTTTCCCCTCACCCGCTCATGCCCCGTGTCTATATCCCTCCCGCTGCCCACCCCCCGCTCAGCCCGTGTCTCTTTCCATCCCGTTGCCCACCCCCGCTCATGACCCGTGTCTCTATCCCTCCCGCCGTCCATCCCCCGCTCATGCCCCGTGTGTCTATCAATCCCGCCGTCCACCCCCCGCTCATGCCCCGTGTCTATATCCCTCCCGCCGCCCCCGCCCGCTCATGCCCCATGTGTCTATCCCTCCCGCCGCCCACCCCCCGCTCATGCCCCGTGTCTCTATCCCTCGTGTTTATCCCTCCCGCCACCCACCCCCCGCTCATGCCCCATGAGTCTCTAGCCTCCCCCCACCCCAGCTCATGCCCCGTGTGTCTCTCCCCTCCCCCCCACCCATGCCCCGTGTGTCTATCCCTACCGATGCCCACCCCCCGCTCATGCCCGTGTCTCTATCCCTCCCGCTGCCCAGCCCCCGCTCATGCCCCATGTGTCTATCCCTCCCGCCGCCCATCCCCCGCTCATGCCCAGTGAGTCTCTCCACTCCCCCCCACCCCCTCTCATGCCCCGTGCGTCTCTACCTGACCCTCCGCTCATGCCCTGTATGTCAATCCCTACCGCCGCCCACCCCACGCCCCGTGTCTCTATCCCTCCCACCGCCCACCCCCCGCGCATGCCCCCTGTCTCTATTCCTCCTGCCACCCACCCACTGCTCATGCCCCGTGTCTCTATCCCTCACGCCGCCCACCCCCCGCTCATGCCCCATGTCTCTATCCCTCTTTCCACCCACCCCCCGCTCATGCCCCGTGTCTCTATCCCTCCAGCCGCCCACCCCTCGCTCAAGCTCCGTGTCTCTATCCCTCCCGCCGCCCACACCCCGCTCATGCCCCGTGTCTCTATCCCTCCCTCCCGCCCACCCCCAGCTCATGCCCCGTGTCTGTCTCCTGTTTCCCCTCACCCGCTCATGCCCCGTGTCTATATCCCTCCCGCTGCCCACCCCCCGCTCAGCCCGTGTCTCTTTCCATCCCGTTGCCCACCCCCGCTCATGACCCGTGTCTCTATCCCTCCCGCCGTCCATCCCCCGCTCATGCCCCGTGTGTCTATCAATCCCGCCGTCCACCCCCCGCTCATGCCCCGTGTCTATATCCCTCCCGCCGCCCCCGCCCGCTCATGCCCCATGTGTCTATCCCTCCCGCCGCCCACCCCCCGCTCATGCCCCGTGTCTCTATCCCTCGTGTCTATCCCTCCCGCCACCCACCCCCCGCTCATGCCCCATGAGTCTCTACCCTCCCCCCCACCCCAGCTCATGCACTGTGTGTCTCTCCCCTCCCCACCACCCATGCCCTGTGTGTCTATCCCTACCGATGCCCACCCCCCGCTCATGCCCGTGTCTCTATCCCTCCCGCTGCCCAGCCCCCGCTCATGCCCCATGTGTCTATCCCTCCCGCCGCCCACACCCCGCTCATGCCACGTGTCTCTATCCCTCGTGTCTATCCCTCCCGCCACCCACCCCCCGCTCATGCCCCATGAGTCTCTACCCTCCCTGACTCCCCGCTCATGCCCTGTGTGTCTATCCCTACTGCCGCCCACTCCCTGCCCCATGTGTCTATCCCCCCGCCCACCCCCGTGTGTCTATCCCTCCCGCCGGCCACCACCCGCTCATGCCCCGTGTGTCTATCCCTCCCACCGCCCACCCCCCGCTCATGCCCTGTGTCTCTATCCCTCCCCCCCTCATGCCCTGTGTCTCTATCCCTCCCGCCACCCACCCCACGCTCATGCCCCATGTGTCTATCCCTCCCGCCGCCCACCCCCCGCTCATGCCCCGTGTCTCTATCCCTCCCGCCGCCCACCCCTGCTCATGCCCTGTGTCTCTATCCCTCCTGATACCCACCTCCCGCTCACGCCCTGTGTCTCTATCCCTCCCGCCGCCCACCCACGCTCATGCCCTGTGTCTCTATCCCTCCCACCGCCCACACCCCGCTCATGCCCCGTGTCTCTATCCCTCCCGCCGCCCACCCCCGCTCATGCCCCCTGTCTCTATCCCTCCCCCAGCTCATGCCTCATGTCTCTATCCCTCCTGCTGTCCACCCCCCGCTCATGCCCCATGTCTCTATCCCTCCCGCCGCCCACTCCCCGCTCATGCCCGGTGTCTATATCCCTCCCGCCGCCCACCCCCTGCTCATGCCCATGTCTCTATCCATCCCGTTGCCTAACCCCCGCTCATGCCCCGTGTCTCTATCCCTCCCGCCGCCCACCCCCCTCATGCCCCGTGTTTCTATCTTCCCGCCGCCCACACCCCACTCATGCCCCATGTATCTATCCCTCCCGCCGTCCACCCCCTGCTCATGACCCGTGTCTCTATCCCTCCCGCTGCTCACCCCCCGCTCTTGCCCCGTGTGTCTATCCCTAAAGCCCCCCAACCCCCGCTCATGCCCTGTGTGTCTATCCCTCCCGCTGCCCACCCCCCGCTCATGCCCCGTGTGTCTATCCCTCCCGCCACCCAGCCCCCGCTCATGCACCATGTGTCTATCCCTCCCGCCGCCCACCACACGCTCATGCCCTGTGTGTCTATCAGTCCCGCCGCCCACCCCCCGCGTCTCTATCGCTCCCCCCGCTCATGCCCCGTGTCTCTATCCCTTCCGCCGCCCACGCCCCATGTCTCTATCCCTCCCGCCGCCCCCCCTTGCTCATGCCCGTGTCTCTAACCCCCTCGCCGCCCACCCCCCGCTCTTGCCCCGTGTCTCTATCCCTCCCGCCGCCCACCTCCCGCTCATGCCCCGTGTCTCTATCCCTCCCGCCGCCCACCCCCCGATCATGCCCCGTGTCTCTATCAATCTGGCCGCCCACCCCCCGCTCATGCCCCATGTCTCTATCCCTCCTGCCGCCCACCCCCCGCTCATGCCCATGTCTCTATCCATCCCGTTGCCCACCCCCCACTCATGCCCCGTGTCTCTATCCCTCCCACCGCCCACCCCCCGCTCATTACCCGTGTGTCTATCCTTCCCGCTGCCCACCTCCAGCTCATGCCCCATGTGTCTATCCCTCCCGCCGCCCAACCCCTGCTCATGCCCCGTGTCTCTATCCCTCCTGCCGCTCACCCCCCGCTCATGCCCCGTGTGTCTATCCCTCCCACCGCCCACCCTCCACTCATGCCCCGTGTCTCTATCCCTCCTGCCGCCCACCCCCCGCTCATGCCCCGTGTCTCTATCCCTCCCTCACGCTCACCCCTCGCTCATGCTCCGTGTCTCTATCCCTCCTGCCGCCCACACCCCGCTCATGCCCCGTGTCTCTATCCCTCCCTCCCACCCACCCCCAGCTCATGCCCTGTGTCTGTCTCCTGTTTCCCCTCACCCGCTCATGCCCCGTGTCTATATCCCTCCCGCCGCCCACCCCCCGCTCAGCCCGTGTCTCTTTCCATCCCGTTGCCCACCCCCGCTCATGACCCGTGTCTCTATCCCTCCCGCCGTCCATCCCCCACTCATGCCCCGTGTGTCTATCAATCCCGCCGTCCACCCCCCGCTCATGCCCCGTGTCTCTATCCCTCCCGCCGCCCACCCCCCTCATGCCCCGTGTTTCTATCTTCCCGCTGCCCACACCCCACTCATGCCCCATGTATCTATCCCTCCCGCCGTCCACCCCCTGCTCATGACCCGTGTCTCTATCCCTCCCGCTGCTCACCCCCCGCTCTTGCCCCGTGTGTCTATCCCTAAAGCCCCCCACCCCCCGCTCATGCCCTGTGTGTCTATCCCTCCCGCTGCCCACCCCCCGCTCATGCCCCGTGTGTCTATCCCTCCTGCCACCCAGCCCCCGCTCATGCACCATGTGTCTATCCCTCCCGCCGCCCACCACACGCTCATGCCCCGTGTGTCTATCCATCCCGCCGCCCACCCCTGTGTCTCTATCGCTCCCCCCGCTCATGCCCCGTGTGTCTCTCCC
The DNA here is from genome assembly GCF_040938575.1 of Ambystoma mexicanum. Lineage (NCBI taxonomy): Eukaryota > Metazoa > Chordata > Amphibia > Caudata > Ambystomatidae > Ambystoma > Ambystoma mexicanum. Next base: position 145,385,785 of record NC_090934.1, read on the forward strand.
CTCCCCCCAACCCCCGCTCATGCCCCATGTGTCTATCCCTCCCGCCGCCCACCCCCCGCTCATGCCCAGTGTCTCTATCCCTCGTGTCTATCCCTCCCGCCACCCACCCCCCGCTCATGCCCCATGAGTCTCTACCCTCCCCCCACCCCAGCTCATGCCCCGTGTGTCTCTCCCCTCCCCCCCACCCATGCCCCGTGTGTCTATCCCTACCGATGCCCACCCCCCGCTCATGCCCGTGTCTCTATTCCTCCCGCTGCCCAGCCCCCGCTCATGCCCCATGTGTCTATCCCTCCCGCCGCCCCCCCGCTCATGCCCCGTGTCTCTATCCCTCGTGTCTATCCCTCCCGCCACCCACCCCCCGCTCATGCCCCATGAGTCTCTCCCCTCCCCCGCACTCCCGCTCATGCCCCCTGTGTCTCTCCCTGACCCCCCGCTCATGCCCTGTGTGTCTATCCCTACCGCCGCCCACCCACTGCCCCATGTGTCTATCCCCCCGCCCACCCCCCGTGTGTCTATCCCTCCCACCGGCCACCACCCGCTCATGCCCCGTGTGTCTATCCCTCCCAATGCCCACCCCCCGCTCATGCCCCGTGTCTCTATCTCTATCCCTCCCCCCTCATGCCCCCTGTCTCTATCCCTCCCGCCACCCACCCACTGCTCATGCCCCGTGTCTCTATCCCTCACGCCGCCCACCCCCCGCTCATGCCCCATGTCTCTATCCCTCTTTCCACCCACCCCCCGCTCATGCCACGTGTCTCTATCCCTCCCGCCGCACACCCTCCACTCATGCCCCATGTCTCTATCCCCCCCGCCGCCCACCCCCCGCTCATGCCCCGTGTCTCTATCCCTCCCTCCGGCTCACCCACCGCTCATGCCCCATGTCTCTATCCCTCTTTCCACCCACCCCCCGCTCATGCCCCGTGTCTCTATCCCTCCCGCCGCCCACCCCCCGCTCATGCCCCGTGTCTCTATCCCTCCCGCCGCCCACACCCCACTCATGCCCCGTGTCTCTATCCCTAGCTCCCGCCCACCCCCAGCTCATGCCCCGTGTCTGTCTCCTGTTTCCCCTCACCCGCTCATGCCCCGTGTCTATATCCCTCCCGCCGCCCACCCCCCGCTCAGCCCGTGTCTCTTTCCATCCCGTTGCACACCCCCGCTCATGACCCGTGTCTCTATCCCTCCCGCCGTCCATCCCCCGCTCATGCCCCGTGTGTCTATCAATCCCGCCGTCCACCCCCTGCTCATGCCCCGTACCTATATCCCTCCCGCCGCCCCCGCCCGCTTATGCCCCATGTGTCTATCCCTCCCGCCGCCCACCCCCCGCTCATGCCCCGTGTCTCTATCCCTCGTGTTTATCCCTCCCGCCACCCACCCCCCGCTCATGCCCCATGAGTCTCTAGCCTCCCCCCACCCCAGCTCATGCCCCGTGTGTCTCTCCCCTCCCCCCACCCATGCCCCGTGTGTCTATCCCTACCGATGCCCACCCCCCGCTCATGCCCGTGTCTCTATCCCTCCCGCTGCCCAGCCCCCGCTCATGCCCCATGTGTCTATCCCTCCCGCCGCCCATCCCCCGCTCATGCCCAGTGAGTCTCTCCACTCCCCCCCACCCCCTCTCATGCCCCGTGCGTCTCTACCTGACCCTCCGCTCATGCCCTGTATGTCAATCCCTACCGCCGCCCACCCCACGCCCCGTGTCTCTATCCCTCCCACCGCCCACCCCCCGCGCATGCCCCCTGTCTCTATTCCTCCTGCCACCCACCCACTGCTCATGCCCCGTGTCTCTATCCCTCACGCCGCCCACCCCCCGCTCATGCCCCATGTCTCTATCCCTCTTTCCACCCACCCCCCGCTCATGCCCCGTGTCTCTATCCCTCCAGCCGCCCACCCCTCGCTCAAGCTCCGTGTCTCTATCCCTCCCGCCGCCCACACCCCGCTCATGCCCCGTGTCTCTATCCCTCCCTCCCGCCCACCCCCAGCTCATGCCCCGTGTCTGTCTCCTGTTTCCCCTCACCCGCTCATGCCCCGTGTCTATATCCCTCCCGCTGCCCACCCCCCGCTCAGCCCGTGTCTCTTTCCATCCCGTTGCCCACCCCCGCTCATGACCCGTGTCTCTATCCCTCCCGCCGTCCATCCCCCGCTCATGCCCCGTGTGTCTATCAATCCCGCCGTCCACCCCCCGCTCATGCCCCGTGTCTATATCCCTCCCGCCGCCCCCGCCCGCTCATGCCCCATGTGTCTATCCCTCCCGCCGCCCACCCCCCGCTCATGCCCCGTGTCTCTATCCCTCGTGTTTATCCCTCCCGCCACCCACCCCCCGCTCATGCCCCATGAGTCTCTAGCCTCCCCCCACCCCAGCTCATGCCCCGTGTGTCTCTCCCCTCCCCCCCACCCATGCCCCGTGTGTCTATCCCTACCGATGCCCACCCCCCGCTCATGCCCGTGTCTCTATCCCTCCCGCTGCCCAGCCCCCGCTCATGCCCCATGTGTCTATCCCTCCCGCCGCCCATCCCCCGCTCATGCCCAGTGAGTCTCTCCACTCCCCCCCACCCCCTCTCATGCCCCGTGCGTCTCTACCTGACCCTCCGCTCATGCCCTGTATGTCAATCCCTACCGCCGCCCACCCCACGCCCCGTGTCTCTATCCCTCCCACCGCCCACCCCCCGCGCATGCCCCCTGTCTCTATTCCTCCTGCCACCCACCCACTGCTCATGCCCCCTGTCTCTATCCCTCACGCCGCCCACCCCCCGCTCATGCCCCATGTCTCTATCCCTCTTTCCACCCACCCCCCGCTCATGCCCCGTGTCTCTATCCCTCCAGCCGCCCACCCCTCGCTCAAGCTCCGTGTCTCTATCCCTCCCGCCGCCCACACCCCGCTCATGCCCCGTGTCTCTATCCCTCCCTCCCGCCCACCCCCAGCTCATGCCCCGTGTCTGTCTCCTGTTTCCCCTCACCCGCTCATGCCCCGTGTCTATATCCCTCCCGCTGCCCACCCCCCGCTCAGCCCGTGTCTCTTTCCATCCCGTTGCCCACCCCCGCTCATGACCCGTGTCTCTATCCCTCCCGCCGTCCATCCCCCGCTCATGCCCCGTGTGTCTATCAATCCCGCCGTCCACCCCCCGCTCATGCCCCGTGTCTATATCCCTCCCGCCGCCCCCGCCCGCTCATGCCCCATGTGTCTATCCCTCCCGCCGCCCACCCCCCGCTCATGCCCCGTGTCTCTATCCCTCGTGTCTATCCCTCCCGCCACCCACCCCCCGCTCATGCCCCATGAGTCTCTACCCTCCCCCCCACCCCAGCTCATGCACTGTGTGTCTCTCCCCTCCCCACCACCCATGCCCTGTGTGTCTATCCCTACCGATGCCCACCCCCCGCTCATGCCCGTGTCTCTATCCCTCCCGCTGCCCAGCCCCCGCTCATGCCCCATGTGTCTATCCCTCCCGCCGCCCACACCCCGCTCATGCCACGTGTCTCTATCCCTCGTGTCTATCCCTCCCGCCACCCACCCCCCGCTCATGCCCCATGAGTCTCTACCCTCCCTGACTCCCCGCTCATGCCCTGTGTGTCTATCCCTACTGCCGCCCACTCCCTGCCCCATGTGTCTATCCCCCCGCCCACCCCCGTGTGTCTATCCCTCCCGCCGGCCACCACCCGCTCATGCCCCGTGTGTCTATCCCTCCCACCGCCCACCCCCCGCTCATGCCCTGTGTCTCTATCCCTCCCCCCCTCATGCCCCGTGTCTCTATCCCTCCCGCCACCCACCCCACGCTCATGCCCCATGTGTCTATCCCTCCCGCCGCCCACCCCCCGCTCATGCCCCGTGTCTCTATCCCTCCCGCCGCCCACCCCTGCTCATGCCCTGTGTCTCTATCCCTCCTGATACCCACCTCCCGCTCACGCCCTGTGTCTCTATCCCTCCCGCCGCCCACCCACGCTCATGCCCTGTGTCTCTATCCCTCCCACCGCCCACACCCCGCTCATGCCCCGTGTCTCTATCCCTCCCGCCGCCCACCCCCGCTCATGCCCCCTGTCTCTATCCCTCCCCCAGCTCATGCCTCATGTCTCTATCCCTCCTGCTGTCCACCCCCCGCTCATGCCCCATGTCTCTATCCCTCCCGCCGCCCACTCCCCGCTCATGCCCGGTGTCTATATCCCTCCCGCCGCCCACCCCCTGCTCATGCCCATGTCTCTATCCATCCCGTTGCCTAACCCCCGCTCATGCCCCGTGTCTCTATCCCTCCCGCCGCCCACCCCCCTCATGCCCCGTGTTTCTATCTTCCCGCCGCCCACACCCCACTCATGCCCCATGTATCTATCCCTCCCGCCGTCCACCCCCTGCTCATGACCCGTGTCTCTATCCCTCCCGCTGCTCACCCCCCGCTCTTGCCCCGTGTGTCTATCCCTAAAGCCCCCCAACCCCCGCTCATGCCCTGTGTGTCTATCCCTCCCGCTGCCCACCCCCCGCTCATGCCCCGTGTGTCTATCCCTCCCGCCACCCAGCCCCCGCTCATGCACCATGTGTCTATCCCTCCCGCCGCCCACCACACGCTCATGCCCCGTGTGTCTATCAGTCCCGCCGCCCACCCCCCGCGTCTCTATCGCTCCCCCCGCTCATGCCCCGTGTCTCTATCCCTTCCGCCGCCCACGCCCCATGTCTCTATCCCTCCCGCCGCCCCCCCTTGCTCATGCCCGTGTCTCTAACCCCCTCGCCGCCCACCCCCCGCTCTTGCCCCGTGTCTCTATCCCTCCCGCCGCCCACCTCCCGCTCATGCCCCGTGTCTCTATCCCTCCCGCCGCCCACCCCCCGATCATGCCCCGTGTCTCTATCAATCTGGCCGCCCACCCCCCGCTCATGCCCCATGTCTCTATCCCTCCTGCCGCCCACCCCCCGCTCATGCCCATGTCTCTATCCATCCCGTTGCCCACCCCCCACTCATGCCCCGTGTCTCTATCCCTCCCACCGCCCACCCCCCGCTCATTACCCGTGTGTCTATCCTTCCCGCTGCCCACCTCCAGCTCATGCCCCATGTGTCTATCCCTCCCGCCGCCCAACCCCTGCTCATGCCCCGTGTCTCTATCCCTCCTGCCGCTCACCCCCCGCTCATGCCCCGTGTGTCTATCCCTCCCACCGCCCACCCTCCACTCATGCCCCGTGTCTCTATCCCTCCTGCCGCCCACCCCCCGCTCATGCCCCGTGTCTCTATCCCTCCCTCACGCTCACCCCTCGCTCATGCTCCGTGTCTCTATCCCTCCTGCCGCCCACACCCCGCTCATGCCCCGTGTCTCTATCCCTCCCTCCCACCCACCCCCAGCTCATGCCCTGTGTCTGTCTCCTGTTTCCCCTCACCCGCTCATGCCCCGTGTCTATATCCCTCCCGCCGCCCACCCCCCGCTCAGCCCGTGTCTCTTTCCATCCCGTTGCCCACCCCCGCTCATGACCCGTGTCTCTATCCCTCCCGCCGTCCATCCCCCACTCATGCCCCGTGTGTCTATCAATCCCGCCGTCCACCCCCCGCTCATGCCCCGTGTCTCTATCCCTCCCGCCGCCCACCCCCCTCATGCCCCGTGTTTCTATCTTCCCGCTGCCCACACCCCACTCATGCCCCATGTATCTATCCCTCCCGCCGTCCACCCCCTGCTCATGACCCGTGTCTCTATCCCTCCCGCTGCTCACCCCCCGCTCTTGCCCCGTGTGTCTATCCCTAAAGCCCCCCACCCCCCGCTCATGCCCTGTGTGTCTATCCCTCCCGCTGCCCACCCCCCGCTCATGCCCCGTGTGTCTATCCCTCCTGCCACCCAGCCCCTGCTCATGCACCATGTGTCTATCCCTCCCGCCGCCCACCACACGCTCATGCCCCGTGTGTCTATCCATCCCGCCGCCCACCCCCGTGTCTCTATCGCTCCCCCCGCTCATGCCCCGTGTGTCTCTCCCCTCCCCCCCACCCCCGCTCATGCCCCATGTGTCTATCCCTCCCGCCGCCCACCCCCCGCTCATGCCCAGTGTCTCTATCCCTCGTGTCTATCCCTCCCGCCACCCACCCCCCGCTCATGCCCCATGAGTCTCTACCCTCCCCCCACCCCAGCTCATGCCCCGTGTGTCTCTCCCCTCCCCCCCACCCATGCCCCGTGTGTCTATCCCTACCGATGCCCACCCCCCGCTCATGCCCGTGTCTCTATTCCTCCCGCTGCCCAGCCCCCGCTCATGCCCCATGTGTCTATCCCTCCCGCCGCCCCCCCGCTCATGCCCCGTGTCTCTATCCCTCGTGTCTATCCCTCCCGCCACCCACCCCCCGCTCATGCCCCATGAGTCTCTCCCCTCCCCCGCACTCCCGCTCATGCCCCCTGTGTCTCTCCCTGACCCCCCGCTCATGCCCTGTGTGTCTATCCCTACCGCCGCCCACCCACTGCCCCATGTGTCTATCCCCCCGCCCACCCCCCGTGTGTCTATCCCTCCCACCGGCCACCACCCGCTCATGCCCCGTGTGTCTATCCCTCCCAACGCCCACCCCCCGCTCATGCCCCGTGTCTCTATCTCTATCCCTCCCCCCTCATGCCCCGTGTCTCTATCCCTCCCGCCGCCCACCCCACGCTCATGCCCCATGTGTCTATCCCTCCCGCCGCCCACCCCCCGCTCCTGCCCCGTGTCTCTATCCCTCCCGCCGCCCACCCCCCGCTCATGCCCTGTGTCTCTATCCCTCCTGATACCCACCTCCCGCTCACGCCCTTTGTCTCTATCCCTCCCGCCGCCCACCCATACTCCTGCCCCATGTCTCGATCCCTCCCACCGCCCACACCACGCTCATGCCCCGTGTCTCTATCCCTCCCGCCGCCCACCTCCGCTCATGCCCCCTGTCTCTATCCCTCCCCCAGCTCATGCCTCGTGTCTCTATCCCTCCTGCTGCCCACCCCCCGCTCATGCCCCATGTCTCTATCCCTCCCGCCGCCCACTCCCCGCTCATGCCCGGTGTCTATATCCCTCCTGCCGCCCACCCCCTGCTCATGCCCATGTCTCTATCCATCCCGTTGCCCAACCCCCGCTCATGCCCCGTGTCTCTATCCCTCCCGCCGCCCACCCCCCCTCATGCCCCGTGTTTCTATCTTCCCGCTGCCCACCCCCCACTCATGCCCCATGTATCTATCCCTCCCGCCGTCCACCCCCTGCTCATGATCCGTGTCTCTATCCCTCCTGCTGCTCACCCCCCGCTCATGCCCCGTGTGTCTATCCCTAAAGCCCCCCACCCCCGCTCATGCCCCATGTGTCTATCCCTCCCGCCGCCCACCCCCCGCTCATGCCCCATGTGTCTATTCCTCCCGCACCCAGCCCCCGCTCATGCCCCATGTGTCTATCCCTCCTGCCGCCCACCACCCGCTCATGCCCCGTGTGTCTATCCCTCCCGCCGTCCACCCCCCGCTCATGCCCCGTGTGTCTATCCATCCTGCCGCCCACCCCCCCGCTCATGCCCCGTGTGTCTATCCTTCCCGCCGCCCACCCCCCTCGTCTCTATCCCTTCCCCCGCTCATGCCCCGTGTCTCTATCCCTTCCGCCGCCCACGCCCCGTGTCTCTATCCCTCCCAGCGCCCACCCCCCGCTCATGCCCTGTGTCTCTATCCCTCCCGCAGCCCACCCCCTGCTCATGCCCCGTGTCTATATCCCTCCCGCCTCCGACCCCCCGCTCATGCCCCGTGTCTCTATCCCTCTCGCCGCCCACCCCCCGCTCATGCCCCGTGTCTCTATCCCTCCCGCCGCCCACCCCCGCTCATGCCCCATGTCTCTATCCCTCCCGCCGCCCACTCCCCGCTCATGCCCCGTGTGTCTATCCCTCCAGCCGCCCACCCCCCGCTCATGCCCCGTGTCTCTATCCCTCATGTCTATCCCTCCCGCCACCCACCGCCCGCTCATGCCCCATGAGTCTCTCCCCTCCCCCCACCCCCGCCCAGTGTGTCTCTCCCCTCCCCCCACCCCCGCTCATGCCCCATGTGTCTATCCATCCCGACACCCACCCCCCGCTCATGCCCCGTGTCTCTATCCCTCCCGCCGCTCATGCCCCATGTGTATATCCATCCTGCCGCCCATCCCCCGCTCATGCCCCGTGTCTCTCTCCCCTCCCCCCACCCCCGCTCATGCCCCGTGTGTCTCTCCCCGACCCCCCGCTCATGCCCCGTGTGTCTAACCCTACCGCCGCCCACCCCCTGCTCATGCCCCGTGTGTCTATCCCCCGCCCACCCCCCGCTCATGCCCCGTGTGTCTATCCCTCCCACCGGCCACCCCCCGCTCATCCCCATGTGTCTATCCCTCCCGCCGCCCACCCCCCGCTCATGCCCCGTGTGTCTATCCCTCCCCCCGCTCATGCCCCGTGTCTCTATCCCTCCCGCCGCCCACCCCCCGCTCATGCCCCTTGTCTCTATCCCTCCTGACGCCCACCTCCTGCTCATGCCCTGTCTCTATCCCTCCCGCCGCCCACCCACGCTCATGCCCCGTGTCTCTATCCCTCCCACTGCCCACCCCCCGCTCATGCCCTGTGTCTCTATCCCTCCCGCCGCCCACCCCCGCTCATGCCCCGTGTCTCTATCCCTCCCGCCGCCCACTCCCGCTCATGCCCCGTGAGTCTATCCCTCCAGCCGCCCACCCCCCGCTCATGCCCCGTGTCTCTATCCCTCATGTCTATCCCTCCCGCCACCCACCGCCCGCTCATGCCCCATGAGTCTCTCCCCTCCCCCCCACTCCCGCCCAGTGTGTCTCTCCCCTCCCCCCACCCCCGCTCATGCCCCATGTGTCTATCCCTCCCGACACCCACCCCCCGCTCATACCCCGTGTCTCTATCCCTCCCGCCGCCCAGCCCCCGCTCATACCCCATGTGTCTATCCCTCCTGCCGCCCATCCCCCGCTCATGCCCCGTGTCTCTCTCCCCTCCCCCCACCCCCGCTCATGCCCCGTGTGTCTCTCCCTGACCCCCGCTCATGCCCCGTGTGTCTAACCCTACCGCCGCCCACCCCCTGCTCATGCCCCGTGTGTCTATCCCCCCGCCCACCCCCCGCTCATGCCCCGTGTGTCTATCCCTCCCGCCGGCCAACCCCCGCTCATCCCCATGTGTCTATCCCTCCCGCCGCCCACCCCCCGCTCATGCCCCGTGTGTCTATCCCTCCCCCCGCTCATGCCCTGTGTCTCTATCCCTCCCGCCGCCCACCCCCCGCTCATGCCCCTTGTCTCTATCCTTCCTGACGCCCACCTCCTGCTCATGCCCTGTCTCTATCCCTCCCGCCGCCCACCCACGCTCATGCCCCGTGTTTCTATCCCTCCAACCGCCCACCCCCCCGCTCATGCCCTGTGTCTCTATCCCTCCCGCCGCCCACCCCCCGCTCATGCCCCGTGTCTCTATCCTTCCCCCAGCTCATGCCTTGTGTCTCTATCCCTCCCACTGCCCACCCCCCGCTCATGCCCGTGTCTCTATCCCTCCCGCCGCCCACCCCCGCTCATGCCCTGTGTCTCTATCCCTCCCCCAGCTCATGCCCCGTGTCTCTATCCCTCCCGCCGCTCACCCCCCACTCATGCCCTGTGTCTATATCCCTCCCGCCGCCACCCCCCGCTCATGCCCGTGTCTCTATCCATCCCGTTGCCCAACCCCCGCTCATGCCCCGTCTCTCTATCCCTCCCACCGCCCACCCCCCGCTCATGCCCCATGTGTCTATCCCTCCCGCCGCCCATCCCCCGCTCATGCCCCGTGTGTCTATCCCTAAAGCCCCCCACCCCACGCTCATGCCCGTGTCTCTATCCATCCCATGGCACAACCCCCGCTCATTCCCCGTGTCTCTATCCCTCCCGCCGCCCACCCCCCGCTCATGCCCCGTGTTTCTATCCCTCCCGCCGCCCACCCCCCGCTCATGCCCCATGTGTCTATCCCTCCTGCCGCCCACCCCCTGCTCATGCCCTGTGTCTCTATCCCTCCCGCCGCTCACCCCCCGCTCATGCCCCGTGTGTCTATCCCTAAAGCCCCCACCCCCCACTCATGCCCCGTGTGTCTATCCCTCCCGCCGCCCACCCCCCGCTCATGCCCCGTGTGTCTATCTCTCCCGCCACCCAGCCCCCGCTCATGTCCCATGTGTCTATCCCTCCCGCCGCCTACCACCTGCTCATGCCCCGTGTGTCTATCCCTCCTGCCGCCCACGCCCCGTGTCTCCATCCCTCCCACCGCCCACCCCCCGCTCATGTCCTGTGTCTCTAGCCCTCCTGCCGCCCACGCCCCGTGTCTCCATCCCTCCCACCGCCCACCCCCCGCTCATGTCCTGTGTCTCTATCCCTCCCGCCGCCCACCCCCCGCTCATGCCCGTGTCTATATCCCTCCCGCCGCCCACCCCCCGCTCATGCCCCGTGTCTCTATCCCTCCTGCCGCCCACGCCCCGTGTCTCCATCCCTCCCACCGCCCACCCCCCGCTCATGTCCCGTGTCTCCATCCCTCCCACCGCCCACCCCCCGCTCATGTCCTGTGTCTCTATCCCTCCCGCCGCCCACCCCCCGCTCATGCCCGTGTCTATATCCCTCCCGCCGCCCACCCCCCGCTCATGCCCCGTGTCTCTATCCCTCCTGCCGCCCACGCCCCGTGTCTCCATCCCTCCCACCGCCCACCCCCCGCTCATGCCCCGTGTCTCTATCCCTCTCGCCGCCCACGCCCCGCTCATGCCCCGTGTCTCTATCCCTCCCGCCGCCCACCACCGCTCATGCCCCGTGTCTCTATCCCTCCCGCCACCCACCGCCCACTCATGCCCCGTGTGTCTATCCCTCCCGCCGCCCACCCCCCGCTCATGCCCCATGTCTCTATCCCTCGTGTCTATCCCTCCCGCCACCCACCCCCCGCTCATACCCCATGTGTCTCTCCCCTCCCCCCCACCCCCGCTCATGCCCTGTGTGTCTCTCCCCTGCCCCCCACCCCCGCTCATGCCTCGTGTGTCTATCCCTCCCAACGCCCACCCCCCGCTCATGGCCCGTGTCGCTATCCCTCCCGCCGCCCAGCCCCCGCTCATGCCCCATGTGTCTATCCCTCCCGCCGCCCATCCCCCGCTCATACCCGGTGTGTCTGTCCCCTCCCCCCACCCCGCTCATGCCCCGTGTGTCTCTCCCTGACCCCCCACCCCCCGCTCATGCGCCGTGTGTCTATCCCTACCACCGTCCACACCCTGCTCATGCCCGTGTGTCTATCCCCCCGCCCACCACCCGCTAATGCCCCATGTGTCTATCCTGCCCGCCGGCCATCCCCCGCTCATGCCCCGTGTGTCTATCCCTCCCACTGCCCACCCCCCGCTCATGCCCGTGTCTCTATCCCTCCCCCCGCTCATGCCCCGTGTCCCTATCCCTCCCGCCACCCACCCCATGCCCCGTGTGTCTATCCCTCCCGCCGCCCACCCCCCGCTCATGCCCCGTGTCTCTATCCCTCCCGCCGGCCACCACCGCTCATGCCCCGTGTCTATATCCCTCCTGACACCCACCTCACGCTCATGCCCCTTGTCTCTATCCCTCCCGCCGCCCACCCCCCGCTCATGCCCCGTGTCACTATCCCTAACACCCAGCTCATGCCTTGTGTCTCTATCCCTCCCGCCGCTTACCCCCTGCTCATGCCCCGTGTGTCTATCCCTAAAGCCCCCCACCCCCCGCTCATGCCCCGTGTCTCTATCCCTCCCGCCGCCCACCCCCCGCTCATGCCCCGTGTTTCTATCCCTCCCGCCGCCCACCCCCGCTCATGCCCCATGTGTCTATATCTCCCGCCGCCCACCCCCTGCTCATGCCCCGTGTCTCTATCCCTCCCGCCGCCCACCCCCCGCTCATGCCCCGTGTGTCTATCCCTAAAGCCCCCCGCTCATGCCTGGTGTGTCTATCCCTCCCGCCGCCCACCCCTCGCTCATGCCCCGTGTGTCTATCCCTCCCGCCGCCCACACCCCCACTCATGCCCCATGTGTCTATCCGTCCCGCCGCCCACCCCCCGTGTCTCTATCCCTCCCCCCGCTCATGCCCCGTGTCTCTTTCCCTCCTGCCGCCCACGCCCCGTGTCTCTATCCCTCCCACCGCCCACCCTCCGCTCATGCCCTGTGTCTCTATCCCTCCCGCCGCCCACCCCCCGCTCATGCCCGTGTCTATATCCCTCCCGCCGCCCACCCCCCGCTCATGCCCCGTGTCTCTATCCCTCTCGCGGCCCACCCCCCGCTCATGCCCGTGTCTCTATCCCTCCTGACGCCCACCTCCCGCTCATGCCCTGTGTCTCTATCCCTCCCGCCGCCCACCCACGCTCATGCCCTGTGTCTCTATCCCTCCAACCGCCCACCCCCCCGCTCATGCCCCGTGTCTCTATCCCTCCCGCCGCCCACCCCCCGCTCATGCCCCGTGTCTCTATCCCTCCCCCAGCTCATGCCTTGTGTCTCCATCCCTCCCGCTGCCCACCCCCCGCTCATGCCCCGTGTCTCTATCCCTCCCGCCGCCCACCCCCCACTCATGCCCTGTGTCTATATCCCTCCCGCCGCCCACCCCCCGCTCATGCCCCGTCTCTCTATCCCTCCCGCCGCCCACCCCCCGCTCATGCCCCGTGTTTCTATCCCTCCCGCCGCCCACCCCCCGCTCATGCCCCAGGTGTCTATCCCTCCCGCCGCCCACCCCCTCCCCCTGCTCATGCCCCGTGTCTCTATCCCTCCCGCCGCTCACCCTCCGCTCATGCCCCGTGTGTCTATCCCTAAAGCCCCCCACCCCCCGCTCATGCCCGTGTCTCTATCCATCCCGTGGCCCAACCCCCGCTCATGCCCCGTGTCTCTATCCCTCCCGCCGCCCACCCCCCGCTCATGCCCCGTGTTTCTATCCCTCCCGCCGCCCACCCCCGCTCATGCCCCATGTGTCTATATCTCCCGCCGCCCACCCCCTGCTCATGCCCCGTGTCTCTATCCCTTGCGCTGCTCACCCCCCGCTCATGCCCCGTGTGTCTATCCCTAAAGCCCCCCACCCCCCGCTCATGCCCGGTGTGTCTATCCCTCCCGCCGGCCACCCCTCGCTCATGCCCCGTGTGTCTATCCCTCCCGCCGCCCACACCCCCACTCATGCCCCGTGTGTCTATCCGTCTCGCCGCCCACCCCCCGTTTCTCTATCCCTCCCCCCGCTCATGCCCCGTGTCTCTATCCCTCCTGCCGCCCACGCCCCGTGTCTCTATCCCTCCCACCGCCCACCCTGCGCTCATGCCCTGTGTCTCTATCCCTCCCGCCGCCCACCCCCCGCTCATGCCCGTGTCTATATCCCTCCCACCGCCCACCCCCCGCTCATGCCCCGTGTCTCTATCCCTCTCGCAGCCCACCCCCCGCTCATGCCCCGTGTCTCAATCCCTCCTACCGCCCACCCCCGCTCATGCCCCGTGTCTCTATCCCTCCCGCCGCCCAACCCCCACTCATGCCCCGTGTGTCTATCCCTCCCGCCGCCCACCCCCCGCTCATGCCCCGTGTCTCTATCCCTCGTGTCTATCCCTCCCCCCACCCAATCCCCGCTCATACCCCATGTGTCTCTCCGCTCCCCCCCACCCCCGCTCATGCCCTGTGTGTCTCTCCCCTCCCCCCAACCCCCGCTCATGCCCCGTGTGTCTATCCCTCCCAACGCCCACCCCCCGCTCATGGCCCGTGTCTCTATCCCTCCCGCCGCCCAGCCCCCGCTCATGCCCCATGTGTCTATCCCTCTCGCCGCCCACCCCCCGCTCATGCCCCATGTGTCTATCCCTCCCGATGGCCACCCCCCGCTTATGCCCCGTGTCTCTATCCCTCCCGCCGCCCTGCCCCGGCTCATGCCCCATGTGTCTATCCCTCCCGCCGCCCATCCCCTGCTCATGCCCCGTGTCTCTCTCCCCCCCACACCCCCGCTCATGCCCCGTGTGAGTCTCCCCGACCCCCCGCTCATGCCCTGTGTGTCTATCCCCCCACACCACCCCCCGCTCCTGCCCCGTGTGTCTATCCCTCCCGCCGGCCACCCCCCGCTCATGCCCCATGTGTCTATCCCTCCCGCCGCCCACCCCCCGCTCATGCCCCGTGTGTCTATATCTCACCCTGCTCATGCCCCGTGTCTCTATCCCTCCCGGTGCCCACCCCCCGCTCATGCCCCGTGTCTCTATCCCCCCTGACGCCCACCTCTCGCTCATGCCCTGTGTCTCTATCCCTCCCGCCGCCCACCCACGCTCATGCCCGTGTCTCTATCCCTCCCACCGCCCACCCCCCCGCTCATGCCCCGTATCTCTATCCCTCCCGCCGCCCACCCCCCGCTCATGCCCCATGTCTCTATCCCTCCCCCAGCTCATGCCTTGTGTCTTCATCCCTCCCGCTGCCCACCCCCCGCTCATGTACGTGCCTCTATCCCTCCCGCTGCCCACCCCCCATTCATGCCCTGTGTCTATATCCCTCCCGCCGCCCACCCCCCGCTCATGCCCGTGTCTCTATCCATCCCGTTGCCCAACCCCCGCTCATGCCCCGTCTCTCTATCCCTCCCGCCTCCCACCCCCTGCTCATGCCCCATGTTTCTATCCCTCCCGCCGCCCACCACCCGCTCATGCCCCATGTGTCTATCCCTCCCGCCGCCTACCCCCTGCTCATGCCCTGTGTCTCTATCCCTCCCGCTGCTCACCCCCCGCTCATGCCCCGTGTGTCTATCCCTAAAGCCCCCCACCCCCCGCTCATGCCCGTGTCTCTATCCATCCCGTGGCCCAACCCCCGCTCATGCCCCATGTCTCTATCCCTCCCGCCGCCCACCCCCCACTCATGCCCCGTGTTTCTATCCCTCCCACCGCCCACCCCCCGCTCATGCCCCATGTGTCTATCCCTCCCGCCGCACACCCCCTGCTCATGCCCCGTGTCTCTATCCCTCCCGCCGCTCACCCCCCGCTCATGCCCCGTGTGTCTATCCCTAAAGCCCCCCACCCCCCGCTCATGCCCCGTGTGTCTATACCTCCTGCCGCCCACCCCCCGCTCATGCCCCGTGTGTCTATCCCTCCCGCCACACAGCCCCCACTCATGCCCCATGTGTCTATCCCTCCCGCCGCCCACCACCCGCTCATGCCCCGTGTGTCTATCCCTCCCGCCGTCCACCCCACGCTCATGCCCCGTGTGTCTATCCCTCCCGCCGCACACCCCCCTGCTCATGCCCCGTGTGTCTATCCATCCCGCCGCCCACCCCCGCGTCTCTATCCCTCCCCACGCTCATGCCCCGTGACTCTATCGCTCCTGCCGCCCACGCCCCGTGTCTCTATCCCTCCTGCTGCTCACCACCCGCTCATGCCCCGTGTGTCTATCCCTAAAGCCCCCAACCCCCCGCTCATGCCCGTGTCTCTATCCATCCCGTGGCTCAACCCCCGCTCATGCCCCATGTCTCTATCCCTCCCGCCGCCCACCCCCCGCTCATGCCCCGTGTTTCTATCCCTCCCGCCGTCCACCCCCCGCTCATGCCCCATGTGTCTATCCCTCCCGCCGCACACCCCCTGCTCATGCCCCGTGTCTCTATCCCTCCCGGTGCCCATCCCCCGCTCATGCCCCGTGTCTCTATCCCTCCTGACGCCCACCTCCCGCTCATGCCCTGTGGCTCTATCCCTCCCGCCGCCCACCCACGCTCATGCCCGTGTCTCTATCCCTCCCACCGCCCACCCCCCCGCTCATGCCCCGTATCTCTATCCCTCCCGCCGCCCACCCCCCGCTCATGCCCCATGTCTCTATCCCTCCCCCAGCTCATGCCTTGTGTCTCCATCCCTCCCGCTGCCCACCCCCCGCTCATGCCCCGTGCCTCTATCCCTCCCGCTGCCCACCCCCCATTCATGCCCTGTGTCTATATCCCTCCCGCCGCCCACCCCCCGCTCATGCCCGTGTCTCTATCCATCCCGTTGCCCAACCCCCGCTCATGCCCCGTCTCTCTATCCCTCCTGCCTCCCACCCCCTGCTCATGCCCCATGTTTCTATCCCTCCCGCCGCCCACCCCCCGCTCATGCCCCATGTGTCTATCCCTCCCACCGCCTACCCCCTGCTCATGCCCTGTGTCTCTATCCCTCCCGCTGCTCACCCCCCGCTCATGCCCCGTGTGTCTATCCCTAAAGCCCCCCACCCCCCGCTCATGCCCGTGTCTCTATCCATCCCGTGGCCCAACCCCCGCTCATGCCCCCTGTCTCTATCCCTCCCGCCGCCCACCCCCCGCTCATGCCCCGTGTTTCTATCCCTCCCGCTGCCCACCCCCCGCTCATGCCCCATGTGTCTATCCCTCCCGCCGCACACACCCTGCTCATGCCCCGTGTCTCTATCCCTCCCGCCTCTCACCCCCCGCTCATGCCCCGTGTGTCTATCCCTAAAGCCCCCCACCCCCTGCTCATGCCCCGTGTGTCTATCCCTCCTGCCGCCCACCCCCCGCTCATGCCCCGTGTGTCTATCCCTCCCGCCACACAGCCCCCACTCATGCCCCATGTGTCTATCCCTCCCGCCGCCCACCACCCGCTCATGCCCCGTGTGTCTATCCCTCCCGCCGTCCACCCCCCGCTCATGCCCCGTGTGTCTATCCCTCCCGCCGCACACCCCCCCGCTCATGCCCCGTGTGTCTATCCGTCCCGCCGCCCACCCCCCGCGTCTCTATCCCTCCCCACGCTCATGCCCCGTGACTCTATCGCTCCTGCCGCCCACGCCCCGTGTCTCTATCCCTCCTGCTGCTCACCCCCCGCTCATGCCCCGTGTGTCTATCCCTAAAGCCCCCAACCCCCCGCTCATGCCCGTGTCTCTATCCATCCCGTGGCTCAACCCCCGCTCATGCCCCATGTCTCTATCCCTCCCACCGCCCACCCCCCGCTCATGCCCCGTGTTTCTATCCCTCCCGCCGTCCACCCCCCGCTCATGCCCCATGTGTCTATCCCTCCCGCCGCACACCCCCTGCTCATGCCCCGTGTCTCTATCCCTCCCGCCGCTCACCCCCCGCTCATGCCCCGTGTGTCTATCCCTCCCGCCGCCCACCCCCCGCTCATGCCCCGTGTGTCTATCCCTCCCGCCACCCAGCCCCCACTCATGCCCCATGTGTCTATCCCTCCCGCCGCCCACCACCCGCTCATGCCCTGTGTGTCTATCCCTCCCGCCGTCCACCCCCCGCTCATGCCCTGTGTGTCTATCCGTCCTGCCGCCCACCCCCCCGTGTCTCTATCCCTCCCCCCGCTCATGCCCCGTAACTCTATCCCTCCTGCCGCCCACGCCCCGTGTCTCTATCCCTCCCACCGCCCACCCCCCGCTCATGCCCTGTGTCTCTATCCCTCCCGCCGCCCACCCCCCGCTCATGCCCGTGTCTATATCCCTCTCGCCGCCCACCCCCGCTCATGCCCTGTGTCTCTATCCCTCCAGCCGCCCACCCCCGTTCATGCCCCGTGTCTCTATCCCTCCCGCCGCCCACCCCCCACTCATTCCCCGTGTGTCTATCCCTCCCGCTGCCCAACCCCCGCTCATGCCCCGTGTCTCTATCCCTCGTGTCTATCCCTCCCGCCACCCACCCCCCGTTCATACCCCATGTGTCTCTCCCCTCCCCCCCACCCCCGCTCATGCCCCGTATGTCTATCCCTCCCAACGCCCACCCCCGCTCATGGCCCGTGTCTCTATCCCTCCCGCCGCCCAGCCCCCGCTCATGCCCCATGTGTCTATCCCTCCCGCCGCCCATCCCCCGCTCATACCCTGTGTGTCTCTCCCCTCCCCCCACCCCGCTCATGCCCCGTGTGTCTCTCACTGACCTCCCACCCACCGACTCCCCGCTCATGCCCTGTGTGTCTATCCCTACCGCCGTCCACCCCCTGCTCATGCCCGTGTGTCTATCCCCCCCGCCCACCCCTGCTAATGCCCCATGTGTTGTGTCTATCCCTCCCGCCGGCCATCCACCGCTCATGCACCGTGTGTCTATCCCTCCCACTGCCCACCCCCCGCTCATGCCCTGTGTCACTAACCCTCCCCCCGCTCATGCCCCGTGTCCCTATCCCTCCCGCCGCCCACCCCATGCTCATGCCCCATGTGTCTATCCCTCCCGCTGCCCACCCCCCGCTCATGCCCCGTGTCTCTATCCCTCTCGCCGGCCACCCCCGCTCATGCCCGTGTCTCTATCCCTCCCACCGCCCACCCCCCCGCTCATGCCCCATGTCTCGATCCCTCCGGCCGCCCAGCCCCCGCTCATGCCCCATGTGTCTATCCCTCCCGCCGCCCATCCCCCGCTCATACCCTGTGTGTCTCTCCCCTCCCCCCACCCCGCTCATGCCCCGTGTGTCTCTCACTGACCTCCCACCCACCGACTCCCCGCTCATGCCCTCTGTGTCTATCCCTCCCGCCGCCCACCCCCCGCTCATGCCCCGTGTCTCTATCCCTCTCGCCGGCCACCCCCGCTCATGCCCGTGTCTCTATCCCTCCCACCGCCCACCCCCCCGCTCATGCCCCATGTCTCGATCCCTCCGGCCGCCCACCCCCCGCTCATGCCCCATGTCACTATCCCTAACACCCAGATCATGCCTATTGTCTCTATCCCTCCCGCCGCTCACCCCCGCTCATGCCCCGTGTGTCTATCCCTAAAGCCCCCCACCCCCCGCTCATGCCCCGTGTGTCTGTCACTCCCGCCGCCCACCCCCCGCTCATGCCCCGTGTGTCTATCACTCCCGCGGCCCAGCCCCCGCTCATGCCCCGTGTGTCTATCCCTCCCGCTGTCCACCCCCCCGCTCATGCCCCGTGTGTCTATCCGTCCCGCCGCCGACCCCCCTGCATCTCTATCCCTCCCCCCGCTCATGCCCCGTGTCTCCATCCCTCCCACAACCCACCCCCCGTTCATGCCCTCTGCCTCTATCCCTCCCGACGCCCACCCCCGCTCATGCCCCGTGTCTCTATCCCTCCCGCCGCCCACCCCCCGCTCATGCCCTTTGTCTCTATCCCTCCCGCCGCCCACCCCCCGCTCATGCCCCGTCTCTATCCCTCCCGCAGCCCACCCCCCGCTCATGCCCTGTGTCTCTATCCCTCCCGCCAGCCACCCCCCGCTCCTGCCCGTGTCTCTATCCCTCCCGCTGCCCACCCCTGCTCATTCCCCGTGTCTCTATCCCTCCCGCCGCCAACCCCCTGCTCATGCCTGTGTCTCTATCCATCCCATTGCCCACCTCCCGCTCATGCCCCGTGTGTCTATCCCTCCCGCCGCCCACCCCCCGCTCATGCCCGTGTGTCTATCCCTCCTGCCGCTCACACCCTGCTCATGCCCCATGTGTCTTTCCCTCCCGCCACCCACCCCCCGCTCATGCGCCATGTGTCTATCCCTCTCGCCGCCCACCCCCTGCTCATGCCCCATGTGTCTATCCCCCCCGCCGCCCACCTCCCCGCTCATGTCCCGTGTGTCTATCCGTCCCGCCGCCCACCCCCCACGTCTCTATCCCTCCCCCCGCTCATGCCCCGTGTCTCTATCCCTCCCGCCGCCCACGCTCAGTGTCTCTATCCCTCCCACCGCCCATCCCCCGCTCATGCCCTGTGTCTCTATCCCTCCCGCCGCCCACCCCCGCTCATGCCCCGTGTCTCTATCCCTCACGCCGCCCACCCCCGCTCATGCCCCTTGTCTCTATCCCTTCTCGCCACCCAGCCCCGCTCATGCCCCGTGTCTCTATCCCTCCCACAACCCACCCCCCGTTCATGCCCTCTGCCTCTATCCCTCCCGACGCCCACCCCCGCTCATGCCCCGTGTCTCTATCCCTCCCGCCGCCCACCCCCCGCTCATGCCCTGTGTCTCTATCCCTCCCGCCGCCCACCCCCCGCTCATGCCCCATCTCTATCCCTCCCGCAGCCCACCCCCCGCTCATGCCCTGTGTCTCTATCCCTCCCGCCAGCCACCCCCCGCTCCTGCCCGTGTCTCTATCCCTCCCGCTGCCCACCCCTGCTCCTTCCCCGTGTCTCTATCCCTCCCGCCGCCAACCCCCCGCTCATGCCTGTGTCTCTATCCATCCCATTGCCCACCCCCCGCTCATGCCCCGTGTGTCTATCCCTCCCGCCGCCCACCCCCCGCTCATGCCCGTGTGTCTATCCCTCCTGCCGCTCACACCCCGCTCATGCCCCATGTGTCTTTCCCTCCCGCCACCCACCCCCCGCTCATGCGCCATGTGTCTATCCCTCTCGCCGCCCACCCCCCGCTCATGCCCCATGTGTCTATCCCCCCCGCCGCCCACCTCCCCGCTCATGTCCCGTGTGTCTATCCGTCCCGCCGCCCACCCCCCACGTCTCTATCCCTCCCCCCGCTCATGCCCTGTGTCTCTATCCCTCCCGCCGCCCACGCTCAGTGTCTCTATCCCTCCCACCACCCATCCCCCGCTCAAGCCCTGTGTCTCAATCCCTCCCGCCGCCCACCCCCGCTCATGCCCCGTGTCTCTATCCCTCACGCTGCCCACCCCCGCTCATGCCCCTTGTCTCTATCCCTTCTCGCCACCCAGCCCCGCTCATGCCCCGTGTCTCTATCCCTCCCGCTGCCCACCCCCCGCTCTGCCCTGTGTCTCTAGCGGTGTGGGCGGCGGGAGGGATAGAGACACGGGGGTGGGCTGCGGGAGGGATAGACACATGGGGCATGAGCGGGGGATGGGCAGCGGGAGGGATAGAGACACGGGGCATGAGCAAGGGGTGGGCGGTGGGAGGGATAGACACACAGGGCATGAGCGGGGGGTGGGCAGCAGAGGGATAGACACACGGGGCATGAGCGGGTCTTGTGCGGGAGGAATAGACACACAGGGAATGAGCGGGTGGTGGGCGGCGGGAGGGATAGACACACGGGGCATGAGGGGGGTGGGCGGTGGGAGGGATAGACACACGGGGCATGAGCGGGGGGTCGCGGGGAGGGGAGAGACACACTGGGCATGAGCGGGGGGGAAGGGAGAGACACACAGGGCATGAGCGGGGGGTGGGCGGCGGGAGGAATATAGACACGGGGCATGAGCAGGGGGTGAGCGCCGGGTGGGATAGAGACACGGGGCATGAGGGGGGATGGGCGGCGGGAGGGATAGAGACATGGGGCATGAGCAGGGGGTGGGCGGCGTGAGGGATAGACACACGGGGCATGAGCGGGGGGTGGGGGGAGGGGAGAGACACACAGGGCATGAGCGGGGGTGGAGGGAGGGAAGAGACACACGTGGCATGAGCGGGGGTGGGGGAGGGGAGAGAAACACGGGGCATGAGCGGGGGTGGGGGGAGGGGAGAGACACACGGGGCATGAGCGGGGGGTGGGCGGCCGGAGGGATAGAGACACGGGGCATGAGCGGGAGGGAGAAAGACAAATGGGGCATGAGCAGGGGGTGGGCGGGAGGGGGAAAGACACATGGGGCATGAGCGGGGGGTTGGCGCGTTAGGGATAGACACACGGGCATGAGCATGGGGTGGGCAGCGGGAGGGATAGAGAAACGGGGCATGAGCGGGGGATGGGCGGCGGGAGGGATAGAGACACGGGGCATGAGCGGGGGTGGGCGGCGGGAGGGATAGAGACACAGGGCATGAGCGGGGTGTGGGCGGCAGGAGCGATAGAGACACGGTGCATGAGCGGGGGGTGGGCGGCGGGTGGGATAGACACACGGGCATGAGCGGGGGGTGGGCGGCGGGAGGGATAGACACATGGGGCATGAGCGGGGGGTGGCCGGTGGAAGGGATAGACACATGGGGCATGAGCGGGGGTGGGCGGCGGGAGGGATAGAGACACAGGGTATGAGCGGGGGGTGGGCAGCAGCAGGGATAGAGACACGGGGCATGAGTGGAGGGTGAGCAGTGGGAGGGATAGAGACACGGGGCATGAGCGGGGGTGGGCGGCGATAGGGATAGAGACACGGTGCATGAGCGGGGGTGGGCGGCGGGAGGGATAGAGACACGGGGTGTGGGCGGCGGAAGGGAGAGACACACAGGGCATGAGCGGGGGGTGGGCGGCGGGAGGAATATAGACACGGGGCATGAGCAGGCGGTGAGCGCCGGGTGGGATAGAGACATGGGGCATGAGGGGGGATGGGCGGCGGGAGGGATAGAGACATGGGGCATGAGCAGGGGGTGGGCGGCGTGAGGGATAGACACACGGGGCATGAGCGGGGGGTGGGGGGAGGGGAGAGACACACAGGGCATGAGCGGGGGTGGAGGGAGGGAAGAGACACACGTGGCATGAGCGGGGGTGGGGGAGGGGAGAGAAACACGGGGCATGAGCGGGGGTGGGGGGAGGGGAGAGACACACGGGGCATGAGCGGGGGGTGGGCGGCCGGAGGGATAGAGACACGGGGCATGAGCGGGAGGGAGAAAGACAAATGGGGCATGAGCAGGGGGTGGGCGGGAGGGGGAAAGACACATGGGGCATGAGCGGGGGGTTGGCGCGTTAGGGATAGACACACGGGCATGAGCATGGGGTGGGCAGCGGGAGGGATAGAGAAACGGGGCATGAGCGGGGGATGGGCGGCGGGAGGGATAGAGACACGGGGCATGAGCGGGGGTGGGCGGCGGGAGGGATAGAGACACAGGGCATGAGCGGGGTGTGGGCGGCAGGAGCGATAGAGACACGGTGCATGAGCGGGGGGTGGGCGGCGGGTGGGATAGACACACGGGCATGAGCGGGGGGTGGGCGGCGGGAGGGATAGACACATGGGGCATGAGCGGGGGGTGGCCGGTGGAAGGGATAGACACATGGGGCATGAGCGGGGGTGGGCGGCGGGAGGGATAGAGACACAGGGTATGAGCGGGGGGTGGGCAGCAGCAGGGATAGAGACACGGGGCATGAGTGGAGGGTGAGCAGTGGGAGGGATAGAGACACGGGGCATGAGCGGGGGGTGGGCGGCGATAGGGATAGAGACACGGTGCATGAGCGGGGGTGGGCGGCGGGAGGGATAGAGACACGGGGTGTGGGCGGCGGAAGGGATAGAGACACGGGGCATGAGCAGGGGGGTGGGCGGCGGGAGGGATAGAGACATGGGGCATGAGCATGGGGGTGGGCGGCGGGAGGGATAGAGACAAGGGGCATGAGCGGGGGTGGGCGGCAGGAGGGATAGACACACTGGGCATGAGCGGGGGGTCGGGTGGTGGGGGGAGGTCAGAGACACACGAGGCATGAGCGGGGGTGGGTGGCGGGAGGGATAGACACGAGGGATAGAGACACGGGGCATGAGCAGGGGGTGGGCGGTGAGATGTATAGACACACGGGGCATGAGCGGGGGGTGGGCGGCGGGAGGGATAGACACACGGGGCATGAGCAGTGGGTGGGCGGCGGGAGGGATAGACACACGGGGCATGAGCGGGCGGTGGGCGGCGGGAGGGATAGAGACACAGGGCATGAGCGGGGGGTGGGCGGCGGGAGAAATAGAGACAAGGGGCATGAGCCGGAGGTGGGCGGCGGGAGGGATAGAGACACAGGGCATGAGCGGGGGGTGGGCGGCGGGAGGGATAGACACACGGGGCATGAGCGGGCGGTGGGCGGCGGGAGGGATAGAGACACAGGGCATGAGCGGGGGGTGGGCGGCGGGAGGGATACAGACACGGGGCATGAGCGGGCAGAGGCGGCGGCAGGGATAGAGACACAGGGCATGAGCGGGGGGTGGGCGGCGGGAGGGCTAAAGACACGGGGCATGAGCGGGGGAGGGATAGAGACACGGGCATGAGCTGGGGGAGGGATAGGGACACGGGGCATGAGCAAGGGGTGGGCGGTGGGAGGGATAGACACACAGGGCATGAGCGGGGGGTGGGCAGCAGAGGGATAGACACACGGGGCATGAGCGGGTCTTGTGCGGGAGGAATAGACACACAGGGCATGAGCGGGTGGTGGGCGGCGGGAGGGATAGACACACGGGGCATGAGGGGGGTGGGCGGTGGGAGGGATAGACACACGGGGCATGAGCGGGGGGTCGCGGGGAGGGGAGAGACACACTGGGCATGAGCGGGGGGGAAGGGAGAGACACACAGGGCATGAGCGGGGGGTGGGCGGCGGGAGGAATATAGACACGGGGCATGAGCAGGGGGTGAGCGCCGGGTGGGATAGAGACACGGGGCATGAGGGGGGATGGGCGGCGGGAGGGATAGAGACATGGGGCATGAGCAGGGGGTGGGCGGCGTGAGGGATAGACACACGGGGCATGAGCGGGGGGTGGGGGGAGGGGAGAGACACACAGGGCATGAGCGGGGGTGGAGGGAGGGAAGAGACACACGTGGCATGAGCGGGGGTGGGGGAGGGGAGAGAAACACGGGGCATGAGCGGGGGTGGGGGGAGGGGAGAGACACACGGGGCATGAGCGGGGGGTGGGCGGCCGGAGGGATAGAGACACGGGGCATGAGCGGGAGGGAGAAAGACAAATGGGGCATGAGCAGGGGGTGGGCGGGAGGGGGAAAGACACATGGGGCATGAGCGGGGGGTTGGCGCGTTAGGGATAGACACACGGGCATGAGCATGGGGTGGGCAGCGGGAGGGATAGAGAAACGGGGCATGAGCGGGGGATGGGCGGCGGGAGGGATAGAGACACGGGGCATGAGCGGGGGTGGGCGGCGGGAGGGATAGAGACACAGGGCATGAGCGGGGTGTGGGCGGCAGGAGCGATAGAGACACAGTGCATGAGCGGGGGGTGGGCGGCGGGTGGGATAGACACACGGGCATGAGCGGGGGGTGGGCGGCGGGAGGGATAGACACATGGGGCATGAGCGGGGGGTGGCCGGTGGAAGGGATAGACACATGGGGCATGAGCGGGGATGGGCGGCGGGAGGGATAGAGACACAGGGTATGAGCGGGGGGTGGGCAGCAGCAGGGATAGAGACACGGGGCATGAGTGGAGGGTGAGCAGTGGGAGGGATAGAGACACGGGGCATGAGCGGGGGGTGGGCGGCGATAGGGATAGAGACACGGTGCATGAGCGGGGGTGGGTGGCGGGAGGGATAGAGACACGGGGTGTGGGCGGCGGAAGGGATAGAGACACGGGGCATGAGCAGGGGGGTGGGCGGGGGGAGGGATAGAGACATGGGGCATGAGCATGGGGGTGGGCGGCGGGAGGGATAGAGACACGGGGCATGAGCGGGGGTGGGCGGCAGGAGGGATAGACACACGGGGCATGAGCGGGGGGTCGGGTGGTGGGGGGAGGTCAGAGACACACGAGGCATGAGCGGGGGTGGGTGGCGGGAGGGATAGACACGAGGGATAGAGACACGGGGCATGAGCAGGGGGTGGGCGGTGAGATGTATAGACACACGGGGCATGAGCGGGGGGTGGGCGGCGGGAGGGATAGACACACGGGGCATGAGCAGTGGGTGGGCGGCGGGAGGGATAGACACACGGGGCATGAGCGGGCGGTGGGCGGCGGGAGGGATAGAGACACAGGGCATGAGCGGGGGGTGGGCGGCGGGAGAAATAGAGACAAGGGGCATGAGCCGGAGGTGGGCGGCGGGAGGGATAGAGACACAGGGCATGAGCGGGGGGTGGGCGGCGGGAGGGATAGACACACGGGGCATGAGCGGGCTGTGGGCGGCGGGAGGGATAGAGACACAGGGCATGAGCGGGGGGTGGGCGGCGGGAGGGATACAGACACGGGGCATGAGCGGGCAGAGGCGGCGGCAGGGATAGAGACACAGGGCATGAGCGGGGGGTGGGCGGCGGGAGGGCTAAAGACACGGGGCATGAGCGGGGGAGGGATAGAGACATGGGCATGAGCTGGGGGAGGGATAGGGACACGGGGCATGAGCAAGGGGTGGGCGGTGGGAGGGATAGACACACAGGGCATGAGCGGGGGGTGGGCAGCAGAGGGATAGACACACGGGGCATGAGCGGGTCTTGTGCGGGAGGAATAGACACACAGGGCATGAGCGGGTGGTGGGCGGCGGGAGGGATAGACACACGGGGCATGAGGGGGGTGGGCGGTGGGAGGGATAGACACACGGGGCATGAGCGGGGGGTCGCGGGGAGGGGAGAGACACACTGGGCATGAGCGGGGGGGAAGGGAGAGACACACAGGGCATGAGCGGGGGGTGGGCGGCGGGAGGAATATAGACACGGGGCATGAGCAGGGGGTGAGCGCCGGGTGGGATAGAGACACGGGGCATGAGGGGGGATGGGCGGCGGGAGGGATAGAGACATGGGGCATGAGCAGGGGGTGGGCGGCGTGAGGGATAGACACACGGGGCATGAGCGGGGGGTGGGGGGAGGGGAGAGACACACAGGGCATGAGCGGGGGTGGAGGGAGGGAAGAGACACACGTGGCATGAGCGGGGGTGGGGGAGGGGAGAGAAACACGGGGCATGAGCGGGGGTGGGGGGAGGGGAGAGACACACGGGGCATGAGCGGGGGGTGGGCGGCCGGAGGGATAGAGACACGGGGCATGAGCGGGAGGGAGAAAGACAAATGGGGCATGAGCAGGGGGTGGGCGGGAGGGGGAAAGACACATGGGGCATGAGCGGGGGGTTGGCGCGTTAGGGATAGACACACGGGCATGAGCATGGGGTGGGCAGCGGGAGGGATAGAGAAACGGGGCATGAGCGGGGGATGGGCGGCGGGAGGGATAGAGACACGGGGCATGAGCGGGGGTGGGCGGCGGGAGGGATAGAGACACAGGGCATGAGCGGGGTGTGGGCGGCAGGAGCGATAGAGACACGGTGCATGAGCGGGGGGTGGGCGGCGGGTGGGATAGACACACGGGCATGAGCGGGGGGTGGGCGGCGGGAGGGATAGACACATGGGGCATGAGCGGGGGGTGGCCGGTGGAAGGGATAGACACATGGGGCATGAGCGGGGGTGGGCGGCGGGAGGGATAGAGACACAGGGTATGAGCGGGGGGTGGGCAGCAGCAGGGATAGAGACACGGGGCATGAGTGGAGGGTGAGCAGTGGGAGGGATAGAGACACGGGGCATGAGCGGGGGTGGGCGGCGATAGGGATAGAGACACGGTGCATGAGCGGGGGTGGGCGGCGGGAGGGATAGAGACACGGGGTGTGGGCGGCGGAAGGGAGAGACACACAGGGCATGAGCGGGGGGTGGGCGGCGGGAGGAATATAGACACGGGGCATGAGCAGGCGGTGAGCGCCGGGTGGGATAGAGACATGGGGCATGAGGGGGGATGGGCGGCGGGAGGGATAGAGACATGGGGCATGAGCAGGGGGTGGGCGGCGTGAGGGATAGACACACGGGGCATGAGCGGGGGGTGGGGGGAGGGGAGAGACACACAGGGCATGAGCGGGGGTGGAGGGAGGGAAGAGACACACGTGGCATGAGCGGGGGTGGGGGAGGGGAGAGAAACACGGGGCATGAGCGGGGGTGGGGGGAGGGGAGAGACACACGGGGCATGAGCGGGGGGTGGGCGGCCGGAGGGATAGAGACACGGGGCATGAGCGGGAGGGAGAAAGACAAATGGGGCATGAGCAGGGGGTGGGCGGGAGGGGGAAAGACACATGGGGCATGAGCGGGGGGTTGGCGCGTTAGGGATAGACACACGGGCATGAGCATGGGGTGGGCAGCGGGAGGGATAGAGAAACGGGGCATGAGCGGGGGATGGGCGGCGGGAGGGATAGAGACACGGGGCATGAGCGGGGGTGGGCGGCGGGAGGGATAGAGACACAGGGCATGAGCGGGGTGTGGGCGGCAGGAGCGATAGAGACACGGGGCATGAGCAGGGGGTGGGTGGCGGGAGGGATAGAGACACAGGGCATGAGCGGGGGGTGGGCAGCTGGAGGGATAGAGACACGGGGCATGAGCTGGGGGAGGGTTAGGGACATGGGGCATGAGTGGGGGTGGGCGGCGGGAGGGCTAGAGACACAGGGCATGAGCAGGGGGTGGGCGGCGTGAGGGATAGACACACGGGGCATGAGCGGGGGCAGGGGGGGAGGACAGAGACACACGGGGCATGAGCGGGGGTGGGGGTGAGGGAAGAGACACATGGGGCATGAGCAGGGGTGGGGGGAGGGGAGAGACACACAGGGCATGAGCGGTGGTGGGGGGGAGGGGAGAGACACACGGGGCATGAGCGGGGGGTGGCCGACCAGAGGGATAGAGACACAGGGCATGAGCGGGAGGGAGAGAGACAAACGGGGCATGAGCAGGGGGTGGGCGGGAGGGGGAGAGACACATGGGCATGAGCGGGGGGTGGGCGGCGGGAGGGATAGACACACGGGGCATGAGCGTGGGGTGGGCGGCGGGAGGGATAGAGACACGGGGCATGAGCGGGGGTGGGCGGCGGGAGGGATAGAGACACAGGGCATGAGCGGGGGGTGGGCAGCAGGAGGGATAGAGAAACGGGGCATGAGCGGGGATGGGTGGCGGGAGGGATATACACACGGGGCATGAGCGGGGGGTGGTCGGCGGGAGGAATAGTCACACGGGGCATGAGCGGGGGGTGGCCGGCAGGAGGGATAGAGACACGGGCATGAGTGGGGGGTGGGCGGCAGGAGGGATAGAGACACGGGGCATGAGTGGGGGGTGAGCAGCCGGAGGGATAGAGACATGGGGCATGAGCGGGGGGTGGGCGGCGTTAGTGATAGAGACATGGGGCATGAGCGGGGGGAGGGATAGAGACACGGGCATGAGCGGGGGGTGGGCGGCATGAGGGATAGAGACACGGGGCATGAGCGGGGGTGGGCGGCGGGAGGGATAGAGACACAGGGCATGAGCGGCGGGAGTATAGAGACACGGGGCATGAGCAGTGGGTGGGCGGCGGGAGGGATAGAGACACGGGCATGAGCGGGGGGTGGGCAGCTGGAGGGATGGAGACACGGGGCATGAGCGGGTATAGGCGGCGGGAGGGATAGAGACATGGGGCATGAGCGGGGGGTGGGCGGCGGGAGGGATAGAGACACGGGGCATGAGCGGGGGGTGGGCGGCGGGAGGGATAGAGACACGGTGCATGAGCGGGGGTGGGCGGCGGGAGGGATAGAGACACGGGGTGTGGGCGGCGGAAGGGATAGAGACACGGGGCATGAGCAGGGGGGTGGGCGGCGGGAGGGATAGAGACATGGGGCATGAGCATGGGGGTGGGCGGCGGGAGGGATAGAGACACGGGGCATGAGCGGGGGTGGGCGGCAGGAGGGATAGACACACGGGGCATGAGCGGGGGGTCGGGTGGTGGGGGGAGGTCAGAGACACACGAGGCATGAGCGGGGGTGGGTGGCGGGAGGGATAGACACGAGGGATAGAGACACGGGGCATGAGCAGGGGGTGGGCGGTGAGATGTATAGACACACGGGGCATGAGCGGGGGGTGGGCGGCGGGAGGGATAGACACACGGGGCATGCGCAGTGGGTGGGCGGCGGGAGGGATAGACACACGGGGCATGAGCGGGCGGTGGGCGGCGGGAGGGATAGAGACACAGGGCATGAGCGGGGGGTGGGCGGCGGGAGAAATAGAGACAAGGGGCATGAGCCGGAGGTGGGCGGCGGGAGGGATAGAGACACAGGGCATGAGCGGGGGGTGGGCGGCGGGAGGGATAGACACACGGGGCATGAGCGGGCGGTGGGCGGCGGGAGGGATAGAGACACAGGGCATGAGCGGGGGGTGGGCGGCGGGAGGGATACAGACACGGGGCATGAGCGGGCAGAGGCGGCGGCAGGGATAGAGACACAGGGCATGAGCGGGGGGTGGGCGGCGGGAGGGCTAAAGACACGGGGCATGAGCGGGGGAGGGATAGAGACACGGGCATGAGCTGGGGGAGGGATAGGGACACGGGGCATGAGCAAGGGGTGGGCGGTGGGAGGGATAGACACACAGGGCATGAGCGGGGGGTGGGCAGCAGAGGGATAGACACACGGGGCATGAGCGGGTCTTGTGCGGGAGGAATAGACACACAGGGCATGAGCGGGTGGTGGGCGGCGGGAGGGATAGACACACGGGGCATGAGGGGGGTGGGCGGTGGGAGGGATAGACACACGGGGCATGAGCGGGGGGTCGCGGGGAGGGGAGAGACACACTGGGCATGAGCGGGGGGGAAGGGAGAGACACACAGGGCATGAGCGGGGGGTGGGCGGCGGGAGGAATATAGACACGGGGCATGAGCAGGGGGTGAGCGCCGGGTGGGATAGAGACACGGGGCATGAGGGGGGATGGGCGGCGGGAGGGATAGAGACATGGGGCATGAGCAGGGGGTGGGCGGCGTGAGGGATAGACACACGGGGCATGAGCGGGGGGTGGGGGGAGGAGAGAGACACACAGGGCATGAGCGGGGGTGGAGGGAGGGAAGAGACACACGTGGCATGAGCGGGGGTGGGGGAGGGGAGAGAAACACGGGGCATGAGCGGGGGTGGGGGGAGGGGAGAGACACACGGGGCATGAGCGGGGGGTGGGCAGCCGGAGGGATAGAGACACGGGGCATGAGCGGGAGGGAGAAAGACAAATGGGGCATGAGCAGGGGGTGGGCGGGAGGGGGAAAGACACATGGGGCATGAGCGGGGGGTTGGCGCGTTAGGGATAGACACACGGGCATGAGCATGGGGTGGGCAGCGGGAGGGATAGAGAAACGGGGCATGAGCGGGGGATGGGCGGCGGGAGGGATAGAGACACGGGGCATGAGCGGGGGTGTGCGGCGGGAGGGATAGAGACACAGGGCATGAGCGGGGTGTGGGCGGCAGGAGCGATAGAGACACGGTGCATGAGCGGGGGGTGGGCGGCGGGTGGGATAGACACACGGGCATGAGCGGGGGGTGGGCGGCGGGAGGGATAGACACATGGGGCATGAGCGGGGGGTGGCCGGTGGAAGGGATAGACACATGGGGCATGAGCGGGGGTGGGCGGCGGGAGGGATAGAGACACAGGGTATGAGCGGGGGGTGGGCAGCAGCAGGGATAGAGACACGGGGCATGAGTGGAGGGTGAGCAGTGGGAGGGATAGAGACACGGGGCATGAGCGGGGGGTGGGCGGCGATAGGGATAGAGACACGGGGCATGAGCGGGGGGAGGGATAGAGACACAGGGCATGAGCGGGGGGTGGGCGGCGGGAGGGCTAGACACACGGGGATTTAGCGGGGGGTGGGCGGCGGGAGGGATAGACACATGGGGAATAAGCGGGCAGAGGCAGCGGGAGGGATAGAGACACAGGGCATGAGCGGGGTGCGGCCGGCAGGAGGGATAAAGACACGGGGCATGAGCGGGGGAGGGATAGAGACATGGGGCATGAGTGGGGGGTGGGCGGCGGGAGGGATAGAGACACAGGGTATGAGCGGGGGGTGGGCAGCAGCAGGGATAGAGACACGGGGCATGAGTGGAGGGTGAGCAGTGGGAGGGATAGACACACGGGGCATGAGCGGTGGGTGGGCGGCGGGAGGGATAGACACACGGGGCATGAGCGGGCGGTGGGCGGCGGGAGGGATAGAGACACAGGGCATGAGCGGGGGGTGGGCGGCGGGAGGGATAGAGACACGGGGCATGAGCCGGAGGTGGGCGGCGGGAGGGATAGAGACACAGGGCATGAGCGGGGGGTGGGCGGCGGGAGGGATAGACACACGGGACATGAGCGGGCGGTGGGCGGCGGGAGGGATAGAGACACAGGGGGCATGAGCGGGGGTGGGGGGAGGGGAGAGACACACGGGGCATGAGCGGGGGGTGGGCGGCCGGAGGGATAGAGACACGGGGCATGAGCGGGAGGGAGAAAGACAAATGGGGCATGAGCAGGGGGTGGGCGGGAGGGGGAAAGCCACATGGGGCATGAGCGGGGGGTTGGCGCGTTAGGGATAGACACACGGGGCATGAGCATGGGGTGGGCAGCGGGAGGGATAGAGAAACGGGGCATGAGCGGGGGATGGGCGGCGGGAGGGATAGAGACACGGGGCATGAGCGGGGGTGGGCGGCGGGAGGGATAGAGACACAGGGCATGAGCGGGGTGTGGGCGGCAGGAGCGATAGAGACACGGTGCATGAGCGGGGGGTGGGCGGCGGGAGGGATAGACACACGGGCATGAGCGGGGGGTGGGCGGCGGGATGGATAGACACTCAGGGCATGAGCAGGGGGTGGGCGGCGGGAGGGATATACACACGGGGCATGAGCGGGGGGTGGTCGGCGGGAGGGATAGACACATGGGGCATGAGCGGGGGGTGGCCGGTGGAAGGATAGACACATGGGGCATGAGCGGGGGTGGGCGGCGGGAGGGATAGAGACACAGGGTATGAGCGGGGGGTGGGCAGCAGCAGGGATAGAGACACGGGGCATGAGTGGAGGGTGAGCAGTGGGAGGGATAGAGACACGGGGCATGAGCGGGGGGTGGGCGGCGATAGGGATAGAGACACGGGGCATGAGCGGGGGGAGGGATAGAGACACAGGGCATGAGCGGGGGGTGGGCGGCGGGAGGGCTAGACACACGGGGATTTAGCGGGGGGTGGGCGGCGGGAGGGATAGACACATGGGGAATAAGCGGGCAGAGGCAGCGGGAGGGATAGAGACACATGGGGCATGAGCGGGGGTGGGCGGCGGGAGGGATAGAGACACAGGGTATGAGCGGGGGGTGGGCAGCAGCAGGGATAGAGACACGGGGCATGAGTGGAGGGTGAGCAGTGGGAGGGATAGAGACACAGGGCATGAGCGGGGGGCGGCCGGCAGGAGGGATAAAGACACGGGGCATGAGCGGGGGGAGGGATAGAGACACGGGGCATGAGCGGGGGTGGGCAGCGGGAGGGATAGACACATGGGGATTGAGCGGGGGTGGGCGGCGGGAGGGATAGAGAGATGTGGCATGAGCGGGGGGTGGGCGGCGGGAGGGATAGACACACAGGGAATGAGCGGGGGGCGGGAGGGAGGGAGGGATAGACACACAGGGCATGAGCGGGGGGTGGGCGGGAGGGGGAGAGACACACGGGGCATGAGCGGGGGTGGGCAGGAGGGAGAGAGACACACAGGACATGAGCGGGTGGGGGGAGGGAGAGAGACACACAGGGCATGAGCGGGGGGTGGGCAGGTGGGGGAGAGACACACGGGGCATGAGCGTGGGTGGGGGGGAGAGACACACGGGGCATGAGCGGGCGGTGGGGGGGAGGGAGAGAGACACACGGGGCATGAGCGGGGGGTGGGCGGGAGGGGGAGAGACACACAGGGCATGAGCGTGGGTGGGGGGGAGAGACACACGGGGCATGAGCGGGCGGTGGGGGGGAGGGAGAGAGACACACGGGGCATGAGCGGGGGGTGTGGGGGAGGGAGAGAGACACACAGGGCATGAGAGGGGGTGGGGGGGAGGGAGAGAGACACACAGCGTTCGTGTGCAGGTGGCAGATCCCGCTCCTCGGCCCTCCGCTGGCTACCGTGTGCCGATGGCGTGAGCGGGGGGCTGGCGGAACAGGGGAGACATGGAGCATGAGTGCGGGTGGGAGGACAAGAAGGACACAGGGGGCATGAGCGGGGGTGGGAGGAACAGGAGACAGACACGGGCGGACTTACTGTGCAGGCGGCAGATCCCGCTCCTGCTGACAAAGCCTCTCATGCGAAGAACAAAGATGGCGGGCGTCTCTGAAGCCAGGAGCACTGCACGCTTTCACCACATCCAATGAGAGAGCACGTCAGATGTCTGTGGACATCACGCAAGCTGCTTGCCCAATCACCGTCCTGTCCGTGGAGCGAACAGGGAAGTGTGTCCACGAAGCGAACACAGATATCACTAATTTTTTTCACTTACATTTTTGTCATTTTTTTAAAAACTACTCGACGGATTTACACCAAATAAAGCAAAGCACGCTGTAAATTGGTCCAGCGGTTTGGGCTGTAGGCGTGAGCAAAGTTTTTTCCCTAAAGTTTTGGGACCCCCCCCTATAACTTTTCCCCCCATGGACGAATCCTACCAGACTTTGCAAAAAAATTCAGAGTGAGCCATATACTTTTTTGGCAAAGTTTGGTGAGGATTCGTCCAGGGGGAGCGAAGTTATAAGCAGCCCAAAAAGTGCTCTTCCTATGGAAACACCAACTTAACCATAACTACATGGCCACTACCGTGGCCATGTAATATATATATATGTATATATATATATATATATATTCAAGGAAAACACTTTAGTTGAAGGGACATTAAGGTAAGACCTTAACACAACAAACCCCCTGAAATTCAGATAAAGCCACCTTAACTTCGCGCCTCCTGTTGTGCACCTTAATCAGAGATCCAGCTAATGTCGCACAGATGGGAATGCTCTTCCATGGCATGATGTTACATAATGTTACAAGTGGAGCTTTCTAACTTTCAGAGAGAGTATCTGAGGAGATTCTGAAGAAACTTACCTCCGAGGGACAGATCAAGGAAACAGAACCAAAACCTTTGTTTGTTGTATTTGTTGATATTTTCCCCATTTCTTAACATTGACCAGTATCCAGCATGTCCTCAGGACTGAAGCAGATTCGGGGGGTGTACTGGGATCTCACCTACATTGAACATGCACAGTAAAGGTGACTTATCAAGAGTCGTATCCTAATCAATTTCTTCCATAGTAGCAAAGGAACTGTATCCTGTATCAAGAGACAATTACCTTCCGCAAGAGGGGGCCACTTGTGAAGCATGTGACACTTTATGACACAAACTGTTCAAGGAACAACATTGAGTAAGAGAAAATCATAACATTGACATTTGGTAAATGATCGAGATGGGGGCCCAGAACAGCAACCTGGTCCTCCCAGAAGCGGAGGGGCACTCTCGCTTCTCTGGAAGAAAATGCTGCCACCTTAATTACCGCACTATTATGTATTTATGCATTGTGTTTATCATAATTTTGCTGTCTTTGACGATCAGAACTGCATTTTTTATTGGTGCGCGAAGCGTTCCAATTTCAGTGCACCCACCTGATGATGTACGCATGAGTCCCACAAAAGCACCTAGACCCTATATACTTATTCCAGTCCCAAGAAAATCTGATGGTAAAGTAAATGAACTTGAAATGAACGTGATTGATAGTGGTATGCATACACTTATGGTAACAAAGCAGCAGGAAACCCGGAGACAGGGTCGGCTCGAAAAAAATGAAGACAAGGTACTGACAACTACACGCACACACACACTGAATGCACACAAACCAGGCCAGATGACAAGAGCAGCAGAGCTGCAAAGGAAAGCAACAGAGAAGATGAGACTGCCTACCGAACAACCAATCCCAGAAAATAAAGAGAGATACCGAGAAGAATCAAGAGAAAGACCAACAAAAGCAGTCATATCAGAAGCCTTAAGAAGACAGAAGCGGCTGCTAAAAACCTCACTGCAAAGACACAAATGTTAATAGATCAGGATTGGGATGAGCAACGAAGAAAGACATACAGTAACGTTCCTGCTAGGTCCTGAGACAATTCGGACAGCGCAAGTGCAGTAACAGAAATGAGGGGAGAGGGAGGGCAGTGCAGGGTGGGGAGGACTGAGTACTACTCAGGCGGGTGGGGAGCGAAGGGTACAATATGTGCAATTGAATAGCATCAACACAGCACAAGGCTAGAATGCAGAAGCAACATTGAAGAGGGTGCACAATTTGGGAAAGCCTCACCCTATGCAGCAGAGGGCTACATCAAGTATGCAGGTACAGTGGGTAAAATGGAAACAATGGAAAGCCTCAGCCTGTGGTACAGGGGGCTACAAAACGTATGTAGATACAAGCAGGTAAGATGCAACATTCCACTGCATCACCACATATGCAGGTAACAATTGGGTAACTGGTAGGTTAAGTACAGGGTAGAGCGCAGGGCTGAGAGTGTGAACGCCTCACCACTTGGTCATGGGGGCTACATCAAATATGTAAATACAAAACTTAGTACAATGCAGGGCTGAGAGTGTCAATCAGGTGAAACAGGTAAGTAGCATACAGAAAGCAACAGGTAAAGAGAGCTAACAGCGGTATCGTCCTGAGTGAACAGAATGGAATAGGCCTCCACGTGTGGTGCGTGGGGCTGTTATGCAGGTGGAATAGCTGAACAAGCACAGATTAAGTGGGTGCACAAACCTGAAGAGAATTATTTTGTAGTGCAAGAGGGCTGCATTGGTAACTCAAGCTTGTGCGCAAAGGTGAAGATAGAACATGGCGCGACATACCCGCCGGAATGCAAGCAGCGTGGGACTTGCTGTGTAGGGATCCGAAGCAACTGCCATGATGTTGTAGGCAAAGACAATGTACAATGTGGTATCTGCCAAGGTTTGGAGCAGGATTAGTGTGCCAGGGGGGCCTCCGCCTAGGTCGGGAGGGCCATAGCACTGCCAGGTGTTGCTTCAGTCACAAACAACAGGTATGGAGAACAAAGTGGGTCTAACGGCCCATTTTGCTTTTCTGAATAAGGGAGTCCCATGTTAGTGCAGAACTGAAAATGCAGCTGTGTGCGTTCAGTGGAGGTGTTGTTAATACAGCCTTATAGGCCATGGGAGGGGTCATTATCGTGGGATAATGACCCGACTCCAAATTATGGCCAGTGGGAAAGCAATAAGTTGATGGAGGGTCATTATCCGAAGCAATAATTACCACTCCCAAGATCAATAAGGCTATTTGCACATAGCTGTTGTAGCTATACATGTTTTGGAGTTTTTAAGGTGAAGTAAAAACGGTACATTAATAGTGAGTAAAGTAAATAGACAAACTCACTTAATAAATACAATGTATTTATTTTGAAGTATTTAAAGAAAGCTGCCTTCATAAGGTAAGCATTCAAATTGCAAACTTGGTTATAATGGATCTGGTTTAAAAATCAAGGCAGTAGGTGCTATGTGAAAGTGAAATATGTCTCTATTAGAAAGTGAAATAATGTTCCCATCTTTTAGCTTCCTGTTTTTTGTGTTAAATAGGATGTTGCTGCGAAAACAACTCCTACTCTTACCTGTGTGTCTTGTTGAAAGGAATCTTGCCTGGACATTGTATTGTTGTTTCGCTGTTTGCTTTTGAAGACACAATGATCAAAATGCATTTTATACTAATAGTTATTGACTGCACTCTGAACGGTCTGATTGGCTAAAGACAGGTCAATAACGATCTGATCTCCATATGCTAATATGAAGGATGACACTGCTTCCATCTCACTCCACCTTTGTATTGAATGCATTCCCCTGCTTCATGCTTTGAAGCAGCTTTTCTGGTATGCTATTGGAAGTTGTACAGGGTGGCATGTACGGGTCTTCCCAAACGGTTCGAATCGAAGTGTGAAATCTGCTGACATTAAAAATAACAGAGTGGCAAAAAATGTGGCCTATTTAAAAACGTTGCATTGTCCGGGTGTGCACGGCAGCATATGTCTGTTATAAGATTGCCTGTTAATAAAGGGTTTTTCTGTAAAAGAAACAAGTGCCAAGGAAGAGTATGCTTGTCCTTTTTGCATAGACTTACATAATAGCCTATCAGTTAAGGGGTTAAAATGCAGATAAATACGCAAATGATTCAGCACCGGAAAATGTTAATCATGGGCAACACGTAGGTGTTTGCGTTTCCAATGTCTCTGTTAACTCTACGCTCCCTGGACTCACAGCTTTTAGATAGCTGGGTAAGGGTGAGTGACATTTTCGCATGGGGAACACAATTTTCAGACAATCCTCACCCTGTATGCCCGCCTACAGAGGATTTCTAGAACCTGTGCTCCTATTTCTGTCAGGAGGATAATGGGTACACAATCGGTCCGTAATCAACTAGCATGCCAACCATTCCAGTCCATCACAGTGTCTGAAAGACTCTGGACACCTGATTTGCTGGAAATCCAGGAATTCTGGCCAATCGGCATGTGCAGAATATTCAGAACCTCCGATTGGCTGAAATATGAATTTGCCCATGCTGGATGTAATTTTCTGTCCATCCACTTGTGCAAATTAAGCCCAATTAGGGAGGCTGGTGTTATTGCACAGGAACTGATAGAGGTCTGTGGATCTGGAATTCCGTGGCACAGAATGAAGGCACAGGTGTGTCGTGTATGTTTCCCCATGGTTTGCAGCATGCAGCCTCTATGCCCCTCTTTTTGGACCAATGCCAGTGATGTGTATGCATGTGGGAGATTTTGAATGAATTGATTTTTCTTCACCTTGCACACTTTTTTTCCCCATCAGCTTCCCGTGGTTTCATCATGGTCAAAGATAAGGTAGGTCTCACCCCTGTGAGTACGTTTGGGCCAATGGTCTTATAATACCACTCTCTATGATGCCATTAGACAGTCAAATGGGGTGTTGTTTTGATGACATCCAATGTCTTAGATTTGGGAAGCAGTTACTATACTGGGTAGATTCTTTGCCGCCCGATGAATTGGGAGTTGCTCCATTTCAAAGAGCATAACGAGGGATATCCGCTGGTCCCCATTTCAGAGAGCATAACGAGGGATATCCGCTGGTCCCCATTTCACAGAGCATAATGAGGGATATCCGCTGGTCCCCATTTCAGAGAGCATAACGAGGGATATCCGCTGGTCCCCATTTCAGAGAGCATAACGAGGGATATCCGCTGGTCCCCATTTCAGACTGGTCCGAGTGAGATGGATAGATAACGTATAAACTCATTGTTGACCTGGGGTCAGATGTACAACCCATGTTTTCACAGTTGTTGGGCATTGATGGAAATATGTCCTTGTCAGATCAGTCTACATGAAAGTGCCAGGTATTTAAATGCTTGCTTTAGCCTGACTAATATCCCCCATAGTGAGGGTGCATACCCACTTTGTCAGGAGCTGATGTGAGAATCCCTAGTGTTGCACTAAGTTGGCACTGGAACGCAGCGTGCCTGGTATTGTGAGTCAAAACTGTGTACCGTGAATTTAGCTTTCGTGAATTGGTCTGATTTTAATGTTTGTTTTCCCCTAAATTTCGGGCTGATTACCCTGTAGCAGGGCGTGTCCAAACCCAGACCTCGGAACCCTGAACTGCAACAGGCTGCATAAGTATGACCCAATTTCGATCCCCTATATTCAAACATGTTTTGGGGATATCCTGAACATGTGGAGCAGATTTGACATTTAAGGACTAGGCTTGGATGCTCTGGCTTTAAAGCCTTCCCTCATCTCATGCCTTAACTACATTTGATTTATGTCTCCAGCCATCTCGCAAGAAATGTGCATTTTGTGATCAATCTGTGCTTTCCTAGGTGTGATCATGCACTCTAACAGTTAGCAACGTGTTCTCGTGCATTTAAATGCTACTATGGGCAAATGTAAACTATTATCTATGGCTTATTGTCTGTGAAAAATACTCTTTGTAGCATGCAATGCTGCACGTTGTGAGCACTCACAAGGCATAGTAAGGTCGTCTTCCCCTCCCAATGGTCTCTTCTTACTTTGTTGTAATTACATTGTCTATCATGCTCATCCCCCCTCTTACCCCCCTCCCCCGTTGCCCAGTGGACGCTTTGAAACTGCTTCCTGTATAAGCGCCTAACAAGTGAACAATAAATAAATAAATAAACTGAATGTTCATTAGGAGCTTCGTGATTGGTTTTATTATTTCCCACACCAGCAGCACTAATTTGATCAAACTTGGATGAAGAAGAAATGCTGAGATCGCACAGCTTTAATGTGAATCTGGAAAGCACATGTTTAGGAAGGCACGCAAACCCACTGAGTTATCCCAGTAGACAATGTTAACCATGTAAGGCTAAAGCTGCAAGTGCAATGGAATCTTTGCCTAGATGGTGGCATGGGACCCTCTCACAGACTGGTCTATTGGCAATCCATGGAAATTGTGGGGGTTACCCCTGAGGATTTGTCGGTCGTTCTTGTTCCTTCGTCAGTGGTAGGATGTTACAAATTCCCTTCTGTCTTCTGACTTTGTTTCTCCAAAAAAGCAAGCCTGATATACTAGTACTTCTAGTGTTTATAATAATAATAATAATAATAATAATAATAATAATAATAATAAGAAGAAGAAGAATAGGTATACTTATAATATTAAGAACACCAGTATTATTAATAACAATAATGACAATACAAATAATACTGATGTTATTACTATTATAAGTATACCTATTATTATTATTATTATTATTATTTTTAACATTCAAGTCTTTCCATCACCAGAGCAACATAATATAATCTGCCGATGAAAGGAAATAGAATTAACATTCTAAATTTGAGACCCCCAGCCTTACAACCATCAAGTGTGTTAAAAGGCAGTCGGCGTGCTTGTCAATACAGCGCTCACCCCCTGACAGCTGGCACACAGAGGGGCTGTCAGTCACAGAGGCCTTTAAAGAGCGACAAGGCCCAAAAGGGACCAGACGACAAAAAAGAGCCACAAAAGGGCACAGACTGCATGAAAGGATTTCACAATGGGCGGGCGGCCATTTTGTAAAACAACTAATGCGTGTGTGGGTTTTGGGGAAACATATGGGAAATGCAATTAATCAGCAGATCCAGCCCCTGAAGTACACTGGGAAGACAAGGTTTTTATTTGATTTTGGAATGTGTTTTTATTAGGTGTTTGGCAAACGAAGAATAATTCATATCAACAATTGAAATTGAAAATGAGCAGATATTCATAAGTCATTTATTAACATCGTTCAATCTGTGGAAGTCTTTGTTCCTCTGGTGGCTAAATATTGGACGTTTTGGGGAAAATAAAAACACCAGAAAAGCACCAAACGGAGGCACTGGCACCCACAACACTCCACATATTCTTCTAATTGTCTGCTATCCTTCCAGTTGTCTTTTGTTCTCGGATCTTGCCGCTGTATCCCTTGCTGTACAGCGCTGCGTTGATACACAGATAGGTTTGCACTATAAATCCCAGCGCTTACATCAATTTGGAGAAAGGTTGGACACACTATTGTCTGTCGACACATCCCTAAATAATGTTCTCATGCTACTCACTAATGTGGACTTCCTCACAGCCGACAGGTGACTACTCTTTTTGGTTGTCCGGCTAGTCGTTTTTTTTCCCAAAGCTGACTTACCCTTTATCCAGAATCTGGTTTTTCGTAGCTCTGAAATAATTTGCATTTATCTGGGTTGTCAGTATAGATCGTTTTAATTTTTTCTTACACCTCATCTTCCTTGTCAGAGTTTTTCAGCTAGCATCCTCCATAAAAGCACAGAGCATAGAGAATGCACCATCAATGATTTAACATAAACAAAATGGCCGTCATTTCTGAAGATATGCTGATCGCATGCAGCGGCCTTCCACTCTTACGCTTACCTGTTGATGGCACCTTGCATCCAATTTTCAACGCTCACACAGTGCAATGCAATTTTGAAGAGAACATGAAGGCGAGAGTTCCTTTATTCCTCAATTTTGCTCTGCGTTTTTGTGAGAGATTAAACACTGCCTGCAAATCGCGCGTTGCACGTGACGTTCTATAAGGGATTCAAATGGAATATCCGCTTGGCCTTTAGCAGGTGCTAAACCAAGGCTAGCCCATTCGAATCCTTTGGGTTTACACCTCAGACGAGCGTAAAACCGAGTACTTTTCCAAGATGCAGGAGGAACGCAAAGCACAGAGGCAAACTCCACGTTGCTGCCCTGCCACGACTTGTGACGGCTCTAAAATGAGCTGCAGTGCTCACTGAAGTGTAAAAGCATTTTTCGTGCTTTCATTTTCCACTCCGCTCAATTAAAACATGAGCTCCAATGCATTGAAGTTTGAAAAATATTAAATATAAGAAGCAAACTAATCCATATGCTGATGACAGGATTTATTGTGAGTTTCTGAACACAGAAACATAGAAAAAAACATTTGTGATACAAGTTAAAAGGAAAAATTGCTTTTTTATCTCTATCTCATGCACACCAAAATGTGATGCCTGGGAATGCCCATGTGTCACTCCCACAGTACACACTCATACACACAATACAACAACCTGTAGCCATACTTGTGTTGGCATCTTGTTCTCCAGTTCCCTGTGAAGGGCCGGGTTCAAGCAAACTTAAATAGAACATGTACATGATCCAATCTACTGAATCAGCTGTGTTTGTTACTGGGAATCGACATAGCAAAGAAGTGCGTCCAGAGAGATCAATACGCCTAGGAGCGATAAAGCACAAGCAAAGGGCAGGTCACTATTCACTCATGTTTGTGAATTGCAAGCACCACAAGCCACATTTAAAGATGTTTTCTTATCATTGGGCAATCAGAAAATGCAGACTCGAGGCTCTTCCCACCAATAGAAGCTTGCATTCCATGCACCTCCCTTTGTCTTCTCACTGTTTGCAGCTCTCTAGCCAATCAGCAGGCTTTGGGTGGAGGCTCTAACCACCAGTAAAAAGGCTGCATTTCAAGATACACTTTTTGATGTGTATATATAAGCTCTCAACTTTGATTTCATTTCTTTCTTGTAACGGTTTATTGAGAGCCGACCGGGGAGTTCCTTCCCTCCCCAATCAAGGTGTCACCCCACAAACTGTTCAGTGCATTATTTGTTCTGCCCTATTTTCGATCATCTCATGCCCCTGTGCCACCAAAGGACCAATAACCAGGCCGGTGCAGAGGAAATATATTTGTATTTATTTGAATTACAGGTAATGGAGACCACACTAAAATGACACATGCCGCCTCTTAGTGGCAATACAATTAAACATCATTATTACATAAATAATCACACAAGTTGGTCTGGAAAACACACATTACAATACTTTATACAGATTTCACTTCAAGGAATAATCCAGATTGGTCAATGAGCCAAATAAATGTACATATGCAGTGCTGTGCAATTTCGATTTTTCTGTTTGCTTAAAAGGCTAGCAGTTTGGTTTACAGATTTTTACAAATGCATATGGCAATTACTATTTCACCCACACTTTTGCTTTAAAATAAACACAGGGTGATTTAGCAGTTTGTTATTCAGATCCCCCCCCCTACTTTGATCTGTGTTGGGAAAGTTGGACAGAAAAATTGGAATGATTTAGGAATTTTTGATTTCAGACCCCCCTCGACAGACCCCCCACTTAAAGTCCTGTGTTATGATAGGTTATTTATAACGCGCATGTACACATGTGTTTCTAGGCGCGACAAGACAAGGGGGCGGGAAGACAGACGGAACACAAGACAAACGATCTTGCTAGGCCTTGTGCCATTCAGATTGTGGAAGAGCGACTACGTAAACCGCAGAGAGAAGGGAGGAGGGGTAAGTGCCTGGGAGAGGGAAGGTGGAAGTGCAATCAGGGCAGCATTGTTCTAGATAAGTACAGTCAGGGCAGTGCAGCT
The DNA here is from genome assembly GCF_040938575.1 of Ambystoma mexicanum. Classification (NCBI taxonomy): domain Eukaryota; kingdom Metazoa; phylum Chordata; class Amphibia; order Caudata; family Ambystomatidae; genus Ambystoma; species Ambystoma mexicanum. Next base: position 145,428,789 of record NC_090934.1, read on the forward strand.
CTGGGTAAGTGTAAGAAGGCAGCGGACTGTGGGGTTCAGTTACAGCCCATAAGTGCACCATAGAACCGGAGGCAGTGCAGGGGAGACTGAACATGGAGGAGCCTGGTAACCAGTAAAACTCTGAGGGTAGCCAAGCAACCAGTTAATGCAGCAGACAGGTTGGTCGGCAGGGGAGAGGTAGAGAGTAGCAGAGAAGAAAAGGAAGGTCTTGTGCAGCTTCCGGAACTTCAGGTGGTCTGGCTCAAGTTTGAGAGGGGCAGCAAAGCCATTCCAGAGGGAGGTGCCTGCAGAGGAGAGAGATCTACCCCCAATCTCTGACACCCTTCACCATGCCCGCACTCATGTCCCCCTGCACCCCCACCCCCCAGCAGTCAGGGGCACCCTCCACCAGGCCCCCACTCATGTCCCCCTGCTCCCCCACCCACCAGCATCCAGGGGCACCCTCCACCAGGCCCCCACACATATCTCCCACCCCCCCCCCCCCAGCAGTCAGAGGCACCTGCCACCAGACCCCCACACATGTCTCCCACCACCCCCACCCCCCAGCAGTCAGGGGCAGCCTCCACCAGGCCCCCACTCATGTCCAACACATGTCCCCCTGCACCCCTAGCCCCGAGCAGTCAGGGGCACCCTCCACCAGGCCCCCACTCATGTCCCCCTGCACCCCCACCCACCAGCATCCAGGGGCACCCTCCACCAGGCCCCCACACATGTCTCCCACCACCCCCACCCCCCAGCAGTCAGGGGCACCTGCCAGCAGGCCCACACACATGTCTCCCATCACCCCCACCCCCCAGCAGTCAGGGGCACCCTCCACCAGGGCCCCAATCATGTCCCCCTGCACCCCCACCCACCAGCAGTCAGGGGCACCCTCCACCAGGCCCCCACTCATGTCCCCCTGCACCCCCACCCACCAGCATCCAGGGGCACCCTCCACCAGGCCCCCACACATGTCTCCCACCACCCCCACCCCCCAGCAGTCAGGGGCACCTTCCAGCAGGTCCACACACATGTCTCCCACCACCCCACACCCCAGCAGTCAGGGGCACCTGTCAGCAGGCCCACACACATGTCTCCCACCACCCCCACCCCCCAGCAGTCAGGGGCAGCCTCCACCAGGCCCCCACTCATGCCCAACACATGTCCCCCTGCACCCCTAGCCCCGAGCAGTCAGGGGCACCCTCCACCAGGCCCCCACTCATGTCCCCCTGCACCCCCACCCACCAGCATCCAGGGGCACCCTCCACCAGGCCCCCACACATGTCTCCCACCACCCCCACCCCCCAGCAGTCAGGGGCACCTGCCAGCAGGCCCACACACATGTCTCCCACCACCCCCACCCCCCAGCAGTCAGGGGCACCCTCCACCAGGGCCCCAATCATGTCCCCCTGCACCCCCACCCACCAGCAGTCAGGGGCACCCTCCACCAGGCCCCCACACATGTCTCCCACCACACCCACCCCCCAGCAGTCAGGGGCACCTGCCAGCAGGCCCACACACATGTCTCCCATCACCCCCACCCCCAGCAGTCAGGGGCACCTGCCAGCAGGCCCACACACATGTCTCCCACCACCCCCACACCCCAGCAGTCAGGGGCACCTGCCAGCAGGCCCACACACATGTCTCCCACCACCCCCACCGCCCAGCAGTCAGGGGCAGCCTCCACCAGGCCCCCACTCATGTCCAACTCATGTCCCCCTGCACCCCCACTCCCCAGCAGTCAGGGGAACCCTCCACCAGGCCCCCACTCATGTCTCCCTGCACCCCCACCCACCAGCATCCAGGGGCACCCTCCACCAGGCCCCCACACATGTCTCCCACCACCCCCATGCCCCAGCAGTCAGGGGCACCTGCCAGCAGGCCCACACACATGTCTCCCACCACCCCCACCCCCCAGCAGTCAGGGGCACCCTCCACCAGGGCCCCACTCATGTCCCCCTGCGCCCCCACCCCCAGCAGTCAGGGGCATGCTCCACCAGGCCCCCACACATGTCTCCCACCACCCCCACCCCCAAGCAGTCAGGGGCCACCTGCCAGCAGGCCCACACACATGTCTCCCACCACCCCCACCCCCCAGCTGTCAGGGGCAGCCTCCACCAGGCCCCCACTCATGTCCAACTCATGTCTCCCTGCACCCCCACTCCCCAGCAGTCAGGGGCACCCTCCACCAGGCCCCCACTCATGTCCCCCTGCACCCCCACCCACCAGCATCCAGGGGCACCCTCCACCAGGCCCCCACACATGTCTCCCACCACCCCCACCCCCCAGCAGTCAGGGGCAGCCTCCACCAGGCCCCCACTCATGTCCAACTCATGTCCCCCTGCACCCCCACCCCCAGCAGTCAGGGGCACCCTCCACCAGGCCCCCACTCATGTCCCCCTGCACCCCCACCTCCCAGCAGTCAGGGGCACCCTCCACCAGGCCCCCACTCATGTCCCCCTGCACCCCCACCCCCGAGCAGCAAGGGGCACCCTCCACCAGGCCCCCACTCATTGCCCCATGCACCCCCACCCCCAGCAGTCAGGGGCACCCTCCACCAGGCCCCCACTCATGTCCCCCTGCACCCCCACCCACCAGCATCCAGGGGCACCCTCCACCAGGCCCCCACACATGTCTCCCACCACCCCCACCCCCCAGCAGTGCGGGGCACCTGCCAGCAGGCCCACACACATGTCCCCCAGCTAACAGGTCATCACAATCCAGATCCCAGGCTCCTATGCCCACCCAAATCCCACCCCACGCCACCCCAGTCCAAACACCCAACCAAGCTTTACATCCATTCAAAATGGAAATACCCATTACATGATAGATAACAAATAAGCAGTATGCGCATGAGTACAAGTCCGTCAGACCCACACAATGGCAACACATGACTGTGAAAACCCACATTCTGACAGGCATGAAACCAATGAGAGAAGTCCACACATTGAAGTAAGAAACAAAAATGTATTACAGTGTAAATGAAGTGAATGAAATCTAAACAAACAATAATGGCAACAAATATCAAAATGCAGCACGTCCACAAAAATAATAAATAATGAAAATGGGAATCCAAAATAACCGTAAAGAAATTGTGTCCAAAGTCACTGTCCAACAAAGCAAATCCAAAGGGAAAGTAAAGTGAAAATCCATTGCTCCATGGTGAAAAAAATAATAAAAGATGAAGGCCACAAATCCACTGTCAAACTATGTACAAAGAGCAAATCCATGGTACATGATCCCAACGATGTAAATGAAACCTACAATAAAACCTACCTAACTAATAACTATATACAAAAAAGTGGGGCATAGTCCAAGCGCCCCAAATTTAAAAAAAAGAAATAAAACCTAACACTAATTAACTATATACAAAGGCGGTGGGCTCGTCCAGCGGCTCACTCTGTGTGTGTCCCGGGCCAGGGCATCATCGAACTCCTGTTCGATGTCCCGGAGCCGGTCCTGTTCCATGGCCCTGAGGGTCCGCAGGGACGCCGACATGTCCTCCTCCAACTCCCTGTGGATTCCTTCGAGGCACTTGGCCCGCCTCAGGGCCCTCCGCATGGAGTTCTCCGCCCTGACCATCGTGAGCCGCGCCTCTTCCGCTCGCCGCCGCTCCGCACCTATCTGCTAGCCCAACCGCTGCCACACGGAAGACACTTCCCGTCCTGGGTCCTCCTGCCCTCCAGCCGATGCCTGCCCCTCTGATGTAGATTGCCCCGAGCCATGATGCCTCCCACGTTGACTCCGCTGCTGCCTCCGACGCAACTGCCTCTGCCAGCACGACGGCATCCAGGCTGATGGAATCCACCGACGCCGTCGTGCACGTGCCCTGCCCAATGATGCCGGCACATCCTCCATCTGCTGGAGTCCAGTTGCTGTGGTGTCCACCGCTGCTGGACCTCCGACTCCTGACTGTGGCAGGGATGGGATCCCCACCAAGCTGGCTGCGTTGGTCAGGGCAGGTCCAATGGGGGCCCTGGTGGCATCTGGGCCGGAAGACGGCATGGAGAACGACTGGCGTATAGTCTTCACAGAGGAGGAGAGGGCCGCCAGATTGGTCGACACATGTATGAAACCTCCGACCACGGCCGATCCCAACTGGGCCACGTTGGCACAGTGCTCTTTGTGATGACGTGCAAGCTCCTCCCGGGAAGCATGCACGTCATCACGAATGACACCCGTGCGCAACGCGACACCAATCAGGACCTTCTCCATACGGCCACGGGTCCCCTCGTCCGCAGGTGGAGGGGAGTCAGATGACATGGACATCCCCCCTACCTGCGGACGGGCCTGGGATGGGGCATCCCTGCTGGTGCATGGTGGTGCAGTCACAGTGTCAGGGACAGTGACATGCACAGGCCCCTCCACGGCAACCTGTGCTGCCTCCTGCCCCTGCCCCTGGACTGCACCACTTGCACCAGCAGGGATGCCCCCACCAGGCCCCATGTGTGCCTCAGTAGCGGCCTCCCCCTCCTCTGTGGAAACCACCAACCTGGATGGCTCCACACCATCTTCCGCCGTTGCAAGCCCCTGTGGGGGCTCACCCACCCCTTCCACTGCAGCTTTGGGGGCATCCCCGCCGCTCTGCTCCACAGCGCCATCTCCGCCCTCTTGTTCACTTGCCGCTGTGTAGAGGGAGACATAGAACACAAGCATCAGGGTACTGTACAATGGTCCACTAGACAGGAAGCAATAGCAGATGAGTGGCACTTGCAAAGATCACTTCCATCATGTCCCTCCACAACACATGGGTCAGTGCAGGCAAAACACATGCATAACAGGCATGGCACATGCTATGGACATTTGCATACATGTCCAAGGGACTCTCCAAACATACAATGTTGTTATGGAACTCACATGCATCATGGGTCATGCCTATCACATGCACACACATCAACGTAATTTCATCCATCTGGCCTTGTACACCCCAGACACAGTGGATACAAGGATAACTAGGCTGCATCTGTGAATCTGTACATTGTCACAGACATGTGTCATGCATCCATGGCATTCACAAGTCACAGACACGCAGGTCAGACACACAGACATGGTTACCATACATGTACATGGCATCAGCACCCATCCCTCACCCCCACCCATGTCCAGGAACAGAGACTGGCATGCTCTCATGTGTCCAATCCGCATAGGGCTCCCCATGTTGCATTTAAACACATGCACCAACCGTGTGGTTCACACATTACTGGTCTCACATGCAGGATCATGATGTCCCTGCACACATACATGCGTACATGGCCTATGTCACACATACAGGCAAGCATCAGACAACCAGCACACTGCAACATGCCCTGTCTCACACAGCAATGCTTGCCCACTTACTGCTCAACTCCAGACGGGTCTGCCTCGCAAGGATCTGGGCGTGGAGCGCTGGGTCTACACGTTCCAGGACCCTCAGCTGGATGGTACTCATGCGGCGGGCCTGGGATGGGGCATCCCTGCTGGTGCATGGTGGAGCAGTCACAGTGTCAGGGACAGTGACATGCACAGGCCTCCACGAGGCGCCGGGCCTTCAAGAGGGTCCTGGACCTCAAGTCCTCCCAGCGCTTCTTGACTTTCTGGATGTTGCGGGTTGCCACCCCCTCCACGTTGATGGCAACCACCAAGTCGTCCCAGATCCTGTCCCGTCCTTCCTTGTTGGCGTGTGACGATCCGAAGAGGGCATCATCCTGCACCAGGACTTGCTCCACCAGGACACCAACTTCGGTGGCACTGAAGCTGGTGCCCCTCTGCCTCTCTGGCCGGGGGTTGCCACTGGTGCCAGATGTTGCAGTGCCCGACATGGCAACCCCAGAGGCAGCAGTGGGTGGGCAACTGGGTCCTGGGGCTGGGCTGTGGAGCGATGGTATACCAGTCGGGAGTCTTCTGTTCCAGCAGGGGTGGACACAGCAACTGGACCCCTGCAGGTGGCATATGTGCAGGCACAAAATGGCAGGCACGGTGGCAGCAGGCAGGCAGGCAGAAGCAGATGGCTCGTGGGAGGCTGCTCGGGGCTCTGGGCGGCAGTAATTCGGCCTTCTGGGCAGGAGCGTGGTCTTCCGTTTGCTTACTCGTGGCCAGCTTGATACGGAGTGAATTGGCACGTGAAAATCCTGCATGTCAACGTGAAATTCGAGGAAAGGGCCTTAGCGCGTAAGCGCGTCAGCACGCATACGCGATTCCATTGGACCAAAGGCCCTCATCGCGTAAGCGCGTCTGTGACGTGACGCACGCGGTTGTTTCCCTCATAGCATGTGATGACAGAGCACACGTGGAAACACTGCACGTCAGAGTATCATTGCGTGTAATTGGATGAAAGTGCGCGTACACGCAATTGGCCTGGGTACGTGTATTGCAGGGGTTCGTGGGAATTCTCACACGCGATTTGCTTGGGTACGTGTATTACAGGGGTGCGCGGGAATTCTCACACGCGATTTGCTTGGGTACGTGTATTACACGGGTGCGCAGGAATTCTCACACGCGATTTGCTGGGGTACGTGTATTACAGGGGTGCGCAGGAAGTTTTACACGCTCGCCAACAACACGTATCCATGGAATTGAACGGGGCTAAGGTATGCGCACAAAAAAACGTGCTAATCCGGAAACACGTACGCCAGCAGGAAGCAGGCGTACGTCGACCCGCGCAGCATAAAAGTGCTCGCAAACAACAAACAAGCTCAGACGCCAGGATGAATATACCGTTCCTAGCAGCAGTGGCTGTGGGTTACCAAAGGAGGAGGAGGAGGATAGTGAGGGCCCGAATTTTCACACCCAGAACCAGCCTTTTTGGGATGCCTGATGACCAGGTGTATGAGAGGTACAGGTTTCCACCTCACATAATACTGGACCTGGTGAGTGAGTGGGAGGATGACCTCACATCACCCACCCTGTGCTCCCAAGCACTCAGACCCCTGGAGAAGGTCCTTAATGTACTGCACTTCTTGGCCACTGGATCATTTCAGCGGACAAGTGCCATAGTGGGTGGGGTGTCACAGGCCACGCAGTCACGCTGCCTACACCAGGTCTTGAACATCATCACTGTACGCCCATCAGTCCGCAGGCACATCTACCTGCCCTGGACACCTGCAGAAAGGCAGGCTGCCGCCCTGGATTTCTACGGTGTGGCACAATTCCCCAAAGTGCTAGGTGCCATTGACTGCACCCATGTGGCACTACGTCCCCCCAGGGCATCTGAGCACATCTATAGGAACCGCATGCACTGGCATTCCATCAACGTGCAGGTAGTATGTAATGCCAAGGGAATCATCACCTCAGTATATGCCAACTATCCAGGGTCCACCCACGACAGCTTCATTTACCGAATGTCTACCCTAAGCTGGGACCTAGAAGCTGGGCGGCATGGCGATACATGGCTGCTTGGTGAGTATGAATGCCACTGCACATGCAAGCATGTCAGATGCAGAGTTATGTCACTACCCCACTAATGATACCCATCACCTCCTCACCAGGGGACAGTGCCTACCCTCTGAGCACCCACATGATGACGCCAATTCGGAACCCCATCACGCCTCCCGAGGTAAGATACAACATTGCCCATATTGCAACCCGGGGCATAGTGGAGCGCACATTCGGAGTGCTCAAGTCACGCTTTCGCTCCCTTGACCGTTCTGGCGGGCAGCTGTTATATGCGCCCCTAGTAGTGTGCAGGATCATAGTGGCAGCATGTGTCCTGCACAATGTTGCAACACGCCGGGGCCTGGCTGTGGACATGGTGGTGCCCCCACATCCCCAACCACATGCACGCCCACTGCGCATGGGAGGGGAAAGGGCACGGGGTGAGGCAGACCGTACGCAGCTGGTGGCTAATTACTTCACATAGAAATCACACCCCTGTGGAGTGCACACAGCCCTGGCACATACCATCTGATAAGCAATGATGACTCGACCTGACAATTATGACGAACAAAGGGACAGTCAACTGTCAGAACCATAGCAGCCTGAGATTGTTCATGTGGAAGTGTCACAATGTGTGCATCCCTACCTACACAAACACCACCAATGCAGTGTCATCAAAAGACACAAGTCCATGCAGCAGAAATGAATACCCACTTGCAAAATACTAAATGAGAACAGTGCCATGTCACCCAACCCCTCTCCGGCACGGCCACACAACACACCATGGCATGTCATGCATTGTGAGAGCAAACAAATAAATCTCCACAACATGACCATAGTGTCACCAACTACAGTGTCCCTAATGGAAACTGGCCACACATGAAATGTTCACAGTAATGCAGGACCAACAACACACATTACCAAATATTTACCAAGAATACCAATCACCTACACAACCTCCAACCTACCATAAACATGACAGTACAAAAATGGCCATTAATGGGCCCAGGGGAGTGGGGGATGGGGGAGGCCATGCAGGAGGTCCGTGGACAGGGTGCACGCCAAAACCCACCTGTGTGGATCTTGCGGAAAAAAACCACCTCCATGGGCTCATGGCCTGCACGGCTACCCTTTTGTGAGAGAATCACTGCTGTCGCTCTCCCCAGACTCTGCAGCTGCCTCAGGAGGTGGTGGCACTATGGGAGGCAGCCCATGCAAAGCCCTAGTGTGGTCCTCCATGGCAGCAAGCATGCAGGTCTGGAAGGTCTGGTTCTGGAGGATAATCGTGCGGAGGTCTCCATGCAATAACTCACGGGATGACCTGACCTCACGAGTTGCCTGCCTCTCAGCTGAGAGCGTACGTGTGAGACGCTCCAGCTGCTGTTCTGTCCTTGTGTTTGTTGAAGCCTCAAGCTCAACAAGAGTCGTCCTGAGGTGACGGAGTTCCACCCTCAGGAATTCCCTTTGGCCCTGGGACTCTATGGAAATGGCTTCCCGCAGAGTCGCCAGTGCCGACCGCCTGTCCCATCGGACGCCAAAATGTCCTCCCTGTGTGACTGGCAGATGGAGTCTGTTGCCTGCTGTAGTCGCTCCATCAGCCTTTCTGGGGGGACAATGGATGTGGCCACCCTATCCATGGCCTGAGCCATCATCTCTGATGATGCTGCCTGTTGGGTTGCCATACCGTATATGGATTGCTCCCATGCGGTATTGCCAGGTGGCGTATGGCCACCACGTCGGCGGGCACCACACCTGTCTGGGGCAAGGGGAACTGCGCCTTGCTGTGCCGGCACTGCCTGAGGCTGCAGGACTGCATTACCCCTCTGATCTGCTGGCCCAGGAACAGGATCAGATGTTGCGGAGTGTGACCCTGCATCCGTAACCACCAACGGCGTACCTGCCAACACTGACATCCCCATTGAGGGTTCTACCCCTGGTGCAGGTGGGTCGGACAGAACAGAATCCCTCCCAGGAACACTCACCTGCGACGCCACATAGGTCTCATCTTCCGAATCGACACCTGAATACAGCTCGGGGGAGGTGCACCCAGAGACACCCCTTGAGAGCACGACCTGCAGCAGTTTTGGGTTCTCACCCACCACCACACCACGTCCCTCACTGGTGGTCGGTCGGCCCTGAGACCCCTCCTGGGTCTGCACCATCTCCAAAACCCCAGCAATATCAAGTGCGTCATCCCCTGCAAGACATAAAAGAAAAGAAATGGAAACAGGCATTAGCACTATGGCACACAATTAGGGCTGAGAAGCTACAGAAACAGTACTTGATTGACACATGTCCCACATGACTAAAACCCTCCCATGCATGCACCGTCACTGCGTATGAAGGGGAGGCAAATGGCACACATTGATGACACCAAGATGGAAGATCAACACATTTGCTGCATGCTGCCTAGCAGTGGCATCACACATTGGCCTGTGATTGGCAGGCCAAATACACATGCCATCACACAGATGGCATGTACCCTAGCCATAAAGTGAAGAGGGAGAGGAGGGCACCAATTGTTCATTCAGTCTAGTTTGCTCATGAAATTGCTTTTTTAATTGAAATAGTTCAAATGTTTAACCTGGAGCTGCCAGTCCAAAATGGTCCTATAGCACAGGGACATGTCTAAACAAATGATATCCAGGAAACAAAGTCAGTCCACTGCACCATAGCCATGTCAGACATGTGACAATAGGACTGAGAAATGCCTAGTAAAAGTGGTGGAATGCAAACAATCTGCCTGAATAAAGAGAGACAAATGAGCAACAATGTTGTGGCAAGATGACACTTCAAGGGCAACTGGCGTGGTGTTGGGCTAGATGTCTACTGTTGGCAGAAGGGATACTGCTATACCCAATTGCTGGTGCGCAGAATGTATTGGATGAGGCACATGGGTGACCCAAACCACTCAGGCACACACACCCTCACCTGGCACCCAAACAGAAGCCCTCACACACACACCATGCACATGGATGACACACACATGCATGTGCACTCACCGGACAATGCCTCGTAATCTGCCAGTTCTCCCACGCCTTGGATCTGTTCCTCCGTGACGTAGGTCCCAGCAACATGCTCATGTGGAGTGAGTTCTATGTCCTCTGCTGGAGACCCACCTCCATTCACTAGAGTAGCGGCATGACTTGAGGCCAGCTTATTCTTTGCCCTGCGCTTCAGGTCATTCCAGAGCTTGTAGCATTCAGTAGCTGTGCGCCTCACGATTCCAAGGGCACTTTTGATGTCAGCGATGGTCTGCCAGTGTGCCAGACGTTGTGCAGGTGTGGTCTTGGATCCTGCAACAATCACCATTTTGCGGTCATTTGCGGACACATACTCTACAAGTGCATTCAGTTCGGCCTCATTGAAGCTGGGCTTCCTTGACGGGCCGGACTGTGTAGCCGTGTGTGGGGCATCAGCCTCTACTGGACGAGCACTCTTCCTCTTCCGCTTGGAAGGTGGTGGGGATCCTGAGTGTCCTACGCCGCTCTGGACACTAGGGGCAGGAGCCCCGGTGGACTCTGTACTATGAGTGTGGGATTGCACACTCAGCATGGGAGTTGGTGCAGGCATTAGCTCAAGTGTGATGGTGTCAGGGGGAATGTCAGCAGGATGGACTTGGATCGACACTGTCCTGGCTGGGTGTGTGAGAGGTGGGTTGATGGAGCCGCAGCTGCCCCTGCAGCCTCCCCACCCTGCCTACTCGGGGCAGCAGATGACATAGCTGTCCCTGATCCACGTTGCCTGATGACACCAACATGCACCGGCGCACGTGGCCTAGACCTCCTGACCTGGAAGTCAGCCATGGAGTCACCCTGTGCCAGGTCTGGTGCCACAGTGGGCTGGTCCAACAAGGGCTGAGCATGGATGGTGTCAGCCACGTTACCCTCAACCAAGGGGGGGGGGGGGGCATGGGTGTCCCTGACTGGTCCTCCACACATGGGGGGCTAGGGTCACCCTGCAAGTCACGGCCATGTCCCCTACCAGATCCACCACGGCCACCACTTGGGGCTTAGCCACCTTTGCCATCCTTACGGCTTGTTCGCCTCCCAGCCATGGCACTGATGTCATTGTGCGTATGCGAGTCGCTGTGAACTATTGTCCTGGGCAATTGGGGGTCAAAGGGGTTGGGTACCAGATGGTAATCATACCCTAGTGCTCTAGCAAGGCTGTATGTCACCTCTGGGGAAAGATGACGGGTCACGCAACACACAGGCACCCCAAAAAACGGAAGTAAGGTGCACGCAACCCCTCCTAGACCACGTGTGTGGAAAAATAAACCTGCACTACGCTGTGGCACCCAGAAACACAAGAATGAACGTATGCGTGTTACACGTAGCATAGAATGACCTCTGAAGGGGTACGCGACACACGGGGCAAGCACAGATGTCAAATATGTGCGCGACTCACCATCTGCCAGGAAAGAAAGCGTGAAAAAGACGCGCGTGTGTGCGTTGGCAACACCCCCACCAAAAGAAGAATTGTACGCTGTCTGAGGAGACAGGACAACAGTAGAAGGGAACGCTGTTTGAGGAAACAGGCCCAGGAAAAAGAGGAAAAGAGAAAAAGCTGTCAGAGGTAACAGGTAGTACGAACTTGAAACGCCGTGAAGTAAATCGCGTGTGAACCGACAAGAAGTACAGATTTCACCCACTCGCTCTCCACGAAAAGCACGTACAAGGAAATGGTGTTCTACACATACCTTTTATACACACGCCACAGACGTGCATACGCACTGAGGCCATTTCCACCAATTACACGCTTTGACACTCAGACGTGTATTTTTTTTTACACGTGCCATTCTCTACGGCCATTCGCGTGATGTCATAGACGCGCCTGGGGGCCTTTGGGCCAATGAAGTAACGTACGTGTGCTGACGCACTTACGCGCTAAGGGCCTTTCCTCGAATTACACGCAGACGTGCTGGATTTTCACGTGCCAAATCACTCCGTATCAAGCTGGCCTCGCGTATGCACACGGAAGACCACGCTCCTTCCCAGAAGGCCGAATTACTGCCCCCCAGAGCCCCGAGCACGCTCCCACCTGCCGTCTGCTGCTGCCTGACTGCCTGCTGCCCACGTGTCCTGCCATTTGTTGCCTGCACATCAGCCAGGGGTGCTGTTGCTGTGACCACCCCTGCTGGAACCGAAAACTCCCGACTGGGATACCATCGCTCCACAGCCCAGCCCCAGGACCCAGTTGCCCACCCACTCCTGCCTCTGGTGTTGCCATGTCGGGCACTGCAACATCTGGCACCAGTGGCAACCCCCGGCCAGAGAGGCAGAGGGGCACCAGCTTCACTGCCACCGAAGTTGGTGTCCTGGTGGAGCATGTCCTTGGGCAGTATGATGCCCTCTTTGGAAGGTTGCGCGCCGACAAGGAAGGATGGACTCGGATCTGGACGGACATCATGACTGCCATCAATGCGGAGGGGGTGGCAGTCTGACTATTCCATCATGTGAAGAAGCGCTGCGAGGACTTCAGGTCCAGGACCCTCAAGAAGGCCCGGCGCCTCCAGAAAGCAGCGGATCCTAAGGGGCGCCGGGGCCACTTGTCGGAAGATCAGATGAGGGTCCTGGAACGCATATCCCCAGTGCTCCACGTCCAGGTCCTTGAGAGGCAGACCCCTCTGGAGTCGAGCGGTAAGTGTACATGCATACTGATTGTAAGCTGTGCGTGTGGTGGTGTGGCAGGAGTGTGCAGGTAGCACATGTGATTTTATGTTGCCAAGTATGGGGGGGTAACAGGGCCGTGAGGCTGACACATGCGAGGGCTCTCATGTGTGACACATGGATGGTGCTTGTGTGTGTAGGCTTGCATGGCAAAGGATGTGGAAGAATAATTGGCAGGTGTGACATGGATGCCGATCTGAACACTTCGACAGTTGGCGGAGGTGTACACATGCATGCAAGTGTGGTGGTGTGTGTGCATGTGTAGTGCACTCCCTGTGTCGCATGTGATGTCTGGCTCACCTTTGCCTGCTCATGCTGTTGTATGTGTATGGATGGTGCTGGCTGTTGCGATACGGCTGTGGTATAGCTCATGTGTGCAAGTTGAAATGACATGTGTGTTGGGGATTGTGATGGCATGTCTGAGGTTTGCCAATGCCACTCATGTACAACTATCATGTGTTTATGAGTCCATTATACAGTGCCCTGATGCATGTGTTTTATTTCTCCCTGTCTGCAGCGTCAACTGATGAAGAGGGCGGAGAAGGTGCTGTGGAGCACAGCGGCAGGGGCCGCACCACCAGCCGGAGACGCAAGTCCCAGCTCCCCTCCCAGGTTGTGATCTCGTCGGGGAGTGAGGAGTCCGGTGCCGCGTCCGAGGCCGCAGCTGCCGAAGGGAGGTCCAGAAGGCGGAGGTTGGAGTTGGACTCCTCGGCAGCAGAAGAGGCAGCTGGGACCCCACAGGGCCCAACGGAGGAAGATGGCATGGAGTCATCCAGGTTGGTGGGGGGTTTGGTGGAGGAGGAGGCCGTGCAAGGAACAGAGGCGGGGTCTGGAGGTGGGGATTCCACTGGTGCTAGTGGTGCAGTGCAGGACAAGGGACAGATGGCAGCACAGGCCGCCGCGGAGGTGCCTGTGTGCAATCCTGTCCCTGCTCCTGTCACTGCATCATCTTGCACCAGCAGGGATGCCTACCTCCAGACCCGTTCTCAGGGAGGGGATTGGCTTACACCAACTGGCCTTCCTCTCCCTGCAGATGTGGCTATCCTGCAACAGGTTCAGCCTGTCCAGGGTGGGGTGGCGTTGCATCAACGGGCCATGCGAGCTGACCTGCAGTCTTTTCAAGATGAGACTGCACGTCTTCTTGCATGGCTCGTTGACCGCGTTGACCCACTGGGACAGCTCACCATGGCCGGATTCCTCCATTTCCTGGACCTTGTTCCGACCCCCTCCTCAACAGAACCCCCTATGCCCCAGTCGTCCTCCATGCCATCTTCCCACACATGTATCACCTGGGTGTCCTGTGGAGCTGCCTCTGACCGTGCAGCCAGGCTGGTGGACAACAGATCCCTGCCACAGTCGGGAGTCGGACGTTCAGCAGGGGTGGCCACATCAACAACTGCACCCCAGATGGAGGAGGATGTGCAGGCACCATCGGACAGGGCACATGGACAGCAGCAGCAGCAGCAGCAGGAGGCTGTAGGTGGGAGCCACGATGGCTCGGGGCCTTCGACATCGGAGGGGCAGGCATCGGCCGGAGGGCAGGAGGACCCAGGACGGGAAGTGTCTTCCGTGTGGCAGCGGTTGGGCCACGCCATAGATGCAGAAGAGGCACGGCTCACGATGGTCAGGGCGGAGAACTCCATGCGGAGGGCCCTGAGGCGGGCTGAGTGCCTCGAGGCAATACGCAGGGAGTTGGAGGAGAACATGTCGTCGTCCCTGCGGACCCTCGGGGCCATGGAACAGGACCGCTTCCGGGACATTGAGCAGGAGTTCGATGATGCCCTGGCCCGCAACATCCAGAAGTGAGCCATTGGACTAGCCCGCTGCCATTGTATATAGTTAATTAGTGTTAGGGTTTATTTATTTTTTTTAATTTGGGGCGCTTGGACTATGCCCCACTTTTTTGTATATAGTTATTAGTTAGGTGGGTTTTATTGTAGGTTTCATTTACATCGTTGGGATCATGCACCCTGGATTTGCTCTTTGTACATAGTTTGACAGTGGATTTGTGGCCTTCATCTTTTATTATTTTTTCACCATGGAGCAATGGATTTTCACTTTACTTTCCCTTTGGATTTGCTTTGTTGGACGGTGACTTTGGACACAATTTCATTACGGTTATTTTGGATTCCCATTTTCATTATTTATTATTTTGGTGGACATGCTGTATTTTGATTTTTGTTGCCATTATTGTTTCTTTTGATTTAATTCACTTCATTTACACTGTAATACATTTTTGTTCTTACTTCAATGTGTGGACTTCTCTCATTAGTTTCATGCCTGCCACAATGTGGGTTTTCACAGTCATGTGTTGCCATTGTGTGGGTCTGACGGACTTGTACTCATGCGCATACTGCTTATTTGTTATCTATCATGGGTATTTCCATTTTGAATGGATGTAAAGCTTGGTTGGGTGTTTGGACTGAGAGGGTGTGGGGTTTGATTTGGGTGGGCATAGGAGCCTGGGATCTGGATTGTTATGACGTGTTGGCTGGGGGACATGTGTGGGGGCACTGCTGGGGGGTGGGGGTGCTGGGAGACATGAGTTGGACATGAGTGGGGGCCTGGTGGAGGGTGCCCCTGGCTGCTTGGGGGTGGAGGTGCAGGGGGACATGAGTGGGGGCCTGGTGGAGGGTGCCCCTGACTGCTGGGGGCGAGGGTGCAGGGGGACATGTGTTGGACATGAGTGGGGCCTGGTGGAGGCTGCCCATGACTGCTGGTGGGTGGGGGTGCAGGGGGACATGAGTGGGGGCCTGGTGGAGGGTGCCCCTGACTGCTGGGGGCTAGGGGTGCAGGGGGACATGTGTTGGACATGAGTGGGGCCCTGGTGGAAGCTGCCCCTGGCTGCTGGGGGGTGGGGGTGCAGGGGGACATGAGTCGGGGCCTGGTGGAGGGTGTCCCTGGCTGCTGGTGGGTGGAGGTGTAGGGGGACATGAGTGGGGGCCTGGTGGAGGGTTCCCTGCACTGCTGGGGGGTGGGGGTGCTGGGAGACATGAGTTGGACATGAGTGGGGGCCTGGTGGAGGGTGCCCCTGGCTGCTGGGGGGTGGGGGTGCAGGGGGACATGAGTGGGGGCCTGGTGGAGGGTGCCCTGCACTGCTGGGGGGTGGGGGTGCTGGGAGACATGAGTTGGACATGAGTGGGGGCCTGGTGGAGGGTGCCCCTGGATGCTGGCGGGTGGAGGTGCAAGGGGACATGAGTGGGGGCCTGGTGGGCGGTGCCCTGCACTGCTGGGGGGTGGGGGTGCTGGGAGACCTGAGTTGGACATGAGTGGGGGCCTGGTGGAGGGTGCCCCTGGCTGCTGGGGCATGGGGGTGCAGGGAGACATGAGTTGGACATGAGTGGGGGCCTGGTGGAGGGTGCCCCTGGATGCTGGGGGGTGGGGGTGCAGGGGGACATGAGTGGGGGCCTGGTGGAGGGTGCCCTGCACTGCTGGGGGGGTGGGGGTGCTGGGAGACATGAGTTTGACATGAGTGGGGGCCTGGTGAATGGTGCCCCTGGCTTCTAGGGGGTGGGGGTGCAGGGGGACATGAGTGGGGGCCTGGTGGAGGGTGCCCCTGGCTGCTGGTGGGTGGGGGTGCAGGGGGGACATGAGTGGGGCCTGCTGGAGGGTGCCCTGCACTGCTGGGGGGTGGGGGTGCTGGGAGACATGAGTTGGACATGAGTGGGGGCCTGGTGGAGGGTGCCCCTGGATGCTGGGGGATGGGGGTGCAGGGAGACATGAGTGGGGGCCTGGTTTAGGGTGCCCCTGGCTGCTGGGGCGTGGGGGTGCAGGGAGACATGAGTTGGACATGAGTGGGGGCCTGGTGGAGGGTGCCCCTGGATGCTGGGGGGTGGGGGTGCAGGGGGACATGAGTGGGGGCCCGGTGGAGGGTGCCCTGCACTGCTGGGGGGTGGGGGTGCTGGGAAACATGAGTTGGACATGAGTGGGGGCCTGGTGGATGGTGCCCCTGGCTGCTAGGGGGTGGGGGGCAGGGGGACATGAGTGGGGGCCTGGTGGAGGGTGCCCCTGGCTGCTGGTGGGTGGGGGTGCAGGGGGGACATGAGTGGGGCCTGGTGGAGGGTGCCCTGCACTGCTGGGGGGTGGGGGTGCTGGGAGACATGAGTTGAACATGAGTGGGGGCCTGGTGGATGGTGCCCCTGGCTGCTAGGGGGTGGGGGTGCAGGGGGACATGAGTGGGGGCCTGGTGGAGGGTGCCCCTGGCTGCTGGTGGGTGGGGGTGCAGGGGGGACATGAGTGGGGGCCTGGTGGAAGGTGCCCTGCACTGCTGGGGGGTGGGGGTGCTGGGAGACATGAGTTGGACATGAGTGGGGGCCTGGTGGAGGGTGCCCCTGGATGCTAGGGGGTGGGGGTGCAGGGAGACATGAGTGGGGGCCTGGTGGAGGGTGCCCCTGGCTGTTGGGGCGTGGGGGTGCAGGGAGACATGAGTTGGACTTGAGTGGGGGCCTGGTGGAGGGTGCCCCTGGATGCTGGGGGGTGGGGGTGCAGGGGGACATGAGTGGGGGCCTGGTGGAGGGTGCCCTGCACTGCTGGGGGGTGGGGGTGCTGGGAGACATGAGTTGGACATGAGTGGGGGCCTGGTGGATGGTGCCCCTGGCTGCTAGGGGGTGGGGGTGCAGGGGGACATGAGTGGGGGCCTGGTGGAGGGTGCCCCTGGCTGCTGGTGGGTGGGGGTGCAGGGGGAACATGAGTGGGGTCCTGGTGGAGGGTGCCCTGCACTGCTGGGGGTGGGGGTGCTGGGAGACATGAGTTGGACATGAGTGGGGGCCTGGTGGAGGGTGCCCCTGGCTGCTGGGGTTGGGGGTGCAGGGGGACATGCGTTGGTGGGCAGTAGTGCAAGGTGACATGTGGGTTGGCTGGGGGGCATGGGCATGGTGGATGGGCTGCCTGCGGACATGTGCAGGGTAGTCCCCTGTGGTGTGGGCCGCCTGCAGGGGCCGTGGAGGGTGTAGAGGGAATACCTGGGAGGACCCACACGAGCAATTCACGTGTAGTGCTCCCCGCGCACCCCTGGAATACACATACCCTGATGGAATCGCGTGTGATACTTCCCACGCACCCCTGAAATACACGTACCCTGCTGCTTTTGTGTGTGATACATCCCGCGCACCCCTGGAATACACGTACCCTGATGGAATCGCGTGTGATACTTCCTGCGCACCCCTGAAATACACGTACCCTGCTGCTTTTGCGTGTGATACTTCCCGCGCACCCCTGGAATACATGTACCCTGCTGCTTTTGCGTGTGATACTTCCCGCGCACCCCTGAAATGCATATACCCTGCTGTTTTTGCGTGTGATACTTCCTGCGCACCCCTGGAATACACGTGCCCTGATGGAATTGCGTGTGTTACTTCCCGCGCACCCCTGATGTACACGTACCCAGGACAATCGCGTGTGAAAGTTCCCGAGAACCACTGAAATACACGTTCCCCGCTTGGCGTTTGCTGTTTGGCAGCCCTGTGAACTGGTCCAGGGTTAGCGCAGCCCTTTGCGATGATTTGGGAACTTAGAAGGCTTTTCCTTGCGCGAGGGCGTTCTTGGGGGCGTAATTGGCGCTGCTGCAGGGTCGATGCGCCACTCTGCGCCACGGCTGGTTTTGGAGGCTAAAATCCATGAATACGCTGTGCGATGAATAGGATTTTATCGCACGCGGCTGGCGTGTGCCACTTTTGTGCGAATTTCTATGAATTACTCTGTAAGGTTTTTGCCTCACAGGAAAGCGAAAGAATAGGACATAAGGAGGGCATCCAGAATGAGAGAGGGAAAGTGGAAGCTGGGGTCCAGTGAGCAGGATCTCAGTCTTACTGCATTAAGGCATAGATTGTTGGAGGCGCTGAGTGTCATCAGCATAACACTCAAAGTTAAAGGAGAAGGTAGAGATAAGGTGGTCCAGAGGGGTCAAGAAGACATTGAAGAGCCAGGGAGAGAGGTTAGAACCCTCGTGAACACCACATGTGGAGAGAAAGAGGTGGTGGAGAGAAAAGACCCAAGTTGGACCTGTTAGGTTCGGTCCAGGAGGAGGGAGGACAACCCTTGCAGAGCCTGATCCGTGATGCCCAGGTTCTCGCAGAGTTGATTTATTAGGATGGCATCATTGACTGTGTCAAAAGCAGAGGAAAGGTCTAGAAGGATGAGGACAGAAGGATGGGTTGAATTGGGATTAGTGAGCAGATCTTCACGGGTGGGGAAGCTGGACAGAAAAATTTAGATGATTTAGGAATTTGGGATTTCAGACCCCTCACCACCCCTCAATTTAAAGGCCTGTGTTGGGGAAATTGGACAGAAACATTGAGATGATTTAGTATTTTTGGATTTAAGACCCCCCTCCACTTAAAGACCTGTGTTGTGGAAGCTGGACAGAAAAATTGGGATGATTTAGGGAATTTGGATTTAAGACTCCCTTCCACTTAAAGGCCTGTTTCGGGGAAGATGGACAGACAGATTGGCTTTTAGTTTATCACCAGGAATTCACTAAATTATATTCAGTCAAATAAGCTAAGGATCTACAGTTTTTCATCCTCCCCACCCACTAAAAATGGGAAGGATTTAAGGCAAGCAGATTCCCCACTAAATTCTACTTTCATTGAAAACCTCTGTTTAAAGTTTGGGAAAGCAAATTGCATGTCAGGACTTTCTTTGAGGACAGGGCAAGGGTCTGGTCACACCACTCTCACTGATGGTCCCGAGCTCTTCACCATAGGGCCCAGTCAGCTTGAAGGCCTCCCTAGCAATAGACAGCTCCACCCAGATGCCATTTTTGCAAATCTCCTTTGGTGTCTCCTTGTGGCTACCAGTTCTGCCAGTTGGTCATTTTTAGCAACGCTCTCCAAGGATTGGTTTAGGAGTCTAGAACAGAAATATGGCAACTCCCATTTGAAAACCCCATTTTTTCATGTCAACTTTTGGCAAAATGTAGCTACTTTCAAAACTTCATAATTTACTAGTAACTGCCATAATGTATAAGTATTCTGCTTCAA
Organism: Ambystoma mexicanum; assembly: GCF_040938575.1. NCBI lineage: Eukaryota > Metazoa > Chordata > Amphibia > Caudata > Ambystomatidae > Ambystoma > Ambystoma mexicanum. Next base: position 145,448,770 of record NC_090934.1, read on the forward strand.
CTAATCAATGGGAATTCAATAAAGCAGCCGGGTCTGCACCATGTTCCACAGACATGTGTCAATTTCTGACTGTTTATACAAAGAGCATATGAACATGCAATTTACTCTCCAAATACCCACTTTTACCCTCCACCAGTCCGCAAACACTTAAATTCGAGATATGTTCGGAGCAGTCAATAACCCATTTTAGCTTTGCATTACAATTCCCTAAGTCAGAGATGGAATATTTTATTTCAACAACATCACCTGGAATTTATCTAAAAAAAGACACATAAATGAATGCAGTACAACTTGTGGTTTCTGAGAAAATGCATAAGTTATGATAGTCGTTTTAAGCTAATGGGAAATATTCATGTTATGCAAATATTCTCTCCTTTCTCCAGGCCATTTGCCATTGCAGGCCAGCATCTGACCAGAGCTTCCTGGACTGTGTTTTTATTAGCCTCTTTGCTGCTTGAAGTTGGTAGGCTGCAGGTCATACATACTTGGGAAGCAAGAGCTACACAGAGATCTGTCACAGTAGATAATGAGCTAGGACGGCCCTGTGATCTCACAAGCCCCTGCTTTCATCTGGCATCCTGTCCCATTATCAGAAGTGGACCACCATTTTGATTACAAAACCTCCTATTTCCTTGTATCTTTTACAGAGTTCAGTTTCCCTTGATTGCAGCCCCTCCCACATTCCAGTCACACACTGGCTAGGCCATTTGCTCTGCTCAGAAATGACCATTCAGAGACAACAGTTCTTGGGAACATTTGTTTTCAAGACCAGTAAGGGCAGGCCACACTTTATTGCAGTTGTAAAAAGCTGGGATGCAAGAGCCAGGCTTGCAATGGGGGAAGCCAACTGTGCATTCTGCCTGCAGAATTGCCCTTGGCTGCAATTAACTCACATATTGCATTTTCTAACATCAGCCTTTATTCTTTGGCATACTGTTTTTACTGATCAAGGTTCACTCTGCTTTTGCATCAATTGGTTTCTTCTTTCTTTTCACACAGCATTGTTTTTTTTTAAATATGCCAGCTGAATGTACAGGGCTGCTTCTTTCAGTCATTAATACACCTTTTTATTGTTAGCAGTTTCAGTGAAAATGCTGCATTTATTTCTCAGCCAGCAATGTGATATGCCTTTCCAATCTACACTCATATTACTTTTTTTTCTTCAGTTTTCTCTGGGTTTCAGCTGCAGAAAGACACCCACAGTCTACATAAATATGCACATTTTCAGCATGAAGGTTTTTGAATGCTGGCAGGTAATCTTCTACAGTGGGCCCTTCAGTTCTGTTGGTTTGGGGCCTTTGATTAAACCCCACATTCGGTTAGGAGCATTCACTAAATTGGCACATTAAATTAGGGTTAAATGTGGGGTGTCCAATAAACATTTGTAGTTACTGTTTTCTGCTCGCCCATACTTCACCTCCTCTTTTACCAAGCAAATCTATGTTAACCTACTTATTTTCCCACCCAATAACCACTGGAGTCTGTGACAGATTTCAGTCAGTTCACAAACATTTACATATTCACTTAAATATTAGGCAGTTGTCTTAGTGATTATAATTGAAAACACAACATTGAAAATGTGGATAGTCGCTGATCATTAACATAGCACATTTTCATTAATTATTCAACTTTTTGCAAATGAGGTTGTGTCTCCTAATATAGTTGTATCCTCGCTGATTGGCACATTTCTGGTGGCCATCTTTGGAGGATAAATCGTATTTTAGTTTTCTTCCAGGGTCCACCATCATTAGGCTGAGGAAGTGCTTTGTAGCCCAATAGTTATTGGCAGAAATGCGAAGCAAGCAGAGAATCTTGCCTGTGAAATCCACACGCAATTTGTACTAATGGTGTGAACAGCTTCTGTGATTGAGAATCCATTCACGTAATTTAGTTTGGAAGTATACATCCATTCTCACACCGACAACATTTATCCGAATTCAAATCCTTTTGGTATGATTAGATTAATAATTACTCCAAAGGTATAGCATGGTTAAGGAGATGCTGACATTCTTATGTCATTAATATGTTTAGTTGCCACTGGTGCATGGAGGGCTTTTCACTTTCTTTGCTTAACACCCACCATAAACAAAAACTATTTTCTTTCCGGCCCTATCTTCAGTATCCCCACTGCACTGATTTCCTTTCCACCTTTAATGCTAGCCATTTTGGTGCATTATTAAGAATGTATTTGTTTACACAATTCTTTGTTGTTGTTTCCAGGAATACATTGTATTTGTAATTTAAGCGTGTCATTGTCATCTGTGTACAATTTCTAAAATGTGTCAATTTCGTACTTTTTCTGCTACCAGGTTATTGTAGCAAGCTTTGCTTTGGATTGACCTAATGAGTGTTGCTCTCACTATATTGGACTGTCCTGTTTTATCACTCTGATCTGATCAACATTAACGTTTGATCTTCGTATGCACTCTGTCTTAATTTGTCTTCTTCTGTGTCCCCTCCTTTAGACCAACTTCGATAGCATTCTATTCCTGCAGGATTTGAGCTTTCTTTGTATCCGTTGTTTTGTAATACTTTCCTGCTCTGGCTACTATCTTTGTTACCCTATTTCTTAGCATCAACCTCTCACTCACTTTGTATGTTTCTCAGTTTCTACTCATGTCCTCCTTGTGCTTATTCATGCTTGAACTCGTTGCAACTTTTGCATTGCTAAATTGTAGAATTCTTTACTTATTTGTGCTTTCTCTTGCTCCAGTATCTCCATTTAAAACAACACACTTTTGTTTTCTTGTCTAATTAATATTTGTGGACTGTATGTATTTTTCGATATTCTTTTGAAATATATGAATCAGATTGTTTGTGTTATTGAAATGTTCATTTTCACTATATTACACTGCTTTATTCTACCACTGTAAATTGTGTTGTATAAAGGAGCTATATAAATAATAATATAAATATGCAAGTCAAGTGTTATTTTGTTTGTTTTGTTTTGCAGTAGCAAATTAACTAAGAACAATATATCTATAATGCCAAGTGTGGCTTAACAGACATTTAACTAACCGTTCAGAATCATCTTATAATGAACTGATTCTAATATCACAACTAGCCAATGATATAAGAATCATCCAGTTCTGACATCACATTGTACATAAGCAACGTTTCACTGCTCTACACACCTGAATTTAACCATACCAAACTTTCTTCTTAGGCCTTCACATCACTAAAGGACCATCAATGCTCTTCACTCAATGTCTATCCTAACACGGATGATAAACACCCAATGTTCACCCCTACTTGGGTTACATCATGCCATTAGGCCCAACATACCTCATTGGCCATGCCTGACCTGAAGTCTATCCTCAGCCCAAGGTCCATCACTGCCTGAGGCCTATGCCTTATTATCCCTACCCTGAGGAAAATCCCTGCTACCAAGTCCATCTCTTAGCCTGGCCCATTCCTATTCCAAGACCTACTAATGCTCGAAATGTAATTTCAGCTCTGTGGCACATCCTTGAACCCAAGGCTCATACTTTCTTTAATGCTCACCTCTTCACCTCTTGTATTAGGCCCATTCCTATAACAAGTCCCAACCCCACTCAAAGGGAAAACCCCACAAACAAGGTCTACTAGTTCACCTCAATAAGGGCAGAACTATGGACTTACTTAAAGTGCTGGTTCATTTAATTTTTCCAATTAAATTAATTCCCACTAAATGGATCTTATTATTCAGAACACCATATCCCCTAAAAGTAAAGTATAAGGATATCAAAAATCACTTTGGCCATCTGTGCCTGTATGAAGCACTCTTCTGCTGCCTATTGCTTTATATTACAGCAAACCCGTAGGTAACTTTTAATATCCTTATAATCTATAGTTCGGGGGACCTTATTCTTACCTTTAGCAGGCTTTCCCAGTTGAAAAATGCCCGCAGAATTTCCCCTGGCCTTCAACACAATCTCCAGTGCTTTTTAATACCGTGCACAAGGCCACTAGCACAGGGTCAAGTGTCCTTTGGATTTTCTAGACATTGGGCCTCATTACGACCCTGGCGGTAAGGGGTCTGCGCCAGCGTTAACTGCGCCGACCCCTTCCGCCTTACTACGAGGTCCCTTAGCGCCATGGTGATTTTAACGCCTGCTTTTTGCAGGCGTTAAAATCCATGGCGCTAAGGGACCTTGGTGTTAATTACGCCACCGTAATTTACGGTGGCGTAATTAACGCCTTCCCCACTCCCATTATGCCCTATGGGGCAAGAATGGGAACGGGGAAGGGTAAAATGGGGATTGGGGACTTACCGCCCCGCCAACCTCGGAATGGGGCGGTAAGTCCGCAATCCGCCATGGCGGAATTGCACCCTCTGCGGCAAGGACCATGGTGCTAATAGCACCATGGTCCTCAGCCAGGGTCGTAATGAGGCCCATTATGAGGAATCTTTCAGTGGTTCTACTCCCATCTATGCAACTGGAGTAAATCCATCTCCTGGGCCAGTAAACACTCTCCCTCTGCACATTGGCGTTCCCGAAGGTTATGACGTTAGCACTCTTCTGCTATCGCTTTACACCATCTCTCTCATGGCTCTTATTGCCTCTTTTGACCTTTCCTGTCACTTCTTTGCTGACAATCCCAAATAATGTTCTACTTTTCCTCATTTTCTGACTCTCTTCATGCAAAACTAACTGAAAGTCTACTTGCCATCTATTCCTGCTTATACTCCCACTTGATCCACCCTTATCCTGTCAAAACTGAAATATTTTTTTTTCCTCTCTCACCCACTCCCTCCATCTGCTTTTTCCTTTCCTCACACATTTTTACCATTACCCCTCGTAATCATGGCATTACGTTCCTTCTCTCTACACATTTCTTTACAGTATCCATAAACCTGTCCCTTTTCTTTCTCTTAATGCTAATACGCTTCTAATCTCTTCTTTTATTTCCCATCTCGCCTTCAGAGTCTTGGCCTCCAATCCTCGGAATGTGAGATGTCAGAGTCTTGGCCTTCAATCCTCGGGATGTGAAATTTCAGAGTCTTGGCCTTCAATCCTCGGGATGTGAAATTTCAGAGTCTTGGTCTTCAATCCTCTGGATGTTCAGAGTCTTGGCCTTCAATCCTTGGGATGTGAGCTTTCAGAGTCTTGGCCTTCCATCCTCGGGATGTGAGATTTTAGAGTATTGGACTGCATCCTTTGGATGTGAGATTTCAAGAAAGCTGACATGTTCTTGGTTCAATGTCACAGGAACATCCTTTTCCTGCTTGTATATAAAATCACCCTCCCCTACCATATTGTGGCAAATGCACAAGAAAGATCACATGCTCTTTGGGCCGCATTACACGGTAGGCGGTAACCATGGTGCTATTATCACCATGGTTGCCGCCGGTATTTTACCGGGCCTCATTACACGGAAGGCGGTAATGGTTAACGGCCACCGTTAATGGTAACGGTGACCGTTAACCATTACCGCCTTACTACGAGGTCCCTTAGCGGGTTGGTGCTTTAACGCCTGCTTTTTGCAGGCGTTAAAAACCAACCCGCTAAGGGACCTCGGAGTTAATTAGGGCACCGCAAAATTGCGGTGCCGTAATTAGCGCCTTCCCCATTCCCATAGAGCCCTATGGGGCAGAAATGGGAATGGGGAAGGGCAATGGCGGAAGGGGGATTTACCGCCCCACCAACCTTGGAATGGGGCGGTAAATCCACTTTCCGCCAAGGCGGTGCCGGTAATTTACCGGCATGCTCCAGGGTGCTAATAGCACCCTGGATCACCGCCTTCCGTGTAATGAGGCCCTGTGTCTGCCTTGGTGGATGGCGGAATTACCGCCCTACTCCAAGGTGAGCGGGGGCGGTAATTCCCCATTCACCAAGGCCCTTCCCCATTCCCATTTTTGGCCCATAGGGCATAATGGGAATGGGGAAGGCGCTAATTACGGTACCGCAAATTGCAGTACCGTACTTAGCACCAAGGTCCCTTTGCGGGTTCGTTTTTTAATGCCTGCTAAAAGCAGGCGTTAAAGTACGTCCCTTTGCGGGTTCGTTTTTTAAAGTACCAACCCGCAAAGGGACCTCGTAATAAGGCGGTAAGGGTTAACGGTCACCGGTACCCTTACCGGTGACCATTAACCCTTACCGCCTACCGTGTAATGAGGCCCTTTGACACTTTCCACCCACAAACTCAATAACTCAAAGAAACTGACACCTTTAACCCTACGACTCCTGTAGGTGGGCACTCATACTTTATATATGTTTACTGAAAATCCTGGACGTCCGGTTCTTATACAGGCAAATGCCAGAGCCATACTTACTTTCAAAAGAGCAGGTTAGTAGTCAGATTGGTGTTAAAGCACAAGGGCGTTGCATTAGTACACAGGGTTGGCAAGAATTGACATGGGTTGGCAATTACAACCCAAATCTACCCCAAAATGATGCATCGGCACCCTATTCTGCCACCTATTCTTGCCTTTACCTGAAATCTCCCATGCTGATTCTTATACCATTTGTAGTGCCCACGAAGAGCGCACACCATGAATAACATTTCAATGTGGCCTCGCTCCCCACATGCTTCATGTCTGTGCATGCAATGGGGTACAGGAGGGGCTTTGGGAAAGGTCTTGAAAGAAGCAGCGTACAAAAATGATCTTGGTAACAGGCAATCTGCACGTATGGGCTTGAATATATATTCAAACTCGGAGTAACATGTTCTTGTACCACAATGTTCTCCCCCCAGGAAAACCGCCCACCCCAATTAAAAAGATTTATTAGAATGGCACCATAATCATTTTTTCCCGAGATTTTAAAATGCTGAAAGACTTCATTTATTTCACTTCAGCTCCCAGCCAGGATATTGATTCTGTCTCATATTTATAGTTCAGATTTATTTACTAATTGATTTTTAAGTTGTTAATCAAGGGGAATAGTAGTTGTGTTCTATCTGTGAAGCATAGGACAGCAATGGTAGCATATTATTTTTTCGGAAACATTTACCAAGCCACACTTCTGTTTGATGAAAATATAGGTCGGATCTTAAAGCCTACTGTGCTCTTTTGGATTTTAAACTAAAGTCTGTTTATGGATGCCTCTAGAAGATACAGGCATCGCATGATCTGCACAATACCACATCTGTATCTAATAGAGAGTGACATTTCATACATCTTATTTTGCGTCTGATAATATTCCAAAACGATTTGGAAACTAAATTAACCACCTGTGACGAAATGACATCTCCCTGCCGGAGTACAGGCATAAGTAGTGGCTCAAGCGCCTACTCAGCCCTCAATCTGCTACAAAACAGTGATCCCAACCATAAAGGAAAAACAGGCACAGTTAAGAGATATACCTCTTTCGCTTTTTGTGGTAATATGGGCCAGGGGAAGGCTATGCTCCCAAGAGGAGTGCTATTGTGATCCCGTAGCAACCCAAAAAGCAATAGTACAACAGTCCAAAAATAAAGGAAATGGCAAATCAAGAATATATATATATATATATATATATATATATATATATATATATATATATATATATATATATATATATATATATATATATATATATCTTTATTTATATATATTACAGGGCCTGCAGTAGCAGCCCTGTAGTTATGATTGAATTGCTCAACTCATAGCACTTTTTGGACGGCTTATAACTCTGCCTCCCTAGACGAATCCTCACTAAACTTTGCACAAAAAAAAAAGCCCCTCTCAAAATGATTCTGCAAAGTTTGGTGCAGATTCATCTGGGGGAGGGGGGGTAATAACGTTATATGGGGGGGGTCCCAAAATGTGTGGAACTCCTCATAGACGTAATGGAAACAAACATTAGCGTATGTCTACAGCTCAAACCAGGACAGATTTTCACCAAATGTAATCCAGGAGTGGCGTGTTACGGTCTATTACATGGCACACACCAGCTAGGGAAATCCTTCACCTTCAATGGATGTGGTGCACAATAAAGTGCTTTTTTATTTTTAATCTAATACAGATTCTTTTGAGTAGGCCGCCAACCCGTCTCGCACCCAACCTCCACAAACACCCCGTTTCACAATGAACTAGGAACCAGGCCAGTGTGTACTAATAAGATATTTTATGAATGTATTATTCAATGTAAATGAAGCTAATCAAAATACAACAGCCACCAAAATTGTGGCAACACAAATGCAATATCCTATCTAGAGTGACCAAGTGGAAATGGGCTGTTACACTCTCTGTTGTTATAATGGTGACCAGGAAAATACAATCAGGTTGAAATAGACTGTTACACTCGCTTTGGTTTTAATGACAAAACAGGAAAATAACAATTCCACATACTAAGTAATAGCACCTACAATTAAGCACTCCCCCCTGCAACACACACCCCCAAACATCAATTTGGACTTGATGCCTTTGAATGGAAGTGTTGTAAAGTCCTTATCTGTGAATACATGAGATGTGACAATGATGGAGTCTTGCTGTAGAATGTTGTCCTGTGAGTGTGTGTGAAGATTCCAGCCTATGCTTATCGGAGATGGGCCTACCTGGGTGATGGGACCCAGGGGTGTCCTCCATTGTAAGATCTTGATATAACTAAGAATAAACCTTAAGTGTTTGACCTGCAAAGCGTACCAAAGCTGCTTTACATCAATGGCGACAAGGATGGGATTCAAACCCATGCTTGCAAAGCACAAAGTATGACATATGCCAGGAGTGGCGAAAGGGAAGAGCCTTGATAGCAGGTAGATTGCTAATGGACACTTATGGACTTTATAGAAATGAGCTATTGTTTTGCTAGACAATTGTATGTGTGTGATGTATACCTGGTACGGCAAGATGTTTGAGCCAATGTAAGTGGGCTAGAGGTAATATTTTGTTTTGAGGCATTGCAGGGTTTATGTTGTGCAATCAACTAAGACTTTTAGCACTACAACATGACTTTTCACCATGCGTGTTTTTGTTTGGTCCTAGCAAACCAAACAAAATTGTAATAATTTGAACGTGTAGATCATTCTTGGTAAGGATGGAAGTATATCGCTAAGTGATCTGAAATGTACCAAGTATGACAGAGAGATCAGAGTGATTATGTCAGCAAATGTGAAAGAGTCGTGTACCCTCGAATGTTTAAGTTGAGGTTGTGCCTATTATACTTAAATAAAGGGAGGTTGTGCTTCCCACATTGAGAATCTGGGTGTCAGATTAAAGTAGGGATTTGAAGTAGGGGTCATGCCCAAAGAAGATGTTATACAAAGTCATGCCTCAGCAATGGCTAGGGGGGTGAGGTCACGCCTGCTCTGTGATATATATGTGGGAGTAGTACGTTTCCCAATATATTTAGTAAGAGGTCATGCCTCTACAAGGTGGTAATGGTTAAGTTGATCCAAGAACCATTTATTAGAAGGAGGGCTCCTTGGAAGTTGTCATGCGGAGGTTGTACCTACCGCCATGTATCCTAGGTGGGATAGTGATTTACACAGAGGAGAAGTGAGGTCTCACGCCTCTATTGGATGATGGCTAGGTCGCACCTGAGCCATCAGTGTTTCTAAGCTGGCTGTGGGGTCTACCCCATGATCTTTTTAGAGTAGCACAACCTCTTGTAAAAGTGCAAGTTGCTGTGTGAATGTGCATTGTGTTCTCGTGAGAAAAGGAGATGTGTTGTGAAGTAGATTTGTTTATGTGAGTCTGTCTGAAGTAAGAGATGGAGATATGTTGTAAAGTGCTTATCTGTGAATGCATGAGATGTGAGAATGTTGGAGTTTCGCTGTAGAATGTTGTCCTGTGAGTGTGTGTGAAGGTTCCAGCCTATGCCAGTTGGAGCTAGGCCTACCTTGGAGATGGTACCCAGTGATGTCCTCCATTGTAAGATCTTGATGTAACTAAGAATAAACCTTAAGTGTGTGACCTGCAAAGCGTACCAAGGCTGCTTTACATTAGGAAGGCAGTAGCAAGGAGTAGGAATATAGAGGGAAAATCGGTTTTGGGGTAAAGCCCACCGCCACAAGATGAGAAGCCAGCAAAGAAAGGATAACCCCCGTTTTTGGAGCAAAACATGGAAGAATGGGATTTTGATTATTTCTCACAACTGCTATGGGGCGGAACAGAAGAATATTCGTATTGCTTACACTTAGGAGATAGGCAAAGTATTAGAGAATAGTAATCAGCACATCAGGGCAAAATAGAAATGAAGTAGGAAAACCTGTTTTGAGAAAAAGCAAATGCAAAGGGAAACTACAGTGGCAAATGGAAATTTGTTTATACTGGGGCTTACAATGACAGGCTGCTCAGGGAAGAGTTTTAGCTTACAATAGGAACATCGGTTTTCAGTGACAAGGACAGAGGATCATAAGAGGTAGACCACTAGGCAAAAGGGATTGCTCACAATGGGAACAATGGTTTGGGTTTAATAGAACAGATGCAAATAGGAATTTATTTGGTAATGCACACAATACACGGCCACATTTTCTTTTTAGTTACAAGGAGAAAAAATCTTTTGAGGCAATACTTTAATGACTATAACAATTAAACAAAAACACCAGAAGCAAGATGTTGATATTGAATTGCAACAATCTTGAACCATGAATTTCAATGGTGGAATTACTTGATTTACTTAAAAAAAATAATTCTAAGGATTTATACAGTCAACTGAGAGGTTTTTCAAAGGAGATATGATATCATATACAGGCAAACAAGAACTTCTTCTATGGGTCGATGACTGGACTACATGGGCAATTGGGGTTTTCAATAGGAAATTTTGGATGTACTTCTACAGAAATGAAGGGCTTATGTAATTCAGGGCTGGGGTTATATGCTTGGTTTAGGATTCAGGAAAGCCAGCTGGATCTCAGGACACTCTGGGCAGATAGGGTAAGGGATCTGGTCACTGCACTCTCTAGGATGGTAAGGTTCAGCAGCCATCGCTCTGTCCTCCTTCTCCTGTCTCCCAGTTTTTTGTGTGTTTCCTAGTACAGTCCCACTTCTATAGCAGAAATTACATCACTAATTTTATAATCTAGGGGGAGTACCCTGTAATGATCCCTGCCGCCAGGATTGGACAGTTTCTCTCTCTCTCTCTCTCCGCTCCCAGTCAGGATTGGATCAGGGATTTTGGAGCACCATTTGTCTTTCCCCTTTATTACCCTGCTTTGTTCTCAGCTCAACATTTTGGCAAAAACTAGTTATGCATTATAACTTCATAATTGTACTAGCAACTGCTATTTGCAACATATTTGTTTGAGTTGGTCATGGGTAATTAGATATGCCGATCGCCAAATCAGTGCGATGTAGCATGGCCATGTGCTACGTTTCTGTTGTTTTCATAAAATGTACAACATTTATGAATATGTAAGTTCTCAAGCATGTTCCTAAGTTCATTTTCCACCTTTTCATCAAATCTCATAATTGTCACATGTTCAGGTCAGCCAGAAACCTGATCTAACTGGCCACTACAGTTCCCAGAGTCGCAGGTGAATGCAATTTATGTCCTTAAAACCGCCTGGAAAATACATAAACAATGGCATAAAATTGAGATTCAGTCATCCTCAGTCTGATGGCTGCGCAAAATGCCTAAAACGAAATAGTCTTTTAATACAAATGAGTGTGTCTGTCAGCAAATGAGCTGGCTGCTTCATCCCCCAGAGCCATCTGTTCCCCTGAGTAAGCCTGTGAACAGAGGAGTTTTATGAGTCTCTTTGAAATTGACAGTTTGCTCTTTGATGTGCGTGCAACAAGAACTCACACCTTTTTGTCATGATTTACCCAAGGATTGCCTTCTTTGAAATCCCTGCATTCCTGCCACCATGTCTGCAGAACAGGGAATTATGACGCCACCCAAACCATCACATTTTATTGCAGGGTTGTTCGAGGAGAGGTGTGATATCCAGCTGGAATTGGAGCTTTTAACTGTGAAGTTTTTGCCTCAGCCAAAACTGTTTTTTCTCGAATTAGTGCCTCTTCACAGATTACAGGAGTTTTGTGGGTGAAACCTAACATACATTTGCTTTGGGCAACCCCCACATCATGTTTCCCTGACATTTTCTGTGTGAGCAGTGATATCTTTTTCCGTTGTGGATTTTTAAAGCTGTTTTTATTTGCAATACACATACAGGCCCGTTTTGCTTTCAATGTTTACAAATCCTGTCTTGCAGGTCACTGGGTTTTTTTGATTTCTCCTTCTTGGGTGAATTTACATTGCTGCTTGTCCATAGATGATGATTGGTAGGCCCCTCACCCCATGGTTCTTTGATTTGACATGAACAAAAAGAAAAAGTCAGGCCGTTTTTGGTTGCAGTGTTTAAATTGTTGCCACTCATGTGAAATAAAAGCAAAAGCCAGGCCGTTTTTTGTTGCAGTATATAACTTCTTGCCATTCATGTGACAGGAAATGCATAGCCAGGCCGTTTTTGGTTGCATTGTTTATATGATGCTGTTCAGGTGAAAGGGACTTCTGTTTGGGGCCTTTAAAGGCACCCCACAGGCGGCTTGGTCCCAAAAGCATGCTTTTGTGAATTTGGTGTAAATCTGTCCAGTAGTTCTTTAAAAAATGTCTGAATAGTAGGTAAAAAATAATTAGTCATATCTGGGTCTGGTCGGTGGACACATTTCCTGGTTCAGGGTCCACGGACACCCCCGCACCAATCAGTATGAAGCGTGATGTTCGCAGACATCTAACGCACCCACTGATTGGATGCTCAAAAATGTGAGGTACATCATATTTACTGAAATGCTTGCCATATTGGATCCTCTGACAGCCACCGGTATCCACGGATAGCGCAAAGAGGCAAAAGTGTGGAAAAAAAATGTGGGGTTATTTTGAGGCTGTTAGAGGGCCTGGAAAGGGTGTGAGAGTGGAAAAAGTTGAGAGGGAACTGTTTTATCATTGCAAAAAAAGGTGTTCAGGTTCCGCCAAGTCTGCTGTCACTTGCCCTGTCCGCAGGCAGCGTGGTGAGAGAAAGTTAGGAAATTATGTTTTGGTTCTTTTAGTGACTGAAAGAGGACCTGACAAAGGTTGGGGCATGGAATAAAGTTCAAAAGGAAGAAGGTAGACAGTTTGTGAATGGAGGTGTATGTGCTTTCTTATATGCTTTAGGAATGGTATCTTTTCACATAGAAAATATCAAGTTGGAGGATGTAAGTCATTTTGGAGGAGATGGAGTGAATTTGACTGATGTCGGAAATCAGATTTGTCTTTTCAATATCCAAAATGCACTGAAACAATTTTTGTGAACTCATGAAATATGTTGGGAAGTATTTTTTAGTAGTTGTAGTAAATAAAAAAACAAAACAGAAGCAAATTAGAAGCAGTTTTTGAGAAAGTTAGAAAAAATAAATATGTTCTCTATAGTATTTGTTAGTTCAGTATATAAAACACTCCAAGAAATACAAAAAGGTACTTTTAAGAGCCACCATTTTCGAACGAAAAACTATTAAAATGATTTTAATTCCCTCATCTCACCCCTGGAATTGTTCAGGTGTCCGCAGACTATCGTACTGTCTGCGGACTATACACGCTGTAAAAAGTCCTGTGTATTTTTGTTTTAGTTCTATTTGTGACTGGAAAAGGGGGCTCACGAAACAACCTTTTTTTGTGTTTCTGGCTTTTATATTTTTGGGGGATTTTGTTTTTTTGTAGGACAAGCGAGGAGGTAAGGTGGGGGAGGGAAGGGAGGGAAGAGGTATCAGCTATAGATATGGAGAGGCAGATGGACAGTGGAAAATGTTGGGCGGGCCTTAAATGTAAGGTAGGGGGCAGCGTTTCTCATACTCCTTGATCGAACCCTCGTGAATACTTTAAAACTGCTGTGCCCTGTAGATCAGTGTGTTACAGTTCATGCAGACAACTATGACCCTCGAAGGGTAAGCATCAACAGTATGGCCAACGTGGCGGCTGGCTGGATCCTCTGCCCCATAGGAGTATGCTGTGTGGTGGCAGGAATAGTTGAGGAAAATGGGGTAGAGTACATTAACCCGCTTCTCCCTGAGTAAGGAGCAACTTTTCTCAGAGAACCCGGGTGATTGGATCTGGTGTGGTGGGCATAGAAGTGGTACTGAAGGAGTACTGCCCATGCTGTCTGTGAGTTAATGTGACCCCACATTCAATGCATTCATAACAGGCAGCCCGAGCCTTTGAGACCCCTCCTACGGTTTTGAAGAACCACCACACCCATGACTGTTCTCAGGTACTGGAGGTAGGCACATGCTCTACCTATTTTTCATATTCTTGGATATCCTCCTCTGCATTACTTTTAGAAAGAGTTATTTTTGGCAGATAATAACATAGGCGCCATGTGTCAAATGTACCCCAATCTTTGCAGAGAGGCGCACGCTGATTGGATGTTTGAAAACGTGAGGCCTGTTATACTTTTTGAAGCAGTGGCCATGGGTAGATCACGGTATTTGTTTGCGGACAGCACTGTGAGGGAAAGAAGTCTGGAGAATATGTTTGGTGTTATTTTATGGACAAAGAGGGCTTGGAAAGAGTGGGGGGTGATATAGAGCTTTATTTATAGGTAAAAAAGCTGTGTAGGTGATTGTGCGTGTACTGTGAATTTTTGTGTCTGTGAATGTTATATGGGTGGGGGGTATGGGTGAGCTTTGTTATTTGACGGTGTATTGTACATATGTGTTATATGGTTTAATTCTATTGTGGCGGTTGTGCCCAGTGGCCAGATTATTGGAGTCATGCCTGTAGGCCGTTCCCCGAAGAATGTGGACAAATACACTCCTGTAATATGTGTATAGTTATTATAGGTAGTGTAAGGGAGTATACCGTATTTGTAATATGGTGAAAATATATAATTGAAGTGTGCATGGTATTTTTCATTCTAGTGCAATTGAGGATAGTGCCACCACCACATCACTTTGTACCTGCAGCGTCTCCCAGGGCCCTACCATATCGCTGTGGCTCTTTAATATGTATCGTGCCTGTCTGGCTCATCTCAGCTGCCCCTTCTCTCCTAATTTCCAGTTGTATGATGATGATACACTTTGCTTGAAACTTCCATCTACTACTTTCTTATCTGCCTCTCTGATACCTGATTGTCTGACCGCCATCTAGGTATGGTCTGCTGCTAATGATCTTTGTGTGAATGCCAGTAAGATGGAGAGTTCTCTTATTGAAACACCTGTGCCCTGTTTCCTTCTTACTTTCCAGCCGCTGTCCTTGAGCTCTCTCTCCTAACCATCCTGTGAGCCCAAATATTTTGGGGTTATTTTTAACTCCTCTCTTTCCTTGACTCCTCACATGTTGGACCATTTCAAGAAGGGACTTTTTGAGCTTCACCTCTTTACAGGAATTCAGCATTTCCTTACATTCCCTCAGAAGCTGAATTTTTTGAGAGTCCTGGTCTTCTGTAGACTGCACGAATGCAACAGCCTCTTAGGCATCCTCCCTCTTTGTTGTGTATGCCCCTTTTAGCTAATCCAGAATAGGACTGCAAGCGATATGCTTGGCCGGAAAGGCCAGGGATAATTTCTCGACAGCTCTAAAATGTCCACAGTGGATTCTTGTGGCTGCAAGAATGAAATTGAAGGTCCTCTGCATCATCCATGCCAAGTCCACGCTATTTGCAACTTTCTGTCCCTACATACTCCCCTGCTAAAGCCTTGTGCTTCTGTAACACCAAATGTCTGCTTGTGAAACGTTTCTCCAAACAGTGAGGGGGAGGTAGATCTCTCTGTTTAGCTGGTACCTTTCTTTAGAACAGTGTCCTTGCCCCTTTTAGACTTTTAACTGGACATACTTAAGTTTCAGAAACTTTTCAAATTTCTGCTTTTGTATTACTCTTTCAATGTCTAAATGATCCAACTACCAGTGAGAGTGGTAGCCAGGTGCCTCATTAACTTCATAGCTTCAAGGCACTATACCTAGATGACACCAGTACCTCCCTCTTTCAGCACTGCACTTGCAATCCCACTGCCTGGTGGCTATGCACCCCACCCTTAGAACTCCTTCGCCCCAGCACTTAGGTAGTGGCCTCCCACATTGGCACCTATTTGCTCTTCCTTCCAGGTCTCCCATCACCACTTGCCCATCAATACTCCCCCTTTCATTCCCCCTTTCATTAATACAATTATCTTACTGCTCATTGCATATGTGCATTTATAGTAGTACTGCGTACAATCTTTTTTTATAAGGAAAGGAAATACAGATGGAACATATTTGTAGATCATTGTTAAGTGACAGTTGATGTGTGGAAGTTTAATATGTTGATAGGTTACATGTAGAGTTTTTGGACATGATTGCTGGGTGGATGTGTGACTGTTCTAAAGCAGGGAAGTGTTAAAAACATAAAAGTGAAAAGGGTAGAAATGCTGTTTTGTGCAATGGTGTGCATGTGCTATCCGTGTGTTTTAATGATGCCCGGTCTGGAAAGGGGACTGCAGAAACCGTGGATAGTTATAAATGTCCATTGATTATGTCATTGTTGTATGCTAAAGAAAAGTATTTGTGACAGAAAATAGTTTCTGTCCTTTTTTTCTTTTTCTCTACTATACAATTGTCCGTTATACCCATTAGCATAGTGAAAAATGCTAATGGAAATGTTGGAGAATCTTATTGAGTCTAACTACTTTATTGAACAATGTAAAGTAGATGGAATCTATAAGACAACTATTTTTTTCTGTGAAAGGTGACTCCTAAAGGAAACTTCTTTTTAGTATTTTTTGATGTTTTTATTTGCATTTATTCTTGTAGGAGAGCCCAGGAAATAATGTGAGGGAGGGACATGAGTGAAGTAGCACCAACCACAGATACCACAGATACAGAGAGGCAGGTGGACCGGGGAACATGCTGGGTGTGCCTTAAAACAACTATATATATATATATATATATGTGTTTTGTGTGTGATATCATCTTTGATGTTGTGGGTGTTAGTCTTAACAATGCACGTAGGTGGTGTGAGTTATGGTTGTTTAGCGTCCCATATGTAGGGATTGTGAATTGTTTTCGGTTTTACTGTGAACTATAACGGCCCAGTAACAAAGTTTTTCCACTGAATATACATATATATATATATATATATATATATATATATATATATATATATATATATATATATATATATATATATATATTACATGGCCACGCTACTGGCCATGTAGTTATGGTTAGGTTGCTGTTTCCATAGGAAGAACACTTTTTGGGCGGCTTATAACATCGCTCTCCCTGGACGGATCCTCACCAAACTTTGCAAAAAAAGTAGTTGGGTCACTCTGAATTTGTTTGAAAAGTTTGGTGAGGATTCGTCCAGGGGGGGCAAAGTTATAGGGGGGGTCCCAAAACTTTTTTTTTTCCCACATAAATAATGGGAGAAAACTTTGCGCACGGCTACAGCCCGAACCGCTGGACGGATTTACACCAAATTTGCGGCAGGAGCAGCGGCCTGGTCCCAAAAGCGTGCTTTTGTAAATTTGGTGTAAATCCATCCAGTAGTTTTTTTTAAAAATGACCAAAATGTAAGGCAAAAAAATTAGTGATATCTGCGTTCGATTCGCGGACGGACTTCCCTGTTCGCTCCGCGGACAGCACCCCGATTGGCCCGTGGGCTTGCGTCATGTCCGTGGACATGCGACGTGTTCACTGATTGGACGGCGAGGGGCGTGGAGCGCGTCAGATTTTCTGTGGCGCCCGCCATCTTGTATTCGCAGTCGACCGCGTACAGCGCAGTGAAACGTGGATAAAAAATTGTATTTAGTGCGGTGTGTTGGTGTGTAAGAGTGTTTGGGGAGGGTGGGGGAGTACGAGATAGGTTCAATGCTTTGTTTTTTTATGTGCTAGACCTTTTTGTTGCGTTCGATTTGTCCGCGGAGAACACAGCTGTTCTGACATTTTGTAAATAAACTAAATGGTGGGGTGTTTAGAGGACGGAGTATGTGTCATTTTTGTTCGCAAGGAAGGTAAAGATGAGCTATGAACATTCACGGTGCACTTAATTGTTCGTAAATACACAAACTGGGGGTGTCCTCCGGACGCTGTCCGTATTGTAATCTGTCTAGTTGAATGTGTTCTAAGAACATTCGCAGTGTCCCGAAATGGTTGCAATTACACAAAATGGGGGTGTTCTGAGAACGTTTTGATAAACGTATGACTGGCGCTATTGACCTGGGTGACTTGCTTTTGCGACACTAAATCATATCTCCCGCAACTAAGCCTGATATTATCAAAGCATTCATATTCCCCGCCTCTCTCCGTGACGTTACAGGGTGCGTCATGAAACGCGCCCAGTCGTCTGCAGTAGTACGCGACTTTACACAGAACCCGGAAGACAACACACATTATGTCACAACACAGCACGCCGCAATTCAGAATATGAAACTGTGATTTAAAAGCAAAGAGCAAGATTGTAAATGTTGTAAAGTACATTTATTTGACATCAAATGTTTAGAGAATATTCAGCAATTTGCATTTGTCTTTGTTGTCAATCCGCAAAAGTTCATGTTGAGACACGCGATGTTACTTTGCGGTACAGAGAGTGTTAGATCAGGTTACAACTCAGTGCGTCACAATTCGGAATATGAAACTGTGGTTTAAAAGTAAACAGCAGGATTGTACACTTGGCAAAGTACATTTATTTCACATGAAATGTTTAGTGCATATTCAGCGATTTGCTATTGTCTGTGCTGTCGATCAGCAAAAGTTTATTTGGAGCCACGCGTTGTTCCTTTGCGGTAGATAGGCTGTTGGTTTATGATAAAAGCAGTAAATGGTCTCTCTGATAATTGGAAGGTTGCTCCAACAACGAGCCATTAGACCACCGTATTGGTTGGAATGTTGTTTGTAGCCGCTAGTACTGCGTAAGGGCATATTGGTCCTTGGCGATTGTCCCATAAAATGGTGAGGGTCATGAAGTTGCATATTTGGACTTGCACCTGGCAGGTGAAGACCCCATCCGCTGGAGTCTGTAAATCGTGACACAGACAAAACAGGGCCACGTACCTGTTTTAAAAAACATAAATTAGTCTCACCAGCCGATCTTCATTAAAAATCATCATTTCATTTATTAGGGCGTGAAACTATTTGCTATCGAGGATAGTGCGACAGAGTATGTTAATAATAAAAAAATAATATGTTCCCATTTATATAGCGCTAAGAAATGTGAGGTATCTAGGCGGTGCTTATTATTAACCACGGTGTGTGGTCCTCATTTATCGACCACGGAAGGATGAAAGGCTGAGTTTGGGCTTGCCTGGATTCGAACTTGCGTTTGCAAGCTGTGCACGGATGTTAAAGCGAGCGCTGTACTCGCTGTGCCACTTGACAGGCTACAGTAAAGTGGCACAGCGAGTAGAGCATTTGACCGCCTATAGACCGGTTAAATTATTTCTATTAACCCACCCTGTGTCGTCTGCCTTTTTCAGAGCCCTCTAAACGACAGGGGATCAATTCGGCGGTGATAGTACGCAGTAGAAAACATTATGCCACTTTCAACGAACAAGTTCAACTTCAGCGGTCTTTAATGCTGCGCTATTGGAATTATATTTGGGATAAAGTAATGTAAAGGGTTACTTACAGTACAATTGTAATTTCCATTGTCTACGAGTGGTGCAGTCACAATCTCTGTCTGTCAAGGTCAAAACACAATACAACCTTATAGTCCGCTTCGTGAGCCTCTCCGGGACCCGAGCAAAAATGAAGCAGCTGACCTTCACTGTGAACGAGCATAAATTCTTACTTTGCAACATTCTGTGTAAAGCCTTCTGTAGAAGTTGGTTGTTGCAAGCCATGTTTGTGTATTGTTTGCGTGATATTAAAAAAAGTTTGTTTAAAGGACGTTATGGTTCTAAGTACAGCCGAAAAACCCCTGAAAATAAGAAGTTATGGTAAGGTATGTAAAATAACTCGCGGCAACACCATGCACTGCTAAGACTAACACCCAGGACATCGAAGATGACATCGCAAATGTCATTGATGACATAACTGATGACATCACATGTGTATGTACTTTTCATGGAATTTGTGTACTAGGGATTTTTATTATAATGTTCTGAAAAAGTGTCAAGGATATTGCAATAAATATCATACCGTTATTAGTGCTTTGCACGATGCATTTATATCAATAAATAGCATTGTATTCTGGAATTCTTTGTGGTATACTGAGCTGCTAATGGAGAAAGATAGCATTGTGTGCAGAGTACAAGATAAAAGTATAATATTTGTAATGTTAATATGTAGAATAATTAAATGATAATTGTCCTGAAATGTTGGAAAATTCACAAAATGGGGGTGTTCTGAGGACGTTATTCGTATTGTGTGATTGCTTAGCTGTATGCAATGAGGGAATGGTACAGAGAGTAAAGTGGACGCCGTCCGCGGACACCGCGGCTGTTCATGGACAGGGCGTGGTAAATACGGGTTTTTCCAGGAAATCGAACATGGAAAGAAGACTGTACGGATCAGCCAATCAGATGTCGAGGTTGTGGATTTGTGTTGAAAGAGACTGTGTGCGGTGAAGATGGCAGAAGTGGAGAAAGTCAGGGTGTTGGTGCTCGGAGACATGTTTGTGTATGGTTTACAGCAGTACGCTGAATGCAGGCATGTTGCAAAGAACTTTGATGTCAAAGGAGTGGAGGTGGTGTGGAGCACTGTGCCTGATTGCAATATAGAGGGAATTGTACATGTTTGTGCGGATATGGTCACGATGAACAGTCCGCATGTGGTAGTTTTGCACTATGGTGCTTTCCATTTGGGCAACGTCAGTGCCCCTACTTTGTTGTCTGATTTGGAATGCTTGGTTCAAGCCGTAGTGAAGATCCTTCCAAATGCGAAAGTAATTTTTTCTGGATTACTACCTAGGGTAATATGGGACAATAGTTCAGTTTTTTGTCCTCAGCAAAACATTGGTAGGTGTGTCATCAACTGAGGCATGTGTGCCTTCATGCTTAGAGCTGGGAGCACGTGCAGTGCAAAATTGTTCGTGCGTTTTTATAACACGCGTCATTGGTGCGGAGCCGCGTGGGCGTGTGCTGAGAGCAGGGCCGGGATCGGCGTGGAGCAGCAGGAGCGGAGGCGGACGCAGGCACTTGCGGGCCGGCAGTGTTTGGCGTGGGCTGCGGAGCAGGATGGGTGCCGAAGGCGAGGAGGAGGAGGCCTCGTCGCCAGTTGTTAAACCCGGATGGGCCTACACAATAAGGACAGGCACACCGAGAGTTCTGGAACACGTCTTCTTTATTCAGCATACAACTTCTTACTGACGATCCGAACTCTCTCCCCCTTACGGCACGCATCACGTGTTCCAACCACGTGACACCGACGCTGTCTCTTAAGGAGACAAGGCCGGCGTGCCAGGTATGTTCTTCTGTAACAATGAGAATATTGATGCCAGTAATGCTGTTAATTTTAAAGAAGATGGCATTTATTTATGTTTTACCGGAAATGCCTTTTTATTTTGGAATATAAGGGTTGCTTTGGAGAAGGTTATGTGAAGATTTTAGGAGTAAAGTAAGAAAAAAAAACAAGAAAAAAAATATAAAATAACAGGTGTCTGTAAAGCATCTGTAAAAAAAGCGAACTTCAAAGGGGAAATGGGGCACACTATTTAAATTTTGCATTCACCACGCTCAGATATTCGATGTGTCCGTGGACATGGCGGTAGTCCGCGGACATGAAAATCACTACGAGGGGGTTAGTATGTTCTATGTTACATGTCAGGGATATTATGGTTAAGTTGTGCTACTAAAAACCTATGAAATTCAGTGAAAAAACTTTGTTAAAGGGACGTTATGGTTAAGTAGTGCTACTAAAAACCTATGAAATTCAGTGAAAAAAACTTTGTTAAAGGGACGTTATGGTTAAGTTGCGCTACTAAAAACCTATGAAATTCAGTGAAAAAAACTTTGTTAAAGGGACGTTATGGTTAATTTGCGCTACTAAAAACCTATGAAATTCAGTGAAAAAAACTTTGTTAAAGGGACGTTATGGTTCCAAGTAAAACCGAAAAACCCTTGAAATTCAGCAGTTATGGTAAGCTAAGCAACCATAATTCGCGCCACCACCGTGCACTGCTAAGCCTAACACCCAGGACATTAAAGATGACATCACAAATGGCATTGATGACATCACTGATGACATCACATGTGCATTTACCTTTCATGAAAAGTATATGCTATATATATATGGCAGTGAAGAAAAACAAAGGGGCGAAACATGTCATGTCTTCAGTGGTGACATCAATGAAATTTGTAAAGGCATCCTTCATGTTCTTGGGGATAGTGGTAGCAGTGCACAGTGCTAATGGCAGGAGTGGGTGCTTAGCCTAACATAACTGATGAATTTCAAGGGTTTTTAGGTTGTAATGTGAACCGTAATGGCAGGCTGGAAAAGTTTTTTTAGTGAAGTGCACAGGTTTTTGGAAGGTCAACTTCACCATAACGTCCCCTTAGCAACGTTTTTTTATAGTGAATATATATATGTATATATTATGTGATCAAGCGCTCAGTATAGAACGAAACACGTTGTTTGCAGGCTGCTAAATTTAGGCTTCCTGCTGTTCTGTCCTCTATGTGCTGCTTTGTGTTGCGTATTTGTTTTTTGCACAATGCATTTTGTTTTTTTTATTTCTGTATTACATTAAAAGACATCAGTAATTGTTTCACTGTGTCTGCAGTGTTTTTTCCGACCTCCTACTGAACCTGGCATTCGTTTCTTTGTGCCTGCGGGAGTGTGATTTGTTTTTTCCTCCCTTTCTTCTATATATATTTATATATATATATATATATATTAAATGGGGGACGTTATGGTTAAATTGCACTAATAAAAACCCATGAAATGTATTGAAAAACAAACTAGGGGAGGAAGAATAGCTCAGGGACAACGCATTTGTCTTGAAAGCAAGGCAATGCAGCGCAACAGAGGTTCATATCCTGGTTCCACGCTTAGAAACCACTCATGGAATTAAGTATGTTTCAATTGAACAATTATACATTTTATTTATATAATAATAGTGCACATACATGGGGCCAATACTGCACATACATAAGCTGGCCTCAGATACACAATTCATCTGTGCACATGATTATCAACTCTAATGTTATTGTCATTTTTTGGTGCTGTTGTTTCATTCTTCCTTACTTTAGTTTCCCTGTATGTGGTTCAACTGTGTATGCATTCTGGGTTTTTATATTTATGTTTTGTACTAACATAAGTATGTCATAAGTTTGAAATTGTTAGCTATTTATTCTACGTTTAACATTTTGCAAAACTTTGATAAGGTAACAATTATTATTTTGCTATCGGAAAGGACCAGATTAAAAATATTGTAATTTTTTGGTATATGCTGCAGTCATTTCTCATGTGTATGTATGTATGTTTAGGTTCCTGTATTAACAAAAACACTTGAATATAATGTTTTCTTTAGATGAGAACATTCTTTAAAACATTAAGCATTAAGTAGTTTATGGTAGCTCTAATGATCACCCTTGACATCTTGTTACCAACATTATAAACACTACCCCTTGTAGGGACTATTCATGAAGGTTTTTTTTTTTAATTTGTGATGTTATCAGTGATGTCATCAATGT
The DNA here is from genome assembly GCF_040938575.1 of Ambystoma mexicanum. Classification (NCBI taxonomy): domain Eukaryota; kingdom Metazoa; phylum Chordata; class Amphibia; order Caudata; family Ambystomatidae; genus Ambystoma; species Ambystoma mexicanum. The sequence goes on from NC_090934.1 coordinate 145,472,198, forward strand.
AATTTGTGATGTCATCTTTCATGTACTGGGTGATTGTCTTAGCAGCGCACGGTGGTGGCATGAGTTATGGTTGCTTATTTTACCATAACTGGTGAATTTCTGGGGGGTTTCGGTTTTACTTGTAACCATAACAATAAACAGTTAACATTAACATGAACTGTCTCCAAATCTTGCTTTCATCAAGCATATAGCAAGTCTTTAGTGGGGAGTATTGTGGGGAAGGGGGGGACTCCTGGACGCATCGATTGCTTCAGGTGTTTGGGGGTCACCCTTGTGGGTTACTAGGTGTCTGCAGTTTAGTATGGTCCAGATGGTGATTGTTCATGGGGGTTTGTCGTCTGAGGGGTATGTTATAGTTCTGACTATCTCCCGCCATGCTTCTAGGGTGGAGCTGGACTCATCTGTGGATCGGGTAACGTTATCCTCCCACGCCTTAGTCTCTGCATCAATCCATCTAATAAGTTCGCTGTGCCAGGCGCCACACCTAGGTCCTGCTGGCTTTTTCCAGGACATAGCGATATGTCTTTTGACCAAAAGGCATAATAGATCCATTAGCTTCACTCGATGTTTAAGTTTGGCCGGTCTGGGATACGTTCCTAGGAGGCATTCCTCAGGAGTCCATCTGTAGTTGGAGGTTCCCGTCTTTTCAGATGTCAGCTTGACTCTTGCCCACAGGGATTGCACTGTGGTGCACTCCCAAAACATATGTATGAGATCAGCTCTGTCCGCTTTACACCATGGACAGTTGGAGCTTGCATTTTTGTTGAATGTCGCAATCCTGTGTGGAGTGAGATATGTCCGGTGTAGGACATTCAGTTGTATAAAGCGGATTCTGTGGTTTCTTGATACAGCTTTAGGGAATGCCAGCGCTCTGGACCATTCCGTCTCCGAGAGTTCTCGACCGGTGTCTGTTTCCTATTTGCTTTTCAGGGTCTCTCCCTTCGGATTGGGGTTGTCGGTGAGGTGTCTGTATATTTGGGAGACCAGTTTCTGTCCTTCTCCTAGGTTATACAATAGTGTTGTAAGAGGATCTGATTCAGGTTCTCCAGGCCAGGTGTCCCATTTGTGTCTTGCTATTTCGCGTATTTTACGATACCACAGGTATTGACTAGTGGGTATTCCATCCATGGTCTGTAGTGTATCAAACTCTTTAAAGGAGCCGTCATCATATAGATCTCCCCACATGTAAACCCCTTTCTTCTCCCAGGCCCTGAGGTGTAGTAGGTCTGAATCTGATCTGCATAGATCCCAAATCATCGGTATTTCTGGGGAGCACAGGTGTGTTTGATTTCTTAGTGACTTTGTTCTTTGCCATATTTGTTTCCCCAGGGTAACTATGAAAGGTGTGTCATTCAGCAGGCGTTGGGGAGCCCAGAGAAGTTCTTTAAGTTGTAGTGGTGAGATCAGAGATTGTAGCAGGGGGGTCTCGGATGTGTTCTCGTCAGCCAGCCATTTGGACACAAAGCTGAGTTGGGCTGCCAAATAATATTTTTCGAAGTGCGGGAGTTGGATTCCGCCCTGGGCGTATTGTAAGACTAGCGTAGAGTGTGCTATTCTGTGCCTTCTCTGCCCCCAGATGAATTCTCTAGTTAAGGACCTTAATAGGCGGAAGAACGAATTCTTGATGTAGTATTGCACATTTTGAAACCTATACAGGAGCCTGGGGAGGACTATCATTTTGGTTATCGAAATTCTCCCCATTGCCGACAGTGGGAGTTTTGCCCAGAAGGACATTGATCTGCGCAGCGCGGGTATTGCTGCATTCGTGTTATGCTCATGCATCAATTGGGGAGTGTGCATGATCTGAATACCCAGATAGCGGAACTTGGTGGTCTGCCACTGTATCTCCAGTGTTGGAAGCTCCTCCAAGCATTTGCCCTTAAGGCCTGATAGTGGAAATAGGCAGGACTTTGCCTTGTTGAACTGGATGCCTGAGACTTTGGAGAAATTGTCAAGGACTTCCATCATAGTTGGGACATTGAGTTGCGGGTCTCTGACGTATAAAAGCACATCATCTGCATAAAGTGAGATTATGTGATCTATCGTCCCTAGCCTTATCCCAGCGTCAAAAAATTGTTTCCGAAAATAGATGGCTATGGGTTCTAATCCCAATATATAAAGCATGGGGGATAGTGGGCAGCCTTGTCGAGTACCTCTGCATATCTCCCAAACTTCTGACACGTGTCTCCCAGTCTTTACCCGTGCTCTTGGTTCGGTGTAGAGTACTCGGATCCACCTAATAAATCATGGGCCGAACCCGAATTCCTTCAGGACCGCCAAGAGCCACTCCCAGTATATGGAATCAAACGCCTTGGTGGCGTCTAGTGATAACAGGGCGTAAGATTCGGTGCTCGCATCTGTTTGTGCAATAATGTGTTGAAGTCTGCGTAGATTCATGGTCGTGTTTCGACCTGGAACAAACCCACACTGATCAGAGTGTACGATGTCTCCTATCTGTCTGGACAGTCTCTGGGCTAGGATTGTGGTTAATAGCTTAACATCTTGATTAAGCATAGCCAGCGGGCGATATGAATCGCAGCGTTCGGCCAGCTTGTTTGGCTTAAGTACTGGGATCACTAGGGTTTCCCTCATGCTGTCAGGTAGGATACCTCGTTCATATATTTCTTGAAAGACCTCGTGTAAGAGCGGTATCAGGGAGGAACTATATGTTTTGTAAAATTCCGAGGGTAACCCATCGCTCCCAGGAGTCTTGGCTGTAGCTTGTGCTTTAATCGCTTCGGCAATGTCTTCTGTTGTAATATCTGCTTCTAGTTCCTCTGCTTGTGTCGGGGTGAGCCTAGGTAGCCCTATTTCTTCTAACGTATCCGCTATTTGGTCCCCAGGTATTTCCATTTCGTGGGAGTATAAATGTTTGTAGTAATTAAAAGTGTCATTTATTTCCTGTTGTGTCTGGTGTGTAATGCCTTGCTCGTCCTGAATCAGGGTGATAGTGTGTCTGGGATGTTCCTTCTTGCAAAGCCATGCCAGGAGCCTACTGGGTCTATCCGCTTCTGTGTGCGTCCTGTTTGTTCTAGTGGTGAAATCGAACATAGCGAGTCTGCTCCAAGCGTCTGAGCATTTCTCGCGAAGTGTTCGAAGTCTGTCCTCGTGCCTTTGTGGGTCTATGGGGTCTGTGCTAAGCCTCTCAATTTCTGCTTCTCCCTGCTCTAGTTCCTTGCGCAGCGATCTTCTGATGCCGCCTGCTTTTGCCATGACTTCCCCCCTGGTCACTACCTTTAGGGTCTCCCATACCGTGCTTATGTAGTTCACGCTTCCCCTGTTCAGTTCTATATAGTCGTCTATCGTGTCCTGCAGTTGGTCTCTGAATGCCTGGTCCATCAGGGCCACCGTTGGCATGCGCCACATAGGGATGGGGGGCGAAGGGCCGGCATGGTTCCAGTTCACCGTTAATGGGGAGTGGTCTGAGATCGTTCTTCCCAGGTATTCTGCTCTCTCCATCTGGGGTAGGTGTTCCCTACCGACAAGGATGTGATCCAGTCTCGTATGGAGGCCATGTGGGGACGAGAAGTAGGAGTAGTGACGTGTGTGGGGGTGGAGTTCCCTCCACACATCAGCCAGTTCTAGTCTGTCTATCAGCGTGTTTAGTGCCGTCGTGGCAGCCATAGTGGTGGTAGGCGGCGGTAGCGACCTGTCTAGTATGAGATCCCGTATACAATTGAAATCTCCTCCCCAGATGAAGAGGCAGTCCCGATGTGGAGTGGTTATGTTGTACATCGAGGCCAAGTAGGCCGGGATGTTGTTGTTGGGTAGGTATGTGTTCATTATGCATAGCTCCTATTGCTCGAGATGTCCCCATACAATCACATATCTGCCCTCTGGATCACTAACAGATTTGGATAAGCGGAAAGGGAGCTGGGGGTGTATCCATGTGTACACCCCTCTGGCATATTTCGAGTAAGCAGTCCCAAATCCCTGTCCTCCCCAATGTTCCTGGAGTTTACCCATATGTATCGCTGTGCAGTGTGTTTCTTGTTAAAGCGCTATTTCAACCTTTTTCCTGTTTAGGTATGACTTAATTCTGTTCCTTCGGAGGTAGGTGCCAAGGCCCCTCACGTTCCATGTCATTATTTTCACGTTCCCTGCCATGTTGTTTTAGGCTGGAGGTCTCTGGTTACAGTGCTCCGGAGGAGGTTTGCCCTCCAGGTGTCCCCTCCCCTGACCCGTTCCCCCTCTTTCGAATGAATGTATTCTGGAGACTTACCAACTGTTGTAACTTTCATCTGAACGGATGAATAACCAAAAACGTTCAACTGCAAACTGCCCCTAGCAGTTGCTTCTAACTTGCAGTGCTCAGGGGCTCCCGAGCTTTCTGGGCCTCTCCAGGCCTTTCGGTGCGGGTGGTGTGTAGGCATTTGGCCTGCACTTTCCGTGAGGGGGTGTGTCAGCGGTGTTTCTGCTCGTGGTTCTTCGTGGTCTTGCCCGATATAGCTATATTCTCAGTGTGGTCCCTTGCAATATCTAGTTAAGCGTCTCATCTTCAGTGTGGGACCTTCCATAGGTGTTCGTTTTGTTATTATTCACTTAGTTTCTATTTGTTCTTCTGAGGGTCCTCTCCGTTGTCCACTAAATTATTGTGTTCCATCCACATGATCGCCGCCGCTGGAGTCTCCAAGAAGGTTGTCTTCCCCTTGTATAAAACTTTAAGGCGAGATGGGTAGAGCAGCATATATTTTATGTTGAGTATTCGTAGTCTAGCCTTCACCGGTATGAAAGAATTCCTGGCTCGTTGGACCGTTGGGGTATAGTCGGGGTATATGACTATTCTGGAGTCCTGTCTTCTAATCTCACCGCCTTCTCTGGAGTGTCGTAGTATTATTTCTCTATCTCGGAAGTTGAGGATTTTCGCTATTATCGGGCGTGGGTGCGAACCTGGCGGGGGGCGCTTTTGAAGAGATCTGTGGGCACGCTCCACTGAGAACCCCTGGGAGAGTTTTCCCACCCCTATTTCTTGTAGGAGCAAGGTTTCTATGAAGTCCGTAGGGTCCGAGCCCTCCATGTCTTCCGGGACCCCTAGGATCCTAACATTATTGCGCCGTGCGCGGCCCTCCGCATCTTCAGATCTCGCCTCTAGCCTCGCTACTTTCATTTCTAGGTCCGTTACCTTTGCTTTCAGGTCTGTGGTATCAGCGACGTTGTCTCGCAAGGTAGCTTCATTTGTGTTCACTCTTTCCGTTAGGTTACGGGCATCTTGCCGCATGAGCTGCATAACTGACCTTATCTCTTCAATTTTTGTTTCGATAGAGGTGCGTAGTGCTGCGATGGCTTGTAGGACTAGTGTATCTTTAGGTTCCGTTTCTGGCTGCGGTGGCGCCACATTGGGATTGGGGTCCTGGTGTAGCGTCTGCTTGGGTCTGACCGTCGTGTAGGAGTCCATTGTCGTTGACGGTATTGACTTTGCTTTGGTTGGGGACATCTTTGTATTCAGGTCCAGTGTACTGTTTTCGCAATAGTTGATTCAGCGGACGACACTAGTTAGGCGGGTGTCCTACCTCTCAATTTCTGCAAGGAAGAGCTGTGCTGTGGGTGTTGCTGGTCTCTCACCCGGTCCGAGGTGTTGTCGTGGGTCAGTTCCACTTATAGGTTCTTATGGCACCCAGGGTGATGCTTGTGGGGTTTGATCTTCGTTATTTGTGTCCACCTTCTCAATTGCAGCGTGGGGATGTTGTGTCACAGGCGGTATAAGTCTCTCACCCAGCCCACGGCGAGCAAGCGATCCGGCGCGGTATTATCAGCACGTCTGCCCACAAGGTGGCCTCGCCGGGGCAGGGGAGGCAGGAGCTGTTGTCTGTCCCGCTCCTGGGTCTGTCCGTAGTTGTGTACGAGGGCAGGGAAGGGGAATCAAGTCCGGGACTCACCCCTTTGCTCTGCTGGCCTTTGTGTGTTCCCCAGTCTATGTTTTTTCCCCCCGGTGCCATGCGTCTCTCGAACTCTTCATCTGGTTCTGCGCGGCGGGGATCGCAGTATTGTGTCTCCCGTCTCACGCCGACTGCTTCCTCTGTCCGGGCAGGATCTTCCTAAGTTGCTGACTGGCGAAGGAGGGAGCCCGCTTCCACGGCTTCCGTTCGTCCGGGAGGCCGCCTCTTCTTCCTCGTTCGCACTCTCGTGTTGGACCGTGTGTTGCACCACCGGGTCCTCGGCTGATCTAGGGCAGGTCGGCACCCCTCTGCAAACAGCGCGAGGGAGGATCGGACATGAGGAGTTCCGTGTCAGTCGATCGAAGTCCCAGAGCCGCATTGCTTGGGAGCTTCAGTTCCCCTCCCCCATTGATACAGTGGGGACCGCCATCTTGTAGGGCCAAGGGACGCCTCTTCTCTGGTCTCGTTTTTTGGGTTGCTGGGCCCGGTTTTTCTTCGGAGCAGCTGCCGAGTGTTGGGAAGGGGTCCCTCTGTTCAGAATCGTTGTTCTGGGCTCACGCGAAGTTATTTAACTAGCGCGATTTCACCTGTAGCAGGATCACGGGCAGGAGCTTCTCGAGCTCGCGTCCTCACGGCATGCACGCTTGCCACGCCCCCCTAGTGCAACTTAACTATAATGTCCCTTTAACAAAGTTTGTTCAATGAATTTCATGGGTTTTTATTAGTGCAACTTAACCATAACAACACTTTAACAAAGTTTGTTCATTGAATTTCAGGTTTTTTTCATTAGTGCAAATAAACCATAACGTCCCTTTAACAAAGTTTGTTCACTGAATTTCATGGGTTTTTATTAGTGAAACTTAACCATAAAAACACTTTAACAAAGTTCTTTCTTTGAATTGCAGGAGTTTTTATTAGTGCAACTTAACCATAACGTCCCTGTAACAATGTTTGTCAGTGAATGTAATCGGTTTTTACCAGTGCATCCTAATTTGCTACAACTTACTAATATAATATTTAACCCAAAATAGCAAAATGTTGCCCCAATTTTGAAAGTTTCACCTTAAAACGGTGCACGATGACATGTTCACAAATGGAGTCTGCACTTCGCGAATGAGTCTGTGCTTCGAGAACAGTTCAGAACTGCATTTTTCAGCTCAAATAGGAACTTTGAAGCTCAAAATGTACCCTTGAAATGCAAAACAAGATATACCACCTCTCATAGTAAGTACTTAATTTGGTTGCGTAGCAATCTCCTACACAGAGTAACACATGTCAATTTTTATTACAAAATCTTTTATTTCATATTTTACATAGAAAAACACAGTGAATTTAAAACAATTCAAATTAATAGCTCCACCATTGTTCAAAAGTGAGCACACACACACACACATATGTACCCTACATTCCAATCATTCAAACCAAGCCATAATCATTCACATACTATATCATTCATACTGTGCAAATTGATAACATTGATGAAATGTACCATTGCACAGATCCAGCACCTATCATTACTCATTATCCGTTAACAATCTAGAACACAGCACATACTTGGAAGAACATTAGGACAATTGCTATTTATCTTAGAAACCACCAACAGCTGGAGGACCTACACAATGTAAGAGGCGCAAAACTTCAAAAGACAATCAAGAACACCAGGAAGATGAGGTAGAATAATTGCCTACCTCTAGCACCCAGAAAGAATCATGGGTGTGGCAGTTGTTTACCACTGTTGCAAATGTACCAAAGGCTAAAGCTACCAAAGCGCAATGCACTGAGTGCAACATTGTTGCAGACAACATGTGCAGTCCTCCTAAGGGAACACCTCCATGTGCCACCACACCCAATCCAACCACCACAATGCTCTCAGAAAGGCTGTTCCTTCCTTAGGAAGTAGAAGGCTGTCATCCTCTTCCTCAACCAATGCTGTAAACACACATCCTACTTCTGTGGGACACACAATCCCACCAGTTACCTTGCAAGCAATACAATATGCTGTTGATCCATATCTTTTGAAAACAACAGTACTCTGTATATACTGCAACACACCGCTCGTCAGGTGGGGGGTACAATTTCTAGCCTATCCTGCGAAACAAAATAAAGAAAAGAAAAATCATAAAAAAGGTTCCTTAAGGAAACCACTTTCACTGTTAAAAAATAAAACACAAATTAAGCTGGTAGACTCCATCTAATTTACATTTTTCAGTAAAGTAGTTAGATTCAATAAGATTCACAAACATTCCCACTATCATTTTTTACTATGCTATTGGAAATAACAGACGTTTTGCATAGTACAGAACAAGAAAAAACACAGAAACATATTTCTGTCTGGAATTCTTCTCTCTAGGATACAATAAACATAATCTATTGCCATTTATAACTATCCACAGTCTCTGCATTCCCCTGTCTAGCCCATGGCTTATTAGAAAACCTAGATTACACATGCCCACCATCACACAAACTGCCTGTTACTCTTTTTACTGTTATGTTTTTAACACACACTCATTGCCTGCTTTAAACCATTCACACATATATCCACCATTCACTTAAAAAACTTGAAATATGCCCTATGAACATAGTAAAATTCCACGCACCAACTGCCACTTAACAATGTTCTACAAATGTTTTGCATCTACATTTCTCAAACTTATAGCAGTACATAGTGCTCCTATAAATGCACATATGCATTGTGCTGTGACAGAAGTGCATAAATAAAAGTAGTACACAGATGGACAAGTGCTCAAGGCAGCCCAGAAGGAAAGTGCCAAAGTATCCCAAGCTGGGAGGCAACTAGCTAACTGCTGAGGCAGAGGCGTCTCAATGATGGGGTACATCTTAAATGTAACATCCTTTTAACAACATTTTATAGGTCAATTGAATGTGTGAAAATGTTTCTTACTGTTACATCACTGTATATGAAATAACTATAAACCTCTTTAACAAACATATTTTTTGCAAATGTGAGTCGTTATCAGTAGCGCATAACCAATAGACAAATCAGAGTAGACATTTGTCCTTGCTGAAGGCCAGGCCCTATGCCCATGGCAGAAAAGTAATATCACTTTTTTTTGTGCTTACATTTTCGACAATTTCATAAAAGTAAAACACAAGGCAGATTTCCAAAAGCATCCTTTCAGGTCCTTGCTGATACTCCTCGCACAACTTTGCTGCAATCCTGTAAAGCACTCCGGGCTGCAGCTGCAAGCAGTGTTTTTTTCCCATTTAAACCTACAGCTTCGGCCATGCCGGATGCTCGCAACTTTGCTGCAACCCGATCCAGCACTCCGGGCTGCAGTCGCAAGCAGTCGCAAGCAGATTTTTTTTCTCAGTTGCACCTACAGCTTCGACCATGCCACATACCCCAATAAGTAAGTCAAATTAGGCATTCTTACTTGCCAATGGCCAGCACCATTGTCCATGCACCAAACTTCTATCACTATTTTTGTGCCACTGCCCATGGCAGAAAAGTTATGTCACTATTTTTTGTACTTGTATTTCCACACTTTCAAAAAAATAAAACACAGGACAGATTTTCAAAAGCATCCTTTCATGTTCCTGCTGATGCTCCTCGCAAAGGTTTGCTGCAATCCAGTCAAGCACTTCGAACTGCAGTTGCAAGCAGAAATTCTGTTCCCATTTCAACCTAGAGCTATGCCACATGCCCCAATAAGTAACTCAGAGTAGGCATTTGTCCTTGCTGAGTAGGCCAATTGTCCATGCAACAAACTTATGTCACTATTTTTTGTGCTTACATTTGGACACTTTGGAAAAATAAAACACACAACAGATTTGCAAAACCATGCTTTCAGGTCCTTGCTGATGCTCCTTGTGCAGGTTTGATGTCATTCAGTACAGCACTACAGGCTCTAGCCACAAGCAAAACATATCTTCACATTCAAAGCTACGGTTTGGCCATGCTGCATGCCCCAAGTAATTGCAGGGCACTAGAATGTGTAGATTACTGCACTTCATCTCATACTTTAAACAGATTACCCTGCTGCTGGTGATGGGGTTCTTTTGTGAAGGTGTCCTTCCTTCTTCAAGTGTTAGGAGAATGAGCCCTGTTCACCTCAGCATTGAGTTATTCAATACGTAACTGTTGTCGTAATGAAGCAGTCTTCAAAACCATTCTTTATGCTATATTTATTGTTAGAAGTCAGCCGACATGTAATTTGACTCTCTAGATTGTGAGCCAGTCATTGATGTGAGGTTGGGGAAATGGGTCCAGCATTCAATCCCCATATCTAGTCCTACTATGGTCGCAGATAGGGTGGATAATGATTTCAAGGGGTGAACTGGTGACCACGTAGGCACCTGGTTTGGCATGCTTGTTAATTATCTGCTGATTAGAATTGTCTCGGAGTGTATGCAGTGATAGTCACAGCGATCTGTTGATGAAATCATGTGCAACACTTCAGGTTGTAGCCACGGGCAGAATTTATTTTGTCATTCAAATCTATCCCAATTTTGAAAAACTTCACCAGATAGGCAGTCCCTGGTGGTTACGGCCAGGAGTCATATTTTCCAAGTCATGGCCTCTGGTTCAGACAATCTGTTCACTGCCTATTGCCAGAGGTCATGACTCGGACAATCTGACCACTTCCCATGGCCACCGGCTGTACCTAAGTCACCAATGGTATATCGCTTTTTTTGTACCTACATTATTACACTTTTCAAAAAATAAAACACGGTCTCATTTGCAAAACCATGCTTTCAAGTCCTTGCCAATGCTCCTTTCACAACTTTCCTGCAAATCCATCCATGTTTTATATTTTGAAAAGTTTCAAAATGTACGTATATAAAATAGTCATATAACTTTGCTCCCAGTTGATAAAATTCATTCACACTTTGCAGAAAAAATCAAGGTGCGGTCTATAATCTTTCTAAATTCTTTTGTGCAGATTTGTTAAATGGCAGCAAAGTTATAATCCATCTAAAAATGTTGTACCCCCCTCTAATTTTGCCCCCTCTTCAGAAAATCCCAGACTTTGCAGAAACATTCAAATCTAGATCTTAAATTGTTTTGCAGACTTTTGTGCAGAATTGTGAAACAGTACTACATTTATAAGCCTTTCAAATATTTTGGGACCCCCCTCTAATTTTGTTCTCTCTTGGCAAAACAGCAGCAAACCATGAAGAACCATTCAAGGTCAAATTTAGACTAATATCACAATATTTCATATTGTTTCATTGAGTAGCGCCAAGTTATACGCCATCCAAAAACTGTTTTTCACCAATCCTGTAATGCAAAAATATGTTTGGATGGCTCCGAACATCTGATGTCAGGGATAGAGGCATGACCCGAATTGTTTGCGAACTTCAGAGGTGGAAAATCACCCTTTTTTGGCTTTTAATTGCCATATCCCATCCCATCCTCAGCACCTCTCACCTCCCCAGAGATTGTTTCATTAGGTTCAAAAGTGCAATGTTGTGTTTTTAATATGTTTTTACTGCAATATTTGCAGACAGTGAATCCAGCATGGTGGCCATCTCCCAAAATGATGACGCATTTCATGCTTTTTCACCATCCAGTCAGTGGGTGTGTCCAATGTCTGCGGACAACACGCCAGGCCCTGATTGGTCCAAGAGGGTATCCGCAGACCGAATAGAGAAGTGAGCCCATGGACCAAAACCAGATATCTCTATCGGCCATTTTTAAATAAATACTGAAAAGATTTACACGAAAATGTACAAAAGCATGATTTCGGGACCGAGCTCCTGGTGCAAATTTGGAGAAAATCCATCCAGTGGTTTGGGCTGTAGGTGTGAGCACATTTCTTTTTCCATTTCATCTATGGGGAAAAACTCAAATATTGGGACCCCTTATATAATTTGTATTTATTATTAATGTGTTATAGCTTAACATAAGCTTTTCACATGACATAAAAAGAAAAAAAAATTTTTTTAAATTTAAGAGAAAATAGTGAGAAGATAAAAGGGAATTAGATTTGTAATAATGTCCTAACAAAAACAGAGAAAAGAGAAAAAAGGAATAAGGTAAATTTAGATGAACACAGCATAACCAGAGATAAGGAATAGAAATGTCAGAAGAGTATATAATTAATATCTTACAATCAATAACAATGAATTATATTATATCTCATACATGTTCTAAAGAAGGATTCTAAAAGTAGTTACTAATGAAAACATATTATTAGTTTATAGCTAAAACTCTAACCAAAGAATTAGTATGCATGGGCTGCAATTTGTCTATATACTTATGTCCAAATATTTCTCTACATTCATCCACACATTATGCATAGCAATGTAGAGTTTCAGTCCTCTTGCATTAATGGCTCTTAGTCAAAATTCACTGCTATTAACGTGGTCCAGTCTGTGGACAAAGTCTGCATAGTGTGTTGTATATACTTTTAGCATAGCCGGGCACCTGGTGAGGACATGTTTGCCAGTGTCGGTCACCAATCTGTCTTTGCACAATCGACAGAAACGCTCGGATAAGATGAGGTTGTTCTTGATCCCACTTATGGCCAATACTGGGAGCTGGTCAATCCTTAACCGGAGAATGAATCATCTCAGGCGTGGCGAGGGGCAAAGATTCAAGTATGGTGATGGTTTCTTGAAGGTATAGTTCATATATTGGACACATTTATAGCGCTTTAGGCCTTCCAAATGCGCATAGTTGTTAATCCAGTCATGTAGTTCTGATTTCTTTGATAGCGCTCTATGAGAGGAAGCTGTATCCTCTCGTTGTCTTTGAGTCCAGCCAATCGCTATAAAATAACAATTCATATGCTTTTTCATAAGTAGATATGAGGAGGCTTTATTAATTTCACAGTGAATAGCCGCTAACAAAAGATTATCTGTATAAGGTGTCGCATTTAGATATAATTCAGCTCTTTTTCTGAGTACCTGGGATTTCCAGGAAATGAGGCCCAGTTCTAATCTGAGGATGGACATGGGGATACAGCTTGGAAGAAAGAGTATTTTTTTCCAGTATTTACCTTCAAGGATCTGTAGCCAGTCCATGTCCATTAGTTGCAGTGCCTCAAGGCCGTATGTAATCATTGGTGCTAGCACCTGAAGGTAAAGTTGTTGTGCTGCCCAAATGGTATACCCACAGTGGGATGTAGAGAAACGATAGATCAGGGCTGTCACTTGGGCTGCTCTCGTGATTCTGGCTTGTACACAGATATCAACACCCAAGTATCTGTAGTATGGAGTGTAATGAATTACAGTCCCAAGGATGTTGAGGCTCACTCGTGGTATCTTCTTGGAGCTGAATACTAGGATCTGAGTTTTGTTCAAATTGATTGCCAGACCATTGGTTTGAGTATAAGACCATAGTGCCTCTGCTGATCTTCGAATACCACTGATGGTATGGTCCATGATCACTAGATCGTCTGCATATGCTAGGACCCAGCAATGTGCAGTGCCAATCTTGGGGCGGGGGGGGCAGTTTTTTTCCAGTGCAAGTATTTTGGGTATATCATGGTCAAACAGGTTGTATAGTATTGGTGCTGTAACGCAACCTTGTTTCACTCCTCGATTTTGTATGATCTTGTTGGTCATGTTCCCCTTGTTGTCTAACTTCAAGGAGACTGTGGTGTTGTAACGTAGGAGTCTGAGATAGTGTAGTATTCCTTTGGGACAACCCAAATTCTCCAGTTTGGACCACAGTAACTCCCTGGGGACTAGATCAAAAGCAGCCTTAAAGTCAATTAACAGAGGATATAAGGGTGGGTTGCCTGGTGTTCTGGCCTTGTTGTGAAGGATGTCCATTGTAAGCAGATTGTGTGTTGTAGAATATACGCTCCTAAAACCGCACAGTCCTTTCTCTATCTGCCCATGTTTGTGGCTCATGTAGTAAATATGCTGCAATAATTTGCCCGTACAGTCCAACATAGATAATAAGCGGTAGTTGCCAGGGTCCGTGCGGTCTCCCCTCTTATACACTGGGACCAAGGTTGCTGTCTGCCAGGATTCAGGAATTTGCCCCTCCTTCAGAATTTTTTCAAAGAGCATCTTGAGTACCTCTGCCCAGTAATCAGGATTGCTCTTTAGGATGACATTTGCTAGACCATTGGGTCCAGGAGCTCTCGATGTTTTGAGCTTATTTATCCTGGCTATCAGTGATTCAACTGTCACTTTAAAGGGAGCTGTAGGGTGACCCAAGATATATCTCTCTTGTGTCTTGACTTGGGCCGTATGGTTGTGGGTATTCAGGAATTCCTCCCACTGGATTATACCAATTTAATTTGTCAGGGAGATGTTGGTGTCTCCCTGTGCCGTGCTCAGCAATCCCCATATGGATCGAGAATTACCTGTGCAAAGTGTTTGGACTGTTGTTTGCCATTTAATTAATTTTGTTGTATAGCGTTTCTGCCTGAGCCATGTTCTGTAGTTATTTTTCAACTTTTTACTTGATTTCAGATAGTTATTCCATGTAGTAGATGCTTTACGTAGATTTCTCAAGTTTGCTCTTAGAGTTCGTTTCGCATCTCTGAATTCAATATCGAATATATTACTAGTCTTAACTTCAGGAGCTAGCATATTTATTTTAACAATTGCAAAGCAATGTGAAAATGATTAAATCCATTCTTCAATCTCATTGCTAGTTATAGCTAGGAGCTCAGCACAACCTATATTGGGCTTATCAATTGTCTATTCTGCAGCACGTTTGATATTTTATCGGGCCACCGAATGTTAGAGGAGGTGTGGTTCGTCTTCAGTTCTCCGACGGATCTATGCTGCACGTGCTGTACCATGTAGTTGAATGAAAGTGTGAGTGTAGCATGATCACTCCAATCATTATCGTTAATCTTCATATCCGTGATCCAAGTGGCCATAGAGGGACTTACAAACATGTAATCCAATGTACTTCTGGAGTTGGTGTTTCCCCATGTTGGTTGTCCCGGGTAATCACTGATAGTTCTGCCATTTAGGATTTCTAAATTCCATGATTTGAAGAAGTTGAGCCATAATAATCCCTCAGAGTTCGTACATGTTACAACTTGCCTATGTTCATCAACAGGGGATTATTAGTTGTGCTCACTTCTCTGATTAAATGGCAGTTGAAGTCACCAGCAAATATTACCAGATTTTTCTTTACATCTGTCATCCAGCAAATCAGTAGATCATGACAGGCTTCCTGGATACATTCTCTGTGGGAAGTTTCAGGAGGATTATATATGTTAACCAGCAGTATTTGCTCCACTTTCTCTTTTCCAGGGAGTTCCAGTTCCACCGCTAACACAAATTCGTCCATGTTCGTATAGATACCGGTGGATCTTAATGGATTCCAATAAGTAGACCTCCATGTGGTCTTCCCCTTTGCCCCTTTTTTGCCAGTTCCTGATGTATGTTGTACCCATTTAGCAGAACTTGAGAGGTAAGCCACGTCTCCTGGAGGCATACACAGGTTTGACCGGTTAATAAAGGGATAGAGCCATCAGGCGATATTAAATGGCTGAATCCCCTACAGTTCCATGATGTTACGGTATGATCTCATTGTCTTAATGTTAGTGCCGGCAGGGACTCCGCTAGCCATTTGAGAACCTTCTGTTCGTCAGCCATCTGTACTGAATCGCCTTTTGGTAACTGTGGTGTAATACTTTCTTCCATTTTTGGGTTTGATATCTGTGTTGGCTATTGTGGGTCTGTCTTGTTGGGGTCAGCATCTATTTCCATGTCGGCTTCCCTCAGACTAGTTTTAAAGTTACGCAGCAGCTCAGCTGTGGCTAGGAACTTGCAGTGTAATGCCGATGTACTAGAGTTCTTGACGTTCAGTGGTTCAACAAATTCAAAATCCTCGTAGGACTCTCAGATGTGAAATAGAGTGCAGTCTGATCATCAGTGCTGATCTGGTAATCCAGTCATACTTGCTGGTTTGATTCAAATTTTTAATAAGGCAAGTTCTTCCGCCTAGGGGCACTATAAAGTTACCCTTATCCTCAGCTGGCTCTGATGTGAATGGCGGAGGTTCGTTATTCAGCGGCAATGAAATATCCGATACATTATTTGTGTTGTTCTGAAGTGAGTTCGTATCCTGCTCATCTAAACAAAGAGATGGCTCTGGGTCCACTGCCACTACTGGATAAGAGGTATTACTCTTACCTGTAATGAGCCAGCTGGTCAACTTACCCTCTTTTCCTGCAGTGCGTTTAGGGGCACGTGCCGCTGTACATTTAACTTTTCTCTGCCCCTTTTTGGGCGTACTGCCTTCAGTCGGTCTAGAAATTTCCTCCACAGACTCTGCTGTATGCGGTAATGTTATTGTTGCAATTTGGCGCTTACTCCTTTCAATCTCTCTTTTGGTCAAGCGTCTCTGTTTGCGTGAAAAGTAAAATTCCGAATTATTTATAACATTTGAGTCCTGATCCCTAGGTTCAGGGCGCTCTGGGATGTTAGCATTGCTTTCCTCCAGCTCAGGCTCTTTCTGTTTTTTTTTTCTGTGTCTCCTGTCGACAGTGCAAGGGTGACGTCAAGTATCTTCCCACACATCTTCAGCAGGATATTTACTGCAAATTGCAAGGACGCAACAGAGGCTTGCAAATCACCCAGGGCCTCATTACGACCCTGGCGGAGAGGGTATTACGCCAGCGTAATGCATGGCGTACCTCTCCGCCCTATTACGAGATTCCTTACCGCCATGGAGATTTTTCCGCCTGCTTTTTGCAGGCGGAAAAATCCATGGCGGTAAGGGACCTTGTTGTTAATTACGCCACCGTAATCTACGGTGGCGTAATTAACGCCTTCCCCACTCCCATTATACCCTATGGGGCAAGAATGGGAATGGGGAAGGGTAAAATGGGGATTGGGGATTTACCGCTCCGCCTGGGTCGGAATGGGGCGGTAAATCCGCCAACCTCCATGGCGGTATTGGCAGCTTAGCGCCATGGACCATGGTGCAAATTGCACCATGATCCCCGCCAAGGTCGTAATGAGGCCCCCAGACTTGTACAACTTTCTCCTTGATCACTGCTGTTTTCTGGTTCCAATGAGTCTAAGTGTACGTCCAGATTGGAGGAAGCAGATAGTCTGTTAAATGCTTCACGTTGTGTGTCAATCATCTGATGTTGATAGTTATTAGTCTGATTTCCCATGTTGCTTCCAGGTAGATAGGCAGAGGTCTAGCAGTGAATTATTATCGATTACACTTTCCCCTAAACCCGCTGAGTTGTTAATCATACTATGACTGACTGATTCCTTCTCCATAGTTGGTGGTAAACTTATAGGGTTAGGGGTACCTGGAGGTGGGAAAAAGTCAGTAATGGCGCCTTTTTCCATTGGTACAGGTTTAGTGCCCTTATACTTATTCAACTCTATTGAAGGAGTCTTGCCCTTTTGTTTTCGAAGGTTGTACCTTGTGGCAGAACACTTCTTGACTGTTAGCATAATGTGTCTTATCCTTCCCCTCTATCAGAGAACTTGAAAAGATAGGGGTTGAATGAAAATAAGACAGCCAAAATGAACCCATCAACAACTGGGGTCCCGGTGCCACTGCTCCACACCTATTTATCATAGGCACAGCATTCCCAGTACTGGCACAGTACCTGTAGTCTTTGCAAGCAGCCTGCTGCTCCACTACTGGGCAGCTCAAACACAGTATCAAATATCGCCTATTTCTAACCAGAGCAGGCACTATATTAGCAGTACCCACCCTATGCCATTATAGTGCTTGTCAAATATGCGGGTGTCCCCACATTCCGCTGTACACCCCTCAGGCACCCCACTGGGCAAACCCACACTCCTATGCTCCCAAGCGGGCTCACCTCCAAAAGGCCTTCAGACTAGCCCAGTGAGCTGCACTAGGGTATAGTCCTCGGGAGCATGAGAGGGTGAAGGAGGGGGGAGGTAGAGGTGAGAGGGGGGGCAGTGGGGTAGTATTGCTGCCTTACCGCCTGTGTCCTTTATTCCTGCCACACTTTGTAGTAGCAGCTGAGGCAATAGCGGCAATAATAATAAATGTCGGCAATAACAGCCCTCCACGGCTCTTCACAGCTCCCATGACTCCCCTGCCAGCAATTGCCGCACTCCGCACTCCACGCTCCGTGGATCCGTGGGTGCGCGAATGTGAATGCGGGTGCCGGCTGGCGGCTAGCGGGTGGGCGGAACTAGGCTGACGAGCGCTGGCGGGGCGCTGGCGGGTGATGGTGGATGCTGCAGTCGCTGCTGCAGGCCCGTACGAAAATGCACGGTCACACAGATTCGAGGAAAGGACCTCGGCTACGTGAAATCGCTTAGGATCGCACACTGACAACACAAGCCGACTCAAGCCGCACCTCGCATGGAGTCAAAGAGACAGAAATGGGCCGCCTCCGAGTCGAGTTGTTTAGACCCCCTTATAACTTTGCCCCCACGCACAAAATCTAATCAGACTTTGGATTCGTCGAGGGGGGTGAAGATATAAACTGCCCAAAAAGTGCTCTTCCTGTGGATTGAGCAACTTAACCATAACTACAGGCCCGCTACCTCAGGCACTGTAATACTTAAATTAAACACACCGTCTTCAAAAATAATTAAATAAAAACAACACTATACAAAACCCACCCCTGAGGAAAGCACACAGAATATGCACAGATGGAAAGTTGTAGCTCTCTGGGTAATAAATGAGGGGTGCAAGGCAAGTAAAGACCACAATGTCCTTTACAGGATTTGAATGTCTGCGCAAAAAGGAATTAAAGGTGACCTAACCAGACAGCAGGGCCAAACACTACAGCAAGCGGGCAGTTATTAGCCGGTAAGATAGCTCATCCGGTTGAGCGCTCGCTGCTGTGATCTGTAGGTCGCAGGCTCGAATCCCAGCAAGGCCAACTCAGCCTTTTATCCTTCTGAGGTCGATAAATGAGTACCAATTTCAGTTGGGTGATATTGTATGTAAATATGTGCTCTGTAAAGCACTTTGGATTAAGGCACTATATAAATAACACATCATTATCATTAATAGTCACTAATATCTCTCTGCTGTTTTTGGGGGCTCAACAGAGTCAAACCAGGGTTCTTAATGCGGTGTGAGCCTATAGAGTCAAGTTTGGATTGTAGCAGATAATGTAACCCCAAGAGGGAAGCAGACGTCATGGTAGCTTGGAGCAGTTCAAGGGTGGCATTTGATTAAATGCAGCTTAGAAGGCTCACCAGGATCTATTCGAAGATCGGACATGGTTTGAGTTATGGTAACCGCTGGTTATGGTCAGCGTGGACACCCCAGCTGTTTGAGATGAGGTCTGGCAAAAGAGCGGTTGGTTTAGGCCAACAGGTGACAGGCTCTGCTTGGGAATTGACAGTGTCGAACTGGGGCTTGCTGCGGTTCGAAGAGATGTGCAAGAAAGTGCAGATATTGAGGGCCACCAGGATAGGTTCAACTGTTGAGGTATCAGCGAAGATGCTGGTGACAGGATGTGCTGCTTGAATCGGGTGGTTCGGTGGTTCAAAGGCATTACCAGCAGGTCCTGTTACTTCGAGTGAGTCAAATAAGCTCAAATCATGATTCCAATTGGTTTTATGCAAAGAAATAGGGTTCCTGGTTGTCTTGAATCTCTGATTGTTGTGAATCGCATTACACAAATTACAAGATAAGGTTGAGTTCTTGGTTTCATGCTCCCAAACACAGGGGAGGATTGGCCCACAACTGCAGGTGTCCTTCAACATGGTGATGTCCTGGGTACTGGTGTGCCTGGCAGAGAGACAGGTCTTGTCCCAGCAGCAGTTGAACCTCACTGGTCCCTGAGGATGGTTAGGGGACAGAGCTCCCCCTACCTCACTTTCAGAGGACTTTAGAAAGATCAGTGCTCCAAACGGAAATCCATTTAATTCTTGTGTTTGTCCAAATGTGAATCCACAAAGGAATGGAAAATCCCTTATTTAAAAGGCAAATCCATCAGGTGATTGCACAAAAGCTAGCCTGCTTTAGGGGTCCAATCCCAGTTCTTAGGAAAAGTGGACTTTGCCCTCTGACATCACACCCACAGTGGTTTGTGCTACAGGATTGGGTGGCTGGAGGACAGGAAGAAAAGAGAAGCAAAGAGAAACAAGATGGTGGAACCTTCTTCCAGCTGAAAGAGCTCACTCTTTCTACTCTAATACCACCCTCTTCTCTGCAGTAGAACCAAAGGCCCTTTTGGTATGCAGCACACTGGTTTGAGGGTACTCCTTTTTAAAATTGGTGTGCACTTTGATTCTGGTTCCTGTGACAGCTCGGGCGGATAGCTCAGCGGCAACATGCTCGCCTTGGAAGCAAGACGACACAGAGCAACACAGGTTCGATCCCCGAGTCCGTGCTTAGAATCCTCTGGGTATTAAGTGCATTACAAATAACCTATCATATCGTAGCATCCTGTGGAGGGGCTGTTTCTCTGGAGAGGGTGCTACCTGCCCTCACAAAGGAGCAGAGAGAGGCAACCCCCGGGGCTACAAACTTGGTGGGAGGACCAAGGCCAGCCCAACTGGGGGCAATACAAATAATCCTTTCACAGCTGATCTGAGTTCACAGGGATCATACATGTATGATATCGAAATGAAACAAAAGGCAGCTGTAGCTCTCTGCTATTCTCAGTGTACACCTCGAGACCCCTTGGTCTCCCCCACAAGACCGCTGTAGCTTTGGTTTAGCAACTTCATCCAATGTGCATAATCAGGCTAAAATGGCCGCTGATCTTGTGAACGACCGACAGAGGACCCACTGGGACCTGCAGGAGCCGTCCCATTAGTCTGTGTATCAACCTATGCCCGAGGATCATGTTCGCCGGATGGCGAAGCCGGAAGGCAGAAATGAAAGGCAGCTGGAGCTCACTGCAACTCTCTGTGGCTTTCTGAGTCGAACACAGGACACACAGTCCCTCATAACCCACATAATCTCCTCTTGGCCAGGTAAGCCTGTCGTACCTCTTTGTACGGCCAGTGTGTCTCTATTCTGAATTGATTTATTGCAAACGTGCTCAATTCCTTTGCCACAAGGAGAGCATCTGCCCCGCTCCTTTCCTTCCTGCCCTCACACCATTCTATGTGAAGCATAACCCATCCCAAACCGCCAACATAGAAAAGATGTTAGACCTTCCTGCCAAGCCCACATCTTTCAATGCAGGACCGCCCTTACCTAAAGCAGATCTTCATACCATCCGATTCAATGTTTCAAGAATCCAGACATGCCGAACACAATGCCCTCACTCCCCCATGAGCATCAGCCACCTGTGCCCCACTCGCATTGCATACCTTCACCCTCATGTAAGCAGCCTACGCCCATCGGGTCTCATGACTACAAGGTCACTCACCATCTAAGCCTGCAACGCACTGGCCCCAGCACGGAAACAACCCTGTTCACCTCAATTCCACTCACAAGTTACAGCCTCCAAGCCCTCTTACCTTCAAGCAATGACAATAAGGGCACACCCGCAACCAACCTGCATGATACACCACCACAAAGGGCCATCCACACACCGCCCTAACACAGCCCAACCTGCACAAACCAATCCTGAAGACCTACAGCAGCAACCAGCCTCCCCAGGCCCCAGCTCACATCATTCATGTTAACTTCCTCTCTCAGCCTCTCCTACTGCAGAGGAAGCATAGACTCAGCTCCAGAACCACCTCAGTCACCACCACACACCTCCCTGCACAGATGATGAAAAGAAATGAGCATTTGGGTGAACGCATCCATGCCAGCAATCCCGACAATCTAGATCTCTCCACACAACACAGCAAAGTCAACATGAACACCCTGAAGACCCTGACTAGCATCAGTCAGCCTCCCTCCCATATCCCCAACAACCTCAACTTCAATGCTCTTTTAGAGAGTAGCCTAACCACCAATCCATCCCTGGAGATGCGCCCTGAGACCAACCTGACCACCGGGCCCTCTCCCAGACTTAAACCAGCCCCACTTCCCACACATAACAACCTTGCTCCATCCAAACCTGACCAGCTTCTACATGCTGCCCTCATCAATGTAAGGTCCCTACCAGTGAATGCTGTTGACATCAATTACTTAATCGGCAATCTGGAGCTTGACATTCTAGCCACTATGGAAACCTGGCTCCATGAAGCTTCTGCTCCTGATCTATCCCTAGCGCTACCAGAAGGCTACACTATCATTAGATGTGACAGAATAAACGCTCATGGGGATGGAGTAGATCTCATCCTCAGAGAAAGCCTCCTCATCAAACCCACCAATATGGCATCTGAAGGAAACTATGAATGTCTCACAGTAAAACGTGTTGCAGCACCCTCAGACACCATTACCTTAAATGTCATCTACCGCCAACCTACTACTATGGCCAACTTCGAAGACAACCTTAGTCATCTTCTAGGAAAGAATCTCAAACCCACTTCAAGAGCCATAGTCCTAGGCAACCTAATTCAAGGACTCCACGACGCTAGCAATAACACAGCCTCAAGTACTGCCAACGCCCTCACCAATCTAGGATTTCAACACCGGGTCTCACCCCCGACCACTCCAAAGGAAGAACCCTTGACTGGGCAGCCTACCACAATAACCAGATAACCATCGCCCCCAACAAACCTGTCTCCTGGTCGGACCACCATTTCCTTACTTTAAGTTTCCCGCGACTAAACCCCTTCATACCTCTGCCCTCTTCCTACCCCCTACTTGGGCATGCAGCACCAGAAGATCACTACAGTCTCGTTATCTCCTTTCCTATGACCACTGTCTAGGGAAAACATTGCCACAGCTGAACCTCAAAAACGAGTAGATCTATACTCCAGTACCCTCACTAAAGTTATTGATACCTAAGCACCACTCCTCCATAGAAAGTCCAATCCGGAAGACAACGCAATTCCTGGTTCACTGAGGCCCTTCAAGCACTGCCTTCCAAGAAGAGGCAAGTAGAAGCTCTTTGGAGGAAAAACCCCTCAGATTCCTCAAAACGATAATTTGTTAATCTTGCAAAAGAATATAAGCAAGCTATCATAGAAGCTAAAGACGAAACTTACAATGCCACAATAGCCAGAGCAAATTCTAACTCACAGGAGCTATTTAAAATACTAAGAGAGCTTGAATCCGCCACAAAACCTCCCTTCACTATCCTCAAAGATGAATCCTCAAGTACCAACATCCATGATGCTATGAGAAAAAGAATTGGCCTCTTACAGAAAATAATTGCTATCAAACTTAGTCAAACTAACCTGAGCTACCCTCCAGCCCCAGTTAAACCATTTGCTGACCCGCCCTTCAGATTCAGAACAATCTCAGAGTCAGAAAGTACCAACATCATTTTTGATCTTGTAAACCATAAAACACTCTGCCATCACCTCACATCAGCCACCAACTTTTCAGTAGAAACCAGCCACTGGATTGATTCCTTCCTTGAAGGGAGAACAATGAGATTCTTCTCTGAAACCAACAATGCTGCACCCATCCCTATACCTTGCGGGGTACCTCAGGGATCATGTGTATCACAGTAACTATACAATATTTTCACAAAACTATTATTTTTCCTTTTGGACGACATAGGTATCTCATATATCAACTATACAGATGAAACACGAGTCCTCTTCTCCCTGTCAGGATCCTATGACAATGACTCCCTCATGCTCAACAAAGTTCATGTCACCGACCAGGCATGGATGGCTGCCAACCATTTATGTCTCAATGATGACAAGACCGAGATCCTGCTAGTAGGCTTAACCTCAGTACTAAAGAACCTTAGCACACACTTCTCAGCCTTCATGATAAACGGAATCCAGATCCCTGTCTCCTAGTCGATCAAAACCCTTGGCAAACATTTAGGCGTGTCACTCTCCCTCAACAGACAAGTAAGCACCATTGCAACCTCATCGGCATATAATGCCAAGCTGATCAATGAGGCAAGACAATTCCTCACCACAGAGAGCTGCTTAACCATTGCAAGAGCAATAACGGGTGCTAGATTAGACTATTGAAATGCCTTCTTTGCAGGAATCTCCACACAGACCTTAAATAAGCTTCAAATAATACAGAACAATGCTCTGGGAGCATCCCTCAACCTCCCCAGAAGGGAACATGTCAGAGCCGCAAGAAAACAAGCTCACTGGCTTCCAATCAGAAAAAGGATTATATTCAAAACCCTTACAATTGCTCACAAATGCCTGAGCAAAATGGCCCCACAATACGTGTCACAAAAAATCATGAAAGCACAACCAAACAGGCCAGCAAGATTCTTCCACGCTGGTAAATTAACTACCCAAAGAGTGAAAAGGGCAAAAGGTGGAGGAGTACATTTCCCCTCAGTTGTAGCACACCAATGGAACTCCATGATATGATATGATATGACATATCTGATCTCAGAACACAGGATCTTACTGGGTCTCCCGCAAAGCCCTGAAAACTTGGTTCTTTGCCTAACCACTGCAAGACTCCATCTATCCCCCTTGTGACCACTGACATTTGTTTGTATCTTGTTTTGTCCTGAAGCTTTGTACAAATGTAACTGGTATACAACCACACCCTGATGCCTGAGGACTTAGGTGCTTTACAAATGAAAAAAAAAAATACAAATAAATAAATAAAATATCAAATTGATGTGGCTTGGATACTTATGAAAGATACTCGGGTATGACTTTTATTTTATATTTAATGTGCCACCAGCCTTGCATTCTCATAGTTATGGAGTTTTTGTAACAGGGGTGCATATCTAAAATGCAGTCCCTGCGCTGCAGTGATTGGACTGTCACAGCAGCTATCAAATGGGCACATGTGACACCTGAGCCTGTTCTTGGCCACTGGTGAGCAGGTGCTGCAGCTCAGGATACTGAGCCAGCAGGGCCTAGGTGCACATTATGCTTTTGGCATTGAGCTCTTGAATGAGAGATCTGTTTGGTAGATTATCCTTCCTGAGATGGAATTAGCCTCATCATTGTATTGGTTTAATAAAAATTGAAAAATCAAGAGCTTCTACAACCTTGCCAGATAGCAATACGTGAAAGAGTGACGGTCTAAACTCTGCCAATTGGGGATGGTTTGACCCACTTCAAAAGAAGTGTTGGTGCACCTATGCTACCAATGACGGAAGCCAGCTTTCAGTCATAGAGAAGGAGCAGCAGTTGCAGCTCACTTACCCTGCATCAGTGGTCTTCAAACTGGGGGGCTGGCCCTTACAGGGGGCCCCAAATACTTTCCAGGGGGGAGCCAGAATCTTTAAAAAGGGATTAAGATGATGGTTTTTACAATAAAATATAAGCATATTTCTTCTGCTTATATGTTCTATTAAAAGTGAAGACACGCCCCTTTATGTTCAAACCATCAAAAAATACAGCCCACTAAGGAAAAAGGCCAAAGACACCACTTGCAATGAAAACAACCATTTCATTTGTACAAAATAGCAGTGCATCAGCAAAGAACTCTGCTGCAGCAGAACGCTCTGAGCTCTGTCGGTAACATTATAATCACAAACAATAGGGGATGTTAGGCCAT
The DNA here is from genome assembly GCF_040938575.1 of Ambystoma mexicanum. Lineage (NCBI taxonomy): Eukaryota > Metazoa > Chordata > Amphibia > Caudata > Ambystomatidae > Ambystoma > Ambystoma mexicanum. The sequence continues at coordinate 145,497,440 of NC_090934.1, forward strand.
TGGTCCATCTTCATCTGTCCCTTTTCATCCACATGCGTGTTGCTGGGTTTGTCATTCACGGTGAGATTGGCATAACAATGAATTAGCTATTTGGAAAAACAATGGTCTTTTATTGTTGTAAAAGTGCACCTGGCAAGCACATAGATTGGGCCCAGGGGAGAGAGCTGGGGTCACACTACCCTCCATACTTCACTCACTCCCAAACAAGTCTGCAACTTCCAAGGTCTTCCACCTTCATTTTAGGCTATAATTTGAAACCACCCTGCATCTCACTGCACAAATCACATGACCCAAATGTGAAGCCAAGATAGCCTTGCTTTCTGATCTTAGTGATCGATCGAGGGGTGTAACAGTTTTATGGCCGGTGGCCTGGGTTAGGATGGTACTGTGGTATCTGGGGTCTTAGGATAAATGCATTGTAAAGCTGCATTGTGGGGATCGTTGGGGGCAGAAGGGCTTTGCTATTTGTTGCATGGGAATGTAACTGCCATGAGGCGCTCTGCTCCCTTGTCATGACCATGCAGAGCACATTCTTCCCAGGGCACAAAGGCCTGTAACTTCTAAGACAATGAAGGGTTTATGAATCTCTGAGACCTGCCCAGGGTGGGGGTGATGTCCACATCAAGGCAGGGGCTCTAATGCTAACCCATTTAGTGCGTTTTGCCACGCCTGGGCCTACATTCCGAAATGTCTGCCTCTAACTAAGATGGCGTTCACACTCGCATCTACTATATCATCTCTAATGCATGCACTAATGTGATTGTGCACCCTCCTTCATGTGTACCCCCCTCCATCTGCTCCCTGGATGTGCTCCCTAGCGTTTGTTTCTCAGTCGGTATGGCCTATGGGGGTGAGAAGACACTCTCTCCTTCACAAATCATCTTAATCCTTTTTTAAAGAGCTTGGGTCCCCCCCCCCCCCGGACATCATTTGGGTCCACCTAGAGGGTTCAACGACTAAGCAGGGGGGCACAGAAATACTATTTCTACTCAATGGAGGGGGCTCCGTATGAAAAGGTTTGAATACCTCTGCCCTACACCTTCTCGAGACCTGCTGCAAGGCTCAGTTATGCAGTTATGGTTGTTTGCGGTAGGGTTGAACATCCAAGCTTCACTACTATGACCCATGGAGCACTGCGCCAGAGCAGCCAATATTTATTTTCTACCCTGATTTTATGCCACCATATTCACATTGCGGTGGTATTAGCCAGGAATGCTGGTAATATTTTTAAGTGGGGGGGTATGTTCAGTAGGGACAGAAATCCTTTTTTTTTGCAAAATAAAGTAATTTTAGGTTCCAGTAGGGTTATTTTTAGGCAAGGAAAATATATATTTGGACTGTAAAAACAGAGATAATGTTGCATCTAGTAATTCATGGAACTATGCATTTTTACCTTCAAGTTTCTCTTCTGATCAGGCATTACAAATATTAATGCACGTTCTTGTGATTATGTTTCGATGGTGCCAATGATACAAGCATAACTGTGAAGGTGTGTGGGTGTAGGCAGGGGGCAGGCTTCCAAGTGTCTGTGGTTTCCTATTTTTCTTGAGTATTTTATACTCTCTATATTTTTTGTTGGGATTATTTGCCTGTTTTTAGAGGAGTACAAGTGGCTGGTGCACTGCCTATGGTATCAGTCTCGGGACGATAGCTCAGGGGCAACGTGCTCGCCTTGGAAGCAAGATGGCTTGTTGCACCACAGGCTCGATCCGGGCACGTTATAAATAGCCTATCATATATCATATCATAAGGGCTGGACTGACCTATGGAGCAACAACAGACACCAGTATTGAAAAACCGATTATCTAGATAATCGTGTCGGAGGCGGCCTCTGAGGGAAGTGCGATTGTCGGAGGTGCGGCTTGACACGGCTTGACACGGAGGTGCGGCTTGACACGTTCGACGCGTAGGACGCGTAGGAGGGTCCTTTCCTCGAGTCCTGCATCCCGTTTCGCTCGAGCGTGCGGGCGAGGGAGCGAGGCAGCGAGGACAACAATGCGGGGGAAAGTGCGGGGGAAGGAGAAGAAGAAGGAGAGGCCCCGGTCGTGAGGAGTAGCACAGGCAAGATTACAGGTGAGAGCCTAGCCGCGCCGCTCCGAGTTCTGGGTTTGCTCCGGAAATGTGCTAAATACCGCACAGCGCGGCGGCCACTAAGGCTCCCAGTGGTGCTCGGTCCCCACGGTCCAACTGGTTTTGACATAAAGCCAGTTGTGGTTCCGGGTGATTGGCCCCTTCATTAAAAGGAGCCTTCCTGAAAGAGGTGGTGCGGCGCCTGCAGCACCCCCCAGGAATAAGTCTGAGGGGGTGTACACGTCAGTCCCTCTACCCTGATGGACCTCTCCCCTTGATAGGAGGGGGGGCTGGGATTAGAGGAGACGGTGAGGCACCTATAAGTGGTGCAGTGGAGTAGAGAATAAGCATACCCTACCCTGGCCCGAGTATCCTCGGAAGGAAGATAGAGCCGTACCTGGGAAGAAGGGGAACCTGCCAATATCACCCAGAGACTGAGGGCCTTGGCCTGGGATTCGGGTTTCATAGCCCCCTGGTTGACCGACAAGGGGGTCCACAGGAAAAGGCGGGAAATCAATTTTGCTTCCCAGCGTGGAACGAGGGGAACCATCTCGCCACGTAAACATCAGCCCTCTCTATCACTAGACTGGAAAGCGAAGTGAGCTATAACATAGACATGCAGCGGGGTAGAAGAGCCCCCCAGTCGATATACAATCTACGCAAAAATAAGTGCCCACCCATTAAGGAATCTAAAGAGTGCCCAAAGAAAGGGGGAAAAACTAAAAAGAATGCCAAATATGCCCTACCGGTGGTGCAAGGGGCTATAACTGAGTTTTTTCTGGTGAATCCTCCCCCTGCCATCAACTCCACAGTAAACGAGGATATGGCAGCACCGATACATAATGGTGGCATCTCCTTAACCACCTCTAATTTCGATGATATAGACAACAACTCCCTCCTAGATCTATGTCTGACTATACAGAGAGGGATGCAGGCACAAACTCCTATGAGGCCAAACAGTGCAATAACGCCCACTAAAGATAGTAGCATGAATAGTGTCACAGGGGAACATAACGCTCCGGAAAGGAGCGGACGATTGTCTGCTTCTCCTAATTTAGTAATGACGTCGATGGAGGACGATCCAGACAACGTGATGGAAGATAACATCGATCTACACCCTAGCTCATCAAAGGTAACTGAGCTCCAATCGTCGGTGGCGGCCCTGCAATTTGCCCTCAAGATACTTTTACAGATGTCGGGATGTATCCTGGCTAATACCAATTCTATTACTATGGCATTAGGCTCTAAAGGCCTTCCTCGAGAAGAGGCAGAAATTAATCTATCAGCTGCATTACTCACAGCAGATGAGATCAACGAGCAGGAAGTGGAGATGGAAGAGAGTGAGGCGCCACATGCACCCAATAGCAACAGCATAATTGAGATACCTCCTGAGGCGGTGGATGAACAGGAGCAGGAGCATAGTCTCCAGTCCCCCCTAACATGTAAACAGTGCAGATTGGCAAAACAGGCACTGAAGAATAAGCCAGCGGCAACAGGTGCCCAACCTCCTATATCGGGACCTATAGTAGCACCTGAGACACGGTCAAAAAAGGCCAAGAAAAGAATGGTGAGAGCAGCTCAACGGGCGGCTAGGGCAAAGGACCCTCTGTCAGATTGTCTGATATATGAAGAGAAGGCAACTGAAGTGGACGAAAATGAAGCATTTGTGCTGTGAGAAGAGCCTGACCAGGAAACCAGCATATATACACAGCCGGAGTATGTTCCTGTAACACAGGCTTTAGAGGAACCTGGTGAGTCTCCATCACTGGATCAGAAGACAGCAGTGAATGATACAACTACTAATCGCACCTGCTTCATTAAGAACTTATACCCCAGCTGCAAAAATCCCTGGTTAGTACGCTCAGAGCTGCTCGCAAGACTATATCACATACCTCAATTGCGTGTTTTAAAATCTGAGGACTTTCTTTTCATTGAACCACTTGGGTGCCCTAATCCCAATGTCTCGGCCATACATTGTATCTTCCCGACTACGGCGCATTTAATCAGGAATTATAAAGAGGATCTGATGGCAGTGGACATTGAGATTGATGTGGACCCTATGGAGAAGGGCCCATTGCCTAAACCAGAAGACATTATGCCTTCAGTTCCGGTGGATACTGTGCTTAAAGCTGGCGGGGGGGATAACCCTGCTCTGGCTGAAATACAGCAATCCCTGAAATCACTACTTCCCGCAAATGCTAAAGATCCATTGATGCTTATCATTACTTTCCTGGAACTGCAGAGGCTTTTCCCACCTTCTGAGATCTGAGGGTTCTGTAGACCTACTGTCACAATACAGCTGTATCTGTCTTCAAGAGACATGGTCTCTTGACCCACTATTACCAGACGGTTTTGTTATACATCAAGCGGTGGCTAACGTGGCAGTAAGGGTCGTCCCTATGGGGGGCTACTAACTGGGGTAATGAATTCGATTATGTCTCGTAAGATACAGTGTAAAGCTGAGGAGCAGCTCCTGGCAGTAGAAGTTGAACTTCATGATGAAAGAGGTCTGGGAAGGTACCTAGTAATTAATCTGTATAAGCCCCCAGGAGAACTGACTCGTGATTCGTTACAGGAGGCGATTCAGGACCTGTTGTCTTCCTGGTGGCTGAGAGTTGGAAATGTGGCTGTGGTGGTCATGGGCAATTTTAATTGCCATATGACAGATGAAACACTCATATCCTCTAATCCTGACCTTAGCACTAGGTGTGTAATGACCCACGGAAAGAGGGAAGCTGAAGGGCTAGGCTGGCTACAATTGTTTGGAGCTTGGGACATGGCTATGATCAATGGCCGTACCAGGGGAGGTCGGCCGGGGAAACATACCTGGTCTAATGGCGATTCTACTAGCACATTAGACTATATATTTATGTGCCCCGAGCTGCAGACAAGAGTAGTTGATATGGCCGTGAAGCACAACGAATGGAGCGACCACGCGTCGCTACAGTGCACTCTATGCATCTCTATTTCTACATCTGTAACTCCTAATATAGGTAGTATCCAAACCAACTGTGCAGGATCCAGAATTGTATGGTCTGAGAGAAATATAAGCTCTGCTGCGGAAGCACTTAAATCTACTGCAGCCCTAGATTTCCATGAGTTCGAACACATGTCGATAAATGAGATTGAGGATTGGATATCTAGATTCTCAGGCCAGCATGCTATGGCCAACAAGGGACATATGTTAAAGATAGGGGGGTGCATACCCCCGTTTAACAGGGGAATTAGGGATGCTAAGAGAGGTCTAAGAGCGGCTATTCGAGGTCTGAAACCGATGAATTTACCTGGAGCCTTATACCGTGAGAAACTAAGGAAAATCAAAAATCGATACAGAGCAGATATTAAGAACATTAAGAGCACTGAAAAAAATGCCAGGTATCAGAAGCTAGTACAAACGATCTGCACTAGAAACTCTCGCGGCATTTGGTCTCTCCTTAATGAGAACAGAGAGAAGGTTAAAGGCCCCTTAATTAATCCAATAAGTAAGGAGGCATGGGAAAAGATCCTATTAGACCGGAACTCAGGAGGTATAGAAACCTTGAATAGTTTTCGGGTGAAGGCTCCCTCTCAGTTGCCTTTTGATGTCTCAGCAGAGGCAATATTGAACAAAATAGTTGCCCTCAAGTCCTCCAGATCCCCGGGACCTAACGGGTTAGCCAATATAGTGATTAAGAGCTATCCTCTATTCTGGGCCGACTTGTTTTCCTTACTTTTCAATAAAATATTAGAGCAGGGGGTAATTCCCCGCTCATGGCAAACTGCCATTCTTATTCCTGTATTTAAAAAAGGTAGCCGCTTGGATCCTAATAATTACAGGCTTTTATCCATGTTAGATATCTCTGGTAAGCTGTTTGCCTCACTGTTACTCAGTGAGCTGCAGAAATGGGTAGACAATTCCAAAATACTCAGCAGATTTCAATGCGGGTTTAGGCGGGATTTTTCCACCTCACATAACCTTCTGGTTATGGATATACTTCGTACACGGGCACTTAGCAAGGGGCAGCCCCCGTTGTACGCTTTATATATCGACTTCAAGGCCGCATTTGACTCCATCCCCCGAGGGAGACTATGGACCAAGCTAGAGAAATTGGGATGCCCGACAGGCTTGTTATATTATTTAAAACTACTCCATCACAATACTACGGCGTGCCTCAGATTGAATCAGGAAGGAAATTGAACTCGCAATGTGACTCAAGACAGTAGGGGTAAAGCAGGGATGCGTCACAGCACCCCTCATTTACAATCTTTACGTGTACGACATCCCTGCAGCCCTGGCCGAGGTTGACAATTGCCCTCCTAAAGTTGGGGAAGTATCATGTACAGTATTGGCATATGCGGATGATTTGGTTGTCTTTGATAATACCATAGGTGGTTTAAGGCATTCTGCTACTTCTCTATGGGACTATGCCAGAATTAATGGCCTAACGATCAACCTGGACAAGACAAAAGTATTAAGATTCACGAGAAAAAAAGCAACACGTGTGAATCTAATGGTACATGGAAATTCCATACCCTACGCTCCATCCTACCGCTATTTGGGAGTTGACATTGAGCCCCTAGGCGATTACTCACTCTGTAGACAGGGGCGAATCACAAGAGCAATGCAAGTCACCTCACTTATTTCCTCATTTACAAATAAGCAGGGCGGTTTCACCTTGTGGGGGACGCGTCATCTTTATATCCAAGTGTTTGCACCCATGATTGTATATGGTCTCGAATCACTGCATACTATGGATTTAGGGTGGTTACAAGTGCTGGAGGGCAAGTTCTGGAGACGGATCTTGGGGTTATCCCCGGTGGTACCGGTGGCACTGATTAGACTAGAACTGGGTCTTCCCTCCTTTAAAGCTATGGTACTGAGGAAAAGAGCTGGCTTTCACCTTAAGATGATAGGTGACTCTACCAACCCCCTACTATCCGTGATCCACCAGGAGGTGATCAAAAAATATTCTACCTCACCCCTCTATAAAGACATGGTTACATTTTTCATTGACATTGGATGGATACATAGAGGGACTATGGTCACAAAGGAAACCTTACATGCATTAGGTAAAAAAGTAGACATATGGGACTGGCTAGAGAATTTCGCCCACATAAGTAATCTCGAGACATATCACTTTGTTAAATATCGATTGTATAACTTCATGAAGCCTCAAGCTTACTTATCTCTCTGCCCCTCCAGAAGACATAGACGCTTCATCATCCTGTTTAGATTAGAGCAATTACCCACCTTGTATAGTAGAGGGGCTTGGGAGAAAATCCCTGTGGACAAGCGCATATGTCGTCTCTGTAAATCCCCAGATTGTCTTGAGACAGCTAGACACCTTCTCACTGAATGCCAGACATTGAGAGACACAATTTTTCACCATTTGGGCGACTTTGTACATGATTGTGCAACAATACGTGATATGTCTTTTTGGATCTATTGCACCAATACCAGCAACATGCACTTATTTATTGCACTCTATAACATCTGGCAACAAGTGGAATTTGGTCTGAAGGGTGGGGTGGAATTATCCCAAGATTGAGGAGCACATGAGAATATATAGAGTTCCTCAGTGGAGAGGGAAATTAGCTAGTTACGTAGTCTATGCAATGGTTCTTTTCAGTTGTAGTTTTTAATGTTGATATTCATTCATGATTTTATTTGTAGGTTTATGTATATTCTTGAATTGAGTATAATGTTTTGTAATTTGAAATATGTAAAAAATTGTATGTGTAAAGTTTGAATTTATTTTTATTCTGTATCACATTAAATAATTAAATTAAATTAAAACCAGTTGGGAGCCATGTTGCCTGCCACTGCCTTAGCTCTGCAGTAGTCAGCATTTAACCTCATACCTTTATGAAAAAGAAAGTAGAAAACCAAAAGTGTCAGCCAAGGTTGGCAGGCGCACATGCGACTACCTTTATTTAACACCACGTGACCATTATAGAAAGAGGCTTTCTCGAAGAGTGCTGCTCTGCGACTCCCCGCTGTTTGCATCCCCGCCATTGTATTGGGCTGCAATGTAACAGCATAGGATCAGCTGTTCGTTTTCAATTACACGGAGCACCTTAAAGAGAGGCGGAGCTCACGCAGTGCGCGGCACAGATTAAAGGTCTGCGAGTTGCTGAGTTTGTCATCTTGGAAGTACTTGAAGCCATCCCAAGTTCGCTCAGTAGAGAGGATGGAGCCGTACCCCGAACTTTTTACCATCTGCGATGTCGTGCTCCGAAGCAGTATCGCCGCCATTAGATCTGTAATAGGCCTATAAAGCAGCAGATCTGGTGTGCAAGCTCTGCGGATAGAGTCAGGATGGGAGCGTTTAATGCGCAGGCTTGAAGATGAGTGTGCCGCTAACTCAACTTGCATCTGATTTTGTGGCTAATAAACCCGCTGGGAGGTATGCACTTCTGTATCATGAGCGGAAATGAAAAAAAAAGCACAACTTTGCAAGTACCACAAAAGCCACATTAGCAGGGGAAGCAGAACAGTGCAGACTCTCAGAGTCAGTGTGTGGCATTTGCATACTTATAAAATAAACCAGTTGATTCTATAAGATATTTGGGATAACGTACACGCTCCTTTATGGTATTAACCCATTAGGTGCCAAGGATGAGTATGCACGTCCTTTTTGCATAGACTTGCATAATAGCCTGGCACTTCATAACATGGGTATTTCTCGAGCGCAGGTTCACCCCCAGCAGGATATGTTGGCGCTTTTGACAGATGGCAGATATTAATTGCTACCCATCTTAATGCTACTCATTTTATCGACCACAAAAGTTGGATCTACTGAGTGGACCTGCTGGGATTCGAACCTGCGGCCATGTGGCCAAACACAGATGCATGTGATAGATGCATTAGCCCACTGAGTCAAAGACCAGGAATCAAATAAACGTAGCAATATAACGTCAGTGAGGAGTTTTGGGAGCAGATAGAGGAACGAGGCTGAAGGCTGACTTTCTTGTGTCAGGACTCCGAGGTCGCTTGCAATATACATTCTGTGCACTCAAATATTGCATGGCCACACGTACCCCTCTTGGTCTCATCTTCGTCGTCATGCAACCCATTTTTCTCTTTATGAATGTGCAGAATAAAAGACGTGTGTGTGAGTTTGGAAAGAAAGCGCCAATATTCAGCTTTCAATGTGCTGTAAACAACTATTTGTTTGCAGTTTGCTACACATGCATATGTATACTGGCTTAGTGTGTTAAAGACTGTGGCAAACTGCAGACAGATCACTGTTCTTCCGTATTTTCTGCATTGAATTATCAAATATTGAATTCATTTTGTCAAGTCCTCCCCAAAGAAAATCATCTGAACATGTCTTACGTTAGTTGTTTTAGTGGCAGCTGGAATTCTGATGACGCAGCCACTTTTCACACAATGTGTACTATGATGTCCTTTTTATTAGGGGTGCAAAGCTGGCCCTTTGACACATTCTGTCTGGGGAGGAATGTTGCAGCTGTGCTGGAGGAAGAGAGAGAGAGAGAGAGAGAGAGAGAGAAAGAGAGAGGGAGAGAAAGAGAGAGAGAGAGAGAGAGAGAGAGAGAGAGAGAGAGAGAGAGAGAGAGAGAGAATCAAAGCGAATTAAGAAAAAGAGAGAGCATCAAAGCGAATTAAGAAAAAGTGGGTTAGGGGCCAAGGGAAATAGTGAGGGACACAAAAGTGAAGAAAAAATATAAAAGCATATCGAAGCAGACCAAGTGAGAAGGGAGTCTGGAAGGAAGTGGGCGAGAGATCCAAAGGAAGGTAATTGGGAATGTGGACATTCAGGTGCATGTATAGTTAGGGAAAGAATCTAGAGACCTGTCCATTCCACTCCTGGTGCGAGAAAATTAAACCACATCGGGGTCCGAAGACTGTCCTGAAGAAAGTGGGTAAAAAACGTGTAAAGCACTGAAACTGGGAGACTAAAAAACTGTAAGACGGGTAAGGGTACCACCGTTTTGCTTCATCCCTGGCTAGGCCCCCCTGGTAATTCAAGGGGCTGATTCCAGTGAGTGATAGCCACTTTGGTCTTTTTAACACTTTACTGACAGAAATGTCATACTGAACACCTGATGTGTTCTTCTTTTAGAAATCATATTTTTTTCATTTAGCCGTTACACTTTTAGAGTAATTGGACACATTCAGCTGGGCATATAGGTCATTAAAAATGAATTATTACCATAAATAGACTAACTGAATGTGTGTTTTAACACTGCCTGTTGCGTCGTAAACCATTAGAATAATGCAGTGTGTTTGAAGTCTTTTTGGCAGGAGGTGGACTTAGAATCTAAATCACCTTAGGAGTCTCACAAAAGCATTGTGTTATTTTCCATTCCTTTTTCTGTCTGCTATTAGATAAGCGGCACACCAGCGAAATCTAGGATTAGTGGGACATATGTAGTCATAGTTAGATTTTCATGCTATCCTTCTGTCCTCTGCTTGTGTAACTCAACAACTGGGGCCTCTCCTGCTCGTTCCATATGCTTTGGAATGGTGTGATTTTTGTTGCAAGTGTCACTTTTTTTGGGTGCGGTTCCCTAATTGTGAAAACATTCAGGGGCTACTTACAGCTCCTGTTCCACAAGCTCTAATTTCGGCCCCTGCATTTATTTTTTACATTTCAAAGTGACGGGTTCATGAGGGCACCATCACTGTGAAATGTGCTCCCAGCACGTGGGTGCTGGAAATCTGTCATGCATTTGTGTTGGGAGCACACTTCTGACACTAATGGCGGCACAGGGTTTAGTCAGTGCATCATTTGCACACTGCTCCACAACCCCCTTATGGATATGTTTATCTGCATATATTTCTAAAATGAATGCAAATGAAAAAATGGATCCGTGGCACTTTTTCCTTTTGCATTCATTTGTTTGTCCCTGCTGGTTCATTTCCTTAGCCACCAGCAATACTGAATTCTAGGATACTGAGAGCCGCCATCAAGCCATATAGAACCAGCAAGTACTCTTAACGGAAACAAGATTGGATGGAGCAGAAAGTTGGATGGGTGGATGCAATGGCATCCAGGTTACATGTAATGGACATTAAAATGGATGGATAGATGTGTGGGATAGTTTAGTTTAGTTTCTTTATTTACACCGCGCGCCGAACCCTGAGGTAACTGGGTGCTGGAGACTTAGAGGCGGTTACAGCAGAGTAAATACATGCAGGCAGAAAATAGACATACAAGATAATGACAATAGGTGCATGATATGATGATAGATGCTAGATGTGTGGATGAAAGGAATGGATTTAGGTGGAATGTGTCAGGAATACCCCGAGCAAGGCTCTGATTCAAAGTTTGCTTTCTCTCAAGTGTCCTACACGTAATACCATGAAGGTTGCACAACGGCAGAATTACCATAGAACTTCAGGCATCACGTTACCATGGCGGCCGCTCCACAAACAACACCATCGCGATTTACGGGGGAGGAGTCACGCGGACGTACGGCCATCCGTTAAAACACATCCGGGTGACCGCATTTGCCGCTTCTGATTGTTTCAATATAAGCGCTAGCTGGTTTTGCTCCCGCTCTTGTTCTTGGTTTCCCCTTTTGCTCCCGTTACTCTGTCCTGCCCTATCTTGTCCACGGCCGTTCCTGACCCGCCTTGTATCCTTTTTTCCTTTATTGAACACTTCTGCACCTTGCCGACTCGGAACGCTACCTGACCTGCAACTGCTTGCTGAATTGGTAACTTTGCTGCTCGCACATTCCCGACTCGGAACGCTACCTCACCTGCAACTGCCTGCTGATTTGGTTACTTCGCTGCTCGCACATTGCCGACTCGGAATGCTATCTGGACCTGCCCTGGCTGTCGGATTGGTTACCTCAGTGCTCTCACATTTCTGACCCGGACTTCACTTCTACGTTGCAACCGGAATATCCCGCAACTCATCTACGGTCTTCAGAGCTTTCTGATTTGGTACCTGGAGAGAGCCTGCATTGCCCAGTTTCTTGAGCCCAGACTAGAGACTTCCACTTGGCGTTTTAGCTCGAAAGGCGTCCTCGTTCGGATGGGATAGGTACGGACTAGAGACTGTCTGCTGAACCGTTAAGGCTTCCTCGTGCCTTCGGGTATAGGGTAGGTTGGGAGGTGCAGAGCTCCTCAGTAACTACTACTTGGAAAGCTGTTGGTAAGTCTTCAAACCCATTCGTTGATGTTCTTTGGTGTACTGTCATGTTCTTTCCTAGTTAGATCTGGTCCCTGTGTTTATTGTATCTTGTTCTTACTCTTGTGAAGTTGCACCCGAATCCTGTCTCCTGAGTCCACCATCCGGCTCCTACTCATCGGCTGCTGCCGTAATCCTGTCTTTCAGCTAATTGCTACATTTGTAGTTTTCCTTTGGAATACAAAGGGAGACATTGGCAGGGAGAATTCTACGGCTACACGTCGAGTGTTCTCCGGATCCGGATTGGCCAATCCTGATAGAATGTTAGATAATGAAGGTGTGGATACATGGAAGGGGTGGGAAAGTTGGATGGATGATGAATACATGATGGAGGGAGGGAAGTAGATAGGGCTTTGTCAAGGTGCACCCTCCACCATCCTCTCTCATCTGTGACCCTGTGATTAGGTGATCAGTTGTCTGTGGTAGTGCACTTGGAAATTCCGCCTTGCAAAGCAAAAACTCTATGACCGGCCCTGGAGGCGAGTTCTGATCTTCATAGTACAGTTTGATTTATGGGATAAAGCCCCCCTGCCATAGGTTATTATTGTAAGTCACATTGGAGTTTGCTGACCAAATAGAAGAACGGGGCCGGAAGCCACGTTTCTTTATAAGGTCATGGAACACCAGGGTTAGTTGCAATATGCTGTTCACATTTGGTTTGTGGCATTTTGTTGTTACTTATAATACATGGCCACACACTGTCATCTCCTCTAATGCCTGACCTCTTACATCATGTAAAGTAATAGATCTTTCATTTACTGATCCATGTAATCAATGTAGAATCTGTTTGGATTAAAAAGAAACGCTAATATGGAGCTCCTAATGTGTTGGAGAAAAATAGTTTAATACACATTTTAATAAAATGCATTGTTGTTTACTTTAAGCAAAGTAATAACATGTAGCTTCTTGTTCGTGTTAAACTTCAGCAGTGCACAAATTAAATATTCTACCACAAACAGTTCCTTGGCAACTAATCGCTGTAAAGTGTCACAGAAAACTAATAAACAAGAAAGGAATTGAAAAAGCTTGTAATGGCTTTAATTAACTGCTGCAGTTGCAGCTTTAATTCTTTTTATTATTATTTGTTTTATTATTTATTTACTATCATGTGGCTGTCACAACAAATCTGATGTCATCTTATCACAATTATAAGATCCAGTAAGATAGCTCAGCATGTTGAGCACTTGCTGCTGTGATTGGTGTGTAATCTGAGAGGTCGCAGATTTGAATCCCTGATCAACTCAGCCTTTCATCCTTCTGAGGTCGATAAATGAATACCAACTTAGGTTTGGTGATATTGTGTGTAAAATATGTTCTCTGTAAAGCGGTTCAGTGAAAGCGCAATGTAAATAACACATCATTATAAAGCAGCATACCTGTCTTATACAGCACATCCTTTTTTGGTGTTTCAGCAGAACCTTTTCTACAAAAGACACTATATTCAATTCTTCTAGCCATTCCCCTTTAGAAGGAGGCATAACAGATTTCTTGCTTCTCAAAATGAATTGCCTTTCAGTCAGCGCAGCTCTGTACAGCCATCGCTTTAGGGTTGCTTCAGTATTATAATGAGAGACCACCTTTAACCTGGGGAGTTACGCCCCCACCAATCAAGGAGCCCTTCAATACTTTTGTGGGATGTTCTGACCCACTGGCTCTGCCCTGCAACATCACTGTGTGCTGCTTTCAACAAAAACAACAGGTTGGCCACCACTATGTGCGCTAAAAATCGCTGCAAAGTGCACAGGGAAACCAGAAAAATAGATTGCCAATCCATTTTTCCTGTGTCAGTGGTAAAACAGGAGACCACACTGCCAAAACCTATCATTGGGCTGCCCACAGAGTGAAATAGAACTGCTTGAAAAGGCAGTGCTGCATTGCCAGGAAAATCCAGAAGTGTTTAAAATCCGTTTTTCCTTGGCTGTTGAAAGTGCAAAATCATGGCCCCAAACAGAGAGAAGATCCAACATCCTTGTGGGTTGTTCACCACCACCCTATTTAAGGAATCCCCATAAGCACAATGTCAGGAGATACACCTTTCATCATAAAAAAATCCACATTCAAAAGGTGCTTCCATGGGAAAAAAATATGTCAAATATGGGCGCAGTACCGCCGCTCGCCTGCGTCCTAGCTGTCATTACTTATACTGTCAGTTTAAAACTTGTGTCTTAAAATCAAATTGTAGAAAATAAGAGACTTGCCATCAATAGCAATATGGGTTGCTACACTTCAATTTCTATGTTTAGAAAAGACTGGAATTAAGAGATCTATGTGTATATTTGTAGAAAATGTAAATTGTATTTTAGAAAAGCCCATTTTTAAACAGTGTTTTAAAGTGGACTAATGTCAGCCACATTGAACTTCAAAGACATTCCACAGCTGCTCCCAAACAAAGGAATCTGCCTCCTGCTCTCTGCTCAGGAACTGGCATCGAGTTGTCAAGGGAAGGGGGAGGAGATTTTGGCCTGTTGCTCTGAGTAGGGACAAAAGGGACATCATGGACAAAGGACAAACCGGCACTCCTTCTCCTACTGGATCTGTCCGCCGCCTTTGACCTTGTCAACCATGATATTCTAGGCAAGCACCTAAAAAATGAAGCACACTTCTCTCCAGAAGCTATCGCTTGGTGGCCTCGTTCCTAAAAGGTAGACTCATGACGGTCTTCTCAAACATTGCCTCGGCAACCCCAACCATCATTCACTGCAGCGTCCCGCAGGGCTCCTGCACTGCCCCCACACTCTACAATATTATCACCCTTCCACTCTTTAATGACCTCGACTGTCGCAACATAGCGTACACCAACTACGCGGACGACACGCAGGTAATACTCCCGCTAACAGGAACATATGATGACGATATGACAGCCTAAACTAAAATCTACACAGCCATCCAAACCTGGATGGCTGCCAAAGGCCTCTGCCTAAATGGGGATAAAACTGAAATCCTCATAGTAGGGACCAGCAAAACTCTCAACAAACTCCATCCACAATATAAATCCTTCAACATCAATAACTCCATCATCACAGTCTCTAAGACTGTCAAAACACTAGGTGTTCACCTAGATTCCTCACTATCCATGTCTCGCCAGGTCAACGCCATAGCCTCCTCCTCAGCACTCACCTCCAAGATGATCAACGCAGTCAAACCTTTCCTCTCCACCAAAAATTGCCTATTCATCACCAGAGCCACAATAGGTACCAAATTGGACTACTGTAATGCCCTTTTCCTAGGTACATCCGCCAGTAATAAAAAAAAAAACTCCAAATCACCCAAAACAACACGCTTAGGGCAGCGCTGACCATCCCAAAAAGAGAGCACATATCTCAAGCTAGGAAAGATGCCCACTGGTTACCAGTAAGGGAACGCATACTCTTCAAAGCCATGGCCATCACACATAGGTGCCTTACCTCAGACGCCCCACCCTATCTCTCAGAAAGAATCACCCTCAACACCGCCAACAGACCCACTAGAGCATACTGCGCCAACCAAATATATGGTCCCACGTTCAAAAGAACTAGAGCTGGAGAGTCCAGCTTCAAACATCTTGCACCCAAATTTAGGAATGCCCTGCCAACCTCACTAAGGAATGAAGAATCATACACTACCTTCTGCAAAAACCTCAAAATCTTTCAATTCCGCTAATGTTTTTGCCTATTAACATGCACGGCTATACCTCCACTGTAATCAAAGGAAAGTATAACCCCTGCCTCTTAACACCTGTCATTTTACTACTGTTACCGACTGTATCCTACCTATGTTAAGCTCAAGCCTTCTGTAACAGCGCCACCATGCCTCAGGGCAGCTCTGTGCACTTTATAAATGCAAATAAATAAAATAAAAATAAATAAAAGGCTCCCTTGACTGAAAGGAAATGCAAACTCGGGTGTTAACAGACACCAACTGGCTAAGGAAGAGAGGCTCAGGTTGCTCTGGCCCAGCCAAACCTTGGAGGCGGAGCTAGACTGATATGTGTATCTGAAATTCCAAGGAAATATCTTTTTGGAAAAAAACTCACAGAAAATTGTGAACAAATTGGAAAAATCTGTGTTTTTTATAGGTTGTTAGTATAAAAATGCTGCTCACAATGTGAAACTACTCTGAACCCTGTGCGATATTCAGAGACCGGACTACTAAAATGTTGATATTGTAGCAATTGTGATCATGCTAGGAATATGAAAGTTTACAGGATTATGCCCAGATGTCATGCGCATGTATGTAGAAAAATGTGTACAGATCTGACACTGGGTAACCAACCAAAACGCAAAAAACTGTCAGTTTGGAACCAAAACTCTCAAGAAGATGGGACTCGGATGGATACATACTTTATTAAATATGTGATGTGAATATGTATTATTAGCAAGTTGGTGATATTGTAGATATGCTTTCTATGAAAAATAGATTTTCTGTGTAGAAATAAAGGAGAGGTTTTTCCCTGGATGTAAATTGCAGCATCACTATGACACTAGGTTTCCTTCTCAAATCAGGAGAGGGGGATTACTCTGACCAATCAGATTCTTAGAGGGTGGGCTTAGTATAATCAGCCTATCCACCCCTTTGGGAAATACATAAATAGGGACTGTTTTAGGACCTAGGACACACACTTTCACCCATCAACTGATTTACTGGAAAAGCGCTCTGCAGGAGAACCCAGATCCAAGACTCCAGAACTCTGAGAGCAGAAGGCCCATTCCAAAGCTGAACCCTTCTCAGCTGGCCTTTAAAATCTTACAATCTGATTTTACCCCCAGACTTCCAAGGGGCACATAAAAAAGAAATTGAACAGCCTGGCTGTGCTATTTTCTGCTTCTTGCCAAGAACTCTTGCCAGAACCCAGAGATCCAAACCAGTAGAGCAGAGCTGAAACCAGATAGCTGTAGACTCCAGAACCAAACCGTCAGATCCAGTCCAGAGTGCTGTGCAGAGACCAAAGTGTTGTGCTGAGTGCATACCCGGGTGCCTGAATCCTGTCTGGTGGGCTAGCAGAATTCCAGTCCAAAACCTTTGACCAGATCCTGATGGGCCTATTCCAAAACCATAGTGTGAGTATTTAGCATAGAATTGTCCATAGCCAATCTCTTATCCTTAAGTAACCCTATCTAACCCATTCCAGCATATCCAGAACTGAATTGTACAATCTCTTGTGTTTTTCTTGAATCTTTCCCTTATCCATGTAGTCCTTTGTTCATTGTAGTGATAAATTCATCTTTGCACTAATATATTACTGAAGAAAGACAAGTGTCTTGGCGGGCAAAAGTCAGAGTGGAGGCGCCCTGTCTGGTGGCTGTACCGTTGGGTATCTTGCATCTTCATAGCCTCCTTAACGCCAAGAAAATGATTGTTTGTAATATTCGAAAGCGCATCTTTCATTTGAAAACCTTGACTCTTTCTGAAAAAAATCTACCTCTACTAAATCCTTCATAACTTCTGAACCGCACATGCTAGAAATGTAATTTAAATGTCAAATTGAAGCTAACATCCCACAGCTGCTCCCAAACAAAGGAATCTTGTGCACTGAAAAGTTTGCCGCGAATCTGCACTTGGCTCAATTTCATCACATGGAAAATAGCTATTTCTTGCACCCAAACTCTGAATTCAGTTTCCAATCCGCTAGTCATCCAACCATCATTGCTAGTGTTTACCTGAAGCTATCCAAAGCGGCTCCCACTAGTTTTGAATCCCATTTAGAGAATTAAATCCATTTTTAGCATTTTTCCCATTCATTTAAAATCACATTCATAAGCAATTGACCTGTTTTGAAATCATTCCTGTTTCTCTCTAAGCTTTCTGGGGAATTGGGATTGAAACCGCATTTGTAGAGTGTTTATTCCATCTCTATATTGCATATTAGAAGACTCATCTAGAGCCACACAAATCCCCCTACCCCTTTGCCCACAGTAAACCAAGAACTAGGATGTGGTATAGAAAGAATACATATTTATTTTAATAATTGTAAACTCAATGAATAAAACATTGGTTTAATTAATTCTGCCACCTACTTCGTGGCAAAACACACAGCTTCAATCACAAAACATACTTTTCTGCATTTACTTTTGTCTCACAAACATGCAACACAGGCTACATAAACAGTCAAAACTAATTTCTCATGAATTCTGATATATGTTGAAATTCAATAATAATAATATGGCACAATGCTAGGACATAATCTTCAACGTTACTGGCTGAGAGTTTTTTAGTGTCAAAACATGGGCACAATTTTCGTTTTATGAGCATCAGTTCACCTTCAAGGCTCGCTATATGGAGTTCCCTGCAAACTCAACATGCTAGCAGTTTTAAACACAGATTTGTAAAAATGCATATGGCAAATATTATGTCACCAAAATGTAGCTTAGAAATAAACACAGGTTTTATTTTAAAACAAGACACACATCACATATTTTAGTGTTAGATACATGAGGTCTCGCTTTTGCAAAGCACTTCTTCCCGCAGCCCCAAAAATACAAGCATCAATGACATTCTGTTCCCATCTGTTCAAAGGCCAGGTCTAGAGAGTGGGGAAAGTGTAGAAATGTTGTTTTTACAGACCCCTCTTCACTAATAGGCCCATGTTGGGGAAGCTGGCCAGTTTAGAATGTTTGTTTGTTGGGCCAAGGTCACCCGTTTGTTAAATAAAATGTTGAAAGAGTGGTGACAAGAGGGAATTTTGTTTTAAGATAAGGACACCCTTCATTTAAAAGCACATTTTTAGAAATGGGTTTCAGTTGGGAATTTTTGTTTTAGGGACATGTATCTTTTCGTTTGAAAGGCAAAGTTTGGGGATGGGAAAAATTAACAATTTTGTTTTAGTGGCAAGTATATCTTTTGCTGAAACAAGTTTTGCCAGGGGTATCAGTGGGGCACTTCATTTTTAGAAAGGGACACTGCTTTTCGTTAGTGAAGTCAGGGTTGAACAGGAAAATCAAGGCACCACAATTACTTTAAATGGCTATCTTGTATCTTCCCGCTAGGAGATAGCGTGGACATTTCTAGATCTTCTAAGCTCCCCCTTGCGTCAATCTATTTGGAAGTTAATTAACTTAATATACAGTCAACTATGCTAAGGGCCTACACAAATTTCCCCCACCCACTAATGAAAGCAAACCCACTTATGAAAGGGAATGGGTTAATTAAATAAATTCCCACACTGAGAGTTTGTTGGACAGTCTGCTTACTTTTTGAAATCTCCGGGCTTGGCACTCATCGAGGCTCGGCCTGGCTTCGCTATTAGGGAAAAAAGAGTTGTGCCACCACTTCAGTCAATGGTCCACAGCAAGACTCAGAGCCACTGTTTCTTAGTCTCCCGAGCAATAGAAAGCTCCAGCCCTCTTCCAAACTCCACCCAGATGCAATTTCAGCAGATCTTCTTTGGTGGTTTTTAGCAGCTCTCTGTATTTCCATTGTGCAAGACCATTTTACTTTCTAAGCCCCTCCCATGGAAAGTGAAGACTGGCAGTGCTAATTTATGATCTTGCAACCCAGATTGGACATTTACATGTACATTCCTCTCCACCCCCAAGTCCAGCCTCTCTCTAAGGATTGGTCCAGGAGTCTAGAACATAAATATTGCAACTGCCCTTTTCCATGTCCAATGTAAGCCAAAAAGTACCTACATGCCAGCATTTTGTAATTTACCAATAATTGCTATGACATATACACAACACCAAGAAAGTTATGGTGTATTTACAAAGGGTTTGAAAAGAAAAAAACGTTCACCTTTCACCTGAAATGGGAAAGTAGGAAAGTCCATTAGAGCCAAGTCACACATTCCCCAACAACAGCTATAAGCAATCACTGGAAGTTAATCTCGAATTCTGAGCCACAACGCAAGGCATTGCATGTATGCAAATTAGCTCAAATGCAAACAGGGCAGTGCTACTTTAAACATAGTTTGATCAACCCAAGACAGACATTTGCAAGGCTGCCAGGACAACCACCGACAGCATTGTGGTTGGAGCATTTGGCCATTTTTGCACAACACCAAGATAGATATGGTGAGTTTAAAAAGGTTTGAAAACAACCCTTTCACCTGAAATGTGAAAGTAGGAAAGCCCATTTGAGCCAAGTTACACATTCCACATCGCCACTTAGTAGCCATCACCGGAAGTTCACCTCCAGGTCTGAGCCACAACAGCAAGGCATTGTGGGTAAGCAGATGAGCTCAAATACAAACCTTTTTCTCCAGGAAATTGTCTTTGTCTAAGAGGGCAGTGGTACTTTATACATAGCTTAATCAACCAAAGACAGACATTTTACACACGTTGTGCTTCTAGGGGAAAGTGAGGAATGGTAAAATGCCTGTAAGGAGGTTAAGCTGAAAGCATGGGCTTTCTTTGCAAGCTCCAAAATGTAAGTAGTAAAGGAGAGAGAGGACTTACCCCAAAGTGTTTGGCCTTGCAGGATGGTGAGGGTAGAGGGCCCAAAGACAGTGGCCAGGTGGTAGAAGTAAAGCAGGGCACATGAGTCACAGTAAAACATATCTCAATCTTACTGGCAATGATACACAGATTGTTAGCTGCACACAATGCCTCAATGGCGGTCAGACAATTAGAGATAGAAAACAAGGACAGCAAATTAGTTCAGGGAGGTTTAAGGAACACTGTCTGTTATTAACATAAAACTTACAATGAGAAAAGAAGAAGGACTTCAGGTGAGCCCGAGGGATGAAATGGATATAGAAGATCCACTATTATAGGATAAAACCCAAGGGTACTCTGTAGGTACACAATGAGGTGGTGCAGTACAAACAGCCCAGTTGCAGCTGGTAAGGGAGGTTAGTGAGGAAAACAAATCAGCCAGTCCAGCGCCTGCTCCACAATGCTAATGGCATCATGTAACCATTTAATGAGGATACAATTGTTAACAGTGTGAAAGGTGGAGGAGACATCAAGAAGCTCTGTCCTCAATTGTCCTACAATTAGTGGTCAAAGTGAGCGGGAACGATTGGGAACGGAGCTCCTCTACTTTTTTTTATTGAGTTTTACTGTTCTTATACTTTTATTTTGAAAAGACACCTTTCTGAAATGGTTTTGTTTTCAAATGAAAGTGTGGAAAGAAGTTGAAAGATACACTGAACGTTCCCTTAAAACACCAGGTGCATGTATTTGTATTGTGTGTGGGAGGGTGCATGTTGATGGGGTTTGTGGGGAGTGGTTGCAGGTCAGCAGGAAACATAGTACCACTACTTCTTTTGGTACACTTCAACCACTGACTACAATCATAAATACCATATACACTTTAATGATATCATTCCTCCATATTGCAAATGCTGTACACTCCCACTCCATTACCTATAAGCACACATTGCTATTGTGGTGGGTGTGGCCAGTGGACAGATTCATGGGGGCATGGCCTACAGTCGTCATGCCAGGACCTTTGCCAGAATCTAACAATCTGTATTCATAAGAATGATCTGTCTATAACTAGTAGTTGAGAAGGCTGCCCTGTCCCTTTTTAGTATCACCATTATGTTATCATGACAAAAAGTCTCAGGGAGTGGACATTCCTTATTTCTGTCTTAAGGCTGTAAACACTATCTGGCATCATTTTGTGAAATTCTGCAGGAAAACCATCCTGTCCTGGACTTCTCCATGTGTTAAGGCTGTAAATCACTTTCTTCAATTCTTCTATAGACAGATCTTTCTCAAGCTCCTCTTTGTCCTCTGGTGTCACTTTTGGTGGAGCATTTTAGCATCTGGCCAACTTAATCTGTTAATCAGCTGCATATAGGCTTTTCTAATTTTACTTACATTTTTGTTGATGACCTCTGGGTCATATGATATGGTCCTGGTATCTCTTGTCTCAATGGCACTTACCTACCATCTTACCATTATTTAATATTCTTAGTCAACGTGTGAGAAGTCTAGTGCTTTTCTCTCCTTCATAGAACATGCATCTTGTTCTAAATAAGGTGTTTTCAGCTTTCCCAATGAGAATTTCATTAAATTTGTAGTTCTTCCTCTAACTTTTTCTTATTTTCTCCTCATCAGGATTACTGATCCTTAAGGGATTTCACTTCATGTTCCTTGTATTTTGGTTCAGCTACTTGTTTTGTGCATCTGTCGTACTTTCTTTCTTTCTTACTTTCTTTCTTTGTTTCTTTATCTCTTTCTAGGTTTCTGTCTTTCTCACTTCCATACTTTAGGGTTTGAGTTTGTGGTTTTCAGACACTCTAGCAGAGCGGCTTCCAGAATTTTTGTGACTGCTATCGTCCAACGAGTTTTTTTTTCCACTTAGTAGGTGGCACCACCAGGTGTCCTCCTCTCTCAATATGGGGGATTCAAGTAGCGGAGTTAGGTATGCTTTCCTTAGTGGGGCTGTTTCGGGACATGTCATCAGGAGATGTCTCACTGTTTCAATTTAAGTGCTATTCTTACACAGGCGGCCCTGATTCGTTATTGATAGCCCTCTTAGGGCTCTTATCTCATTTGTGTGGAGAAGATTGACCCGGCCCTTAAGAAGGTATGTCTTCCGCGTGTGTCAGGGAAGTAGGTGAAAACTTGATCGATTTCGTTCAGTTTTTTGATTTGCGTTGGTAGATGGGCTAGCAGTTTGTTTGCAGCAGCCTTTCGAGTGTGTCTATCCAATCAAGTTCATTTAATTTTCCTCTTCACTCGTGTTGGATTTCGAGTAAGGTCCTCCTCGTCGCATCCAATCTGTTCCAAGCGTGCTTTCTGTTTGAGAGCCCAGGTTGAAAGCATCTTGCTTTTTCTGGCAGTTGTTTCTTCTTTTATCATTTTGTATTGCAGGGCTGAGTCTGTCTGAAGAGGGCCATTTCATTCCAGTCGACAGAGGCTTTTAGTAAGCTTCCAGTGGGGCCAAAGACTTGAGGGAATGTTTGGCATGCCTTCTCCGTATATTATGGATGGAACAAATTATTTTCCTTTGTAGTATTTTATAGCAGGCATCAGGGAGAAGCGGCCACATTTTTGTCCAAGGGCTTGGCCTGTGAGGTTAGTTTCCGAGTTTTTTCCCAGAGGTTTATTTGCATGCTTGTTTCGTTTGCAGAAATCATAACCCTAGGTATTTGAATTCCACCACTTGGTCAACTTTTGTGCAATCTATCGTCCAATGATTTGGTTTTCTGTTTGTTTTAGTAGATTTCTCGAGAACCAAAATTTTGTTTTTTTCCTTGTTGATCTCCAAGTTGTTTTCAGTTATGTACGTGTTCAAATTATCCAGCTGCCGTTGAAGACTGATCGGTGTCTGGTCGATCAAAATGATGTTGTCTGCATATAGAAGCCTAGGAATTTCCGTTCCTCCTAGTTTGGGTAGAAAAGCTCTAGATGGATCACAGGAGTCTTTGAGATCGCCAAGGAAAGCTGTGAAGAGTGCGGGTGCCAGAGGGCAACCCTGCTTCACTCCTCTGTCAGTCGGAATTTCTTCTGACAAGGTGCCTGTTTGATTGAGTTTCACTCTGATAGATGTTTTTGAGTGTAAAGAGATAATTGGTGCAAGGGTCTGCTCCGGGCATTGCCATGCTTTCAGTTTCACCCAAAGGAGGTCACGGTCCATCTTATTGAAGGCATGGGTCAGGTCGACGAAGGCCAGATAGATCTTTTTTCCTTTTTCTCTTGCCAGGCTTTTTAATATGCTCAAGAGCATAATATTTGGTGTTGTCCCGATGTTTTTAGTGAAGCCTGCTTGCAGTGGGTCGTTACACGGCGAGTGTTTGGCCCACTGTTGAAAGCTTGCGAGAAGAGCCGTCAATCTTTCCTATTGTGTCTAATAGGGCTATCGGGTGGTAATTTGACGAGTCAGATATTTCTCCCTTCTTGAAGATTTCTACCACCATTGCTGAGGACCAGGAACTGGGAAGTGACTTTGATAGACTGATTTCCTTGAAAACGGTACTGATGAAAGAAGCCCATAGGGCTTGACGGTTTTTCAGATCAATGTTCGTTCTTCCCATCTGGGCCAGGTGCTCTTGAAGATTGTAGGTTCTGTATTGCTCTTTCAATGTCAGCTTTGTTGGAGTAGTCTTTCCAAGGTGTGGCACTCCATAAGTATGCTCCGACTTTGTCTATGGTTTCTGGAATAGAGTGGTAAAGTTTTTTATCCAGCATTTCTCGCTCATGGCATTGGTTATGGGAGTGTTTGTAGGGTTTCCTGCCCCTTTTACGAGGCTCCAGAATTCACAAGAGTTTTTTCCGTTGACTTTTTTTTAGCATCAACTCAGCATCTTGTTGACATAAAGTTGCTTGGGGTACGTGCAGTCACAGAAACACCAGCAAAGACCGAAACGCGTACCGCAGTCTTTCTGTTGGTTTAGCAGTAAGCACTCAAAGTGTTTGCTGTTGGAAACGCTGCCCACGGATTGCTCAGGGACTCCAATTCCCATCTACTTGGGCTTCTATGGTGGCTCCGCCCCCTTTCCCAGAAGCCTACAATACCAGAGCTGCGCGCGCACCTGCGCGCACGCTTCGAAGTATGCGCTCTAAGTAGCGCTGTTTGCTGTTGGAAACGCTGCCCACGGATTGCTCACGGACTCCAATTCCCATTTACTTGGACTTCTATGGTATTTAAAACTTCATTCCAGCAAAGAGACTTAAGGACTTTATCCTACATTAATATATATGGATATATGCACTCATATATATTACTAATATAGTATACATTTGTGTTTACCTAGGTGGCTCTGCCCCTTTGCCAGAAGCATACAAAACCAGAGCTGCGCATGCATCTGTGCGCGCATCGAAGTACGCGCTCTAAGTAGCGCTGTTTGCTGTTCGCTGCTTCAATGCTTTGTTGTGTTGCTCTAACTATATTAAAAACTGTTCTCGATATTTGATCATGAGAAATCTAAAAGGCTCACAAGCTGAAAACTCCACAGTGAGTTCAGATTTTTCCCTTCTTGTGTAGCGTGAAATCCGACGTCTAATTTCCCCTGCCGCCTGTCTGTACACACGTTTGGTACTTATTGCTATGGCCGGGGGTTTACGGAGCAAATGTAATGATTTGGGCGCCATGACTATGACAGCAACTACTATTGATTTGCTTGTGTGTCGAGGTCGCACCTCTTTCATCGAACCAGCAGATTTAGATGTATTAACTTCGGGTACTGTTGGGGAGGTCATTGATTGCCCATCACATGTGGTTATGGTACATGCCATTGAAAAGAGTTTATCATCTACTCCTCTCTCCGCATTGCATCCCTGTGACACGAAATCAATCAGCTGTGTAGGGCGTCCCCCAGATGACGTATTTGGAAGCTGTTCGGAATCTCCTATGCTTAACCATTTTCCTAGTGACCAGCATGGCATTACCATTAAAATAAATGATTACCTTAGATGACCAGGTTACTCGTGCCATTGGTTCGCTAACACCCCATGTTTACGGTTCATCAAAAATGCATCTCCTGGCAAACTTACAACTACCAGGTGAGCAAAGCTTTGTTAATGAGCCTGATAGAGATTCTCACCAGGACATTAACTTCGAACATCCCCCACCTCGTTTATCATATTCTTCTGGCTCAGCTGATGTTTTTATTAGGACCTCTCAAACCAATCTACCGGGGGGTCCTATTGATTCTGTTGAGAAGGAATTGCAATCCCCATGCACTTTTCCAGTGATTATCAAAATACTTGATTTACTGGCTAAGGGGCATGATTTGACCCATTTAGAACTAAAGGACGTAAAAGGGATTCTGCACCATCTATGTTCAAAAATGGATAAGATTGAGGGGTTTATCATTACAACTGATACCATAAGATTGATTAATAGTCAATCCACCCATCTGGCTCCTGCTCAACTTGAAAAGGGAACACAAGTTCACCAGGAGGTAGGATCTATCCCTACCCAGCCGCAAGTATCCCCCTTTCCTAATTCATTTTGCCACTGTATGCATGAAATAAAAGAACTTAAAGCATCAGTTGAGACAATGAACCTCACAATCACTTCCCAATTAGCCAAGTTAGTTCCAGTAGTTGTCTCCCTGGATAGTCCCTCGATTTTAGTGAAGGCACTAAATGAGCAGCAGCAGAAAGAGCAAGAGTGTTCCCATTTGGAAGAGAATTTCTCCTTCTTATCACGTTGTGCAAAAAAGTCACACATAAGAGCACTGAAACTAAATGCTAAGAGAAGAAAGGATGCTATGGTAAAAAAGAAAGCCTTCCAATAATGTGGTTAACAATCTGGATTCATTGTTAATTGATGGTCCTGATACTTTAGGAAAAGAAATGGTGATATTTATTTCCGACGAGGACATTTTTGATATACAGCAACTATCAAAAGAAAGCCAGGAAGCACTTGTGCCGACTCCGAGTTTGAAACTAAAATTGCCCACAAAAACCAAAAAAATTGAATCCAGTGCTAAAAAGCAACTGGAATCAAAGAAACTGACAAACAACAATCTTATTCCAACTGAGACAGTGGTGAAAATTATCTCAGATATTGCTGAAATAGGTGCATCTGGAATTGATGCCAAAGAGATCGAAACCATTTCCCTTCCAAAGGCTAAATTAAACTTAAACAGCTACTTTCCGATCTCGGGAAGAAGCTGTACGACCAGGAAAGACGCCATACTCGAACAAGCTTGCTCTAATCATGAGCTGAAAATCACAAGTGTGTCCAATTTATCTATGAAAAAATCATATAGTGCCGCATGCACTGAGGTACATGAGGCACCACGTTGCTCAGGGACTACGTTAAAAATGAATGAGAGTGACAATCCTAAGCCTTCATGTATGGTAAATGGCAAGGGGAAAGTCACCCAACTAGACATTGTATTAGGGCAATGCAATGCCTATCCTTCACTGATAATAAAAGATAAAGATTGCACTTTTCTTCCAGCGAAAGAGTCGACCATCGGACTCCTTGCCTCCCCTAAAACGAATCATACAACTGACAGTGAGGCAGCAAACATTACTTTTGCCCCTAACCGTATCTCGATACATGGCCCTGCACTTGCCAGATTTCTACCTGAGAACACTGAAAAGGCTCTTGTGACGTCCCATCAGGACTCACTAGAAACATTGAGGAAAGCATTTCAGGATGGTTTGCTCAATGTTGAAACATTAATGAAGGTGTTACCCCCTACTCCATCAAAAATGGTTAAGGTGGAAAGGACACCTCCACCTACTGTGAAACAGAAAATCGATGAGAATTCCCAACATGATATATTGGAAATCCTAAGAAAGGCTTTATTTGATGGCTCTTTGAATTTAGAAACACCTCTTAATGCACTACCGGCTCCTCCGTCGCAGACGGCAGGAGTAGAAGTTACTTTCCCTACATCAATCGAAGAAAGAAAACGTGAGATTCCACCGGACATTGCAAAAAAACCTTACCTCATTGGCCTTGAGGGAGACAGGAACTCGACTGCGGGGAAGCGCATTAACCGATCCTTCATTATGGCCTTATTATCGCGTATTCCTCAATTGAGAATGGTGAAATCAGGGGATATTTTGAAAGTATCCATAGCCCAGACTGACAATTGTAGAGCTATATGTCATCTGGGCTCTGAGACTATCTTAAAGTTTGTGTGGTTCAACCGTGAGGGGTTAAAAAACTGAGGATTCAAATGATCAACTTTCGAAATAGAATCAACCGCCAATGACTTCCTGGCATATTCCAGTCCTGCACTTTCTGAGACCGCAGGGTCTGTTGAACTCGATGAAAAATCTAATCGTAGTGCTGATTGTGACTTGCATGCGTTACTAACTCAGGTAGCTTTGACGAAAGGTATTCCATGGCTAGAACCAATGATTACTGCTATTTTAGGATCCAAAAGCATGTCTCCTACCTCATAGCAGCCCGAATGTACCTTCTTAAAAGTCCTTTCATGGAATTAATGTGGTTATGTCAATCTTATGGGTTGGTTTTCATCAATATTGCCTGAGGATTAACCGACGATCTTAATACTACAGGAAACCATGAAAATTAGCTCTTTTACTATACCAGGGTTTACTACGAATTGCATGTCCGCAAGGAAGCCTCTCCAAGGACGACCGAGCGGGGGCCTCGCAATAGCAGTCAACAATGTGGTCGATCTACACTCAAACTGGATACTGGAATCAGCGAGTTTATTGGGTGTATTAGTAGAGACTTTCTCAAGTAAACACCCGCCAATTCTAATAATATCACTATACTGGAATCCTGCCAGTGTCATGATTGAGGCTATCTTGGATGAAATTGATGATTGTCTGGAAAACATATCCAGCAAACACCAATCCCTAGAAATTATCATTGGGGGAGATTTTAATTGTGATTGTACAGATCCAACTGTATTTGGAATATCCAAATCCTCCCAAATATCTTGTGGAACGGGTGCGAAATTTAGAGATTTACTTTATGATTGTGAAATGGATATGATTGTAAGTGACGATATGAAGTCACACCCTACATGGTCACGGGATTCTAAAGTATCGACAATTGATTTCATATACGCCACTCGGAACCTTGCTTCTCTTTCGTCATCCTTACAGACCAGTTGCATACTAACGAGTGATCACGCACAGATTTCTTGTACGCTGAAAGTGCAATGTAAATGTTTGACTCTTGAGCCTGCTTTGGCTTTAGTAGAGATTGATCGCTCCCAAGTTTCTATTAGATGGAGTCAAGGCCTGTGTCACCAATTTGTTAAGCATGTTTTGCATAAAATACGTCTATTATGTCAGTCAAATATCAAAATTAAGACACCTTCGATACATTTTTACTCTGAATTGATCAATAATGCACTTGCTCTCTTTAGTAAAAGGTACATTAAGGAAAACCATCCCCATTTCTTTGATTTTACCTGTAAGCTTCTAAAAAGAGAGAAAAACAAGGCATTAAGACAACTTAAAATAACTGACCACGGAGTATTGAGTTGTAGGAACATGCGGTTACAAATTTTCGCACAATCTGGCGCACATTAAAAGCGGCGATAAGAGCGCTGCATTGGCCACATCTTACTGCATATCAGCTCAAAACTGGCATGATTATATAACAGCGAAATATCATATTCCCAAACAAATTCCTGTCTGTCCCAGGTGTAAAGCTGTGTTACAGTAGGATTGCTTGTCTGGAATGGTCACTGGAAGATCTTAAATGGGCCATTTCTTGATTATCTGATTCTAAATCAGCTGGCCCTGATGGGCTTCCGCCTTGCCTTTACAAAGCGAATCCTAAGTTCTGGGCGGGAATTTTGAAAACCAAATTTGATGATATTATTAACACCGGCTCTATCCCCCCCTCTTGGACTACCGCGAATATTGTTCCAATATTCAAAATAGGCGACCCTGTCCTACAACAGAATTACAGGCCAATCTCTCTGATTGATACCGATGCAAAATTGTTTGCAATTCTCCTCCTATACGACCTGGACAAATTTATCGAGGCAAATAACCTCTATTCAAAATACCAAACAGGCTTTAGGAAGGGTATGAGTACTGCTTTGAATGCTGCTATCATGGCTCATATGATAGAGGGTACAAGAGGAAACAGTTCTTACTCCGTTTATGTGGCCATGATCGATATGTCATCAGCATTCGACAATGTGGTACGTAACTTGCTGTGGAATAAAATGAGGGCCATGGGAATACCTACAGTGCTACTATATTGGTTCATTAAATTCCACACTAATACCTCATACAAAATTAAAATCTCACTTGATGGCAGAACTACAGAGCCAATTAAAACATCCATTGGGCTTAAGCAAGGCTGCAATCTTGCAGCAACATTATTTCATTTATATCTTGCAGATCTTGACAAGGAATGGGATCATAGTAATCTGTTTTCTGTTAAAATTGGTTCTCTGCGTATGAAATGGATTGCATTCGCAGATGATTTCATTGTTTTTGACCCTACTCCGGCTGGGTTGCAAACATAGCTCCAACTTTTTGAGAACTTTGCAATCGCACACAATTTGACACCAAATCCTGCAAAAACAGCTATTGGCACAAAACAAAATGGCAAGGGATATCAATGGGAGATTATGAAAACTCAAATTCCAATTGTTTCAAGAGCGATTTATTTGGGATATAATCTCACTACTCAAAATTCAATCAAAGCACGGACGGAATTTATTAGAAATAAGACACAAAAAATTCGCTATATGTGGATTTGAAAGGTATGTTAGATTCCTCTAATTCGGCTTCCTTCAATCAATTCCACCATAAAATGCAACAATTGCTGAAGTCTTTATGTATTACTATCGAAGATGTCCATCGGCGTCCAGGTTATGCTAAAAAGAAGCTTTTTGAACAGGATTGGTGGCTAACAATAGAAAGAATATCATCATACAAACTGTATAAAGAATATAGCATGTTTGTTAAACAACATATTCCAAGATTTGACCATGCTCTGTTGTTTCCATGTAACCATACTAGAAAAGCGTACATATGGTACAGAATGAACCTATATCATACCAGGGAAAGAACAGCTAATTGGGGTACCAAAGATGAAAACAATCAAATCAAATGTCGTTTCCCTTTTTGCAATGAACCCATTGAAACTATGAAATATCTTATTTTGGAATGTCCACACTTCAATTCAATGCGAAGCAATCGATTGATGAAATTTGTAAACATTGATTTTGAGGACTGTTTGCAATCGTTATGGGTGCGAATGATGCAAGGTACGCATAAGACCCTGGTTTTTGAATTGGACAGTCTGTGCAAGTACATTGAAAAAGAGCTTTCCAATTTGAAAAAATTAGAGGATACCAATCATTAGATGTGATCTCCTGTTTTTTAAGCTGTGCTATAAAAAAGTAATATGTTTCTGTAAATTAATGTAAATGTAAACATTTTATTTTTTCTAAATCAGTTTTGTAAAGGTTCTACATTTTGTACTTGAACCATGAACAATAATAAAAAAAAAAAAAGAAAAAGTTGCTCGATAACATTTTAGCCAGCCAGTATATTTCTTGGCTGCCTCTTGATATTGCCTCTTAATCGTTGATGACTTTGATTTATATGCTTGCCGTTTGAGTTTTCTGAGGCCTCTTTGTTTCTCTAACAAAAGTT
Organism: Ambystoma mexicanum; assembly: GCF_040938575.1. Classification (NCBI taxonomy): domain Eukaryota; kingdom Metazoa; phylum Chordata; class Amphibia; order Caudata; family Ambystomatidae; genus Ambystoma; species Ambystoma mexicanum. The sequence goes on from NC_090934.1 coordinate 145,528,593, forward strand.
TGTTGTAGTATTGTGGACCTTGTGAAGTTGTTACACATTTTTTAGAGAGATCTCTTTGGTATGGGATCAGAAGTGGTTGGTAGTCTATTGGGTGTAGACTTGTGTTGTTTTCTTCAGAGCTGAATTTTTGTTTGTATAACCCGGATAGTTCCAGGATTCGTTCATTTGTCATCCGTAGCCGATTTCCTTGATTGTTCACCTCCACCATTACTTTCATTGTTGTTTTTGGAGAGTTATCAGAGAGCCATCTCATTTCCACGATGTTATGATCACTTGCTTTAGCTCGTGTGACGTCAAAAGATGTTAGAAATTTAGCAGGGCTTCGGAGACAAAGATGTAGTCTATAGTGGTGTTTTGATGCCCTCTTTCCCAAGTTGGAATTTGTTGTGCCTTTGTTGACATTTGAGCTGCATTGTAAATATGTCTCGAGTCCATCAATTTCACCCATTTTTGTCCTCTTGAGTCGCCCAGGCATTTCTCTTTGGGGTTAATACAGGGGTCTTTTGGGGAGGGGCAAGACGGGTTTAAGTCCCCACAGATGGCGATCATCATGATGTCAGTATTAGCTTGGATATCATCAATCTCCGCTTCTATGGTCCTTAGAAATCTTTCATCTGTTGTTGCTTTCAGATTCCAATACACTGTTATTATCACCATTGATGATTTCTGTGTCTTTTTGCTCGTTAGATCTCTCCTGGTCCATTCCACTTGGATCGAAAGATGGCTTTGGGAGAATGACAGTTTTTTTGTGATCTCAAGGCCGCAGCCGCTTCTCACTGCAATTAGCAGACCTGCCGAAGGGCGGCCTATCGTGGCTATTTTGGCTGGTGCGATTTCTAATGAATATCCATCTATTGCTGGGACTTCAGATAGCCATGTTTCTTGGAGTGCCAAGATGTCGTATACTCCCAAGTTGATGTCTCCCTGGGTTGTTAGATGTTTGAAACCCCTAGTGTTCCATGATCCTAATTTCAGTGAGGCTACTTCTTTTTCGGAATTTGGGGTTTCGTGTCTTGTAGGCCTCACATCTGGCTGCTATTTGTTTGTCTTAGATGTTGAGGGTTTTGGCAGCCAGGCCCAAAGTTGTTTGATTCGTCCGAAGGAGCTTTGACTGTTTGTTTTTTCTGCTTTTGTTGAAGGTTTCGCATGATGGATTACTGTAGTTTTTGTTTTTACCAAGATTGTCGTGCTTCCTTGAGTGTTGTCCTCAACGGACGGTGGGTTGATTTTCCTAGATTCTTCAGCTCTCTGTGTCGCCGTGGGTTTGGTCCTCAGGCGTTGGCTAGAAGATGCTTAATTTTTGGTTGCTTGAAGGTGGCGGCGGTGATGTTGCGTCCTAGGATAAGTCAGGCGGCTCTCTGGTGTCCTTTATCATGAGTCTTTTGCTGGAGCTGGTTTGGATTTTATGTATTCGGAAATGATGAGACCCTGTTTTATGAGGATTTCAGAGTCTGCGTTGGATAGTATTGATCTTGAAGACTCCTTTATGTGGATGTATGCCTTAGCTTTCCTAGCGATGTGATATGGTTCCACAAGAGTAATGTCATGCGGAGTTAGTCGTTTGAGGTCTTTTGTGCTTTTCAGGATCTTCATGATGGTTCCTCTATTCAGGGTTATCGCTTCTTTGTTTGCTTCTGATTGTTCCAATTTTAGAATAATCCTTTTATCATTCTTTTTAAAGGGGCTGTGTGCTGATCTAGGTTTGTTTTGAGGTCTTTCTACTTCGCTTTGATCTTGGTATGCTTGGCCTCTTTGTTTTTCATTGCAGCCGGTCCTTGTGGGTCGGGTTTGTCGTTAGAGGTTCTGTATTTAAAGGTATTAAGTTTTTTTTTTTTTTGTTGGATTACTTCTTTCTGAGGACGATCTGTGGTCAGTAAGGTTTGAGTGGAGCTTGTCGAGCTATTCCGTATTCGTTTTTTCGATTGATTTTTCTTTTTGATGGAGCACACCAATGTTGGTTTACAGATACTTGAGAGCTTTTTGTCTCCAATCTCAGGCGAAGAGTGGAGAGTGATGTTCATTGAGCTTTTGTCCGCCATAAAATCTTCGATGGACCTTGGTGATTTTTGTACTTTATTAGCGGGCAGTGCGCTAGCGGTCAACGTTGTGCCTTTCTGCTGGTTGAATACCAGGAAATTTTGTTTGTCAGAAGAAGCATTTTTTGGAATGGTATTTGGAAGGTTTGGCTGATCGATTATGATGCATAGTTGATCATTTGATTTTGGTTCATATGAGGTTTTTTTAGTGGCGGGTTTTTCTAGAGTTCCAGAGAATACCAATTGGTCTGGTCCTTGTTGTGGATCAGTTTGAGTGTAAGTGCGGGCGCCCTTTGGCTTAAGTGCCTCCTTTTTGTTGTTATCAGTTTCTAGTTTTTGGAGTTCCCAGTTAGGACAGTCTTTGCATGTTTTATGACTGTTTTCTTTTGTGGTGATGAAACCCTCGATGTATATTAGCTTGGTGTGCATCATGGCAATTAGCGTTCAATGATCTTTTAGTGTCTCGTTGAGAGATTCGTAAAGTTTCCTAAATGGTGTTAGTCCAATCGTGATTGCCGACATTATTGTTGTCAAATCTGTTTTATTTGTGGCAGTTTCTTTGGACGTTGTGGAAGAGTCGGTTTGATTTCTACTTGGGGTCTCAAATGATATGTCTTGGGGAGCCCTCTCCTCCTGCTGGTGGTTGGAGGACCGAGATTCTCGTGCAAAATGCAGGAGAGAGGATCTGTGTGCCGGTCTTTGTGTGCCGTAGAGCAACCACTCTGCATCTGCGAATATTCTGGGGTGCTGAATCGGGTGAGTTTTCAGCTTTTGGAAGACTTCCGGGGGGTCCGGAGTGGATATTAGTAGATCACGTGGACAGACGGGATACGAGCTCTCATCATCTGTTTGATTTGCAGGTGTGGGGGGGTGGGTCGATGTTTAGGGCTCCCTGATCCTTACTTAAGGAAGTTTGGGGGGTTTGGGTTGTGGGTGGAGACATCTGGGGAAGGTCTGGGTGGACCAAACCCTTTGCGGTTGTCTGATCAGTTGGGGAGCACTCATGGGCACAGTTTGCAGCTGAGTTTTCCTGTGTAGCGGAGGTCAAGCTGATGTTGTTGTTTTTAGGTGCACTGCTGACTTTAGGGATGGAGGCAGTCTTCCGTGTTTTCACTGCTGGCTGTAGATCAGTCAGGGCCGCTGGTGGTTGGAGGACCGAGATTCTCGTGCAAAATGCAGGAGAGAGGATCTTCGTGCCGGTCTTTGTGTGCCGTAGAGCAACCACTCTGCATCTGCAAATATTCTGGGGTGTTGAATCGGGGGAGTTTTTGGCTTTTGGAAGACTTCCGGGGGGTCCGGAGTGGATATTAGTAGATCACGTGGACAGACGGGATCCATGCTCTCATCATCCGTTTGATTTGCAGGTGTGGGTGGTGTGTCAATGTTTGGGGCTCCCTGATCCTTACTTAAGGAAGTTTGGGGGGTTGGGTTGTGGGTGGAGACTTCTGGGGAAGGTCTGGGTGGACGGACCCCTTTGCAGTTGTCTGATCAGTTGGGGAGCACTCATGGGCACAGTTTGCAGCTGAGTTTTCCTGTGTAGCGGAGGTCAAACAGATGTTGTTGTTTTTAGGCGCACTGCTGACTTTAGGGATGGAGGCAGTCTTCCGTGTTTTCACTGCTGGCTGTAGATCAGTCAGGGCCTCGAGAATCTCATCATCTGTGAGTTCCGAAAGCACCTCGTGCTTTCTTTTTCCTTGTCTGGCAAACAGTTATTTTAATGAATTGCAGATCATGGTTTTTGGAGTAGGTCCCGCTGGCGCTCTTTGTTGGCCCTTCTTGATTTGGCCAGGCCTTTTGGCATTCTTTGTCCCAGATTTTTTTTGGAGTTATTTGACTCGCCATTAAGGGTCTGGTCGTTTGTCTTTTTTTTTGACTGGGAGTGGGGTTGCGAATCATACATATTTTCCCACTCCTTCGATGCATCAGCAGGCACGATAGAATTGTGTGTGTCAGACGGTTTTCCAGCATGCAGCTGCAGATCTCCACCGGGGAGCTCGCGAGTCCTTGTTGTCACTGGACTCCCTCGCTTGTGCAAGACCAGCTGGATCCAAGTCCAGCGGGCGGGGCGTACGAGAAACTCCCTCGTCCTCGGTATTGCCGGCGTGTACCTGGGCGTGGATCTCCATGGGAGCCGGGAGCGCCGCCTCGCCCCTGCCCCAAGACGGCCCCCCATCGGTGCGTGGGGTAACAGCTTTTCAGCCTGGGACACGGCAGGAAGGCAGGGGCTCCCCGAGCCGCGAGGGCTCCTTTGCGCCTGTGTGACGTTCACGGTAGGGGGAAGCTCCTGATTCTCACAGAAGTTTGTAGATTCTGTACTTGGTGCATGTTGGGCTTCTTCCACTTCTTGTCCATGCCCCGGGTCTCGTGGAGGCAATTCCCTTGCGGTCAGTCCTCCGACTGGCAGCGCTGGGATGCCTGCAACACGGTGCTCGGGCTGGGTATTTGGAGCGTCTCCAACGTTGTTTTCTTTTGTTTCAGAGATGTTTATTTTAGAAGCTTCAGCTTCGTGGCTCTGCATTTGAGTTGCATCCTTTTGTACATTCGTGATTTTCAAGAGGGGGGTGTGGATTATGGTCCCAAGTTGTTGTCCCTTCTTGTGGGATTTTTGCAGATTGGCTGCTGCTTTTTTTGGGCACTGTAACCCACTTGGCGTGTAGCTTGGGCAAAGTCCGGTCAGAATAGAGCTTGTGTGGAGAAGAGTTTGTGGTCTAAGTTTGACAGGGTATTTTGAGTTAAACATGAGGCTGGATGGCAGTTAGAGTTGGCGCAAACGTCTAAGGCACATTTTTTCATCCTCAGTTTCCTCGTTTGTAATATCCAGGCAGCATTGGTGTTGTCGATGAACGGTTTCTGATGCCATGTCTCTGCCAGTTCTGACAGGGACTGCAGAGACTGCTACTGACTCTGCTGTGACTCCACGGCCGCTACGCGGTGTAGGTAGGTATTAGTATCCTCCCAGTGGTAGGCAGTGAAAACACACTCAGGAAGCAGAGAGATAGTACAACCTGCAGAGACTGCTACTGACTCTGCTGTGACTCCGCAGCTTCTCAGTGGTGTAGGTAGGTATTAGTATCCTCCCAGTGGTAGGCAGTGAAAACAGACTCAGGAAACAGAGAGAGAGTCCAACCTGTAGAGACTGCTACTGACTCTGCTGTGACTCCGCGGCCACTCCGCTGTGTAGGTAGGTATTAGTATCCTCCCAGTGGTAGGCAGTGAAAACAGATTCAGGAAACAGAGAGAGCCCAACCTGCAGAGACTGCTACTGACTCTGCTTGTATTTTCATCTTTTGCTTGAAAGACCTACAATCAAACCCTGCATGCAGCATTTGAAACTATTGAATCACTGACCTCACCATTTCGGTTTGTGTCCATATATAACATGCATGTTTTCTTCATCTTATACTTAAGGGAAAAAACTTTTGTGATTGGGGCATGATCTGAGATGAAAATGCTGCTTATATCACTCCTATTAACATTGAGTTACATTACCGGATGCCAGAAAATAATTTGTTTCTGTAATTCGGTTCCTTCGCGTCGATCCGAATTAACTGCGGCTTCCAGCACCAGACTCATGTTGAGTGTTACTCTCTCTAACGTGCAATCAGAATGTACCCCGACATTTGACAGGATCTATCGGCATATTTTGGATCCACAGACCTCAAGCACAGAAATACTTTATCCCAGCATCCGGGCATACCAGATTCCACAAAGCAACATGTGGTACAAATCTCCTGTATTTGGAACAGGGGATCAGCTCACGAGCCCCCTACCGTAACGCATCTTCGCACACAAGACAAAAAGGACACTCCTTTCCTCAAACCTACTCTATCGTCCCGATGAAGGCCAACCACATGCAAGATTCTTTAAACAGCTTCCCTGTTTTGGCTGAAACACAGTAGTGTCGACGACCTTCTTTTTGTTACCAGAGTCTATCACCACACTGTTGAAATAGAAAGTATATCGTGCCTCCTATTGTAATAAATATATTAATATTGGCCTACGCCAAGCTGCTCGAAAGTCGCTTGCGAAAGAAATCTGTGTTGCAAGGTCCTGACCTTAAATCCATGTAAGCTGCCATTTTTGGTCAAACCGCCATTTTAGGATTTGTTGTGTAAAAGTTACCCTGTGAGCTAAAATGGTGGACAATGTCATCGCAGAATACAACATGGCCGTCTTGACCTCTGTACATAGCTAATGTGTAATTTGCCTGCAGGCCACTTGTTGAGGTTGTGAACTGAGACCTTGTCCTTCATTAATCATTCAATGAAACTGATCCACGAGCATATGTTGAGACAATGTATTCAAATACTGAACAAAGAACATCTGTTTAACTACATTGTATTAATGTTTAAGAAGACCTGCATGGAAAACATTAGAATACACAGTTATTGCATACGCTTGTTGATATTAAAGGCAAACCAGTTATATGCGGTTATTTGAGACTTGGCACAAACCCTAGATTGGTGATGTATTAATAGTAATATTAACCCGAAGTGGGTCTGGACATAGCGCCCACTAAATGTATAAAAAGCTAATGCATTCTAATGTACAGCGTCTCTCACTGAACACACTGAACTACGCTGGAGTTCGCTGTGTTGTACTGAGGGCCGTTAGCTATCTGATTTTGCTCTGTTTTTTGTAACTGAATTCAGTATAAAATAAAGTATTTTGTATGTTCCTTTGTAACCCGTGTTCAGTGTATTTCCTTTTGGGGTACTCAGCCTCGATATTCTTTTTCTGTTTTCACAACACTGTTATTTGTGCACTGTGAACCTAAGTAGTGCTTGCATGTTATCTGTTTATTGAATTCCGTAAATTTTAGAAAGGAAAGAACATGCCTATTGTTAATCAATTCCAGTCAATTTGACTGGATTTTAACTGTATATATGTTCCACTAACTTGTATAAAGTTTATAGTGTCCTTGTTGTTGTACCGTGACAAACATATGTGCATTAAACGCTTGGGGCAAAAACTCTAGTGACCCTCACAACTGTTTGAGAACAATATTTTTCTTGCACGCAGGGGTATAATGATGAAAGTGTGTGTTTTTCTCTCACCCTGATTAATGTGACATTATATGATTGTGTACCCACCTGGGTAAATCAGGGCATAGCCAGGCGCCCTTTTCTTGAGCATCTTCTGTTAGAAGGCCACAACCGCCTTAATTTTCCCCAAAAGTTACAATCTTTTTGTTTTTGTTTAAATGGACAATTTAGGTCGTTAACATTCCAGGATACACATTTAATGTTTTTATCCATGTTAAGAGCAATCGGGTGCCTTTTTAAAAATCTGATAATAAAGGTGGAGTGTATGAGTAGAGAAGGTCACCTGATAAAATAAATTCCCTGCATCAGTGTCACATCCAATACACCGCAGCAAATAAACCTGTATAGGTTCTTACCAAGAGCCCTTAACACAACCCCCCCAAAAAATATTTAACAGATTTATAGATCTAAGTTCCTTAGTACTATCATATTTAATACAATAAATATCAAGAAAAGAATGAAGGGAGCTCAGTTACAGCTATTAAAAGCCCCGGCAGCACTTCCATATAGAAACAAATACTTTGCAACACATCAAACAATGTTACCAATCTTTGTGAAAATTAAATATTTATCTGACAGTTATTTATTGAGATGCATGTTAAGTGTTTTATGTCAATGTCTTTTAATAGAAACATACATGTCATGAAAGTTGCAAATAAATAAATACATAAATAAAGAAATACATAAATGAATAAATAAATACATACACATATTTGTTTCATCCAATCAAATGTTTCTCATGAATCAAAACCAAAACAAAATAATGTCATAAAGTGCAAAGAGAGAATGAATGTTTGGCTCGTCATAGTTCATTTCGGAAATTGTAAATAGTCCGTGCAATGTGAATCCGATAATCACTTTCAAAGCATTCACAGAGTGCATACTTTCTTTGAGAAATGTCACCTTTCATCTGCTCCTGTGGAGTAGCGATGAAGCGTCAACTGTGAGAGCCAGGCAACCACTGTTCAAATCCCATTTTCCCTCTGCTGCAACCACAGAATTAGTTGTTAAACTTCAAACACTAAGAAAGCAACTCGTGTTCTATAAATATTATTAAAACCTGAGTTTGTTCTCGGTTTCGATTTCTTTCCACTACAGCATCTCCCCAGCGGAGTGCCTCCTATTCTGTGTACTACAGAAATAGAATAAAAATAAAATAATGGAAATAAAATAAAATTTCCAGCGAGGACAGGCCCAGGTAAGGAGTCTCCTGACCCCCACCTCCCCCCAAAAAAGCTATATTTTTTTTGTAAAGGTGCTTAAAAGCACCATAGCGCACTCGGCGCTTAGTCCCTCTCCCCCTGCCCACCCCTTCCTGGTTTCCCTCTGCCCGCCTCCCCTCGTCCAGATTGGTCCGTTTAAAAAAAAAAAAAAAGGATACAGAGGCCGTGGCGAGGGTCTGCTGTAGGCAGACCCCGCCATTTCCAGCAAGGCCAGGCCCAGGTAAGGAGTCTCCTGACCCCCACCTCCCCCGAAAAAAGCAATATTTTTTTTGTAAAGGTGCTTAAAAGCACCATAGCGCACTCAGCGCTTGGTCCCTCTCCCCATGCCCACCCCTTCCTGGTTTCCCTCTGACCGCCTCCCAACACGCCCACTCCATCCGGATTGGTCCACATACCCCACATCAAGGACACCCTAGGGCAGCCCTCTGCCCGGCAGCCCTCTGCCCGGCAGCCCTGCGGCGAAGGACCCAGAGGCAAAGGACGGCCCCAAGATGTGTCTGCAGGTGTCCGCAGGGGACGCCAAGGAAGCAGCAGACACCAACAAAACTGTGAGTGTGGCATGGGTGGGGTGTAGAGCAATCACTCTACTCCAGAAAGCCCCTGTCACTCTACCTCACCCTCCATAACGTAGACTGCCATAGACTTTAATAAATCAATCTTAGGAAGACTTGTGACCACTATAAATGTATTGTAAATGTTGCCTTGTGATGCATATTAACTCACTTGCAAATTTAGCATGTGCCACACGCATAAGGAACTCTGAACTCGCATCTAGATAGAAATGTGAATGTTAGCATGTGCCACACTCGTAAGGACAATGACATAGAGTGTCATAGTATTAGCATGTCCACACTTAGGTAGAATTGTGAATATTAGCCTGCGTCGCATCTAGATGGAATTGTGAATATTGGCATGTCCGCACTTAGACAGATTGGTAAATATTAGCATGTCCACACTTAGATAGAATTAATATTAGCATGTCCACACTTAGATAGAATTGTGAATACTAGTCTGCGTCGCATCTAGATGGAATTGTGAATATTGGCATGTCCGCACTTAGACAGATTGGTAAATATGAGCATGTCCACACTTAGATAGAATTAATATTAGCATGTCCACACTTAGATAGAATTGTGAATATTAGCATGTCCACACTTAGCTAGAATTGTGAATACTAGTCTGCGTCGCATCTAGATGGAATTGTGAATATTGGCATGTCCGCACTTAGACAGATTGGTAAATATTAGCATGTCCACACTTAGATAGAATTAATATTAGCATGTCCACACTTAGCTAGAATTGTGAATACTAGTCTGTGCCACATCTAGATAGGTTTTGATTGAAGGATAGCATGCCCGCGCCCAGATGAAACTTGAAAATTAGCATGTGCCACACTTAAAACTGTGAACACCAGCCTGTGCCGCTCCTAGACAAGATTGTGAATGTTAGCATGCCAACACCTATATAGAACTCTGAACATTGGCCTGCGCCGCTTCTAGATAAGACTGTGAAGGCCAACAAGTGCCACACTCAGAGAAAACTGTGAATGCTAGCATGCTAAAGGTTAGGTAACCCACTAACCAATATAACCTCAAACTCTGCATACTTATCTCACTGATAAACTCACACAACCATCTCTCGCACCACAAGCTGCACGGACTTCACAACACTGCAACAACACATAAGCCGGAGTAACAGCACATGCGGACCGACACCGATCCAATACCTGCACCAAAGCTCAGTATCTGGTGTATACCAAGCTGTAGCTGCCAACAGAACACCACTCCTCTCACTATCCTACTCCCTCTTCACATTACTAACCCATCCCACCTTATCGTTTACAGATCCGCCAGAGCGCCTGGGGACCAATTCCGTTGGTGACGGTGCGCGGTACAAATACCTTTAACATTTAACATTTAACATTTAACAACAAACAGCCGGTGTGAGTCCACTGCAGTGCTTGCAGGCCCAGGATAATCACATATCAGGGTTCGGTGGAATTTCTCTTATCCACACCAAAGCCTCAAAGGGATCCTCAGTACATTAGGGACATCATTTCACCAAAATGGCAGAGTAGCTGAAGTGACATCACATGCCCCTTGACCGCTGATGACATCTCAGGAAGTGATGTCATTTGACCCCACCCGAGGTAACATCACGGGAACCGATGGAACAAAACCTTTCACCCTTTGACAAAACAGGAAATGGCATCACATAGCATGTTCCTAAGTACACTACAAAAAATATGGTTACACTATCACTGTAATGTGATATACATTTCGTACAAGAATGGATCACCATATGTATCAGCAATATCAGTGTATATAGGCCCATATTACCAAATTACTGTGAACGCAGGCCAACATCCAAGGCATAATGATAATGATGTGTTATTATATAGCATTTATGCTTAAGCACTCTATATAGAACAAATATACATACAATATCACCCAACCTGTGTTGGTACTCATTTATCAACTTCAGAAGAATGAAAGGCTGAGTTGGCTTTGCCGGGTATTGAACCTTCATATCACAAACACATTGCAGCAACGAGTGCTCAAGCCACTGATATATCTTACCGCCTATAGCTATTTTATCGGCTATAGTAAAATTAGCAGTAGCAGTTACGTGTCTAAATGTTCTCAAAGTCAAAAAGCAAATTACACTCTGTAGTGGATAACAATAAACTGGTAACTGAGATTTAACAGCAGACCAATTCTTCTACAGGTCTGGTGCAAAGTTAGCCACATGTCAAGCCTGTATGGATCTACTTTTCAGGCTTCAGAGGTTGGCAAAATAAATACCATTAGGAGGGTTCATAACTGTGTATTAAAAAATGTAGAGTAGCACAGGGAAAGCAGTGCACTCAAAGGGCATCCTGTACTCTGGGCCCTTGTTACCTCAAACATGCCAACATCCTGAACAGCATGCCATGGAGATAGGAAAAATAGACATATTACAGCAAAGCATTAATTTTGGCCTAATGAAATCAAGGTCCACTTTATGTGCTATGGTCAAACATTTCTACACTGTAAACAAGCTTTTAGGCACACAGAGTTTGTCAAGTCACTGAGGACCCGAGATGGAATGTATTTTGATGATCATAACAGAGACAACGACAGAAGAAAAACATGATATAACTGCAACTTGCAAAAAGCAAAATACATAGTCCGACATTGATGCTTATTCTACTCTAGATGCTTCTTGGAATGTTTTGTCTGCATTGTGAATTTGAGGAGTTTAAGAACAGACTAATTTAGTGACTCATCCCCTGATTTATGAAATAAAGCTTTAACGAGTCTAACAATTATTGTATAAAATTCCAGAAAGACAAATTATTTGTTATACCTATTCCCTCTTATTTAGGGTCAATGCTGAAAGTGTTATACTTGTAAAACCCCATGTTTTTTTTTTTTTTTAAGAGGCCTCAACAAGAAAGCTTTCCACTCCAGAAGCAAAGAACCACATGGCGCTGGCCAGAAGCTTCATTTTGAAAGGTGCAACCCCTGGCAACCCCCAAATGACATCCCTGCAATACTTCTGTTTCCGTTTGACAAAAACATCTTGAAAACAGCTGGTCTCGTCAATATCACCTGCATATTTCTGTCCCTAGACAGTGCCTTTGCTTCACTGAAAGCCTTTATTTTGACCACCGCAGCTTTAGGAAAATCGAGAACACTGCAAAGGGCTTGCTTTTATATAGAGTTCGACCCAGTACCCTGCCAGCTTTCTCCTTTGCACTGATCTTTGTGGGGACCATTACGCTCTGTCAAGGGGAGTCCTGCATTACCTTCCCAACTCTGTAGGCGACATCCAAGTCAGCAGGCCAATGATTACTGAGCTGGAATTCAGACCTTTCTTGGCTCAAGCAGCATGCATTGTAAGAATTATGAGCTATCAAGTGCAAGTTATTAATACATGTAATGATATTTAACTTGGTAGATATACAACACCTGCCATATCAAAGTCTTACAAAGGGCGAAGGAGAGATTTGCAGAGAGAAAGTGCCACATTTGATGGAAATGTTCACACCTTACAAACTTCTCAAGCTGTCCCTTTGTGGCGAGGAGCCCAGCCTAAATACCTGTGTGGAGGCTTGTGAAACTCCAACTGTACGCACAAACTACTAAGGTATGAAAATAAGCAGCACAGTGATTTCCAGACTCGATATATCTGAACCCATCAGTCTTCTGCCAAATAGTCTGAGCAATGTAACGCGTACTCATCTTAGAAGCATATTCACCCCAGACCACCTTATGGCATAACAGAGCCCACCCAGCATCTCTTCCCAGTTTACACCTATGTGTTTCTTTTCATTAGCTTCCGTACCACAGCACCATCCCTCTGGAACGCGCTACCACCCGATATCAGAAACGAACGCTCATACCTGACCTTCAGAAAGCTTGTAAAAACATGGCTTTTTCACAAATAGGAATAATTACTTATTGCATAACTGTATCTTTGCATAACTGTATCTCTATTCCTTCGACTGTATAAACACTGTGATACCTCCGAGTCTGGGCGTTACATAAATGCAATAAATAAATAAATAAATACATACATAAATAAATACATTAGAACTTTGTTGATTTCTAATTTCATATGCGTAGGACCACTTTGTGAAAATGTGTCCCCTTCAGGTATATTTGACAGGCACGCCCACCCACCCCGCCCTGAAAATGTGCTTGTTAAAGCGATGGTCCCTGTTAAAGGCTGAACTGTAAGAGTATTTAGCATTTTTTTATGCAGCATTACTGCCTGGGTTTGGTGCATTGCTATGATGCAATTGTTTCAAGCTATGTGTTGCCAGTGCAACCTATGGACATGTAAATGAAGACAGGCTACACAGGTAAAAAACAAACCATTTTCTCATTTTAAAAGCACACATTTTATCACCTGAAATTCCTCTGTTGCAAGAGACACATTTGAGAATTAATAAACTAACCTCATTAACAAAACTAACCTGATCTTAACTTCTTAATAATATAATGTGTTCTCCACTGCAAAATGAGGCAGACTCAGAAAGTCATTTTAAACGCTCATCCAGATTTTTTTTTTTTTTTTTGCTCTTTGCTGCTCTGTCCACAGTATTTGCAAGAAGCAAAGATTCGAATAAGCAGGAAATCAGTTTTGTTACAGTTGCTTACTGTAAAATATTTCTATTGTGTGCAGGAGGAGGATAGGACATAGGGGATTCTTATTGGACAAGCATCATGTTAGAGGCTGTAACCAAGTTTTCCTGTAGAATCTGGGGGAAGAAGAAGGCAGAATACATTTTACACAGCTCGGAGAAAGACCTGACTGGTGGCTGTGGAGTTCCTGATTGAAAAAGCAGATCCCGGCTGCACTGCTGCAGAGGCTGGGAATTCCAGGCAATAATCCCCGGTTTGAGTAACGGCAGATGCCTGTTCTCACTGGGGGTGCTTGAAGAGGGAATTGCCACATCCAGAAGGAGACCAGCCGAAGAATTTCACATGCTGAACAGATTAGGTAATTATACATTGCAAAGTACGGGGGCAGTGTGCATGAGTGCGAAATTATTCAGTCAGTGTAGAAGAAAGAATTCCAGTGTTTTATCAACATGTTTAAAGTTGCGACTGTTCTCGTCGCCCTCTTCTCATTTTGTTACAGATAATGTTGACTGTGCTATTTCATTTATCTCTGTAAAAAGAGTAAGATCATGTTAAATGCAATTTTTATAATACACAAAATATCTGAAAGCAGACGGGTAGTGTGATTATATTTTCTCTTTCCTTTGTGCATTTACCATTACAGTGCTGATGATGTGGGGAGATGTTTAGACAGTGCAATTGTCATTTTTAAGGTAGCTAAAAATAAGACTTGGCTGCAGCTGTGTGCACGATTTCATTCAGTATGAGCAATTATAAATAACTGTGTGTGCTATAGCCTGCTGAAGGTAAATGAGTCAGCAGAAATAGAGACCCGGTACTTAGTTCACTGTTGTATATAAAATAGTGAGTGTTGTACCACATGTTAGCTCGCTGTTGTAAATAATTCAGTGAGAAATTGCCCATGGTGGCCCGCTAAAAATGAAAATGTGGTATTTCTGAAATGTAGGCCTGAGGTCTCTCTAGTGATCACACGAACAATCTAAACAAAAATAAGGGGTTCTGGATATTGGGGCCACAAATAAAACAAAGGAATTATGCTCACCAAAAATACCACCAACCACGCATACCAACCACGCATACCAACTGCGCATACCAACAAATGTATACCATCTAAATATGTCTGTGTACTGAAATAATGCATATCCACTGTATTATTATTATACATAACCCAATCTGAATACAAGGAGTGATTGTTGCTAAATTATTTTTTCGGCGGTAAGAAAATACTGCCAGGCCCCAAATCTACACAAAATACCCTACAGAACCAATCAGACACTGGTATTGCCATGTATTCAGTGCTTGTTCATTAACAGAGATGAGCTCTGACTAGGAGTTAAAATTATTACCCTTATACGTATTCATGTGCGTCCATTTTTCCGTTGACTGACCCTGATGTACAGCACTAATTATGAGTAAGCCGGTCCGGGAAAAATCAAACTGCCAGGCCCCCTACTGGCAGAGTATTCACATAAGCACAGGTACCATTAACATTGGTGACTGTGCTTCAGTAGTTCTCATCCCTATGGGATCCATGGAATGGGAACTTACCGCCGTTGCTGGCACCCGGAAAATCCCGGTAATACCAGGATACCGGGTGCTGGTAACCAGCAGACTCGTAATGAGGCCTTTTCACACCTCACAGATCTATCCGACCCAGTGCTACCCACAGCATTAACCAACCAACTCTCAATCGTAGGAGTCATCAACCTGCTACCACCCAAAGCAGTCATCCACATAATGCCACTTACAGTAGTCACCAACACAATACCACCCATAACAGTTACCACCATACTGCCACCAACCAATCCCCTCCCTCCCATAGAAGTGACCCACCCACTGGCACCCACGGCAGTAAACAACCCACTGCAATCAACGACCCAGTGCCACACACATCAGTCAACAGTTGACTGCCAAGCTGTGTAGGCCGCTCCTTCCATGTCTCAAGAGTACATTTTCCATCTCAGCAGAAAATAAAATTTTCAGACAACTCACTCAATAGATAGTCACTAACCATTCTCTACCCACTGTGCTTCAAATCTGCAATCCCATGACAGCGAGATCACTCTCGATATGGAATTAGACTTACTTGAGAAGTATATCAGTAACATGTTAGCTTTCAGTTTGCCATGCAATGGGGCAATCTCCTGCAAGTAGCTTATGGTGGTAGGACTGGGGAAGAGTCAGTAGCATGTCGAGTTTCTCCAGCCTAGCTTTGCTTTCTTCAGAGTATAATGCAATGTGTATAATGAGGAATTGGCCACAATTAAGAATGGGTCTTCTCGGTTGCTAGTTTCTCTAATAGAGAAGGCAAAAAGCCAAACGCCACATTTCATCATGCTGGTGTTGGCAAAAGGAGGAGTGCTGATTTTACAATAGGGGATATTTCATGATGCGTCTGATATTGGGCCTGTGACAGGCTTTAGACCAGCCCTACTAGGTTTTCAGGAAATCACCGACTGTACTTGTACCTTCATGTTCAGCAGATGTAGACAAAGCCAAACATTTGAGTTTTGGCCATGCCTACATGGAATACCTTTTAGAAGAAGAAATTCAGGGCACTCGTAGTTGCAGTACCTTCTCTTACCAATTGTTATCTTTCTCTTTCTTTGGGGGTTAGACAGCTGGATGTGTGATGTCACCGCATTTAGTGGTGGGAACACTGCTACATTAGAGGAGACATTTTTAAGAATCAAGGCTAGTCTAGGTTAGGAAAGGCATTGGAAAAGATGAACTTCAGGAAAGTTCAGGAAAATAAGCATTTTAGTCATGATTCCAGGAATGACCTGGAGAAAAGCATATCCCACGCTCTTAAGGGGTACAAATGTGAGGCGACCCTAACAGGGTAGTGGGCCACAGAAGTCGCAAACTTCTATGGCTCACTACCCTGTGTAATTGGTTATGGGTTCAGGCCCCTTTAGAGCTTTCAGAGACTGCTGCATCACAAAAAAGCAGCATGGAGAAAAAGACCCCTATGCATGCCGTCTCATTAGAATGACAAATGCGTGAGGCTGCATTGGTGCCCGGGGATGGAGAATGCAAGTGTGGTGCATCAATGAAGGAAGGAGGCTAATCAGCACATTGCATGATGGTGAGATGCCGTCAGGTGATGGAGGGTGGATGGAGCGGGCTGGTTAGGTGGCCATTCTGGCAGTGTGGAGAGTTGGAAAGGAAGGTCAGGGGGATCCCTCAAAAGGACAGGAACAGCAGTCAAAATTAGTTGTGTGGAGGGCATTCCTTGGGGTGTTCAGAGGGATGTATGAGTTGGGACACATATGGGAATGCAGCATTTGGGGTACAGAGCGTAGGAAGCAGACTTCACAGTGCATCGATTGAAGAGCGGCATTAGGGGCAGATTGCATGCAGTGGCGACATGAAGACACAGAACCCTGGTTATGGTATGGTGGCTCTTCGACGCCTGCTAAGAATTGCATGGAAACCAACACTAAGCAGTGCAAGGCCTTGGTCTGCTTTTGCTTCATTCTGAACCAGAGATTCCATAGGGGGATTGTACACCAAGTTGGGAATCTTGAAGGTGGTAAACACGGATCAGCTGCATTTCCGCAGACTCTACCTGTGTTTCCTCTGCCAGTGCAAGACAGGTGCAGTCCCATAGAAGTCAATGGCCAATGATGGCTGCCATGTTTATCATGGCAGCCACCACTGCTGAGTTATCGGGGAGATAGCTCAAGGGCAACATGCTCGCCTTGGAAGTAAGATGTGTGGGATGTATTGACCCACTCCGATATGCTATGCTGCATCACCCTGCCAGTTATGGGGCAGAAACAGCAACAATGGTGGCAAAACTCTTGTGCGTGCAAAACATCTCCAAAAAACGTGTGCTTCAGCACACAAAAAGAGGGATGCACAACCTGCCACCCATGGTATTTTGATGATCATAACAGAGACAACGACAGAAGAAAAACATGATATAACTGCAACTTGCAAAAAGCAAAATACATAGTCCGACATTGATGCTTATTCTACTCTAGATGCTTCTTGGAATGTTTTGTCTGCATTGTGAATTTGAGGAGTTTAAGAACAGACTAATTTAGTGACTCATCCCCTGATTTATGAAATAAAGCTTTAACGAGTCTAACAATTATTGTATAAAATTCCAGAAAGACAAATTATTTGTTATACCTATTCCCTCTTATTTAGGGTCAATGCTGAAAGTGTTATACTTGTAAAACCCCATGTTTTTTTTTTTTTTAAGAGGCCTCAACAAGAAAGCTTTCCACTCCAGAAGCAAAGAACCACATGGCGCTGGCCAGAAGCTTCATTTTGAAAGGTGCAACCCCTGGCAACCCCCAAATGACATCCCTGCAATACTTCTGTTTCCGTTTGACAAAAACATCTTGAAAACAGCTGGTCTCGTCAATATCACCTGCATATTTCTGTCCCTAGACAGTGCCTTTGCTTCACTGAAAGCCTTTATTTTGACCACCGCAGCTTTAGGAAAATCGAGAACACTGCAAAGGGCTTGCTTTTAAATAGAGTTCGACCCAGTACCCTGCCAGCTTTCTCCTTTGCACTGATCTTTGTGGGGACCATTACGCTCTGTCAAGGGGAGTCCTGCATTACCTTCCCAACTCTGTAGGCGACATCCAAGTCAGCAGGCCAATGATTACTGAGCTGGAATTCAGACCTTTCTTGGCTCAAGCAGCATGCATTGTAAGAATTATGAGCTATCAAGTGCAAGTTATTAATACATGTAATGATATTTAACTTGGTAGATATACAACACCTGCCATATCAAAGTCTTACAAAGGGCGAAGGAGAGATTTGCAGAGAGAAAGTGCCACATTTGATGGAAATGTTCACACCTTACAAACTTCTCAAGCTGTCCCTTTGTGGCGAGGAGCCCAGCCTAAATACCTGTGTGGAGGCTTGTGAAACTCCAACTGTACGCACAAACTACTAAGGTATGAAAATAAGCAGCACAGTGATTTCCAGACTCGATATATCTGAACCCATCAGTCTTCTGCCAAATAGTCTGAGCAATGTAACGCGTACTCATCTTAGAAGCATATTCACCCCAGACCACCTTATGGCATAACAGAGCCCACCCAGCATCTCTTCCCAGTTTACACCTATGTGTTTCTTTTCATTAGCTTCCGTACCACAGCACCATCCCTCTGGAACGCGCTACCACCCGATATCAGAAACGAACGCTCATACCTGACCTTCAGAAAGCTTGTAAAAACATGGCTTTTTCACAAATAGGAATAATTACTTATTGCATAACTGTATCTTTGCATAACTGTATCTCTATTCCTTCGACTGTATAAACACTGTGATACCTCCGAGTCTGGGCGTTACATAAATGCAATAAATAAATAAATAAATACATACATAAATAAATACATTAGAACTTTGTTGATTTCTAATTTCATATGCGTAGGACCACTTTGTGAAAATGTGTCCCCTTCAGGTATATTTGACAGGCACGCCCACCCACCCCGCCCTGAAAATGTGCTTGTTAAAGCGATGGTCCCTGTTAAAGGCTGAACTGTAAGAGTATTTAGCATTTTTTTATGCAGCATTACTCCCTGGGTTTGGTGCATTGCTATGATGCAATTGTTTCAAGCTATGTGTTGCCAGTGCAACCTATGGACATGTAAATGAAGACAGGCTACACAGGTAAAAAACAAACCATTTTCTCATTTTAAAAGCACACATTTTATCACCTGAAATTCCTCTGTTGCAAGAGACACATTTGAGAATTAATAAACTAACCTCATTAACAAAACTAACCTGATCTTAACTTCTTAATAATATAATGTGTTCTCCACTGCAAAATGAGGCAGACTCAGAAAGTCATTTTAAACGCTCATCCAGATTTTTTTTTTTTTTTGCTCTTTGCTGCTCTGTCCACAGTATTTGCAAGAAGCAAAGATTCGAATAAGCAGGAAATCAGTTTTGTTACAGTTGCTTACTGTAAAATATTTCTATTGTGTGCAGGAGGAGGATAGGACATAGGGGATTCTTATTGGACAAGCATCATGTTAGAGGCTGTAACCAAGTTTTCCTGTAGAATCTGGGGGAAGAAGAAGGCAGAATACATTTTACACAGCTCGGAGAAAGACCTGACTGGTGGCTGTGGAGTTCCTGATTGAAAAAGCAGATCCCGGCTGCACTGCTGCAGAGGCTGGGAATTCCAGACAATAATCCCCGGTTTGAGTAACGGCAGATGCCTGTTCTCACTGGGGGTGCTTGAAGAGGGAATTGCCACATCCAGAAGGAGACCAGCCGAAGAATTTCACATGCTGAACAGATTAGGTAATTATACATTGCAAAGTACGGGGGCAGTGTGCATGAGTGCGAAATTATTCAGTCAGTGTAGAAGAAAGAATTCCAGTGTTTTATCAACATGTTTAAAGTTGCGACTGTTCTCGTCGCCCTCTTCTCATTTTGTTACAGATAATGTTGACTGTGCTATTTCATTTATCTCTGTAAAAAGAGTAAGATCATGTTAATGCAATTTTTATAATACACAAAATATCTGAAAGCAGACGGGTAGTGTGATTATATTTTCTCTTTCCTTTGTGCATTTACCATTACAGTGCTGATGATGTGGGGAGATGTTTAGACAGTGCAATTGTCATTTTTAAGGTAGCTAAAAATAAGACTTGGCTGCAGCTGTGTGCACGATTTCATTCAGTATGAGCAATTATAAATAACTGTGTGTGCTATAGCCTGCTGAAGGTAAATGAGTCAGCAGAAATAGAGACCCGGTACTTAGTTCACTGTTGTATATAAAATAGTGAGTGTTGTACCACATGTTAGCTCGCTGTTGTAAATAATTCAGTGAGAAATTGCCCATGGTGGCCCGCTAAAAATGAAAATGTGGTATTTCTGAAATGTAGGCCTGAGGTCTCTCTAGTGATCACACGAACAATCTAAACAAAAATAAGGGGTTCTGGATATTGGGGCCACAAATAAAACAAAGGAATTATGCTCACCAAAAATACCACCAACCACGCATACCAACCACGCATACCAACTGCGCATACCAACAAATGTATACCATCTAAATATGTCTGTGTACTGAAATAATGCATATCCACTGTATTATTATTATACATAACCCAATCTGAATACAAGGAGTGATTGTTGCTAAATTATTTTTTCGGCGGTAAGAAAATACTGCCAGGCCCCAAATCTACACAAAATACCCTACAGAACCAATCAGACACTGGTATTGCCATGTATTCAGTGCTTGTTCATTAACAGAGATGAGCTCTGACTAGGAGTTAAAATTATTACCCTTATACGTATTCATGTGCGTCCATTTTTCCGTTGACTGACCCTGATGTACAGCACTAATTATGAGTAAGCCGGTCCGGGAAAAATCAAACTGCCAGGCCCCCTACTGGCAGAGTATTCACATAAGCACAGGTACCATTAACATTGGTGACTGTGCTTCAGTAGTTCTCATCCCTATGGGATCCATGGAATGGGAACTTACCGCCGTTGCTGGCACCCGGAAAATCCCGGTAATACCAGGATACCGGGTGCTGGTAACCAGCAGACTCGTAATGAGGCCTTTTCACACCTCACAGATCTATCCGACCCAGTGCTACCCACAGCATTAACCAACCAACTCTCAATCGTAGGAGTCATCAACCTGCTACCACCCAAAGCAGTCATCCACATAATGCCACTTACAGTAGTCACCAACACAATACCACCCATAACAGTTACCACCATACTGCCACCAACCAATCCCCTCCCTCCCATAGAAGTGACCCACCCACTGGCACCCACGGCAGTAAACAACCCACTGCAATCAACGACCCAGTGCCACACACATCAGTCAACAGTTGACTGCCAAGCTGTGTAGGCCGCTCCTTCCATGTCTCAAGAGTACATTTTCCATCTCAGCAGAAAATAAAATGTTCAGACAACTCACTCAATAGATAGTCACTAACCATTCTCTACCCACTGTGCTTCAAATCTGCAATCCCATGACAGCGAGATCACTCTCGATATGGAATTAGACTTACTTGAGAAGTATATCAGTAACATGTTAGCTTTCAGTTTGCCATGCAATGGGGCAATCTCCTGCAAGTAGCTTATGGTGGTAGGACTGGGGAAGAGTCAGTAGCATGTCGAGTTTCTCCAGCCTAGCTTTGCTTTCTTCAGAGTATAATGCAATGTGTATAATGAGGAATTGGCCACAATTAAGAATGGGTCTTCTCGGTTGCTAGTTTCTCTAATAGAGAAGGCAAAAAGCCAAACGCCACATTTCATCATGCTGGTGTTGGCAAAAGGAGGAGTGCTGATTTTACAATAGGGGATATTTCATGATGCGTCTGATATTGGGCCTGTGACAGGCTTTAGACCAGCCCTACTAGGTTTTCAGGAAATCACCGACTGTACTTGTACCTTCATGTTCAGCAGATGTAGACAAAGCCAAACATTTGAGTTTTGGCCATGCCTACATGGAATACCTTTTAGAAGAAGAAATTCAGGGCACTCGTAGTTGCAGTACCTTCTCTTACCAATTGTTATCTTTCTCTTTCTTTGGGGGTTAGACAGCTGGATGTGTGATGTCACCGCATTTAGTGGTGGGAACACTGCTACATTAGAGGAGACATTTTTAAGAATCAAGGCTAGTCTAGGTTAGGAAAGGCATTGGAAAAGATGAACTTCAGGAAAGTTCAGGAAAATAAGCATTTTAGTCATGATTGCAGGAATGAGCTGGAGAAAAGCATATCCCACGCTCTTAAGGGGTACAAATGTGAGGCGACCCTAACAGGGTAGTGGGCCACAGAAGTCGCAAACTTCTATGGCTCACTACCCTGTGTAATTGGTTATGGGTTCAGGCCCCTTTAGAGCTTTCAGAGACTGCTGTATCACAAAAAAGCAGCATGGAGAAAAAGACCCCTATGCATGCCGCCTCATTAGAATGACAAATGCGTGAGGCTGCATTGGTGCCCGGGGATGGAGAATGCAAGTGTGGTGCATCAATGAAGGAAGGAGGCTAATCAGCACATTGCATGATGGTGAGATGCCGTCAGGTGATGGAGGGTGGATGGAGCGGGCTGGTTAGGTGGCCATTCTGGCAGTGTGGAGAGTTGGAAAGGAAGGTCAGGGGGATCCCTCAAAAGGACAGGAACAGCAGTCAAAATTAGTTGTGTGGAGGGCATTCCTTGGGGTGTTCAGAGGGATGTATGAGTTGGGACACATATGGGAATGCAGCATTTGGGGTACAGAGCGTAGGAAGCAGACTTCACAGTGCATCGATTGAAGAGCGGCATTAGGGGCAGATTGCATGCATTGGCGACATGAAGACACAGAACCCTGGTTATGGTATGGTGGCTCTTCGACGCCTGCTAAGAATTGCATGGAAACCAACACTAAGCAGTGCAAGGCCTTGGTCTGCTTTTGCTTCATTCTGAACCAGAGATTCCATAGGGGGATTGTACACCAAGTTGGGAATCTTGAAGGTGGTAAACACGGATCAGCTGCATTTCCGCAGACTCTACCTGTGTTTCCTCTGCCAGTGCAAGACAGGTGCAGTCCCATAGAAGTCAATGGCCAATGATGGCTGCCATGTTTATCATGGCAGCCACCACTGCTGAGTTATCGGGGAGATAGCTCAAGGGCAAAATGCTCGCCTTGGAAGTAAGATGTGTGGGATGTATTGACCCACTCCGATATGCTATGCTGCATCACCCTGCCAGTTATGGGGCAGAAACAGCAACAATGGTGGCAAAACTCTTGTGCGTGCAAAAAATCTCCAAAAAACGTGTGCTTCAGCACACAAAAAGAGGGATGCACAACCTGCCACCCATGGTGTACATGCAGTGGAACGGAGCACACCCTGCAGAAATGTGCCAGTGGGTTCCATAACCAGCAAACATAGTGCAGAGAAAAAAGCAGCAATTTGCAAATGAAACCCAAAAATGTGCCTACCAATGATATTTGCTTTGTTGCCAAAAAACCCAAAATGCCGATGACACAACCCTTTTCAACATTCCTAATCTTGCCTGGTGCTAAAATCCATGTATCAAATAAAACATTGTGAAACACACAAAGTCTGAAAACTGACAGCCTCTATGCCAAAATCTGGTTGCAGTACCCCGGGCTGCCTGAATGACAGCTGTCAGAGGAGGACTGAGAAAGCTTTAAAATGACCTAAAACTCAAAAGTCTGCTGAATTAGCAAACATAAACGGTATTGTTGCCAAAAAGGAATACAGATTTTAGTTGTGTTTTGTATTCCACAAATTTTAAGGCCAAGAAAGAAATGTATTTGTATGTGATGCAACAGATGTGGGTTTTGCTAAGTTTAAACGTTAATTAGCTTGGCTGAAGCTGCAAAGAACTGGAAAAGCAGGTTTTTCTCCCAGAAGGAGGGCCTTCCCCTCAGCAGAAACTCATGGGGAGGTGTTAATTGCAGGGTGGGACAGAATCTTGTCTACAGAGAGCAAAGAAATAATGACAAGGCTGCGGCCCAGGAAATTGGAAGTGTGAAAGGGGTCGTAAATGGCCTTTGGAAGGAGCAAGCAAGGAGGGGGATGCCTTGGACTGCAGGGAGTTAAAAAGAGGCAGAGCCAAGCGACCATCTGTTTCTTAACTAAAACAAAGAACACATTTTAAAAGACTTATAACTTGCTATTCATAATGGTGAAAAATATAAAAATGACAGGGTTGTTAATTTAATTTCTCGCTGCACGTGTGAAGAGGCGGCAGAACTGTGTAACATGTTCTGGAAAGGAATGACAAGAGTTGTGGTTTTATGCAAAATGTATTACAGAAAATGTACACCCATATCCCTATGTTAAACATGCACAGGTGTGGAAATTTGCAGAAAGATTGGAAAGTGTGTTCATAGCAAAAAGGGCAAAATATTGTAGAAAGGGGAGACAAGATCCCACCACTGCGGGGTTTTGAGGAATAGCTGCTATGAAAAATATGGCATCTTTGTGTATGATTTGTATAAAGGTGACCGATGTAGAAATGTACATTTAATATGAAATCAGATTTTGAGACCAGTGGATAAAGGGAGGTCTCTGAGGATTGTAAAGCAAATCATAAAATGTGACATCACCCGCCTTTATCCAATCCCTCAAATTGCAAGTCGGAGATGAAGTGTGGTCCTATCCCAGCTCACAGGGGCAAGCTTAGCTAAGCCGGCCCAGACACCCCCTTTGTGATCTTTGTGTCATTTTTAGGCATAAATAGAGACAGCTGACAACACATAGGCACTCACAGATCCAGCCTCTTTCCTGATTCTGGCGAAGCACTCTGTTCCAGCTTCCTACATCCAGCTTGAAATATTCTTCCAGATCCAGATGCCAAATCTCTTGCCAGCAATAGAGAATATTGATTTCCAGCAAGACCCCAATCGACAAATGTATTCTCCCCACTCAGTAAAGCGCTGTGTGGTGTGAGAAGGCCTTTTGAACCAGTATCCAGAAATTCTTTGGCTTGCAACCACTTGGCTTGCCTGAGAAACTCGCCATCCAACTGATCCAAATACCCACAGACTAGGAGTGCAGATACTGTGCCAATCCAGTGACCGGCCTAGAGGATCCTGTCCCGTGCCTGATGCGCTGTCTTTCCTAGACCAGACCCACTCTCGACCCAAGTCGAGTTTCCTTATCAGGTGGGTCACCCTGATCCCGTGACTGTGATATTCCTCTGTGGTATTCCCTTCTTCACAGTCATCCCCTAGTGTAAGCAAACCCATTTGTCATTGTAAAAAGAGCATTTACGTTTTTTCATTCTCGCGCCTATTTTACAAAAATGACCTTTACTAAAACCTCCATAACTCCCTCAGTTTTTGTGATAGAAATTTCAACTTCTACTTGTACCCAACATCCATAGCTATCTATAGAACCCAAAACCGCACTGCAAATCAGTGTGATTCTCCCGTTATCATGAATTTCATGCAATTAAAAGTTTGCAGCGATTTTAAAAGAATCTGAAAAGTTTACACGTGTAAAATTGCTTTATCTGCTACCGACTTGGACCTTAAGATTTCTATTGTTTTCTGCTGACCAAATCATTGTGTGTGCTTGTGTGCAACTATCCAGAGTGGCTCCCATAACAATTTATCACAATTTCAGTATTTTTGACAATATTTGGTGTTTTTGCCCAGTCTATTCTAAAGACCATCTTCAAAGCCAGTCTGACAGCTGAAAGTCAATTCCGTTTTTCTCTTGTGTTTGCTGGGGGAAAGTGGGACTGATATTCTGTTTCATGTGTGCCATTCCTAAATATCTGCTCTCTCCTCCTATCTCTTTACATTGCCTATTGGGGGCTTGAGGGGTGTTGCAATGGGAACTGCTAACCACAGGGCTATCTGATCTGAACCAACACAAAAGTATTATTTTCTGTGCTGCATTTGTTTTGCTTATTACTTACTCTTCGTGTATTAAAGATATTATTCAGTGTTCTGTCACCCCTTTGGTGATTGTTGTTTATCTATTAAAACATATTGTGATTACATTTTAAATACATAAATACATATTTCCCTTTGCAAACCAGCCTGATTCCTGGTTCAGTGTGACCAGGGGGGTTCCAGGTGAAGGGTGTGATATGAGTGGTATATTGTTCAGAATATTGAACTTTTGGACAAAAATAAATAAGGATTTCAGTTGTGCACTACATGCTGGGCTTTGACTTGGGTGTGTGCAGATTGAAATCACTTACAGCTTGGGGGCTTGTCGTGAGATCCTGAATTAGACATACCACTCATGACAGTCTTAGATAGCGTGCTAGCTGACGGGTACATACACCTTGTTGTGTTACCATACTGTGCTGCACTGTATAAACTCCTTTCAAAAGAAATACTCAAAGGAATTGGGCCTGTTTGCAAAAGTAAAGTAACCCTGAGATAAGTCAGTGGGAAATTAATATTTCCGGAATGGCGACCCCATTGGAAATCAATATTGCAAGGAAACACCTACTGCACACATTGGTTGTCAGGGGTGAATGGGTAGAACAGGACGAACAGGTATGGCTGCAGGGAATAAAACAAGAAGTCACTGAAACCAACCTTAATATCTGGCAGGACAAGGGGTCATTACGGTTTAAAGTGATAATACCGAATTCTAAAATCGAAGAAAAAAAAATCTTGAAAAAAAAGGCCGAAAAAAAAAATATTGAATTTTTTTTGTATGCCGTTTATTTTCGAAATGGGGGGGTTCCCCCCCAACCCCCCTTTTTCTATTTTTTTTTTTTTTATTTTAACCCTTTTTTTTACTTACCTGACGCCAAAAACACATATAAATAAATAAATAAATAAATAAATAATTCGATATTTTTTTTTCGAGATTTTTGTCATTCGGTATTATTTTTTCGGCCTTTTGACTGACCACCGGTCATTACATCAAGCACTTAGCAAATTGTATATGACCCCTAAAATAAAAGAGGAGCAGTGCAAAATTGCCAAAATAGCGGCCTACTTGCACCTCAACATATGAGTCATACAGGAAAAGTATGCAGTCCATGTAGACTTCATAAATAGGCAAGGGGATGCAATGCAGAAAATCCTGACTAATCTGGACTCTGCAGAGCAAAGGATCCAGAGTAGCCAAGAAGCTCAAACAGATGCTAGGCAGTATTCCACCAAATTGCAAGAAGAACTGACACTCTTACTGCAAAAGAATGCAGTGCAAGACGCCCAGGTACTGAAACTGCAAAAAGAGTGTCAAGAAAGGTTGGACTCTCCACAACAGAGTCAACAAAAATTGGACCAACAACTAACTTTTAATAGAATCTGTGTAGAACAGATGGTTGTTTTACAAGACCAGATAGACAAATTAAAAGGGGTAAATATTAAATTAATCATTAAAGATCTAGAATACCAAGCAGAGTTTGATGAGAAGCACCAAAAAGCTGGTGCATTCAAAAAACAGAGGGACGACCTGGCTGCACAGAGAGGCACTCCAACTCAGGAAAGGAACACCTTAGGAAAGGAAGTCAATCATTTAAAAACAAAGTTAGACGAAAAACACCTGGCCCTTCAGAAACTTGGGGAAATCAAAATGGATTATGAAAAGCTGTTAGAGCACACCAGGTGGATGGAGGAGGCTCTGGCAAAGAATAATCAGACCAGTATGGACCAAACTCAGGAGGTGAGTCTCTTGCAGCAAAAATTGGCCCAATACTCCGAATTAAGGCAGGATGCACAGAGAGATAATGAGGTTCTCTGAGAAAAGAATGATAGGCTCCCTAGACAGATAGCCATGCAAGAACAACTCACAGAGACCAGTAAGGCCTTCATAGAGGAACAAAAAGATCAGATCTTGGCATGTCATCAAGAAATAGGGGCTGAAAGAGATGAGGTAAGATGGGAGAGAGAAACCCCTGAGCATAACCTCAGGAACCCTGGCATCAGGGACTTTAATCGCTTCAATTCCATGGACTCTGCCATGCCCATGTCCACTGGCTCATATGAACCAAGGGCCACTGGGATGGTAGACTTCAACATAATGGGAAATATGGGACTGACGGATCAACGCCTCCCAGAAATGGATGGGCGGGCATCTATGTACAGGATCCCAAATATTAGGGCCAGCCTCTCTGATCAGGGAGACTCCAGTGAAGGGAGAATTAGAGAACTGGATCCTCACAAATATCACCTACCTAGAGATCAGTTAGTAAAATTTGGTCGGGAATACCATGAGACTAGGCCCACTAAGAGCATCTTAAAAACCTCTTCCCAGCTAGGATCGTGGGGGGGTACTCAGCCAATCCTGGGAGCAAGGTAGAGTCAGAAGACTCTGCTGAGCACGACAGGTCCCAGGAGACTAGGCCCCACATTCTGCCAGCCATTCCCAAGCGCGCAGAATCAGGGAGAGCCTAGAGGAACAGACAGCCACCTCTGGTAGCAGTGCCTCTGAGTCAGAGGATGAGTGGACCAGGGTGACCAGAACTAAAAAGGTCAACAAAGTTAAGAGAGCTTTCCTGAAAGATCCCCCTGATCCAAATCAAAGCTATTAGGAGCGTCATCACGCCTTAACACAAAAATGCTATATATTCAGTTTGGGAGCACCTGGAATTGTTTGAGCAAATGATGGAGACTTTTCACCTGAAGGACAGCCAAAGCTGTATTCAGTATGTCAAGTGGATATTTTCACCTGAGTACTCCATATTCTTTGCTGGGCTGGAGGATCAGAACCATTCACGATGGTCCACCTATTGGGTGGACAAAACATTTTTCCATTCATAGAAATCCTCAAGAGGCCCGCAAGGCAGCCTATAACCTGCAATGTGGGGAAGACCAGGCCCCACAAGAATGTGTCCAAGAACTGAAACAAGCCTTTGCGCAGAACACCAGGAGGGTGCGCACTGACAGTAGGGAATTTGTTAATACCTTCTTTCATGCCCTCCCTAAATACATTAGGACCCAGCTAGTGAGGGACTTTCATGAGAAAAGATCACTAGACTGGGTCATTGAACAAGCAACTCACATCTACGAAGTGCAGAAGCCACTAGAAAGGAAAAATACTAACAAAAGCCCAAAAACAACTAACACCCCTGCTGCTGCTAAGGTGGCTGAGGTGAAGGTTGCCCCCATTTTAGATCTGGAGATGGGGGGGCCTAAAAACATTCCCGCACAGAATCCTACCAACCTAAGATCCAGAAGGCCCTCGGACCAATCCCAAACAGGGAGTCAGGGAGGTAACCCCACAAATGGGACCCCTAACTCCCCTGACTACATCAGCCCCCGTTACAAGGGTAACAGGCCCATCCTGGGCTATGTGTGGACTCCGCCAGCCCAATGGAGGGGGGATCCAACCAGACAGTTGCCAACCCAGGAAACTTCCCTCCTCACTTTCCCCAGGAGGGGAGTAATCCCCCAAATACTGTGTTGAATTTCTTTCCCCGGTACCCGCCAAACCTCAACCCACAAAACAACCCTTCTTTCTTTCCCCACTTTCCTGAGCCGAGACAGCCATATCCGGGAGAGAAGAGGCCAAGGGTGGAGGGTTACCAAAACTATCCCAACCAAGGGTATTATGGGAGAGGGGATAGTTACCCTTCCTGTGATCAACCCAGGGTAGACCAGAGGACCCCGTACCAGCCAGGGCGGGTTTCCCAACTGGAGCGTCAGGTCCAGTACATGGCACAGGATCTGGGTTGCATGTTGAGGGCAGAGCAAAACCATCCAATGAACATGGTGACTCTGAACTCCTCAAATCAACGGTCTGGTGCTCCAGAACAATGATGGGGGAAGAACCCCAACAACCAACCGGTTCCCAGGGAGGAGGCACAAGGGGAAGGGGGATGTAAAGCCTTAGAGGAAGCTTCCTTCCCCACTTGTGGAAAGCCCCTGGAAACCCAGGAACCAGAACCCAAATCTCCTGCCCCCAAAAGTCTGCAACCTAAGGTACAGAGGGTGGGTAGGAGAAATAAAGAGCCTTAAAAGGCCCATTTTGTGGAGGAGGTGCGGATCTTCATATTTGAAGGAGAGGGGTCCTCAGAGGATTCTGGGAAAGGATCTTCTCCTTCAGGGATGGGGGAACTCCTCCCAAAGAAAAATGGGTCCCTATAAATCCTGATCAAGACTGGGTAGATGTGGGGACCGAGATAAAACCGCCCATCATCAAACCCCAGAATGACCAGCAAGAAAATCCCCTTGGTCAAACCAATTCTGGTGACTGACTCCAAAAAGGGGGTGGGGGGCAGCCCAGAATCAGAACCAGGGGAGCCCAAACCTTCCCCCATATCCAATTGCCACCTTTTTCTTACAGGTTCCCAAAATCACAAACAAAATCCTGCTCAAATCACCCCTCTGTCAGAATACAAAACAAAGAAATTAACCCACCAATGGCCAGAAATGTGCATTATCTTTGCCCCCTTGAGGAGAAGGAGGGAAGATTGTATGCCCCGGTCCAAATACAGGGGCAATTTATGGGAGGGGCAATGTATGTTATTGGCACTGGTGGACATGTGATCCCAAGCCATCCTTCTGTCCAAAAGGGACTTTGATCAGCTGAATTCGGGAAGGGGGGAGAAATACCACATCCCTCTCACCCCTCTTCCTGGACAACTTCAGAACTTCAATGGGAATGAAATTCCTTTTGAGGGGACTGTGGATTTAGACATTAAAATTGGGCGACACAAGGTGAAGCACCCGGTCATAGTTGTGACTCCAGAGGGCACACCATGTTTACTAGGGAATGACATCCTGCGTAGATTGTCTCCCATCATAGGTTATGTAAACAAGGTCCTCTGGACTCAGACTAACCGACCAATAAAATTAAAACAGAGTGTCAACCATGTGAGTTGAAATGGCACATGCCACATGGTTGAACAGAAACCTGACCAAATTGAATTCCACTTCCAGAACAACCAAATCCCAGACGTAACAGTAATTGCAGTAGGACAACAAACTGGTGATGGGGAGTCCTCTCTATTTCTGAAAATCAATCTTCCTTCCAGTCTAAGGTGGCATTCAACACTGGAAGGGAACACTGAAATTCCATACAAATTCACAATCAGTAAATCCTACTCCTGTAGTGCAAAATGATGAGAAATCAGCTCAAAGCTTGCCTGATATTCAGAAAATTCGAGAGCAGTTATTCATCCCTAGTCAGTTAAATGAAGGGAAGGACTCTGTTCTCGCCCGAGTATGCATGAACAAGGGTAAGAGCTTCATCAGAAAGGCCATGTTCCGCAAACTCCCAAAAGATCCAGCCATTCCCACATTTAAACTGTCAGACAAATGGGAAATGTTTGGAATTGGAAACACTCAATTCCAAACATCTCCTGCCTAGCAGGTGTATGCTCAAAATGTCCATAGGTAACAAGAGCATAGTCCATAATTGTTGGGTCGTGCGAGATGTCCCTGTTGCATTTTATTTAGGCAGTGACATTCTCAATCACTTTACCATTAGTTTGGACCTAATAAACTTCAAAACCTGATCCTGATTAGCGGGTAATCCCATGGACTTTGATGACCCAGAGAAAGCATTTCGGTCAGCTCAGCTGCTGCCATATGCAGTTAAAATTCAGATTAGAGAGGACGTGACCATCCCAGAACGGACCCGACAATTCTCACTGGAAGTAAAAATTACAGAGGACAGAAACTAACAAATCCTGACACCTATGTGCATCTTCTTAATGCTCATTTCTAACAGCAAGGGTTGGGGGTAAACCCAACGCCACTAGTCAACATAGAACACAACAGCATTCCAATAGAGGTGGATAACAGCAACCTAAAGAGCATCACTCTGGGCGCAGGCCCCATTATTGGAATGGCGGTTGATGACGACATTTTTCCATAGATTTAGGTAACAAACTATTATGACCAATCCCCAAGGACTGTTTTGACAGTGATAGCGATGATGACACAACTCCAGACAGGATCTTCACCCGGCATGGGGGTAATTTCCTGGTGTACTCCTCCTGCCCTTAGTGACTTCAGGAGGGATGAGGTGATCTTTCAAGTCCACAAGGACTGCCTTCCCCACCTGAAGCCATCAGTCTAAATCAGCACTTTGACCAGGGACTTCCCCACCCAGCAGGAGGAGGCCGCTGAGATAGCCAAACCAGAAGTCTTTCCAGGCTTCAGGCAGATGGTTGAAGAGAGAGTCAACCTAGATGATGTCTGTGGTACTCTGGAGCAAAAGCAAAAATTGAGTTTTCTTAGATTTTCAAGATCTCTTTGCGGTGGAATCATATGACTGTGGTCGCACCGACATCCACACAACAATTCCCACGGATGCTGGCATGACTCCAATGTTTGTGAAGCAATATTGCTTGCCTCTCGCATCAATGGAGTCCCTTACTGAAATAATTAAGAGACTTGAGTCCCATGGGATAATTTGTCCAGTCCGAAGCACCTTCAATAATCCGGTGCTGGGGATTTGAAAACCAAATGGCCAGTGGAGACTCTGTGCTGACCTAAGGGAGCTCAACTATCGGACCCATACTTCCCGATGGCCTCTTCCCTACAGTGACCAAGGGCTGGCCCAGATACAAGGGTCAAAGTTATTCACTGCAATTGACCTGACCAATGGGTGCTGGACTGTACCTGTCAGTAGGCAGGACCAATACAAACTGGCCTTTAACTTCGGGGGGTAGCAGTGCACTGGACTCTCTTCGGATACATCAACTCCTGCAACAAATGTAACATTTTTCTGCATAAGGCCAGGCCCGACTTGGGTGAAAGGGGTAACCTGGCCTATGTAGACGATGTTCTGATCAAAAACTCAACTGTGGAGGAACACATAGCAGAGATCCATTATGTTCTAACACAGTTGAGGGCTGCCGGAGCAAACCTCTATTTCCAAAAGTCACAGTGGTGTAGGACCTGTGTCAATTTCTTGGGGCATGAAATAACTTCTGAAGGTCTCTGTCCCCAGGAAAAGAAAGTAGAAGCACTCCAGAAAATAAAAGACCTAACTAATTACAGCAGAAAGTTCATTTAGGATTACGCAGAGATCACAAGACCCCTGATATATCTTTGAAGGGGGGGTCAAGTGGGAGTGGGGTCCAGAACAAGCCGAGGCAGTAAGACAGCTCAAAAGAAGCCTCTCACAAACACCTTGCATAGCTTACCCTGTTAAAAACAAGGAGTTCTTCTTGGAGACAGGGTTCTCAAATACATGCTTGACTGCAGTATTAAAACAAAAGCATGACAAGGTCAATAAAGTAAGCTCCTATGCAAGTAAAACTTTATCCTCTGTGGAGGAAAAATTCAACAATTGTGAGGAGGCACTCCTGGCAACGGTGTGGGAATTGAAGAATTCCTGCCCGTTTATCCAGGGGGAACACATCATAGCGGAGACTCCACACCAACCTGTCAGAAATCCGAGAGCCAGATTCCGTGTTGACCCGTCGTGAAGAATATGTTTCTTCCTACCAATGTGATTCTCAGGAGTACGAAAGGACAGTCTGAGAATCCAATTGATCGGAAGATGGTGTAGAGTCGTTGGGATCGTAGAGCTGAGCGGCCCGTCGCTTTCCGGTAGATGGTGGTTCCAGGTTCCGTCCAACGACTGCAGAATATTATACTGATTACAATCAAATACACCCCTTGCAAAAGAACACGTAACAATATCTCAACAAACTAACCTGCAGAAAACGATTTAACCAGACGTGTTTCATGCAAGAGTGTTCTCAATATTGAGGTAATCTGGAGACCAGAAGAAGAGAAAAGACAATCAGTACCAGAGAGTAAGTAGCAGAAAATGGTAAGGGAAGGTAGATTTCTTACCCTGGTTTCCCTGGAAGGGAACGTCTCTGGCAAGTCCTTCTTCTTTCCTGTAGGATCAGTGTGATGGTGTTTGCCCTCTGAATACGATGAACCAAACAATCCAAAGGAGCGATGAAAGTCACTAGTCCAGCACCCACCTATTCCCGCCGGCACGAGGACGCCTAAAAGGTGCTCAGGAAGTCTCTAGTCCAGCACCAAGCCTATACCCGCCGGCACGAGGACGCCTAAAAGCACCCTAGGGAAGGACAAGGAAAAGGGTAGGAAAGGAAGAGGCGGAAGGAAGGAAAGAAAGAAGGTAAGAGGTCTCCCAACCTTCGAGGTCCAAAATCGACTTAACCAAATCGCTAGACAAGAGTAATCCCAAAAACAATCCGAGGTCTAGATACAAAACAGGTAAGGGTAATCCAAGAGCAGTCCAGTAAACGTAATCCGAGATCAAGAAAAACCAGAAGATTCAAGCAAGAAAACCACTGTCACGATTGGATCAGAAGCAGCGAGAAGTGGGCGCCAGGTCCTTAAGTAACTGAAGTACCGGCAACAAGCTGGACACGTGACCCAACACGTTTACTGTCACGTGGAAGACGCTGCGTCCATTGACGTAGTCTCCATGGCAACTTCCACGTGAAACGTCGGGAATTACGTTCCCGACGCAAATGTGTACCGTGCGTGGAGCGTGGATACCGCAATCCCGTCTTCTGTACGACACTAGAACGGGACCGAAGCTGCTGGCGAGGATGGGGCACGAGAACCGCAGGGGTGGTACAAGACCTGGAGCGTTTCCTGACAGTATCCTCCCCCAAAGGACCCCCATGCTTCCGAGAGGCCAGAAATTGGGAAACCAACAACGGGGCATGCACATTCTTCTCCGGTTCCCATGTCCGATCCTCCGGACCGTACCCCTTCCAGTCCACTAGAAAATACCTGGTACCACGAGAAACCTTAGTATCCAGAATGGAATTGACCTCATACTCCTCCACCCCTTGAACCAATATCGGAGACGGAGAAGCCGGAATCCTGGTGCTGTCTATACACGGCTTAACCATGGACACATGAAAAACCGGATGTATCTTCCAGGAGTGCGGAAGATCTAATTTGACCACCAATGGACTCAAGACGTCCTTTATAACATAAGGACCTACAAAACGTGGCAACAAACATCGTCGACCTGGAATGCGTAAATTCTTAGTGGACAACCAAACCCGTGAACCTGGAATGTAGATGGGTGCAGGACGACGATTCCGATCGGCGTACTTCTTCGCCTGTTCTTGTGCATGATTCAGATGTTCCAGCACACTATCACGGACCAGAGACAGATCTTTAATACAAGATTGAACTGCCGGACAATCCTCAGGTAGCTTCCAATCAAGAGGAAGGGTGCGTGGGTGTTGTCCATACAATGCATAGAATGGCGAAGTTCCCGTAGATGAGTGGCTGGAATTATTATAAGCGAACTCCGCTAAGGGAAGAACTGCTAACCAGGATTCCTGATGTTGTAATATGAGACACCTGAGGTACTGCTCCATGGTAGCGTTAACCCGCTCTGTTTGACCATCCGTCTGGGGATGGAACGCTGTGGAACACCGTTCGTCTACCCCCAAAGAGCACATAAGATGCCTCCAAAAACGTGACGTGAACTGAGACCCCCTGTCAGAAACCACAATCTCAGGCAACCCAAAAAACCTGAAAACATGCCGCAAGAACAATTCAGCCAGCTTAGCAGCTGATGGCAGACCTTGACAAGGTACAAAGAGGGACATTTTAGAAAAACTGTCAACCACCACCCATATGGTATCAAAACCATCAATCAAAGGCAACTCCACCACAAAATCCATGGTAATCATCGCCCAGGGTCTGACCGGTACTGGTAATGGTTGTAGTAACCCCACAGGTTTCGCTGAATAAGACTTACACTGGGCACAGATGGCGCAGGTCGAGATATATTGCGAAACGTCTCTTCGCATGGAAGGCCACCAACACCAGCGTTTGAGGAGTTCAAGAGTTTTCTGGGAACCAGGGTGCGCTGCTATGGCAGCGTCATGACACAAAGAAATAGCTGTACACCGAGTATCCTGATCAGGCATAAAGACACGACCCTGGACATAAGGAAGACCATGCAGAATATCCATGTTATAATCCGCCAATTCTGCGGGTTCTTTATCAACCCAGTTCTGGAGCGTTGACTTCAAGGTGGGTTGTAGAACACAACTACAAACCACTTGTGTTGGTAATAACAAAGATCCGTCCTGTGGACGTGAACCATCATTACCCAGGCTTCTGGATAGCGCGTCCGCCTTGGAATTCAAGACACCTGGGCGGTAAGTCAAAGTAAAGTTGTACATGGAAAAGAACTCATGCCAACGGGCATGTCTCGCAGTGGTGCATGTCAATGACTGCAACGCCAGCAGGTTCCTGTGATCAGTAAATACCTGGACTGGTAATTCCGTCCCAAGAAGGTGATGACGCCAGACCATGAATGCGTCCCTTACGGCCAACAATTCCCGTTCCGTAACGGTGTAATTGCGCTCATAGGGTGTTAATTTGCGCGAATGGTAGGCGATAGGATGCAACTCCTTAGTATCGGTGCAGATTTGGGACAGGACGGCCCCTACCGCAACATCTGAAGCATCAGCTTCGACAACGAAAGGACTTTTGACATTTGGGTGTAGCAACACTGGGGCGGTGGTGAACGCGGCTTTTAAAGACTCAAACGCTGTTTGGGCGTTATCATTCCATAAATAAGGTTTCTTGCTACTAGTCAATTCGGTGAGGGGCGCAGCAATCGAAGAGAATTGTCTAATAAACCGCCTGTAAAAGTTAGAAAACCCCAGAAATGATTGCAACTCTTTCCTTGAAGTTGGTACAGGCCAGTTTAAGACAGCCTTCACCTTATTGTTACTCATCTGCACACCTTTATTGGTGATGTCATATCCAAGAAACTCGACCTCCTTCACATGGAATACACATTTCTCCAGCTTGACAAAAAGATGATGCTCTCGCAGGCGTTGTAAGACTTGTGAAACATGACGTACATGATCTTCCATAGATGGAGAATAGATGAGTATGTCGTCTAAATAGACAATAACAAATCTGTCGATCATGTCGCGTAGAACGTCATTAATGAAATTCTGGAATGTGGCCGGGGCATTGCAAAGCCCGAATGGCATCACTAAATACTCGAATAGGCCATATTGAGTCTTAAAGGCTGTTTTCCACTCATCCCCTCGACGAATCCGGACCAAATTGTAAGCACCCCTTAGATCTAACTTGGTGAAGAATTCTGAAGACCCTAATTGATCCAGCAAGACAGAAATCAAGGGAATTGGGTATTGATTACGGACAGTTCCTGCATTGAGTTCCCGATAATCAATACAAGGCCTTAAGTCCCCCTCCTTCTTGGGTACAAAAAATAGCGGTGAAGCAAATGGAGAGTGAGAAGGCCTAATAAAACCCAACTCGAGGGCTTTGTCCAAATAGTCCTTAAGGACGACCTCTTCCTTTTGTGTAAGGGAATAGATACGTCCCGATGGTGTCTTGGCATCTGGTTTGAGAACTATTGGGCAATCGTAGGGCCGATGAGGTGGCAGGATTTCTGCTTTCCCTTTGTCAAAGACGTCCTTGTAACTTGTGTATTCGACAGGCAATACGGTGTTAACAACAGCTCCTATTGTAACCACAGAGTTTAACAATGCCCGACTAGGAGCTTGAGGTACTTCGTACATGGACTCTAATGAACTGCATGATTGAAAACGTTGTTGAGCATTGAAAGCGATAGCCCCGGTCTCCCAGTTAACAACCGGATTGTGGAGCTTGAGCCATGGTAGACCCAGGATGAGTTTATATTGTGGCGCCATGATGACGTCAAATGTGATGGTTTCCGAATGCTCGGCGCCAACAGTTAATAACAACGGAATGGTATTTTCAGTAACAAGCCCAGATAGAAGGGTTGAACCATCAACAGCATTGACTACCTCCGGAACACTTTTTGACGATAATGGAATACCCCATTTCTGAACATATTGGGCATCAATGTAGTTACCGGTTGCCCCAGAGTCAAGAACAGCAGCAGTACTCCAAGGGGTGACCTGATCATAACACAACATGACATCAATATAGAAAGGCGTGGACAACGAGGAACCCGGCAGGGAAGAGCTCGGCGTAGGGGTTCCTTCTACGACCGGGCCTTGGCGTTTCCCGACTTGTGGGGTCTCTTTGGACATGCACTAAGCAGATGAGTAGAGGAACCACAATAAAAGCACAAATTGTTCCGTCTACGATGTTCTCGTTCTTCCGTCGTTAACGGGCCCCTTACTGCCCCAATTTGCATAGGCTCGTCACCGCCAGAAACAGGGATTGGGGGTATAGTAGTATTGACTGGAATCACTCTCTTCTCCCCCTTTCTTTCGGTACGTCGGGCATCAATCTGAAGTACTAGATCCAAGAAATCAGGAAAGGACGTGGGAACCACCGGAACCGTAGCTATAGTATCCTTTAAGGTATCTGACAGTCCTTTATAGAACAGAGCTGCTTTTTTATCTTCCGGCCAACCAGTTTCAGCCACCAATTGATTAAACTTAGCCAAATATGATAATAAAGGAGTGTCCCCCTGACGGAGATTCAGCAATTCCAGATCCGTGGCTTGAGTCTTGTAGCGAGTGTCAAAGACCCTCGTCATAGCACTGATCAATGCATCGCAGTCGAACAATAGCGGACTGCCTTGTTCCAACAAAGGATTCGCCCAAACCGCGGCCATACCTCCAAGGTTAGATAAGACAAAGGCTGCCTTAGTAGTCGCATCCGGAAACGAGGTAGGCCGGCACAAGAAATGCAGTCTGCATTGGTTTATGAATGTCCGAAAGGATTTTGGATCCCCAGTAAACCTTTCTGGGGGGGCAAGCGGAAACTGAGCGGCCATGTACACATGCGTAGAATCAGGTCTGACCGAAGACCCTGCCTGACCTGAAGCGGAAGCGGAGGCCAAAGATGGTGATCCTGTAACAACTTCCCTGATACCAGCTTGCATTTCGTCAATGCGCCGGTGGGTGTCAGCCTGGGCGGCAGTCATATCGGCACGTAGGTCGGCCACTAACTGAACCAAAACGGCCAACGGGTCATTCGCGGCATCCATGGTAAGGCTTCTGATTCTGTCAGAAATCCGAGAGCCAGATTCCGTGTTGACCCGTCGTGAAGAATATGTTTCTTCCTACCAATGTGATTCTCAGGAGTACGAAAGGACAGTCTGAGAATCCAATTGATCGGAAGATGGTGTAGAGTCGTTGGGATCGTAGAGCTGAGCGGCCCGTCGCTTTCCGGTAGATGGTGGTTCCAGGTTCCGTCCAACGACTGCAGAATATTATACTGATTACAATCAAATACACCCCTTGCAAAAGAACACGTAACAATATCTCAACAAACTAACCTGCAGAAAACGATTTAACCAGACGTGTTTCATGCAAGAGTGTTCTCAATATTGAGGTAATCTGGAGACCAGAAGAAGAGAAAAGACAATCAGTACCAGAGAGTAAGTAGCAGAAAATGGTAAGGGAAGGTAGATTTCTTACCCTGGTTTCCCTGGAAGGGAACGTCTCTGGCAAGTCCTTCTTCTTTCCTGTAGGATCAGTGTGATGGTGTTTGCCCTCTGAATACGATGAACCAAACAATCCAAAGGAGCGATGAAAGTCACTAGTCCAGCACCCACCTATTCCCGCCGGCACGAGGACGCCTAAAAGGTGCTCAGGAAGTCTCTAGTCCAGCACCAAGCCTATACCCGCCGGCACGAGGACGCCTAAAAGCACCCTAGGGAAGGACAAGGAAAAGGGTAGGAAAGGAAGAGGCGGAAGGAAGGAAAGAAAGAAGGTAAGAGGTCTCCCAACCTTCGAGGTCCAAAATCGACTTAACCAAATCGCTAGACAAGAGTAATCCCAAAAACAATCCGAGGTCTAGATACAAAACAGGTAAGGGTAATCCAAGAGCAGTCCAGTAAACGTAATCCGAGATCAAGAAAAACCAGAAGATTCAAGCAAGAAAACCACTGTCACGATTGGATCAGAAGCAGCGAGAAGTGGGCGCCAGGT
Source organism: Ambystoma mexicanum (assembly GCF_040938575.1). Taxonomy (NCBI): domain Eukaryota; kingdom Metazoa; phylum Chordata; class Amphibia; order Caudata; family Ambystomatidae; genus Ambystoma; species Ambystoma mexicanum. The sequence goes on from NC_090934.1 coordinate 145,568,284, forward strand.
CCTTAAGTAACTGAAGTACCGGCAACAAGCTGGACACGTGACCCAACACGTTTACTGTCACGTGGAAGACGCTGCGTCCATTGACGTAGTCTCCATGGCAACTTCCACGTGAAACGTCGGGAATTACGTTTCCGACGCAAATGTGTACCGTGCGTGGAGCGTGGATACCGCAATCCCGTCTTCTGTACGACACTAGAACGGGACCGAAGCTGCTGGCGAGGATGGGGCACGAGAACCGCAGGGGTGGTACAAGACCTGGAGCGTTTCCTGACACAACCTTTGCTATATCTTCAAAGTGAAAGAATCCGGCCCGGAAATGTGAGTAATTCCCAAATTACTTCATGGATTCTGTCAATGCAAGGTTTTCCTGTGGGGGTCATATATGCCAAAACAAGAAGAGTCCCCTCGCACAAGGTCTGGCTGACTTGCATGATTGTGCCAGAGAAAACTGTCTCGAGGACGAAATTCTTATAATCGAGGACAACATGGAGGCATACTTTAATTCCTCACACAAGGTCTATGTAGAAGACAAGTGTGAGGGAATGCCCACTGTATATGTGGATGGGTTCTCCTACCATGTTGACAACAATGGGGAAAAGGAACTTGTGGCCGGCCTAGGGAATGCATGGGTGAATGATGCCCCAGAACCCTCTGCTGGGTACAAAATCGGTCCCCAAAGTAGTCAAGTGGCAGAGCTGATGGCTGTGCATCAAGCCATCCTCACTGCTGTCCAACACCAACTCCACGAACTGGTCATAATCACTGATTCATATTATGTACGGAACGGGTTCGTGGAGCACCTGGTTAATTGGAAAACCAGAGGCATGCTATGTGCTAATAATAAACCATTAAAACACGGAAAATTAATACAAAATATTGATGATCTGGTCACCTTGAATGGGATGACCATCTACTGGAAAACGATCAAGGGTCATTCTAAAGAAGAAAGACTAAACAAAACTGGAAATGACCTAGCGGATCAGCTGACCAAAACCTGAGCCATCCAAGGGGATCTACTTGAGATTGAGTCCCTGTTGGGGAAAACCAGGTCACTTCTATCACTAGGTCCCAGACAAATGCTCACAATGAACTCTCAACAGCACAATGGAGTAAGGAGACCCCAGATGCTGATTTGATTACGGCTCAAAGAAGGGGATCCAATAATTGGTATGTTTTATCAACACATTGAAGACCCTGAGAACTTTCCCCTGACGGATACCGATTACATTGGGAAAGAGGACCTCAGAGTGTTGATGAAATGTCAAAAAATGTTCCGAATCCAAGACGGTTTTTTGGTGAGGAGATCCATATCTGGCCATGACCAGTGGGTGGTCCCCACCTCATTCCGAAGCCTCATGCTAAGTCACGCCCATGATGCGGCCAAAACCGGTCATCAGGGGTTTCATATGACATTAGAAATCTTGTGAGAGGTTGCATACTGGCCACACATGGGGCAAGACCTCGACCAGTACTTGAAGGGATGTCTTGTGTGTGCACAATTCCAGCCAACATCACTCACACACCGTGCTCCCCTCCAAAAGAGGGGATGACACTGCCTTGGTCAGATTTGCAAGTCGATTTTATTGGGCCCGTGATTTGCTCCTCTAAGGGGAACAAGTACATGTTGACCATAACATGCTTGTTCAATAAATGGGTGGAATGTCTTCAGGCCCCGAATTGCAAGGCAGAAACAGCAGCTGCCCTCATGATCAATCACATCTTCTCGTGTTTTGGACTACCCCAAAGGATTGAGTCAGACCGAGGTAGCCACTTCACTAGCGAAGTGATGACAAAGATGTGGGAGATACTTGGGGTCAAAAGGAAACTACACATTGCCTACCGAAAGTTTGTGGCAGATTCTGGGCCAAGTTGGGACATTTGATTACCCCTTGTCATGATGGCCATCAGATCTACCCCTTCTTATGCAACAAAAATTTTCCATTTGAGCTGATGACTGGACGAAGGATGGTGCTACCCCAGTATCTGCTCAACAGAACCCAAGAGCAGACCTTGATAAATGCCTGCACAACTCATGAGTATGTTGAGAATCTGAGAAAACACCTTCAACATGCTTTTGCCTACGCTCAGCAGAATCTAGAGAGATCTGCAGACAGTATAAAGACCCACTATGATCTCAAGACAACTGAAAAAGAATATCAAGTAGGAGGCCAGGTCTACTTGTACAATTTCCAAACGAACCAAGCCAAAGAGCGCAAATTCCTCCCAAGTCGGTGGGGTCCTTTTGAAATTGTGGACAGAATCTCACCAGTCGCCTACAGAATCCGCATCCCCAAGGGCAGTTTGGCAGAAGGGGAAGACAAGTGGGTCCACATAAACCAGCTGAAGAGTTGCCATCCCAGGCATACCCTGCGGCAAATAGAGGAAACAACCAGAAACATAGATGGGGAATAGGGCCAATTATAACCAATGCAAGTGTATTTTCCACTGCTGACATCCCCAAATGACGTGTGGACACAGTAATGGGAAAATATCCATAACCATGCTCTATTCTATCTTCTAGCATCTGGACTAAGAATTATCCAAAGGACTACCAATGAGGACCACTCAGGGACCAGGAGGAAAGACTCAAGGAGCCCAGAGTGCCGTTCCATATCCCCAACCAGAACCAGCAAGACTCCTGACCAGAACCGGCGAGGAGAGCGTGTCCCTCCAGCACTGACGGGAGAAGCAACTGAATTTCTCCACATGGACAAAATAAAAGAACATCCCAATCTCCCGACTTCCCCTTGACGGACAGTCAAAACTCAAGTCGGGAGGGGGGCTCTGTGGGAAGTATTGACCCACTCTGATATGCTATGCGGCATCACCCTGCAAGTTATGGGGAAAGAAACAGCAATAATGGCGCCAAAACCCTTGTGCGCGCCAAAAACCTCCAAAAACCATGTGCTTCAGCACACAAAAAGAGGGATGCACAACCTGCCACCAATGGTACATGTACAGTGGAATGGAGCACAACCTGCAGAAATGTGCCAGTGGGTTCCATAACCAGCAAACATAGTGCAGAGAGAAAAGCAGCACTTTGTAATTGAAACCCAAAAATGTGCCTACCAATGATATTTGCTTTGTTGCCAAAAATCCCAAAATGCCGTGACACAACCCTTTTCAACATTCCCAATCGTGCCTGGTGCTAAAATCCATGTATCAAATGAAACATTGTGAAACATACAAAGTCTGAAAACTGACAGCCTCTATGCCAAAATCTGGGTTCAGTACCAGGGGCTGCCTGAATGACAGCTGTCAGAGGAGGACTGAGAAAGCTTTAAATGACCTAAAACTCAAAAGTCTGCTGAATTAGCAAACATAAACAGGATTGTTGCCTAAAAGATTTTAGTTGTGTTTTTGATTCCACAGATCTTAAGGGCTAGAAAGAAATGTATTTGTATGTGATGCAACAGATGTGGGTTTTGCTAAGTTTAAAAGTTAATTAGCTTGGCTCAAGCTGCAAAGAACTGGAAAAGCAGGGCCTTCCCCTCAGCAGAAACTTACAGGGAGGTGTTAATTGCAGGTTGGGACAGAATCTTGTCTACAGAGAGCAAAGGAACAATGACCAGGCTGCAGCCCAGGAAATTGGACGTGTGAAAGGGGTCGTAAATGGCCTCTGTAAGGAGCAAGAAAGGAGGGGGATGCCTTGGACTGCAGGGAGACAAAAAAAGGTGGAGCCATCGATCATCTGTTGCTAAACATGAATAAAGAACACATTTTAAAAGACTTATAACTTGCTATTCAAAATGGTGAAAAATATAAAAATGACAGAGTTGTTAATTTAATTTCTGGCTGCACATGTGAGGAGGCGGCAGAACTGTGTGACATGTTCTGGACTGGAATGGCAAGATATGTGGTTTTATGCAAAATGTATTAAAGTTAGAATTGTGAAAATATACACGCATATCCCTATGTAAATACGCACACTTGTGGAAATTTTCAGAAAAATTGGAAAGTGTGTTCATAGCCAAAAGGACACAATTCTGTAGAAAGGGGAGACAAGATCCCACCACTGCAGGGTTTTGAGGAATAGCTGCTATGAACAATATGGCATCTTTGTGTGTGATTTGTATAAAGGTGACCAATGTAGAAATGTACATTTAATATAAAATCAGATTTTGAGACCAGTGGATAGAGGGAGGTCTCTGAGGATTGTAAAGCAAATCATAAACCGTGACATCACCCAGCCTTGATCCAATCACTCAAATTGCAAGGCGGAGATGAAGTGTGGTCCTATCCCAGCTCACAGGGGCGAGCTTACCTAAGCCGACCCAGACACCCCCTTCGTGATGTCATTTTTAGGCATAAATAGAGACAGCTGACAACCCATAGGGACACACATCCAGCCACTTTCCTGATTCCGGCGAAGCACTCTGATCCAGCTTTCTACACCCAGCTTGGAATATTCTTCCAGATCCAGATGCCAAATCTCTTGCCAGCCATAGAGGCTATTGATTTCCAGCAAGGCCCCAATCCTCAAATGTATTCTCCCCACTCAGTAAAGCACTGTGTGGTGTGAGAAGGCCTTTTGTACCAGTATCCAGAAATTCTCTGGCTTGCCACCACTAGACTCACCTGAGAAACTCGCCATCCAGCTGATCCAAATACCCACAGATTAGGAGTGCAGATCCTGTGCGAATCCAGCGACCGGCCTAGAGGATCCCGTCCCGTGACTGATGCGCTATCTTTCCTAGACCAGACACAATATTGACCAGATCTGACGGTCTCCTTTAAAAACTTATCCTGTGAGTATAAATAGGAAGAACTGTGTCGCATAGCATATGTATGTACCTTGCATAGTCTTATCCATATTTCCAACCATCCTATCTTTCATACAAAACCAGTATTGTTATGAGTATCTTTGCCTTGTTTTATCCCTATCCAACCCATCCTATCTTTCCTTCAGAACCAGTAGTGTTAGAACTATCTTTGCGCAGACCCTTTTCTCATCTGAAGAAGTTGAGTTTCCTTATCAGGTGGGTCACCCTGATCCCGTGACTGTAATATTCCTGTGTGGTATTCACTTCTTCATAGTCATCCCCTAGTGTAAGCAAACCCATTTGTCATTGTAAAAAGTGCATTTACCTTTTTTTCATTCTCGCGTCTATTTTACAAAAACAAACTTTACTAAAACCTCCATAACTAACTCAGTTTTTGTGATAGAAATGTCAACTTCTACTTGTACCCATCTTCCATAGCTATCCATAGAACCCAAAACCGCACTGCAAATCAGTGTGATTATCCCGTTATCACGAATTTCCCGCAATGAAAAGTTTGCAGCGATTTTAAAAGAATCTGAAAAGTTTACTTGTGTAAAATTGCTTTTAACTGCTTCCGACTTGGACCTTAAGATTTCAATTGTTTTCTGCTTACCAAATCATTGCTTGTGCTTGTGTGCAACTATCCAAAGCGGCTCCCATAGGAATTTCTAACAATTTCATTATTTCTGACCATATTTGGTGTTTTTGACCAGTTTATTCTTAAGACCATCTTGAAAGCCAGTCTGACGGCTGAAAGTCAATTCCATTTTTCTCTTGTGTTTGCTGGGGGAAAGTGGGACTGATATTCTGTTTGATTTGTGTAATTCCTAAATACCTGCTCTCTCCTCCTGTCTCTGTACATTGCCTATTGTGGTGTTGGGGTGTTGCAGGGGGAACTGCTAACCACAGGGCTATCTGATCTGAACCAACACAAAAGTATTAATTTCTGTGCTGCATTTGTTTTGCTTATTACCTACTCTTCGTGTATTCAAGATATTATTCAGTGTTCTGTCATCCTATTGTGATTAAATTTTAAATACATAAATAAATATTTACCTTTGCAAAACACCTGATTCCTGTTTCAGTGTGACCAAGGGGCTCCAGGAGAAGGGTGTGATATGAGTGGTATATTGTTCAGAATATTGAACTTTTAGACAAAAATAAATAAGGATTTCAGTTGTGCACTACATGCTGGGCTTTGACTTGGGTGTGTGCCGGATTGACATCACTTACAGCTGACACGGAGCACCACAGGTTCGATCCCTGGGTCCGTGCTTAGAAACCTCTGGGTATTAAGCGCATTATAAATAACCTATCATATTATAACATATCATGCCATGTGCATGCAGACATATCTGGATTCACTATGGGTTCGCCACATGCCTCGATGAAGCGCACTGGAATCTGGGATCTCAGCATGTTCCTGCACTTTTCAAGGAGTGAACCAGGAGAACGCAGGTGATACAGCCTCACTCTATGGATCCAGTGGCAGTTAGGCTTCTCCCCCCAAAGTCTCTGGGGTCATGAAAATGAGCATGGTACTGCAGAAGTCAATGCTTGCATGGGATTAGAATTTGAGCCACCCTCTAGTTTTGGGTGGGGGGGGCATGTGCTGCTACTGCCCAAGCTGTACCTTTATGTTCCATGCATGCCTTCTTTTCAAAATAGAGCCAGGTTCAAATGCTGGTTGGGAAACGTCAGCATGCTAGTTCTCTGTGGAGGTAAACGCACCAGAGAATGCCAAATGCTGGTGTTGTCTTGCATCCAGCAGCCGCCATGTGTTGGAAGGCACCCTGTGGGGGAAACCAGCAGAGCCAAAAGACGGTATTTGGGGTCACTGTTGGTTTTGGGATGCGGGTGGTGACGGGAAAAGAAATGGGGGTACGGGTTGGAAGGGATTTCGAAGAACAGGTTGTACAGGGGGCACTCCATGAAAAGACAACAACTAAAGTAAGAATACGACCAACACAGAGACCTGTCGATGTTGGTTCTGGGACCACTGGGATCAAAGCAGAAGGCAGGATGAACGGTTCATGAATTAACTGTTGGGGCCTTGTTATGCCACTAGAAATACAGTGGGGCTCATTACAAGTATGGTGGTGCAGGAAAGAGACTCACGGTAACAGAATTACTGCCACTTTCCCCGCTCTGCCATACTATGAGTCTGGCCCTGGAGTATGTGATTTACCACCAGCATCATGCTGGTGTTAATCCTCCGACTATCCACTGAGTAATCGGCAGTATTACTACAGCAGTAATCCTGCCGAAATTCCCCATGGAGTCCTATGGACTTCAAATTAATGGGGTCTCACACCGCCACCACCAACCAGTTTGGCAGTGAATCAGCCAGACCAAGTGGCAGTAATGGTACATCCAATAGGTGGTATTCGGGCAGATTTATCACCAGATTGCCGCCCAGCCTGTAATGAGTCTTTTCAGAAACGAATTCCACTTGTAAAGTGCAAGAAAACATGAACACACAGTGTCCTTTCAGGCCTTTAGACTTAGTAGGGCAATATTTAGGGAGCACCCCACATCAAAAGTCTCTTTAACACAGGAGAGCGTGCTTCTCAAGTCAGATATTTTATACAGCAGCAGTGGCTGCGCGCAAGTGACACACTCAGGTTAAAGTGTTTGTATTCATACATTTCACCTAGAGCTGGCCTTGTGGACTTTGAGGCCACAATTTTGTTGGCTCAATGAACCAGCAACTGATTTAATACATTGCAAGAAAATATTGTGAGAAATACATATTTAAAGATAGCTCGTGGGCAAATAAAATATTTATACCTATTTACCCTTGCAGCACACTCATCAGGGCCAAAACACGTCTAATGAGCTGGAATTGGCAAATGCCTGCGTGTCCTTGCCTTTTCTTTATCTCCTCGTGGGCGTATCTTGGACCCGAGGATCTCACCTACGTGACTGCTGCAGGCGAAGATCAGGTCTGAAGCAGGAAGGAAGGCTCGGCTCCCCCTGGTATGCAGGAACAAAGCCGGCCGGATCCGGAAGCACGGGCAGCGGAAGCGTGGGGCAGGCGACTGGCACAAGGCAAAGTAGACTGGGGTCGAAGCGCACCCTGTAAATGCTTGCACGCCAGATCGCTGCGCCCGCACTATTTTTCGACAAGGTCTCTTTCACTCTCCTCTGTGAATGTGTTATGGGTTTCTGGTGCGCGCTCATCGAATCAGAGGTTGCACCGGGGATTGGAGATTGGCAGCAAGTCCCTAAATGTCAGGCGAGATGGATTAATGGCTAGCGGGTCAATACTCTGCGTTCTGCATCTAATTCTCTAACAAATACACTTTCAAAAGGAAGCAATACAAGTGCACACACTCCTTTGGTCATCTTTCAGCTCGTATCAATACCTTCTTTAACCGGGGAACCTTTTTTTCCAAAAGATAAAAGGACTTTGCTGCTTTAATGCGATGTTGTAGCTGTTGGCAAATGGGAGACTAGTTGGCGGTGGAGGGCATTAGCATAGGAACAGTGTTAATATCGGAAAGACTAATTCTGCAATGTCAGTGAAGAGAGTGGAAGCAAGAGCGATGAATCTTGGGAGGAAAGCGGGCAGGCGTGAGGCCGTCAGGCGGAGGAGGGCACAGGATGCAATGAGCGAGGAGGAGAGGATCAAAGAAAGAAGAATTATGGAACAGAGGGAAATAGAGCGTCAAAGAAGAGAGGGGCTCCCGACATAGAGGCAATGGGATGACACTGGGAATGATGACAGCTGGTTTAGCGAGGGGTGGGGGAAATGGCAAAATAATTAAAGACCAGCAGAGTGAGTCCCCAATGTACTACTATGCGAACAGAGAGAAGGTAAGAAAGAGCGAGAGAAAGCCATAGAGAGAGAGATACGGAGAGAGCAAAGAATAGTGTGCCACGGGGATGGCTTAAGTTGGGGGAATGAAGCAGTACCTATATGCAAGAGAGGGACAGTGATCAAGTGTGAACAGAACAGAGAAACAAACCCTTTGGAATGGGTGCAGATGGAGCCCATGTTGGAGAGCAAGATATAAGATCACTGCTCAATAGGTTATGATATGATAGGTTATTTATTACATGCTTAATACCCAGAGGTTTCTAATCCTGGACCCAGCGATCAAACCTGTCTTGCTACGTGTCATCTTGCTTCCAAGGTGAGCACGCTGCCCCTGAGCTATCCTCCCAACAAATGTGATCCATTGTGGGATTGGTGAGACAAGATCCACCGGGATGGCAGGGAACATCAAGTTTAGCGGAGGAATAGAATATCATTTTCGGCCACAGGACTGAAGGAGTGTTCTGTGGGAGTGGTGAATTCTCGCCTACATCTAAGTCTGGATAGGCACCATTTATCATGCTTAGAGTTTTTCTGCGTTGAACAACTCCTCTCAAGCACTCTATTAAAGAAGATCAGAGCTTGCTCCCCCTATTGTGTGAGGAGGTGGTCTGGCCATGCCCATATCAGAGGAGTTCCAGGTCCTCTTTTTTCTGTAGACAGGTTATTCAAACGTCGCATGAGTATGTGGCCAAAAGCTTGTCTGGTGAAGTGTTTCCAAGTTCCTTACATATATGTCCTAAAATGCACTATATTAATAGTGTCCCGGAAGTGGAGGGTGGTGGGAGGGGTGGCTGAAGGATTCAATGGACTGTCCCAATTAGCAGCTCAAAAGCCGTCTATACCTTCAGGGTAAGCTTAATTTTGAAATGTCAAGCTGTGTGCCGCGTGCTTTGAAGGTTTTCATCTGCAGGCCAACTTTCCAGCTACAATGATTTATGCCTGGCCAGCAGAGCTTGGAGGAGTAAATATCACTTTCAGAACTGGACTGCCAGTTCCCTGGTGGATCCCTCTGACCCTTGGATCCACTCGTGTTATGGATCTAGGAAAAAGGGGGGTTTCCTGGCTACCTTGCAATTCTGATTTTTGGAAATAAAATATCCACGCTCTTTTGCGATTTTTAGCAAGTGCAGGTTTATTTCACCATATGTGTGGACTCATAGTCCTAGTAGTGGTCAGCCGACACGTGCTTCGACCTCATGGGTCTTTATCAAGGCATGGAAAGGATGAGTCTTGCCCTGGATGGATACACCGCAGAAGAAACCGCTCCTGGAACTCCTCACACAAGGCCCATCAGGACCAATGCTGTGAACACACAGGACCCCCACAGACCAATCCAAAACCCCATTCAGGGCAAGACTCAACCTTGTTACAGAGTTAAAGTGTTGCCCCAGAAAAATCAACCCAGTTGGAAAATTCAACATTGACACCAAGACAAGTATGGTTCGCCCATATTATGTACTTGGCCAAATGCTGTAGGGTAGCCTCACCTGACTTTTGGTTCATCTGTGTTAGTCAACCATATCCCACACTTAGCCTATTTGTGTAAAACCCAGCTCTCCTATTAACTGATATTATAATGCCTACATGCATCAGCCGTTTACTGCATTTAGCCCAAATGTGTCAGGTAGCCATGTTCTGCATTTAGCCCAATTGTGTCAGGTAACCATATTCTGCATATATCCCAATTGTGTCAGGTAGCCATTTACTGCATTTAGCCCAATTGTGTCAGGTAGCCATATTCTGCATTTAGCCCAATTGTGTCAGGTAGCCATATTCTGCATGTAGCCCAATTGTGTCCGGTAGCCATATTCTGCTTACAGCCTAACTGTGTCAGGTAGCAATCACCTGCATTTAGCAATTACAAGGATCAACCACATGTCTCGCTTAGAATTGTCAAGTTTAGCCATGCAGCAGATTTCCATAGATTTTTGCAGAACAGCCATGCTTCACACATAGATAGAATTGTCAGTTTAGTCATGCGTCACATTAGATAGAATTTTGTAGATTAGCCACATAGAAGGATTTAGAGACTAACCAATGTACTACCCCCCCACTCCTGCTTCCTCAAACACACCACCAAAATATTGCACACACCCACCTTGCTAGCCAACCCATACACTAACACACACCCAACACAAGTAATACACACTTACAACAAACAAACCTGGACACTGGACCTTACCCATACGGATAAAATGAGCCAGTGTGCACAACCTTAAATAGAAGCCAATTTACACATAAAACTAACAGACACACCCCAACATAACAATAATATTGTAAACAACCCAGACATTGGACCTTGCCCGTACGGATACAAAAAGCTCTTGCAAGAACCAAAGATCTGCAGGCCAACACACACAGACGCCAGTTTCTCCTTGGTCTTGACCTATCCCATCATTCTTCCATCACTAACCGACACAGTCCTCTTTTTTGCAGGGCCACATGAGCGCCTGGAGACTACCCTCGGGTGGTAGTGGTGTGCAGTATAAATCAACATGAAATAACATTCAGTATTTTGTCATTGTTCAACCAAGTATCTGAAACGGTAAGTCTAGAAATGTGTCAAACAAATAGTAAGAGAATGAATGAGAGGAATGCTGTCACCCCAGCCGATAAGAGAGCTACTTTGTTGGATATGATGATACATTGCCTGATATAAGGCACTATTCCAGTCTCCAATGGAACCAACCAGTGCCCGGGTAGTGCCTCCAACAAGTCAGAGCACCTACACCTCTTCAGAGGTTGTTCAGTGGTCGTGATCGCGGAAAGCCAAGTATATGAAAATGTCATTATACTCGGCCCATGACCCACACCCACTAAAGGGAATTTTGCTCTGAGAAAATCACAGCTCAAGAAAAAATCTGCAGAACATCCTGCCTCGGGTTTTTTTTTTTCAACAATTCAATTATTCTCCAGTGTAATCTACCACCAAAGTAGTCTTAAACTGTGGAACCCACTTTAGACATAGGACCTTATTCCGAGATTGGTGGTAGTAATGGTGCTATTTGCGCCATGACTGCCACCAATAACGGGTCCGGCACCGGTCCAGTTCAATGGGGACTTACCGGTGTAGTCCGACCTTTGTGCGACCGGTAAATCCCCATTGAAAATACCATTCCCCATTCCCATTTGAGCCCCTATAGGGCTCAATGGGAATGGGGAGGGCGCAAATAATGGGCTTGCGTATGTCAAGTCGTTATTTGCACCTGGTCCCTTAACGGGTCCTGTCCATAGCGCCTGGTCAGACCAGGTGTTACTGGAGGGACCCGCTAAGGGACCTTGTAGTAGGGCTGTAAGGGATTACCGGCACTGGTCTCCTTACCGGTGCCCGGTATCCCTTACCGCCCCACTCGTAATGACCCCCACAGTCTTTGAGCTTCTCCCACTTAATTTCATCTAAGGGAAAAGGTAACTTCCTCAGTCAATCCTATGTTCACTGATATGTGGCCAGGTCCATTCTTGGCCTTGCCTATTCCTTGATACTGTGCCTTGTTAAAACAATATTGCATAGGTTATGCATGTGTATGGGTATGTGTGTGTGTGTGTGTGTGTGTGTAGAAGAAATGATATGGCAAGAAATCTATAGATTAGTGATACTTGATGGCACCTCTCTTTATACTAGTATTCTACACAACAAAGGAATGTTCATTGTAGATTATTTTTAAAAACCAAGATCGATCTCATAATATAGTCACAGTCAAAAGGTAAATTACATATTGGAGTTCACTTTGAATAATAACATTATCTTCAATGGTTCTATTTACAACCAGGCCCAAGACTGATAATTAACCAAGAACATGTAGAAGTTGCTCCTTAGTAACCTTGCTGAACAAACAATAGTATACTGACTTGGATATACACTCGCAAACACTTTACTCAGCATGAATCAGGTGTTCTCGCTGGATCTAGCACGGAGTGTCAACTCCTCATGATCGACAACAAACTTTGTTCAAACCTCCCACTGCCAAAAAAGCCCCAAGTAAAACCCTTCTTTGACACCCTCTGTCTTTAGATCCACTGAATATCACTCATACTGGCTGTCAATATCAATGCATATCATTAGAGCACGGTGGTGGCGTGGGTCATAGTTGCACAGCTTACCATAACTGGAAAACCTCTTTGGTTTTTCGATTTTGTTCAGCAACCATATTGTCCCTTCGGCAAAGCTTTTGTTTCCATTAATCTAGGTGCACTTGGAAGGCTAAGCTCTTAAGGGTTTAGCTGGTAGGATATTCCAGGAGAGTATACAGCAGGTTGCAGGCAGGGGACAGCAGTTCTATCAATGCAGCTGTCCATCTAAGGCTGTATGGACTCAAGCATTGCCCTTTCTATCTGCAACGTGATCCACTTCCGTAGTCCACCACAAATCCAGCAGTCACAACATCTATAGACCATAGCATGTCAGAAAGATGAAACCAGGGAACAGGTGGCAACACAATGTAACGGCGCCCCATCAAACATCTCCATGTTTCAGACACACTTAGATTACAGGTAGAAGACGCTCATGGATGTCTTTGTTAAGCACCATGAATCATAGAGAAACTAACCAAACCACATCTCTCTACATCACCTAAGGAGACCTCCTGCACAATTGCATTTGGTTCTTCAGAATTTCATTGCAAATCAACTCACCAGACTCCAAATCATGGCTGCTGTCTGAATGCAAGTTAGTTCATTGGCACAGATATTTTTCATTTTATGCCAACTCATTCAATTTTGTTTTTTTATGTTCTTTTCGCCTTATTTATTGCTAAAGAGGGGGTGCATCCACTTGTCCCCACCTTGCACCCTACTGGCTTTATCTTCCCATGTACAGTTCCATCCCCTCATATAATGCCCTTCCCCACATTACTCTTTATTGTTTGTTTTTTTACAAAGTTTGAATGCTTTTTATGCTTCCTACTCAATTTTTTCAAATTCGGGTGAATTTTCCATTGAAAGAAGTGGGTGCAATTTCAGTATGGTTTTCTATTAAATGTCTTTCATTGAGTGCAAACAATGAGGTTCTGGGCTTCCCTAGTACTGCTGCTATCCCAATGTTACATAGACTTTCTTTTTGTGGATTCGACTAAATACATATAAATATGCATGTATGTGTATGTAGGTGTGAGGTATTAGGGAGGTTACGCTGGGTGGGTTTGCTGGATTTGGGCATGTGGGGGGCATGTTGGGGATTCCCACAACAGAATAAAATAAAGGTTGAATTCGCATCAACCAAAACTAGTCCACCAGACGGCAGATTTTCAAAAGAAAGTCTTTTAAAATACGAAGACACGTACTGCTATATCAGCAAATAAAAGTCACATTTTTAAAATAAAAAAAACATGCATTTGTAAATACATTGCATTTTTATGAACAATTTAAATAATACATTTAGTTATTTTTCCTTTGTTCATATAGCATTTATTTATTTTTCCTGTGTAAATTATATTGAGTGTCCATTGTGTTATGTTCACCTATTCATTTGTTATGCGTCATTCTCAATGTGGGTTATAATTCCTGGAATATTATAACATAGAGCCCTGTGGAACATGTGTATAATAAGAGAACTTGGACTTGAAATGTAAAACTGCTTTAGGTTCTCTACAGCAAATATTTTCTGTGGTCCAGTATGCTACAAATCTCTATAAAACGTTTATGCTTATTAGCCCTGTTACATGGGCAGTTTCTGGGATGTACCTCACAGTCCGCACTTGGGACATTCTTATCTTTGACATTGTGATAGTTGAGGCAACGATGGAACGTATGGCACCAAGAGCACCAAGTTATTCAGAAATGTTGAAATGTCTCTGGTCAATTCAGCCATTGTTTTAAAAGCTTGCACCTGTTGGGTATTTTGTGGATATTTGGGGTTTTGCAGTATTTTCTTACCGCCAAAATACCTTTAGCAATAATCACTCTCTGTATTCATATTGGATCACACATAACAATAATACATTGCATTATTTCAGAATTCAGACCTATTTAGATAATGTGCGTGATAATTTGCGTGGTTGGTTGGTTTATTTGTGGCCCCAATATCCAACATCCCTTGTTTTTTATCTAGATTGTTCTTGATCACTGGAGAGACCTCAGGCCTACATTTTAGGGATACCACATTTTCAGTGTTAGTGTTGTGTGCCACCATGGGCTATTGTGGTATTGTTGTGGTAATTTCCACTACCTTATATACGGTATGGAACTATGTCCAGAGAGTCTCTCTTTCCGTTGGCTCATGTACCTCCAACAAGCTATGCTACAAACAGTCACTCACAACTGTCCATACTGAATATAATCATGCACACATCTGTTTTAAAATGACAATTGCACTGTTTAAAAATCTACCCACGTTTAAACCTTTTCCCATGCAAAATGAAAGAGAGAAATAATACACACTAGCTATCTGTTTTCAGATATTTTTGTATTATAGAAATTTCCTTTAAACACAGTTTAACCTTTTTTTACAGAAATAAATGAAATGGTACAACATTATTTGTGAGAAAATGAACAGAGAACTGCGAGAATATATTCAATTGGTAACATTAAATATGCTGATAAGGCACTGGGACTCCCTCGAATACACTGACTGAACAGTTTCGCACACTTTCGCACAGCTCCCACACTTCTGTAATTACCTTATCTGTTCAGCATGAGTTTTCTCCGGCTAGTCTCCTTCTGAATTTGGCTCCCTTGAAGATTAACCCCAGTGAAAACAAGCGTCTGCCGTTCTCAAACCGGGGTTATTGCCTGGAATTCTCAGCTTTTCAGCAGGAATGCTTCAGCCAGGAAACAGGTCCTTCTCCCAGCTCTGCAAGATCTCGATTGATCTCCCCCTCTCCTCAAGCTTCCCCAGCAAAACTCTAATCACAGCCTCTAGCATGATACTTGCTATGACGCTGCTCCAATCAGAATCAATCATGTCATCTCCTCCCTCACTACACAATGGCTCATTTCTACAGTAAAAATTGTAACAAACGGATTTCCTGTTCCTTCGAGCTCTTTGCTTCCTGTAGTTATGTGGACAGAGCAGCAGAGAAAAATAAACAAATGTGCGTTTAAAAGTTCACTTTCAGAGTAGGCCTAATTCTGCAGTGGAGACACATTTTTATTAGTGGGTTATGTTAAATGCAGTTTTATTAGTCAGGTTAGTTATTAATAAGGTTAGTTATTAATTTTCAAATGTGTCTCTTGCAACATAGGCATTTCAGGTGAAAAATAGTGTGCATTTTTGAATGTGCACATGTGTGCTTTTAACTGTAAAAACAGATTTGCATTTTATATGTAAAAATCGGTTTTGACTGAATAGCCTGTCTTTACTTATATGTCCATGTTACTCTGGCAACACATATAGCAATGCACCACACCCATGTTGTGGTGCTGCATCAAAAAAAAAAATGCTACCTGTGCAGTAGTGCTGTACTCTGTGCTGTAACACGCCAAATATCCTTACAACCATTGCCAGCCCTGCTTTGTTGGAGATGTCCATGCCTGATATACCAACAGGGGACACGCTCTTGTTGTTTGTGGTGCAAGAACATAAAGGCTATTGGAACTCATGGATGGAACAGGACTGGATGTAGAAGCACAACAGTTCAATAAAATGTGAATGCCAAAGATGTCTTTTTTCTGATTATTGACCAGGATCACTTGATCTCATTGAAGAACAGTGTCCATGACCTAGAAGCGCTTTTCATGACCTAGAAGGATTTCCTGATGCCCCAGAAAATCTTAAGGTAGAACTGGGATAGGTATTGTTTATATAGGAGATCCACCACAGTGTGGTACATATTTGGGCATTTCCAAAGCCCCCCTGACCCATCCCCTCTGAACAATCTGTGGAAGCAATCTATTGCAAGGTCATTCCGTGCTGGCCTGGTGTGAAGCAGAACACATTCTCAACCACTGTCAAGGGAAAGAACACTATTACAACTCAGACACATCATGGTACTTTGATGTGATCCAAATTATCTGGGTCCCTGTCAATGCTGTGTCAACGCCAATGAATTAGAAAAATAAACCAATTCATAGAGTTTTCAGATAAGCAATTAGCACATATATAACAATAATTAGCATTGCAAAATTACTACAACATTAAAGGCTAAGGGCTGTGCTGGGGATCAAAAACATCTTGAGGGGCTTGGCCAGGCAGCCTGACAGGAAGCTTTATGGCACCTTAAACCCTTACGTGATGAGTCCCCAGCGCTTAAGTTGTGGGGGTGTTTGCCAGGGCTGAGCCCCACGACTTATTTCAAAGGCCCGGCACTTATTTTCTCAGTCTCCTTCTGTCTGATTATGATGTTGTGTTTTGGCAACTTTATTATTAAATCTAATTCAGCAGTTGTCACACAAAAAGCAACAACAATGTGCACTGGCCACATTCTGTTCCCCCTGTGCCGGTGCATCATTATTCATGAACTTGATGACCCACATAGACAGCAGAGTGGTAGTTATCCATTTTCAGTTTGGAAGATGGCATTGCTCGGTGCATCTGCTGGCCATTCCCACACACTTTTCCAGTCCTCCTGCATAGCAGTGGAGCTCCTCCACTATTGCAATACAGAACGATGCTACAATATTAGTGTGGATTGGCAACAAGAGGACAGTCACCAGCCATCAGCACCAACACATGGGAAAGGCAAGGGTAGAAGGCACTGTCTAACAGGAGTGCCTTTCATGAATGTCAACCTATACCCACAGGTTGCCATGTTTGAAAGACAAGTTGAACAGTTCAGTAATAATTTGTCCTGCATTTTTCCATCAATTAAACGTAGTAGGAAAGCAGGTTTGCTCCTTTTTCTGTGGCTATATGGTCAACATGTTCCAATCGCCACCTATACAATCCAAGCAAAATGTTAACAATGATGATGTGTTTAAAGAAACACTTTAAACATTTGTCTTAAACTAGTATGTTATATTATTTTATGTTGTTTGGCATCTGAAAATTGCACATCTGCCATGGCTAGTCAATCCAGCAATCAAAATAGTCAGTGGGAGTTGCAGCGTTAACCCTTAATATGCAGACACTTTGGGGGGGAAATCATGGGTGTTGGCAACAGTGGGCCGGAAGTTGCCTGTGGGATGTGTCCCAGGTGCACACGAAAATATTTGGACCCGGCACTTTATTATTATTTTTTTACATATTAAGCACTGTGAGTGCTCACCCACCAAACCCTTGGCTCAGGTGTTATTTACAGGGGCTAAGCCCCACTGATCGGAAAAGGACTATATGAAGAATGCAAAAGTCGTGGCACTGCTCATGATTTGTAATGGCTGCCACCACGCGGGTCTTGATACTTTCAATAAACGGCACGTTCTGATCCTAAAATAGTGTGTGCAAAAGCCACAGGGCAGTAGCCATCTTGTGAGGCAAGCAACACGCGCTGTTTGCACAGATTTTCAGTCAGATTTCCTTTCCTAGCCGAGGCAGATGTCTTCATTTTGGAATTTGCACATAGCAGATTGTCTGTTTTTCGTTCTTGGAATCTGGCAGCGATTCCAAGGTCAAATTGTCTTATTTCTCCAGCTTTGGCAGCATGGGACTGGCTCGTATGTCGATTCACTGCTTGGTGTGTATTTATTATGGTCTTTAAAGCTCTTCCGAACCCTGGTCCAGTCTTTTACACAAATCATATGTTTACCTCTGTCCATCGCTGAGCTCTGGCTGTGTTGTGTCCCCTTCATAGAGATATGAAGTGCTCTGAAGGAAGAGTGAACTGCCACAATCTCTGCATTTTATTTCTGACTATGAGTCAAATGTTCACAGTAAGTCATTGGTTGGAAAACAGAGTCTGAGTTTGATAAACCACTCTTCGCCATAACACATTGGCGCACATGTTATTTAAAAACAAGTAACTCATTAACATAACAGAAAAAAAATGCACAACTTATGTTAATAGCATCTTCGCTGCACCCCTTTTCCATAGAGTGGGATCCTCAGGCCCCGCCAGGGGTCCAGACCTTAGTCAGCTGGAGGAAAGACAATAAGCAATGGAGTTATAAGAGGGTTGAGGGAGTGGGAAATAGATGCAACAAACACAGGAAGCGTGGGAGGGATGCAGCGCTGGGAGAAGAGTATGGGAGCACGTGCTTTGGCCATCATGTTATGTTCTGTTATGTTATATTAAAGGTTCTTGTACTGCGCACTGTCTCCATTTGCATGGGTTATTGGGGCTCTGGTGGATATGCAATGGGAGAGGGCTGAGGGTTTGTTAGTGGGGTTGAGAAGGAGAAAGAGCAAGAGAGCTTTGATGTGCTGTTGGCAGCTGCAGTTCAGAGAAACCAGTCACAGAGGTTTGTGCATTTTTGGTCTGTAGCCATCATGTGGTGTTGAGGTCTGGTTGTGTATGGTTTGGTTTTGTGTTGGGTGTTCCGAAGTGTGTGCAGTTTGTGGGGAGGGGGGGGGGGGTTAGTGGTATGGTTGTGTTTAGTTCAGGGTTTGAGGGTGAGCATGCAGAATGGTAAGTTCTTTAGTGTGGTTAGTTAGTAGCAATACATGTGGTACATTTCCTTGCTTAATGGTCCATCTAGATTTGGTTCATTTCCTACCCTAATGATCCATCTAGGATTGGTACATTTCCTACCCTAATGATCCATCTAGGTGTGGTACATTTTCTACCCTAATGATCTGCCTAGGTGTGGTACATTTCCTACCCTAATGATCCATCTAGGTGTGGTACATTTCCTTCCCTAATTATTCATCTAGGTTTGGTATATTTCCTACCCTAATGGTCCATCTAGGTGTGGTACATTTCCTTCCTTAATTATCCATCTAGGTGTGGTACATTTCCTACCCTAATGATCCAACTAGGTGTGGTACATTTCCTACCCTAATGATCCAACTAGGTGTGGTAGAAGTCCTACTACCAATCAATCCATTTATTGCAGGTGGACTATGCATCTGTAATGCCGAAAGAAGAGTACAGCTTAGGTGTTCTGGTCATTGTATTGCCTTTTCAATGCAACAGTTGAGAATAGGAAGTTGTTGGCTATGTAACTTATGTGGACAACAAAAGGGAAGAAAACCCCTATGTGGGGGAAAAACATATATATCAATCGAAGTGAGATGGAAAATCCAATATTATCAAAACGGAGGACTCTTTTCTGGGAGAAGATCAGTTATATAAGCAGGAAAGATAGCTTGGACAGCAGATTTAAGGAAAAAAGAAAAGCATGTTTGGCACTGGTGAAAAAGGAGCGAGGCATATGTGCAGAGCAGGAGCTGATGGTTCCACATTAATAGCAATACGAAAAATCCAGAGAACAATATACTGCCTGCTGGGAGATGGGAAATTGACACAGATATTGATCACAAATCAACTTCTTGAGAATTTTTAAAAAATCACAAGAAGTTGATTGTGAATCAATGTTATGTCCATTTCACATCTCATACGGTATTTCGTTCTGAGGATTGTTGTTTATATGATATAATGATCCATGACGAGGCTTCACATATGAGATGGGAGTAATCATAGAATCAAAGTACAGAGTGCAAGCTTTCTTATTCAGATGAAGGTCACATAAATAGTGACGTAGGCAGTTTCTACGCCAAGTCCATGCTGCTTTAGGCAATTTGCAGCAAGTTGCTCTCTCAAATCCGGCAATGATACTGTTAGGCAAGACGTCCCATTACCCTGAATGGATCCTCACCACGCCTTTAAATCACATTGTCCAACATTTCTCTTAACTATGCTAAAAATGTGTTTTTGAAGCGCACCACATGGTTTGTTTCCTCTTTCTATTGCCGTGCTGGAAGAGGAGACTTTTCAGCTATTCCAAAGCCCTACCTAAAGTGGAGCGTATGGAAATGGGTTGGGCACATTCTGTGCACTCCGTGCAGATAGCCTGGGAACCAGGTTGTCCTGGCCGAATTTCATGTGTGAAGGACCTCTGCCGCCAACCAAAAAAATATGGGAGGGTACTGAAATGTAAGTACATTTACACCACGATCAAGCTAATATGGGAGTGCGAGCAGGTGTGTGGCTACCCTGTTTTGAGGGGAAATCCATAGCCTGTCCTAGCTTGTTTTGGAAGCCTCTGCTCTGCTCAACATCCTATCCACACAGCCTGACTTGTTATGCAGATCACAGAGATTTTCATTACCGGGAACCACTCCCCTTCTCCCCCTCTCCTTTTTGATGAAATTGTTTTATTTTATAAATAGTGCTGCAAGTTCTCTTTTTATACCCATTTGTACTGAATGTTTTTCTTCTGGGTATATTTTTCATGGCATTGGACCCTGCCATTTTTTTGTATTTGAATGCGCCAAAGCGGGCACATTTTAAAAGTTGAATGAATTACATATTTAAAACGTGTGGCCTTGTACCCCCGGTGCTATCTACCTTCCGAATCCTTGAACTTTTGGAGCAGTGACTGGTGCTGGACAACAGTGTTACTGCTGCAAAGCTACTTTACCTGCATACATTTGCGATGCCTGGTACAGCAATGCCTGAGGTCTAATAACTATAAAATGAGGAAGAATGTGCCCCTCCCCAAAACGCACGTGGGCTCCGGTGCACGTGAATGAGCAAAAGGAAACAGTACTGGGAGCAGAGTGAGGCGATGGCGTGCGGTAGTTCATAGCAATTTGGACTTATTGTCGTTCTGGCATTTGTGGGGGGCTGGCCTTCCCACATTTTGCTCATGGGGTGCCCAGGTCAAAAAGGCTTGAAGACCGCTGATGTAGTGTGCTTCCCTGAAGTCCCTGTGCTTCACCCACCTCCCACTGCCTTTCACAGCACGACCAAGGAGTCAGGTTGGTTAAAGGGACAGTGAATTCAGCTAGAGAGGAGCATGCCTCCTTTTCTGTTCCCCTCCCCACTTCCCCAGTCCCACGTATTATAGCAGTAGGAAGAGGGAGACAAGCATGTATTGGCGCTGATTTTTGGGGGCTCGCACATGACATCAACCTTGCACTCCCTATCTGGGACGGCCTCCTTTCTCTCCTTGCCCAGGCCTATTGCAACATGTGTAAAAGAGGTAACCACTCCACAAATGTCATCTAGCGGGCAGTGGAGAGGCGCACAAACAATAATGCATGCACTGTCTGCTGCATGCCACATCCTCTACAGCAGGGGCTGCAACCATTGGCTCGCTCGATGTTTTGGACTACAGCTCCCATCATCACTAGCCAGCATAAAATGCTCCTTACGTAAAAGACTTACTCGGTGCAGCAAAAACCAGCAGTAGAAACATCACCATGACTGATGACTCCTGCCAGCAGAAAGCAGACCTATGTTAGGTCTGAGATGAGGTGCATTAGGGAGTCTAAGTTCAGATATTTTAGTGTTTTATATGGGAATACAATGCAATTTCATCCTTACTGGACTTGAGCCGACAGCCAACTGGTGCCCAGAGGCTGGGAAAGGGCCCCATGAATTTGTATACTTGTTCTGCCTGCTTTCAAGTGAAAGGCCACTGTTAAGTGGATTCCAGCCCCTGAGCCTGGAGAGCTGACCTTTTCAAGCCTCAGTTGCTGGCAGCTGTAACATGGGGCATGTCCCTTCAAAGCAAAGCTCTTGACAGTCACTT
This sequence comes from Ambystoma mexicanum, assembly GCF_040938575.1. Lineage (NCBI taxonomy): Eukaryota > Metazoa > Chordata > Amphibia > Caudata > Ambystomatidae > Ambystoma > Ambystoma mexicanum. Next base: position 145,590,376 of record NC_090934.1, read on the forward strand.
GACCCTGCTTAGTGGTGAGTGAATTTACACCTGCCATGTCGCAGTGCCGGGGTCGGTGATGAAAAATGATGTTTTTCTACTGTATAAACCTTTCACCCATCCTTGCTCTGCCATTAATCATCTTTGTGCATGTGCTGTGGGTGGGTGGTTCTGCACATTATCTGCTCAACTGGTCCAGCATGTCTCCTGTTCGAGGTGCACAGGAACTGAAAACGGACTGCTGCACTGCTGGAATAGCACAATACATTACCTGGTTTATAATGCACTATGAAGCATCACTATCTCTAGGGCCCACTTAAAACGAAACTGTTTATAAATGTAAAAGGGAAGTCTGGCTTTAAAGAAAGCTGCTCTGTGGCGCGACACCTTACAATCCCAATTTTAGACAATGGAGAAACTGGTGTTGATACAATTGCATCTGTGAGTAAATGGGTATCGCAGGTCTCTGGACTCAGACGGTAGTAAAGCCTAACCGTCACCACATGTAATGTAGAAAAAGAAAAAAATCCAGGCCTCAGCGCCACCAGTTCAACAGTCATTTAATTGTGTTATATTGTCACACATTAAATGATGAGGTAAAGCCCATGAATGATAACATGTTTCGGCTCGCTCAGAGCCTTTTTCAAATCTGGGCCGAATTTCGATTAGCCAATCCGAAAGACTAAATGTCAATGTAGTAGTAACGGGGTCAGATCAGCGAGCAAAGACAATCACACGCGTTGGCCAATGCGTGTGATTGTCTTTGCTCGCTGATCTAAGATTTAGTGGTGGGGATCTGACCCCTTTTTTTTCTTTTTCTACATGTCTATAAATGTACTCCTTGAACTCTCTTTGAACTATCTATCTATCTATCTTTGGGTCTTCACCTGCTGGTCTTGGTCTCTCTCTCTCTCTCTCTCTCTCTCTCTCTCTCTCTCTCTCTCTCTCTCTCTCTCTCTCTCTCTCTCTCTCTCTCTCTCTCTCTCTCTCTCTCTCTCTCTCTCTCTCTCTCTCTCTCTCTCTCTCTCTCTCTCTCTCTCTCTCTCTCTCTCTCTCTCTCTCTCTCTCTCTCTCTCTCTCTCTCTCTCTCTCTCTTCTCTCTCTCTCTCTCTCTCTCTCTCTCTCTCTCTCTCTCTCTCTCTCTCTCTCTCTCTCTCTCTCTCTCTCTCTCTCTCTCTCTCTCTCTCTCTCTCTCTCTCTATATATATATATATGTATCTGGCTGTCCATCTGTCTATATGTGTCTTTCTATCTGTCTTTTGGTCTCTACCTGTCTATCTTTGGTTTTCTCATGCCTGTCTTGTCTGCACTGCATGTCCTGTCATTTGATGATTCCGATGCAATGCACATGAAAGATCTGATGCACGTTTAGTTCAATATCATGTTTTAAGCACATTTATTTTCCAGACAATAATTGCTTTTAAGAAAAAACATGCAGAACATACTGTCTAAAAGAGCAGAAGTGCAGAACCCATCTTGTGCAAAAACAATTCAAATACTGTTCATATCATCAAATGATTAACAATGAATTCAACAATGAAAAGACATCCGTCAATCTGCCGAAAAACACCACTCACACAACAGCCGACCAAGCATCCTTATCAAACACAGCCGAATATCATACTGAAGTGCTATATCACCATATTGTGCAAGCAATACTGTGCAGAACGATGTCCCGTTCTGCACTCAATGTACTTGTTCAGACAAAGTTGAGGTAACTAATGCCTTTAAGCACCAGTAGGCTTAAAACACAGTGTGCCACTACTCTGTATAACGTGGCGCCAGAGCGAATACACACTTACCAAAAACAATTTAGCAAAAAAAAAAAAACGTTTCCAATAGATCTTTTCAAGCAGTTTCGTCTCTTTACTCTCTGGTTTTGTATGATAAAGATGCTTGGTCGGATGTTGTGTGAGTTTTGTGTTTGTGCAGATTTGCTGATGTCTTTCTATTGTTGAATTATCGGTTTATTATTTGATATGTACTGTATCCGAATGCTTTTTTGCACACAATGGTTTTTGCACTTCTGAACTTTTTAAGAAGTATTTTCTGCATGTTTTTCTTAAAAGCAAATAGTGTCTGGAAAATGCATTAGATTACAAAATGATGTTGAACAAAACGTGCATCAAATCTTTTATGTGCATTATTTGTGGTTCCCACTGATCCTTTGAAACAAAATAATGTATGTGGGTTGACCTCATGTTTGTGTAAATGTGATGATTCTGAGCCTGGGTGACACAGGTCAGTTCATCTTTAAGTTGAGTCTGAATATATGGATTTGAGCCTCAACAATACAGATACATTGCATTTATTCTAACTTTGAACACTTTCAGCCTTATCCTCGAGGCGACAGTCTCTTTAAAATTGACTATTTTACGCATTTCATACAGAGCAGAGACCACTATTATCTTGCATGCGCACATATACCGTACATGTGTGGTAATATTGCATGCCAATACCTAGCTATCAGAATAGCTCTTCTTGTGTGAATGGGGCCCTGGTCCTGGTGCACCAGAAAAGGCCAGACGAAATCTGGCAATTATAACTGGGGCGGTAAAGGGGTAACATCAGTCAAAACCATTTTACTACTCCACGGGGCACACATTCATGCCCGATCCAGGGTGCAAAATGCGCACTTGCCACTAGCCATTGGCTAGTTATCATTGACCCATGGTGAGTAAGAAGAAATGGTGTGCTGTCTGTATATAAGGAATTGAGGTGGCAGGTGACTTTTTTTACTGGCTAATAGCTCGCAACTTGCTCATGTTCCCTCTGCGTGTACCCCACACACTTGTGGTCCCCACCAATTTCAACAAACAGCTGCTACTGCGGCAGACATCTTGGAACAGCCAGTTTCTCACCCTTGTTCAGCATTCTCTTGCTTTCCTGCTAGGTCCATACTTTATAAATCCCATACATACGTGTGTACATTCCAGAACACATGTAAGAGCAGCAAACATATGTTCTCGCGTCACTGAGGTTTTGGACCTATGACCCGAGATATAAATTGGTCCATTTTGGGTGGGTATGCACAGCATTAATTACGGACAACATTATACTAACTTTGTCAGATAAGTCATCCGAATGCAATGGAATCGCTTGGAAAGCTACCAATCAGCACGTGCGTGCCACCTGTTCAGAAAGGCATCACTCTACGAAGAATGTTAGGAATACAATGTTCATTTGCATTAAAGCAAAGCTGGGTGTGTGGATTTGATGAGGACAAGGGTAGTGGCTGCAGGCGTATGGATGCAGGTTCATCCATCCCTTGAATTAAAGAGAGGGTGCAGATATTTAGAGTTCAGAATATGTTGGGCCAGGTTCTCAACATTTGTTTTGCCACAAACGATGAGTTGAGCTATTAAATCGCTTCACTTGCGCCAAAAAAAGTGCCCTATGAACAAAGGCATCTGAATGGATGTGCACCTTCATATTACTTGTTGCAACCCCTGTGCTTGTTGGCGCAAATAATGCGGTGTTTCTGCATATAACGTGTGTCTCAAATTCAGAAAGATGTTGCACGTTGAAATATCCAGAAAATAAACACATTCCCCTAGACCTATTTAGAAAAGGTGCAGAGGGTTTTGCAAGGTGTGACAAAGTCATCACTGACCCTGCCATATATTTTCTGAAGTTTGAGAGTAGTAATTGGAATCACTGCTGTCACGCTTACATTTTTATTCCCCAAACAGGGATAGAAGTGCTTTTATCTTTTTCAACATTTCAGAGACAGATCACTGTATGCTGCTGTCAAGAGCTCCTTGAAATTCACAGGTCACCTTTGAGATTGACGTGACCTGCACAGATCAAAAATTTGCAAACATAATAAAGCGCCTCCTCTGCAAATTTTATATTTGCAGTAGTTTTTGAGAAACTGGCCGATCATTTCTGTACTAGTGTGGGATTTTTTTATTTTATTTTGCACAAAGGAAGTTAATGCATATTAATCTCATAGTAGCAGAATTGTTGCATGGGCCTTTGAAGGGCTTGTGATGTACTCATGCCTATCAGAAGACATTTGATGTACAAAAGCGGGTCCTTGTAGCGTGGATGATATTTCTTCGTGGCTGAGCTAGGACACACCCCAGAATAGTAGTTGAGAAACTGTCCATCTTGAATCCAAGGAATGGGGTAGGATTCTGTCCATCTAGGTGTTGTGAATGGCTCTTCAATATTTTACGAGTTAGTATAAACTATAAAGGTATGGGAAACTTTGAACTGGGTTGAGAATAGTCGAATATACTATAAAATAAAAATGTAGATCACCATGGCGTTAAGGTGTCACAGTTCTCCGGATTTCCACACTCCCCCCTGATGAGACCCATAACATGACATACTTACCGAAGGTCTGACTTCCCGCACGCATGAATAGAGAACATTCTGTTTCCCTCGGGTGGCCTCCAGATGTCCTGCCGGACAGAACTCTTTTGCAAAGCAGATATCGATCATCTACACATGCAATGGCAGTGGACATAGTCCCGGGAGGATAGCTCAGCAGCAAAGTGCGCGCCTTGGAAGCAAGAAGACACGAAGCAACATAGGTTAGATCTCTGGGTCCGCGCTTAGAAACCTCTGGGTGTTTAAGCGCGTTATAAATACGCAAATAAGACAAACACAATTATGCAATTAAAAAACAATTCCTGTAACAGCGCCTCGATGCCCGCGTGTTGTGTGAGCGCTTTAAAAATGTGAAATAAATAAAAATAAAAATAGTTCCTCCAAATGGTGATGCAATCCAAAAGATGCATGTTTATGTCAACTACAAACACCCATCTGATTTCTCTGCTTTTTGACTCAACTATCAGAGGATGTCATTGAACCAGTGCAGGGAGACACCTCTCAAGAATACCTCTTCTGTAAATGAGGCCGTGCAGTGGAATACATGATACTCAACATGAAAAGCTGAGAGCCCTTGATATTCCAATATTTAGCTGCATCCCTCTTAACTGTGATGTCAATAGTTTTTGTAATAATGCAGACTTAATCTCTGCACACAAAAAAAAAAATATCATCAGAGTGTATCCCATGCTCGACACACAATGCCAACGGTGCAAACACAATGTTCAGTATACAACCGCCAGAGCTGTGAACAAAATGAACAACATATGATGTCAGACGTGTGAGAACAATGCTCTAAATACAAGGCCAGATGTGTCAACTCGATGCTCTAAGTATGATGCCAGAGGTGTGACATCAATGCTCAACATACAAGGCCAGAGGTGTGAACTCAATGCTCAACATGCTATGTCAGAGGTGTGAAGCTAATGCTCAACATACAATGCCACAAGAGTGAACTCAATGATCAACATACAATGCCAGAGTTGGGAACTAAATACTCAACATGCACTCCAGGCTCAACGTGTAATGTCAAAGGTGTGAACTCGATGCTCAACCTACAATTCCAGAGGTGTGAACTCAAAGCTCAACCTACAATTCCAGAGGTGTGAACTCAATGCTCAACCTACAATTCCAGAGGTGTGACATCAATGCTCATCATACAAGGCCAGAGGTGTGAACTCAATGCTCAACCTACAATTCCAGAGGTGTGAACTCAATGCTCAACCTACAATTCCAGAGGTGTGACATCAATGAGGTTGTGAACTCAATGCTCAACCTACAATTCCAGAGGTGTGACATCAATGCTCATCATACCCCAGGCCAGAGGTGTGAACTCAATGCTCAACCTACAATTCCAGAGGTGTGAACTCAATGCTCAACCTACAATTCCAGAGGTGTGAACTCAATGCTCAACCTACAATTCCAGAGGTGTGACATCAATGCTCATCATACAAGGCCAGAGGTGTGAACTCAATGCTCAACCTACAATTCCAGAGGTGTGAACTCGATGCTCAACCTACAATACCAGAGGTGTGACATCAATGCTCATCATACAAGGCCAGAGGTGTGAACTCAATGCTCAACCTACAATTCAGAGGTGTGAACTCGATGCTCAACCTACAATTCCAGAGGTGTGACATCAATGCTCATCATACAAGGCCAGAGGTGTGAACTCAATGCTCAACATGCTATGTCAGAGGTGTGAAGCTAATGCTCAACATACAATGCCACAAGAGTGAACTCAATGATCAACATGCAATGCCAGAGTTGGGAACTAATGCTCAACATGCACTCCAGGCTCAACGTGTAATGTCAAAGGTGTGAACTCGATGCTCAACCTACAATTCCAGAGGTGTGAACTCAAAGCTCAACCTACAATTCCAGAGGTGTGAACTCAATGCTCAACCTACAATTCCAGAGGTGTGACATCAATGCTCATCATACAAGGCCAGAGGTGTGAACTCAATGCTCAACCTACAATTCCAGAGGTGTGAACTCAATGCTCAACCTACAATTCCAGAGGTGTGAACTCAATGCTCAACCTACAATTCCAGAGGTGTGACATCAATGCTCATCATACAAGGCCAGAGGTGTGAACTCAATGCTTAACCTACAATTCCAGAGGTGTGAACTCGATGCTCAACCTACAATTCCAGAGGTGTGACATCAATGCTCATCATACAAGGCCAGAGGTGTGAACTCAATGCTCAACCTACAATTCCAGAGGTGTGAACCTCGATGCTCAACCCTACAATTCCCAGAGGTGTGACATCAATGCTCATCATACAAGGCCAGAGGTGTGAACTCAATGCTCAACCTACAATTCCAGAGGTGAACTCGATGCTCCTCATACAATGCCATAGGTGTGAATTTAATGCTCGACATACAATGAGAGAGGTGTAAACGCAATGTTGAACATACAATGTCAATGCTGTGAACAGAATGTTCACACACAATGCCAGAAGTGTGAACTCAGTGATTCAATGTATCCTGTTTCCAATCATCCAGGTGTCCAATTATGAGTAATCACAGCTCACGGTGCTTGCACCAGGAACTCAAGGGCGACACAGTCAATGGGCCTCATTACACGGAAGGCGGTAAGGGTTAATGGTCACCGGTAATGCTACCAGTGACCGTTAACCCTTACCGCCTTACTACGAGGTCCCTTTGCGGGACCCGACATTAACGGCTCTTGTACACCAGCTGTAAAAGTAGGGACTCGCAAAGGGACCTTGGTGCTAATTACGGTACCGTAATTAGCGTCTTCCCCATTCCCATTATGCCCTATGGGGCAAAATGGGAACGGGGAAGGGGCCATGGCGGCATGGGGAATTACCGCCCCGCCAACCTCGGAATGGGGTGGTAATTCCCCATTCCGCCATGGCGGACCCCGGCATGGACCATGGTGCTAATAGCACCATGGTTTAGCACCTACCGTGTAATGAGGCCCAATGACTTACCCAATGTACTGGAATTAAGGTGTGATCTGACAAACAAAGTGAAGGTCGTGTCTAGCCGCTTGTTGGAAGAATCTGCAATTTCCTGGCTTGAGCAGGGTGAAACAAGCCTCATACTGCAAGAAAGTCTGACTCTGTGGGGCCGTATTAACACCGCAATGCCTTGTCCGGGACAGCAATCGGTTCTCTCCACAATCATTTATTGTCTTCTCTCACTCCGCTGGCAACACGTGTGAAAAGTGGGTATGGGGGTTGCAGGTGCAAAGAGCAAGTTCTAGACCAATAGAAATCACGCATTGGTGCACATATTTCCGAATGTGGGTGGGTAGTTCCTTTAACGAAAATGTTCAATACTCAGCTGTCAGGCAGACCACACTCTGACTGTGAGTCCAGGACCACCTGTCACGGCGTGGACACCACAGGGACCAGCACGGGTCATCATTCAACCCACTTCACACGCGGGATAGTGCCTCACAACCTCTCGTATCAGTCTGGTGTGGAAAATAGAGTAACAGTATTTGGCTGTAACTGCACAACAACACGGAAGCCCAGCAGAGCTTGTGTTCAATATCGGCTCGAAATCCCATGAGATTTCTCTATTCTCGTGGGATCTGGAAATCCCGGCTGCCATTGTAAAAGCTTGGCTATTTAACCCTGCCCAACCATCAGCACACTCTCAGCGTGTGTTATACGTCACGCTGCACCGTGATCTAACTACTGGTCAGCTTCCCTCAAGGCGCTATGTAAATAACACATCATTATCATTATCATTATCATTACTTACCTGAATCCTCCTGCTGGAACAGCGGGTTGGACTCCCGCTCATCTCTTACCTGAATTTGCCTTCTCTGCATCCACCGCAACCATGGTTGCTGGGAAACACATCACCGAAATATGCCCACAAGTCTTGCTGGGAAACACCTGCCTCACGATTGCACTTACCTTAGCCTCTCGTCTCCCCTGAAACACACCTGAACTCTAACAGATAACGCATGCCGTGACTGTTAACGCCTTTGCAACTCAAACACTACCTGGGAGACAACCTGTACTCCCAGCCCCAACTCTGCTCCACTCTGTAAAGTGATTTGGTTTCACACTGGAAAGGAAAGACACGAAGACAATGAAGGTAAAGAATTATAACAGAAAGGAAAGACAAGGACATTACCATCAAGATACAGCTCAGCAAAGAAAGGCTATTAAACGAAAACTTTGCAACAGCCAGCAGAAGGCAACAACAGCAGGATTGAGTTGGGGTTAGTGGGAGTTAGTGAGGCAACTAACCCGAACAGCTGCACATTCAAACAAGCACAGCATGCAAGGTGCGAGCCGATGGTGGACATACCATATTGGATTCCCAAACATACTATTACAAAATCATATCCTGTTTTGTAGGTGGCACAGATGCTCTCAGAAGTCAAGCATGCAAAGGAGGGCACAGTTAATGCCCACACTGAAACAAGGAAGTGGCAAGCAACTCCACCCCTCTCATGCTGACGCCTGCCGAGCGGCCTCACTGATCAGTAACGACAGGAGGAATCGGTGGGGAGTGGTGAGGACTACCACAGCGATCCAGCAAGACCAACTGACCCAGGTGAGGATTATACCACCCTTGATCATAGTGAATAAAGTCAAGATCATATAACACATTACAATTGTTTACACGACAGCAACATGTGTCATTCTTTGCTGATGGTTTCATTAAGAAATACTCTTTTTGCAACAGACAAAATCCATATTTTTCCAAGGCGATTTGATTTGTTTTAATTTTGATTTTGTAGTTTTATTGCACACATGCAATAGAACCAAGCAGAAACTTGCATCTAGGCACATATGATTATTTCCCAGAACAACAGCTGCTTAAACAGCAAAGGGCAGAAGATTTATTGGGAGCAAGTGGGTTTTTCAATTTTTTTGGGGGAAAAGATTCAAAGAAGATGTCTACCAGAGTTTGATAGGCAATTGCAGGTCCAAAGATGGGTACCTTTAATTGGAAAACATCGATCACCCCGAAAAGTGAAGTGAAATGGAATTATCAGCAAATTGTGCCCCAATTGAACGAAGCATGAAAAGACTGATTTTAAGGGTCTGAGAACTCGGCACCCTACCATTGATATATTTATGGATTAGGCATAAAGTCCTAAACTCAATTATTTGTTGAACAGGTAGACAATGTAGGTTCCTATGATGCGGGGAAACAGATGAAGATCTAGAAAGACTAATACAAGTCTAATTGTGACATTCTGGGTAACTTGGTGTCAATGTAATTGACTCACTGAAGCCGCTAGGAGAAGAGTGCTGCAGTAGTCAAAATCTCAAATTCGTCATTGTCCCCATAACCATAGGACGGTCACATTCAGAAATAAATGGCAACACAGATTTTAATAGCGTAAATTGGTAGAAGACAGATCTACCCACCTGTGTAACTTGAGCTGTACAGCTGAGAGATCCCCGTTTTATACAACCTAGGTGTTTACCTTGTCGGAAAAGGGAGCCTGGAACATCAAAGATGTCAAGACAAGGGAGTGTAGCATGAAACCCACTCAATAGATGTTTGGGACCGAAGATACTGACTTCAGTTTTTGCGGGATTAAGTTGGAATTTAGTTTCAAGCACCCAGCTTTTTGTTGCATTGACACAATCCATAATCCGATTAATAGCTTCAGATGAGGATTTTAATCTGACATACATGTGTGTGACACCTGCATATGAGTATTTGGTTCAGCTCAAACCTACCAAAAATGTCCATTAACGGCCTGATATAAATATTGAGCAGAAGTGGGTTAACTATAATCCAGCGGAAATGCAGCAGGTCCAAAAATAATTCCAGCAGAAGTGCTGAAGTACCTAGCAAGAGCGGGTGTGCATTTAAGTCAACTGCCCCTGTGTTTGTTGCTAGTGGAGTTCTTCCTGACTTCAGGTTACACTCTTGCATCATACCCCTGTATAGAAAAGGTCCAACTAAGCAGTGACGGCATATAGACTGATCAGTTTAATTGATATTGACAGTAACATGTTCTAGCACATCATACTTACGGAATTTAAGGTCTGACTCAGAGTAAGGCTATCTTAAATTGGGCCCGGAGAGCCCGGACACGCCTGATCAACAGGTATCATTTTGCAAAGGAAATGCCCCTGTATGTTGCCTTCCTGAATTTTTCATCAGCCCTCAACCTAGTAGTGAGAGAGAGGTCATGGGCTAATGAGTGGATATAGATACGTGTCTGTTAAACATCATCAGGTCCCTATAATCGAACACCACCACACAAGTTTGAGTTAGCTGTGGTCCTAGTGGGTGAATAACCAGGAAGGTTCCAATAGCCAGAGGGGTGAAACAAGGTTGCTTATTAGATATGGTTCTCTTCGGTCTTTACACCAATGTCATGGTGAAAGGAGCCCAGGATTCGTCCCAAGATGTGCCGTTGATCACCAGCAAGAAAATGCGTATGCATCTGTACGGAGACAATGCTGGTATTACTGGCTCAGACTCAGAAAGCTTGCTAAACTCAATTAAAGGCTGTGATGCACCAATGCAATATGAACCATCTAGTTCTAAATAAGGCCAAATCTAAATCATGGTCTTGTATTTCAAGGGGTCTCTGTAGCTCGATTGTATCATGCAAATATCATATTGGCTCTGCTTTGAAAAAATAAAGGTAGCAGAAAAAGCCATCATAAAGCGTGTGAGGAAGCACAATGATAACTTTGATTGCATAGTTGAACTGTTTCTTTTGGCAAAATGGGTAGCACGGTAGCAGACATTTAGGGGTTGGTTACAAATATAGAGATGCAACCAGCAGAAGAAAATTCTGGAAAAAGCTACTGGCTCCTGCCACAAGGGTTCATGGATGCTACATTGCAAGCAGATGCCCGCCCCCCAACAAATTCGAGGGTAATGAATTGTTCAGCCAGATGTGCAGTCAGAAGAGTAACATTGACAAATGAAGGTCTAATAGGCCAGGTGTGAAAGGAGAATTTTACATAACCGTGTATTTCACCCTATCGGAAACAACTAGCAGATGATCTAAAGACCTTGGGAATGCTGGGAATATTGATCCTCAATCCTTGCCTAATGGACTTATATGGATCTGCATTAGCTCAATTATAAAACAAACAATATGAGATTAAGAGACCGGAACATGCAGGAGACCTGCCAATATTAGCACACCTAAGATGTGTGGATGTTTATGGAGCCGGCTCCAGCCACCAACCGTATCTAAAGGTTATGTCTAATCCCCGGGAACTCTTTACTTACTGGCTGGTTACTCTCTCCGTGTTGATCAATGTTAGCCCGCAAGTCGTCTAGTTGTATGCTGCGATCAAGGTCTCTTAGAGAGCTTCATAATTGCTATACGGTACATTTAACCTTCACATCCCATAATGTATCCTTCAATTATATATCATAACATGTAACGTTACCCAGGGAACAGCCTACAAACTTTAGGTTAAAGTGATCACAAAGCAATCCGACAGTGTTTTGGACAGGAATTTATGCAATTTCTCTCACAGTGGAAAAGCAATTATCTCTATTCATGCTTGTAGACTTTCACACTCTTAATGTAATGAACATTTTACACTCTTAATGTAATGAACATTTCTTTCAATGGGTCTCTACTAAGGGTTAGTGTGGAACTTCATGGAACTTTGACGCTTTCCGCCCATATTTCATAGTAAATTTTACTATTCCCAAACCGATTTAAACACACCCATATATTTTTTTTATTTTTTTTATTAGGCCAATTTATACTCCAAGCAGTCAGTCCTTCCTGTCTGCTAAGCCTACAATCTTCACTTTGCCCATTGATAAGCATGCCCAGAGTTATGATATGATATGATTTGATAGGTTATTTTAACCGCGCTTAACACCCAGAGGTTTCTAAGCACAGACCTGGGGATCGAACCTGGTGTTGCTCCATGTCGTCTTGCTTCCAAGGCGAGCACGTTTCCCCTGAGATATCCTCCCAAGACAACTGTACGTGGCATCAACTGGTAGTGGCATCATGGTGAGCAATCCTTTCCAGTACAGTGGTGCATGCTTTTCTCTCCTCAGCATCATCAGCACCAGGGAAGTGAGCAGCTCAAGCGAGACGCGTCACCAGGCACGTGGTTAAATACGCCTCACTTGGATGTAGCTTAGTTTTGGATCATCAATCGGTATCACAGGCCTTTTGCTCCTTAAGTTGCAGATCCTACTGGTGTCAGATGCTTCTTCCTATGTGTGCCTCATCCATTCACGGTCATGGTTGCAAGCCTTGGCTGTGAGCAGGGAATTCTTGAGAGCTTGTGATTCACTGGTCCTGCCACGCCGGGGGAAAAAGAGGGGATCACAGCTTGGTCTCTCATTGGTCGATAGAATTCTAGGGTCTTCATGTACCGTGGAACTGTGCAGACAGAACACTTCTCAGAATAGTGCACAGAACCACAGGGCATCCTCAAGAATCATTTCTTGGGTTGGGTTCTTCTTCTGTGCTTCGGGGCTAATGCCCAGATTTGACAAAGTAAACATAGAGCATATCCAGTTAAGTAGGAAATGAAGGGCCTAAGCTTGGAACTCTGCTCCCAAACTCAGGGCTGCACTCATTCAAACGTTTTTGTGACCTCCCAATCTTTTGAGAGATCCACATTCAACTTCTGTAGGCTTCTTCCTGGGCTTCAGGCCTTGCACCAAAACACCTTTAGCAAAGATGGCATATCTGGGCTGGGCAACTGTAGGCCTTGGTCTCAGAGTCAGGAAGTATGCATGATCGTTTATAGCAAGAGCTGTACCCCACTTGCAAACTTGTTGTGACAACATATGGCCATTGGAATCTATACTGGATCTTACACAAGGGTTTTCAGTAGGGACACCCTTGAGATCCATAAGGTGCTAACCCTCAAGGATAAAACAACGGCTGATATGATATTATAGATTATTTATAGCGCACTTAATGGCCAGAGGTTTCTAAGCGCGGACCCGGGGATCGAACCTGTGGTGCTCTGTGTCGTCTTGCTTCCAAGGCGAGCACGTTGCCCCTGAGCTATCCTCCTGAGACCGTGTATGGTTCTCCATAGTTATCCCGTGCGTGGAGACTCACACAGGGAATCCATTTGCCTTGAACACACTTACATTTAGGGACTAGTGTATATACGTGGCGCACACCAACAATATGCAACCCTCAGGGGGGCTTTGATGTGGACTCATAGGGAGAGGTCAGGTGAAACAAGTTAGGGCAAAATAAAACATAGTCTGGGACTGCAACTGAAGTGCAGGATTATAGTTCAGTCCCACAGGGATCACTCTCGCCACTTATATAGGCAGGGATGTGAGTGAAAGCTGCACATTCCACACAGTTCCTTGACACAGAATGAGACAAGCACATTTCTGTTGTATCCGGGCCAAAGTGTTAGGAGAATAGATTGCAGCAGGTGAAAACAAAATAAGTGACAAGACAAAAAACAAGACAAATCATTAAAAAGAAAGAACACACGAGCTAAAAGAAGACGAAATGGACAACTACAAGAAATGTAGATGAAACATAATATCAAATGCAGGCCATTGATTTGAATGTTCTCTGATCCTTTCAAAGGTCGGATTTCCCTTCTCGTGTGGCTGTGCTCTGCGGGTGCTACAACATAGCTGTGCCAATCTGTGGTGCCATACACAACCCCAAATAAATAAATTCCTGATGCCAACGTGAGTCTGTGTCAAAACGGAGGTGAAAGAATCCATCGAGTTTAATGCATGTACAGACTGTGAAAGAGTCCAAGTGAAAGAGGAAAAGTTAGTAAACGTAATGCATGAGTAATAGCAATGGAAACTGAAGAAGGACTGCAGACAAACAAGAACCAGTATGTGGATGTATTTATGGATGGACCTGGAGGGCTCAGGTGTTTATGGTAAAGTGACACAGTAGAAGAACGTGGAAAGGACGTGTCTTGGAGAGTCTTACACAGTGAATGTGAAAAGACAATTGTCTGGATTTTCTAACTATTTCATTCTCAGGAAATGTCATGTGTATGGTGCTTCGATAACATGGGCTTGTATTTTGTCTCAACGTTTAAAACAGAGGTGACTGTGCTTTGCTGGATTCCTCGGTAGTGCAAGCATGGAGTATGTGTGGCTCATGCTATAGTGTACGTGTATCCCCCCTGTTCCCAGGGTGATGCTCAACGTGCATGTCCAGCGACCATCTCAAATGACCAGAGTCTAATTGTGGTTAAATGCCGATAAAGTCTTTCGATCCCTCGCTTTAGAATGACACGAGGAGCGCGCACTGGCATTTTGCGTGATGGCCGCCAAACAGACGGGCGAGCATCAATTCATCACACGTTGAAGGTCACCAAGCAGAGGCTGAATGCCAACGCTGCCCTGTCACTCCTGCCCCTTGCAGGCAACCTCATCTATTCTGGGGTGGGGGGTGCGGGGGGAAAGGCCAGCGAGTCAGAGCTTTGCACCTCTTTCCAACCATCCACTTAGAGGGCATTGTTGGGTTGGCGAACTTTTCTGAAGCTGTGTCAGGATTTGTGTCGAATCTATGTAGGTGCGAGAGAGAGAGAGAGAGAGAGAGAGAGAGAGAGAGAGAGAGAGAGAGAGAGAGAGAGAGAGAGAGAGAGAGAGAGAGAGAGAGAGAGAGAGAGAGAGAGAGAGAGAGAGAGAGAGAGAGAGAGAGAGAGAGAGAGAGAGAGAGAGAGAGAGAGAAGAGAGAGAGAGGAGAGAGAAGAGAGAGAGAGAGAGAGAGAGAGAGAGAGAGAGAGAGAGAGAGGGGAGAGAGAGTGGTGGGTGAGGGAGAGAGGGAGAGGAGGAGGGAGAGAGAGAGAGAGAGAGAGAGGGGTGGCTGGTCTGTTATGCAATTGTCTGACATTTACCAGCCCCTTGGCACTGATGTGATGGCTGTCTTGAAAAGTAGAGGACTTATCTATGAGATTTTGAGGGGGTGAACCTTGCAACCTTCCTACACAATTTCATTAGCGCATGTATTCCTGTGCCAGCAGGGGGCTTGTCAACTGTGAGGGATCCAGTAGAGGGCCACAAGAGCAAGAATGACCCAGAGAGAGTGAGAGAGTAAGTGAGAAAAATAAAAGAGAGAGTGAGAGAGAAAGATAGAGAGAGTGTGAGAGAGTGTGAGAGGGTGAGAATGTGGGCAGGTGTGTGTACACACAAAGGTCAGGGTGCAGCATTGAAAATGTATCTTTTGTTTGCGCTGCGGTAATTTTTGCCTGCCGCCTATAACATTCCAAACTGCTCTTGTCACAGTGCAATGGTTTTCTATTATGTCCCAGTGTTTTTTTATTTTTTTTTATTTAGAAATAGGGCAAACTTCGCCCTAGAGCTAATACCGTGCAACTTTGCACTTGCACCAGTGAAAAGTTTCTGTAATCTGGCCCTTGGTTCTGCATCTCTTTAATTTTCAGCAAGCATCAATATTTTAGGATTAACAAAAAACAAGGGGCTATGCAATGAACTATTGCTGGCTCTCAAGTACTGTACAGCTGCATACATCACCGCAAAAGGGGGGCCAGATGAACGCAGGCGCTTTCCTTACAAGCCCATGAATGTGAGTGCTCTATAAACATTCCATTTCTTTTCATATTGTCACATTGTGTTCCACATGTGTTCCTCTCATCTACCTGTATGTCCATAGAGAAACCCAACACAGAAATGCAGGGCACCAAAATGGGTCATGCACTTGTGCATCAATATTTCAATGCTTTTTGCAACAAACAGTTCCCAGAGGGTACCTGAATGTGCAGATTCATTGCAAATGTTTTAATGGTCACATATATCACTCTTAATGCCTGAATTCTACAGCTTCTAAGCACTGGATCTGGTATCAAACATCTGCGAAAGGTGTAATGAGCAAAAAGCGATGGCTGCAAACTCTCAAAGTGGGAAAAAAACACAGAACAGGTTATCATGCCATGTTCATTCTGAAGAGGGGCGCCTGCTACCTTTTCTGAAATATTTTTGCAAGGAACTTGGGGTTGGTCACCCTGGCTTACCTGGGGGAACCCAGACGTGGACTCACTGCTTACTGTGCTCAGAGAGGCACAGTTCCACCTCACTGATGAGGCCCAACAAGGCTGAAACACATGTATGGGGTTGCTGTTCGTACTCTTGTTCGGAAGGGAATTGCAATAGCATTTCGGTGCTGGCCTGCCCATGTGGGCAGGACAAAGACTGATCTGCAAATGGATAGGTACAGTGAGCAGGAAGCGATGGCTGCAAACTCTCAATGTGGGAAAAAAAAACACAGATCAGGTTATCATGCAATGTTCTTTCTGGAGAGCAGCGCCAACTACCTTTTTTGAAAATTTCAAACATATACTGCGCGACATCATCTAGTTCCCAAGGCAAGTGCATTGTTCTAGGGCTCTGGTGCACGGTGCACTCTGCCAAAGTGGTGCACACCCCTTCATAGTGTCACTTTTGTGCTGCACAGAAACACAGAAGTGCTGGGGTGATGAACAGAATGTCTCCACTATCTTCCCAATGCACCAGTGTATTTATTTGCATTTATTCATATTAATAGGGCACTTTATGCCAAAGCTCTAAACATTTGTTAAGGCCCAACAGTAAAAAGAAGAAAAAAGAAAACTTAGGACAGTGGATTACATTAGGCAGGAGAGGAAAGCACGGATGACTCTAGTCGAGAACGAAACAACTAAAGTGAATTAGAGGAGCGCAATTTAGGTACAGTGTTCTTATGTTTGGGAGTGAGTAGAGAAAAAGAGACAGGGCACAAGCAAACTTTGGGACAGAGAGCAGTAATTGTGATGAGAAACTCAGACGATGGAGTGGAAAGGGAGGTAAGATGGGAAGGAAGAAGCCCATGGAGAAATGTATAGACCATGAAGCGAAAGTGAAAGAGAAGGCAAGATTCAAAGGAAATCCAGGAAAGCCAGAGTAGTGATGCAGAAACAGAGGAGTGCAGAGGGAAGCATAAACACAATGAAAAGGAGGACAACAATGAATACAAATAGAACATTAAAAAATCGAGCAAAAGGGATCGAGTTAAAAGCCACAAAGACCTTTGATAAAGTGGAGCAATAGAAGAGTAGAGAGAAGACAAAGGTGGTCTGAGGGGAATGTGGACAACAGATGAGTTCAAGACTCGGTGCTCTGCTCCCCACTGTTTCCTCCCCTGGTTGCTTGCAGATCCCTTGCTACCAAATTAACCCCCATACTCCTCCTATGTTGTTAGATCCCGTTCACGTGGCTATCAGTTTCTCTTACAGCGTTCTTCACCCTACGATTGTAGAGTGCTATATAGATTCCAGAACCTAGGTCAATGCTCAATTTATATCCTAATAATACTAATAATAATAATAATAATAATAATAATAATAATAATAATAATAATTATAAAGAAGTCCTTGAGGAAGGGGATGAGAAGAGGAAAGACTTAGGAAACAAGAGAGGATGGTAGAGAGTCAGCCATGGAGGCAGTGGGATGGGCTTGAGTAAGACCGCGCGTAGTGTCAAAGTTGGATAGGGACGAGAAAGCAGAAAAGAGCTGAGAGGGAGAAAGAGGATTGGGTCAGGTGGGGTGAAGGGGATGGGGAAGAGAGGAGTGAAGTTGGAGACATTTACTAGAGACAAAATTAGGAAGATCTGTGGAGGAAAGATGGGAGGACGAGGCAGGATCTGGAGGGATAGGTGGTTAACGAGGTGGATAAGCAGATGGGTAGAATGGGACAAGATATGATCAAAGAAATGGCGCTTTTTAGTGGTTTCGAGGGCAGTGTCATGTGTAGTGAAGAGAGGAAAGTAGAAGTCAGTGAAAAGTAGAGCAAGAATGTCTTCGTCTGTGTTCTGCGCAAGACAGAGTCAAACCTCAGGACCAGATATGATGGGTAAGCCAGGGATGTTAGGGTTGGCGGGGTGGGGAAAAGGGTGGGCATGGAAAAGGGAATCAAGTGGGGAGATGAGCATAGAACTGAGAAGGGAAAGAACGCCATTGAAGCGGAAAGAGACAGATGATAGAGAAGGTAAGGAAGAGGTTAACGAGGAGATAAAAAAGGAGTCTCAAAAGAAGTGAGGTTATAACGGGTGTAGATGGGGAATGTAGAGGTAACGATGGAAGCGAAAGGCGAGTGGACAGGAAATAAGGGAAGGTAAGGAGGAACAGACCAGAAAAGTAATAAGGAGAAGATGTAATGGGGGAAGAAACGAAAAAGAGGAGAACATAAGATTGACAGAAGACCCTGAAGAAAAGAAGAGGAAGTGTAAGCAGTAGATAGATAGAGGATGAAATAGGATACAAGAAGGATGAGAGAAGAAAGGGGAAATAATGAGGAAGGAAGGGAGTCAAGGTCATTGCAGAAAGAAAATAGGGGGCAGGAGGAGGGGTAGATAGTGACAAAGGCTATAGGGAAAAGTTTGGAAAACGCAGCAAAAGTAGACAAGGGGTGGAAGCGAATGGCTGTGCTGCCACCAATCCTGGTGAGTTGGGGGAGTGAGATAAGTGATTTAATGGAGAGAAGGAGACTGGGGTGACTGCATCATATGGGGAAATACTGATTTAATTGAGACAAAGTGAAGGTTAAGGCAGAAAATTGTGTCAAGGAGAGAATGAGTTTCATTACATACAACACATGGTGGTAAGAAGTGCTAGGGATAAAGTGGGAGGCAGCGAATAGGAGGCAACACAATAGGATTGTTGGTGTTATGAGAATGAGTGGAGTAGAAGGGTTGGGTGGGTGAAGAAGAGGTGGGAACTGGAATGGTGGAAATCAAGATGGAAAGATGAAGTGGAGTGGAGGGCAACTGAAAACAAAGGGCCAGGGTGGTGGAGATTCTGGCTGCAGTAGACCAATAGGCCAAATCAGATGGCCCATATTGGAAGTACGGTGGAGTGATGGAGGGCAGGGATGTTGCATGGCAGGCCAAAAAGGGCTAAAAGTTGTCCTTGGGATCTGCCAACCTTATGAGATAATGCCCAATGTCACGACGACCCAGGGATGTTACAGAAACACAGCTCTGAGCATCACATTTGGGGATTATGTGACAGGCACAGTGGCCGGGTGGGAGGGGCTCCCGATGCTCTAGGCTTGATGGCTGGAGCAAACAGTGGATCTGTGGACATCATTTCTAAAGGGAAAGCCTGACTACTCCAGGTGACCAAATGGACAATCACTTCCTACTTCATTGCACAGGGATAGCGTAGGGGATCACATGAAAGGTGGAGTGGCAGGTGGGAGGGGCTTCACCATGGTCCAGGCCCAATTGCTGGGGCAAGCAGGGGACTTAGTGAGCGAGAGCCCGACCACTGCACAGCAATGCTGGAGGCAAAGCCTGAGTGCTCCAGGTGACCAAATGGACCAGAGGCGTAGACAGGGTTGGGCCTGAGTCGACAAGGCCCACCCAAAATCTGTAAATGCCCACTCAGCAGCTCTTTGTGGGCATTTACAGATGTTAAGGTCACTGCGATGGTCCCAAATGCATTAACCTCAGGCCCCACTTGTTAGACGATCCTGGCTAATCCTCTGAAATGGACAAGAGCTTCCTACTTCATTGTAAAGGGATGCCGTGAGGGGATCACGTGAAAGGTGGAGTGGGCGGGTGGGAGGGGCTGCACCAGGATCCAGGCCCAATGGCTGAGGCGAGCAGGGGCCTGGGTGAGCGAGCAAACGGCATGCCTTCTAAATGCAGATGTTTGACTAAGAAAGCACATTTGATTTGAACCCGGTTTGCGCAGTAAGACGGGGCGCGGTCAGCCCCTGATTTAACTGTTTTTGCAGCAAGCATGATTAGAATCTGGGAGGGGCCTTCCAGCTACATGCTATGTAACCGCTAGGAAAGCAATATACTGTAGAAAAGGAGGCACTAGGGCTTGCAAATCTGACAAAAGCTGCATACATGGTTTACTGTTTTAAATATTCTAAACCTTATTGATGTTATAAATTAAGTACTACTTCAGATTTCAAGTCAGCACCCTAAGGTGCCATTGCGTGTCTTTGCATCAGTACGGATGCGCTTGTTTTATAATTTAAACATGCGTAGCTTTAAGCGCATGGAACGTGCCCCCGAACCTGATTATAATTTGCAGCTGTGAGTGATGGTGCTACAGACGCATTTGCTCAGCTGGAATCGTAAACAGGGGACTCTGTGAATTCTGCTTGAAATGGTTGGAAACTGCCCAGTGCAAGAAGTGTATGGGGTGATCAGAAGGATGGCGTTGTGTGCCGCACACTCGCCGCATAGTACTCGTGCCAGAGTGTGGTAGCTTCTGTGATATGCAAGGAAGAGGATGTCGCCATTGTTATCTATAGGGACCGGTCATTTGTGCTTTATGTTCATTGCTGATGGTAACAATGTTCAACTCAGATGTAATTGCTTCTTAAAACCATTGGGAGAGATACTAACATTACCGTTTAACCACTAGGTGGCCCACAGCAAGGGCTGGGCAGGGATGCTGACCTGACCTCTCAACCACTGGAAGGCCACCACCAAGTACCATGCAGAAGTATTGACATTAACTTTCAAGCCCTAGTCAGAAACCATCAAGTGCCGGGCAGTGATGCTGTCCTAACCTCTCCACATCTGTATGGGTACCGCCAAGTGAAGGACAAGGGTACTGATAACAACTTTCAACCCCTGGATGGGGAGCAACAAGTGCAGGACAGGCATGCTGTCCTAACCTCTCAACCACTGGAGGGCCACCATCAATTGCAGGGCAGGGATACTGATGTAGCCTCTTTAACACTGACTGGGCAGCACCAAGTGATTTTTAAGGATACTGATATAACCTTTCAACCACTTGGTGTCGACCATCTAGTGCCCGGTAGAGATGGTAACATAACCGTTTAACCACTAGGTGGACAACACAAGTGCTGGGCAGAGATTCTGACCTGACATCTCAACCACCGGATGGGCACCACCAAGTGCTGGGCAGGGATGCTGACCTAACCTCTCAACCACCGGATGGGCACCACCAAGTGCTGGGCAGGGATGCTGACCTAACCTCTCAACCACCGGATGGGCACCACCAAGTGCTGGGCAGGGATGCTGACCTAACCTCTCAACCACCGGATGGGCACCACCAAGTGCTGGGCAGGGATGCTGACCTAACCTCTCAATCGCCAGATGGGCACCACCAAGTGCTGGGCAGGGATGCTGACCTAACCTCTCAATCGCCAGATGGGCACAACCAAGTGCTGGGCAGGGATGATGACCTAACCTCTCAACCACCGGATGGGCACCACCAAGGCCTGGGCAGGGATGCTGACCTAACTTCTCAACCACCGGATGGACACCACCAAGTGCTGGGCAGGGATGCTGACCTAACCTCTCAACCACCGGATGGGCACCACCAAGGCCTGGGCAGGGATGCTGACCTAACTTCTCAACCACCGGATGGACACCACCAAGTGCTGGGCAGGGATGCTGACCTAACCTCTCAACCACCGGATGGGCACCACCATGTGCTGGGCAGGGATGCTGACCTAACCTCTCAACCACCGGATGGGCACCACCAAGTTCTGGGCAGGGATGCTGACCTAACCTCTCAACCACCGGATGGACACCACCAAGTGCTGGGCAGGGATGCTGACCTAACACCACCAAGTGCTGGGCAGGGATGCTGACCTAACCTCTCAACCACTGGATGGACACCACCAACTGCTAGGCAGGGATGCTGACCTAACCTATTGACCTCTCTTTGGTCACACCAAGTGTACGGCTAAAATACTAACCTAACCTCTCATCCTCCAAATGGGCACCACCAAGTTCTGTTCATGGATATGGATTGAACCTTTCAAAAACTGGATTGGCACCACCAAGTGAAGGGCAAGCTTTATTTACTTCTCATCCACTGGATGGGCGCCACCAGGTGCGGGGGTGGGAGGCTGATGTTACCTCGCGTCCTCTGGATGGGCACCACAAAGTGCTTGGTCAGGGATATTGATAGAATGGCTCAACCATTGGCTGGGCGCCACTAAGTGCCAGCCATAGATGCTGAGCTCATCTCCTAAACTCTGTGTGGGCACTATCAAGTCCAGTGTAGGGATGTTTTGTGGAACATCAAGCGGTTGTTGTACCTAATCCAGATAATTACACAATTTTATCTTTTAAAACATTTAGAATGACTTTCAAAGATGTGATTGCGGCTAATTGTCAATTTCTGCAAGTATGATGCCTTCATGTCGGTGGCGGCAGGCCGCAACTGAATTTGCACACATAAATAACATTGCGTTGGTAGCATTTATGCTATTTGAAAGAACTTCATGGATGATTACGGCCCACTGTTAAAATCACAAATCCTATTGGTTGTGAATCAATATGCTTTCTGGCTTATTATGTACTTTGGCATAATGGGCAGTTTGTGTTAGCCGTACTGCACAAACTCACTAGTGGAGGTGGTCATTCCCCAAAAGACAAATCCCAACTCAGAATAAATGGACACACCACAGTAGGGAATGAGACCAGGAGAATGATTGCAAGTTGAGTAAAGTTTTATGGAGTAAAATGATGCATGCAGAGGACTCTGCTGCTCTGAGAGCGCTCTGCCCATAATACAGAAACAACATAACTTGATACATAAATCTCGTCATCAGTGACAAGCAGTATAGGGGATGAATAGTGCGAGCCCTTTGGTGTATTACAGTGTTGCAGTATATGCCATACTGGGATAGTGCAGCATGATTGGTTGGTGCAAAGCTGTTGCTTCTTACGGCACGTGGGTCAGCTGGGCTCATCTGGGAGGGGTGAAGGTCAGGCTGGGTCCACAAGGTGTGATTGTCCTAACTAATCTAAACTACACAATTATCTTTGACATGCTAAGAATAATGTAACACATATAACTTATACCATAATGCAAACTCGCCTATAATTTGTGAGCAGACCTATACACATTCTTAACCTGGGCCTTTATCTGAGATTTATTTGCCCTGAAACCTCATGGTTCAAACGAATGGATTGATAGGCGTTAGTCCAAGAGGAATGTATGATCACACAGGATTAGTAATATTGGGGGCAATCAAGGGTGGTCCGTGGGGAAGGGTCTCACCAACTGCTACATGAAAGGAGAATAGAGGGGCAAAAGGTTGTGCAGGCAGTCTTTTCTAAAGGTGGGGGCGAAGGAGCAGGAGCAGATTTGTGGATACAGATGAATACACAAGTCAAGATTCGCCCCGGTCACACACTGGGCAGTGAACTCAGAGGAAGAGAAAGAATACAGTTTTCAGTTTGCAACAATTCGTGCCTGGGCTTCCGTGAGAACTTGGCTTGTGTGGCGCAGACAGTGGAGGAGGTGGTGGGGGCTGTTGGAGATGGCTGCGCACATGCTGGGTGAGGGGAGAGGAGGCCTTTTAGAGATCATTGTGCAGCCTAGTACAAAAATGGAGTCTGATGTGGTACAAAATTGAGTCTTAGAGAATCGTCTCATGGCTTCTTTCCTCTGTCGTCAGGGAAAGACAAGGGGGACATCTCCCCACGATGGGATGAGCAAATAGACTTATTTCATGCAGAATGTACAGGGGGGCATACGGACCCTTGCTCCCTTACACTATTCATAATCATATCATATCGTACCAGCTTCTCCGGATATTGCACTTACCCTATTTTGACACACATGTATCTGTCTCCCAGATGTAGCCCCCGTACCCTGAGGTGCGGCTTCTCCAGACTTTGCATTTATCCTACGTTGACACCCATGTATCGGTCTGCCTCATGTAGCCCCGTACGATGAGGCGCGGCACACCAGACTTTGCATTTATCCTATATTGACACCATGTATCTGTCTGCCTGATGTAGCCCCCGTACCACGAGGCGCGGCTTCTGCAGACTTTGCATTTATCCTATATTGACACCCATGGATCTGTCTGCCTGATGTAGCCCCCATACCATGAGGCCCGGTTTCTCAAGACTTTGCATTTATCCTATATTGACACCCATCTATATGTCTGCCTGATGTAGCCCCCCATATCACGAGGCATGGCTTCTCCAGGCTTTGCATTTATCCTACATTGACACCAATCTATCTGTCTACCAGATGTAGCCCCCGTACCACGAGGCCCAGCTTCTCCAGACTTTGCATTTATCCTATATTGACACCCATGTATCTGTCTGCCTGATGTAGCCCCCCATACCACGAGGTGTGGCTTCTCTAGACTTTGCATTTATACTATATTGACACCCATGTATCTGTCTGCCTGATGTAGACTACCGTACCACGAGGCGCGGCTTCTCCATCCTTTGCATTTATCCTATATTGACACCCATGTATCTGTCTTCCTCTGTAGCCTCCAGTACCATGAGGCGTGGCTTCTCTAGACTTTACATTTATCCTACAGTGACACCCATGTATCTGTCTGACTCATGTGCCCCCTGTCGGGGGGAAATTCTCCCGTTGTCGGCAGAGCCGTCCGCGGACCTCCGGCCAGGGAGGCCACAACTCCTCCCGTGTATCCCAAAAATGAGTATGAGGCACACGCAAGAAGCAAGGTGGTTCTGCTGTTTATTGGACAAACGGCAGGGATGGGTCAAGGAACGTACGCGTCCGTCCTGACACTCACTCTCATCATGGGCTCGCAGGCCCTTTTTACCTTAGTATGACGCGCTACTTGCGTCACCTGGGAAAGTTAGCAAAAAACCTATCGCCACTCTGGATTGGCTCCTCGAGTGGTAGGGTTAGTATAGCATACGTATAGAGAGCATTATTAGTGGATGAGGGTTAGTCAGGTGGTATACTTGGGTTGTCCCTTCAAATTGATACATGAAAATTGTTACATGAAGGCCCCTGAGGATTGTTCAATGTTAGTGGCGTCAGTGATAAGAGTCCTATTTTCTGATTGGTCCACACACGAGCCCCCCAGTCTGGGACCATTGTTGTTCCCAGCTCGCGGTGCACCTGTCATTTGCAACAATGTTTCACTATGGGTATGTGTAGACAATGTAAGATTTATTCATATGCTGGGAGGCCGGCTACTCCCACCGCTGCAGATGTCCTTTGAGACGCTTACTTGTATCTGCCTGAGCCTTGAAGCGGGAAATCCAGGCGTCTCTCTCCTCCCGGGCCTGGCACCCTGTCAGGTTCGGCTTGGTCACGTGAGGAGAGACCGTGGTTGAGGCAGAATTCTGCACAATTAATATTGCATTTTCCACTGTGTGCCTGGCTTAATTGCAGGTGTGACCTTGGCGTCGGCTTGTGGTACGCGAGTTAGCAACATTGTGCCCTTGACTGTCTGCTTTCGCCGGGCTCATTCTGCGGGATCAGCAACTGTACTCTTGCTCATTCACTGTTCATGGAAACTCTTGCTTGAGGCCTACTTGGGCCTGGTGTATAGGTGGAGCCGTCTGATACACAGGCGCTTTAGGTTATGGTATCATATTGCTTTATCCCCAGTATCGTGTCTTCATTATACTTTTCATTATTGCGCATGGGTTTAGGAGAAGCGTGAGCAAGCTTTTAGATGAGTTCATTATGCGCCTTGCGTTTCTTCTATTTGAGAAGCCTATGTGAAAAATAATAAAGATGTGCGTCTGTGGGTGTGTCCGTCACCTACGTCATAGCACTGAGTATGTTCTTCGTGTGGATTGGTGTGGGTGTGTTCAGTGTTTATGTTGCACGGGTATTCTGTCCGTTGGTTGGGTCGTCATGGCATCTCTAATGATGTGTTGACTTAGTGCTGGGTGATTCAGTCGAGTCCCTCCATGCCGCAGGCGTCGGCAAGGGTATGGCAGGCTGGCGGGCATGCGGGTGGGCACGCGGGAGGGCACATCCGTATGTTCTTGTACCAGGGTATTTGGTCATCTGGTAGATGGGCAAACTCCTCTCGTGGCGGATGCCTGGGACGTGATCCTCTAGGCCAGGGGTGAGAGATGATTGTTGGGAGCCGTTTCTTCCATTCTCCCATTTCACCCCCATACTACTAGGCATGGCTTCTCCAGACTTTGCATTTATACTATATTGACACCCATGTATCTGTCTGCCTGATGTAGCCCCCCATACCACGAGGTGTGGCTTCTCTAGACTTTGCATTTATACTATATTGACACCCATGTATCTGTCTGCCTGATGTAGACTCCCGTACCACGAGGCGCGGCTTCTCCATCCTTTGCATTTATCCTATATTGACACCCATGTATCTGTCTTCATCTGTAGCCTCCAGTACCATGAGGCGTGGCTTCTTCAGACTTTGCATTTATCCTATATTGACACCCATGTATCTGTCGGCCTGATGTATCCCCCCGTACCACGAGACGTGGCTTCCACAGACTTTGCATTTATCCTATATTGACACCCATGAATGTGTCTGCCTTATGTAGCCCCCCATGCCATGCGGCGCGGCTTCTCCAGACTTTGCATTTATCCTATATTGACACCCATGTATCTGTCGGCTTGATGTATCCCCCCGTACCACGAGACGCGGCTTCCACAGACTTTGCATTTATCCTATATTGACACCCATGTATGTGTCTGCCTTATGTAGCACCCCATGCCATGCGGCGCGGCTTCTCCAGATTTTGCATTTATCCTATATTGACACCCATTTATCTGTCTGCCGGATGTAGCCCCGTACCACTAGGCACGGCTTCTCCAGACTTTGCATTTATCCTATATTGACACCCATGTATCTGTCTGCCTGATGTAGCCACTGCCATACTATGAGGTGCTGCTTTTCCAGACGTTGTTCTGCATGACCCACATGTCTGAGGTATTCTGTCTAAGTAATCATGCTTTCTGAAGTATTGTACATCACACTTATTGTAACTAGCGCCCTGATGCCCAACGGTTTGGTGCGCTGCTGTAATTGCAAAATAAATAAATACATGCATAAACTATCATGTTGCCATGCTTTAGCTTTCTATTTAGGATGTTGCAGTGAAAAAAGAGCTCCTCGCAGAGTGAAAGTGTCTTGTTGAATAAGTCTTACCTGGAAACTGCATCTTGTTTCACTGTTTGCTTTTCAAAACAGAATTTCAGAATGCAGTCAATACTAATAGTAATTGACATTGCACTCTGAACATTCTTATTGTATTTTTTTTTATTTCTTTTAGGATTCAATTAGGTCCATTGATCATACATTGCAATTGTAATAAAGTGTGCCATTTCTATTGGGAACGTTTCAAGTATTCATTCTGATGTTTGTAAAAACGGTATGCATTTTAATATATATAAAAAGTTCGAATGAACTGAAAAGCATTATGGCTATATAGGCATTGAAAAAAGTTAATAATCATATCACCTAGGCAAATCAAATGCTTCATTTACCAGATTCACAAAAAATCAATTCAGTGGAATCACTACAGATTCAGCAATGATAATAAAAAAAAAAATATATATATATATAGGCACACATGATGATCAAACAATGATCAAACATTCCTACAAAGGGAGTCTTAAGTACAACCAGAACAGAAACATACAACGGAAGCCTCTCTATTTGGCCATAATGTTTTCGTAAAACTGCATCAAGCTGTAACATGCACATAAGTGCCTCTCACTATATAGTGTGACCCTATTGTGTAGAGTATACGCTCCCATCATACTAACAGATTCAGACTAATGCAAACTGTTTCCATAACCAGATTTGTTTGCATCCATTGGAGAAACAAATATGTGAAACCGGTTGGTGAGAGCAGATAAAGAGCATATCACCGAAAGGCAGCCATTATTCACACCTCTGCAAGGTTGCAGTCACCCTTGTCTTCGTGTGCCAATCACAACGATATCACCAAAGTCAATGATAAGTCAATGATCTATCAACTAAGGACAGATAAGTAGGCACTGGTCGCATTCTCCTAGCTGCCTCACGAAATGTACGTTTTATTTAATTTACTGTATTTTTTTCTTTGTTTTCATTTTGCCTTTTTCCCTTTTTTTCCTGCTCCTGTGACTACTTCCTACTTTCCTCCCTCCCTTTGTGGTTCTCCACTTTGCTGCCGTTAAAACCGTGTCCTTTGAACTTTGTCTGTATTTTGCCTCTGTTTTTTGTTGCCTTGTCCCTCTTTTGACACTGCTCATTTGACTGTGCTCTGCATCCTTCCTGCCTTTAAAATCCAATGTTTTATACTTGTTTGCATTTGCATTCTGTCTCAATTTTTTTGCTAACATTTTCCCTCTTTGTATCTCTGTTTCTCAGACTGTTTCTGTCCCCTGTCCCCACCTGTGAACTCCTACCACTCCGTGCCTTTAACCCCATTCTCTAGGGTATCCCACGCCAGGGTAGCCTGAGCACAGGGCTAACAGAGACAATGGCTTTAACCAGTAAGATATCTGTTTGGTTCTATTAGGGCCTGAAAAAGGTCAGGGCTCAGACCCCCTGTACAGCACCAGAGAGCTCAACAATCATGAGGTTCAATCCTCATACACCTCAACCTATCCACTCCCTAACTCTCACACGCAAACACTCAGCACACACCAGGCACATCCCACTATCCAACTTCTAACCTATACAACCTCGCCCACATCACAATCACAGCTACCCAACCTACACCACCCAAACACAAACACGACTTGATGCTCACCAATGATCGCTCTGCTGTATTCCACAAAGCAAACATTGCTGATATTATCACCACACAAAACCTTGACACACTTTTCTTAACAGAAACATGGCTTAACCCTGACTCATCCCACATTCTGATCATCCATGTCCCGGATCACTACTGCACCCAACTTCTTAAAGAGAAATCTGGCAAAGATGTTCCAGGATCCCTTGTATTTCATATGTATGGAGCTCCTGACATATCACTTTCCACATTCCTACATCCAACTGCTACATTCCACCCGATCGACCATCTACCTCAGAGTAGCAACGGCTTCCTGGATGAAATCACCAACTTGATCACTGCATCATCTGTGAACCATTCCATCAGCATCTTCCAGGGAGAATTCCATCTGCTGTGAACGCAAGCAACCAAGAAAACCAAGGACACTCTCCTTTATCTCCTGGACACCTCTCACATTACACAACTCTCCACTGATTCCATCCAAACTAAAGGCAGCAACATGGTAATCACCTCATCCACGAATATCAACCTCCTCCCACCTATGCAATTCATCGGGACAAACCACAAAACCATACCTATGAAGCTCCAGCAACTAAAACTAACAAGGGCATCTCAACAGTCATTCAACAACCTCCTCTGGGATGCCTTCAACAAAATCCTAACTAATCTAGCTCCCATATTGACTCCTTCATCTGACATCAAGATTTTCCTCAACTAGCTGAACTGCACTCTCACTCTGCCTACATCCATGCATCATAGAAACAACGAACCAACAAAACAAAGCCATCTGCACTCTGTTATATGGAAGCTCCTGAAATGAAATGTGATATCTGCAAAACAGAGAAAAGATCTAGAAAAAACACAGCTACAGGAGGTATTGCCACCTTGAAAAGCCTGCACTTAGTGCTCAGCAACATCATTGTCTCAGTAAAGGCACATTACTAAACAGCGTCCATAGAAGAAGCATCCTACACGAGCAAAACCCTCTTCCAGGTTGGCAAACACTGCGTCAGCCCCCTATAAGCCCCCACAGGAAGGATACAACTGGCAGAACTTACAAAATCCCCACACACCATTTCATACGAGCACAATGTCACCCCAGCTTCCATCCTGAAATACTTCACAGCAAAGGCTGTCACTCCTCTACTCCACACAAACAATTCTACACTCATGCAAGGCATCTTCACGAATCCATTGACAACTGGCCAGTTTCTATCCTTCCTTATGAATCCCACACTTGACCCGGACTGCCTAACAAACTACCACTCCATCACCCATCCACCCTTCATTGACCAGATTAGTGAGAAGACTGTTGTGCTTCTTTTGTTAATGTACACTCTCTTCTACCTCCTTTTCAGACTGGTTTTAGGTGTCGTCACTCAACTGAATCTGCTCTCTGTCAGTGACAAACTCACTACTCTCTTCACTCTACTCCAAACTTTCTTTTCTTCTTGTTTTATCAAACTTGTCAGCTGATTCTGACAGAGAGAACATTCTGTCCTTCTTTCATCTCTTGTTGATCCTTGTTTTTGGGACTCTGCTCTTAGTTGGTTTCACTCTTACCTGACAGGCACCACATCCTCAGTCTCATGAAAGAGGCTCAGTCCTTGACCCACTCCTCTTTCCCCTCTATACATCTCCTCTTTGATCTGGCATTTCTTCTTTTGGGATCTCTCATCACCTATATACTGAAAATTCTCAATAATGTTTGTCCTTCTCCTTTACTGATTCTATACACACCACTTTGTCTGACTGTCTCCTCGCAATACAAAAATGACTGTCCTCTCACTAACTCGTCCTTAACCACACTAAAATGGACATTCTTTTATTTCAAGCTAATACTATTCCTCCTACTCTCTCTGGTCTTTTAATCTCCTTTCTACCTTGGCCTTTGCCTATCTGTTCCTCTGCCTGTAAATGTGGGTGCTGTTGTTTACTCTTCACTCTCCTTTTCCACCCAAATAGCTCTCATCTCTCGATCTTGTCACTATCAAATACTCAACATCTGCAAAATCTGCCGGTTCCTCGCGTGCTCTGTTTCTAAACTTCTAATTTATGCGCTTATCTTTTTCTAGTCTTTCCTATTTCTCTTCCCTTCTCTTTGGACTTCCTGCTTCCCATCCTGCCCTCCTTCACTCTGTCTATCATTCCTCTCATCATGTGCTTTGTTCACTTTCTCCTCATGATTACATTTCCTATTCTCTGAGTTCTCTACATTAGTGGTCCTTTGAGTCTTGCCTCTCTTTTAACCTCTTCTGTATTGATTTTAAATGCCCCTTTGGTCTAAATCCATCCTATCTTTCCTCTTTGATATTGTTCTGTTCTCCTTCAAACTCTTACTGTTCACAATCTCTTGTTCTATGAACTGTTCCCCTCCCCCTGTGCCCCTGTTAGTTAACATTTAAATTACTGCTATTTTACTTTGTCGACCCCCCAACTTGCTGCTTTGGTTACAGCCTCCTGCCCTGACTTTCTGTCAATGAAGCACAGTGTCCAATGGGACTCCACTGGGCTTTCGCTCATCATTTTGGGGAAACTGACTTGTCCTTCGGGCAGTCATTACAGAGAAATGTTGTTTCTCTTAGTCTTATGACTTTGTTGCCACTTTTGGCAACTGCATTTCAGTGTGCAAATAGCATTACTGCAACGCACACTGGGGCCCTTGCGTTTTTGGGCCCTAGACATCCCTTGAGGATTTTTCGGTAACTGGACAATGTGCCTAGGAGTAGACTGGTGGCAGCAAAAGCCTTTTCATGAATATTTGTTTTGCTTGAGAATGTTAACTGACCTTGTTTGTCATGTTTTTGTATCAAGTGAAAGGTTTATACTTTTGTCTGAACCATAACACTTAATAAATGAAATAAATACAAAAATAGGCTTTTAAGAGGGGTGCACAAGGGAGTGCTTGAGGAGTGAGTGGAAAGACACAGTGGCGAAAGAGTGATTGTGGAAATTGCCCAGGGCTGCAGGAAGATTGTCCTTGATGGTTCTGAAAGAGCAGGTGAGCACCTGTTTAGAAGACACTTTCATAGATCGTACTTGTCAGGTGTTGTCAAAGAGAAGGAGGAAAAAGGGAGTGGGGAGGGAGAGGCAGCCAAAGTGCTCCTGAGTTAGGAATACGGAGAGAAAGAGGAAAGCAAGGACAGTATGTCCTGAGTGTTACTGGTGACATAAGAAGCCAGAGTCATAAAGAGGTCCTGGGAGGGAACAGGAGAGGTGGAGCTTTAGTAGGATTGGCCAACTTCTTGCAGATTTCAAAGAGTTTGGCTGTGTTGTGTGTGGCTGCAGAGACTCAGACCTGGATATGGACTCTCTTCTTTGAGAGGACACAGCGTTAGTATTGCCTTTGGAGCAGGTGGCAAGCCAGTTTGTCAGAGGATGTGCCCAAAGCCCTCCATTTCCTTTCTGCCACCCTGCACTTGCATTTCAGGACAACAAGGTTGGAGTCATAACAAGAGTTATACTTGGAGGTAGGCTTGAGAGGGAGTCTCCTGACAGGGGTAAGGATGTGCAAAGAGTTGGAGATAGAGCGATGCAGAGAGAGCTGTCAGCGTATCGACTGCAGTAGTGTGAGGAGCAGGGCATGTTGAGGCAAAGGCATCCACTGACCCTTGCTTCATGGGCCGAATGACCAAGGAGGAGTCAGGGAGTGCTGAGGTAGGCTTTGCTTGAGGAACAGGAAGATTCAGGTGAGAGCAGAGCAGAAACTGGTCAGTGCAAGACAGAGGAGTGGTGAGAGGGTTTGAGAGGTGGATGTCAGAGGAGATTAGAACATCCAAGGTATGTCCGGCACAGTGTGTTGGACCAGAGGGTAGACTGGAAAGGTAGAGAGAGTTGCAGATGTTGCAGACAAGCCAAGAGGGGGGATTAGCAGGTGGATGTTGAGATCTCTGATGAGGATAAGTTGAGAGGTTGTGGCAAGGAGAGAAGAAGAGAGGTCAGCCCATTCTGAGAGGAAGAGGGTGACCTGGCCAGGTGACCAGTAGATGGTAGCCACAGTCAGAGAGAGGCCAGGAGAGATAGAGAGCCTGCAGACCAGTCATTCAAAGGAGGAGTAGACATATATGGGAATGACAGAAGCAAGGACCCACTCCAGAAAAGCTCAGAGCCATGCCAACTCTGGGCCAGTTGGTTCTGGGCTTAGGGATGATCTTGTAGTTCTCAGTGTCAACATTCATAACAGAGCTGGCCATGAACCATATCTCGGTGAGAGCGAGGACATTCAGGTAAAGGTCTTCGAGGAGGTGGCAGATGTCAGAGGAGTGTTTGACAGCCAGCAAGAGTTGAGAGTAGCAATGTGGTGCAGGTTGTCACATTTGAAAGAATCCCGGGGTGGGGTACTGGGGTGAGGTACACGCAGAAGAGGCAGTAGAAGCGGACAAGCATGGGCAGAGGCAGTAGAAGGAGGTAGCATAGGGGCCAGAGAGGTGTTATAAAAAGTGGCAGGGCAAAGGACGTTCTTGAAGAGAGGCTGGAGACGTTTATCAAGAAGGAGGAGATTGGGCTGAGAGCCCTGGACCATGACAGTACCATTTAGATAGACATTGATAATGGTCTCGGATGATTGGAAGGGGACCACGAGGACCTCCCACCAGGTGCCACCAATAATGGGAGAGGAGTAGAACTGAGAAAGATCAGAGATCATATGTGGGCTCCATAGGTCTGGGAAGGAAACGACAAAGAGATGACAGTGAGAGTCTGTCTGGAGGAGTTGCTGATGTGGACATAAGTGAGGCCTGAGTTGGAGACCAGGATATCCGTCTTAAACTTGTTTCTACCAGACTTAGTGAGAGGGGTAGGATAGGAGATGGAGTAGCAGTTTGAGAAAATGGGAAGGATTGAGTGCACCATAGAGGAAGCGGGGCATCAAGAGGGAAGAGTGAGGGAGAAAAAGAATCACTGCCCAGAGCCACGATCACAGGAAGCACCAGAGGGGGTGGGTTCACACAGAAGGAGGTACAAAGCAGGCATCAAGCAAGCAGGAGAGCACAGGGGAACACTGGGGCAGTGGTGATGTAAGAACATTGGGGGACAGCACACGGCAAAACACCCAGATGAGGTTTCCTAAAAGGAGGGAAAAAGGGCTCGTTTTAACAGAACAGAAATGCAAAAATACCCAGAGTCGACTTTCCTAAAAGGAGGGGAAAAAGCCTAGTTTTAACAGAACAGAAATGCAAAAACAGGCAGATTTGACTTTCCTAAAAGGTGGGAAAAAAGGCCTATTTTTACACAACAGAAAAGCAAAAATCCCACATTCGACTTTCCTAAAAGGACGGAAAAAACTCCTTGTTTTAACACAAAAGAAATGCTAAAATAACCAGATTTTATTTCCCTAAAAAGATGAAAAAATACCTTGTTTTAACACAACAGAAATGCACAAATACCCAGATTCACCTTTCCAAAAAGCAGGGGAAAAGGCCTACTTTCAACACAGCAGAAATGCAAAAATGCAACTTTCCTGGAGATGCCATAGCGTTGTCTGGAAGAGCGATATGAGTAATTAGAGGGGTGGGTTAGTTTAGTGGGGAGAAGTGACTGCTGCCCCCCTGACTTCCCTGCACCTACCTGTTCAGTTGCTGCAGGGTATTGGCTGCAGGCTTCTTGACACCATATGGAGTTGATTATGAGGAGCTGTCCTTAGCCTCAGGGTCCTTTGCTGCAGGGGGATGCAACAGTCAGTGGGGCTGCCCTACTGGGATCACTAAGGTAGGGCTGAATGCCCAATCAGGAGTCGTGAGGGAGCAGAGAGGGAGCGGACAATGGAACCAAGAAGCGGCTAAGAAACAGGCCGTGAGGTGGCAGAATTCAAGTTTCAGGCAAACACAATATTTTTTAAAAAAAAGCTCAGTGTTGGAGCCCCAAATAGCAACACTCACCATGGCATCCCGACAATCGTAAAAGAGCCGTGCAGTGTGTTGATGATGTAATCAGGAGCTACACAATGCACAGGCCGAGTCCCAATCAGGAGTTGGTGAGGGAGGGATGATGGAGGAGGGAGGGGACAAGGGAACCAGGAGGCAGCTAAGAAACAGGCCGCGAGGCAGCAGGACACACATTTCAGGCAAACGCATTACTTTTAAAAAAAACAGCTCATGCTGGAGCCCCAAATAGCAGCACTCACCATGGCATCCCAGCTGACGAGGGACCAAGAGTCGATGGACTTCCAGTGTCCCTCTGGTATACCTGGGAGTTCTTCCCAACAAGTGGGTAGCAGAGGATAGTTGGCTGCACCAGCCCGACACCAGGTCTTCTCCTTCACTGCCGAACCTGAGAGGCTGCGGGACCCTTGCATATTTCGATAAGATGGGAAAATGCATGCCTGTGTAAAGGCAGTCAGGAGCCCCTTGTGAATAATCCTGACCGAAGTCAGCAAGTTGTCCAGGCTGACCAGGACAGGTAGGTGAGCATCTTGAGGAGGAGTCAGTAGCCGAGCAGCGAAAGCAAACATGGAGTGTAAGTATAGACCCAGTCTAACAGCAACTGTGGTTGTGAGGTTGAGTATTGAGAATTGTAGAGTATTGTTTAGTATCATCAGGTATTGTCAAAGTATTGTCTAGTACTGTCAGATTTAGATGGGACAGGAGGAGAGGTAAAAGTCCCTTTTCTGTGTTTATGGCACATTTGGTTTTAGAGGTAAAAGGTTCTGGTGACTAAACTAGACCATTTACTTGAGAGCATGGATGACGGAAGATATGTTAATAAAGGTAATCCTGTGGATTGGGTGTTTTAGCTCTGATCATAGATGACAGTATCCCTGTAAAGGTTAGCAAGGCAACTGGCCCAGATTGTGGAAGGTGAGTTGACTTGTTAAGTCTCCTGGAGTGAGACATTTCACATGCTAGGCGATGCAGCAGTGCAGTTCGATCACAAGAGAATTTTGGTATACTCCACCTGGAGCACGGGAAGACAGCTGTGGTGTTATTGTGCGGTTTGGGAGCAGCAGGCTATTACAGTGTGTGCACGGTATTTGATCTTCTTATGTTATTTTGTTAGTTCGCTGATGTTACCCATAGGTTTGTACATAGGACTCAAAGGACTTGAGACGGTGAGGAGCTAGTATTGGAGACTTGGGACTGACAGACGAGGTGAACCAGCGGTGGTGCGCGGAAATGTGCCTGCACAAGATTGTGGATGTGCCTGAAGAGGTAGTGATTGTGAAGGAGGGGTGGTGTGTGGAGTACACCTGATAAGTTGTGGAGCCAGAGAGGCGTTTAGAAACTGAAAAGTATTATTATATTTGTGTGCATTTCTCCCTAAACAGTGGACTATCGAAACCCTCGACTTGAGGTCAGGTAAAAGGTACTAAACCTGTATCAGGGAAAATGTGGGTGGACACATCCCTTCAGCACTTGTGTAAGACATTACCGCCTTAGCCTGAGAAAATTGTATAAATATAGCATAGAATTGGCCAAAAGTACAGAGGGGAAGTTATCCAAACCATGGCCACCTTGTGGAAGTTTCTCCAAAGATGTGAAACAATCACTACTGACACACATACAGGGTGCCTATAAGGGGAAGAAATTCATGAAACACATGGACATACTCAAACTATGGCGCATGTTCCAGGAGGGCGAGGGAGATACAGCAAGGCGTCAGTAGATGCTGAGCTAGCAGGAGGTGAAGGATCCAGAGACACATCCCTCCGCACCTCTCCATGTCCCTGCAAGTATAACATCCAATGACACAGATGACCAGCAAGGGATGTACCCAATGAGTGAGTTAAGGGCAACAGAAGGGTACTCAGACCCGCCATATAAGCCACCACCATATACTAAGGAGGAAAGGCCAAAAGACGAAGGGCAGCCAGCTAGTGACCAGGGAGTGAGCAGCGAGGTGCAGCAGGGCGCAAAGGAATGGTTCGAGGGCATAGCAACCAATGAATGGATAGCAGCACAGGTACTCTTGAAACTGCAGGGGAAGACAGATGGAGGAACAGAAGGGACGTCCAAGGCAATGGAGAGCTTGAAGAGGAGCAGCAAAGCAACAGACTGGGCAGAGATAATGGATGAAGAGGACAGGAGGGATAAGGAACGGGAGGAAAGACTAGAACAAGATGACAGAGAGAGGAGGAGAGAATAGAAACTGGAAAGGGAAGATAGGCAACAAAGGAAGGAGGAGGCAAAGGAACGCATGGAAAGGGAATGGGACGAAAGGATTGAGAGAGATCTTAAAGAAAGGAAGAGAGCGGAATGGGAGATGAGGGAAAAGAGGGAAAGGGAGATGGAAAAGATAAAAAGACAAAGAGAGATTGCAGAGCAAGAAAAACGCAAGTTAGCTGAGAGAGAGAGCAGAGGAAGTTACAATTGGACAGACTGGCATGGGAACGTGTGCGCATGGAGGAGGACGAGCGAGCAATAAGGGCGGTAAAGACACATGTAGCACTAGATAGGGGAAAGTATAGACTTGAAGTGAACAGACGGACAGAGCCAGATAGCACAAACTCTCCGGGCAGGAGCACAACAGAAGTAGGAAGAGCAGGCCTAGGGGCTTGGGTGGGAGGAAGTAGGTATGACTTGAGAGACATTGATCTCAGTGTTAAGCCGAACACAGACCTAACATCATGGAGACTGAGTTTGCAGATGATTTCTGGAGCAACTTGAACACTGGATCTGAAAAGCAGGACAAGTACAGTGGGGACGAGAGGGGGGCACAGTTTCAATCCCAGTCTGCGAGGACAGGGACAGACACATGGATGTTATGGGAGTTTAGGGTGCACACACAGGGAGAAGGAGGGTGCTGCTCAGAGGAGCAGGTGCAGCGGACGGATGCATTTTTCACCTCACATGACACCACTACATATATTAATGGACTCACAGACCTTCCAGGATGAAGGAAAGGGGAGACAGCCATGGCTTGTTCAAGGGGATGCTTAAGTAGAGCGTATGATGACTGCCCATAGTCGAACAAATAGATGTATGCACAGGCATCGAGAGCGAGAGAGGGAACAGACAAGTGTGACTGACCAGGAGGACACACAAGGAGGAGTCAGCATTCACACAGATGCCCTTATTAGAGAGAGGAGGTGTGCAATCCCAGTATGTGCGTGAAAGCACACAGGCAAGGAGAAGGTCAAGTGTAAACTACCATTGTTAAGTGCAGAGGCTGGGAAGTGGATTTATGAGATGGAGAATATGATAGCTGGCCATAGGCTAGCAGTTGGATACATAAAGGGACTACTTGTATCGATTTTAGGAGATGCAGCTGATGACGTACCAAAAAGGGCAGGGTTCCCCGGGGTAACAACACTAAACACAGCACACAACGGGTCACCATTTGCAAACTGGAGAGCAGCAGTATGGCAAGCACTGAGGACACAATATCCAGACACATACAACATCTGGGCGATTACATCACGCAAAAAGAGGGACGATGAAGATCCTGTGCAGTACATTCAGGAGATTCAAGATCTTTGGTGCCTCAAAACTGGAGATCCTTGGGACAAAACAGTAGCAATATTATATCACATATTAGTGTAGGGGCTATCAGAGCAAGTTCAGAAGAGTTTCAGGAAGTTAGTAGAGATGGAGGCGAAAGGATGGGCAGAGATACAGCTCATGTTAGTTCATGCTGTGTCTTGAAAAGGTTAAGCAAAAGGCAGAGGACAGGAAGGCAGATGAATCAAAACTAGTACAGAAAAAACTATTGAAATATGTAATGGAGGGGGCAGTCATAACCAGCCCCAACCCACAGGTACAGCAGCAGCAGCCACATTATTTTGCACCACCCATGGGAGGAGGGTTTATGGGACGGGGTGGACCACAGCAAGGGTTCCAAGGAAAGGGGGGCCACAGAGATGGCGTGGCTTTGGGCCACAGATGCACCACAACCGAGGGGGGTTTCCAGGAGGATTTCAAGAACATTGCTCCCAGTGCTTGCGAGGATTAAGTTTAAATCCCACTGCATTGTTCACAAGGCCTTCTTCGGCTTGGGGCCTCAATACCTTCAACTCTCTCTTCATAAATATCTTCCTTCTTGAGCTATTTGCTCATTCACCTCCAACTCCCTCAGGGTCAGTCATTTCTCTAAGCAACGAGTTGGTGGTAAATCTCTTTCTTCGGCTAGGGCCTCCCTCTGGAACAGCCTCCCTGCCTCCTTGAAACTTGAGGAGAACCACCTCTGGTTCCGGAAGCACCTCAATACCTTCCTATTTGTCTTGGCTTTCTCTCCTCATCTCCATTGCTGAACTTGTGTCTGAAACTGCACTGGTTACCTGGCCACCCTTTGAACTCGGACCCAGGTCCCCCACCTCGCCAAATCCAGTCCTATACTGCCTCCCTGGCAACCCGCGCACCTGGGGACTGTTTTCTGTATTGCTACAGACCCCCACCAGCACATGACACCTGATGTCTCCACTTACTCTTGCACTTGCCACCAGCTGGCCGTACCTCTCTTATTGATTATTTATTCTATTTATCCCATGTTCTGCACTGGCCCCTCCCCTTCTCACCCCTCACCTTTCCTCTTCCTCTCTCCCCTGCACTTGCACGATCTGAATGACACCTAGCCTAGTAGGATCGTTGTCTCTGTCTTCCCTCTACACCCCCAAACGTCGCACCTTAAAACACTTGTATATATGTGCATTATAAATGCCATATCATATCATATCATGGGCAACAGGTGAATCAGATCCCAGGGGACTTCTCAGGGGGTATCCAAGGACAAGGGAGAAAATCGCCACAATGTTGGCCTTGTGGGCAGATTTGGCACATTTCACGAGTATTTAGGTCCATGGGGATGCAACAGAATTGGGGAGAGCAGGCCCAGCAGCTCTATCATGGGGACCAGGAAGATTATTATGCACAGGACCAACAACAGCAAGGACAGATGCAGGGCATGTATCAAAAAATGCCACAGGCACAAGCACCACAAACACAAGGGCAGGTACCACAGATGCCAGCACGAGTACCGCAATATTTACAAACACCACATATTTGAGGGAACACATAGCGATTAGCACAGTTCAGCACAGTGATGCACCAGCACACGTGGAAACAGTGGCAACAGTTCCTGTCAGACAACTGGGAGGAGTTACCATGGTAGGGAACAACCCTTTGACTTGGAATGGGATGTCCCTGTACCCTCAATAGGACAGCCCACAGACGAGATTTATTTGTCCCATCCTGTCAATCAAACCCAACCCTGCGGAGGAACCTCTCATAGGGGTGGCGATAGGTGATAAAACATTTTCCTTTCTTGTTGAGACAGGGGCGACTAGGTCCTGCATTAGGGAAGGAACATTTACATTGTCATGTGATGCCTTGAACACTCAAGGATTATCTGAGGCTGGGAAGAGGGTCCTTTTTCAGACAATATCTCACTATCTATAGACATCACAATCTATCACTACCTTTGCTTTACTCTCGACAGACACCTGTAAATATTTTGGGATGAGACATTATGAGCACACTGAACAGGACTATCTCATTCAAGACAGATTGTCCAAGCATATTGTGGATGCACAGTACAGAGGGTGTGCCAGTGGACGCATAAATGTTCCAGTACGGAACAGACATTGTCATTGCATGGCTTCCAGGAATTGCAGGGAAGATATGCTGAGTGCCAAACAAG
This sequence comes from Ambystoma mexicanum, assembly GCF_040938575.1. Lineage (NCBI taxonomy): Eukaryota > Metazoa > Chordata > Amphibia > Caudata > Ambystomatidae > Ambystoma > Ambystoma mexicanum. Next base: position 145,630,648 of record NC_090934.1, read on the forward strand.
TACCTATTCAGGCCTGAGTTACCATTGGACGATCCTGAAGGAACCATAGTGCCCAAATAAATAGAGGCAGTGGTTGCGAGAGAGGATTGGATAGCAGTACATCAGATTGAAGACACAGGGCGGGCATAGAGAGCAGTGAATGTAGTAGCAGAAGGGTGCAGGCTTACCACAGTGACAGACAACAAACTATTTAAGGAAGTGAGACAGGAACTGGAGATGGTGTTCAAAATGGTTGTAACCTACTGGTTACAAATACACTACAGAGAAGTGCCACAGAGAATGGCAATGGCGCTGGAGGTGCCACCCTAATTTTGGGAGGAGGACATGGCCATGGTACCCAGCACTCGATGCACCACAAGTCCCTATGACATGGGCCACATCAAGAGCATAGGCAGAGTGAAGGTCATGCTGAAACAAGGAGCAATTCTACCGAGAGTTAAACCATATCCCCTAACCAAAGAACCAGATGAAGGAATTTATGAAACAATCACAGCACTGATTGAGAGATGCCTTCTTGTGCCATCAAAATCCCTATTTAACACGGCTGTGCGTCCTGTGCGCAAGGCAAAGGGAGGGTCATGGCAGTTTTATACAGGGTGTAAGAGCTCTTAACCACATTGTAGTAGAAGAGTATCCTTTAGTTGCAAAACCAACAACAATTGAGTTCAGCATTCCGGCAGAAGCTGTCTGTTTCACGGTCACTGACTTGAAGAATTAATTCTTTTCAGTACCACTACATCCAGAATCACAAGACTTGACCAGCTTTATGTATAAAAACCAGAAGTGAACACATACTTGGCTCTTACAGGGGTACTGCAAGTACAGATGGACCTGAGCAACATACAGACGGAAAGCACAGTTTTACAGCATGTAGATGACATTTTGATTTGCAGCAAGACAGAAGATCAATGTAGACAGGACTCAGTACATGTGCTGACTGTGTTAGCAGACAAGGGGTAAAAGGCGGACAATGCTAAGTTACACCACTGTCAGACGGAGGTGCTGTACATTGGACAGACAATATCCCAAAATGGACAGCAGATCACCCCAGAGAGAGCAGAGACAATATGTAAAACACCTAAGCCCACAACAGTGAGGGAAATACAACAGTTCCTAGGGGTATGCAACTATTACAGAGTATGGGTCTTTGACTATAGCACATACACTAAGCAACTATTGTACACCCTGAAGGAAGCACAGAAGGGAAACAAAGCATTGACATGGACCACTGAGATGCCTGAAGCATTCGAAGAACTGAAGGAAGCAATATGCACAGCACCAGTGTTGGGGATCACAGACTACAAAAAGGAATTCTTCTTGTTCTCACAAATTGACGATGCAGTGATGAATATAGTACTGACCCAAAGTACAAGCATGGGTCATCAGCCAGTAGTTTACTGCAGTGGACAACTTGACCCAGTAATGAGAGGAAATTATCCGTGAGAACAAGCTTTGGCTGCTGCCGCATTCACAGTGGAGAAGTCAGCAGCAATAATGATGCGGTGCACCACCAGGCTTTACGTGGAGCACACCCTCTTTGTGATACTGCGGAAGCCATAGAGCACACTGATTACACAGAGAGCATCAGGGTATAAGGTGATACTATCAAATGAAGGCTTGATGATAGTGAGATGCAAGACAATAAACCCAGCAACAATTTTTTGCAGATATCCTCCAGGTAAGAGATTATGCACACAACTGCACAACGAACATAGAGATGGACAGTGAGACATGCAAGTTAGAGGAAGATGCACTTGAAGTGGAGACATTCTCTTCATTGATGGTTCTTCAACAATTGGTAAAACTGATGGGGTCAGACATACTGGGACTGCAGTGGTAAGACTGAAGGAAGATGGGACAAGTGAGGTGGTTCTAAGTGCGTGATTACCATCCCATTATTCAGCACAAGCAGCAGAACTAGTTACCCTAAAACTAGCAGTGGAACATAGTATGGAGAATGAAGCGACAGCCTACTCTGACTCTCCCTACATGACGTCCACAGGACACTAAGGATTAGCACGTTGGCTCAGGAGAGGATTTAGTAGGGCAGACAGGACACCAGTACAGCATGCACTTCTAATGGGCAGATTGATTGAGACAATTACATGGCCAACACAGTTAGCAATAGCGAAGTGCCTAACCCACACAAAAGGGGAAGATCCTATCTCAAGAGGGAATGAAGCTGCAGATTTTCAGGCAAAATGTGCAGCGTATTTCACAGAACTATGGGAACTGGGAGAGAGACAATATACACAAGCAGGAACGAGAACAATGGTACTGAAGGAAGATTATAATATACCATCAGAAACACAGGTTATGGAGTTGCAGGGACCTGCACCACAGGAGGAGAAGGAGCTATGTGTGAGGAGAGGGTGCTCAATGTCTCTGACAGTCACCTTATGGTGAAAGAACAAAACAGAGAAGGTGGTCATGCCACTAGCACTATTAAAGACAGCATTGGCACACTTACACTAACCAGCACACACAGGGGAGAAGGTAATTGCTACACTCATTGGAGAAATGAACATGTGGCTGAATCTGTGAGTAACTGCTTGACCTGCCAACAGTTTACAGCAGGGCATACTTTGACAGTGGTGAGAGGAGACATACCAAGATCAGTATGCCCATTTCTGCATTTACACATGGATTATGTAGGTAGGATCCAAGTCTGCCAAGGATACCGCTACATGATAGTGGTTGTCTGCCCATTCTCCAGGTGGATTTAGGCAGGCCTCTGTTCACATGCTGATGCCCTTAAAGCTGCTTAGTTCTTGATTCGGGAAGTGTTCCCGCGATGGTGTGTGTGTGAGGTCATGTGGTCTGACAATGGCCCTCACTTCGATAACAAAATGTTTCAGCACAGCACAGCACTGTTAGGCATTCAGCATAAGTTTGCCTGTGCATACCACACACAAGCAAATGGGATGTGTGCACACCTGAATGGACTCCTAAAGGAGTGCATAGCCAACACACAGCAAAACACCAAGAAGAATTGGTTTCATTGTCTGCCTCATGGACTGTTTGCACTGCGCAGAAAGGCAGGGTCTGACCACCATTTAGCACCCCATGAGGTGGTGACAGGATGGCATGTGCATCTTCCCCTGGCTCCTCCCACAAGAGCACTGAAGGACTGTGGCAGCAGTGTTGATTTGTTAGCAAAGGAAATATATGAATACATTACTTCTCTGGTGTCTAGCACTTCTTTTATCTCTTGCCCGATACAGCAGAAGACAGTGAAAATCACGACTGTGACAATGCTCCACAAGACTGTGAACTCAAAAACACTGTGAAGGTTGGGGACATTGTCCTCTTGCATAATTTCATTAGGCACTGGAATGTGCCCCGGTTCACCGGACCACACGGGGTGGAACAAGTAGCAGACTGTGCTGTCAAGTCAGTACCATACATACATTAATTATGTGAAATGTGCATTGATTAAAATGTATATTTGAGTGAAGAATCTATGTGTCATCCTGTTCCACTGGTCCACCCTTCTCTAATATAATGTACTTTACCTGAAGGACCAGGTACTAAACTTGCAGGTTTACCCCTTTCTTTATAATTAAGTCAGTGAGTAAGACAGTCTGGAACCACTTGCAAGACATAAAGCCCTACAAAGCAGTAGCCTCACCTGGCAACAGAGTCTCCATGACCGACAGGGCCAACGTTCAGCATCTTGGAGAGCTACAAGTGCGTTCTGAACTTACAAGACTAGGGAAACCAGGATACCCCATGGTCACATGCTCCCAAGCAGCAGAAGTGGCGACTGGAACACTTGTAGACATTGATTAAGATACACTGTCTGTTTGTTTTATTTTTCTCTTCCACATACACAGGGTCCAGGTGAAAGCCGAGGAGATTTTACTGCTTGTTTATATTCATGCTGCCTTCTACCCATCATCCAGATACTTTCTCCAACCAGTTTGTCTACGCTGTAAGGAGACTTAACAGATTTCGATGTACGATCCCCTGGAGTATATTATCTTGCTTTTATAGGGAACTTGGCCCAAACCTACCCACAACTTGAGTACAGTGAACCCCCAGTACTTGCCACATTAAGGGACCCATCAGTGAAAAAGGTGTGGGAGGAAGTGTTTGCTTTTGCAATTAGTGATTATTTGGTTTGTGGGGCTTAAAAAGGATTTACAATACTAACACTGTAATGCATTCCTTCGTGCATTTCAAGCAGGCAACTATATCTCTGAGCAGCAAGGATCAAGCAGCATAAGTGGAAATGAGGGAAACAATAAAGAACATTATCATTATGTCGTGTCTATAACTTCCAAGTGGGTTGATGTGATTCGTAATCTGGCAATTATATACTGTAGTCGCTGTACTCAATACAAACATTCCTCGGACCCAAGCAAGTGGAACGGCCATGTCAGGTGGACGAGAGAACACTGCTGAAAAGGTAAGGGGAGTTAAGCACAGTGGTGATACAGACATGAAGGGGGTAGCCATGTATATCTCCGACACAACTCAGGTGTCTAATTACATGTGGTACAAACACATGACAACAGTAGGTAAGGAAACCACTGGTTAGAGCTTTTTTGTCTGCTCTTTAATGACCTGCACAATGAGTGCATCCAGAACGTTCATAGCAACTGAAATACCAGAACCACAAGCACAATGCCTGATGTATCTCTCGATGGTGCAAACTCGAGGAAGATTCCAAGGAAGGTCAGCAACGTTGAGATCGATGTGCAAAGGAACGTTCCTTTAAGAAGATGATTACATAAAGACATTAGACATGATGAAGCTATACAGTACATAACTGATGGACCTGAAAAGGGAGAAACAAAAGTTATCACTTTGAAAAAACTGCCATGTCCCTGGACAAGAGTGAGGGAGACAGGAGGAGAGCCTGTTTGCTGGGAAAGACCACAGATACTAGTGTATGGCCAGGTATACACCAATGACGGATGGCACGATGGAGTGGTGGGAAACAAAGCACTGACACTAGCCCAGTCATCAATGAACAAGGTGCAGGAAGAAAGTGACAAATGCCTGGAAGAATGGGAAACAAGTGCAAAATTACTGACATGGGTGGAAAATGAAGCCGGCCCAATGCCGATAATCCCTCTGAAGACACCAGCCCTGTGCGATCAGAACAATGGCGAAGTCGGCGAGAATGTTTGGTGCAAGAACATTGAACAACTTGCAGCTATGAAGGCAGGAACAGCAGTACTGATGGATCACTATTGGGCTTGCGGATCGAAAGCATACCAGAAGCTGCAACCTGAATGGGTACATGTTTGCTAGTTGGTACACATCAACATGCCTTTGTTGGTCGTGCCGAGAAAGGATGTACAGCTTGATGAGTTCCCGAAATGGACAACAAGAGAAAAAAAAATCAATTGAGGTGGCACAAACAGCCAAGTGAGAGAAGGCAGAGAACCAAGCAGGTTTGAGCAGACTGAAGAGTGGAGGGAATTACTTCTCAGAGGCATCAAAAACAGCCCTAGATGAGGTCCTCGCACAACGTAGGCTGTTCAGCAGGACCCAAATGTTCTTTGCATCAATAATACCATCTGTGCAGACATACACACACACAACGTGGTTACAGATCACTTGCTGGGAGCAGATGGTGACAATCAATTCCACAGTAAATGGATTTAATGCAATAAAGGAAGAGCTCAGAGCGATCCGGTTGGTGGCGCTCCAGAATAAATGTGTTCTTGACCTCCTCACAGCCACGGAAGGAGGAGTTTATGCAAAAATAGGGAGTTCATGTTGCACATTCATACCTGCCAACGATGAAGATGGAAGATGAAGCGAGGGGGACAGAGAAGGGCAAAAGCTGGATAGCTTACATATGGTCCTGGATGCCATCCTGGCTGTCAGATGGACTCATGGTGATAATGGGAACTCTTGTATTGGCAGCCATGTCAATGTGTGGGATTAGAATCTGCATGGCCAAATGCAAGAAAAGAGAAGGAGAGGCTATCGGAATGCAGATACGGATGGATGTAAACATAGAAGGAGCAAAGGACGAGATTGTTGCAGAAAGGGACAAGCTCAGAGAAAGAATTGCACAATGCCAACTATTCCCAACCGAATACATGAAGCTGGACAACCCATGCGATCCCGAGTATTATGAAGGGAAGTGGGTTTAGTACAACCCTGTAGGAGTGTGCAGTTAGATGCACTGGTCATTCAACGACCACACAAACTTCTATGGGCACCTCAGAGAAATAATGAAAATATGGCAGCCCAGAGCAAAAGGACTGTCATATAAGGATGTGGTCGACAGGTCAAAAAGAGGGGGACTAAAGAGGGATGAGGAAGCGTAGCACCCCCTCCCCATCCTACAAATTTCATGACACGGAAGAAGGCCAGGAAAAGCTGCAATCATCCATTATATTTCAGACAGAGTCCAAATGGACCCATGATTAATAAGTACATCGAGAGTTATCCCCTCAGCCAGCCATACCAACCCAGGGATGTACAGATCTATCCTCATCTGCATGAAGAGCCGCAGCCCATGATCAAAGAAGCCTCCATTGACAGTCTTCACTAAAGCACCTAGAAGCCATGTTGCTGACGTTGTTAGAGACACCACAACATAGCAGCATTAGAACTGAAGCACACGTGCCATCCGCACTTCGGGACACAAACACACACTAAAATACATGAAGAACATGAGCAAACAGTTCTATAGTTAAAGGACAGACACATATACATACTCTCATCACTTTTATTATTTTGCCATTAGCCAAACGCAGCCACACAGAAACCGCAAGAAGCCATAGATCCTGAGCAAAGCTTGCAAATGCTTACATGTGAATAACCTTATGGAACTGCAGGAGCACCTATAGGACCTGACAGAACCTAGTGTGACTAACCTATGGAGAATGTAGTATAGCATGGACACTGGGCCTCATTCCGAGTAGGGCAGTAAGGGATACCGGGCACCGGTAAGGAGACCGGTGCCGGTAATCCCTTACCGCCCTACTACAAGGTCCCTTAGCGGGTCCCTTCCTTAACGACTGGTCTGACCAGGTGTTAAGGACGGGATCTGTTAAGAGACTTCAGAACTAATAACGGTAAGGCAATTTGTGGTACTGTTATTAGCTACTTCCCCATTCCCATTGAGCCCTATTGGGGCTCAAATGGGAATGCGGTATGGTTTTTTCAATGGGGACTTACCGGTCCCGCAAAAGTCGGACTATACCGGTAAGTCCCCATTGAACGAGACCGGTGCTGGTACCGTTATTGGAGGCAGTCATGGCACAAATAGCGCCATGACTACCTCCAATTTCGTAATGAGGCCCACTGTAGGAACCGTATTCTGATGGTTTAGGAAAATGACAGCAGGCCACAGGCCTCTCAGCAAGAGATGATCTGAGCTTATCCAGGCTGGAAAGAGAGCAAGACATGTGAGACAGGCCCTGCAGCCAAGGCCACAAGATACGATGACATTCCAATCCCTAGACAGCAAGGGCCCCAGCTGCAGTAAATACAAATAATTCCTCATAAATCAGATTGGCACAGATCACATCCATGGTCTCTGAACACGTGACGCCGCCAAAGCAGACAATGGAGAGTGACCCGCAGTGGGAAAGGGCGCCGGTCTCAGGGTACCAGACAGAAGACCACAACAAAAATCGCACAATATGAGACAAGTATTGCGCCGACCCGAAGAGCACTCTCATAGACTAAGGTGGTACACACAAAGTTACAATGCAGACACATAGTCCTTCTTATTACCTTGAAAAGGTACACAGAGAACTAAGAATCTTTGCAGATCCCAGGTCTGGGGATGTCAGCTCTACCCAATCACAGTTTAGTACCCTAGCGGTGGGTAACAATGGGCAAGAACCAATGGTAAGTCCACCACACTACAACATTGTTATTGATAGTGACTAGGGGATGGGCCAAGGCAGCCACCTGACATACGAGGGCCAGAAGAATAACATGTCTCAGGAGGATATCTCAGCTGCAACATGCTTGCCTTGGAAGCAAGATGACACAGAGCAACACAGGTTTGATCCCCGGGGCCGTGCTTAGAAACCTCTGGGTAGTAAGCGCTTTATAAATAACCTATCATACTAACCTATCATGTATAGTGTCCATCCACTATTGGTGGTAAGATACTTAATACCTAATTGTGGCACACAATAGGTTTTTTGGAGAAGGGCCCAAGTTGCGACATGGCGCTGATGCCACACTAGAGTACAACCGGCGTGCGAGCCGAGGACCAGCATGATGTGCATGATGGATTCTTCCTGTTCCTTGCCTGATCCCTGTTAGTTTTGTCTGTAATAAACCACAGTTTGATCTTGCCGTTGACTGAGGCCTCTGTTATTTTGGGGGTGGGTGTTGGGCCTTCCAAGAGTCAGCGGACTTCCAGTGTACCTCTTTTATACCTGGGAGTTCTTCCCAAAACAGCAATAGTAAAAGAGCCGTGCCGTGCATCAGGGATGTAATCAGGAGCTATACAAAGAATGGGCTGATCACCAATCAGTAGTTGGGGAGTGAGGGAAGAGGGAGGGGTCAAGGGAACCAAGAAGCAGCTAAGAAACAGACACGAGTTTCAGTCAAACACATAATGTTTTTTTTTTAAACAGCTCAGAGCTGGAGCCTTTAATAGCAGCACTCACCACAGCATCACAGCAATAGTATGGCTGAATAAGATGCACCTGAATGGATTCACCCCCCCCCCCCGCCCACGACCTCCCCCGTCCACTACATCCCTGTGGTTCACCATGGAGAGCAAAGTCTCCTTTCAGTTGACCAAGAACACCCAGGTCACATGGTACCAGATTACACTGCTCTGCAAGATTAAGTACTTCCTCCACCGTAGGACTTCCAGACCGTGGCACACGCTCCCGTGATCGCACACATGGATGGGGGTAATGCAATTTTCGCCGGGATGCATGTGGTACACCTTGGTCCCCTCCAAGTGTTCGATCAAGCAACAGCCCACTTAATCACCAGCACTAAAAAAAGTCAGCAACATCACCCCAACCCAGTGCAACATCCACTGCCTCGCTAACCCTGCCAGGAGCCTTCTCAAAGCTTCCTACAAGGATACTTCTATCTAGATGCCTGCATACCTTCCAGACAAACTTACATTTGCAGATATTACTCAATCCTCTAGCAGAAAGACCATTGGTAGGCTGGAAAGTGCACTGGCCCAGATGGAAAAGACCAAGAAGCAGGCCTTCTCGTGCGACCCCACCCTCTTTTGGTTACAGATCAGTGGAAGTATGGCGTATGGGTGATATGAGGGCACTTATGCATCTTCAATGTCGTCATGGCTTAACATGGTTTCACCAGAAGTCTGTTAATATGGGTTTAATGCATGCGAGGTTTGAGCAAAAGTAGAAGATTTGTGCTGAAAACATTGCAAATCATTTAGCAGGACCGACAGTTTTTTTTTTTTGTCATGCAATTGCTAGTTGCGCTCGTTTTTCAAGTAATTTTCAGCACACCGTAAATGTTCGACATGATGGGGCAACAGGGAGAGTGCTGATATTAAAAAAGAGCATTTAGATCCATCTGTCTATCCAGTTCTGCAGACTTTCAGAAAAAGGGAGTTTTGGGGTTAGGCGCAACAGAAGAAGCAGCACTCACCGGCCGTATGTTCTCACCGCAGCACCCCAAATCCTGCGAAAGGCCCTGAGGCTGCACAAGTAAGCATATGCCAATGTTGTCAAGGGGGATTGAGGGAAATTGTCACAGAGGCGACCGAAATGAATTCCAGGCGCGCCTCATTCGCATGCACACCCGGCTTCTTCCCCGGAAATCAATAAAAGCGCGCAACGCGGAGTATTGCACCGTTGCGCAGTATGTTCAAGAGCATTAGTGTTTAGCGAGCAGCCCATGCGGCCCTCCTGCATAATGAGCCCGGAGCGTCTGCATGGCCACAAAACACTCGGTGTTAATAAAAGTATATGGTAAATAATTAAGGTGTCATTTAAATATTCATATGTTGTTGGGGGCAAGGCCTTTCATCAGGCATCTGAGGATACATTAGCGTACCATGATGAATTTCAGGAAGGTCGACTTTCATCCTTTTAAAAAATAAGAAGGAATACACCGCTGCGCCAAGAGCACCGTGATAGATGGATGCCCCTCTGCCAAATTTCTAATATATAACTGCAATATCCTCACCTGAAAAAGTACGCGCCCGCGCAGGCCTGACGCGCACACGCGTCGAATGTGAAACTATATTGCAGGCATTAATTCCATTTGACTGAGGCTAATATTTAATTTATCCATTGATGCCACTGGTTTCGAGTCATCGCCACTTTGCGCACTCCAAGAGGAGTCGTATTTTATTTCGGAAAATTTAAATAAAAAAAATAAAGAAAAATGATCTGGAATTATGATTCTACTCAAGAACTACATAGGCTAGCATGAGCCATGTCTGCTTCAGGGGTATTTTGAAGTGAAGTTGCATTTTCCCCTTAAGTGCTTTGGTTGGAACGCCTGAGCACCTGGTCCCAGGCAAAGGGCCAAGATTTAAATTTATTGGATAATGATAGGGAGGAAAAAAAAGTAAGAAAAAAAGGAGACTGAAAAAGAAAAACGTTTGACTGCTGCCTTGTACAGCAGAGCCCCTGAGAGTTTTCGTACTGTGGAATGATTTACAATGCACCGAAGAACCTCTGAACGCCGCCCCTGCAGAAGTACTCCAGATACCATCTACCTGGACGACTGCTCAAAAATGCAGACGGTGACAGCAGAAAGCCAGCTCCTTCAATCATTCAGAAGAGTGGGGTGCTGGAGGGCGGGGGAGGGGGGAGACCCGCACCTAATATCTTTCTAATAATGTTTTGGGATGAGTGCATGGTAATGCATTGTAAAAGGGTCTGCAGCCAGCTTCCTAATTAATCACGCGTGCCATCTTTAATTGATTTTCGCGAGTTGGCTCGGTTCAATCTTGCAGCATTCCGCTGACCCCCTGACCTTTCATGGACCGGGCTCCATGTCCCAGTTCAGCAAATCAGAACTTACAGCCTCATTAATGTGCCTGGGGGTTTCATTTCGGATTGGGCTGTGAGTGAGATGGGCGGGAGGCGGGGGAGGTCGGAGGTAAATTCAGTTTTCTCATTAAACAATAATTCAGTTTTAACATCCTTTTACCTTATTTGTTCTTATTGGCCTATACTTGGCTAGTAATAACATGTTAAGATTTAATATATGTATTTTATGTATTTTAATCATTGCATTGTATTTGAACTCGGACTGAAATTATGTGTTGAATGTAACTTGCTCACTGAATATGAAATGTGTATATATGTAGGTGGATTTAGATTTGACATTTACATGTGCATACGTTTTTTTTTTATATATGTATATCCACAAACACAATAAAAAAAGATTTTTAAAAAAATTAAACAATAACATGTTTACTTTGGTTAACAGGGCATGGCTGGTTTGGAGATGTGCGCACAAACGTGCTTGCTCTACTTGGGTTTGGCATGTGTAGCAACTGCACAACTTATTTTAGCCGCTGCCTGTTATTTTATTTAAACAATATTTAACCAAACATTATTTCCTTTCATTTACAGGCGTTAACCTTCATTAATAGACTTCTATATTTGTACAGATGTTTGGCCCTCAAATAAAACATTCAAGTGCCTTTTGCAAGAACACACATTTCTTTTTTTTAAGTAGGAAAAAATAGGCCTGGATTTCATCCTTTTTTAAGGCTAACGATAGAGGGTGGGTCAAGGTGGACCTGCCTTGGGGGAAATCAGCATATTTCCCAGTGGGCCAGTGACTTTTGATGACCGGTAGGGCTGGGACAGATCACCTTACAGGTTGGCAGGGGCACCTGTGAGTGGCGTCTGCCCTGCTTCCATTTTATTCCAGGGCTGTTGGATGGTCTGCAAATCTTTGATTTCCCTCTAGGATAGCCTATGGCTGCGGCCGGAGTATTCTTAATGGATGGTCAAGCCAGAAGGGCTCGTCTCAGATCATTCTTCCAGGAATGAAAGTCATGATTTTGATCAATTCTGGTTAATCAAGACTTTACATAGATGAGTCGGGGTGATCCTATCTTTCATTCTGATAAGTTTCCTTTTGATTCTGTAACTGTCTCTTTTTTAGTGGTAACAGAAGAACCACCACTTTTTTTACGGCACACCTGAATTTCGAGTAGTGAGGTTCAGTGGAGGATCCTCCAACTTATCTCCAGAAATCAGCAGATCGACTGTACGGTATTACCCCTCACACTAAATCCACCAAAAAACCCCAGGCAGTCATGTGGATTCCAAAAATGGGGATTTTCACCACCATACCACCACTGGTAATGTCAAAGAACCAAGCGAATCAGATTTACTTCCAAACTCAGGCCTCATTAAAGTTGGGCAGAATTGCTTATTGCTTATGGTAATTCCACCAGTTGTGTTTTTCTGTAACCCGACTCTTCGGCGGAAAATTGTGACATATTTGCATGAGTAACATGGAGGACGTGTTATATTGCATTTTATGGCATCCCTTAAGTCTCTGTTCAAATGTAGTGGAATTCCACTGGTGGATACATTTTTCTGGATCAAATATCTCAGCCAAACGCAGGAGGTATTTGTAGTGATTTTCTGCTGAACCAGAAATTTAGATGAGTGGTTAAAATACCATTCAAACTGGATTTAAGGAGCGCAAACCAAGCTGAGGAGCCCAAAGTCTGACTTATCAACATCATCTCTGTCTAAAGACGCCACTGGGTTGGGTGGTTTTGGTTTGTAATCCACCTGCGTGGAGTCTTGGGCTATCAACCTGACATTTCCTTTCAAAATTTGAAGGGGTGTTGATACTCATATCTGCCATCATGTGTTTCACGACCACTACATATGTCACTGAAACCTATAAAATCTAATTGAATTTGGACAGAAATTTGGTGTAGTGAAATCATTACACACTAAATTTTCTGTCCCGGATGTAGTTGTGTTCAGCGCATTAGAATTCTAGCTACCCCAGACATTGGTAATTGCCATGTACACTGCAAACCTCCACCACAACTCTATAGAATCTAATGTAGGAAAGTGATCCTACAGGGTTGTACAACCTGTGCTGACACCTTGTTTTTCGAGAGATATTGCATTATTAAAAACAGCAACCGTAAGTTCTGGTCAGCTAAATCTTTATTTTCTAATATTGTGTTCTCGTTAAGGATGCCAGATGACACGCTCATTGACACACAGGGCACAGGGAAGAGTATCCCTTTTAAATGGAAGTCTACCCATATACACCCACACAGTAACCACAGAACCCTTCCACAGGGAACACAATCTTGTTTCCTTGGTACAATCTAACCTTTCGGAGAAGGCAAAACACGGAAAAGAGTTTATCCAACTTTGCAAATCTATCCAAATGTAAGCTGCATCCCGATTGGTCAGCAATAGTATCAGGCCGAAGAGAATGGAGAGGCGGGTCAAAAGACATTGAACAGTTCTATCCTTGTCTGTACCATTGTGTAATCAATAGGTCAAACCCGCAGTTTATTGTTGTCGAGGGTCTGTGGTATAACAGGGTAGCAACAATACTGTATACAGAAACCACAGGCTACCCCCTTCTCCTGTTTCTTAACACTTTAGACCGATATCAGCTTGTATATGGTGCAAATATGTTCACACAAATCAAATGATCCCAGATCCTTGGTGTTTTACATACAAAACGTTCACTTGTTTATTTATTACATACACACATCCTGTATGGAGGTTTTTTTTCTAATCTAAAAACATACATCACATAGAACATTACATAGTAAAATGCATCAATTAATTTATTCAATCTCAGTTTAGTGCAAGATACGCTCTTTTTCCTTGTACCAAAATGTATTAGCCAAACAAAACAGTATTACAGATGTTCAATTAATTCACTAATATCTTTCGTCAGAGAAATCAAACACGAAAAAGGACGCCACAATAAGTTCTTACTGTTCCCTCAGTTTTTCGGACAGTGCATCTTTACATAGTTCTATTGATACAGACTCTTATTGTAATCAAAGCCTTCTACTGTCTTTTATGTTATTCTTTTCTGCCTCTCTTAATCTCTTAATCTCTGTGGGATTCTTGATGTCCATTAACCCAATGCATTTTTATAAAAGAATGTGTGAATGGTGTTGTGTCGATGCTCTGCATTTCTGCCTATTTCTCAGGGGATAACCTCAATCCCACATAAGGTTTCCCCAATCTATTTCCATACGGCCTTCGCCAGGGTTTATAGTCATAATGTCGAAATACATAATGTCGAAAGTCAAAATGTTGAAAACATAATGTCGAAAAATAAAATTCGAATGTCTTTTTTACTTTGTTTTTTGTTCGAAATGGGGGGGTTCCCCCCAACTCCCCTTTTTTAAAATTATTTTTATGTTTTAACCTTTATTTTACTTGCGGAACCCAAAAAAAAACATGTAAATAAAAAAATAAAGCATTCAAAAAATGTTTTCGACATTATTTTTTCAACATTTTTGTAATTCGACATTATTTTTTCGACATTATAACTGCACACCCTTCGTCAGTACAGATTCCGTTATTCCTTCTCTGATCCTCAATCTTCTAACCCAAGTGTCGCCCGGATAATCTTGAAGAGCGCAGTACTTGCAAAGACAATGAAGAGGACCAAAAAGATAAGGTGGAGGAAGTACCTTCCTCTAGCACCCAGAGAGAATCATCAGTGTGGCAGTTCTTTACCACTGTTGGGAATGTACCGAAGGGTAAAGTTACCAAAGTGAAATGCACTGAGTGCAAGGTTGTACTCAGTCGCAGACTACCTGGAAAGCACTCCTATGGGACCACCTCCATGCACCACCACACCCAATCCAACCACTGCAATGCTCTCAGAAAGGTTGCTCCTTTCTCAACAAGTAGTACACCTCATCTTCCTCAACCAATACTGTAACCACATAGCCTACTTCTGTGGAACACAAAATCCCACCAGCTGCCTTGCAAGCAATAACAGAGGCAGTTGAGTCATATCTTTTCGAAGACAACAGTACACTGTATATACTGCAACACACCACTCTTCAGGGGGGAACAATTTCAAAGTGCTTTGGAAGCTATTATCAAGGAGAATGAGAAACACTGCCCCCTACCTTAGATGTAACACATGTGCAACATCTTCCCCTGTCCACCTGCCCCTCCATATTAGTGTTTGGTGCCTCTTCCCTCATTCCTCTCCTCACCTTACTTTCTAACCTCTCCTGCAAAAAAAAAAAAAAAAAAAAAAATACAAACAACAAAGAAGGTTCCTTTAGGAACCACCTTTCACAGTTAAAAAATAGAATTAAAAAAAAGTATCTTAGAGACTCCATTTACTTTACATTTCTCAGTAAAGTACATAGACTCAATACGTTTTTCCAACATTTCCATTCACATTTTGTGTTATGCTAATGGAATAATGTGGCATTCATCCCGCGTTGCAGGGACAAGAACGGGGAATAACGGCCAGAAGTTCATGCTATTGTCCCAAGCAAAGCGAGGGCAGATAACAAGGGTTACGGACCGTTATCCCTCGTTCCAGCCTCTGCAACGAGGGATGAAGGTCATTAGCAATCCGAGTTGCCATTAGTAACCCATGGTGCTAAAAAAAGGATTTTCCCTCCTACAATGGGATGCGCATGGCCTCTTGCTGCAGGAAGGAAAATCCAATTCCAAGATAGCACCATGAAAAGGGAAGGCGGGGCTCCATATAGATCCCATCTTCCCTTTCCATGGCAGCCTGTAGAAGGCGAAGAGAGAACCTTATGACCCACTTAACAATCTTTTACAAATCGTTTCCATCTACATTTCTCTTACTTATCCAAACAAATTGTACACAAAGCTCCTTTACATGCACATATGCATTGTGCAGGGAAAGAAGTGCATACATAGAAGGGGCAGTACAGATGGGCAAATGCTCATGAGAACCCAGGAGGGAAATGCCAAGATATGCCTAGGTTGGACGCCACTTGGTAACTACTGAAGCAGAGGAGTCCCAAGGGCGGGATGCATCTTAAACATAAGATCCATTTAACAAAGTTTTTTCTGTCAATTTAATAGATTTTTAAAAGTGAAAATGTTTAATTGTGTTACAGCACTGTATATAAATTATTAATAATTCTTCTTTTCACATATATGAAATAACTATAAAGCTTCTTTAAACATATTTTTTGCAACACATACTTATGTCTGTTGTTATTAGCAGCGCATGCTGGGGTGCAAATCAGCATTCAATTGCCTACAGCATAAGGCTCCACCATGATCTCAGCTGTTCCAAACCACCCCTATTATTCACTGTACTTACCGTGCATCCTAGTTCAGTGTCCAATATACCATAATAATTTAACCAATGGCCAGTGTCCTTGGGTTGTAACCATGGCCAGTCTCCAAATCCATGGGGCATAGGCAAATCAGAGTATACATTTGTCTTTGCAGAGGGTCAGGATCACTACCAAGACACCAATTGTATTTAACTTGTTTTTATACTTACGTTCTTACACTTTGAAAAAATAAAACACAAGAGATATTTCCAAAAACATGCCTGCAGGTCCTTGCTAATGCTTGTCACAAAGGTTTGTTGTAATCTAGGCCAACACTTCAGGCTATAACTGCAAGCAGAATATGTTTTCCCATTCAAAGCTACCACTTCAGCCATGCTGCATGCCCCAATAGGCAAATTACAGTACACAGTACACAATACACAGTGCACATTTCTCCATGGCCCAGACACCAAAGTTATTTCACTGTGTCGTGTACTTCCTATATAAAACACAGGACATATTTGAAAAACCATGCTTTCCAGTTCTTGCTCACCCTCCTCATGCATATTTGCTGCAATCCCATCCAGCACTCCAACCTGTACTAATGCGCACATTTTCTTTCCATTTCAAAGTTATCCAATTTTGAAAATCTTTACCACATAACCGGTCCCTGGTGGACATGGTCACTTTAAACCAATTGGTCGTCCCTGGTAGTCATGGCCAGTAGCCAGATTGTCCGGGTCATGACCTTATGCCATGACCCGGACAAAATGCCCACTACCCATGGCCACAGGCTATACCTCAGTCACCAAAGGTATATCACTATTTTTTGTACCTACATTATGACACTTGTCAAAAAATAAAACACTGACACGTTTGCAAAACCATGCTTTCAGATCCTTGCCAATGCTCCTTAAATGAGTGTGCTGGAAATCCGCCCATGTTTTAATTTTTCAAAAGTGTCAAAATGTACGTACATACAGTAGTCATACCTTAGCCCCCACTTCACAAAATCCATTCTGTCTTTGCACAAACCTTCAAGGTTGGATCTATAATCCTTCAGAAAACCTTAGTACACATTTGTCAAACAGAAACAAAGTTATAAGCCATTTAAAAATGTTGATGTCCACCCTCTAATTTTGCCCCCTCTTGACAGAATCACACCAAACGTTGCAAAAACAGTTATATCTAGATATTACATCTTTTTGCAAACTGTTGTGCAGATCCATCAAATGGCACCATATGTATAAACCTTTGCAATATTTTAAGAACCCCCTCTACTTTTTTGCCTCTTGACAAAACAGCACCACATTTTGCAATACCATTCAGTATGAGATCTAGAACGAAATTCCCAAATGTCATGCATTTTCATTGAGTGGTGACAAAGTTATATGCTATCCAAAAACTGTTTTCACTAACCCTGTAATGCACAAATAACTATAGATGCCTCCAAACATCTGAGATATTCGTGGACATCACAGGACTGCCCCGGTCTGTTCGCAGCCATCAGGGATGAAACATGGCAGGTTTTTTTTGCCTGGCTTTTTAAGGCCAAATCTCATCCCATCCTCATCACCCTTCACCTCCCAAGACATAGTTTCTTTAATTTAACAAGTGCAATGTTGTGTTTTTTAATATGTTTTTTACTGCCATTTTCCCGGACATCTGGCACTGTCTGCGAATCCAACATGGTAGGTGTTCCCAAAAATCTTGAGTAACTCACGCTTTTGACCATCGAATTATTGTGTGAGTCCGCGGACCTCACGTGGCCCTCTGGACCATTCGGAGGCCCATCCGTGAAGCGAACAGGGAAGTGAAACCATGACCAAACCCCAGATATCACACATTTCTTTTTAACCTACTGATTGGGCGTTTAAAAAAAAAAAGAACTGGACGGATGTGCACCAAATTTACAAAAGTATGCTTTGGGAGCAAGCCGCTGCTCCTGCCATAAACTTGTTGAAAATGTGTCCAGCAGTTTGGGCTGTAGGTGTGAGCAAATTCTTTTTTCCTTTGCGTCTATGGCAAAAACGACACATTTTGGGACCACCCTATAACTTTGCCTCCCTTGACAAAATCTCACAAAACCTCACCATACTTCACATAATCGATCTGATGGGGCCATACACTTTTTATGCAAAGTTTTGTGAGGATTCGTTGAGTGAGGGGCAAAGTTATAAGAAGCCCAAAAAGTGCTCTTCCTTTTGGCTGTGCAACTTAACCATAACTGCAGGGCCGCTACTAATTACAGGGCCTGCGGTAGTGGCACTGTAGTTATGGATAAGTTGCTCAACCCATAGTAAGAGCAATTTTTGGGTGGCTTATTACCTGCCCCTCGCCCCGGGGGGAACAAGTATATGGGCCGTTAGATTGATTCTGTGAAGTTTGGTGAGGTTTCGTGCACGTGGGGCAAAGTTTTAGGGGATCCCAAAATATATGTTTTTTCCTATAGATGCAATGGAAAAAAAGGTTTTACTCACACCTACAGCCCAAACCGCTGGATGGATTTTAACCAAATTTCTGCCAGGAGCAGCCAGCGGCTTAGTCCCAAAAGCGTTTTTTTGGAAATTGCGCGTAAATCCGTTCAGTAGTTTTCTTTTAAACAGCCAAAAGTCAGTAAAAAAAAAATAGTGATATCTGGGTTCGGTCTGCAGACTCACTTCGCTGTTCGGTCCATGGACAGGCCTCAAATTGGCCCAGAGGTTGGCGTGATGTCCGCAGACATCGGATGCACTGGTTGATTGGATGGCGAGGTGTGTCATATTTTTCTGAAACTCCTGTCATATTGGATTCTCTGTTGTCTGCGAACATTGCAGTAAAAACATATTAACAAACACAGCATTGCACTTGTCAAACTAATTAAACAATATCTGGGGAGGTGAGGGGTGATGAGGATAGTATGGGATATGGCCATGTAGAGCCAAAAAATTGACGATCTTCCATCTCCGATGTCCGCAAACAGTTTGGGACAGCCCTTTGATGTTTGCGAACATCACAGATGTTCGGAGACATCCATAAATATTATTGCTTTACCGGGTTGGTGAAAAGCAGTTTCTGGGGGGTGTATAAATACTGCGCCACTCAATGAAATGGAATGACATTTTGGGATATTATTCTAGTCATGAATTTGAAGGGTTCAACAAATTATGGTGCTGTTTTGACAAGAGGGAACAAAATTATAGCCAGGTCCCAAAATATTTAAAAGGCTTATAGGTTTGGCGCCATAAAAAGATTCTGCACGAAAGTTTGCAAAAAAATGAAATACCCAGATTTGAATGTGTTTGCACATTTTGGGTGGGAATTTATGAAGAGGGGGAAAAATTAGTGGGGGGGTTTCAACATTCTTAGAAGGGGTATAATTTTTTTGCCATTTGACATGTGTCCAAAAAAGATTTTAGAATGATTATAGACCGTAACTTGAATTTTTCTGCAAACTCTGAATGTATTTTGTCAACTGGGGGCTAAATTATATGATGATTTTATGTATGTACATTTTGACACTTTTCAAAAAATAAAACATGGATGGATTTGCAGGAACGTTGTGCAAGGAGCATTGGCAAGGACTTGAAAACATGGTTTTGCAAATGGATCAGTGTTTTTTTTTTTTAAAGTGTCATAATGTAGGTACAAAAAATAATTATATACCATTGGTGACTGAGGTATAGCCCGTGGCCATGGGCAGTGGCCACATTTTCTGTGTCATGTCCTGTGGCCATGGGCAGTGGCCAGATTTTGGACCATCTGGCTACTGGCCATGACCATGAGGGACTGGCAATGGGGTGAAAGCGGGTATGGCCACCATGGACTGGCTATGTGGTATGGTTTTTTAATCGGGATAGGTTTTGATGGGAAAATAAATTCTGCCATGGTTAAAATTCTGCCTTTGGCTAGAGCCTGAAGTGCTGCACAGGATTGCCTTAACAGATCACCATGACTATCGGTGCATACACTCTGAGACAATGCTAATCAGTAGATAATTACCAAGCATGCCGAACCAGGTGCCCACGTGGTCACCAGGCCACCCCTTAAAATCATTACCCACCTTATTTACGACCAAAGTGGGACAAGATATTGTGATTGAATGCTGGAGTCATTTCCACAACCTCGCATCAATGACTCGCTCACAATCCACATGCCTTGAGAAAGACTCTAGAGAGTCGAATTACATATCCGCTGAGTTCTAACAATAAATATAGCATCAAGAATGTTTTTAAACACTGCTTCATTATGACAACAGTCACTTCTTGATTAATCCAGTGCTGAGGTGAACAGGGCTCACTCTCCTATTCGAAAACTAACACTTGAACAAGGAAGGGCACCTTCACAAAAGAACTCCATCACCAGCAAAACCTACGCTAGACCCAAACCTACGCTAGACCCAAACAACCTCACCAACTATAGACCAATTACTACTGTCCCTTACTTCCTTAAGATTTTAGACAGTGTGGCCTATTTACAAATACAAAATCACTTGGAAAATAACAACCTGTTGTGGCTCAGACAATCAGGTTTCAGGGCTAGGCAAGGCACAGAAACTGCCCCTCTGGACCTCAAAATCCAGATAGACGAAGCAAAAGACAATGGCAAACTAGCCATTCCCTTGCTACTCAACCTCTCTGCAGCGTTCAATCTCATCAACCATCAGATCCTCGCTAAGCATCTGACCTCTGCAGCTGCCTTCTCTAGTGAGGCCAGAACCTGGGTACAATCCTTCCTCTCTAACCAGACCACAAGGGTCTTCTCGCCCACAGCCTCAGCCAACCCTATCCCTATCCTCTGTGGAGTCCTCAAAACTCTTGCGTATCACTGACCTTATACAATATCTTTACAAAGCTCTTGTTCGACTGCTTTGATAATCTCAGATGTGACATACACAAACTATGCTGATGACACCCAGATACTCATTACGTTGTCAGGATGCTACGAAAAGGATTCAAAGTTGATTAATGACCTATACCTAGAAATCCAAGCATGGATGGCCAAACACAGCTTATGACTTAATGACGATAAAACTGAGCTTCTCCTCGTTGGCACCCAATCTCACCTTAATAAAATGAACCCACGCTATGCTTCCTTTAACATCGATGGAAACTTGATCAAAGTGTCCAAAGAGGTAAAAACTCAGGGGGTATACCTGGACTCTACCCTCTCCGTAAAAAAAACAAGTGAACACCACAGCCTCATCCGCAGCATACACAAACAAGCTTATCAATACTTGCAAAGCCTTCCTTTCACTGTCGAGTTGCATTACTCTAGCCAAGGCCACTGGCTCTAAGTACAGGACAGAATCTCCTTGAGATCACTCGTCACCATCCACAAATGCCTTTCGAACACTGCCCCTAAATACCTAGTGGACAAATTCAACCTACGGCTATCAATCAGACCTACCAGGTCAATGTACACACACAGCCTTACCATTCCTAAATCCAACCTAAAAAAAGCAGGCGGCTTCAGCTTCCCTACACTAGCGGCCAAACAATGGAATGCTATGCCTCTAGCCTTAAGAATGGAACCATGGTTCTGGACTTTCAAAGCAAAAACAAAGTCCTGGCTTGCCAGCAAGATTGCGCACATGTCTGACCATTTTTCACTGATTTGTTCGGTTTCTCACCTGCACTTTATCTCTATTCCTTTTCTGCGACCACCTTGTAACCTGGTCACTTGCACTTACCACTGTTTCCTTGCCTGGACAATATGTAACTAATTGTAACCTGCTGTTCTTGTCTAAGTCTCTGGCGCCCAGTTACCTCAGGGTTTGGCGCGCGGTATAAATAAAGAAACTAAACTAAACTAAGCAGTAGTGTAATATATTTAAAGTACTAGATGAAGTGCAGTGATCTACCCATTCTACCACCCCGCAAATACTTGATTATTGTGTACTCTGATTTGATTATTGGGGCATGTAGCATGACCGAATCCTAGGTTTGAATGGAAAGAAATATTTTGGTTGTGGCTACAGCCAAAAGTACTGTACTGAATGACAACAAGCCTGCGTGAGGAGCATCAGCAAGGACCTCAAAGCATAGTTTTGCAAATCTCTTTTGTGTTTGATTTTTTCAAAGTGTCCAAATGTAAGCCCAAAAAATAGTGATATAGGTTAGGTGCATGGACAATGGGCCTGTCCCTCGGCAAGGACGAATGCCAACTCTGAGTTACTCATTGGGGTTGAAATGGGAAAAAAATTCTGCTTGCGGCTGCAGTCCAGAGTGCTGGACAGGACTGCAGCAAACTTGCATGAGGAGCATCAAGAAGGACATGAAAGGATGCTTTTGAAAATCTGTCCTGTGTTTTTTCTTTAAAATGTGGAAATGCAAGGACAAAAAATAGTAATATACTTTTCTGCCGTGGGCAGTAGCACAAAACATAGTGATGCAAGTTTGGTGCATGGACAATGGGTCTGGCCCTCGCAAAGGATGAATGCCTACTTTTATTTACTTATTGGGGAATGCAGCATGGCCTAAACTGTAGGTTTAAATGGAAGAAAAAACAATCTGCTTGCGACTGCAGCAAAGAGTGCTGGACGGGATTGCAGCAAAGTTGTGCTACCAGCATCAGTAAGGACCTGAAAGGATGCCTTTGGAAATCTGTCCTGTGTTTTACTTTTTTTAAATTGTAGAAACGAGAGTTAAAAAAAATAGTGATAAATCCTTTTTACTGTGGGCAGACCGCAACAACACATGTCTACTCTGATTTGCCTATTGGGGTATGCACTGCTGATAACGACTCATATTAGTATGGGTTGCAAAAAATATGTTTGTTAAAGGAGGTTTATAGTTGTTTCATATATGGTAAAAGAGGAATGATTAAAGGATAGTTCCGGGACTTTTTTTTTATTGTCCCTAGGGGTCGGCCATGTGTTTGTAAGCATAAATCGGTAGATCGTAGAAAACTTTCCTATGGACCTTACCCGACTTTTCGCCCATTATCGCACTCGAAATCAGCCTCCATTTTGTGATAATCCTATCATTTCCCCACATCTACCTGGCTCACCTGCCTTTGCGGCACTAAATCAAATCCCCCGCCCCTGAAACAGACTTCATCAAAACATTCATATTCCCCGCCTCTATCCGTGACGTGACTGTGCTGCGTAGGCAAACGCGCCCAGGCGTCTTCTACGCGACTCCACACAGAACCCGGAAATCAACACAGATCAGCTCACAACACAGCGCGCCACAATTCGGAATATGAAACTGTACTTTTCAATCAAACGGCAAGATTGTAAATGTGGTAAAGTACATTTATTTGACATCAAATGTTTAGAGAATATTCAGCGATTTGCATTTTTATTTGCTCACGTTCCAAAAAGTTCGTTTTGATGAAAGCGATGGTCCTTTGCTGTACACATGGTCTTAGATCATCTCACAATACAGCGCCACAATTTGGAATGTGAAACTGTGGTTTAAAAGCAAACGTTAAGATTGTACATTTGGCAAAGTACATTTATTGGACATCAAATGTTTAGAGAATATTCAGCGATTTGCATTTTTCTTTGCTCTCGATCCAAATTAGTTCATCTTGAGGGAAGCGATGTTCGTGTGCAGTACACAGGGTGTTGGTTTACGATAAAAATAAGCTCTTCGGTCGCACTGATAATCGCATGGCTGTTCCAACAACGAGGCACTAGGCCACCACAACGGTAGGTATGTTGCATCTAACCGTTAGTACCGCGTAAGGGCATACTTGTACTTGGCGATCGTCCCATAAAATGGTCAGGGTGGTAACGTTGTTCACGCGGAGAAGCAACTGGCGGCTGTAGAAGCCGTCCGCCGGTGTCTGGTACTCGTGACACAGACAATAATGGAGGATGTACCTAAAAACATAAAAAATGAAATTAGTCTCACCATCAGATCTTTATTAAAATTATTCATTTCATAGCTAGGACAGCGCTACTGGGTGTACACAAGTGTTTAAATGCGTGGCGAGGCAGGGAGGGGTGGGGGAGTGGAGTACAAGTTAAGTAGCATAAAATAATAAATAAATAGGGCCAGCTGGTGGCAAGTGCAAGGTAAGTGCAGAACAAGTGCTGGGAAGGGGGTGCTGTAGGATACTGAGACAGTCCCCCAGTGCAGGGGTTGACAGGGAGGCAGTGCAGGTGGAGAGTGAAAGGGCCCAGGACCGAGGTCGCAGACAGTGGACCAGTTGTAGCAGGGGAGAGGGAGAGAGAAAGCAGAAGCAAAGTGGAAGGTTTTGAGGTGCTTCCGTAAAAGGAGATGGTTCTCAAGAAAGATAGTGCGCGGTAGAAAACAATATGCCACATAGAACGAACAAGTACAACTGAACCCGTCTTTAAAGCCACTGTATAGTAATTAAATTGCGGTATAAACTCATCAAAAGTTACTTACATTATATTTGCATTTTCCATTCTGTCTCTGTGTAGGGCAGACCCGAAACACCACTCCTTCTTTGCCGACGTTAGTTCTTCTAATGATCATGGCTATCGTTTCGTTTCTGAAATTGTATTCATTATCTTTTCTTAGTCTTTCGGGATGGTCCCGGCCTGTCAAGGTCAAATCACAATAGAACCTTATACTGGGTCGTGGGCCGTTCCGCCACCCGAGCGAAACATCAAAGCAGCTGACCTTCACTTTGAGCGAGCACACATTTCTAGTTAGCTGCAGTTAGTGTAAGGGCATCTTGTCTGCGTGCCTTTTTTTTTATTGTCCCTATGGGTCGGCCATGTGTTTGTAATACGGAAACATTCTATATTTTTTGTAAAAATGATTTATATTACTGTTTGGTTTAATTTAATGCGCAAATGAACAAGGTTCGAGAGACACATTGCATTTACACTGAGCAATCACTTTTATTTACACAATACATAGCTACACATATTCAATGGGCCTGCAACATGAGGAGACTCGAGAGCAAAGTCACAGGTGACACCCGGGTGGTTCGCACTACTGCACGGTGAAGGGAGGGGCAAGGGTGGAGAGACACATTGCATGTACACTGAGCAATCACTTTTATTTACACAATACATAGCTACACATATTCAATGGGCCTGCAACATGAGGAGACTCGAGAGAACAGACAATCAAATTACAATCATTTAAATCGTGATGTGTATTTCTCAATGAGCTCTGCTTTAGGTGGACATGGAACAGAGGCAATGTTGGGTGGCAATGCAGTTGTCCCCTGCATAGGTTCGTTCACCACTCCATGTATGTGCCTATCGAGGACATCTACGATAAGTCTCTCAATAAACTCATATTGCATATCCTCAAACACTGGTTTGATCACCCATTGTTTACTTCTTTTAGTGAAGGCCTTATTGTAGCGAAGCGTACCTAAAGTTCCGGTCGTCCTACTTTGTTGACGGCCAACATTATGGTTATGTGCCAAGACCGCTAGAAGAGTCCGATTTATCATGCCTTCCATGCCAAAATGCAATCACTTGGGCCTGTACTTTAGGCACATATTGTGGAACACCTCCAAATCTCCTGTGTGGCAGAATTCCGTGAGTCCCCTCAAATCTCTTGTTATAGTTTTATCAAATACAATCTTTTCAATGGCCTTGTGAGTGGGTGATGAAGGAATCAACCACTTCTTCTTCCGTGCCTCCTCTGTGGACAAATGGCCATGTTCACAATTGTGGAAATGTTGGTTCGTCGACCATCGATGTACGTTGCTGCAGTGCAACATTACTGACCGCCATTTTTCCAGTAGAATTTCCAACGACCCTTCACATGTTTTTGAGCTCCACCAAAGATGGTTACTGATTGACTTGGACCACTGTGAAATACCATGCATATCTTTTTTTTTTCCTGCAGCCGACAATTTTTTATTGATTGTTTTTGCAAGATGCCATACGTCAAATTGGTGATTTATATTTTTGTACTCTTCTCTCATTGTCTTGGCAATTGAAACGTGTCTGTCCGTGGCTATCAGGTCGATCACCATTCCCCGCGATTGTAGTTCTTGCAATGATGCTACAAAGCCAACTTTCTCCATGGCCACTGAGGATGTTGTGACACCTGCACGACCACCAAACTCACAATTTTCTTACTTTCCATGTCCTGAAAGTGGTAGGTGCAGTACTTGGCTGAAAATCCTGGGCTGTCGCACTGTCCATCACCGGCTAGCCTGAAGCGTTTGCCCGCGATTGTACTTTCCATTGACATTTATTCCATTCTCCAAGCTTCGCTGATGGCTGGAAATAGATAATCGGTTTGGTATTTGTAGAACTGAGTTTTCGCAATGAAATGGATTCCCACAAACTGAAAGAAATACTGTAACTTTTTAAAACTTGAACCACTAAAAAGTGCGGCCGCTGCACAAAGTAGATTGCCTGCTGGCAGTTGCCCCAGCATGGGTTGTGCAGACCATGCGAACGGATGATATTGTGTACAGGTGGCATGTATTTTAAGGTTAGTGCCTCGAATCGCACGAGTCACATTAATCAATGGCTCCCCACATACTTCCCCACCAACCCAATGCCCACATTTCATCACCATAATAATATCCATCAAACAGCTATCGAATACAATGAATTTGGCCTCTTTCCTTATACTGTCACTCTGCATCCCAGCTGGTTCGGCCTGTAACGTTGAGGACATGTCACTCACATGAAAGGTACAATCTCTGATATCGTCTTCCGCTATGCTGAGTGATATTGATGGTGTTTCATTGTCGTCCATTTCACTCTCTTCCACTGCAACAACTGTTCCTTGTCCGGAGATGGGAGAAAAAAACAATGTTTTCAACTTTCTCGCGCTCTTATTTTTTGCGGGTGTGGATTCTGTGAATTGATCTCCGACTGCATCCAAACTACCATGAGGACATTCACTATCAATGGCTGGTGGTGGTATAGCTCCGTTGTCAATCACTTCATATTCTTCCCATTGGCACGATGCATCTCCAGTCTCAAGTCCCTGCCAAAAGGTTTGACAAGCAACATCTCTCGTTCGCTTCACTGTCTGTGTAGATCTAGTTCTTACACCCACTCGCAACTAGAGGACAGATTGGAAAAGGGATGTCCAGTTTAAACACAACTTACAGTATTGAACTATTGACAGTGAAAAACAACATAATATAGTGAACAGGACACTAACCTTCTTTTGCTTTCTTTTCTTTGAAACTTTCTTGCCTCGAACTTCAACATCTGGACGCTGTTGCTCCGACTCGTGTGTGCATGTCTCCACTTCCTCTCGCGCTGCAACGACTATATTTTCATGATAAGCACATCCATCACTCACTGACGCTCCATCGACTCCCTGAAACATAGAACTTTCATTAGTATGTATAATAATATTGAAAACACAAAATGCACTTGGGGACCAATACCCATACGTACATCTCAATAGCAAAACACGAATGAACGCATTGTGTAGAACATTCAAACGACAATAGTTCACGCATTTTTGATCTAGTTAGATGGAACTGTCAAGATCCATACCTCGGGCTCCGCATAGACTTCCATTGATGATATTATTGAAGATGACGCTTCAGCAACTCCCTGAAACACAGTAATTGCATTAGTATGGTTTTCTATTTTGTTAAAAAGAACATAAACTTTGTGCAGGCGTCAACGGCTCATCTAAATAGACCTGCACAATCTTTGATCAGTTGTCTAAAATAAATAATGGATATCTAAATATGATTCGATTTGCTCCATCGTTGGAAGTGTCACCACCCAGAGATCTGCATCAACTACTAGGGGTGATGTTCTTGTAGAAGAAGCTCCGTCAGCTCCCTGAAACATAGTACTTGCGTTAATAAAGAAGGAAGTATAGCGGATGTAATCACGTCATTTGATCTTGCTTGATCGATCTGTCAGTATCCATACCTCGAAATGCATAAGAACATCAAGGGACGCTGTAACTGCGGTGCACACTTCTGCAAGCTGTTGCGCCGACCCGTAACTGCATGCTCCCCCTTCTTCTTGGACTAATGCTCCATCGACTCCCTGAGTGACATCAACGGTTGTCGTCAATGCGTTGGACTCCTCAGCATCTCCCTGAAAGACAGTACTTGCATTATTTTGGATAACAATAATTATAACTGAAAACAAAGACTAGAGGACGAGTACTGTGGTGTACCATTAGGTAATATAATTACACGATAAATTAAAACTATTGATTTACATGCCTAAAACAAGTCAGTGGCAGAATAGCTAAGTAAGATTACCCGATAGGCGCTTGAAGTGGCTGATGACTGCAATAACGACACGGATGGAGAATCTTCTGCCTTCATATTGAGTGGAGACATAAATGGGGAAATTATTGTTACCTAATGCTACTCACACTACCGCAAGGCCGAGAGCTAAATACGTAAACTTGACTCACCAGTGGAGGGATGTGGACGAATAGAGTGGGGATACCGGTTGAGAGCAATTTTCGCCTCGCTCGCAGTGTTTTCTTCTTTATTAGCAATGATGTGGAGTACATGTCGGAGCTAAAGTGCCTGCTGCAGATGCGGTATCGATCACCCCTCTTGTCCGCATAGACTTCTAGGACTCTACTTTCAAGCTCAGACGGTGGATATCCGCAATATCGGACCCATTCTCTTATCTGATCTATTGTCTTAGGGAAAACATGCATTATAGTACCTTCAGATTTATTATGGGTCTTCGAAGGGCAACCGCCAATGGAACAGGCAGGCATTGTGGAAAGTTCTGAAAAGTAAAGATCAACAATTCTCTATGAATACCAATGTGTTAAAAAATTAAAGTATTTCAATAACTTTAAAAAAATAGAAAAATAATTTGACTAAACTCAGAACATGTGACTAGTTCCTTGCATGTACTGTCGTGAACGAAAAGAAAACATGGATGCAATTTGATAACTACTAGCAAATAGATATAAATTAAAAAATTGGACGCAAAATGATTATGGTACATGGCCTTACCCTGACGAACAAACAGTTAGATGCAGGGATCAGAGTAGTTTCTTGTCGTAGAACAGGGAGCAGTTCACAGGTTGCAAACTGACGAGTTTGCTCAAAGTGGTCACGGAAGTTCACAGAGACGAAGAGCAGATAACCAGCACCTTCACGGGTTGACTAACAAAGCGCAAAGAAGTTCTCATTAGAAATATGAAGTGGGTTATAAAGAATTCGAAACAGGGGTGTGTTTGTGAATGAATGACGTGTATATGTCGTGACATTATGCGGATTGCAGGGGGGCGTCCAGCGTGAGGGGGGATGCTTGGCAGGAGACACGGGGTCTGGAGGTAGACATGGGAACAACAACCCATGCTCTATAGACCACTTTGAAGTGTACATGTTCTTTGGCACCTCTTGGCCTTTATCGCTCCCTGACAGCTCCACTTGCCAGCACAAGTACCCTGGTGCGAACTGCCTTTGATAGGGCGGGGGGTGGATTGGGGCGGTGGTCGTGCAGACAAGACACAGGAAGACTCGTGAATGGAGACACACTTATGTGGATTGCAGGGGGGCGTCCAGCGTGAGGGGGGATGCTTGGCAGGAGACACGGGGTCTGGAGGTAGACATGGGAACAACAACCCATGCTCTATAGACCACTTTGAAGTGTACATGGTCTTTGGCACCTCTTGGCCTTTATCGCTCCCTGACAGCTCCACTTGCCAGCACAAGTACCCTGGTGCGAACTGCCTTTGATAGGGCAGGGGGTGGATTGGGGCGGTGGTCGTGCAGACAAGACACAGGAAGACTCGTGAATGGAGACACACTTATGTGGATTGCAGGGGGGCGTCCAGCGTGAGGGGGGATGCTTGGCAGGAGACACGGGGTCTGGAGGTAGACATGGGAACAACAACCCATGCTCTATAGACCACTTTGAAGTGTACATGGTCTTTGGCACCTCTTGGCCTTTATCGCTCCCTGACAGCTCCACTTGCCAGCACAAGTACCCTGGTGCGAACTGCCTTTGATAGGGCGGGGGGTGGATTGGGGCGGTGGTCGTGCAGACAAGACCCGTTTGCCGCAGGGCCTCACCAAGGAGAGGCCATCTAACTGAATGTAAGAGGATGGCTGCAGGATCTACTACATGGAAGGCAGGGGGGTGAGTTTATAAATACCTCACCCTCCCAGGAGAATATATGGGGGTCATCTCTGTACCCGGTGCCCAAAAAGAGGATTTATTATGATCAACCATATTTATTATTTACCTATAACCATGTTTTGTATCAATAAAATCCAACGGCTTTTTATTGCCAACGCTTGATGCCAACCCACAAAATAATATATGTATGACTGCTGCATATATGGGTTCAACGGTTATGTGGATTGAAGGTGTGCGGCCAGCGTGAGGGAGGATGCTGGCCGGAGACATGTGGTGTGACAAGACAAGGCACTGGAAGGCTATTCAACGGAGACACACTAGATTCATTTAAAAAATCAAAACAACCATTGTTAAAATATATGTTGGGCTTTATTTTAGATTTTAATTAAACATAAATAATAAACATTACACATTGTAAAGTTGAGGTTGCAGCACATCGAGGGAAAATCCGCGGTATTGTCCACTGTCACTGGGGAAATGTTGTCTAATGGCAAGTACCGCACAGGCAGGTATTACTCTCCGAACGCGGTGTCCGAGCCTCCCGTGAAGCCACCAAGTGAAGCAACGATAGGCCACCAGCCTGTACCACCTGTGAAAAAGAAAGATGCAAACTGTATTAAACTGACAAAACTTTCTTATCAATGTCGATTCAGGTAAAACATGGCATTTTTCTTAGAAAAAAATTATATCTAGAAAATGCACTATATGGAACCAATTTACATGCATTCGAATGATATGTAGATGTAATTTTATATGTGGGAGACGACCATGAAATAGTAGTGGCATCACTGACGTCACAAACAGAGTATACTTACTCGTTACTCGGATTACGCGGACGAACAGTGCCGCGAAGTTCGTGCATAAGCACCATCATCATCCTCAACACGGTCCGTGAGAGGCAGGCTTCCCTGAACTCTGGCAGCTCGGTGATGCATTGCGGACTTTGCTCGCCTTCCTGCAGACTTTGCTCGCTTTCCGAAATGTAGGCCAAGCACCCGGAATTTTCACGGCAGCAGCAGTTCTCCTCCTCAGTTGGCATTAGCTCGCACCGATTGCACGTGCACCAGGTGGAGACGCCGTCCATGCGACATGGTCTAGGCTCTTCATCCGTTGACTGGTCCTCCCAACTGCCGTCCGAATCCCCATCGTTTTCGCGTGCTTGCCTTTCCAGTAGTTCCTCCTCGGTGTACTCGGGCTCGTACATATACGGCATTATTGTGGCCATTGTGCGGTAAAGATAGTAAAATAATTTACAGAGATGGTACAGGTGTTCACACGGGCTACAAGCGGCGAAGGTAGCTGACCAGAGCACTGAAACGAGTCACAGAATAGTCAAAGTAACACAGAGAGAGGAATGGAATCGAAAATCTGCTGCTGTGTGTTGTGAAACGGTCTGTTTATACTTATTGGGGAAAGAGGCGTCCTGCCATTTCCATGGCAACACATCAATAGCTGAGGCGCAGCGATTGTTGACACGAGACGTGCTTTGGCGTTGGGAAATGGGCAGTACGTGTCTGCTGATGTCAGGCTCAGGGGAGGGGGATTTGATTTAGTGCCGCAAAGGCAGGTGAGCCAGGTCGATGGGGCGAAATGATAGGATTATCACAAAATGGAGGCTGATTTCGAGTGCGATAATGGGCGAAAAGTCGGGTAAGGTCCATAGGAAAGTTTTCTACGATCTACCGATTTATGCTTACAAACACATGGCCGACCCCTAGGGACAATAAAAAAAAAGTCCCGGAACTATCCTTTAATAACTTATATACAGTGATGTAATATTATGAAACATTTTCACTTTCAAATATGTTTTCAATTGACATAAAAAATGTTGTTAAAGGGACAATACGGTTAAGATGTACCCCAACCTAGCGGCTCCTCTGCCCCAGCCATCAGCTAGTAGCCTCCCACCTTGGGGTACCTTGGCATTTCCCTCCTGGGCTCTCATGAACACTTGTCCATCCGTACGTGTGGTTGAAGGGGCTCCAACCACACATATGGAGGGGCAGGTGGACAGGGGAAGATGTTGCACGTGTGTTAAGTCTCAGGTAGAGAGCAGTGTTTCACATGCTCCCTGATTGCAGGTTCAAAAGCACTTTGAAGTTGCTCCCCCGTGCAGAGTGGTTTGATGCATTATATACAGGGTACTGTGGTTTGCAAAAGATATTGATAAACAGCCTCTTTTATTGCTTGCAAGGTAGCTCTGGGATTTTGTGTCCCACAGAAGTAGGCTGTGTGGTTACAACATTGGTTGAGGAAGGTGAGGTAGAGTAAGACAGCCTACTACTTCCTAAGAAAGGAACAGCCTTTCAGAGAGCATTGCAGTGGGTGGATTTGGTGTGGCCAGTAATGGAGGTGGTCCCATAGGTGTACTGCCCAGGTTGTCCGCGACTGAGTACAATGCTTCACTCAGTGCTTTTGACTTTGGTAGCTTTAGCCTCTGGTACATTTGCAACAGTGGTAAAGAGCTCCCACACCCATGATTCTCTCTGGATGCTGGAGGTAGGCACTTCTTCTACCTCATCTTCTTGATTGTCTTTTGAAGCATTGTGCTTCTTTCGTTGTTTAGGTCCTCCAGCTGGTGGCAGTGGCTCTTTGGGAGGAGCTAATGCAATTTTTAAGATAAATAGCGGTTTTCCTAATATACTTCCAAGTATGTGCTGTGTGCTAAATTGTTAATCGATGTTGAGTAAGAATAGATGTAGGAGCTGTGCAAGGGTACAGTTTGAGTTTCAACATTCCTAGTTGAGCTGAGAAATGCAGTTCTGAACTGTTCACGAAGCACTTGTCATCATGCTGAGTGCGAGAACGTGGCAATGTGACACTGGCCCTCATTACAACACCAGCGCTAAACCATGGCGCTATTAGCACCATGGTTGGTGCCGGTGTTGTAACGGGTCCGCCATGGTTCAATGGGGAATTACCACCCCATTCCAAGGTTGGCGGGGCGGCAATTCCCCTTTGAACCATGGCCCTTCCCCACTCCCATTTTCGCCCCATAGGGCTCTATGGGAATGGGGAAGGTGCTAAGTACGGTACCGCAAATTGCGGTACCGTACTTAGCACCAAGGTCCCTTTGCGGGTCCATACTTTAACGGCTGGTCTAAACCAGCCGTTCAGGTCAGGTCCCGCAAAGGGACCTCGTAGTAAGGCGCTAAGTGTTTAACAGCGCCGCAGCCTTTTATGGCGCCGTTAAACACTTAGCGCCAGGGTCGTAATGAGGCCCACTGTCTGAAAAGTCTTCAATGACGTCATACATTCACAAATGTGGATTAACACAAAAACAGTGGAAAAAAGTTGTAAAAAGTGTCCAGAATTGTTAAAAATTATGCTAGACAGTCGGTAATGGTAGCATTTTAAGGTAAAACCTTCTACATTTAGGAAAGAGATTGCTATGTTGGGATAAGTATGATATTTGTAATTAGGGGGCACTGGTAAAAAACCACGGAATTCACAGAAAAACCTTTGGTAAAGGGACGGTATTGAAGTGGGAGAATGGAACAAAAGGCTCCCACCAATCCCCTCACACCCCTGGCCTAGAGGATCGCGGCCCAGACACCCGCCACGAGAGGAGTTTGCCCATCTACCAGACGACCAAATACCCTGGTACAGGAACATACGGATGTGCCCACCAGCCTGCCCTGCCCATGCCGACACCTGCGGCATGGATGAACTCGACTGAACCATTCAACAGTAAATGAACACATCATTAGAGATGCCATGACGACCTAGCCAACGGTCAGCACACCCGTACAAACATGCACACTGGACACTCCCACACCAATCCACACGAAGAACATATTCAGTGCTATGACGTAGGTGACGGACACACCCACTGACGCGCATCTTTATTATTTTTCACATAGGTTTTTCAAAATGCAGAAACGCAAGACGCACAATTAACTCATCTAAAATGCTTGCTCACGCTTCTCCTAAACCCATGCATTGCAATGAGAAATATAACGAAGACATGATATTGGGGATAAAGCAATATGATACCATAACCTAAAGCGCCGTGCATCAAACGCCCCCACCTATGCACCAGGCCCAAGTAGGCCGCAAGCAAGAGCTTCCATGAACATTGAACGAGCAAGAGTACAGTTGCTGACCCTGCAGAACGAGCCCGGCGAGAACAGACAGTCAAGGGCACAATGTTGCAAACTCGCATGCCGCAAGCCGACGCCAAGGTCACACCTGCAAATTAAGCCAGGCACACAGTGGAAAATGCAATATTAAATGTGCAGAATTCTGCCTCAACCACTGTCTCCCCTCACGTGACCAAGCCAAACCTGACAGGGTGCCAGGCCCAGGAGGAGGGAGGCGCCTGGATCCCACGTTTCAAGACACAGGCAGATACAATTAAGCGACTCAATGGACATCTGCGGCGGTGGGAGTAGTCTGCCTTCCAGCATATGAATAAATCCTCACATTGTCTGCCCATACCCATAGAGATACATTGTTGCAAATGACAGGTGCACCGCGAGCTGGGAACAGCGATGGTCCCAGACTGGGGGGCTTGCGAGCGGACCGATCAGAACATGGGGCTCTTATCACTGATGCCATTAACATTAGCCAATCCTCAGGGGTCTTCATGTAACAATTTTCATGTATCAAATTGAAGGGACAACCCAAGTATACCACCTGACTGACCCTCAACCACTAACAACGCTCTCTATACGTATGCTATACTAACCCTACCACTCGAGGAACCAATCCAGAGTGGCGATAGGTTTTTTGCTAACTTTCTCAGGTGACGCAAGTAGCGCGTCATACTAAGGTAAAAAGGGCCTGCGAGCCCCACGATTTGGGAGAGAGTGTCAGGACGGACGCGTACGATCCTTGACCCATCCCTGCCGTTTTGTTTAATAAACAGCAGAATCACCTTGCTTCTTGCGTGTGCCTCATACTAATTTTTTGGGATATACAGGAGGAGTTGGGGCCTCCCTGCCCGGAGGTCCGCGGACGGCCCAGCCGACCCCGGGAGAATTTCCCCCCGACAAGTTGGAGGCACTGCTGAGATCTGTTTAAGATCTGCTTTTATTTTATTTTTCCGAGTGCCCTCGTTGTGAGGAGGCCCAGCGGCGCGGCCCCCTCTGCCGCTGCCCCCTTCTGAGGACTACAGGACCATTGCGGAACTGCGAGAAGACCGGACAGCGCAATCCGGATATTGGCCTTCTGGAGCCGGTTGAGAAGTATCCCGCCCGCGGTTGGCGAGTGTCCAGACGTGGTCCAAACGAGGGGAGGTGGCGAGCCGCTTGGAGGGGTGCACGCAGTCGAGCGGCCCCGCATCAAGAGAACTTGGTGAGTATGCCACGCACAACAAGCAATGTGAAATTGTGAGGGAGGGGGGAGGAATTGAATACGGGAGGCGGGAGGTGTTACACAGGTGCGCGGCGAAGGTTTGATAAATTAGTGTTGACGGTGAAGTGAATGGTAGCTGGACAAGTGCGAGAGCAGTCCGCTACGTTACGGAAGAGGAGGGGGCGGAGCACGAAAACATCACGTGCGGCCGCTCGTAGACACTGATTGGCCTAGGTCGCGACCACGTGTAAGGGTGTGTGTGTGTGTGTGCGGTTTCCTACGATTTGGTGATTATTGATCAATGAGTAGATGAGGATCCCTATTGATCGAGCAGGAAACTCGATAGATAGATGACGTTTCCCTGTAGGCAGTAGCTAGCTGGTTGCCTAATACGGAAGATAATTGGCTGGTTAAGCCCTCCTGTCGAGGGGCGTATCACACGCGAGGCGACGCAGCATGCGCAGTACGATATTGTTGATTACCTTGTTCCAGGCGTGACAGGAAGACAGCTGTGGGGTTAACGGGGGTAGATTGCAAGCGTATTTTGAACTTTTAGAAACATGTGAAGAACTTACCAGTAGTTTTGAAGAGATCGGTGACGTCACCAGTAGGGCTTTCATAGGATATCTCGAATACAAGGCATCTTTCTTTCGGAGAGTGGTGGGGAAGAGAATTATGGTGAGGGAGTGGAGAAGGAGATAAAGGGTAACGAGTTGATCGGGGGAAGGTGAAAAGGGGGACGTGGCTGCGCACGGAGAACGCCGGCCACGGCAAGTGAAGAAGGGGGAGGAGGGATAAGAGAAAGTGGGACGGCTGTATAAGAACGTCACACGGGACACGCAGCCGCAGGGGGCTACGTGCGCCTCGGCCACAGGGGGCCGTAAAGGTATTAGGTAAAGGAAGAAAAGAAAGAAAAGAATATACAAATACAAATGCAATATTTTACTATTTGTCCCTAACCGACAATCGCAAGTCCCCAAAATTACGATCTAAGACTGTATAGTGTACACTGTTAGCAAGATAACCACTACCAAATAGGGGAAGGATAACAAGTGAAGCGCTACTATGTCATACGGGACAGGATCGGGAGGGTGGGGGAATACCCTCACTACCCCGCTACAGCACATATGTAAAACACTGTCACCCCATAGGGAGAAACTGATCAAGTATAGCATAGAACGGACATAGAGGACGGACAACAAAATGACGACACCATGGCCGCCTAATGGCAGTTTCGATCCATATACCCAACATTCACTATTAACACATTTGCATAACACATACAAGGGGAAGAAGTTGATACACCACGTGGAGGTGTTTAACTTATGGAGGATGTTCCAAGGGTCCCGACCAGGACCAAACGGAATGTTCATTATGGGGGAAACAGTGGAAGAGGAGAAGATTAAGGAGGAAGGAGAGAATGGGGAAAAAGAGAGTGAAGGCACACAGAACACGGGGAACGGACAAGAGGGAGGAGAGAAGAGTAATAAAATAAACGAAAAGGAAATAAAAAAGGAACAGAGCGACGATATACCCCTAGCGAAGGTAGTGAAAAAGGAGGAAGGGGGGTTATATCCTTTAACAGAACTACGAGACATGGTTCAATTAAGGGCGGCAGAGGGGTACTCAAACCCGGCATACAGCCCGCCACCATATACAGCCACAGGTAGCCACACGGGAAGGGAGCAGACTAGTACGACGGGACCAGCTCGTACGAAAATGCCCACAGGGGAAGGGGGGATTGGCGAAGAGCAGATCGCAGGAATAGGACAGGATGAGTGGGTAGCTGCGCAGGTATTATTAAAATTACGAGGTTCATTAACAGAAGAAGAGGAGGAGGTAGTAAGGAAAATGGACGAGGATAACACCAGGAAGAGTGAAAGGAAAGGGGAAGAGGGGAAAAGAAAGGGGAAGAGCTGTTACGACAAAAGGAAGAGATTTTGGAGGAACGATTAGCAGAATTAAGGGATGAGCAGAATGCACTGATCAAGCAGCTCGAGAGAGAGGAAAGAGAGAGAGCACGGGAAAGGAAAGAAAGCAAGAATGAGTTGGACAAAATGAGGGAACGAACTGAGGAGCAAAAGAGAGAAGCAGAAAGGGTGAAGGCAGTAGCAGAAAGGGTATCCAGAGCAGCACTGCGTGACAAGAAAAGGGAGGAAGAAGAGAAAGAAAAGGAAATGGAAATATGGAAGAGGAGATTACTATCAGAAACGACAAGGAAATACGAAGAAGGGAGGATGATAGAGGGTATATTAGAGCGGGAAAGAGCGAGATGGGAAAGGAAGAAAGAAGAAGAAAGGATGATGGAAAAGATGAGTAGTGAAGTAATGGAGGAATTGAAAAAGAAAAGAGAGGAAATTGGTAGAGGAATAGCAGAGAAAAATGAAGGGGAAAGAGAAGATAGGAGAGGGGAGAGTGAAGTAAGGAGGTATGTATACAGAGACACAGAAGTAGCAACAACATCAGCACAAAGGGGAGCAATTGGCAAAGAAGAAAAGGGAGGAACGGAACTAATAGACTTAAAAACAGTAACGATTAAGGGGAAAAAGACAGATTGGGGGTTGCCATTAATGGATGACTTTTGCAGTGAGGAAGGAGAAGGAATGGAGAAGGAAGGAAGAAACAGTGAAAGGGAAAGCTTAGATAAATTATACATCACCCGGACAAATAGAGAATCACCATGGATCTGCAGGAGAAAGGAAGAACTGGAGGGAAGTGAGGAGGAAGAGCAAGGAATGGCGGAAAGGCAGACACATGCAGCTACACCCTCACCATCCCGTCCAACGTGCTCCACTACCTCACGCTCATTACGTGTAACATGCCCACCTAAACTCGCGCCCTTCCCCCACGAACTGACACCCTATGCAGGCAGGCTTAGAGACCTCCATGGACGCAGGCAGGGAGAACGAATACACACGCCCACATTAAATAAAGGAAATGATAAAAGAAGGGGAAGAGATGAAGGAGAAACAGTTACGAACAGGGGAAATATGGACCCCATTGACGATGTAGAAGACAGGGAAGATGAGGAGGGATGCACGGATTTGATTTTGTGGAACCCAGGGGGCCAAACAGGACACGACTTAATGCCACTTCTGGAGAGGGGAGGGGTTAGACCACAATACGTCCCTTGGAAGCATGCAGACAAGGAAAATATAAAGTGTGGGCTCCCATCATTAAGTGGAGGTGCGGGAAAATGGATATATGAAATGGAAACACATACCGCAGGACAGAAACTGGCAGTGGGGGATGTAAAGGGCCTTCTAATATCAATATTGGGGGATGCAGCAGATGACATCTGGAAGAGAGCAGGCTTCCCCGGGGTCACAATAACAAACACATCA
Source organism: Ambystoma mexicanum (assembly GCF_040938575.1). Taxonomy (NCBI): domain Eukaryota; kingdom Metazoa; phylum Chordata; class Amphibia; order Caudata; family Ambystomatidae; genus Ambystoma; species Ambystoma mexicanum. The sequence goes on from NC_090934.1 coordinate 145,669,460, forward strand.
CACGATGGGGCACCATTCGCAAACTGCAGACATGCATTATGGCAAGCGCTGAGGGTACAGTACCCAGACACATCAGACATAGGAGCAATTATCTCACGCAAGATGCTTGAGAATGAAGATCCTGTTGATTATATCCAGGAAATTCAAGAGAAGTGGCGTATGGAAACTAGAGAACAATGGGACAAAACACCAGCAATATTTTATCATATACTAATACAAGGGCTCCCAGAAGCAGTTCAGAAACAACTGAAGAAAGTAGTGGGGATGGAAGCAAAAGCATGGCCAGAAATACAACTGACGATAGTGCATCATTGTAGGACATGGCAAGAAAAGATGAAACAAAAGGAAGAGGATAGAAAAACGGAAGAGGCTAAATTGGTACAGAAAAAGCTTACTAAATACACGATGGAAGGTGCACTAATAACTACACCTGCAACAATGACTCAAAACCCCACACAAGTAGTGGCTGCACAAGATCCCTCCCAAATACAATCATCACAGATTGTAGCACAACAGCTGCCACCACCCCAACCATACTCGACTAACATGGAAGAGGATACTTAACGCCAGGAGCTGGATATTATAATTACAACAGGGGAAGGGGAGGAATGATGAGGGGGAGGGGATACAGCTATAACACACAACAGCAAGGGGGAGGATTCAGAAATGTCTACCCCACCGGGCAACCAGTATACCAGGACAATTCAGGAAGCTTCCCATGGCAGAACAGGGAACCACCGGTATGTTGGATTTGTGGATTAGTAGGGCACATGTCACGCACATGTAGAGTGAGACCAGGCACACCATCATGGGGAGAACAGGGACAACAAGGGCCTACACAGGAACAGCAGGGCATCCAGCAACAGCAGGCATTGCAACCAGGAAATGGGCAGCAACAACTAGTAACACAACAACAGCCACAGACATATTCACTGCCACAACAACAGGTAGCGATAACACAACAACCCCAAGTGCAGCAAGTACAGCAACCTGCCCAAATTCAAGACCATAACATAACCTCTACCAATACACAACTACAGCAAACACAACTGGGACACAACCCTTACACAGGAAGTGGTCAATCATTATACCCAGAATAGGACAGCCCACAGACGGCCTTGGTGTGTCCCATCCTGTCGGTAACACCCAATAGTGCGGAGGAACCACGCATAGAGGTAACGATAGGTGACAAAAAATTATCATTCCTTGTTGACACAGGGGCGACGCGGTCTTGCATAAGGGAAGGTAAATTTAAGATGTCAGGTGAAGCCATGAACACCCAAGGATTCTCCGGGGCTAGGGGGTTGGTTCCCTTTACTGATAACATTCCCTTGTCCATAGGGGATTATGACATGTCAGTCCCGCTTTTATATTCTAGGGCCTCACCAGTAAACATACTGGGGAGAGACATAATGAGCAGGTTGAATATGACGATCTCCTTTACGGAGGACGACATAATTTGCTCCACTCCAGGAATAAACATGCTCACTGCACGACAAATTATGCAAGCATACTGTGGACAGACAGTAATTAGGGCTGAGCCAGTAGATGGTGAACTGTTCCAGTACGGGACAGACATGGCATTTGCATGGATGCCAGGAATAGAAGGAAAGATCTGGAGGAGGCCGGCAGCCTATTTGTTTAGACCAGAAACACCAGCCAATGAACCAGAAGGAAAGATGATTTCAGTGAACATAGAGAGCATTATAGCAACTGCTGATTATATCGCAGTACATGCCCAAGACAGAGAAGGAAGAGCATGGAGGGCAGTGATAGCCCTAGCAGAGGGATGCAGGCTCACCCAGGTGTCAGACGAGGAGCTCTTCTCAGAAGAAAAGGAAGAAGGTGAAATGGTATTCATGATGAGTGTAGAAATATGGCTAAGAGTGACATACAAACAAGTGGCACAGAAAATTGCAATGGCACTTGAAGCACCCACATCCACCCCAGTTCCCTTCTTTGAGGAGGATATGGCAAAGGTACCAACATCATTATGGACTACTAGTCCCTATGACGTGGGATGCATAAAAAGTATAGGGGGAGTAAGAATAAAATTGAAAAAAGGTGCAATACTCCCCAGAGTGAAGCAGTACCCACTATCAAAAGAGGCAGATGAGGGCATATATGAAACAATAACGGCCCTTATAAATAATGGCATATTGGTACCATCAGAATCCCCATGCAACACAGCTGTATACCCAGTGCGCAAGACCCAGTGGGTCTTGGCGCTTCATACAGGACCTCAGGCCCTTGAACAACATAGTGGAAGCAGAATACCCCATAGCAGCAAACCTGGCCACAATATTGTGTGGCATTCCAGCAGAGGCATCACGATTTACAGTGATAGACCTCAAAAATGCTTTTTTCTCAATACCCCTGCACCCAGACTCACAAGATCTAACAAGCTTCACGTACAGAAACACAAAATTGAAACACACCAGATTGCCACAAGGGTACTGCGAGTCACCCTCAATTTTCAACAGAGTAATACAGATGGACTTGGGTAACATTGAAGTGGAAAGTACAGTGTTGCAGTATGTTGATGACATAATAATTTGCAGAACAAGCGAAAAAAGATGCAGAGAGGACTCATTGAAGATGCTGACAATATTGGCTGAAAAGGGTTACAAAGTAGACAAAGAAAAGTTACAGTACTGTCAGGAACAGGTACTTTACATTGGTCAGCTCATATCACAATACGGAAGAAAGATTGTACCACAAAGAGCACAGGCGATTTCAAAAACACCTTTGCCCCAAACAGTGAGGGAACTGCAGCGGTTCCTGGTACTGTGCAACTATTGTAGAGCATGGGTATTTGACTACAGCTCATACATAGGACCCCTACTTGAGGCATTAAAAGAAGCTAACAAAGGGGAGAAAAAATTGGGGTGGACAATGGAAATGAAAGAGGCCTTTGATGAACTGAAAGATGCAATATCAACTGCTCCGGTACTGGCCACCCCAGATTATGAACGACAATTCTTCATATTTTCACATTGCGACTCAGCAGTAATGAAAGCAGTGCTGGCTCAAAAAACAAGCATGGGTTACAAACCAGTAGCGTTTTACAGTGGCCACTTGGATCCTGTGATGTTAGGACATTTCCCTTGCGAACAAGGTCTCGCCGCAGCTGCCTTTGCGGTAGAGAAAGCATCATCAATAACAATGGGGTGCCCAACCACACTATTTGTGGAACATGCACTATTTGCAATATTGAACAAGCCCAAGTCCACACTAACCACGCAGAGGGCGTCAGGTTATGAGATCATCTTATCTAGACCAGAATTATCAATTGTTAGATGCAGCACAGTTAATCCTGCAAGGTTTATAGCAGTAGTAATTGAGGAAGGATACTATGCACATGATTGTACACAGACTACCGAAATGTACTCATGTACTAGAACAGTTGAAGAGGACGCACTAGATGGAGGAGAGCTCTTGTTCATTGATGGGTCATCAACAATAGACCAAAGTAATGGGATAAGGAGAACTGGGGTGGCAGTGGTAAAAATGACAGAGAAACCGGTGTGTGTGGCGGTGAAATGCGTACAATTACCACAGCATTACTCTGCTCAAGCAGCAGAACTGGTTGCACTGATCTTGGCATTGAAGGAAAGCTTTGACAAAAGAATGACTATATATTCTGACAGCGCATATGTCACGTCTACTGTCCACTCAGGATTGTCCAAATGGAGGAGAAGAGGGTTCAGGAGAGCTGACGGCACCCCTGTAAAACATGCTCTCTTATTAGCTGAACTAATTGAAGTAATAAATGACCCCCAAGAATTAGCTTTGGTCAAATGTACCGCACACACTAATGGAGAAGATCATATCTCAAAAGGAAATGCAGCAGCAGACGCACATGCGAAGTATGCTGCATATTTTGGTGAGATATGGAACCCCCCAGAGTTTGAGAGAGGGAGAGGGAGGGGGATAGCTAAAGAGATGTTGATGAGAGAAGGGTACACCCATCTCCCAGCCACACAGATAATGGAGCTACAAGCGGCTGCACCAATGGCAGAAAAAGAAATATGGGTAAAAAGAGGATGTACAATGTCACCAACTGACGCACTATGGCGCCAGGGTAACACTGGAAAGATGGTAATGCCATTGGTGCTATTGAATACCGCCCTGAGCCAACTCCATCACCCAGCCCACACAGGCAAGGAAGTTATTGCGGCACGAATTGGGGAAGATTGGTTCTGTCCCGAGTTAAATTCCCATGTGACAAATTTTATCAGCAATTGTCTCACATGTCAACAGTTTACGGCTGGTCACACGCTGAAGTTGATAAAAGGTACTATACCCCGGCCAGAGGGACCCTTCCTGCACATCCATATTGACTATGTTGATATGATCAACGTATGTCAAGGAAATAGGTATATGATTGTAGTAGTATGCCCATTCTCCAGGTGGATTGAGGCAGGACCCTGCTCACACCCAGATGCATTCAGAGCAGCCCAATTTCTAGTGAGGGAGGTTTTCCCCAGGTGGGGAGTGTGCGAGGTACTGCGGTCAGATAATGGCCCGCATTTCGCTAATGAAATGTTCCAGCACATCACATCCTTACTGAACATCAAGCATAAATTTGCATGTGCATATCACCCACAGGCCAACGGTGTATGCGAACGCCTGAATGGCCTACTGAAGGAGGCAATTGCAAAGATACAGCAAACAACAAAGAAGAGTTGGTTGTATTGCCTTCCGTTAGCTCTATTTGAGCTGAGGAATAGACCAGGCTCTGACCACCACCTCACTCCTCACGAGGTGGTGACCGGACGTCAAATGCGCCTTCCTCTAACGCCAACATCAAGAGCATTCACAGAGTATGAAAACACTGCAACTGTTCTTGGTGATGAAATGTACCAATATGTGTCTTCTTTGATTACTAGTGTAGTGTTTGTGTCTCAACAGCTCGAGCGCATGCGGGGCGGGTCTAAGAGTGATCAACAAGAAGACGCGGATAAAGAATTGGAAAAGGACAAACTGTGCAAAATTGCTAAAGGTGACCACGTGCTACTCTGCAATTTCAACAGAAAGTGGAACAGCCCACGCTTCACTGGCCCCCACCTGGTAGAGGAGGTATCTACGAGAGCAGTAAAGTTACAGGACAAACGTGCTTGGAATCACCTACACGACGTAAAGATCTGCAAACTCCAGACCCGCCCTAGCGTCACCGATAGGGCCATTGGAAGAACAGCAACAGCGTCACCCACGGAGGAAGAGACTTCTACCACAGCGGACGACCTAAGTGTCTCCATACCCTGCCACCCCCCAGATTCCCCAGAGACAACTACTAAAATAGAAAAGGGTAATTCCCATACCGCCCACCCCGTGGTCACACGATCAAAGAGTAAAGAGACTTCCGCCAGTTGAGCCCCAAACCCTCTGCCCATCGACTCCCTACCCACTGCAGTAATCACCCAACTGAAGGACATTGTCTTGCACATATACACATGTAAACACTTGAATGTTCTCTTTTTTCTTTTTTCTCACATGCAGGTACCGCATATTATTGTACTGCTAAGAAAACTGATAACTAACAAAGTTCATTGCCCAGGAGTAGATGCTACCCTCAGATGATAACTACCCTGAAGAGCTATCACACCAATTTGTCTATCACATAAAAAGGCCAAAGTACCTGAAAAGAAGGAGGGTACGTGTCTACTACACAGCATTTCTCTTGGCCATAGAACAATCAATGCCCCATCTTCACCAACACTTGCCTGCCCTAAGAGATAGATCGCTAAGATTGGCGTGGGAACAGCTCTTCACCTGGGCACTGAATGACTACTTGATAGGGAGAGCTTGAAAACAACAACTAACACTAATAACAAGCATATTGAGAATTTTCAGGTGGGCAACTTTAACGTCGCAAGAATAAGCTGCCGGACTGCAGCAAGGTAAGAGCAAAATGCCAGTGAGACTAGCCTCTGTATTAAAGATGATAGGGATTTTGATGATCACCGGGTTTTTGGCTGCCTCTGTATGGCAGAAAAGTTATGCTATCAATATTTTGGCTGTACCCAAACCTAATATACCCCCACCCACGGCTGAAACAGGTGTTACGTCAGGTGGTACTAGCAAAATTCCACACAAGGGAAATAGAATTAAACGCAGCACATACTCAGATAATAAAGGTATTGACAACTACATACAAGATTCAGCACACGTCTCGAACAACATGTGGTACCAACACATGACCCAAATAGGTAAGCAGACAACAGAACACAGCTGCTACGTCTGCTCATTGATCCCATACGCCATGAGCGCTTCTCAAACTTTCGTTGCCACGGAAATAGATGAAAAGACAGCACGATGTATAGTATACTTGCCACTGTTCCAAACGAAAGGGAGATTTCAAGGGACGGTGGTGCACCTGGTATGGAAAACGCGAGACACATATCCATACGAAAACAACTTCCTCAAGACTTATTTGAGTTACCACAAGACCAGTTTGCATGATGAAGCATTCAGATACATGACAAGTGGCCCTGAAAAAGGAGAAACAAAGAAAGTAACACTACAATACCTGCCATGTGATTGGTACACCACTGAATTTCCTGGTAAACAAGGATGTTGGGAAAGACCACTGGTAATAATAACAGGGAAGGTGTACCTGGACAACAAATGGGACACAGGAGTGGTTGGCAGGAACATGGTAACGAGAGAAAATATTACAACTATTGCTGAACACAATGACAGATGTTGGATGACTTGGGTAAAGTACGTACCCATGCTAACGTGGATAGAAAAGGATGAAGACCCAATAACAATACTGCCGCTGTCTGCACCTAAGGTATGCTACCTACATAGAGGAGAAGTGGACGTGGGATACAACACCAACTGTGTAAGTGTGATGGAGTTACCTGAGGGGGGAGCAGGAACAGCAGTATTAATGGACCATTACTGGGCCTGTGGAGACAAGGCATACCACACACTGCCCCCTCTGTGGAATGGTGTTTGCACAATGGTACACGTTAATGTACCATCACTAGTGGTGCCCCAGAAACATGTGAATGTGGCAAACTTCCCTAAAATGGATGAAGGAAACAAGAGGAAGAAGAGATCTGTACCATCTCAGAAGAGGCCAGAGAGCCAAAACAACAGCAACAACACTGTCCTGAATAGAAAGAAAAGACAAGGAGAACCTCTGACAGGAAATTACCTATGGGGATGGTCGGAAACAGCACTCACTTCAATCCCACCAGAACACAGACTATTCAGCAGAGCAGCAATGTTCTTCTCCTCAATAATACATCCGAGACTACAAGCTTACGCAAACACAAAATGACTCCAGATAACTCGTTGGGAACTAATGATGACAATTAATTCTACAGTAAATGGATTTAACACAATAAAAGAGGAACTGCGAGCAGTGAGGATGGTAGCACTACAGAACAGATATGTACTGGACCTCCTCACAGCAATGGAAGGAGGAGTTTGCGCAAAGATAGGACAATCATGCTGCACATTCATTCCTGCTAACGATGCTGACAATGGTACACTGACAGAAGCAGTATCACAACTAGCCCAGATGCACTCCAAAATGATGGATGAAAGTAAAGGAGTGAAGAAGGATGACAGCTGGTTTTCACTATTATGGTCATGGATGCCATCTTGGCTGTCGGACGGACTGAAGATTATAGTTGGATGCATAATACTGGCTGGAGCTACACTGATCCTAATTAGATTTTGGAAGGCCCGGAAGGCACGCACCACAGATGAAATGATCGAGATGGTTGGTATGCACCCCTTGATGCCGGCAGATGATGGCCAGCACACAGGCACAATAATAAAGGAGAGAGAAAAACTGCGCAAACAGATCATCACCAACCACCTGGACCCACCATCTGTGAAGCTCGAAAACCCAAGAAACCCAAGGAGCTACATAGGGAAATGGGTATACTGCACACCTGGAGGAACCTGTGTATATATGTATTGGTCATTTGAAGACCATGTCAACCACTATGGACATTTGGGAGGAGTAACTAAAATATGGAGAGTGAGAGGAGATAAGGAAAAGGATATGTTTGTGGTCGACAAGTCGACCAGAGGGGGGACTGAAGTGGGAGAATGGAACAAAAGGCTCCCACCAATCCCCTCACACTCCAGGCCTAGAGGATCGCGGCCCAGACACCCGCCACGAGAGGAGTTTGCCCATCTACCAGACGACCAAATACCCTGGTACAGGAACATACGGATGTGCCCACCAGCCTGCCCTGCCCATGCCGACACCTGCGGCATGGATGAACTCGACTGAACCATTCAACAGTAAATGAACACATCGTTAGAGATGCCATGACGACCTAGCCAACGGTCAGCACACCCGTACAAACATGCACACTGGACACTCCCACACCAATCCACACGAAGAACATATTCAGTGCTATGACGTAGGTGACGGACACACCCACTGACGCGCATCTTTATTATTTTTCACATAGGTTTTACAAAATGCAGAAACGTAAGACGCACAATGAACTCATCTAAAATGCTTGCTCACGCTTTTCCTAAACCCATGCATTGCAATGAGAAATATAACGAAGACATGATACTGGGGATAAAGCAATATGATACCATAACCTAAAGCGCCGTGCATCAAACGCCTCCACCTATGCACCAGGCCCAAGTAGGCCGCAAGCAAGAGCTTCCATGAACATTGAACGAGCAAGAGTACAGTTGCTGACCCTGCAGAACGAGCCCAGCGAGAACAGACAGTCAAGGGCACAATGTTTCAAACTCGCATGCCGCAAGCCGACGCCAAGGTCACACCTGCAAATTAAGCCAGGCACACAGTGGAAAATGCAATATTAAATGTGCAGAATTCTGCCTCAACCACGGTCTCTCCTCACGTGACCAAGCCGAACCTGACAGGGTGCCAGGCCCAGGAGGAGGGAGGCGCCTGGATCCCACGTTTCAAGACACAGGCAGATACAATTAAGCGACTCAATGGACATCTGCGGCGGTGGGAGTAGTCTGCCTTCCAGCATATGAATAAATCCTCACATTGTCTGCCCATACCCATAGAGATACATTGTTGCAAATGACAGGTGCACCGCGAGCTGGGAACAGCGATGGTCCCAGACTGGGGGGCTCGCGAGCGGACCAATCAGAACATGGGGCTCTTATCACTGACGCCATTAACATTAGCCAATCCTCAGGGGTCTTCATGTAACAATTTTCATGTATCAAATTGAAGGGACAATCCAAGTATACCACCTGACTGACCCTCAACCACTAACAACGCTCTCTATACGTATGCTATACTAACCCTACAACTCGAGGAACCAATCCAGAGTGGCGATAGGTTTTTTGCTAACTTTCTCAGGTGACGCAAGTAGCGCGTCATACTAAGGTAAAAAGGGCCTGCGAGCCCCACGATTTGAGAGAGAGTGTCAGGACGGACGCGTACGATCCTTGAACCATCCCTGCTGTTTTGTTTAATAAACAGCAGAATCACCTTGCTTCTTGCATGTGCCTCATACTCATTTTTTGGGATATACGGGAGGAGTTGGGGCCTCCCTGCCCGGAGGTCCGTGGACGGCCCAGCCGACCCCGGGAGAATTTCCCCCCGACAGTATGGTTAAGTTGCACTAATAAAAACACATGAAATTCAATGAGAAAACTTTGTTAAAGGGACGTTATTGGTAAGTTGCACTAATAAAAACCCATGAAATTCAATGAAAAAACTTTGTTACAGGAACATTATGGTTAAGTTGCACTAATAAAAAATCTATGAATTTCAATAAAAAACTTTGTTAAAGGGACGTTATGGTTACAAGTAAAACCCCCTAGAAATTCGCCAGTTATGGTAAGCCAAGCAACCATAACTCACACCAGCACCTTGCACTGCTAAGACAAATACCCAATACATGAAAGATGACAAGATGTTATAAAACAGACATAGAAAGTGTCACGGTCACAGAGAATGGCAAGAGAGAGGGAGCCAGACACGCTAGGAGATCTGTTTGTAAAAGCATTTTAATGGCAGACAATGTCCGTGGAGGAAGTGCAGCCAGCTATGCGTTTTGTTCAAAACAAAGGGGGGTCTGGGAATCTCTCTACCAGCACGAACACAGCCCAATGACCTGTTCTTGGGTGAATAACCCCTGGGAGAGACTCTACCAAGTCTTTAGCTCACTGTCCCTTTCACAGAGAAGAAATGTCCCCGCATATCAGCCTTTGTCCTGCCCAGGGGCAGTCCAGCGCCGAAATGCTTGGCAATTCTCCCCTGAACAAGAGTACCATCAGTAACCCCATACACGTGTTTCAGCCTTGTTGGGCATCATCAGTGAGGTGAAACTGTTGCCTCTCTAAGAACAGTGAGCAAGGGGTCCACGTCTGGATCGCCCTGTTAACTTAGAGTGAAACCCAAAGTTAATTTATTCAAAACAAAGAGGGGTCTGGGAATCTCTCCACCAGCACGAACACAGCCCAATGACCTGTTCTTGGGTGAATAACCCCTGGGAGAGACTCTACCAAGTCTTTAGCTCACTGTCCCTTTCACAGAGAAGACATTTTTCGTGCTGGTAGAGAGATTCCCAGACCCCGCTTTGTTTAGCTATGCGTTTTGTGCCCCAACAGGCACTTGTTCACACTGAAAACTGCTCCAGTGAAAGGTGAATAAATACAAAGGGGCTGATTCATGGAAGTGTTTTATAATGGTAAAATGCCATAGGAAAACGTTCTGTGAATGAGGCCCAAAGTGACCACCACTCTATGATTCACAAAATAATACAAAGGTCATGGTAAGAAGGTCCGCCATTATGTTTTAATACCAAAATTAACAAGTGCAATAAATACAATATTGCTGGACATCCCATAGATACTCATTGTGCATACACAATGAGCATTCACTCTAGGATGAAATCATGGAACATCACATTAGTAAAAGCATAAAGTAAAACCATGGAGTATATATCACATATAAATAGACAATTGTTACCATCCTTGGTTGACACTTAAATGTTCCTGAATGTTCCAAGGCTCAAAAGATTCATATCTTCACACCACCCTCCCTTTGTCCCTTCTTCCCTTTAGGGTGCTGCTAAGCGACTGTTCTCAAGGTTGGCGCCATCATTTCTATCATTTGATCCCAATCAAGCCCTCTACACTAATTGTGGTTTCTAGACCATGCAGGTTTACATACACTCTGGGCCTCATTAAGAGTTTGGAGGTAGCCATTAGCGCCATGAGTGCCTCCAAACCCGTGTCCGGGTCCGGGTATTCGGAATGGGGACTTACCGGGTCATTCCAACCTTGGAGGACCCGGCAAATCCCCATTTTGAAAACCATTCCCATTCCCATTCAAGCCCCCATAGGGCTCAATGGGAATGGGGAAGGAGCTAATAACGGGCCTGCAAATAGCAGCCCCGTTATTAGCTCCCTGGTCCCTTAGCAGCTCCAGCCGGCCTTAGTGGGACCTCGGAATGCGGCGGTAGCCGTTAACCCCCTACCGCCGTACTCGTAATGAGGCTCTCCATGTTGATTGTATAATTTCCAAATCCTGAACATTTTACCCCTTTTCTTTCCTATTCATTGGGAATGTGGGTACTGTGAGGAGGCAGACACTTGAGACAGACACACACATGTATAGTTTTCTGACAATTTGCCATTTTATTAAATTTTATTTAAATAAAAAGAGGTGAGACAAACACCTATCTTTCTATAGTCTAACATGTATATCCCTGCCTAACAAACTAAGGCTAAAGAAAAATGAGCTAATGTCTAAAAGTATTTGACCCTCACACATATATACATAAACAATTATACCATTGTTTGGCTGTTTTAAACTCCAAGAAATAACATGTGCATTCAAACTCATGAGTCATACAAATTCAAACTCAAAAGTTATAAACATGAATCCTCGTGACCAGGGTTGGATTCCCTTCCTCTGGACCAATTCAGGTTTATCTGGAACAAAGTTCATTTTCAAGAACATTTTGTGCAATAACAAATCCCCATTTAATGTAGGCTACACAAGACTTCTCCCATCCAATGTATCCTATCCCTTGGTAAAGTGACTAGCTTGCTTCCAAAGGCTTATACACAATTCAAAGTAATTGTTAATGTTTCCACAACCCCCTGTTTGATGAACCACAAAGTCTTTTTCTCCAAACATAAATTCAGAAATGAAAGGTTAGCACATCATACTTCTTATTTATAAGAACCACTTTAGCCCAGATGGCTCATTCAAAGGAAATACTTTAATCAGGATGGTTTCAACAATCACTTTCTGAAATTTAGCAGTGTATCAAGACAATATGATGGGGGTCAACATTTCTTTTCCACCACAACCTTTTTACCACAATCACAGTACTTGAAAACACTTCTCCTTCCTTGTCCACTTGCCTGTCAGGGATAACTATTATTGTTCGCTTTCCTGCTTTACTCGCCTGCCAGGATACAACTCCTACTACAACAATTGCTAATCTGTGGTAAGGTGTGTTCCAAACTCTCCACACTAGATTTATCAATGGGGAAATTTGAACCAACAGCTGCCTCTCTGGTTAGTTGTTGGACTTCTAATGCAATTAGCTTAAAACATTTTCCAAATGAATGCTTCATACAAAGGATATTGATTCTGTTGTTGGTCTGTTTGCCCTAGGCAATGCAGTTTATATTTCTCTCCCCCTTGATCCCTTTTACAAGGAGGGCTTTGCTCCTGCAACCTTTGATTTCTAGATGTAAAACCTTTTGGCTGCTGACAATGCAGGTTATAATGATCTCTCCCTGGTCATCTTTTTTTTAGTCTAGTTGCACCCGTATTGCTGCATTTCACTATTCTTAGGCTTTGGCAATGTGGGTTACAATGTCCCCCTATTTGAAATCCCTCCTTAGAGGAGTTGTGTCCACTTTGCTTTATTATCACTATTCTTTGGCTTTGGCAATGCAGATCACAATGTTCCCCTTTTCTGAACCCCTCTTTGGGAGAGTTGCACCCATTTTGACTAAATTCAATTGTTTGGTATTCAAAATAGTTATTATTAGCCTGCGGTCTCCTTAGGAACATCCTGGGGCCACCTGCTTCAGGCCATCTCACTGGTATGCCTTTGCGTCTCCTTCTGACTCGCTGATAGTGCTGCTTTGCTCTTTGGGATGTTTCCTGCTTCTGACAGCTCTTGTCGGTTGGCCGCCACTCGCGCTGACCTTCAATGTGACTTCTGCAGCTTGGTGTTCTCTTCTGTGTACATCCAATACAGGAGCAGTTCACGGCGTGTAGAGAGCTACTCTCTCTCATGGTGTGACTTGCTTCGATACTGCTTCCCGCTGTGCGGCCTCTGCTTAGCCAAGGAGTACTGACCTTTGCCTCATGTTCTACACAGCATCCCACTGCTGCCACAATGGCAAAATCAGCTTCTGCTTCACACTGCTGATTCTTCCTTTCATGCACCTGAAAGGCCCTTAAATGTTTAAAGGTCCAGTTTAGGTGTTGGTCATTACAACAACTAGATGACTCATAACAGTGTACTAACTCTGGACCCCTCTTCCTCGTCTCAGTACTTTGTGCATTATGGGACTTGAAGTCCATACAGTTCTTGTTTGTTCTTTCATCAATTATTACAATCTGACTTGGTGATTGGAAGGATTTATACTTAAGAGAGGATTTTAAAGATGTTTATGTGTTTTCCTTGGATCTGAGATCTAAACATAACGTACAATAATAACTACTGGAATTTGAAATATATTAACTTCCTGACACCCCTGTGTACCATTTTCATGTTTGTTAAAAGGGTCTTCATACTTGGCATGTTGGGTAATTCTGGGATAGGGAGTCTCACAGTGACAACATGCTATTAGATATTAAGCCATTAGGGACATCTCATCCTCCGAAAATGATGAATACCGCGTCCCTCCTAACAGTGTCACAACTTTACCTTGCCAGCCATCGACTCCCATGTGATCTTCCCTCCTTACACCACTGCCAGGGTTAGGGTAAGGTAGCGACTGCCTTCCCCAGGCCACATGGGTGGAGACTTTAGGCTGTTCTTTAGTGATTCCTCTGCTGGATTCATCACAATAGTCTATGTGCAGATGCAAGCTTACTCCTGGCATGGAACCCGTGATTCAACTCTCTAAAAAGTTATCTGCAGTCTCCTGCAAATCTGCCAGTGAGATTCCAGTCGTTTTAAGGGATTTTATCTTCCAGCCTGAAACTGCCCAGATTTCCTTTCAGAGCCATAAATCTGCCAGTAGGGTTGGGAGTATTTTGGGCAGGATCTGGCTGAACCTTGGGAAAAAAATAAATCATATACAAAATAACAGGAAGAGAGAGAACGTTTGGGGGAATGGAGGGTGTAGTGAAGCTGGGTTTGGGGTTAGCAAGAGGAAATGGTCTCCTGTACACCTGAGAATATTATCTAAGTAGGACAGCACATTCAACTGTGCTGAAAGATATCTCGGTAGATAAATGCACCTACTGCATAGTTTTATATGTAACCTACAGGTCCCAGGCTTAAATCTGGGTGATAAGAAGTCCACATTTCATACTTCTGAAGTTCATCAATTAGTAAAACTGAAGTGGGGAATTGTAAGATTGCATGTCAGATCAGACCCCAGTCACATGCCAGGCAGGCCTCGGTCTGTTTTTGATAATTCAGAGGTTAAGTCTTATCGAGCTTTGAAATATTAGAATATAGGGAATTCATAACCGACATGGACCTATTAAAGGCATGGTCTAGTAAACATTTTTATTGTCCCTACGGGTCGGCCATGTTTTTTTAAGCCTAAGTGGCTCGATTTTAGAAAACTTTCCTATGGACCTTACCCGAGTTTTCGTCCATTAAACGCACGCGAAAACAAGCACCAGGGAGCCGCCATTTTCTGATAATCCTATCTTTTCCCCGATCACCCTGGCTGACCTGCTTTTGCAGCAGTAAATCAATTCCCCCGCCCCTGAGCCTGTCATCAGCAGACTCGTACCGCCCATTTCCCAACGCCAAAGCACGACTCGTGTCAACATTCGCTGCGCTTCAGCTAATGTTGTGTCGCCATGGAAATGGCAGGACGCCTCTCTCCTCAATAAGTATAAACAGACCGTTTCACAACACACAGCAGCCGATTTTTGATTCCATTCCTCTCTCTGTGTTACTTTGAGTATTCTGTGACTCGTTTCAGTGCTCTGGTCAGCTACCTTCGCCGCTTGTAGCCCGTGTGAACAGATACCAGTACCACCGCTATAAATTATTTTAGTTTGTTTAACACACAATGGGCCTCATTACGACCCTGGCGGAATTTTTCCGCCGGTGGCGGACTTTACCGCCATGGCGCAAAGTCCCTTTACGCCATGGCGGATGGCGGATTTACCGCCCCATTCCGAGTGGAGTGGAGCGGTAAATCCGCCAATCCCCATTCTGCCCTTCCCCATTCCCATTCTGTCCCATAGGACATAATGGGAGTGGGGAAGGCGTTAATTACGCCACCGTAAATTACGGTGGCGTAATTAACGCGAGGGTCCCTTACCGCCATGGTTGGGTCCCTTACCGCCATGGTTTCCTCCGCCTGCGAAAAGCAGGCGGAAATCGGCCATGGCGGTAACGGAACTCGTAATTGGCGGTAAGGGGTTGGCGCAGCTAACGCTGGCGTTAACCCCTTACCGCCAGGGTCGTAATGAGGCCCAATGGCTACAATAATGCCCTACATGTACGAGCCCGAGTATACCGAGGAGGAACTACTGGAAAGGGAAGCACGCGAAAACGATGGGGATTCGGACAGCAGTTGGCAGGACGAATCAACAGATGAAGAGCCTGGGCCTAGTCGAATAGACGGCGTCTCCACCTGGTGCACATGCAATCGGTGCGAGCTAATGCCACTGAGGACGAGAACTGCTGCTGCCGAGAAAACTCGGGATGCCTGGCCTACATTTCAGAAGGCGAGCCACGACCGCAATGCATCACCGAGCTGCCCGACTTCAGGGCAGCCTGCCTCACATGGGCCGTGTTGAGAATAATGATGGTGCTTATGCACGAACTTCGAGCAACTGTTCGTCCTCGTAATCCGAGTAACGAGTAAGTATACTCTGCTTGTCATGCCACTCCTATTTCATGGTCTTCTACTATATCCAAAATTACATCTACATATCATTGTAACGCATGTAAGTCGTTGAATAGTGTGCATTGTCTAGATAGCATTTGTCCGTGTAAAATGCCATTAGTTACAAGAATTGTCATTGACAACAAACGTTTATTAAACTTATCTTGGTAATTTAAAAACAGTTTGTTTCATTCCTTTTCACAGGTGGTACAGGCTGGTGGCCTATCGTTCCTTTACATGGTGGCTTCACGGGAGGCTTGGACACCGCGTTCGAAGAGTGATACCCGCCTGTGCCGTTCGTGCCATTAGAGAAACGTTCCTGAGTGACAGCGGTCAGTACAGGGGATTTTCTCTCGCTGTGCTGCAACCTGACCTGTATAATCTTTAAAGTCTTGTATTTTTGTGTCATGAAAATAAGATACAAAATAAAACACCACATATATTCTAACAATGGTTGTCTCGATTTTTTAAATGAATCAAGTGTCTCTCCATTCAAAGATGGACGTCAGACATCTGTGCTCCGAATGGGTGAAGGTCTGGTTGCTGTGAAGCAGGGTGGTCACTATCTATCTAAGCTAACATAACATATTCTCGATAATGCATGCACTAAAACACACTTGTTCATATGTCTCTATAAAAGTCACACATATATCTATACTAACATTTACCATTGGATTATACAGTCTTGACCACTATAATACACCGGTTGAAGTGTGGGTCTGTGCTCACAAGAATCTCCGGTATGTGGCATTTGTTATTGATAAGCAACGATATACTATCATTGATATAAAGGCGATATACTGTATATTGATATAAAGGCGGTTCGCGCCGGTGGTTGTGCGCTGGCATGGGGGCTGTCAGGGGCGCGAAAGGCCAAGGTGCCAAACTACATGTACACTTCAAAAGGTGTCCCACGCCAAGGGGCCATCGGTCACATGGCCTCCTCAGACCCCGTGTCTCCAGCCAGGCCTCCCCTTGAAGCAGGCCGCCCCCCTGCTTTCCACATAAGTGTGTCTCCATTCAGCAGTCTTCCTGTGCCTTATCTGCACGCCCCAGGGCCATCCATCCCACCCCCCTGTATCAAAGGCGGTTCGCGCCGGTGGATGCGCGCTGGCATGGGGGGCTGTGACGGGCACAAACGGCCAAGGTGCCAAACTGCATGTACACTTCAAAAGGTGTCCCACGCCAAGGGGCCATCGGTCACATGGTCTCCTCAGACCCCGTGTCTCCAGGCAGGCCTCCGCTGAGGCAGGCCGCCCCCCTGCAATACACATAAGTGTGTCTCCATTCAGCAGTCTTCCTGTGCCTTATCTGCACGCCCCAGGGCCATCCATCCCACCCCCCTGTATCAAAGGCGGTTCGCGCCGGTGGATGCGCGCTGGCATGGGGGGCTGTGACGGGCGCAAACGGCCAAGGTGCCAAACTGCATGTACACTTCAAAAGGTGTCCCACGCCAAGGGGCCATCGGTCACATGGCATCCTCAGACCCCGTGTCTCCAGCCAGGCCTCGCCTTGAAGCAGGCCGCCCCCCTGCTATCCACATAAGTGTGTCTCCATTCAGCAGTCTTCCTGTGCCTTATCTGCATGCCCCAGGCCCATCCATCCCACCCCCCTCTATCAAAGGCGGTTCACACCCGGGGTATGAGCGCTGGCATGGGGGGCTGTCAGGGGCCCGAAAGGCCAAGGTGCCAAACTGCATGTACACTTCAAAAGGTGTCCCACGCCAAGGGGCCATCGGTCACATGGCCTCCTCAGACCCCGTGTCTCCAGGCAGGCCTCCCCTTGAAGCAGGCCGCCCCCCTGCTATCCACGTAAGTGTGTCTCCATTCAGCAGTCTTCCTGTGCCTTATCTGCACGCCTCAGGGCCATCCATCCCACTCCCCTGAATCAAAGGCGGTTCGCGCCGGTGGATGCGCGCTGGCATGGGGGGCTGTGACGGGCTCAAATGGCCAAGGTGCCAAACTACATGTACACTTCAAAAGGTGTCCCACGCCAAGGGGCCATCGGTCACATGGTCTACTCAGACCCTGTGTCTCCAGGCAGGCCTCCGCTGAGGCAGGCCGCCCCCCTGCACTACACATAAGTGTGTCTCCATTCAGCAGTCTTCCTGTGCCTTATCTGCACGCCCCAGGCCCATCCATCCCACCCCCTCTATCAAAGGCGGTTAACACCCGGGGATGAGCACTGGCATGGGGGGCTGTCAGGGGCGCGAAAGGCCAAGGTGCCAAACTGCATGTACACTTCAAAAGGTGTCCCACGCCAAGGGGCCATCGGTCACATGGCCTCCTCAGACCCCGTGTCTCCAGCCAGGCCTCCCCTTCAAGCAGGCCACCCCCCTAATACCACGACATACACACGTCATTCATTCACAAACACACCCCAGTTTCTAATACTTTAAAAACCACTCGATATGTCTCATCAGAACATCTTTGTGCTTTGCAAGTCAACTCCTGAACGTGCTACCTGGGAACCACTGAGATTTATGCTAATCTGCTCGTCGTCGTGCTATCCATGAACTTCTGTGACCGCTTCGAGCATACCCATCAGTGCGCTACCGGTGGCCATCCACCTATTCTCCCGCAACATACTGCTCTGCTTGCTGAATCCAACTGTTTGTTGGTCAAGGTAAGGCCATGTATCCTGGTCATATTTCGCAGATTTTTAAATTTCTATCTATTTTCGAGTAGAGTACACAATAGTGCTATGTTCATTGGTCTCATTGGTATTGACTTGAGTTTCCATTGCTATGCTATCAATAGATCTATTTATTTTCATCTGTGTCTATTGTCATTGAATTGCATCCTTCGGGGGTCCAGTCTATAATGTAAGCATGTTTCCTTCTCGTGCAAGACAGAACATCCAAGGGACGAGTCACATGTTCAGATTTCAGTCACATCAATTATACATTTCTGCAACTTATGCAAATACTAAGCAGCACATAATGAACTGGTATAGTTCCTGCGACCAAATCAAACCTTGCATTGATCATTGTATGATTCATTTACTTTTGTATCAAATCTTTACTCTTGAAGATTGCATAATAATGTCGATATTTACTTTTCAGATTTATCAACAATGCCTGCCTGTTAGATTAGCGGTTGCCCTTCGAAGACCCATGCGAAATCTGAAGGAACTACAATGCATGTATTCCCGAAAACTGTTGATCGGATAAGAGAATGGGTCAGACATTGCGGATATCCACTGGATGAGCTGGAAAGTAGAGTCCAACACGTCTTAGAGGACAAGAGGGGTGATTGATACCGCATCTGCAGCCGGCACTTTTCCTTTGACATGTACACAACTTCTTGGGTAACAAAGAAGAATAAACGGCGAACGACACGGAAATTGCGCGAAAACGCTATTCCCACTCTATTCGTCCAAATTCCGCCACCGGTGAGTCAAGTGTCCGGATTTAGCTTTCGGCCTTGCGGTAGTGTGTAGCCGAATGGATTAATTGATATTGTAGGTGTTCTATCCCTTGTAATAATTTCGATATTGATATGAGTGTATAGTTTTTTGAATAATGACATTTATCAATATATTCTTTTTCGATTTCATAACCCACAAACACAATGTATATATATATGGGGACAGGGATCTGTGCTGTATTGAGCATTTTTCAAGTATTCTGTTGGCTTACATGGCTATTTTTTAATATTGACATTTCATTATCAATCATTAATTGACCTTTACAACTTCTTGACTATCCCTTGAATCTGAAGCAAGAACATTCTACATCCTTGACGTGGTCGCAGTTATCAACCACTTCTAGCGCGTATCAGGTAATCTTACTAGGCTAATCCGCTACATACTTGTTTTATGCATGTCAAGTAATAGTTTTATTCTATCGTGTAATTATTTTACCGAATGTTTGGTTACTGCTTTCCAATTGATATACACCTTAGTTATCGTCCACTGGTGTTTGTTTTCAGTTATAATTAGTGTTATCCATACTAATGCAAGTACTGTCTTTCAGGGAGATGCTGAAGCGTCCGCCACATCTACAACATTTCTAGATGTTTTTCAACATCAGGAGGTATGGATACTGACAGCTTCATCGAGCATCATCATCAGAGCTGGAATTCTTGTCGTTTGATTGTTCTACACAATGTTTCATTCGTGGTTAGCCGTTGATATGTACCTGTGCTGTCGTCCCCAGGTGTGTGTTATGTTTTCACAATTGTAATCCTCACTAATGCAAGTACTATGTTTCAGGCAGTTGATGGAGCGTCAACCCCTGCACTTGATGCAGAGCCTGACATTCAAGTATACGAATCGGCGCAACAGCTTTCGGAAGTGCGCACTACATTTGCAACATCCATAGATATTCTTCAGCAGCACGAGGTATGGATAATGACAGCTCCATCATGCGTGATCATATAAGGTGATTCCATTTGCTATACTTACTTCCCTATTAACGCAAGTGCTGTGTTTCAGGGAGACGACGAAGCTTCCACCACAATCACAACATCTCATTTAGATGATGTA
Source organism: Ambystoma mexicanum (assembly GCF_040938575.1). Taxonomy (NCBI): domain Eukaryota; kingdom Metazoa; phylum Chordata; class Amphibia; order Caudata; family Ambystomatidae; genus Ambystoma; species Ambystoma mexicanum. The sequence goes on from NC_090934.1 coordinate 145,689,983, forward strand.
GATGTAAAGGAATCGTTGAAATAAGTCGATGAAATGTGATCATATTTGGATTTTCCTTGATTCTTTTGGACAATGCATCTTTCGCGGTTATCTCTTTATATGTACCTGTGCGTTCGACCCCAAGTGTGTGTTATGTTTCCAATATTGAAAACCATACTAATGCAAGTACTGTGTTTCAGGGAGATGCGGATGCCTCCTCTCCAATACAACCATTCATGGCAGTCCATGCAGAGCCAGAGGTATGGATACTGACAGTTCCATCGAAATAGATCATCACTGGTCCAATACTTGTCGTTTGATTGTTGCACACAATGTTTAAATCGTATTTGGCTATTGAGATGTACCTGTGTGTTCGTCCTCACGTGTGTTTTATGCTAACAATATTTTGATACATAGTAATGAAAGTACTATGTTTCAGGGAGACGGTGGAGCCTCATTCCGTGCTGTCTATGCGGATACAGAAAATATAGTCGTTGCAGCGCAAGAGGAAGGGAGGACATGCGGAAACAAATCGGAGCTACAGCGTGCAGATGTTGAAGGTCGAGTCAAAAAAGTTGCAAAGAAAAAAAAAACAAAAAAAGGTTAGTTACAAACAGTTCATAACTTTAAAAAAATGTTTGTGCTGGGGACTATTTTATGTTTTTTTCCAGTCAATTCTACTACACTCCATCTTGTGTTTAAACTGAACATCCCTTTTCCAATCTCTCCTCCAGTTACCCGTGGGTGTCAGAACTATACACACACAGACAGTGAAGCGAATGAGAGATGTGGCTTGCCAGACCGTGTACACTATGGAGGAACTATTAATTGAGGCGAGGCGTGTTCAGGCTCGAGATGCTCATGTCCAATGGCCAGAACATGAATTAATTGTGTTTGGAGACTACAGCAAAGTTGCATTGGACCATAGCTACAGTGCGACCGCACCACCACAAGAAGATGTTATTGAATGTATTGAAGATAGCTCTGAAGTAGTTGCAGATCAATTTACACAATCTAAACCCGCCAAAAATTTGCCACCAAAAAACCTGTCGACATTGTTGTGTTCTCCCATCAATGTTGAAGTAATAGATGTTGAAATGACAGAGAATGAACCAGCGGCAGCATCCATAGACGCATCAGAACTTGATATCAGCAATATTACTTTCCAATGTGTTGAAATCTCCACAACATCAAAGGCCGAAACAACGTTGACGCAGGATGACAGTCTAATGAAAGAGAGCAAATACATTGTATTCGACAGTTGTTTGATGGGAATTATAAGTATGCTGAAATGTGTGCATTCCATTAGAGGGAAAGTATGTGGGAAGCCATTGATTAATGTGACTCGTCAAATAAAAGGCAGTAACGTCAAAATAAATGCCGCCTGTAGATTAAATCATAGGTTCTCATGGTCTGCACAACCGATGCTGGGGAACCTGCCAGCAGGCAATCTACTGTGTGCAGCTGCATCACTTTTTAGTGGCTCCAGTTTTAGAAAGTTAGAGGCTTTCTTTCAGTTTGTGGGACTCCATTTCATTTCTAAAGCGCTGTACTACACATACCAACGTGATTATCTGTTTCCGGCCATTAGTGATGCTTGGAAAATTGAACAATTGTCTCTAGCAAGTACATTCAAAGGCAAACGATTCAGGCTAGCCGGCGATGGACAGTGCGACAGCCCTGGATTTTCTGCCAACTTCTGCACCTACCACTTTCAGGACATGGATAGTAAGAAAATTGTGAGTTCGGTGGTCGTGCAGGTAACACAATGTACATCCTCAGTGGCCATGGAGAAACTAGGTTTTATAAAATCAGTGGAATATCTACAATCGAGGGGAATGCACATCGACCTCATAGCCACGGATAGACACGTTTCAATTGCCAAGACAATGAGAGAGCAGTTCCCACATATTAAACATCAATTTGACGTATGGCATCTTGCTAAATCAATCAATAAGAAAATCTCGGCTGCAGGGAAAAAAAAAGGTTTTGAAAGTATTTTGCAGTGGTCACATTCTATCACCAACCATCTTTGGTGGAGCTCAAATACTTGTGAGGGGTCAGTGGAAATACTACTTGAAAAATGGCGGTCACTGATACACCACTGTACCAACGTTCACCGCTGGACAGCAAATGAACATTTCCACCAATGTGAACATGGCCGTTTGTCCCCAGAGGAGGCACGGAAGAAGAAGTGGTTGATTCCTTCTTCACCGACACACAAAGCCATTGAGAAGATTGTTTTCGACAAAACTCTATCAAGAGATTTGAGAGGACTGACAGAATTCTGTCACACAGGAGATTTGGAGGTGTTCCACAATATGTGCCTAAAGTACAGGCCAAAGCGCTTGCATTTTAGCTTTCGGGGCATGAAACATCACACTCTACTAGCGGTCATGGCCCATAACAGCAATGTCGGACGTGAACAATCTAGGACTAGGGGTAAAGTAAGGATGCCTCGCTACTCTAAGGTGTTTTCAAAACAAAGTAAGCAATGGGTGATCAAACCAGTCTATGATGGAATGCAGTTCGACTTTGTGAAAGGCCTTATTGTTGCTGTGTTAGAGAAGCACAGATATGGAATTTTGGACGTTTCTGTGCAGAGCAGTGATCCATTGCCACCAAACATTGCGACTGTGCCATGCCCACCCGAAGCACAGCTGATTGTGAAGTACAAATCCCGGTTTAAATAATTGCAATACGATTGTATTTTTGTAAATAAATGTTATTGTACAGTGCACCTGTAAACCTAACCCCTACCTTCACCATCATGGGTGGCGAACAAGCTGGGTGTCGTCTTTGAATCCTCTCCATTCACCTCACATATGTGTATGTATATATTTTTCTCATGTCTCATCTCATGTAAATGTAAATGCTGCACACTGTTAACGGAGGGGAGGCTTGCGTATTTCAAATAATAAAACAAACAAACAAACAATAAATCTCACTTTTAACTCAACTCCTGTGGTACTTTATACTTTCCCTGACCTTCTGCCAAAAATTAAATGTCTCAATTTGGGCTGCAAAGCTCGCTGACAACGGGGACAAAATTGGGGCACTTAGAATGCGCCAGCCAAGCGGGCCGTGGCATTTGGGAGAGAAGCCAGTTCGCATTTGCACATTGAGGCGCACTACATAGACGGATTCTAAACTTCAAGTTATCACAGATGCCTATACTACGTGATGTTGCAAATAAAGAATGCGAAGGACAGCGCCCAGATGAGGCCCACAAGTCGCACTGGAAGTATAAGGGTCTATTGTTTTTTGACCTTGAGACAGGGACCATGCCGAAAGAACTACATTTGAAGGGAGTGCGCAATAACGTAAGAGACGATAAGGCAGAAAATTCAGAAACTAGACCGAGTTTCATTTTAGGTCAGTATACGAAAAATCGTTGTCAAGAGCACGGTCCGTTTTACAGACTGCATTACGAAGAGACACAATGGAAATTTCAAATATAATGTAAATAAATCTTTACACGCTTTTATACCGGAATGAAGATTTAATGAATGGATGCATGAATAAATGAATGAATGAAGAGCTAGGAAAAGCAAGTAAAACTGTTCGTAGTGGGCACATGGGCATGCAGGTCCACTGGTCTCACCGATCTCGGTCCTTGGCTCAGCCACTTTTCCCTGCACTGCCTACCTGCACTACGAGACTGTCTCTGTATCCTTCAGCCCCTTCTCCCGGCATTTACCTTGCACTTGCCACCAGCTGGCCCTATTATTTAATTTGTATTCAACTAACCATGTACAGCCCTTCCCCATGCGCGATCAGAAAGACACCTGGCCTAGTAGGATCGTTGTCTGTCTGCCCTTGTTCCCCACCTGCCTCGTCACGCCTAGAAACACTTGAGTATAGGCGCGTTACACATGCCATATCATATATCATATCATTCCTCACGCATGTTGACTGTCGTTTATCATTGTGTGTTGGCCTCGATTTATCTCGTTACTTTTCGCTTTGATTTTAGAGACGAACATACTCCATTGAACTATCCTTGCAAGAAAATAGTTTCTGATCGGCCGTAATAAATAAAATGAGTAATATTAATGAAGTTCGGCTAGCGAGACTAATTATCATTTTTTTGTTTTCATAACAGGTATTTGATCCCTTTCTGCCACTGCCATCTGTTTGAGACACCGGCGGATGGATTCTTCAGCAGACACCTGCAGCTTTGTGTCAACAACTGGAGCACGATCACCATATTATGGGACGATCGCCAAGGGCCCACAAGCCCTTACGCTGTACTAGTGGCTAGAAGCAACATATCAACCTTTTGGCTGGACTAGTGCCTAGTTGATGGAACAGCCTTGCGGTTCACCGTGCTTCCAAAGTGATTCTTTTTATGAAAATGAACACCCTGTGTACCATAAAGGAACAGCGCGTGACTCAAGATGAAACGGAACAGTTATTGCGGATACAGATAAAAGAAAATAAATGGCTTCATATGTCAATTGCTGAATATTCTCTAAACATTTAATGTCAAATAAATGTACTTTACCAAATGTACCGTGTTGCTGTTTCATTTTAAAGTACAGTTTCATATTCCGAATTGTGGCGCGCTGTGTTGTGAGTTGATCTGTGTTGGTTTCCGGGTTCTGTGTGGAGTCGCGTAGAAGACGACTGGGAGCGTTTGCCTACGCAGCACAGTAACGTCACGGGGAGAGGCGGGGAATATGAATGTTTTGATAATGTCAGGCTCAGGGGCGGGGGAATTGATTTAGTGCCGCAAAAACAGGTCAGCCAGGGCGATCGGGGAAAAGATAGGATTATCAGAAAATGGCGGCTCCCTGGTGCTTGTTTTTGCATGCGTTTAATGGACGAAAACTCGGGTAAGGTCCATAGGAAAGTTTTCTAAAACCGAGCCACTTAGGCTTAAAAAAACATGGCCAACCCGTAGGGACAATAAACATTTTTACTAGACCATGCCTTTAAAAGTCAACATGCTCGGCCATTCAAGCAATAGTGGTGCACAAAGTTTGCTTCAGAATATTTTTTTTTATGAATAAGGAGATTCATTACCACAGAAAGGCCAGAAGGCAGAGACAGAAGGCATCATTATAAGCATGGCGGTCTGGGAACTACGGTACCGGTAAGTATGCCGGTACCATAGGTCCCGGACTACCATACTACGAGCTGTGCTCGCATGCGCCTGTAAGCCCACCAGGACTGGCGGGCAGAGCGGCACCCGCGAGCGCAGCATGTTGGATGCACCGTCAATGACAGTGCCTGTGCATCCGACGTCCCTATTCCCATTGAGCTCTATGGGGCTCAAATGGGATTGAGGACGGACAGGGACGAGCACCTGGCAATGCAGGAATTACCGGGTCTGGCAATGTCAGAATTAGCCAGTAATTCCTCTTTGCCGGGTGCCGGAAAAAATGCAACTCCGGGACAGCCGTGTCTGTTCTATACGGCTACCGCCAGGGTTATAATGAGGTCAAGAGTCTCTCACATGTATAGCATTCATGAAGTAAACGCTGACATTCCTTAAAGGAATACCATTTGGCCAGCTATGATTGCAATGATATGGGTTATATATCAGGGAGACACACATAACAAGTATCATAGTCACATTTCCACAAATGAGGAGGTGTTTCTGCAAATTTTAATGTGTATTCCAATTTCAGAAACAGGATGACATTAAAATTCGCAAAAAATAAACACATTCCCCTGTACCTCTAGGGAACTCGTGCAAGAGCAGTGCAATGCATGACAAGGTCATTTCAGACCTATTTATGCATATGCTAGTTTTCTTTATGTGTGGAACAGCAGTGACGTGAATCAAAGCTGGCCCACTTACATTACGATCCATCAAATAAGGATAGAAATGCTTCCTTTCTTTATTTTTTTAAGCATAGAGGAAACATGCAGGTTTCTTTTTGGAAAAACATGATGACCTGCGTATGAATGCGCAGGTCATCTTGTTGAATTACCTGCAAGTAATGCAAATACAAAAAATGCATATGTCCATATGGCACTTCATGTATTTCTTTTTAAAGACAAGTACAGTTTTCTGTCAACTGAAAACAAAGTGTTGGTTTTGCTTTTAAAAGGAAAAGCCAGGTGCAAGCCCTTAGTCATTTAGAGACTTTGCTTGCTGTGACTATCCCTGATGTGAACATGTGCTGACAGGAAACATTCTGAATACAGTTCCGGCGCTAACCCTGCGGTGCTACCGGTGGGCTCCGCTACACCCGTAACTATTTACTGGCGCCTGCTCTCCCGGTGACACTGGCACATTAGGAGTCCAACGGCAGGAAAGTCAGGAGCTGGTAGATTTGTTAATCCACATTCCCATAGAGTCCTCTGGGACTCTACACGAGTGGGGACACGGGAGCACTGGAAAAGTTAGCAACGGTGCCAGTGCTCCCGTGAAGAGTCTGCCTACCATGGCCGCTGCGGCCGGCAGGGTCGCAACCTGTCGGGCACAGCGGCCACAGCAAGCAGACTCGTAGTTAGTTTGACAGTCTGAAAACACGGGTGCCAGTGAGCTTACCGGCACACTTGTTTCCGGACCGGCAAACTTATAATGATACCCATAGTCAAGAGCTTAAACTAAATCTATCACTGCGTCTCCTAAAAGTTCATCCAAACCATATTCACCGAACTACTGGGTTCAAGTGGATTTATTTGCACAGGCTTACTCTCCCGCATCTGGGTGTTTCTGCTGTATGCCCTACATGTTCCTTTATAGGAAATGTGTATTTTGAGCCCCATCCCTTTGCATTGTTATCACTCCAGCTTTGTTTGCAACTTATCAGATGTGGATTCCATTATGCTTAAGTTATGATTCCAGGTTTCATCATGTATCCCATTGCCCTTGTCCTAAACTGACCTTGCAGGCAACTTTGCATCAGTATGTTATGTGCCTAGTATGAGAAGCTATGTACTCCCATAAAGATATATGGAATGCAAGGTCCTTTTGATGTGAACACCATTGTTTTACTCACGTTTTTTGCATGTGTGAAATGTGTCCTAATTTTGGATAATGGAGAGTCATTTTAGAGACCATACTTGTTCTTTCTTTTTGAAATGGTCTTTCCTGGTGATTTCTCCTGAGCTCATTATGAGTGAGTACGGAGTAAGCTCTACCTCACCAATGAGGGTGACCAACAGGAGTAAAGACAGGGTTGTTGTGTTCCCATGCAGGAACGGTGTGTTATAGTAGAAGTGAGAGTTCCTTTTCAGGGTGTGTCAAAAGAGATGTCCATATTGTTTGTTCACCTCTATATTTCATTGCAGAGGTCACACCTGCTTAACTAGTCCAAGATGGACAGCCTCAAACATTTATTTTGTACACTTTTAAATTACCCATATGAGAAAGTGGATGGGGATAAACAGCACTAGTGGTGGTTCTAGTCTGTGTTACATAAAATAAAAGAAAATGTTAGGAAACTAAGAATGGTCATATACCTGTATATTTAACAAATATGTCTTTGATAAAAAGGGCACTATTCTTGAATCACCATGTTGGGTTTAGCGCACATTTCATTTCTCAGGACACTCACGCTAACATTAACATGTTAATAACATTGTGGTACATATACAGATTCTGATTGTTTCGGGATTTGCATATGAGGATAACATGACTGCAACATCAGTCACTGTACTGGAGATAATGTTTCCTTAGCCTGCACAGAGGTTTAGCTGGGCCTCAGGTTATGAATGATGTTCAGTTCCCAATGCACAGAACATCTCAAGAGAATGTACATATATCGGATGCGGTTGTAGGTCATATGGTCGAATACAAAAGGATGGAATGCCTTTTGATCGACAGTAAAATGATCGAAAAAAAGGGTTGATTATTATTTTTTTTTTAAATGGGGGGTTTCCCCCCACCCCCCTTTTTATTTATTAAACACATTTTTTTACCAACCCAAACTGAAAAATATATATAAATAAATAAATAAAAAAAAATCGACCTTTTTTTTCTACCATTTGACTGTCGATCAAATGGTCATTCGATCCTTTGTTTTCGAACATTTGACTGGACACCATCGGATGCAACACAACCCATATAGTAATGTTGATTGGTTGTGGCGGCTTGACTCAAGCCTTTCTATTGTTCACTTTTTAGTTATTCTCAAATGATCAATATGGGTTACACCCTGACAAACATGTCTATGTTTACGTGGCTGTGATGTAATCACCTCCGAGGGATGGGGGCCGGGGTAGGATGCTCTTGCGCCAAGGGGAAGCCATATTCTACATAGGTTGGAGCACCCAGATCCTTTCTCCACTCCCCCAACTAGTCTGTAAGGGGACTGCCATAGGATAGTGGGATACAGGCTTTGGCCTCTAAGATAGAGATGGTTCGAACCCTTGTTCTGGTGGATGGCTGGCTGTGGCAGCAGGAAGACAATTGAAGAGGATGCTTACCAGAAACTGAGAAAGTGATTTGTAAGATTGGTCACCCTCTCTTTTAGAGCATGCGGATGGCTTGCTAATATACTCATATTCAGACGTACTTTCACACAAGTTCTTTGAGGTTTGCATCATCGAGGGTGTGCAGGTGTCATTTTTGCCTCACGCTTCTAATAAAACAGCAGTATCCCAATCATAAGGGTAATAGATGTGCAGCTCAACAGGTATTCTGTGTTTGCCTCTTTAAGGTAGGGTGGGGAGAGGGCAGGCTATAATGTTTAGGAGGGAGGTGAGGTAGCACAGAAGTAATCCAAACAACACTGCTGTGTCCCAAAATAGGTTATCTAAAGATAGGATACTATAATAAAACTAAAGTTGCAAACAGACTCACAACCCACAACTGTAAAAGAAGACAGAATATATAGACTTTGTAATGAAAATGCACTCTGGGTCTCTAGATAGGGGTGCACAGACAATCATTTCAGCTGCAATCTCATATTCATAGAAGTTGTCTTTCAGAAATGTGAAACGTGGGGCCCTTTTAGTCAATACAGCTGTTTAAGACAGGCCCGGGGGACAAAACCACTTCAAATACTTGTAATGCTTGGTCTTGAAACTCAACAGCATTGAGACATGCTTATGGGTGCTCTGAAATGGGTCAAGTCATTGTCAAGACATTTTCAGTATTTTTTTCCCAATGGATCATGGGTGTTGAAACAGGAGATTTGTCTCGATAAAGACTCAAGCATGGAAAACAGTGCCGAGAACTGATCCTTGACTTCCAGTTCCTGGAATCACAGTTGATGGTCTCCAGGTTCAAGGAAACTCCTTGTTCCGCACGTCTAATCCAGGAAGACTTTTAGAGATCACTTGCAGTGGCTGCCAATTCCACTAAGCAGGTTCCTGGGAACCAGTAGTCTCAGTTTTCAGTTGGCCTTGTACAGCCATCAGATCACCCCACATTTTCCTCTGAGATGGTTGAGGGACAAGGCATTCCCTTTCCTTGGCAATCTTTGTGTTCACCTCCTTGAAAGATGACATGGAGCAGACTGTACATCCAACAAAGTTCCAGATGTAATCTTTCTTATTTGAAAAATGTATTATTTATTTATGTACAGGGAAGAACACTGCTCTTTGGATTACAAAAGAGCGTACAATAGTCAATATATCAGAGTTGAGGGGAAGCAGTGAGCTTCTTAGAATGGGTGATATTCTGAGCAGGTTGTTAAGGGGAGTAAATGGAATGGTCACTGGGGACAAAAATACAGAGGTCGACACACATGGAATTAAGGACAATCAACATTACATATTTTTAAGTGCAGGTCGGTGGTATAGCCAGCTGTGTTAGGTATTTGACCATGATAGATGAAGTGCTAGAGTGGAGGCAGAGAACGTGAGGGACATATGCAGGTTAGTGGCAAGGGGCACATGTTAGCTATACGGCAGAAGATAGGTAGGTTAGGTGGGTAACTCAGAGACGAGGTGTTAAGCATTCAGTCTGGTTGTGAACAAATTATTGCGATCTGCCAGGAAAGTGGGGCAAGGCGATAGAAAAAGCAGAAGTGAGAGAACGCCCAAGGAATGGTGAAGTTCCACTAGTGCAGTGATTATGAGAAGGCTTGTAGAGCTGACTAGGGTTGAATAGGGGAGGATAGATACAGAGATGCTGTACTGTTGATAGACTTATGGACCAGGAAAATAATTTAAAATTTGGCCCTGTGTGAATCGAGGGATTACAAAGAGAGTCCAAGTTGTGAAGTTAATCTTGTTGAGAGAACAGAAAACATAGTTGGAAGAGGCCAAAGAGGATGCTGGCACAATAGTCCAGTTTAGCGAATCCAAAAGTGATTAAGAGATGCTTGGCAGTGTTGAAAGGAAGGAGATGTCTGATTTTCCTTATATTTGGGAGGTTGAGGCGAGCCTCCATTGCAGTCTTGGAGATGAAAGTAGAGACAGTGTGAGAAGTTTCGGTCATAGATCATGCCGAGGTTTCTAGCTGAAGAGGAGTAGTGGAGAGTGTAAAATCGGAAGTTGATAGGTAGATGAAGAGATAAGAGAGAGTATATGGCAGGGAAGAAGAGAACCTTAACTTCAGAGATTGTGAAGCCATTCAATACTTTGTCAGAGAGACAGTTGGACATTTGATAGAGAAATCAAAGGATAGGTTCTGGAAAAGAGAAGAAAATGTGGGTGTCATCTGGAAAGAGTTGGTACGAGTACCCAAACGAGGAGATACGTGCCTTAAGAGCAAACATGCAGTGTGTAAAGAGTACCAGACCCAAGACAGAGCCTTGCAGAACACCAACAGCTAGAGGAGTGAGTTGAGTGGGGTTGATGTTCCAGGAGACAGAGAATTGGTGAGATGCACGGTAGGATTCAATCCAGTCAAGGGTTTGGTCACAAATCCCAAGAAGAAAGACAGTTGAGCACAACGCGGTGAGCACTTTAGAGTGGTGTGAAAGGAGAGACAAGGGAAAAGTTATCTGGTAGGTTTGGGACAGCCCCTTGCTTTTCTAGGAGAGGGATGACCGTGTCATTTTGAAAATAGATGGAAAGCAAGCAGAGTCAAAGACAGCTTGAAGAGTTCATTGAGGGGAGAGGCCACTTAAGAGGCGAGGCAATAGTCTCGACTTTATGAGGAGTGTTGAGAAGGTGCTGAGAATCACACAATCAGACATGAAAAATAATCAATGATGGGGTACTCGGGTGCATGTCAAAACCCAGCTTTATTCAGACAACAAATCTAAGCCACGGCAACATAAAAGCATTTCCTCTTGTAGCTCTTGTATTCCAGATGATTACAACCTGGTATTGTTACAGAATTGCATAAGAAATTATGTAAAATTACATTATCAATGTACACATCCTAAATCAGGATTGGTTTGTGGGTCAAGCTACATATAAAATATTTGGGGGTTAGTCACTTAATTGTAGGTTACCTATTTGATGGCTCAAACTGGAACCATCTTTCCTACAGATACTATTTCCAATACATCACCATAAGGTTAACTGATTGGTTGGCCCTACCTATCATGGGCGGTGTGGTAACGAGATCTGTTATTGGTTGCCATTCAACTTATCAACCCTGGACATTTTGACAGGACATCAAGATACGAGCAAGACACAAGTGGGAGAGGTGACTTCTATAGTCAGCCATATTTCCAATGAAAGAATGCCTCTAATCATCCCAAGGTGATGATGCCACATTTATTCGTTGAACTTGGCCTTGTGTTCCATCTGGTGTCTTTGTGCATATTGAGGGAGTTCTGCACGTGTTCTATCTGCATTTGGCGTTTAATGAATAGGCAGTGTTTTTCATATCTGCGTCATGTGTTAGGATACCGTGTGTGAGAAAGCATTTTCTTTTATTTATTAAGGATTTAGTTCATTATAAAGTGCATGTCGTGTTCTTTGTGACCACGCATGGTGCTGGTCAGTTACTTTCTATGCTGGCTTTTGGCGTGCTGATCTTGTGCACCTGGACATCAAGGGTTGTTTTTGTGCAAGAGATTGGGAACGGGTGAGCTGGCAGGAAAGTAGTCAGTAATATGGGAAGTTGTGCTGCAGACAAACTGAGCATTACAGAGTGCAATGTTCAGTTAATGGGGTAAGGAAGACTTAGAGGAAGAGAGGCAAGTTGCATAGGTGCTAGGCAAGGTATGGTTTGCTTGTCTGCTTTGTTTGTTGAAAGAGAGAGGAGTAGTGTGAGTTTTGAGATGTTCATTTTATGATAGCGATAGGAAAGGAGGAAGTTCTAGCATGATTGGAGAAAGTGTAGGAAGACGTGATTAGAGGAGCAGCAGGAGCAAATGCCGTATAGGTGAGTACAGTAGTGTGGAGGGACAGCACAGTGATTAGAAAGCTTGGGGTACGAACAGGGGCAGCAGGGACAAAGGCAAAAGCAAAGGCTCATAGGCAAAGAGGCAAATAATGTACTGCCCAGGGCAGGACACCTATAGAGAATTCAGATGTGATGTCACACATCTATTCACCTGATCGCCTAGTCAATCAGTGAGTTGTCTCTCTGATTTTATTTCTGTGGTATTGCTAGGATGAGGAGATTTCATCATGATTGGTGTTCCCAGAGGAGCCTCTTGTGGCCTTCTTCAGTAGTTCAAATGTCCAAGGATGTTTCAAATGGGAATGTCTTCTTCTACTTAAATTGACAATATTTGGCTGCAGCTTGGTGGCCTTCGAAACTTTGGCAAACGTTCAAATCCTGCCAGCTGATGTCATACCTAGAGTGCTCTGTCTGCAGGAACTGGGAGGGGATACTGGGAGTTTGGAGCCCTGGGGGAATCAAGGAAAGGGGGTTTATTCAGTGGACTATGCTCCTTTCTTGGCTACTCTGGCTCCCACCCATTCTGTCTGCCTGCAACAAAGAGTCTCTGTTAATTATCATCATAGTATTATTTATTTTTGCATGGCAAAGCTTGACCGTTCCCTGGACCTTTCCCTGTCTCCTGAGGACAGCTATAGTCTTCCTGGAAGTTGACAAACCATTTTTTAAGGAAGACACAGGCTTTTGCCGGGGGCATACCCCAAATGCGCATGAAGTGTATTCCCAGACAGTGAATTCACAGCTGTCACTGGCAGGAAGGTCACTAAAAACCAAGATGACATTAAAATGACACCAAACGGTTTTAGTCAGTATAAGTGTGGGATCCCAGAGATCACCATGCCATAACCAGGCCCGGCTTAATTTTAGATTTGTCATCCGTCTCCGTGTTCTATGATTTAATTTAGGATAAACTAAAACTGAGAAAAAGCTTTGGTGTTGTTGCACACAATTTAAGTCCTTAAAGGAATCGAAAACTAGACAAATATTTTTGCACAAATTAGTTTATTAACTATCACAAATAATGCTCATCTTGACCATTGTAAAATTAATTAGGCATGTATGCACAAATCCCTGCTGCCAACTGTTACAATGATAAACTAATATCAACTAGTACCGTCTAATACCATCTAATACCAGCAATTAATGAGTTGAACATGTATACACATTTGCCACATGTGCCATCCTCTACTAGTGCACGTGCACATGTTTCGCCTTGTGAAGGCTTTGTCTAGGCTTAACATTGTTTCTATGAACAACTAGTGAAACACAATAAACAGTCTTGTACATTTTTTAGTCACACATGATGCAGATATAGGGGGAACAAGAAGAAAAGAAGAAGGATAAAGGGGAAATAAGAACGTATCGCATACATTTTTCACATAAATCCAAATATCCTAATTTACATATAGAAATCGCCTCCATCTGTATCATTGCAGAAATATTGTATGGTAAGTGCTCTCCAACCATATACACATATGATTAACACACTATCAACTGTTACATGACCATGCAAACATAATCATTGTGTGATCTACCATCAGTCACAATGGGCCTAACCCATGATAAGGCTTGGCAAGAGAGTTGGCAACTTATAACATTCCCAATTAAGGCTATGTGTTGGTGTACCTCTTTTATGCTTCTTTGGTTTTACTAATGCCTTGCATAATGGTAATGCACTTTCTTAGGTTCTGATATTGTCCACAACGTTTCTGATACTTGTGAGGGATAGCTGTAACCAAAGATAGAACCAGATAATATGATTGTGTCCCCATTATAAACACACAAATCGCTGGTGAAAAGAAATCACCTGTGGTTCCACTTACCTCACAATGTTCACTGTTGTTTAGAAGTTCTTTGAGTGATTCGTGGTAATGCTGTCACCCTGACATGGGTTATTGGATTCTTAAATGCCACATATATATTAATGTGCCTGCAAAACAGGTGTAGAGCTCATATTAGCCTTTCAATAATTGTGATAGATTCTGTATTCATTTGGGGATACACCCTATCACATGAAATACTCTATGCTTTGATTTACCTTATAATGCTCACTGCTGTTTGGCAGTACTGTGCTTAGTTGTAAAACATGTGTGCTGGTTCTATTACCCTGACATGGGTTATTTACTTCTTGGGTCTCGCATATATATTATTACTTTGCATGCAAAACAGGTGTGGCGCCCCTGTTAGCGCTTCAATGATTATGTTACACTCTCTATTGTTTCTCGATCCTCTGATTCTTACCTGAAATTACGGTATGCCGCGTTTTCTAAATTGGGTGACGTTCTGTGTAGTGGATCGCTGCCACTATTCCGAAAATTCTATTTATATTGTGGACGTCATTGTTGTCCAACGTAATGACGTCACGGCCACGTGACGTCTTTTGAAATGAAATGGTTTTGTATATCGAATTTAATGTCTCTTTGCGCGACTTCCTGAATTAGTTGGATCTTGGTATCGATATACAGCGAGGCGCAAATTCTTCATTTATTCAGTATGTGCTAAATATCGACATCTTACTACTTAGTACCTTAACATGCATTGTGCTGCGTGATGATGTCACAATTGCGCCAAATCTTGCATATTCAATTGAAATGTTTAAGTTATTGAGTCACTCCTCCTGACTACATAGTACTGATATGATTTGTAGCAAGACATCCCAATTGTTCAATGTGTGCTTGATGTTAAAAATTAAACATCTCACTACATAAAGCATTTATGTATGCAAGGAAAAACGTGTCAATAATTGGCCACGTTACTACATTGTGTATTTTGCCAATTCAATCTGTATAATATTGTAACCACCTTTACAAACATTGTTTTTCATATTGAGATAGGCATGCAATGACATGGAGCGAGCATGCATGATGTCGTTGTTACCACATTTGGACGCCTGAGTGTCAACATGATTATTTATTTATTTATTTATTTGAATGTATAAAGCGCACATCGGCCCTGGGCCATCGTGTCGCTGTTACAGAGTTCTTACTTGGTTGTGCAATAACAGTAACATTACAAGCTATTATTTGTACAACAGTGGCATGCATGGCCATGGATCCGTGGTTACATTGGAATAGGGTGAGCGCAGAGACAACGGTGCACATTAATGGTCAGAGGAGGCTGGCCAGTAGGCGTCTAAATGAAGAGTTTGGTTTTCAGGACTTTCCGGAATATTTGGTATGACGATTCATTTCTGAGAGCTGGGGGGCGGGGGTCCAGTTTTTTGGTGCTAGGTGTGGGAAGCTTGCATCCCCTGCTTTGGCTCGTTTGTATGATGGAACCTCGATCTGGTTGGTAAGGTGTGATCTTGTGGGTCTGGAAGAAATGACGGGGGTAATCCTTTCAGATAGGTATGGGGGGGCATTGTGTGAGAGACACGTGTGTGTGATTGGATGGATTATGTTGCACCATTCTGGAATCTTATTATTTTTGGCACAATTCTAGATGAACTCAGGGGATTTTGGAAGTTCTCGGAAGTTCAGGCTATGCCACCTTCAAACATAGCTTTCTGTCACATGCCCCTGTGTGTTCAAGGTGGCAGTGGTGTTTTGTGACATTGGACTCAAAACCCTCTCAAGCAAATAATGACTAGGAATATCAAAGGAACCCATACCACGTGAACACACAGAGCAAGAGAAGTAATACACTTGAAGTAATACACTTGAGAGAGAGGTGGCCCCCAAAAACCCTTGCCAATTCAGTGTCTCGGGCTAATGAACAGCCCAACCAATCCCCAACATTATTGGAGCAGTGAGAGTCAGGTAAACAATACAACAATTGGCAGAAGGACTCAGTCAGGGTTTGGGTTAGGAAGGAAAAGTGAAGAAGAAGGTGAGCATAAAAGTGAGGGGTGCAGATTGAGTAGAATGACAGCTGTATCCATGTCCAGGCCTGACTAGGGAGTGCATCTAGTTTCCAAGAGTCTCATGGGGACATATAACCCAGCAGAGATCAGAGAGATCTAAAGTTGAGAAGACTAGGTTTCAATGCAGCTGGGACCTATCTACCAGATCTGTGCAGAAGCCAGGGAACCAAAATGAGAAAGGCAATCCTTGACTGGTGGGTGGGAATAACTTCCATCTGAAACGCACCCGGTCATAAAGGGAGAAATTGATTTTGGTGAATGTTTTCGGAATTACCAATGCAAGGTGACATCTTAAATTCTTACCTAATAGGTGTGCTGTGTCTGTCGTCCCAGAGCAGAGGAAGGAGACCAGAAGCCAGAGGGTCATTGTATCTGAGCCAACAAGCAAGCCAGAGAGAAATCTATGACGTGGAGCAATTCCAGAAGAGCCAAGCAAGCTTGTTTGGTTGCTATAAGAGCCCTATGAATGAAGAGAGCCAACAGGGTGCTATGGCAATGGAATTGTGTTTCAGTAAACTAGAGAAGTGGACTTTGACAAGTACATGGATCCACTCTGAATGACTCATACCACTTATTTTCATTATCACGCTATCATTATATTTTTCGACAAAGATCGATTGCTATTGTGCTTCTTTTGCAAACCATCCGGTTCAAATAGGAGCTGCTCCAACCCAGGTTTTTTCAGACAGATGCAGACTATTCAAAACAATGCTCTCCGAGCAGCCTTGAACATCCCAAAGCTGGAACATATCACCTCATCTAGGAAAAAGGCCCATTGGCTGCCCATGCGTTAGATGATTCTTGTAAAAACTCTGTCAATTACTCACAGGTGCCTCTCCAATGAGTCCCCTCCCTATCTCTTATAGAAGATAACTTATGTAAATTCCTCCAGACCCACGGGATCACCCAATACCCACTGTCTCGTTCAGCCCAAATTCACAAGGTCTAAAACTGGTGGCTCTAGCTTCCCAACCATCACAACCAAACAATGGAACCAACTCCCTCCCAACATGCGAGTAGATCCTTCCTATTGGACCTTCCCCAATTATTTTAAAACTTTATGATTTGCCTGAATGTTGTCCCTGTAACCTGCTATACTGTCTGCCTGTACATGTTTTGTCTTTATTAGTAACTGATTATGTAAACGCCTTCATGACTCAGGCCTTAGTGTGCTTTATAGATGCAAAAATAAATATATAAATACAGAACTCTACTTATTGATATTACACCATGCGTGTTAATTACTATGCTTCCCACGTCAAGCAGATATGTATATTTTGCCAGGTTAACCACTCATATATGTTAAAATATTGTTCCTTATGCTCCTGTAAACATACTGAATGCCTGCATAGGTTTACATAGGCATTCTATAGTGTAAACAAAATGCTCAGTATGATAGTTAATAAACTAATAAAGTACTTTATTCAGTGGTAGAAGCGCACCGAAAAAAGTAGTCGAACTGTGTTCTCAGCAGGGGAGAGGTTAGGTGGAAGCATAGGGCAATGGTTCTATGTGATGGCTTCAATATTTTATAGGACGCCTGATGAAAAGACCGATTTTTTTGTGGGCGATTTTAGGCGACCAACAAAAAAGCCGAAAACCACATTTCCACACCCCCCATCAATCCCAACACCCGCCCCTATCTGGTGGGATTAACCCGAAATCGGGGGATTTCACCCCAGAACTCGCCTCCCTCACCCTCTGCCACCTTCCTTCCCACCAAAGACACCCCATATCCCCAATCCATCAAACACCTGACACACACAAACAAGCACACACACTCATAAACTTACCTCCTCTTCCTCGTCACCACTTCCGGGTCCTGGAGTGCCTGCCAGCCCACTGCACGCACTCTTGTCAATGCTCAAATAGGAGCAGGGGCTCCTTGGCAATGCTGTCTATTGGTCTGGAGGGGGCAGGAGAATAGGCCAACAGCTGATTATAATAATAGGTGCTTTATAATTGTCACTACTGGTCTGTCTTTAAGCCATACTTTATTTTTATATGGATTTTTTTTTATTAGGATATTTTTGGGTTTTGGTAGTGCCCTGATGATCCAACTGAACAGCATTGCACATGCATTTAACAGTAAAATGGCCACCCTGGAAGTCCCCACCGGCAGTGAGTTTGCTCGAAACGTGGGCTATGGATCAGAGTAAAGGTTAGCAGCTTGTGCCCGGTGCCTCTTCCCATCTGCCTCTGGAGTCTACTCACTACTGTCCTTACATCACGATCCTCTCTTTTTGGCAAACCCCACTTACCTGTCCACTGCTCGTTCCAGGGATGACATTTAGGGGTCGCCAGAGGTCACAACTGCGGCCTCTGAGGTCTCCCTTGCGACCACTGCGGTCTCCTCCGCGAACTCTTAAAAAAAAAAAAAGGGGTTTTTTTGTTTTTTGTTATGCAAGCTCCTGGGCTGTGGCCAGCACCATGTGGCTTGTTACCTCTGGTGTGGCTGGCTTTCTTGTTCAGGCCTCTTAAAAAAGAAGAAAAATAAGAACAGGAGTGCCACAAGTCTAACACTTTCAGCACCGACCCTAAATAAGAAAGAACAGGAATACCAAATAGTGTGTCTTTCTGGAATTCTATAGAATAATTGCTAGACTCATTAAAGGTTTATTTCAGGCACACTTCAGGGGGTGAGTCACTGATTTAGTCTGTTCTTAAACGCCTCAACTCAGCCTTTCATCCTCTGAGGTCGATAAATGAGTACCAAGACAGGTTGGGTGATATTGGATGTATATTTTTTCTATATAAAGCGCTTAAGCGTAAGCGCTATATAATAACACATCATTGGGCCTCATTCCGAGTAGGGCAGTAAGGGTTAACGGTCACCGGTAACGAGACTGGTGCTGTTAAACCCTTACCGCCCTACTACGAGTTCCCTTTGCGGGTCCTTCCTTAACGCCTGCTTTTAGCAGGCGTTAAGGACGGCACCAGCAAAGGGACTTTAGAGCTAATAACGGTACCGTAATTTACGGTACCGTTATCAGCGCCTTCCCCATTCCCATTGAGCCCTATGGGGGCTCAAAGGGGAATGGGGAAGGGCCCTGGTGAATGGGGAATTACCGGTCCCTCCAACCTTGGAATGGACTGGTAATTAATCCATTCACCAGGGCGGAATCGGAATGAGTTTGGAGGCAGCCATGTCGCAAATAGCGGCGTGGTTACCTCCAAACTCGGAATGAGGCCCATTATCTTTTGGTCATGGACGTCTGCTTGCATTCACAGTAATTTGCTAATATGTGCCTATATACACTGATCTTAATGATACATATGGCGATCCATTCTTGTATGAAATGTACATCACATTATAGTGCTATCTTAACCATATTTTTCATACTGTACAATGCTATGTGATGCCACTTCCGGTTTTGTCAACGGGTGAAAGGTCATGTTCCATCGCTTCCCGTGATATCACTGCGGGGTGGGGTGAAATGACAATCCGTCCTATGATGTCATCAGGGGGTCAAGGGTCGTGTAATGTCACTTCCCCTACCCCTGGCATTTTGGTGAAATTACGTCCCTGGCTCGTTCGTCGTCTGTGCAGCTCCAATGTGGCCGTTATGGTAACTGCAACGTTTGTGGCTTTTCACACAACAAATGTCCTGTATGCCCATGGATGTTAGGCTGGGGTGTTATTGGGTTACAATGTTGGTGGGCCGTGAGGGCTGCCAACAACTCTGCTCCCCTCATTAAAGGACCTAGTCATTTGGGGAACAGCCATTTGTGGTTTGGCCCAACGCTCTTACCCTGTGTAGTTAATGTCATACCTCTGCTGAACTCTACCATTAGATTATATGTCACAATGTCTGCTGAGCTTTCCTTCCATATCTTATGAGGCCTTGTTCGTCCTCCCACCGAACGCTACCATCCAGTCTGGTTTTTATGATGCCCATCGTGAATATGGATGGGATGGACATTTAATTAGTGTGAGGTGGGGATATTTGCATATGTGTAGGTCATTCTGAAATGGAACTGGATTTTACTGTTCTTTGGGTCAACGAGGATAGCCCTTACCACTGCCAGGCAACACACATGTGGTTGCAGAAAACCACAATTAGGATTTTCCGCATAATGTTGTGCAGTCTGTCTCCTGGAATTCCAGTGAAGGGGGACTCGGCGGCTGTGGATGGCAGACAGATGGAGAGCAATAGATCACTATTCTGTGCTCAGCTCTGAATGCGGAATTCTTGAAGGCGCGCGAGGAGCGCGTGCCTGTCCTCCGCATTACCCTCCCATCCTCGAAAGCCAGGTTTTAGTTAAGAAGAGTCCCGATGCAATTACCGGGTGGCGGCTGCCTTCCACGTAAATCTGGGAGGCTTTTGGCCTTGTCAGATTAAAGCTTACCTATCACCGGCTGCAGTCCTCTAGATCTCCCTAAATCTGTAGCGCGCCGAGAATTTACGAGCCAGAATAGCATTTTGCGAAATGATTAAACTTCCTAAACATCCATAAAAGTTGCAGGGGCGCCTATCATTTTTTGAAAGTGTCTGTAATTTATAAGGGGCAGGGTGGTTTATTGTCATTTAAAGTGCATGGTGATACAGACATTCACCATGTGGGTGAAGCTGATGTGGGCCTGTACAGTGCCTGGCACCTTCCCATCTTGGACTTGTTCGTGTCTTACAACTATCAGAAAGCAACAGAGTGGCATCAGACTTGCACTCTTCTGCACTATGACCATAACATGTATCCAACCACATTCCTCCACCCCTGTATCCTTCACTCTGTACTGTTCCCGCATTACTTCCTCTCCACCGCAGCACGTTGATACAGTCACAGGGTCATACTGAGTGTTATACAAGAAACCTACATACAGATATACATCTATGTAAGCATATATACGTGCATGCAGTGGAGTAGACTTTTGGTTTCCCCAGGGTGAGGTCGCCGGTCAAAATTCAAAAACGTCCCCTTGAAAGTATAGGGACTTTCAGCCAGATGGCCTTACATTTGGGGGCCCTGAGACCCCTCATACTCGGTGCCCATGTGTACACATTTATTGTACTTTTCACGATGGACAGCATATGTCTCTTTACGATGTACAGATGCCTTAGTCCATACAAGCTCAAGAAAGATATTGGGGTCTAAACCGTGATACCTCCGGGTCTTTGGCCTTATCAACAAATCAAATAAATAATAAATCAATAAATAACTGACCACTTGTGGGTCAATTCGCAAATGCCCCCAAGTTCAAGAAGTGGTGATCAAAATGATCCTTGCATCATGCACCCATAAACCGCACCTCAAATGTCTCTGATACAGGGCAGGAGACTAGCAATGTGATGGAAGGGCTGCCTGCAGGCATGAGGGAAACACATGCAGCCTCTCCAACATATTGATGAGTAGGGCCTGATCAAAAAGCGAATTTGCGGTAGCATGACTTAAATGGCCCTTCATTGCATATTCAATGGATAAATGTTCACGTCAGTTCGGGAGGTGGAAATGTTAAAAAAAAAAAAAACATATATATATGCAAATGCTCATGTAAGGCATGAGCATTTCCATTTTAGGCAGGTCAGTGCTGTCAATGACCTGGTGAAGTTCCCAACAGCTCGCGCTTTTCGCTGGGCATGCAACAGAGCAATCCAGCCACAGGAAAGATGCACATCTGGCAAAGGTCCAAGCACTTTCTCTTCTATCTGTTGGATCTGTGGGAGACCCTCATGTGGCCCATCCCTCCTTGCATTTTGCTGTTGGGGTCAGTCAGAAAAATGAATCCGTCAATGCAAATCCATTTGTCCGCAGATTCATTTTTGTGAAGCAGCCCCGCCATAGAATGCAGATGTTTTGCACTCCCCCACCCCCTCGCAAAGACTTCCCTCAGCCTCTAAATTCACCTTACTGGATCCCATTTTTCACATAATAATTGATTCAGGAATCTCTGGAATTGTGCACCAAGGTATCCTCATATTGCAGATTTCAGGATGCCTTTCCCTCCCCGTTGTCATCATACTCCTAGGTTTGCTTCTACGGGCGTTTACCCCTATGTTTTGTCCGGGATACTTTGACTCCTACAATAACACCCCACTACATCTCTGTTCCCCAGTAAAATATTGTGCTACCTTTTTGTTCCTCATTTTGGTTTGACTCTTAGGGCCTCATTATGAGTTTGGAGGTAGCCATTGAGCTATTAGCTCCATGGCTACCTCCAAACCCGGGCTCCATTACTGGGTTCCTGCAATGAGGAATAACTGGGTCATTCCGACATAGGAGGACCCGGTAATTCCTCCTTGCAGGAACCATTCCCCATTCCCATTCCGAGCCCCCATAGGGCTCAATGGGAATGGGGATGGAGGTAACAACGGGCACATTACAAGTGTCCCATTGTTACCTCCCTCTTCCCCTCGCGGGATCTGGAAAAGACATCTGGTTTTACCAGACGTCTGATCCGGGTCCCGCAAAGGGAACCTCGTAATCGGCCCTGACGGAATGAAGGGGGCCGGTCCCGTACTGGCCCCCATCATTCCGTCAGCGCCAGGGTCGTAATGAGGCCCTTAGTCTATTGAATTATTTCACTGCTACCATCTTGATTTTACTCCTAGGTTAGTGCCCCATTGCCGTCACAGGCAAGCCTCTTAGGCAGTGCCCTTCTGTATACTGCTTGCTATTACTCCCAGGTGAGTTCTCCATTTCTGTCACAGGTAAGCCTCTTGGGCGGTGCCCTACTGTTCACTGCTTGTAATTACTCCTAGGTTGGTTCCCCATTGCTGTCACAGGTACACCTCTTAGGTGGTGCCCTACTGTACACTGCTTTCTATTACTCCCAGGATGGTTCCCCATTGCTGTCACAGGTAAGCCTCTTAGGCGGTGCACTACTCTACACTGCCTATTACTCCCACGTGGGTTCCCCATTGCTGTCACAGGTAAGCCTATTGTGTGGTGCCCTACAGTGCACTGCTTGCTATTAATCCTAGGTGGGTTCCCCATTGCTGTCACAGGTGAGCCTCTTTGGCGATGCCCTACTGTACACTGCTTGCTATTACTCCTAGGTTGGTTCCCCATTGCTGTCCCAGGTAAGCCTCTTGGGAGTTGCCCTACTGTGCACTGCTTTCTATTACTCCCAGGTTGGTTCCCCATTGCTTTCACAGGTAAGCCTCTTAGGCGGTGCCCTACTGTACACTGCTTGCTATTACTCCTAGGTTGGTTCCCCATTGCTGTTACAGGTAAGCCTCTTAGGTGGTGCAACACTGCACACAGCTTGCTATTATTCCTAAATTAGTTCTCCATTGATGTCACAGGTAAGCCTCTTAAGGTGGTGCCCTACCGTTCACTGCTTGTTATTACTCATAGGTGGGTTCCCCTTTGCTGTTACAGGTACGCCCCTTAGGCAGTGCCCTACTGATCACTGCTTGCTATTACTCCTAGGTACGTTCCTCATTGCTGTCATAGGTAAGCCTATTATGCGGTGCCCTCTATACACTTCTTGCTATTACTCCTAGATTAGTTCCTCATTGCTGTCACAGTTATTCCACTTAAGGAGCTGCCCTACTGCAGACTGCTTGCTATTACTCCTAGGTTGATTCCCCATTGCTGTCACAGGTAAGCCTCTCATGTGGTGCCCTACTGTACACTGCTTGCTAATACTCCTAGGTTGGTTCCCCATTGCTGTCACAGGTATGCCTCTTAAGGCGGTGCCCTACTGTACACTGCTTGCTATTACTCATAGGTGGGTTCCCCATTGCTGTCACAGGTAAGCCCCTTATTTGGTGCCCTACTGTACACTGCTTGCTAATACTCCTAGGTTGGTTCCCCATTGCTGTCACAGGTATGCCTCTTAAGGCGGTGCCCTACTGTACACTGCTTGCTATTACTCATAGGTTGGTTGCCCATTGCTCTCACAGGTAAGCCCCTTAGGCGGTGCCCTACTGTACACTGCTTGCTATTACTCCTAGATGGGTTCCCCATTGCTGTCACAGGTAAGCCTCTTATGCAGTGCCTGTTAAACTTTATTTCTATAATACTGCCTTGTTATGAATATTGGCCTAAACCCATTTGCGTTGCACAGAAAACTGCATCTGAAATGTTCAGATTTATGATCAACTTCTCACAATTTTAAGAACCATCCGCCAATTTGATTTTGACTCTTGTTTTGTGTTCTAAAATGGTGGACTGTGTTTTCGACTTTCAGCCGAGCCAAACAACCTTTGAGTTTTGTTAATGTTTAGGCTGACCAAGAGCAGACAGTTCAATACAAAGAAACCTTGTGACTCAAATGAACTGCAATCCGAGTGTTGTATGAGCTCACAAGCCTCATCCTCATATAAACAATGGGACAATGTAGAACAAACTCAGATCGTGTGTTTTTGCTGAACTGCATTGTAGCAATTCTTGAAGCAAGGCTTACTGTGGATCAGAGAACCAACTGCATCATTGTAACTTCATGGACATGCAAACTTGTTTAATCCATTGTACAATATTGTAATTTTTGACATGTGAACTGGGCATGAACCCTAGCATGTAACTTATTAGTTCGGAGAGGGACTGGATAATGATTGGAAAGTGTATAAAAACGCCTGTGTTAAGATTTCCAGCACTTTCACCCCTCACTGTGTCTGCTGGTACACACTGCAAGGTGTTAGGAGCCAGATAGCTATCTGTTTTGACTCTGTACAGAAATAAAAGATACTTGTATCTTTTCAACCCATGATTGGCGTATTTCATTTTGTGGTACTAAGCCTCAATATTTCTTTGGTCTTTCAGATAGAGCCTGAATAGGGACCCAAAAGATTGATGTCACCTTGCTGAAAAGAAGATGCAAGTATAGGACCAGGATCAGGCAGTTAGAAAAAAGGTGTCCCTTTGTATGAGACGCGACACCTTGACAGTACTGCACAATCGATCCCTGAACAGTGAGCATGCAGTCAAGAGGTCATCCTGACGAGGGACCCCTTATTGAGGCAGGCTCTTTTCCGAAATCGCCAACCACAAGGATCCTTTGTAATCTGATTGGACCTCCTTTACATTTTGTAATCAGATGAGTTGTGCCTGATTCCTAAGTATCCTGATATTTGGTTGTAGATTTGCACTCGCGAGTTCAAACGACACCAGGTTAACACCAGTGATCTGACATGCCTGGGAAATGGTCTGCCTGTTTCAGGGGTTTATTCCACAGAGACAGACACTCTTTGGAATACGGCCGACCGGCGCCACCTGAGGGTTCACCGGCATGTACTATGTACTGTAAGTACGGCCTTAGTAGTATAGTGCCACAGACAAACTAGACATGCTTCCGAATTTCAGTGGCCAGTTCATGATAGTTTTGAAATTGCCCGTATAGAGTATTTGGAGTCTATATTGTTAAAGAAAAAGGCTAGGCCTGCAGCATTTGATGTAATTAAGGATTGGAGAAAGGAAGCTATGCATGAACTTAAGAGTGAAAAAGAAACACGCACATTGACATATGTCTAACTCTGAAAAAGCATTATTGTATGATCAACAGAAACAGTCAGAATCTATTAGAAGTATGGATAGGGCTTTTCAACTTGGAGTACAGAAAATATATCCGTCTAAGGATTTTCATGCCTCAGACGAGCTAATCGATAAGCTTTTGAATGAGCATAGAACTGTTGCCACTACACAACTTCCATATGTGCCTCTTCCCTCTGTTTTACCTCTTCCTGCTGTTGCACCTCCTCCTGTTGTTGTTTCTGTTCCTCCCGTGTTGTTTCTGTTCCTCCCATTTTCCTCCTCCTCCATTTGTTCCTATTCCTGTTGTTGTTCCTCCTTTTGAATCTTCGCCCTTACAAACAGTTGCTGTTCCTGTGATTCTGCATTTACCGCCAGCGGTAGTGTCTCCACTATCCCTTGTACAAGATTTGTCTGAACTTTCTTTTCCAAGTGTTTCTGCTCCACTTGTAGCGATTGAAGGGGTGAGTGCCAATCCAAAAGTAGTGACTTGTAGTACAGTATCAAAAGCTAGGAAAAGAGAATTGTATGCAAGGGCTAAGAAATGTATAGAAGAAGGTGAAAAATCAGCTGTCCTAACTGCAATTTGTGACCAAGAAAATATGCACGAATACAATGTTTTGATAGAGGGGATGAGAATGCATTTGGCTGATGTTTGGAGTGATTTGATGGACATAGATGTCCCACAAGGGTTGAGGGATTTGAATGTCCTAGCTCACTCAAGGGACACTGCAGAGAAAGTACATGAGCATGTTGAGAGGGATTTTGAGTTTAAGAGGGAATGATGAAATAGATGGTAAATGATTGGACGCATAAACTATTTCTTCCTTCTTGCAAACCAATGAGTGAAGAGACGTGTATTTGCAAAAGGGACTCACTTAAATGGATTTGGGATGTTTCAAATTTCTCCCATTGAAGTGTATGACACATTTAGTCAGTGTGCTCCGGCTATGCAAAGGAAAGTGTTACAGGTAATGGTAGAGTACCTGCAGGATGGGTTTATGAAGAAAAAGGTTTGTTATCCTGCAGATTTGCTGGTCATTTATAAGAGAGCATGTTTGCCTGATACAACTTTAACTACTTTGTCACTTGATTTGGCTTTGTTAATTAATGAACGTAGAGGATTACCTACTTTTCAATTACTGATGAGGGAGGTTCCTCCGACATTTGTTCCTAAAGTAGAAATTCCAGCTAATGTCGCAACAGGCACAGCAGCCACTACTATTGAAGCTCCTTATGTCTCACAGTTTGTTCATGTCCCATTTTCCATGCAGGAAGTGAATACCATTAGACAGACAATCCCAGATATTAGGAAGAATCCATCAGGATTTTATAAGGAAATAGAATCTGTCTTGTATTTGTCAGTTTTCACACTGGGTGATATAGACTTGTTGTTCCCTGTGATCCTACCTGCTAATATATGGAAACAGATTAGAACTATAGATGATCAGGTAGGACTGGGTGACACATGGGTTAACTTGGTAAAGATAAATGGAGAAAGGAATGCTGGTGAGAAACCGCCACAGGTGATATTGACACTGCCAGACAGAATGGTAACAAAATTGAAGACTCTAGTTCCAGAGAGAAGAATAGTTTAGGACAAGCTTACTGTTTGCATCCAGGGGAAATCTGAAGGTGGTACCGAGTTTTTTAATCAGTTCAAACAAGGGTTTTCAGACTTTAGTGGTAAGGATTTGAGTACTGAGTCAGAAAAAAGGCTGTTTGTGGACAAATCTATGTGTGGTTTGTTGCCTGATATCCAATCACAAATGATGAATTCCGAGAGCGCCTGGCAAACTAAATCGCAGTCTGAAGTATTGCACATGGCTCAGTATTATGAAAATATGGTCAATAGAAAAAGAGAGGATAGAAAAGAAGAAGGGAGACTTGAAGATAAAAGTATTGTTGCAGCAGATAGTAAGAGGAACCAGAGGTGGGACTACACAGTTTAGAGGGGAGTTTGCCCCCACATTGTAATGCGCAGTTGGGTCCTGTACACAAGACCAATATGCTTATTGCAGATGAGAAGGTCATTGGCGAGCACAATGCCTGATCCTTCAGCAGCGATCCAATAACACGTATAGTACCATGGATAGATGATCCAGAGGCTGTCCTGGGATAGGTGGTCCTGGTAGAAGTCAGTTCGCTCAGAATCCACAGTCATTTTCACAAGATATTCAGTAGCATAATGTTCATAATAGGAATGTTTTTTTGATAAACCTTCGACTGTTTATCTTTCTGAGGATCTTGCATTTGATGATATATTGTTCCATTAGGACAACACGAAGCAGAGTCTGGCACCATTGCCTATTTGCATTGATCAGAAAGGGCCCTATGTAGAGATGAAGGTGGGGAATAGGAAGCATCTATTTTTGATAGATACAGGAGCACAGAAGTGTTCCATTGATCATTCATGGGTTCCAGATATTCCACTGTCAGGGCAAAATAACATTTCTGTAGGGTTCTCTGGTATGCCAGTGGTTAGTCTGGTTTCCCAGCCGGTACCGATTTCACTGGGACCATTCACCAATTCATGTCCATTTCGTTTGATGACGAATTGTGGTAGAAATTTGATAGGGTCGAATATGGTAATGTATTGTTCTCCAGATGGAGTGCATTTGACGATATCACTCAGCAAATTTCTGTTTTACAATTCTTGGCCTAGGCCTTTACCAACTGAATTGGATAAGGTTCTGGCATTTTTATGGGCGGTTGATGATAATGGGCCTCATTCCGGGTTTGGAGCTAACCATGGAGTAATTAGCTCCATGGTTGCCTCCGAAAGCGTCCCAAATCCGGCATGGTGAATGGAGTAATTACCAGTCCATTCCAGGGTTGGAGGGACTGGTAATTCCCCATTCACCTTTTGCCCTTCCCCATTCCCATTTCTGCCCCATAGGGCTCAATGGGAATGGGGGAGGAGGTAATTACGGCACCGTAAATTACAGTACCGTAATTACCTCCGAGGTACCTTTGCGGGTCCCATATTTAACTCCTGCTAAAAGCAGGAGGTAAGGAAGGACCCGCAAAGGGACCTCGGAATACGGAGGTAAGGGATTACCGGCATCGGCACTCCTACCGGTGCCGGTAATCCCTTACCTCCAACCTCGGAATGACCCCCAATGTCTTTGGTGTATTACAAATTGAACCTGTTAAGATTGTGTTGAAACCAGGTATTAAACTACCACGTATTCCACAATATAAGATTTCAGTTGATGGTGAGCAAGCTTTTAAGAGTATAGTTTCTGATTTTGTACATCGAGGAGTGATTGAGGAAATTGCAGGGAGTTTGTCTAATAGTCTGATTCTCCCATTGTATAAAAAAAGGCATAATGCAATTCCTTTCCTTTTTATTATTGATTTACATGCTATCAATAAGATTGTTGCTCCACTATTTCCAATTGTGCCTGATGTGACTACACTAATAACGATTATTCCATCTTCAGCTACTCATCTTAGTGTTGTCGATCTAAAGAATTCTTTCTTTAGTATTCCTGTACATGTTGACAGTAGATATCTGTTTGCGTTCACCCTAGGGGATGCTGGTTTACATTCACTTGTGTGCCACAAGGGTACACAGAGAGTCCATGCATCTACACTCTAGTTTTGAAGGAACAGCTCAATACACTTGAGTTACCTTCCACTTGTACATTGTTGCAGTATGTTTACAATCTTCTTTTAGCTGCAGATTCAGTAGTTGCTTGCAAGGAGGGCACTGTTTTGCTGCTTATTCATCTAGCAGAGCACGGGCATAAGGCTTCATTGAACAAGTTTCAGTATTGTCGACAGGAGGCCGCCTATTTAGGTTATCTCCTGTCAAAGAAGGGAAGAAGACTACCACCTGAACGGATACAAAGCATCTCTAGCATGCCTGTCTCAAATACACAGAAAGTGGTCAGAGCCTTGATAGGCATGGCTTTGTACTGTAGACAGTGAATCCCTAATTTCTCATTAATGATAACACCAATGTTGGCATTTACAAAGAAGGGCATTTCTTTGCCTTTACCATGGAACTTGGATTGCCAGAAAACTTTTGATTTGCTCAAGGCTCCGTTGTGTTCAGCACCGGTTTTGGGCACACCAAATTATGACAAGGCCTTCGTGTTGTATGTGCATGATGTGATGGATGCGCTTTGGCTGTGTTAACACAGGAACATGGAGGGAAGAATAGACAGTGCGGTTATTTTTACTCCACACTTGATCCTGTTGCATGCACTTTGCCAAGATGATTGAGAGCTGTTGCTGCTGCTGCATCTGTAAAACAAAGTTAGGGTATGGTTCTGGATCACTTCTTAACTGTGATGGTACCTCACTCTGTAGACGTTCTATTAAACAGAATGCAAATGCAACATCTCACATCAGCACGATTAACAAGATATGAGCTGATTCTGTTTGCACCGCATATCCAAATTAAGAGATGTTGCTCATTAAATACGGCCAAACAACTGCCTCTCCCACAAGAAATTGCTTGCAGTGACAAGATGTCACATGACTGGCAGAATTTTCTTAACTGATACAGGGTAGCTGTTTTGTGAATGCTCCTGCTTTAAACTTCCAGATGGTACATCCACTGCTGCTTATACCATCACTACATCAAGCACTATTGTGGAAACCAGAAGAATTCTGCATAACTCCATGCACGCCGCAGAGATGATTGCATTGACTCGAGCTTGTGAACTTTCCAAAGGACTTAGTGTGAATATATTTACAGACAGTCAGTATGCCTTTGGGGTGGTTCACAACTTCAGTAGATTATAGGCAGAAAGAGGTTTCTTGACCTCACATGGAACTAAGATTCAACATGGCACTTTGATAGTTCGGCTAATCTCAGCACTTGCACTTCCTACTCAACTAGCAATAGTAAAGTGCGCAGCACACAAGAAAGTAACAGATGATGTGGGGAGAGTAAATGCTTTTGCTGACAGCATAGCCAAACAGACTGCCACCGATTTGCATTCTGAAATGTATATGTTAATGTTAATGTTAAAGGACATTTGTACCGCGCACTATCACCACCGGAGTGGTCCCTTGGCGCTCTCTATAACGAGATAAGCCACTAACCCTTGCATAATAGATGAAGTAATTGACTGTATAAAAAACATTCAGGCTGATACCACTCCAGAAGAGCTTAAACAATGGGCTGAAGGTTTAGCAAGGTTAGACGATGAAGGTTGTTGTGTAGATAATACAAAACAGAGATGGATGCTACCTGATGCTTACGTTACTGCTATGATTACGATGGCTCATGGTCCAACCCATATATTTACTTGAAAGATTTGTACATTGTTAGAACCTTTATGGGTAAATGTAAATCTCTCGAAAACTGCTCAGCGTTTGGTCCAAAATTACATGGTATGCTTACAATATAATGTGGGGAAGGATACATCAACACTGAGGGGTAGTTTTGTTCCCCCCTCGGTGCCTTTTGAGGTTATACACATCAATTTCATTGAAATGGAACATTATCAGAATTACAAATATGTAATGGTAGTTATTTGTGCCTTCAGCAAATGGATCGAAGCCTTTCCTTTAAAAGATTCCACAGCAATGACCACGGCGAAAACCATGCTGAAGGAATATTTTCCTAGGTTTGGTTTGCCAAGGGTCATTTGGTTGGACAATGGTCCATATTTTATCGCTGCTGTTATCCTGCATGTATGTGCGGGATTACAGATCGATAAACGGTACCATTCGGCGAGACACGCTCAGAGTGCCAGACTTGTAGAATGCCTTAACGGTATATTGGAGAACAAAATGGCAAAAATCTGCGCCAGTAGCAATTTGAAATGGCCAGATGCCTTACCGATAGCTCTACTGTCCATGCGGATGACCCCACAAGCAAAGACTGGGCTCTCTCCCTATGAGATAATCATGGGGATAGCAGCCAATATTTGGAACCTACCTAAACCTAAGCAGCTAAATGATGAAGTGCATTTGCTCCTTTCTGAGTACTGTGGCCAATTAACTCAAATTTGTATTTGATTTATCAACAGGTGCGAGAAACCCTCCCAGTAAAATACAAGGGGCCAGGTCATCGAATTCAACCCAGCGACTGGGTGCTCATCAAGGCATTTGAAAGAGCATCCTGTCTTGCACCTCGCTGGAAAGGACTGTTTCAAGTCCTATTGCCCACACAGACCTCTGTACATGTAGAAGGAAAATGACACTGTATTCACGCAACTCACATCAAGAAGATACCTTTTCCTCTGCCTCACGAAGGAGAAGAGAAGGAGATAGTTCACTCGGTTCTTCATCACAAGTCTGTTCTAACCAACACTGAGGGTGTCCCGGAAATCCTTCCTGAGCCCGTGGGCCTGGGGAGACTGCTGCTTTGCCTTCAAGTTTTTCTTCAGATCTTTCTGCACCATTGAGCAATCTTGCTTTTGCTTCATCACCTCCTTCAGGCAGTGACAACACTCTGTTCGCAGATCACACCGTACCTGGAGCCTTGAGGCACGATCTGCGTCCGAGGAATCAGACTTCCAGCAAAGCATCGGCTGTCCGCACAAGGAATCATCGTTGAGCCAGTTCCTTGGCACTCTTTTGCTGGGAAAAAATAAATAAGAGACAAGAACCGGCAAAGCTACCTTCAAGCAAGATAGTCCACGTGATCAGAAGCCACCGACGGATGAGCTAAAGGATCCTAACAGAGAGGCTTCTGAACAGACTCTGAGAAACAATGTCCTTTCCTAAATCTAATTGTGCAGAACAAGCGATTGGTCTTGTGACTGACAAAGAATTTGTACATCAGAGAACATGGTCCCTGAAGACCCATAGTTTTCAAATCTCAGTACTGATTTGTTTTGAAATTGTATTTGCGCTTGGGTAATGGTACATTGAAGGGGTGCATCTGCTTGAGACTTTGTTACCTGCTGAAATTATCTCCACTGTTTCTCCACATTTTCTGCATCTGCACACTCTTCCTCCCCAGGATTCCCAACATAGACAGGGTTATCATAATAACAATCTTCTATTGATCATGAATGTGACCCATGCGATTCTAAACAGAAAAAATTGCTGTGTGTGTTCACACTTGCCAAAACACAGGGAAAAGGGTTTGGGCTTGTATATTTATTCTCTTCCTCTAACTACTGCATGCTACGCCTCACTATCGCACTATACTTTGGTCGTTGGAATGACTGTATTACTGGGAACTTCGATGGAACTAATTTGAAAAATGATTCCTAACACCTTTGGGATGTTCCCTCTTTGCAAATAGGAGCAAACTCAATGTTGCTTCTCTTAGGCCTTCTGATAGACTCTCTAGACCTTTTCAATCACTGATTTCTTTCAAGATGGCTCCCGTAGGCAACCGGGATGCCATGCCTCCATCCTATACTATCAATCATAGCCCCAACTCTGTTTCCTTCTGTATACAAAGGGATGGTTCTCAGCCAATGGGTATATTCGAGGGTTGTATTAACATTGTGAACCTAACCAGTGAAGATAGACCTTTGTATGTAGGAGATCCCGTTTACTTTGTTTGTGGTAATGAAGCTTATCCTTGGTACCTAGAGATGGCAGGGTACTTGTTACTTGGGTATCCTGTTACCAAGGGTATATGTGTCCAGCACCTCTTTGGTCTCTAGAGCTCGTCCAAGGCGGGATGAGAATGGCAATACTCCTTCACAAGTCATGGGAAATGTAGCAAAATCCTTTGTGCCTTTCTGGGGACAAATATTGAATTCCAAAGATATTAGACTAGAAAGGGTACTGGAGAAAACTATCAACACTGATTTACTGTACAACATGATGCTAGAGCAAAAGGCCATTAGATTAGTGACCCTTAATAATAGGATGGTGTTAGACGTCATCCTATCTGAGCATGGTGGGGTATGTAAATTGGTGGGATCTGCTTGCTGTGTTACCTAACTCCTCTCATACCATATTCAAGGCAATACAAAGTCTACATGCCTTGAGTACTGAAGTACATGTCCCAGAGGGAAACTGGAATTTTAGTGCTTGGCTCTGGGACTTGTTACGTTCATGGGGTTGAAAGCTCTTTGCAGTCCTAATGATAGTTCTTGGTGGTCTACTGTTTTGTTGTTTCTGTATACAATGTCTTCCTGCTGTTCGATGTTAGGAGGATGTTGTGCACAAACGATAGGTACATTAGGACCAAAAGTACATGTGCCCAAGAAAACTGCTAACGCTTTTGTAATGAAGGATATCACTATCAAGGATATAATGGTGAATGATATTTCTGAAGAATGTGATTCAGGATGTACGGACATTGAGAAATGGGGTTTTGAGTAGGGTGAATGTTTGAGTAATGCTCTAGGCTTAGGCCAAAAGGAGAGTTTGTTAAACTGTATTTCTATGATACCACCTTGCTATGTATATTGGCCTAAGTCCATTTGTGTTGCACAGAAAACCACATCTGAATTGTTCTGATTTTTGATCAACTTCACCGCCATTTTAAGAATCATCCGCCATTTTGATTTTGACTCCTGTTTTGTGTTCTAAAATGATGGACTGTGTTTTTGACTTGCAGCTGAGCAGAACGACCTTTGAGTTTTGTTAATGTTTAGACTGACCAAGAGCAGACTGTGTGTTCAATGCAAAGAAACCTTGTGACTCGAATGAACTGCAATCCAAGTGTTGTCTGCTCTCACAAGCCTCATCCTCATATAAACAATGAGACAATGTATAACAAACTCAGATTGTGTGTTTTTGCTGAACTGCATTGTAGTGATTCTTGAAACAAGGCTTACTGTGGATCATAGAACCAACCGCATCATTGTAACTTCATGGACATGCAAACTTGTTTAATCCATTGTACAATATTGTAATATTTAAACCCTAGCATGTAACTCATTAGTTTGGAGAGGGGCTAAAAACGTCTGTTTTAAGATGTCCAGCACTCTCACCCCTCACTGTGTCTGCTGGAACACACTGTGAGGTGTTGGGAGCCAGATAGCTATAGGTTTGTTTTGACTCTGTACAGAAAAAAAAGATACTTGTTTCTTTTTGACTCGTGATTGGCGTATTTCATTTTGTGGTACTAAGTCTCGATATTTCTTTGGTCTTTCATGCCCTACTGTACACTGCTTGCTATTACTCCTAGGTTGGTTTGCCATTGCTGTCACAGGTAAGTCTCTTGGGTGGTGCCTTACTGTACACTGCTTGCTATTACTCCTTGGTGGGTTCCCCGCTGCTGTCAAAGGTAAGCCCGTTATGCAGTGCCTTACTGTACACTGCTTGCTTTTACTCCGAGGTTGGTTCCCCATTGTTGTCACAGTTACGCCTCTTAAGGTGTTGCCCTTCTGTACACTGCTTGCTATTTCTCCTAGGTTGGTTCCCCATTGCTGTCACAGGTAAGCCTCTTAGGCGGTGCCCTACTGTTCACTGCTTGCTATTACCCCTAGGTTTGTTTCTACAGGGTTTCACCCCTAGACTTTGCTCAGCATGCTTTGAATTCCGGGATTGCATAGCACTGCATTTCTCATTGCCACTGCTTTATTACGCCTATGAAGTGCCTCATTGTGATCTTATCTCTTGGTTGGCCCCATTTCCGTTCTTTTAGTGATCTTACTCCTATTCAGTACCCCTTTGTAGTTCTAATCAGGGTCGGACTGGGACAAGAAATAGGCCCGGACATTAAAAAGAAAAGTGTCCCACCCCTCGCCTCAAAAAAGTATCCCACCCATCGCCTCAAAAAAGTGTCCCTCCCTGGCCTTCGAACCATCATCACGTCAATTCACAACTTTGCAGAAAAATCTACTAATGGAGGGCTCGTGTGTCTGTTACAGTACAACACAACTCAGAAAATAACATAACTTTGCATACAGTTCTGTGGGTGTACAGCTCAAAGGCGCAGGAGTGGCATGAACCAACCACCCCCACTGCGGTTTTGGGACCTGTTACAAGTTGATGCTTATACAGGGCTCCGCAACCCCAGTAGGGAAGGAAGGTTAGGGTGACGATGGTTGGATAGGAAAGGGTGGGGTGGAGTAGGGAAACTGTACTGAAGTTTAGGGAGAGGTTATAGTATTGTTCCTAGGTACACTACAAAAAAGTCAGTTGTTGAATTACCAATGCATATATGTTGTATGTTGAAATAAATATATTGCATATTGAAATATACATGACATTTTGAGATATTTGAATATTGCACAGTGAAATCGCTTGCCCATGAAGACTGTTACTTATAAACGTCCTACTCAAAATGGCACTTGGCTTGTCTCCGGTCACTGGAGGAAGTGCCTTGTTATTCTCAAGTTAGTTTCCCTTTGCACAGGATGTTCAGGAATGCGGCTCTGGCACCTTTTAGACAGAAGAAACGGTTAGAAAGACATTCCATGCCTTCCTGTTTCTTAAAAATGTTGGTTCTTGCTATACTCGGCTGCTTGGTGGCTCCCTAGGTTTCATTGTTGTGGCTTTTGGGGGGAGGACCTGGAGAGGGTTTAGAAGGAAACACAGTGAAGAAACTAGGAGGAGAAAGGAAGATGGATGAATGGACGAAACGGGAGAGTGGAGTGGGGAGAAACGGAGTCAGTAGTATGTGGAGAAGGTGAGAAATTACAGAGGTGACGAGAGGACAGGCATGTAAGAGATGGGGGAAAAGAAGCAGGGAATGAGACAAGGGGTCTCATTACGAGGTTGGAGGTTGGAGGCAGCCATGGAGCTAGTAGCTCCATGGCTGCCTCCAAAACCCTACTGACTCCACCCTGGTGAATGGAGGAATTACTGGTCCATTCCAAGGTTGGCGGGACCGGTAATTCCCCATTCACCAGGGCCCTTCCCGATTCCCATTTGAGCCTCCATAGGGTTGCGGTACCGTTATTAGCTCCAGAGTCCCTTTGCGGGTCCCGTCCTTAACGCCTGGAAAAACCAGGCGTTAAGGGAGGACCCACAAAGGGAACTCATAGTAGGGTGGTAAGGGATTACCGGCACCGGTGCCCTTACCGGTGCCAGTAATCCCTTACCGCCCACCTTGTAACGAGGCCCAAGACTGAGCTAACAGAAGAGCGTAAGAAAAAGTGATAAGCAAAAAAGGAAGCAAAGAAAATAAACTGAAAGAGTAAAAGGAGAAAGTGAGATGGAAGAAACAAAACCAAAGAACAAAAAAGTAGGAAAGCAAAAGAATGTTAAATACGTTTAGGATTGCATGAAGAAGGCAAAAGGGGAGCAGGGGAGGCACTGTTAAGAGAGGTGCTGGGGCAGGGAATTAGAGGTTGAAAAATATGATAAGAAGGTGAGCGGAATGAGGAAAGAATGAAAGAAGATGGGGTAAAGACAGGATAGTGAGAGCATTGAAGGGAAGAAAGTGACAGAGGCACATAGAACAGATTTGGTCGGAACAACGATTGAACGGGTTTACATGTAAGAAAAACATGATGTTGCATTCATTTGGGGATAACATGTGTCCTTTTGCAGCTCCAGCATGCTAAATGTTGCCAGACAGTTCAATACATCTGCAGAATCCTCCATCCGTCTCTGGTTTTGATCCAGTCCTCGAGTCCCAGACCTGCGCACGCATACCTGGTGTTGCTGCTGTGCGGCAGACATGGTCCCTGGCGTTTCTCGCCTCCTTTATTCACCCTGCAGCAGCTGTCTCCTGCTCACAAACCAGGCCCGGCTCCAGGAATTTTTATCTGGGTGGGCCACGTTTGTGATCAGGGGGGGGGGCAAACTTTTTTTCAGATTCGTGATCGGGCAAAACATTTCTTCCTGGATCTGAAAAATCCATTTGCCCATAATTTTCCCTTAACTTCTTTAGTCTGTTAGATTGCTTTATAAGGCGGAAGCCTGGATTCAGACCCAGGTTGTTAGGACCAGGGTTGACATATTTACCCTCAAGACTACTTGAATGTTTGATGAAGATGCTTGTTGGGATTGCACTCCCTGGCAGATTTAAGCCAAATTAATTCTTGGCAAGGCTGACAGATGGTCCAGGGTAGGTGGGGCATGGGTGTGGAGCTTATGGTGGGAGTCATTAAACGCTGTCATGAGTGTAACAAATGTTACATGTTTTTTAAGTTGTCATTTGCTACTATTGGAGCTGTATGTTTAGGGGTATGACTATAGCTGGAAACAGCCTGTTCACCTCACCAGGTTTTGTTGACATGAGGTGATTTGCCCAGGTTCACTCAATGTGTTCAAATGGGAAACCTGCTCTTGCCTTCCACCTGCTCATCCCTTCCAAAATCACAGGATCTCCAGTACCCCTTCCAGAGTCTTCTGCTCTCTTCTTCCATTTGCTCCTTTGTTCCCTTCCATAAGCTCCCTCACTACTTTGAACTTCTATTGGCTACTCACTTCATCTTCCATATGCTCCCCCATCTCCATATGGAAAACGTTTGCCAAAAATGCAAAACGAAAGAACAGTACAGAGCAAAAGAGAAGCAGAAAAAATAGCGTGGCAATATCACCTCCTGTCACCTTCCATTAGTTCCCCCTGACTACCATTCCCATTTACAATCACTCCCACCTACCCCACCCGTCCCCCATCATGTTTTCTTGGCCTGGCTTGGGAGAATCGAGGATGAGGCCATCTCCTTCTCTGCTGAGGCTTAGCAACGAGGACACCAGTCCTTATTCCATCTCACTTAGTTTGCGATCAATAATACCTTCCTGAATACTGTGGCTACTCCCAGGAGGCCAGGTAGGAGGTGCTTGTGGTCTAGCCATTTTGTTGTGAAAGACAGCCCCCTCCTCCTCGATAAATATTGAAGCAAGGAATAGGGTATTTAGTTTCTTCTAAATGACATTTTGAAGCACAACATTGTATTTTTGTGGCAATTTTGCATCTAATTTTAATTGAGTTGAGGGTGTGTGGGAGTGCTAGCATGCAGGTGAGAGTGGGATCAGGAGGTAAACAGTGGAGGTTGAAGGGTTTCTAGCCTCCTTGCATCACTCCCGGTTGGATGTGGCACAGAGGAGGGTCCGCCGCTCTCCTGCCACCCCATATACATCATTGTCTAGTACATACTGTTTTCATACTGTTTGCAATATGTAAATGTCCATGATAACTTCTTATTTGACATGTTTACTTTGCTATTTTGAATGTCACAATTTTGTACAATAAATCTGGCCTTATATTTTCCAAAGAAAGATGTGTGTATATCTCGTTGGCTGGCCCCGACCCCTCCGCTGCCCATCTATTAAACCATACTGCAAACTGGATCACTTCAAGGGGCTCTTAATTTTTGCAGGAAACACACAGAGATTAAATGATTTTCCCAGGATTACACACTTAAGTGGTTATTAAGTGGTAAAGCCAGAATGTCATCAGAGCCTGAAATGTAGGTACTTAACCACACATCTTCCCAGCTAAAGGCTGTACAAATATGTATTGAAGTTTGGTTTTAAATACTAAAATATTACAATTCTGGGTCTTGGCACACAAGTCACTTTTTGTACAGGTTTTGGAATGGTACTTATACCCTGCTTATCATAGCCGTTAGTCTGTATATAAAAGAAACTTTAAGTGATAGGGATGATTTATAAGAAAATATGTTTTATTGTTATGTATACTTTTATACTAATGATTGTAAGCCGTGAAAATAAAAATGTTGTTTAATTTGTAAGTTCCTGTATTCGATTTCTCTCTTTACTTTTCTTTTTCCATTTATTTAGTTTCTTTTTCTTAATTTGCTAACTTCTTTGTAAAGGTTTATAATAAGCCATAAACAATAACAAATAATAATACTCACTTTATACAGATTACTTTAAAAAAATGCACACGTCAGATGATAAACCAACCCGACAATGTGTTTGTCATTGTAGAATCGGGTTGATGAAAAAGAGTATTGGGGCAATTTTGTTTTTAATTCCTAAATTGCATAGAGGGGACTGCTACTGTGTGCACTTCTTTGCAAAAGGGCCCCTATAGGCAATTTGAACTGTTTCCACAAACTACTGGAAAAGTAAATAGTAAAACATAGGCAAAATCACCTTTTCACTTCTCTTTTGCACTATGTGTCTGGAAAAGTATAAATCTCTCCCACAATTAACGATTGGGAATCTGCTTGCTTTTACCAATAAAGTTACAATCATAGGTGGTCATTTTCCAAGTCCTGTGGAGTGGATAAAGTGGGGGTAAAATGATTTTTGATTGTAGCTTTATTTTCCCTGATCTAATTGAAAGCCCACAAGCTCCAGAATGCTATTTAATCAGAATTTACAAGAAATCCCATACGGGCACAAAGTAATTGTTTCACACAGCTTTTTCGGTAGCCCCATCATTTCTAATCACCCAACAGTCATACTTAAAAAGCTTTTTAAAAGCGTACATAATTTAAAGATTTTTTTTTTAACCTCTTAGTCTCACCCTCCACCCCCTGGGTTCCAGTGGTGGTTAAAGTTTCTATTTTTTTATTATTGCATATAGTTAAAATACATTCAACCTTTTGATGAAAAAAAAGCAAGAAAACTTCACACCACTGGCAAGGCCTCCATACTAGCAGGGCTGGACTGATCCACCAGGACACTGGGAGTTTCCCCGGTAGGCCTCGGCCATAGGGCCTATTTTCTTGGGGGAAGGATACATGGGGACTCAAAATTAAAATATCACTCGCCATTCGGTGATATGTATCCATACAGGCCAGCCTGGGTGTGGCCGTTCGCTGCATGATTTGTTTGCCTGCCAGGCCCGCCTCTGCCCATGGATTTTGGGGCTTGCGCTCTTGTAGCACTAGGTCACGTGCACAATGAAACCACACGTGCCCTAGTATGCTCTGTGTCCTCCCGAGTCGCATGCGCAGGTGTTGCTGGGCCCATGATTGAATGTGCCATTGCCACCTG
This sequence comes from Ambystoma mexicanum, assembly GCF_040938575.1. Lineage (NCBI taxonomy): Eukaryota > Metazoa > Chordata > Amphibia > Caudata > Ambystomatidae > Ambystoma > Ambystoma mexicanum. The sequence continues at coordinate 145,730,197 of NC_090934.1, forward strand.
ATAGACACTGCTGAAAGACAGTCTGAGTGCTGTGCTGGTACCGGGTCCATGCCATGTGCTGTGCCCGTGTTCACGGTGTGCTCTGACAGATTCAAGAAAGACAGCCAACCAACCAGGTGAGCCGGGCTGCACTGCCTCCATCAGCAGACAACAGCAGGTGACCCAAGTGAGGCTGTGGCTAGGGCTGAGAGCAGCTGAGGGCAGTAGCCAGACCTGAAAGTTAAGGGATTATCTGTACGTGCATGCCCCTCTCCCATTCTGCTGTGTGCTTCTGACCCTCACCCTATGCGGTAAACCTTTCCAATGTGCTGTAATATTTTCTAGCCATCATGCTACAATGTTTTCCTTGTGTTGCTATCCTGCATCCAAGTGCTGAACCTTTTTCTTACTGAGATGCCATGGACAGTAATATTCTCCACCTGCTGCAATGTGTTCCTTCCTGTGCTTTAATGTTCCCTGCCTGAGCTATACTGTAAAACAGTACCCTGTTTACCTAATATCCAATCCTTGTGTGGTGATTCCCTGGCCTTGAACTGAATGGGGATGGTTATCGGGGTGTAGTGGGAATACTGGCAACCCGTAGACCTATTAAAATGCACTTCGGCTCTGCTATTCAAGACTAAACTAAACTGCTAATCCAGTTCTGCCACTCACCCCCACCTCTACAAATGTACCTTACCATGACCTAAAGAAGCCCCTACCTATGTCATTATAGAGGCTGACACACCGCTCTGCTAATGCACCTCTTCCCAATCCTGAACTCCCAGACCCCCGCAATTCCAGTACGTTAGAGCCATACACCGCTCTGCCAGTATGCCTCAGCACTGACCTCCATTGACGCCTGATGACTGTCATAACTATTCCACCCTTACCAGCAGTAACCCCTTTGCTTCTATTACTACAGCTATTCACAAAACTGTGCTAATGGACCTCAATCCTAGCCAGCAGCAACCCCTGTTATTCCATAACAGTGGCTCACATCAAGCTCTACCAATGAACCTCAATCCTGGCTAGCTGCAACCTCTGTTGTTCCATTATAGTGGCTCACATATGCCGATGGACACTCAATCCTGGCCTGCAACACCTTCCGTTGTTCCATTACAGTTAGTGGCTCCTTCACACACAGCTCTACCAGTGTATCTAAACCCTGGCTAGAAGCAACCCCCATTCTTCCACCACACTGATTCCCACAAAGCTCTGCCAAAGGACCTCAATCCTGGCCAGCCGCTGTCTGATCTTTCATGCTTGTGGTAAGTGGTGAGGTCTGCATGCCACTGATAACCAGGTCCAAGGTTATGCTGTTTCTGGACAGGAGAAGTTGTGTATGAGGGGGGCGGAGAGGAGTGTTCCAGCACGCCCCCCCTCCGCCAACCCCTTATCTTATCTGGTTGTATTTTGGGTGCCTTGAAATGGCATCTCTGCTTCTGGGCCCCTCTGTCTCTGCGGGAACAATTTCCAGCGATTCCAGACTTTCTCTGGCTGCGGGGTGTGCAGATGACGGTTTAGGCCCGCAGGTGGCACATAGCAAGGTGCTTACACCCTTGTGCTGTAACATTCTCGGTGGGGGTAGTGTGCTCTCCCAGTGCTGTACTCTTTCAGCCACATGCTGTAATATTCTCACTGTCTGCTGTACCATACACTTCCCACTGTAACATTGGCCTCTTCTGCTGGTACAGTCGTTCCCTGTGGTGTGCACCTCTCTTCCTGCACTTTAACGCCCCACCCTTTGTGCTGTAATATATCAGTGTGGTGTTATTTCCTAAAAACACCTGCACTAAATCTCTCCTTGCTCAGCAATCGTCGGCTAGTAGATTATGCCCTGCGCACCCCATTGCTCTACGAACTCTCTGTCCTCCCCTCCAGCTCCCCAATCCTCCAGACTCCAATGGTAATTTCATATCTGCCCGGCTGATTCATGGGTGCCTGCCTGATTGTGCTGTTGTCTTCTCGTTGCGCTGAGCACCCCAGCCCACAGCTTGTACATACTGTGTAATCCTCCAGGCCACCACAGCTCGACGGTTCCCCTGGTGTGTAAAACCCCAGCCCCATTCTGTAATATTTCTTCCATATAAGAAAGATCCCCTTCCATATTATGTAATCCCTTAGCCCTGCATAAAGCCAGCCCTGTGCTGTAGCATGACCTGCCAATTATTAAACAAACACAAATGGGTGTCCTGATGAACTGCCAGCAGAACGGGCAAAAGTTATGTTAGGAACACACAAAGGGGACTGCTATCGGTGTTGGTATTAGTGTGGTTATTGATTTTTAACCACCCATGACATAATATGTATTTGCGCCACAATCGTCCAGCTCTGCGCATAATATTTTACCCTATGCTTTAACAATCACATTTGCCATCACACCCCCATGCCGTGTGATTCCTCTGCTGTCATATTCACTACATGCTCTCTTATCCTCATCTCTGTGCTGTTCTTTTTATTAGTTTGGGCTTCTAGATGGCACTTGCACCAGCTATAAACCAAAACTATTGCATTAAAGTATAGATGGGGAGAAATCGGCTTTGAGGAGGGACACCCAGCATATAGGTGTTGTTTGGTTATTTGCCCACCCATTGACTGCCCATGATAATCCCTATGGCTGTACCCACCCAGTTCCCATCCCTCCCTGCCAAAAAACACCTCCTCCAGAGAAATCTTTGACTTTACTTTATTCAAACCTTACCATCAAACTTTGCACTCAAAGTGTCTGCCAGTGTTTTGTCAAGCAGCCTTCCGATTGTTAATGACTTAATTGGAGTTGTAAACCCACTACTGGTGTAATAAAAAGGTGTTCACCAGGTCTGCTTTTAGCCAATCGATTTATAAGCACTATGCATGTCCTTCACTTAAGTCCTGTTAAAAATAAACATTGGTAAAGCCAACAGTTTAGCCTTTTGTATATAGGTACTCACACCGTTTTGCACCTGCTACCAGTAATGGGCAGTTAATACTGGCAGTGCTTGGAAAGTGCAATTCCCATGCCTACACAACTTAAATTGCTTGCTCGTGCAGCGAAATATGGGGCCATTTTGATCAAATTTTCCAGGGCCACTTTTGGTTCCCTGTCTGGCCCTGCTTTCTAGGGGGACCAGGGGCTGGCCTTGGGGGGCCCGGCCCCCTTGCCCCCCCTGCTGGAGCCGGGCCTGTCACAAACAGTCCACACAGAGCCTGGTGTTGTGTTGCTGAGCTCGGGCTGCCACACGGCTGGAACCTCCCCTAGTAGGGGCTGTGTCAGTGGCACGCCAAAGGAAGCAAAGCAATTTGAAACTTATGCGCAACTCCACGGCCACTTGAATTTACTGGGAGTGGGCCGGGCTGAGGCAACTGCCCAGCCCAGCCCAGCCGCTCCCAGTGTTTTGTAAAATTAAATAAACACTTCTGGAGCCACCGCGCCATGGTGTCCGGCTGTTGGCTCAGGGTCTGGGCACAGCCACATAAAGCAATCAATGTAATTTACGTTACTTAAGGTAACGTAAGTTACTTTTAAAAAAGAAATGGCCCAGGCGTTGTCTTATGATTGAAAATACCGGCCCTGCGGTGTGGGCTTTTGATTTCGGCCCGGCCACGGCCCAATCCGACCCTGATTCTAATCCTAGGTTGTACGCCTCTATATGTCTCCGCTCCGTTTTAATTTTACTCCTAGGCTGTCCCCCACTCTGATTTTACTACTAGGTTTGTGCAACAGTGTGACTTAATTCTCTCCTAGGTTGTGCGACCCCTTACAGTCTCAGATAAGCCACGTGTGTGCCCCTCTATTGTTTGTTCCGCATTGCCATGTACGGAGTTTCACCCCACGGCAGTTGTGACTTGTCACTTCTGCTTGATCTATGCCATGGTGTGGCTGTTGTGCTCGATGTCGAGAACGCCATTGCCCTGGTGGATGGCTGTCTCCATGACTGCGAGGCTAGGCCCGCTCCCTACTTTTGGGGGAAGTTCAAGAGACCGATGCAGATGGGAGGCGTTTGTGAACAATACCCGGAAAATGACCAATTTGAGGGAGTAGAAGAGGGCTGCATCTGCCCCCTCCCCCCTCCACGAAACTAAAGAGGTCCGTCATAGATTTGAAGTCCTGGAGGTTTCCTCAGGCCGTACAATTGTGTATCTCGTTACTTTTTTGTTGCTTAACCTCCTTGCATAATTGTATACGTTCATAAATTCCCCTTCTGGTATTCACGTGGTGTGCCTTGCCTTAATTAATCAATCAATTAATTAATTAATCAGGGTCCATTAATTTCCAGGCCATATCCATAATCTTAGTTTCGAGGGTGAACACATTTCTCTCCAGTTCTGATGATAATGCCTGCCTACAGTGTTGTCTTTAAATTGCATAGACACATGTATACTTTAATCGCTGCTGTGACTGTGTTTAACATGTATAGCAACACACATAAGATTAATTGCTGGCAACATGCATCCAGTATATTACCTGTGTAACGCACGTAGCAGTTCTGCTAATTGAGCATACTTTAGAGTTTTGGCATGGTAACAGTACCACCCTTATACTTTTGTGAAACATTTAGATGTTACAAATATATCGGCAGCACCTACAGTAGCTGTGAATACTCTATGTTTATCTGTGTGATGAAAAGGTGTGTGTGGTTATTTTTTGGCTCAAAATCCCACAAGCCATTGCTGCCATCCACCATTTGCTTTATTTTGCTCATTATGTATCAACATGTATACGTTTGATTCTTTATAATGTATAGCTCACATGCACAATTTACATTTTAACATCTTTTGATGGCTAAGCAAACGTTGTTTTGTTTATGCCTACTTTACGTTTGGTACCAATTTAATTGGGACACAAATACATACTTATGAGTTTGTAAACCCCATGATGGTACACCCATGTTATGCTTACGCACGTTTGCCATACTGTTGCAGCAAACTGGAGAATGTTAATGCTTCAATGTGTTTATCATGGACGCCACTTCACCAGATCTACAGGGGAAACCACTCAAGGACGGACAGAGATCCCAGAGCCTAACAGGCCTACCAACAACGCAAGACTGGAACCACAGGACTTCACCAAAACCTAAGCAGGACCAATAACCCTGGACATTCAAGCCCCTTTACCTGCAACATAGCCTTGATAAAGACCCTAGAGGTCGAAACACGTGTCTCTGACCACAACAAAGACAATATGTCTTTGCTTGAATAAATAACACTGAATCCACCATAACAATGTGCAGATATTCATCCTTTCGGACATTCTAAGTGCAAGGTAGCCAGGAACCAGTACCTTTTCTATACCAAGGAGGTGCGGGCATCACCTCCTACTACATGTGACCTTTCAGTATATAATCAGACCACCATAACTCAGAGTGAAGCACAGGCGTGTTCAACTTCTAGGGCCCACTGCTTTTCATACAATTAGGGTCCCAATCTTTCATTGCATACAGAAGGAAGGACAGCCATAAAATTCATCTCTTCTTGCTGCTATGTTTCGTTCACATTCAGCTATCAGGAAGTCGATTTTTGACTAGGGCACTCTTCTGCAGTTTGTTTGGTCAGATAAATCCAATACATTCCACGGTTTAAAGGGTGCGCTTGAGCAACTCTCTAGTCCATCACACAGACACACCACAATTATACATGTTTCTTAAAACTCCCTTGCCCGCAATCTGGATGAAATATCCATTTGGCTGGATCATCAAGATCCCAAATGATCAAAAACCTTCCTCACCTTTCCTTGATTCACTGTTTGTTTTATATTTACCCTCAATCCCTACTCCTCCTGTCATTTCCTTTCCCTCTTGTTCTACAGACTACGATCCAGATAACCCTTTTAGGAGCACAATACACAAACGTTCATACGCACCTCAGAACTCTGAGACAACTATGGTGGTGATATGGCACAGTATAGAATCTTAGTTACATAAGCTACTATATCTTGCATGACAGCATTGCACATGCAACCCGACTGCGAATCAGGTACATTGTTTTTTCCAGGTGTAAATGTGGCAGATTCCTGGATGAATTTGTTAATCATAAAAGCTGAAACCTCTATGCACAAGGTTCACTTATGAGAATGTAAGGTGCACACAAGTAGGAACTCGAAACTCTCGCCCATAGCTGGAAAAAAGGTGTAGCCAGCGGAGTCTCATTGAGGGCTTTGAGGTGACAATTCAAATGTTATGCTAAGTTATCATTTGTTGGATTGTATTGTACGTGCCATTTATATAGCAGCGTTTACCATTATTATAGTCACAATGCGCTGTTAGCCCAGATTGTTGAAGGTCATGGAGTACAATTATGAAGCATTGTGAATTTGGCCAAATAAGTCTTAGTATGGCTGGGCAGGCTCTTGCAGGGAGAATCCTATGCGGTCAGACATTTGGGTGGTTGCTGCGAGGAGTCAGAAGATGGAGTGAGTGCTAGAGACTCGCTATATGCCCACCATGTCTGAATTTGTCATATGTCTGTGCTTCATTCTGATGTCAGCGGTGTTGAGGCATCGTCTGGGTTGAGTAGGTGGTGGGTTATGTCAACAGCATAGCTGAATATTGTCACAGTCATTGGTGTATTCTAATGTGTGCAGGTAACCATGCCTGTGTCCAGTGTCCACTGGAATGGCGCGTTATACGTACCAAGCAGAATTCGGTGGTGATTTGTTGTTTGTGTACCCGCTCAGGTGATTGGCTTCTTTTATCAATTCTTGCAGACTTTCTGGTCATGCAGTGTTCCATGCACTGCTGTCATTTGAATGGTGTCTGGTGCTATGGTGGATCTTTAAGAGAGTGGATGATTTTTGTTAAGTGGGGGGAGAGTGAAAAAACAAGACTGTTTTGCTTTCTGTAGATGGTGTGTATTGGAAGTATCCTGAGATCTGTATGCATGACAGCCTTCTAGTTGTGATGTGTGAGGAGCATCAAGGTCTTTGTGTCTAGAGGGGGACTCTCATGCATACAAGGTGGACTTGCATTGGTCAGGTGCTGGGTGTGTCAGTTTATGTTGGAGGAGAAGAGTTGTTTGGAGTTTGGGGAGAGGGTCTTTAAAGACTTGTGTGGAGGTCTATTTTGAGTTTGCGTGTGGTGGGTAAGGTGGAGAAATGAAGTTTTAGTCAATGGAGTTAGTTTGTTCCCCTGCAGGCTTTCCTTATGGGGTGCAAATGCATGGAATCACAATTGACTGTGTTGTTGTGGGAGTTGGTGAGCTTTTTTTCTGGTTGTAGTGGGAAGATGTCCTCTGTTGCAGTTTTTTTAATTTTATTTTAAAGAAGAAGGGGGAAGTGATGTCTTAGAATTTTAGCAATGTGCACAGGTGGTGTCCTATTCTAGTCATTGGTATTTTTCTCTGAGTTCCATGAGTTGGTTTGGGAATGGGCAGTCGGGAACCAGTATGGCATCCTCTTAGGAGTCGTCTGTGTACAGGCATTGGCTGTTTGAGAGGTACTTTTTCCACTGTTTGCTATGTCCTGTTGAATATGCCCAGAATAGCCAGGTTTTTAAATTCCTCCTAGATTTCAAGAGCTCTTGTAATGTTCAGATGTTCCTTGGTAATGTGTTCCAAAGCGTGGTCACTACAATGGAGAAGGCAGAGCCTCTGTGTCTTTATATGCTGAATCTCTTGGTTATTAATATGACATAATTCCTGGGTCTGAGACCTCTACTTGGCTGCTAATCTGAGATGTTGCTTTGGATCTCTACTTCTTGAATCTGGAGGGCTCTGTGGACGATGCATAGTGCTTTAAAGTGGATTCATTTTTTGTCTGGCAGCCAGTGTTGTGAAAACAGAAAAAGAATATCGAGGCTGAGTACCCCAAAAGGAAATACACCGAACACGGGTTACAAAGGAACCTACAAAGTACTTTATTTTATAATGAATCCAGTTACAAAAGACAGAGCAAAATCAGATAGCTATCAGCCCTCAGTACAACACAACGAACTCCAGCATGGTTCAGTGTGTTCAGTGAGAGACGCTGTGCATTAGAATGCATTCGGCTTTTATGCATTTTAGTGGGTGCGATGTCCAGCCCCACTTCGGGTTAATATTCCTTTTAATACATCACCGATTTAGGGTTCGTGCTAAGTCTCAAATAACTGCATATAACTGGTTTGCATTTAATACATGTATCTACAAGCGTATGCAATAACTGTGTATTCTAAAGTTTTCCATGCAGGCCTTCTTAAACATTAATAAAATGTAGTTAAACAGATGTTCTTCGTTCAGTATTTGAATATATTGTCTCAACATATGCTCGTGGATTAGTTTTCATTGTACGAGTAGTCCTTCTACACATAGGTCAATGTAGGACAAGGTCTCAGTTCATGGCCTCAACAAGTGGCTTGCAGGCAAATTACACATTAGCTATGTACAGAGGTCAAGACGGTCATGTTGTATTCTGGAATGACATTGTCCACCATTTTAGCTCACAGGGTGACTTTTACACAACAAATCCTAAAATGGCGGTTTGACCTAAAATGGAGGCTTACAAGGGTTTAAGGTCAAGACCTTGCAGCACAGATTTCTTTTGCAAGAGACTTTCGAGCAGCTTGGCATAAGCCAATATTAATCTAGTTATTATAATAGGAGGCACAATATACTTTCTATTTCGACAACCCCTCCTTTTGGCCTATGCCAAGTGCTAAAAACTACTTTGGATCTCCTTGCAAATAACTCCATGCATCATTGTCCATGCACCCTGAATCACTATCAGAAATATCTATTGCCATTAGGTATTTTGCTAAAATATCCTTCAATACGTATTCTATGGAAGTCTTATCTGGGGCATACACTTTATGTCATATCAAACCTATTGCTTGTGCGCAACATCCCCCTAGTATCGAACACATACCAGGCAGACACTGAATACAGCAACAAAGAAACAACAGTATTCCCAAAATAATCAAGAAGACCAAAAGCACCTTCCAACCCCAAGATCACAAGAAGTCCCAGAACCATGCGCTCAGATCCCAGTTTCGCTCGGGAACATGCACTTCAGAACTAAGGACGTGCAGATTCTGTATTGCCTTGAAGATAGTTGGGGAGGAATCTGGTACGAAAACACAGCAAGCGGACCCCACTAATTTGCATACTCCACCACGCTCAGCTAAAATGACATCTAATGCCATTCGATGTTGAAGTGCTACTAATCTTATCGCCTATTGTTCTAACGTCATATTATAGAGTATGTCCGTGGTCCAGTTGATGGTTCTCTCCAGTACTCTCGTTAGTTTTCTGATATCTTCTGAATTTGCTATCTGCCCCCAAAATGGCACAACTGTAGCTATACCTCCCAAGACTTGTGCTGGGGTGTCACCATTCCCATCCCGCCGTGGACTAGCCTTCAAAACTTCTTTTGTACTAGCTATAAACACCCCAGGTAACAGGATCCCTAAATAACAGGTTCCCTGCCAATCCCTGGGCAACTACGGGAATGCTACATTACCGCAGACAAAGTAGATAGGTTCGCCTAAATTCAAAGGTCTGTTCTCCCCAGTCAAATTTGCAACGTTGGCACAACCTAAAACATTTCCCATTAACTGAGTTCCATTCCTCTGTATGCAAAAAGAAACTTAATCGGGGCTATGGTTAACAGTGTAAGAAGGAGGCAAGGCATCCTTATTGCCTGTCAGAGCCATTTTAAAGGAAATCAAAGATTGGAAAGGACGAGACAGTTTGTCAGAAGTCCTAATAGAAGCAACATTCGGTTTACTCCTATTTGCAAAAAGCGAGCATACTAGGGGAGTCAAGACACGTTCTTAAAACTATTCAAATTGGTGCCATCAAAGTTCCCTGAGATGCTATCATTCCATCGGCCAAAGAACAGTGCTCTAAGAGAAGCATAGCAGGCAGTTGTCAACAGTAAAGGATGAATATACCAACCTAGCCCCTTATCCCCGTTTTGTGGTAAATGTGAGCAGACCCAGCAGTTGGAGTTATTAAAAATGGCATGTGTAGCATTCATGATAAGTAGTAGAGTGCTATTGTGGTACCTTTGTCTGTGCTGGGAATCCCGAGGGGATAAGGTGTGCAAATGTACAAAGGGAGTAGGAACAATGGGTGCACTTTCAGTAGGCACCAAAAGTTTGAAAGAGTGAGTTTCCTCGAGGTACCATAATCCTAAGGCAGCGACTTTTAAAAAAACAAATATCATTATAAGAATACAGCAATACATTTTCGGGGCCCAGGCATTTTGTCCATTGTCCCAGTTCGTCACCCCCTTATTTACAAGTCCCATATGAGCGGTAGCAGTGGAGGTCATCGTAGTCTTCAGATGCAAACCCCAATGTTCATTGCTGGCGACCCCCCAGTCGCGGAGCTTCTTAGTCCTTCCACAACCCTTAGCCAACAGAATCCCCTTTCTCAAATTTGGGCAAAAAGCAAGCCCTCGATGACTCTTTTCCTTCTCCGAATGCACAGCCGAACCATGCCGTAAGTCTATCAGATGCACAGCAAAACCGTGCTGTAAGTCTATCTTCGTGGTCACAGGTTATATCGTACTTTTCCTGGTACTGATTGATCCGGAAGCAATATGTTGTCACTTCTTGCTGGAAGCAACGTGTCGGAGGAAAGTGAAGGGGCTGAATTTAAAACAGCCATTTCCGGGTGCAAAATTTGTGGAGAGTGTGGAGACAAAATGGCAGCTTCCCCAAGCCTCCTGGGCTCAGAGATATTCTCTGACACACTCTCAGTGCTGCTTACTGCTTTGGGATCATTGGTTGCAGTATCAATGAGGGGTTCTGTTTCTTCTGTAGCGTGTGGCACAGGGCGAGGCAGTTTCTTGATGTGCGACGCGTGGATACAGTTCTTTCGTACAGCTACCCGCACCGCTGTCTGAGTGACCAACATGACTTGGAATGGCCCACGCCAGCGAGGCGCGAGGCAGGAGGTGCGCTCAAATGATTTGACGAGCACCCAACTCCCCGGCCGTATGCTGTAGTTCAGGCCCTCGTATCGCACAGGTAAAGCTTCTCGTACCTGGTGATGAATCAAATACAGGTTTTTAGTCAATTGGCTACAATAATCTGAAAGTAGTACATTTTCAACATTCTTTAAAGTTCGACATTTTGGAAGGTTCCAGATATTGGCAGGTCTCCCCATTACCACCACAAATGGAGAGAGCCAGTCTTAGTTTGAGGGGTTGTACACATGGCTAGTAACACAATCGGTAAGGCGTCCGGCCATTTTAGTTTGGTGCCGGCACACGTCTTAGCGAGCTTGTTCTTGATGATCTATAGTCTCCCTTGAAACATATATCTCCGTAAAGAGATCAATGGCAGTTTGTCTAGCTATCTGATCAGCCAAAGCATTCCCTTTTCCAATATCATCTACAATCTTTAGATGTGCTTCACATTTCATAACTGCTAACTGAGTAGGGAGCGCAAGCGCTGAGAGTAGTTGCACTATTAGGGAGCCATGTTGAATCTTGGTGCCATGCAAAGTTAGGAACCCTCTTTCTGACCAAAGTCTCCCAAAGTTGTGAACCACCCCAAAGTCATACTGACTATCAGTATATATATTTACTGCAAGCCCATCAGAAAGTTCACAAGCTCGGTTCAATGCTATAATCTCTGCGGCCTGCACAGAATTATGCATAATTCTCTTAGTTTCCACAACGGTGCTCAATGTAGTGATTGCATAAGCGGCTGTGGATGTACCATCCGGAAGTTTAAAGCAGGAGCCGTCACAAAACAGCTCTCCTTGCGGATTATCCAAAGGAGTATCTTTCAAATCAATTCTACCCTTTGTTTCTTGTTCAGTCGTATACAAACAATCATGTGACTCTTCATCGCCGCAAGTAGTATCTTGTGGAAAAGGTAGGAGTTCAGCCGGATTAAGGACACAACACCTCTTAATTTGAATGTGAGGAGCAAACAAGATCAATTCATATCTTGTCAACCGTGCAGAAGTGAGGTGTTGCGTTTGAGTTCGGTTCAATAGAACATCTACGTAGTGAGGCACCATTAGGGTTAGATAATGGCCTAGGACCATTCCCTCACTCTGTTTTACAGACGCGGCAGCAGCAGCGACAGCGCGCAAACATCTTGGCAAAACGCATGCTACAGGATCAAGGGCGGAAGAATAGTAAATGCACGGCCTATTCTTCCCTCCATGTTCCTGCGTTAATACAGCCAAAACACATCCATCACATTCATGCACAAACAACACAAAGGCCTTTTCATAGTTTGGTGTGCACAAAACTGGTGCAGAGCATAATGCAGTCTTAAGCAAGTCAAACGACTGCTTGTGTACCGCGTTCCATGGCAAAAGCGAAGAAATGGCCTTCTTTGTCAAAGCCACCATCGGTTTGATCACGAGTGAGAAATTCGGGATCCACAACCTACAGTAAGAAGCCATACCTATCAAGGCCCTAACTTCCTTCTGTGTATTTGGGACAGACATGCCAGAAATGTGTTTTATTCTTTCAGGTGTCAATCTTCTTCCCTCCTTTGACAGGAGATAGCCTAAATAGGCGACCTCTTTACATCAATACTGAAATTTTTTAAGCAAAGCTTTGTGACCATGCTTAGCTAGATGAATAAGTAATAACACTGTGCCCTCCTTACAGGCAATCTCAGAGTCAGCAGCTAGAAGCAAATCGTCAACGTACTGAAGCAAAGTACAGGTAGAGGGCAATTCAAGGGTATCAAGATGTTCTTTCTAAGCCCTACTATGAATACTAGGACTCTCTGTGTACCCTTGAGGTGCATGAGTAAATGTAATCGAGCGTCCCCCTAAGGTGAACGCGCACAAATATCTACTATCCTTGTGTAGAGGAATACTAAAGAACGCATTCTTTAAGTCCACAACACTAAAGTAAGTAGCTGTAGCTGGAATCATGGTTAGGATTGTCGTTACATCAGGCACAATTGGAAATTGTGGTGCCACAACTTTATTAATGGCACGTAAATCAATTATAATACGGAATGGAATTACATTATCGCCTTTCTTGTACACGGGTAAAATCGGACTATTACACAGACTTCCTGAAATTTCTTTAATCACACCGCGATGCACAAAAAATCAGAAACAATACATTTCAAAGCTCGCTCGCCCTCAACCGAAATCTTATACTGGGGAATGCGTGGCAGCTCAATTCCATGTTTCAAAACTATTTTAACAGGCTCAATCTGTAAAACACCAAAATCATTGTCGTTAACAGCCCACAAGCTCTCTGGTACATCAATGAATTCTGGAGGCAAAGGTCTAGTCAAAAATTGCGAGGCAGAAAATTGCTGTGGTGAAATCGTCAAGCGCACTCCATCAGAAGAACAATAAATCACTGCATTTTATTCTTTTAATAAATTCAACCACAGCAAGTTCTCTCCGCAATCCGAAGTCAACAGAAATGGACACTGGTCCGTAAAGGGACCCAAAGAAATAGGTACCGGCATAGAAACCGGACAAATAACTGGTGTACCGGAAAACCCTACAGAAACATTGGTTTGCCCTGACAGTGGAATGTTTGGAACCCGCGAATGATCAATGGAACACTTCTGTGCTCCAGTGTCTATCAAAAATGGATGTTTCCTATTCCCCATCACCATTTCAACGTAGGGACCTTTATGATTGACGGGAATAGGTGTAGGTTCCAAACCCTGCTTCGGGCAATCCTAAAGAAACAGAATATCAGCAAAAGGAAGCTCTTCAGATAAATATGCAGCGGAAGGATGATCAAATATATTCCTGGTGTCTGCACTCAGAGTCTGATTGTCATGCAAAAAAGGTTGCTGAGGGTCCTGTGTAAACTGACCTCTACCAAGGCCCCCTATTCCAGGTTGACCTCTGGATCGCCTACCCATATTACCAAATGTATTATTCAACCTTTGTTGAAGGACGGGGCATTGTGCTCGTCAATGACCCTCTCAATGACAATAAGCACACTGGTTAATATTCACAGGTCCCAAGGGCACATTCCCCTGCGGGACATACTGACCTCTAACCTGAGAACTACCCCCTCTGGGGCCCCTAACAATTTGCTGCAATAGCACTTTAGATTTTAAATCGCCTTTCTGTTTTTCAATCCTATCTTTTTCATTATTGACACGGTTCTCATAGTACTGAGCCATGTGCAGTACTTCTGATTGTGATTTCGCCTGCCAAGCGCTCTCAGAAGACATAATCTGTGACTGGATGTCAGGCAGTAATCCACGTACAAATTTGTCCACAAATAATCTTTTCCTGGACTCTGTGCCTAAGTCTTGTCCACTGAAATCCGAGACTACCTGTTTGAACCGATTAAAGAACTCGGTAGCACCTTCAGACTTTCCTTGGACACAGGCTGTAAGCTTGTCCCAAATAATTCTCTTTTCAGGAATTATGGTTTTTAATTTAGCAATGATTCTATCAGGCAGAGTTAATATCACCTGTTGCGGTCTTTCGCCAGCTGGCCTTTCCCCATCGAGTTTGGTTATATTCGCCCATGTATCTCCCAACCCGGGTACATCGTCAATAGTTCTAACTTGTTTCCATAAATATACGGGCAGGAGTACAGGAAACAACAAATCAATGTCACCTAATGTGAACACTGAGGACTGCAAAATGGATTCTATTTCTTTATAGAACCCTGTCGGATTTTTCCTAATATCGGGGATAGATTGCCTAATAGTATTCACTTCCTGTCTTGAGAACGGGACGTGAACAAACTGTGACACATAATGTGCAAGAATGTTCACAGCGACTATGTTATTTACAGCATCTGCCGCAACTTCAACCTTCGGGACAAATGTCGGAAGAACCTCTCTCATAGGCAACTGAGAAATAGGTGACTCCGAACGCTTACTAAGCAACAGAGCCAAGTCAAGCGCTAAAGCAGTCGAAGAAGTGTCAAGTGAAAAAGCTCTCTTATAAATACTCAATAACTCTGTGGGACAACTAATCTTCCTTTTTACACATTCATCCTGCAGGTATTCTACCATTACCTGTAACACTATCCTCTGCATTTCTAACGTATATTGACTATATGTGTCATATACCTCACCTGGAGTTATTGTTATGTCTGAAATCCATCTAATCGCGTCTTTATTACTAATTCGCATTTCCTCCGATATCGGTTTACGACACGGAAGGAACTGTTTCTGAACATACATATTTTCCTCTTCATCATCCTCATTCTGTAACTTTTCTAACTCCTTTCTATACCCAAATAACCTCTTGACATGCTTAATTTACATTCTCCACAGTGTCTCTAGAAAGCGCTAGAGTATTTAGATTCCTTAACCCTTGCGGAACATCCACATTATTTAATCTTCCCCACATTATACATAACTGAATCCCTAAACCTTCAATAAAAACATTTTTCTCAGGAAAATTATCCATATTACAAAGTGTGGAAAAAACACTAGCTTGATCATCCTTCTCCATACAATGCTTAGCCCATGCAATTAACTCACGTTTCTTCTCCGGTGATACAGTATTGCGAGTGACAACTTTTGTTCCTGTACCTCGATCGATTACAAGTGGCTCAGGACCACTTGGACGAGAGGTACTATAACTGGTGTGATAAAAAGAGGCAGAGGGGCAGGTGGAGGGACAAAAAACAGAGGAATAGGAACAACAGGTAGAGCAGGAAGAGCAGGAATAACAGCAGGAAGAGGTACAACAGTGGGAAGAGCAACATACGGAGGTGGCGCAGAGGCACCAGGCCTTCGTTCATTTAATATTTTGTCAATAAACCCATCAGAAATATGACGATCTTTAGAAGGATAGATTTTCTGAATTCCAAGTGAGAAAGCCCTATCCATATTTTTAGTCGCCTCAGACTGTTTGTTTTGGTAATATAACAATGCTTTTTCAGTGTTCGTTTTATGACGACCTGCATGTTTCTCTCTACTTTTAAGTTGTTGCAACGCTTCTTTTTTCCAATTCTGCAAAACATCAAATGCTGCAGGTCTAGCCTTTTACTTTAAAAAGGCTGACTCCAAATATTCAATGCAAGGGATCTCAAAACTACCATTGATTGGCCACTAAAGTTCGGAGGCATGTCTGGTTTGTCTGTGCCAAAAATCATGAAATACTATACTTCCAATGCCATACTTCCAGTACATAGTACATGCCGGCGACCCCTCCTGTGGTGCGGGATGGGTAAATTCCAAAGATTGTCTATCACTGTGGAATAATGCCCTAAAGCAGGTAGACAATTTCCCAGGCATATCTCAAATTCTTGGTGTTACCTGGTCAATAACTGCGCCAAAATTCAAATTGTCAGGGTTAAATTAAGAATCGGGTCACGACTCATCTGACCAAACCTAAGGAGGACCGATCGGTACTTCTAAGAATCTTACCTAACTAATCTTAACTCGTGTATGGTGATTTCGGCAAATCTGCCTGCCTCGATAAGTGGACCCTCGTCAAGATGCCGTCTCGGACCACACGCTTATCGTCCAAGGATCAGGTTGTGCAGCGCTGCTGAGGTGTTGCGTCTCGTTCAGGGGGCCCCTTATGTCACACCATCCAATCTCGGTCCGATAGCGTGCGTCAACCTTCAACAATCCGGCATCAATCTTGAGGGTCCCTATTTGGGCGCCAACTGTGAAAACAGAAAAAGAATATCGAGGCTGAGTACCCCAAAAGGAAATACACTGAACACGGGTTACAAAGGAACATACAAAGTACTTTATTTTATACTGAATCCAGTTACAAAAAAAAGAGCAAAATCAGATAGCTATCGGCCCTCAGTACAACACAACGAACTCCAGCGTGGCTCAGTGTGTTCAGTGAGAGAGTCTGTACATTAGAATGCATATGCTTTTTATACATTTTAGTGGGCACGATGTCCAGCCCCACTTCGGGTTAATATTCCTTTTAATACATCACCGATCTAGGGTTCGTGCCAAGTCTCAAATAACCGCATATAACTGGTTTGCCTTTAATACATGTATCAACAAGCGTATGCAATAACTGTGTATTCTAAAGTTTTCCATGCAGGCCTTCTTAAACATTAATACAATGTAGTTAAACAGATGTTCTTCGTTCAGTATTTGAATACATTGTCTCAACATATGCTCGTGGATTATTTTTCATTGTATGAGTAGTCCTTCTACACATAGGTCAATGAAGGACAAGGTCTCAGTTCATGACCTCAACAATTAGCTATGTACAGAGGTCAAGACGGCCATGTTGTATTCTGGAATGACATTGTCCACCATTTTAGCTCACAGTGTGACTTTTACACAACAAATCCTAAAATGGCGGTTTGACCTAAAATGGCGGCTTACATGGATTTAAGGTCAAGACCTTGCAACACAGATTTCTTTCGCAAGCGACTTTCGAGCAGCTTGGCGTAGGCCAATATTAATATAGTTATTACAATAGGAGGTACAATATACTTTCTATTTCGACAGTGTGATGATCTAAGAGCTGGTGTAATATGATCACTCCTCTTGACTCTGAGTAATAGACTAGGGATTGTGTTTTGGCTCTGTTGCAGTTTTTGGGAAGAAGTCTTGCATACCCAGGTAAATGGTGTTGGTATAGCCAGCTGTTGAGAGAACCAGAGAAATGACGGCCAATGTTCTATGTGGGAAAGTGAGATAGGACATAATGCGTGTGATAGAAAGTAGATGACCGAAGCATGCTTAATACCTAAGTTCGGTTTCTAAGCGTGGATCAAACTTCTATTGCTCTTCGTAGTCTTGCTTCCAAGATCAGTACGTTGCCCCTGTGCTATCCTCCGTTCACAATTTTGCATTGACTTGGGGTTCCAACGTAAGGCTGTTGTCCATTAGAATGCTGATATTCTCGATCACTTTAGATTTCTTTGGACAGATACCCATTCTTTATATTATGTTCTGTATCCAAGTGTCCAAGGCACACATACATTGCATTTTACTGTATTGTGTCCTCCATCCAAATGCTTCCAGGGTAGAGTGAACTGCATTGTACTATTCTGTGTCACTCGCATGTAAAGCAGATCATGCCATATTAGACTGTGACCTGTGTCTAGGTGTTCCCAGGCCAAAGTTTATAGCACTGCATCCTACTCTATTCTGATCCTTCATGAATTTAAAGAGGAATATGGTGATGCCACAGATTAGGTTCTGCATGTAGATACCCCAGGGTAAAGCATACTATGAATTCCATGCCTGAGTCTCCCAGGGTAATACAGATCACATTGTATCATATTGCCCCTTGCATATACATGTCAGAGTAAACACTGTTCAGCTGATCGGCACTTGTTCTTAGATGCCCAAGAGTTAAAACACATTGCACTGACCCTATTGTAAACACCACAGCTGTGGGCCAGAGGCACAAGCACCCCACACTGGATCCTACTGGTCTGCTTTATCGAATCACTGCATAACCTCCTCTTTCCAGCACAGGACACATAACCAGCTTGCTTACTCAGTCTGTATCTAGAAATGTCTCCTCTTATTCATGCAGGTACAATAAGTACATCCTCTTTCAACTCCCATGGAAATTCCCAGTGGCTTACACACAATTGTCAAACCCGCACTCTAAGAAATGGGGCTCCCACGGAAATACAGACAGGTCAAAAATAAATTAACTAACAGGAAGACTGCTCATCATACAGGCGACATCCAATCATGCCCTCACAACACCCAGCAACAGTGCCTGTGGGGGAGAAGGTCTACAAGAGCCAACACTGTTTGTCTTTCTTTTCCTCTCCACCCACCAATGTTTACGAGCCTTACCAGGAGGAAACAGGCAGGAACGTGACAGTATGAGGGCAAAGACCCAGAACCCACCACCCCACCCCAGAACAACACAGAATGGCCATCATTACAACACCGGGGCTAAACCATGGCGGTATTAGCACCATGGTTGATGCCGGTGTTGTAACGGGTCCGCCATGGTTCAATGGGGAATTACCATCCCATTCCAAGGTTGGTGGGGCGGTAATTCCCCATTAAACCATGCCCTTCCCCATTCCCATTTTTGCCCCATAGGGCTCTATGGGAATGGGGAAGGCGCTAAGTACGGTACCGCAAATTGCACCAAGGTCCCTTTGCGGGTCCCTACTTTAACGGCCGGTCTAGACCAGCCATTCAGGTCGGGTCCTGCAAAGGGACCTCGTAGTAAGGCGCTAAGTGTTTAACAGCGCCACAGCCTTTTACGGTGCCGTTAAACACTTATAGCCAGGGTCCTAATGAGGCCCAATGTAATTGAATCATAAATCCAGCCATGGCATACTTTTTTCATAATCATGGCACACCCATCATGGCAGAGATGTTAAGAACATGTGTCCCTAAGAAGCTACCTCAACCTAAACTTAAAGAATCTCAAGCACAAAGACAAGGGAGGCTTATGGAGGTCGAGTTAGTTGGCCTGGCACACATATCTTGGGCCGATATTGTCAAGGCAGTGGGAGGCCACCAACCATACCTGTTGACATTTGTCAACCCACAGATGAGACGCCTCTTTCCACTTGCCCGAGGAAATACCTTACTGTAAACTGCCATTACTAATAAATAGAAGGTGGAGTCAATCCTAACATGTTTAATGTGCACTGAGGAGAGAGAGGATCTCCCCCATGTTCTACTAACATGCCCTGCTTATGATTCTTCCAGGGCCCTAACGCATCTCACCCCTCTTAAAAAAAATAAAAACCCAAACATATTATCCATTTATGGTCAACTATGCTACCATTACTCACGCCACTGCCATGCACAAATAAGGCTAATGGGGCAGTTGTTTTTCTTCGGTGACATTAAGAATTTGAAGCAGATCTTAATTGATCTGGTCATACTGCATTGGAAACATAATACACATACTCTAAAGGTGCTGTATACATAGACCTTCACCTTGCGTCATGTTCTTAATCTACTTTCCTTAGGGTTTGGCCTGAGCTTGAGGTGCACATACATTGAACAATAAGCAGGATCCAGAGAGAAAATTAACATTTGTGCACATGATGATAAACTCTAATCTTAGTGTCATATTCTGGTCATGGTACTTGTTTCCTGTTTACTACAGTTGCCCAGTATATGCCTCACATTTGTAGGCATTGCTGTTCTCTGTGTATATGTTTGATACCAACACATGTCTGTAGTAATTCTTGTATTGTTAGCTGTTAACTCCAAGTTTGACATCAGTCAAGATTCTGATAGGCATGGGCTTATTTATGTGTCTACTGAGCAAACATACTAGATTAAACATATTTTGCTTCCATGGTCCATGCTGCAGACATTGCCTCTGTGTAGGTATTATTAGATTGTTGTATTAACAACAACATTTCAGTAGAACATTTCTGTTTCAATAAGTACAATTTGTGACATGGAGTAGTACATAAGAAGCCTCCCTATCACCCTTCAGATTTTGCTAGCAACACTCTACACAGAACCCCTCGTAGGGACGTTCAAGCAGGATTGATGTTATATGTGATGTCATCAGTAGTGTTATGCATAATGTTAAAGGATATTTATACCGCGCACTATCACCATTGGAGTGGTCCCCTGGCACTCTAGTGGATCTAGTGGATCTGAAAAAGGAAAGGAGGTGGAGGGTGAGTTAGGGGGACCGAGCAGGAAAAATGCAAGAGAGCAGTGATGTGCTGTTGGCAGCTTCAGTTTGGTTAGTACCATTCGCTGAGCTTAGGTGTACTTTTGGGTTGGTAGCCGTCGTGTTCTGTTGTTCAAAAGCTATGGTGATTTGTTTTGTTGGTGCGGTGTAGTGAAATTTGTGCAGTTTGCTGTGCTTTAGATTTGTGGTTGTGTTTGGTTAGAGTTTGAGAGGTGTATGCAGAGGGGTGAGATTGTTATTGGTTGGTTATTATAGGTCTCATACCTGCTAATTTCCTAGAAGTGGTGCGTCAATATCTCCCCATTTCTATCATGATCTGGCACTTGCTAGCATTCACTATTCTGTCGAGAAGCGTCACAAGCCAATATTTACAATTCTGTCTAGAAGTGATGCGTGCCAATATTCACAATTCTATCTGAATATGGCAAGGACCAACATTCAGAATCTTGTCTAGATGTGACGCAGGCTAATATCTACAAATCTGTCCAAATGTGGAAATGGGTAACATTCACAATTATATATAAATATGGCCATTGCAAACATTCACAAACCTGACCAGAAGTGACACAAGCCAACATTTACAAACCCATCCAGATTTGACGCAAGCTAACATTCGCAATACTATCTAAATGTGGTAAAGGCCGATATCAGGAAGTCTTTCTAGGTGTGGTACTGGCTGACATTCACAATCCTGTCTAGATGTGACGCAGGCTATTTTACTTCACAATTATATCTAAATGCGGCACTGGCTGACATTTGCAATCCTGTCTAGATGTGGTGCAGGCTAGTATTCACAATTATATATAAATGTAGCACTGGCTAGCATTCACAATCCAGTCTACAAGAGACACAAGCAAACATTTGCAATCCAGCCTAGATGTGACGCAAGCTAATATTCTCAATTCTATCTAAATGTTTTAATGACTTTTATTCACCATTCTATCTCGATGTGGCAATGGCTAAAATTCACAATCCTGTCTACATGTCACACAAGCTAATATTCACAGTTATATTTAAATGTGGCAATGGCTAATATTCACACATTATTACTAAATTGGGCACTGTCTAACATTCACAATTATATCTAAATGTGACAAGGGCACAATTCACAATCATGTCTAGAAGCGGTTCAAGGCAGCATTTACAATCCTGTCTAGATGTGACATGAGCTAATATTCACAATCCTGTCTAGATGTGACGCAAGCTAATGTTCATTTGTGATGTCATCTTTAATGTCCTGGGTGTTAGTCTTAGTAGTGCATGGTGCTAGTGCCAATTTTGGTTTTATAGCTTACCATGAATGACACATTTCTTTGGTTCTTCGATTTTAACTTGCAACCATAATGTACCTTTGACAGTGTTTTTTTGCAATACATTGATTAGGTTGTTATTAGTGCACTTTAGACATAACATCCCTTTAACAAAGCAATATTTTTGTAAGTGAAAATGTTCATGATGTTACAACACTGTATATAAGTTATTAATAATTCCTCTTTAAACATTTATGAAAGGACTATAAACCTCCTTTAGCAAACATAATTTTCAGCAGAACATGCTGGGTATTGCCCAGGGAATGATGCTCGACCATGACCACGCCCCGAGCATACCACCCCCATTATCCATTGCACCTATCCTGCTTCCGGGTCCGGTGTCCACTAAAACCCCATAATGTGACCAATGGCCAATGCTCATGGTTTGCAGCCATGGCCAGTGTCCACAATCCATGGAGCATGGGCTTCGGCCATGCCACAAGCCCCAATAAGCAAATGATTGTAGACATTTCTCCTAGCCCGGGCCAAGGCCCACTGCCCACGCACCATAGCCATATCACTATTTGCTGTACCTACATTTTGACACAGTGGAAAAAATAAAACACAGGACAGATTTACAAAAGCATGCTTTCAGGTCCTTGCTGATACTCCTCGTGCATGTTCGCTGCAAACCCGTCCAGAACTTTAGGCTGTAGCCACAATCAGAATTCTTTCACCATTGAAGTCTATCCTAATGTTTAAAATGTTAATAAAACAAAGCCAGTCCCTGGTGGCCATGCCCACTTTAATCCTGTTGCTGGTCCCTGTTGGCCATGGCCAGTAGCCATATTGTCCTTGGCATCAGGTACCAAAGTTATATCAGTATTTTGTGCACGTGTCCTTGCCACGGCTTGGCCCACTGGGCACTTTAACCCCATAGCTAGTCCCTGGGGGCCATGGCCAATGTTACCCCACACCCTGGCCCTGGTAGCCATGGCCAGTGGCCAGATTGTCCTGGGCAGCCATAGTAGCACTATTTTTGGTACATGCATTTTGACATTTTCAAAAATTAAAACACAGGACAGATTTGCCAAAGCATGCTTTATAGTCCAGGACAATAGTTGTCGCACAAGTTTGCTGCAAATCCGTCTAGCACATTTATTTTTCATTCATCCCTATCCTGATTTTAAAAAAATGATGGGACGCCTCTTCAATTGTGTCCCCTCTTGAAAAAATCCCTTCATCCTTTGCACAAACATTCAAAGTTGGGTCTACAATATTTTTTCAAACCTTTGTGCGGATTGGTTAAATTGCACCAAAGTTATAAGCCATCCAAAAATGTTGGGACCCTTCTTGACGAAACTGAACAAAATCTTGCAAGAACATTCAAGGTTGAGTCTGTATATTTATTGAAATATTTAATGCAGTTTTGACACCACCAATGTTATAAGCAATCTAATAACTGTTCTTCACCGACTGTGTAATGCACACATATGCATGTATGTACTCGAACATGTGTCCAGTTCTCAAACATCACAGCGATGTCCCCAAACATCTTTGATGTTTGTGGACAATGGAGTAGAAAAAACACCCATTTTTGTCTTGACATATCCCAGCCCACTCTCATCAATCCTCACCTCCCCCTATGTTGCTTCATTTGTTTGATAAGCGTGATAGGTTTTTCAATATGTTTTAATATGATGTTTGCGGACTACAGGCACAGTTTGCAAATCCAACATGGAGTCTATTTCAAAAGTGTCGATGACTGCACATTTTTCATTGACCAATCGGCGGCCATGTATGATGTTCGCAAATATCACGCAGCTCTCTGATTGGTGTCGAGGCATCCGTGGAATTGAGCCCGCAGACCAGAC
This sequence comes from Ambystoma mexicanum, assembly GCF_040938575.1. NCBI lineage: Eukaryota > Metazoa > Chordata > Amphibia > Caudata > Ambystomatidae > Ambystoma > Ambystoma mexicanum. The sequence continues at coordinate 145,753,748 of NC_090934.1, forward strand.
AGAGATATCACTATATTTGTTGGACCTACATTTTGGGCATAATACAAGTTTGTAGCCTCAAAGATGACCCCTCCTTGTCAGTCTCCGTCTTCTATACCCTCATAATTGGCATTATGTCACAGATTTAAACACGAGGGAGTGATCCTGAATTGAAAGTTCCATGACATGGTGATGATGCACTGAGGCAGGTTGTGGAGGGTGCAATGTGCAAATGTGCAACTTTTTGAATAGTAGCACTTGGCACAGATGTGTAGGCTGCAGCTGTCGGCAACCTTATGCAGGACCAGGGTGTAGATGATAGTTTTGGCAGACTGGTGGATGAGATATGTGGGAATTTACTTGATGTTGAGAAGGTTGATCCTGACCCCAGTGGCTGGCCAATGATTAAGTGATGTAGTTTAAGCTTGCTGTCAAACAGAACCCTGAGAATGCGAGCGCAGGAGGTGGAGTAGGTAGGACAGGAGGAAAGGACTTTGGGGTTTGCATTGGAGGTTGGGAGAAAGAGGATTATTGCCCTTGATTGTCATCTTTCTTCAATCACATTTCTTCTCATTGTAACCTTCTTTTCTCACTACTTGGTTTCTATACCTCAATTCCTGAAGACCTCTCTACCTAATCTCGTGTCACTCGTAAATCTATTTTTCAAATAATCCTGCAATCCATCTTCTTTGTCTGCTGCAGCCACCTTCCCATATTTCTCTGTTTCTCCCGGCTCTCTTTATTAAACCAGTCTCCAATTTAATTAAATGTGCCAATTGTCTTCAAATGTCCTATTCGTCTTTCATGTCCTGATTGAACATATTGTTCTTCTTCTGCATTTCCATTTGCTATTTACTGTCTCACACCCTCCCTGTGCTGGATCTCGCTTTCGTTCATTCTAACTTCCTGCTTCCAAACTCTAATATGTCCCTCCTCTGCCTCAACTCTATGATTTTACTCTTTTGTCTTTGTTTTTTTTTGTTAAAAACTCAATTTATTGCTATTTCTGAATGAACATGTAGCTCCATTGTTTTTTAAATTATTTTGTATTATGCATTATAGTTTATTAAAAAACTTTATCAAAATCAAAAGAACAATAAGAAAAAGAACAAATACATGTCACAATTAAAATAGGATCATCAACAATCCATTTCAAGGTTGAGCATGTTGACCTTTACCCAGCAATTTTAAGAGAACAGGAGTTCTTCAAAAAACAATTCATGTTCCTAAAATCCATTCTCTAATGCAATCTTTAAGAATTTTGCAGTAGTTAAAAACAACAAAGTCCTTTCTCCACTTAATAGTCGGGAATAGTGCAAGACTTACCCTTGGCCTCAAGCCCAGGAACCACATATCTTCAGCCCTAAAATCTCTCCACTGGCTCCCAATTGCTGCAAGGATCAAATTAAAATCCCTTTGCATCATCTATAATGCTGTTTGGGGACAAAGACCACACTATCTACAACTGGCTCTCACCAAATATTATCCCTCCAGATCTTTACGTTCCTCCGACACCAACTCTCTGTGTGTCAAGCGATTCGTTAAACAGCGAGCTGGTGGGCGATCTATTTCCTCTGCAGGCTCCTTCCTATGGAGCAGCCTCCTCCTTGCTCTTTATCTTGAGCCGGATCTTCTCAAATTCCAGAAGCTCCTCAAGACCTACTTTTTCACCTCCTACTTCCCTTCCTGCCTCCTCTGTTAAACCCTGCAGATGTTGAGATTGGTGACCAGATCCCTTATGTTCCTCGTGGGTCCTGGCCTCCCACACCCAAATGTCTTCAGCCTCTGCCTGCTCCCAGCACCTTCATTGGTACCCACTGGCCTATGCCAACACAGGCCTGCACTTATTTATTGGCAGCTGACCACTCTCACCAAGTAACTTAACAGCTGCTTACTCCCTTGCACTACCTCTTTGGTACACCTAGCACTTAACCCACACTCTTTCATGCCTTCTATCTCTCTGCACTTGCAGGTAATGAATGCTTACAAGGCCTAGTAGGTCCGCCTCTATCTTTCATTGTTTTATTTGCTTTCTTTCCCATGTTCCCTCCCTGTTGCCCTGTGGGCGCTTTGAAACTCAATTTACTTCATGTATGAGTGTCTTACAAATGCCCAATAAATAAAATAAATAAATACATTTTAAAAAAACACCCTCCATTCTTCCGGTGTTAAAGTGCTTGTGTTATCTAAAATGAAAAATGCTTTGATCTTCCTTCTGTTAACCCTGTTGTAAATAACAAAATATGGTATAATGATTCTACCACATTCTTTATTTTGCAATAACAGCATTGCCGGTCTGTCACTTCGTCCCGGTTTCTAACACACATGATCACCTTAGCAGATTTAGATGAATTCTCATGAACTGCCCCCTGTAATAACTATCCGGGAACTTGAACAAATACTTTGGGACTGACCCAACCGCCCTTGCCTCATGTCTTAGGCGGTAGAACAATTTGAATTTGCTCGGCTCGTCTAAAGTAGTTATCCAATCAAGCTCCCATAATCTCTTGTAGCTCCAAATGTAGCTCCATTGTTCTTTTTCTTCTTTTGTTATTTATAATTTTTGCTACAGTTGCAATACATCTTTTTGTGCATCGCTTTGGCAAAAGCGATTCATAGGTCAAAAACATTAATAAAGAAATTAGCCAACATAGCTCCATGCAGTGGTGAATGGCTTAATGGTAGTGGTGATGTGCTCCCAGAAATGAGCAATAAGGGAGTGATAAGAGAAGCAAACCTGGGTGGTGTCCCTGAAAATGTTGTATGAGAAAGAGAGGGGTATGCCCTGCAAGGAGTTGTGCAGAGCAAAAAATAGCAGCACCAAGACTGATCATTGTGGCACTCCAAGTGAAAGGTGGGTGGAGGTTGTGGGGGTTACAGGAGTGGGGGAAGGAGTGGTAATGGGGATGGGGGCACCCATTTGAGTGTAGAATCCTTGAAACAAGGGAAGAGAAAGATTGGAGGAGAGATGAGTTATCCACAGAGTCAAAGGCTGCATGTGGTGTGAGGAGGTCAAGGGGGCAGTGTATGTGGAGATGCATGCGTGGTCTTAGATTCTGCATGGTCGGGGAGATCCATGGTTGATGGTGTGGGTAGGAGGGAGTGAAGGAGGGTCAGATAAAGCTGCACTGAACGCTATAAAGTCAAGTTTGATAGTGAGTAAGTGGTGGAGAGAGAGCTTACAGGGAGGTTCTGACTTGGTCAGGAAGGAGACCAAGAAGCCATGTTTCAATTTCCTTTTGATGATGGATTCGGAAGGGGGGAGCAAGAGCGGAGCAGGGACACAAATGGGGAGGTGGATGAAATCTTTAGTACCCACACTACCGTATGAGTGTAACTTCTGGCTAAACGTGTTTACTTGTATATGCATATAGACACCATATTAAAGGGCTACACCAACATTGAAGTATAGAGTTCACGGTTTGTTTTGTAGGCATGCCTATCTTGCCATAATGACAAATAAGCAGACACTGAACCAATGCTGGCTTTTCAGCCAACAGTTCATAGCATTCTGGGACTTGTAGCCTGGCTGTTCTCATTATATGTGGTATGGACCTACATTGGGTTAATGCATCTTGCAGAGAGACCTTTCTGCACCCGACAGTCATTCCTTTGACTGTGGCTTGTGCAAGCAGGAGGTGGATGCATCGAATTCCATTGTCTTAATTAACTAGTAGTCTCGGGAGGATAGCTCAGGGGCAACGTGCTCGCTGACACAATGCACCACAGGTTCGATCCCCGGGTCTGCGCTTAGAATCCTCTGGGTACTTAAGCGCGTTATAAATAACATATCATAACTGTCACACACTCTGAATTGAGCTACGTAAAATCCCAATCGGTCGTGGAAACAATATTTGCCGACTGGCTGATATTCGGCTGCATTGAACAACTTGTGCTATAATGAGCGTTTCTGGCTCCTGGATATCCAGTAGACACGCCCTGCCATCCAATGACTAGGTACTCACACCATTTGCCAGCTACTGCCCTTTACAACCATGTAGTTTAAGGAATTGCCTGGCCAATGTTTAGCCTATGCCTGTAAAAAGGTTGTAACTGTTGGGCCCACTGCTTGTTGATTTTGTGTTCGTGGATATGTGCACCGCATTGAATTGTCTCGAGGCAACACAGCACAAGTGGTACATATGCATGGCCTGTGGATACTTCATGCACATAGGTTGGGAAGACATTGAAGCCAAAGGCCATTTGCCAACGCTTTGCGTGATGACGTCAGTGCTTGAAAGGCAGTGTGGCAGTACCTCCACTAACCCCTTGCTTTTAATGTACTGATGTTCATTCCACACTCCTACCTTTGCTTTTTTGTTTCATGACGAAGGGACCACTGACACCTATTCATCGACAATGACGTCCAAATATTTTGGCAAACCATATAAACACTGTCACAGAGGACAAGCATGTGCAATTAAGGTTCTGTGTGTAAAATGTGGCAGAGAGTTTGGTTAAGTCATGGAGTCTATGTTCATGGGACCTGAGAAGGGGATTGGCAGTCCTTTCTGTCCTTGAATAGTGGTGAAGTGTGACACGCTATCTGGCAACCTTATTTATTTAATGATGTTTATAAAGCGCATGTCACTGGCCCAAAGGCATAATACCACTAACAGGAAATACAACATATGATCATAACATATAAAAACATTGGTGCTGAAGATCCAAAAGAGGCATTAAGGCGTGCCCGCGGAATGTTGGGCTGCTAGCGTGGTTTTCTGTTCATGGAATCTCCTCCGTGTGCCCTTGAAGAAGGCTAGCTAGGAAATGTATGCTAGTACCGGCAGCACTTTACTTCACTCTTTGGTTACCTTGGTCCATTTTGTTTGTGATTATTATTTCTTAAAGTGCTGAGTAATCCCTGTTCAGCACTTTCAGTAGTGTCGATGTCAAAGAGATAGGGAAGGGGCTACATACACTTTGGAAAACATTCTTGAGGTAAGAAGGCAGGGGACATAGAAGGCATTGTTCGACAGGCACAGCACCTTGCCTGCAATCTAATGTCCCACTCACCACTTCTCCGAGCTTTTCACAGATTGTGGGGTGTGGTGGTAATGTCGCAGACCGGAAGTGAGACGGGTGGAATGATGTTATGCCAGAAACAGATTCCTCTGTTATTGCATGGGAAACCACCAGAGATTTCACTTCAATATTCAACAGAAGTTACAGCGTTAGCTTTTAGTGTCAATACTATCCTATGTGGCAACGGTTGAAAGAGTGTGCTCCGTGCATGAGTGTTAGGTGTTGGAAGGCCGCTTTGGGACTGTATTGACTTGTGACTGGCGGTGCACAAAACAGAAGAAATGTGTTCAGTGGAAAAATGGCAGACTTTCAGGCAAAATGTGTCAATTTGCCAATTTTGTTTTTTCTCTAAAATGTCATTTTTGTTGGCTTTAAAATATTTTAGCCAAAAAAAAAACGGACATTTTGGAGTAAAAACATTTTGGATGATTTCCCACATTAAATTGGATTTATTGTCACTGAAATTTCCTTTTTAGTTGTAGCAAAGTACATTTTAAGCAAGTAAAAAGAAGAAAAAAGAAATTTCGGTGGTCAAACACATTTTTGCAATAACTAAAGTGACCCACCTCACAATAAAATTGGCCCAATTCAGCAAAGTCTGTTTTACTCGTGGTAACTGTGTCCACACAATGGAATAATAATAAGCAGCGCTCAGATACCTGAGGGTTCGTAGCGCTATATAAATGCTAAATTGTTATTATTATTATTATTATTATTATTATTATTATTATTATTATTATTATTATTATTATTATTATTATTAATATTATTATTATTAACAGTTATCCCATTCCATAATAAATGTGCCTGAGCATCAAAGCTGGAACCACCAAGATTTTTTAAGGCAAACCAAGGGTGATCCAGTAGGTTATCCTTATTGGATCACAGAGTTCATCTAATAGGTGCCCTCTTAATGCATGTACTAAGATAACAGGGGGAAATACCTGATAAACATTTGTATACATGGGTGAGGGCCTTATCCCACACTCTCTGATCGAATGGGAGCCAGTGTAACTTTCGACGGTCCTCCGGAGCATGAGTTTGCCTCTTAAGGTCAGAAACTCCTGAAACTGCCCCATTCTGGTTTGCTTGCAGCTTCTTAATGTTTGACTGAGAAGTACCAACTATGAAGCTTCTCCAATAATCAAGTTTTCCATTAAATGTGGCAGAGACTACTGGACCCCAATACTTGTCAGCCAAATGAGGCTGGATCTGCCACAGCACTCTTATGCACAAACAGGAAGATCTGAGATGTGCCACATGTTTACTATTCAGCCTAACACCTTTTCCAATAATGAGTGACTGTATGTCGATGCATAGTCCCCGGAAAGCTGAAGGAGGATCTGAGTGTCAGCCACATCAATTGTGAAATGCACACCCAGACCATCTTATAGGTCACACAGAGACCAAATGTAAATATTAAATTGTGATGGGGAGGGGCACCATCCCTGAGGCACGCTGCATGTAAGAGACACAGAGGCGGACTGGCAATCATTCTTGACCACACTAGCTTGTTGCAGTCCCAGAAAGGATTTGAACCACATAGCAGCCTCATTAGAGCACCCTAACTCGTCTTTCAATCAGAAGGGCATGATTGACCAGGTCGAATGCAGCAGATAAGTCTAGCATCAGAAGCAGCACTGTTTGACCTTTATCAGCAATTTACGCAATATTAGATTTCAGGTCTAGCAGATAAGTCTCGGTTTCATGCTTCCTTTGAAATCCAGACCAACCTACTCCAAGCACCCCATGCTGTTCAATGAATGCCTATATTGACAGTAGGCAAAGTAGACAAATATTTTTTTTTTTAAAGGGTACATTGGTCATGGGCCTAAAATGTGCATGGACAGCAGGATCCAAGTTGTCTTTCTTTAAAAGCGGCGTGATCCAGGCCTCTTTGAGGCAATCCGGTAGTCCGACTTCAGCAAAGGACATATTGATCATTTTCGGGACCCACAGCAATAAGACAGCAAGTGAATCTTTAAAAAGAGAGGCAGGCAGAACATCGCCTTGGCATGGGGTGGGTTTCCAATTTTATATAATACTTTGAACCTCACTCTCAGATAGCTCCATAAAAGAAAAGAGGGGCAATGTCTCCAGTAATACCCCTTAGACAATGTCTCCAGTAATCCCCCTGAGACGATGTCTTGAGTAATCCCTGGAGGCAAAAAAAGATTGGGGTGCAACAGAGGATTTATCAAGCAGCAAAACATGTTTTATGTTGGCTTTTTGATGGCAGGCAATTTTCCTGGAGAACACCTCCTGGATATTTTGACACCAGACTGTTATTATTAGCTTCGATACTGGGTTTGATGGATTTTCCCTCTAATTTGTGGAGAAGAAAGAAAACTTCCCAGGAATAGGATTTAGCTGCAACAATGCTATCATTAAAATTAGCTTGCTTCGATTTAAAGATAATATCTTTATTTATTTTTGCAGCCATCTTGTAGGCCAACCATGTTGAGTCACAAGGAGTTGTGGGATATTTTGACCCATGCCGGTATGCCCCACAGCACCACCTTACCAAGGTGGAAAGAAACAGCCAAAAATGGATGCGCTAACCCCAGGGCATGCAAAAATCTGCAAAACTGCATGTAGGTCACAATCACAAAAGGCTGCACACACCTGCCACACAGTCAAAGTGGGGGTGAAAACAGAATTCTCACTGCATGAGAATGCCAGTGGGTGCTGTTACATTTAACATGAAGCAAGGCCACAGACTTGGGCAAAAAAAACAAAAATGCCTTTTAAAATGCACTTTTGCAATCTTCAACGTACTGATTGGTGCTAGATCCATTCATTTTCCAGTGAACCATTGAAATTAAAAGGGTACAGATCATCCAGTGTGGCCAGAGAAGCCGGGCCTCATTGACTGACAGCAGCTAAGAAATGTACTTCATGAAAAAGGCAGGCCAGCAACATTATTTTCAGTTCCACGGGAAACATGCAGCAAAAATGTCAAAACATGTAACAATTTCAGCTGTGCAGAGAAAACTCCAAGCAAAGGATGGATACTTACTTCCAGACTGCAAACAAATCTCAGCATTTAAGAGAAGAACTGGTGCTGAATAACATGTGTACTGCAGAGGAAACTCTGATGTAAAGGATTCAGTTTAAATGTGCTTTTTCCATGAAGAAGTGCAAAATTGCCTGTTTAAAAGCTTGTTTTGTGGAAGGTCTAATTATTTAAATGTCAAAATCCCCTATAAACTGTGTTAATTTTTATATTTTTAAAATGAAAGCTTTAGGTGAATCTTAAAGTCAATTAAATAATTAATTCTGACTTGACAGTGCCCAGCCTGGGAAAGATGACACTTCATGTTGACACTCCATTGCTAGCCGGAAGGCTTAATTGCTGCTGGAGGTTCTCGCATATTGAGAACAATGAACAGATTAGACATTTGTCCGGGGCCCAGCCAAAGGCAATGGCAGGCTGAGCACTTCTCCCTTCAGGGGAGGGGCAGGGGACTTCCCTCTGGACCCCCACCCTGATCAAAGGAATTTGACAGCTGTTGCCAATTGAAAGAAGAAAAAAAAACTGCTGAAAGATATTTGTTGTTTAAAATGCCTATTTGTGATTAAGTTTTGAAAACCTTTAAGTTTGCAACATGAAGGAGGGCAAATCTAAAAATTGGTAGTTGTAAATCTAATTTTATGTTCTTTCTATGAAGACATGACCGAACCCTGTACGACATAAGGACCAAAGTTACACAAAAAGAATAATTGTGGCAAAACTATTGATGCTGCAAATATAATATTGTATACTCCTGTTATAGGGGTGATTGCCCAGGTATGTACTGAATTAGGAATTGTTAGGCCAAACCGTTATGATTAAAATTGACAAAATTCCCAGAACAACAAAGACAGCTCTCACTGAGATGGGAGTAAGATGTCAGGATAACTCACAACATATGTAACGTATGTGTCCAATTTTATTAGAGGGCATAATTATAGAAATGTGCATTTGTGGAAAAGTTAAATTGTGGTTCAAATCAATGTGGGAGTTCCCAAATCACATCATAAAATATGACAGTTCTTTCTGACTTCCAACAAGAAAGAGGCAAGTGCCTCTGACCTATCACAGCTGTGGGGGTGTGGTTTGTAATTCTGCCTCTACCATAAACTGAGTGATGTCACTTGGCATGATAAATAAGGGGACTTCACCACACACAAGGACACACTTATTCCTGACTACATCCTGATTTCTGCAAGACGCTCTGATCCTGACTTCTTCATCCTGTTCCAGAATTTTTCATCTTGTCCTGATTCCAAACTACTTTGCAAAACCAAGGCCCAGCATTTGCTGAACTCTTTTCAGCTAGGCCCAAATCCTGAAACCATCCCAAAGGGAAATAATTCTGATCCAGTTTGGTTCGCTACAATCCAGGCTTGCCTGCTGAACTCGACATCATGCTAACCTATAGTGTCCAGTGACCAGAAGGGCCAATCCAATCCAAACCAGTCTGAGGTGCCGTCCAATTGACCAGAGCCACCCAACAGATCCAATTCCACCAGAGGTGCCCTGCTGCCTGTAGACTGATCCATGATGAACAGATCCTGACGGTCCAATTTTAAATTACAGTAGACTGTAAGTATCAATAGGAATCCTAGTGAACCATTGTATATTTGCCTTGTCCTATCCCAATATCAACCTATCCCATCTTTAACTTGAGCACCTTTAACCTAGTCAGAACCATTCTTGCAATCCTGTTTACATTCTCAAAGTAATTCTCATAAAGAAAACGTAGTATCCGCCACGTTAAGAGTTACAAGTGGCCGTGCGTAACTGTGGAGATTCACGGGTGGCATTCTCTTTTTCTTAGTCATTAATATAGTTTAAATAAAACCAATCTGTCATTTTAAAACCAAATTTATGCTTTTCTCTGTTCTATTTTTTTCAAAAACACCTCTCATTAAAACTTACATAACTTCTTCAATTTTATAGCTAGAGACTTAATTTCAAAAATCGCATAGTGAAATTTAGGCGCAAATCTGAATTTTTGCAAAAGTTTTACATGTGTCTTTTCCCATTCAAAGTGTTTCTCAACTTCCATTCTGGTTTAAAGTGTGTATTGTTGCTCATCTTGTATCTCTTGTTGGTTAGAATCGGTTTAGTGTTGCTCTCATAGGAATTTCCATAATTTTAACCATTTTTGCACACTTTTCATTGTTTCACAAAGCCATTTTCAACTGTCATTTAAAAAAATGTAAATTTCCCAAAAACGCTTTTCTCTCTGGTTTGGGGAGGGAAGATTGCATTCAAACTCTAAACACTGTTGTTTTATTCCTGACTACCTGCTGCTTACTTACATCTGTGTAGAATTGCTCATGTGTGCATTGAGAACTTTGCAGGTGGAAACCTTAATGTAAGCGCTATCCTTTCACAACCCAAAACTATTCTTTTTCCTGTGTTTTATATTCTGTATTGCTATAAGTGAATTCAATTGCTTTACTTACTTTCTGAATTGTTTTGTGTTTGATTTGAATTTTAAATAAATAAATAAATAAATATGTACCTTTACCAACCAGCCTGATTCCTGGTCCGCTCTGACCTGGGGAGGTATCTTGAGACAGGTGTAATATGAGTGGTATATCACTCAGAATATTAAACCTATAGACATAATAAATAAGTATTTCATATGTGGATTACATGCTAGGCGAAACCCGGGTGTATTGCATGATTAAAATCCTTAACAGATTTTGGGGGCTCGTTCCGTGATTCTGAGTTCGAATACCACCCGTGACAGTCTAACACAGCATACTAGCCTGCAGGGTACAGACACCTTGCTGGGTTGGGGTTACACTGTACAAGCCCCTCTCAAAATAAATACTCCAAAATAAGGTCTGTTTGTGAAAGTAAATTAACCCTAAAATAAGTCATAAGGAAATTGTTATTTCCAAAATGGTGATCCCAGTAGAAATGAGTGAGTGGCCTGAACAAAATGAACAGGTATGGCTGCAGGAAATCAAAAGAACAGGTCACTGCCATTGACCTAGACAAATGGCAGGACAAGGGCCCATTACACCAAGCTCTTAGTTAACTCTACATGGCCCCAAAAGTAAAAGAGGTGCAGAGCAAAATTGCCAAAATAGCAGCGTACCTGTACCTCCACATAGGAGTAATGCAGGAAAAGCATGCAGAAAACATAGTTCTGGTAAAGAATCAAGTGGAAACATTGGAGAAAATCCAAACTGATCTTAACTCTGCAGAGCAAAGGCTACTGAAGAATCAAGAATCAGAGAAAGAAGCTAGGCAGTATCTAACAAAACTAAAAGAAGATCTGGCCCTCCTCCAGCAAGAGAAGGCAGAGCAAGACACCCAATTACAGGCACTAAAAGAGGAGTGTCAGGAAAGGGTGGACTCTCTGCAAGAGAGTCAACATAAACTGGAGCAGCAATTAACTTTTAACAGAATCTGCACAGAACAGGTAGTTATCTTACAAGACCGGATATACAAATTAAAAGAGGAAAAAATAAATTAATTATTAAAGAGCTCCACTCTCATGAGGAATTTGATTAGGAGCGCTAGAAATATAGTGCATTTAAAAAAACAAAGGGATGACCTGGCTGAACAGAAGGGCACCCTAAGTCAGGAGAGGGAAGCCTTAGGCCAGAAAGTCAGCCAATTAAAAACCAAGCTAGAGGAAAGAAAGCTGGCACTCCAGGAGCTCAGTGAGGTAAAAATTGAATATGAGAAGCTACTAGAGCACACCAGGCGGGTGGAGGATGCTCTGGAAAAGAACACCCAGACCAATAATGATAAAACTCAGGAGATGAGTCTCCTGCAGCAGAAATTGGCCTAGTATTTTCAGACCAGACAGTAAGCACAGGGAGACAATGCGGCTCTCTCTGAAAAGAATGAAAGGCTCCACAAACAGATGGCCATGCAAGAGCGGATTATTGAGACCAGTAAGGCCCTGATAGAGGAACAAAAGATCCAGATTCTGGCACATCACCAGGGAATAGGGGCTGAAAGAGGGAGGAACAGAGAAACCCCTGAGCATAACATCAAGACCCCTGTAATCAGGGACTCTAACCCCTTCAGTACCATGGACTCTGCCAGCTTCATGTCCACTGGCTCATATGAACCAAGAACCATGGGGATGGTAGATTTCAGTATAATTGGTGACATGGGACTGACAGATCAGCACCTCAAAGAAATTGATGGACGGGCATCTCTGTACAGATCCCCAAATATAAGGGCTAGTCTCTATGATCAGGAAGACTCCTGTGAGAGGAGAATCAGGGAATTAGATCCTCAAAAATACCACCCACCAAAGGATCAGTTTGCCATATTTGGTTGGGAACTCCAGGAAATCAAGCCCAAAAAAGACTATCATAAAGACCTCCTCCCAGCTAGGGCAGTGTGGGGGTGGGGGGTACTCTGCCAATCCTGGGAGCAGGGGAGAGTCAGAAGACTCTTCTGAGCACCACAGTCATCAAGAAACTAGGCCCCCACATTCTGCAAGCCCTTCTCAAGCTCTCAGAATCAGCGAGAACCTAGAGGATCAAATAGCCACTTCTATTAGTAGTGCCTCTGAGTCAGAGGATGAGTGGACGTGAGTGACTAAGACCGAAAAGGCCAACAAAATTAAAAGGGCTCTACTAAAGTATTTCAGTCCGGGAACACCTTGAATTATACGAACAGATGATGGATACTTTTCATCTGAAAGATAGTAAGAGTTGCATCCAATATGTAAAATTGACATTTCCCCTGAGTACTCCAGCTTCCTTGCGGGGCTGGAGGATCAGAAGCACTGAACAATCTGCAGTGTGGGGAAGATCAGGCCCCACAAGAATTTGTGCAAGAACTTAAACGTGCCTTTGCGCAGACCACCAGAAGGGTGCGCACAGACAGTAGGGAGTTCATTAACACCTTCTTCCATGCCCTCCCCAAATACATCATGACCCAGCTGGTGAGGGACTTTCACGAGAAGAGATCACTGGACTGGGTCAGTGAACAGGCGACCCATATTTATGAAGCGCAGAAACCTGTAGAGAACAATAACACCAATAAAAAACCCAAACCAGCTGACACCCCTGCTGCTGCTAAGGTGACAGAGGTGAAGGTTGCCCCAATTTTAGATCTGGAGATGGGGGAGCCTAAAAATACACCTATACAGAACTTACCCAACCAAAGAACCAGAAGGCCCTCGGGCCAATCCCAAACAGATAGTCAGGCAGGTAATCCCACAAATGGGACCCCTAACTCCCCGGACTACATAAGCCCCCAATACAAGGCCAACAAACCCATCTGAGGGATGTGTGGACTCTCCCAGCCCGGGAAACTCCCCTGCTAACTTTCCCCAGGAGGGCAGTAATCCCCCAAATGCCAGGTTGAGCTTCTTTGCCCAGTACCCTCAGAACTTCAACCCACAAAACAACTCTCCTTTCATTCCCCACTTTCCTGAGCCCAGACAGCCGAATCTGGGAGAGGGGAGGCCAAGGATGGAGGGTTACCAAAACTATCCCAACCCAGGGTGTTATGGGAGAAGGGACAGTTATCCTTCCGGTGATCTACCTATGGTGAACCAGAGACCCCTGTTCCAGCCAGAACGGGTGTCTCAACTAGAGCGCTAGGTCCAGAACTTGTCACAGGATCTGGGTCGCATGTTGAGAACTCAGCACAACCCTCAGATGAATATGGCAGCTCAGAACTCCACAAACCAAGGGTCTGGTACTCCAGAGCAATGACGGGGAGAGAACCCCGACAACCCACCGGTTCCAAAGGAGGAGGCACGGAGGAAGGGGGGGTGTAAAGCCTTAGAGGAAGCTTCCTTCCCCACTTGTGAAAAGCCCCTGGAAACCCAGGAACCGTAAACAAAATCTCCTGCCCCCGAAAGTCTGCAACCTAAGGAACACAGGGCGGTTAGGATAAATAAAGGACCTAAAAAGACCCATTTTGTGGAGGAGGTTAGTGTCCTCCAATTTGAAGGAGAGGGGTCCTTAGAGGACTCTGTGAAAGGGATCTTCTCCTTCAGGGATGGGGGAACTCTTCCGAAAGAAAAATGGGTTCCGAGAGATCCTAATAAAGACTGGGTGAATGTGGGGACTGTGTTACTATCGCCCACCATTGAACCCCAGAATGATGATCCGGAGAACCCCCTTGCCCAAACTTACTCTGGGGACTGCCTCTAAAAAGGGGGGGGGGACCCAGAATCTGAACCCTCTCACCCCTCTTCCTGGACAACTTCAGAAGTTCGATGGGAATGAAATTCCTGTCGAGGGGACTCCGGATTTGGAAATTAAAATTGGGCGACACAGGTTGAAACACCCGGTCATAGTCGTGACTCCGGAGGGCACACCATGTTTACTGGGGAATGACATCCTGAGTAGATTGTCTCCCCTAATAGACTGTGTAAACAAGGTCCTATGGACCCAGACTAACCAACCAATAACATTAAACATAGTGTCAGCCATGTTAGTTTAAATGGCACATGCCACATGGTTGAACAAAAACAGGATCATATTAAATTCTATTTTCAAAACAACCAAATCCCTGACGTGACAGTAATTGCAGTAGGACAACAAACTGGTGATAAGAATTCCTCTCTATTTCTGAAAATCAACCTTCCTTCCAGTCTCAAGTGGTATTCCACATTGGAATTAAATACTCTGAAATTCTATACCAATTCACAATCAGAAAATCCCACTTCCATAGTCCAAAATGGAGAGAACCAGCTCAAAGTTTAGCTGATATTCATAAAATTGGAGAACAGTTGTTCATCCCTATTCAGTTAAATGAGGAGAAGGACTCATCAATGAAGCCATGTTCTGAAAACTCCCAAAAGATCCAGCCATTCCCACTTTTAAATTGATAGAAAAATGAGAAATGGAAACTCCCAATTCCAAATATCTCCTGTCTAGCAGGTGTATGCTCAAAATTTCTATAGGCAACACAAACATAGTGCATAACTGTTAGGTCGTGCGAGATGTTCTTGCTGCATTTTATTTAGGCAGTGACATTCTCAATCGCTTTGCCATTAGTTTGGATCTGATAAATTTCAAAGCCTGGTCCCGATTAGGGGGTAATCCCATGGACTTTGGTGATTCAGAAAAAGCATTTCGGTCAGCTCAATTGCTGCTGTATGCATTTGAATTTCAAATTGTAGAGGAAGTCACCATCCCCGGACGGACACGACTAGCCCCACTTAAAGTTAAAATTAAAAGAGGACAGAAACTGCAAAATCCTGACGCATATGTTTACCTCAATGCCCACCTCCAACATCAAGGGTTCGGGTTAAACCAAATACCATTAGTCAATACAGAACACAACACCATTTTAATAGTGGTAGATAACAGCAACCTTAGGAGTATCACTCTGGGTGCAGGCACCATTATTGGAATGGCGGTTGATGACCGACATTTTTCCATAGATTTCGGTAATGAACTGATAGGGTCAATCCCCAATGACTGTTTTGACAGTGTTAGCGACAATGATGCAACACCAGACAGGATATTCATCCGGCATGGGGGGAATTTCCTGGTGTACTCTTCTTGCCCTTATGGTAAGAAAGAGGTGACCTGTGACTTCAGGAGGGATTAGGTGATCTTCCAGGTCCACAAGGACTGCCTTCCCTGCCTGGAACCCTCAGTCCAGGTCTATACTTTAAACAGGGACTTCTCCACCCAGCTGGAGGAGGCCGCTGAGATAGCCAAACCAGAAGTCTTTCCGGGTTTCAGGCAGATTGTTGAAGAGAGTCAACCTAGCTGATGCTTATGAGACTCTGGAACAAAAGCAAAAGTTGAAGCAAGTTTTCTTAGATTTTCAGGATCTTTTTGCTGTGGACTCATATGACTGTGGTCGCACCAAAATCCATACAACAACAATTCCCATGGACCCTGGCATGACTCCAGTGTTTGTGAAGCAATAGCGCTTGCCTCTCGCATCCATGGAGTCCCTCACACAAATAATCAAAAACCTTGAGTCCCGTGGGAAAATGTGTCCAGTCCACAGCACCTTTAATAATCCGGTGCTGGGGATTTTGAAACCAAACGGCCAGTGGAGACTCTGTGCTGACCTAAGGGAGCTAAACAAACGGGTCCATACGTCCCGAAGGCCTCTTCCCTCCATTGACCGATGGCTGGTCCAGATCCATGGGTCAAAGGTATATACTGCCATTGACCTGAACAATGGGTACTGGACAGTACCTGTCAGAAGGGAGGACCAATACAAGATGGCCTTTACCTTCGGGGGGCAGCAGTACACTTGGACCCGGACTCCCTCCGGATACATCAACTCTGGCAATGAATTTAATATCTTCTTGCATAAGGCCATGCACAACTTGGGTGAAAGGGGTAACCTAGCCTATGCAGATGATGTTCTGATCAAAAGCTCAACTGTGGACGTTCACATAGTGGAGATCCCTTATGTTCTGACACTGTTGAGGGCTGCCGGAGCAAAACTATCTTTCCAAAAGTCACAGTGGTGCAGGACCCTTGTCATTTTCTTGGGGCATGAAATAACTCCTGAGGGTCTCTGTCACCAGGAAAAGAAAGTGGAAGCACTCCTGAAACTAAAAGACCCCCCCCCCCCAACTCTGCGTGAGCTAAGGTGCCTCCTTGGACTGACTAATTACAGCAGAACATTGATTGAGGATTATGCAGAGATCACAAGACTCCTAATCCATCTGTTGAAGGGGGTGGGTCAAGTGGGAGTGGGGTCCAGAACAAGCCGAGGCAGTAAAGCAACTCAAAACGAGCCTCTCACAAGCGTCTTGCCTAGATTACCCTGTCAAAAACAAGGAGTTCTTCTTGGAGACAGGGTTCTCAAATACATGCTTGACCGCAGTATTATACCAAAAGCATGACAAGGTCAATAAAGTCACCTCTTATGCAAGCAAGGCATTATCCTCTGTAGAGGAAGAAGTCAACGATTGTGAGAAGGCACTCCTGGTAACGGTGTGGGCATTGAGGAATTACTGTCCGTTCATCCAGGGAGGACACATCATTGTGTCGTAAATCTCCCCCGTCTCACCTGTGATCGGGATCTCCCTTGTTCGGACGCAGGACTCTTCCTGTGGGTGGTTCGGGTCTTGAATAGGCTCGCCCGAGCCTTGTCAGGTTGCAGAGCGCATTCAGAGTTCTGGGAAGTTCGTGGTTCCAGGGTGTCCAGGATTAGCGATAAACAAGCAATGTAGGGGGGAAGTCCAGGAACAGGAAAAAAGGCAAGGAAGGAAGTAAGAGGATCAAGGAAGTAAATGTAGAGAGCAAACACACGTCGGGTCACTATCGAAGATAGCGTTGAGACGCGCGGACCCGCAGGGGCGTGACCAATTTATAGCACGTGCTACGACATGAATGCTAGTGCGTAGCACGGAGCTTGGTACGGCCATGTTGGGAGGAACAAGGAGTACAAGCCCTTCGTGACAATGACCATGAGGTCCAGAAGGGGCAATTTTGCCGGGTCATGACAGCATGCCCCCTCCGAAGACTGGTTCCTCCAGGCTTGACTGGGTGAATAAGATGGAATCTTCTGAGCAAACGAGGGGCCTTTAAATTAGAAACTGGTTCCCATGTTCTCTCGCTAGGGGGGTAGCCTTTCCACTCGACCAGATATTGTAATCGACCCCTTCTATACCTGGAATCACATATCCTGGACACCTCATATTCCAACTGGTCGTCCACAACAACAGGTGTGGGTTTGAAGGGTTTTCGAGTAGATCTAATGTAGGGTTTCAACAGGGAAGTATGGAAGACTGGATGCATCTTCTTCCAGGAATCCGGGAGCTTAAGTCGGAAGGAGACAGGATTGATGATCTCCTTTATAGAAAATGGACCATAATAGCGAGGAGCCAATTTGTTTGGTCGTAGATGTCGAGGTAACAGTTTTGAGGCTAGCCAGACTTGATTGCCAATTGAATAGGAAGGTGATGGTCTTCTCTTAGAGTCCGCATATCTTTTGGTTCAAGTCTGGGCATGTTCTAACTGATCCTTGGCCTCTCTTTGTAAGTCGATCAGCGTCTGAATCCAAGAGTCAAGGGTAGGTACCGGAGTAGATTCTGGAAGAACTGATGGTAAAACAGACGGATGATAACCTTGACTGCAATAGAAAGGGCTGATCTTGAGAGCTGAATGATCTGAGTTATTGTAGGAGAATTCGGCTAAAGGTATAAGGAGAGACCAATCGTCTTGAACCTTGGTGGCAAAACAACGAAGATATTGTTCCAGGGTTTGATTTACTCATTCTGTTGCCCCATTGGTTTGTGGATGATAGCCTGAAGAAAGGGCACGTTGGTTTCCTAGAACACGACAGAGATGTTTCCAGAATTGTGAAATATATTGAGGTCCCCGATCCGAAATAATCTTGGAAGGGAGGCCATGAAGACGAAAAATATGTTCCAGGAAAATTCCAGCAAGTTCTGAGGAAGATGGTAGTTTATACAATAGTGTAAAATGAGCTAGATGAGTGAACAAGTCAATGGTTACCATGATGGTTGTATATCCTCGGGAAGGTGGTAATTCAACAATGAAGTCAGTGGCAATAACTTCCCAGGGTCTGGTTGGCAACGTAGGTTGTAGAAGCAGACCCGCCAGCCTCTGATTATCGTATTTGTTCTGACTACAAATTGCACAGGTCTTGATGTATTGAACTACACTGGACTTCATCCCTGGCCACCAGAACTGTCTTTGTATAAGACGGAAGGTGTTGGTTACCCCTCAAAGGCCGGAATGAAGAGTATCATGGCATAGATTCATTACCTTCTGTTGAAGTTCTTTTGTCGGAATGACCACTGAATTGTTCTTGAATAAATATCCTTCCTTGATTGTCAAGCGCCAGGGATTTTTCTCGGATATGTCCTTCCAGAGTTCAGATGATTGAGTCTGTACTCTGATTTCTTCCAGGAGATTGATCGCTTGAGCTACAAAGATTGTAGGTGGAAACATTTTAGGATAGATCTTATCCTCCAAGGGAACGTAGTCGGGACGGCGAGAAAGGGCATCAGCAATCATGTTTTGCGGTCCAGGAACATGTGAGATTTGAAATTGATATTGAGCGAAGAAGTAGGCCCATCGAGCTTGTCTACTGTTCCTGCACTCCATGGATTGTAGGACCTGAAGATTTCAATGATCAGTACAGACTTGAACTGGATGTTAAGCACCAAGAAGTAGATGTCTCCATTCAGTGAAGACATGACGAATGGCCAATAACTCCTTCTCCAGAACTGAGTAGTGAGTCTCACTGGTAGTCAGGGTCCGTGAAAGGTAAGCAATGGGATGTTCCAACTTATCATCGGATTCTTGTTTTAAAACTGCTCCTATGGCGTAATTGGAGGCATCTGTTTCCACTAGAAAAGGACGATTTATGTCAGGTTGGGCCAGGTTGGGGGCCTGAGTGAATTCTTTTTTCAAGCATTGGAATGCCTTGTCTTGTGGTATAGACCAGTTGAATGGAAGGCCTTTCTTCAGGAGATTAACAATGGGTTGAACAATCTCGGAAAAGGTGGGAATGAATTTCCGGTAGAAGTTGGCAAGCCCCAGGAAGGACTGTATTTGCTTTACAGATGTTGGGGCGGGCCAAGCCAGTATGGCCTTCACCTTTGAAGGATCCATACTAATTCCTTCTGAACTAAGGACAAACCCCAGATAGTGAACTGATGTAGCATGAAACAAACATTTTTCTGGTTTGGCTAAGAGTTGATTTTCACGGAGACGTTGAAGTACTGCCTTTACATGTTCTTCATGTTTCAAGGAATCCTTTGAGAAGATCAATATGTCATCCAGGTAGACAATAACATTGAGAAATAACATGTCAGAGAACACCCTATCCATAAAACGCTGGAAGACTGCGGGAGCATTAGTCAGACCAAAGGGCATGACTAGGTATTCAAAGTGACCAAAGGGTGTTCTAAAGGCTGTTTTCCATTCGTCTCCTTCCCGGATACGGATCAAATGGTAAGCACCTCGGAGATACAGTTTCGTGAATATCACTGCACCTCTCACAACTTCAAGGATATCCGAGATCAGGGGTAGTGGGTGTCTTTCAGGGTGTGTTGATTCAGGCCCTGATAGTCCAGGCAAGGTCTGAATTATTTGGTATCCTTTTTAGGAACGAAGAACAATGAAGCACCAGCTGGTGATTTTGAAGGTCTTATGGTGCCATTCTCAAGATTAGTGTCTAGGTATTCCCGGAGGGCTCTCTTTTCTGGTTCTGAAAGGATAAACATCCTGCCAAAGGGAATCACTGCTGAGGGGTCAGTATCTATGGCACAGTCTTCGGGTCTATGTGGAGGTAAGGCTTGAACGATGGCAGTAGAGAATACATCAGCATACCCTTGATAGATCTCTGGAACTTGTACAATATTGGAAACCATGAGTGGTGTCTCTGGACACCTTGGTGGACCTTTAGGGGCTGACTGAGGTATCCAGGTTCAAACAATGGTTTATACAGAACTCCGAGCCCAGGAATAAGGATCCGGCCGTCCAGTTGACATATGGATTGTGCCTTTGTAACCAGGGCATGCCCAAAACCAAGGGGTAATGGGCTGATTTTATAATGTCAAACACAATTCTTTCTTGATGATGATTTATGGAAAGATGGATCTCCCTTGTTTGCAGATTTATGGGTCCTGAGGAAAGAGGTCTTGCGTCAATCGCTTCCACTGGCTGTGAAAAACTTCTTGCTTCATACGGAATGTTATGACTTCTGACCCAATCTTGATCAATGAAGACTCCCAATGCTCCGCAATCCACCAAGGCCAGTATGGGGTAGACCTTGTCCTTGGATGGTGATAAAAAGGCCTGTAATATCACCAATTTGTTTTGTCAAAGAGAGTTCAAGGATGGAATTGATGTGGAGCAAACATCGCTCTCCCCAAACCTTGCTCCATTTAGGATCGGGAGCTGGCATTTTCCGAGCGTCGGGGAGGAGCCATAGGACAATCTTTAACTAGATGTTTATCCGAGGCACAATACATGCATAAGCATGGGTGTATTTTTCTTAACCTTTCCTGCGGGAAATTGGTCCACAAAAGGCTCCAAGTTGCATGGGTTCAGAATAAGTGCTCGGACTCTTGGCATATTCTGTCCTTGTAGTATTCTCTAGGGAGTATCTTTGAATTGATACTTTATTCTTTTTCTTTTCGGCTTTTCTTTCTTGGATTCTATAGTCTATTTGCATAGACAAGTCCAGGAGGGCCTGGAATGAACTAGGACGTGCCACCCTGGCTAGCTCGTCCTTAATCTCTTCATTTATACCTCTGCGAAACAAAGTAAAACTGGCTTCCAGGGGCCAATCCGCCTCTTTGGCTAGCTGTTTGAATCTGGTAACATAAGTCAACATGTCTTGGGATCCTTGTTGGATGTCAATTAGCTTTTCTTGAGCACTGTGAACCAGCTCTGGTCGTTTGAACATGGTCTTGAGTTCCGCGATGAACCCTTCATAATCATCCAGGAGAGCATCCCCTGAATTGAGTAATGGAGTGGCCCATGTAAGGGCATTACCGGAAAGATGGGATATTATGAAGCCCACCTTAGCCCTAGGAGTTGTGAAATAGTAGGGCTTAAAGGTAAAATGTACCAAACAAGAATCCAGGAATCCACGTAAGGTCCTTGTTGAACCGTCGTATTTATCAACCACTCCTCCCAATAATATGCTGTCCTTGTTCACGGAGTCGCGTGACAGGACGAGCTGTCTTGGCTTTTATATTCTGCATCTCTGTGGAAAGTTCTTGCATTCCACGCATCAGGTCCTGAATAGCATTCTCCATGGTAGAATCCGTATTGATCGTTTGGCGTCTCAAACTGTCGTAAATCACCCCCCATCTCACCTGTGATCGGGATCTCCCTTGTTCGGGCGTAGGATGCTTCCTGTGGGTGGTTCGGGTCTTGAATAGGCTTGCCCAAGCCTCGTCAGGTTGCAGAGCGCATTCAGAGTTCCGCGAAGTTTGTGGTTCCAGGGTGTCCAGGATTAGCGATAAACAAGGAATGTAGGGGGGAAGTCCAGGAACAGGAAAAAAGGCAAGGAAGGAAGTAAGAGGATCAAGGAAGCAAATGTAGAGAGCAAACACATGTCGGGTCACTATCGAAGAAGGCGTTGAGACGCGCGGACCTGCAGGGGCGTGACCAATTTATAGTACGTGCTACGACATGAAAGCTAGTGCGTAGCACGGAGCTTGGTACGACCATGTTGGGAGGGACAAGGAGTACAAGCCCTTCGTGACAATGACCATGAGGTCCAGAAGGGGCAATTTCGCCGGGTCATAACACATTGTGGAGACTCCACACCAGCCTCTGCAATATCTTCAAAGTGACAGAATCTGGGCTGGAAATGTAAGTAATTCCCGAATTACTTCCTGGATTCTGTCAATGCAAGGCTTTCCTGTGGAGGTCAGATATGGCCAATACAAGAAGAGTCCCCTCGCTCAAGATTTGGCTGACTTGCATGATTGTGCCAGAGAAAACTGTCTCGAGGACAAAAGTCTTAAAATCAAGGACAACATGGAGGCCTACCTCATTTCCCCAAACAGAGTCTATGAAGAAGACAAGTGTGAGGGAATGCCCACTGTCTATGTGGATGGGTGCTCCTACCATGTTGACAACAACGGGGAAAAGGAACTAGTGGCCGGCTTGGGGAATGCCTGGGTGAATGATGCCCCAGAACCCTCCGCTGGGTACAAAATCTGTCCCCGTAGTAGTTAGGTGGCAGAGCTGATGGCAGCTCATCAAACCATCCTCACTGCTGTCCAACACCAACTCCATGAACTGGTCATATTCACTGATTCAGATTATGCCCAGAACGGGTTTGTGGAGCACCTGGTTTATTGGAAAACCTGAGGTATGCTATGTGCTTACAAAACACCAGTAAAACATGGAAAATTAATACAAAATATTGATGATATGGTCACCTCTAGTGGGATGACCATCTACTGGAAAAAGATCAAGGGTCATTATAAAGTAGAGGGACCAGACACAACTGCAAATCACTTAGCTGATTAACTGGCCAAAACCAGAGCCATACAAGGGGATCTCCTTGAGATCAAGTCCCTGTTGGGGGAATTCCAGGTCACTGCTAGCACTAGGTCCCCGACAAATGCTCACAATGAACTCTCACTGCCCAGTGGTGTAAGGAGACACCTGATGCTGATTTATCCACAGCTCAAAAAGGGGATCCAATAATTGGTAAGTTTTATCAACACATTGAGGCAACTGAGAACTTTCCCCTGACGGATACCGATTGCATTGGGAAGGAGGACCTCAGAGTGTTGATGAAATGTCCAAAAATGTTCTGAATCCAAGATGGTTTGTTGGTGAGGAGATCCATATCTGGCTGTGACCAGTGGGTGGTCCCTACATCATTCCGAAACCTGATGCTAAGTCACGCCCATGATGCAGCCACAGCCAGTCAACAGGGATTTCACACTACATTAGAAATCTTGCAAGAGGTTGCATACTGGTGACACATGTGGCAGGTCCTCGACCAATACTTGAAGGGGTGTCCTGTGTGTGCACAATTTCAGCCAACATCACTCACACACCGTGCTAACCTCCAAAAGAGGGGGATGACAATGCCTTGGTCAGATTTGCAAGTCGATTTCATTGAGCCCGTGATTCGCTCCTCTAGGGGGAATAAGTACATGCTAACTGTAACATGCTTGTTTACTAAATGGGGGGAGTATCTCCCAGCCCCAAATTGCAAAGCAAAAACAGCAGCTGTCATTATGATCAATCACAAATTTTCACATTTTGGACTACCCCAAAGGATTGAGTCAGACCGAGGTAGTCACTTCACCAGCGAAGTGATGACAAAGATGTGGGAGATACTTGGGGTAAAAAGGAAATTACACATTGCATATCACCTGTCCGCTAGTGGTGTTGTTGAGAGGTACAATGAAACCATTGTGAGCATATTAAAAATGTTTGTGGCAGACTCTGGGCCAAGTTGGGATATTCGATTACCCCCTGTCCTGATGGCCATCAGATCTACCTCTACTCCATTTGAGCTGATGACCGGATGAAGGATGGTGCTATCCCAGCATCTGCTCTAGAGAACCCAAGAGCAGACCTTGATAAATGCCTCCACAACTCATGAGTATGTTGAAAATCTGAGAAAAAACCTTCAACATGATTTTGCGTATGCTCAGCGGAATCTAGAACGATCTGCAGACAGTATGAAGACCCACTATGACCTTAAGACAACCAAAAATGAACATCAAGTAGGAGACATTGTCTACTTGTACAATTTCCAAAGGAACCAAGCCAAGGAGTGCAAATTTTTGCCCAGCTGGCGGGGACCTTTTGAAATTGTGGTTGCTGAGTGGTACAGTCCTGCAGTCACTCCATACCTGGCTGTTCTGAGCAGAGTCTTTCTGCTCTGTCTACTGGCTGACTGGGAGGCTGACTGGGAGTAGCTGTTGATAAAAACCCAGTCTGACCGCGGAGCATCCGCGGAGTGGTTACTGAGTGGTGCAGTCCTGCAGTCATGACAGGCAGGACAGCAGCGGCGGCAGAGGCATTTGAGGAGTGCCGCTTGAGAAGCACCAGACTCCGTTGAGATGGAGTTCCTCTACAAGATAAGGAGAATGAGGACCCGGTTGGATCTGATGAACCTACTGAGTCAAGAGGTAAAAGGAAGATGGGCATAGGTCTTGCACCTTCTTCCACAACATCAAGATCTAGACTACCAAGTATCCCTGCTTTAAAACCCCGTACTAACATTTCCAATGACTTGGTGAACTCAGCCAATAAACCAGCTGTTAGTGCCCCCCGATTCTTTGCAACACCAGGAATACTCCAACTCAGACTCGCCTTGTCTTTGATTTTAAGGAACCTCTCGGGTCTCCAGTGCAGGGGGGGCTGAAGGAGACAAGGGTTGACGAGGTGAGGGAGGTGCACATGGATCATCCCGATGTAGAAGTTATGCCCGAACTAAAAACTGGAGACACTGCTTCAATCACAATATTGCGCCAACAAACAGTGCAGACCAACCCACGGCGAGGGATAGCATCCATCAGACAGCTGCACTCACCTTGCCTGTGGCTGAGTTGCCTGGGGTAACGCTGCCTCTGGGGCCACCGCAGGGGCACTTGGCCAGAGGGGTTTGGAGGCATCGAGTGATTTGGCGGCGGTGGATAACCCTTTGGGCGTTGTTCCACCTGCCACAGTGACGCCCCCCCATTTGGTGGTGGTGGCGGTCGACATCCATGCACCGGAGGATGGAGCAGGATTGGACATGTTGGGGGCGGTGAGTGGGGGTGAGCTGGGAACATCGCTGCAGCCACACCCGATGGCTGAGGATTCACCCCAGGGCGCTGCTGCCAGCACTGCGGGTTCTAGTGAGCGGCACACTCTGGAGCTGCTGCAGCCTCTGGGGGCGAGCCGGGAACATCGCTGCAGCCAGGCCTGGGGGCTGAGGATTAGCCCAAGGGTGTTGCTGCCACTGCCAGTGCTGCTGGTTCGAGTGAAGGGGTGCACTCGGGAGCTGCCGCAGCCTCCGGCTTGAGCTGCGGTGTTCTGGAGGAGGAGGGGGGTCCCCGGCTAGCCCTGCCGTCAGTGTGCACAGAGGTCCCTGTGGAGGTGGAGTAGCAGAGAGCGGCTTGCATGGCGGCAACTGGGAAGAGGGAGGTGCATGCAGTACAACACAAAGTGGGTGAGGACACTGACCCCTGCTGGCAGCCTGAGAGTATTGAGGAGGCCAGACCAGTGAAGAGAAAGGAGCATGCAACAACAGCAACTAAACAAAAAAAAACTGAATGCTGGGAAATATACATCAAAACCATATTACAGAGGATCAAGCCGAAAGAACAAAACAATTAAAACTATCTCCCACAACCTTGTTTCAAATTTCTTCAAGAAAAGGGGAGCCATTACGCCCCTACTACAGAAAAAAATCTTGGATGGTGAGCTTTTGGAAGGGTGGGTCGTGGTAGAAGAATCTATCCTCATAGAACAACCACCTAACAGCCTGGAGGAGGTGGGGGCAGTGAAACAGATGACTGTAGGTAAACCAGTACCACTTGAAATGCCAGTAAGATGCCATTTTGGGAAACCACCTCCCGGCTCTCCTATTCCCCCTATACCTCCACAGACGGCAGACTCGGTGACACCGGAGCGCAACTTGTCGATTGAAAAATCAAAAAGGACCCCACCGCCCGTGGATGAGAGGGTGGAATCGAATAATGGGCTTTCCTATGGACACCCACAAGGAGACGCCTCAGTCCATATTCATTATGACCTTCAGAATGCCCTAAGAAGCCCCGCCAGGTGCAAGGATGTTATAAACACAACCAATAAAATCAGGGTAAACACGCCACAACGTGGAACTCATGGTAAACCAACACTGGCACCAGAGGTGTGTACCCCTCCAAGTAGGCCTAGGGAGGGAAGAGACTCACTGCAGGGGGGCTCAAGGGATACACCACAAAAGAAAATGGATCTAATGGGAGTAATGTCCACAGTGATGATTGAACTTGCTCCCTTTAGCAAATTGTATGAAGCCCTGAATGATTCAGTGAGAGACCAAGCAGCGATCATGGCCATAATGCATGCCAAGCTACTATATCTAGAAAAGCATATAATGATCAAAGAAGCATGACTAGAGAGCACAAGAGAGCAAGGTACATCATGCCAAAGGACTTGGAGATAAAAGCGCAAGAAACCCAGAACAGCGACAATTGCTGGAACAAAACCAGCGAGCTGATAGCCTGTGGAAAGAATGTGATGAACACACAGGATAATGGCTGCATTAACATGGACTGCCTGGGAATAATCCCGATTGCAACTGAAAACGTGCTGGGCAACAAATCACAAGCCAAACCCTCAAATACAAAACAAAAACAACTTGAAAACTTCTTTAACAAGAAACCTAAACCAGCGGATAAGCCAAAATTAAAAGCAGGACCAAGCCCTGACAAAGCAGAAGCTAAGAGAGTGGTCTTAAAAATACTGACCCCAACAAATTTAGCCAGATGCGCTGCAGTAGCGAAGTGAAGAACTGGGGCCAGAGACACCACCAGGGTTACGCTAGCAGATGAAAGAGAGTCGAGAAAAAATAAATTCTCGGAGGAAGAGAAAGTGGAGGACGAGGTCAATTCTATGGATGACCTACTGAATCTAAGCACATAACGGTTGAAGATGCAGAATCAGACATACCTTCATCCAAGCCTAGAGCATGAAATGCAAGTGTGCCTAGATGTGCCGAAGTACCAGACCCATATTTAAAGAAGCAAAGAGGTCGGAAGCACAGCGAGACCCAGTTTAGAAGTATGGAAGACAAACGTAGGGCACAGGAGCCCCGTTCACCCAAGGTCCCAAAGTCAAGAAACGAGAGTAACTCTCCCCAGGTCAAACGCAGACATGGGCCAAGCACAGGTTGCCTCAGGCCCTCGCAGAGAGAGACTAAAACCAAGAGGAAGTTAGAGAACCTTCCAAGTGACAGTCAACGACGTAAAGCGAGAGAACGAAGTATGGGCCGAGTAACTCATGACATGAGTAAGGAACGGTCAAGGAGGCCAACAAATAAACGCATTAAGACTGACTGCTGCATCTTCAAAATGGAGAGAACAACTGAAAAGTAAGATGATTTTAGACTAAGCAGGAACACAACGCTGCATATCTTCGATCAAGTCCCAAATTTATGGCAATTGACCTCCGAAGACCTAAAAATCGTTGAACCTTGCAAAAAAGGCAGGAAAGAACGAGACTACCTACATATATCATCTGCAATAGTAAGCAATATCTTAAAGACAGAGATATCCAACCTTCGATACCTGGGATATGATCTGAAAGAAGTACAGGACAACACTAAACAGAGGAGCCACGAGGCACAAAGAAGTTTAAAGACGAGAACATCCACTATGATTGAGAAATCAGTGAATGGACAAAAAAGTTAAGAAAAAGACGAGGACAACCATTGGCAGAGTCGAAACCTACAAAACGAACAGCACAACGGCCGACTGCATGGCGCACACAAGTCAAACGAAAGGAAGAGGAGGGAGGAGTTGCTCCACCATGATTACAAAAAGTCCTCAGAGGGCAACCGATTAGGAAAACCGGAAAGATGGCCAAAAGGCCCTGGATAAAAAATAAGAATCACAATAGTCTGAAGCCCTCAGAGATCCTCCAGAGACGAGAGAGGTATCAAAGAAAGGAGCTCGGCCATCTACAAAACCGGACGTGGATATCGAAAACGCAGCAATATACAAACAAAATCTAGCAACTAGTGGACAGAAAGCCCTCGTTGAGCCAACAGGTGAAGCCGACCCCCCTGACAATGGGCTCATGGAACACCCACGGGTTTTCCCACTTGACGGCAAGATCCGATGTTAACCTGGGATCATTCGGTATCCTATGCTTGCAGGAAACATGGCTGATGGCAAAGCCATACCTCGATGGATACACTTT
This sequence comes from Ambystoma mexicanum, assembly GCF_040938575.1. NCBI lineage: Eukaryota > Metazoa > Chordata > Amphibia > Caudata > Ambystomatidae > Ambystoma > Ambystoma mexicanum. The sequence continues at coordinate 145,782,092 of NC_090934.1, forward strand.
GACCTTTACCTTTGCAGAGAAGGATAGTGCAGGAAGACCAAGGGCCGGTCTTCTGACGGCAGTAAGATCAGGAAGTGGCTTAGTGCACCTGGCAGAATTACATCTCTCCCCCATCATTCAGGCCACCAGATTGGGGTGGCAACTTGACAGTGGAGAAATGGGGAAAAAAAAAACCTCAATTAAAAATCCTGGTTATCAACACGTACTGGAATCCTGTAGAGATTGCCATTGACCAATATCTGGAGTGCATTGACAACCTTTTGGAAGATGAGAGTGAAGTCCAACAACTCAAACACATTATAATAAATGGAGATTTAAATAGCACAATGGAGGATGGTGCAATTCAGACTAGCGTCAGATCTGCAGCTGACGGGGACAGAGCTAAAAAATGGTTAAACCTGATGGAAAAATGGGACTTGCATAATCTCCCTTGGCTGCGATCCAAAAAGAACAAGTAGATTCCCACGTGGCAAAGATGTGATGAAAAAGGGAACATTGACCACACAATTATATCGAGGGACCTCCTGAGTATGATCAAGTCTTTCAGCATGGTCAAAACAGAAAACAGCGATCATAACATCTTAGAAATGACTTGGTACCCATACAGAAAGGTGCAAGAACATATGTTACAAGGACTGGAAACAGGCCCGAGAGGCAACCGCCTAAGGTTAACGGCGGAAAGCATGAGTGAAATTGCCAAGGCCTACAAAAACACCACCAAGAACTTCAAGGATTAATAACCAAACCCACAATTGTTGACTATGTGCCGCTATTGGAAACATATCACAAAACAAAGCAACAAGTGGGCACAACGCATGTAGCTCACAAACACAGCTATAACATAAGAAGGACTTGGTTGCGCAAAGAGCGGCCTTGAGAAAAATCCAACTAAGGGAAAAAAAAAAAACAACTCAAATGAGCTACAAAACAGATACCATCAAGCTCAACATCAGTATAACAACTGGGTGAGGCACCACCGTGCAAGTCTCCTTCAACAAGACTCAGAACAAATGCTGCGAATACTCATGGTGAAAAGCAGCAAAAGATTTTGGTCGATAATCCACTCGAAAACATCCAAGATGAAGATCAACCTACAGAACAACGTGAGTGAAGAGCAATGGGTGGACTTCTTCAAGAACCTGTACAAAATCCAGGAGGGTCAAACATCCAAAATTCCTGGGCATCAAGTGACAAAGTGGGAAATCCCATGTGACCTTGCATCAATTACATCAAAAATTAACAGACTAAAAAACTCTAGAGCCCCAGGGCCGTAAGGCATCTCTAATATAGATCTGAAGGTAAATGTTGACACCTGGGTCCCCTTTATCGGTCAGATCTTTCAGAACTGCAACATAAGTAACAAAGTGCCCCCCTCCTGGAAGACATCAAACGTGGTCCCAATCTTTAAAAAAGGAGCTAAAGAAGAACCAAGGAACTATTGCCCCATAGCGCTCCTGGATGTTATTGCAAAGGTCTTTGGATCATGCGCCCTAGATGGCCTTAACACCTGGCTAAAAGAATCCAACTACATGGATCGATTTCAGACAGAGTTTATCAGAAATATCGGCACTACAGCAAACATTCTCTTATTTCCTCTCTCAAAGCAAAAGTCCAACAAGGAGCACTGCAAATATTTATGGCTTTTGTAGACCTCGTGCAGGCTTTCGATAGAGTGGATCGAGAATGCCTGTGGGTTAAACTAACTTGCAGGAACTGCCCGGATACAATTCCAGCTCCAATCATGGCCTTGTATGAGGATACCACAATGAGAGTCCGTCTGAACGGTGAAGGAGCCCTATCAAAGGAAATTCGAACTGCCCCCCGAGGAGTAAAGCAGGGCTGTCCACTAGCTACAGCCCTCTATAATGCAAACATAGCAGATCTGGAAGAGGAGTTTGTTACAACTAGGTGCTTCCCCCCATCGCTAGGAGGGGTGAAAATACAGAGACTCCTATATGCGGATGACATCATCCTGTTAGACCAGTCAGCGGTAGGGCTCCAAAGACAGTTGGGCAGTTTGCTTATGTATTTGGAAAATAACCACCTCGAACTAAATAAGAGCAAAAGCAAGATCATGGCCTTCAAAAGAACAACTCGAAGAGCAGCCAAAGAGAAATGGAGTGTGGAGAAATGGGGAAAAAAAAAAACTCAATTAAAAATCCTGGTTATCAACACGTACTGGAATCCTGTAGAGATTGCCATTGACCAATATCTGGAGTGCATTGACAACCTTTTGGAAGATGAGAGTGAAGTCCAACAACTCAAACACATTATAATAAATGGAGATTTAAATAGCACAATGGAGGATGGTGCAATTCATACTAGCGTCAGATCTGCAGCTGACGGGGACAGAGCTAAAAAATGGTTAAACCTGATGGAAAAATGGGACTTGCATAATCTCCCTTGGCTGCGATCCAAAAAGAACAAGTAGATTCCCACGTGGCAAAGATGTGATCAAAAAGGGAACATTGACCACACAATTATATCGAGGGACCTCCTGAGTATGATCAAGTCTTTCAGCATGGTCAAAACAGAAAACAGCGATCATAACATCTTAGAAATGACTTGGTACCCATACAGAAAGGTGCAAGAACATATGTTACAAGGACTGGAAACAGGCCCGAGAGGCAACCGCCTAAGGTTAACGGCGGAAAGCATGAGTGAAATTGCCAAGGCCTACAAAAACACCACCAAGAACTTCAAGGATTAATAACCAAACCCACAATTGTTGACTATGTGCCGCTATTGGAAACATATCACAAAACAAAGCAACAAGTGGGCACAACGCATGTAGCTCACAAACACAGCTATAACATAAGAAGGACTTGGTTGCGCAAAGAGCGGCCTTGAGAAAAATCCAACTAAGGAAAAAAAAAAAAAAACTCAAATGAGCTACAAAACAGATACCATCAAGCTCAACATCAGTATAACAACTGGGTGAGGCACCACCGTGCAAGTCTCCTTCAACAAGACTCAGAACAAATGCTGCGAATACTCATGGTGAAAAGCAGCAAAAGATTTTGGTCGCTAATCCACTCGAAAACATCAAAGATGAAGATCAACCTACAGAACAACGTGAGTGAAGAGCAATGGGTGGACTTCTTCAAGAACCTGTACAAAATCCAGGAGGGTCAAACATCCAAAATTCCTGGGCATCAAGTGACAAAGTGGGAAATCCCATGTGACCTTGCATCAATTACATCAAACATTAACAGACTAAAAAACTCTAGAGCCCCAGGGCCATAAGGCATCTCTAATATAGATCTGAAGGTAAATGTTGACACCTGGGTCCCCTTTATCGGTCAGATCTTTCAGAACTGCAACATAAGTAACAAAGTGCCCCCCTCCTGGAAGACATCAAACGTGGTCCCAATCTTTAAAAAAGGAGCTAAAGAAGAACCAAGGAACTATTGCCCCATAGCGCTCCTGGATGTTATTGCGAAGGTCTTTGGATCATGCGCCCTGGATGGCCTTAACACCTGGCTAAAAGAATCCAACTACATGGATCGATTTCAGACAGAGTTTATCAGAAATATCGGCACTACAGCAAACATTCTCTTATTATCCTCTCTCAAAGCAAAAGTCCAACAAGGAGCACTGCAAATATTTATGGCTTTTGTAGACCTCGTGCAGGCTTTCGATAGACTGGATCGAGAATGACTGTGGGTTAAACTAACTTGCAGGAACTGCCCGGATACAATTCCAGCTCCAATCATGGCCCTGTATGAGGATACCACAATGAGAGTCCGTCTGAACGGTGAAGGAGCCCTATCAAAGGAAATTCGAACTGCCCCCCGAGGAGTAAAGCAGGGCTGTCCACTAGCTACAGCCCTCTATAATGCAAACATAGCAGATCTGGAAGAGGAGTTCGTTACAACTAGGTGCTTCCCCCCATCGCTAGGAGGGGTGAAAATACAGAGACTCCTATATGCGGATGACATCATCCTGTTAGACCAGACAGCGGTAGGGCTCCAAAGACAGTTGGGCAGTTTGCTTATGTATTTGGAAAATAACCACCTCGAACTAAATAAGAGCAAAAGCAATATCATGGCCTTCAAAAGAACAACTCGAAGTGCAGCCAAAGAGAAATGGAGCGTGGAGAACGAGAAAATCATAATCGTGAAGAGTTTCAAATACCTGGGAGTGACGTTAAGCAACAGCACCATAGAAAAACCAAAGCGGGAGTCACTACCAGTAAAAACAAAGACTCTGGCATGTCAAGCAAGGATGATCGACAGGAAGTTTGGGAAGTTTTCCTTGATCTTTAAAGCCAAGGTTGTACCGTGCATAACGTACGGGGCTGAAACTATGCCACAAATCCCGAGCCAGTTCTGGGACAGACTGGAAGGGCAATTTTGGAAGAAGGTGTTGGGGCTTCCAATGTCAGTTCCAATCTGCCATATCAGACAAGAACTATGCCTGCCTTCACTGAAGGGGATTGTAGCAAGGGACACCTTGATGCTCTTTAGAAAAGTGATCACTGACTCCCCAGTGCCTGTCTTTGTGATTTTGAATAATGAATTAAACAGTGGAAAAAACAAAATTCTAGTAACTTGGGCGGAACACTGTGTTAACCTGCTTGATGAGGTGGCCCTGACGAGAGCCATACTAATACAAAATCAAACGAAGGTGGCGAAAAAATTGGCCGAACTGGACAGGATCAGAACTCAGGACAATGCCACTTCGTACAAATCAATCAAAAACTTCCCCACAGTACCAAAAATAATCAACGAGGTAAGAGGTTACTTAAAAAAATTCCCTGATAAGTACCTGCGCAACACCTTCCTCAGAATTAGACTCAACCTCCTAAAGACTAATGAGAAACCTTGCAAGAAGAGGTGAGTCCCCCTTGGACACGTGCCGATACTGTAATACCCAGCAGGTGGAATCAATCCGGCACCTTCTGCTGATGTGCGAGGGTACCCAGAAAGCAAGAGAAACCTACCTAGTGAAATTCCTGGGTAGCTCAACTACAGTTGAAGTCAAAGACTGGTGAATTGTCCTGATGGGAGGGGAAAACACTGAATGGACAGTGGCGGTGACCCTATTTTAAAAAAATTGGCCTCGTACAGGAGCACAAAACGAGAGCAGGAGACATAAGGCCAATCATGGATGTTGAGAACAGCTGAACTTCAAATACTCAAAGTTTTAAGTAGTAAAGAAGGGGGAACAATTTAAACTTGATAGATGAACTTTTGTAAAAATTGTAAACTTTGTATTACAATTAAATCAAATAGAAAATAAAAAAATAAAAAAATTGGGGACAAAATCTCACCAGTCTCCTACAGAATCTTCATCCCCAAGGGGAATTTGACAGAAGGGGAAGATAAGTGGGTCCACATAAACCAGCTAAAGAGTTGCCATCCCAGGCACACTTTGCGGCAAATTGAAGAGCCTACCGGAAACCCAGGGGGAGAGAATGATGAAACCTAAAAAATTGTTAAATTGTCATTGAATACATGCGAGGAATACTTTAAATTGTTATTGAATACATGTGGGAAATATTGTAAAATGTAATTGAATGCATGTGTCTATCCCACTCTGAAATCCCCCTGGGAACAGAAGTGGAAAATTGTTCATAACTGCGTTATGTTCTGTTTTCTAGTATTGGCACTAAATACCCCTAATTACCAAGGAGGACCTCCTGGGGGACCCAGGAGGAAAAACCCAATAGATCTGGATTGACACTCAACACTGGAAAAGAAAGCATGAGAGAAGACGGGAGTATCTTCCCATTCTGACCAGAGCCAGCGGGGAGAGTGTGTTGCATCATCTGCTGACGCGAGAAGAAACCGGATTTCTTCACATGGATAGAAAGAAAAATCCCATGTGCCCGACCTCCCCACGACTGGAAGTCAAGACGAAGTCAGGGGTGAGGCTTTTGTGGGATATTTTGACCCCTGCCGGTATACCCCACTACACAACCTTACCAAGGTGGAAAGAAACATCAAAAAATGGATGTGCTAACCCCTGAGCGGGCAGAAATCTGTAAAACTGCACCTGGGTCATAATCACAAAAGGCTGCATGCCTGTGCAGTGAAAGTGGGGGTGACCACAGAATTCTCACTGCAGGAGAATGCCAGTGGGTGCTGTTACATTTGAAATGAAGCAAGGCAACAGAATTGGGCTAAAAACTGATAATTCCTTTTAAAATGCAGCTTTTGCAGCCTTCAAAGTGCTGTTTTGGCACTAGATCCATTCATTTTCCAGTGAGCCATTGAAATTAAAAGGGTACAGATAATCCAGTGTGGCCAGAGAAGCCGGGCCTCGGTGACTGACAGCAGCTAAGTAATGTACTTCATGAAAAATGCAGCCCAGTACCATTGTTTTCAGTTCCACGGGAAAAATGAGGCTAAAATGGCAAAACATGTAGCAATTTTAGCTGTGTAGAGAAAACTCCAAGCAAAGGCTGGATACTTACTTCCAGACTGCAAACAAATCTACCTCAGCATTTAAGAGAAGAAATGGTGCTGAATAAAATGTCTATTGCAGAGGAAACTCTGATGTAAAGGATTCAGTTTAAATGTGCTTTTTCCACGAAGAAGTGCAAAATCGCTTGTTTAAAAGCTTGTTTTGTGAAAGGCCTAATTCTTTAAATGTCAAAATCCCCTATAAACTGTGTTCATTTTCATATGTTTTAAATGAAAACCCAGTCGGGACTTAATTAAATAATTAATTCTGACTTGACAGTGCCCAGCCTGGGAAAGATGACACTTCATGTTGACACTCCACTGCTATCCGGAAGGCTTAATTGCTGCAGGAGGTTCTCGCATATTGAGAACAATGAACTGATTAGACATTCGTCTGGGGCCCAGTCAAGGACAATGGCAGACTGAGCACTGATCCCTTCAAGGGAGAGGCAGGAGACTTCCCTCTGGACCCCCACCCTGATCACAGGAATTTGACAGCTGTTGCCAGTTGAAAGAAGAAAAATAAAAACTGCTGAAAGATATTTGTTGTTTAAAATGCCTATTTGTGATTAGGTTTTGAAAACCTTTAACTTTGTAACATGAAGAAGGACATCTCTAAAAATTGGTAGTTGTAAATCTAATTTTATGTTCTTTCTGTGAAGACGTGAGTGAACCCTGTGCCACATAAGCAACCAACGTTACACAAAAAGAATAATTGTGGCAAAACTATTGATGCTGCAAATATAATATTGTATACCCGTGTCCTAGGGGTGAATGCCCAGATATGTACTGAATTTGGAATTGTTAGGCCAAACCGTCATGATTAAAATTGACACAATTCCACTGAACGACAAAGACACCTCTCACTGAGATGGGAGTTAGATGTCAGGATAACTCACAAAATATGTAATGTATGTGTCCGATTTTATTAGAGGGCATAAATATAGAAATGTGCATTTGTGGAAAAGTTACATTGTGGTTCAAATCAATGTGGGAGTTCCCAAATCACATCATAAAATATGACAGTTCTTTCTGACTTCCAACCAGAAAGAGACAAGTGCCTCTGACTTATGACATCCATGGGGGTGTGGTTTGTAATTCTGCCCCTACCATTAACGGAGTGATGTCACTTGGCATATTTCTGATCCAGTTTTGCTCGCTACCACCCAGGCTTGCCTGCTGAACTTGCCATCACGCTAACCTACAGTGTCCAGTGACCAGAAGGGCCAATCCAATCCAATACAGTCTAAGGTGCTGTCCAATTGACCAGAACCGTCCAGCTGATCCAATTCTGCCGGAGGGCCCTGCTGCCTGTAGACTGATTTGTGATGAACAGATCCTGACGTTCCAATCTTAAATTACAGTGGACTATAAGTATTAATAGGAATCCTAGTGATCCATAGTATATTTGCCTTGTCCTAGCCCAATCTCAACCTGTCCCATCTTTAACTTAAGAACCTTTAACCTTGTCAGAACCATTCTTGCAGCCCTGTTTACAATCCGGAAGTAATTCCCATAAAGAAAACATAGTATCCGCCACGTGAAGATTTACAAGCGGTCTTGCATAACTGTGGAGATTCACGGGTGGCATTCTCTTTTTATTAGTTATTAATATAGTTTAAATAAAACCAATCTGTCATTTTAAAAGCACATTTTTGCTTTTCTCTGTTCTATTTTTTTCAAAAACGCCTCTCATTAAAACTTGTATAACTTCTTCTTAATTTCAACTCTCAGTTAAACCTAAGACCTGTAGCTACATCCACAATCAAAAATTGCGAAACAGTGTATTTGACCATTTTTATTAAAATTCGCATAGTGAAATGTAGGCGCAAATCCACATTTTTGCAAAAGTTTTACATGTCATTTCCCATTCAAAGTGTTTCTTAACTTCCATGCTGGTTTAAAGTGTATATTGTTGCCCATCTTGTAGCTCGTGTTGGTTAGAATCTGTTTAGTGTTGCTCTCATAGGAATTTCTATCATGTTAAGCATTTTTGCACACTTTTCCTTGTTTCACAAAGCCATTTTCAACTGTCATTTTAAAAAGTGTAAAATTTCCCAAAAAACGCTTTTCTCTCTGGTTTGGGGAGGGAAGATTGCATTCAAAATCTAGACACTGTTCTTTTATTCTTGAATACCTGCTGCTTACTTACATCTGTGTAGAATTGCTCATTTATGCATGAAGAACTTTGCAGGGGGAAACCTTAACCTAAGCACTATCTTTTCACAACCCAAAACTGTTCTTTTTCCTGTGTTGTATCTTCTGTATTACTATAAGTGAATTCAATTGTTTTACTTACTTTCTGAATTGTTGTGTCAGCACATTGGTGATTGCTGCCCCATATCTATCTATCTATCTATCTATCTATCTATCTATCTATCTATCTATCTATATACATATATACATATAGATATATATACATATATATATATACTAACGTTTGTATTTGATTTGAATTTTAAATAAATAAATAAATACATATTTACCTTTACCAACCAGCCTGATTCCTGATCCACTGTGACCTGGGGGGGTATTTTGAGATGGGTGTGTTATGAGTGGGTTATCACTCAGAGTATTGAACCTATAGACATAATAAATAAGTATTTCATCTGTGTATAACATACTGTGTATCTGCTAAGCGAGACCCAGGTGTATTGCCTGATTGAAATCTTTAAGTGAGTTTTTCTCCAACTCCACTCAAAAGCACATTTTTCCCCCTAGATAGTATCACTTCATCATTGAACCAATGATTTTGTTTAGCTTATTTTTAGGGGATGTAAAGGTGATGAGGTTTCAAAAGCAGCATAGGTAATTCATCTGAAATGCTGTGTGAGGTTTTTGAGTGGAATATAAGACGAAAGTTCTGCTAACTGAGGTAACACCAAAGAAGCAGTAGACTCAAGAGTGGCTTTCAATGGGGTTCTTAGCATTTCAGGTGTCATGACTTCTACGCTAGAGGGAGACAAGAGTCATGGTAGAAAGAACTTAAAACAAATACAATGTTGATGGTACCAAAGGTAGTCTTCCACACTTATGATTGAAATATTAATATCACTAGTCAATATCCAGTCAAGGATTTAAAAGTATTTTAAAAGGGCCAGAGCAGCAGTATCCATGGTATTAACCCTATGTACAAGAACACAGGAGGAGGGTTCGATGTGGCACCCATGCACCAATCAATTGTTCCTCAAACGCTGGGGTTTTAATAGATGGCCTGTACAATAAAATACTACAGGGCTGATTCATGGAATTATTTGCACCGAAAAACAGGGATTTGTGTGCCATTCTGCCTGCAAATCCCTGTTTAACAAATGGGTATTTGCGGGCTGAATGGCGCACAAATCCTGTTTTTCGCCGCAAGTAATTCCATTAATCAGCCCCTACATTTGGAGGTATTTGCATTAATGCTCAATTTAACCATTAAGGATTCACAGTGATCAAGGTCTACCGATGAGTGCACCACCCCAACCCCACCCTTTGCATGCCAAATGGCTCTTATAATATGATATCCTTCTGGAGTGGCAATAAGAAGGACTTGGGTAGTAGAGTCCTGCAACAGGTCTCTATATCAACAATCAGATCCACTTGTGAGTCCAACATGTAGTCAGCTAGTTCCAATGCATGGCAAACCAGTGACCTTGAATTAAGAATGGACATTTTCAAGAAGGGAAAGTTGGTCTCAAACAGTCAAGTGGACAATGAAGATCTTGACTCAATCTCTACACTAAAAGCTGCATTAGGACCTTTGGATGACAGTAAAAAGGAGGTTATCAGCTGATTTCCTTCCATCACATTGACTGTGGGAATTGCCAGTTGATTAGATCGCAGATATATAAGGGACTCTGGTATCTTTTGATGTAATATCTCCGCAGAGAAGGAGGGGGTATAAAATGAAAGAGCAGGGTGAGATACCATAGCAGAAAGAGTTTAAGATATTGTGGGAGGACTCTCTAACTGTGATCGTTTAAACACAGAATCAATAGAGACATCTTTAAACAGGACCACTGGTACTTCTGTGGCATGCTGCTAATTACAATGCTGCTAGCTGGTGTGAGTCAGTTTCGGGGAGGAAGGAATTGCAGCAGTATTTAGTTTTATTGGAGGGCATTTTGAGGTATGGCCGGAAATATTTGTTCTGTGCTTGAGCAAGTAGCTGGAATAACCTTGAAGTCCTTAGATAAATACTGTGCTTCAATGTACACCCATTTATGGTGGTTCCTGTCAAGGAAAACTGTTATTAAATAGTCTGACAGGCGCATAATAAAATGCAGATGGAACAGTAAGGCCAAGTCGTGATAAAGTGAGAGATAGAAGGAAGGACCAACCTTACCTTCTTTCAGGCTGGCAAGATATAACACTAGGATCAGCTCAAAAAGAGCAGTGCCCCCTAGCTCGTACCAAACGTGTATTGGCACAAACCAGCCACACGCGCCAGCGCTCTCACGCCTTATAATCTAATTAAATTCTAAGCGGGAGCTGGGAGATGTAGCTCAGGAGAACACAGAGAGTGCAAAAACGAACAAACAATCAAGTTCTAACAAAGTTATCCAGTACTATTTGACTAAAAGGTTGTGCTAATTAAGAACATATAACAAATAAAAAGGCTTATATTTAAATAAAACATATTCAAGCTACAATTCTAAAAATAAGTAACAGCAGGACACAATAGACAGGAAACTAATTCTGAAAGTGGGCATAGGACCAGGGGGCTAAAATACTGGCGTAAACCGGCCACCCGTGCCACAGTTCTAAGAGCTCAAGCAGATGGAGAAGATGAAAGTCACAAAAAAAGTGATGGTTGAAAAAGAGAAGAAGGAAAGTGAAACGTTGATAGATTGAAGGGGAATGAAAATAGAAGAAGCAAATAACAAAAAGATAGAACGAGGAAGAGAATGAAAATAAAGGTAACAAAGATAAGATGAAATAGTAAGAAGGTTCAAACGATATAAGCAGTCCTCCAAGAAAAACATGGCCTCACAGCAAAGGTGGTGGGAACGAAGAGGTGAAGTAGTCACAAGTGGCTCGCTAGAAATAGTGGGGCTGAGTTTGTGGGAATGTAGAGGTAAATGTAGAGGCCAAGCAGTGTATGTGGCACAAATATAAATAGGCACATTCATAGAATACCCACCATATCACTATTTTCTAGGCTTTCAGAAGTGGTCTCTTTGCTTCAATTTAACGCAAAAAGGTTGTGTTTGTTCACATTGCTTTTAAGCTAAGGCGGAAACCTTGTTATTAATTCACTCACTGTTCATAAAGGATGTGGGACAGAAAGCAGACTCTGGGTTAGCTCTCCTCAGTTTATGCCCAAGGCTCTGGCAAGGGGTTCAAATTGGGGAAACAGCATCCGCACTCAGTCAGAGAATGGCATAGCAGGTTACCATTCCAGAGAACAGATTCCCTTTTGGGCTAATAAAATGTCACACAAAGCCACTCCTGGCGCACTTGGCTTTCATTTCATTAGAGCTATCATCCCGGGAGGATAGCTCAGTGGCAACGTGCTCGCCTTGGAAGCAAGACGACATGAAGTAACACAGGTTCGAACCCCGGGTCCACGCTTAGAAACCTCTGTATATTTAAGCGTGTTATAAATACGCTACTAAGAAAAAAAAAAAAGAACAATTATACAACTAAAAAACAAACAATTCCTGTAACAGCCCTGAATGCCCGCGGGCTGTGTGAGTGCTTTAAAAATGCCAAATAAACACATTTATCGCACGGGTACAGCTTTGTGCAGACCTGTGCAAGTGAAAGCAACCTGCTCTGGAGCTGAATTTCTTGCACAATCAGAGTTCATCGTTCTGTCTCGAGGTCTTTACGTGGATTCTTCATAAATTAAAGTATCTTTTACATTTTCCAGGGTGGCGAATGGGGGTCTTGAAGCGCACATTTCACAAAGAACGAAGCACGGAAGAAGCATTTAACAAAGAGGCATGGAGTATAATTGTGTGAGATAACGCCACATTCAGTGTGTACTTAAGGAGAGACCTGCGCCCTGCTTGGCTCGCAGGCGCTGCGCTGTTGACAGCAACAAGTTGTGTATATTAATGCAAAGACTGTGCATATTCAGGAAAGGGGTGATTAACGCTGCTTTAATGCCGAACTGTCTCCTCAATGCTTTTCAAATGCATTTTAAAATGAGTTGGCCAGGGGAGTGAAACGCATAGATCAGGGATATGATTAAAAAATGAAAACTGAATCGGCACCCTATTTATATATATTGTTATGTACAATGCACTCTAATGCAAAACATGCATCAACATTAACAGACGACTGCTGGTGATTTACAGCAGCAGGGCACGCGCGCAAACCGGGATCCATAATTGCCAGCCAATTATGGATCCCTCTTGCAGAAATGATGGTGCATTTGGCGTAAGTAATTACTTGCTGGCGCAGCTCCTTTAGACAGCTTTGGCTCGTGATTGTAATAAGGATCCCACATTTCTGAATGGGCGGCGGGATAGGAAACGGAAACTACGAGCTACGCCGCTGAGTGCTAGCGCCGGCAGCAAGCATTAGAGCTTGCATGACCATATTGGCGCATTTGTCGCCAAATGAGTTTGAAAGAGGTTGTCTCAAATTCCTTCTTCATCATAGACCTACCAAGTTTAAGATAAGCAAAATCCAACACAGAAACATGTATATTGCACATATCTTCTCGGGCAGTTGTTGGGAAGGGAGCAAACTCATCTCACCCCCCATAGGTAGTTTAAGGTGATGCAAGGCCCATTGAAATAACTATAACAGACCAGAGGAGAGTGGGTGACCTAAAGGTCCCCACACAATCATAATATTGTATGCAATTTAGACGTTTTTGCAGAACTTAAGCAGCCATAGTTGAAGCATCGTGTCTGCGGTATTGCATGTGTTAGACACAGTATGCAAGCCTGAAGGGGAAATCTGAATAGGCCCAAGCACTGACGAGAGTGGCCCATGCAGCCAACTTCCACAGAAACTCATCTTTGTTCTAAAGTTTGTTGCCAATATATTTGCTCTAGAAAGAATGTGCCCTGCAAGGTCACGAGACAGTACTGTGTGCTTTGGTGTACTATAAGTGGTATCACGAGCAGGACTCTGACCCCCACCCAGCCAACTGTGAGTTATAGCCCCCACAACTGCCATAGTCCCCATACCCCTGAATTCCAAGATATCAAATGACCCTAGACCACGACCATACACCATAAAAGGTCTGAGAGTATGGTCATCCCACCTTTAATCCACAAAGCATGATTTGTAATGCAAGTTACAGGGAGGGTAAATTATAGTTCAAAAGCGAGGGTGGAAGCCTTGGAAGCCGAGCGATGTGTTCAGGATAATTGAAGGATGTGTGGGTTTGTTTGACCTCGAGACTCCCAGTCTTTGAGAATGCCAGGTGCTCTGTAAAATGATAGAGTAGCACTGTTCACAAATGTAGCTAATTGCTTCTTTGGCCTTGGTACCCTGGTGCTGATGAGCCCAGCAGACCCCACGTGATGGAAGACAGGCGGACTGTGCTGGGACCAATGACCTGGCACCCCTATGGAGTAGTCGACCATGTATAGGGACGCACCCACCAGCCAAGCAGGTTTTCACTGTATACAATGATGTGACTTATGACACTGGGTCTCCTTGTATGTGTTTCAGCAAAATGTTCCATGACAGCAGATTCCTCTGTTGATGCACCTATATTTGCAGAAATAAAACTTGTTATCCTTGCAAGAGTTTCTTGGGCCTTTTTCCCTAGTGTGTTGTATTTTCCCTGGTATGAACATTTAGTGGCATGACTTCATAGTGGTCCTGGTGTTGTAGTTGGGCCACGTTGAAATGAAGGGGCCAATTCCATCAGGACGTTCTACCGCTTGAACAAAGATACGCCTGTCCGTGTGCAATCACACTAGCATTAGTGCACATGATTTTCAGTGGTGCAAAGTAAGCCATGTTTGTGCTTTGGTATTCCCCTCAGGGTAAGAGGAGTTATTTTATGCATGGGGAAGAGTTTGGTGATTTTAGCTAAACACAAGAGGTGATGGCTGGATGGTTTAGAATTAATCCTAACCACTGGCAATGCTCTGGGGAATCCTTTAGACCATCGTTCTTCACTTGCCAAGCCTTTACAGAAAGGGGAATCTATGCAAATCAGACTTTGTCCCACCCCCAAAAGTGGCCATCCAGCCTGAACTGTTAGGTCACATCCCTTCTGCATGAGACCACAAGCATCCCCAGACATGTTTCAGCCTTGTTGGGCCTCATCAGCCATCACTGCTTCTGTTTTGCATGCGTTTGGTGATTTTGGCATGGTTTTATGTCTCCTTTCACCGACACTGTCATTTCTCTTAGATCTGCAACCCACTGCTGTCTATTGTTCCCAGATGATGTATCTAGTCCTGCAACACAATGACACATCATATGCTATCTTTCCAATGGACACCATCTTGTACAGCATCTTGTCCTGCTCCCTACTCTGAGCATACGCTGCACATGAATATTTCCATAAAAATGTAATGCAATGTCTCCTACCTTGTCAGTTATGCCTGTCATCAGTGAACACCTGATTAAGCTCCTCCTTCTGCAGGGTTTTCTGTGAAACACTTGGATGTGCTGCCAATGGTGTAAATGCGTGGCTTGCGCATTCTCCCGAAATCCCATGATTAGCTAAACCAGAGCTCTGCAACCCTTGTCTCTCCAGATGTTTTGGACTACAAATTCCATTAACCTGTGCCAGAATATTCAATGGTGCCGGGTCATGGGGGGCGTAGTCCAGATACTTGAGCAGAATGCAGACATTCTGCTAACGGTTGTCCACTATGCACTGCTAAGAAGTGAACACTGAGTCAAAACTATGGTGCAGTTCTCTGGATACCCCTGGGAGCTGCTACAGCCTGAGCACAGTAACCCAGCAATACACATCCACATACCCTAAATTTCTGATACCTGCTGTTGAAGAGTTGTTTATTTCTTGCCAAGATGACTCAATAAGCTTTAGGAGTTATATATTTATTTATTGTTTATAATATATAAGGCAGTCACTGCAAAGGGAAGACAGATCATTCACAGTCCTGTGCTCTTCAGATCTGGTAAGTGGATGGGGTGGGGCAGAGGAGAAGTGCAAGGTATATATTAGTATGGTAAGTGCATGCAAATGCAAAAATACACACAAATGCAAAGTGCATCCATGAAAAAAGGGTCATAGGAATAAGGGACCAGTACCGTAAGACCACTACAGTGGTGCGTGGCACAGTACAATGCCTTAATTAAATAACATAACGACTAAGGGAGATGAGGAAATCAAATACGTGCATAAGGGGGAGTAGGAGATGTGCAATGCGCATGCATGCAGGGTGTAGGCCTCTAGAAGGTCTGCAAAAGGCCTACAGCAGTGCTCAGGCAGGGTCAAACAAGGGTTGGGGGCTCAGAAGGGAGGTAGGCAGACAGTAGCTTTGCTGTGGGTATTCAAAAGCAAAGATTAAGGACCCGATTCATGGAATATTTGCCTGGTTCAAAGTGAATTTGCACTGCTGAAAAGTAATTTTGCACTGCCGACACAAACCCTGATTCACGGAACTGTGCAAAGTGTTTTTCTGCCCTGTAAAGTCCGGGCAAAGTCATTTTGAACAGCAAAAATGACTATGCGCTGACTTAGCTCGGACTTTGCACTGCAAAAATATACTTTGCACAGTTCCATGAATCAGGGTTTGTGTTGGCAGTGCAAAGTCACTTTTCAGCATTGATAATTCTCTTTGAACCGGGCAAATATTCCATGAGTCAGGCCCTTAAGGTTAAGGCTCCACACTTGAAAGCTTGATTCAGCAGCCAGGTGTTGACAGACTTCCCGAACCACAGTCTATATCCCGGCTCTCTTTGCTATTCAACATGTGTGTCAAACCTGCGGCTGCTCTTGTCACGCCTCTCTTCTGCTCCTTCATGATGTGCACTGGATTACCTATCCTGTTTTCAAGCCCTGCAAGCAGGGTGTAAGGTCTGACTAAGGGCCTCCTTCACAAAACACTTTTCAATGGGATTGCATCATTGTAAAACGAGTTTGTAAATCAGGACCTTTGTTGGTAAAGTGGGGTATGAGAACCCGGCCAGGATGGGCCAATGGAGATATGTGCGGTGTGGGTATGTTCCCTTACCGTGTGTGGTGAGCACATAGATATAAAGTGGTGGTGAGCTCAGCGTGGGGCTCTGGCTGGTTAACCTGTGTGGAAAACGTACAGATACATTATATAGGTGTTAGGCCAGTAAGTACCGGGCTGTCGAGCATAGATGCTGTTCTCTGTGTAGTGAATATTAGATTGGGGGTGTGCCAGAAAGCTATTGAGGTAAGATGTGGTGCTGTTTGAGCATGTGCTGGGAGGGCAACGGGTGGACTTGTGGCAGAGAGTAAGGACATGGGTGCTCAGAGATCATGGTCAGGAGTTGCCACGGGTGATTCCAGGGGGCGGTGGGGGTTGGTTTAGCGAGGAATTTCAGCGGCGACTGCAATGTCTGCTAAGTATTCAGGATACACTAAGTATACTGTGCATGCCCAGACGAAGGTGAGGGCTAGTAGGGCCAACAAGTGGGTCCACCACATGGGAGAGAGGCAATGTGGGTTGCCCTGGCCGTGATTGGTGGGTGGTGATTAATGGGATGCATGTAGCAGTAAAAATAAATAAAAGCATGCTTATTTTTCCATACATGACAAGTGTTATGCATAGCAGGTGAGTAGCTTGAGAAGTGTTGGTGCAGTAAGTAAGAGGCAGGGACAGGCCTGAGTATTGGGCATGTTGTTGGGGCAGAGGCAAGCTGACACCTGTTTTAACGCTGTAGTCAATATTCTGGCCAAAAAAATGAAATGAGAAGTCCATTGGCACAATTCCTGCAGAAAGAGGGAAATACATTGTCCGGAAGGGCAGCTGAGCAGGTGATACTGGCAGGAACTGACCTGAAAGTTCAGTAGTGCCTCTGCATAAAGATGGGCTGTCACTGTGATCTCTCAATGACAGTCGCCATCTTTGAATGCAGTATGAATAGTGAGAGAAGGTTCTCGTGAGTGGTCAGATGCATGTGCACTTCTGATTGGTTCAGGTTCTAGCATATGTAATTGAAAATCTTCTTGATGCATTATGGTCATGGCAGTGCAGTGGACCAAATTGTGGGGTGGCTGAATCAGGCCCATATCTGTCAGCAATGGGACTCTAACGAGGGTGGCCGGGGGAGGGGGTATATATGTTGGAGCTCTGTGTGGAATGTGGGAAAGTGCACGGGCCAATTTGAAGTGTACAAGAGCACTAACTAGTGTGGTGTAGATGTGGAGCCGCAAGGTTTTGGCAGGAGTAGACTGTGGGGGAATATTGTCAGGCATGGGGGTGTGACGCGATTGCACAGGATTGGGATGGTGCGGCAACCATCATGGAAGAAGACGGTCCAGAGTTAGTACATGTAGAGGGAGCTGTGGTTATGACACAATTTGGAAGCCAGGCTGGTGGAGTGGGGGGATTAACCTGTGTGCAGATGCGAAAGGACGGGGGAGTCCCCGTCTGCACCAAGGAGTGCCAGGTTGGCATGTGAGGCATGTGAGGAAGCTGGCCTGTACAGATGGTCCATAGTGGGAAGCCGCCAGGTGGGTGGATGTTGTGACGTTGTCATGAGTGGGAGGAGGGGGATTAGCAGAGAAGGAGGTGGTTGGGAGTGTCAGTATGGACAATATGTTAGAGTGGAAAGAAACAAGCAGGTGCTACCCTTCATTTGATGTGTAAATGTTTGCTCCTACTGCTATAACTGTGTATTCAATCATGCCAACATCTATTGTACTGTAACAATTTGCAATTTCATGCATTGTCTAATCCATCTCATCTGATGTACATTTTGTTCACTTATTGTCACCACAATCATAACCACCAATACAATGCAATCAACATGCCCAAACCTGTCTCATGCTGTGAAAACAAAATTAAAATATCGAGGCTGAGTACCCCAAAAGCAAATACACTGAACTCGGGTTACAAAGGAACATACAAAGCCCTTTATTTTATACTGAATCCAGTTACTAAGAACAGAGCAAAATCAGATAGCTATCGGCCCTCAGTGCAACACAACAAACTCCAGCGTGGTTCAGTGTATTCAGTGGGAGACGTTGTACATTAGAATGCATTGGTTATTTATACTCTTTGTGAGCACGATGTCCAGCCCCACTTCGGGTCAATATTTCTGCTAATACATCACCGATCTAGGGTTCATGCCAAGTCTCGCACATCCGCATATGACTGGTTTGCTTTTAATACATATATCAAAAAGCCTATACGGCAACTGTGTATTCTGGGATTTTCCATGCAGGTCTTCTCAAACATTAATACAATGTAGTTAAACAAGTGTTCCACGTTCAGTATTTGAATACATTGTTTCTTAACATATGCTTGCGGATTAGTTTCATTGCATGAGTAATCCTTTATACACAGGTCAACGAAGGACAAGGTCTCAGTTCACGACCTCAACAAGTGGCCTGGAGGCAAGTTACATATTAGCTACATACAGAGGTCAAGACGGCCATGTTGTATTTTGGAATGACATCGTCCACCATTTTAAGTCACAGGGTGACTTTACAAAGCGAACCTAAAATGGCGGCTTGACCTAAAATGGCGGCTTACATTGATTCTAAGGTCAGGACCTTGCTACACAGATTTCTTCGCAAGTGACTTATAAGCAGCTTGGCATAGGCCAATATACATATATTTACTGCGATAGGAGGGGCGATATAATTTCTCATTTGACAAACCCTCCTTTTGGCCTATGTCAAGTGCTAAAAACTACTTTGGATCTCTTTGCAAATAACTCCATGCATCATCGTCCATGCACCCTGAATCGCTGTCGGAGATATCTATTGCCATTAGGTCATTCGCTAAAATTTCTTTCAACACATATTCTTTGGAAGTTTTATCTGGGGCATACACTTTATGTCTATCGTGCCTATCGCTTGTGCGCAACATCCTCCTAGCATCGAACATATACTAGGTAGACACTGAATACAGCAACAAAGAAACAGCAGGATTCCCAAAATAATAAGCAAGACCGAAATTACCTTCCAACCCCAAGATCACAAGAAGTCCCAGAACCAAGCGCTAAGATCCCAGTTTCCCTCTGGAACGTGCACTTCTGAACTAAGGACGTGCAGATTCTGTATTGCCTTGAAGATGGTTGGGTAGGAATCTGGTACGAAAACACAGCAAGCGGACCCCACTAATTTACACACTCCACCACATTCAGCCAGAATGTCATCTAATGCCATCCGGTTTTGAAGTGCTACTAGTCTTATCGCCTTCTGTTCTAATATCATATTATAGAGTATGTCCGTGGTCGGTTGATGGTTCTCTCCAGTACTCTCGCTAATCTTCTGAATTTTCTATATGCCCCCATAATGCCACAACTGATTTTGCTATATCTCCCAAGATTTGTGCTGGGGTGTCACCATTCTCGTCCCGCTGTGGACGAGCCTTTGAAACTTCTCGTGTACTAGCTTTAAACACCCCAGGCAATAGGATCCCTAAATAACAGGTTCCCTGCCAATCCCTGGGCAACCATGGGAATGCTATATTACCGCAGACAAAGTAGACAGGTTCACCTACATACAGAGGTATGTTTTCCCGAGTCAAATCTGCAACGTTGGCACAACCTAGAAAATCTCCCATTGACTGAGTTCCATTCCTCTGTATGCAAAAAGAAACTGAATCGGGGCTATGATTAACAGTGTAAGAAGGAGGCATGGCATCTTTATTGTCTATCAAAGCAATTTTAAAGGAAATCAAATATTGGAAAGGACGAGACAGTCTATCAGAAGGCCTAATAGAAGCAATGTTAGGTTTACTCCTGTTTGCGAAAAGCAAGCATCCCAGGGGAGTCAAAACACGTTTCTCAAAACTATTCAAATTGGTGCCATCAAAGTTCCCTGAGATGCTATTGTTCCAACGGCCAAAGAACAGTGCTCTAAGAGAAGCATAGCAAGCAGGTGTCAAAGGTAAAGGAGGAGTATACCAACCTAGCCCCTTATCCCCGTGTTGTGGCAAATGTGAGCAGACCCAACAGTTAGACTTATTAAAAATGGCATGCGTAGCATTCATGATAAGTGGTAGAGTATTATTGTGGTACCTTTGTCTAGGTTGAGAGTCCCTAGGGGACAGAGTATGCAAATGTACAAAGGGAGTAGGAACAGCAGGTACATTTTCAGTGGTCAACAAGGATTCTAAAGGATGCATTTCCTCAAGGTACCACAATCCTAAAATAGTGACTATTATAAACCCAAATATCATTATAAAAACACAACAATATGTTTTCGAGGCCCAGGCATATTGTCCATTGTCCCGGTTTGTCACCCCCTCATTTACAAGTCCCATACGAGCGGTAGCGGTAGCAGGCATTGTAGTCTTCACACGGATACCCTCAATGTTCATTGCTGGCGACCTCCTGGCCGCGCGACTTCTTAGTCCTTCCACAACCCTAGCCAACAGAATTCCCTTTCTCAAATTTGGGCAAAAACAAGCCCTCGATGATCCTTTTCTTCTTCAAATGCACAGCCGAACAGTGCCGTATGTCTATCAGATGCACAGCAAAACCGTGCTGTAAGTCTATTTTCTTGGACGCAGATTGTAACTTGCTTTTCCCGGTACTGCTTGATCCGGAAACAATGTGTCATCACTTCCTGTTGGAAGCAACGTATCAGAGACAAGTGAAGATGCCGAATTTGAAACAGCAGTTTACGGATGCAAAACTTTTTGAGAGTGTGGAGACAAAATGGCGGCTTCACCAAGCCTCACGGGCTCAGAGAGATTCTCCGACACACTCTCAGCGCTATTTACTGCTTTGGGATCATTGGTTGCAGCATTAGCGAGTTGTTCTGTTTCTTCTGTAACGTGTGGCACTGGGTGAGGAAGTTTCTTGACGTGGGACGCGTGGATCCAGTTCTTTCTTCCAGAGACCCGCACCGCTGTTTGGGTGACCAACAGGACCTGGAACGGGCCACGCGAGCGAGGCGCAAGGCAGGAAGAGTGCTCAAATGCCTTGATGAGCACCTAACTTCCAGGCTGCATACTGTGGCCCGGGCCCTCGTATCGCACAGGTAAAGCTTCTCGTACCTGGTGATGAATCAAATACAGGTTTTTAGTCAACTGGCTGCAATAATCTGAAAGTAATACATTTTCAACATTTCTCAATGAATTGCATTTAGGAAGGTTCCAGATATTAGCAGGTCTCCCCATTACCACCTCAAATGGAGAGAGCCCAGTCTTAGTTTGAGGGGTTGTACGCATAGATAATAGCACGATTGGTAAGGCGTCCGGCCATTTTAGTTTGGTTCCGGCACACGTCTTAGTGAGCTTGTTCTTGATGATACCATTGTGTCTTTCTACTAGTCCGGCAATCTAAGCATGTCTGGCCGAATGGAACCGTTTGTCAATCTGTAATGGCGCACATATCTGCAGAATTACAGCAGCGACAAAATGTGGACCATTGTCCGACCAGGTAACTCTTGGTAGGCCGAACCGCGGGATGTATTCCTTTAACATGATTTTCGCAGTGGTCATGGCTGTAGCATCTTTAACGGGGAAAGCCTCAACCCATTTACTAAAAGCACATATGACCACCAGCACATATTTTTTATTGTCACATTGTTCCATTTCAATAAAGTCAAAGTGGATAACTTCAAAGGAGACAGAGGGTGGCCCAAAACTTCCCCTTGGAGTTACTGTCCCCTTTCCCACATTGTGTTGTAGGCAAATCATGCAATCCTGGACTTAGCGCTGGGCAATTTTCAAAATGTTGTCATTTGGCCAAACTTTCTCTAACATTTTTGTCATCTTCTGGGCACATACATGCGTAGGACCATGGGCCATGACGACCATCATCATTATATACGCGTCAGGGAGTAGCCATTTCCCTTCCGCTATGTCCACCCAACACCCGTCATCATCAAGTTTCCCCAAGCCTTCAGGCCACCTCTTGGATTCTTCTAACGTGGCATCAGGTTGGATATCCCATACAGACCCAACACTCTCATCCATTGCATAAGCATTTACAGTCTACCTTGAAACATACATCTCCGTAAGGGGGTCGGTAGCAGTTTGTCTAGCTATCTGATCAGCAAAAGCATTCTCTTGCCCTATGTCATCTGTAACCTTTCGATGTGCTGCACATTTCATAAGTGAAAACTGAGTAGGGAGCGCAAGCGCTGAGAGTAGTTGTACTATTAGGGCGCCATGTTGGATTTTAGTGCCATGTGAAGTTAGGAACCCTCTCTCTGACCAAAGTCTCCCAAAGTTGTGAACCACCCCAAAGGCATACTCACTATCAGTATATATGTTTACTGCAAGCCCTTCGGAAAGTTCACAAGCTCAGGTCAATGCTATAATCTCTGTGGCCTGCGCAGAGTTATGCGTAATTCTCTTGGTTTCCACGACCGTGCTTAATGTGGTGATTGCATAAGCAGCTGTGGATGTACCATCCGGAAGTTTGAAGCAAGAGCCATCACAGAACAGCTCTCTTTGCGGATTATCCAAAGGAGTATCTTTCAAATCAATTCTACCCTTTGTCTCTTGTTCGGTAGTATACAGACAGTCATGTGACTCTTCATCGCCGCAAGTAGTATCTTGCGGGAAAGGTAGGAGTTCAGCCGGATTAAGAACACAACACCTCTTAATTTGAATGTGAGGAGCAAACAAGATCAATTCATATCTTGTCAAACGTGCAGAAGTGAGGTGTTGCGTTTGGGTTTGGTTCAGTAGAATATCTACAGAGTGAGGCACCATCAGGGTTAGATCATGGCCTAGGACCATTCCCTCACTCTGTTTTACAGACACAGCAGTGACAGCTCGCAAACATCTTGGCAAAGCGCATGCTACAGGATCAAGGGAGGAAGAAAAGTAACCGCACGGCCTATTCTTCCCTCCATGTTCCTGCGTTAATACAGCCAAAGCACATCCATCACATTCATGCACAAACAACACAACAGCCTTTTCATCGTTTGGTGTGCCCAAAACTGGTGCAGAGCATAATGCAGTCTTAAGCAAGTCAAACGATTGCTGGTGTTCCGCGTTCCACGGCAATGGCAAAGAAATGCCCTTCTTTGTCAAAGCCAACATCTCTTTGATTACCAGTGAAAAATGTGGGATCCATAACCTTCAGTAAGAAGCTATACCTATCAAGGCTCTAACTTTCTTCTGTGTATTTGGGACAGACATGCCAGAAATGTGTTTTATTCTTTCAGGTGTCAATCTTCTTCCCTCCTTTGACAGGAGATAGCCAAAATAGGCGACCTCCTGACAACAATATTGACATTTTTTAAGCAAAGCTTTGTGCTTAGCTATCCATGCTTAGCTAGATGGATAAGCAATAACACAGTGCCTTCCTTACAGGCGCTCTCAGAATCAGCAGCTAAAAGCAAGTCATCAACATACTGAAGCATTGTACAAGTAGAGGGCAATTCAAGGGTATCAAGCTGTTCTTTCAAAGCCCTACTATAAATGCTAGGACTCTCTGTGTACCTTTGAGGTGCACAAGTAAATGTGAACGAGCGTCCCCTTAAGGTGAACGCGAACAAGTATCTACTATCCTTGTGTATAGGAATACTAAAGAAAGCATTCTTTAGATCTACAACACTGAAGTAAGTAGCTGTAGCTGGAATCATAGTTAAAATTGTCGTTACATCAGGCACAATTGGAAATTGTGGAGCAACGACTTTATTAATGGCACGTAAAGCAATTATGAAACGAAATGGAATTGCATCATCGCCTTTCTTGTAGATGGGCAAAATCGGACTTTTACACAAACATCCTGAAATGTCTTCAATCACCCCGCGATGCACAACATCGGAAACAATGCATTTCACAGCTTGCTCGCCCTCAACTGAAATCTTATACTGGGGAATGTGTGGCCGCTCAATTCCATGTTTCAAAACTATCTTCACAGGTTCAATCTGTAAAACACTGACATCATTGCCGTCAACAGCCCATAAGCTCTCCGGTACATTAATGAATTCTGGCGGCAAAGGTCTAGTCAAGAATTGCGAGACAGAAAATTGCTGTGGTGAAATTGTCAAGCGCACTCCATCAGAAGAACAATAAATCACTGCATTTAATTCTTTTAACAGATTCAACCCCAGCAAGTTCTCTCCACAATTCGAAGTCAACAGAACTGGACAGTGGTCCATAAAGGGACCCAAAGAAATGGGTACCGGCTAAGAAAACGGACAAACAACTGGTGTGCCAGAAAACCCTACAGAAACATTGGTTTGCCCTGACAGTAGAATGTTTGGAACCCGCGAATGATCAATGGAACACTTCTGTGCTCCAGTGTCTATCAAAAACTGATGTTTCCTATTTCCCACCATCATTTCAACGTAGGGACCTTTCTGATTGACGGGAATAGGTGTAGGTTCTGAACCCTGCTTCGGGCAATCCTAACGAAACAGAATTTCATCAAAAGGAAGCTCTTCAGATAAATATGCAGCGGAAGGATGATCAAATATGTTCCTAGTGTCCACACTCGAAATCTGATTATCCTGTGAAAAACGTTGCTGAGGATCCTGTGTAAACTGACCTCTACCAGGGCCCCCTACACCCGGGCAACCTCTGGATCGCCTACCCATATTCCCAAACGTGTTGTTTGACCTTTGTCGAAGGACGGGGCATTGTGCACGCCAATGACCCTCTTGACGACAATAGGCGCACTGGTTAATGTTTACAGGAAACAAGGGCACATTCCCTTGCGGGACATACTGACCTCTAATCTGAGAACTACCCCCTCTGGGGCCTTCAAATCACCTTTTCTTTTTCAACACTATCTTTTTCATTATTGATACGATTCTTATAGTACTGAGCCATGTGCGGTACTTCTGAATGCGATTTCGCCTGCCAAGCGTTCTCAGAAGATGTAATTTGTGACTGGATGTCAGGCAGCAATCCACGCACAAATCTGTCCACAAATGACCTTTTCCCAGACTCTGTGCCTAGGTCTTGTCCACTGAAATCCGAGAATACTTGTTCGAACCGATTAAAGAACTCGGTAGCACCCTCAGACTTTCCTTGGACACAGGCCGTAAGTTTGTCCCAAATAATTCTTTTCTCTGGATTTATAGTTTTCAATTTTGCAATGATTCTATCAGGCAAAGTTAATATCACCTGAGGTGGTCTTTGACCTGCTGGCTTTTCTCCATCGAGTCTAGTTATATTAACCCATGTATCTCCCAACCCTGGCACGTTGTCTATAGTTCTAACTTGTTTCCACAAATCTACGGGCAGGAGTACAGGGAATAACAAATCGATATTGCCTAAGGTGAACACTGAGGATTGCAAGACAGACCATATTTCTTTACAGAATCCTGTCGGATTTTTCATAATATCAGGAATAGATTGTCTAATAGTATTCACTTCCTGTCTTGAGACCGGGACGTGAACGAACTGCGATACATAATGTGCAAGAATGTCCACAGCAACTATACCCCATGCAGCATCGGCCACAATCTCAACCTTTGGGACAAATGTCGGAGGAACCTCTCTCATAGACAACTGAGAAGTAGGTGGCTCTGAACGCTTACTAAGCAACAGAGCTAAGTCGAGCGCTAAAGCAGTCGAAGAAGTGTCAAGTGAAAAAGCTCTCTTATGAATACTCAATAACTCTGTGGGACAACTAATCTTTCTTTTTACACAATCATCCTGTAGGTACTCTATCATTACCTGTATCACTTTCCTCTGCATTTCTGGTGTATACTGCCTATATGTGTCATATACTTCAACTGGAGTTATCGACATATCCAAAATCCATCAAAGTGTGCCCTTCCTACAAATTCGTGCTTCCTCAGATATCGATTTACCACAAGGAAGGAACCGCTGCTGCACATACATACTTTCCCCCTCGTCATCATCATTCTGCAACTTTTCTAAATCCTTTCTATACCCAAATAACCTCTAGAAATGCTCATTTACTTTCACATTACACATAAATGAATTCCTAAACCTTCAATAAAAACATTTTTCTCAGGAAAATTATCCATATTACAAAGTGTGGCAAAAACATTAGCTTGATCATCCCTCTCCATACAATGCTTAGCCCATGCAATCAAATCACGTTTCTTCTGTGGTGGTACCGTATTACGAGTGACAACCTTTGACCCTGCACCTCAATCGATTACAAGCGGCTCAGGACCACTTGGAAGAGAGGGAGCAGGCAAATTCAATGGAGGTACTGTAACTGGTGCGATAAGAAGAGGTAGAGGAGCCGGAGGAAGGGTAACATTAGGAGGAGCAGGAACAACGGGAACAACAGCAGGTAGAGCAGGAATAGCAGGAGGAAGAGGCAAAGCAGCAAGAAGAGGAACATACGGAGGTGGCGCAAAGGCACCAGGCCTTTGTTCATTTAACAATTTGTCTATGAATTTGTCGGAAGCATGAAGGTCTTTGGAAGGATAGATTTTCTGAATTCCAAGTGAGGAAGCCCTATCCATATTCCTAGTCGATTCAGAATGTTTATCTTGGTCATACAATAATGCCTTTTCGGCATTTTTTTTATGATGGCGCGCATGTTTTTCTCTACTTTTAAGTTGCTGCAACGCTTCTTTTTTCCAATTCTGCAAAACATCAAATGCTGCAGATCTAGCCTTCTTCTTTAATAGAATTGACTCTAAATACTCAATACGAGGGATTTCAAAACTACCATTGATTGGCCACTGAAGTTCAGAGGCATGTCTGGTTTGTCTGTGCCAAATGTCATTAAATACTATACTTCCAATGCCATGCTTACAGTACATAGTACATGCTGGCGACCCCTCCTGTGGTGCGGGATGGCTAAATTCCAAAGATTGTCTATCGCTGCGGAACAACGCCCTGAAGCAGGTAGACAATTTCCCAGGCATATCAAATTATTGGTGTTACCTGGTCATTAATTGTGTCTGCAGATACAATGTGCCAAATTCAAAATATCAGGGTTGAATTAAGAGTCGGGTCACGACTCACCTGAACAAACCTAAGGAGGTCCGATCGGATTTCAAAGAATCTTACCTAACTAATCTTACCTTGTGTATGGTGATTTCGGCAGATGTGCCTGCCTCGATAAGTGGACCCTCGTCAAGATGCCGTCTCGGACCACAAGCTAATCATCCAGGAATCGGGTCGTTCAACGCTGCTGATGTGTCGCATCTCGTTCAGTGGGGCCCCTTTTTGTCACACCGTCTGATCCTGGTCCGATAGCCTGCGTCAACCTTCAATAATCCGGCATCATTCTTGAGGGTCGCTATTTGGGCGCCAACTGTGAAAACCAAATTATAATATCGAGGCTGAGTACCCCAAAAGGAAATACACCGAACACGGGTTACAAAGGAACATACAAAGTACTTTATGTTATACTGAATCCAGTTTGTAACAACAGAGCAAAATCATATAGCTATCGGCCCTCAGTGCAACACAACAAACTCCAGCGTGTTTCAGTGTGTTCAGTAGGAGACGCTGTACATTAGAATGCATTGGTTTTTTATACTCTTTGTGAGCACGATGTCCAGCTCCACTTCGGGTTAATATTTCCGCTAATACATCTCCGATCTAGGGTTCATGCCAAGTCTCGCACATCCGCATATGACTGGTTTGCTTTTAATACATATATCAACAAGCCTATACGGCAACTGTGTATTCTGGGATTTTCCATGCAGGTCTTCTCAAACCTTAATACAATGTAGTTAAACAAGTGTTCCACGTTCAGTATTTGAATACATTGTTTCTTAACATATGCTTGCGGATTAGTTTCATTGCACGAGTAATCCTTTATACATAGGTCAACGAAGGACAAGGTCTCCGTTCACGTCCTCAACAAGTGGCCTGGAGGCAACTTACATATTAGCTACATACAGCGGTCAAGACGGCCATCTTGTATTTTGGAATGACATCGTCCACCATTTTAACTCACAGGGTGACTTTACAAAGCGAACCTAAAATGGCGGATTGACCTAAACTGGCGGCTTACATTGATTCTAAGGTCAGGACCTTGCAACACGGATTTCTTCGCAAGCGACTTATAAGCAGCTTGGCGTAGGCCAATATACATATATTTATTGCGATCGGAGGCACGATATAATTTCTCATTTGACAATGCATCAAAACAGCATACCTATATTCAAATGTCACACTATCACCAACCCTCACAACCTGAACACTTTCCACTTCTATCCAAATCAAATTGCTTCGCCCCATTTGTGTATTTGCTTATTGCTACAAATGTACATTTTACCCTGTATTCTCACCAAAGCCTTGAAAATGACCCACGTTTGGTCAAAACACATGTCGACTTAAGTGTGTTAATAAATCACCCTAAACATGAAGTGACGACATTTCTCATTTATTCTTAAAAGTCCAACCTAAATTACACAGTCAACAATTAGATCTTTGAGCCAGCACCCGGGTGACTCGGTTCTTACCCAAACCCACTCTAAATCTCTCATAGACACAAGAGTACCATCTTTAAAGAACACTGCACCGGCAGCAAGATCTACTAACTAATTTCAATGATCTGCATATTCTAGTGCTCTTCCCAACTCATAAGTATTATCAAAGCTGAGAATTGGGTCTGTGCTCTAGCAACTTGAAGTGTCTTCCAAGTGCTAGATGGAATTACCATTAAATATCACTGACAAATTAACCAGACAGACTAAAGGAAGATGGTATAATACTGCTCATTGAAAGAAAGCAGGGCTATATGACAGCTATCAAAGTATATGCTTAATGTTAACACACAATTTTGATTGTACTCAGTTTATATGCTTTCACATACATAATTTATGAGGTCATCCTACATGGCATTTCATAAAACCTATCACCAGGGTTAAAATCTCATTGATTGCCCCTTGTCTGTAGGACACACCCTGAGTGACCTCTATGTACATCACATACCGATTATAGCGGAAAATAAAGCAGCAGTCTAATAACAGCAACATTGTGTATGAAGGTGTGTGGCAGGCCTTTTGATTGGTTGGCAACCCTATCCAACCTTGGACTTTCGGCTCCTTAGCAGCACGTGAACAGAACAAAACCTAGGTTTTGAAGCTGCGTCAACTTATTCTCTTATTTTCCCAAGTAGTCCATCGCATTTCATCGACTTGATCCTTAGCCAAGGTCTATCGTTTGTAGTTGTCCTCATAGTCTGTTCATTGTTCTGCGACTTTCGAGGTATTGTGAGCACACCACTATCTTAACTCAAGCTCTAATGAATAGTCTTTGGTTTGAGATCTTCATCACGTGTTTAGAGACCACGATTTTGTCCATGTCAGCTTCTCAATTACTGCTACTGGATTTTTATTAAAGTAATTTCCCCTTCTGGCCTTTAGAGACTTGCTCACTCCACCTCAAATAGGCTTTTGCCATCGTATTAGTTCAATACTTATATGAAAATGTCCTTGTTCCTCCTAATCTTAGCAGAAATACATTTTATGCACATTTGGTCTGTTAGTTAGACTCCCTTTCTGCCTTGCACCCATCTCTCGAAATAGCCTCCTTGACTTCAGGTCAACGTACTCCCTTATTCTGCTCACAAAAAACTGTTTCTTCATTAATTCTTCAATTAGCAACACTAGTTTTGTATTTTGAGGTAACTGGTAGGTTCTTCAAAGCGGACCACCGTCCATTTTCTTCCAATGACTGTCGAAAACATTATGTATATACCTCTTTTTAGCAAGCTTCTATATGCATTTTCTACTTTGTGTTACAGCGCATTTACAGTTATGGGTCAGCAAGTTACTTCATCTTATTTGCACGATTACTTCATTTTTAGGTACTTGTTTCTCTGTGTGCTTCAGTTAAATCGTCAGCTGTAAGTATTTTCATATCGTTTCAATTCAGGTTTACATATCTTCTTCATGACAATGTTCTCTTGTCGTCAGACCTTTACTTAGCATTCATCCATGATTCCGATATCCACATTCTGGCACTTTGGCAGTGGGCATCCTTCTTGGTGACTACCTTCCACTGTCTCAACAAGAGGGCATCTTCTAAAAGGCTATCATCTTTCATACAATCGACACAGCATGGACATGTCACATAAACCCGTGCAGAGGTTCCCAATTTGAGCTCTTCATCTGATACTCCAATAAGAGGGTAGTGAAAGGGCAGGGACTAAATAAGAGGCATCCACCTGCTCCTCTACAGGTCTATCCACAATGGTAAATGTCCAGCTTGTTAACAGGTCCAACTTTATCTGAATTTCATAACTACTAATCTTACACCAAACATAAGTACTGTGACAATTCAGGATCACAGCTGTGTCAGGCCCTTGTAGTGTTAGGCTTTCAGCATTCAACCAGCATGCCAGAATGCCGAATGCCAAACACGGCATGGGCCGGACACTGTTGTGCTCCCGAATTATCATTGTACTTTCATAGTGGATTGCCACACAAACATCAACGTTCGGATCTAATGCAGGATTTGATCTATTACGGGATTATTGTGGACATTTTTTACAAGGGGCAAAACTCTGGAACAGTAATTCAAGAACTGTCATTGGACGTTAGGGATGGACTGTGTGAAATGGGAATGCAGTTAAAGAAAGAAAGTTGAGGATAGAGATCAGCCAATCCATTTCCATTAGGATTACTCTTAAGAGTCGGAAGATCTCATGATAAGGCACCCTTGTTCCTGCAATGAGCGCAGTTCCTGCTCATGCAGTCAAGGTCCGAGTCAGGCATAAACTAGATAACGCATTATCCTACTAATGTTCTTTATGAACTACATTGTCTCAATGAGTTGGCTATGTTGTGTGATGATGTGTCAAATTTCCCCTGCTCTGCGCCAATTAGCAATGGATGGCAACATGTGCAGCAAGTAGAAGCAGGAGCTGTTTGAGGGCACATATGAAAGACATGGATAAAAAAACAATGGCCCTCATTGCAAGTCAGGCGTTAAGGGTTTAATGGTGCCGTCGGCGCCGTTAACCGTTAAAGTCCAAGGTGCTAAGCGACCTTGGTGCTAATTACGGCACCATAATTTACGGTGCCGTAATTAGCCCCTTCGCCATCCCCATTATGCCCTATGGGGCAAAAATGGGAATGGGGAAGGGCAAATGGTGAATGGGGAATTACCGCCCACTCACCTTGGAATGGGGCGGTAATTCCGCCATCCACCATGGCGGAATCCGGCATGGACCATGGTGCTAATAGCACCATGGTCCACCGCCTGAGTTGTAATGAGGGCCAATGTGCTTTGAGATCCAAACGAACACGTGTACACAGCAGAAAACAAGATGCCAAATAAAACAATGTACATGAAGACCAGCAACCATAAAATAACATGGGATAATGAAAGCTGGAGATCGACCCCTGTGATTGTCCCTTGGTCCTTTATTCTGTTCAGTCACAGGACATCTTTAAAAAATTGAAACTGAGGCACAACCTACAGATTGGAAGCATCATAATTGTCCTGTTCCTCAGTCTCCTGCTCAGCGGAGGCAATCATGTCCCTATACAAATCTCTTGGCATGGACCACTCCTTCCCCTTATTCAAAAGGTTCCTACTCACAAAACCGATCCACCACCATGACTGGGCAAACCATGAAATACCCCATTAGACACCAGCCATTGTTCTCCCCATTTTCTTTGCAGATAATTGCCCCACACCCTTGCACACTTCCTTAGCAGACATGGCTTCCGAGGTCAAGAACGTCCGATATACATGGGCTGTTTATGTAGAGGAGCTTTGGAGAAGAGTCCATGGGATTAAGTTGAGGGAGAGGGTCAAAGGTTTTAACCTTGCTTTCTAAGAATATTTTAAAATACGGTTATACATGTAGACTTATCTATGCATAAATAACAGAGACAAGCTGTATAGTTTGTGGAAATGAGCAGTTTAATTCTGTGCACTTGGCCCCTGAAGGGTACAATGTTACATCTCCAGGCTTTTTTCATGGAGTTTTTTGTTGAAAATGTTCTGCTGAAAAAATGAATTGAAAAATATGGGTTAGTGGCTAACTGGATATAAGGGTCAGGAGTGTGTGGGCAATAGAGACTAGATAACAGGGAAGGGGGTTGGGGGAGAACCCCACCAAATAAAAATAAAAAAATGCTGCGTTTTTTGGGTGGAAATATTCAGTAAAAACCTATGCTCTGGGTAGGCTGGGTGAGAGTTAGATGTCTGCTGATAGCTTGGTTGTGATGAATGGGCACTGCGAGGAGCCTGATGTTGTCTCACGGCCTGATTTTGTCTCACGGCCTTGCAGGGTGCATTACTCCCAGTGATGCTAAGTAATTGCAACAGCGAATGAACAAGGGAAAGCTTCCGTGAGAACTGGCCGTGCAGACTCATCCCGTCTTGATGTCCTGGGCCTAGTTGAGTTCTTCCATTGAGCTAAAGTTATTCCGCTTGACCATGCAAGACTATGGTCCTCATTAGGAGGCAGGCGGCCATGTAATGAATGGTGCTGGTACGGAACCGGCACCATTCTTTATGGGCTGCCCTATTACGAGGACTGCTGCGGGACCCGCTAAGGAACGCCTGGTCAGACCAGGCGTCCTTAGCGGGTCCCGCTAGAAGTCCAGGATGCTAACAAAGGGCCCGTCATTAACAGGCCCGTTGTTAGCATCCTCCCCATTCCCATTGAGCCCTATGGGGGCTCAATGGGAATGGGGATGTACCGGGTCCGGGTCCCGCGAAAGGTCGGAATGGCCCGGTAAGTCCCCTTTTGCGGGACCCGGACCTGGAACCCAGTATGTAGGTATCCATGCCGCTTTTTGCGGCATGGCTACCTCCATACACGTAATGAACCCCAATGTGTCTACCATAACTACAAAATGTCATCCCTTTCTATGAGCATGCTGGATCTATTCATCTATCGTTCCTGCTACATTATAACTGTGCTGAGTTTTGTAGCACGGTCCTTTTCCCCTCTAGCACACTACACGGCTACTTATCGGATTAGCCTCACTCTAAAGCGCCTATGGGGTTGGGATAGACTCATTTCCATCCCAACAAAAGTACCATGCCTAGAAGTATAAAGGTGACGGACAGGCCAAAATAACCCTAATTATGACGTTCCGACACAGATAATCTGGTAGTTTTCCAAATACCATTGTTTACAGGTGTTGTTGGGGAAGGCCGATTTGACCAAAATAGGACGGGCATCCCAATCATCAAATCCCGGGGGTTAGGGTCAAATGAGGAGCTAAGAAACATTAT
Source organism: Ambystoma mexicanum (assembly GCF_040938575.1). Classification (NCBI taxonomy): domain Eukaryota; kingdom Metazoa; phylum Chordata; class Amphibia; order Caudata; family Ambystomatidae; genus Ambystoma; species Ambystoma mexicanum. Next base: position 145,815,648 of record NC_090934.1, read on the forward strand.
GGACATTATAACATATATGTAGTGAAAGTTAAAAACATGGAAGAAGGTGTGAGCATAAGAACAAATTATACAAGCAAATAGGCTGAAAACATGTTACCTGCACCATAGTGGAAAAGTGCCCGCAATATAGGGTCTATTAAGTGAACAGGCCTTCATTTTCTTTCCAGAGGATACAACCAGGGACACAGAAGACAGTCTCAAACCAGCAATCAACTCAACCCTCAAGCTTATGAATGATCACCCAGATAACCTCAGGCAACCCTGACACCAATGTTGACAATGTTTCAGTCACACACAGGGGCAGACCTTCAACAGGACAAAAATTACATTGTATGTGTTACAATGTGCTCTCTCTTTTTAGACAATAAGCTCAATTTAGTATGAAAGTGGTAATCTGCAAGGTGTGTATGTGTTCAACAGCATGATTCAGCTGCGTTGGTGCATCTTCAATGTAGTGCTAGGGGAAAAGGCAGAGGAGGGAGACATGACTTTTCATTCATCACCCTTCCCCAAATTGCCTCTCCTTTACTTTAGTGTTATGCTCATTTGGCCATTTTTTAGTTTAACATATCACTCCAGATACACGAACGATGATTATCTTACACATTTAATTTTACTAAAAGTTCTTTCAAATTTTTCAATTTCTAATATTAGCAAAAGATGCAAATGTGTGGAACTCTATTAGGATGTATACATTCTGTAAACCCATAAGGATTAGTTCAAGGATATTTTCTATATGTTACAATTTTTGTTGTACAATTTCCAGAAAATACTATGTACTATGTTTGTTTTGAGAGGTAGCTGCAGTTTACGTCAGTTGCACATAATACAGCAACAGGACGCCGACTGTGTTATCCAGGGGCAAGATTATCCTGGCTGAGTATGTTCTCATATTATAATCTTCCAGACCATTATCCCATTAGCATAATTGCCCTGCCGTTCGCTCTTGATCTCCCATTTCTTTTCCAGGGGACACCATTAACATCTCACTTTCCTCGAAGTCATGCTAAATTATTTTCGATATTCTCTCTTAAGACACTTGGGCATTTGGCTTGCGTTCTGCAGTAATTCAATTCAAAAGCGTGTTTATGATGTTTCCTTAAGAAGCTTACGAAGTAAAGCTCATATTTCTCTGTTCATTAATTTCGAGTTTTGTCTCAGTCGCGCGGTGTTTTATCCGCAAAGGCGGTGGGCCGTGTTTCCGTTGTATTTGGGCGACTGCAATAAAATGCAATCACTTCTTAATAACTGGCATGAAGTCCTAAGGAGATGCAACAATGAGGAATTAGACCTCAGCTGGGGTAATCGCCGGCTAATTGAAAGAATGAGCCATTAGCTGGTGTCTTGGTGGTTTTTCCCTAGAAATTAAGAAGCTATTTCAAATTCTGCTCAGCTTTGAAAACTTGAGGGACTTCCTAATGAAATCAATAGTGTTTGCAAGAGCAGAATTATTTCCTGTGGGTTGTGTCTTTTTCAATTTGAACGAGAAGAAAACAGCAATGCCTTGTACCCTGCAGCAATACCAACCCACTTCATGACTCCTTTTTTGGTTTCTCTTGTTATTTTTAATAAAGCGTTGCTATTTATTCCCCCAATAGACCTTTACAGGCACATCTAACACATCTTTTATTTTTTTATTTTTAGAATGTTGTGGTTTTATATAGATCAAAAATAACGCCTACTTTCCCTACTTGGAAGGCTCATATATACCAGACCTTTGAAAAACAGTTGATTCGTCACACTGTTCGGGTGCTGATGCTTGTGAGATCGCGCCTTGGTCAGCTGCTTTTTGGGACCACTTGCTTGGCCCTCTCCCTGTCCCAGTCCATACTGTGAAAAATCTTGGCATCAAGATTGTGCCATCTCTTTCTGGTGACCCCTCAGGTTCGGGCTAGATGTAGTGTTGCCCATCATAAGTTCAAGATCTTGAGAGAGATCATCCCGCTTTTACCAGACACATTGCGGGTGCTGGTGGTTTCTCTTGCGGTGATGGGCACTGCAATGGTAATTTATTTGGATGGCCAAAAACCATCTTTCAGCGTTTGCAAGTTGTCCAGAACACTGCTGCCCGCTTAGTGGTGGGACCTCGGGTGTCCTTCAGAAGCTTCATTGGCTTCTGATTGACAGTCGAATTAAGTTCAAAGTTCCTTGCTTGGTCCATCAGGCCCCCCATGGTTCCGGAGCCTCTTATCCCTGCAGGAAAATGAATAGATACTGTCCTTCACAGAATATTAGATCGGCTAATCATCTACTGTTGCTGGAAGAGCATTTTCTATCACCGCTCCTACTATGTGGAAACACAGTATCTAGTCATTGCATGGATTTCCAAAGTATCGAGTGCCATACCATAGAAAAAAAGCATCTAAAATAAAAAGCATTGAATGCAGTTTTTTTTAAGGTAAAGTGTTTATTTTAATTATAAAGGGGTTTAAAGTTAAAACAAATCAGGGAACAGGGGGGCCTCCCCATAAAAAAAATTTAAAAAAAATGCTTTCAATGCTTTTTTTTTTTGATGCATTTTTTTCCATGGCAAGGCATTCAATGCTTTGGAATTCGATGCATTGACTATAAACCGTGGAACACTCCCCTTGTCTATTCGGACCATTGTGGATCATCTTTGATTCTGAAGAGCCCTGAAAATCCTTTTGTTTAACTGTTCATCTGGGGTTGCATATATCTAAACAGGTCTTTCGCTGTCCTTGTTTATGTTTTACCGGTTGTCGGTCTCTCGTTCTGAGAGCCCACTGCACCAGGATACCCTTTTGGTCACAACTGCGCTATATAAATCGCATAACATAACATACATGTTAGCGGCATCACTATGCCACTTGGTAAATTCTCACCTGGGCTTGTTTTCTTCTTGGCTCTCTGTTACTTTTGATTTGACCATTATACATCCAGCAGTCCAATTCCTGGAATGGAAACAAAAGACAGGAATGCATATGCATGTGCTGAATGACATGGGACACTTTGGTGGGAGATACAAACACCTAGACCGATTTATAAACTCCATTGAAAAACCCTCTGTAAATGAGGCCTGATCTTTCTTGGAGATGTTAATCTCTGGTTTGATGAGGAAAATGAAACCTCTACCAAATCTATGAGCCTCCTACATGGCCGCGTGTGGCCAGATTACAGAAGGTTTGAAACGGTGCAAGTGCAAAGTTGCACAGTATTAGCACTAGGGCAACGTTTGACCTACCACATTCTGCTGACCGCTGACCATGCACTAGGTCAAATGTCCAGGGAGGAAGGCCGATTGACAACAGCCGAACCCATGAATGTTCTGCAGAGTGACCACCTAAAATGACCGTTTGTGATAAACTCACTAACACGCAGCATCCCTCCCACATAGAGCAAGCCACACGTGCTAAAAGAATAAGGAAAACACTGAAAGTGAAGACTGAAACCCCAGGGCTCAGTGTAGATGCTCCAGCAAAGCGAGAGCGATGCTGCCCCCTTACCAAGTTGTATATTGCTGTTAGCCAGTGCAAGTAAGCCAGGGTACTATTCCATGTTCTTTTTTTTTAAAGCAATTAGGAATCACACTTCCCATGTGCACTGAATTTCTGTATTAAAAAAAAAAATTAAAAAAAATAAAAACAAAGGTAGCTGCCGAAATATACAAAAGGTTTTCTTGTCTATTTACTTGGCTTTGAAACTCAGCAGCAGATATAGCGCTCCCCATGGATGGCCTAGGGCAGAATCCAACTCCAGACCTCGATGACCAGAAACCTGATGGGGTTTCAGGATTTCCCTCATTCAAATCCATGAGGCAACATATGGATACATTTAGAATCAGTGAATGCAAATTTAACTCATGCATATTAATGAGGGGCATTCTGAAAGGCCTTGAGTTGGACAACCTGGCTTAGGAGATGGGGAAAGTTGGAGTGGGCCGGTGGAGGTGTGAGGTGAATTAAAAAAGGCAACAGGGGATCAGGAGGTGAATGTGTGTGACTGCCTTGGTGAGATAAGTCAGTGGCCTGCATGGGGCATGGCTTTGCCTTGTAGTAGTAAATGGCATCATTAACCTGCATTGCCAATCACGTGTTTCGCTGGCATTTTTAAACTAGTTGATAATGGAGAAAACCAAACTCACCCTCACAGAAGAAATCACTGAGATGCTCCAGAACTGAATTTCAAAAAGTCTAAGTCCCTGAATCACAGAGCAATTTCCAATGGGGTGTTGCCATTCTAAAACACTTCTGTGAATTAGGCCCTAAATATCATAACGCCATTGAAACATATCATCCTTTTGGGGAAATAAAACTGCTGTCTGGTGGTTAACCATCACACCTAAGAACCCCAAAGGAAAGAAAGCAGAAACTAGAACAAGCTTGGAGGAAATAGTTCAATCTAAAAGAGAAAGCAGCTTCTCAAGTCAGATCTGGTGCTACAATGAGGCAACTTTAAATGCTAAAAACGTCACTACAAATAACTCATCAGCACAGCAACAGACCATAGTAACACATATTCAAAATCATCAACGGAATGACACAAATTGCCCACACCCTTGCAAAAATTGTGTGACGATATCAGCAACCTCTTCCAAAACATAATGGGCCTCATTACGACTTTGGAGGTAGCCATGGCGCTATTGACGACGCCATAGCTGCTCCAAAATCGGATCTGGGTCCGGGATCCCTGAATGGGGAATTACCGGGCCATTCCGAGTTCAGAGGGCCCAGTAATTCCTCCTACAGGGAACCCGGGCCCGGATCTTCCCCATTCCCATTTGAGCCCCCATAGGGCTCAATGGAAATGGGTGCGGGAGCTAACAACGAACCGATTACGACCGGCCCGTTGTTAGCTACCTGGTCCCCTCGCGGGACCCGCTATGAAACGTCTGGTGAAACCAGACGTCCAGATCGGGTCCCGCGAGGGGGACTCGTAATATTGCAGAATGGGTTTAACGGCGCTGCCACTATTAGCGGTGCCCGTTAACCCATTCCGCAATAGTTATAATGAGGCCCAATGAAAGATGTCCAGTAAGAAATGCTGACAGCACAGGTAGAGGCTAAAAAGGAAATCTGTTCCAACGATAACCTAATCCCAAGCCAACACTCCTCCAGTTCGGCCCATTCACTCAAGTTGTTTCCAAAAACCTGTGAAAGCAAATCAGGTTCCCAAGCAGACTGTGGGCCGCTGCATCTCTCCAAGGAGATCCGTGCTGAAGAGAGACCCACACTGTATTTCACAAAACGAAGAGTTGATCTCTGGAAAGAGGAATTGCACCAAGATCGTTCAAAACAGAAATCTGGAGGACCCCCAACAACTACTGTCTCACCTTACTATGCATATACAAGTCTAGAAATCTATGTATAGAGTCAAATACTGACATATATACAGGCTAGTAACATGCTAGATCATGCACAACGAGTTTTGAGATCAATTAGCTCAGTCGGCATGTCTATTGATCTCAGATGACCTGAGAATCAATGCCGATTTTAACACCTGCTCAGCCTTGACACTCTAGGCCAAGCCACTGACATTCAACACCATAGACCACAGGCCACTGGCATTCAACACCATAGATCACCGGCCAATGGCATTCAACACCTTAGACCACAGGCCACTGGCATTCCACACCATAGACCACAGGCCATTGGCATTCTCCACCATAGACCACGGGCCACTGGCATTCAACACTATAGATCACAGGTCACTGGCATTCAACACCATAGGCCACGGGCCACTGGCATTCAGCACCATAGACCACAGGCCACTGACATTCAACACCATAGACCACTGGCCACCGGTATTCAACACCATAGACCACAGGCCACTGGCATTCAACACCATAGACCACTGGCCACTGGCATTCAACACCCACCTTAGTCATCAGGCCACTGGCATTCAACACCATAGACCACCGGCCACTGGCATTGAACACCCACCTTAGACCACAGGCCACTGGCATTCAACACCATAGACCACCGGCCACTGGCATTGAACAACCACCTTAGACCACAGGCCACTGGCATTCAACACCATAGACCACTGGCCACTAGCATGCAACACCCACCTTAGTTATCAGGCCACTGGCATTCAACACCATAGACCACCGGGCACTGGCATTCAACGCCCGCCTTAGACCACAGGCCACTGGCATTCAACACCATAGACCACAGACCACTGGCATTCAACACCATAGACCACGGGCCATTGGCAATCAAACACCATAGACCACAAGCCACTGGCATTCAATACCATAGACCACAGAACTTCAATCAGAAGATTGGGAGAAGATGGATTAAACTGCCCACAATTTCAATGGACAAAGTTGCTCCAAATGCAAGTGAGACTGGGCTGCCGACCATCCATGACCTCTTAAAAGTCTGAAATATCCCTGAGATGCGGTGAAACACATGAAAAGCAACATCACACACCATTGTCTTTCTCAACACAACCTTCATGAGCTCTGCACACTGACCAGTCCGTTTTCAGTGCTCACATTCAAGACATGCAAAGCAACCAAGCCGAGTAAGCATGACTTAATAACCCGCAACAAACGCAGAAGAGCAGAACCATACAACTTCTGAACCAACATGCATATCACAGCCTTGGCCAATGCATTCCAGCAGGTTTGGACCCAGTAGTCTCCTTTACAGGTGCAAACACTCTGCAATGCACATGCACACACACACGCACGCACACGCACACGCACGCACACACACACAGACACACAGACACACACACACACACACACACACACACGCTTTCCTTGTCAAGATCATTGGTATCTGCTGTTTATATCCAGTTAAATCTAGTAATCTGTAAAAGAAAATGACCAATTGAATAATTGTTAATTATTTAGTTTTTTTGTTCCACTTAGACATTTCTTTTTGTCCTATTTTATTATAATTGTTTTTGTTATCACCATGTTCTCTCTGTAGTATTCCTAGTAGATCGATTATATTTCTTAGCAGTAAGAGGCCGACTGCTGACAAAACTGCAATCTATAACATTAAAACATAGCATAACAATGAATTAAACATGTGTGATTTCAATCTATTGATATGAGAAAGGAGCTTTGTGGATTTCACTTTTATACCAGAATTGTTCATTTGTTACTGCGTTAATCAACTGCATGTGGCTGTATTCATTAATTTGCCTATGTGTGATGGCATCTAATAATACAAATAAATATTTTAAACGAAAGTTAATTTAGATTTCAATTCCCAAAGTGCATTATTCTGTTTAATGATACATCAGGATTTGGGGAAATGGCGTCACAGTGAGACTGTCACTGTGTCACTGCAGGTCACGCTACCACTTTCTGAATATTTCAGAGAGTCTGGCACACCCATAATCCTTTTAAATGTTCCCCCTCCATAAAAGTACTAAATGATTCTTAACTATCAAATCTAAACATCTAAACTCTCGATGTCAACAAAGACCACACCTCCTAGAATGCATCAGTTGGCCGAGTGAAAGCCAAGGACTGGACTAACAGTGTTACAGTGACACAGAGACACACCACTTACCCCGTAAAGACAAACAGATAATCTGTGCATTTCTACTAGAAATGTGAAGAAGTGGTGTCACAAACAATCCCCATCCTGACACCTGGTGGTATTTCAGAAACGTTGCACTGGTTCCAGTCCAAAAGAACCTGTTCTTTTATATGTATCGTGCACCTGGACGCTGCTTTCCCCAATCACGGTCCTTTGCCCTGGTAAAAAAAAATGCATTTCAAGAATGTTATTTGCAAAAGGCCAATTTTTCGGTCCCTGCAAATTGCTCTTTAACTGGCACAAATGTTCTGTAATATCGGCCGCTAATTGTTTTGGAAATACGATTTTAAAAGATATCAGTTTGTTGATTGTAAAGTGTCTGCTTTTTTTCCTCTCTTTTTTTTTTTTTACTTTCATCAATCTATTTTCTGTCAATGCAGCTTCATTTTTCCAATTAGAAATAAAAGCGTCAGTGACTATTTATAAAAATGAAGGAGCAACCTGGATTGTATTTGGGTGCCCTGATAACCTTAACCATCTGAATGGAAGCACATTTATCAACCTCCAAATGATGAAATGCTGAACTGGCTTTGGTATGACATGAAGCTGTGGCATGTGGTTCTCTGGGGGGTTCTACATTTTGACATTTTTCTTTTTTTCTTTAGCCTAGCATACTTTGTTTTCCCCAGTCTATGTTATTCTTTTCACCCCCCGCCCCTTTATCCATATTTGTCTTGTTTTTCTCCATGTATGCCTATGTTACTTACCTTTCCCAGCTATTGTATGTATATTTGTATTGCCAGGAGGACAATTCATCAAACTGATGTCGTCAAAGGTCGGTATGTCATCTTGTATTTTTAGTTACAATCCCTGTACATCCTCTCTGGTGTAGAGCACCCCAAAGATCTAGCTCACCAGACCCATGAAGGACTACAAGTACCAAGATGCAAAGGGATGTAAATTCCAATACTAGGACTGGCTGACCATTTCAGACATAACATCATGCAAAATCATTCTTGCTCACAGTCCTATTGCACAAGCTACCACTTTGAAGTTAGCCATGCATGTTGCCTTGAATATGTGTGCAGAGACATTGCATTCTTGCATTCAAAAACGTATTCGTTTAGCAGAAAAGTGTACACATCCCAATATGAAACATGTAATCATAAGCATTATTCTGGAGAATACTCACAGCTGATAAATAGTTCAGAGAAATGGCTCAATGCGGAGTGAGATTGCGTAACTCCATGCCACTCTGGAACACCACACTTCCAGTGCTGGTCTTTCCGTATACAAGTTATTGGTAGCAGATAATGAACTCTTATTTGTCCAAATGAAATTAACCAAGACTTTGGGCCTCATTACAAGTATGGTGGTAAGGCAAAATCGGTGCCGGTAGCGCTACCGGCACTGTTGCTACCGTACCGCTATACTACTAGTTCTGATCGCGGGTGCTCTTGCAGCCACCAGGTCTGGCCTGGTGCCAATACCAGAACCCGCAAGCAGAACAGGACTGTAGCACCGATACCGTTATTAACGGTACCGGTGCTACCACCTTCCACATTCCTATTGAGCCCTATGGCGCTCAAATGGGAATGGGGATGTACCGGGCCCGGCACCCGCGAAAGGGCAATTACCAGGTCCAGCTGGGCCGGAATAGCCTGATAATTGCCCATTCGCGGGTGCCAGACCTGGATGCGAGTTTGTAGGTAGCCTTGCCGGTTTTACTGGCAAGGCTACCTCCAACCTCGTAATGAGGCCCTTTACTTTCAGAATTAATTCATTTGGCTCATGGAAAGACAGTGGTGCGAAAGTGCTCTCCTAGAAACATCGGGCGTGATTTACTAAAGCGTTTCTAAATTGGAGAAACCCATTGAAGAATGCTTTGTAAATCAGGCCCTATGGGTTCCTATCATCATCCCAGGTAACAACGGTGACAACAACATGGAATGTGTCATCCAGTCCTTTAACTAGCAGACATAGGGGGTCATCATGAGTTGGGCGGTAAGGGATACCGGGCACCTGTAAGGAGACCGGTGCCGGTAATCCCTTACCGCCCAATTCTGAGGTCCCTTAGCGGGAACCGTAAAGAACGTGTGGTCTGACCAAACGTACTTTACAAGTCCTGCTAAGGGACCAGGGTGCTAATAACAGGCCTGCTATTCACGGGCCCGTTATTAGCGCCTTCCCCATTCCCATTGAGCCCTATAGGGGCTCAAATGGGAATTTGGAATGGTTGGTTGAATGGGGACTTACCGGGTCTGCACAGGTCGGAATGCCCGGTAAGTCCCCATTCAACCAGACCGTGCCGGACCCGGTATTGGAGGCAGCCATGGCGCAAATAGCACCATGACTACCTCCAATCTCGGAATGAGGGACATAATTTATTGAGTTGACATGTTCTGAATATTAGGTTATTTAGCACAATAAAAATGTGAATTAAAACAGGACCAACAATTCAGAGGACAAAAAATACCTTGAAACTTCCTCCAGGCAGCCTCAACATACGTGAAAATGTCCATAGGCCCAAAACCATCTCGAATATAAACAAACACATGAACAAACTGAACGTTTGGCATGAAATATTCTCCAATGCAGAATTTAGCACCCTGTCACTGAACTGGACATTAAGCAAGCATTGACAATGCCAACAGTTTGGGGTTGTGTAGCAATGGCACTTGCCAGGCGCAGTTATAGTCGTATTAACTGGTCATTGATGGTAGCAGGTGCAAAATGGTGCAAGTACCTGGGCATATAATATCAGTGCTTGGCAAATGCCTAATACATGTACACAAGAATAAACAGTTGGCTTTTCCAATGCTTTCTTTTAACAGGCCTTCAGTGCAGGACATGTAGAGTGCCTATACATCGAGTGGTTGAAGGCAGACCTAGTTTAGACATTACTATTACACCAGTAGAAGGTTCACAACTCCAATTAAGTCATTAACTCTCAGAAGACTACTTTGAAAAAAATTTGGCAAGCACTTCTAGTGCAAAGTTTGATGATAAGGCTTGAATAAACTGAGCTCAAAGCGTTCCCATGAGGAGGTGTTTTGGGCAGGAAGGGGTGGGAACTGGATGGGAATGCCCATAGGGGTTAGCACGGCAATGGGCAGTTATTGTTGGGCAAATAACCAAACAACAGCTACAAGCTGTGTGTCCCTTCTCATTTGCCATTTCTCCCTATCTGCACTATAATGTTTTTATTTTTTATTTATTTGATTATTTGTAATGTGCCTATGCAGCTAAAGGGTGTTACAAGGCACATAAAGACAAGGGAAGGGTACAATGAAGAACAAAAAGAAAGAAAGAATGTTCCTGCTAGGTCTTGAAACATTCGGATCATTCAAGTGCAGTAACAAAAATGCTGGGGAGATAGGAATGAGAGGAAGTGCAGGGAAGGGAGGTGGGAAGAAAGACAAACAATAACATTCCTACTAGGTCATGAGACAATTGGGAGCATGCAAGTGCAGAACAGAAATAGGGGAGAGGGGAAGGAGGGGAAGTGTAGTTATGGATGATCAGGGACGTAGACACACAATAACATTCCTACTAGGTCTTGAGACAATTGGGAGGGTGCAAGTGCTTAACAGAAAGAGGGGAGAGATGGAGGAGGGGAAATGATGGACAGGGAGGAAGGAACAATAAACAGAAGAGGGAGGAGAGGGGTAAAATAAGTGCAAGTGAACAGGTTGACACCGGAGTGGGTGCAACATTGGGTAATTGGGAAACACACACCATGTAGGGCAGGGCACTACATCAATTATGCAGGACAAGTTAGTTAAAAGGAACATTGGACTGCCTCACCTCATGGTACAGAGGGCAACAAGACTTATGCAGGATAAGTTAGTTAAACACATCATTGAATGCCTCACCTCATTGTATAGGGGGCTAAATCAATTATGCAGGAAAAGTTGGTAAAAGCAACATTGGAATGCTTCACCTAATGGTGCAGGGGGCTACATCAATTGTGCAGGGCACGTTAGGCAAAAGCAACATGGAATGCCTCACCTCATGGTGCAGGGGCCTACATCAATTATGCAGGACAAGTTAGGTAAAAGCAATAGGGAATGCCTCACCTCATGGTGCAGGGGCTACATCAATTATGCAGGACAAGTTAGTAAAAGCAACATTGGAATGCCTCACCTCATGGTGCAGTGGGCTAAATCAATTATGCAGGACAAGTTAGGTAAAAGCAACATGCAATGCCTCACCTCATGTTACAGAGGGCAACAACAATTATGCAGGACAAGTTAGGTAAAAGCAACATGGAGTGCCTCACCTCATGGTACAGGGGGCAACAACAATTATGATGGACAAGTTGGTAAAAACAACATTGGAATGCCTCACCTCATGGTGAAGGGGGCTACATCAATTATGCAGGACAAGTTGGTAACCAAATTCGGGCTGGTATTAAAAGCTCAACTGGATCTTCTTAACACAAATACAGGACGTCAAGATTGAGACAAGTCCATAAACAAGGCAAACAGATTATATCTGCCGTCTAGACCTGTGGATGTGGCTCCAGTCCCTACTTCTCTCTGCTTATTGCCAATGTCATTGTTGTCTTTCTTCTCTTTGAATTTTTTATCAAAGGATATGTTGTTGTATAATATTAATTGAATATGCATCTGATTAGACATGTTTTATCCTTATTATAAAAACAAATATTGTCATTGTTATATATTTGAAACAAACAAAAAACTAAACAAAAACACAGTGTTTCCCAGGAGATCCCCTGGAGAAAGCTCGTATGCCTGAGGACAGGTATTACCCTTCATCCCAGAGGATGAAAGGAATACGCCATCCTGGTTATTTTCTCACTGGGATAACCAAAAAAGAAATGTCTTCCACACCTCCTCCAGATGGCAATCCATCACAGTCATTGACATACACAGGGCACCATGACATCTGCTCATAAGTGGATCTTGATGTGAAGGCCAGTGAATAGTCCTCTCAGTGGCATCATGTGCAGATGCCTGCCTGAATGAGCGTATGCCTGTTTGCGAGGTAGAAAGGAAACCGCACATGGGTTGGTTGGCAAGGATGTTGAGGCTGGCCAGTGGTGAAGGTAGCAGATTAGTCAAGAAGTACAATTAGGCATGGGTTTCCATTGATGATGATGTGAAGTGCATTGCAGATGTCCTAGAAGGTGGTCATTACTGTGCTGCATCTTGGTCGGAAACCGGACAATTAAATCTAAAAGTGGTTGTACTAGGTGATTGTCCTGTGAATGTATTGGGTTCCATTTTCATTCTGATGCTGTCCCTGAAAGCTAAGTGTCTGTTGGGGAAGCATGTTTGGGCAAGGAATGATTCAGCCTGGCTTCAGAATGTTGGGGAACATGATTAGGATGAGGAAGATGTAACCCCCTTGTTACACTTAGCGTCATAAAAGTAAATATTGAGAATAATAGTAATCAACCCTTGCTCCGAAGAGCCATCTTCTGCACTCTACAGAACATGTTGAATAGCTGAATGAGATCAGGAGAATTATGGAATGGTGTGGAGTTCTTCCTGGGGTAATGAGCCCCAGATAATGGTACTTTCTCGTAATTAAATATGCTAAAGTATGGCTGCACATGTATTTACCCTGTTAGAAATTGACTTCTCTTTTTCAGGGGGAAAGGAATACAGTTTTTAAACTAAATAGTGACAATGTCACCTAATGGACAATACCCTAGCCCATGGCCCACTATCTTGCGCCTAGAAACACTTGTGTACAGCTGCGTTATATATGCCACGTCATATCATATATTAATGATACTATAAAAAGGACATTCTAGAGAGAAACGATATCTGTTGGTGCCTTCCCATAATTGAGAATAGTCCCATCAGGGAAAATCCTGGTAACTATGCCCACAACTGGGCCTTAACCCTGAGGCTCCCAGATATTTCAGATCAACTGGCCTTGGCACAGTGCCATAAAGCTATACAGCTCCTGCCTCATGAATCTGAGGAGGAGTTTAAAGCCATCAGAATAGCAAACACCTTGAAGCTGCTTCAGATCTATAATGGCCTCTGCATCCCATACATTGTTTAGGTTTGCTGATATCCAGTCAGTAGGCTGAGCGTGCTCAGTGGACTGCAAAGCACCAGGATAATACAGACACCCTGGAGAAGGCAGATGGTAGTATTCATCAGGCACACTGCCCATGCTGCAGAAATAATGATCAATTGATTAGTGAAGCCTGGCACTCGTTCTGCAGTGTGGGAGAGAACAGAAAAGAGACCAGGAGAAGAGAAGCCCAGCCCGAGTCCATCATCCACTCTCGTGGCTGCTAGAGACGGAAGATCTGAGGAGAGATCAGAGACTAATCTCCTTTTCGGGGTCCCTATGTGACCTAATGGACCACACACATGAAGGCACATCGTGGAAATTAGGCTTACATTAACCAGGACAGGTCTTCCTGGATTATGCCATTATACATTGGTATGTCACTTGGAGGGAAGGGTGAGATCTTTGGTGTGCTGTAGGTGAGGTACCAGTAATGTTCCATTTATATTTTGATTGAGGAGTTGTGGGTTCTGGTTTAGTGTTGATGCAAAGTGTTATGGCATTGAATAGACCTCTCCTTTAGTTGAATGATTTTGCTATGAGTAGTAATTGTCTTTGACTGCAGTGATGAAGATCTTGACGGCTGATTGTATGGCCTTTAGGTTGAACATAATTTCCCATGGTTGGGCTTTCCTCTGTTTTGTCTATTGTCTGTGGACATTTCATTTTATGTATATGGGTTAGTGAGAATACTAGGGTTTGGAGGTTTTCAGTCTCTTTACTTGCAGCTTTCCAGATAACTGGCTATTGATAGATTTTGGAAGAGTGTGGCTGAAGGTGTTAAGTAGAAAGTTGACATCAGTAGTGGAGCATGAGGTGGATGCCAGGGTGATGGGTTGCTCCTGTTCTATCATAGGGAATTTCTTAATTTCTTGAAGGATGCAAAGGTGTCCTGGCTGTCTTAAACTGGTTGGTGTTTGGGTGATATGTAGTAGATCTTGATGTGCATGGCAGGGTGGTCTGTCTGATCTATTGGCAGGTTTTGTAAACATTGAGGAGCAGCATATGCCATGATAACCAGGTCAAGAATGTAGTCTTTGTGATTGTGTGCTCGGTGATGTGTTGTTTGACTTCTAGGATGGTAAGGTGATTGAAGATTGCTTCCGCAGGTTTCCTGGTTGATTGTGTCACTCATAATTTGTGCTTTGAAACAGTATATTCTTATTGTATAAGTGCGTAACAAGCAAACAATAAAATAAAATAAATAATGATGTATTCATGGTACTGAAGGTATGCTTGTCTGTGGCTGTCATAAGGAGGTCTATTATTTTGTCAAGGAATGCAGTGTTAGTCTTAGGTGGTCTGTAGATAAGGATGATAGTGGTTGTGTATGCACAATAAGAGGTGGCAATTTCCATGGTGTTGGGGTTAGGGAATTCCTGTAGGGTACAGAGTCTTGTAGTCTTGTGAAAGACTGCAAGGCCACCACTGGTCATTTCTATGTAATTAGTTACTCCCTGGGCATCCTACGAATGGCTGCATGAGGTGCCCCCCACACCCTTTGGGGTGGGGGGGGGGGGGAGGGCCACCAAAAAATGTCGGACAGGCCTCCCAATGGGTGGGAAAGTAGGCTTAGGGCACCCTGGGGGAAGAATAGCACACTATTGTGCCCATCTGCACCAAGGGGAGTTCGGTAAACAAAGCAAAAAAGTGAAAATGGTAGACAGCATTTTAGGGGAGGCTGTGGGGCAACCCAACGCGTCTGGGAATTTTGTAATGGGAAGGGGTGGTGGCCCTCTGCCCCTTCACCCAAAATGGAGTGGGGGCCATGTTGTGCAGCCTTCCCTGGGGGCAGATATCTGTTCCTAGGAAGGGACACCTGACCCCAGGGAGGAGTGCATGACAGCCCCCCTCTTATCTGCCCCCAGGGAGTGCTGCATGAGATGCCCCACCCTTCCATGTGGGGGGGTGGAGAGGTGCACCCCCCTTCACATTATAAAATTCCCTGGTGGTTTAGGGGCCCCTCAGCCCCCCCTAAAGTGCAGCCTGCCATTTTCAATGTTTTTCTTTGTTTACCAAACTTGCCTTCATATCTGCCCCCAGGGTGCCCAAAGCTTACTGCCCCACCCACATTTTTTGGTGGCCCTATCCCCCCACCACAAATGGAGGGGGGTGTACCTAATGCAGCTGTTCGTAGGAGGCCCAGGGAGGCCTGCATGTTGTGCCCCCCCACACCAAAATGTCAGACATGCCCCCCAATGGGTGGGACAGTAGGTTTAGGGCTCCCTGGGGGCAGAATGGCACATTATTGTGCCCGTCTGCGCCAAACGTAGTTGGATAAAAAAAGCAAAAAAGTGAAAATGATAGACAGCATTTTCGGGGGGGCTCTGGGGCACCCCAAAGCACCAGGGAATGGGCTGTCTAGGCAGATATTTTGGTGGGCTGGGACACAATTGCAGGGGCAGGCCACAAATTTCCCCCCATGCCAGCAGAACATCGGTGTTTCCTTGGGGGCGGATGTCTCCCATGTGGGTTGTCCGTCCGCAAGCCCAGGCTGCAGCTCTGGCTGTGCTACATTACACGTGTCACCTACGGGGAGGAATGGGGATACTGCCGGGGCTCCCTGGAGCTGCTGCTGTGCTTAGGGGACGGTACACCCACATGGTACATGGATGTCCAAGGCCGGGGACATCACCTCCAACCCTTCTGGGTGTGTGGCTGGGCTGAATTACTGCTTGTGAGGTACACATGTGATGTAACTTTTTCATTGGGACACCTGTGGGAACGCGGGAAGGTAGGCCATGTGGTATTGGCGGTTTGTTTCGGTGGGTGAGCAGAGTGAAATATCTGATAATTGTGTATTTTCAACAAAGTTTGGACTTTGCCAGGGATTGTGGGTAATACATTTTGGTGTGATGCGCGCAAGTCAGACCTCTGTTGATTCCCAGGGGTGTCCTCTTTTGGGAAATGCATGGGGTTCCCTGTTTTCCTTGCTGGATTCGACACCCTAGGCCCACATCTGTAGGTTGCCCACATGAATAAAATGTGCTGTGCCGAAAGGCTTGGGGTTATCAGTGGGTTAGCCTTTTCCTTGTGCGCCCAGGTAGGTGCACCCACACATGTGAGGTACGGTTTTTGTCGGGACACCTGTGGAAACGCGGGAATGTATGACATCTGTTGTCGGCGATGTGTTTCGGTGAATGGATAGAGGGAAATTTCTTTGAAATTGGCTGGAAATAAACACAATTCTCAGACATGTCATTCTGCCCACCCACCGAAACACACTGCCAACAACACCTGGCCTACCTTCCCGCGTCCCCACACCTGTCCCGGTGAAAACAGTACCTCACATGTGCGGGTGCACCTACCTGGGCACCAAGGAGAAAGCCTAAAACACAGCTAACCCCAAGTCTTTGCCAACGGTTGAATTTCAGGATTTTTTCTTCTGAAGTGCACACCATACAGATATGGGCCTAGGGTGTCCAAGCCACCAAAGAAAACAGGGAACCCCATGCATTCCCGGAAAGTGGACACCCATCTCTTGGCCCTCTTCCTGCTCCTACCTGCAAGGCAAAAAACCTCGGGGTCATATTCGACTCCACACTCTCCTTCTCTCCTCATATATCTGACGTCTCTAAGAAGTCACATTACCAGCTGCACCTCCTCAGAGGTATTCTTCCCTTCCTCTCCTTCCCCCAGAAGCTCACTGTCTCCCGAGCCCTGGTTCTCTCGAAGCTGGACTACTGTAACAGCCTCTATCTTAATCTGCCTGCCTCCACTCTCCGCCCTCTGCAACTCATCCAGAACAGAACTGCGAGACTTGTCCTTGGCCTCAAGCCCAGGGACCGTATCTCTCCAGGACTGAAATCTCTACACTGGCTCCCAGTGGCTGCGAGGATTAAGTTCAAAACCCTCTGCATTGTCCACAAGGCCTTCTGGGGTCTGGGGCCTAAATACCTTCAACTGTCTCTTCCTAAATATCTTCCTTCCCAAGCCCTACGCTCATCCGTCTCCAACTCCCTCAGGGTCAGCCGCTTCTCGAAGCAATGAGCTGGGGGTAGATCTCTCTCCGCGGCAGGGGCCTCCCTCTGGAACAGCCTTCCTGCCTCCCTGAAACTTGAGGAGAACCATCTCCGGTTCTGGAAGCACCTCAAAACCTTCCTCTTCACTTCTGCTTTCTCTCTCCCTCTCTCCTGCTAAATTCTTCACCTAAACTGCACTGATTCTGCAACTGGGCCACTCTCACCGACCTCGGTCCTGGGCCCAGTCACTCTTCACTTGCACTGCCTCCCTGGCAACCCCTGCACTGCGGGACTGTCTCTGTATCCCTACAGCCCCCTCCCCCCCAGCACTTGTCTGCACTTACCTTGCACTTGCCACCAGCTGGCCCTATTTATTTATTATTTTATTTCTATTCTACTTATTTCTACTGCACTCCCCCCCCACCCCCTTCCCCTTGCACTTTTTCCCTTCCCCCTACCCCTGCACTTGCGCGGTCTTAATGACACCTGTCCTAGTAGGATTGTTGTCTGTCTTCCCCTTGTTCCCCCCTCCCTGCCCCGTCGCGCCTTGAAACACTTGTGTATAGGCGCGTTACAAATGCCATATTATATCATATCATACCCATGGAAATCTGCAGAGGTCTGACTTGCACAAATCGGCCCAGAAATTATTAACCAGAACCGCCGGCAAAGTCCAAGTATGGGGGGAAAAACACAATTTCTGCACATTTCACTCTGCTCACCCCCCTAAATATGCCGCCAACAACACATGGCCTACTGTCCCGCGTTCCCACAGGTGACCTGATGAAAACAGTACCTCATATGTGTTGGTGCACCTACCTGGGTGCAAAGGGGAAAGCCTAAAACACGGCTAACTCCAAGTTTTTCTTTTCCAAGAACCCACTGTCATTTTAGACTACTTAGGCACTGTGGAGATACACACAGCTTTAAATTGACTAGCTTAGAAGTAGTTGAATAGTTGACTATCTTAGAAGTAGAGAATAGTTGATGCTAACAGGTAGGTAGGTTGATGCTATTATCAATGTCCATATCAACACTCATATCCATTAAATTATATCAGGAGAGCATAACAACAGAAACGCAAATTCCCCCACACCTCGATAGACTCCAACTTCTCACATGGAACATGGTGTGACCCATATCTCTATAATGAGATAATGAGATTATTAAGAAAACAGCTTGTGGAATCCCAAAAAGAGCAAAGTCCAAATGAAATATAGGCCAGTCTTCGACCTGGATATTTCTGCAGATAAAATAGCCTTGTAAAATAAACAAAAAACTAAAAAAATAAACATTTACTCGCCACCACGTAGCTATCTAGTGAAACAGGCAAATAGGCCAATTGACAAAAAAGTCTCAGAGAGCATTGTAAAAAGAAAAGAGTTGCTAAATAGCAACTGATGCTAGAAGAATGCAAAACCAATAACTAACGTCTGTTTTGGAAATTGGTGAAGGGAGACAGAACCCAATTCAATACTATTACTGGGGCCTCTAAGGCCAAAGGGGATAACTACATTAGTAACTCAACCGGTAAGAGCCCTGATATAAGGAATTGTGAGCCAATTGAGGCACTTGTTTCTAGAGTCCCTAACCAAGATGGCACGTGCAATGCCCCCCTTAAAAACAATCTCCATACTTGGGGCAAACTGGTGCATGGTGTATTCAGGGAAATTCATGAGAATTGTACTTTCCCACCAAGTTGAACAAAAGGTATCATTATACTGATACAATTATCACATTCTGGCCATGATTTATGCCACAGCTAATTATGTCATTTGTTATTTTATTTATTTATTGGTTATTTGTAATGTGCACTATACAGTAGAGTTGTGTATCAAGGTGCATCAAAACATAGGGGGAAAAGGGATGAGGAAAAAGTTATAAAACAAACACAAAACTGTTCTTAAAAGGCTTTGAAGCACTCGGAAGGTGCTGCTGCTGAGCATGAGAAAAGGGGAGAGGGAGAGGAAGGGAAGTGCAGGAAGGGGGTAGAAGGGAGGACACAAACAAAATGCTCTGAGACGATTTAGGACCTGCAAGTGCTGAACACGAAAAAAGGGGGGTAGGAAGGGAAGTGTTGGGAGGGGTAGAAGGTGAGGTACAATACAAAGCAAGTCAAAAGTGCCGGAACAAATAGGTAAAGTGCATTAAGGAAAACGAAAACAGACATACAATTGAGACAATCAGATACGAATGACTGTAGACTGGGAAAGCCTTACCTCATTGACTGAGAGGCTATATCTGGCATGCAGCCAAGCAATAAGACAGTCAGGTAAGAGTGACATCAGACTGGGAAAGACTTGCCCCATGGACTGATGGGCTACATCAGGCATGCAGCCAAGCAATAGGACAATCAGGTTAGAGTGCAAAGTGCAAACAATTGGATTGCCAACTGAAAAGGAGAGAAGTGCTATATCCCATATTGTCCATATTTCAAACGGGATTCAGAAGGGGACACTTTGAGTTGACTAACATCCTCTCTCTTATAACCATGATTTACAGTCTTGGTCTAGGCGAGATCAATCACGGTATGTCTGCTGTATAGATTTCAGTTCAGCATTTAATATGTTCAAACAAGATCGTCTTTGGTTGAAAGTGAATAATCGGAACATAGCATATGGCTTACTTACCATGATTGTAGTACTGAACTCGAACACATCCGTTAGTGTTGGACTTAGCCAAGCAGCAGAAATAGCAAACCCATTCCTACAGACAAAGGGTTTAAATTGGGATGCATTCTTGAACCCACATTATTCAGTCTTTATTTAGCAGACATTACAGAAGCACTTACCTGTGAAACTGCTTATCCTCCTATTGGAGCCACGGGGCATTTTCAAAGGATAGGATATGCAGATGATTTAGTCCTTTTAAACCTCAAGCAAAGTAGATTGCAAACTCAGCTCAACCTTCTTTGTAAATATTGTGAAGAAAATATGCAAGACATTAACATTCACTAAACTAATGCCATGGGCTTTCTATGCAATAAATGTCAGGACTGCAACTCTGCACAACTTCGAACTTGCAGACCAAAAACGTAAGTGCAGGGCTGCTGAACGGAAGTGGCACACTTCAGGCTCACCCTCTGACAAACTGGCCTGCCGACTGATCCAGAGACTCTCCATCTGTGCCAAAAAAAGAGCCCGCATTCAGGTGCGAGTGTCCAATGTGTCCAACAACACGGCTGAACTCTTCAAAATCTGAAGGGAACTTGCCAACCCGTCCGCAGTATCTTCTGCCCCTACTCCTTCCTAGGCCCTTTGCAATGCACTAGCTTCTCACTTAATTTCCAAAACCCAGGACATATTGAACAGCCTTGTCACGCACTCTTCCAACCCAACCCTCACCATCCTCCTTCTCCTCCTTCTCTCCTATCTCCCCTGAAGAAGTCACCAGAGTTGTCAACTCCATGAAGGTCTCTTCCAAACAGGTTGCCCCATGCTCTTCCAGAACCATCAAGGACAACATCTCTTCTCTCACCCATGCTCTCGCTGATCTCTGCAACCACTCCTTTGCTACTTGTTATTTTTCATCTTTCCTCAAGCACTTCCTTATGCGCACCCTCGTTAAAAACCCCTCTGCAGACCCTTCCTGCCCAGCCAACTACTGCCCCATTTCCATCACCTCCTTCCTTGGGAAACTGCTCAAGAAGTTGGCACTCCCCCCAACTCAACTCTCATACCGAACTTGTTGGTGGTCTACACGACCACCAGTCTGGATTCAGAGCATCCAGAGGCATGGAAACTGTTCTTCTGAACACCTGTGAATAACTGATCGCATCCCTTGACTCCAACTTCCCAGCTGTCCACAGTCTCCTGAATCTCTTCTTCATTTGTCACAGTGAACCATTCCATCCTCATAAAAAGGATCTATGATACCCTTAGTATCTCGGAGCGGGCACTGGACTGGCTTACCTCCTTGCTAGGCCCCATTCATTCGCCCTGGATCTCTGACATATACCTTTCTCTGATGGCACGACTCAGTTCCTCCTTCTCCCCCAAGACCCAGTGCTACGCTGATGACACACAACTCTTCATGAAACTTCCTACTGATGCCCTTGCACCTTCCTTCATCCCGGATGGCATCTCTGCCATCCAGGCATAGTGCACTGTTAATGACCTCTGCCTCAATGCCACCAAAACAGAGATTCTTGCTATTGGATCGCCTGCACCCTACGTCTTCCCTTCACTCTGGCCTTCCTCCATTGGCTCCCCCATACCCCATCCTCTGATGCCAGGAATATAGGAGTCATCTTTGATTCCCCCCTTTCCTTCATCACTCATATTCAGGACATTGTCAAGAAGTCCCACTTTCAGTTCTTCCTTCTCAAAGAACACAATCCTTCTTCACCTTCCCTCAGAGACTTAATGTTACTCGTGCTCTGGTTCTCTACAGGCTAGACTATTGCTATAGCCTCCTCCTTAATCTTCCTTTGTCCACCCTGCGACAGCTCCAGCTAACACAGAATAGGGCAGAAAGACTTATCTTTGCCCTCAAGCCCAGGGACTGAATTTCTCCTGCCCTACAAAGCCTTCACTGGCTCCCAGTCTCAGCACAGATTACATTCAAATCCCTCTGTATCAGTCACAAGGCTTCCTGACCAAATACCTCCCTTCGAGACCCCTGCGTTCCTCTGGCACCAACTCCCTCTGTGTAATTGGTTTGCTAAACAGAGAGCTGGGGCCAGATTACAGAAACTTTGCACCAAGGCAAGGGCAAGGTTGCACGGTATTGCCACTAGGGCAAAGTTTTCCCTATTTTTAAAAACAGTGGCACACACTAGAAACCTACTGCACCATGACAAGGGCAGTTTGGCATGTTAAATTTGCCCTAGTACAAAAAAGATGCATTTCTACTGCATTTTTGCAGCAGGGCAAAGTTTGCCCTAGTGCTAATACACAATGGTATTAGCACTAGGGCAAACTTTGCCCTGATGCAAAAATGCATCAAAAATGTATCTATTTTGCACTAGGGCAATTTTTTCCCTGGTGCTTTTAATATGCCAAACTGCCCTTGTCATGGTGCAGTAGTTTTCTAGTGTGTGCCACTGTTTTAAAAAATAGGGCAAACGTTGCCCTAGTGCTAATATCGGGCAACTTTGCACTTACACTGGTGCACATTTTCTGTAATCTGGCCCCTGGCGGTTGATCACTTTCCTCAGCGGGCTCCCTCCTGTGGAATATACTCCTTCTCTCTCTGCGTCTTGAGCAGGACCTCCTTAAATTCTGAAAAAGCCTCAAGACCTTTCTCTTTACCTCTTCCTTCTCCTCCTCTCTTCCATGCTAATCATAGCATTAATGATATGTAGGGCCCTTATGTATCCTCAGGCCCTGACACCCCACAACTCTCATCCCAGCCGCTGTCTATTTACCTTGGTCTTCCAATATTGGCTTACACTGCACTCTGAAAATTATTGGCAAGCTTGAGGATAATATTCATTCACTGGTTTATTAAATGAAAAAGGTCCTCAGAAAATATTGCAAATTCTCAATAAAGCCGCTAATAGAATTATATATAGGGAATATTGTCCCAATAGTCCTGTACGACTCGGAAGTGGAACCAGCTTGTTATGATATATCATGGGCACAAATGGAGGGTAGAATTTGTAAGCAAACTTAAAATCTAGCTTCAGAAGTACCAGTGCCATCATTGAGATATGATTTGAGTCTTCTGTCCCTTCAAGCCTGCTTCCACTGGCAAGTCTTTACCTCGTATGGTAAAATGGTATTCCCCAAACAGGGTACTTTGTATGAGGACTCGCATTATGCTCTCCTGGGTAATTGCCCAAAAATTGCAGAGACAGATGTATCAAACTACAGAATATTTATTGGTAAAATGAGATAGAAATATGTCTGACCTTAATACCAATCCAGTATGGGTGAAAAAGTGTCTTTGAGAAATGGACTAGATTGAAACATTAGATAAGACAAGAAGTTAGTGTCTCCATTCCACTTTCTCAAATGAAGACAAAGCATTGGGTGCGTTACCTACATTTTTGAAGTTTTATCCTTGCCCATTCCATCTGGGTCCATTTCTTTAATTTCGACTGAATTTGCAACTAATAGGGGAATTTATGTTATGTCACACTTCAAAATGTATATGTGGTTTTGTAAAAGCCCCATAGTACAGACCCTGAGGCATATACTAGTAGAAGGCCCAACCTTTATTGATATCCGCACACAATTTCTGGCTCATTGTTCTGGGTCTTCTTTCTTCCCCGGATGATATCTGAAGCAGGATGAATGCCAGTAGGTATTATTTTTACTACAAAAATATTAAGACTGTTTGATGCGCTGGGTTTCATAAAGCATTTTAACTAGAAAATTAATTTGAAGCAAATATTATTTCTTTCTTCTATTTGTTGTGTTTTATATATTGGGTTTGTAATCAATTATTTTATTGTATATGTTTGTGTGAGGATGCGTATGCTGAACTTTCATGTAACATTTGTCCATATTGTGAAAGTCTATTCTTGGTATTTTATATGAAATGTTACTTGTATTTGATTCTTATCTATATGTGAGTATGTGCATTTTCTATTTTGATGAACTTTCATATAAAATTGGTTCATATTGTGAAAGCCAATTAACTTTGGAATTTTATATGAAATCGTATATATACTTGATTTGTATGTATATGGTTGTTGATGAATTTGAAAGATCAAATTTTGATCGAACCAAATAAATAAATGTCAAAAACTAGGGAAGTTATGGCCGAACGACTTGGAATCAACAGAAACCAACGTAGCTGCAGACGGTGTGGATTGTCTTGAAACCTGCAAGCACCTAATTACCAGCTGTAATGCGCTATCTTCTATGTGTGCTAAACATTGGCTTGCGTAAGGGCCAAATTAGCTCACCTGGGTCTTCTGAACAACTATGGTCAAAGCTAAAGGAGGAGATTATTGTATCTTTATGTATACCTACACAAAAGTTTGGCTTCAGTTTAAATCCATGCTAAATGGGTATGTATTCCAATGTTGTACTTTGAACACCTGTCAATTAAAAAGGAACACAATGTGGGTGAATGCATACATTTCAACTGTCTACTTTTGGGACTAGAAAAGGTTTTTTCTTCTCGCTTTTTTAGTTTACGTTCATGTTCCTATTTTCCTTTTTCACTTTATGGAACTTGTTAATGAACAATGTAAGAATTACTTTATGTGCTTATAATGCTATTTGTTCAATATATTGTATGATTGATGGACATTAATAGTGTTAAAAGTCATGTAAATTTACTAAATAACAGTTTAAATGAAACAAAACAAGAAATCCATATCATCACATACACTTTCCTCTAGAACGTTTCTTTCATTTCTCCGGCAATAGCATTCCAAGAGTTGTAGCCTCTGGCTAGCAAACATGTTTCCCAAACCTTTCTATTGAAAGGTGGGATTTCACAGGAACTCCTATGATTTCCCATTGCAAGGTCACAAATCCCAGATAAGGATTGGATTTTATTTCAGTTGGATAACCTTGGAATCCCAGTTTACCGTAACTCTGATAGGTGAAGAGAAGCTGGATTGTGCTGGATTCATAGATGATAATTGCTCGGAAAATGCTTCAACGTTTACACTATTTGTTGGCCTAAGTATAGTTTCATATTGTGAAGCAAATCCTGGACTAGAAAGAAAAGAGGGATGTAGGATTTGTGAAGAGTAGTTGTTATTTAAGCACAGACAACATGCTAATTTCTCCTATGTACTGTATTATTTCTTAAAGATGCATTTCAAACAACGGAAAAGAAACAGAAAATGTAGTTTATTTGTTCACTTTCAAACAATATAGAAATTAGTAGGACCACCTCTTTCTCTTCATCGTTATAGTATGTCCTGTTTGTTCCCATGTTTCCTCCCGGCTGCCCTGTAGGTGCTTTGAAACACAATTTACTTGATGTATAAGCACCTTACAAATGCACAATAAATAAAATAATCTAAGGAAAGAAAAGAACAAAAGAAAGATAAACTCAGCAAGTAAACAAATTAGGACATAAAACGAGGTTGATGAAGGATGGCTTTGGTTCTCTACATCACCCATCGCATCCTTGCCTTTCATTTAGCAAACTATGGTAATCTGTAGTCTTTATTCACTGAGGTTTTGACTGAATTCCATGGCAGAACATGATCAGGGTTTTTACAAGCTTTTTCTGAGCATTTCTCAGTATCTGATTCATTAAATACTGAGCCTTCCTGTGTTATTCAGTTTTTTTAATTTAATGATAATTAACTCACATTGAGCACAATTCAATTTCAGTTAACTTGCACACCTGCAGTGCTTTTCTTTCAAATAGTGGTGGACTTCCAGCGAAGGTTACTATTTGACGCTGTGACAACTGCCATTGTTTATTTTAATTGCCTATTCTACTCATGTATTTCATTGGAAATTCTTAGATTGTTCGGAGATGCTGAAGTGCAGGTTTTAGAGCAATGTGGTCATTGATAGTCCATGCCTTTCCCAACATCTGATTACTGGGAGACTTCCGGGGTAATCCATGCTTTTCAACTCAATGGGATTTGTCTCATATCCCCCATGCATATCCCAGGACCATTCCTTAACCTAGCTTTTCAGGGAATGTCGGATTCACAATGCAATTGTGGCTTGTCCCACAACTTTGAATGCCAGGTACTATTTTGAAACTCAAGCTAATGCATACTTTTCCAAACCATTTTCATACAAAATCCTCAGATTTCTAATTTCATTTTTAGAAGGGCTCGGTCCCTTCAATTGAGTACAATTAACATAAGAAATCTAATATAAAAGCATGGCAGAACATTGGAATAAGTTGTCCCTAGCGACATGGAGACATCTGGTAACCCCCTCATTCATAATTCGTGACTTCACTTTGTTACCAAGCTCCATTTAATATATTCTGCCCCCACTGCACACAGCCAGTAGTACTACAAAAGAATAAAAGCAAGTTGGTTGGATGGATGTAATTTTAAATTGTACAGCATTGTTACATCGCCAGTATATATTTAGATGAGAAATGTGTGGAATATGTTTCAATGAAAACGCTCATCCATAAATATAGTGGGGGCTGAGTAAGAGGATATATGGGTTAGGGGCGAATAGGGGGTCCATAATAGGAGAGGGAGGGAACCCACAAATATTAAAAAACCCGAAGATTTAAATCCTCAAAAAAGAGAAATTAGACAAAAAATGCATTGATAAAATAACTGGCAATGTACCAACATAGATGTCTTTCTAGTTAAGATGGTGCTGTATGTCCCTAATAAATTACCCTCCCTTTCAGATTCCCCGGAGCACCTGGCAGCCATGCAAATGGTAGAAATGGTAGCAGTGAGTGGTAAAAATACCTCTAATATAACATTAGCTAAGATAACATTAGATAACCTCATTTTAGAAGATCCTTGAAAAAGAGCAGAAGTGAGTTGCTTCATCATATGGGTGGCACTGAATAAATTGGTTGTGGGCTATATTCCCTAGAAACCTAACACATGCATCGGGCAACGCAGCACCAAAAGACCACTCTGGTAAGGAGATCTTTGCTTTATAAAATTGTGATGATGATGATGTTGATATGGGTGAAAGCGTATACAATCATTGTGCATCGTGACATGAAAAAATAAAATAACAAAACAAAACAAAATGAAACATTCAAATGTTTAATGAAAGAAAAATAGGCATCACCTCATTGCGTTTTTGATGTTATGGACAAAAACACCAGATAACATACCATATGCAAAGTATACAAATGAATTAAATTAGTCGTAGCAAGTATTGATATACTCCTGCCATATTCAATTTGTATTTGCAATTTTTCATATGTGCACCGAGTGTGTAGGAAATGTATGTTGTCCCAATTTGCCCCAAAAGTGCTTTGGCTTGAAATTTCTTAGAAAAACGACCACCATTGACTTTTTGTGGTTGCAATATGTATATGAGCATGTATAGCAGTGAAATGTGCCAACCACATATGGGCATTCACCAGTCAGGGTTCCGCCCAGGCCATGGGACAGAATCAGCATTACTTGACCTAAAGATACAGATTGATGAAATCAGAGATGAGGGCAAACTGGCCCTGCTGCTACTCCTTGATCTATCAGCGGCATTCATCCTGGTGGATCACAAAATCCTGGAATGCCACCTATACACCTCTGCTAACTTCTCTCCTGAGGTCACAACCTGGATCACCTCCTTCCTAGGAGATAGATCCATGAGACTATTCCCTGAAACTTCCAGTGCCCCCCTTGGACCCGCCATCTGCATGTACCTCAAGGATCTTGCGTGTCCCCAACATTCTACAACATATTCACGATACCACTATTTGTACTCCTGGCCTCAACTGGCATATCCTATACAAACTATGCTGACGATACTCAAATTCTCCTTCCCCTCTCTCCGGCGACTACCACAAGAACTCTTCCACCCTAACCTCCATCTACATGACCATCCAGACTTGGATGGCCAAACACCATCTATGCCTGAACAACAAAAAGATGGAATTACTTTTGTTGGGGCACCCTAAATAATCAAAAAGCTTGATCCATAATTCTCCTCCTTTAAGATTGACAGCATCACAATCCCAGCCTCACCTTTCGTGAAAACACTTGTTGTCTACCTGGATGCCACCCTATTCCTCAGCCGGCATGTCAGCGACATCGCCTCCTCTGTCGTCTACATGATTAAAAACGTATCAACGCCTCAAGACTCTTCCTCTCCCTGGACAGCTGCCTTACAATTGCTCGAGCCACCATAGTATCTAGGTTTGGTTATTGTAATGCCCTTTTTGCAGGTGCCACAGACCAAAACATTCGGAAGATGTAGACCATCCAAAATAATGCACTTAGAGCAGCTCTGAACATCCACAAAGTTGAGCATATCACTGCAGCTCGAAAAAAGGCCGACTGGCGACCTGTTTGTTAGCAGATTATCTTCAAAACACTATCCATCATCATAGGTGCTTGTCCAATGATGTCCTTCATTATTTATCTCAAATAATCAGAAAAGCTTCCTCTTCCAGACCTACCATAGCAGCCTATCAAGCCCAATTTCAAACGGGCCAAAGCTGGAGGCTCTGGCTTCCCGGTCATTGCAGCCAAACATTGGAACCTTTTCCCGCCTACCTTAAGAGCCAAGCATTCCTATTGGACTTTCCAAGGAGCCCGGAAAACACTAATGTTCACTTTGATATCTGATCATCTTTGCATGTAAAGCATTTCTAGATTGTCATTTGATTTTCTGAAGAGTCCTAAAAACACTGATGCACACTTAAAGCGATCTTCCATGTGCAACGTGAAACTCAAAAACCTTTGATATCTGATCATCTTTGTATGTAAAAAAGATTTTTATTGCCATTTGATTTTCCAAAGAGCCCTAAAACAATGATGCTCACTTAAATATAAATAAACAAAATACAAATACAAATAGAAATTAAAGTGATCTTCCAAGTGCAATGTGAAATGAAAAAACCTTTTATATCTGATCATCTTTTTATGTAAATTATGTTTATGTTGTCATTTGAGTAACTGGTCATGTAACATTGCCTTGATGCCTCAGGGCTTTGCACGCTATACAAATACACAAATAAATAAATAAATAAATACATTGTTGTGGTTGCTGCTTGTGTATACTGGTCTGGTAAGCAATAGTTTAGATAAGTGGAGACACGGAACCCGATTCTAAAAAGAAAGTTCACATAAGCGCTGGGATTTTCTAGCTCATCTCTTTCACTTGTGGGAATATTATTGGCCCAATTGCAAAACGCATCTCAATCTGTGCATCCGAAATATGCACATTAGGGGCCAGATTGCAGAAACTGCGCACCGGTGCAAGTGTGCATGCTATTAGCACTAGGGCAAAGGTTGTCTTATTTTTAAAAATACTGTGACATATTAGAAACCTTTTCCACTGTGACAAGTGCTGCTGCTTATGTTATAAGCATGTTTGCTCTAGTGCACCAGTCTGTATTAGCACTTGTGCAAACTTTGCCCTTAGGCAAAAATGTGTTGAACATTTTTCTTTTTTGCACAAGGGCAATTTTTTCTGTGGTGCTTAGACATGACAAACTGCACTTGTCACTACGAAATGATTTCAAATGTGACCCTGTGTTTTTAAAAACAGAGCAAACTTTGCCCTAGTGCTAAAGCCGTGCAAACTTGCACGTGCACCGGTGCACATTTTAAATTGAGGCGTTCTTATGTTGCCACAATGCTCTTTGCTTTTATGCAAATTGCTGGGCTTGTTTTCCATGAAGAGATACGCGTTGCGTGGCCTTGCCTGGGACCACACCCCTCAGCCCCAAATCTTCCTCATCTCAGTCCCGCTCCCAAGGAGGATAGGGATCCAAGAGTAAAAGCTTTCCATTTCCAGCACAGATAATTAGTGCAATGTGTATTTTAAACACAGTCTAAAACAATACAAAATATAACTGCGCATTAAAGACCAAGCTGAGCAATTACATGTCCCCTGCAGTTCATGAATACAATGGGTTAATCAAAGCTGTATGCAAATTCATAAACACAAGCAACCTAGCTAGATATTTGAAATCTTCACATTCTGGCCACAATAAGGTTAACTTATGTCTGTCTCCAGGCATAATGATCCCTTATATGAACGGGTAGGCAATCTTGAACATTGTCTGTCTTCGATTAAAGAAGCAATGTATACAATAGCACTGACCCGTAAAAGAAGTACTCGACAGGCTTTCATTTGAGGTCATTTGAAAACCCACAATGCATTTCTCATGTTGCTCTGAACTAGAGGTGTACTTCCAGTGATGGCCACTGACTGGCACTGTGGCACGTGTGACTTGGATCAAAAGGATTAATCTCCTTCCATATTCCAAGTAGAAAGACTTGTTTGCAAGCCTTTTTAAACCCATCATAGCTTTGCTGGTGCCTCCCCAGTTAATCATTTAGCATATTAGGTTAAAATAAAAAACACTCATCCATCCTTTGTTTGAAATCACTTTATTTTCTTATCAATGATGACGTCTTGGACTCTACAAAACTATTATGAGAAAAAAGGAGAACGGACATTAGGTAAATTAATAAACAGTGTGTATGAAAAATGATTGAATACTTCGTTGAACAGTTTTTTTTTTCTTTTTTTTTTATAGCACACCTAGACATTTCGAAATCCGCGCGCATGGATATTTTCTTTGCTGGAAAGCTACAAGTCTGTATGAGGTGATATCTTGAAGAATTCCAGGAAGACCAAAAAGCACCTGCATAACAAAATGGCCGCTCTTTAATGATGGGAGCGCCCAAGGCGGAGAGATGCGCGCTCTCTCTCTCTCACCTAGGGCAATCTTGCAAAGTATCACCGCTGTGGCGGAGGCTTTCAGTGCACAATCCCCAGAGCAGGGAGGTAGACGGTGCAGCTGGTGTCCATCATAAAAATCAATGGTCCTTTTGCTAAGTGGTCAATATTTATTTGGCTTTAGCATTGTTTAATTCAATGCATCAATTAAAGATAGTGTAATGTCTAATTTGGTCCTGGGCCTCTGTTTCGATGTGTCGTTACCTCATCTCTTTGATATCACTCATGTCTTTAAGTCTCCGCTGTTTTGTCCACTTGCATAACTCAAGGACGGGAGTAATTGACGTGAAAGTTTTGAAAATTAATTTCACCGCACATGCCACTAACGGAGAGTGCAAGTCCTCGGAATCATTTATAACTTCACGGTGATTGGCCCTGACAAAACAATACCTTAAAAACTCACGAGAGTAAATTATGGCCCCGGCAAATGGCTGAGCAGGAACCCGGGCCCAAGGCTTGGATGGCGGCCAGGCACAAACAAAGTAATGCGCTTTTGATATTAATAACAGGGACGATATTGATTTGTAAGCCAGTGTCACTTCTACACTCAGGCAAGAAGATTGCTTGAGGCATTTAGGCCACTGGAAGCCACTTTCCATGTGGGCCATTTAATTTCGCGACCCTTTAATTATATGAAATGGAACCTATTTAAAGGGCCAGCTTCCCTTTTCGCTCATCTTAAATGTGGGCTCTGATTTAGGAAGCTGTCAGAAAACGTGTATAACTCAATTCCTAGACCTCGGGATGCAGTTGTCTTTTGCAGTGTTTCTTCCAGCCCTGGGACTCCTGGCTCCAGGCCCGCTTTGCGCCTTCTGGTAGGTACATGAACTCAAATTACAAGAGCATATTTTCCAAGCGTCCTGAAGCTAATGCCCCCAATTTTTATATAATAAAAAGTAATAACTCAGGAGCTGCCGCCAACTTTGGTCCCACTAAGAGGCATAAAGGACACATTTGAAAGTATTACCTACAATTGTGTTACCCTGGATTCGCTGCTTGCCTCCTCCCCCCGAATAGCCTGGCAAGCTGCATTGCCTGAAGTCCAGTGCGTAAGTAGATTATTGGACTGCATGTATATTCATGAGTATGGCATATTGTGAGGCCCTTTCCCAGGGTATTTCCGCACGCTAAAGGTAATTTTTTTCTTGAATTCATTTTTTGTATTTCAGATGTGCATATATTTGCTCAGGTTAGGCAAACTTATCTTGGAGATTCCTGGTTCCAAAATAGAGTTGCGTGGATAGCCAATGTTTTTGGAAGGTCACTTATTTCCCATTTCAACTATGTATTCTAATACTATAACCATATGTTCTGGTCGAATGGCACACTCTGGGATAAATTCATAAAGATTTGCAAGAGAGCAACGGAGAGATCATTGTGAGCATGACAGATGTGCACGTGTTACTTGTGAGCGGTTACCACAGCCTAGAACTAGGGAACATTTAGAGATGCTTGCAGCATCCTTGAGATGTTCACATGCAAATACAGTTAAAAAAGATTATCTAATGGACATCTCCAGATGCTCCACGCATCACAAGATTTGTCCATGTTTTTGGCTGGCTGATTTAGATTATCAGCCTGTGGGTGTAAATCAACAACGCTCACAGCCATCACCCAGTGCTTACATTTGTAAACAAAATAAGTGTCAGGCTCAAATTTTTTCTAACACGCCCATGACATGTCAGCTCTCTGCCCACTGTTGCCACCACCTATGGCTGCTCCCCATGCTGTTAACATATATGCGGTTAAAGCTGCGACTCCCACCATCTTATGGTGGTTGATGGATGTACGCAGGCACTATGGCATATGTGTGATTTACAAATGCCAATCAAAATACACATAAAATAACATACTCATGTCCTGACATGAGACAATGTTTAACTGTGACTTTAAACACAATCATAATTTACATTTTGTTTTGATTCTATCGGTTTTTATCATGTGACAGGCAGTTACAATAATAAAGTTGGCAACACACCAAATCATAATGAAACTGAATCTGAGACAATAGGTGCCACGGCTCAGGAATAAGTGCAAGGGCTGAGCCCTGGCAAACACCCCAATAAATTAAGCTGACCAGATTTCCCACAGGCCACTGTTTTGAGAATCATGCCTCAAGAGCCTTTTCCACAAAGCATTTCCCTGTATTAAATGCATATACACCAGAATAATGCACAATTTGCAAGTGGCACACATTTGTCTTGATCCCACACTGTTAAAAGGAGATTTGTGCTTCGGTCCATCTTAAAATGTCTACCTGGGTTCCCAGTCAATTGGTCGAAAACATTTGGTCGACAGGACAATTGGTCGACACCATTTGGTCGAATGCCAAATGGTCGAATTTTTTTAGTTTTTTTTTTGTACACTTTTTTTTTTTTTTTGGGGGGGGGGTCCCCCCCCCCCCCCCAACCCCCTTTTTTTTTTTTTTTTTTTTTTTTCGACACACGAAAACCCACAAAACACATATATATAAAAAAAAATATAATTCGACCATTTGGCATTCGACCAAATGGTGTCGACCAAATGTCCTGTCGACCAGTTTGCTGTCGACCAATTGACTGGACACCGTCTACCTGAGCGAGAATGGGCTATAGAAGGATGGACCTCCTGACACATGGGCCAGATCCTCAAAATAAAATGTAAGGCAATAAAAGCTTAGAGCATGCTATTTCTCCTTGCACCTGAAATGAGGGCCCTTGTCCCCATCTTCCATAAAGCACCAAACATCTATGAACACTCCTCAGAGAGAGACAAGGAAAATCAGATGCCTAGAAGCATTTCCATCATGGTCTTTATTTGCTGGAATAACAGAACAAACTGAGGACACACTCAAAGACATGTTTTCCTTTTTCCTGCTTTATAGGCTATTTGGATGATGCAACATCCTTATGCAAATGACTACCTCCAACATGGTGTGTGTTTGATAGGTGCTCTTAGAGAAAAATAAAAAAATATCCCATCAATATCATTGGAAGGCTTATCGGGTGTACACCAAACCCATTAGCATAGCTGGCATCCAACATTTTCTCTGATGAATGAAGCTGATGAGCTTATTCTAGACTTGGATGGACATAACTTCTGCCAAGAACATTTTGACACACTGATATTGAATCTTTATCTGATTGCTGAGGTCCTGCCAAGTTAGATAGTGCTTTATACTGTTTGAGAAATAGAAATACTCTATTATATGGGGCCAAATAATACACTGGTCTCCCAGAATGGTCTTCATGACACATGTTGTGCCCTCTTATTTAAGAACATAGATAAATGTATCTAAAACTTCCCTTACTTATCTGGCTTCATCATAATCTTGCCTGCCTTTCCTGCCAACTTCCAATGTTAACCTTACAAACCTAATTACCTCACTGCAAGATGCTGCCAAAGACTATCTCCAATGTATCAATCTCTATAGCCTGTCTGAAAACACTTGGCACGAGTCATTGTCTTTCACACTTGGCTTAGTCGTGTAAACCATTTTGCACGTGAGTTATCCATTGACACTGTACTTATTCTTCAGGGAGCTATTATTTAATTAAGCATCTCTCACTTTGTATCCTGTATACATTATGTATCTTTATACACTTTTGGTATGTGTGTGATATTTAAAGCACCCTTCATTTCCTGGGTTATCCTAACCCAAATATGTGCAATGCCATGTGCACTTAGTACCTTTAATAAAGGTAATCTAATCCTGATTTCTTTATTGATGGAACCATTTGATTTGCCTATCATGTTAGTTATCTATTTTCAGCTGAGGGGGGAGGGGTTGGAACCCCCTATACACACCAAATTAAGAAATGCGGAGGCCACCTTATTCATAAAGGTGACCTACGCTTTTCCTGTGGGACATGGAGCACCAAA
This sequence comes from Ambystoma mexicanum, assembly GCF_040938575.1. Classification (NCBI taxonomy): domain Eukaryota; kingdom Metazoa; phylum Chordata; class Amphibia; order Caudata; family Ambystomatidae; genus Ambystoma; species Ambystoma mexicanum. Next base: position 145,850,268 of record NC_090934.1, read on the forward strand.
GACTGACTGTACCAGTCCCCTTGCATACATTAGAGTCGGGAGAGCATGCTGAATCCTAATGCTTACAAGCTCCCAGCATCCACATGTGTGTTGGGAGTGCATTTCACAGTGACAAGTCCTTAAGGACTCATCGTGGTGAAATTCCAATATACAAATAAAAGCATTTCTCTGTAAGATTGTAATGCAAGTGTAACAGCAGTGGTTTAAACCACTGCTGTTACAATTTATTTAAAAAATGCATGGCACTGTCAAAAAGAATAATGCCAAGCTTCGTGGACTCCCCTGCACCTGTTCGCAACAGGCACAGTGGAATGTGACTCATTTCTGGGCATTTCAAGGTGCATCTTCTTGTGAATTTGGGCATTCAAATGCATAGAAATGCCTTCTTTTTTGTGAACATGTGCAAAGGGCCTGGGAAAGGGCATCTGAATGTTCGCATCGGTAAATCAATTTCAGATAGAATTTCAATAGAGCACCAGATTCTTGCCGCAAGCACAACTCATCATTTGTGCCAACATTCTTTTTCAAATCTGGCCCATCGACTTTTCGAAAATGGGTGTATGTGGAAGGGTGACATTGCCCGGATTATTCACATGAGTGTGTAACTCAATTCACAAAACAATAAACTCAAATTTAGCTCATATGCCTTCCTGGAATAGGACCATTTTCACACATGATCAAATGTACAGGAACTTTCAATGTTTCCCCTAAGGTTGTTGCCTTTTATCTAAATTTGACACCACAGGAAAACATAGTAACAAAACGGGTTTAAAAAAAACAAAAAACTTTCACATCCCTTTGTTGTTTTTCTTTGCCATGCTTTGCCTGTTTTGTTTGTGAATCAGGTCAATTTCCTGGTGAAAAGGCACAGAAGTGTCTGCTCCTTGTGTTTTTATTTATGATTCACCCTACAGATGTAATGTGTGGGTGTTCCCAGGCTTAATTTGCACTTTTAACCTAAAATGTTATTCCTTTGGGAAATGAGGGCTATTGAATCAGGGGTGACAAATGCAAAGCTGTATACTTTCTAAAACAGTATAGGGCCTCATTCACAAAGATTTGGACTGTATTGTCCTGCATTTGCAGCTGATCTGTAGGCGTGATTCACAAAGCTAAAAAAAAGGAGCACCTGTTTATTTGCTGCAGGCAGTCCTGAAAAGCTCTTGAAGAAAGATTTCTGAATTGTATTTGCACATGAGCTTCTTAAAGATGCTCCAGACATCTCCAGATTCGCTTTAGTCTTAGGGATTGTGAATTAGGTGTAGGAAAGCAGGAGCAACTCTGAGATGCTCACAGGCATCGTCCGGTTTTCTCCAATGCGCATTTCTGTGAAGCAGCTCTTAAAGTGCCCAAGCCGAAGGTGCAGGGTGGCTGAAGGAGTGTTGGCCCCAGCCTTGGGTGCCTGGCTACCATGTGTGTCGACCATCCCCAAAGCCAAGCAGCAGTCCCGGGGAGATCTGGCAGGGTCCCTTGTACCTCCCTGGAGGGTAAAAGCTGTAAAGGGGCACAACTAGAGGTCCATGGTGGGAGGGGGTGCTGATCCTGTCCTTGGTCACCTGTCTCCCATGTGGTTCGGTCTGCCCCCTGCCCAGCGGGGTCTGGCAGTCCTGTGCCAGGGTGCCAAAGCCCCTTCCCACCTAGGCCCATTGGAATGCAATACACTACCAGATGGCCGTTCTCCGAACCCAGCCATCTTGCAGTTGGCCACAGAAATGAATGTAAGGACCAGCAGGTAACGCCAGCGTGACGTATATCGTACTAGCAATTCTATTTCCACTGCTTCTTAAATGTCTTTTTCTGAACCATCCTTAGTTAGGGGGGTGTCTGAGGATCTTCTGAAGTTGGCAAAATGTGTCTCTTGGGCAGCGTTTTCTGTAGATTCATTGAAACTTGCTGGTGATGCAAGGTGCCCGATAGTTGATGCTACTGTAACGGCTCTCCTGGGCACGATCGCTGGGGTGGCAGAATCCACTGCTGAGCTTTTGCCAGCAGGGTCATCTCTGCCACTACAGGTTGTTGGTCCTAAAAGGAAAATAATTGAGCCAAAAATGGAAAAAAGTTAAGCATCTTGCCTGGGCAGAATAAATAAGGCGCTCTGAAGATTTTACGTTCTCTTAAGGCACAGATTGAAGTATTCCCGGAGGATGATGTTTCCCCGAGTTTGTCTTATGCAGTCTCAAACATTGCTAATTCCTCACGGAACTTAAAAACAGTGACTTTACCTAAAATGGTATTGTGTGCAAGTTTACCTAATACGTGTAAGTTCCCATATTTTAAAGCCCAAAATTAAGTCTAATGGACACATTACAGCTTATTTTAACCCTAAAGATAAAACCATCTTGCAAAACCTATTAAACCTTTTGACATATTACACCTATTCAGTGGAATCTGAAGTCTGTGATATTGGCAAGACCCCGGGTATTCTGCATGCATCTGCTGTCTCTAATTTGAGCTCTGCTGGATGCTCGGAGAGGGCTATCTGTTACACCTCTACATTGGGAATGGTTCAATCTATGGTGGTGCTAAAGCCAACAGCTCCTAATCTTGTGCCATCTCTTCTTATCCCTCAGGCACATTTAGAAGCTTCTCCTAATTCTACTACGATGGAAGAAAGCAGGCTGAGAGCCATGAGGTGGGCTTGTCCATCTAGCTTGTCAAGTCAAAATCTTCACGTGCCTAAAAGTCCAATTAGGGTGCCAGACCTTAAGCTTCAATTGAAAGGAAAAGCAGAACATGGAAATATACTGTTGAACCCGTTTGGGCTCCAGAATCAAATTGGGGAAGACTTGGTCTACATATCACTCAAACGTTTAAGGGTAATGAGTCCTAACAGATGAATCGTCAATATATCCTTGCATTGTTTAGAGAAATTCCATCATTACAATAATTAACATTAAGATATATCGCCAGAATATTTTTTCTTGAGTTCAGATGGGTAGATGTGGTAAAAGTGGACTTCTATTCTCAAGTGATAAAAAAGTTGGCTTTGGCAGAGTTCTGGTGCCTGCGTAACATGGGCTACCTATTGTCAGAAGAAGTTGAACATTTGTTGCCTGATGTACAGATTGAAATACCATGTGGTGGACCTCTGCTTAAGCCACCTGAACCGCTGCTTATTAATTTTAAAGTGGGTACTACTTGTACAACTGCTTCAGGACCATCATATGATTGGGTATGTATCAGATTGCACTCGTGGAATACGCATGGGTTTCACCACCTCTGTATTATTGGTGATATTTGGGAAGGGGCTAATTTGATTTGTCTACAAGAAACTCTTATGTTCGACACACCAGTTGTTGATGGGTTTTCTGTTCTACATGAGCCTGCAGAAAAAGGGCAAAGAGGAAGACCTTTTGGTGATTTCTCAGTGCCTGCTGTGTGTCCTCGGGTTCAAGGGTTTGTGAAGGATTCCAATCGGGCGATACACACCGGACCAGGACCCTTGGTCTTAGCCTAGGATGTAGCGCTCAATGAGAATACTTTTTTCTTTATTTTTTACGAATTTGAATTGAGCTGATACCCAACCCAATTCACCCCCTCTTTTACAAATACCCCTGGTCACAATGGACCATGAACCAGGCCGGTGGGTGGTAACACAATATTTATTTATTTTAAATTCAAAGAAAATCACTCACTTTTTATAGTGGGCAGCAATCACCAATGGGGTGATAACTACAATGAAAACTACTGAAATACACTTGGGTAACCTTCTACAAGAACATATATAAATCACAAATGAATAGGAACACCTTTTCTATTTTGGTAGATAGCACCCAAGTTATGATTTGCCACTGTAATGTTCACTCATACCCCATTTAATCAAATTCTGAGTGGATAGAAAAAGCAGCACAGAGTCAGTGATATGAGGCAGCAAACAGAATTTAAATCCAACCTTTCAAAACACTAAATACATAAAATGACACTCGGACTTTGACAAATAATGAATGATATATGTGGTTAAATAATGAGGTACATACATTTTATCACAGTATCAGGGATGTAAGATCACTAGCAACTATAAAGCAATGTATCACAAAAGGCATACAGTTCAAAAGCAACTTGCAATTGAGAAAACAGTGCAATCAAATTGCATGTGGAAAAGTTGCAATTCACCCTTTTTTCAGCTTTAAATGTCAAAACTATTTTTTTTTAATGGCTGAAATAAACAGAATCGGAATGTGTTTTTAGGCTGGGGGAGAGATGCATATCACAGGGATCATTTAGAAGTGAAAGAGTGACTCTTGCTTAATAATTGGATGACATTTTCAAGGTGAAAGAAATTCGGTTTTGGTGAAATAAAGCAGTTAAAAACAGAAAATCGGTTTGGAAAGAAAGGGCAAGTTTTACTTAAACTAGAATATAGAGATGATAGCACTGCCCCATGAAAACAGGTTAAGCGGCTGCAGTAACCCCTTTCATGCCGTGTATCTCTTTATGCGGAAATTAATTAAATTATACAAAATATTGCTTATTTATTTATTTACATATGCCGGCCAACGAAGTAAGGCCAAGAGACGAAGGCCATATCCTGACTGAGCTGACTGAGCGTGCCGCGCTGCAAGCTGCTCCAGGACCCTGTGCTCCTCAACTGGCTCATCCTCAGTGCCCTCGCCTCGCCAAGTCCGACCTCCTTACTACTTCTGGTGAGACTCTGCCCATTTCACCCTACCGGCTGCTACTGACAATTGTACTGTGTTCACCCCTGCATGTCTGCACCAACAGCATGATTCCCATGACATAAAGTGTATTTGTCTAGCATATCCAATATATATGCTTTGTTGCTGCTTAATCACCACAGTCCTCGAAAACCCCCTCACTGCACTTGCCATTGCTGTAAAAGCAAAATAACGTCCGCCCCAGGTGTAACACTCTCTGTGCCTGATGAGGCTGTGAACCTCTAAAGTCACTGCAGCACTACTGCCCAATTTCCTTCTACTGTCATTACACCACATATGTATATTTGGTACTTCGCATGGTACTAGTAACACCTTATTGCGTGCATTATGCACAAGTATCTGCGTCTAACCTACTGCTAGTGATATTCTACTGTTAGCATCATGCACATTTATTCATGTTCTGCTAGTTGTCATATCAGTTACTTGCACCGCTTCACTCCTGAGCTCCGCTTACAGTGAATCAACGGATGTGTGTCCTCATTTGAACTTCCTACTGCTCTACTACTTCCGTATTACCCATTTTCTGTTCTACCCACTCTGTGCCCGCCCCTTTCCACTTTCGTCTGCTCCAAGCACTACTCACTACTAGTGCCTTTCCATATATATTGAGTCGACTTCTTGAACCTATTGATTGCTCTACCCTTGCAAATGCATCTCCCATTGACACACTATCCAGCTCTCCCCTACCCACATCTAACACCAAACACTATTACTTCTTCTGCTCATCGCACCACTCTAACTCTCATCCTAACCACACTTTGGCTCACCTACACTGTTCCCCCCCACTCACTCACACACCACTCCTCTAAATTCTCAGCCATATCAATGGACATCCTCCATGCCAGCATCGCTCCGCAACCACTGCTCAGCCAAACCCGCTGATCACCTCTCCCTCACCACCAGACTCTCTAGGCTTAGGGCCCACTCTGCGCCAAGCAAGCACACACACATCCCACTCAACACACTCCTCAGAAAATCCAGACTCAGCTCTCACACCCCCATCACACCAGCCCTCACCTATCCCAAGCACTCCTGCCCATCAGCCCATTCACCTCCTCTCTCAGCCCAGCACCCCTTGCCCTCCACTACTGTCCTTAAGCCCTTTCCGGAAACCAATTCACACACCTTCACTACCAGCAATCTTAAACGCACCACCACCCTTAAATGTGCCCTCATTAATGCTCGCTCCCTCCCAGCGCATGCCCTAGAAATTAATGACATGATCAGCTCCCATGACCTCGATCGGCTAGCAGTCACGAAAACTTGGCTACATGAAGCCTCGGGCCCAGCTATCTCTCTCACATTACCAGTAGGCTACACCATTGTGAGACAGGACCGTACGACTTCCAAAGATGGAGGTGTAGCCATCATCGCTAAAGAAACCCTCTCCATCAGACTATGCAATCAACATTGCAAAAATAACGCAGATCTCATTTATGCCAAGCTCCCGCTCTCCCCTAACTGCACCATAAACATCATTGTCACATACCGTCCACCTGGCGCAACCCCTGATTTCCAAAAGAACTTACTACAAATTCTTGGTAACAACCTAAAAAGCTCCACCAAAACCCTTCTACTAGGAGATCTCAACCTAGGCCTTCACAACCCTAAGGACAAATCAGCTGTCTCGCTAAAGATCTCACTGATCTAGGATTCCCCCACAGAATCTCTAAACCGACACACTGCAAAGGTCACTCCATTGATTGGGTCACTGACCACAATTGCTCAATTACCATAACCGATAATTCAGCCCTCCCATGGATGGGCCCCCATTGCTTACAATTTATTATCCCAACTAAGCCTTCCACAAAGCACTCTCATACGCCCCTCCTGCCAAAGGCAGAAGTTCTAAGAAACTCAACAAGGATAACCTCCTCCCCTTTCTAGACATTCCCGAATTCAAGCCTCCCTTCACCAACAACCCCACTGTAATCACCAACATCTACTCCCACACCCTCACCAATGCTATTGACACCATAGCTCCCTCAGAGGACAAGAAAGAAAAGAAGTCTATGCACACTAATTCCTGGTTTAGAGATGAGTTAGCCCTCTTATGCAACCACAAACGCCTAGCCCTAGCTAAATGGCAATATTCCCCCTCTCCTCTCACCCTAGCGCCTCTACGTACAAAAAAGCTATCTACAATGCCAAATCTGAATCCTTCAATCTCAGAATAACAAATGACAACTCCAAAACAAAGGAAATGTTCAAAATATTCAAAGATCTCATCTCCCCTCCCATCAAGACAGATGAAATATTGATAGATGGAGCCTGGTGCTCCAACATTCAAACAGCCCTGCTCAATAAAATCAAGCTCCTTCAAGGGAAAATCCACTCTCAATGCAAATCCTTACCCAACCAGGGAATCTCAACCCCGCTCACCCCCCTCCCTCCTCACCCTGACACTCCACGCTTCTCCTTCAGAGACGTTACAGAAAAGGAAGTCCTTGATCTCCTCCAACACACCAAACCCTCCACTTGCAAAGGAGACATTTGACCCCCCACCATCATCAAAGAGAGCACAGACACTCTTACCCCCATCATTACAGCATTCATCAACGCCTCCTTCGCATCTGGAACTGTACCACAAAGCCTCAAAGAAACGTGGGTCCGCCCCCTCTTAAAGAAACCCTCCCTGGATCCCACCTGCCCCAACAACTACCGCCCCATCACCACTGTACCCTTCCTCCTAAACATTCTTGACAAAGCCGCCCATTCCCAAATCCAACATTATCTAGAAACCAATGACATCTTGGGCAACAGACATTCAGGCTTCCGGAAAGGTCACTGGACAGAAACAGTCCTACTAGATCTTAAAACTCAAATCACCAACATCATGGACAAGGGCAAACATGCTCTCCTACTCCTCTTAGATATCTCTGCAGCATTTGATCTCGTTGATCATAACATCCTGACCTCCCACCTCTCCAACGCTGCCCACTTCTCCAAAGAAGTAACATCATGGATAATCTCCTTCCTCGACAGCAGAGCCATGAAAGTCTACTCCGACCAGGCCAACGCACCCCCCAACAACATACAATGTGGAGTACCTCAAGGATATTGCACTGCCCCCACCCTTTACAATCTTTTCACTAAGCCCCTGTTTGACCTACTGGACTCGCTCAGCATAGCATACACTAAGTAAGCCGATGACACTCAGGTACTGCTCCCCCTCTTTGGTGAATATGACCAAGACACAGCAGGCCTCCTCCAAATTTACACCACCAAACAAACCTGGATGGAAATAAATGGCCTCTGCCTCAATGGGGACAATACTGATATTTTACTCCTGGGCCCAAACAAATCATGCCCAAACTAAACAGAAAATATGGCCACTTCACTGTTGACAACACTAGCATTCCTGTTTCCTCAACCGTAAAAACCCTTGGCGTCTATCCGGACTCAACACTCTCTATGACTCGCCAGGTCAGCGCCATTGCCTCTGCCTTGGCCCACACAACCAAACTCAATAATGCCATCAAACCTTTCCTCTCCCTTCAAAACTGCCTCTCCATCTCCTGTGCTACCATCAGAGCTAAGTTGGATTACTGCAACGCCATCCTAGCAGGCACTTAAGCCAAAAACCTCAACCGACTCCAAATAGTGCAGAAAAGTGCACTACGTGCAGCACTCAGCATACCCAAAAGATCACATATAACCCCAGTCAGGCGAGCTGCTCATTGGCTACCCATTAAAGAACGGGTCAATTTCATTCATTCATTCTATCTATCACGCACAAATGCCTGAGTCATACAGTGCCATCCTATCTAGCGGAAACTATCAACAGAGTCAGCTCTACCGCCCCAAAAGAAGCCATCATGCCAACCAACTGCTAATCCCATGCATCAAAAGAGCTAACGCCGGAGGTCTAGGCTTCCCATACATTGCTCCGAAACTATGGAATGCCCTCCTCAACAAACTCAGAGCAGAACCATCCCTCCTCATTTTTCACAAAGCTCTTAAGACCTCTTTCATTCCCCTAGCACGAACACGGCCTGTCCCTCTGCTCCAATTACTTCTAAGTCATGAAAGTCCCCAACAACTACCACACCCAATGCAAATTAAGTATGTATATATTTCAAATGTAATTAATTACCCACTTTAACCTTGCATTTACCTAATGTACCTTGCTTCCTGTAACAACTAAACTAAAGCAGCTTCCCTGTAACCATTATTTCAGTCTCTGCATGTAATCAATTCTCCAGCTTTTGCCTGTAACCAATATGCTTACCGCTGTCAGTGTAACCAGCACGTCTTTGTAACAGCGCCACGATGTCTAAGGACTGCTGTGCACTCTATAAATGCTAATACATAAATAAATAAATAAATAAATAAATGGGGTAGGCTATGTGTTGTTATGGGATGGGGAAATACAATCCGCACTTGAGTTTGAATTCGGGACAGCCAACCCGGTTCTGGATTCAAAGGGCACGGGTTACAGCACGGCGGGCGCCCCTTACATCAAACAGCTGGGCAAGTCTGGACACTGGATGGCAAGGGTGCATCGGGCATGCAGGTAGAGGGCAAAACTTAGGGCTTGCTGGGATAGGGTCAGCTGTGCTTTGACCTAGCAGTAGAGTGGAATATTGCAAAGGTGGATCTGGAATGTCTGGATACGCAGGCGCTGGAAATTCAGGAGAGAGTGTGTCCTGTCCCTGTGAGCTCCCACCCATTATGTAAAAGCGGGTGATATTACTGGGTTTATTGTTGGGCAGAACTAAGGTAGACCTACCCCCAAGAACTGGATAGGTCCTCCTCCTCCAGGAGGGGACTCAGTTTAGGGGTTTTTGTTTTATGAGGTTCAAAGTCATCCCACAGTCCTTTTTGCCAAAAATCCATCTTAACATAAATCACACTTGTATGCAGTTGCAGCATTTTTGCAAATTACATAAACAGATTACATATTTCACGCAGAGCATGGCAGTCCAACTCTCCAGTTTGTAGGACTTTGTTTCATCCGTCTAATAGTTTTTCATCATTTTCAATGAAATTATTTTACCTGAAATTCTATGACTTTATACATGAATAAAGATTATCATAAGGCATGTGAATACTAAATTTCAAAGTTGCATCATGTACACTTTCCTCAGAATATCCAATTCTCTGCCATTTCTGTCCCCGATATGCCTGTGAAGACTACCACTTCTTAAATTAAAGCCACCAAAATTAAATCTAGATTTTGAAACTTTCGCATTACTGCGTTGTCCAATTTCGGAGATAAAGAGTCTTGAAATGTATTAATAAAATAGCCTTTTTAGCCAAATGGCCAGCATTGTCATGCAAATAAGGGCATATTTTACAAGGCTGCTCTGGAGTTGGCTTTGATGCTCGGCAGTAGAAGTTGAGGCGAGGTGATTTTCCAAAAGTCGCACGTAAGTGTCACAGAATCTGTTATCTCAACCTGGAGCACAGACTGACGAGCATGTGATATGCTGCCTTCAGGTCCATTCAAAGTTTCAAGGGGCATAATTAACACATAGGTGTCCCAGAAATCCCTTGTGGCTTCTCTTGGGGGTAGGGCACTCCTGTTGTCAGCACCCAAATGTCCCTTGAGCAATTGCAGAAAACCTGTTTGGGCTAATTTCCCAGTACAGCCAAAATATTTATTTATTTCTTTTATGTTATTTTATTTTGAATCGGAAGCAAGCCTGTTGAATGAAACATCCCACATATGTTTCCCAGCAAAACGCACTTTACATTGCTGGGCCAAAACAGGGGCTTATTCAACATTACACTTTTAAAACAGGTATTTTTCCTTATTTGCAAAAGCACATTTTAACATGTGGTGAAGTCTGCTGGGATGTCCCTTTCAAAAGGTTTTCTCTTCCATCTGACTTCCCAACATTGTTTTACAGCCCTTGGTCCGTTTCTCTTATACAGCAATCTGTTCAGGACACAGGTCCACTAAAATTGGCATATGCCCTTAGAACTATGGTTTCTTTTGAAGCATTGATTTTTGACATTTTGGAGCCGAAAAGTGAAACGTTTTTCCGTGCGGCTGAAGGTAAAGTTTCTGTTCATTTCCCAGATCTGGTCTGACACAGCCTGTCATTCAGGGATAATGCTCTATTCTGCTGGAGCACAATCTAAATGTGGATTGGCATGGCAGGGCCTCACTGATAAAAGCAGTGTGATGTTGAACAGAGGAAAAGAGCGTCAGGGCAGCATACTTTTCAATGTAAAATATTCCCTTTTCAGTGGGAACTTTCTCACAAGCAGCAGAGCAGTGCGGCTTTTCACTCTGCTTCTTTACTACACACAAGAACACACCCTGGCAGCCTTTCTCAGTGTGCCCCCTGTTCCAACTTGCCCAATGGTGCTTGGCAAAACAGCACAGCCATCATTTTGTAGCTGCAGAACACAGTTTTGATGCAGGTCAATGGTGCTCCAAGGAGTCAGCACAGCTATTTTGCTGTTAACTGCTGAAGTGCAGCTTGGTTATGGATGGGAATTCTGCTGAGCGGGTCAATGTATCCCACAGGTTGGAAATCTCTCTTTGGGGCGCAGGTATATCTTGGGCATAAAGATTACTTTGTGGGATTGTGTTGATTTTGCACGGAATTGTTTGATTGTGCTAAATCTGTATTACAACCCTGCCTCAACATGCCTGGTAGACTTTTTGTCTGTAATTATTAAGTGCGTCAAACCATAATGTGCCTCTATTAAAGTTGTTATTCTGGGCGATTTTAACTCAGTATGTTTTGATGTTTCCTCGTACAATCAAAGATTTTCTAGGCAACATTCACAGAATGCTAAAGATAGGGGGATATTGGTTAGCTCTTTCTTTGAAACATGAGAATTTAAACCTCTCAATGGTAGCATCTGTGGGGATACCACTCCCAAATACACCTGGTCTAGTGGGACTAATAGCTCAATGCTGGACTACGTGTTGACCTCAAATGACATGTTTAATGACTTTTATCCGTTGGTGGTGACAAACAGCCCCGGGAGTGATCACTCGCAGCTGTTGGTGGTTTTGGCAGGGATCAACATGTTTGGGCCTATGGTACATTCTTTAGCATCTGTGGAAGTTAGACTTAGAGGCAATGCCTTATTGTTGTGGCCCAAATTTGTGCATCACTTTAATTATAAAGTTTAACACATTCTGTTAGAGGGAGCATTTCTTTAAATGCCCCCTGATGTTTTTGGACCACATGTCAAGAATATATTACATCGGTTGACACCCGTAAAAATGGTGGCTCAAAATTCTAATTGTTAGACATAACTCAATATATTTATTAATTGTTATTATTTATCTGTTTCTCCTCTGCTCCGCACTTTCCACCCGCCCTCCATGCACTTTTCTGCTTCCCCTCTCCCATGCACTTGAGCGTTCCCAATGTCACTGAGACTAGTAAGATTGTTGTTTTTGTTCCCCCCTGTTCCCTTCTCCTTGCATTGTCACGCTCTGAAATATTTGTGGACGCGTGCAATATAAATAAAATATCAATATCAATATCAATATCAATATAGCTGTGAGTTTGAAAAAAGAGAACTAAGAAGGGATATTGGAAAAGCACAAACAGCCGGGACCTGCAGCACTTGTAACAATAAGGAAAGGAACACAGACCTACAAAAACTGGCTTAAAAGTCATAGGCATCTACTGTTTCAAAAGCACAATTAATGCATGTTGTCTGCTTTAAGATCAAGAGATCTGTTGAATTTTGGGAGGTTAATTAGAGGACCTTTTGTTCAAACGTCTTTGCAAGTACAGCCAATATATGGGGCCCAACGGGAAGACTACTTTAGGAAATTGTAAGCCCCATCATACCCAGCAATGGCTGTCCCCTTGGTCAGCAGGGCAGTTCCTTTGCCTCTGCTTTAATGGGAGGCTTTGGCTTTGGATATAGATATTGAGAGGATTGTGCATGCTATCAAGAGAGAAAACTATTCTAATGCCCCAGGCCCCGATGGGCTTCCGAATTGTAGGCGTGGAACTTTAGCTCTGTTCTTTTACCCAAATAAGGCCCACCTGTAAAATCTGTAAGTGTGCCTTTTGTCCATAAAGCAAGTTTAGTGTACAATGGCTGGGAGAGGGCTTAAATGACATCTAACAGTCAAACTATCCCTGGTCTACCTGAACCACACAAAGAACACATATTATATACAGTTTGCAACAGTTAATACACTCCCCCAGATACCGTTACAAAGGCATCCCTCCACATCCCCCCAAATATGATTGGTTACCCAGTAAAGAGAAATCTAAAACCCACACAGTTAATTGGACGCAGACACTATAACACAATCCGCTAAAACCTATAATTACAAGGTTTATATTTTCAACACACCCGTTCCCAAAAACTCACCATATTTGGTGGCAGCTTGTCTCATAGTTACAAAATAACAGAATTCCTATTAATGACGCACACAGACCTACCATAAAAATACCTAAGCACATGAAGATGGGAGAAAGGCACATAGATTCCCTTTGTCCTATTCGTGTTTGCTAACCACATTACCCAAACCTGTCTGGTGTCTGATTTTTATGACTATTGACCCTTCGTATTCACATGAGTTCTGCCCGCTCTCTGACAACACAATCGCTCTCCTGAAATGTATTAATACTGATCTCCATAATTGTCCTGGGTGAAGCCATCTGTTCAAACAACCCCACACAATGAGCTCTCCTGTTTATCAGAGATTATGTCTTCTCTTCTCCCTACAGCACTTGATCCATCTGTAAACTGACTGCAACCACCCTGTTGATCAGCTCACAGAACCTATACTCTGACTGCTGACGGGCCTTTGCCATAATTGCTAAAATACCCCTTGATACATAGGGCAACTGCACCCCATATATTTATCATCTTTTACTAAAGTTGAAAAATATTTCCCACACACGTATACCATTATGTGTGCATTTTATAACTATTCTTATCTCCTCTCATGACCGCCATTCACACAGCTAAACTCCATGTGCACATAATGATTGCCTGCTTCACATGAGTGTGGAGAGCCCCCCGTGTGACAATGTTTCATCATTATGTTTCTGTGTGCATGTAAATCTACAAATGTATCGCCTATACGCAAAATAACATAACATAACCTAATTATAACACCTATCCGATTTACCATAAGTATTGTACTATGTGTAGCAAGTTGTGAAAGTGACAGGAATGACAGTGATCATGTGTCCTCCTCCCAGTCAGTGGAAAGGCACGTGAAGTTCAAACTTTTCTAATTTCCCAACAGAATGTAACCTTAAAATTGGCCCGTCGCTCATGCGTGGAGATGCTGTTGCAACTGTTTTGCAGTATTTTTTCGAGTCAGTAGTCGTAATGATCTTTAAAAAGGTGGATAGAGTGGATCCTGCAAAATGAATGCAAGGACCAGATGGCCGGGCTGCTTGGGAAGTCTGGATGGGTGTCAATTTACATGTTTTCCTCCATTTGGGTCAATAAGGAGGCTAAGTGTTTTTGCCAGGAGCTCACCGTCACACTTGGTACACATATAAGAAGAAAGCTTAGTCACCTTCCCCATAATTACTACAGGGTCCTGTCTCTGCTCCAATTGGTCTCACTACCCCACCCGGGCTCTGTGGCGAAACTACCACACCCCCCAGGCCGGCCAAGGGGTGTGTTCCATGCTTAGCCTGCTGGGCCAATTTTCTGAAAGGACAACATTTTCTCTGAGGCAGCAGGGAGCCAAGGCAACGTTCTCTTTTCTTTGGGTAGGGCAGGGTGCCCTGGAATGGGTTCACCCCATAAGAGGGGGCCACGCCTTGTAGTCCTGCAGCATCCAGTGAGCTCTCTCTGGTCCTTGAACAACTTGGAGACTTTTTGCGGATGTGGGTACTGCCCAGATTGAGATTTACACCATCTTCCCCAGTTTTCAATTCAGACGTTCCATAATCCCATACCTCTCTCTCTTTCTTTCCCTTCAAATCTTACACCAACAAAGTTATCACCGTCCATTACCATCCATCCACCCTTAACCCTGGTGTTCATTCTTCTGAATGGTAATGATTGGTTACACACATCATTACCCTTGTCCATGCAATATTCCCCATAATAACCATATGTTTCATTCTTCCTCTGCTATATAGACAGTTTCCCATTTGTGTATGTTTGATTTTGTTTTATTGTTTGTTGTTTTTTTATTATGTGATCAACATTTTTCTATATTTTCATGACACGCAAACCTCAAGGAAATATAAACTGTTCAGATTTAACTTGCTTACTATTTCGGGTGCTGCAGGGCTTGGTTAAGAATATCTGTGTTAGCCACTTTTAGTTAAAGTCTACTTCACTTGAACTACTAAAACATCTTTATATCCAATGCACTGCAAAGGAAAACTTAAGGAAACAAATATTGAAGAAATGGGAACATACTTTTTCTTTTATTTTTTGCATTGGTGTATGGCATATTACATACCTCTACCAGATAGTACACAAAATATAAGGGTGATTATAGAAAAGATAAAATACAATCAAATTGTACATACCGGACAATAGATATTCGTCACACACTCTTAGCAAATAACTCATTGATAGACATAGTGAATGCAAAAGACATTTTACAATTGTCCCCACAACACATAAAAGCCCACTAGTGCAAAATGCTCCATATTATAAGAGTAATTATAGAAAAGATAAAATACATTCAAATTTTGCATACCGGACGATAGATATTCATCACACACTCTTTAGAAAATAATTCTATGATAAACATAGTGAATGCAAAATATTATTTTAAGATTGTCTCCATGACACATAAAAGCCCACCAGTTCGAAATGCTCCAGATTGGTTTTTTACATATTAGTGAGCCAAGATAGTTAGTTTGTGCAGTGGTACGTCCTGTGCAGCTTAGTCTGAGATGTTTCAGTGTTTCTTTTGCTGTTTTGCACCATCTACAAATTGTAGATCCATCAGCACTTAAATTCCTTGCACTGAGTATTTCATTAGTTGGGTACAAATTCATCTGACACTCATCAGTATTGTGCTATGGTATCCCTCGGGAATCTAGATGGGTATTTCAGAATCATGTTCACGGCTCTAGATTCTTGAGTGACGTTTCCATAGAGCTTATATGGAAGATTGTTTGCTTGAGTTTGAGACCAATCCCAGCTCCAGAGCTTTTTTTTTGTGCATCACGGTTATGTACCAGGGTCTCCAGTTATATGATCGCTTCATCTAAGATTGCGTGGCACTGCAGTGACCATGCATTTTGTACCCAATCTAGATTTCCTTTTTTGTCAGCTTCCAAAATTTGAAATTGGCTTGGTTGGTTAGGCATAATGAGCTTGAGAAGTAGCGACAGTGCTTTCCATACCGTTATTGTATAGATTGATATTAATCCCAGTTTGTGCCATATAGTAATTGGTACACAGCTGTGTACTCATAAAATGTACCTCCAAAATAATCCTTCTAGTAGGGACCACACGTTCCATGAGTAACAAAGGGAAGTCTCTACTCTGTATGTCAAAATTGGCACAACCTTTTCTTTGTAAAATTTGACAACGGGTATAATGAGAATTTCTCATACGTTTTGTGTATTATCACTCCTTGGCTAGCAAAATGTCTTGGTTTTGATCTCAGTTCAGCTATTCGGGACTTGTTGCATACATTCAGATTCATATTGATCCCCAGGTATCTCATGGTACTAACTCGAACAATGGGTTTATTGCTAAGATGCCCACAAAAATTGAATTTTTCCTGAATACCTCTTGTTCTTTGGAACACCAGGACGGCCGATTTTGTGGCATTCAATTTTTTTCCGTTTTTGTCAATGTAAGACTGCAGCAGATTCAAATTTCTTTGAAGGCCGATAGGTGTCAGATATAGGACAATGAGGTCATCAGCATTGTGAGAAACCTGAAGGTGTCTCCCGGACTAGTCCCCGGGGATCTGTCATCCAGGTGGCCAGGACAAGGCGATCGCTATTGGATCCAGTTCCTGGGAGTGTACCAGTGAGGGAGGATCAGCTGGATGGGGGTGCTTGGGGCATGGAAGTGGGACACAGATGGGTGAGACGCTGTATCCCCCTTCTTACAACACCTCAATCCATCTTTCACCGTAGGATACTCAAATACTCTACCCACCCTTTCCAACACAAACACTTTCGAGCACCATAAAAGACGACAAACACCAGAGCTGTTTATCCAACATGTCCCACCATAAGGGTCAGGCAAAGTCAGGCAATTGACCAGAATTACACTCACCTGACGTCCTTTTACCTTCACCACAGGGATAAAAGGTGGAGCACGAGAGCACAATACAAGCAAGGCAGACCGCACGCCAAGAAAGCTAAATCAACACAGATGTTCTAGAGGAGGAGAAAGATGGTGCGAAGTGAGAGAGTGATAAGGAGAGAAACAACCTTGCCTTTTCCAAACCCAGCCCGTGAAACCTCCACGAAAGGAATCGTAAAACCGCGAACAATAGCCAGTGTGTGTTTCAGCAGATGTCAACGGTACAAGGGGCCCTCCTCTGCTGATAACCAACCTGCACAGATACGCTTGCCACTGTGGTACTGACCTTGACTCCAAGAGGTTCATCACAGCTAGTGAGTCGAGGGGAGAGCCAATAACGAACCAAACTGTGTTGACCAAAAGTAGAAAATGGGTAATTGAAGAAAGTACAAAGAACTGTTCATATAAGAGGGGAAAACGAGCTACAGAAGATGCAGGCTCTGCGTGCGTCTCCCTTCAGGAAACTCTGGGCGAATACACTATTGTTGAAACTACTGTTACCAGAAGGCCTTGGGAAGGCGAGAAAAGGGTCAAGGTGGTCAGACAGGGGTCTAGTAAAATCTACTCTACAGTCAAAAGTCTTTGACTGACAGATGATTGTGAAGCTAAGGGAAGTGAATCCTGCGTCATAAGAACTTTTCAAGAAACTGTGTGATTGGCAAAGTTGGAACGAATGAACCCGATGGAGGGATGGCGATAAAGAAGGGACGAAGCAAAAGGTCCCAATGAATAGTGTGTTGACAAGAGTGAACTGAGCAGAGGGATGCCCACAGTGAACTGTTTTAAAAGACATTAACATTCGAGAAGGGTCTGAGCCCGGAAGAGGGCGATCCAAGTGTGAAAAGACATCACCCAACGCACAAGCAGAAAGGAACTTGTGTTTATTATTTTTGGAAGACATAAGGTCCTTGGAGGCAAGAGACTTTTTGTAGAACAGAGACTTATCCACCGAAGCCCCTGATAGCTGAGAGCAGGACTGATAACTTCTGCTGGGAAAACTCAGGCATGTGCTGTGCTCCGGAGTCCCGCCTATTCCCGTGCTCAAAACGAGGGGGAGGGAGACCCCGACCACTGCATCCTGACTTGTGAACACTTCTTTCTTTCTTACCTTATCCCACACTCTTTATTTGTATTTAGCGTAAGGATTGTCAATAGGTTTTTATTAGTATAGACCCTTTTATTTTGACAAGATGCCACTAGGACTGCCTTAGTATTGTTTGATGGTTGTAGCCTGCTCCCATCATAGATTTATGTTTAAATTAGGCATTTTTCCAACGCTCATATACAGTGTAATAAATATTGTTGAACTGTGATCACTTGTGTCTGTATTTACTGTTGCCACCTAGAGTTTCTTACAGCGTAAAGCATCCAGCCCACTAGTTTCCTGTTTGTTTGCTAATTGGCAACCATGTTTTAGGCCGCAAAATGTTGGTATCTTTTTGCTTATTAGACCTTTTCTATTCAGTTGGGCTTGCATGGAAGTGCCAGTGTATAGAGCTTTGATTGGTTCTAAAATCCATTTGCGACAGTCCCAGTCGACCATTTTCATCCAAAGTAGGTTCCTGTCAACACTATCAAAGGCTTGGGCAAGATCGATTGATGCTATTTAATCTTTGTTACTTCCTTCAGGGACATTAGTTTGAGAACATTCAATATAAATAGGTTGAGACCACATCCCACGCCTTTGACAAATCCGGTTTGTCACATATCAAAGTGTCCTGATTCTTTAACCCAGTCTTTTAGTCTCACTAAGATCAAGGACGTGAATAGTTTTCCTAGTACATCAAGGAGGGCAATTGGCCTGTAGATTTTTGGGTCCATTTTGTTGCCCTTTTTGTAGATCGGGATGACGGTGGCTGGTTTCCAGGAGTCTGGGATTTTATTTGGGCTATAATTGCACCAAATAGGGTTATGCAAAATTCACCCACTCTTCCTTTGAGTCTTTCGGTCTTTCACGACGTCTGGGCCTGGGGCTCGTGATTTACTAATTTGTCCAATTAGTGTTATGATTTCCAAAGAAAAACATCCAGATCTCTTCTGGGACTGCATTGTGTTGATACCCCTTCTGGGTCCTGCCAGTATCATTAAGCACAAGCCACAAGGATTTTTAGTCATTGGATGACATAATGTTTAGTATGTGTTCTTATATGATATGATATGGCATTTATAACGTGCCTATACACATGTGTTTAAAGGCGCGACAAGGCAAGGGAGGGGAACAGAGGGAGGACAAAAACCAACGTTCTTACTAGGCCTAGTGACAATGAGATTGTGCACGTATAGGGGAGAAGGGGAGGGGAGAAGTGCCGGGGTGTGTGGGAGGAGGACAAGTGCAGGACAAGAATCAACACCAATAGTGCACCCAGCAGGTGGCAAGTGCAAGTGTTAGAGGTGTAGACAATAGGTGGTCTATAAGTGCTTAAAATGGGACTGCAGGGTTACAGATACAGACCAAAAGTGCAGGGGGATGCCAGGAGGCAGTGCAGGGGTGAAGCTGTATGGGCAGGGACCTGGGCCCGAATTCAGATGGTAGCCAGGTGACCAATGCAGTATCAGACAGAACATCAGCAGGGTAGAGGAAGAGAGAAGGCAGAATCAACAAGGAAGGTCTTGAGGTACCTCTGGAACCGGAGATGGTTCTGCTCAAGTTTCAGAGAGGCAGGGTGGATGTTCCAGAGGGACGCACTAGCTGAAGAAATAAATATGCCCCCAACTCGTTGCTTGGAGAAGCAACTGACCCTTAAGGAGTTGGAGCAAAGTGCTTGAGTAGGAAGATATTCCTGTAGGGAGAGTTGGAGGTATTGTGAACCCAGGCCCAGAAGGCCTTGTGGACAATGCAGAGGGTCTTGAACTTGATCCTTGCTGCCACTGGGAGCCAATGGAGAGATTTCAGAGCTGGAGAGATACGATCCCTGGGCTTGAGGCCAAGGACACGTCTTGCAGTCATATTCTGGATGAATTGTAGTGCATAGAGAGTAGATGTAGGTAGATTTAGAAAGAGGCTGTTTCAGTAGTCCAGCCTTGAGAGAACCAGTGCTCTGGAGACAGTGAGCTTCTGGGGGAAAGTGAGGAAATGAATAATACCTCTGAGGAGGTGCATCTGGTAGATTTGTGTCCACATTTCTTAAGTCGTATAGAAGTTCACGTTTTTTCTGAATGACTTCTTGCCATGATACGTGTTTCAGCTGCCATTGGGTTTTTTCTCTGGTTGGTCTTGTCGAGAAGAATTCTCTAAAAAGAGGTGTATAGTCAGTAACAATGTTTTGAATTCCACATTCCACATCCATTTTTAAGTGTGTTGTTAATAGCCTAGACATCTTTTGATTTTTGGATTTCTTGTCTCCATGTGGGTGCCGCAGCGACATCTCCTGTGGTTTGACCATTTGAAAGAAGAAAGATCCACCATTGAGTTCTGTCATCCACAATGTAGCTCTCGACAATTATTATTTTTTTCTGTTTACTTTTCTCATTCAGCTTTGCAATGTCAATGATTTATGATATAAGGTCTGTGTTCAGATCTCAACATAAATTCAGCATTGGCTCATGATACTGTACTCTGTAGTCATCAATTAGGGTCATTACTTTGTCAATGAAGCATTCATCCTTCCATTCTACTGGATTCCAGTAGAGATTCATGACGATCAAGCATGCTGGCTATGCCTCAGGTAGTTCCTCCAGTCATAACACTACCATTTGCATATGATGGTTTGGGTTCTTTTTAGGAACAACACTTAGCCCTGAGCCAATATTAATTAGGGTGATCAGTCCCACTGACGGTCTCCCCTTTTGGCCTTTCTTTGCTGGATTCAAGATCAGTGTGTACCCATCTATTGTTGGGGGTGTTAGCATCCATGTTTCTTGTAAGCAGACAATATTGTATTGGGTGTTATTCCTGTTATTATCGTAACACAGGTGGGAGAATCCTCTTGTATTCCAACTGCCCATATTAACAATATTTTCAGTGGGGGTATTTGAACATTACTGTTCAATATTTAGGTTCAAGGTCTTGTATGGCCACCCCCAATCAGTTTCTTTGTTATCTTTAGTAAGTCCGACTGATGGAATTTGTATCTTATTCTTTGTCAGCTTGTTGATTGTAATTTTCAGTGGCGTTATGGTAATTTGAGACATTTCTCTAGCATATCTCAGGTATATCTCAGGTAGGATGCTGGTGCTGCTTTATGCACTTGTTTGTCTGGGTGCGCTCCGATGCAGTACAAACAGATCTAGGCTATTTCTCTGAAATTCTTACTTCTTCGAATTTCGGCTCTTTAATGTCAAACCCTAGTGACCAGAGCAATACAGCTGCTTCTACAAGCATAGTTTGAATAATTTTAGATTTTATACGCAGGCATACACAGTCGTATTGGTTTGGTATGGGAAATCTAATCGCTGCGATGTCACTAGATTCGAGGTCATGTAGTACTGGTATATGTTGGAATAGGCGAAAGTCATTTGCCTGATTTAGTGTCAGGCCATCGTCTACATGGAGTATTTGTTCTAGAAAGATTTGGGGTCTTGTGTTGTCTTTTGTTACCATTGAGGTCTTTATTTCTTGAACATTCTTATATTGGTTGTCGATTTTGTCCACTCATTTTGAATCAATGCCTTTTGGCTCAAACAGGCTCCTAAAGCCACTCGCCATTGCAGCTGATGGTGTGTCTAATATAGGTTTTGCAATTGATTTATTCAATTTGTCAATGGCTCTTCTGCCAGTTGTTTCACTGCGATCCGATGGTGCACTTAGCTTGAATGATTTTTCATACCAAGATTCCACATTTGTTGCTCCTGAGGAGGCAGGATCATTTTGTGCTGCAATGGTCTTCAAGTGTCTAATGTCAAGGTGTTCAAACTGGTATCCCTTTCATTAGATATTACTTTTGAGAAACATTTGGGTCAGTAGGTTTGTCTGTTATGTATGATTTTGGGCTAACATGAACAGGTTTGATGATTGCTGACCTCACTGTAGATCGCATGTATTTGCCTTCCACCAGTCCCTCCTCATATACGGAAATGTCCTGCAGGTTCATTTCAGAGTTTGAAGAACATGATACTCTACTTCATTCTGTATAATCCTCATCAATCTCTATGGGCTTGTGTGGAAAACTCACTGTAGTTTTACTTGATTTGAGACTCTCTATATCATCATTGATGATGTTCAAGTTTTCCTTTTCTGAGGCTCACCCACTGTTCTTCAAGTATCTAATGAATTCCCAGGCACTAGATGCTTTTGGTATTTTCTTGTCTGGAATATTTTTTGTTTTCTTCATTTGCTGTTGTTGAACACGTTTATTATTACGTGCTATTTGTTTTCTGTTCTTTCGCGAATAAAACAATTTGTAGTTATTATTATCATTTGTTAGAGTTTCAATCACAGTGAATGAGGCTTCAGTTGATTTCACCGGTGTTGGTAACGAAGGCACTATATTTGAAGTTGGCGTAAGTGTCTGGTCTTCAGTTGGCTGAGTGTGAAGAGCTTGTTCTTCTGGCGTATCATTATCGAGTGTGGGTTCAACTATCATGGTGTTAGTAACACTTTTTGTATAAGCTTGTTGCTGTTGGTTCTTTGTTGTGGAAGATTCTGAAGCCGTCGACAAAGTGATGCCTTTCGTACCCCCAGTAAAAATTCTGGGGTTAAGTGTGGCTGTCAGGGGAAGCAAGGTGTAATTAGGTGTTCTTTTTGCCGATTCTTTGCCTCATTTCTAATTGAACTTTCTTATTGGTCCCCATTTCAATCATATGATCGTTCAGCAATTTATGCAGAAGATTTTCTGATGTAGTTTTGCAATCCATTCTTTGTTGTAGTGTGGTTATGAAAGCGCCCTGAAGCCTATGGGTTAGTTGAACTATAGAAAATACAGATAGATAGAATGGTAAAACGTCCTTTCATCGTGGGATGAAAGGAGGCTGGGGTTTTCTCTGTTGTCATTTCAATGTGAAAACTCATCGAATTTTGTAGGGGGGTTGAAAAATATATAGATGGGGTGCGGGTGTTCAGGAATAGTTCAATAATTAAAGGGGATTGGGGGTGGGGGACACCCCAAAAATAAAAAATAAAATAAAAAAACCAATGAGTTTTCGCGTTGAAATATCCACGGAGAAACACCCATCGTTGTTTCATCCCGTGATGAAATGACATGGAACCAATAGAATGCCTCTATTTGTATCAATTTTATATGCGTCATGGCCGGTAGGATTGCCTGATCTCTACATTTTTTGTGAATGGAGTCATATGATTTTAAAAATGGGGCCAACGAGATTGTTAAGGTGGACATGAGGCTACATAGAGTCTGAGTTTTCTCGGCAAAACCCTTGAGGACTTTTCTGATGGTTCTTTCTTTTTGTTGCTTGTCTCCTTTTTGAGTTAGAGTGTAGGGTTGATGAGGGTAAGAGGGATTCGAAATCTGAGTCGGAAGTTATGTGTCTAGAGGTATCAGGTGAGCTTGTGTTTGGGCATTGTGGGATGCATGGAATATTCATACTCTTAGTAGCAAACGATGAAAATGATTGCTGCTCGGATGGCTTAACTGATCGTCTCGAAACTGGTGCACCTATTTCTTGCTCAGAGGTTATATGTGAGAGATTTATATTTGTTTCGCTGGGGGCGTATGTCCCTGTCCTCAACGTCTTGTTCAATTCCCTCACGTTGAGGTCTATTGCTGTCCTTATGTGTTTGTTGCACTCCTAAGGAGAACGGAGTGCAACACAGCTTTGAGGCTGACTTCCATGACGTAGCTGTTGGCTCAGTCTCAATGTTTAGGATTGCAGGGTTACTTGAGATAATAATTCGAAGAGAAGTATCATTCGATGCTATCTGATGGTTTGACCTTGCAATTGTGCCTGCCAAGGAAGCGCCCCTGATACTGTCACATCGGAGTAAGCGTGCACTGTTCTGTGTGACAGCACCCTTCCTTTCTGCACAGATTTCTGCTCAATCTGCCTTTCTCTTGCTCTCCTTGCAGAGAGGAGACTGGGTAGTCGAGTCTGGAATTTGAGAGGTACGGGGTACTGGGCAGCTGAATTCCAGCCGGTCTGAATTAGGCCATATCCAACAGCCAGGCAAACTTTTGTGGACTAAGTTTCTCTTCTCAAGCCACTCGTCGACAAAGGACACATGACATAAGGTAACAGATACTTCTCGTTCACCAGGCTCGGCCGCTGTGGTGTTCTCCAATCGAGTTTCCCACAAGTTGAAGGTAGGGGGAAATTATATAAGTACTGGCTGTTGGGTAGATGTTGTGTGGGGCATTTCTGGGGGTGCTTGTTTTTTATTGTTTTTTTGATTGCACCGAGTACAGGTTGATGTTGGGTTGCTGCGGTTTTGTGGGGCATGCATGTCCTCCAAGCAGACAGGCTTGGGTATGCTGGGGGAAGAGGGAGAAGTGGTCAGCGAGGGCAGGGGCACACGCGCTGGCCTTCCAGGTGTAAGTTCCATTCCGGAGCTAGGAGCTGAGGTCATTTCTCAATCAGGCATTCAGGCCGCTTTGTTTCCTAGCCTGTTCGCATTCGCTTGTGCTTGCATTTGCGTTCTGCTAATGTTATTTTCACAGTACCCGGAAACTTGGCTTCTAGTATGTTGCATGGTTGGGTTATTTGTTTCCCTGTTAAATCTAGGAGATTTTCTGCTTCTCGCTTCTCGCTTCTGGCCACCACTGACAGCACAGACAGCCACTCTCCGCCACTCTGTGCTGCTCGGCGGTGAGTTTGGGGGTTTTCACAGGTGGGCTCCTCCTCTCAGTAGCAATGGGTAGCAAGGACAGACTATCAGGTCAGACAAAGACAGCCGCTCTCCGCCACTCCGCGCTGCTCCGAGGTGTGTTTGAGGTTTTTCACAGGTGGGCTCCTCCTCTCAGTAGCAATCGGTAGCAATCGGTAGCAATGGGTAGCAAGGACAGACTGCCCGGTCAGACACAGACACAGACAGCCACTCTCTGCCACTCCATAATAATGGTGTTATCTTCTGATGAATTTTCATCTCACATAACTTAGGGAAACAGTTTTGCTAGTTTTTGCATTGCTACTTTATTATGAAAGAATTGTATAACTCTCTGTTCGAGTGTTTCATAATTGTTATTTGTATTTTATCCTATTGTGTAGGAATTATTTATTGCTTTTATTAAATCTTTCTTAAATCTTTAAATCAAATTATTGTAATTTATTTACACTTGTGAATTATTTGATATAAACTGTAATGCAATAAGTAAATAAATAAATACAAGAATGTCTTCAAGAGAGAGTAGGGGTAAAAAGGGAAGATATAAGAGGGAGCATAAAGGGCATGCACAGACCGACCAAGAAGATAGCAGGAATGAAGAACACCCAAAGCACCATAAACAACTCAGAAAGTATTCCAAAACACTCCGAATCTCTTATAAACTCACCAAAATCACTTCAGAAAACCACAAAGGAAGCAGAAAGCAAACTGGCCATTTTAAAGGCTCTCAAACCGATTTTAGAATGGTTCAAGGATTGTGATTTGCTGGTTTAAGTCCTCTCACGACTCTCGGACCTTGCAATTTGAGTTTTTATTTTAATTTTAATTGTATTGCTAATAGTGCCAACCTAGCTCAAAAGCAGTAGAGCTCTCTCTATTCAACAGGTGCCTGCCAGCTTTCGGCTGGGAATTGTATACTGTAGAGCAGTACTGTTGTTGGAGAACCTTGGTACCTGCATCACATTTCATCCCTGAGGAAAACCTACAGGAATCCCAAGTGTGAGTTCAACATGCCCAGAATAGCTTGACTTTTCCGCTGGGCTAATTTGGAATCTTTGTACAATCTTAGAGTCGAGGTGGGGGTGCAAGGGTTCAACATCTATGCCTTTAAATGTCCACTCAATCTTCATCCGCACCTGTCTGTCGCTTCACTAAGCAACGAGTTGGTGGTAGATCTCTTTCTTAGGCTGGGGCCTCCCTCTGGAACAGCCTCCCTGCCCACCTGCCTACCTGAAACTTGAGGAGAACCCTCTCTGGTTCTGAAAGCACCTCAAACCTTCCACTTTGCTTCTGTTTTCTCCCCTCCTCTCCCCTTCTGAACTCCTGGCTGAATCTGAAACTGCACTGGTCACCTGGCCACGCTCTGTTCTCAGGACCAGGTCCCCTCCCCCACCAGTTATACACCTGGACTGCCTCCCTGGCAACCCCCCGCAATTGGGACTGTTTTCTGTATCCCTACCGTCCCCTACCAGCACTTGAAACATGAAGTCTGCACTTACCCTTGCACCTGCCATCAGCTGGCCGCACTTTTACTTTTATTGCTTTTATTTAGTCTATTTATTTGTTATTGTCGATGCCATGTATTGCTCTGCCCCTCCCCCTTCCTCTCTGCACTCTTCCCCTTCCCCCTTCCCCTGCACCTGTGCGATCTCAATGTCACCTGGCCTAGTATGATCTGTTCCCCCACCCTTACCTCGTCGCGCCTTGAAACACTTGTGTATAGGCGCATTATAAATGCCATATCATATCATATCTCCTAGAAAATGTCACCTCCTCAAGCAGGCCGCATCATTCCCCCTCACTAGACATTTTCTCTGATATATTTCATGGCATAATCACTATCCTACTGTACAGTCCCCCCAGTGATACAGGTATATTGACAGCTGTGTCCCGGTCTATGGCTGACCTGTCCAACAATGACTAATGTCATTTGTTGGTTTATTCCTATCATTACGTAAGACACCTGCTCGCAGGATTGCACTATCTAGTACACAGTCCCTTTCGATGCACAAAATGAATGCAATCAATACCTTTTGTTTGATTCACTTTAACGTTGTACAAAGGTCCAACTTGGCTTAGGGATATTCTGTTCCGAGATGGGAGATGTGTACAACCTCAGAAGACTATCAAGTACTTGAGAAGCATAATGGTCCAATAATGCAACAATCTATTTTGCTACAAATCGATTGGATTATTTCATATGTCTGTGTTTCTAAAGCTATCTGCTGCCTGATCATCTCCATTTCTTCCTAAGTCTATAACGGGGTGATCCAATGGGATGCATGGACATGGCGGGCTCTTGATCTTCTACCCACTACATGTCATTTGTTTTCTCTTCCTTCTCACTGTGATCTCTTTATGTTCTACAGATGTCCTCTGTCACTACACTCCTCAACAAACAGTTGATGAGATCCGTTCGAATGACACATTTGCCCATCACGAAATGTACACAATGTATGCATAATTTAACCACAATGATATTTGTACCACAATGACACATACATATTTCTCAGTACACACTATCATCGATTGTATGCATTTTGTCTTCTGTTTTTATGGATGGTCTATTCTCAGTGTTGGAAGTAACATTACAAATAGGTTTCTAGATATGTAAATAAAAGGTTGGTTTCATCCCACACGTAGATAACAATGGTGAATATCAAATGTGTCTATCCAAACTGATGCCGATGAACAGTTTTTTGGTGAGTGTTTAGTTCCTGGGTGATCAGGATCATTGCCACCTGTATATATACCGGTGTTGCTACATACATGAATGAATAATAACTAAAATATACTATTACAATCTTGTTTTTGTTAGTAGCATTTGTATAGCACAACCATAGATGGGCAACGAATGAGCGCTCTAAACAGTGGTAGGAAGGAGCAGTCTATGTTTTTTTTTAATTATATGCTCTATTACATGGGGATTTTTTTTTTTTACTGGAAGGACTTTCCTTTTTCCCTGAATTGTAGGACCCAGGCCTCTAAAGGGGGTGTGAGGGAATATTGTTTCATAGAGCCCGCGTAAAGCAGGAGGAAACCAGTTTCCTGCTTTTCATTTAGCCGCAGTTGCCTGTTTTTAACTCTTGCAATGTTGCAGATTGCAGAATGGCATACCCTTCGGAGAGGGTCAACTTCAGGAGTCGTGAGGTAGGGCTTGAGTTGCCACAGCCCTGAAGGTACCACTTGCTGTTGTAAAGAATGCTCAGCTGGTATTTGCAGACTGTGACGTTCCCTTTATGGTAGGGGGACATAGTGGCATTTTCTGAAGCTAGCATTGCTCATGACATAAAATGCTTCAATATGGACGTCTAATGCTAATGTTTCCTGTGTAAAGTCCCCTAATAAATAGAGTTTCAGTAAATTAATGCATTTGCCTATGAATTTTAGACCTCTAAAATCAAATAGCTGAAATAAATGTTTTAAAAACACAGACAATATGATTATGCCATAAACCTTGGACTTCTCCTCGATGGTTAAAAGGTGATGATGGATTCTGAACAATAGTTAGAAAAGGTTTAAGATATTTCTCATAATAATTGAGAAGCATTGAGAAAATCCCTACAATGGTTAGGAAGCATTGATGAATTCATCAAAATGGCCAAGTACCAAAGCAAATTCCCTCCAAAAATTTAAGACGTGTTGGGGAAGTCCCCACAGAGTTTACGAAGCATTTAGGAATTCACCACCAGGGTTAAGAAGAATGAAGGAATTACCCACAATGGTAAAGTAACAATGAATACCTCCTTACAATGGTTAAAGAATCATTAGCTCAAGCGTTTTCGTCTACTATTTGTTATGTCTTGTGTTTCAATCAGTAGATGAGAAGAAGAACCTCTGTACTGTATCTTGATGGTATTAAAAATTAAGACAAACAGCAAAATAACCACTCAGTAAAAGCTTGCCGATGACTAAGAGTGTGAAACAGCCATGATGTGTAGGGCAGCCGTATGGTGAAGTGGGAGAATTCATGATTTTGCGAGGCATGGCTATTTGTTCGGGGTATGTTCACAGCTCCCCAACTCCCCTCATAACCCAGTACAAGGCATACAAAGGACAAAACCATCTTTTGTCCAAGCAGGTAATATTTAGCAATGTTCATTATGCAAATAACGGGATGCTCTTAAAATAAAGGTGCAATATATCATGAACCATTAAGGCCCTAGAGAAAATGAGGAGTGCCAGGACCAATCAGCATACTGAGAGGAGCTACACAAACATAAGATTGCAATTTGAGGCTGAGCAACACTTTGAAGCCAAACATATCTCCTTACGCTGGAATAGGGATGCCACTAAAATGGTGGACATAAATTGCTTGAACATTAATTTAAATTTGTATTATAAACACAAGGTTATGCATCATATGGAATGACGGCCAATCCGCCATTGCAATGGGCAGTGCTTATTTACAGACTGGTGGAAATGCCCAAGTCTTTGTTACAAAGTTCTTGTGGGAAATACGAGACAGAAGTGGACCATATTCTATGTTGTGTTATGTTTGATGTATGTCTACTTAAGAAAAAGATGGCTGATCTAAGTTAAATACGCGAGAAGAATAGCTCAGTGGCAACACGTTTTCTTCGAAGCAAGGCAACGCAGAGCAACACAGGTTCACATCCTGGGTCCGTGCTTAGAAACCTCTTGGGTATTAAGTGAGTTATAAAAAAAATATATTATTATTATTATTATTATTATTATTATTATTATTATTATTATTATTACGGTCCAGACTGTACTATAAGCATTTTCTGCACTAACACAGTGTTCTTTCTGATCGCTATCATGGCTAAGTAGTTTGTATGTTTTGATAATGTGGATATGTTGTCATGCAATATGCGTTACAACAGAATACAATAACATCGTGCTTTAACGTGTCAGGGCCCAGCAAAGACATTCTGAATTATTACACCACAACCAGAATCCACCACATTGCCACTGCCGGCCAGGGACAGAGATCTACCTGAGGGAACCAGCCAGAAAATTAACCTTTCCCGGCTATGACCCTCTCACTGGAGCACGTTATCAACACAGACAAGCACCTGAAGACCCTGCTCTTCAAAGAACATCCTGCCAATCACTGTTCACTCCATTCAACCCTTTCCCCTCCCACTGGAGACATCCCTTCTGCTCCTCTGCTACCCCGGCACCCTATGTCTAACCCCCTGGGCACGTCGCCTATGTACAGCGCTCCGCCAATCCCCAGCTAGGTCTTCTACTATCATAAAGGTTCATTCCCCACACTTTGCAGACGCTCCAACTAGAATCCCAGCAGTTGCAAAAGCTTTTTATTTTATTTTAAATCATACATAATAGCAAGTATAAATGTAGAAAGTGTCCAGATGAGAGGAGAAGAAGTAAAGAATTCACCCCTTTATAGACACTGAAGACTCTACGTTGAATGACATACAGCATGCGTCAGTCGAGGTTTCAATTTACGTATTGACGCACAGAAAGATACACCGCGTGCCGTGCGTGCAGTGTGGCCCGAAACGCCAATTAAATATACATTGTAAGTTACAGAAAGGCTACCACGTTTTCTCTATTTGTTTTTTATAACAGAATGTTACATTAGAACATGTAAAGACATAAATGAGCTGTTCATCCGTATACATACCTGGCAGGAAGGGCCCACACATTGACAATACTGCACCTGCCTTTTCACATAGAAGTAAACATCCTAGGTGAAGGGTTGGCGCCTTTCATTACTGTGTTTCTTCTCAGGCGGAAGCTTTACAATTTCAATAATCTGCTGGCTATTATCAGGAGAGCACTGTGGAGGCAGAAAGCTCTGCACGCTGCGCATCTGAATATGGCAATTAATACTAATATGTTAACGTGCTAAGTGTGGAGACACACGGGCCATCAGCAGGCTTGTACTAATGCAGGGGAAATATCATTTGTGACTGGTTAGTTTAATAGGAAAATGTACTAAAAATATGTGTGCTTGGCAGACTTTCTCAGCAGGGAAAGCCCCAGGGGGGTGCGTAAAACAGGCAAGGATCGAACAGCACAGAACGCATACAGAACATAAGTCTTTCAGGTGCTTTTTTATTTTACACGTATATCATTTTGCATGTGGATAGAGTGGACAAAATAGAATACCAACAAAGGGCATAAGGGCAAATGCACTCAACTGTGTTTTATTCTTTGTAAATATACTGGAATTTTGAAAGGTTTCTTGGCCTACATAAATATAGCCCATGTTTAAGTTGATACCAGTCAAAAGAAAAAGTATAGGTTAAACAATTCATATGAATTGTTTATTAGTTTGATGGAGTAATTAGAACATTAGTATATGTATTGATTGATGTTAGTTTTGCTACTGCGCCACAAGCTGCTTCCGAGCGCTTTGAAACAAAAGGTTATACAGAAGTTCAGGAGGCAGAAAACACCAAATGCCCATCTTTATTAGAGCCCACACTCGACGGTCTAACAACCAGAAACAAGCAATTAAAAATATATATATATATCTTGTCTGGTAAGTACCTCCTTGTGCATGTTTCGCTTCAAACCAAGGCCTTGTCAGGGCTGCACCAATGCAGTCTGTTTTCCTTTTCAAGTATACAGTACACCTGAACTGTTAAAGTGACTGTGTCAATAATGCAAGTTGCCATTTAAATGTATATACCTGGTAAACACATAATATAAACATAGTTACAGTTAACATCCTGTTCCCATAATAGGTATCCCTATATATATATATATATATATATATATATATATATATTTATTTCCTTCCTTCCTAAGGTACATAAAAACATGAAGAATCCCCCAGGAAGACCAATTGTCTGCTTGATAGGCTCTGCATTGGAAAACATGTCAAAGTACATAGATGAAGCTCTTTTTCCATTCGTGTTAACATTACCATCTTACTTGAGAGACACGACAGATTTCCTATCAAAAATAGAAGACATTCCCTGGGAGAAAGAATATTTACTTGCCAGTATGGATGTGGTTTCACTTTATACATCGATTGACCATGAATATGGGAAACAAGCATGTCAACATTTTTTACAGACTCGATCGCTTAACTATCTGGAACATTCACAAATGGTACTTGCAATGATAGACTTATGTTTGACGAATAACACTTTTCTCTTCAACAATGAATATTTCAAACAACTGCAAGGAACCGCCATGGGCACTACATTTGCGCCGTCCTATGCCAATTTAACCATGGGTGCATGGGAAGAACGAGATGTCTGGACAGATGCTAACCTTGAGTATACAAATAACATCATTCTCTGGTTGAGATATATCGATGATCTCTTTATTATATGGAAAGGAACCGAACAAGGATGGATAGACTTCGTTAACCGACTTAATTCCAACAATAACAATCTCCGATTTACAGAAACACATAGTCGCACTTTGATTACTTTCCTGGACGTCAATGTGAGGATAGTGAACAACAAAATAACCAGCGAGCTACACAGAAAAATCACAGGGACAAATGCCCCCCTCCACGCACACAGTGGACATCCGAAAAATCTGATATGGAGTGTCCCTTACGGAGAATTTATTCGGTTACGAAGAAATAACAGCAGTTTGGAATCCTACGACACAGAGAGCAGAAAAACTGCCCAAGGCTTTGCTAGACAAATGTACCCGAAAAGAGTGGTTGAAAGGGCATACCTCAAAGCAAGAGCAAAGGAACGTCATAATCTCATAGCAGGAATAGGAGACAATGAGAGAAGGATCATGGAGAAGGACAATACTCGATTAATTTTAACATTTGAGTACCTAATATCAGGCGTATTTTAACTAATCACTGGAGAATCCTTATGGCAGATCAAGATCTCAATAGAAACCTTCGAAATCGCCCACAGATAACCTTCAGAAGAAATCGATCAATACGAGATACCTTGGTGAAAAGTTACATGGCCCAAGAAAATGAGATTATTGAGACAAATTGGTTATCTAACAACAAAAAAGAAGGTTTTTTCAAATGCACCCATTGTAATGTTTGCAAATACGCTAAACCCAGGAGCTTTTTCAAACACCCCATTACTGATCAAACTGTCCATATACTGGGGAAAATTACCTGCGAAACAGAATACGTCGTCTATGTGCTGACCTGTGCGTGTAACAAGTGGTACATAGGAAGCACCAAATGTAAATTAAAGACACGGATACAACAGCATGTACGGGCCATCATCAATAATGATGTTAACTATCCAATGGCCAAACATTTCGCAGAATTCCATGATAAAAAGATGGACAGCTTTGGGTTTTTTGGGGTGCATAGAACAGAGACAGGACCCAGAGGAGGAGATAAAGAGAAACTCCTGAGACAGAAAGAGACCTGTTACATATTGGATTTTGAGAGCAAAACCCCCAATGGACACAACATAGACGAGGAACTGTATACCTTCTTAGGCCAGTGATAAATTGCGAGAAAAAGAGGCACTCAAATCTACTCTTTCATAATGTGGGTGTCTATCCCCTTTTGCCCTAATTTTCATATTCTTATATTCCTATATTCTCATATTCCTATATCTTTTTTCTTACATTTTCTCCAGTGTTTGTAAATAGTACAATGAAAAGAAAAAACGTAGGATTCTCATATCTTCTTTGTGGAACCCAGGGCGAGTGGTAAGGAATGGATAAGAATGCTGGTTATCAGCCCCACCCTTTGGAGACTGTTTAATATATTTTTAAAATAATCTTAAAATATATTTTTTAACTACAACTCCACATCGTTTTAATTCGTATAGCATACGATTTTAATTTTAAGGTGATTGTCTTTTATTCTCTTATTTAATTCTGTTTACACATGTGTGGGAGGTAGTTGCGCCCTCCCCCCGTTTTATAAACCAGAGTTTGACATATAACTGTTAATGCAGAGCCTGAACTACTAATTGACAAGTGGTTATGCCGAAATAGAGAATATGGTAGCACCTCGGACAAATTAGGAAGAGTCTTAGCCTGGCATCTTGCATCAGCAAGTATGCTTATACAATGTATTTTACACTGACTGCTGTATTTCAACAAGATCGGTGCAACTCTTAGGGACTACCGTATTTTAAAAAGTTGGGTGCAGACTAATATGTTGTTGGCACTATGCACTTTATAAACGATCCCAGCATTCGACCGAGATATCTCAATGATGAGATTTAATGCTTTATCATCCGGGTTGAGAATGTTTAGATTGCTAACAGATGTTGTTGTATTATTGAATATACTTGCACTTTGCACTTTACAGCGATGTTTGCACTCTCTAAGACTGTTCAGATTGCTAACAGATGTTGTTGTATTACTGAATATACTTGCATTTTGCACTTTACAGCGATGTTTGCACTTTCTAAGATTGATGCACTTTATTGTATATTAAATTTCGCTACTGCACTAAGCACTTTTTATGCAGAGAGGTACTCGAGCCATATGACTGAGGCTAGACAACATATGTATTGGATTTGTAATAGGCCTTTGACACATAATGGGGCTCCACGGGGAAACTCTCACTCTCCGAGGCAGACCGTGGCGGACCAACATTGAGGTTGTAGCATATTTAGTTTCAAACTCAAACTAGACACAGTCAAGGAGAATACCACTCCAATTGGATGGAAGTGGTATGCACAACCATCAGACTAGTGTAGTACTAACCACACTAAGATGGCCGCCATCAGTTAGCTTCGAATGGGCTGAGTTTTGAAGTGGAGTCCCTTTTCTATGTCGGCACAAAAGATTGCCGTCTGCTCTGCCTAATGGTTTAAAACTCTATGGTTGACTAGGAACGAATTGTTGTGATCAAGCGGCGAGGAAAGCCGCGAAACGCGTTAACGTTCCAAATGCGCATATTTTTTGCACTTTGGGAGAGCCTTATTTCTATGGCTTTTTAACTACATTGTGCCACTTTGCAAGGCACCAATAAAGAAATATATTTTATTTTTCAACTTGGATGTCCGGACTTCATTTATTTCCAAAACTATGAAGAGTGCTACTCACCCAGCCTGACGTTTTTTCAGTGCTTTGAAGATATATATATATATATATATATATATATATATATATATATATATATATATATATATTTTTTTTTTTTTTAATTTTATTTTGACATTTATATAGCGCACCAAACCCTGATGTATTTGCCCGCTTTAAGCTTAAGAAGGTGGTTACAACAATTACAAAGTGCAGTAATGTCCAAGTAGAAACATAGGAAAAGCCTGACCTCATGTTGCAAGGTGGCTACATCAAGGCATGGAGTTACAAAATGGTAAAGTCTGGGTACATGAAATGGGAAAGCCTGGCCTTATGTTGGAAGGCGGCTACATCAGATCATGTAAAAGTCCAGATACATGAAATGGGAAAGCATGGCCTCATGTTGGAAGGCGGTTACATCAGATCATGTAAAAGTCCAGATACATGAAATGGGAAAGCATGGCCTTATGTTGCAAGGTGGCTAAATCTCAGCGTGGAAAGTTCAAACTCACGCTGCTATGATCTAAGGCACCGGACACTAAAAAGGGACTACATGCAACCACACACCTAACCCATCCGGGAAAACCGCCATGTTGGAAAACTCAGCATAGTGATTCAGGTGATTATATTCTCTGTAAGAAAACATATCACATGTGCAATGATTTTTCTATATATATCTCCAAATCGCACCACACTACAAGCAACAAAGGTTTAAAAAAAGTTTGAATAAACGCACATTTTAGCACGTTGAAAAGCAGCAATCATATTTGGGTCAATAGAGATCTGTATGTAAATGTTTACAAGCACATGTAGCATTGAACAAGTGCTATTTTAACAAGCACATGCTTACCTTCCTTGGACCAATAATACACACAAATGAACACAATGGCTCAAAACAGTGTCAAACATTCATATGGTGATGTTACATATTCAAACCATTTACAATGAACACCGCCTATACAACATGAGGGGAAAGCCCGAATCTAATGGACACATTTTCAGCACTTTCAGAGTTGTTACATATTGAGATCAAATGTACCCGCAGCTACTTATTACAGATAAGGCAGCCAGATGGATGGCTGTGCAACTATGAACTGTGCAACTATGAACAAGTGTTTCAGTGCACTCAGGACGTCGTACATCCTGGCGCGATTTACTGTGGAGGTGACCCATCCTCCACAGTAATCTGGCCCTACATACTTAAGCAAAATATCTCAAGCAGGGTGGCATTTCTGGCCAGCATTATTGGTCAGCTAATGCCCCGTCGCATATGTTATTAACTGTGGCCCAGTGTATTACCAGAGTGGTAATCCCCCCGCCCTTCCCCAGGTAGACTGCCCTTAGTACCCCTCCACATTGTACTAATACGTTCTAAAGAAAAAAAAACAAACAAAGATGGCTGCCATGGATCGGGGAAAAGGGAACTACACATAGTCCTTTCTCCCTACTTTGCATTTGAGGCTATAACTGTTCTGCCACATGAAGGTGGGGCCATTAACCTAACTCAGGATTGCTTTATGTGCTCTTGAAGTCTTAAAATGGCACCCACAGCACAGCAAGTCAGCAGCCTATTAATATATGTCTGGTAAATAAAATTACCCTTTTCCTTGTTTAGCAACTATTTGATTTATTAATGTATTGTTATTGCAGTTTATCCAATCAGTGATGGCACTTTCTGTGATATTACCAGGCAGAGAGGCAATTTGACATCATTTCTTCTTATGCCGTAGTTTAAAAGTTATCTAATGCAACTTCCTGTGATGTGATCAGGCATGTGATTCCACTTCCACACCCCCATGCATTTTAGTGATTTGACGTCCGTGGCCAATACTGGCTTTCTTTGGGGTTGCACAGTCCATATTGTAATCTATTGGCATAAGTGTGCCTTAAATCCTGAGAGACATTTGCACAAACATTTTGGACACAAGAGCCCTGTGGAAATATTTGTGGAAAATACCATCTGGGCACAGGGTATTTTGAGAAGTTGTGACAATGTCACTGTGGATCAGGCATTTGTGGAAATACCTAAACTAGCACATGGAGCTTTTTAGTGACGGCCTCTCAGCCATTTAGAATGCGATTGACTGTGTTCAAAAGCAAACAGGAAAATAACAATGCCAGGGACATTGACTCTTCCCCAACGTATGGCCCTCGGCCTCACTACAATCCATAACTTTGTGGCCGGTCATTATCCAGCAGTAATGACGTCTCTTGGTCTATACGTCTATAGAAATGTGCTTCAAACGTTTTGACTTAGAGCAGACATAGCAACACTTTCAGTTTAGTCTATATGAAATCTTTAGAGAATAAAGGATTTCCACTAGTCATTTGTGTTTATCATCATCACCATCATCATTTCAGCTTTATTTGGATACATTTACCATAAAAGCCAGCATAACCTAAAAACATAGTAACATCTCAAAACAACAACATAAAAACACAACAAGGAGTAATAAAATAAAAACCAGTTACGTGGATTTACAGAAATAAAAACAAAATAATAAAACCATTTCCCATTCCCGGCGAGGGAATTATTAAACAACAACAAACCGCAGATAGAGCCAATGTGCTTAAGGTGCATAATAATTTAACTCAAGGAAACAACTGCTCCCCACCTAGAGAACATTTGTACAGCCCTATTAAAACCAGAGGGAGAATCAGGGGAATTATTATCCATTCTTTGATAGGAATCCACATATCAGTTAGTCAGACCCATTCGCTGACCAATCAAAATTCTAAGACACATACAAATATGATTTCCTATAACTAAGCGCAACTTAATAAAAATTCAAAATTTAGATTCTTACAGATACATGATACAAAGGGCAAGGCATTGCTTACATTATGCAACCAGTTCACACATTTTCTTTCTCCTTTGCCAGACCATAATCAAGAACCACCCTGTGGTAAATGTGGAAAGGCGGCCTTTTGTTGCCAGGCAAAGCATTATAGCCTCAGCAGTGGTAGTGACCTGGTTCTGCATAAAAAGAGGTTTTAATGATCTTTCCCTATGGTCAGCATGCATAGGGCAGGGGAGTAAGCTATGAGCTATGTCTTATCCAAATCCTGAGCATAATGGGCAGTGAGGGCTAAATTTGGTGTTCCACCTGGACTTCACAAATATCAAAGGTAGGATAGCTAGGAGTACCTTAACAAAAAGGGATCTCATCACCTTGGGATACTTGAGTCCAGGTAATCTTCATAGCCTTGGTTCTGCTTTAAAGCCTAGTAGATGCTGAATTGAACTATAGAAAAAGGTCATAATCCCACAGATATTGAGTGGTTAATTCTGAAGAGAATTAAGGGTAATTCCATAGAACGCATCAACAAGTTATTGTTACATTTAGAACTAAAATGTATCTATTTGACTAAGAGTCATATTAGTGGCCTCAATGAGAGCATTGAATGGCACAATGTGACCTAATGGACAACTTCTGTGGACCATTATCATTTTGATTCCCGAACAGTGGTGGTGGAGCCATATGATTGAAGATGCAGCATTTAAGAAGTGATGAACACATTATTTTAAGATGTCATAAAGTGAGGTTCTGTATTTTGAGGATTTATGATGCCAAAGTGAATATAAGAATCAATATGTGATCTGCCTTTTGACATTTTTAGGTATGTACGCACAGCATGACAAGTAAGACATTTATAATTAGACATGTATAAGTAGATGTTAAGAACATGCTATGGTACTTTAGCAAGATAATGAGTAAATTGAGATGTGTCCTTTGGAATTTTGAGACATAGTGGGACGGTAGAATAATCATGATTCCCAGAGCTATTAATCACGTGCCTTGCCCGATGTGCAGGCCATTCCATTATGGAGTGGTCTATAAATACACATGCTATCAGGTCATTTAACCCAGCGGAAATGCTGTTTTCTGATGTAGACATCAGTGTGCTGAAATGGGATTAATACAATGTGGCTAGAGCACATTATAGCCTTTTACAAGAAATAAACAGAAGAATAATGGCTATATTAACAAGTCACTGTGGTGATATTTTTTGGAGCGGCCACAGGGTGTTGCCAATGGAGCTGTAGCCACACGCGGGGGACTACCTGTATTTTCTGCTTTTGGGGGAGTGGGATGATGTCATCATGTAGCGTGATGACACCATTACAATGCTATGAATTGCTGATGATTGAATGAAAGCTACTGAAGAATGGGGCTCCATACAAGAGGTGAGGATCCTCCAGTGGCAAGGAAGTTTTTACTCAGTATAAATATTTGAATTGGGGACATTTGTAAGGCTTCCTGGGTTCCCGTTTAGGACCACTCTATTGGCATCAGGAACTCACCAAGCCATAGAATCTTAGAAGAAATATACCAAACCATTTTCATAAGGAACAACATAGGGGCACAACGATGAGACCTAGGACAGTTAAAGTAAGTAGCTGTGGGATGTCTTAACCCACTAATCCAAGCCCTGCAACATCACTGTGCATTGCTGGCAGTAGAAACATCATAATGGCCGCCGGAAAGCATGCTGCTCGCCAGAAATCACTGGGAAGTGCGCCATGAAAACCTGAAAGATAGGCCACCATCTACTTTTGCCTATGTCAGTGGTAACACAGGAGACCACTGCCAAACCCATCATTTGGCTGTTCACAGATCAAAATCATTGCAAAAGAAACTGAGCTGGTTTAAAAAATCTGTTTTTATTTGGTGTCAAATTTGCACAAATCATGGCTCACAAACCACCCAAAATCATCCAACCTCCTTGTTGGGTGGTCAACAGCATTCCACTGCAAGAATCTACATACATATAAGGTCCACAGAAGTATGTGTTATCTGAACAAAGTCCACTTTTGAGGATTGCTTGCTGGAAGAAAGCTGCCAAAAATGGGTGTAATACCGTTACTCACCTCTACCAGAAGCCGGCGTTTAAAAACCATTTTGTGTAAAGTTGTACATTGAGCCTAAACTATGCCAAAGAAAGACTTGCTATCAGAAGCCTAAGAGGTGGATACAATTTAAAACTATATCCTGAAAAGGCTTGAAGCAAGAAATTGTTTAATGTATGTGTTAAAAATGTGAGTTATATTATAATATAAGACCATTTTTGGACATTGGGTTTCAGAGTTAAAAGTTTCCCACACTGTGTTCAAACGAATTCCACACCTTCTCCCTGGACAAAGGAGACTTCCCCCTTGGCTAAGAGATTGACAGGCTGGTGTGAAAAGGAACTGGGAGTGGCACCCTGGTCTGTTGCTCTCAGTGCAGACAAAGGAATCCTTGGGCTGAATAGAAAATGCTAATTAGGGTGTGACTGACAACAAACTGTTAGCAGGAAGGAGAGACATGTGACCTCTGAGTCAGCCCAGACCTTGGAGGCGGAGACAAACCATTGTGTGGATTCAGAAAGCACAGTAAATGTATGTTTTAGAAAAATGCTTATAACTAATTGCACCGAACTGACAAAAATGTGAAACTTTGAGATTGTTAAAATGAAAAATGTGCTCACAGTTTAAGACTAAGCTGGACTCTGTGCGATGTTCTGAGACCAAACCCCAGAATTATTCATGTTGTAGGCACTGTGTTTATGCTATGAACATAAAAATATTACAGAAATGTGCCCAGATGGGGTGTGCATGCATGTCTAAAAATTGGTGCAGAACTAATATTGAGAAACCCATCAAAAGCGCGAAACAGTTGTCATTTCTGAACCAAAGCTCTTAGAAAGATGAGAGTTGAACAGAGATGTACCTTAGGTGATCTGTCATGTAATTTATGTCGTATTAACAAGTGGTGTATATTGTAAATATGTGTTTTATGAAAAATAAGATATACTGTACAGAGAAAAGGGGAGGGTCTTTCCCCTAAGCCATAAACATGACACATGATGACACAGGATGACACACTGCTCCTTTCTCCAATCAGGGGACTGGGAATCCTCTGACCTATCAGATCTTTAGAGGGTTGGGCATAGAGAATCAGCCTCCCCACCCACTTTGGAAATACATAAATAGGGACTGCTGAGGACAGATAGGACACAGACTTTTCCACTACTCAACTGATTTCTTGGCAAAGTACCCTGCAAGAAGATCCAGACCAGATCCAGACAATATCCAGACAGAGACTCTAGAACCAAACTCTAGAACCTTGAAGCAGAGAGGCCTAACCCACAAGCTGAACCTTTTTCAGTGGCCATCAGAATCTTTTGCAACCTGATTCTAACCCCTAAAACTTCCAAGGGGCATCTCAAAATCCAACAGCCTGGCTGAGCTGTTTTGCTGTTCTAGCTATGAACCCTGTGCTAGAACCCAGATCCAAACCCAGAGAACAGAGCTGTATCCAGAACCTGTCAGATCCAGACCAGAGGCTGCGCAGACCAGAGTGCCTGAGACCTGTCCGGTGGCGAGAGAGAATCCCAGCCAAGCCCTTGACCAGATCTTTGACAGGGCCCACTCCATTCCAAAGCCATAGGAGTGAGTGTCCAGTCTAGAACTGTACAGAATCAATCTCTTAGTTTAAAGTAATTCTATTCCATCCATCTCTACCTGTCCAGATCTGCATTATAGAACCTTTTTTGTCTATCCTAAATTCTCCTCTCCTCCAAATAATTCTTGATAATTGTAGCAATAATCATCTTGGCGCTAATATATATTTTCTGGAGAAAGGCAATCGTCTCGTACAGACAGAAACCATCCAGAGGCGCCTCTGGATAGGTGGCTGGGCTGTCGTGTAGTTTGCGGCTCCATAGACTCTTTAGTGTTAAGAAATCTTTGTTTCAAATCTTCAATAGCGCATCTTTCATTTTGAAATCTTGACTCTGTTTCTGAAAATTCTACCTTCACAAAAACCTCTGTAACTTTCGAACTGCACGTCCTAGAACCGACATTTTTGAAGCTAAGATCCTAAGCTTTTCAACGAACCTTATTGTTTGCTGTAATAGCGTTTCCCGCACGCGGAAAAGTTGCTGCGAATTGCAATTTAGCTCCATTTCACCACATGTCAAAATAGCTGTTTTTTGTTTGCAACTGCTGAATTTCGTTTTCAATCTGATAATCATTCATGAATCATTGCTAGTGTTGACCTGAACCAATCCAAAGTAACTATCACTTATCCTGAATCTCCTTTAGTGAATTAAAGTCATTTTTAGCATTTTTCCCATTCATTGCAAATCACATTTAAAAGTGATTGACTTGTTTTAAAATCATACTGGTTCTCTCTAAGCTTGCTGGGGGAACTGGGATTGAACTGCATTATTGATTCTATTCCTGAAACCTGTGTGCCCTCATTCTCATTTCCATCTCTTCACATTGCATAGTGGGGGGAGTGAGTAATAACAGGGGAAAAAGTGATCATATTATCTTTTGTGGAAATCATATCAAGTTTATTTCTGTGTTGCAATTTTCCTGTCTTACATTTCCTTATTCTCCTATTCCTACTCCTAACTGATTAAAGAGAGTGTTGATATTGTAATATTACCCATTGCTGATTACCGTTCATATTCATAAGTGTGCCATTCAGATATTATTTTATTAATAAAAGTGTGATATATATATTTTTCAGAGTGACCCTGAGCACTTAAGAACATTTTGCCCATGAGAAAACTAGAAGGAAAGTGCAAGACAGTGTTGTAAGAAGTAAGCCTTTGTTAAATAGGAAAATGAGTAGCCCTTAGATGAATACA
Source organism: Ambystoma mexicanum (assembly GCF_040938575.1). NCBI lineage: Eukaryota > Metazoa > Chordata > Amphibia > Caudata > Ambystomatidae > Ambystoma > Ambystoma mexicanum. The sequence goes on from NC_090934.1 coordinate 145,892,418, forward strand.
ACTTTAGTAAGGCTGTTTTTTGTTTTTTGCAGGGAAGCAAGAGGAGATTAGTCTTTCACCTCCCTACTAAGGGAGGACAGTGAAGTACAACATATCTGGTTGGTTGTTGGTGTTATGAAGGATATTTAGGATAAGCACCAAGGTACACTATAGATAGATTTACTGGGCTACCTCTGGGGATTGAATACTTTAAAGAGGTCTAAAGATAAGACCCAGTGAAGAGAAGTTTTTAATTGAAGATTTGTGTGTCCTTTATTCCAAGTAGAGAGCTTCATCGAAGACCAGGGAGAGAGACTCTGCCACAAGATATACCTAATGATATTCAAATTGCCCCTGATGAATGTCTGGCAAATTTTAGCCAACAGGGCGGAAACTTGGACAAGTTGGGCTACCAATGCAAGCGTATTATTAATGTTTAGTCTAACATAAAATTGAGTAGCATACATGGTGTGTTATATTGAATTGAAGTGACACCAAGAATGTATGTATGTTGTATGTATTTCTACATATGTGAACACATTACTGTATTGTGATGCAAGTTTGATGAATGTGTTTTAATATATTGTGTATGATCATTTAGGTGTATAAACTTTAAGAATTATGTTTTGTATTAAATTTGACTATCTATAAGTGGTGAGATGGGAGTCTGTTATTTGTTTAAGACTCTCTAGAATTCCTTTTCTTTTATGAGCAAAAATCGGACACACAATGGTATACCTTCCTTTGGTCGTGTAGTACATAGTTTTGCCCACTAAGTAGGAAGGCTGTGGTTTTCACAGTCGGTCTACCTTTGTGAGACATATGAATTGAGATGATACATACAGTCTCCTTTCAATTTCTACTAGTCTTTCCACCCCCAAAGGCATGGTGTACACTAACCTTTGAATTTACATTTATGGTTGCTGCGTGAGTCCAGAGATCCAGGAGGCCAAGAACTTGAAATTCCTTCCTTCCTGTGCCATTACATCCATCACTGCCTCCCAGTATTTGGGTGAGATCACACTATTCCACAACCTTAAGCAGTATAAAACGGGATTTACCCTACAGGCATTTTTATTGGACCGCAAATCTAGCTGAAGTAAGATCTGAAAATTTGGAGCGATGGTGGGTTAGCCAAAATGTTTTTCAGAAAGATGTTTACAATTACAGACAAATGGGTAACATTACACCACCCCCATAGATCCATGCCATAACAGCAGCTCACCATGCACATGACTTGTAGGCATCCAAGGCCAAACAAACACCCCCAGCCCCATATTCCTTAGAAAAGTTGGCTATTACGCAACTATATCTAGTCAATGTCAATCCCGCCTTCATAGTCTGCTCTCCCCAGGTACAGTTTTCATTTACTTTTATGCCCAAGTAATCATATCTCTTTACCTGCTCAATTCGTGCTTCGTCCATTGTTAGGTCAAGTCTGCAGTGCTTTTCCCCTGATACCTCTACGGACCATGGCCTTGGTCTTTTCGATATTAATTTTCAGGCCATCTGTTTATCATGGAATAGTTGTGGTTTTAAGCAGTGCTCATGCCAGTTCCGGACGATTTCCTCTCACTTCTAAGGGTTATAATATCAGCTGTTTTTATCGCCCCATGTACTGGTGCTCAATTTATCGTAATCGAAAGGCTGAAAGGCTAAGTTGGCACTGATGGGATTCAAACTTACCCTGTGAAGACTGGCTGTAGGTTAGAAGGAAATCGCTTAATGCAAACATTGGCCACCGAGCTTCCTTTGAGAGTTTTGCATTTTAATACTTTTTGGAAGCCTGTTAAGCAGCAAGATACTCATATGGTTGACACCACTGAATCATACTCTAATACTACTCCACTGGTCTTGTACAGTGTAGCTGTTGCTACCATTAAGGCCAGACTGGTTTCCTGTTATAATCTCTACAACCAATGACGTCACCTTCAAGTCTTATAGTGGTCATCGTGGTCCCCATTCTTTTTAATGCATATATGCATATATGCATCCCTCTGGCAGATGGCCATATTGACTCAGATGACAGTTTTATGTTGGCAATATGCAATTGCAGATACTTTGTTTATATCTGGATTTTATAAAGCAGAAAAAATAATCGGGTATTTAATGGGCAGTTCCGATTATCATCTGTAAGCTTCAGAAAGGTCTGTTCTGTGGTTTTGGAGCAAGGTCGATGATAGACATCATAAAGGTTGCGTGGTGATAGAACAAGGTTTGCTAAAATGATAATTCCAAATTAACTTAACGGTGAAGTGAATGTGCAACACTCCATTTTGAGGCACATTCTCAACAGCCTAAAAGACTTTCAAGCATGGATGCATTTCTGCTACTTAGCTGGCATAGGAGCATACCCTGAGATCCTTGACGCTGGCTATTAAGTCCTGAAAACCTTTGTGGTCAATTGGCCAGAAATTATGTCTGTCACTTTATCAGTCAATTGTGGGTATTCCTTTTGATGAATTGTAGGTCTTTATGCTTCAGAGTGGGCAAATTATCATCATAAACTTGCACACTTCCATACAATATTCCACATTTGTTTAATCAGGAATGCAGCCATATCACATATTGGGCATGGCAATTATCACAGCTTGCTGCTGCAACTTGCAATGCTAGGGTCTACCAAAGTATTACATTGCACAACCATACACTTATTAATATATATGTATGACACATGTGCTACATCGATGACATCCTCCTGAACTGGCATCAATGACAGCTTCTTGATGACATCCTCCTGAACTGGCCCGCTGGAGAACAGAACCTCCAAACGTCTACAGAAGATTTAAATTAATTCTACTCAACAGTCAGCCTCAAACTTTCCTACTCTCCTGAAAAAGTACATTTCCTCAACATCACTATAACAATAAAAGATGGCCACCTACAAACCACAGTATATCGCAAACCAACTGACCGTGCCAGCTACTTGAAGAGTGACAGCTTCACCCGCTTTGCACAAAAAACCTGCTACAATATGCACCCAAGCATTAAGATACAATCGAATATGCTCAGAAACAAGGGACTGGGATAAAAACATACAAAGTTTGAGATCAGAATTCACAAACCGTCCATACAACCAGAGAATTGTGGACAGACAGATCCACAGGGCAGCATGGATCCCCTGGAGAAACCTCTTAGAATACAGAGAGAAAGAGACACAAACCCGGGTGCCACTGGTAGTCGCACACAATCCAGAGAACAACGCCCTCCGAAAGATTGCTAAGGAACTCCAACCCATCATGCAACTAGATGAACGTCTGAGAGAAGTTTTTCTGGTGATGCCCCTCCTCGCTTTCAGACAATCAGCCCATCTGAAGGAAATGATGATCAGAAGCAAACTACAATGAAATAGCACAGATTATGGTACTGTACCTTTCTGAAACAAAAGTTGCCTAACCTTCACACATATCAACATTTCAGACACAATTAAGATACCCCACATGGGGAAGGACTACAACGTTATGGGATGCTTTACATGTGCAACCAGCAATATGGTTTCCTTGATTATATGCATGAAATGTCATGGACGTGGCTACTATTTTGGGGAAACTAGTCAACCTCAACATAAATGCAGGAACCTCCATTGTCAAAGCGTGAAGTGATGTACTAACGAGAGTCCAGTGGGTGAGCATTTTTCAGAAGATAATCATACCCTTGACGATCTCAAGATTGCTGTACTCCGGGGTAATTTCAGGACACACAATGCCAGAAAAACCTATGAATTCAAATGCATGCACATTTTCTTTACAGTGGCAGGGGGCTTGAACAGACATTCAACTGGCACTACAGCTGCCTCACCAGCCTCTCTAAGGCAATTAATTGTTTTACACTCACTCCAGTCCGCCCCATCTGCCAAAGGCTTTCCATGGCCCTTGTCCCCAGTCAAACCCCACGCTTTCCTCTTGATTGGGATGTAACACAATCCTGATATGGTATGTGACACAGAGTTACCACACGGGTGGTGACTCCACGGGTCACAGGCCTAACACATAAACTGGCGGTGTATCCCCTCTTTCAGACCTCTAGAGGCACAAGCCTGATATGTTGATGATTGTGCTAGCACTTATCTTGTAAAGGGACTGGCCTGACATACTGAGCTTCAACTAGACTTCACATACAATGACTGATATCTAACCAACTCCTGCTGCTTTCATGGGTGCACAATAACAGGGCGGGCTGTTTTTTCATTTCTTTTCCCTGCTCTCCACTTTGCCTATTTAACACAGTGTACCATTTAAGCCTTGAAGATTGCAATGTGTGGAGGAGTTGAACACCTGCATGCTTTTCTGAGCAAAACTACAAATCAGGTACAGACAGGCAAAGATAATGGCATATCTGCAGGAGGGACTATGAATACTGTAATGCAGTGATGTTTTTCAAATGCTTCATTTCATCTCTGCCTGAGGGAGAGGAGACATTCCACGAAAGCTTGTAAATATGCAAAATAATTGACTTTTTTAGCCTAATTAAAGTATGGACCTGTTTCCTTCTGGACCAATGTTCTAGTCAACCTTTGGCTAACACGGTACAAGCAAACTGAACTCTACGGGCCCGATTCATGGAATTTTTTGCATGGTTCAAAGTGAATTTCCACTCCTGAAAAGTGACTTTCCACTGCTGACACAAGCCATGATACATGGTACTGTGCAAAGTGTATTTCTGCAGTGCAAAGTTTGTTTGCACTGACTTTGCACGGACATTGCACTGCAGAAATACACTTTGCACAGTTCCATGAACCATGGTTTGTGTTGTGAGTGCAAAGTCACTTTACAGCAGTGCAAAGTCACTTTGAACTGTGCAAAAAATCCCATGAATTGGGCCCCATATATATTTTTTTTTGTTTTATTTTTTTTATTTAGGATTGTTTATCACTAAGCCATAAAGGAAAAAGCTATTTAAAATCTACCATTCAAATCAATAAATGTAATAATGACAGTGAATTGTGGTTGATCTATAGTATTCGTGCAAGCGGTTCATGCTTGATATGATGTGTTGTCACTACTATTACCGAGTTAGCGCCCACGCCTATAATGGAGGACGCTAATATTCCACTCATTGTAAGTCACAGTCTGCTTTTGTTTTGACTGCAAACTGGGGTTGAAAGCCTCTTATGATGTTTTCTCTAACAATTTTCCAATTAAGATATGGATCCGCGAGTGAACAAAAGGCATGCAAGCCTGGGCTTATCCGAGCACACGCACCTTATCTGGGCCAGATGGACTCAGGACACTGCAGTCATACTGATCCACAACACAATGAGACTGGAATGCAAGGTAAGCTCAAATATACAATTGCAAGTGTACACTCTATGAAGACCAGGACCACCAATCCAAAAGAGAGGGATTGGGAAAAAAAAGGGACACATTACACACCTCTATATGTTCCAGCCCTGGTCCTAGGAGCCGCTGGTGCTCTGCTTATCTCCGAAAGGACAGCATAAGAGGATAAGTGGTCATAGTTGTCAATGAAAATGGATCTGCGAGTGAACAAAAGGCATGCAAGCCTGGGCTTATCCGGGCAGACAGACCTTATCTGGGCCAGATGGACTCAGGACATTGCAGTCATACTGATCCACAACACAATGAGACTGGCATGCAAGGTAAGCTCAAATATACAATTGCAAGTGAACACTCTATGAAGACCAGGACCACCAATCCAAAAGAGAGGGATTGGGAAAAAAAGGGAGACATTACACACCTCTATATGTTCCTGTCCTGGTCCTAGGAGCCGCTGGTGCTCCGCTTATCTCCGAAAGGACAGCATAAGAGGATAAGTGGTCATAGTTGTCAATGAGGTCACAGCAAGTTGTTAACATGTCCTGGTCCGTATAGCGAAATGTCACGCATTCCTAAAATTCAAGGTGTTATAAAATATATCTGCCTTTGCCCTAAAGCCAAGGCCATAGGACAAACAAAACAATATGTTTTTTAAAAAGTGGAGTAAGCAGGTCTGTCAATGTCCCAGGAATGATTTTCAGCAATTTGTTTCCACCTGGATCATGCCACACATTTAAAGGTCATGCACCACCCAATGCGGATTAAATTGAGTGCACTGTTTCACATGAAGACATAACAAAAGAAGACACCACTCTCTCTCCAACAACACAGTCTGGTTTAATTTATTTAACAACTGATTCCACAGATTACATGTTGACAGGTTTCAATGGCCTATCATCATAATGGGCATATTTATCAGGACAGTCGTCTAGGCTACTAGTGTTGAGTTATCACTAGGGGAAAATCCAACCAAATTATTCAATAACAGGATACCTGCATATCGCTGCCTTCGCTGTCATGGGCGAGGCAAAGTCCTTAAACTGCACAGTGGGCAACTGTTGCCAGAACCCGTTTCCACGTAGGGTACCAAGCATCGTGGCGTCGTTCTCTCAGATGTAAGCTCGCCCAGCAGCACTTGAGCCCTGATTTTTCCCCCTTTGCATCTTGGGGCGGGTGTGCAGGGACAGATAGAGATGTGTTCTGTCCCTTTCTTTTGCCCAATCCCTCACTTTTGGATTGGTGGTCCTAGTTCACTATATGAGCTAAGAGAGTACTAAGTCTGTGTAATGATTGAATGTTGCGTAGATTGGTCTGTCCCCTTTCGGTATTATAGGAAGCACATTTGACAGACCCTACTGTACATAGAATTAGGTCCTCTGTGTTCTTTTTACTCTATGAATACGTCACTTGTTAAGACTGCTATAAAACCCTTGCTACAATAGAACACAACTATTACTGGAGGGAAGGGAACTGAATACCCCACATGATTATTATCCAGCATATTGCATCCCTGATTCTACTCCTAATGACCTTCCTCAGTGAACAGCCATTTGATTAACACTTGCTTAGCTATTAGGCATCACATAGGGCCTCATTACGACCTTGGCGGAGGACCATGGCGCTATTAGCACCATGGTCCATGCCGCTAAGGTCCCAACTCCGCCATGGTGGATGGCGGAATTACCGCCCCATTCCAAGGTGAGTGGGGCGGTAATTCCCCATTCACCAATGGCCCCTTCCCCATTCCCATTTTTGCCCCATAGGGCATAATGGGAATGGGGAAGGTGATAATTACGGCACCGTAAATTACAGTGCCGTAATTATCACCAAGGTCCCTTTGCGGCATGGATTTTAACGGCTGCAAAAAGCAGGCGTTAAAAACACCATCCCGCAAAGGGACCTCGGTATCAGGCGTTAAGGGTCGGTGCCGTTTACGGCGCCATTAACCCCTTAACGCCTGACTCGTAATGAGGCCCATAGACATTTTGTTACCAGGATCACTTTTTGTTACGGAGTCACGGTTCACTGGCTACAAAAACAGTTATTACAATATGCTACCTCCTCTCCAAAGTACTTTACCACAGAATATCCCACTAGGCAGAGGGTCAGCAGTAGCTCCCTTATCTAAAGAAATACTGTGAACAATGTTCACTGTAAGCTGTGCTGCTCTGCAGCCGCGCACCTTTGACTCTGAAGCTGCGCCTATTGTTTTCTTTACCGCGCGCATTCATTTTCCTGCCCTGCCCTCCTTTCATCATTGTTGATTTATAATGTGCATACATCATCCAATCAGGACATCACACACATGGACCTCTGCACAGTCACTAACACCATGCTTTTAATGTGATTGGCTGTAGCAGTGCTTGGCGCATGTGCTGCGCTGCTACAGCCAATCAAACACATTTGCTACCTCCCACCTCGTGCGTAAGGAATGACATCTTGGTTGGAGCAATCCGGTTTGGTGCCTGTGATCTCTCGTGCTCCAGCCATTTGTCAGGCCCATATACGCTACTGAGCAGTGGGCACTGGGCACTGATGGTGGCACAGGCAGGACCTTTACATAACCCTTTGCATCACCTGAGACAAGTGAGGTGAGTACTGCGTGCACTTTATCTGCTGCTCTGACATTCACTTGAGAATAAGAAGTGCCCCCCTGTGTAATTTGTGTCTCCTTCATTTTCCGTCATCTTGCTTTGCAATACCTCTGCTGTCCTCAAAATAGTTGCCAGGAGAAACTTCATCAAGGCCACTCTATGGGCCTCATCACGACTTGGGCGGTAACGCCGGCGCTATTAGCACCGGCGCTATCTGCCCTACCGCCGAACTCCCCGGCGCTAATAGCGCCGGATCACGAGTTTGGCGGTAATGTTAATCCCCATTCCCCATTGAGCCCATTCGGGAATGCCCCATTCACCATTGGGCTCAATGGGGAGTTTTCGCGCTCTTACCGCCGGCGGATTTCCCGCCAGCGGTAATAGCACAAATTTTCAGCGGATTTCCCCCCAGCTCAGAGCTGGGGCGAAATCCACCAAAGTCCTGATTTGGCGGATTTGGCGGACCCTTAAATCTGGCGGTAATAGCGCGACCGCCGGATTTAAGGGTTACCGCCAATGTCGTGATGAGACCCTATGTGTTTCATTCCCACTTTCCCTAGTGAACTCCTTGTTTCGCAAGATGCATCCTTCTCTTTACAGCTTGTGTTACCTCGTTCCTGCAACTTCCTGACCTCAGACTCCCACATCTCCCCCTTTTATCACTCATTCAAACACAATTCCTTCATTCAATTTCTCTTAGTTATGTTATGTTATGTTACTTGGCATTTATGTAGCACTTTATATATCATTGGTATGACCTCAAAGCACTGGTAGGTTGAACGCCATCGGGAACCGTAGTTCTGGTCAGTAGAGAGAGATAGTGTCATAGGGTGCACCAGAATATGTGTGCAGCTGATGTCATTGCCGGGTGATAGCTGCATCCTAGCGTTAGGTGTGGTGCTTGAGATATCAGTTGGATGTGTGCAGTCTGGTGGGTGGACGCCCAGACTGGGCTCTGGCTGCATTAGGCCTGAAGGACGCCTATGTGAGCGACTAGGCCGGAATCTGCTCGGCTAGCTGAGTTTTATTTGGGTGATGAGGTGTTCATGGGGTAGTGTTCGTACAGCTAGGCCGAATTATCAGGGGTATAGCTGTGTTCTAGAAGAATGATGGTGTATAGTAGAGAGTAAGCATAGTGGTGTGATATGATGGTTATCTTTAAGCACCGAGACAAGGCACGTGAACAGGATGGCAGGGAGCATAGCAACGCACGGTCACAGAGACAGCGGGCTGGGCTTATAGCGACAGGAGGAGCATACAGATATAGCAATAGTATGGGGAACAGGAAGACAGGATACACAGTGACACACGGGTGGTGCATGCTAACATTTACAATCATATTTCTATCTAGATGCAATTCAGGCTAATGTTCACTACTCCACCCAAGTGTTGGACATGCTGTCATCTAAGCTATGCTGCAAATGTCTTGCTCGAAGGCTGATAAAACCTGGCCCTTGCCTTTTATTCATTGCCTTGGGCACATCTTTGAGTCTCTGCCTTTATTGCCTCCAATTTCCTACAATGTGAGAATCAAAAGTAATATAAGAGTAATGTGAGAGCCGAGACAGAGGTAACCAGACCGTGAGCATGAACTAGTTGGCTCCCATTCATTTCTATTCCTTCAAAAGTTGCTGCTGTCGCAATGATGGGGCTGCACTAAGGACAGGTGGAATGCTGTGTGTTAACCCCACGGGCCTGTGTGAAGGGGTGGGGGATCAGAGGGCATGAATTGTAGAGGAAGAGCCAAAAGCTTCTACCGGAAGTCCAGCCCCTAAATTGCCTATATGTTAGGGAGTCGGAAATAGCAACATGCAAGACACCTGTAATGATGCTTATAACACAAGCAGCCTTTGAAGCAAAGTATCCATTGAAAAGACAATTCTTTATGTACCCACAAAGAACTGACAGTCTCTTGGGAAAGATCCCTGACCAGCATGAGAAGACGGATGAAAGAAGAGACTGGTGACGTCACATGAATAAAGTGACACACCTCAAAAGACATGACAAAAGTAAAGATGAATAGACAATATATAATATGATGATGAAGTAAGAACCGAGTAAACGTTCAGATGCGGAGTGAAGATCACACGTATGAAAAGCATGGAAGAAAAAGACAACTATTTTATAATTGTACAGATGCAGCAACGCAACTAGAGGAAGTAATCATAAGGCTGGCTATACGTAGTGAATAGACTGCATTGATTCGCCAGGGTATATATATGTATAGGAATCAGGAAGTTCTACATCTTATTGGAGCAAACTGGACTCCGTGAATAGAAGGGCTGGAAAAGTGTGGCGCCGCAAGATAAACTCAGCTGAGAATGAAGGGAGCATCAACAGGCCTGCTTGGCCAAGTGTCAAGGGGTGAAGCTGCCAAGAAACAAGTTCATTATAATGGAATGAGACAATGTACCAGAAGGCAAGAAGCCGAGCTATTGAAAAAAAAAAAAAATAAGATATCTTTTTGACCCTGGAATATTGTATGTTTTTTTCTAAAATATCCTGTACTTCAAGGCTAACTCTGAAACCTCTCTTGTCCCAGCGGGTATTTGACTCATTGACTATTAGCCTGCACCTGGACTATAAGAATTTCAGAAGAAGAAAATAGCCTTCTTTTGCTTATAGCACAATTCTTAATTTGTTTCAAAATTCCTCATTTCAGTATTTATTATCCTTTATTGTTGATCTAATGTTAACACATGTATTACTTCTGAATTGCAATTGATATACTGTATATATTTTCATATATGTTGTTCTACTTTGGTTTTTCTGTTATGTTTTCATGCTCTGAAACAGCTGATAGATTTCATGTCCAGAGAGCAAAATAAAATAAATATATGTTTGTTTGTACTGAGCAAAAAAGCATCATTGACCACTGCTGCCTTTTTCATTTTATTTTTCATGTCGTTTTTACACATGCAATTTACTTTTCCCTGGGATTGTGGGTGGACATTCTAAGACTCATACTCAAGGATCCCTACTAAGTACACCTGACAATATAGAATCAGGACAAATCCAAATAACATATTCTTTCCACCAAACTCATTGTTTTCTTATACAGCGAATGTAGGGGTACACCTATTTAGTTGACAAGGTGCGGCGGAAGGACATTAGTTGCCAACAGGGTTGGATTAGCCCCTCGGCCTTTCGGCCCGTGGCTGGGCCGAAATCATCCCTGTGGAGTGGGGCCCGGTTTCTGGCCATGCCTGGGCCGGTTTGGAAGAAAAAAAAATGGAAAGAATTTTTTTTTTTTTTTTAATGAAATCTTTTTTTTTTCAAAAAGCCTTTCATCCTTCTGAGGTCGATAAATGAGTAGCAACACAGGTTGGGTGATATTGTATGCATATTTGTTCTATAAATAAAGAGCTTAAGCGTAAGTTCTATACAATAACATATTATCATTTGGCCTTGGAAGTCTGCTTGGATTCACAGTCATTTAGTGTACTTAGGAATAATGCTATTTGAAGCCACTTCGAGTTTTGTCAAGCGGTGATGGCTCGTGTTTCATCACTTCCCGGGATGTCACTTTGGGGTGGGGTCAAATTACATCACTTCTGGTGATGCCATCAGAGGTCAAGGGTCATAAGGTGAGGGGTGGGCCACTTTTCTGAGGCGAGGGGAGGGCTTCTTTTTTTTGGGATATCCGGGCCTATTTCTTGCCCCAGTCCGACCCTGGGTGCCAAGTTCTATTAATTTAATATTATTAAATACAGAGAAGAAGCTTGAAACATTGTCTTCAGTCAGGTGACCTAGATGGAAATAGACTTGGGCAGGCTACACCCAGACCAGAAGATAAAGTCATACCCATACTCCCTTTTATTCACAGGAGCAGTGATACTTACAAGGCCGAGTACAAAGACTATTCTCATGGAAGACATCTTGAGTGATGGTGGATGATGGACTAATTGGGTGGGAGGGGGTGGTCAAGTCCGACCCACCGGCACCTGGGGTACCAGCTTGTGTGCTGCTAACAAGTGGAATATATGCGTGCCAACCAATTATAAAGGGACATGTACCAAAGAGCCCTATAGTTTAGAGACCCAATAAGACGGTGTGTATTTTATGACGCTCACAATGACTGGCACTAAGGGGTGTTGTCCACCTGATATTAGAGATCCAATCACAACATCAACCCTCATTGAAAATATACCTAGATGTTTCCTGTTATCCAACCACAAGCCTCCATATGTTTCTTAGATTGCCACATAGGATGACGTCACTGATGAAGAATATTTGCTATATAATCATGTTTTTCATGAAATGCGAACAATAGACCTTACTGCTGGACGTCGGATGATGTCCGTTGTACTCCCTGTTTTAGATAATTGATATTAAAACAGACAAAAGTCTTTTGCGAACTTGCTGAGTCAGTTTCATTATTGATGTTTGAGTAATTTCTCCTCCCGCATCCACCCTTTAGAGTGTTACCTCGTCTTAAAGGACCTAAAACAGTTCACTTGGTGGCAGAAAGGGGATCGTTAGATAAGACCCATTGATAAGTAGGTCTCTGGGGTAATCGGAACATTGGACATCCTCTGCCATCCAGGCTGAGGAACGCAAGGTTTCCTGTGGAGAATGGACAATATAGTCAACTTGCAAGTAAAGAAGATACAGGTGGGACGGGCACCTCTTTCGCAAAAGGTGACGGTGGCCAATTGAGGAGGGGGCAATGCTGAGAATCTGGAGCCGAAAGGTGAATGGTCAGTGGATTGAGGAAACTGGGAAATTGTGGGAGCGGGTTTGTGGTCCAACACACACAAACAAACAAGCAACAAAGGGTTGGTGAATATACCTTTATTTGATGCCCTTCTGTGGCACCAATAGAGTAGCTTAAGTTAACTGCAAGCTTCCTCTTCTGCTTTGATCCTGGCGCCAATCATTTTGTTTTTTTTCGAAACAGTTGCATTTTGATAATCAAACTAATTTCTAATAAAAGAATACAGTACAGGGGAGGTCCGAACAAGTTGCCATCGATCACGAATAGAAAATGTAATTGTGTCTGTAACTCATGCGAATATGTAAATGATTAAGCTAATCAACTGTACTGATTGTGTGCAACCAAAAATAAAAGTTTAAAAAAAAAAAAAAAAAAAAAAAAAAAAACATATTGAAACAAGCTTAAGAGCATTTTAAACAAAATCAACAACAAAAAACTGTTTTACACGTTGGTAAGAGATTGGTAATGTTCCCTTCCACAATGGCATTTGTGATGTCATCTTTGATGTCCTGGGTGTTAGTCTTAGAAGTGCACAGCGATGGCGCGAGTTATGGTTGCTTAGCTTACCATAACTGGCCAATTTCAGTTTTTTTTTGGTTTTACTAGGAACCATAACGTCCATTTAACAACATTTTTTCACTGAATTTCATAGGTGTTTAGTAGCACAACTTAACCATAACGTCCCTTTAACAAAGTGTTTTCATTGAATCTATATATATATATATCCTTGATTGTCCAGTCCTATATTTTGGAGTGTTATAGTATTGCTGTTTGGGTTGGCATTATTTCACACTCACACCACTCTTAAGAATGTAGCCTGCCCTCTGCCCATGATACCACAAAAGGAAAAGGAGGTGTACTCCATTTCATCTTTTTGATTGGGATCACTCTTGTTTTTTAAAGGTGTGAGGGCTCAGTAGGTGGTTTTGCCTCTACACATCCATGCTGGTGAGCTGAGTGCTTGTTAATGACATCTGTGCATAGCCTGCTGATGCAGGTTTAAATCCTGGTGGGTCCAACTCAGCCTTTCATTCTCCTGAGGTCGATAAATTGAGTACCATGTGGTGGGTAATGATATCAACTGTTACAACAGTGCTTTTATGCCCTCAGGTGAGCTAGCGCTATATAAAAACTGGTATTATTATCCTTGTACCCTTGCAAGAGAAGTCATTTCATCACACCGCCACCTTTTATATACTGTCCTTTGTCTGCAACAAATATTCACCTATTCTCATTAATCTATAAAAAACATGCTGTACAGACAGTTTTTTTTTTTTTTAAATAATTTAATGAACTGTAAGCTCTGATTATATCCGAATAGAGAAATGTCATCTTGTTAGGACTTTTTTCACTACAAATTTGCAAGAAATATGCAAACCATCCTTCATGAAGCAAACCTTACTCAAATTATTACACATCAATTTCTAAAAGGGCATGGCAAACATGATTTCTATTTAGTATTTGTATTTCAGATTTTATATAATGCAAAATTAGCTAGGAAGCATCATAGCGCTGTAAATGTCATTGAGGGAGTTGCAATATGTGACGTGGGATGTTGTGGCGATGCAGGTGTGAGGAGATTTTGGAACACAAGGTGACTATGTGACATAGGCATTGAGTGAGGAGTAAGGTCTTCAGTTCATTCCTGAAAAGCTTTACCGTAGCAGAATTCACATGTGTGACGTCTCTCAAATTACCTATTCTTGATTCACATTTCAAATGGAAGCTTTATTCCTATTGATATTTTAATTTATTGAATGATTATTTATAAGGCACACTACACAGCACATTTTTTTTCCAGGTCCCAGAATAAAAAAAAGGGCGGGTGGGGGACATAGGAGATAAATAACAATAACGGTCCTACTTGGCCTTGGTATTTCGTATCGTGCATGTGCAGTAACAAGAAGTGCAAGGGGGGGACCGAGGGGTGGATAGGTGACAGTCAGACAAGGGGCATAAACATACAGGGGGGAACGAAGAAGGAAGACAACCCCAGGGAGTAGGCAAGTGCTGGGGGGGGATTAAGTGAGCGAGTGCAGGGGATGGTGGTGTACCACCTTCTAAGTGCAAGGATGGGGGTGGACCAGAATCAGAAGGGATGCCTGACCAACCATGCTAGTTAGGGAAAGGGGCTGGGAAGGAAAGTCCCGGTTTGGGGGGTGCTGGTATAGACTGGTCAGGGATGGCCTAGTGCCCTGTAAGTCTCATAAGGGACCAGCCCGCCAGTCACAGCATCAGAAGGGGGCATTAGCAAGGGAGGGTGAGAGGGAAGGAGGAAAAGAAGAGCAGGCTCTTGAGAAGCTTCTGGAACTTTTGGAGGTCTGGCTCAAGTCTGAGAGGTGCAGGAAGGCCATTCCTGAAGGAGGCATCAGCCGAAGAGAGAGACCTACACCCCACTCTCTGGTTGGAGAAGCATCTGAATGGCAGAGAGTTGGAGCCAGCAGACTGAAGGGCTCTAGTAGGGAGGTATCTGGGGAGAGAGTGTTGAATGTATTGAGGTTGCAGGTCCCAGAAAGCCTTGTGGATGATGCAGAGGGTCTTGGATTTGATCCATTGCAGCCACCGGGAGTCAGTGGAAAGATTTTAGGGCTACAGAGATACATCCCTGGTCTTGGGGCCAACGATACATCTTGCAGTCCTATTCTGGATTAGTTGTAGTGGGCAAAGAGAGGACAGAGGCAAATTGAGGAAGAGGCTGTTGCAGCATTTCAGCCTAGAGAGAACCAGAGTTCTGGAGACATTAAGTTTCTGATGGAATGTAGGGAAGGGGAGAATGCCTCTGACGAGGTTGAGTTGAAAGTGGGCCTTCTTGGCAAGATCTGTAACATGAGGGGAGAAGGAGAGAGAGAGGGGTCAAAGATGACACCAAGGTTCTTAGCCTCACAATATAGTGAGGGGGGAGGAGTAGGGCAGCGAGAGAGTGGGAGGCAAGCAGGGAGCAGGGGTCCCAATGAGAACAATCTCAGTCTTACTGGCCTTAAAATAGAGTAAATTTAGCAGTACACCATGCTTGAATGGCAATCAGACAGTCAGGAATGATAGAGGAGGGTCAGGAGGTAGTGGAGGGAATCTTGAAGGAGAGCTGAGTGTCATCAGCATAACACTGGGAATAAGGACAGAAGGTCACATTACAAGTGGGCCTGAGGGTCAAGGTAGATGTTGTAGAGCCATGGTGATTGGATTGATCCTTTGGGACACCACTGGTAGAGAGTGAGATGGAGGATAGGAAAGGGCCCAATTCCACCTGTGAGGGGTAATTAGATAGAAAGGATGTCAACTAGTCCAGTGCCAGGTGTGTGATACCAAGGGTATCATGGAGGCGTTTTAGGAGGGTGGCATGATTGACCGTGTCAAATGCAGAGGACAAATCAAGGCAGATGAGAACAGGAGAACTAGAGTCAAGGTTTAAGAGCAGGTTTTCAAGGGTGGTCAGGAGAGCAGTTTCCATGCCTCTGGAAGCTCTGAATCCAGACCTGTGGTCATGTAGACAGCCAATAGAATCACTGTGGTGGGTCAGTTGGGAGATGACCACCTTCTACAATAGTTTGTCCAAGAAGGGGGTCATCATGATTGGGCAGTAGTTAGGAGCGAGGGGGTTAGCTGGCGGCTTTTCTATGACAGGGTGCACAAGTAAGTGCTTGAGGGAAAGTGGAAAGAAGCCAGTGGCAAAGGAATGGTTACACAAATCAGGCAAGGCAAGAACAAGAGAGGACATTTTGTCATAGATGGTTCTGTAGGAGCAGGATAGCACCTGTTTGTAGGAGACTTTCATAGAGTGGACCACTTTACTGACCTCATCCAGTGCTATGAGGCGGAAGGAGGGGGGAGTGGGGCTGCAGGAGGCCAGAGAACAGGAAGGGGAGTAGGGAGGGGGTAGAGGAGAGTGAAAACAGGATTTCCTGGGTTTAATTTGTGATATGGGAGGCCAGTGTGGTGCAGAGGGCCTGGGATTGAAGAGGGTAGGTGGAAACTGCAGTAGGATTGGCAAATTCTTTGCAGATTTTGAAGAGTTCAGCCGTATTGTTCATGTACCCATTGATGCAAGAATGGATTTGGGCCTTCTTCCTGGAGTGGAGGGAGAGACGGTGTTGCCTTTGGAGCAGGTGACAGGCCAGTTTGTCAGTGGATGTGTTTGAAGCCTGCTATTTTCATTAAGCAACTATGCACTTGTTTTTCAGAGGCTAGCTCAGAGTCATTCCAACTGTTGCGCATGGAGCCAGGCTTCATATGGATTCTCATGACAGAGTCATGGATGTTAAGGGTGTTGGAGATGGAGAGGTGAAGGTTAGGGAGGTCTGTGTTGGTGGGAGAGTCAATGGCAGTTGTGGGAGTGGGATTAAAGTAGTGGCAAAAGCAGCAACTGACACGTGCTTCATCGGTCAAATGACGGGAGAGGAGACTGGCAGTGTTGGCAGATGCCTGGCTAGGGAGCCCAAGAGCTCCAGGGAAGAGGAGAGGAGAGCATGGTCCAACTAGGATAGAGGAGTGGTGAGAGGGTTAGAGATAGGAATGTCTGAGGATATGAGTTTATCCAAGCTGTGTCCGGCTGAGTGGGTTGGACCAGAGGGAAGAATGGTGAGCGAAAGACAGGCATAGTGGTCATGGAAGATTATGGTGGCCATATCAGAAGAGTTAAGATGAAAGTTGAAGTCTCTGAGGAGGAGAAGCTTGGAGGTATATGTCAGGAGAAAAGAGGTGAGGTTGGCCCATTGAGAAAGCAAGAGGAGGAGCAGGCCCTGGTACCCTTTAGATAGTGGTAAGAGTAAGCGAGAGGGTCGGAGAAATACCAGTCTCGGGAGGATAGCTCAGGGGCAACCTGCTTGTCTTGGAAGCAAAATGACACAGAGCAACACAGGCTTGATCCCCGGGTCCATGCTTAGAAACCTCTAGGTATTAAGTGCATTATAAATAATCTATCATAACATATATCATACCAAGCCTGCAGATAAGGTATTTGAAGGAGGAATTGGGTTGAGTGGGTATGATGGTCGTAGTGACCCATTCAGGGAAGATCAGGGCCACGCCACCTCCAGAGTGGTTGGCTGTGGGCTTGGAAAGGATTTTGTAGCCATCAGGAAGAAGAGTGTTGAGAGCAGTTCCAGAGCTGGCATTGAACCACATCTCAGTGAGGGCGAGAACATCAAGGCCAAGTCTTCAAGAAGGAGACAGATGTCAGAAGAGTGTTTAATGGCAGAACAAGCATTGAGAGTGGCTTAATGAGGCTGGTTGCCCCTTTTGAAGGGTTTTTGAGGAGGGGTAGAGGGAGATGGTACATCAATTGGAGGAGGTGAAGGGGCAAGTGAGGTGACAGAAGGAGGAAGGAAAGGAGAAGGAAGGAAGTTGATGAGGGCCTGATGATGCCTATCTAGAAGGAGGGGGTTGGGATGAGAGCCCTGGGCCATACCAGTGCCATTCTAATAGACATTAATGATGCACCTAAAGAATGAGAAGCTTTCCAAGAGTACTTCCCATCTGGTGTCACCATTAATGGGCAAAGAAGAGAAAGGGGAGAGGATTGGGACCATATGGGGAGTCCATAGGTACAGAGATGGGGTGACAAAGAGAATGTCAGTGATAATCTGTCTGGAGGAAGCATTGAAGTAGGTGTGAAGGCCTGAGTTGGAGACCCGGAGTACTTTCTTAAAGGTTTTCCTTCCAGGCTTCGAGAGAGCAGTAGGATAGGTGATAGTATGGCAGTTGGAATAGATAGGGGAGATGGAGAGCCACATGATGGCATGGAGGGAGAGAGCAGACAGAGAAACTGCACAATGCACGAGGGACACACCAGCTGGTTTAGCAGCAAGACAGGCAATGCAAATCAAAGAACAATAAATCAAGTGTCCAGGAGGGATAGGGCCTATGTTACAAACAGCAGAAAGCAGGTACCCGGAGCAAGATAAAACAAACCTAGAATGTAACCAGTAATTGCGAGCACACCAAGATATGAATAACCAAGCAAGGGAGAGAGGCACATCCCATAGAATCAGGCAGATTTGAATATCAGATTAGAGGTACAAGGCCTAGTTTATAATGACAGCAGTCAATTCCGAAAGGCACGCAGATTTGACTTTCTAATAAAAAGGTGAAAAAGCATAGAATTTAAATACAACCAGTAGTATTCAGGACACCCAGATTAAACATTTTGATAACAGAGGGTACAATCCTGACACTTTAACACTCTAAGATAAAGGTAAAGGCATAGCATATACATACTGCCAGTAGATTTCAGCACACACACATTTGGCTTTTAATAGGTAAATGGAGCAGGCAATTGTCAAGCAGCACAATCAAGCTAGGCAGAACGGGCCAAGTGCACTATGGAAGCGCTGAGGAGGGAGATAAAAGGATAACTTGCAGCAATGCTGGGGACAGGGGACGCATGAGGTAGCCTCAGAGGGACAAGGGGGAACTTTGCATGGAGAATCAGTCAGGGGTCGAATTTCACAAGGTGCAGTGCCAATGGAAGGGATGATGAAACGCCGGGTCAGCAAGCAGGGCTGGGGGGCCCTACCATGTCCAAAAAGGGCCAGACAAGGTGTAACACTGCCCTTTGAGAGGCGGCATCGCCTGCCGGCTCCCAGGCCTACTTTAAAATATACACAGCCAATGTGCGAGCAGCCAATCAGGCAGATCCAGGAACCAGCAAATATTCACTGAAGCTCGGTGGCCATGTTGGAAAGGCCGCCGCGGGATCAGTACAAAAGGGCAGCTCCACGAGGGCTCCCTGGGCAAGATGTTAGCCGCCCAATAGCAGGAGAGGAATTCCACAGACCACTTATACAGGGGTGTTGCTAGGCCTGGAAAAGACCCGGGGCTGCGCTAATGTCGGAACTGTCGGGATTGGGGGCTACCTAGCCTTTTGGTTGTAGCTCCTGGGATTCTATCCGGGGCTACAACCAAAAGACCAGGGGCTTTGGCCCCCCCTAGCAACGCCTCTTCACGTATAGACAACAGGCACAAAGCCTATACAACAGGCACAAAGCTTATTACTTTAAAGACACCCCAATGGCAGAAGCAACAGAAGTAATTGCGGCACGTTTGTCTGTAAAACAATCACCCCATGTTGAAAT
Source organism: Ambystoma mexicanum (assembly GCF_040938575.1). Classification (NCBI taxonomy): domain Eukaryota; kingdom Metazoa; phylum Chordata; class Amphibia; order Caudata; family Ambystomatidae; genus Ambystoma; species Ambystoma mexicanum. The sequence goes on from NC_090934.1 coordinate 145,912,054, forward strand.
GTGCAGGGTATTAGTATACCATGACGATAACAGATTATCTGCTGAAAAGCTCCCCACGGCACTCCCAGTAGACTGGTATTTTGCAGATGCTTTCAGGGACTTTCACCTCCGTTTATCAGAAAGGACATGTGCAGTCTCCAGCATGTATCTGCTCCGACACAGCGCTCCTACAACACCGCCAAGCCAGGGAGGGTGACTACCACAGTGTTCGGTGCATACGCACCACCGCTTCCCCAGCACTTCTCTGCACCCTGTGAGCTCCAAACACCAGCCAAGACCTTCCTGGCTCATGCAGCAAGGCGACACTTTGTGGATTCCAAATAACTAAATATATGTTTTAATACCCTTTTTAAACCCACCATAACTTTGCTGGTGTTTGCTAAATATGCCCCAACCCCACAACCACAAAGCTGCTACACTATACTGTACTGATCATCCCTAATAAGGGTGAAACCAGGTATGTTGTTGTCTACAACTTTGACAACTGTATGTCTTTTGTTGATTAAGCAATGTATACAATAGCACTGCCCTGGACCCTTTACGACAAAGTCAATTGCCGTTAAAAAAGGCTTGTATTTGGGTAAATATGCATATCCACAATATTAAGTATATGAGGGCAGATTGTTGGCAGGACAGAGGGGACAGGAGTATGGGGGCCCACCTCACTGAAAGAATAAATATTGACAATTCAACCATACGTTTGTCACAACCAAACATAACTCTTTAACATTTGTGTAGATACAACTACATAGAACTATGTGTGAGTACATAACAGCAGAAAAGAGGGTGCACTCTGCTAGCTTGGATGAGCTTGACTATTTCCTGATCAATGAATGCTAAAGGATTTAGGCCCAGCGTGCTTAATACTTGCAGAGATGCTAGGTGGCAGGAGAAATGGGACGGGAAGATTAGCCATGTGTCACATTTAGATGGAATTGTGAAGATTAGACATGCATCACTTTTAGATAAGCCACCTAGAAGAACTATGAGAGTACCCAATGTAATAACCACCCTGCTCCCCTCCTACACACCTCTCTTGTACTATGCACTCCCATTAGCTAACCAAACTACACACACACCCAACATAACTAACACGTGCATACAACAACAATCAAGGGCACTGGACCTTACCCCTATCGACACAAGCCAGTGCGCACAGCCATGACCTTAAATACCAGCCAATTTGCACATAAAACAAACAAACACACACCCAACATAACAGCTATTCACATGCAACAAACAACCCAGTCATTGGGCCAGTTTCTCCTGGCTCTGGACCTATCCTATCTCGCTATTCAATTTGGTTTTGCTGGTGCTGGATGACACGTGACAACCAAGGGTAAAATTGAGATCCAGCTCTGCATGTGATTTTCGTTGCAGCTCATTTATTATATGACCACCATCCGATGAAGAAGACTGGAAAAGGTCATGGAACCACCATCTCAGCATTTCAGTCCAATATAAGGCATCAACATTTGGATTTGGTTTGATTTTAAAATTGGCCTAACACAGCGCCAAACTCTTTCTCTGCACAGTATTGTTAGATAAATCCTTAATATTCTGAAGTGCTGATGAAAAGGGTTAGCTTGAAACTTTATGCGACAGACAACTTTAATGTGACGTTCGAAATGTATTTACAGACCAAGTTTAGGGTGAGAGAGGTGACTAAACATGCTCATCTCATCTGCAGAAGAAATATCTGCTTCTAATGTAACGGCATTCAAGGATTCCCCTGTGATTCACAATATTCACCCAAAAAAGATCTGCTACATAGACAAGTATGAGTTGGGTAAATCACCCTGACCTTTGACCTCTTCTCAGCTGGCTTTCAGCAATGATGCAGATGAGATGGGCCCTGCAAAGGTTGTCATCCATCCTATCATGCTCACCTTCACAAGTCATGCTTTTGTAATCATGTCCATAGTAGTTCAATGTAGCCCCTGGGGTGCCCCATGATTCATCAATTTCCCACCATTTTTTCTATGTCTCTTTCCCGAATCCCCCAGTTTAAAGGGCTCAATGTAAATGTATGTTGATGATTCTAGGCTCCATTCATAATTTCACAAAGATGTACCGACAACTGCATATATCTCAGCAAAACATTGCAAAAACAGAAACAAGATTGGCTCTGATCAACTAGCAATCCATGTGAACCTCTAGGTACCATGAGAAGAGTCTATGGTGCACTCCTAAAATGATACAGCTAAGAGTTTAAGAAAGAGCTGAATATTATGTGGTCAGAATTTAAGGTGCGGGGGAGGAACTGTGGTCTTGGCACAAAACCACCACACAAGACACAAGGAGAGAAGAAGATTCAACCTAGGAATCCTACCGTACCATGCACACTATATAATGTTGGTAAAACCAATTACTCAATTGTTAGACAAGATATAGAAACATTATCATAGACATATTAATCAAAATAAGTTCATGACACAAATGTTTGTGTGAAAAAATGTATATGTATATTATTAAATGTACAAGTGCAGAATATACAAAGTGATGAAAACACAGTAGTCTGTTTTCTGTGGTGACGCATTTCGAGGAGTCTATCCTTTTCTCCTTTTAACCTATAGGTCCATGACAACTTTGGCCAATACTGTCTGCAGCCTAGATGTGTCATGTGCTTGTTTCTGGTGCTTTGTACGGGAGGTAGCAGCCACCTTCTGATAATTTAGAGCACTTTGTTGCACACAGCCAGCCAATCGTTTAAGCAGCTGCATGTCATAGTGAATTACAGTATCTTGTGAGGAATTTGTAGGTTGAATGCACTCAATATCTAGCTTGCATCTAATTTGTGCATCTTGTTTGCTCATGTATTAAAAAGTGGTTTTAGCTAGTTTCCTAGAATGGAGAGCTACTTGTACTAGTGAAACCAAGGGGCTAATTGTGAGAAACACATAGGGTAAGGCTTTAGTTTTAGTATAAGACATTTATAAAGCATCCAGTCTTACAGTTAGGGGCCATTGACCACACTGCTCACTCACTAAAAATCACAATCACAGGGCACTTATCAGACACTTGCTAAATGGTAGTACATTTGGCTCCACTCTGTGTGGTGAATTGAGGGTATCACTACATATTATCCCCACCAAAAATATTGCTGTATATATGGTCAGTTGGAACGGCCAGAGGTGATATTTTTGGGGGGGCTAATTTTTTGGGGTTTTGGGAGTGTGGGTTGCGGGGGTGTCCCCTGGTCCTTTAAAAATAATGCAGGGTTTGTGGGGGTGTCCCCCGCAGGTCCCATGCCTTAATATCACTGCAAGCATATGGCAATATTTTTGTATGGGGATATTTTTGTGGGGATATTAACACATGGAACCGAATTGAGAGCTTTCTAGATCCTATACCTCTAATCGAGTATCATTCTGGTACAAAAATTACACGGGTTTCCTTTCATCTACATTTATTCTGTAAAATCTTGAATTTTGTTAGGCTCCATAATATGGTAAAACATACCTCAGCCCTTGCTATATCAGGATTTACAGCTGGCCTAGAATCAGAATGCTTCTGGCAACTGGGATCTCAGTGATCGCCCTGTGGCTTTTAAAATTCCCGGGCTATTGTATCTTTTTCCAGAAATTCAGTTCTAGGGCAGAGAATCCATTACTCTGTCTATGCTAGATTTTTTTTTATGAAACTTCAGCGCAGCGAACCTGTTAGCAACCCAACAAGTCGCCAAGCTTTTGTTACAACACATCATCATATATGTCTTGTTATCCATTACAATTTAAAAAACAATCAACGATCCAGCATATAAAATTGTACCATATCATAACAGTTTAAGAATTCCATGCAACATCATTTTTCAGTTAAATTTAGAGAGTCCAAGAAGTTCACGATTGCGCAGGTCAACTTAATGTTATGTCCGGCAACCGCATAAGACCACCAATTTTGATTGTCTGATTAAACAGGAGTAAAGTCTCCTAAGTGACGTAGTCGATGTGAGATTAGCGCAGGGCATCCAGTAATTAGACGTTCAATAGATTCAATTTGAAGATTGCAGAATCTGCAAAGATTGCTGTTTGCTTCATTAATATGTTGTAGGAATTGCATTTTCCTGGTGTTTAATGCGTTCAAAGGCAGCCTCAAAAATTTGTCACGATGATGTCTCGAGGGGCAGGTTACCAAGTAGCGACAATAAGCATTGAGTTTGTGTTCGCCTATTCCCGATCTCAAGAATGTAGGCTTTGTTTTCAGCAGATCGTAATTCTGGATCCAACACCATTGGTCAAATTTCTTTTTTACACACTGAGGTTGGCTGAGCAAGTCAGCTATGTTCAAAGCGACATTGTTTAGAGTAGCTTCCAGTAATTGCTGCCAGTCTCCAAGAAGGCCCGGTCGCCCACAGCCTGGACGATATTCAAAAAGTTGGTATGACGGAGGCAGTGGATGCAGCTTCATCTTTCGTAGCACCATTATTGATTTCCACATGATGCAGCTATGTATTGAATGTATTGATAATTCATATCGAAGAGACACCATTGAAATGTACGAGGGTAGATGCAGTACCCGACGCCAAAATAAGCCTTCAAGCTTCTGCCAGAAAAGGGCATCAATGTTCCAGCCTGATTCAGATCCAAACGTAATAGCGGGTAGAACCTTTTGAATGTAGAAAATTAGTACCGGTTCAAGTGAAAATTTGCCATATTGCTTGAATGCTGAATTGAATCATCCGATTTGTGAGGTCCAACGTCCAGTGATGTTCATTGATAGAAGTGTTGAAGGTTATTCCAAGGTATCGAATGGAATTCGCCGCGCTCAAAGAGATTCCATTGATTTTCCAGGAGAAGGACTTGTATTTTCTGGAGCCACCAGCCCCAATGGTCACGATCTTTGTTTTACCTGTATTTAATTCGAGATTCCTATTAAGATACTCATTCAGACTTGTTAACAGGCGTTGGAGACCGATCTGTGTAAGATCTACTAGGACGAGATCATCCGCATAAGTTATGAAGTGAATTTCGGTGTTGTTTATCTTTGGCGAGAAGCATCTGACAGCTTCCAGGTGTTTCGGAAGGTCAGAAATAAACAATTTGAAAAGTTCGGCTGCCAGGTGACATCCCTGTTTCACGCCCTTGTTGGTAAAGATTTTCTTCGATAGGTACCCTTGATTATTTAAACGAATCCGAATGGAAGTATTAGAATACAGTGCCTTAATTGGTTGTAGCAACTTTTGAGGGCAATTCCAGATGGCAATTTCTGTCAAAGCTTGACACGATTGACATTGTCAAACGCTCCTCGCAGATCGATGAATGCCAGATGTACTCTCCTTTTTGCTTTTAGGGTTTCTGATTTCAATATGTTTAAAATCAGTAAGTTAACCTCAACTCTAACTCCTTTGGTAAAGCCAGTTTGATGAACATCGTCGATTTCTTCTCGCAAGGACCACTGTGCAAGTCGTTGTCGTAGGAAAGAGGCAAATAGCTTGCCTATCGTATCTAGCAGTGCAATCGGGCGATAGTTGTTGGGATCCGCCCGATTGCCTTTCTTATATATAGGTACGATGATGGCTTCATGCCAGGATTCAGGAATGGTCCTTGAGGAGGATAGTGACCAAAACAAGGCTTCTATGAAGGCTGACCATTCCGTTTCATTTTGTTTTAGCATCATGTTGGATATCATGTCCGGCTCAGCAGCGTGTGAATTCTTCAGAGCGTGAAGCGTGAAGAGCGTGAAGAGATACAATTCTCAGGCAGATCTCCAAGCATGTCACAATGCTGCACCATTCTCTCTGTAATATTCTCTTAATGCTGAGACCCATACAGCTCTATTTGCTACACAAATCTTTGCAATATGTAAATGCCCCCTGTGTGCTCCCTCGTAAGACTTTCAAAGGTTCTACAGTTGAGGTTTCTACATCTACACTGATGACACCAAACTTTACGCTGGGGCTCTAAGTCGAGAGCTCGTTGCAGCTTGAACATTTCTCTGATAGCCTCACTTCCATCTAGTCCCAAATGATTCACAATAAACTCTGCTTGAACAAGATCAAGATTGAATTCAGGTCATGATTTCAACAGAGTCCCTGATGCCTATACTCCTCCTACAAGAACTGGATCTCTTTGACCAGAATAGCTTTTCACTCAAGAATTACCCAGTGTTGTTGGGCTTTCTCAATGTGTTTCCCCCCTTTTAATTGCACCTCATTGACACTCTTGCTTGGAACTACTACACATGAACCATAAAAGCAGTTCTCCATCATAAGGCTATCAGACTCATAACACAAGCATTAATTATGCCCCTTATGGATCATATCACTTCTAGAAGGTGCAAATTCATCAGACAGTGTCTAATTGCAAATTCCCTTAGAATCTTCTGCCAGACATACCAGACTTACATTGATTATCTACGAGAGTGATCACTGGCCGTCAACGTTGAAATTGTTTTGTTTTGCTTACTACCACATTAAGATGTTCACTTAAAGTCCTAGCCCTTCTAGGCAAATCACTTCACAACAACAAAACAGTCCATCTGACCAACTGCATTCCTCCTTACCAACTCAAACAACCCCTCCAATCGTCCTCCATGAATCTGGTCACGTCACACACTTTACCATCAAACTGAACTGGCAGAACAACCATTCCATTCAGATGTGCGACTGCAATGGAGGTCCTTACCCCAAACAAGCTGGCATTAGGTGAATATTCAACAATTCATTAAACAGCTGAACGCCTGGCTTTTCACAATGGCTACTGAGTTTCCGTTTTTGTAAGACTATAACCAAAAAAAGTGATGGGTGGAAGGTTTTGAATTAATCTGAACCACTGGCTCTGCTGTTCTGGGCAACCTTCCACACCACTCATTTTTAGCCCACCTGCGCCATTGGAGCAAAGGGCCTTCCATATGCAAATCGGTAAGGTACTGACACCAATGGGAGCAGCCCAGCCCTAACTGCTAGGCCAAGTTCCCTCTGCACAGAACCAAAAGCAACAACAGACATCTTTGGACTTGTTGGGCCTCATCAGTTTGGTGCAGTGTTGTTCACTATTGCGCAGAAAGCAAGGGACCCACGTCTGGGCATGCCCTCTCTCTCTCTCTCTCGGCAAACTATAACCAAAAAAGTGATCAGTGGAAGGTTTTGAATTAATCTGAACCACTGGCACTGCTCTGGGCAACCTTCCACACCACTGTTTTGTAGCTGTGGAAGCAAGCCTGATTTGCATATGTTCTTTCACCTTTTGTAAAGGCTTTGCAGGTAAAGAACGATGGTCTGGAGGGTTGTTCAGAGCAATGCAAGAGGTTTAGATTAATTGTAAACATTCCAGCCATCATGCCTTTTGTTTTGGTAAGACACCAGATTTACCAGGACTCATTTAGGATACTAACTTGCTGTTTCTGTTAGACAGTAGACTGTACGGGGCTCAGTTACCATGCTAGGCACTATACTCTTAAGGACTCATTTAAGATCTTACTATTCTCCTTTCGACCTGCAAACTGCACAGGAGGCTCTATTTTCTTTGTAACCCTATTGGTGTTCATCCCAATTTGCAGCTTTCTGGGATCACTCACCCTTCCCTACAGCTCACTAAAGTTCCAAAGAAACATATATTGGCATTGACAGGGACAAGACGTCATTTAGGGTTTGCCAGGGGTCACAACAGCAAACCCTGAGGTCTCCCTAGCTACCTCTGTGATCTCCCTTGCTACCCCTAAAAAAAATGTTTTTTAAATATTTTGTTTACATTTAAAAAAAATGTTTATGCAAGGTCCTGGCTTGTGGCTTGCACCATGTGGCTCTTTGCTTCTGGAGTGGCTGGCTTTATTGTTGAGGCCTTTAAAAAAAATAAAAAAATAACAGGGTTTTCTTAAGTCTAACACTTTCAGCAGTAACCTTAAATAAGAAAGAATAGGAATATCAAATAATTAGTCCTTCTGGAATTCTATACAATAATGGCCAGTCTCATTAAAGGTATTTTTCAGGCACACTTCAGGAGTTCAGTCACTGATTTAATCTGTTCTTAAACACCTCAACTCAGCCGTTCATCCTTCTGAGGTTGATAAATGAGTACCAACACAGGTTGGGTGATATTGTATGATATTGTAAGTATATTTCTTCTATATAAAGCGCTTAAGCATAAGTGCTAAATAATAACTCATCATTCTAATTTGGCCACGGACGTCTGCTTGCATTCACAGTATTACCAACAATTTGGTAATATGGGCCTATACAAACTCATCTTAACGATACATATGGCGATCCATTCTTGTATGAAATGTATATTGTAAGAGGATTCAATTCAGCACGACAGCTAAGTTAACGCCCAGTCTAGAATACTGAATGAAAACCCTTATTGATATATCTTTAGGTCCAGTTCATGCGTTCTGGATGACTACCCTTATATAACACCCCTCTCTTGGAATCCCCCTGACCCCACTGAGCCAAGAAGTAGTTCTGTTTTGCAAGTTAAAAGATTTATTTGATAAATTAGACAATAGATATATATATCACACTTTATAATAAATTAATAATTGAATCTCACACTTAATCTGATATGATAAATATTAACAACGGAGAATTTGGCACTAGCACACTTCTTTATAATCACTAATGAGTTGACATGAAATGGATAAGGTAGCACACTGGTAAATAGGAACAAAAGTATAATGTGGTAGAGGATGCTTTATGGAAGCTCAGGTGGATGCAATATTCAATGAATGCAGTACAGAAAATACGCAATATGATTTCAACCAAACAATGTAATCACTTTTCTCTGGCTATTCCCTCCCCCCCCTCTTTATGCAATGCAAGGAAATGGGAGGAAAGCACACAGTTCTCAGAAATGCAATCAATGTAATCAGTTCAATCCAGCAAGCTTAGACAACAGAAAACAGATAGGAGTTTTGAAATCACAGGCCCAAATTGCTTTGATATGTGCTGGCAATGAATGAGAAATATGCTGGAAACGCTTTTAATTCCCTTTTAGAGGTTCAGGGTGAGTGGTATCTAGTTAATATTAGTCCAGGCTCACACTAGCAAGGATGCAGGGATAGTTAGCAGGTTAAGCGAATTTCTGGCAAATGGAAAACAATCAGCAGCAGTTTTTTTACACGTGAAGAAATTGCAAATCGCGGCAAAATTCGCGGATGCGCCGAGCGCTATTACAGAGGAACCGCAAGGAATATCTCTACCGTTTAGGGGTCCTAGGAAAGCCCAGGATCTCAGCTTCCCAATGAAAGTTACTGCAAGTCTCTAGCCCAAATGGTTGCGGAGATATGACCGATTTGGTGAAGGTCGTTTTTGGTTTTGTAAATTTTAAAAGTTCAAAATGACAGTGACAGTTTTTTTACTAGAAATGACAGGTGACAGCTAGGAGGCAGTTCTACTTAGATTAAATAGATTGAATTATATGATTTTAACTAAGAGATGTGTTCTGAGTTTTGCTAAGTACTCACAAGAGATTTTGAACAGGAAGGCGACTTGGTCACGGACTTCAGTCTGGTCAGGTCTTTCCGGATTCTGCTCACAGCGCCTGGCCTCTGGAACTGCTCACAGCGGTCTGGGTCTCTCTGGGTACAGCACTGCTTTCTCTCTGGTCTGGTCTCTGCTAGGCACCGGTTCTCTGGGTCTCTCTGCTCTGGATAGATTGAAGTCTCTAGTTTGGCTTTCAGGAGGTTGATGAATTTGATGTCTGGATCTCGGGATGTTGTATGGTCCAGCAGAGTGCGTTGCTGCAAATGGAATTGAAGGTCTCTATCTAAGTTTCAGTGGTCCATTTATATGTTCTCCAAGTGGGTGTGTGTGCAGCATCACTAGACTTGCCCCTCTCACTTGTTATTGGTCAAATTCCCATTCATCACTTGATTGGAGAATGAACTGTGATTCAGAGTGATGTCATTTTATGACATGCAAAGAGGACACTCCCCTGTCATCTGTGCACCCAAATCTATATATGATCAAAATCCATACTTCAGAGTTACACAGTTGTTTGAAATTACATATACATGGTGTGGCTGAATTTAGCCATGTCTCTGTCCAAATCTGCTTTTTCTAGGAGCTTGCATTCAGAGAGGGTACATAATTGACTTTTTAACTGCTTTTTCAATTTCTGACATGGACCCAACTTTACATACATGTGTGCAGGGAGTAGGGACATTAACTGATGAAGTTTCAGATTTTTAACATGCACACATTTAGAGTAATATCCACTTTTCCGCTAAAACCTCCCCGAACATACCACCGGTTCCTACCACGTCTTAAACTGTGGGCAGAAAAATCACAAGAATTATGGTATCATTCATAAAATTTTCACATGTCCGCACTATGAGTTATTCACTTTTTTATAAAACCATATTCTTGCTACAGGGGTGTGTCTTTTCAGGTCACATGGTACAGAAACCAGTCTTTCCAGTTTCTGCCAAGCCAGCTTGCTCTCACAGGCAGTGCCCCTCCCAGCTTCTTCAGGAGGAAGCCACTTTTTACGACGTCTGTAATAAAACCTTTGCTTGGGTCCAAGAAGGCCCATTGTTCAAGAGGAAGCCATTTATGATCCTCTCAATAAACCCTCTGCCTGGGTGAAGGGAGTGGCATTGTTCACTCTCTTGCAGAGCACAGGTAATTCAATTATCAGATAGATGGCATATCCTTAGTGTGGGCAGCAAAAGGAAGGTTGCCTAGGAACACAGTTGTGACTCAAGTTTCACTCCTGATGGGGGTAGCTGTCAAGCAAAATCAAGTTCCTTAAGCCAGACCTTCAGCTAACTGTCATGTTATTTTTGTTGCTTTTTAACTTAACTTGCAATTTTACACATGCAGCTAGAATGCTGATTCTAAGTGCAAAACTATGACATTTCAACAGTTACAAAGGCATGTGACACCAAACATAGGTCACTCATTTAATCTAAACATTTTCGATTTTAGTGTCTTTAAATCCAGTGCAACTTAAACTGCTGCAATCCACAGCTCAGCCAGTCTTGTTATACATTTTTTTGTGCTCTTCATTTCTCAGATTGTGTAGGCACACAAAACTCCATTCTGCCAAATGTCTGCTGGTGTTCAGTAAATATTTTGCACATGTTGCAAGGTTTGAAATAGGCATTTTGGCTTGCCTTCAGAAAAACACACAGTGGGTTTTAAAACGCCGGCTTTTGGATAGTGGTGAGTACTGGTACTGCACCCATTTTTGGGATTTAAGGAATGAATTCCCCACACTTCCAGGTTGCATTTGGCAATCAGTATTGCCATTCCCAATGGTTTCAGACTACTGTGCGGGTAGTCCAATGGTGGTTTTAAAGCGCTTTGAAGCTAACCGGCGCTACTGTTTTTCCTTTGGCAACCCATTTCCCTCATGGCAACCCGGCCTTTCATTCTCGCACTGGTGGGTGGCAAGTGAGGCAACCATTTTAGTGTGCGCGCAAACTGCGCAGCTTTCCTGGATTTCGGCGCACATGTGGGTTTTCCGACATCTTGAATTTCCTAAGCCCACAGCACCAAATGTTGTAGCAGGATAGCTTAAACGTGGGTCAGGACCCCCAACAAGTCCCCCCCACGTGACTGCCCCTTGACTTTGAGACGATGGGGAGTCGCGTGCACAAGGGTTTTGACCCATGCACCGGTCCGTCCGCATAATCTTCTTCCTCTTCTGTAGATGGCACAGTTCAGCATCTTCTTCTCCATCCGGTACTGATCGATGGGTTCTCCTCGCCGGTCCTGATGTGAATATTGGGCGGTCCACTGGGCCCATTGTGTCTCCGTTCCCGGTCTCCGGATCGTCCTTCTTGGTCATTCTTCATGGTTTCATCTCTCCTAGGATGATAAAGGAAGAGCGGCAATATCTACTCATAGACGTTTTTCCACCACTGTTGAGATAGTGGGGCAGCATATGCATTTCATCATAACGAAACATTACATTCTTATTTTGAAAAAAAAAACAGTATGACTAAGAGACAGTTTCATACAAATCACAGTATGTTAGAGACTAGATGTGGTATGTTTTATGATTGGAACTGAATTAGTCTGATACAGTACCCGCTAGGATTCCAGAGGATTCCTCCAGTTGTTGCAGAGTGTGCCTGGGATGGCAACATTTCAACTGGTTTATGTGGACCCACTTGTCTTCCCCCCCTGCCGACCCGCCTTTGGGGATGCAGATCTTGTAGGCCACAGGGGAGATCTTATCGACGATCTCAAAGGGTCCCTTCCATGTAGGCAAAAATTTGCGCTGCTTGGCCTGGTTCCTTTGGAAGTTGTATAGATAGACCCGGTCTCCCACCTGATATTCCTTCCTGGAAGTTTTCAGGTCATAATGGGTCTTCATGCTATCAGCCGATCTTTCTAGATTCCGCTGAGCATAAGCAAAAGCATGTTGGAGGTGTTTCCTTAAATTCTCTACATACTCATGAGTAGTGGAGGCATTTATCAGTGTCTGCTCTTGGGTCCTATAGAGCAAATGCTGCGGAAGCACCATCTTGCGCCCAGTCATCAACTCAAATGGTGACATTTTGGTTGCAGATGAAGGGGTAGATCTGATGGCCATTAGGACCAGAGGTAATCGGATATCCCAACTTGGCCCAGAATCTGCCACAAACTTCTTTAATATGCTCACAATTGTCCGGTTATATCTCTCTACTGCCCCAGAAGAAGCTGGTCTATAAGCAATATGCAGCTTTCTCTTGAACCCCAGTATCTCCCACATCTTTGTCATTACTTCACTGGTGAAGTGGCTACCTCTGTCTGACTCAATCCTTTGAGGTAGACCAAAACGGGAAAAGATGTGGTTAATCATCAAGGCAGCTGCAGTTTCTGCCTTGCAATTTGGGGCTGGGAGACATTCCACCCACTTGGTAAACAAGCATGTCACGGTCAACATGTACTTATTCCCCCTAGCCGAGCGAATCACAGGGCCTACAAAGTCGATTTGTAAATCTGACCATGGCAGTGTCATTCCCCTCTTTTGTAAAGGCGCCCGGTGTGTGAGGGATGATGGCTGAAATTGTGCACACACAAGGCAACCCTTCAGGTACTGGTCGAGGTCCTGCCCCATGTGTGGCCAGTATGCAACTTCTCTTAAGATTTCCAATGTTGTGTGAAACCCCCTATGACCGGCGGTGGCCGCATCATGGGCGTGACTTAACATCAGGCTTCGGAATGAGGTAGGAACCACCCACTGATCATGGCCAGCTTTGGATTTCCTTACCAACAAACCGTCTTGGATCCGGAACATTTTTGGACATTTCATCAACACTCTTAGGTCCTCTTTCCCAATGTAATCGGTATCCGTCAGGGGAAAGTTCTCAGGGTCCTCAAGGTGCTGGTAAAATTTACCAATTATTGGATCCCCCTTCTGAGCGGTGATCAAATCAGCATCAGGGGTCTCCTTACTCCATTGTGCCATTGAGAGGTCGTTGTGAGCATTTGTCTGGCACCTAGTGATAGCAGTGACCTGGATTTCCCCCAAAAGGGACTCAATCTCAATTAGATTCCCTTGGATGGCTCCGGTTTTGGCCAGCTGATCAGCTAAGTCATTTCCAGTTTTGTCTGGTCCCTCTACTTTGGAATGACCCTTGATCTTTTTCCAATAGATGGTCATCTCATTCGAGTTGACCAGATCATCAATGTTTTGGATCAACTTCCCATGTTTCAAGGGTTTGTTGTTAGCACATAACATGCCTCTGGTTTTCCAATTAACCAGGTGTTCCACGAACCCGTTCCGTACATAATCCGAATCTGTGATTATGACCAGTTCGTGGAGTTGATGCTGGACAGCAGTGAGGATGGCCTGATGCACAGCCATCAATTCTGCCACCTGACTACTTCGGGGACCAATTTTGTATCCAGCGGAGGGTTCTGGGGACTCATTCACCCATGCATTCCCTACGCCGGCCACCAGTTCTTTCTCCCCGTTGTTGTCAACATGGTAAGAGCATCCATCCACATACACAGTGGGCATTCCCTCACACTTGTCTTCTTCAAAGACTTTGTGGGGGGAATTAAGGTATGCCTCCATGTTGTCCTTTATTTTTAGACTTTCGTCCTCGAGACAGTTTTCTCTGGCACAATCATGCAAGTCAGCCAGACCTTGCGCGAGGGGACTCTTCTTGTTTTGGCCATATCTGACCTGCACAGGAAAGCCTTGCATTGACAGAATCCAGGAAGTAATTCGGGAATTACTCACATTTCCGGCCCGGATTCTGTCACTTTGGAGATATTGCAGAGGCTGGTGTGGAGTCTCCACTATGATGTGTTCCCCCTGGATAAACGGGCGGTAATTCTTCAATGCCCACACCGTTGCCAGGAGTGCCTTCTCACAATCGTTGAATTTTTCCTCCACAGAGGATAAAGTTTTGCTCGCATAGGAGATTACTTTATTGACCTTGTCATGCTTTTGGTATAATACTGCCGTCAAGCACGTATTAGAGAACCCCGTCTCCAGGAAGAACTCCTTGTTTCTGACAGGGTAAGCTAGGCAAGGTGCTTGTGAGAGGCTTCTTTTGAGTTGTTTTACTGCCTCGGCTTGTTCTGGACCCCACTCCCACTTGACCCCCCCCTTCAGGAGATGAATCAGGGGTCTGGTGATCTCTGCGTAGCCCTCAATGAACTTTCTGCTGTAATTAGTCAGTCCAAGGAGGCTCCTTAGTTCTCGCAGAGTTGTGGGGTCTTTCAGCTTCTGAAGTGCTTCTACTTTCTTTTCCTGGGGACAGAGACCCTGAGGAGTAATCTCATGCCCCAAGAAATTAACACGGGCTCTACACCACTGTGCTTTCTGAAAGGAAAGTTTTGCTCCGGCGGCCCTCAACTGTGTCAGAACATAACGGATCTCTGCTATGTGTTCCTCCACAGATAAACTTTTGATGAGGACATCATCTACATAAGCCAGGTTACCCCTTGCACCCAGGTCGGGCATGGCCTTATGTAGGAAAATGTTGAATTCATTGCCGGAGTTGAGGTATCCGAAGGGAGTCCGGGTCCATGTGTATTGCTGGCCCCCAAAGGTAAAAGCCAGTTTGTATTGGTCCTCCCTACTAACAGGCACAGTCCAGTATCCATTGGTCAGGTCTATTGCAGTGAATACCTGTGACCCCTGGATCTGGGCCAGCCCTTGGTCAATGTAGGGCAGAGGCCATCGGGAAGTATGGACCCGTTTGTTGAGCTCCCTAAGGTCGGCGCAGAGTCTCCACTGGCCGTTTGGCTTCAATATTCCCAGCACCGGATTATTGAAGGTGCTGTGGACTGGACGGATTATTCCCCGGGACTCAAGGTTCTTAATTATTTCAGTAAGGGACTCCATTGATGCGAGAGGCAAGCGATATTGCTTCACAAACACTGGAGTCATGCCAGGGTCCGTGGGGATTGTTGTGGTGTGGATGTCGGTGCGACCACAGTCATATGAGTCTACCGCAAAGAGATCTTGGAAATCCAAGAAAACTTGTTTCAACTTTTGCTTTTGTTCCAGAGTCACACAGGCATCAGCTAGGTTGACTCTCTCTTCCACCATCTGCCTGAAACCTGGAAAGACCTCTGGTTTGGCTATCTCCGCTGCCTCCTCCAGCTGGGTGGAGAAGTCCCTGGTCAGAGTGCTGATTTGGACCGGAGGCTTCAGGTGGGAAAGGCAGCCCTCATGGACTTGAAAAATCACATCATCCCTCCTGAAGTCACAAGTCACATCTTCCTTACCATAGGGGCAGGAAGTGTACACCAGGAAGTTCCCCCCATGCCGGGTAAAAATCCTGTCTGGTGTTGCGTTGTCATCACTGTCACTGTCAAAACAGTCCTTGGGGATGGGTCCTAACAGTTCATTTACAAGATCAATGGAGAAATGTCGGTCATCAACCGCCATTCCAATAATGGTGCCTGCGGCTAGAGTAATGCTCTTTAAGTCGCTGTTATCCACCTCTATTAGAATGGTGTCATGTTCTATGTTGACTAATGGAGTTGGGTTTACCCCCAACCCTTGCTGTTGGAGAGAAGCATTTAGATGTATGTAAGCATCAGGGTTTTTCAACTCTTGTCCCCTTTTAACTTTCACTTCCAGGGAGAATTGTCGGGTCCTTTCTGGGATGGTGACTTCCTCTTTAACCAGAATTTCAACTGCATAAGGTAGCAATTGAGCTGACCTAAATGCTTTTTCTGGACCATCAAAGCCCATGGGATTATCCGCTAATCGGGACCAAGCTTTGAAGTTTATTAGGTCCAAACTAATGGCAAAGCGATTGAGAATGTCACTGCCTAAGTAAAAGGCGGCAGGGACGTCTCGCACGACCCAACAATTATGGACTATGCTCTTGTTGCCAATGGAGATTTTGAGCATACACCTGCTTGGCAGGAGATGTTTTGAATTGGGTGCTTCCAGGTCCATTTCCCATTTGTCTATCAGTTTGAAGGTGGGAATGGCTGGATCTTTAGGGAGTTGGCGGAACATGGCTTCGCTGATGAAGCTCTTACCGTTGTTCACACACACTCGAGCGAGAACAGAGTCCTTCCCATCATTTAACTGAACGGGGATGAACAACTGCTCTCCAATTTGCTGAATATCAGCCAGGCTCTGAGCTGATTTCACATCTTTCTGGACTATAGGAGTGGGAGTTTCTGATTGTGGATTAGTATAGAATTTCAGAGTGTTTCCTTCCAGCGTGGAATACCACCTTAAACTGGAAGGAAGGTTGATTTTCAGAAATAGAGAGGACCCCCCATCACCAGTCTGTTGTCCTACTGCTATTACTGTCACGTCTGGAATTTGGTTGTTCTGGAAGTGAAATTCTACTTGGTCAGATTTTTGTTCAACCATGTGGCATGTGCCGTTTAAACTAACATGGTTGACACTCTGTTTTAATTTTATTGGTCGGCTAGTCTGGGTCCAGAGGACCTTGTTTACGCAATCTATTAGGGGTGACAACCTTCTCAGGAGGTCATTCCCTAGTAAACAAGGGGTGCCCTCTGGGGTCACAACTATGACCGGGTGTTTCAATTTATGTCGCCCGATCTTAATGTCCAAGTCTGCAGTCCCCTCAACGGGAATTTCCTTCCCGTCAAAGTTCTGCAGTTGTCCAGGAAGAGAGGTGAGAGGAATTTGGTAATTCTCTCCCCTTCCTGCATTCAGTTCGTCAAAGGCCCTTCTGGACAGAAGGGTAGCTTGAGATCCAGTGTCCACCAGCGCTGAGATTGTACCCTGCCCCTGTACTTGTACCGGGGCATAATATCTTCCCTCCTTCTCCTCAAGGGGGCACAGATAATGTACATTTTTGGACAACTGGTGGGCTAACTTTCTGGTTTTGGACATCGCTAGCGAAGGGATTTGGGCAGAATCTCGTGGAGAGCCTTGGGAATCTGAAAGAAAAATTTCGCAACTGGAGATCAGAGCCATTGTGGGTTCCCCTGGCTCCGTTTCTGGGCCGCCCCCCCCCTTTTTGGAGGCAGTCCCCAGGATGGGTTTGAACCAGGGGATTTTCTTGCTGTTGGTTCTGGGATGAGATGGTGGGCGGCGGTAGCTCAGTCTCCACATCTCCCCAGTCTGGATTTGCATCCCTAGGGACCCATTTTTCTTTGGGAGGAGTTCCCCCCTCTCTGAAGGAGAAGATCCTTTTCCCAGGATCCTCTGAGGATCCCTCTCCCTCAAATTGGAAGATCTGTACCTCCTCCTCAAACTGAGTCTGTTTGGGTCTTTTGTTTCTCCTACCCCCCCTCTGCTCCTTAGGAGGCAGACTTTAAGGGGCAAGAGATTTTGTTTCCGGTTCCTGGGTTTCCAGGGGCTGTTTACAAGTGAGGAAGGAAGCTTCCTCCAAGGCTTTACACCCCCCTTCCCTTTGTGCCTCCTCCCTGGGAACCGGTGAGTTATCGGGGTGCTGCCCCCGTCATTGTTCCGGAGCACCAGGTCCAGAGTTGGGTGCGTTCTGCGCGGCATGCCCATCTGAGGGTTCTGCTGAGCCCTCAGTATGTGACCCAGATCCCGCGCCATGTTTTGAACCTGGCGCTCTAACTGGGACACCCGCTCTGGCTGATACGGGGCCCTGTTTTCTCCCCTGGGCTGATCCCGGGAAGGGTAGCTATCCCTCCTTTGGTAATACCCCAGGTTGGGAAGATTTGGGTACCCCTCCACCCTTGGCCTCCCCTCTCCCGGATTCAGTGGTCTGGGCTCAGGGAATTGAGGAAAGAAGGATGGATGATTTTGGGGTTGAAAGTCGGGTGGATATCTGGGGTAAAAGTTCTGCCCAGGGTTTGGTAAATTTCTGCCCTCCTGTGGGAAGTTTGGAGGGAAGTTCCCTGGGTTCGGTGCTCGGATGGATCCCCCCCCTTGGGCTGGGGGAGTCCACACATAACCCAGGATGGGTCTGTTACCTTTGTAGCGAGGACTTACATAGTCAGGAGAGCGAGGGACCCCATTTGTGGGGCTGCCTCCCTGGCTCCCTGTCTGTGACTGGCCCGAGGACCTTCTGGGCCTAGCATTATTAGGTGCAGGTAGGTTTTTAGGCCCCCCCATCTCCAAATCCAAAACGGGGGTGACCTTTACCTCTGCCACCTTGGCAGCAGCAGGGGTGCTGTTGGCTTTGGGGTTTTTCTGGGCATTGCTTTTATTTTCTATGGGCTTCTGCACCTCATAGATGCGGGTAGCCTGTTCAATGACCCAGTCTAAAGATCTTTTCTCGTGAAAATCCCTCACGAGCTGGGTCATGATATATTTGGGCAAGGCATGGAAAAACGTGTTGATAAATTCACGGCTATCCGTGCGCACCCTTCTTGTGGTCTGTGCAAAAGCCCGCTTTAACTCCTGCACAAATTCTTGTGGGGCCTGATCCTCCCCACATTGCAAATTGTAGGCTGCCTTGCGAGCCTCTTGAGGATTTCTGTGAACAGAAAAATGTTTCAGGATGGCCGCCTTATAGGTGGACCATCTTAAATGATTTTGGTCCTCCAGCCCCGCAAAGAAACTGGAGTATTCCGGGGAGAAGGTCCACTTTACATATTGAATGCAGCTTTGGCTGTCCTTCAAATGGAAAGTCTCCATCATTTGTTCAAACAACTCTAAGTGCTCCCAAACAGAATACTTAGCGTTCTTATGGTAAGGCGTGATGACGCTCCTGATCGCCTTAATCTGCTTTAAGGGGTCCTTAAGCAAGGCCCTTTTTGCCTTATTGGCCTTTTTGGTTCGGGTAACCCTTGTCCATTCTTCCTCGGACTCAGAGGCACTGCTCCCAGAGGTTCCCGTCTGTTCTTCCAGGTTTTCCCGGATTCTGCGAGCCTGGGAATGGCTGGCAGAATGTGGGGACCTGGTCTCCTGTGTCCTGCGCAGTTCAGAGGAGTCTTCAGATTCCTCCTTGCTGCCAGGATTTGATGGGTACCCCCTCCACTGACCTAACTGGGCAGAGGTTTTCAGGATGCCCTTAATGGGCCTACTCTCCTGGGGTTCCCCACTGCACTGTACTGTACTTGGGTGCCCATACCCGGATGCCCACCCCTCCATTCCTGAGTGGTACTGGCCTATGAGCCCCATACTCTTAGCTGGATAGTAATCTGCCACCCCTGTGGCCCTGTGCTCATGTGCGCCAGGGGACATGGGGGTGGCAGAGTCCAGGGACTGAGAGGTATGAGGGCCTCTGGTACTAGGGCTCCTGAGGTTATGCTCCGGAGTTTCCATTTCCCAGTGAACCTCATCTCTATCCGCCCCTGCTCCCTGTTGCAATGCAAGAGCCTGCATTTGTGCCTTCAGTTCCTCAGTTAAGGCCTTACTCGACTCTATCAGTCCCTCCTGCATCGCTACCTGCTGTTGGAGCCTATCATTGTGCTGGCAGAGAGCTTCATTTTCCCTCTGTGCTTCCTGGTTGGTCCTGGAGAACTGGGCCAGTCTTTGCTGCAGGAGGGTTACCTCCTGAGCTGTGTCCCTATTGGCCTGCTCCTTTCTTGCTAGAGCATCCTCCACCCTCCTGGTGTGCTCTAGCAAGTTCTGGTTTTCTTTTTGGAGGTCACCCAGTCCCTGGTGGGCTAGGTGATTTTCTTCCATTTTTCTTTTTAAATGGCAGACTTCCTGGCCTATGGCGTCTCTTTCCTGACTAAGAGCCTGCATTTGTGCCGCCAGGTCGTCCCTTTGCCGTTGAAAGGCACCAGCTTTATGGCGCTCCTCATCAAACTCTGCCTGGGTATCCAGGTCTTTCAGAATTAGTTTGTTGCTCTCTGCCTTCACTCTATCTAGGTGGCCTTGCAGGGTGACTACCTGCTCAGCACATACCCTGTTGAAGTCTAGCTGTTGCTCCAGCTTTTTCTGGCTTTGCAGTAGGGAGTCCAAACCTTCTTGGTGTTCCTTCTGCAAGGCCAGAAATCTGGTATCCTGTTCTGACTTTTCCTTTTGCAGCACATCCATATCCTCCTTTATTTTAGTGATGTACAGTCTGCTGTCATTTTCTGACTCCTGGCTCCTCTGCAGCCTCTGCTCAGAAGAGACCAGGTCAGATTGGACCTTCTCTAACACCTTCTGTTGCCTATTTGCCAGATTTTGGCTTTCAGCACATCTATCCTGCATGTCTCCCATATATAGGTACAGGTATGCTGCTATCCTGGCAATCTTATTGTGTTCCTCTTTGGCTTTAGGAGCCATATATAGTTCACTCAGGGCCACATGTAATGGACCCTGATCTCTCCATAGGTCTGACCCTGTTTCCGTGACCTGTTGCATGATGGCCTGCAACCAGACTGTTTGGTCCTGGTGAGTCCACTCACCTCTCACAAATAACTTATGTAAGAAGTGCTCTCGGGCTATTTTCATATCTACCAAGGTCGTCATTCTAGAGATTGGTCTCTGTCCTGACTTACAGAAGTTAGTATTTTATTTTTGCAGAACAGAACTTTTCTTGGAGTGTCCCTTTTGAGGAATGCTTCACAGCGTAATGCAGCGTGGTGATCCGACCGGATGTATGTATCTGGTCAGCTGGCACGCTGTATTAATCTGCACAAATGGTAAATCTAACCCAACGTCTCGGCTCGAGCCCCCACTTTGTAAGAGAATTCAATTCAGCACGACAGCTAAGTTAACGCCCAGTCTAGAATACTGAATGAAAACCCTTATTGATATATCTTTAGGTCCAGTTCATGCGTTCTGGATGACTACCCTTATATAACACCCCTCTCTTGGAATCCCCCTGACCCCACTGAGCCAAGAAGTAGTTCTGTTTTGCAAGTTAAAAGATTTATTTGATAAATTAGACAATAGATATATATATCACACTTTATAATAAATTAATAATTGAATCTCACACTTAATCTGATATGATAAATATTAACAACGGAGAATTTGGCACTAGCACACTTCTTTATAATCACTAATGAGTTGACATGAAATGGATAAGGTAGCACACTGGTAAATAGGAACAAAAGTATAATGTGGTAGAGGATGCTTTATGGAAGCTCAGGTGGATGCAATATTCAATGAATGCAGTACAGAAAATACGCAATATGATTTCAACCAAACAATGTAATCACTTTTCTCTGGCTATTCCCTCCCCCCCTCTTTATGCAATGCAAGGAAATGGGAGGAAAGCACACAGTTCTCAGAAATGCAATCAATGTAATCAGTTCAATCCAGCAAGCTTAGACAACAGAAAACAGATAGGAGTTTTGAAATCACAGGCCCTAATTGCTTTGATATGTGCTGGCAATGAATGAGAAATATGCTGGAAACGCTTTTAATTCCCTTTTAGAGGTTCAGGGTGAGTGGTATCTAGTTAATATTAGTCCAGGCTCACACTAGCAAGGATGCAGGGATAGTTAGCAGGTTAAGCGAATTTCTGGCAAATGGAAAACAATCAGCAGCAGTTTTTTTACACGTGAAGAAATTGCAAATCGCGGCAAAATTCGCGGATGCGCCGAGCGCTATTACAGAGGAACCGCAAGGACTATCTCTACCGTTTTGGGGTCCTAGGAAAGCCCAGGATCTCAGCTTCCCAATGAAAGTTACTGCAAGTCTCTAGCCCAAACAGTTGCGGAGATATGACCGATTTGGTGAAGGTCGTTTTTGGTTTTGTAAATTTTAAAAGTTCAAAATGACAGTGACAGTTTTTTTACTAGAAATGACAGGTGACAGCTAGGAGGCAGTTCTACTTAGATTAAATAGATTGAATTATATGATTTTAACTAAGAGATGTGTTCTGAGTTTTGCTAAGTACTCACAAGAGATTTTGAACAGGAAGGCGACTTGGTCACGGACTTCAGTCTGGTCAGGTCTTTCCGGATTCTGCTCACAGCGCCTGGCCTCTGGAACTGCTCACAGCGGTCTGGGTCTCTCTGGGTACAGCACTGCTTTCTCTCTGGTCTGGTCTCTGCTAGGCACCGGTTCTCTGGGTCTCTCTGCTCTGGATAGATTGAAGTCTCTAGTTTGGCTTTCAGGAGGTTGATGAATTTGATGTCTGGATCTCGGGATGTTGTATGGTCCAGCAGAGTGCGTTGCTGCAAATGGAATTGAAGGTCTCTATCTAAGTTTCAGTGGTCCATTTATATGTTCTCCAAGTGGGTGTGTGTGCAGCATCACTAGACTTGCCCCTCTCACTTGTTATTGGTCAAATTCCCATTCATCACTTGATTGGAGAATGAACTGTGATTCAGAGTGATGTCATTTTATGACATGCAAAGAGGACACTCCCCTGTCATCTGTGCACCCAAATCTATATATGATCAAAATCCATACTTCAGAGTTACACAGTTGTTTGAAATTACATATACATGGTGTGGCTGAATTTAGCCATGTCTCTGTCCAAATCTGCTTTTTCTAGGAGCTTGCATTCAGAGAGGGTACATAATTGACTTTTTAACTGCTTTTTCAATTTCTGACATGGACCCAACTTTACATACATGTGTGCAGGGAGTAGGGACATTAACTGATGAAGTTTCAGATTTTTAACATGCACACATTTAGAGTAATATCCACTTTTCCGCTAAAACCTCCCCGAACATACCACCGGTTCCTACCACGTCTTAAACTGTGGGCAGAAAAATCACAAGAATTATGGTATCATTCATAAAATTTTCACATGTCCGCACTATGAGTTATTCACCTTTTTATAAAACCATATTCTTGCTACAGGGGTGTGTCTTTTCAGGTCACATGGTACAGAAACCAGTCTTTCCAGTTTCTGCCAAGCCAGCTTGCTCTCACAGGCAGTGCCCCTCCCAGCTTCTTCAGGAGGAAGCCACTTTTTACGACGTCTGTAATAAAACCTTTGCTTGGGTCCAAGAAGGCCCATTGTTCAAGAGGAAGCCATTTATGATCCTCTCAATAAACCCTCTGCCTGGGTGAAGGGAGTGGCATTGTTCACTCTCTTGCAGAGCACAGGTAATTCAATTATCAGATAGATGGCATATCCTTAGTGTGGGCAGCAAAAGGAAGGTTGCCTAGGAACACAGTTGTGACTCAAGTTTCACTCCTGATGGGGGTAGCTGTCAAGCAAAATCAAGTTCCTTAAGCCAGACCTTCAGCTAACTGTCATGTTATTTTTGTTGCTTTTTAACTTAACTTGCAATTTTACACATGCAGCTAGAATGCTGATTCTAAGTGCAAAACTATGACATTTCAACAGTTACAAAGGCATGTGACACCAAACATAGGTCACTCATTTAATCTAAACATTTTCGATTTTAGTGTCTTTAAATCCAGTGCAACTTAAACTGCTGCAATCCACAGCTCAGCCAGTCTTGTTATACATTGTTTTGTGCTCTTCATTTCTCAGATTTTGTAGGCACACAAAACTCCATTCTGCCAAATGTCTGCTGGTGTTCAGTAAATATTTTGCACATGTTGCAAGGTTTGAAATAGGCATTTTGGCTTGCCTTCAGAAAAACACACAGTGGGTTTTAAAACGCCGGCTTTTGGATAGTGGTGAGTACTGGTACTGCACCCATTTTTGGGATTTAAGGAATGAATTCCCCACACTTCCAGGTTGCATTTGGCAATCAGTATTGCCATTCCCAATGGTTTCAGACTACTGTGCGGGTAGTCCAATGGTGGTTTTAAAGTGCTTTGAAGCTAACCGGCGCTACTGTTTTTCCTTTGGCAACCCATTTCCCTCATGGCAACCCGGCCTTTCATTCTCGCACTGGTGGGTGGCAAGTGAGGCAACCATTTTAGTGTGCGCGCAAACTGCGCAGCTTTCCTGGATTTCGGCGCACATGTGGGTTTTCCGCCATCTTGAATTTCCTAAGCCCACAGCACCAAATGTTGTAGCAGGATAGCTTAAACGTGGGTCAGGACCCCCAACAATATCACATTATAGTGATATTGGTACCATATTTTCCATAGCGTACTTAGGAACAATGCTATGTGATGACACTTCCTATTTTGTCAAGGGGTGAAAGGTTGTGTTCCATCACTTTCCGTGATATCACTTTGGGGTGGGGTCAAATGACATCACTTCCTGGTATGTCATCAGAGGTCAAGGGTCGTGTGATGTTACGTCCTCTACCCCTTGCATTTTGGTGAAATTTCGTCCCCGGGCATTGAGAGCCTAATGCACTTTGTATCACATGAAAAAATGGTTCAAGAAATAGCTATATTTACAGCTCACACATGTTTGCAAGAGCTTGCATCTTGCACTCATTTTAAATCGATTCCTCTGTCTGGAATAATGGCAACAAAAGCACACAGCACCTGCGTCCACGGGAAAGCTGACTATGGAGGAATGACATCATTTGGCCTTTCAAAGGTGAGAGCAAACCAAGTTTCCCTTGAGTCTGACGAAGGTGAACATTAGCATGAGAGGGGGGTGAATGGTCAAGACCTTTCATTCAATTGTGTTGTGCAAAGCAGAAGCACTGCAGCTACCTGCGCCTTCTTACACTTCATGCCAAGAGGCCTGAAAGGTGACCATGCACCAGTTGTCAAAGTCTTAGGGCTTCCTATTGTTTCTTATGCGAGAGATTTGAATTAGCCTAACATGTTCCCCATCTGCAAAGATCGAATGCAATCTTCAGTGTTGCTTCCTTTTTAAGTGCATGCGCCTCACCATGCAACCAAAGAACTTTCCTGGAATTGAATACTAAGGGCCCGATCCGTTTCAAAGTGGCTTTGCACTGCTGACACAAACCCTGATTCATGGAACTGTGCAAAGTGTATTTTTGCAGTGCAAAGTCAGCGCAAAGTCAGTAGACGTAGTCTAGTTTTCTTCATGCCAGTTGACGAGCTGGGGAATTTGTGACTTGTGTTTCAGAACGATGGCTCGCAGGAGCATGGCGATTCCTCCCTAAAATGCTTGCACACACTTTGGAATTGGCCATGGAAAAGTGCCGGGTAAAACATGAAGATATCTGTAAGAGAAGGCAATAAAAAAGATTTAAAAAATAACAATAAAAATAAAAACAAATAAACAATAATAATAATAATAATAATAATAATAATAATAATAATAATAATAATAATAATAATAATTACCTGGCCTACCACATGCTAAAATCCAGAAAAAAACATGTACATTATTTTGCAATAGAGGGTCACCATTTCAAGAAGGGCAGCCTCATCCACTCCTATTGAACTCATTCGAAATACCCTTTTGTGGAAAGGGAAAGGTACACATTTTATCAGTGAACCTTCCAAACAAATTTGCAGAAGCCCAAATACCATTTTGAAACATACAATTGACCACATATCTTAATATTTGACAAATATGTCTGTGATAAAATGTGTGTATGCTTTTTATTGCATTACGTTTACATAATTCTGTTATATGTATCCATTGTACAGAGCTCTGAAACATACATTTGATTGTCTAGTTCACGCTATATAATAACTGTAAATAAATAAATAAACACATGTGCTTCAGTTACACTGGGCTTGGTACTAATTTCATTTTGCACAGCACTCACCTTAACCTTAAAATATTTGTAGCGGTTGGACACCAGGAGGCGCACGGATGAGCAGTCACTCTGTGTGAGCGTCTTGGCTGCAGGTCCAAGATGCGACTAGAGCCCTCGTCTAGCGACCCCCCGAGAAAACAAGCAGAGGAGACGTCGACAGAAGACCCCCCTCACCCCAGGAGAAAAAGCAAAGAAAATCAGAGTTGAAAAGGGGGAGAAATCAGTGTTTTAAAGTTACGCCTCGTACGACGCAAAAAAATTGAAAATGGAAACCGCTGACACTAATGCTATAGCCAGGGACTGGTGTCCCACGGTCAGCAGTCATCTGGAAGAAAGGACTGCCGAACACCTCCCTTTGCTTCCCCTCTGCACACTCAACCAAGCGGAGAGCAGAGTTGTGCACATACCGAAAGCCGGGCACGCTCATTTTTTTTTCGACATTTTTGTCATTCGACATTTTTTTTACACATTATGACTGCACACCATAACACCCGCCACCCAGCACTCACTCTTCCCAATACGGGTGTGCCACTGGCGGGTCCACAACACGCCGCGCCTGAAGGCAACAAGGCCGAAGCACCTACCAACCGGCACGAACGCCCCACTTACACAACCCTGCCAGCCCAGTTGCACACAAAGAACCCTATGAGCCCGCAGAGCAAGTGAATAACGAGCCTCACAGAACTGCATGGCAAGGTACCACAAACCAAGGAATAAAGAACAAAGTGCTGTTTAACCCTGCATTCAAATGCAGACATTCTAACATCGCCGTGCCTAACTCCTGCGCACTTCTTGGGTAGGAAACACTAAAGACATAAGATGAAGCTAGCCTGCATACCTAATTAAAAACCGCCCCTGTAGCACCACACATGTATAAAGCGGCATCATCTGCACCATCTTAACACCCCTCCACCATCTAAAGACCTTACCCCACTATGTGCACAGTGCAGAGCATTGATGGCAGAGAGGAAAGGTCACCCACACTGCTCATCAAGAGCATTCACACGGGCCCCCACCGAGGAACACTTAACAACACCTGAACGCAGTAAGTCATTAAAAAGAGTGAAGGGATCAAGAAAGTACAGGCGGGGCAACAACACACCGGACAATGACAAATGAAATCAGCATCTCAGTGGCCTGCACTCACGAGGCCGGTGTCTGAACAACGCAGAGGAGTCCACCCTGGAAGAGATGGACGGAACGACTAGCTGAGGACATACTATGAAACAACATGGTTCTCCGTATATAATTTCACGAAAGTTAATGTTGAGTTCTAAATGTTGGGGAGGGGGGAGGGAGGGAATACGAGGGGGGCTCTAAATGTTAAAGTGATTACACTCGACAGAGGGACCGAGCGGTAACAGTTCCCACTGGTGGTACGACATTGGACTGATAGTTTTCACCCAGTCTGAATCGGACGCCACCAAACAAGGATGGAAGCCCACGACAGGAGGGGGCACGAAGGGGAACAGGGGAGGAGAGAAGGACATGTTAGTTTGTTAAACGTTAGGGGGATGGTGGGGGGAGGGGAGATGAAAACAATAACACCCAAGGCAGTCAGGCACGCTCCACAAAAAACTCTAATTTTGTTGGCTTTCAGCAATAAAAAATGGGACCCAGTGAACAAACGAAGGAAACCCATCAATGGGCGCTAACCACAACACTGCAAGCGATGGGCTCGGCACGATTAAAATTGGGACACTGAATGTCAAGGGACTCAATTCTCCCACCAAGAGGTCACTACTGAACAGGGAATTTAAAAGGGCAGACCTAGACATACTCTTCCTACAGGAAACGAGATACATTAAAGGGGAAGAAAGGAAAGTTCTGTATGCCAAGCCAGGTACAGAACATTGGAGCACAAGCCCACTGCGGAAAGCTGGCGTCGGCATCCTAATCAGCAAACGGCTCCAATTTAAGTCCAAAAAACCTGGGCAGATGTAAGCGGCAGAGCGATCGTACTGGTCGGTACCATATAGGGCATAATCCTCACACTTGCCTCCATATATTCCCCCAATTCCATGCAATCCAGGATCCTCCAACATATTGTCCCAAAAGTGATGATCGAAGCAGAAGGTGAAGTGGTTCTAGGAGGCGACCTCAATATGTGGGCAGACCCAAAACTAGACAGACAAGCCGGCAACCCCCAGGTGAACAACCCGCCAGAGGCCGGCCGCTCAGAAGTAAGAGACATGATGGACTCATACGAACTCAAGGATGCATGGCGCCACATGAAGCCCCACCAAACAGGCTATAAATTCTACTCTGCTCTGCACACCACATGTACTAGAATCGACTAAATATATCTC
The DNA here is from genome assembly GCF_040938575.1 of Ambystoma mexicanum. Taxonomy (NCBI): domain Eukaryota; kingdom Metazoa; phylum Chordata; class Amphibia; order Caudata; family Ambystomatidae; genus Ambystoma; species Ambystoma mexicanum. The sequence goes on from NC_090934.1 coordinate 145,940,128, forward strand.
ACAACAGAACTAATAGAGGCGCTGTCCACATCCAAAACTTCTCCCATAACGTGGTCAGATCATGATATGGTCACAATAACACTCAGCCAGATGATGCTCCCCCGCAGAAGCTCAAAACGGCGCTGCAACGAAACGCTCTTGAGGGACCCAACATTCCGAGAACAACTGGCGAAGGACAATGGCGAATACTTCGAACAAAACAACACTGGAGAAGTCTCGAGGAACACGGTGTGGGAAGCAGGGAAAGCCACGTGGAGAGGTGTACTAATCAAAGAGGGAGCGGCAAAGAAAAGGGAACGCTATTTGATAGAAAATAAGCTCAGAAACGAAATAGCCCAACTAGACCTTAGTGCCCAAACAGCAGATGCTGAGAGAGAGGGGAAGATAATAGAGGAAATCAGAAAGAGAGATGAACTGCGACAATTAGAAACTGACTGAATCGTACGCATGCTACAATATCTGAAACAGAAAGATTATGAGAAAGGTGACAAAGCAGACGCACTACTCGCAGCCAGGCTCTGAGGACAACACAAAGAGAGTTGGATATCAGCCATAGAAAAAGAGAATGGCCCCCATGGAAATCATCCCACCAACATCCCCGAAGCCTTTGCTGACTTCTACGAAACACTGTACACCTCTGAGACCATACATGATGAGAGGGTAATCGCAGACTACATGGACAAGATGAACATCCCAGGTTTATCCACCGAAACGGCACAAGTCCTTGATGCCCCCATCACAGACAAAGAAGCAGAAGATGTGATCAAAATGCTCCCGACGGGGAAAGCCCCCGGAAACGATGGCTACAAGACAGGGTTCTATAAAACCTTTGCCGATGCCCTCCTCCCGTTCATGGTCGAACTTTTTAACGACATCCTACAGACCTGTTTCGGACCCGAATCATTCTCTGAGGCCCTCATCATGGTCATCTCCAAAGAGGGCAAAGAGCCCAAACAGTGTGCCTCATATCGCCCATCTCCCTCCTAAATATAGATGCCAACATGTACACACGGGTCATCACTGCATGGCTGTCAACGCACATACCCGTTATTATTCACAGCGACCAAATCGGATTTATCCTCGGCAGACAGGGAGCAGACTCCACCCGTAAGACTCTCCACCTCATGCACAAGGCAAGGAAAATGTCGAACACACCCGCACTACTGTCTATTGATGCAGAAAAAGCGTTTGATATGGTAGAATGGCACTTCCTGGAAGCAACACTAAGGAAAATAGGCCTTGGCCCTGTTCTTCGACGAGGAATCAAAGCAGTATCCACATTGCCCCGGGCATCCGTAACAGTGGACTCCCAATATTCCCACTGGTTCCCACTGAGCAGGGGCAGGAGGTAAGGATGCCCCCTCTCGGCAATATTGTTTGCGTTATGATATGATAGGATATGATATGATAAGGCATTTGTAACGTGCCTATACACAAGTGTTTCAAGGCGCGACGAGGCAGGGGGGGAACAAGGGGAGACAGACAACGATCTTACTAGGCCAGGTGTCATTCAGATCGCGCAAGTGCAAGGGTAGAGGGGAAGGGAAAAGTGCATGGGGGAAAGGGAGAGGGGAAAGTGCAGTACAGGGTTATTAGCATACAGCATACAGGATAAATAACAAGGGCCAGCTGGTGGCAAGTGCGAGGTAAGTGCAGACAAGTGCTGGGAAGGGGGGCTGTATGGATACAGACACAGTCCCGTAGTGCAGGGGGTGCCGTGGAGGCAGTGCAGGGGAGAGTGGCTGGGCCGAGAACGGTGAATGGCCCAGTTGCAGATTCAGTGCAGTTTCAGTAGTATTAGCAGGTTAGAGGGGGAGAGAAAGCGGAGGCAAAGAGGAAGGTTTTGAGGTGCTTCCGGAACCGGAGGTGGTTCTCCTCAAGTTTCAGGGAGGTAGGAAGGCTGTTCCACAGGAACCCCTGGCCCAAATCCTCAGAGCAGATCAACGTGTAGAAGGCATGTGTGAGCAAGGAAGGGAATATAAATTGGCCTTGTATGCAGAGGATATTCTCCTGCACATAAATAGCCCGATGACGTCAATTCCCCGAGCGATGCAACTCATTGAAGAATATGGCGCACTGTTAGGCTTCAAAGTCAACAGAATCAAATCCATCCTCTTCCGCCTACACGAACCCACCACAACCCAGAAAATGGAATTCGACCAATTAGGCCTCACCATCGGAGGCCCTACGCTTCGATATCTGGGGATTAATCTAACGAGAAACATCGCTGACATATACGAGGCCAACTTCCCTCAACTCCTCACAGCATTTAAAGAAGACCTTGCAAAATGGCGACCACTCATGATCTCCTGCATGGGACGATTGAATGCCATCAAAATGGTCAGTCTCCCACGCTTCCTATACCCCTTCCAAGTCCTCCCAGTTTCGATTCCAGAAGACTTCTTTAAACAAGTGAAAAAAGCAATAACCGGATTCCTGTGGGAAGGGAAGAAACCCAGAATACCCTATGAAACCCTCATTCTATCCAATGACCAAGGGGGGGTCGGCCTCCCAGATATTCAGCGATACTACTAGGCGACCCAGCTAAGAGTCCTCATCCCACACCTACGGGACAGAAAAGACTTACAATGGGTACAGCTGGATAATGACAACCTAACCCCTGCCACACTCTCAGAATGGCTATGGGTCCCCAGACCAAAACTCACATGAAAACTACGTGACCATCCAATATTAGGAACGATATGGAACATATGGAGTGAGGGAAAAGGAATGACGGGAGTAACCACATGACCATCCCCCCTAAGCCACTTATGGGCGCCAGGAGTCAGAGAAGCAATCCCAGAACACCACAGATACCAAACCTGGTTTGACGCCAGACTCAAAAGGATCGGGCAGCTATGGGGAGACGACAAATTCATATCAACCCTGAACTGGAGGAAGCCCTCCAACTACACCCAATATTGATCTTCCTCTACCAACGCCTGAAGGGTGTCCTATCCAAACGTGAATGGAAACCCAAGATCCAAAGGAAACTCACTCCCTTCGAAAAAAAATTCGACACAACCACTATCAACAAAGGCCGGTTAGCTCAGATGTATACTGCCCTAATCACTAAAGACCTGAACCCAAACCCCCACCTCAAAGAGAAATAGGAGAAAGACTTCAACATAGAATTCGACCAACAGGCATGGAACACAATTTGCAAAACACTGTCATAGTTATCAATCGCCGCACAATACTAACTGGACGCAATAAAACTATTACACAGATGGCAATATGACCCCCACAGATTGTCAAAAATGTACCAGACCAACAACCCAAAATGCTGGAGACAATGCTGAATGAACGCCAACTATTGGCACATGTGGTGGGACTGTCAAAAATTCTGCATATATTGGACCGAAGTGCTCGGATGGATCAAACAAATAGACGGTATTGAATGAAACGCAAATCCCCTCCTAACTCTGTTCAACCTAGAAGAAGAAGATGACGAGCTAGTTAGGATAATGGGAATTGCATCTCCACTGTTACTAGCTGCAAGGGCAGCCTAGTTATCAAATGTAAAGCGCCACACCTCCCGCAAAAAAAAGAATGGATAAACATCACAACATCACATCACAACAAACATATATACGATGGAGAAAACCACAGCGGCCCTCCATGGAAAAGCAACACGCCACGAAGAAACTTGGTGCGACTTTGCTGCAACATATGTCCCAAGCCTAAGGCAAAGCCTATCCGCAGGCTCTGAGTTAATACAGACTGCACAGTCGCAAGACTCTTGACCACCACACAACATCCCATCAGTGAGCAGCCATCGCACATCTTGATCCTACATACGCCAAATGAAGAAAACATCCCAGCTCGCATTGAATACCGATTAAACCTTTTTTTCTGCCAACAACCAAGATAAACGACCTCATTGGGGAGAAGGAGAATGACCTAATTTAACTTTACGCAAAAGGGAAGGGAAAGTTAATAATGATATTGGTATGATTTTTGTTCAATCATAGCAAGATAACGATGTAACAATGTGAAGTTAACAAAACTTCACGCTTCACGCTTCACGCCAACAAATCAGTGAACACGGTGTGTGTCCGCGGACATAATGCAAGCCTATTAGCCAATCAGTGTCCTGTCCGCGGTGGGAACAGGGAAGTGGTGTCCGCTGAGCGGACATAGATATCACTAACTTTTTTGCCTTACGTTTTGGTCATTTAAAAAAAAAATACTGGATGGATTTACACCAAATTAACAAAAGCACGCTTTCGGGACCAAGCAGCCGCTCCTGCCGCAAATTTGGTGAAAATCCATCCAGCGGTTTGGCTGTAGGCATGAGCAAAGTTTTTCCCCATTATGTCTATGGGGAAAAAAAGACATTTTGGGACCCCCCTGTAACTTTGCCCCCCTTGACCAAATCTCACCAAATTTTGCAAAGAAATTCATAGTGGGCCATATAGTTTCTTTGGTGAGGATTCATCCAGGGGGAGCAAAGTTATAAGCTGCCCAAAAAGTGCTCTTCCTATGGGATTAGCAACTTAACCATAACTACATGGCCGCTACCGCAGGCCATCTAATATATATATATATATATATATATATATATATATATATATATATATATATATATATATATATATATATATATATATATATATATATATATATATATATATATATATTAAAGATATGTTATACCACTGACAGATCCAATTCTAATCCTCCCTCAGCATTATACCTGTATACCTGTACAATATTAAAGTGTGATGAACGGAAAAGCTTTCACTTTTCATTTGTCAGCTTTCTATGCCATTTTGAAATGGGAAACATATGCAAATACGGCTTAGTTCCAAAACAAAGGGGGCAATCCAGGCCAAAGTGCTATGTCCCACCAGATATGCCTGTGAACAAGTCACCCCAGACATGTTTGAGCCTCATTGGGCATGCTAAGTGAAGTGCAGCTTGGGACTTCAGATACATCAGGCGCAAGACACATGTAAGGGTAAAGCCTTTGCCACTTAAGGTAACTTTACATTACTGAAGAATGGTGGATTGAAAAGCCGTCAGTTAATCATAACCACTGGCAGTTTCTCTCCCCAACCTTACAATTCAACTTTGTTCAGTCCAATGTATCACTACAAAAAGGTGATATGCAAATCAGCCCAAACCTACAGCCTGCAGGTAATGCACAGGTTTTCCTAGGGGGTCCATTGACCCACTAATCTGTCTCACCATAATTTAATGAAGGAGTATGACTCTGATTCTTCAATGGGATTCAAAGGTTCTCCTGTAGTAACATTTGTTCCCCTATAAATGATCTATGTTCTACTGAATGGCACTTCTAGAAGAAAACAGTAAAGGTTTTAGGGGCTTACCACGATTGTCTCACAGTCTCATCAGAGAGCCAATGAATCTGTGTGCCAGATCAGGGTTTTCTCAACTTTGTGGGAACTGTGATAACTACTAGGGACACATGGGCTCTAATAAGCTAATTGTCCCTTGCCAGGTACTATATAAGCAATAGGCCCCGAGCAGATGGTGCATTACCACTTCAGATATATGAAGTGGTAATGCCCCCCCCCTTGCGAGATACCAGGGGGTACTAAGAGCATTTTATTCTGTTTCGAAGCACTCCGGCGTTTCAGAACAGAACAAAAAAAGTCAAAAAAATGGCCAGCATAGAAGTGAAAACAAAGTCTGTTTTACCATTCCATAGTGGCCATTGAAAATCAAAGTCAAAAAGTAAAAAACAAAATGGCCACCATGGAAAGGGAGAGGGGACTACAGATAGTCCCTATTCCCTTTCCTTGGCAGCCATTAAAAAAATAGGGAAAAATGTCAACAACATAAAATGTCCGCCATGGCAAGGAGAGAAGGAAATACGTGTAGTCCCTTCTTCATTTCCATGATGGCCTGTCACAGATTGGGAGCGGATGCGCGAGGGTCAGAAGTATTCCCAGCACGTCCGCTCCCAAAGTGGACTGAAAAAAAGGTAAGTGGGGTTGGGAGGGCAGGGCTGGAATTCTTTAGATTTGGGGAGAGGGATGGGGGAAACACCTCGATCCCTGCCGTGGGAAGATGGCTGCCTCCTGCCGTGTGGTGGCTCGGATCGGGGATTACCCATTCCAAGCTTCCTCATTGACTGAGTGACTGCCACACCACCACTGGGGACAGACGGAAAGAACGTTGTGCGGAGAGGGTTACCGGTTGGGTAACGACCTGACGACGTCCAACAAGCTTGCTTGTAACAAGCTCATTGTCCCTCGCTGGGTACTAATTAACCAGAACCATCAGATCTGCTCGGCCCTGGATTTCGGTGTTCAGCCTGCAGGACAAAGGTTCAAGACCCAGCGTGGCCTCATCTGGTGATTTCTCTTCCAAAGTCAATTCAGTGTCTATCATTAAACTGCAGCATGATAACACCTATCACTACAGACGAAATATGGATCGAAGACTATTCATAATTTACCTACTTGTCCACAAAAGGGGAGAGAGAGTGACCATGTGATGGGTTTATGATCTGGGTGGACAATTGTCTAAATTGGGAGCTAGCATACTTCCTCACAGGACCAGTGGACATTCAGCTGTTAATTGACAAAATTACTGAGAATGTTAACTCTATGATTTTTATTATTTCAGGCGGTATGGAAATGACCCACTGACAACTTATTGCAGGACATGATAAATAATGAGGACTAGTCTAATAATAGAAGTGATACCCATATTTTTTGGGTATGCAACCTCAACTTCCAATTTAAACATATAATAGGTCTGGGGGGCATGTGGGAAGACCAACATCTTGCATGGGACATCCTGGACTTGATGGCTGTCTACCACACAAAGACTCATAAGTATGCCATTGAAGCTACCCAGTAACTTAATGGGCTGAGATAAATAGCAGCTAGTAACTCAAGACCAGCTGGCTAAGGCCACTTTTGAGGGCAACAATGACTCGTCCAAGATTGATTATCTCCTACATTCTGTGGGCGACTGGAACGATATCTGTGAATATAAACTATTGAACTGGTATGAAAGTGACCATAGAACCATGTCATGCACTACAAGCCTCTCCGTGAGGGATTCCAGAGAGGCAAGTATAGCCAATAGGGCAGCCCCAATTGTTGTAACCGGACATGTGCGTTGCTCGATTAAATGGGCCAGGATACTGGAGAATGATAGTAAACCTAGCTTAGATTCTGCTATAGCGGGAAACATTGAATTTCATCTCTAGTGAGAGTAGCACCCCCTCTCAGGTCCTGGTTGAATTTGGTTGTTTGACAAGCAATTTATACCCATTGTTAACTCGACCAACAACTGAGATCGGAAGGAAGAAGAAAAAGGCTAATAGCTGGTACGATGATGACTGTGAGGCAGCAATACATTAAATTAGATCCTGCCAACAGGGGATAGGCCCATTGATAGGCACAATTTAGCATTTGCTTGAGGACATTTTAAGACAGAGACAGCAGGAAAAAAAGGCTTTCTCAAATAAATTGTGGGATAATTTATATGATGCGTCTCAGGGAAGGAACTCAGCTATGTTTTGGAAGCTAGTCATAAGTCCTGACCCAGATAGGAAAAATGAGATTGCATGCAACATCATACCAGACACGTGGAGGAATCATTTTCAGGGACTATACAGGGACCCAGTGACCACATCCGCAGATAACTTATCGATAAATGGGCTCATTGTCCAATAATCTATAGAAGGGACCAGGGACATAGAACTAAAGATATGTAAAGTGGAAGAAGCCATAAATGCTTTATGTGGACGGTAGGCACTGGGCTTTGATACCCATTGACGTTCATAAAGGCAAGATACAAATACGGGCTCCATTGTTGTGTGGTTTATATAATGCGTTAAAACAATCTAAAGCCACCCCCGATTGCTGGAACAACACCACGATAGATCCCATTAGTAAAAAAGGGAAAACGGTATTAGCCCTACCGCCGAACTCCCCGGCGCTAATAGCGCCGGATCACGAGTTCGGCGGTAATGTAAGTCCCCATTCCCCACTGAGCCCATTCGGGAATGCCCCATTCCCCATTGGGCTCAATGGGGAATCTTCATGCTAATATCGCCGGCGGATTTCCCGCCAGCGGTAATAGCGCGAATTTTCGGCGGATTTCCCCCTTAAAATCCAGCGGTAATAGCGCTACCACCGGATTTAAGGTTTACTGCCGAAGTCGTGATGAGGCATATCACTTTTAAATATGCACGGGAAAATCTTTGCAAAGATGTTTTTAGCACACCTACAAGATTGAGTAGATACTGAAAACATTCTCAATCATTGACAAGTCGGGTACAGTCAGGGAGAATCACAGGCGATCATAGTTTTCGTCTCCAGCTTATTTTATCTAAATACCTGACTCTGGGAAAATCGGTGGTTTATGCAATTTTTGGGGATCACCAAACAGCCTCCGATTGTGTTCCTAGAGAATGATTGTGGTGTGTCCTCAGGAGAAAAGGAATTACTGCACATGTGCTCGAAATGATCAAAAATATCTATACAGAACACAGGACGATTGTGCGCTTGGGATCAGGGGGCGAGACAAATAGTCCTATATATGTAGAGAAGGGTGTGTGGCAGGGGTGTTTCCTGGCACCGCTGCTTTTCTGCATCTATATAGACGAGATCAATGAGAAGCTGTTGGTACACTCTCAATGCACACCCAGAAAGGAGGAGAAAGAATGCCATGCCTCTTCTTCGCTGACGATGCAGTTCTGCTGTCAGCCACACCAATGGGTTTAAGGCGTACCCTAGAGAGTTTTATGACCAAGGGCAAAGAACTCAAATTAGTGATCAATAAGGGAAAGACAAAGGTGATGGTCTTTAGGTTAAAACCTTCAGACACATGAACCTGAATATTATAATTGGTGATCATAAATCAGAGCCGGTTCCATTTTATGATTGATGAGAGATCTGGTTTTCCGAGAATGGCCTGTGGGCTGCCCGTGTGACTAAAGCGTGTGTAGACAAAAATAGTGATGGAATAAGGAGGTTTGTCACCAGTCATGGTGGTGGGGCTGTGACACCAGTCCTTGCAATATATATATAAACACAAGCCCTTGCGTCAGAGCAGAAATAAGGGGATATGCTAACTTACAATTGTTGGGAACAGTGGAAAGCAAGTTTCTCAAATCTTAGCTCATGATGTCCAAGGGCAGGGCAAATGCCAACTTGTACATGTAGTGTGATCTGAGAATGATGATGGGCCTTGCTAGCACCACACCTTTACTGTACTTGGCTAGGATCTGGGGAATGCCAGGGCTAGAGAAATATAGGGATGCCCTATTTCATATCATGGCATTGGATGGAGGAAGGGTGCGTTCTTGGTTAAAGTATGTGGAGCTCGGTCTAGCTGAGCTGAACCTTTCATTTATATGGGAACTGCCAACAAGCATCAATGGTAGTACCAAAGCATTAATTAAGGACATAAAAATGATCTGATCAAGGAGGAAAATGAAGAATGTTGCCACCAGCTAAGTTAAGGATTGTCCTATTCAGGAAACAAACCCGATTTTGGGTTTCAATAATACCTGGACATACTTGCCTCTTTCTTGCAAGGGCAATGTATATAGAGTACAGACTGAAAACATTACAGATGGATGAATTTGAGAAGAATTAGAAAAAGGGCCAAACTCAACTTGTTGTCAAGTTTGCGGTGTGGATGGAGAATCTATAGACCACATTATGCTCCTTTGTCTGGGATGTGCAACATTGAGGGGCCTTTATGTCCACTATATAGAATGATCAGCATTAGGTCTGTAAATGATCCATTAGCTCTATGTAAGTCAACTAATGACTTCAATGACCTCAATGTTGTTTATTATGTGACCGGTTGATGAAACAATAGTAATGTTCATCCACCTGTGTCAATCATCGTGATATCAGATGTCACGGATTGTTCTAAAAATGTAAAATGGTTCTAAGGCTGCATTATATGATGCATGAAATGCACTGTGCTTGTTTACTTTTATGTTTTTTTTTCACCGACTGAAGTTGTTTTTGACTTGAGTTGACCTATCGCTATCGCTGTCAATAACAACAGTGTGACATTTTTTGCCTCACGCTGTAATCTGCTGCCAAAAGAAAGATCTATACAAGAAACACCATGAATTTCTAGCTAAACAGTTTTGAAATTTGCATAGAGATTTGTTAAATTGTCTCCTCTTTTGCTATACTTGAACAAATTGCTGGAGACTTAACATGTAAACCTGATCCATAACGTACACTCCTCATAGATATCTCCCAGTAGTGGGCCCACAAGCCCCCATAGCACTGTCATGTGATGCATGTGCAGCATTAAACATAATCTTCCAAATTTCTCTAGTCTGCTCTTATGGTCTGTAACCCCTTTTAAAGTTCAGTGCTCATTTGTTGCTTTATATATATTCACTGAAAAAACTTTGTTAAACGGACGTTATGGTTCCAAGTAAAACTGAAAACCCCCTGAAATTAGCCAGATATGGTAAGCTAAGCAACCATAACTCACACCACCACCTTGCACTTCTAAGACTAACACGCAGGACATCAAAGATGACATCACAAATGTCATTGATGACATCACTGATGACATCACATATCTGGGCCACTTGTTTTTATTTATTGACATATATAGGCCGGGTGGTTTTGTTCACTGGCAGTCAGAATAATACAATTTAAAAAGGTGCTATATATCTAGATGTTAACCTTGTCATAAGTATGTCTTTAAGTACTTTCCTTAGGGTTTGGTTTCAGCTCATGGTGCACATACATAGGGAAATGAGCAGGCTTCAAACACACAATTAATTTGTATACATGAAGATATACTTTAATATCCTTAACATTTTATGATGATACAGTTTCTTTCTTCCTTGCTTTAGTTTCCCTGTATGTGCCTCTGATTTGTATGCATTGTGGTGCTTCATATGTATTGTTTGTACCAGCACAAATGCTGTAAGTCTTGAATTGTTAGCTAGTTATTACATGTTTAACATTACTCAAAACACTGATAAGGGAGCGTCCATTATTGTACCATCCAAAATTCCAATATTATAAATAGTGTACTTCTATGGTGCATGCTGCAGTCATTGCCTATGTTTATATATGATTAGGTTTCTGTAACACTCCAATACAATGATATTAGATGAGTACATTCTTTAATAGATTAAGTAGTTCATGATAGGTCTCCCGATCACTCCTGACATCTTTTTATCAACAATATAAACACAACTCCTTGTAGAGACTTTTCATCAAAATGTATTTCACGTGTGTTGTCATCAGTGATGTCATCAATGACATTTGTGATGTCATCTTTGATGTCCTGGGTGTTAGTCTTAGAAGTGCATAGTTGCTTAGCTCACCATAACTGGCGAATTTCAGGGTTTCTTCGGTTTTACTTGGAACCATAATGTCCGTTTAACAACGTTTTTTCAGTGAATTTCAAAGGTTTTTATTAGTGCAACCTAACCATAACGTCCCTTTAACAAAGTTTTTTCATTGAATTTCATAGATTTTTTTTAGTGCAACTTAACCATAACGTTCCTTTAACAACGTTTTTTCATTGAATTTCATAGGTTTTTATTAGTGCAACTTAACCATAGCGTCCCTTTAACAACGTTTTTTCATTGAATTTCATAGGTTTTTACCGGTGCATGCTATTATCCTACAACTTACTAATATCACACTTCCCCAATATAGCAATATTTGTGTCCAATTTGCAAAGTTTCACCTTAAAACTCTGCCATTTCCCACCATCTGGAATAATGTTTAAAACTTCTATACACTTCTTGCAACTATTTCAACTAGTATTGCATCCGTAGACGTCTACGAACATCTGACCTCATAGCGGACCTTCTGGACAGTGCCACATGACCATACGCTGGCGCGCGGCATGATGACGTGTCTGAGAAACCGTCCGCACTTCACAATAAGAACTCTGCTTGGTGGACAGTTCGGAACTGCATTTTTTACTGATCTAGGAACTTCCAACTTCAAAATTTCCCTTGCACAGCTCCAACACCTATTCCTACTCATTATCCATTAACAATCTAGTACACAGTACATACTTTTAGCAAAACTGCTATTTATCTTAAAATGGCATCAGCTAATGCTATCCCTCCTCCCCAAGAGCCACCACCACTGCTGTAATCAAGGAGCAGGAGAAACAGTGCCCCCTAACTTAGAAATAGCACACGCGTGACATTTTCCCTTGTCCACCTACCCCTCATATTAGTGTTTGGTTGCTCTTCCCTCATCTTCCTCCTCACTTTTCGTTCTCAGCTCTCCTGCAAAAGAAAATACACCCAAAAACAACAAACGACATATTCCTTTACGAACCACCTTTCACAGTTAAAAAATAGAACTAAAAAAATAAATGTATAGACTCCATCTACTTTATATTTCTCAGTAAAGTACATAGATTAAATAAGATTTTCCAACATTTCCATTGCATTTTGTTTTGTGCTAATGGGAATATTGTGGTGCACATCCTCTATTCCTCTATTCCAGGGACTGGAACAGTGGATACTTGCCCAGCAGCCCAAGTTATCAGCCCAAGCGAAGCAAGGGTGGATAACAAGGTCTTTGGACCATTATCCACCCATTCCAGCCCCTGAAATGGGGGATAAAGGCCATTAGAACCCTAGGTTCCCAAAGCAGGAACCCGGGTGCTAAAAAATAGGATTTTTCTTCCAACACAGGGACGCCTGCGGCATCCAGGTGTAGGAAGGACAATCCTTTTCCATGATGGCCACCATGGAGTGGAAAGGTGAGGGTTCCAATCAGGGCCCCTCTACGCTTTCCATAGCAGCCTGCAGAAGGCAAAACGAGAACCCTATGACCATATTACCACAAGCACATTTTTCTTCCCTTTGAAATCTATCCTAATTTCGAATAACTTTACCACAAAACCAGTCCCAGGTGGACACGGCCACTTTATTCCTATGTTTTTGTGGTCATGGCCAGTAGCCAGATTGTCCGGATCATGACGTTATTCCATGGCCAGGACAATCTGGCCACTGCCCATGGCCACAGGCTACCCCTCAGTCACTAAAGGTATACCGCTATTTTTGTAGCTACATTATGACACTTGTCAAATAATAAAACACTGGCACATTTGCAAAACCATGCTTGTAGGTCCTAGCCAATGCTCCTTACACAAGTTTGCTGGAAATCCACCCATGTTTTATGTTTTCAAAAGTGTCAAATGCATGCACATACAATCGTCATATAACCTAGCCACCACTTGTCAAAATCCATTCAGACTTTACGAAAACATCTAAATTTAGATCTATAATCTTTTTGCAAACCTTTGTGTAGATTTGTCAAATGGTAACACATTTATAAGCCTTTACAATAGTTTAGGACCCCCACTCTCATTTTGCTCCCTGTCGACAGAATCCCACCAAATTTCGCAAAAACATGTTTATCTTGATCTAATATCAATTTGCCAAATGAAGTGTAGATTCGTCAAATGGCACCTCATTTATAAGCCTTTACATTATTTTGGGACCCCCCCTCTAATTTTGCCCCCTCTTCACAAAATCCTACCAAACTTCGGAAAAACATTCATATCTAAATGTATTATCAGTTTCCCAAATTAAGTGAGGATTCGTCAAATGGCACCTCATTTATAAGCCTTTACATTATTTTGAGACCCCCTCTAATTTTGCCCCCTCATGACAGAATCCCACCAAACTTTGCATACTCACTCAGAATCAGCCCAGGAATATACATGCAGTTCCATTGAGTGGCACCAAAGTTATAAGCCATCCAAGAACTGCATTTCACCAACCCTGTAATGCTAAGGTGTTCGCAAACTTTCACAGGACTGTTCGCGAACATCAGGACTGTTTGTGGACTTTCGCGGCAAAAAACAACCATTTTTATTTGCTTCTTGCAGCCATATCCCATCCCATTCTCATCAACCCTCACCTCCCAGAGATTATTTGATAAGTTTGACAAGTGGAATGCTGTGTTTTTTAATATGTTTTTACTGCGATGTCCACGGATATCGGCCACTGTCCACAAATACAAGAGGGCGGGCATTTCCAAAAATCTGACGCACTTCACGTTCCTCACCATCCAATCAGCGAACACGTCACATGTCAGTGGATATGACGCAAGCCGATTAGCCAATCAGGACACTGTCTGCGGAGCAAACAGGGAAGTGTCCGCGGACGTAGCGGACATAGATAGAACTAATTTCTTGTGACCTACTTTTTGGTCATTTTTTTAAAAAACTACTGGACGGATTTTCACCAAATTTTAAAAAAGCATGCTTTTGGGACCAAGCCGCAGCTCCTGCCGCAAATTTGCTGAAAATCCATCCAGCGGTTTGGGCTGTAGGCGTGAGCAAAGTTCTTTCCCCATTCGGTCTATGGAAAAAAATACATTTTGGGACCCCCCCTATAACTTTGCCCCCCCTGGACCAAACCTCACCAAACTTTGCAAAACAATTCAGAGTGGGCTATATACTTCCTTTGCAAAGTGTGGTGAGGATTCTTCGTACTGGGAGAGCAAAGTTATAAAATGCCCAAAAAGTGCTCTTCCTATGGGATTAGCAACTTTGTGTAATATATATATATATATATATATATATATATATATATATACATATATATATATATATATATATATATATATATATATATATATACAACACCAAGAAAGTTATGGTGGGTTTAAAAAGGTTTGAAACAAAAAAAATAACTTTCACCTGAAATGTGAATGCAGGAAAGTCCAGTTGAGCCAAGTCACACATTCCACGATGCCAGCTAGTAGCTATCACTGGAAATTCACCTCCAGTTCTGAGCCATTGCGGGTATGCAGAGTATCTCAAATGCAAACCTTTTTCTCCAGGAAATTGTCTTTGTCTAAAAGAGCAGTGCTACTTTATACATAGCTTAATCAACCCAAGAGAAACATGTGCAAGGCTGCAGGACAACAACATACCTGAGTTCACCCTTATTAGGGATCATCAGTGCAGTATAATCCTGACAGCCTTGTGGTTGGAGCCTTTGGCCATGTTTTCACAACACCAAGAAAGTTATGGTGGGTTTCATAAGGTTTGAAAAAAAAAACACTTTCACCTGAAATGTGAATGCAGGAAAGTCCAGTTGAGCCAAGTCACACATTCCACGATGCCAGCTAGTAGCTATCACTGGAAATTCACCTCCAGTTCTGAGACCTTGCGGGTATGCAGATTATCTCAAATGCAAACCTTTTTCTCCAGGAAATTGTCTTTGTCTAAAAGAGCAGTGCTACTTTATACGTAGCTTAATCAACCCAAGAGAAACATTTGCAAGGCTGCAGGACAACAACATACCTGTGTTCACCCTTATTAGGGATCATCAGTGCAGTATAATCCTGACAGCCGTGTGGTTGGAGCCTTTGGCCATGTTTTCACAACATCAAGAAAGTCATGGTGAGTTTAAAAAGGTTTGAAAAAATAAACCTTTCACCTGAAATTTGAAAGTAGGAAAGCAAATTTGCATACCCACAATGCCTTGAGTTGTGGCTCAGAACTGTAGGTGAACTTTGGCTCAAATGAACTTTCATATATATATATATATATATATATATATATATATATATATATATATATATATATATATATATACATATATGTATTACACGAACGTGGCCGTGTATTTATGGTTAAGTTGCTAATCCCATAGGAAGAGCACTTTTTGGGCGGCATATAACTTTGCTCCCCCTGGAAGAATTGTCACTACACCTTTGTAGGGGGGGTCCCACAATTTATTTTTTTCCTATAGACTGAATGGGGGAAAAACTTTGCGCATGACTACAGATCAAACCACTGGACAGATTTTCACCAAATTTGCGGCTGGAGCACGGTTTGGTCCCGAAAGCATGCTTTTGCAAATTTGGTGAAAATTCGTCCACTACTTATTTTTTAAACAATCAAAAAGTAGGTCTAAAACAATTAGTGATATCTATGTCCGCTGCGCGGTCACACTTTCCTGTTCGCTAAGCGGACAAGATAACGATTGGCTAATCAGGCGCATCATGTCAGCAGACATGTGACGCATTCGCTCATTGGATAGTGAAGAGCGTGAAGTGCGTCAGATTGTTGTGATGCGCCTGCCATATTTCATCCCTGTTTTGATGTCCGCGGACATCGCGCAAAAACATATAAACAACACAACATTGCACTTGTTAAACTTATCAAATACTATCTCGGAAGGTGAGGGTTGATGTGTCAGGATCCCATGGCACATTTACAGATGTTCAAAGAGACATTACACTAGAAAACTTTCATTAAGGAGAGTTAAGTAAACATTTATTTTTTAGACTTCATTAGCACATATTTATGTAAGAGAATTGGTTGAGTGGTGTTGGGTCGTTTGGTTCTGATTTACACTTGTTAATATCAAAATAAGTTTCCTTAATGATATCATTCAGGAAGTACCTAACTCGCCAAGCCAAGATGGAGGTGTATTACTTCAACAGTGATTGGAGGAGCAGAATGGTGAGGTAGTTTGGAACATTCGCCAAAATTCTGCCTTTATTTCCAGTTTCCATTGAGGAAGGTTGCAGTTTTTAGAGCTCTCATGATATTTAGTATAAGTAATTATAGTAATTATAGTAATCCTTTATGAGAAGAATATCTGGAGAAATAAAGAACTACAGAAATATTCCTTTACGAAGAAGTCATCATTTTAAAACAAGAACAACTTACAGATGAAGCAAGCTAAGTTTTTAAAGTGAAATGTTCATGCCTTTGGCTTAACTCAAGACATAGTACATTTTTTAAGAACTAAGAAACTGTTATTATCTGCATTCTTTTTGAAAGAACTATGACTTGTACACTACTGCGCGTGTAAGTTGAGAAAGAAAACAAATGTGTGTTTTTATTTTCTCTCGCGGCTGCATGTGCGATTAACTACTGTTAAGTGTGTATTTTATATTTTGTTATTTCATATAGGACTATTTAGAGTGCAGTATTTAGTATTGCTTTAGTTCAAGTATTTTCGGATATCATACGCGTGAAATACTAACGTCTATTGCGTAGTATTTATTAGATTGCACGCGCGTCTCTTTCATATTTGTTTGAATGTCTGAGTTCATTTCGAGTATAGGACCCGCTTGCATAAGTAGCGTACATCCCGATTTTATAGTTCTTCACTTTCTGGTTGGGCGTACTAGCTTTCCGATTGACGTCGTATCTGAGTGCCGGCATTTTCTGCGTGTTTGTTTCCCAGTGCTACGGCTGAGCGTCGTAACGTGTTGCCTGATACTTCCTGAGAGCGCGGTTCTGAATTTTGCTTCGCGTCTATGTTTTTCAACTCCGTTCTGATTTCTCGTAGCGTTGTGATCCTCAGATCAGCTGTTATTCTGTTTGCAGTGCGTCGTGTCATCAAATTCTTCCTCGGAGCATCAGAAGTGTACAGCATTGAACTAATATATATTCAGAAACATTTTTTCTTCCTCACTTCCTCAAAGGAGTACAAATAAGTAAGAAAACAGGAAGTAATTCTCTCAGAGCTTTTAATATTTTTTGTGACTTCATGAACTTTTATTTAACAAATATTTCTTCCATATTTTTTGTTTTATCTGCAAAGAAAAGATAAGTGAAAAGACTATTAGTGACTATATAAAATCTTCCTCAGAAGGTTATTAGGAATTGATCTTCAAGCAAATTCAATTCTGATTTACAGCAACATTTAAGCCAAGAGAAAACCAAAGTAAATAAGAAGAGTATCTATTTATTTATTGATGCCAATCAGCAATCAAGCATAGGCAGCAGGTACTAGATCATAGGTTATAATAATATCAATAACAGTAGTTTACATACAGAATAGAGTAACATTAATCTTTGTATTCTTGTGTTTAGATTTGTACAGACACATCATACTGATGAAATTTCATCAATCCAGTTCCAGAGAGTAAACATCCATTGAGTCTAATTATTATGGTAGCCAGAACCAGAGTCTTGAGAACCAGTGAAGATCTGCAGTTGTTATTTTCTCCTCCATTCCCCTTTCCCCTTGGGTTTGCCAGTTTGGTAATTTTATTTACTAAAGGATTGTTGAGCTGGCATACCAGGGGGGTCTGGTGGGCCAGCATCACTCCTGCAAGAAGATTCAAGACTGGACCTGACAGATGTGGCAGCAAGAAGTTAAAAAGTGGTGTTTTTTTGTCACAAACGTTAAACCGTACATTTGGAGGTGTTCCTCAATATAATGTGTCTAAAGTACAGGCAAAGAACTAATGTGTCTGTGTTACAATGTATTTAAAATAATGTTGGCGTCAGACTGGTGCCCCCTAGAGTTTGACATCTGAGGCAGCCACCTGCAGTGTTTGATCGAAACAGCGGTTCTGCACGTGTATGCGAGTACCAGTTCTCATGAATGCGTTGAGACATGTTGTTGCAAAGTGAGAATGTATTTGGATTCTGAGTGAAGGTCACCAGCTTTAATTGTTTGGTTGCGATCAAAGAAAGCCCATGCATGGGACATAAACTATAAGGGTCAATTGTTTTTTGACCTTGAGGAAAAGGGAATATTCAGTAAGAATGCAATGCAGTGAGAGGACCTTTGGAATAAGGAACATTTGATAAGGTTATGCATTCCAAAAGTTTGTAAGGAACATGTAAAATCAGTTCATGAAGATTCTTTGATGCAAGCACATTGAGCAATGCAGTCTTAGTTACGCGAAGAGAATGGAGACGGTGAATATCATGTAAGTTTGCTTTTGACGACTGTACACCGGAACAAGCTTTAATTTATTATTATCTGAAAATTGATTTTGCCAATGTAACTATCTTTCTGTGTGGTTGTCATTTTTTTGTGGTGATGGGGAGTGCAGAATCTAGTTGTATGTAGACTATCACTAGATTCACCCAGGTTCAATGTTATTATTTCTTTAAAATGTCATGTATGACCATATCGATTTGTGTATCAGTTTCCACGTTCTTTTTGTCTTTTTTGAGATTGTTTGCTGCGTGTGCTAATCGTTAGTTTAAACTGTATGCCAAATTAAGAAATCAATAGATGTATAGTAATAAAGGTTGGGTATTGATACATATTTTCTGTTATGTTTTCCAAATAGCTACGTGCTGCCTTACTGTGATTGCCATGGATTCCAGATGCCAACTGATGGCTTCTTTATTTGCCAGGTGCACGTAGTCGTCAACGGCTGGATCACCGTGACTGTTTTGTGGGACGATCGCCCAGGGTCCATGTGCCCATATGTTGCACTAGCGATTGGGAGTAACATAACATCTTTTATGGTGGTCTAGGCCCAAGTTCATGCAGACTCCCAGGAATTCAATGTGCGACCCAAGTGGTTCCTTTATCAAAAACAAACACTTTGTGTATGGGAAAAGAACAACATGTGCCTCACGATTAACATTTTCGAACTCGAGCGAAGAAACACATTTGCAATTTGATTGAATATGGGAATAGTCGGATGTTCTCGGAGAGTTTATTGTGAAATAAAAGTACTTTACAAATTATACAGTGTTATTGTTTTCTTTTAAAGACCGGTTTAATATTTCAAATTGTGACTGGCTTCATTGTTAGTCGATGTGTGTTGATTTTCGGGTTCTGCGTCACGGCACGTAGGTGATTATGGGCGCATTTGGCTACGCTGAAGAGGAACGTCACGGAGAAAGGTGTTGAATATCACTAGGGTTGGTTTTGTGAGGGTCAGGGGCGGAGCATATGATTTGGTGACGTCAGGGCAGTTTACCTTACGCAGATGCAGCAATGGATAAGAATAACACAAGATGGACGCGCCCTGCTGTCAGATTTCATATGTTTCTAAAAGAGGAAAAATGAGGTAAGCTGCATTGGAAATGTTTGCGATAGATCAACGTATGTACAAAAATACATGGTTGAACCCTCGGGACAATAATATTTTCTGAGCGTTGCACTTGTGAAACTTATCAAATAATGTCTTGGGAGGTGAGGGGTGATGAGGATGGGATGGGATATTTCTGACCTGATTTTGAATGAGTTTACAAGTTTTGGTGGGATTTTGTCCAGAGGGGGCAAAATTAGAGGTGGGGTGCCAAAATAATGTAAAGGCTTATAAATGAGGTGCCATTTGATGAATCTACACTTCTTTTGGCAAACTAATAATAGATCTAGATATAAATGTTTTTGCAAAGTTTGGTGGGGGTGCCAAAATAATGTAAAGGCTTATAAATGTGGTGCCATTTGACAAATCTACACAAAGGTTTGCAAAAAGATTATAGATCTAGCTATAAATGTTTTTGTAATGTTTGGGGAGGTGAGGGGTAATGCTGATGAGTGGAATATTTCTGACGTGATTTCGAATGAGTTTACAAAGTTTGTTGGGATTTTGTGTACACCTTATATAACAAATCATTTGTGTATTCTTTTGACAGTTTTGAAAAAATTAAATGTGCGTGGATATCCAGCAAATTTGCGTAAGGCTCATTGGCAATGATCGAAAAGCATGGTTTTGCAAATGTGGCAGTGTTTTCTTATTTGACAAGTGTCATAATGTAATTAGAAAAAATAGCGGTATAGCTTTAGTGACTGAGGGGTAGACTGTAACCATGGCTAGTGGTCAGAATGTTGGGGTCGTGGTATAAGGTCATGATCCAGACAATCTGGCTACTGGCCATGACCATAAGGGACAAAACATAGGATTAAAGTGGCCATGTCCACCTGGGACTGGCTTTGTTGTAAAGTTATTCGAAATTAGGATAGATTTGAAAGGGAAGAAAAATGTGCTTGTGGTAATATGCTCACAGGCTTTTGTTTTTGCCTTTTGCAGGCTGCCATAGAAAGCGAAGAGAGGCCCTGTATGGAACCCCCGCCTTCCCTTTCCATGGAGGCCATCTTGGAAAAGGATTTTCCTTCCTAAACTGGGACGCCAGCACGAAAAATCCTCTTTTTTAGTAGCACGTGTTACCACTTTGGAAACCTAGCCTGCTAATGGCATTCATCCCCCATTTTAGGGGCTGGAATGGGGGGTAATGGTCCAGAGACCTCGTTATCCACTCTTGCTTCGAATGGGGGTGATAACTTGGGCTGCTGGCCCTTTATCCACCGTTCCAGTCCCTGGAACGGAGGATGAACGCCACAATATTCCCATTAGCATAATTGTAAAGGACTGGCGGGCGGTGTCTGGTCTTCTGCTCTCTATATGGTAGAGGAGAGGCACAGAGGACCCCACCCAAGATTCTCTATTATTGGTACATGGTCGAGCAATCAAGGCCTAGCTTCTAAGGAGGTGATGCAGGCTGGTTCTTAAGTACAGTGTAGTCCCCAAGCCCCCACAAAGGAATGTCCACACACTATATTACTGAAAACACATTCTTTATATAATTAATATTCAAGGTATGTACACTATCCCAATAATGCACTTTGTACTCAGAAATCAACAATGGTAAATATCTACAATTCTAAAGTGGTACCACCAATATCATCAGATCTCATTAAAGTGCATCAACTATACTGTTAGAATGTCACACAGATCAATAACAAGGAAACCAGCAATAGAGATAGGAAGGAAAGCAAGATGGTTGAAACAATAGGCAGAATACTGGGTCAGTTACCTAAACACAGTTATGTGTGGATATCCCCCACCTGGGCAAACTGTAAAATAAAGATATGGCACAAGCCCAGTCCATATATTGATCAATAGTCTTATTATCTCCTATAATGTTTACCCCCCCAATGTAACTGGTGGAGAAGAGTTCTTCGACGGATCCTTCTTGAGTGACCCCCTTTCAAGCAGGAGTCACGGTTCGTCGAGAGGTGTCAAAGAAGGTAAACTTGGCGTTGACGGTGTCGATGAGGAGTTTGAGGGTGCCGAGACCGAGACCACAGCGTCGATCCAGGCAGTGCTCATCGGTGACGTCCTGCGAGGAAGAGGTGTGTGGGGCACCTCGGCGATTGATTGTTCAGGACCGCAAAGAGTTTCGGAAGAACAGTGGCCCAGCAAGGGCGTTGCGTCGTCAAAGTCTTTGTGGTCTCTGGGTGGCGGGAAACCCACCGGCGGATTCTCCTTGGCGCATCGGCAGCCTTGACTATCTCCAGCAGGATAAAGTGGTCATCGGTATGGACAAGGGAGTCCTTCGATTCAAATGTTCTTAGGCAAAGGAGCGGGCGGCTCCGGTCGTCGGCGGCACAGCGTCAAGCGGTCCCTTCTTCTGGGGCAACACTACTTCGACAGGCCTCCATCGGTGAAACAAACCTGCAAACCCTGGTTGACGGCAATGTACTTCGACGGCGGCGAAGTCCAGGTGCTTCCCTTTGTTCTCCTCAGCGCTCCCGTCTTGGTCGGCAGCCTTTCGAGGGTCTGACTTCCAGGGAGCTTCAGTGAAGTTTAGTGGTGCTCGATGGTCCCTTGGATCACGGGAAGAGGGTGCCTTACCAGGTCCTCTCTCGGATCAGTCTTTGACGAATTCGGCAACTTTCAGATCAGGTCGAAGCAAATGCAACAGCAAGTCTTCTTCTTACAGCTGTGCGTCGAGGATCATCAGTTCCAGTTACTCTTCAAGTCTAGACACAGCTTCTGAACAATTTCCAGTGGTGAGAGGTCCCCAGATATACTATCCTGTCTTTCATCCACACTGCTGGGTCACTCTCAGCAGCCAATCATACAGAAGGGCATTCATGCAGTCAATCAGCCAATCAGGCACAAAGTGCATTCAGGCCATTCTCCTCCCTCTCAGACACTCACAACAAGGAATGTGGATTGGGACAAGTACCCAGCCATTCAACACTACACACTGCATTCAGGCCAGTTTCGGGCACGGCTGTCTCAGTCTTTGTCTCTCATACCAGAAACCAGACAGCCACAACAAGAAGTGTATATTGGTCACACACTCCATTCACCCAGGTCCCACCCACAGGGTGTACCCACAACATACAGTCACTGGGAAGGCTCCAGCCAGTCTGAACTGGACTTCACAACAACACCACATATGGAACTTCCACCCAACAGCCAGTCAGGGGGAAGGGACAGAGTCAGGGTTTTCCAAGACTTTTGGGAAACAAGGTAATAGGCAATAGAAAGCAAGAGGCCACAGGGGCCATCTTGTTTTCTATCAGGAATCAACTGATTCCAATGGCAGGGCCTGGGTATCCCGAAATGGAGGATACTCAGCGCACCTGTCAAATTCATCATGGAGCTGCCACCAGCCCATACCCTGCTCTGTGGGCCACCCATAGGTGCCCAAAAACATACACTAGGGGCACAGGGTTGTACCCCCACCCATGGGTGCCATAAGGGTATCCCATGGGTCTGTTCACCAAACCAAAAACAGGAAGAGCTGCACTGCCAGGAGTCCCACATACAGAACACAATGAAAAAGGACTAGAGGACAAGGACAGGAGGCCCTGTCCCTCCAATGCATTTCCAGCATCACAGTCGCCCCCCCAGACTGAGGTTAGGGTGCCTAATCTCCCACGAGATAGACACCCTCATCCAGACGGTCAACATACCTTCTGTAAAGGCCATCTGCATTATCGTGACTCTTCCCTGGTCTGTGCTCTATGTTGAAATCTAGCCCTTGCAGGCTATTGGACCACCTGAGCAGTTTCGGAGTTTCACCCTTCATCTGCATAAGCCACTTCAGGGGCTTATAATCTGTTTTGACCTTGAAGGTAGACCCCGTAAGGTAGGGCCTGAAACGCCTAAGGCAACAAACTATACTGAAACATTCCTTCTCAACAGTAGCCCACCTAAGTTCTCTACCCTTGAGTTGTCTACTGATGAAGATGATAGGATGTTTCCTCCCTTTGTCATCTAACTGGGACAAGACAGCTCCAATTCCGGTGTCGCAGGCATCCGTCTGGACGATAAAGGGTCGGCTGTAGTCAGACGCACACAACACAGGTGCCCTACACAGACTTTCTTTTCAAGCCATCAAAGGCCCTCTGACAGTCTTCAGTCCAATTAACCTTCCTAGGTTGTTTGGGTGAAGTCAGAGCTGTCAGGGGTGCAGCTATGGTTCCATAGTCTGCTATGAAATTGCGATAATACCCAGTGAGGCCCAAAAAGGCTCTCACCTGGGTTTGAATAGTCGGAGTCTCCCAATCCTGTACATCCTGTACCTTACTGGGGAAGGGTTAGATTTGACCCCCTCCTACCTCATGACCAAGATACATGACTTTCCCCTGAGCTATCTTGCACTTGGTGGCCTTGATAGTGAGGTTAGCCCTTTTCAAGGCCTCCAACACCTTATCCAGATGTGTCAAATGTTCTTCCCAGGTGGAACTGTAGACGGCAATGTCGTCTAAGTAAGCCACACAAAAGGCTTCCAGCCCACTGAGCGCATGGTTGACAAATCTCTGAAAGGTGGCAGGGGCATTCTTCAACCCAAAAGGCATGAGCCTAAACTGGTAGAGTCCCTCTGGTGTTGAGAATGCCATATTTTCCTTGGCATGGTCCGTCAGAGCTATTTGCCAATAGCCTGAGGTAATGTCAAAGGTGCTCACAAATTTGGAAGCACCTATGGTATCCACGAGCTCATCAGCCCTGGGCAATGGGTGCGCGTCAGTTTTGGTGACGGCATTAACTCTCGGTAGTCCACACATAACCTCCAATCCTTGGTACCCACCTGGGAACTTGCCTTGGGGACAAGGACCACTGGACTGGACCAGGGACTGGTTGAGGGTTCAATAACACCCAGATCCAACATCTTGGCGACCTCAGGCTGGATGTGGTTCTTAACAGTATCTGACATACGGTAGCTCCTGCTTTTGACAGGCACACTGTCACCAGTGTCAATCTCGTGATTACACCACGGTGTAAGGCCTGGCGTCAGTGAAAACAGAGAGGCATACTGCTGGAGCAAAGTCCTGCAGGCCCTCTGCTGCTCTGTTGTCAAATCTGGAGAGAGATGCACTCCCTCCACTGAGCCATCCTGAGGGTTGCTATGCAGCAAATCAGGAAGGGGCTCACTCTCATCCTCTTCTTGCTCTGAAGCTAGCAAGAGACATGAGACTCCTGCTCGCCAGTGGAAAGGCTTGAGCCTGTTAACGTGGAATACCTGGGGGGCTACCCCTGGTGTTCCCATGACGACCAGACTGCACCCATCTTGGAGATTATCCTGAAGGGTCCAGTCCATTTATTTGCCAATGCCCGAGGCTTGGTGGGCTCCATCACAAGGACCTCCTGTCCCGCAGTCCAATCCACTTGCAAGGCTTCAAGGCCATGCCAGTACTTATTCAATTCCTGGCTGGTCTTGAGATTCGCTGTTGCCTGACCCATCATCTATGTCATCCTCCGTCTGAGGCCTAACACATAGTCCCCCACTTGCTTAGCAGGACCTGGAGGGGTGGCTTCCAAGCCTTCTCTGATCAAGGCGAGGGGCCACCTCACGGGATGTCCAAAGAGTAACTCAAAGGGGCTGAAACCAACACCCTCTTGAGGTACCTCTCTGTAAGCAAACAGCAGGCATGGCAGGAGGATATCCCATTTAATCCTTACGGGCTCTTCCAAAGCACCTATCATGTCCTTGAGAGTTTTATTAAATCTCTCAACCAGTCCATTGGTCTGGGGATGGTAAGAGGTGGAGAACTTGTAGGTTACTCCACACTCTTTTCACATGGTTTTCATCTAACTAGACATGAAGTTAGATCCTCTGTCCGAGACAACCTCCTTAGGGAATCCAACACGGGTAAAAATGCTCAGGAGAGCCCTGGAAACCACCTTGGCAGTTACAGTCCGAAGGGGTATAGCCTCAGGGTACCTTGTGGCATGATCTACCAAGACCAGGATGAACCGATGTCCACCTGAAGTGGGAGGGTCAAGGGGACCGACAATGTTGATGCCCACCCTCTCGAATGGTGTGCCAACCACTGATAATGGCTGTAGTTGGGCAATGACACTGCCTCCAGTCTTGCCAGACAACTGACAAGTTGGGCAGGTCCTGCAGTGGGGCTCCACTTCTACTCCCATCCGAGGCCAGTAGAAATGGGCAGAGAGCCTCTGCTTAGTCTTTTTGGTACCAAGATGACCAGCCAAGGGCACCTCATGCGCCAACTGCAGCAGGAAGGGCCTGTAAACCTGGGGTACCACCAACCTCTTGAGGGCACCAGGTTCAGGCTTAGTGGGCTCACTAACAAGGAGCTCACCCTCCCAATATATACGGAAAGTCCTAGACACTTCTCCTTGTGCTTGGGACAGGGCCTGTTTCCTCAGACCTTCGAGAGAGTGGCACTCTCTCTGTCCCTTACAGAAGTCTGCCCAGGAGGGTCTCCCTTCAGCTAACAAGCATTGAAGGTTGGGATGATCCTCCGGGTTGAGAACCTCTCCCACAGGAGAGTCCTCTGGCTCTTCTCCCCCAGGAGTTGAGACGGGGTTTACCACTGGATCCAGCCCGTCTGGAGCATGGATCCCAATGGGTGCTGTAGGAACAGCAGGAAGAGAAGGTGCCCCTGGCACAGAGGTTGCCTTCTTGTTCTTCCTTCGTCTTGCCTTAGGCGTCACCTTTGGCTCGGGTACCTGACTCACAGCCAGACCCTGTGTCACATGTGACCTAGTGACCGCAGCAGCAGCCATGGGAAGACCATCCAAGATCAACCCCAACTCTACTAGATCATTACCTAACAGAATGTTAGCAGGGACATTGTCCGGAACCAGGACAGGAAGCTTTGCTGTCTTGTCTCCAATTATGAGTGTGACTAAGGCTACAGGCGATAATTTGGGAGGCCCACCAGCTAACCTGGTGGTTCTCAGAGGAGCACCTACATAGTCCTCTGGCTTGAGCAGGCTCCTGTCCACCACTGTAATGCTTGCCCGAGTGTCTCTCAAACCAGTAGAAGGCTGGCCATTCAGGAGGACACTTCTCAAAAACCTATGGGTGTTCTGTGGGATAGTCGCCAGTACTTTCCGCGTACTTGTCCCAGGTCCCAAGGGACACTAAGCAAATCTCTACAGGAGCACCAAAGGTGATCCCTGTAGAGGAGGAGAGGACAGTGGCCTCCACCTCAGACATGGGGGAAGGGTAGGTCAGGCTGAAAGCCTGTACTCCAAGTGCCTTACCTTTACACTTGGAGTCACCCCTCTTGTGATCCAGAGCCCCACAATCTCAACAAGTGCTGGGAGTGCGGGGTACGGTACTGGAACCATTGGGAGCCTGCTTTGCAGCAGGTGGACCACTACTCTTATTCCCTCCCGCAGATGACTTATCCCCACTAGATTTTTGGGTCGTATGAGAGGAGGGTTTAGGTTTACCCAACTGTGTCTGCTTTTGGGACTCCTCAGCTTTTGGAGAGGCCCCCTTTTCTTTGTCCTTGTCCTTCCCATTGGAGTCCTTAGGGGACACCCGGTGGGAGACCCACTTGTCAGCCAACCTAGCCAGCTTAAAGGGATCCAAAATGTTCTGGTCAGCAACTAACGGATGCAGCTCTGGTGAACAGGCTTCAGAAAAATGCTCCAAAAACAACAGGTGGGACAATTCAACAAACGTTTTCACTTTGTACCCATCAATCCACCCATCATGTTCATGTGCGCAGCACTCACCCAGTCAACCCAAGACACATTGGCCCTCATTACGACCCTGGTGGTAAGTAAAAAACGATGCCGGTAAAGGATTACCGGCATCGCTTACCGCTAGGTCCGATTATGACCCGAGAAAGTGCAATTAGTGGCACCGTAGTTAACGGTGCCGCTAACAGCACCAAGCGCACAGGCACGCGACCTCCCATGCCGTAAATACCGGCATGGCGCAAAGTGGGGAATATCACGAGTCAAGCGGACATGCTCTTAACGCCCTTGAGAAGGCCGTAAAGTACCTTACCGCCATGGTGCTAATACCGCCATCGCGGACCAACCGTAAATGGCCATGTGCAGTGTTCCCAGCTGCCACAGGTGCACACAATCAGCACAGGTGGAGGCAATACAGACTTGCCAAGTACAAAAGGACCACAACCCACCCCTTCCCACACCCAGTCACACTCCACAATGATTCCAATACGACTAGCAATGTTGGGGCTGGAGGACCTGATTGCAATGGAAGTGCTACAGCAACAACAACAACAACAACTACAACAACAGGCAACACAGAGGAGATGCAGGAGGAGAAGGAGGGCAAGGCAGGGCCATCAAGCCCCACCAGCACAGCTAGTGCCACCACGCAGGCAGCCCCCAATCCCACGCATCAGAGCCAGTCCATTCAACCTCACCGCTGAGCAGATCTACACCCTGTACCGTTTGGACCCTGACACCATCACCACCATCATGGACATGATACACAACGACATCATCAGCATGATTGAAACACCCACCGCCACCCCCCCCCTACTGAAGGTAGTGTCCGTGCTCTACTTCCTAGCCACAGGCACCTACCAGCACACAGTGGGTCAGTTGCATGGCATTTCACAACCATTATTCTCACGTACGCTGAACCAAGTGCTCAATGCCCTCCTCAAGCACACAGGCGACCATATTTCTTTACCACGGTCTGCCCAGGAGATCGCAAACACCAAAGTGGGTTTCCATGCCCTGGCCGGCATACCTGGTTGCATTGG
Source organism: Ambystoma mexicanum (assembly GCF_040938575.1). Classification (NCBI taxonomy): domain Eukaryota; kingdom Metazoa; phylum Chordata; class Amphibia; order Caudata; family Ambystomatidae; genus Ambystoma; species Ambystoma mexicanum. The sequence goes on from NC_090934.1 coordinate 145,968,560, forward strand.
TGCCATTGACTGCACCCATGTGGAATTGGTGCTCCCACATGCCATGGAGATAGCGTACCGCAACCGTAAGCAATACCACTCAATCAACGTACAAATGGCATGTGACTCAAACAAGTTCATCACACATTGTTGTGCCCGATTCCCCGGATCAACCCATGATTCAATGGTCCTGCAGAACTCCACAATACCACGCTACATGGAGTGGCATGCAGGGCCGAGATCCTGGCTACTCGATGAGTCTCAAGTCATGGCCATGGAAATGTGAAGTGGGTAGATGATTGACGTACCAATGCATACTTTACCTGGCTGACATGGGGGGGGATGCATACTTTACCTGGCTGACATGGGGGGGCGGGAGAGATGCATACTTTACCTAGCTGACATGGGGGGGGGTGCATACTTTACCTGGCTGACAAGGGGGGGGGTGCATACTTTACCTGGCTGACATGGGGAGGGGAGAGATGCACACTTTACCTTGCTGACATGGGGGGGGGAGAGATGCATACTTTACCTGGCTGACATGGGGGGGAGAGAGATGCATACTTTACCTGGCTGCGAGTACCAGCGGTAGTGGAGCCAGCTCAAACCTTAAAGCAGCCCAGACTTTAGCTGACACCTGACCACATAATGCCAGAGGTAAGCAGCCCTACCATGTGAATGAAGATGTATCCCAACCATGATACAACAATCTGCGTGTGCACTGTACCAAATCAGACCGCATCCACCTCAACGAAATGCACCTACATGCAATGACTTCAGCCAATACATGGCACCAAACACCATGAACTGAAATGCCAGTCCCTCATAACTGCGCACAAAGGAGTCACATGACGGACATAAACATCAATACACCACTACACTGACACAGAGGCCCAAATAAATTGAATAACAATATTTGTAGTGCTCAGTGAGGTCATCATGAGGCTGACAGCAATGGTGCTATGATGAGAGCATTGAAATCACATGGACATCGGCCAGATCGCCTAAACAACTGCCATGTACTAACACAGTGGATGGGCACTCATAAGGTACTGGACCCCACTGCATACACTGGTTGATGGCATGTAAAACAGTCCAAAAGACGAATACACATATAGCGGTCACATCGTGTGACTCCATTCGTGCATGGGAATTGGGTTCAAAGTAAGAGATGAATGCATGCCATGGTGTCACGACATGATTTGAAATCTGATGTCATGACTGACACATACATTGTTGCCCACATACAGGTGATGCAGGCTATCCCTTGAAGCAGTGGCTCCTTTCTCCAGTCTGGAACCCACAGAACCGGCACGAAGAGGACTTTAATCATGCACATACACGAACCCGTGTGGTGATTGAGCAGACATTTGGCCTCTTGAAGGCATGGTTTTGCTGTCTCAGCAGGTCTGGTGGGGCACTCCTGTACCACCATGAGAAGGTGGCAAAGATCGTCATGGCATGTGTAATGCTACACAATATGTGCATCAGACGGAATGTGCCCCTGCCCCCTAACAATGAACTGCAACCACCTGACGATGAGGATGAGGAGGGTGGGGATGGGGCAGCACCTCAGGGAGGAAGCAATGCACAGGAGGGACGTGCCATGCGTCAGACTCTCATTAACCAATGCTTCTAGCACACATGGACGGTGGGTGTCACATGGAGATGGCACTTGGGGCACTGTGTGTGTCTGGGACATGCACACTGTGGACTGTTCACCAATAAAGCACACGTACACAATGAGCAATGTCCACACATGTGATTTGTGCATAACCGAAAAGTGTATTGATTTTGTGATTTGAATGAACACACCCCATCCCCCCACTCCCCTTAACTCCCCAACACACCCGATCCTCCCTCCCCCTCAACTCCCCAACACACCCCATCCCCCCTCTCCCTCAACTCCCCAACACACCCCATCCCCCCTCCCCTCTCAACTCCCCAACACACCCCATCTCCCCTCCCCCCTCAACTCCCCACAAAAGTTTGTGGATGCCTGTGGTCAAGTGCATCATGTGTAATTGTTCCACTGGGCGGACTCTATTGGCACCCCCCTCTCCCTGCACCCGGGGCACCCCTGCCTGTACCGCGCAGGTTCCTGGCCGATCTGTGGACGGGGCTGGATGGGGCAGAACTGGCAGCCGAGGAGGTACTTGGCTGCTCGCAAGGACGCATGTCCCTCAAGGTCTGAACAAGGTCCGAGAGCACATGCCGCACCGCGGCTAATTCTGCACAGATATCCTTGGAGATGGATACTATTGCTGCCTTCACAGTTTCTGCACATTGTTGCATTTCTGCCCTTGCACTTCCACATTCGGCCACATGCTCATTATTGAGCGAGAACAGTTGTTCTTGGCGCGTGATGATTTGTTCCATCGACTCCTGGTGTTTCTGGACTAAGGATAATGCCAGTGGCGTGTCGAATGTGCTGCCCCCCTCATGCAAATCTTCCACTGGGCATGGAGTGGCTGGCCAAGAGTCATCAGGGGATTGCCTCTGTATGCCTTCATCATGCTGGCTGCATGGGGAAAGGTAGGGGGAATGAAGGTGGGCAGTGGGGGGACCCACAACAACATCAGCATCCCCTGCATCATCGTCCGAGCCAGCTGCAGTGGCAGCAGTCTCGCCTATTGTGCTGCTTCCGGCAGACCCAGTGCCTTTGGTGGGCACCACTTGCTGGATGTTTGTTGCTGGTGGTAACATGGTGCTTGGCTTGGTGCACCTCTGTGCCCTGGCCTTTGTCGTGGTTGTAGATTTCGGCTGCGGAGGGATTTTGCTTTTTCCAGCAGAGGTGGAAGGTTGGTGTGTGGGGACATCGGGCCTGGCCTTCTTGGAAGGTGTGGTGGTAGTGTCTTCCTCGTCACTGTCCGAATGAGAGCCTGTGGTGGAGCAAAGGGGGGAAAGGGTTATTGATGGGTCTGCGGACATTGAGAAGGCATTGTGATGACTGCATTCATATTGATTGCTAGATGTTGCACATTGGAGGCAGTGACATACAGGTTGTCTGACTTTTAGGTGGTAGAAGCATGGAGTCATGTGGGTGCCTACAGAAAGGGTGTGCATACTGCATGTGTACAAGGTGGAGATCAGAACTGCCTGTAGGCAGTCTTCTGCTGATGTGTTGTGTTAACCCTGTCAGGCATCATTGCACTTCCCATGAATCTGGACTTCAGTGAGTTTGGCATGGCTGGATTTAAAGCACCTACCTGCGTCACATGATGGCGGGGCTCCTCGCTCCATGTCTCCGACCCCCTCTATGCACTCTGTATTAATGAGTGCAGCACATATCTCCTCCCACGGCTGCATTTTTATTGGTGACTGTGCTCCTCCACCAGTTGCCATGGCCAGGTTTCTGTTTGCAGAAAGTATACTCCTTACACGGAGGTGTATGTCATCCCACCGTTTCCTGCACTGTCTTGCATTGCGGGGTGTAGCGCCAACTGCACTTACCCTCTGTGCGACCATGGCCCATATGGCCTTCTTACGTGCTATTGCCGGTCTGGTCATCTCGTCGAGAACACTACGTCAGCATGTTCTTGTAGTGTTTCTGCCAACATGTTAAGCTCCTCCCGAGAGAAGCGCTCCTGCCGCAGTTGATCGCAACTTTTTTTCACAACTTTATGCATTGTGAGGATTGATGGATGTAGGTGAAGGTTTGTAGTGGTTGTGGGGGTCAGGTGTCCACTGGTTGGGGAGGATGGCAATGGATTGTTTTTTTGAAGATGGCCGGCATGCTATTTCCCGTTCCTGTGCGGTGACGCAACTTCTGGATCTACTTATTTGCGGTCACCGCTATTAGCGGTGATCGTTTATATCGATGGCTGGGGTGGCGGATGTGCTATTTGCATGGCATACGATACCGGTAAGTGGCATTTTTTGGATGTTACCGCCATGACGGTAATTACATTACCGGCATGGCGCAATGCTTGTGCCCGAGAGGTCGTAATATGCTGCTTTTAGCGGTATCTGGCCAGCACAGACACGTTACTTGCACCATGGCGGTAATGTCCGCTACTTACCACCAGGTTCGTAATGAGGGCCATTCTCTCTTTTCTTAAATTCCCTGAAGCTTCTAAGTTATTGGGTAGGTGTCTTGCCAAACTTGGCAATCAAAGCAGATTTCATTCACTCATACTGACCCTTGTCTTCCACACTCAGCTTCAGAATACAGTCATACCCAGTCTGAGGCACTCTGCTTAACAAACACTTAGCCCAATCTCTTTTGTCAACATCATGAATTGCAGAAGCCATTTCAAATGCTTCAATCCATTGGAGGATATCAGAACCCTCCACAAACACAGCAGCCAAATCTTTCATAAACTTGGTGGCTGGGGACCTGCCAGTCTCAACTGGTTTAGCTGAAGTCTCCACTCTAGCTTCCTCTAGCTGGATTCTCTGACATTCAGTGTCCTTGTCTTTGAGTTCAAGATCCTATTCTTGAGTTCCACTTGCTGTGCCAGCTCCTCTTTCTTATGCTCAGCTTCTATCTCCAAATTGCGGTATTCAAAGGCCAATTTCATCCTTAATAAGTTCTATGGAATTGCTGGGGTTCGGAACAGAGGCAGTAGGAATGGTGGCATTCCCAGAAACAGATTCAGCAGAAACCCCAGGGGCAGAGTCCTCATTGGTTGCATTCCCCCCTCATCAAGAGCTTCACCATCAGTCTGGTAGTCCACCAAGGCAGCTATCAGCTCAGCCCTAGACTTATCCACCAAGTCTAACTCCCTGGCTTCACAAGCACTCTGGAGAGCCTCTTAGCTTATCCTAGTCAATTTACCATTTGCAATAGACTCCATTGTTTGTAATGCAGTTATTTTGTACACAACCAAACCTTAATTTAATAAAGTGCAGATATTTTGTAAGTGGCATGGTTATACACTGATTCTTAAAACCGTAAGCATCCCACATCTGCCACCAGTGTAAAGGACCGGAGGGGGTGTCTGTACTTCTGCTCTCTATATGGTAGAGGAGAGGCACAGAGGACCGCAGCCAAGATTCTCTATTATTGGTACGTGGTCGAGCAATCAAGGCCCAACTTCTCAGGAGGTGTGCAGGCTGGTTCTTAAGTACAGTGTAATCCCCAAGCCCCCACAAAGGAATGTCCACACACTGTATTATTGAAAACACATTCTTTACTTAATTAATATTCAAAGGTATGTACACTATCACAATAACGCACTTTGTACTCAGAACAACAATGGTAAATATCTACAATTCTAAAGTGGTACCACCAATATCATCAGATCTCATTAAAGTGCATCAGCTATACTGTTAGAATGTCACACAGACAAATAACAAGGAAACCAGCAATAGAGATAGGAGGGAAAGCAAGATGGTTGAAACAATAGGCAGAATACTGGGTCAGTTACCTAAACACAGTTCTGTGTGGAGATCCCTCCACCTGGGAAACCTGTAAAATAAAGATATAGCACAAGCCCAGTCCATATATTGATCAGTAGTCTTATTCTCTCCTATAATGTTTTTACCCCACCCCAATGTACCTGGTGGAGTAGAGTTCTTCGAGGAAGCGTTGACGGATCCTTCTTGAGTGACGCCCTATCAAGCAGGAGTCACGGATCGTCGAGAGGCATCGAAGAAGTTGAACTTGGCATCAACGGTGTTGATGAGAAGTTTGAGGGTGCCGAGACCACGGCGTTGATCCAGGCAGTGCTCGTCGGCGACGTCCTGCGAGGATGAGGTGTGCGGGGCACCTCAGCGATTGATTGTTCAGGACCGCAAAGAGTTTCGGAAGAACGGTGGCCCAGCAAGGGCGTCGAGTCGTTGATGTCTTTGAGGTCTCTGGGTGGCGGGAAACCCACCGGCGGATTCTCCTCAGCGCGTCAGCGGCCTTGACTCTCTCCGGCAGGATAAAGCGGTCGTCGGTGTAGACAAGGGAGTCCTTCGATTCAAATGTTCTTAGGCAAAGGAGCGGGCGGCTCTGGTCGTCGGCGACACAGCGTCAAGGGGTCCCCTCTTCTGGGGCAACACGACTTCGACGGGCCTCCAGTGGTCACACAAACCTGCAAACCCTGGTCGACGGGAATGGACTTCGACGGCGGTGAAGTCCGGGTGCTTCCCTTCGTTCTCCTCAGCAGTCCCGTCTCGGGTCGGCAGCCTTTCGAGGGTCTGACTTCCAGGGAGCTTCGGCGAAGGTTAGCAGTGATCGTTGGTCCCTCGGGAAGAGGGCGCCTTACCAGGTCCTCTTTCAGATCAGTCTTCGACTAATTCGGCAGCTTTCAGATCAGGTCGAAGCAAATGCAACAGCAAGTCTTCTTCTTACAGCTGGCCGTCGAGGTTCAGCAGTTCCAGTTGTTCTTCAAGTGTAGACACAGCTTCTGAACAATGTCCAGTGGTCAGAGGTCCCCAGATATACTATCCTGTCTCTCATCCACACTGCTGGGACACTCTCAGCAGCCAATCATACAGAAGGGCATTCATGCAGTCAAACAGCCAACCAGGCATACAGTGCATTCAGGCCATCCTCCTCCCTCTCAGACACTCACAACAAGGAATGTGGATTGGGACAAGTACCCAGCCATTCAACACTACACACTGCATTCAGGCCAGTTTCAGGCACGGCTGTCTCAGTCTTTGTCTCTCATACCAGAAACCAGACAGCCACAACAAGAAGTGCATATTGGTCACACACTCCATTCACCCAGTTCCCACCCACAGGGTGTACCCACAACATACAGTCACTGGGAAGGCTCCAGCCAGTCTGGACTGGACTTCACAACAACACCATATATGGAACTTCCACCTAACAGCCAGTCAGGGGGAAGGGACAGAGTCAGGGTTTCCCAGGACTTTGGGAAAACAAGGTAACAGGCAATAGAAAGCAAGATGCCACTGGGGCCATCTTGTTTTCTATCAGGAATCAACTTATTCCAATGGCAGGGCCTGGGTATCCCAAAATGGAGGATACTCAGCGCACCTGTCAAATGCAGCATGGAGCTGCCACCAGCCCATACCCTGCTCTGTGGGCCACCCAAGTTGCACAGAAACATACACTAGGGGCACAGGGTTGTACCCCCACCCATGGGTGCCATAAGGGTATCCCATGGGTCTGAACACCAAACCAAAAACAGGAAGAGCTGCACTGCCAGGAGTCTCACATGGACTCCTGGACAGAAAACAATACAGAACACAATGAAAAAGGACTAAAGGTCAAGGACAGGGAAGCCCTGTCCCTCCAATGCATTTCCAGCATCACAATACACAAAATGCAAATGGAAATGTTGGAAAATCTTATTGCGTCTATGTACTTTACTGAGAAATATAAAGTAGATGGAGTCTCTGTGGTTTTTTTTTTTTGTTCTTTTTTTTTAACTGTGAAAGGTGGTTCGTAAAGGAACATTTATTTTGTTTTTGGATGGCTTTTTTTTGGCAGGAGAGCTAAGTTGGGGAGAGAACTGAGGGAAGAGGCACCAAACATTAATATGGAGGTGTAATAGTCCGGAAGATGGCAAAAACACTGAGACCCATTTACCTGTATCCTTTGTACCCGAGATAAATGGTAAAGTAACAAGGGAAAACCATTCATGGGAAAATCCACTATCAAGGGCCGAACCACGGCCAGTACACCAGGAACAGATGGACATGCACAACCTTGGGACATGGTGGGGTCGTGACTCGGATTCAAAGGTATGTTTAAATAATATACTGAGGAGCGAGTGCAAAGCTAGTACAGAGAAAGGACCGACTATACCGCCGCAAGAAGACAGCAAAATGCAGAGCTCCCACGAGTCAGCAAGCCAACTACAAAAGGACGGAGAAGGCTGCGCTCACATGAGTCGACCGTCACTCTGCATGAAGCCAGCGAAACGCCCCGTTCATACGAGTCGGCAGCTCAGCGGCAGGAAACTAGCAAAACGCTGCGCTCACACGAGTTGGCAGCCACCCTACCAAAAGACTACAAAACCATTGTTAAGAACGGGTCACAACAGATTCCCTCCCTTTTTCAAACACACGAGGCCGGCAGCCTCTGAGATTCACCCGCACACGAACACCCTTACCTGGGTCACTGGGGCTCAGCAAAAGCAGGACTGGGTTCAGAGAGTGGGAGACAGGTTCAAACTGCATGCTCCTCCACAACGGCTCAAGGGGAAGGGGGCGGGCCTGGAGGTTTTATTTTAACCTGGGCAGTAAGCCAGTCCCTGATTGGATGATGTATATATGGGTATATAAACCAGAGTCAGTAGAAGGGATGGGTGCACATTCTTCGTTCTGTTGCAGAGCCAACTAGACGTGGAACCCCGGAGCTGCAGGGGACTTGTGGGCATACGAGGACTTAAAGGAGAAGACTACCCAGAGGTCCTTACTTCATTCCCTGCAAAGAAACAGGAAAGATAAACAGCAGGAGTCGGCAGAATTAGGGAAGCCTTCTGTGATTTTGTTTTTTCCTTCTTCATGACATTTTACCACATTTAATTTTTTATTTGGTTGGTGAGTCAAATAAAGACATTTTCTTTCAATTGAACCGCTTGTCTGCCTTCTTGTCACAGGAGGGCCAGGTGGATGGGGGAAAATGTTGCGTGTGTGATATTTCTAAGGTAGGGCACAGTGTTTCTCATGCTCCTTGATAACAGCAGTGGTGGTGTATCTTGGGGAGGAGGGATGTCCTTAGCAGATGTCATTTTAAGATGAATAGCAGTTTTGCTAAAAGTATGTACTGTGTACTAGATTGTTAATGGCTGAGTATGACTAGGTGTTGGAGCTGTGCAAGGGAAATGTTGAAATTGCAAGTTCCTATATCAGTAGAAAATGTAGTTCCATACTGTCCACGAAGCACAGATCTTATTGTGAAGTGTGTACGGGTTCTCGGACACGTCATCATGCTGTTCTCCAGCATATGATCATGTGGCATTCTCCGGAAGGTGTGCAATGAAGTCAGATGTTTGAAGACATGGTTACGTTTCACTACTAGAAACCCATCAAATTCAGTAAAAATACTTTGTTAAAGGGAGGTTATGGTTAAGTTGTGCTAGTAAAAAAACAATGAAATTCAGTAAAACAACTTTGTTAAAGGGAGGTTATGGTTAAGTTGCGCTACTAAAAACCTATGAAATTCAGTAAAAAAAACTTTGTTGAAGGGACGTTATGGTTCCAAGTAAAACCGGAAAACCCTTGAAATTCGCCCGTTATGGTAAGCTAAGCAACCATAACTCACGCCACCACTGTGCACTGCTAAGACTAACACCCAGGACATCAAAGATGGCATCACAAATGTCATTGATGACATCACTGATGACATCACATGTCTGGCTCCCTCTTTGTTCCTTTACTGACATATCTAGGCCAGTAACAGTCAGGAACTAAAAAATCATAACTCATTATTCATATTCAAGTACTATATTTGTAGAGTTGTACTTCAAATATGTTCTTACAGTAATTCATTTGGGTTTCACTCACAGCATATGAAACACAAACATAGGGGAACACACAGATTTGGAAAACAGCAATGTTTTGTGTGTATAAAGATAATCAGTAAGGTTATTAACACTTTCTTATAGTTCTGCCTTTTTTTAATTGTTTTACTTTCCTGGATATGCTCATATTTGTATACATTGTATGCACACTACTCTCCTTAGGGTCCAGTCACATTATATGATACTTATACATAGCAAAGTAGTAGCTTTGATGCAGAGCGATCATTTCTGTGTATTAAGTTAATCAGTTGGAATATGAAGATTGGCTGATAATACTGTTGTTTACTTCATTTTCCCTGTATATCCTCATATTTGTATGTGTTGTTGTTATTTGTGTTTCGTTTTGAAGAATGCAATTATGAAGTAAGTGGGTTTTATTAGCTAGTTATTAAATGTTGCCCAGTAGACAAAACTGTAATAGGAAGTATGTATCATTTTACTATTCAACATGGCAAGATTAATAATATTGCACATCCATCATGTATGTTGCCCTCAATGCCTATGTTTCTAGATGAGTAGCTTATTATACTGGAAAGAACCTGATAATAGAATGGTATTCGTATCAATGTATTACTTAATGCACTACGTACCTCATGAACTTTATTCCGATAACCCTTCACACTTTTTGATCAACATTACTATAAGAATCCCTTCTACAGACTTGTTCTTAAAATAAATGCACATGTGATGTCATCAGTGATGTCATCAATGACATTTGAGATGCCATCTTTGATGTCCTGGGTGTTAGTCTTAGCAGTGCACAGTGGTGGCGCGAGTTATGGTTGCTTAGCTTACCATAACTGACGAATTTCAGGTTTTTTTTGGTTTTACTTTGAACCATAACGTCCCTTCAACAAAGATTTGTTTTTTCTTGCTGAATTTCATAGGTTTTCAGTAGCACAACTTAACCATAATGTCCCTTTAACAAAGTTTCCTTTACTGAATATGAATATATATATATATATATATTTTTTTTTTTTTAATTAAACCATTTACATCTCACGTTGAATACATGCAGAACGCAGTGCACTTGGGGGAGGGGGGGGTTGAATTTGCAGAATACATTTTTAGTACACATCCTTTCATCACTGCACAATTTTCTGCATGACTGCATCACACCCTTAGGTATACTGAATCAAGGACTCTTACTTTAACTTGACTATGGCTCAATCATTTGCAGATGAATCATAAATAAGAGAACTTAACAAACAGAACAAACAATTGCCAGTAAAGCACACAGTGCTGAAAAGGGACACGCAAAACAATGACAGCATCCTCCATCCAATATTAATAAGTGGCTTCTTAACTTTCTGTTTGTGGGCTAAATCAGACCAGACGTGTGCTCTAATTACAATAATCTTTTCCGATATACTGGACACTTTATTCAAAATAAAGGGTTAACACGCGTTTCTGTATTAAATATTTACATACAAATGTTCAGGAAGGTGTGTGTAAATTATAAATAATGCACGCCGGCACCGGTCTCGGTTTGAGCTAAGAGACCCAAATCGTATCATCATGATGCATTATTCAGAAATAATGCATCTATTCCCTGCCATTAGTGCTGCTATAAAAAGCCCCTGAGTACCCAATTTGAATGTGGAACAGTGTAATAGATGTGTGATAAACAAATAGCAGCGGGGGTGCATCTGGAGTTATACAAGTGTAAATTAGGGCTCGGCCTAATTCCGCCAGCGCGCAACCCGCACAAAGTGCAGCAGGTATACCGGATGCAGGAGGCCAAACACAAATTGCACCAAACAAGGATACATTTACAAATTAGAGATTTCATGTAGGTGTCTGTGGTTACATGCAGTCTGCTTTGTAACTAACACCTTTGTATAAAGGAAAGTCAGGGGGAGGAGGGACTGGACATAAAAAGAGGACTATTTGCATTGCATTAAATATTTGCTGAGTTCACCTGATCTTGTCTAGCATGAAGCATTTTCTCATCAAAATCTGGAAAACAGGAAACAGGCATTTTCAAATTCATCTAAATGCAATGAGGCATGTCTATATAGATTACAGATTAGCTGAAATGATTGCATAATCACCATCCTTGCAGGAGGGAGGAAAAATAATATTTACTGGCAGCAAAAATGGGCCAGGACAGTTGTGGAAAGCAACAAAAGCGCTGTAATAGATGGCCAGCCCAACCAAAAGAGAACCTGCCTACTCCACTTGGACCAAGCCAAAATTGGAAGGGCAGAATGGGACTAAAAAGTAATTGCACAGAGGTTTGCACAGCAATGTGGCGTTGCTATTATCCATGCAAGGCAAAGGTCACTGTGGTGATCGGAGTGGTCTATTGTGCAATAGGATAATGCTACCATGAGTCCGTTATTTGGTCAAAATGAGCTAGTTTGATGAGTTACACAATTTTTTAACGAATGATGCTAACCGAATATGCTTTAAAATGCACCCTTTGCCAAAAAATGTTATCTGAAAACTGTGCTCTTCACCTGAAGCTCGTCGGTATTTACATCTAAACTGTTACCATCTAAAAGAACCATGCTCATATGGATATGACATGAATCCTAATGTATATGTGTGCTGTTTTACACAATGTATCACTGTTTTCTCCCCCTGTGCCCTCTCCCTGTAACTAAGCTCCCTACAAGTAACAGCGCCTGAATGCCGAAGGGCAGCTGTGCGCTATACAAATGTAATAAATAAATAAATAAATAAATACATAAAAGTCCCCTTTGGGTAGTACAAAGTCAACCACGAAAAAAACAAAATGCAATTTGCAATTGTGGTCTACTTTTATATCGGTGCCGGTAAGATTGTATGCACCAATCTGTTTCATTGGCCGCGCAGATTGACAATGTAAGGTCATTTCAGAAAAGGGGAAGTGACATTAATAAGGATGTATCTTCAAATGTGTTTGCAATGTTAAACAGGAAAGGAGAATAGGGTGTAAGAAATAGAAGAACCCCAGAAGTAATAGAGACACAATAAAGGGGTGTAGTGAATGGTTGGTGTTTGGGAGGGCTAAGTAGGGCATGGATATGCTATACAATACGGGAGAGAGGAATAGAAGAACAGAGGCAAACAGTAAAACAAACCTCCAGGTTCCATAAGGGCGCTTGAGGTGAAATGGTGTAAAAGAAGATCTCATTAGGATGGTTTCCATTGACATGGCTGAATTCCCTGCATTTATTCTACACAAATGCATGTTATTATTTATTAATTCTGTGTCATGTGTTTGCTGTAATTCTGTGTTATGTGTTTGCATGGTTCTTGGAAATGTGCACAGAAAACCTGCCAGGGCCGAGTACTGAGAAGGACACTGCGCGAGCTTGCGCACAGAATAAAAAATGCACCCCCCATGTATTCCTGGAATCCACTGCGCAAAGTAAGCGGAACGTCCTGACACGACCCCACGCAAAGCAGAAACAGCCACCTTTGCGTGCTCCCCGGGCACAAATGCACGCACCTTTCAAACAGTGCGTGGGACCGCCGCAAGCAGGCCTGCGTCTCAGGGACCCTGCGCAGGGTTGCAGACACCCCAACAATATGTGTATGAAAATATTTAACTCTGTGAAAACTCATAACAATCTGTGTGCAACCCGTAAACCGTTCCTGCACCCCGTTACACTGTATGTGCACACTCCTAAGTTAGATCAAAAACCTGCGAGTGTACATGCACCCCTATATCCGATATGCAAACCAACCTCTGCACTGTGATTCTTATGCGCAAGTGTACTTATGCCTACTTTTGTGTAACGTAGAGATTGAGGGATTTGCATGGCTATTACTATGCAAAGAGGCTGTGTGGGTGGTAGCATGAATACCTGTCATTTATGGCAAATGTGGGCGCGCGTGGGAATGCCTGCGGGCCTTCCCTGGGAATGCACACTTTTTTGCATGTTTTCCCCATTTTCTGTGTTCTGCCCCCTTCCCAGCCCTCTGTGAAAGGCACTTGATGGCGTGCAGAGATGTGCTGAGCCTGCGTGAACTCCACACAAGTCCAGCAAAAGTCCTGCGCAGTCGATTTTACACGCAAATAATTCCATGAATCGGTCATATGTCTATTGTGCATTTGCTTGTTTGCTCTGATGTGATAGAGAGGCTCTTAAATAACATTTGGGGAGGTGGGAATGAATGCATTGAGTTGGGCCTGTGATTGAGATGGCTTTCATTTAAATGACTGCACTGTGTTGGGCTTGCAGTGAGAGGGCTTTCATTCGAATCACTGCACTGAGATGGGCTTGCGGTGAGAGGGCTTTCATTTAAGGGACTGCACTGAGTTGGGCTTGCAGTGACAGGGCTTTCATTTAAATGACTGCACTGAGTTGGGCTTGCAGTGAGAGGGCTTTCATTTAAGTGACTGCACTGAGTTGGGCTTGCAGTGAGAGGGCTTTCATTTAAGTGACTGCACTGAGTTGGGCTTGCAGTGAGTGGGCTTTCATGTAAATGACAGCACTGAGTTGGGCTTGCAGTGAGAAGGCTTTCATGTAAATGACAGAACTGAGTTATGCTTGCAGTGACAGGGCTTTCATTTAAATGAGTGCACTGAGTTGGGCTTACCTTGAGAGCACTTTCATTTAAATGACTACCCTTTGTTGGGCTTGCCGTGAGAGTGCTTTCATTTAACTGACTGTACTGAGTTGGGCTTGCAGTGAGAGGGCATTCATTTAAATGACTGCACTGAGTTGGGTTTGCAGTGAGAGGGCTTTTATTTAAATGACTGCCCTGAGTTGGGATTGTCATGATAGCACTTTCATTTAAATGACTGCACTAAGTTGGGCTTGCAGTGAGAGGGATTTCATTTAAATGAATGGACTGAGTTGGGCTTGCCTTGAGAGCGCTTTCATTTAAATGACTTACTGAGTTGGGCTTGCAGTGAGAGGGCTTTCATTTAAATGACAGCACTGAGTTGGGCTTGCAGTGAGAGGGTTTTCATTTAAATGGCTGCCTTGAGTTGAGCTTGAAGTGAGAGAGTTTCCATTAAAATGGTTGCGTGTAGTTTGGCTTGCAGTGACAGAGGTTCCATTGAAATGGTTGCATTTATTTTGGTTTTCAGTGAGAGGTCTTCCATTGAAACGGCTGCACTTAGTTGTGCTTGCAGTGAGAAGTCTTGCAGTGAAATGGCTGCAATTAGTTGTGCTTGCAGTGAGAGGGCTTCAATTGAAATGGCTGCATTTAGTTGGGCCTGCAGTGACAGAACCTCCATTGAAATGGTTACATTTATTTGTGTTTTCGGTGAGCGTTCTTCCATTCAAATGGCTGCACTGAGTTGTGCTTGAAGTGAGAGGGCTTCCATTGAAATTAATGGCTGCACTGAGTTGTGCTTGCGTTGAGTGGGTTTCCATTGAAATGGCTCCACTGAGTGTCTGGGTTGTGCTTGCATTGAGATGTATTCGATTGAAATGGCTGCACTTAGTTGTGCTTGCAGTGAGAGGGCTTCTATTGACATGGCTGCATTTAGTTGGCCTTGCAGCAAGAGGGTTTCCATTGAAATGGCTGCAATGGGTGTCTGAGTTGTGCTTGCAGTGAGATGTATTCGATTGAAATGGCTGCACTTAGTTGTGCTTGCAGTGAGAGGGCTTCTATTGACATGGCTGCATTTAGTTGGGCTTGCAACAGACCATCCATTGAAATGGTTGCATTTATTTGGTTTTCAGTGAGAGTTTCTCCATTCAAATGGCTGCACTTAGTTGTGCTTGCAGTGAGATGGTTTCAATTGAAATGGCTGCATTTAGTTGGGCTTGCAGTGACAGAAAATCCATTGAAATGGTTGCATTTATTTGGTTTTCAGTGAGAGTTTCTCCATTCAAATGGCTGCACTTAGTTGTGCTTGCAGTGAGAGGGCTTCAGTTAAAATCGCTGCATTTAGTTGGGCTTGCAGTGACAGAAAATCCATTGAAATGGTTGCATTTATTTGGTTTTCAGTGAGAGTTTCTCCATTCAAATGGCTGCACTTAGTTGTGCTTGCAGTGAGAGGGCTTCAATTGGAATGGCTGCATTTAGTTGGGCTTGCAGTGACAGAACATCCATTGAAATGGTTGCATTTATTTGGTTTTCAGTGAGAGTTCCTCCATTGAAATGGCTGCACTTAGTTGTGCTTGCAGTGAGAGGGCTTCAGTTGAAATCGCTGCATTTAGTTGGGCTTGCAGTGACAGAAAATCCATTGAAATGGTTGCATTTATTTGGTTTTCAGTGAGAGTTTCTCCATTCAAATGGCTGCACTTAGTTGTGCTTGCAGTGAGAGGGCTTCAGTTGAAATCGCTGCATTTAGTTGGGCTCGCAGTGACAGAACCTCCATTGAAATTGTTGCATTTATTTGGGTTTTCGGTGAGAGTTCTTCCATTCAAATGGCTGCACTGAGTTGTGCTTGCAGTGAGAGGACTTTTATTTGAATGGCTGCAACGAGAAGTGCTCGCAGTGAGAAGGCTTCTATTGAAATGGCTGCACCGAGGTGTGTTTGCATTGAGAGGGCTTATATTTAAATGGATGCATTTAATTGGACTTGCAGTGACAGAACCTCCATTGACATTGTTGCATTTATTTGGGTTTTTGGTGAGAGTTCTTCCATTCAAATGGCTGCACCGAGAATTGCTTGCAGTGAGTGGGTTTCCATTGAAATGGATCCACTGAGTGTCTGGGCTGTGCTTGCAGTAAGAGAGCTTCAATTGAAATGGCTGCATTTATTTGGGCTTGCAGTGAGAGGGCTCCCATTGAAATTCCTGCCTTTATGTTTGATTGCAGTGAGATGGTTTCCATTGAAATGAATCACTGAGTTGTGTTTGCAGTGAGAGGGCTTCGATTGATATGGCAGCACTAAGTTGAGTTTGCAAAAAGAGGAATTCCAAGGAAATAGCTGCTCTGAGTTTTGTTTGCAGTGAGAGTACTTCCATTGAAATGCCTGCATTTATTTGGGCGTGTAGTGAGAGGGCTTGCATTGAAATTCCTGCATATTTTTGGGATTGCAGTGAGATTGTTTCTATTGGGCTTGCAGTGAGCGTGCTTCACATGAAATGGCTGCATTTATTTGGGCTTCCAGTGAGATGGTTTCCTTTGAAATGACTGCATTTATTTGGGCTTGCAGTAAGAGGGCTTACATTGAAACGGCTGCAATGAGTTTTGTGTGCAATGAGAGGTTGTACATTGAAAAGGCTGCACTGAGGTGTTCTTGCAGTGGGAGGGCTTCCATTGAAATGGCTGCACTAGGGTGTTCTTGCAGTGAGAGTGCTTCCATTGAAATGGCTGCATTTATTTGGGCTTGCAGTGAGATGGTTTCCATTGAAATGGCTGCATTTATTTGGGCATGCAGTTTTTGGACTTGCATTGAAAAGGCAGCATTTAGTTCGGCTTGCGGTGAGAGGGTTTTCATTTAAATGGCTGCACTGAGTTGGGATCACGGTGAGAGGGCTTTTATCGAAAATGCTTGTTACTCAGGTAAAATCGCATGCAACTCCCATTTTCATGGCCCACAAGTGCTTTGATGAATCTGAAAGAGGTGGGTGTGTTAGATAGTGCAGACAGAGAGGGAGAGAAGATAATGTGCTGCTGTGTTGCTGCAAGCAGTTCTGAAGTACCCGGGTACTATGTGTGCTTCTGTTTCTCAGTGATCTGCCTTGAGGGCATAGAGGCATTTGCTTCCACATGGGAAGCCTGTGTGCCTGTGGTGCTAAATTCCACTTGCAGGGTGGTGCTATGTTAGTTAATTGAAGAACTTTAGGCAAAGTCCCTTTTTCATAGTTCATTTTTTGCCAAATGTGTGAGTGCTGAGGAATGGGTATATCCAGTCAATAAGGACCTTGCAATAGGAAGGTTGTTTACGTACTTCAGAAACATGTAATACGGGGATGTGAACA
This sequence comes from Ambystoma mexicanum, assembly GCF_040938575.1. NCBI lineage: Eukaryota > Metazoa > Chordata > Amphibia > Caudata > Ambystomatidae > Ambystoma > Ambystoma mexicanum. The sequence goes on from NC_090934.1 coordinate 145,985,793, forward strand.
TACACACCAAACTGTGCCCCAATGTTTGCCTTGGTTCTGTACTCGAAGTGGAATGTTTGGGACTGAGGCTAGTAAATTCCCACTAATTACTCTTCCTAGAAATTTGCAGGGAACAACATAACACAGGCCCTGATTATGTATCATTGTTAGACATTCCTGCTGTCTTTTTTTCTACCCTTTCCACGCTGTGACCCTTATCCTTGTACTCAGTGCTCTGAAGTGAGATGAATGGGCATGTGGCACGATAAGAAACAGATTATATACACATATATATTCAAAGAAAAAATGTTGTTAAAGGGACGTTATGGTTACAAGTAAAACCGAAGCCTTCGGAAATTCACCAGTTATGGTAAGCTAAGCAACCCTGACTCACGCCGCCACCATGCCATGCTAAGACAAACACCCAGGACATCAAAGATGAGATCACAAATGATGACATCACTGAGGACATCATATATCAAATTAATTCTGATGAAAAGTCCCTACAAGGGGTTGTGTTTACAATGTGGGCAACAAGATGTCAGGTGTGATCAGGAGACCTATCATGAAATACTAATGTATTAAAGAATACACTCATCTAATATATTATATTGGAATATTATTGCTAATAGAGGAACCTAATCATAAACACACATCCGCAAGGGCTGCAGCATGCACCATAGAAGTACAATATTTTGTATCTGCTCATTTTGGTTAGTAAAATAATGAATTCTACCTTATCAGAGTTTTGAGTAATGTTAAACATGGAATAAATAGCTAATAATTGACATACTACATACTTGTGTTAGCACAAACGATACATATTAAGACCTGCAATGCATACAAATCAGAAGCACATACAGGGAAACTAAAGTAAGGAAGAAAGAAGCAACATCACTTGAAAATGCCAATGGCATTAAAGTTCATCATCATGTACAAAAATGAATTCTCTGCTTCAGGCCTGCTTATTGCCCCATATATGTGCACCATGAGTTGAGAGCAAAACCTAAGGAAAGTACTTTAAGAACATAAAAGAAGGTTAACACCTACATATATAAGATTTTTTTTTTTCAATTTTATATATTCTGACTGTCAGTTAACAAAAGCACCTGGCCTAGATATGTCAATGAACGAAAACAAGTTGGACAGATATGTAATGTCATCAGTTTTGAGGATTTTCGGTTGTACGTGTAACCGTAATGTCCCTTTAACAAAGATTTTTCACTGAATTTCATAGGTTTTTACCAGACCCCCTTATTTTGCTCCAAGTTCCTAACATCATATTCACCCGCCAATATATCATTATTTTCAGTCGATCTATAAAGTTTCAAGTAAAATCAGTGCCATTCCACACCTCCTAGTAACATTCTAAACACTTCTATCAACTTTCTGCAACTTTTTACCTTGTTTTTTGTTTGTCGAAATTTGCAAATATCTGACTTCACCACGGACTCGCTGAACAGCGTCACATGACTGTACAAGCGCGCACTTCGTGATGCCGTGTTCGTGAACGAGTCCATCCTTCATGACTTTGCAAACATTTCAAAACTTCATTTTACCCAATCTAGGAAGTTTCAAGCTTCCAAGATTGGGTAAAATGTTTACCTTTCCACAGCTCCTAGACCCATTCTTACTGATTCTCCATCTGTAATCTAGTAGAAAGCACCTGCTTGGGAAAGTATTGGCACACCTGCTATTTAACTTCAGAAATTGCAGTTGCAATTGAATCAGCCATGGCCATCCCCCCGCCCAAGAGCCACCACCACCAACACCAACACCAACACCACCGGCTGGATGGCCAGGACAAGGGAATAGACGCAATGATGTAGAGGAGTATCAAGAGGACCAGGAAGATGTGATAGAGGAAATGCCTACCTCCACCACCCAATCATGGGTGTGGTAGTTCTTTAAGACCGTACGAGGGGTACCAAAGGCTCGGACTAGCCATTTTCAATGCATTGAGTGTGCTGGGTGCCCCTTCCCTCTGACACGGTTCTGTTTCCTCAGCAGGCTCCCTCCCATAGAACGGCATCCCCCTACCTCTTTGTCTTGCGCAAGACTTCCTCATATTCTGGAAGCTCCTCAAGGCTTTCCTCTTAACCTCCTCCTGCCCTCCTTTCCTCCTTGCCTTCCCTGCTGATTTCACAGTCAGTGAGATTGGGGACTAAGGCCCTTATGTATCCTCATGGCCCTGGCCACACCCAATGACCCAGCTTCTGTCTACCTCAAAGCACTTGGCTAGCACCACCGGTCTTCGTCCTGTAGGCTTGCACTAATCTACCCAATGTGGCTCCTGGTTGCATAGCACATACCCTATGATGCCCTTCATCTGCTTCTCACCCACGAGCATGGACATTCCAGCACTTACCACCACCCCCACGTCCCCTCTTTTTCACTACACTTGCAAGGTCTGAATACTCACAAGGCATAGTAGGTTTGTCATCTCATCCACTGTATTTTGTTGTTTCCATCCCATATACCCTCCCTGTTGCCCTGTCGGCACTTTGAAACAGAATTGACTTACTGTATAAGCGCCCAAGAAATGCACAGTAAAATAAAATTAAGAATACATGTCCCTCCCCCACCTTAATTCCTGGCCTCTACTGCAAAAATAAAAAAAAATAAAAAAAAAAAAACCACCAAAAAAGATACCTTTCACAGTAAAAAAAAAAATATATATGTATATATATATATAATCTTATAGAGTTCATCTACTATTTTTCAGTAAAGTAGTTTGATTCAATTAGACTTTCCAACATTACCATTAACATTTTGTACTGTGAAAATGGGAATAATGGACAATTGTATGCTAGAGAAAAAGAAAAAAAGCACAGAAACAATTGTTTGTCCCAAATACTTTTCTCTAGCATACAATAAGGACCATAATCTATGTTCCATGACTCTCCGTGGTCTCCGCAGTCCCCTTTGCAGTTTATGCATCATTAAAAGACACGGGTTGCACATGCACACTATCACACAGGAAAGCCCTTCTTACCGTTACTATTATTACTGTTCACTATTATGTTTGGAACACTGCTTTCAAACAGTCACACATCTATCCACCAATCACTTGCAAAAACTCTAAATATAACCCTATCAACATAATAAACTTCCACACACCAACTGCCACTTAACAATGTTCTAGAAATCTTTTGCTTCACACAATTGTACACACTGCAGGTATACATGCACAAATGCAAAGTGCAGTGAGAGAAGTGCATGAATGGAAGCGGGAGTAGGGATTGCCAACTGCTGATAGGAGCCCAGAAGGAAAGTGCCTAAGTATGCCAATGTGGGAGGGGTACGATGCCACAGGTGGTATACCCGCAAGGGCAGTGCTAAAGGGGGGAGGTGTACTGATGTTGAATATATATAGGGCCTTTAACCTATGAAGTTCAAGAGGGACCAGGCCACCAGTCTCAGTGGCATTGGTATGAGTTAGCAGGGAAGGGATTGAGTGAAACAGGAACAGAAAAGCAGAGTTTTGAGGAGTTTCCAGAACTTAAGAAAGTCCAGCTCAAGACTAAGAGGAGCAGGAAGGCTGTTTGAAAGTGTGGCGCCAGCCGAAGAAAGAGACGTGCTTCCCCCTCTCTGTTTCAAAAAGCATTTGAAAAGCAGAGAATTGGAGTTAGAGGAGTGGAGGTCTCTGGCGGGGGATACTTTAGGGGCACATAGTTGGAGATAGCATTGTCCCAGGCCCCATAAAGCCTTGTCAGCCAGAGGGTATGAAGAAAATGGGCACAGATGTCCCAAAAAGAAGGATCTCTGTCTTACTGGCATTGAGACAGAGATTGGTTGCCGCACACAATGCCTAGATGGTGGTCAGACGATCAGAGATAAAAATGGGGAGAGGAAATTAGTACAGGGAAGTTTTAAGGAAAGCTGTGAGTATTAACATAACACAGGAAATGAGAAAAAAATAAGGACATCTGGTGAGCCAGAGGACGAGATAGATATTAAAGAGCAACAATGTTAAGATAGAACCCAGGGTTACACTGCGGGTAAAGATTGGTGTGATGGAGTAGAAACAGCCCAGCTGCAGTTGGGAAGGGCAGTTAGTGAGGAAAACAGGTCGGCCAGTCCAGTCCATTTAATGAGTATAGAATGGTTGACCGTGTGAAAGGCGGAGGAGACATCAAAAAGCACTCTTCTCAATTGTCCTACCATCATAAATACTGTATACACTTCAATTATATCATTCCACCATATTACGAATATGGTATACTCCTCCTATAGTACCTATTATAACTAAACTCATATTACTACACTGTATGGGGCCACTGGCTACTGGCCATGCCATGCCCCCAAGAATCTGGCCACTGGCCACAACCACCACAATAGAATTAAACCATATAACAGGTATGTACAATACACCTTCAGAGAGTAACACTCACCTCCCTCCATTTTGAATCGCGTCTGCAGACAAATAAATTAATGGCAAACTTGGCAGCACCTGCACAGCGTTTATCCACCTATAAAAAGAGCTCTATATCCACTTTTCCTCCACTCCCCCACCCTTTCCCCCAAATATATTTTCCAGACTTCTTTTCCTCAATGCAGTGTCCGTGGACAAACGCCATAGTCCGCCCATCCCATATGGTGACTATTTTTTAAAATGATGACACACCTCATCCAATCAGCATGCGCCTCTCTGCAAACTTTGTGGACCATTCGTCAATCGACGCCAAAGTTATAAGCTGCCAAAAAGGTACTCTTTCTAAAAGGTGAGCAACGTAACGAGAGATATTACTACCATTCACTACCATTCATTAGATAAATATTTCTCATAAACAAATACCACCATTTCTTATTTTAAGAGAAATGATGAACACACTTCAGTGGCTAGAAGAATACTTTCCCAAAGAAGAAATGAGTGAAGATTAAATCGCTAATAGTACATAATACATATTTCAAAACAAACAAATATTATAATCTATGGAGAGCACATTTAAATAATAATTTTGTCTTTATTTTACATAGTTTACATAAAGAAATTGCACCACAGATTAATTATACAGAATCCCAACAATCAGAAATAAAATCCCAAACCCAGCTGTACAGAATGAAACATTGATCTTGGCTTTGCAATTGGATGAACTTAGCAATGACTTAAAACAACGTTTAAATTATGTAAACAATTTTCATTATCACTCTCCTACTTGTACTGTATTGCCCCAGCAATCACCCAATCAAATGCACAAAACATAAATCAAACACAGTTTGATGAACCTTCTCTCCCTTCCTCCCCTATGATAACTTTATTGGAATTCCAAACTCACCCATTTATGTTTCGCATTCTTTTATTTTGTATCCACTATACATATCTTGTATTTTTTTGTAAATTATATTTCTTTTTTAAAACCACAATGCTTAAAGAGACACATTTTTGGAAACATTTCAGACACTATGAAAAGCATATATTCATCACATCACATTATGTACCTTCTTTTTTACTTTATGTACCTACTTATTTACTCTCAAAAGCCCTGGGGGACCATTCATGATCAAAACTAAAATGGCCTATGTCTTAGCTTTTGGAATTGTGTGTGTATGTGTTATTCACGTAACTCAACTTCTCTTGTACAACTTTGTGGACATTTTGACAGTCTACAAGAGTATCTACCAGTGCCTGTATCGAGGGAGAGGGGCATATTTAAAAAACACACTGCTAAATTCAAATGTCAAGCTTTCCCCCCTCCGTTTGAATACAGTATTTTAGGAAAACATAGTGACCACTTCATCAGCAGTCCTCTTTTATGAACTGAAAGTGTGTGCAGCATTGTTATACAACAATATCAAATATTATATCAGGGTTCAAAGGGTCAAAGCAAAAGAAAAATGTAGGTGCATCCTGTTGGGTGTCCTGACCCACGTTTGAGCTATTATGCTGCAACATTTGGTGCTGTGGGCTTAGAAAATCCAAGATGGCCAAAAAGCCCGCATGTACGCCAGAATAGGAAAACTGTGCAGTACTGGCATGGAAAACATCATGATGGCCAGAACTTCCCAGAAAATGCACAGGGAAATGCATGAAGAATAGGCTGCCACCCATTTTTGCCTAGGTTGTGAGCACAGGAGGGCACTGCCTAAAACCACCATTGGGCTACCCACACAGTAGCCTGAAACCATTGGGAATGGCAATGCTGATTGCAAAAGGAACCTAGAACTGTGGGGAATTCATTTTCTTAAATCCCAAAAATGGTTGCATTACCAGTACTCACCACTATCAGAAAGCCGGCGTTTTAAAACCACCAGACCTTTGTGTAAAACTGAACAAATGAAACAAAACCAGACCAAGGAAAGACTTGCTAAGAGGTGGATACAATGTAAAACTATACTCTGAAATGACTTGAAGGAAGTAATTATTTAATGTGTATGTAAAAATTGTAATAGACTTAAACTGGGGGGCAAAAAGTGACATTTAGCTGAAACCTGGCTTAATGAAACTGAATTCTGCCTGACATCTTCCCCCACAGGAGTTAAAACCTGCTCAGCCACTCTTCCCCTTGCCAAAAGGAGTTGTCACCTCTCTGATTAGATTAGGGGTGGAGCAGCTACAGGGAGTTGAACAAAGGCCTGTCCTGGGCCCAGGCAGATGGTTTATTGGGGGGATCGTAAATGGCTTCCTTTTGAACAAAGCCCTTCCTTGACAAAGGCAGAAGTTATATTGGGGGCGTCGTAAAAGTGGCTTCCTCTTGGCAGAAACGGGGAGGGGCAGCCCCCTCTGAGGACAGCCTTAGCTGAGCTTAAAGAAAGTGGATAGACTGGTTTCTCCACCATGTGACCTGGGAAGACACACCCCTGTTGGCCAGAATATGATTTTAAGAAAGATGTATAACTCATGGTGCGGACTTGTCAAAATTAGCTAAATGATACCATAATTCTTGTGATTTTTCTGCCCACATTTTAAGAGGTTTTAGGACCCGGTGGTATGATCAGAGGGGTTGCTAGTGGAAAATAGGGTTTCACTCCAAATGTCTGCATGTTAAAAATCTGACACTTCATCAATTAATGTCCACACTCCTTGCGCACATGTGTGTAAATTTGGGTAAATGTCCGATATTGCAAAACCAGTTAAAAAGTGCAAAATGTTGCCATTTCTGAATGCAAGCCCCCAGGAAGAGCAGAGTTTTAACAGAGTATACCTCATGTGATATGTGATGGGTGCATGTAATTTTAAACAATTGTGTATCTGTGCAATATGTATTTGAATCAAATATAGATTTGTGGGCAAACTGACCAGGGGAGGATCCTCTGACCAATAAAACCTACAGCATCACTCTGACTCACATTTCCTTCCCCCAATCATGGGAGAGGGGAGAATTGGGCCAATGACAAGTAGAGAGGGGCAGGCTTAGCTAGGCCCAGGCACACACCCATTTTCAAAACACATAAAAAGAGACTGCTGGGACAGGTAGAGACATTCAATTCCATTTGCTGCGGAGCATGCTGACCGACGACTTCACATCCAGAGATCCTACAATTAGACTTCCAAGCTAAACCGAGACTACATAACTTTGAACCAAGAAGGCCCACTGCAAGCAAAAGTATTTAGTCAGCAGGCCCAAAATCATTTGCAGACTATTCACAGCCGGGCTGAGCTGTTGATTCTGGCCTGAAACCCTGCGCCAGAAAGATCCAGAAGCAGTGCTGTACCCAGAGAAAGCAGAGCAGTATCCAGAACCAGAGGCCAGAGATCCAGAGTGACCCAGACCGCTGTTAGAAGAACCCGAGAGCTGACCCAGATCACTGTGAAGTGCCGAGACCAGAACCGGAGTCCAGTCCAAAACCTGACCAGATCCGTGGCGAGGCCTATTTCAAAAATATATTGTGAGTACCTAGCAGAACTGTGCAGAACCAATCTCTTAGTTAAAATAATCTAATCCAAACTATTTTAATCTAACCAGAACTGCCTCCTAGAAGTTGTCACTTGTCAATTCTGCAGCTGCATAGCTGTCACTTGTCATTTTGAGTTTACTTAAAATCCGAAAAACTACCTTTACTTAATCGTCCATATCTCTGGAACCGTTTGGTTTAACTTTCCTCTGAAAGCTTAGAATCTAAGCTCTCCAACAAGCCTATAGCCGACTTCCTACTCCTTATACTTTCTCCGCAATCGCGATTCACGCATTCGCGAATTTTGACGCGATTTGCGAATTGGCCCGATTTCTTTACTTGTAAAAAGATAGCTGCTTTTGCCTGAACTGCTAAAATTTGTTTGCATCTTAAGAACCATCCCTGAATCATTGCTAAAGTGAGCCTGAACTCATCCCAAGTAGCTACCACTCCCCCTGAACCTCCTAAAGGGAATTAAAACCATTTTCAGCATATTTCTCACTTCATTGCCATCACCTTTTAAAAGCATTTTGGGCCTTTGTTTCAAACTTCTATTTGTGGTCTAAGCTTGCTGGGGTGAACTGAATTATATTTGATTGCATTCCTAAGAACTGTGTGTGTTACTTCCATGTCCTTCCATTTCTTACATTGCATAGGGGAGGGGGGTGAATTGCCAGAGAAAAAGTGATTATATTATCTTTTGCTAAAATCATATCAAGTATTTCTGTACTGCATTTTATTCCTCATTGCTTTTCCCTTGAAATCATAAAAGTATTTTTGCTACTTTATCCATCCTATACTAACTCCTCATTGATTATAAAGAAGTGTGCTAGTGCCAGATTACCCATTGTTGATCAACATCATATGTCTAAGTGTACTATCAGATATTAATTTATTATTAAGTGTGATATATATATATATTGTTTACATTCTCAAATAAACCTTTTAAACTTGCAAAACAGAACTACTTCTTGGCTCAGTGGGGTTAGGGGGATTCTAAGAGAGGGGTGTTATATAGGGGTAGTCATCCAGAACTCATGAACTGGACATAAAGATATATTAATAAGGGTTTCCATTCAGTATCCCATACTAGGCATTGACTTAGCTGTAGTGTTGAATTGAATCCTCTTACAATCCCTCCCCAGAATTTCCAGAGGGAAAACATCTCACAGTCCTCTTAAAGTTTCATCTGATCTAAAATCTCTGTTGAAGATACAGCTGGTTGAAAAGTCATGTGGGTGATATTGTTATCCTATGTAAACCTTTTCTCAAGTAATCTTTCCCCACTGTAGTCAACGGTTGTCATTAAACATGAAGACAGTTGCCAGAGTCACATTACAATAAATGTTCTGTAGAGGTGACAGCTATGTCAGTGATCCAAGTCCGATACCAGTGGGGTGGCAATTTTGAGTGAAGGATGAAGGTGCTGAAAGCTGTAGGTTATTCTTTGAAAGAGAAAGATAAAGTACATGGCAGGATAACGGGATGAGGACCGGTTTAAATTACTTTTAAGGCAAAACATGTATTTCAACGGAAAAAGATTGATATGTTAGATTTCTGTTGCATTATCCAACTAGTCCTCTGTCTAGCTCTCACTGTCCCATTTGTGCCTCTTTCACAGTATTGTGGTCTTTTCACCCGTATGTTCTCTGTTTCCTATAAGTCAGCTGCGATGGTTTGTTTTCCATGCAAGTACTATATAGCTTCCTCTGTGTTTTGGGGTAACGTATTTGTGGGTCTTTGTTTGAGACACACCATTTTGCAGCTACCACTTCTTTTCCCTCTTCCCCCTTACCTATTTACTTTTTTGCCCAATGCACAGGCCTTTGGGTCCTTTTATAGGATGGGGAGGAGCCCTCCCTTGACCGCTATTTTGTTGTGTGTTTTATTTGGTCCACAAAATCAATTTCAGTGGCAACATATCTACGCTAAGGTGGCCCGGTGCCCTCTCTGCCCTTCTTTGCATTCTTCTACTGTCCTTATGCTATTTCCGTTTTCTGTCTCCTTCCCTTCTGCTTGGATTTCCACTTTACACTTTGTTTTTTCTCTATGGCCTGAATGCATCAAATGGCGCCATTTGACTGAATCATAGCGGAAGTGGGTGTGGCTTTACGCAACCCTTGATTGTGCATTAACACCACAGGAAGTGACAGCATGGGGCAGATTAACTACCATTTGCACTGGTATTATAAACTGAGCAAATGCTTTGATAATACAAAATTGAGAAAACAGGTGTTGTCACAATCCATATTAACAAAGAAACCACACGACACTGCGGACGAAGAAATAGAAACACTAACCTGTAGAGTGCTTAGACCATCAGAATCCGAGAAAGCAAAGTGTGAATAACTCTCACCTTGTAAGAAATGAAGAATAGATACTACCCCAAAGAGGAAGGAAACCAATCACTAATAACAAAGATTGTCGTCCTCCAATGTTTAAAAGGAATAATCTTGTGTGACAAAGTTAATAAGTTCAAATCCAGCTAAAAGTGACTGGTTTACAAAACAATTGGGGTTTGCGAGAATTATCTCATCAATGAAAAGAAATTGACCTGTCCTGAAGACAGCTCTAACAAGAAGGAAATACACTAAAGGAAGGAAAGACACTAAGAAGGAAAGACAAAAATTACCGCCCACTAGCCAACTTATGTTGGCCGACTAAGATCTTGGAAAAACTTGTTTGTGGTCAATTTCAGGACTTTGTGGATAATAACAATATCTTGGATGAATGTCAGTCGGGGTTCCGGCCTAATCTTGGAAGCGAAACTGCTCTATTAGCAGTTCAGGACGATCTACTGGAAGCCGCGGACAGAGGTAGATCGACAATCTTGTTAATGCTGAATCTATCCACGGCGTTCAATACAATCAACCATAAAATCATTCTCCAATGGATTGGGATGGTGGGAAGAGCTTCAGAAGTAGTGGTAAAAAGGTTCAGCTCATTTCTGAAAGATAGGACCCAGCAGGTAACACTGGGAGGGTTTCTATCAGAATTGTTGTGGCTAAAATGTGGAGTCCCACAGGGGTCAGCACTGTCATCACTGATCTTCAACCTATACATCCGGCCACTATTCAATATCTTACGGAAGTATGTATTGAGATTCCATTCATATGCTGATGACACCCAGATTTACGTGGAAACAGAGAACATAGAGGAGGCCTTTGAAAAAATCGATCAGTGCATGCAGGAAATAAAAAAATGGATGCCATGCAATCAGCTGCAGCTTAATGCGGCCAAAACAGAGGTAATCCTATTTAGTGCAGGAAGTAAGGCGAGGGTGGATAAACAAGAGATAGCCCCACGGGACCTAGGTGAATATATTCAGTTCTCAAAGAAAGTAAAGAATCGGGGATGTATATGGCAGGAAAACCTGGGCAGTGAAGCCCAGGTAGGTGCCAAAGTGAAGGCCGTATATTATTCACTATACATCGTTAGGAATGTGCTTCCGTGTGTGGCAGCGGAAGACCGTGCAGTGGTCGTGGGGGCGTTAACCAACTCCCATCTCGATTACTGCAACAGTTTATTAACAGGGATTCCCATCAGACAGATAATGAGACTCCAAAGGGCACAGAATGCAGCAGTTAGGCTGATAGCCCATTTGGGAAAAAGAGACCATGTGACGCCCTCACAGAAAATACCTCAGTGCTAAGATTCACCATCTTGAGCCATCCAGAGATCTTAGATCGGGAGATAAAATGCTAATGTCCATACCTCGGAGGAAGCAGGTTTCAAAGGGGGACAGGAGGTTTTCGGCCTTTGGGCCAAAGGTATGGAATCATCTACCACTTATCATCCGTTCATGCTCATCGCTGGAAAGCTTTAGAAAGGCATTAAAAACCTTCCTCTTTAAGTAAATCTAAGAAATCTACACGCCAGCCACTACATTCCGAACATTCTGAACATTCTGAATGTTCTGGTCATCTTGATTGACAAAAGATTAGTAATCAGTGGTGCCCGAATGCAGTTCAGTCTGACTGGAGCACGTTAGAAATCCTCAAAATCAAAATTAAAAAATATATATATATCAATAGGGATAGTGTCTATTTGGGTCCTTTAGCCGAAACATATGTAGACATTCCCAAAGGATTAGAATACAAATCCTACTGTATGAGTGACAATAACAACTTACATCTCTTTTGTAATAAATGGTTTGAAATAACAGCAAAATTGACACATATCTTACATTTGGTGAATACAAAAAGTGTGAATAGGTGTGCCTATGGATTAAAGACTGTTAACAAAGTCCTTGCAATGAATCAGACCTCCTGGAAAGCTGCTAATATAACCAATCAGGATGGTATTGATGACACTTCATTTAATCATTGGCAGATTGTTGACTGAGTGTTGGCAGACAAGGTGGTGGTCTGCTGTCTGCAGTATCCTGGAACTGCTGTGCTGCGAAGCAGTGTTTTCTCCATTTCCATTACTCAGAGGAGGAGCCTCCCCTTCATACAATCCACTCCCGATGCAGAGCATCGCAGAGTGTTGGCTGAGTGTTGTAGACAAGGTGGTGGTCTGCCGTATCCTTGAACTGCTTTGCATCAAAGCAGTGTTTTCTCCATTCCATTACTCAGAGGAGGAGCCTCCCCTTCAAACACTCCACTCAAAATGCGGAGCATTGCAGAGTGTTGGCTGAGTGTTGGTAGACAAGTTGGTGGTGTGATGTCTGCTGTATCCTTGAACTGCTGTGCAGCGAAGCAGTGTTTTCTCCATTCCAGTACTGAGAGGAGGAGCCTCCCCTTCATACACTCCACTCCCGATGCGGAACATCGCAGAGTGTCGGCTGAGTGTTAGCGGAGGGTGTAGCAAGGAATATGGAGCACCAGAATTTTTCTGACCCCAAGATGATGCTAAGGACTCGTTGCCAAGCCCGCTCGGCGCTGCAATCAGGTGTCCGGGATAAAGGCGTGGCCTGCCGTCTGCACCGAGGACTCATCTCTCCAGACCCTCAAGCTTCGGTTGAAGGTGCTGCCTTTTCACCAACTTCAGCTTTTTTACCCCCCGTCATCTGGGAAGGGCCGGATACCAACCATGCAACACTGTCCTTCACAGAATCAGCCATTGAGGAGCAAAGGAAACCTACGGACACGGAGATGGCAGGTGCCGACATAGACCAGAAAATCAACACAGAGTGTAGCGTTCCCCAGGGCATCACTGGAGGTCTGTAACAGAGGTTTGCCTGGTTCACAAGACTTGTTCGTAAGAACCAAGGGGGAGTCTTTGGTGCGAGTGATTTTGGGCACTTGCTTCCTGGCGCCCGCTGTAGGATCCTCTGACTTTTAACAATAGGATGACGGAGGGAGCAGGAGGATAGGGTTGGAGTCTGTGCAGCCACCTAGTACTCTCTGGCCTAGGGCAGGAGTATCAGAAGAAACCCGTTTCTGTGAATCAACTCAAGCTGTGAAGCTGTCCGTTAAGTCAAAATCTGCAGTGCCAGGACTTAGTCCGGTGAAAGAAATTGTGTCTCCTTTAACAAAGAGCAGAAGCCAATCAGTGGTGGAAGGGAGGACTTTAAAGTGGCATTTTAGAGACAAAGCCCAGCTGCCCCTTTCAGAGGGAAATATGGACCTAAAGAGGGCTACAGCTTTTAACCTCATCCCAGTACACCAAGAGGAAATCTGGCTGGATATCGTTGATGCTGATCTATTGAGTGGTTCCGATCAAAAGGGCTCAGCTCGGGAGGCTAAACGATTCTTGTCCGCTACCAGCTCCGACTTGGGAGAAAAGAATACTACACTGACACTTGGAGAAGTACCAGGAGAAGTACGCATTTCCGTTGGGACCGGCCCGATGGTTATGAATGACAGGCATCAGTCTGTAATTCAAATCGAGATTTCCCCCCCTCATACCCCTTAGGTGGGAAAGTGGGAACATCTTTGAGGTCAGTGAGGTGCTTTCTGAAGACCCTTGCCAGCCGATTGTCATTCAAGGTGATGTAGGAGGATCAGCCCAATCACAATGCTTTGTGGCTGCTAGGCTGGAAGAGGATATAGCATCCCTGATGCTGCAATTGAGTGCCAAGTTGCAACCCAGAGGAGAGAAAAGACTGATAGGGGAGGTGGAGGAGGATCAGTCCCTCCCCGACTGGGCTCCAGGAAAAAAGCTGAAACTCAGTGTTGAGTGTGGTCGGGGACCTGACAGCGAGTTTCAACCCCCCAGGATTTAAGTCAAGGGGGGGCCAAGGAAGAGAAGATGTCTTCACGTCAAACTGGCATAGAGGACACCGAGATAGCTCCTCTGAGGATTCAGAAGATTCAGACATGGAGGAACCCACGCTTGTGCAACTCAATAAAGGGAAATAGATGGGAAACATTCTGAACATTCTGAATGTTCTGGTCATCTTGATCGACAAAAAATGAGTAATCATTGGCGCCGAATGCAGTTCAGTCTGACTGGAGCACGTTAGAAATCCTCAAAATCAACATTTTAAAAAATATATATATCAATAGGGATAGTGTCTATTTGGGTCCTTTAGCCGAAACATATGTAGACATTCCCAAAGGATTAGAATACAAATCCTACTGTATTAGAGACAATAACAACTTACCTCTCTTTTGTAATAAATGGTTTGAAATAACAGCAAAATTGACACATATCTTACATTTGGTGAATACAAAAAGTGTGAATAGGTGTGCCTATGGATAAAAGACTGTTAACAAAGTCCTTGCAATGAATCAGACCTCCTGGAAATCTGCTAATACTACCAATCAGGATGGTATTGATGACACTTCATTTAATCATTGGCAGAGTGTTGACTGAGTGTTGGCAGACAAGGTGGTGGTCTGCTGTCTGCAGTATCCTGGAACTGCTGTGCTGCGAAGCAGTGTTCTCTCCATTTCCATTACTCAGAGGAGGAGCCTCCCGTTCATACAATCCACTCCTGATGCAGAGCATCGCAGAGTTTTGGCTGAGCATTGTAGACAAGGTGGTGGTCTGCCGTATCCTTGAACTGCTGTGCATCAAAGCAGTGTTTTCTACATTCCATTACTCAGAGGAGGAGCCTCCCCTTCATACACTTCACTCAAAATGCGGAGCATTGCAGAGTGTTGGCTGAGTGTTGGTAGACAAGTTGGTGGTCTGATGTCTGCTGTATCCTTGAACTGCTGTGCAGCGAAGCAGTGTTTTCTCTATTCCATTACTGAGAGGAGGAGCCTCCCCTTCATACACTCCACTCCCGATGCGGAACATCGCAGAGTGTCAGCTGAGTGTTAGCGGAGGGTGTAGCAAGGAATATGGAGCACCAGAATTTTTCTGACCCCAAGATGATGCTAAGGACTCGTTGCCAAGCCCGCTCGGCGCTGCAATCAGGTGTCCGGGATAAAGGTGTGGCCTGCCGTCTGCATCGAGGACTCATCTCTCCAGACCCTCAAGCTTCGGTTGAAGGTGCTGCGTTTTCACCAACTTCAGCTTTTTTACCCCCCATCATCCGGGAAGGGCCGGATACCAACCATGCAACACTGTCCTTCACAGAATCAGCCATTGAGGAGCAAAGGAAACCTACGGGCACGGAGATGGCAGGGGCCGACATAGACCAGAAAATCAACACAGAGTGTAGCGTTCCCCAGGGCATCACTGGAGGTCTGTAACAGAGGTTTGCCTGGTTCACAAGACTTGTTCGTAAGAACCAAGGGGGAGTCTTTGGTGCGAGTGATTTTGGGCACTTGCTTCCTGGCGCCCGCTGTAGGATCCTCTGACTTTTAACAATAGGATGACGGAGGGAGCAGGAGGATAGGGTTGGAGTCTGTGCAGCCACCTAGTACTCTCTGGCCTAGGGCAGGAGTATCAGAAGAAACCCGTTTCTGTGAATCAACTCAAGCTGTGAAGCTGTCCGTTAAGTCAAAATCTGCAGTGCCAGGACTTAGTCCGGTGAAAGAAATTGTGTCTCCTTTAACAAAGAGCAGAAGCCAATCAATGGTGGAAGGGAGGACTTTAAAGTGGCATTTTAGAGACAAAGCCCAGCTGCCCCTTTCAGAGGGAAATATGGACCTAAAGAGGGCTACAGCTTTTAACCTCATCCCAGTACACCAAGAGGAAATCTGGCTGGATATCGTTGATGCTGATCTATTGAGTGGTTCTGATCAAAAGGGCTCAGCTCGGGAGGCTAAACGATTCTTGTCCGCTACCAGCTCCGACTCGGGAGAAAAGAATACTACACTGACACTTGGAGAAGTACCAGGAGAAGTACGCATTTCCGTTGGGACCGGCCCGATGGTTATGAATGACAGGCATCAGTCTGTAATTCAAATCGAGATTTCCCCCCCTCATACCCCCTTAGGTGGGAAAGTGGGAAAATCTCTGAGGTCAGTGAGGTGCTTTCTGAAGACCCTTGCCAGCCGATTGTCATTCAAGGTGATGTAGGAGGATCAGCCCAATCACAATGCTTTGTGGCTGCTAGGCTGGAAGAGGATATAGCATCCCTGATGCTGCAATTGAGTGCCAAGTTGCAACCCAGAGGAGAGAAAAGACTGATAGGGGAGGTGGAGGAAGATCAGTCCCTCCCCGACTGGGCTCCAGGAAAAAAGCTGAAACTCAGTGTTGAGTGTGGTCGGGGACCTGACAGCGAGTTTCAACCCCCCAGGATTTAAGTCAAGGGGGGGCCAAGGAAGAGAAGATGTCTTCACGTCAAACTGGCATAGAGGACACCGAGATAGCTCCTCTGAGGATTCAGAAGATTCAGACATGGAGGAACCCACGCTTGTGCAACTCAATAAAGGGAAATAGATGGGAAACATTCTGAACATTCTGAATGTTCTGGTCATCTTGATCGACAAAAAATGAGTAATAATTGGCGCCGAATGCAGTTCAGTCTGACTGGAGCACGTTAGAAATCCTCAAAATCAAAATTTAAAAAAATATATATATCAATAGGGATAGTGTCTATTTGGGTCCTTTAGCCGAAACATATGTAGACATTCCCAAAGGATTAGAATACAAATCCTACTGTATGAGAGACAATAACAACTTACCTCTCTTTTGTTATAAATGGTTTGAAATAACAGCAAAATTGACACATATCTTACATTTGGTGAATACAAAAAGTGTGAATAGGTGTGCCTATGGATAAAAGACTGTTAACAAAGTCCTTGCAATGAATCAGACCTCCTGGAAAGCTGCTAATACTACCAATCAGGATGGTATTGATGACACTTCATTTAATCATTGGCAGAGTGTTGACTGAGTGTTGGCAGACAAGGTGGTGGTCTGCTGTCTGCAGTATCCTGGAACTGCTGTGCTGCGAAGCAGTGTTCTCTCCATTTCCATTACTCAGAGGAGGAGTCTCCCGTTCATACAATCCACTCCTGATGCAGAGCATCGCAGAGTTTTGGCTGAGTGTTGTAGACAAGGTGGTGGTCTGCCGTATCCTTGAACTGCTGTGCATCAAAGCAGTGTTTTCTACATTCCATTACTCAGAGGAGGAGCCTCCCCTTCATACACTCCACTCAAAATGCGGAGCATTGCAGAGTGTTGGCTGAGTGTTGGTAGACAAGTGGGTGGTCTGATGTCTGCTGTATCCTTGAACTGCTGTGCAGCGAAGCAGTGTTTTCTCCATTCCATTACTGAGAGGAGGAGCCTCCCCTTCATACACTCCACTCCCGATGCTTAACATCGCAGAGTGTCAGCTGAGTGTTAGCGGAGGGTGTAGCAGGGAATATGGAGCACCAGAATTTTTCTGACCCCAAGATGATGCTAAGGACTCGTTGCCAAGCCCGCTCGGCGCTGCAATCAGGTGTCCGGGATAAAGGTGTGGCCTGCCGTCTGCATCGAGGACTCATCTCTCCAGACCCTCAAGCTTCGGTTGAAGGTGCTGCCTTTTCACCAACTTCAGCTTTTTTACCCCCCATCATCCGGGAAGGGCCGGATACAACCATGCAACACTGTCCTTCACAGAATCAGCCATTGAGGAGCAAAGGAAACCTACGGGCACGGAGATGGCAGGGGCCGACATAGACCAGAAAAACAACACAGAGTGTAGCGTTCCCCAGGGCATCACTGGAGGTCTGTAACAGAGTTTTGCCTGGTTCACAAGACTTGTTCGTAAGAACCAAGGGGGAGTCTTTGGTGTGAGTGATTTTGGGCACTTGCTTCCTGGAGCCCGCTGTAGGATCCTCTGACTTTTAACAATAGGATGACGGAGGGAGCAGGAGGATAGGGTTGGAGACTGTGCAGCCACCTAGTACTCTCTGGCCTAGGGCAGGAGTATCAGAAGAGACCCGTTTCTGTGAATCAACTCAAGCTGTGAAGCTGTCCGTTAAGTCAAAATCTGCAGTGCCAGGACTTAGTCCGGTGAAAGAAATTGTGGCTCCTTTAACAAAGAGCAGAAGCCAATCAATGGTGGAAGGGAGGACTTTAAAGTGGCATTTTAGAGACAAAGCCCAGCTGCCCCTTTCAGAGGGAAATATGGACCTAAAGAGGGCCACAGCTTTTAACCTCATCCCAGTACACCAAGAGGAAATCTGGAAGGATATCGTTGATGCTGATCTATTGAGTGGTTCTGATCAAAAGGGCTCAGCTCGGGAGGCTAAATGATTCTTGTCCGCTACCAGCTCCGACTCGGGAGAAAAGAATACTACACTGACACTTGGAGAAGTACCAGGAGAAGTACGCATTTCCGTTGCGACCGGCCCGATGGTTATGAATGACAGGCATCAGTCTGTAATTCGAATCGAGATTTCCCCCCCCTCATACCCACTTAGGTGGGAAAGTGGGAAAATCTCTGAGGTCAGTGAGGTGCTTTCTGAAGACCCTTGCCAGCCGATTGTCATTCAAGGTGATGTAGGAGGATCAGCCCAATCACAATGCTGTGTGGCTGCTAGGCTGGAAGAGGATATAGCATCCCTGATGCTGCAATTGAATGCCAAGTTGCAACCCAGAGGAGAGAAAAGACTGATAGGGGAGGTGGAGGAAGATCAGTCGCTCCCCGACTGGGCTCCAGGAAAAAAGCTGAAACTCAGTGTTGAGTGTGGTCGGGGACCGGACAGCGAGATCCAACCCCCCAGGATTTAAGTCAAGGGGGGGCCAAGGAAGAGAAGATGTCTTCACATCAAACTGGCAGAGAGGACACCGAGATAGCTCCTCTGAGGATTCAGAAGATTCAGACATGGAGGAACCCACGCTTGTGCAACTCAATCAAGGGAAATAGATGGGAAAGGGATTCCAGAACCATGCTAGTGAAAATAACTTTAATTTGGAGGATCAATGTGCCAAGTTACAGGTGGCCCTTGGATGGATCATTTCCATTCGCCTTTCCTCAAACTATATGAATCGCTGAATGAAAATGACAGCTATCAGTCTACCATCATGGCATTGATGCAGTATAAATTAATATTTATTGAATCTCACATCGAGGCAGTGAGGGAAAAGAGAATGAGAGAAAAGGAGTCGGAAGGTGTCATTTTCAGAACTTGAATTGGTCTTATCGCAGAAGCAAGTGAGGGCAAAAAATAATACCTGGCTTGTTTCAGAGACACCATCAGATTGATGAATCCTCAAGAGCCCAGCAAAAAAGAAAAAAAGTGTATCTGTTTATATCAGCTCAGAATCACTGGCGTAGGTGGCAAACACTGACCGGGAGCCCCAGGTTGATTGAAAGGGTGAGGTAGGTGCTGTGGGCAGAAAACCAGTCAAGGGAGAGAGCGTCCGGACCCTGGACCTGTTAAAATGTGTGGTGGATTCAATTCCTGTCAGCACCTTGGAAATTAGAGATGGTGCCACAACAGCTGAATTCGGAGTGACACGATTGCCCAAAGGCCGGTAATGATGTCTAGGTCTTCAACTCTGGACACATTTCCTATTGTTGACATCGAAGGGCAAAGACCTTCGAAAACAATAGGAAAAGAGCAAGGTCGCGGGTCCCCTAAAACCTTTAAGAAACTGAAGAGACGTAAACCAGCAATTGCGGGTGGTGGCAGAAATGTCATCAGGAATTTTA
Source organism: Ambystoma mexicanum (assembly GCF_040938575.1). Classification (NCBI taxonomy): domain Eukaryota; kingdom Metazoa; phylum Chordata; class Amphibia; order Caudata; family Ambystomatidae; genus Ambystoma; species Ambystoma mexicanum. The sequence continues at coordinate 146,005,540 of NC_090934.1, forward strand.
GAACGGTGACTGAAGTACCTCAAAGTGACGCCGTCTTGAGAGGTTCTCGTGGTGGGGCCAGGATCAAGGCACAAGATCCCATTGAGACCAACGTGGGTACCACCAGCAGTACGTCATTAGGACAAGAGAGAGATGAATCGGATCAGGAGGATGGCAGTGAGCCCTTGCTTCAGTTGTTAACATATAAGGACTATGAGACAGACCCCTCAGAAGGTTCAGAAGTTCTTATCATGACTACGGATGAAGGAGATGAGGATGAAACAGGGTCCGCTTATCATGAAGAAAAACTGGGTCTTAGAATATTGGAAAACAAAAGGGCCAGAGTCATCTCTAAACCAACAGTGCCTCCGCACCAACGCAAAATTATGGAACTTTTGGTCGAGCGATCAAGACACGATAGACATCCCCGTCTAAGGGCCAAGAATGGCTTGAATAAACCAAAGTCGGGGACTTCTCTTGGTCCTCTGCAGCTGGTTGGGAGGTTGAAGCCAAACCCGGAGGTTCGGAGCGCCTTTCCAAAAGTATTGTTGAGAAAAGTTCTGAAGGCTGGTGACGACCGATATCGCTCCAACATAATGGCTCCATTTGCACAAAGTTCCTCATCTGAGAGTGATTGAACCCAAGGATATTAAGATAGTGGACTTCCTTGATGAAGATGAAAATGACAGGGTCTGCCTACACATGAGAACTAAGGTAGTAACAACATTTGTGGTAAATGCTAATGATGACCTGAGGGATTTGGGTTTTGACCTAAAGGAGTGTGCCTCAGCCCACGGAGATTTAGTGGGGCCTGATCCAAGCTTTCAAAAAAAATGTGGACGTGCAACTACTCGATCTGTGCTTCCAGCGGAGAACAAGTCCTCCAAACCTACTAAATATTCTCCAAAGGCCCCCCGTAGCCCAAAAGTGATGAGGATAACCATCAAAGGTAGGACCACTACCCGGGTACAACCTACCATCTAGGAGAATGAAGTTATGTAAACCAGGATCGGAGAGGAGGAGTCTTGGGACTGGCTACCTAAAACCTTATCCTCACTGGTAAGAAAATAGACCGACAACCAGGAATCACCAACCGGGATAAAGATAGGTTCTTGCAACTCCCATGGGTTTGCACACTTGTGCCAGCATTTAGACCTGTGGTTAACTGACCTGGATATTTTGTTTATCCAAGAATCCTGGCTTAGAGAAACCCCCTCTTGGATGGACTTACAGGTTTCCCGAATAAGGCCGCAAAGGGAAGAAGTGGTAGACTGACATCAGGACTTCTCAAACTTGTAAATAATACAACTGCTGGAAAAGTGTTGAGAGTTCTTCATCAGAACTCCTTGATACAAATTGTATTATTAAAAACACAGGAGTCCCTAAGCCCGAAAGATGGAGTGTTGGTTATTTTGAACCTATACTGGAACTAGAAAGCTAAATATGGGAAGTCTTTTACAGATATGTAGGGTCATTACGAGTTTGGAGGTAGCCATGGCACTATTAGCACCATGGCTGCCTCCAATCCCGGGTCCGGGTCCGGTCTGTTTGAATGGGGATTTACCGGGACATTCCGACCTTTACTGACCCGGTAAGTCCCCATTTAACCAACCATTCCCATTGGGTCAGACCACACATCCTTTGCGGGTCCCGCTAAGGGAACTTAGAATTGGGTGGTAAGGGCTTACCGGCATTGGGTTCCTTACCAGTGACCGTTAACCCTTACCGCCCAACTCGGAATGAGGCCCATGGTCATGAATTGGATCTATGATTTTAGATTCCCTCTCTCCCTCACCTTTTGTCAATCTCCTGCACTACCAGAAATGTCACCAGGCCTAGTACGATAGTCGCTTGTTATGCTGCTCCCCCCAAACCCCTTGCACTACCAGAAATGTCATCAGGCCTAGTATGATAGTCACTTGTCTGTCTCATCTCCAACCTCCCCCTCCCTCTCTCACCTCCTTATCATTGTCAAATGCTCTTGCACTATCTGAAATGTTGTCAGGCCTAGCACGATAGTTAATTTCTCATTCTTAATGTCTGAAGACCTTGTAAGAATGTCATTGTATTTTTCCCTTGCCCCCTCCCTTGCCTTGAAGCGCTTTGAAACACATGTGTCTATAGGCGCTATACAAATAAACTATAAATATCAATTAATATCTGAGCTGGATGACAGAAGAATAATAGTATATGATGACTTGATGGTCTGGGGCCAAATAACGACCAGGTGATGGCAAGATCACAACCTGATAAAACCTTTAGAAGCCAGAAATGGCTGGAGGCTACACAGATCAGGTATTTGCATATGGCAAGGGCCAAGTGAAGGGGGAATTGATAGGTGCCAAAAGGTTTATTCGGGATGATGATTATTATTTTTTTGTTGAAGGAGCAATCTTCCAAAGGATGAGTTCTTTGAGGGTCCTTCACACCAAACATAGTGACCATTGTCACCTAATTTTAACGTTTTCAAGAGCTACTCAACAGGTTTCTTATAACAGTAAGGATACATGCTCGGGTTGTAAAGTACTGCTGGAGAACAGATGCAATAGGCTAAAGATTGATCTGGTTTACTGCCAGCTCTATCTTTGTGCCTGAGAAAATGACAAGAATCTCCGGAATAGGCCCTGGGGAAAAAAATCCTGCTCACTCATGTTTACAGACACCCAAGGGGGGCAAGGGAAAAGGTGGACTCAGGAGAAAACATTTCTATGACATAGAGATAACTAACAAAAAACACTAGTTATTGAAGGACTTGGGGTCACTAAAGGACACCCCACTCATCATTAGGATGGAAAAAAAGAAGGAAGTGAAATGGCAACATTGGAAATGGGTTAAGTCATGTAGAGCTATCCTTTATCAAAAAAGACGCAGAAGAAATGATGAGGGCCGTGAATGCAAAGAATGGAAGATATTTTTGTACTCTCCTGAATGGCAAAGAGTGTGACATAGATGCACAACAGTTAAATCCTATTCAGGAATCAAGCTGGGTGGAGCACTTTGAAGCACTATACGGCCAAACAAATATCAGTGAGCCAGCTTTGGGACCTGAATCACTAAACAAATACTGGTTCATTAACATCTACTGAGAGGAAATTAAAAGTATTATTTCCAAAGCAAGCACTTCAAGAGCCCATGGTCCCGATGGCATGACAAATGCCATCCTTAAAACAGCACCAGAGGTTTGGACGGACTTCTATATGGAACTGTTTAGGAGAATAAATGGATTTTGGAGATTACCTGCTTCATGGAAAAAGACGGTAGCGGTACCAATTTATTAAAAAGGGGATAGAGCGAATCCCAGAAACTACCGCCAATTTCTTTCCTATATGTTTTGGGGAAAATCTTTGCCAGGATCCTGCTGAAGAGGTTTAAAGAGTGGATCTCGGAAACAGAACATTTTGATCCCAGACAATACGGATTCATAAACAATGTGGGCTGTGGTCTGAATCTCCTATTGATCAGTGTATTAAAAAGGAAGATCTTAAAAGAAAATGATAACCTGTATCTGGCCTGTAAAGACATGGAGGCAGCCTTTGACTCTGTTGAAAGAGACCGCCTATGGACAATATTGGAAGATAAAGGATGTCCGAAGGACCTCTTGGCAGAAATCAAAGAGCTTCATATGGGAACCACCCTGCAGATTAGGTTGGATCAATCTGGGAACCTAAGAAAGAAAATAGAAACCTGTGGGGGATTGAATGACATAACAGAGGTACTAGACCCTGCAAGATCATGTTCGCCACGGATTAACAGATCCTAATGGATCATCTCTTATTTGCGGACAATCTGGTCCTTCTGGACCGCACTTCGGTGGGTATTCAAAGAAACTTAGATGCCCTACAAGCCTATGTAGATAAGAATGGGCGGAACATCAATATAGGGAAATCTGAGATTCAGGTGATAAAAAAGATCATAGAAGAAAAGATCTTTCTGTTGGACTTTGGGTAATAACAGATTAAGATCATCAACTTCCATTTCTCCCTTTCTTGGCAAACTCCTGGAAAGGTTGGCCATCTCTCAGCGTAACCTTCATTCCAATTCTGTTGGCTGTCTCCTGACCACCAGTCTGGCTTCAGAGATGCCAGAAGCACAGAAACTGCTCTCCTGAACATCTGCGAAGATCTGCTCTCCAACCTTGACTCTAACATTCCCTCTGTCCTCATCCTCCTCCATCTCTCTTCTGCCTTTGACACGGTCAACCATACCATCCTGCTCAACCGTCTCCGTGAAATCCTGGGTATCACTGATCAGGCTCTGGCCTGACTGACCTCTTTCCTCTCAGATTGACCGTCCCAGGTCCAACTTGGGTCCTTCCTTTCATCTATCTTCCTCTCTACCTGTGGTGTTCCTCAGGGGTCTAACCTCTCGCCCTGGCTTTTCAACCAATACCTGGCAACTCTTGCCCACTGCATTGCCACTTTCTGCTCAAATCTCCAGTGCTACGCTGACGACACTCAACTCATTTTCAGGCTGCCCTCTGTCACCTCCTCTCCCGATCTCATCGCTGATTGCCTAACTGCCATTCAAGATTGGTGTTCCGCCAATGATCTTTGTCTGAATGCCAGCAAGACGGAGATCCTCCTCATCGGCACACCTTCACCATCCTTTCCTCTCACTCTCTGGTCGGCCTCCCTTGGCCCTCCTCCTACCCCCACCTGTGAGGCTAAGAACCTGGGGTCATCTTTGACTCCACCCTTTCCTTCTCCGCCCACATCTCTGAGGTCTCTAAAAAGTCAAATTTCCGACTGCACCTCCTCAGAGGTACTCTGCCTTTCCTCTCCTTCCCCCAGAAGCTCATGGTATCCCAAGCTCTGGTCCTCTCTAGCTTGGACTATTGTAACAGCCTCTTTATAAATCTACCTGCCTCTACTCTCCGCCCTGTCCAACTAATCCAGAACAGGATTGCGAGACTTGTCCTTGGCCTCAAGCCCTGGGATCGTATCGCTCCAGCTCTGAAATCTCTCCACTGGCTCCCAGTGGATGCAAGGATTACATTCAAAACCCTCTGCATTGTCCACAAGGATTTCTGGGACCTGGGTCCAAAATACCTTCAGCTATCCCTCCGCAAATACCTCCCCTCTCGAGCTCTTCACTCCTCTACCTCCAACTCCCTCTGGGTCAGTTGTTTTTCAAAGAAACGAGCTGGGGTAGATCTCTGTCTTCGGCTGGGGCCTGCCTCTGGTACAGCCTCCCTGCCACTCTAAAATTTGAGGAGAATCATCTCCGGTTCCGGAAGCACCTCAAGACCTTCTTCTTTTCTTCTGCCTTCGCTCCCCCTCTCCCCTGCTGATCTGTTCTCTCTTGGCACTGTGCACCTGGCCACCCTCTGTCCTTCGGGCCCAGGTACCTGCTCACCCTGCCACCCTCCCGTACTGCCTCCGGGCCACCCGTTGCACTGGGGTCTGTATCTGTACCCATACAGCCACTCTTTTCCTTCCTGCACTTATCAGACCTAGCCTGCCTGCTGCCTTAAATCTAGCACATGCAAATTGCTGGCTGCATTACCACTATTTGTTGCCTTTATTATTTATTTATTGTTAGTTATCTGTTTCTCCTCTGCTTCGCACTTTCCACTTCTCCCTCCTTCCATGCACTTTTCCCCTCCCCCTCTCCCATGCACTTGCCGTTCTCAATGTCACTGGGCCTAGTAAGATCGCTGTTTTGTTCTCCCCTGTTCCCCTCCCTTGCCGCGCTCTGAAACACTTGTGTACGAGCGCGATAGAAATAAAATATCAATCAATCAACTTCAACCCAGTACTTAGGAATTTTGATCAGCTCTGACAGCAGTGATAAGCCATGGATGGCAAGTCTCATTGGGAAAACCAAACAATTGACATCCCAAGGCTAGGTAATCGGGAGAAAATTTGGTAAATTTTCCCTGTAACCTACCATCAATTCTACAATCAGAAGTTGGTTCCAGCTTTAACATACGCGGCGGAAGCAGGTTTGAACTTCCCAATGGAATTATGGGAAAAGATTGAAAGTAGATTTTGGAAGCAGATTCTAAGGCTCCCGAACGCCATTCCCATGGCTGTGATTAGACAGGAGCTGGGCCTGTGTTATATGTTCGCATAGTATGGATATCTTTAACAACTTTGCGGAAGGTGATCACCCTAATTGCCCACCACAATGCCAAATTATGAAGATCATGGATGAGGGCATGACTTTCTGGCCACTAAACCATTGGAGGGAAAAATGTTTGAAAATGTTGTTAAAACTAAACACATCTGTGGAAACTTTTTGCAGTAATACAGGGAAGGTAAAACTGGCCTTATTGTCGGCAGATTGGTTGGAAACAGAAGCTACGCGCTCTGGTTCTAAACATCATACATTGACCAAAACTCTAACAGGGATGCCAAACATTATCCCAGAGTACTTGAAGAAATCGCCTTGTCCGAAGCACAGAGATCTGATTTTGAGATTCTGTATGAATTTGCTGAGAACGAAGGACGTTTTAGTGCCGGTTCTGTGGACGAAATGAAGAAACCCTACGACATATGACACTATTCTGCTCTGAGGTGAGAATGGAGAGAACAATTCGTCTTCTTGAGCAACTGAAAAAAGTACAGGGTTTGGACCTGAATCGTTGTGGGAAGCTCTTTATGGGGGATCCAGCAGCTCTGCCTCTAGACTGAGCCTTGGGTTTGTTTTTGGAAAGAAAGCAGAGGGATTTCATATAGACTAACAATGTCTTTCTTTTAGATGGGAATTGTGGTAAATGTTTCGAGCCAAGAGATGATTCTTAATGGGGAACAAGATTCATGGAAGGGTTATAGTTTGAGGAGGAAAGCCGATATGCCATTTTGGCGAATGGTGTGGAAGGGGGAGTTTTCTTACTTTTTAATAAGGATTAGATTGGTTAAATTGATGTTTTTTCATCTCTTGACAATGTAATGTTACAGAAGCAAACATCTGTTTGATAACTGAATGCTTAAATAAAAAAAATACAATAATAATAATCATTGGTTCTGTATTGATTATCTGCTTGCTGATCATCGAAAGTTAAAAAAGAATAATAATGAAAATATACAGATAACAATACATTTCACTGAAAATAACCAAGCTAAGGACAAAGAAGGTAAAAATAACCAGATATTTATATTTATGAATAAGCCATAAAATAGATAACAGAACAAAGAAAACACTCCTGCCACGATCAGTAGGTTAAGGAGCAGGTGGGGAAGCAGGAAGAAGGTGGGTGGTGCTTAAAGATAATATGATATGATAGTTTATTTATATAGCGCCTATACACAATGTGTTTCAAAGCGCTTCAAGGCAAGGGAGGGAACAAGGGAAAATACAATGACATTCACAGACCATGAACAGTAAGGATGTGAAATGAACTATTGTACTCGGCCTGAAACATTTCAGATAGTGCAAGAGCTAAGACATAGATAAGGAAGGGAGAGGGAGAGTGGGAAGGAAATGGAAACAGACAGGAGACTACCATACTAGGCCTGACGACATTTATGGTAGAGCCGGAGAAAAATAAAAGGTGAGGGAGAGGGGTGCAGAAAGGGAGGGGAGGAACAAAACAATTGACTATCATACTAGGCCTGACGACATTTCAGATAATGCTGGAGGGTGGGTCCGGAGGAAAAAAACAGTAATGGGAGGGTGGAGGGAACACGATGTTGCTGTCATATTAGGTCCAGGGACAATTCTGATAGAGTAAGTGCATAGAAGAAAGTAAGGGGAAGAGATAGGAAAAGGTAGGAAGGGAAAGGAGGAGAGAACAGAGAGTAAGCAGTCAAAAAGAGTGGAGAAGCAAGAGTGGAGAGCGAATACAATTGCAGAAGTCCATAGTAACACATACTGTTGCATGCCGGGATACAAGATGAAGATGGGAACAGCTTGATTCAGGGCCACCATGACTACAAGATGCAATGGAAGTCCAGCATGAGAGTTGAGAAAGGGTGACACACCGTGAAACAATGAAGTCCATAAAAGTCAAGTCCTGCAATGGCCACAAGACAAGTGATGGTTAAACCATAATGTATTAGGACAGACTGCTGCAGATACAGAGGTTTGGCCCCTTGCTTAAAGTACGCCTTTGTCGATGGAACTAGGGGGGTGTAGAATACGCTAATTATCATTTCAACATTTAAGATGTCTTTCATATGATATGATAAGGCATTTATAACGCGCCGGTGCACAGTGTACTGTACTTTCACTGCTTACATGATTCTATGGTAAGCTTGTGGGTTTTGTAAGCGCCAGTCTACACGCCCCACACCTGAGTTTTAACCAATCGCCAGGGCTGGACTGCCCCACCGGGACACCGGAACATCCCCCAGTAGGCCTCTGTCTTGCAGGGCCTCTTTGGCGCAGAAGCGCCACGATTATGGTAATTAAAATTGTATTTTACACTTCAGCATGTTGGAGCTTGAGGATTGGCTCGAACCCCCAAACTTTCAGGTACAAGTCACAGCACTTATTGACTGTGCCACAGGGATTGCCTTGGAAATGGCTGTACAGAAATCCATATAATGTCAATGAGAGCAAACGCTTGTTTTGAATTGACATGCCAAGATTCACAGACAAAACAGCACAAATGAGATCATATACAGTTTATGAAAAGGAGAAGTGCTGGAATTATGATGCGCCTCGACTATGGTAATTAAAATTGTAGTTAACACGTTCAAAACATTGGAGCTGGAGGTTTGTCTCGAACCCCCAACCTTTCAGGTCTAAGTCACAGCACTTATTGACTGTGCCACAGAGACTGCTTTGAAAATGGCTGTACAGCAAGCCATATAATATGAATGAGAGCAAACGCTTGTTTTGAATAAACATGCCAAGATTCACAGACAAAACGGCACAAATGAGATCATATACGGTTTATAAAAACGAGAAGTGCTGGAAATATGATTGGGTGGTGGTTGTGGGGGCGTGTTGGGGACAATGGCATAACAGGGGTCCCGTAACCCCCCGCGGTGTGGGCGGCCCGCATCCACATGTTCTGGAAGGGGGCCCCACTTATGTTAAAAAAAAAAAAATGTCTACCTTTTTACATTTTCTTTTTAATTCACTCTGCATGAAGGGCAGAGTGAATACAAAAAGACTGGTGGCTACCCCCACCCCATGACATGAAGACCCTAGGCTGGAGGCCTCCATGTCATGGGGTGGGGGAAGCCTATGACTTCAAAAATAAACTTTTGAAGTCACTCTGCCTTCATAAAGAAATTATTTCCATTATGGTTTAGTCCTTAACAGAAATAATTTCTTTATGAAGTCAGAGTGACTTCAAAAAGAAACATCGGCCTCATTACGAGCATGGCACTGCCTCCCGCGAATAGGCAATAACCGGCCCATTACAAGCAGAATGGGCCGGTAATTTCCCATTCGTGGGTGGCGGTATTGCCGGGCTCACGATCCCCCTATAGGGCAGAATGGGGGTGGGGAGCATGGTTGTGCCGGCACCGTTGTTAACGGTGACGGCGCAATTACGAGTTATGCTCGCTGGTGCCACACAGCCCGCCAGGTAAGACCTGGCGGGCTGTCGGGAACCTGCGAGCAGAACTCATAATGCAGTGGGACAGTATGAACGGTGCCGGTGCCCTACCACCACCGTTCATACCGTCACTGCCAGGGTCCTAATGAGGCCAAATGAATTTTTGAAGCATTATGTCTCCCCTCAACCAATGACGTGTGCATGTGTGAGTGTATGGTGAAAGAGTGCACACAAATATATGGGTGGCTGGTTATGCGTGTGTGTGTGTGTGTACAGTGAAAGTATGTACACTTAAATGTATGGGTGGCTGCCTGGGTGTGCCTTTATGGTGAAAGTGTCCACACTTAAATGTATAGTTGACGGTGTGAGTGTATGGTGAAAGGGTGCACACAAATGTATGGGTGGCTGGGTGTGCATGTATGGTGAAAGGATGCACACTTACACTTAAATGTATGGGTGGCTGCCTGGGTGTGCCTGTATGGTGAAAGGGTGCACACTTAAATGTATGGGCAGGTGGCTGGGTGTGTGTGGCTGTGTGGTGAAAGGGAGAACACTTAAATGTACGGGTGGCTGCCTGGGTGTTCTTGTATGGTGAAAGAGTGCACTCTTAAATATATGGATGGCTGGGTGTGTGTGTGTGTGTATATATGGTGAATGGTGTGCGTGCTTGTGTTCAGGGGCACAACAAAACCTACATTTCAGGGAGGCTAACCCTTCAAATGTTGGGAGAGGCGCTAACTTCACGTGTGGTGGGGCGGAGAAAACGTATTTATGTGGCGGCATCTAACTTCTTTACGCATTTTAATGAGACTATTCTAGTACAGCTTCAATGTTACAAGCAGTTAAATCTCTCCTTTAGGTCTAAAGCACCCACTTATGGACTGCTGTGAGAATGACTGGTCTCCTGTTTCCTCTCTACCCTTCCAATCAATCCCCTGGCAAGCAAGTACTAAACCCACATCACAATTTCAATTGCTTAAAAAATGTGGTATTTGAATGCAGGTACTAACAGTGAAATGCTGTACATTAGTAATTGCTGGGCCGGGCCCTTGTTAACGGCAAAACCCAGGTGCCGTTTAACATCTGTGTCCTTTTCTGTCCGGCAACTGCTCTGTAGGTCAGCCAGGTCAAGTCAACATAGCCCACAATTTCAGTGGGGGGAGGGAGTGCTGAAACCCAGTCAGCTCAATGGTGTTGCACCACTACTTGTGTTTAATGCCTTGATTAATTAATTAATTATTGGTAATCATCTTTCACCTATGCCTATTCTTCCTCATTCCAGTACTTGTGTATGAGGCACTATGCCTCATGCACAAGTACTGGGATACGGTAGAGGTACATGAAGGTAATGCCTGACTTAGCTACCTGTAATCTTCATTACTCCTAGTCCCACTCTGCCCCATCCCAGTACTTACCAGTGAGGCAAGGAGCCTCATACGTAAGCACTGGGACAAGGAAGAGGGACATGCAGGTAATTCTGGGCCAATGAGCTGATTTTGGAGGTTGGGGTAGGGGATGGGAGGGAGAAGGGATGTGTGGGGCGTGGGGTTGTGCAATAAATCATAATGGTTGCCCATGTCCATGCTATGCAGGCATGATATGTGGCATTAGTGGCTAGAGAGGCATTTTGGTGCAGCCAGTCTAGTCATTCCTCAGTTTGGTATGACTTTTTTGTAACTGGGCATTTCTGATAGAGCAGTCCTGCTAAGTGTAATTCCTGGCTAGACTGACATTTGGGTTCTGCCACTCTAGCCGTTTCTTACTGCGGCACTGTATATTTTTCTGGGCATCTGTGATAAAATGATATGTTATGATATGATAAGTCATATATAACACACCTGTACACAAGCTTTTTTAGGCACGACAAGACAAGGGAAGGAAAACTGAGGGAGGACAAGACAAATGATCTTAGTAAGCCTTGTGTCATTCAGATCTTGCAAGTGTGAGAACGAGAAGTGCAAGGGGAAAGGGAGGGGGGAAGTGCAAGGGAGAGGGGAGGGGAAAACACGGCAGCAATGCTCTGAGTAAGTGCCGCCAGGGCAGCGTGTCTCTGGGTAGTGCAAGGAGAACAAGGGACTGTAGGGTTACAGTTACAGCCCCTAAATGCGTGGTAGGCCTGGAGGCAGTGCAAGGGTGACTGATCAAGAAAGAGCCTGGGCTCAGTGAGACAGAGGGTAGCCAAACAACCAGTTGGTACAGCAGACAGGTAGGTGAGCAGGGGAGGCAGAGAGAGAAAGCAGAGGAGAAGAGGAACGTTTTGAGCTGCTTCCAGAGCGTCAGGTGGTCCGGCTCAAGTTTGGGAGGGTCAGGGAGGCCATTTCAGAGGGAGGCACCTGCAGGGGAGAAGGATCTACCCCCCCCCAACTCTCTGCCTGGAGAAGCATCTAACCCTTAGGGCTTGAGAAGGAAGGTATTTTGGCAGATAGCGTTGGATGTAGTGCGTATTCCAGCCCCAGAAAGCCTTGTGGACAATGAAAAGGGTCTTGAACTTGATCCTTGCAGCCACCGAGAGCCAGTGGAGAGATTTCATGGCTGGAGAGATACAGTCCCTGGGCTTGAGGCCAAGGATAAGTCTCGCAGTCCTGTTCTGGATTAGTTGCAGAGGGCGGAGAGTAGAGGAAGGCAGGCGGAGAGTAGAGGAAGGCAGATTGAGAAAGTGGGTGTTGCAGTAGTCCACCCTAGAGAGAACCAGAGCTCTGGAGAAAGTGAGCTTCTGGGGGAAAGTGAAAAATGTAAGAGTCCCATTGAGGAGGTGCAGCTGGTAGTGGGATTTCATGGCTACGTCCGAGATGTGAGGAGAGAGAGAGAGTGGAGTTGAAGATGACACCAGGAATGAGCGAGAGAGGAGAGGCTGAGGGGAGCCTGAAGGAAAGCTGAGTGTCATCCGCATAACACTGTAAATTAGAGGACAAGGTAGTGATTAGGTGGGTCAAAGGGGCCAAGTAGAGGTTGAAAAACCAGGGTGAGAGGATAAAGCCCTGGAGAACGCTACATGTAGAGAGAGGTGACAGAGTGAAAGGGACCAAGTTGGACCTGGGAGGGGCGGTCCAAGAGGAAGGAGGTCAGCCACTCCAGGGCCTGATCCATGATGCCCAGGTTCTCACAGAGTCAATTGATCAGGATGGCATGGTTGACCATGTCGAAAGCAGAGGAAAGTTCCAGGATAATGAGGACAGAAGGAATGCTGGAATCAAGGTTAGAGATCAGATCTTCACAGGTGATCAGGAGAGCAGTTTCAGTGCCTCTGGCAGCTCTTAAGCCAGACTGATGGTCATGGAGACAACCAACAGATTCAGTTTGGAGTGTAAGCTGGCAGTTGGCCAGCTTTTCCAAGAGTTTGGGAGAGGGGAAAGTTCTGGTGGCAAAAGTATGATTACAGAAATGGATCAAGGGTGTCAATGTGGTCCTTAATGGTTCTGGAGGAGCAGGCGAGCACCTGTTTCGCCGACACTTCCATAGGTGGGACTTGTCTAGAAACCTAGTCAGGTGTTAGAGAGAAAGAGGAGAAAGGAGGAGGAGAGGGAGAGATGGCCAAAGGGAGCCGAGAGAGGAAGAGGGAGAGGAAGAGGAGATAGTGGACAGGATTTCCTGAGTTTTAGCAGAGAAGCGAGAGGCCAAAGCTGTTCAGAGGGCCTGTTGAGGGAACAGGAGAGGTAGAAACCGCAACAGGATTGGCCAGTTCCTTGCAGATTTTAAAGAGTTTGGCTGTGTTGTTAGTGGCCGCAGAGACGCAGGCTTGAAAGTGTGCTCTCTTCTTTATGAGTCTTATTACTTCGACTGGCATTTTGGTGCAACCAGTCTAGGCATGTCTTAATGTGGCCTGGCATGCTTTACTGTAATGTTATTATGTGTCTACACTGGTCTACATTGTGCAGCCAGCTGGGCATGTTTTCATTGTGGCATGGCATTTTTAAAAGCATTAATGTTCATGTACACTGTTGGTGACTTGCATGTATTGGATTGCTGTTACCCTACACAACAATACCAAACACTGTGGCTTTTTAGCCAATTTTTCTCAGAAAGTGTGCTGTATATAGCATTAAAACACATATTTATATCTTTGTCCTAGTGCAGTGTGTGGTATACCCCTTCATCAACACGTTTGTGCGTATTGTGCAAGCGTGGTAATCTAGGCCGGCCCAGCGTGTGGCGCGACCCGTGATTTGTTGCCAAGTTGGGGGGGGGGCCCTCAGCATGGCTTGCAGGGGGGCCCCCAGACCATGTGTTACGCCACTGGTTGGGGAGGGGCGGTAATTGGTGGGCTGCAACGTGTTACTCCCTCTTTTATGTTGTTGGTCGTACCAGTTTTGCGCTTTGGAAATCTGGTCACCCTAATCCATCAGCAGACAGCAGAAGCAGGAGGCGTCTCGAGGGAGGCTGTGGCTGAGGCTGAGGGCAGCAGCCAGACTGCCGACTGAAAGGTAAGAATTATTTTTGCGTGCTGAGTGCCCCACTCTCCCATTGTATCTTCTGCTGAGTGAAGTTGCGCACGAGGGGCAATGTAATGCCACTGCCTGCAGGCTTAACGTGGGGTCTATCCTCATATTAAGATATGGATGTAGTCTAACTTACTGAATGGCACGTTTCACTGAAGCACTGGCTAAAAAAGGGAAAAAAAAAAAACTGAAATCTAAAAAACACTAATCCGAGTCAATACTTCACATAAGTGACTGGACGTTACATTTTCGAACTCTGGACGAGTGTAATTAAGGTTGAGAGTTCAATGAAGCCCCCCGACGATGCCACTGATTGATACAAGGCTGGTGTCACATGAAGAACACTTTAAACAAGACCTACTTTCCACATAGAGAAAAGTAATCAACCACACCCTTCACAAAAGAACCTACAACACAAGTACATGGAATACCCAGACAATTTACACTTAACACAAACCTAAGCACATGGGAAACATAAGTGTACAGCTGCTGTTATTCGTGGAGACATGTTAACGAGCTTGAAATATGCATAATATCTGCTTATCTTGCTTCAGCATCATTGTGGATACACCACCTCTATCCACAATGGCCAATTCACTGACACTGATTCGAATCAGGCCACCATTTGCTTGACTGGGGTATCACACCAGGTCAGATTGATCCTCGCATACATTCTTTGTTAAATGAATGGGTGCATTGCCATGTTATCCAATGTAAAATAATAGTTAAAACGTACTTGTAGGTTCATTTTTACTTGTTTGTGGTTTTCACTGATGTGCACATTTTGGCAGTGTTTTCCTGACTTTCGTTTTTTGACATAATTTTATATTGTTTGTCGGGGTTTGGTAGACAATTTCCGTGGCTCTAACTTGCAATCCACACAGCCACGTGTTGTAGCGGTGTCCTTGAGTTGTTAGAGTTATTGAAAGAGGTTCCGCAGTCCGCAGAGCACATTTTGAAATGGGGCAGAGGAGAGCCACAGCTGTCAGAAGGGAGTGTCAAAGTCAGCTCCTTGAAGGAGCACACACCTGTTCATGCCAAGGTCGCAGTGGGGACGGCAGATAGACTCGGATTAGTATTTCGGGTAACACTGCAGAGTGACCATCACTTGCTAGTTCTTCTCTGGTACTTTTACCTCCTTCTTTCCTCTCCTCTCCAGGCTTACCTGCCCTCCTCTCTTCTGGATCCTTCCCATGCCCCCACAGTCTATTTTCTAGAGCCAACAGTAAAATGTACCAACTTGGTCCAGTGAAACTAGGGCACGTGGGTGCAACTGGCCATGAGGGTGTGGTGTCCGTGTATTCCTGAAGTCCGTGTATATCACCAGTCATATCATATGCACTTACTAAGTGTGTTTCCGAAATGCACATTTTGCAAATTATATGGGAGGAGTGTATTTCCACTGTGTGCATGGTGCAAATCACGGGAGGCGCGCCCCCTGCGTGTATATTTTGCAATTCATGCGTTGGCATCACATAACTGAGTAATGGATGGGCATTAGCATTACACAGTGTCCCAAAGTCTGTTTATTACGCAATGGGAATGATTCATCACAAAACGTTTTTTAATGGGTACAGGCCAAAATTCTTCTTGGCCCTTGAACATAGTATGTATGCAGTGGATGCACTTTACACATTTGGTTACGTTTCCTGTACCAATGACCTACTCAGTGTCCCTACATCTTTCTTTCCACAGTGTGATCTCTTTGACCAATCCTTGCACAGTGAGGATTGCATAATTGCACTTTAGTTTCCCTCCCATGCACTTTGCATTGCGTGCCCTGAGGCAGGCCTTTGTGCACATTGTCTGCCTGTTCTTTGCACACTGCCCTGTCACACAAACTTTGCCTGCTGTGTTTCAAATCCAGGGACCTGTCTAATGCATGTGCCCAGTGCCCTGCCTCTGCAGCACATCCACAAAGCCTGGTGGGAATTAATAGCACAGAAGCTCCCCCCAAACACCCTCAGGAGCTGGCTGGGGCACCAAGCCTAAATCACGTCATGTGTGTTTCATACCAGTTTCCTGCACGTTGTGCACTGTGAATTGTGGGCAAACAGGCGTGGCACTGGCCCTTGGCCTGCCTGCCTCTAGGGTACAATGTGTTCACGCAGCTGTCCTGCTGTGTACATAGCACCTACTGCCATGCATACCCCACAACACAGAGTTATTAGTGGCCTGTGCACATGACTCCTACAAGCGTGCACACACAGCGTCACTAGGAACACCCCAGGACTCTGTTTACATCCCTTCATACCCAGACCCCATGCAAGCAGTCCCACACCTCTATGCATGTCTACTACCTCCCTTCACCCACAAGAGCACTTACATGTGTGCATAGCTCCTACATTCATACAGATCACTTGAGAGCTCTCTCTCCTGCCTGTGAACATAGCACCTACCTCTATAAATACACACGGCCTTTGAGAGCGTTCTCAGGGGAGCACACATAGCGCTTACCTCCCTACTAACCCAGGGCTATTGAGAGTGCTCTCAGATGCCTACACATAGCCCCCATCACCCTGTACACATGTTACTGTTGTATGAGTGCTCTCAGGGGCCTGTACACACAGCCTCTACCTCTGTGCACACCCTGTGCTATTGATAGCACTCTCAGAAGCCTTTACACATAGCTCCTATCCTCTGCACACGTTAACCCATTGAGAGGACCCTCAGAATCATGTTCACATAGTTCCTATCTGTTTGCACACATTGGGGCACAGAAAGCATGTGGAGGGACAAGTGTACAGAGTTTTCATCTTCCCTCACAAAGCCAGTTAGAGTGAGAGCAAATAGCAGACCCAATGAAAATCTTCACAGAATGTGACTAGTGACTACCACATACCCTGGGGGCCTACATCTGCCAGAGCCCAGGGCTAGGCTTGGAGAGGGCATGGGGGACAACCGTGCCATGGTCAGGGGCCCCAGAAGCACTAAGCAGTTGGCATTGATTTCACGGTACCCATTTTCCCTAACAGCCTCAGCTCGTATTTACCTACCTGTGCTTTGGCCCAACAAAGGACCCAAGCTACGAGTCAGTTAACACAGAACCAGAGGAAGGTCCGGGGGAAGACAACACCGGACTCATTCATGGCCTGGGGATTGACCCTAGCCCTTTTAAAGTGCCTAGAAATACCCTTCAGTTGGCACCATCTTGGAAGCAGGGGAGGGCAGGTGTTCCTTCTTCCTGTTAATTTCAATCTCCTACTCTTAATAATAGCAGGTTTTCCTAACACCCTTTTGGTGCAGAACCGGGTGTCTCGTGGCATGTCTAATGCACAGTGTGTTGGGCACACGCGCTATGCTCGCTCGTTCAGCAAAATATTGGGCCACTTTGACAACATTTTCCAGGGCCTCTTTTGGTTTCCAGTCCGGCCCTGCCAATCGCATTTCCTTGGAGCTCCCACCTGCTGCCTTGGCAGGCCTCCCACTCAAGAGGTGTCACGCCAGTTTCAAGACGGCACAGGTGACAGGCAACGGTGGGCTTAACGAGGCAACCTGCTGAACACAGCAGTTGCTGCTCAGCCTGCCAAACTCCCCTCCTGTTTGCAAACATATCAATTTAGGGGAGCATTATTCATTTACGTCTGATAGCATCGGAGACACTGATGTACATACATGTTTTTTCCTTTTCTCTATTGCATAGGTTTTCCCAATCTCCCGTTGCAGACGGAATTCTGGCACGGGATAGAACGATCACAGGAGCTTGATAACCAGGTGCGAAGGCAAGGCCAAAGCTCTTCCCAAGAGCTCAAAAACTGCTGGATTTTTTTTTTAAATGTTTGTAGTTTGTTTAGGGTATTTTTAAATGTGCCTCCTGCCGCCAGAAGGCGATACGAGCAGAACATGAAAGGTACATTATGAAAAAAAAAAATGTTTTGTTGTTTACGTCAATGCCATTTTAATTCAAGCAACACACCAAATAAACGTTAGCTTCTGATTCCGCCAAACATCATGGTAAACTGTAAAAGCGCAGTGGATACATTCAAATGATAAGTCATTCGAAATGGGTAATGCTTGCCATGGATCGACGGGCATATTTTACAAAAACGTTTTTCAATGGGAGGAGCCCATTGAAAAACGCTTTGTAATTGAGGCTGTCTGTTTACCGAAAAATCTCTCAGTGATCATTTTTACAACACTTGTTGTATCTTTTTTTTTTTCTCGATAACAAATTGCGGTCAGGAATGTTTCCTCATTCTTGCGTTCAAAACAATGGGTACAGGTTGGTGACGTAGTCAACGTTTTCAGAATGACGGCGGCAGAAGGAAGGGAAACTTACCTGTCTCTCTTGTCACCTATTCTTTCCAATGGGTAGCTACAGATCTATTAAAATAAAAATAAAAATATAACAGCTCATTCCGAAAGGGTTAATTTCACCTAAACAGCGGACAGCGGAAAAGTATTCCTCTTCGCATTTGCAACTCATGCTTAAAGCAGGAGTCCGCCCACAACTTGTGAAAGGGACATCTATGTGTATATGATGGAACGTTATCACTTTCATTTGAAACTTGCCATCATAAAAAGATCTGTTATTTATATAGTGCTTCAGACTAGACTCCTCCCACTCTAAGCACTGTCATAACTGGTTTCAGTACCTTGATGATTGAACTATACAATGTATGGAAGGCAGCAGTGCTAAAGTTTGGAGTTGGGGTAGTCCCTTCAATTTGAACGTAAAGGACAATGGTATTATTGTCTGCTTTGGCTTACATTATTTTTGTTTTACGTGTTTTTATATTTGTCTACTAGGAATAATAATAATATGAACCTACATTATGTTCTTTATGGTATTTGTGATGTTGTATTCTATGTGAAATAATTAATTGAACTAATACACACATTATATAAATAATTACTGCCCAACGGAAGCACCTGCACAGTCATCTCTGCTACCAGATAGCATCTTTCACCATCCAACTATACACTTTTGCCTACTTCAATATGACCAGTCCTGGAGGCACGGCGTCACATGGGACGTATATTTCTTCTGTTCCTTTTGTCAGAGGTTTTAACAAAATACAACCCCGCTCTTAGCCTCACTGGGTGTCTTGGCTCTACCTGCCTAACACGGGCTATTTTGTTATGTTAGGTATATTTATAGAGTGCCAGCGCCCTTAGGCATCAAGGCGCTACACAAACACAAAAACACCAAGTATACTAACAGGACGACGATGTAGTAGGACTACCTGACGACATATTCAAACAAAAAGGTTTTGACATTTGTCCTAAATGTGCGGTGGTGTTTATCCCCTCCTACTTCCATTGGTAGTTCATTCCATGCCTTTCCGACCAGTACTGGGAATGATCTACCTATCCAGTACTGGGAATGATCTACCTTTCCAGTACTGGCAATGATCTACCTTTCCAGTACTGGCAATGATCTACCTTTCCAGTACTGGGAATGATCTACCTTTCCCTCTCGCACGTTTAAAGGAAGGAATGACAGGTTGTAGTTTGTTACAAAACCGCAATGCACGAAAGGTCTTATACAGCGTCAATCTTTCTTTCAGATAGGTGAGAGCATCTCCAAATAAGCATGCATGCCCTATCATTGGAATTTTAAAATGGACACAACAAGGATCCAGTGGAGCTCTTTCCGAGCTTTAGATATTGGTTCTCTCATTGAGATGTTATGGACAATGCACACAACGTCATTTTCCCCAAACACTCCTTGCTAGCTCCCCGTAAAAGGGAGTTACAATACGCCAGTCTGGGTAGTATGATCACACAAACCAGTTTTTCACAATTTGTTTCTGGAAACGAATGGGCTAATCTGCCGTGAAACGTTTAGGTAGTAACACAACGTTTTTTTACTACGTGGTTCTCATGCAGATCCACATTCAAGGAGGCTTCCATCTATACACCAAGAGTGTTTACCTTGTCTGCTACAATGATGCTATCACCTTCGATTTCAAAACCATTATAGGCCGGGATCAGAATTGAACTAGCCTGTTTTGACCCGAACGCCATCAGCTCAGTTTTAGCGCTGTTCAAACAGAGCCAGTTTGTTGACATCCAGTCTTTGATAGCCTCGTACACTTGATTCAGTTTTCCCTGATCTAAGTCATAATTACCACTGAGTTCCATAATCAGCGGAATTTCATCACCGTAGTTAGTGAACTGTAGCCCTAATTCTTCCATTCTGACACATAGAGGTTTAATGTGTTAAGCAGTGATGGTGACAGACAGGCATCCTGGGGTACCCCATGGAGGATCTCTGCTAACTCTGATGCAGCATCCCCAAAACAGACCTTGGATTTCCTACCCGAGATGAACGGGTCAATCCACTTGTCACCATCTGTGAACAATTGCCTGTATCAGCCAACGTGTTAAGCAGACTTTCCTGGTTAAGCAGTTCAAAGGCAGCTGATGAATCAAGGGGTATCAGCAGCCCTGTACCACTCTCTTCAAATGTGGTCAGCATTTGAGTACGGAGATCGAGCAGTGTGCTTTCCATTCCAAAATTCTGTTGGAAGCCTGTTGCTTCCTTTGTAGAAGATCATATGCTTCTACGTGTCGTTGTAGTTGTGCTGTAACTACTTTGTCCATTATCTTAAGAAGTATGGGAGTTTTTTTTTTATGAGGGGGTTTATCACAACTTCCTTGATTGTGGAAGGAATTGATTTGTGCAAAAAAGAGGCATTCACAAATCTTTTCAAGATTGGAGCAAACATCTTCCCATTTTCAAGAATAATTTTAGAGGGTAAGATCTCCCCAGGGCAAGTGGTAGGGTGCAGACCTTTTTGGTGGGTAGAGATCTTTTTGTTTAAACCCTGACTGATTTTATTACGTACCATTGCAATATTGCCTGCAAAGGCCTTTTGAGTTCTCACACAATCAGCGCTGTCTGGCACAAAACGTCTCACCAGAACATTGGGTTTTTCCCATTGTTTGAAAAATTCAGAGACTTTTCTTGTTCCATGATCAGCCCTATACATTGGTTAATTGTAATCATGTTTCTCAGTCTCTACTACTCTCTTTCTACATTCCTTCTCAATCAGTTTCCAAGCCTCTTTGGTTTGCTCGTTTTTATCCCTTGGACAACTATGTTCAGCCTGTCTCTTTGCTTGCTTGAGCGAAGTTAATGCTGGGGTGAACGATTTCTAATGAATCAGATGATCCCTTATGTTGTTAACTTTCAAAGGGACTGTTCTAGCCAAGAAAATTCCTGCTACAGACTTGCTTTGGGGTGCTATGATTTGGCAGCCACGGTGCTATCAATTGCATTTCACACGTGATAGCGGAGTGGTCTGACCAGACCGCACAGTACTGTTTCAACAGTTCTCATGTTCGTGTTCCTGGCAGCAACCCAGTTGAGGGTATGTCCCCTAATATGTGTAGGATATGAGTTAAGGACATGTATGTCCTTTTTTTTTTAGCACATGTTCTCGGTCTTTGGCGTGCTTAATCTCCCTTCCAATTGTTAAAACCTCCTAAGAGAATAGTGGCACTATTGGGTTTATGTAAGGCTAGGCGAATTTGACTTAGTAGGTTATTACAAGCAGGCATTTCTACCAGGGGTCTGTAAATTACCACAACGTTCCCACTGTGGCTAAAGTCGGGTGTAATGTTTGTGTGTATGACCTTGCAGCTTTCATCTTGGTGTGATGACAGTTCAACATGTGTGGTCGGTCTCCTGGGTTGGGTCACCCCCTCTTACAACCTAATTTAGCTTGCTTCATAATTTAGTGTGCCTCCACATATTGGTTACTGAGCAAACATATGTATGTATAGGGTGTATGGTGCTGTTCATTTTCACTGCCTAAATTCATACCATCAATAATAATAACACCAGCCACCTACTGGCAATAACTTTGGAACCACTGGGCCTATGATCATTTAGAATTCCTAGCTACAAATCAGTACACGTACATTCGCCATGTCATGTATATGCAAATATTCTGCAATCGCATTATGTGACCCTTTATGTCTCCTCAACTGGCACCTGATGAGGTAGCCATGATTTCTGGTTATGTCGGAATCCTAACGTGGGTCACCTGAAGGGTACCTCTTTTCCCTCATGTAAGTCTTGGCAAATGAGCTGATGTCTCCACTTAAGGAGTAAAGGTCTACTTAAAGATATTTTTGTATAGTTCACACATGGGTGCCTGTGGGTCACCTATCCTTCCCAGGGACGTCATTTGGAGGTTGCCCGGGGTAGCAGTCGCTCCCCCTGGATCTCCCTCTGCTACCCGTAGACCTGTCTGTGCTACGCCTGTGCCACTGGGCGATGACGCAGTGCCAAGAGCAGATATCGGTGTTGCACCTGAAAAAGGTGGTTTTAAATGCAGCTAAATGTGCCACAGCTTTTAATACACCTGACATCTCAATCTTGTTAGCTGGAGAAATAACAGGGATGCAGGAAAAACCATGAAGCTACCATCACTAACAGGTTGGCAGTCCATTAGGGAAGAATGCCTGAACAGTTTGGTTCAGAAACTTGGCTGTCTGTGCAGCTCATACCCAGTCAGGATGGGCATGGGGGCTAGGTCTAGCTAGCTGGGAATGGGTAAGAGCAGCCTACTGTCCTCAGTGACTGCTATGTGCATCTAGTGTACCACTGGCCCTGTGATGCAAACGGGTGTGCACCAGTGGTTTCTGGCACCAATCCTGCCTGTGCACTGTGTGACCTGACACAGATCTGTCAGACCTGCATCACAGACACATTGTAGATAGCCGCAAGGTGAGATAATTAATTTACATGAAGTTGCCCTCCTCATTTGAAGTAAATCATATATGCTTCCTCAAGCAAAAAAATGCATATTTCGAAGGATACCTGAGGCGCAAAGCACTTGCTATGGGAAAAAGAGGATGCAGTGCAACATGGGTTCAGCTCCTGTTCCAGTGCTTAGAATCTGAAGGAGGCTGGCATTATGGGTACGCAAGAAAGTCCAGGTGGATTTTTCTTACGTTAAATTCTTTTTAGACACCATATAATTTAGCTAAACTGGCCCCCAAACCACAGCTTGGTATCCCTTTGAACATTTAAAAACAAACAAATGATAGAAAATAGACTGCTCCAGGATGCCTGTTTAGTGTTTAGACATTCTGAACAAATGGTCAACCAGTTTCAGTGGGCTGGCAATCGCTTCTGTATCACTTTCCTCAGGACCCCAAACCGATTTGTACCATCTAGTGCACGAGTCACTGTGGTGCTGCACAAGACCAAACTGCTATATCATCGCCCCTTTTGTCTTGTAGGCTATGTTATTGGTGCCGGCTTCTTTCTCTAAGTCACGATGTGTGCCGTGAGTGGCCACTATCTGATATCCCTCATTTACAGTGCATTTCTGTTCTTGCAGGCTGCAGGGAGATGTATGTATGTATCTGTCTACTGTTTACATGATTTAGCAGTAGTATCTTCTTTCTTTCTCTTCAAACTTCTGAAGACACAGGTGGCAGAGCATCCGCTCACTGAGGCTGGCATTAAGCAAGATATAAAGTACCAAAGAAAATAATAAAATGGGCCTTCTCTAGGGGTGATGTCATGGAGCTGCTGCTTCTGCTGGTTACATTTTAAAATAAAAGAAAACCTGAAATTACTGTGACCTGCAACACATCCTTCCCCTCTAACTCCCACCTACCAATTTGAAATAAGCAAAACAGAAAGGTGATGGCTGCAAGGTTTAAAATCATTCATAACCACTGGCACAGCTCTGGGCAGCCCTGCAGACCATCATTTTTCTGGTTGGACATATTTTGGTTAGTTGTTTTTTCCAGTCTTCGGCCAGACACTTGGCAGTGATGTACAATACTCCAGTTTGTTGTGTTGGACGTCTGCTTACATTCACAGTAATTTGGTAATATGGATTTATGCACACTGATATTAATGCTACATATGGTGATCCATTATTTTATGACATGTCATAATAGCTGATATAACCGGCGTTGCACAGGATATTATTTTCTTACAGGTACTATTTGTTACGCTTTTCGGAAAGGCTCCATAAGAAAGGTGAAAAGAAAAATTCACTACATTTTTCGATTATTTCTCATTTTGAAAATGTTTTTCATAAAGACTACACAACACTCATTTTGAAAATGTTTCTCAGAAAGACTACACAACACAATGTGTTGTTCTTCTTAAAAAGTAATTCTGATAAGTATTACTGTATGTGAGAACAACATGGAGATTTCTGAGCAGCATGATGGGTGACATGATGCCGAAGGTGCCAACAACTATGGACATAAAGTTCATTATTAGTAAAGTACATGTTCACTGCAGGGCTTGTTTATAAACAACATTTTTTGTTTCCCTTCCTGGGGAACCCTATTGCTTCAGTTTCATTGGGCAGCAATTTTTTAACGCATAGCCTTGAACAATTACACATCCTAGGTAGGTCGAGATTGCGAAGCAGCATGATGGGTGACCCAACCTTCAGTCAAAGGTGATATGGTGGCATTCCGGGCGGATCGAGTGAGTTGAGAAATTCGGGGGATAGTTTACGGCGTTGTCGCCATTTACCACTGTATCAATTGAGTTGTACTCAGTAACTGTGCCCGGAAGCCTGAATCGTATCCTAGGGTGTGGACCTCGAGGTTTGTTCCTTGTGTCGGACTGGTCCTTCAATGACCAGATGGATGTTTCGCCGATTTGAGGCAACCGTCTCATGTGTCATGGTGCTGAACACAATCTGTGGAAAAAGCTTTTTTAAAAGGTTATTATGGTTACAAGTAAAATTGAACCCCCCCAGAAATGTGTCAGTTATGGTAAGCTAAACACTCATAACTAATGCTACCACTGTGCACTGCTAAGACTAACTCCCAGGACATCAAAGATGACATCACAGAACAGCCTTTCACAGTACCAAAAACTGTTGCATGCCCTGATGCAGCCTGCGTAGTCTGCGAACAGTGTGGTAGTCCATGGACATTGAAAACAAGGTGGGTGATGGTGGCATCAAAAGCATTGAACTCTTTTGCATGGGAAAGAGGTGGCTCTGAAAAGAGACTTTTTTGTATTTGTTTGTTTTTACAGGTTCTTTTCAAGTTTTAAAGAAAAGTAGGCAACAACTACTGCAAATTGCTCGCTATATTTGCAAAAAGTGCTTCAAAGCCTTTTGGATATTTTGCAAAAAAGCTGATTACCAGCATCCGTAAGATGTACTCCATCTCTCAGGAAAATGTTGGCAGGTTTCAAATTTAATATTTTCATTATGGAAAGATGTCATTCCAACATCTCCATAATTGCACACACATTCTTGTTGACATTGCTCTTGGCTTTCTCCATTTGTGGACCAAAGGAACTGGAGCACATCCACATCTGTCTCTGGGCAATGTGAGAAAACATTGACCAAATGTCTACTTCATTGCAATGTCCGGATGTTGGAGCGTGAACAAACTGACACAAAATGGGAGCAAGTCCACTCACTTCATGTCATGCACTCCATGAAATCTAAGATTTCCATCCACTCCACACTGCTCTGCATACACCTTCAAGCAATTGATCCACAAGTCCCCCAAACTGCACACACTCTGCATCCTAAAAGACACAGCCATAGCTGTAGCCATCTGCACTCCTCTCAGCAAACATACCTTCTGCCACACTCTCTCCTTGTCTACCACACCAAGGAACTCTGATTGGGCAATCCCCTGGACTGCACAGTCTCATTTTCATGCCAGGCATCCTCAAAGGATCCGGATGTGGCATGTGCTGTCCATGGACTACTGCGGTGTCCATGGACAGATCGTCCAAATCAAGGGGGTGGTGAGAAATATTAAACACAAGGTAAGGTATTTATTCTTTAGTGGTGGCTCTGAAAAGAGCCTTTTTTGTGATTGGTTTTTGGGGCTTTTCAGATTATTTTAGCTATACCTACTAAATACATTCTACATGATTTTGCAAGAACTTTTATGTGCATTCTCAATATTAGCAATAAAGATGTAATTGTCACAATCCGTTTAAAGTGACGCCATCTCAAAAAAAGGACTTGCACCATCGTCCAGAATGGTGTCATTTGAAACTATGACATCCCAACAGCGCACAAAAAAGAAGATATGCCTTGGTTGAGAAGACTCCTTCCTGCGTCTTGTTGGGACAGAAGACAATGGGGCAGGACCATAGAGTCATAGGTGGTATATGGGAAAATACCACCTTTGTGTTGTGCCAATGACCACACCTTCAGGATTTCTTAAGTGGTTTATTGGCATATCTTAAGACATATAGTAAAGACCCCCAACCTGTACATCAGCTCTCATCAACTGATAACTTTTGAGGAATAACAAACAGCCTAGGAGTTCTCACATCAGAGTGCTCTGGCCTCATAAGCATAGCCTACAACATAACATTCTACAAGATATAATCCACAGCACTGTAAATACATTAGGCATTCACATAACACCCCCCCTCCCTTATTAAAACAAATATACAACCTTTTATAAGCATATCAACTAAATTTGGACATGCAAATGCACAGCACAGTATGTTTCTTTTGGTAAATGTAAAAGTAAACATATACTCCTTACTATTTCAATTTTGCTACTCTGGACATATTCCACACTTGCCCACTCTCCAGTCTCACAGCATTTTCAAAAACTTGAATGACCCTCACCGGGTCCGAATACAATGGATCCCCCTTTGTGGGTATCACAGCTCTCCTTTTCCTGACTAGATCTCCCACCTCAACTATTGTACTTTTTCTTGGAAATCTCTCGTTCACCCTTTTTACCCATTTGTCCTTTCGATCATTCATCCTTTTTCTTACATTATCCACAACAAAGTCAGTTTCCCTTGCTCTCCCTAGCCAGGCAGGTGATAACAGTGTGTTGCCCTTGCGACCTCTCATAAGTTCGAAGGGTCTGGCGCCAGTTTCAGCACATGGCGCCATTCGCAAAGCATATAATCGTTCCTTCACTGCCACCTTCTTATCAAAACCACACGCATTTGCTCCTCTGATGGCCTCCATTATGGACCGGTTTACCCTTTCAATCATACCATTTCCCTGTGGATAATACAAAGCAGACCTTTTGTGTTTTATTCCACACTTCACTAAATAGTCTTCAAATAATCTCCCGGCAAATTGCGGGCCATTATCCGTAAGTATACTCCTGGGTAATTGTTCCCTCTCAAATATCCCAGACAGAAAATCCACAACATGCTGACATGTCACATCTCTTAGTATTTTGAACTCAGTCCATCTTGAGAATGTGTCCACTAAAGCAAGGATAAATCTTCCTCGCCCCATTCCCATATCTACCGGTCCCAAAATATCCATTGCCACATCTTGCCACACACCCTTAGGTGTTTGAACCTTCTTCATTGGCTGTGACAAAGCCAACACCTTTTTACCGGATTTGATACAATCGGCGCACCCACCAACCATTCTCTCAATTTCTCCCTCCAAACCTGGCCACCAGTAATCAGCTTTAATTATTTCCTTTGTTTTATACACACCTATATGTCCTTGATGTGCAATTTTTACAAGTCTTTCTCTCAGGCAATGTGGAACAACCAATTTATCCCACCGATACACCAGTCCATCCTTCACAGACAATTCAAACCTTACCTCCCATAATGCTCTTTCCTCACCAGATAACAATCTTTTTCTGGCTACTCCTCTCTAACAAAACTCACTACTCGTTTCCACATCTCATCAGACACCAATATTCGTGTCCATTCATCTTTTTGTATAATTTCTTCTACAGTTGCAAAAACCATGTTTCCCATCTCAACAAATTCCTCTCTCTTCTCTTTATCACCTCCCTCTGTCCTTACTCTGGACACATGGTCAGCCTGTACATTTTCTTTACTTGCAACAATTTCTATGACAAATTTGTGACATTGTAGCCTAGTCACCCAACAGGCAACTCTCCTTGACACTTTATCAAGGCCCTTTGTTTCAAATATGGCCTTCAGCGGTTTATGGTCAGTTCTCAACGTAAATTCTTGTCCCCACACAAAGTTTTTGAGTTTTTCTATACCCCAATGACATGCTAGGGCTTCTTTCTCCAAGACAGAATAGTTGAGTTCTGCCCCTTTCAACATGTGGGAAGCATGTAACACCACAACCTCATTGCCATCTCCTTCCAATTGTGACATCACCACCCCTATGCTGGTATCACTGGTATCCACAGCGAGAATGGTTCTCCTTCTAGTGTCATACATACCCAATGGCTTTGCCATGTCATTTTTTCATTTAATGTCATTGAACTCTCATTCACATTCCTCACTCCACATAAATTCTGCTCCCTTCTTCAAAATGGCTCTCAAACTGGTTACACTATCAGCATAGTTCTCCGCAAATCTATGGTAAAACTCAATCGTTCCCAGAAACTACCTCAATTCCGCCTTATTTTTGGTTGGTCGCATTCTCACAATACCATCCACAAGGTCCCTTTTAGGCCTCAAACCTTCCTCTGAAATCTCATGACCTAGATATTCTACCACACGGGTTAGAAAAACACATTTTCGCCTCTCAATGTTACACCCCTCGCTTTAAAAATCTCGAAAACAGTATCAACTCTCTTTTTTAATTCCTCCTCACTATTTCCACAAATTAGGACATCATCCTGAAAGCACCATACTCCACTTATATCTTTCAACAATTTATCCATAACTTTCTGGAACACCGAGGATGCCAAAATTAGTCCAAAGGGCATGCAGCGAAATTGGTAAATTCCCTCATACGTAATAAAGGCAGTCAGTTTTCTCGACTCCACATCTAAATTAATCTGGTGATATGCACTCGCCATATCTAATTTAGCGAAGAACCTTGCATTCCCTATGCGACTTAACAGCTCTCCCATATTAGGAAGGGAATGTCGATCAGCTACCACACAACGATTAAGTTCTCTTAAATCCATGCAAACTCTCAGATCACCATTGGCTTTTTTCACTACTACAACTGGGGAAATCCATTCGACAGCTCTAGCGGGTTCAATTATTCCATCTTTTTCTAACTTGCTTAGCTCTTCACGCACGGCAGTGCGCATTGACAACGGCAAAGGCCTAAGTTTGGCCGCAACCGGTACACTTCCCTCTTTCACCACTATCTTATGTACCATACCCTTGAGATACCCTACTCCCTTGCCAAACACTTCAGGAAATTTAACAATGGCATCTTGACCCTTGTACGCACTTTTGTCTGAAAGTCATTGTTGGCCACATTGAGGACTTGTTCCTTTCTGTTGGGGTCGAGTTTGATACCCAGCCCCCTCTCTTCTCTCCACCAAAGCAGAGTTTAACCCTTCTCTGTAACATACATTTTTCCATGAGTAATCCTACCCTTGAATTTAAATTGAGCCTTGCAGCATCCTAGAATCTCAATCTTACTTCCATTGTACCCTCCTGGGTTTTTATCCGAGGGACACAAACTTCTCACACACCCTCCAATTACATTTTCATAAACCATCCTGGACATCAGGGTGATTTTTGAGCAAGAATCAGCGAACATCTTCACTTGATGCCCATTTACCTACACCCAAGCAGACGGATGTTCACAGTCATCATAATCTGAACAATGAGCCATATTTACTGTAATGATCTCATTTTCAGAAAAATCTTCTTCTGACGAAATTGCATCCTTTTCATCAACCAACATTACCCCCTTTCCATCACCAATACAATAATTTTTGCAACAGTTTTCAAAGTGTCCCCTTCTCTTACAAATGCTACAATTGGACCTTCATACCCAATAAAATGCATCAGCATGGCAACCTTGCGCTCCACAGACATGCCGTTCCCAAATGTAGCTTTAACATAATGCAGAAATCCCTTTTTCCAGGGCGCCCACTTGATCCTAAGTGGCCCAGGTGTGGGCATGAATACCTGTGGGCCAGGTACTCCTGACAAAGCCATTTAGCAACTGGCTGACAGGTGGTGGTTACAAGATTATTCTGGTTCTTTCCTTCTTTACTCCACACTAGTCTTCTCACAAGTGTGTTGGCAATATGTGCTTTCAGGCCCCTGCCAACAGAAATGTTCTCCTACTCTCCTCACCTGTTGTCCTGGAGTTTATGCCAGACTTCACGTGCAGTGTAGACAAAAGACTGTTGCAGTCCAACAACTAAACCGCCTTCCCGTTAGGGCCCTGGGTGTGTGTTGTGACTTCCGTGACTCAAATAAAGACAACCTTCCACACTTAATGTCCCGTTGCGCTAACAGCGGAACTGTCTCCAACTTACAATACGAGGTCGCTGCACGTGGCACGTGATTCCTCACGTGATGATCAGGGGAGCAGGGGCGGGGCACTTGAAAGCTCCTCCGTGGCTTCAATATGCTTCCGCGCTTGCCGCTTTCACGCAGGGGGAGCTTACCTGCACATCGGAGCGGGCAGAAGTTCCTCCTGGGCTCCAAATGCGACTCGGGGTGCCGCTACCACCCAAACGTACCTTGCCTGTGCACCGGAGCAGGCGAAGGCGGGGCTCAGTCCTCCACAGCACCCCGACGCCTTGCTTCTCGGCCGCAGCTCGCCTACGCACCGGAGCGGGCGACGGCGGGGCTCAGTCTTCGGCGGCAACACCCGGATACCTTGCTTTTCGGCCGCACCTCTCCGCCTTCCCAAGTGGCAGGCAGAGTCCTGCCGATACGCACTCGAGGTTCCACCTTCTTTCAGGGCCGTTTCTCAGCCGCGGGCTGCTGGGGAAATCCGAAATTGCTAGCCCGGGGCGGCAGTCTGCTCCTCCTCACTCCGACAGAGTGACACAGCGGCAGTCCACGACAAAGGTAGGGGACGCCTTCTCTCCTCTCTTCAGCCGCTGGTCGGGGGTCTTGAGGATCGTAGTTAATGCATTAAATATCCCACCTTCGTCACCAATGTTGTGCCAATGATCACACCTTGAGGAATAACAAACAGCCTAGGAGTTCTCACATCAGAATGCTCTGACCTCATAAGCATAGCCTACAACAAAACATTCTACAAGATATAATCCACAGCGCTGTAAATACATTAGACATTCACATAACACTTTGCACATGGAAAGAGCTGCATTAGTGCATTTAGCAATTCTCTCAATGCACTCTGCAAAGTTTTTCCACTAACATACTCCAAATACAGTCCACCACAATGCACCACACAGACATCTGGAGTGTTGAAAACAGCCATATTTTTACAAAGTGCAAATACACCTTTCATATTTTGCCCAAGCACACCACACCACAAAGCCCAACAATCCTCTAATCCAATGTTGGCAGAAATGCCACATGTTTCTATATACCTCTGCAGATTAGTCATAAAAAATCCCATCATCCACACACTGAGTCTCGCCATCTCTGCAACCACAGCCATATTCACTACACACAGCAATGAAAACAACTATTACATTCTCTTCCTATTAAGCACAACCAGAATACCTGATTGGATAATCCCCACAGTCCCCTTTCCATACAGGGCCTCCTGGAAAGACCCCGAAGTGGCATGCCCTGTCCGTGGACAACCGTGGTGTCTGCATACCCCGTAACACAGGGCAGCCCTTCTTCCCTTTCCACTTCACTCTTTGCAGTACTTCCTCATTAGCTACTGTTAAGCAGTCACACACCCATCCACCAATCACATCCAAGAACTCTACATCAATACTTCAGATGTACTGTTCAACACTGAGAGTACCGTTCTCCTGTTATTCCCAAGCACCTGCATCAAAAACTACTGTCAAACTCTCCAAGATTTCTACTTCAGGATTCATCCACATCAGCATCTATCAACAAAAAGTCCTGTGGGGTGCATTTAAGGCCCTAAGGAGAAACCCCCTTCACCTCAAAACCACATTTAAACATTACAATGAAAAACGCCTATGCTCTGCTTCCCTGTGTGGCAAGCATTTGAACCTTTCACCCAAAACCGCTGTGCTTTGTTCCCTGGCACATATGTGGCAAGCAGTTGCATACTGCATTGCATTTGCTATGCTTTCATCTGAACCACCAAGTTATGTGATGCATTGAAAAATGGCTTTACATTTGCTGTTCTATCATCTGAATACCAAAGTTGTGCACTGCATTCAAGACGGCCCTGTGTTTGTTTTTCTTCTCTCATCTGAAATACCACAAACTTATGTGCTGCATTGGAAAACAGCCCTGTGTGCTTTATTCTATCTGAATGCCAAATGTTAGGCAATACATCCGAAAACAGCCTTGTCTTACTGTTCATTTCACATGAGGGGCAAGGATTTCACATTGCAACCCAACACAGCTTTTGTTTTCCCTTTCAAGTGAACGGCAGCACACTGAAACACTGAAAATGAATGAAACGCGGCTTGGCTTTTCTTCTGTGTCAAATCAAAAGAACCTTGTGCAGAGGATCTCCCTTTCTGTGTCCATGAACAACAGTAATTGCAAACCCCTTCAAAGGTCAAACTAAAAGAAAATCTTGTGACCTACAGAACCAAATTTCAAACATTAAATGAGAAATACAGCTGCACACATGTGAAAGAATATAAAGAAAACATGACGTTTAAAAGCCATTGTGAAATTGTGACTTTTCCTTGCACAGAAATGTCAGTGAGAGTGGAGGGTGGTTACACATGTACATTATACCCCCCCACCCCACAAGACTTCAATCACTTTGAGACTCAGAATGACCAGAACAAACACTTCTGAGCTCAATTGGAAGCCTGGCCTCCCACTGGAAGTCACACCTGTAAGTGAACTATTCTGCAATGCCATGTGAGGGAGCTGATGGCATGATAATTACAGGTTCTGCCAGACTAAAAGGCAGTACCAGCAGATGGGACAAAGAAAGCCAGTGGGGCTAGTGCTTGACCAAGAAGTGTAAGTTCCTTTTGCACCCACTCCCAGGACAAACTGACAAACTTCAAAGGGCACAATAAGAGTCCTTTGTTGCAAGCTGACCAGGGGGAGACATTTGGCTGTGGGGGTTAAATCACTGCCTTCCCATATGTGGCAGATCCTCCAAATTGACATTAATGGATGTATGCATTTTAGGCATTTTTCCCCAGCACTCAGAATAAGAAACAATGTTGCTTTATAATATTTTTTCATGTGATTTCCAGGCAGATTTTCAGAGACTAAGTGCATGTTTCAAAAACTTTGTGAACTGAAATGGCCATTCAAAACTCATTTCTGGCTGATTTTAAAATGGGACACATTTGCCAGTTGGTGGGAAGATGGAGATGTACATTATTTGAGAGTGATAACTATTATGCATTATATGAAAATGTCCAAAAGGTGCCAAGGGGCCACACTACCTTGCACGTGGTTGGTGATCGGCTTGTCTAATTCCCCATGACCTCCTGAAACCACCTATCTATTTCTTATGGCTCTGTCAAATATAAATTAGAAGTTATGATAAATAACTCAGTTTTGCTAGAAATTTGGCTAAGAGAACAAAGAACGGTCATACATGTCAAATAGACAGATGATGATCCCTCCCCTTGAGCCAATGACACCAGGGAGCAGTGAAAGGGATGGTAGACTGTCCTATACCAGGGTAGGAGTAATTCTAGGGTGCCTCCCCCAGATTGTAAAATAATGATGTCATTTTGGGCTATATAAGGGGGGACTGTACTAGATACAGGATCAAACACACACACCAGAATCCAGGGAGACAGGAGAAAGAGGACGGAGGCAGCTGTTCCCAACCAAGACAATGCAGAGACCAGACCCATAGCTGATCCCATCCAAGAGAGTGCAAAGACTAGACCCTTGCCTAGCTGTCCAGAGGGTCCAGAGATCCTGCTGACTTTCCAGAAACCCACACCACGGCTTACTTTGTGAGTGGCAATTAACCACCGTCCCAACTTGCAAACCCCTCTCTTTTGTAACCTTGATCCAATTAAAAATCCCATAGAAAATCCCATTTAAAATCTCATTGAAAGTCCAACTTTGTCCCTGTATTTTGTGCATTCCTATGAATTCCTAATTTGCATCTGTCCCATTGAGAGCAATCCCTTTCTGTTAGAATCCTATCTATTATGTGCCTCTGTCCTTGTCCTTAAAACCGATTTCCGATTTTGACAGCTCATCCGTTTTCTTAGCTGCTTGTCATTACACATCCTGTGTAAAGTGAATTTCCATCGTGCCGTGTGTGTTTTTCTTTTGCATCTACTTTCTTCCCCAAAATCGATTTTCCTACCTTGTTTTCAAATTGTCCAGGTGGGCTGAGTAGTAGTCTTTAGGCTCCCTTGTAACCTCAAGTGTAGCATCACACATTTCCTTTCTAGCTGTCCCACCACCGCTGTGAGCTGCTGTGCGAGTAATCAAGCAAATCCGATTCTGCCGTTTTGCTAAAAAAACAGGGTTTTCATTTTTTCTTTTCTGACTTCCCATCTTGGGGTGGTGGGTTATATTCTAAATCTATTTTTTCTCTCTTCATCCATACTCCTTACCACTGCCTTCCA
The DNA here is from genome assembly GCF_040938575.1 of Ambystoma mexicanum. Taxonomy (NCBI): domain Eukaryota; kingdom Metazoa; phylum Chordata; class Amphibia; order Caudata; family Ambystomatidae; genus Ambystoma; species Ambystoma mexicanum. Next base: position 146,039,698 of record NC_090934.1, read on the forward strand.
TCCTAATTGCAATTAAGTTAGCTGATATTTGGGCATGAGTGCTGCAGGGGGAGTGCTTCACTTTGGGTGCCATCCCATGCTTTAAACCATTTTTCCTGTTTTGTCATTAAAGATCCGTGTGATTTGTGTTGGGATTTTGAACCAATACTTCTCTGGGCAGCATTGCATTTGTTTTGTCAACAATTGGTTGCTGTTGTAAATTGTATTTTGAATATTTTTCCTTTTTCCATTAAATGATACATTTATAAATATCGGATTGATACACACCGGCCTGGTTCCTAGTCCATTGTGACACGGGATGTTTGTAGAAGGTGGGTGCGAGAAGGTTTGTGGCCTACTCAAATAAAGAACGTGTGGTTTATTCAAGATAAAAAGCATTTTTATTGTGCTCCACATTCATTGTCTGGGGAAGGATTCCCTGACTGGAGTGTGCTTTGTTCTAAAACCATGAGTCTACAGGTTTGCATATATATTTAAAATATATATTTAAAATTACATTTCCAACTGTTTTACAAATGCATTTCATCAGGTTTCCTGCCACATACTCTACATTGAACTACTAAATAATCATATTCTCATTTGTCCCACCTGCTGACATCAAATGGAACTCACTTACAAGTCTGTGTAGTTGTAAACTTTTCTTTTAATGAAGATTTTCATAACACTTTCAAAACACATATTTGCAATTTCAGCAGCATTCTCTGTGTCTTTTTTGTGAAATAACATTTTTGAACATTTCCACTGCATGTTTAAGTGCCAGATCCTGTGTAGAACTTCAATATATCACCAAGACATGTATGCTTGCCCGTATCACAAATTCTAATGTACAAACTGTTATTTTCTTCTTTCATTCTGTCACTAAAACCACTTCTCCCACTAACAAAGCTGTACTAACACTCCCACAATGAACATTCAAAATGAAAACTGCATGTATGTTACTAAAGCATGGCATGCACAAAATAACAAAAAACAATGTGTTTAAAACTATTCATTTCAGCACCATTTCAAGGAAAACAAATAAATGCTTGTGTACATTTACAATAGGGCTATGTGTAATGTTTAATAACTAAATGAAACAAAATGGAAACAATCCCTCCAACATATTGCAATAACACTCAGTGTGTGCAATTTCATTAACTTTCCCAAACATGCATACATGTGACCTAACATTCTCCTTTCTAATCTGTACATGCTTCTTAGCTTCTTGCCTTCTTCATTTTTCTCTGTATACTGGGACTTGCAGTGCTCCATTTCCAATACAAATAGTGCAACAACAACTCCCACACTTTAAAAGCTCCAGCCCAGTGGGGCATACTTATCACAGTACCACCGGTCCCCATTACCAATGCTGCCGGTGCTCGCATATTCCCATACAGTGCTATGCAACTCAACAGAAATGGAGACTAATATTTTCCACCACCTGATTTTCCAGGCCAACATGTCCTGTAATGTCCTAGTGACACTGAGAAGCTATCTGCCAAACAACTATTAGGAATCTGGTGGCAACCCATCTGCAGCAATGGAAGTGCTACAACCATACTCGTAATCACATCCAATCTTACTAACTCTTCTTCCCAACAACTCCTCTTACATTGCAAAATAATGTCTTCTTGTTCTACAACTACTTGGCCATTAACACACATACCCACTTATTTTCTTCTTTCCCAATTGCAGTGAAGAACAGCCTCCTGAAAGACAACAACCTCTCTACTAGAAGACAATCACCAGAAGGCAAATACTCTTCACATCCTACAAAGTAAGTGCACACATGTAGTAGTAGTCTTTCTGTTACTCATACAGTACAGTGTAGCTGTATACTAACCTACAGAATTCTTTCCAAACCAGCATTTACTGCACTATTACTCATTGCACTTCAGCAGGTAAACTCTTTGTATTCTCATCTGAACACCAGTATCATAACACCCACTATTAACGTGAAAACATCATAATGTCTTTACTTATTCATGCACACTACACTATGTCACGCATTACCCTAATCCCTTCACACATCTACACACACAGCAACATTTACAGCCTTCCCAACCCTAATGAACAGCCCATTGCACAATCACCCAGTCCTCTATTTATGCCTGCCCTCATATTCATATATTCAATCACAACGCACGCAAACACATTCCATAACTTTCAAACCCACACTTTACTTTTTTCTCCAACAGGCAGAACAGAATGCCTACTAAAAGCAACTCTGTAGAAAACAATGAAAACATTGAGCAGATAAAACTAAAAGCATGCTCAATACTCATCCACCTCTTGCAGAATGTATAGCAAATGTTCAAACAAAAATGCTAATACAATCAGTCAACAAAACTGAATCAGCGAGCACTAAACACCTAGTGACGCTCTTCCAAAAGTACAAATAAAAACAAATGTATAAAGAAGAATAAGACTACTAATAATGCTAGCACTACATCTACCAATGTTAACATAGACACAGTTAAGCATTCCAAAACATTAATTTTAATAAAATATTCCTACTGCAGAGTACTTTAAAATCTTATAAAACAGCAATGCTCAACCCTTAAAAATGACTGCAGAAGACTAATCCTGGAAGCTCTCATTGACAGCGCAAAAGAAAGGTGTTTATATAAATTTTTACCAGAATGAAACTACTAACAAAATTAATCAGTAAACTACAAAAAGTACTGCTAAACATATGCAATGTCAACATAGATACCTTTGCAAACTTTGGTGCAAGTGAATGGATTCACACAAGTAGTACATAACCATATGTCAATGAAGAGGCTTATAAACAAGAGCAGAAAACCCCAATTGCCATACGTAGTAGTGGCCGAGGGTATGAAATGGTAGACAGGGCCATTATGGCATGAGAAACCCTCATTCAAAAAATGACCCTAACAAACTTACAATCAACTCTTCATTCCACTCAATCAATCCATCCAGTCTACAAATGGACCTGCACCTCAATGTGTAACATACGTAAACAATCCTTCAAATATGTATGCCAATTTCTCAATCACTATGTGACAGTAAAAGACAAAATTAGAATAAAAACTTTGCAAACCATGGACTTCTGTCCAGTGCTCAATTACACTGGACTGTGAGGACGTTCATTAGGCTGCATTTCAGGAACTGCTTGCAAAAGCACCTTCCACCACATCAAAATGTTAGAAACCACTTTTCTATTACATAGAATCTTCTCTAGAGTATGTACTATTCAAAAGTCTTGCTTTAGAACTGCAACATTTTAATAACATTCTCCTACATGACACAGACAAAGAACTCCTTCAAAAAATCCCAACTAAATATTTTGGAAGTGAAGATCACTTAGAACATTCAGTAATTTTAGAGAAGAGTAGTGAACACCTTACAAATGCCAAAAGAAATAGCAAAGTTTAAAAGCACATCTGATGAAGGTCCACACCAAGTATGTGTGTGTTCTCACAGAAACCAAGAGCACCAAAACTGTAGATTTAACTTACAAAATAGAAGACAATTAGGAATCCCAATGGTTCTAATTAGCTCTATATCTTATAACAGAAAACAAATACAAAATAACTAACCCAGTACTTTACACATATTGTAATAGAAAGCGTGATAATAACCAAAGTCCTCTAAGGGCTATCACTAATAATTTAGAAATATTGCCACTTCCAAAACCTCTCCAACAGCTTCATTTGTATGACAGCATTATAATCCAAACAGTACACCCATTTCAAGTTATAATACACCTTCAACCTAAAACAGCCAAATTGCCTCCTTCTGAATTACTTAAAGGCTTTTGTGGAAAAGTAGTTTATTTGCCATTAGATATTAAAGAAAATGAAGAAACTCTAAGAGTGCAACAGCCAATAGATTAATCTTTGATTGTCCTGGTGAATGGTGTACCAAATAAAGACAAAACATTTTGGCAACAGCTAGTAGACTTAAACACAGTTAGAATTGACCTACATATCTTAAAGAGAACAATGAGTACTACAAAGATATAAACATTGAACACAACTTTAGGGAAATTACCGAAATAATTCAGGATTCCTCACCAACTGGCCAATTTGAACTTGAAGATTCTATCACGCCATCCAATATTTTAGACCAGTATACAATTCACCCACTACACTCCAAAGACACCATAGATGATGCATTAGAAACATAACAAATGCAACAAGCCAAAGGGTCTCCAATCAGCATATGGGAAAAAAGTGTAGAAGCATAAGCCTTTACTCTGCTCTTTCCGACAGGAAAAGGGGGAAGATATGATGAAAGATGCACACAAATAACAGCATCAGAATACGGCTCTTTATGAATGTATTCTGAAGACCCCAGATTCAGACAAAATGTTGAATACATATTCCATATCATGTTCAAAAATGTACTAGCAACTGTATGTTACAGAGTTGCACGCACATTGAAAACAGGTTCCAATTTGTTTAAACATGTCAGCTACCCAACTACTTCAAAAGATAAAAGACGAAGATGTAGTTTTGCAGTCAAATATCATAAATCTCTTGCCAATTATGTGTGGTACAAAATAATACTGGTTCCACCATCACGCTGATGTACGTTGTATGCTAAGGAACCTTGGCCTACCCACATGGTTTGGCACTTTAAATTGTGCAGAATATGCTTGGGAGGACTTGCACAACTTCCTACGCATAGCAAACCAAAACAAAGAAGGGATAGACATAAAAACACCACGAGAACTCTGCACTCTTGAAAGTGTAAATGTATCAAGATACTTTCACCACGGCTTTATTGCTGTAATAAAAATATTCCTCCTCTCAGAGAAGTGGAACACTTCTTTTGCAGAAAAGAATATCAATCCAGAGAAGCACCACACATCCACATGCTTTTGTGGATAAAAAGTGCTCCTAAATTTGTTCATGACAGTGATGCCACTGTTTTGCAGTTTATTCACAAATATATAACCTGTGACATCCCTTCAGAAACCACACATAGTGAGCTAAATACACACATTTTACGCTTCCAAAAACATAAGTGTGGAAAATACTGCTGACACAGATATCAAAACAAATGTAAATACTACACCAAAAGGAATACTTATTGAGGAACCTTTCACAGAGATACTAAAAATTGACCCGAGCGCCCTCCTTATTATTGCAAAATTTGCTTGCGTCGCATGAACCTGGGAACAATGAAGAAAGATACTTCCTCAACTCTGTTCAAATGAATTACTCTAGCTGCAGTTACTCTTAATTATGTTCATGCGGTTGGGCGTGTGGTAGTTTGACTGAGAGGAGTTCTGCTGACTCAAGTTTAGGATGAGACAATATTCTTAAGCCTACTCCACCACCTCTAGATTGGGTAGTCCTGTGATCACATTGCGTAATGTCATAGGCCCTCATTAAACGGAAGGCGGTAAACCATGGTGCTGTTAGCACCATGGTTGCCGCCGGTACCATACCGGTAGCACCATGGAGGGAAGGGGAATTACCACCCCATTCCAAGGTTGGCGGGGCGGTAATTCCCCCTTTCTCCATGGCCCTTCCCCATTCCCATCTTTGCCCCATAGGGCATAACGGGAATGGGGCAGGAGCTAATTACGGTACCGCAAATGGCGGTACCGTAATTAGCACCAAGGTCCCTTTGCGGGTCCAAACTTTAACGGCTGGTCTACACCAGCCGTTAAGGTCAATTCCCGCAAAGGGACCTCGTAGTAAGGCGGTAAGGGTTAACGGTCACCGGTACCCTTACCGTTGACCGTTAACCCTTACCGCCTTCCGTGTAATGAGGCCCATAGTCTGGCGGCAAGGCTAGTGACAGTGAGGGACCAGAGGCTGCATGTTGCCACATTTCCGATATAGCAATGAAATCAAGGTCTAAGGTTGTGATGAGGTCTGCAATGTCAAGTGCGTGCGCTGGGAGAGACCTGGCGTTAATCATGGCGCTTTTGATTAGGGGCAGTTTGGCGACTATGGTTGTAGATGTCAATCTAGTGGTGGGAGCAGGAGAGTGGGATGTTTGCATGGGTTTGTTATTACGGGTGTGTAGTATGCCGAATCTAGAACCTAGTCTCTTATTTCTGAGCAGCAGAGAGCAAGGTTGATTAGGGGGGGGGGGGGGTTCCCGGCAAAGTGATGTAACCAGAGAGCCGGGTCATTTAGGTATTGGTTGGTGTGATTGATGGTGTGGTGTTGTTCAGTAGAGGAGATCAAAGAGCAGCCCATTGTAGAAGTTAAACTGGTCAAAGGCAGACAGTGCTGACTACAGTGGGTACTAATAACAGATGGATGGATCATTGGTGGCCGTAAGGGAGGTGTGAGTGTTGTCACAGAGAGTAACTGACTTAAAGAGGCAGTTAGTAGGAAAAATGCGTAGGAGTGGATGAGTGAGACCGTAAGGTGCATGGTTGTGGGAAGGGCCTGAGGTGCACAGTAGGACGTGTAGAGGAAAAACGAGGATCCAAAAGTAGGAACCCTCCCGTCCCCTGCACTCTATCATAAATCCATCAAAAGATGGTTCAACAAACTTTCAAAAACATTAGTAATGGTTAAACAGTAGTTTTCAAATTTGATAGATAATAAAAATAAACATTCAATGATTTCATAAAGGCACCAGAAGGTGGTTTTAATTATAGTCACAATTAGATAACCATAAAACCTTAGTGTAAAAAAGCCAAAGTAACTGTTTCAAAAATACCATGAAAACAATAAGCAATGATAGTCCATGTATACAATTTATGGCTGACGCGTTTCGGGATACACATCCCTTCTTCTTGAGCCTAGTTGATTTGGACTGCGGAACCTAAATAAACATAAAAAGCTGTTTCAATACACAACATGTTCATATGTTAGAAATTAAACAAAGCAATTATTATTGATCTCACATAGACATTACATTCATTGGTCTATCCAATTGGGTGCAGTTCAAAGCTATCTATGAAGGATGTTCATCCGAGTCATCCCAGTTAGAGGGGTCCCACCCGGGGTCAGTGCGCCAGATAGTGTACAATAATTACTTTCGAAGTAATCAAACCGAGTTGCTAACAGTTGCCTACCCGTGACATCGGCCTCCATTACATATATCAAAAGCCATTCAAGTAATGCAAATAATGGCATGTTCATCAGTTACATCAACCTCCATTAATTATAACCAAGGAATTCAAATAGTGGCGTACCTTAAGTTTAAATCAAGGTAAAGTGTAAGTTTCCACTCAAAGTATGGTAAAACCGTTTGTTCCAATTCTTTCCGCCGGTCAGTGGAGGAGAACTGCTCTTATCAAAAGTGCATAGTGCCTACGGGTCAAACAAGAACCCAACGATTCTAAAGATAAAGTATACACTTCCCAATTAAGGGGTCAACACAAAAGTATGGTTTTTATATAGTTAGCGCTAAAAAGTAGGGCCAATTATAAAGACACGGTTTACCTCTAATGTAGTAAGATCTGACGGGAGAAAGCGGGTGTGCACTCTGCTAGCACGGTGATCGTAAAGTGTCCCAGGTTATTTCGCCAACAGGACAGATTGTTCTGTATGGAGAGATAGAAAGATAAGAGAGATCAATCAGTTCCACCAAGCGGAACTGCGGGGTCTGAGTCTGTACTGAGTTGGCAATCTGTAAACACACATAATATTTACCTCTGTAATGGAATTAAAGGGGATACTTGGACACTTGTAGAAAAACAGCGGTAATATCGGTTGAACGCTTCCTGAATGCGAGCGCCTCCAGGCAGGAAGATGCGCCCCCCGTGCTGGCTGAGGTGGGTCTACTGGTAACCCTGACAACCCTTGACACAGACAGTAGCCCATCTAGGACTAAGCGTGTGCGTGGTAAACATAGAAGATGACCTAAGTGAGCGCACAATGCAAAAAGTGGCTCTTAGGTTGGTGCAAATGGGAGCGCCATTTTGGAATGTACTATATAGAATGGAAAAAATGACTGCTGCAGCATATAGACAATGTCTGCAAATTAATGTAGAGCAATATAAGGACCCGTACAACACAATATTGTGTAAAGTAAAGAATGTAAAATATAAAGTCCTTCATGTTGGTCTAAATCAAAGAAAAGGGTGAGCTATGTGAATAAACGTATGGTAAATAGGCATGCGCATTACACACTGTGGCCACAGTGGGGATCCCCCTGCTGGGACAACAACATTTCAATTTTCATGGTTTAGATCGGAGTGAATGTGTATGTCTGCAAAGCGAACTTGCACCCAAGTGGAAAACACCTCAAAAAGGGAAACAGACTGCCAATATGCTGTAGATAGAACCCACAGCATATTGCAGAGCTTAAGCTTATAGACAGTGGGCCGGTCAACATGTCCCGGACTAATTAGACTTTAACAGTTATTCCACAGTAGGACGCCCTGGTCTTCGTGGGGGGGAGGAGGCACAGAGGTTTGACACAGAATGTGGTATGATCGAACGAGCAAGCACAGCGCACAATTAAGACAGACAAAATAGTTGATGGCAATAGGCCTCAGCAGGCTTGTAATAAACTGTAGTTAGGGTGCGTACAAGGCAAGCATTAACATTCATTTGCGTAAGAACAGCGACCTAATGCATGGGCAGAGAGGTTAGTCATACTATGTTGGGCAAGGCTAGGTGCTGAGGTCAAGCATGTATTACAAAATGGCAAACATAGCTCCCTGGGCCAATAGGTAGTTCTCATAAATCTTGAAGCAGTAAGTCAGGCATCGTAAGTTTACCAGCATGTGTACTAACAAACAATACCAAGGCAAGCATAGGCAGAGTAGATATGCTCATAAACAAGTACAGATCAAGCAAGGGCAAGGAACTGGCTCTGGTAGTGGCTGGAGGTGCAGAGCGTTAGCTGGCGAAGCGAAGTAGAGAGCCCAGCATCATGCGAAGGGTAGTCTGTGGCTTGGGCAGATGACCTTAGCTACATGGAGCTATCAGTGCGGTGTGGAGCGAGGCAAGTTAGTTCACCGTGCGTATGCGAGCGGAGTGAACAAATTCAAGTGAATTAGGATAGCGCATGCATATGTCCTCTATGTGCTAAGGCTTGCACGATTGGATTCAGCGGTACATGGAGTGTGCAGACCATAATTAATGGAGGGTCAGCATTACAGGCGGTCAGGAAGCAGTTTGTACAGGACCTTAGGGTGCCGGCGGAGTGGCTCATGGGCAGAGTTCCTGGCAAGTGGCAAGTGAGCAGGCAATGACAGGCATGGACAGGAGAGCTGCCTTAGTGCACGCCTTCGTGCTACAGCCGGCCTGCACCTGCCGGTCGTGGGTTGGCTGGGAAATGGGGATGAGCAGCCAATAGTGTGCGAGATGCAGCTCGTGTGCACTCAGCCAAGGGGAGGCAGAGGCTAGAAGAGGCGGGCTGCCATCTTTGAATGGCGGCCTCTGGTGAAAACAATGTGGATAAAGATGCTTACAATCTGGATCACAGCAGCTCCTTGACTCAAGGGGGAGGCCACAAAGGTCTTCATGTGGAGCGCAGGCATCGCGCAGCCATCCGCAGATAATAAAGATAGAAACGCAATTTTCGAGCATCATGAACGGCGAGCCAGGTGGCCTACCTTCAAACAGGAGGAAGCTCCTGCTTCACTCCCAGCTCAACACTGCTCCTGCAGTGGAGGGAGGGGTCCCTGATCCTCGGGGTGCCGCGTACGAGGGTCTACAAACTTTAGTCACTAACCTGTAAATCTATCCACAGTTAAAATAAGCCACCTAGTATCTAACTGAAGCCATACTACTGCAATACTACTTTTCAATAGCAAAATAGAATACACCAACAAGAATCAAAGTGTTTCAAAACATACCCTTCAAAACTATAAACCTATCGACAATTAGACTACACCAACTGGCATCAAACTGCACCCATAATACTGCAATGTTACTTTCCAATAGTGAAATAGTTAGAATCTACCAACAGTAATGAAAGTGCTTCAAAACATACCCTTCAAAACTGTAAAACTATCAATAGCTAGAATACATCAACTGGATGTCTAACTGCACACATAATACTGCAATATTAGTTTCCAATAGTAAAACAATTAGAATCCACAAACAGAAATCAAACTGCATCAGAACATACCCTTTTAACTGTAAAACTATAAACAGTTAGAATATGCCAACTGGTATCTAACTGCAGCCATACCACCAGCAATTTCGAACATGGCGGGCGTTTCGGAAAAATATGATGCACCTCACGCTTTTCACCAACCATCAGCAGGAGCGTCGGGTGTCCATGGATATCACGCCACCCACTGGACCAATTGGAAGCGTGTCTGCGGAGCGAACAGGGAAGTGAGTCCGCCGACCGAATTCAGATATCACACATTTTCATTTACCTACATTTCACCTGTTTTAAAGAAAACTACTTGACGGATTTACACCAAAATTACAAAAGCACGCTTTTGGGTCCAAGCCTCCACTCTTGCTGCCAATTTGGTGAAAATCCGTCCAGCGGTTTGGGCTGTAGACATGAGCAAATTTTTTTTACCATTATGTCTATGGAAAACAAAACATTTTGGGCTCCCCTATAACTTTGCCCTCCCTTAACGAACCCTCACCAAACTTGCAATAAATGTTCAGACCAGGCCATATACTTTTATTGCAAAGTTTGGTCACAATTCGTCCAGGGGGAGCAAAGTTATAAGCCGGCCAAAAAGTGCTCTTCCTATGAGTTGAGCAACATAACCATAACTATAGGGCTGCTACCACAGGCCCTGTAATGTTAAGTGATATCATAACCATAATTTTCTTAGTGTACTGAGTAACAATGCCATGTGATGCCACTTCCGGTTTTGTCAAGGGGTGAAAGGTTTTGTGCCATCACTTTCTGTGATGTCACTTGGTTGTGGGGTTAAATGGCATCACTTCCTGTGATGTCATCAAAGGTCAAGGGCTGTGTGACATCACTTCTGCCACTCCTGGCATTATGGTGAAATGGCGTCCCTGATTCTTCCTCACACAAACTTTGATGAACACCGGTATAAATGATTCGACCACATGAGAATCTGGAGGCCACTGAATTAAACCACTTCTCTCCTCCCCTAACCCTGCCTTATTTCACCCTAACACTATATTACAATAATTAAGAAAGGTATATGAACTCCTGTGTTAGAGGTTGTCTGCCATCCCCACATTCACTTCTCATTACACAGTTTGAACAACTTGCATAGAGTCAGTCATTAAATCCACAATGATGGCCCACACACATGGACTAGCCCCTCTCAAGGGATCTCTGCCATCATGGCTTGAGCCACATACAGACAGCCTTCCTGTCCTTATGTTCCATGTTCTCTCCTTCCATCAAGGGGAGAGGAGAAGCTGAGCAAAACCTAAGAGATTTCTCTCAATCAGGGACCATGTTCACAGCATCCCTCACCTGAAAACTAATCTTCTACCTTACTCCACATCACCTCTTTGCCTTCTCCTGTCAGTCAGCCTCTACTCTCCTGTCCTGTCCATAGTCTTAACAGGCATTGGGCCATTCCACTGTCTTTCATTCAGTCATCATATTACAGCCACTTCCCTTCTGATTCATTGGAAATGAAATGCTGCCAGACCTGTGCCACTGCAGAACAGGACCGCTCAAGCATTAGACAAACAGCATGACATAACACCAGGAATTACTGACGTGAACCTTAGCCCCTTAGAACCCGGAAAGCATTCTCCTATCTACTAGTCACTTAAACAGGAAATAACATTGGGAGTCCAATGAAATAACACGAGGGTTACAAATAGACATGTGTGCATTGCATCATTCTTCCGCTTCTCTGCCATTTGAGAAGATGGCAAACCAAATGCAATGAGTCCTGCCACCGGCTTCATTGAGGGCTGTCATGCCTCAGATGCTAGTCCATGCCCATGCTGCCTTGTTGGGAGCCACCTATGAGATGTGGCTCAAGTCCCTAAGCAAACTGCGGTCAGGACCCTCTTCTGGGTTGACACCTAAAACTCTGAGAGACACTCAGAAAATATCCAAAGTCATGGAAACACTTCAGACAGTGCTTCTTAGCCACAAGGATTTCTTCAGGGTAGGCTTCTGTTCCAAAACTTGTTAGCAGACTTTGTCAGCATGGACCTTGGCGTTTTATTATGGGGTCAGAAGTTGTTTTTGGCAAATTTCGAGGTGTGACATTTGGTTGACTTCCTTAAAGTGGCCAATAATAGTAGTAGCTGGCCAATGATTATGTTCATTTACCTGCAGGCTTTTGATTTATTGGGCATGGCAAAGACTTAAGTTGCATCTACTTCAAATCAGAGAATACATCTTTGAGAAGTGCGGTGATCACTGTTCATCAGCAGTATTTAAATCATTTGCAACTGTCATTCAAAAGGGCCAAATAATAGTCCGGAACACACGATAGAGAAACTCACATGGCAATTAGTGATTGTTGATTCGACCTGTTTAAATATTATATAGTGCAAACCTAGAAGCAACCGCGCGCGGTGTAGATTATTTATTTGTGTGCTTTATACACTGGTGGCCCCAGCCAAAGGGCCTGAGAACACTATTCAAAGGTCAAAGTGGGTAGGTGAAAAAGAAGTTACAATGTTTTCAGAACAGGATAAAAAGATTAGGATAGAGAAAGGGACACGAGGTGGTCTGGCTAGTTAGGATTGGAAGAAAGGTATATTTTGAGCCTTTTTGCGAAAAGTGATGATTGAAGGTTTGTTACAGATAATGGCTGGGAGTGCGTTCCAATTCTGGGTGGTTATTGGATTAAGGTTTGTCTTTGTGTGCAGTGTAGCTTGCAGAATGGAATATGTAACATATTTCGGTTGGTGTGTTTTTTCTTTGTGTGGGTGATGGGGTTCAGTTTGTTGTGAAGGCATTATGTGGTTTTGAGTTGGATGGCATTGTATATGATGCAGAGTCCTTAGAAAGCAATTCTCAGTGGTATTGGGAGTCAGTGGTGCTGGCAGAGAGTTTGGGTAATGTCAGAGTGTTTGGATAGTTGTAACATGTGTCGTGCTGCTTTGTTTTGTATGGCTAGCTGGGGGTGTGTGAAAGTTGTTGGGGATTACAGTGATGATAGAGTTTCTATAGTCCAGAGTGTACAGATCTAGTGCCTGGACTGTGGGACATAAGCTCTCAATGGAATGGATGTGTCCTATCTTGTGCACATGGTGTAGTTGTAGGTTGTTTGTTTTGATGAAGGTAACTATGTGGTGTGAGAAGGATAGGAGGGTTCAATGGTGTTGCCTAGGGACTTGGCTGGTGAGGATAGGGATATGACCGGGGTTTCTAGACAGTCAGTTCTTTGATCCATGAGGTGAAGTCTGGTTTGTGTCTCGGGGTGTGGGCAAATGAGGAGATATTCTGTGTTCAATTGGTTGAGTTTTAATACATGAGTGGCCATGCAGTGGGTGATGGCAGCGAAACACCTTCTGAGAGTGCAGAGTTGAAGTATATTTGGGTGTTGTCTGCATGTTGCTGAATGTGGATGTTGTGGTTGCTAAGATTCTGTTTGAGGGAATCAGCATATAGATTGAACAAGAGGGGAGATAGGGAACATCCTTGTGATGCTCAGTATTTGACTGGTGGGATTTGATTGACAGAGGCAATGGAGACAAAGTTTGTCCTGTCAGTGAGGAAGGAGATTAAACAGTTTTCGAACAGTGCCTGAGATGTTCATCCTGTGTGGGATGAACAACTCAGGCACTGTTTAGGAAGACAGTGGGCCTCCTTTGGAGTGTTGCGGTAAGGCACAATGGTACCGGTAGTGCTTACGGCGCCGTTGTTACCTCGCTGCAACATTCCGAGTATGCACGCGGGTGCCGCTCTGGAACGCCTTGTCAGACCAGTCCTGTAGAGTGGCACCCGCAAGCAATACCGGATGGCAGCAATGGCCCAATTATCAACGGGGCCGTTGTTGCCATCCTCTTCATTCCCATTGAGCCCTATGGGGGCTCAAATGGGAATGGGGACGTACCGGGTCTGGGTCCCACGAAAGGGATTTACCGGGCCCTCCAAGGTTGTAATGGCCCGGTAAGTCCCCTTTTACGGGACCAGGACCCAGACCCGGACCTGGACTCAACCCGGACCTGGACCCGGGTTTGGGGGTAGCCATGCCCTTCTAAAGGTCATGGCTACCTCCAAACTCGTAATCAGGCCTAGCGTGTTCAATGGTGTTGATAGATGCAGGGGGGGTTAGAAGCATTAGAATGGCTATGTTTCCTTTCTCAGTGATGTTGTAGGGATCATACAGTATGTGAGCTGTTGCACTCTCAGTGCTGTGATATGATAAGTCATTTATAATGCACCTGTACACAAATGTTTCTAGGAGTGACAAGACAATGATCATACTAGGCCTTATGTCATTCAGAATGTGCAAGTGCAAGAAAGAGAAGTGCAGGGGGGAAGGGTTGGGGGAAAAGTGCCAGGGAGAGGGAACAGGGAAGAGCAGGGCAGCAATGCTCTGAGTACATGCAGCACAGGGCAATGCAGCTCTGGGTAAGTGCAAAGGATGCAAGGAGCTGTAGAGGTTACAGATTACAGTCCCTACATGCATGGAAGGCCTGGAAGCAGTGCAGGGGTGACTGAGCAAGCGAAAGCCGTGTCCCCAGTGAGACTCGGAGGGTAGCAAAGCAACCAGTCGGTGAAGCAGACAGGTAGGTCAGGTAGGTCAGCAGGGGAGGGCAAGAGACAAAGCAGTGGAGAAGAGGAACATTTTGAGCTGCTTCCGGAACTTCAGTTGGTCTGGCTCAATTTTGTGAGGGGCAGGGAGGTGATTCCAGAGGGAGGCACCTGTAGAGGAGAGAGATCTACGCCCCACTCTCTGTCGGGAGAAGCATCTGACCCTAGAGAGTTTTTAGGTATCTGAGCGAAGGCCTCGAGAAGGCAGGCATTTAGAAAGAGAGTGTTGGATGTAGTGCTGGCCTCGCCCCCAGAAAGCCTTCTGGACAATGCAAAGAGCCCTTGAACTTGATCCTGGCAGTGACTGGGAACCAGTGAAGAGATTTAAGGGCTGGAGAGATATGGGTCCTCATTACGAGGTGGGCGGTAAGGGATTACCGGCACCGGTAAGGGCACCAGTGCCGGTAATCCCTTACCGCCCTACTACGAGTTCCCTTTACGGGTCCTTCCTTAATGCCTGGTTTTTTCAGGCATTAAGGACGGGACCCGCAAAGGGACTCTAGAGCTAATAACGGTACCGCAATTTGTGGTACCATTATTAGCGCCTTCCCATTCCCATTGAGCCCTATGGGGGGTCAAATGGGGAATGGCCCTGGTGAATGGGGAATTATTGGTCCTGCCAACCTTGGAATGATAGTTGATTTCTCCATTCAACAGGGTGGAGTCGGAACGAGTTTGGAGGCAGCCATGGCACTAATAGTGCCATGGCTACCTCCAACCTCGTAAAGAGGCCCATGGTCTCTGGGCTTGAGGTCAAGGATAAGTCTTGCAGTCCTGTTCTGGATTAGTTGCAGAGGGCAGAAAGTAGCAGAAGGCAGATTGAGAAAGACGCTGTTGCAGTACAGCCAAGAAAGAACCAGTGCTCTGGAAACAGTGAGCTTCTGGAGGAAGGTGAGAAAGGAAAGAGTACTTTTGAGGAGGTGCAGCTATTAGTGGGACATCTTGGCGACATTAGAGATCTGAGGGTAGAAAGAGAGAGTGGAGTCAAAGATGACACCAAGTTTTTCTGCCTCACAGGAAGGAGATGGAAGATTGCCCAAGGAGGGCGGTCAGCGTGAGAGAGGGAAAGTGGAAGCTAGGCTACGACAGAAACCTGATTGGGCGGGGATGACAAAGATGTTTGTGGGGATGTGTTGCTGGAGTTGTCTTGTGACAAAGCAATCCATGATTCTGGTGAATTACAGCATGATAGTGATTGGGTGGTAGTTTTCAGGGATTGTGAGTTTGAAGAATGGTTTCTTGAGGAGGGGAAAGATTTGTCCTGTTTACAGTGTGGATGTAATTGTGCCCTGTGATAGACAGGAGTTGATGAATTTGGCCTAATGTGGAGCCAGTGTGGTGATGGCACTAGATGCAGCTTGTACTGGGCATGCGTCATCCGGGAAGTGTGCTTGTTTTGTTTTGGCTGCGCGAGTGATGAGGGTGTCTTGGTTGATGGGGTCAAATATGTCTCATGTTTAAGAGGGTCCGGATTGGGGGCTGGGAGAGGGACTGTGTTTGTTTGTTTGTTTGTTTGTTTATTTGTTATGCGCACCGGACCCTGAGGTAGCAGGGCGCAAGAGACAAGGGTGTTTACAGCTTGGTTACAGAAGTTACAAGTTACAGAACAAGCAAGTTACAGAGCAGACAGTTTTTTGGCTCTACAGGTGAGACAAGTACAAGTGCAGATAGAGCGCCACCAAACAGTCAAAACAATGGCGAACAAAATAGCAAGTCAGGTAGAGTACAAGTGGAGGTGCGAGAGGTAGAGTGCCATTTATGTTGCATTCTCGGTGAGCCATTTTATGGTATTCTTTCTGAAGTTGTTGAACGTTTGGTCGGATCTAAGTGCAAGAGGTAGGGCGTTCCATAACTGAGCTGCCTTGACTGGGAAGCTGGATCCTCCAATAGTGGTAAGTTTAAATCTGGGCACTGGGAGGCAGTTAGGGCTGACTGTCCTTGTAGGTCTGGAGGGATTTTTCCTATTGAAACGTTCTGAAAGGTAGCTGGGGGCTTTGTTATTTAAACATTTGTGGATGATGGAGGCAGATTTAAGGTTAATTTTTTCTTGAGTAGAAAGCCATTTGTGTTTACGTCTTATTTCTGAGATATGTGCTCTTCTAGGGATGCTTAAGGCCGCTCTAAGTGCATTGTTTTGGAGCACTTGAATTCTATTGATGATTTGTTTGGTTGTCCCTATGTAAAGGGTGTTACAATAATCTAATTTTGATAAGATGAGGGCTCTGGCTAGGATAAGACAACTGTCATCTGATAAGAAATGTTTCCCAGCTTGTATTAATTTACATGTATAGGCCGTGGATGAGGCCAGTGAGTTCAACTGTTTGGTTAAGGATAGTGTTGCATCAAGGTAGAAACCTAAGGTTTTTACTTCTCTGGCGACCTTGATAGTGTTGCCATCGATGATGAAGGCTGAGTAGTTTTGGTTGAGTTTGGAGATGCGGGCTGCAGTGCCCAGGATGATAAGCTCTGTTTTGTCATCGTTCAAGCATAGTCCATGGTTTGCCATCCATGCTTGAACGATGCTATAGACTCTGTTCACCAGAGCCAGGTCTTCAACATAATCCCCAGTAAGTGGTAGGAGAATCTGGGTATCGTCTGCGTAGTTGGTATAGGTGATACCCAGATTATCGAGATCGTCGAAGAGTGGCTTGGTGAAGATGTTATAGAGTGTTGGCGAGACACAGGATCCCTGTGGCACTCCGCAGGTGATAGGAATCGGGTCTGCTGCCGCTGCGGGGGAGAACACCCTCATGGTCCTGTCACTAAGGAATGACTGTATTCAGACTATAGCCTCCCCTGAGAAGTGGGCCGCCGAGTCCAAGTGATTGCATAGGACTCTGTGGTCCACCAAATCAAAGGCGGCTGAGAGGTCCAGAAGGAGAAGGAGAGCTAGTTTGCCCTTGTCTCTGAGTGAGTCTATTTGGGCCTTTAGGTCAATAAGGGCTGTTTCTGTGCCGTGTTGCGGACGGAAACCGGATTGGCGTGTTCCAAGGAGATGGTTTATCTCAAGGAAGTTCTGGATTTGGGTGTACACTACCTTGTCTAAAATTTTTAGTAAAAAAGGCACCGTGGTGATGGGTCTATAATTTGTGGGAATGTTGGGGTCCAAAGTTTGTTTTTTCAGGAGGGGGAGTACCCAAGATTCTTTTAGGTTGCGAGGGATGGTGCCCATAGTGAAGGAGGCATGAATACGTTTTGTGATGAAGGGGGCTAGATCACTAGCCGCGTCCTTTATCAGTTGTGCGGGGCATTGGTCACCTTTGCAATTAGACGGTTTAAGAGTCAGAATGGTCTTTTCTACCTCAATTACTGAGACCTTGGAGACGCGGAATTGGGTAGATTCTTTGGGTTTGGGTGTGGGGGTTTTGTCCACAGGAGGTTGGGTTGGTAATGAGGCTTTCTTTAGGGCAATTTTAGTTTGGAGTTTAGCCACTTTGTTGGTTAGTGCCAGTTGTATGTCAGTACACCAGGTTTTATCTTTGATGGAATCGTCCTGTGCTGCGATAGGAGTTGCCAGTTCTTTTAGGATGGAGAATAGCTCCTTCATACTGGAGTTGGCTTGGGTGATCCTATTGTTATAGGTTTCTTGTTTGGTCAGGATGATATCTTTTTTGTATTGCGAGGAGATGTTTATTAGGTTGGTTTTATTTTCAGCGGTAGGATGCCGGTTCCATGCTGTTTCACATTTTCTCTTCTGTAGTCTTAAGTTTTTTAAATGGGGTGTAAACCAGGAGTTTAGAAGTTTTTTTGTTTACTGTTTCTAAGTTTAAGCGGAGCAACTCTGTCAAGGGCAGTGGACATAGCGTTATTGAATTCCTCCACTAGGATGCCTGGGTCGGTATGGTTGGGTAGAGAATTAAGTTTGGGTAGGATGTGAGGCAGAATATTATCCGCTGTGATATTTTTCTTATTTCTGGTTAAAGTGGGTATGGCGGGAGTGGGTGTTAGAACTGTGGTTCTTTTAGTGTTGAGGGTAAAGGAGATAAGGTGATGGTCTGACCATATTTGGGGGGCAATGGCTGTTATAGAGGGGTTACAGTTATGACAGGCAATCCAGTCTAAAGTTCTCCCTTTGGTATGTGTGGGAATATTCACGATCTGCGTGAAGCCTAGTTCTGACAAGGTATTAGCTGTGACAGTAGCCTGGAGGTCATTGATATCATTGTACCCTAGGTTGAAGTCTCCTAACACTAAGGTTTGAGAGGAATTTTTTAGCTTCTCAGAGATAACAGAGGTGATATCTTCATTGAAGGTATTGGTGGGGCCTGGGGGTCTATAGAGGAGGTAAATATTAAGTGTTTGGGAATTGGCGGTGGGTAGTTTGATAGAAAGAAGCTCACAGGATTTAAGGTAGGGTGTGGAGGTGATTCTCATAGAGTGGTTGGATTTGGCGATAATTGCTATTCCTCCACCTCGTGCGTCTGGTCTGTCAGCTCTAAGGATGGTATACTTTTCTGGGACTGCTAGAGTGAGTGCAGGACCTGCTGCCTCATGGAGCCATGATTCAGTGATGGCCCACTGTGGTGAGGAGGGTTAGTCTGACGTTATGTATTTTAGTTAAAGATGTCCATGAGGGAGGTGGTTTGAAGTGGGAATCTGAGTGGATTCAGTTTGCGAAGTGGGAGAAGTGACAATCTGTTGGCTTCCTTGAGGAAAGGATGTAGTAAAAAGTCAATACGTGTTTTCATTTATTTGCATGTTCAGCTGTTTCTTGTGTGTTTCAAAGACCTGTGCTATGTCTACTTCAAATCAGATTGTAAGTCTTTAAGAAGTATATCTCAGGTCTATAATCACTGTTCATGAGTAGGGATGGATATCTAGGAATAAAAAAGGATTTGGAAGTCTGGAACCCCAGTTGGGATGACTTGCATAGATATTAGTACTTACTGATTCGACCTAGCTCAAACTTTGGTCATAATTCTATTTGTGTTCGTATTTAGCTTTTGTCAAGAGCAAACCTAGCTAGGAAGCAAATGTGCACTGTACATACCATTGAAGGTATCATGAAGACTAGACATGTGTCACCTTTAGATAGATTTATGAAGATTAGACATGCACCACATTTAGATAGGAGTGTGAAGATTAGACACATATCACTTTCAATAGAACTGTGAAGAATAGCCATGTGTCTCTTTAGGTGGAATTGTGAAGGTTAGCCATGCGCCACATTTTGATAAAAGTGCGAAGATTAGACACGTGTCACTTTTGATAGAATTGTGAATAATAGCCATGTGTCACTTTAGAAAGAATTGTGAAGGTTAGACATGCGCCACTTTTAGAAAGAATTGTGAAGCTTAGCCATGTGTCACCTGTAGATACAAGTGTGAAGATTGGCCATGCGTCACTTTAGATGAAATTGTGAAGAATAGCCATGTGTCACTTTAGAAAGAATTGTCAAGGTTAGCCATGCATCACGTTTAGATAGAATTGTGAAGATTAGTTGCATAGAAGAACTTTGAGAGTAACTGATGTACTAACCACTCCGCTCCTTCTCTTCTCCAATACACCTACCGAGTACTATACGTGCCCCTGGGATAGCCTAACTTCACAAAGACACCCAACACAAGTCACACTCACATACAGCAAAAAATCCCATGCAGTGGACCTTACCCCTACAAATACAAGTCAGTGCACTCATCCACAACCTCAAATGTCAACTAATCTACACAACAAACACACAAACACACTGCCAACACAAGAAACATTCAATTACAACATACACCCCAGGCACTGGGCCGCACCAATACGGCTACAACAAGCCAGTGCCCACAATCAATCCCATCTGCAAGCCAACACACACAGACACCAGTTTCTGCAGGTTCTAGACCTATCATATCATTCTACCCTCACTAGCCCACTCCCTCCTCTTTTTTTGCTGAACAACCTGAGTGCATGGACACTGCCCCTGGGTGATTGCAGTGCATGGTATAAATCAATATAACATAACATAACAGATAAGGGGGTAACATATGAGGCTTACAATATGTGGCTAGAAAGCAATGGAGACATGTACCTAACATTGATTGTAATGTAAGAGGTACAGGGGGGTGTTGTGATATGTGTCACAGAATGATTTGTTCATAAGGGTGTGATGTGGTGCAGGATTGCAAGGAGCCCAGGTGAAACCTAGGTGTTGACTGAAGAGTAAAGTCTTGAGTTCCTTTCTACCTTCAAGCACATTGATGCAGTCTGGATTGCCACCAGGATGGTGTTCCATTAGACAAGGTTGCAGGCCAGGAGATAGCAGGAGAGGGCCTGTGTCTTGTTTTTTCCTGTGTGTCAATTTTGTTTCAATTTAAGGAATGGCCTGGCTCCTGGAGGAGTGCGACCCACCTGAACTGCAGATTCTTGAAGTTAATTGGCCAAAAAATATTAAGAGATAAGAGCAAGAGAAGCTCACAGTTTTCCATTACATGTCTTAGTTTATTATGATTTTGTTTGATTTCATGTCCTTTCATTGTGATATCAAGCATGTTCTCAAGTTGTATTTCTTCTGTTTTGTTTCAGACCAACATCTGCTTGAAATGTTGAAATCCATTCTACGACCAATCAAGGTAAATCACAAATGTTAATATTCAGTTCGAGTATGCACTCAGGTCAGCTGTGTAGAGGCTTGACTGATTTGCACTGAAAAAAAAGGACAAAAAAAAGGACTGCGATTTGAGTCAGACACTTAAAGGCTCATCCGCCACAATTGTGGGTTACACTGACCATCCACAAATATGTGTCACCGTTAGCAAAGAGACCGGCATAAGCATGTGTTGCATTATTTTAGTTCGGGTTGTTTGCCACTGTGACAGGCCAGGAAAAAATATGGTGTAGGCTGGGACACCTACTGTACAAAGTACGAGCACATATGGCATTGCACATCCCTATATAATGGGCAGCAGGGTTCTTTCAAGTTATCTGGACACCCATTTTACCTTTATAGGGTCAGCTGATGACTCGACCTGTGGGAGAGAGATTTGGAGATTGCTTCCCTTCTCACCCATACATTGATATGATATGATATGATATGGCATTTATAACACGCCTATACACAAGTGTTTCAAGGTGCGACGAGGCAAGGGAGGGGGAACAGATGTAAGACAGAGAACGATCCTACTAGGTCAGGTGTCATTCAGATCGCGCAAGTGCATTTATTTATGTATTTATTTATTTATTTATTTAATCCATTTATATAGCGCGCAGGCAGCCCAGGGGCATTGTGGCGTTGTTACTTGTAGAGGAACTTAGTTACAATGGGTACAGGTTGTGCATTGGGTTACAGTGAGGCAGGATCCTGTGTTCAGCGATAGAAGGTATCATACAGCATAATACATCATACATGTTAGTGATGAGAGCTTGATCATATGGTGTTGGTTAGGTGAACAAGAAAGTTTTCATGGCTTTGCGGAAAGCAGTCAGTGAAGGTTCAGCTCGCAGACAGGTGGGAAGGGTGTTCCAGTGTAAGGCAGCAAGGTAAGGGAAGCTGAGGCCCCCTGCTCTAGCTCTTTTTACCCTAGGTACAGAAAGCATATTGGCATATGGTGTCCTAGTGGGTCTCATGGAGGACACCGGGTGGACTCTCTGGGATAGGTACACTGGGGCCTAGAGGTGGATGCATTTGTGGGTGATACTTAGCGCTTTGAATATGATCCTTTCCTTTATTGGGAGCCAATGGGATGCTTTTCTGGCGGCAGTGATGTGCTCTCTCTTGGCAATGCCTTGTGCAGCATGCAGGGCGCTGTTCTGGATTACTTGCAACTTCTCGAGGTTTTTGTTGGAGGTCCCTAGGAAAAGAACATTGCAGTAGTCTAGCCGCAAGCCAGTTATGGCTCTGGCTATGTTGGTGCATATGTCTTTTGACAGATAACGTCTGATTGCGTTGAGAAGTTTAGCATGGTAAGCAGCAGAGGAGGCGATTGCGTTTACTTGCCTGGTCATGGATAAGTTGGAGTCTAGATAGACGCCTAATGTTTTTACCGTGTCTAGTACTGGAATTCTGATTGAGTCAATAGTAAAGTGGCTAAACTAGGCATCAAGTTTCTTGAGGGTGTCAGGGGATCCTACGAGTATGGGAAGGGGGAAAGTGCAGGGGGGAAGGGGAAGGGGACAGTGCAGTACATGGAATAATAGAATAAATAACAATAGAAAGGTACGCCAAGCATGTGGCAAGTGCAAGGGTAAAGGGTAAGTGCAGCCATCAGGTGTCAAGTGCTGGTAGCGGGACTGTAGGGATACAGAAAACAGTCCCCAAGTGCGGAGGTTCAACTTGGCTCGACAAATTGTCCACATATTCTGGGAAACCAGGTTATTTGATTTTTTCTCCCTAAAACTGGGATTCCAAAAGAAATTTCAGAGACTCATTTAGTTTTGTGCATCAAACTTATGACTGGGCGACTAGAGGCAAGTGAGGAATTGATTCCACACACCCTGTTGTATAATCCATTGTTTCTACAATACTTGTCCCCATCAGTCGTTTGGGTGTAAGTACTGCCTGCAGTGAAGAAGACAAGGGTTTTTTACAGTATAGTTTGCAGATCTCCAGTGCATCCATTGTAAGTATACCAGTGGCCAAAGTGAGCAAGAACCATCAGGAGCAGCGTTCCACTACTTTTATTTTTTTACTGATAACAAGGCCACTACTTTTTTTAAACCATTTTCACCATTCTGGAACTTTACCATCAGATAGCAGTTACAGCTAAACTCAAATCTGTTTCAATTTATGTGACTGTTTACCAGCATAGCTGAAACCTTTGAAAAATGTTTTGTGCTTTGCTCCCTTCCTGCCTAATCTTTCCCCCAACAGAGCTCTGACCTCCTTTGTAAAAGCAACTAACATATAAGGGGGGGGGGGGGAGTAGTTAAAGGAAAAACAGTCCAGTCACTGGGACTGTCGGGTGGGACCTTAGGAGGGTGGAATGTCATAGCATGTGGAGGTGTAAGCAAAGGGATGAGGTGCCACACTTGGTTAGATCAGAGGTGTAGGCTTTTAAGGAAGAAGAGGGAGGAGTCCAATATTGGATTATTAATATCAGTGAGGTGGGGGATTTCATTGAGGAACAGGAGACCTGGTGGCACACATTAGTAATATTTACCCTACAGAGGGCACAGTGAATCACACAGGGACAACATAGCAGTGCCAGTATCTGGGTAGCAACAATTGTGTGTTACCCAAGTGTATGTGGCATGTATGATTAAGGCTCACAGTTTTATGGAATGTATTTCTCTGCCATTTCCATCTCTATGTATCCACATTTATTTTTTTGGCTTTTTTCTGTATTTCTCCACATTTATTTTTTGTCATATAAAAAGATAATTAGCAATCAGTATTTTTCTGCATTTATTCTAACATAAGATGCATTTATTAAAGCACAAATGCAGCCATATAGGAAAGAATTTCAATTGTTTCCCTAACAACAAACGGTTGCTCCTGTGACTGCTGCTGCCTTAAGGTATATGCAGTCAGCAATTTGAAGAACTTTAATATGGTTTGTATACAACGTTTACACTCTCCAGGCTTCCAATCTGTAATGCCATGGGGCTGCGATGTATAAGTGTTATTATAGAGAACCAGACGGAAAGACATGTTTTTCTCCATTTTTATAAATAGATACAGACAGAAACCAGACTGATTTCCGTCTGTATATATGCGTAAAAATCAGTAAAAACGGAAAACTGGAAGCCTTAATAATGACTAACAATAGGGACGAGGACAGGAAGCAAGAAGTGTGTCCCGGTGGACAGTACACATTAAAGTACCTACCAAGATATGCAGGATCCATTTTGCCCTCTAGGAAATACTCCTGTTAGACATAAACAAAGACTTTTGAGAGCCATAGCTGGATGTGGGCTGTTGATTTGGAAACACAGGCATCAATGGAGAATTTGCACCTTTGCCAAAAGGGTATAATGTTCAGTGATGCATGCCTGGGAGGATGAACCCAACTCTGGTAGTCCCTAATCTGTCGTGAAGACGTAAAATACACAAACCTTCATCAGTTGTAGAGCAGGGAACAATGGCCGATGTTGATGCTTTTTTCGAGCTCACGAGGAGGGAAACTTTGGAAAGGATTTAGGGAGAGGTCAGGGATAGGAGTGGAATTAAGACCTTGGCACCAGCACTCCACCTCCTCCATGTGCCTCTGAAGCTTTTTCTTTATCTCAGCTATGGGCATTAAGGAGGGATTTGGCTAATGTCTAAATTATCTTGGAAACAAGCAGTACCACAGGGTGGGTGCTGAGTTTGGTCCTTGCAGGGAGATAACGTTTACTGTATGATAAACTGCTCCCATGTTTGCATCAGGATCACAGTGAAGGCAATTGAGGTCTGATAAATGTTCATTTAATAGTGATTTATTACTATGAAAAACAAACAATTTTTTCCAAAGGAAATGGTAAACCAGCACCCTGTTACATAGTCACACCCCATCTGTATATGCCATCACCATATATTTAGCAACCTGTCCTGTTTGATCCCAGAACCCATGTGCACTGATAAAGGAGAACAGCCTAGAAACAAAGAGGACCGAGTACTTGAGGGTTCTCTAATGTAAAACGCAGAATGAATTTGACTGTATTATGGGAACACACACGTTTCCTGTTCCTTACAGGAATTATCTTCAAATGACCCAATCCCAGGATTTGTAACACATTCCTCTCCAAATGTTTTGTACTATAACTCTGATCAGTTCTAACAATCATAATAAATGCTGAAGCATCATGGGAATTGTAGTCCAAAGAAGCTGGAGAGCTGTACGTTTCAGATCCGTGCCCTGCGTCATCTCCCTCCTAAAATACATTCATTAAACCAGGCTCTGTGCGTTTTACGAGGCAAGGACAAGCTCTGGTTTCCATTGGTACTAGCAGTATATTATTAGAATTCCTCGGCATGGCAATGACCATAGGCCCATGTTCCACAGAAGCTAAGAAGATATGCTGTTTCCTGGAAGTGTTTGCATGTTGTCAGTAACAACCTTTTACACAAAGGTTTGACTAATAATCCCATGATACAGAGGTCCATATGACTAATCTGAAACAGCTGCAACCAGCTGCTAGTAGTTTATGGGGTGCTCAAAGTCTAATGTGCAGTCAAGCAGTGCAATTAGCACAGTTCTGGCTCTCCTGTGGCTAAAACAATTAGCAGACTGCCTGTGAAACAATGGAGGAGGTACACAAATACAATGTTCGCAATGCATAGTCAGGCCTAAATGTGCAAGAATCCAGAAAATACAACAATTCCAAGAAATGGTGTCTCGGAAACATTTAACCTCGGCCTGGAGTCCACAGCAATCCACACACTGTTGAGCAATGTGATTCCTTATAATATGCACCAATCATGTGTTTTAATTCTGCATTATATATAGAGTTTGTGGCCCCGATTCATGGATTATTTTACATGGTTCAAAGTGACTTGGCACTGCCGACACAAATCCTATTTCATGGAACTGCGCAAAGTGTATTTGTGCAGTGCAAAGTCATTTTGTATTGCAACAATGACTTTGTACTGACTCTGCACTGACTTTGCACTGCAAAAATGCAATTTGAACGGTTCCATAATTCAGGCTTTGTGTCGGAAGTGCAAAGTCACATTTCTGCATTGCAAAGTCACTTTGAACCGTGCAAAAAATTCCATGAATCTGGTGTTTTAAGACGGCTTGATATCTCAAGAATCATTATAAGGGGACAAACACTTTATACGAGTGAATGCAGATTTCAGAAACTGTTCTAGGCAGCAGGCACATATTAAGGGGACATTTAATAAAAGCCCAACACTTCCAGCATACTGAGAACAAGAACAAGGAAAGGCTTTGTACTTCTCTGCGCTCACCACCATACACTTAAAGGAGGAAAACATTGACTAATTTCTAATTTGAATAAACTCTCATGTCTTCTGAGTCTACAGGCACCATTGGCTTTAAAGATTGTGACTCCAAGCCTAATGTCACAAAGAGTTGCTAAGATCTAAATCTTTCCAATGAGCCAGACACCAAATATATAATATTCATCACGCAAAATAACTTTTTAAAAGATCATTATTATGTTCCTTTTCCAACCAAAATTGGTTAGTAAGCCTTTCTTTCCTTAACAGCTTTACAGTTATTGCCAACATGTGTTTCCACCATTAACCATAGGTTTTCTTCAGGGCTCATTCAATTCTTTTGATTATTCTTAAGCTTTAGTTAAGCTTCTAGGCCATCTCCTGCCAACAGAATGTTGCCTTCGGTTGCCACGAGATGGCTTAGAAACTCATCTAAAGCTTGACAGTTGACCTGTGTTGCTGGTAATGGATCCCCTTGAATAGAACCATATTTATCGCTTAAGTGAAAAGCACAGTATTTTGCGGAGCTATTGGGTTACAAGAATTTGACACTTATGCCAAGGAATTGAATGCGCCCTGAAGAAGACCGAAACATGTGTTGGCAATAACTGTAAAGCTATTTGCACTTACTGCACAATCTGAATGTCACAGGCCCTAGTAAGATCACTGTTTTGTCCTCCCTTTGTTTCCCCCTCCTTGTCTTGTCGTGCCTAGAAACACTTGTGTACAGGTGCGTTATAAATGCCATATCATATCTATCATATCATATCATAAAGGTGCTGATAGCATGAAAGAGCCTTGATAGTATAATGGCAATAGTCCAGTTTAGCAAAAAAAGAATCATGCTGAGTCATTCACAGGTTACGCAGGGTGTAGGAATCAAAAAGGAAACACCCACAAATCTATGGAGGTCTTTAAAAAGTTGGTTATTGCACTCAATGGCGGAGAGGTGTGTAACGCATTTCTAAAGTGCATACGTTGTACAAAATTAACCAACACTTAGTGACAAAGTACAGGTCAGATGTCTGGCTAGCATAGGCGTAATCAAGTAATGATGCTGGATTGGCAAAATAATTTGAAACATACAATTTCATGGTTACACGAGAGCCAGCCAGGTACATTTGTTGGTGACCAAATTACAGTAGCAATAGCATTCAAATGCATGCCTGTTCATTCATTAACCAAAGATTGAAACATGCACAGTCAGTAGCTAATATGAACATTCAAACTACTGAAGTAGCATACAGCATGTCACAGGAATGCACATGATTTAACAACCCTCACACAGAGGGAACATATCAGGTATCCTAAAGGCGTCTGTCATAGTAGGTATGATACCGTAGTGCATGAATTGGCATGATAGTCAAATGATTTATGACAAAACATCTCAACAAAAGTGTCAGATAATACAAATGTTGCTAATATCAGCTATTCAGATTGATGTCTTAAAAGTGTGAAATGAGCTACTGAATAACTAATGATTAAGACATTGTATTGGATACATGTTCATTTGAGCCAGGTAGGTGGGTACCCAAGCGATCAATCCAACAGATGCATTAGATCCATCTGGAAACGTCCCCCTGTCCAGAATCAGCATCACATCAGACATTAAATAATATGGGCCGCTTGTTTCAAAACATAGAAGGCCCATTGTTACTAATGCGAAAGCTAGAGTGCCTATGAGAGTTTGGGGCAAGCAGATTCTGAGTACAGATGCCTAAATGGTGGTACTAGGTTCGAATTTAGAGCAGGCTTTGAAACCTGCCTTTTTAAATAGGGCATGAGACAATGTTTAGCACAAGCTCACAAGTGGAATGAAAAGCAGACATGCGTTTATCAGGCTCCAATGCGATTAGAGAGTGTAAATGACAACAGGCATATTTTGAAAAATAGGAAAAGGGTGGGGAAGGGAGTGGAAAGGCCAATTGAAATACTAAGGAAGTGCTTTGGGGTGTGTGTATTAGGACAATGGAGGTAAGTAGAGGAACAGGAAATGGGGCCTGTCTAAAAACAATAAAGAAATGATTCCCCACCTTGCACAAAAACACGTTTATGGAATTGATTTTAAAATGTTGATATTTTGGAACAGCATTCTTTTCTGCCGATACATTAGCACAGTACTCAAATAGAGTGTATTGTGACAGTGTTCCACACACATGCACACATAATGTTATTTATATACTATTATTCTCAATCAAGTGCTCATGATTTCAAGGGATCCAAGAAACACACAAATCCCAGACGATCCCCCTCCACCACTGTGTTTCTGACACTGTAATTCACAGTTTCATGTTGTACAATGCTCCTCCACATAGGAACCAATGACACACTGGGCCGCAACCAATGTCCCCATTGTGCTATGTAGTCTATCCTCACATAAACATTCTATGTGGTCACTTATGTGGCATCAAACTATAGGTCCAACAATCGCTTCACTCTTCTGGCAATATGTGCCCTCACTAATGAAATAACAGATCACTGTTCCCGCAATGCAATTGACTCTATTTGCAGTCCTCTGGCAGTCGCTCTTGAGCAAGCAGATACTCACTGCCACTGTGCAAGTTCCACTATGCAACTTTCTTTACACTCTCTCTTACAGTCTTTTGTGATATAGCAGACTAAGGTTTCCACAATGCATTTCACTGAACTTTATTTGCAATCTCATGGCATCCGATTATGAGACACCAGACTAGAATTCCTCAAAATCAATTGATTTGCATTGAACGTAAGTTCGCACAATACAATATGCTTTAGTTACAATCTATTACTGGAAGTTGTTTATCTGACAATTCGATTCTCTTTATGATGAAATTATTTGAAAACAAATGTTTTGGGTATTTGATAGAGCCTTGTGAGGGATCCATTATATTAGGAAGAGAATATAAATCAGAATATGCTGTGCATGAAACAGTACCATGTTTTAAGTAGAGCTGAAATCGAATTCCATGAACTAGAATATGATGATGGAGAAGATGGTGGAGGGCATGCGATTGAACTGTACTTGGAAGCACACTGTGTGCATTTTTCTCTTGCGGTAGCAAGTGGTGTCGGTGTGACCGGTGCAAGAGTCTGCCGGCTAATCTGCTTTCCGCTCTTACAGTTTGTAAAACCCAGGCTGCAACGTTTGCTGAGTGAATTTTGCTTTTTCCTACTTGGATAACAGCACTCTAAAAACAGTTATACTGCATTAAGGCGGCTCTGCCTTCCATGCTTAGCTGTCTCACCTGCTACTCAAAAAAAACACTGCTGAAATGTGAACAAAGTGGTACCAAGTGCTGTCGGTGTCAGGAGTTGGGAGCTGGAGTGCAGCAGAAACTTAAACCTGTAAGTTGAACGCTACATTGTGTTGGTTTTCCTGATTTGGGATACAGACTCTTTATTTATTCAAATCTGGACCCTCAAACAGCCGGGAGACATGAGACTAAGAAGCCAGATATCGGATAGCTTGGATACTCCCAAGACTACTGCAATGGAGTGGAGTGCTAATGTATGTCTGGCAGGGGGGGGGGCCTAGGAAGATCCGTAACCATCGACGAGGCGAGCCACAACGACTGTGGTACTGATGCCAGATGTATGAGTTAATCCTCAAAGCTATGGTGATAGCGGGACTATGTGAAAACACAGCGGAAGACCTTGCCTTTTTTGCCTATATTTAGTTATATAGAGAAAACATCCAGCTGGAGTGCATCTGAGAGCTCTATGCAAATTAAGGGGATTGATAGAAGTGGAAACGATTCATTTGCAATGAACTTTATTGTTGATCCCGCAGAAGAAATGGAGCCGGATATTAACTATGGCAATTACTCCTTGGCGGAAGAGATTGCCATGGTTGACTGGCACGTTCGTGATTCTCAAATTCCTCCGGATTCAAGTCTGGCCAAACAGTCTTATGATGGGGAACAGATGGCATTACTGACGGCTTCTTCTGTGCAGAGCTCATTTGAGATTGTTTCTGTTTTACCGGCACACAAACTCAACAAAACCACAAACAATACCCTAGTGGTTTGTACACCCACGGAACTGTGGAAGTCATGTGTAATGATCGCCGGAGTGAAGCTTTACCTCGCAACAAGGATACTAACTCTTCCCTTTTGGGGAAAAACTCAATTAATGTAAGGTTGTTGGATTTGGATGGTGATCTGTGTGATAAAACATTTGTTGTAACTTCCACATCAAACATATCAACTACAATCTTGAACACTGTATAACTAGCATCGCGTCACGGAATCAAAAGCAATAGGGTGTGGGACAAGACCATAATTCAAGATCATCACTTTGTGAGTAAAAGGGATTCTGCAGTCAGTCATAAAAGATGTAACACTGAATGGAAAAAAATAAAATAGTTGTGAAAGAAATCCACTCTTAAGAGATCTACAATATGATGAGTATCTGCATCTAATATGCCATAAGGAGTCATCGAGGGAGGCCCCTATTAAGAAAACCATGAATACAGCTAAAAACTTGAAGGACAATTTATAAACGCCAAGAAAAAGTTCTACATTTACCTGAAACCACGCCCCTTGACCAGCACTGAACTGACAGGTCAGGCAAGCTCAGGGACTGATGGATCTTGTTCAATGCCCATTTCCATATTTGACAGTGACCAAAGTTTGATCGATATGGGTTCAGAAGCGGACCCCCCTGGAAAGTATTCAGGGAAAAGCGAACGTCATATCAGGTGAGGACATGGATTTAACTGAGCACATCAATAGCGGTATGGAGAGCACTCCAACTTCTATATCTCAACCACTTCATCATACTTTGCAGGCGAAGGACAATCAAATTAGGTTGACCGCCATGGACATTTCTGCCCTAAACATGGTACTTAGTTTGCTGTCCTCTTTGTATGATCATATTTAATTGGAGCTAAAAGCTCAAACACTTCAGCTCAGTGATGTCAAACCTAATTTAGAACTGATACATGAGTCTATTTCTAACTTATCAGGAATGGTTGGTCAATTGCAGAGGATCACTTGTATGTTTCCCCCTTAGCAGTGGCAAGTGAGAACTAGTCAGGTGCCTTTGCAATCCCAATCCATTCTGAGGATGGGAAAAAGAACATAAAGAGGCAAACAAGATCCAAGTGTAAAAGGAGGAAATATGCAAACTTTAAAAATGTTTGACAACTGCAAGGAAATGACACCTGAATAGTTATTTGAATGACTCCCTAGAGGGAGGAGTGTGCAAAATAATCATGAAAACATTATAAGGACGATAAATGAGAAGCATTTGGCTACGTACAGTCTCCAAGCTCAATTATGTTTTATCCAATCTTTAGAAAATGGACTAATTCTAGACAAAGTTTGGAAGAACAACTCCTTTACTTTGAGTGCCCTGACCGAGACACTGTAAACAACATAAATGAAACAACAGTCTGGTCTGTTGAGAGATCCTGAAGCAGATAACGACAAAGAGAAATCCTTGTAATGCACAGCATTGAAGCTCAAGTCCTAAGCAACAGAAAATCACTGAAGACTGCACAGAAAAGAGATAATATTGAGGTGAACACTACTGAGGAAGCTCTTGCCCAAAAGTCTAATGCAGGAACAGAAACACAGTGTATCCGGGAGAAAAACCAAGAAGTCTTTACAGAAAAAAGAAATGTCATATTTGCTGTAACTGGCCATTTGGCTGAAGGTTACAATGAGGTATTTATTGTTCTTAAGACTACTATAGAGACTGGCACTCAATGCACCTTAGAGAAAAACTATAAAGACTCTTTAAGTAAAACTATTAGGGCAGTGACTAAGACAAATGATAATTTGGACAACGCCAACAATGTTAGCTTTTTCCCATTCCAACCGTTGAAGGAAGATCATTTTGAGTACATACGATATTATGGTCACTTGCCTAAGAATGGAGAAGCAGCTATATGCAGATCGGCAAAATCGACTGGGAGAGTGAGGATTAACTCCAAGGACGGCAAAGTGGTGTGAAGAGCTCTTTG
This sequence comes from Ambystoma mexicanum, assembly GCF_040938575.1. Taxonomy (NCBI): domain Eukaryota; kingdom Metazoa; phylum Chordata; class Amphibia; order Caudata; family Ambystomatidae; genus Ambystoma; species Ambystoma mexicanum. Next base: position 146,072,007 of record NC_090934.1, read on the forward strand.
TCAAAGACATTAGAGGTTGGGCCCCGGCTGAGAATTGTGATCCACTAAGTGCAGGTGACCAAGTGTGCCAATGAAATATTGGAAACCTGGCTCGTGCAAAAGATGGTCCTTTCCCAAAAAATGGGGACGAAATGCCATGGAAAATCGTTGTTCAGTATTGAGACTATTGAAGTGAACTGAGACTGAGAAACCAAAGGCAATTGTGAATATGGAACTGAGGAGGGAAAGGGGCCACCGATGTGGGTTTAGGGATGAATATATGGGAATAATGGGTTTTAATAAACCACAGTAACCTCAGAGTACCACTGTGGAACAGACAACTGTTTTGAGGGCAGACAATGTTGTTTGTAATGTTAATCTATTATATACACACAATGGTGCTTCAAAGGACCAATACAAGCACCTAAAGAAAGGTGTCTCAGACAGTTACTAGAAAGGTTTGAACAAGATGGTTTCACTGAATAGAACAAATGTTATTAATCTTCTCTGTGAAGTTCCCATGTAGAGTTTGATAGATCAAGAGTCATTGAAAGGGTCTATTTCCCAGTGGTTTTAAGATCAGATTTGGCTCAACTGCACTTTAGATTGAGTAAAGTGGTGAAGATGATCTTTGCGGAAATAGACTTTCTAAGAATAACGGGCTATGAGCTCTGTATTGTCCTTTGGCCAGAACTGAGGGTGGAAGTCACTGAGGAGATATGCAGTAATGGACTGTCTAAATTGGATTTATGTGCTCCATTGGGAGCAACCTGTTTGGCCAAGGACAAAGGCCCTAGGAAGGTTGAGTTTGTACAATGGGTCATGACTAATGTAAATAGTGCTCAACATAATAGGCTATGGCTTCCTGAATTATTTGGAGACAATTTTAAGAAGTTAGGAAAGAAGCAAGACAGTTCTTTAGTCTCTACAGTGAAACATGGTAGTTTGGAAATTTTGAATTGAAACTTCTGTGGTTTTAATAGTTATTTGGCTAGTGGTCACAGGCAAAATATTTTACAGTCTAATAACATTATATTTTTTATAGAAGATCTGGTTGTCTATCCCCCTAGTTATTGATGGTTTCTCAGTTTTCCAACAGATGGTGATTGATAATACAATGGGCAGACCATTCGGGGAACTAATTCTATTGGTGTGCAACTCCATTTTGTTGGAATCCAAGGGGATAGAGGATGCCACATATGGTCTCTTGGCAATAGGGGTAAGACTTAAGAGACTACTGCGGTCGCAGCCTATATTGCTAGTTCATGTTTATAGCATTTGTTGCTGTCATGTGTTTGACTGCATTTGGGACAAATGTGGAGACATTTTGGAATTATTTGAATCTGAAAGGGGAGGGAGGCACATTTCATGGCAGGAGATCTAAATGTGGACTGCCTTATTCCACTATACAGTGATCAAGATGTATCTCGGGATAACAACAGAGTTTGGGCAGCTGGGAAAAATGGGTTGGTCTATTACAAACATGGCATCTGAGAGTGGCAAATGGGTCGTTAACAGACGATCCCCATCTAGACAAACTTGGAGATCATGTGGGCGGTCTGCTCTATTGCATTATGTATTCTCTCTCCACAGATCTGTTTGACCTTTGTGAAGAGATGAGTGTCATTGACACTTGGTTAAGTGATCATTTGCAGGTAAAGCTTGGAATTACATGCAATGCGAGAATAAAAAAGAATTAATGATTCAGTGGATTAACAGTGAACACAAGTGGTCATAGAGTTTCTAAGCTTGTGGGTACTGCTTCTACATTTAGTAGCAGAATACAAGATTTTCTAATACATTTCACAAAAAAGTGGATTGAATAACCACAGGCTGTTTTGAAACATTCCTGGATGAATTTAAGCAATCATCCAAGGGTAGTAAGAACAGCTCCCATCTCAAAACTCATTATATCCATAAAATTATCTAAAACAAAATGAAGGAATTGAGAAAAGACATAAGGACACAAGGAGGCAAGGTTATAGCGGGGAACAGTACCTAGTGGGTTATAAGCGCTTGAGACAGCGATTCAAAAACTGGGTCAAGTGCTACAAATATATTCCTGCACATAATGAGTGCTCCAAGATGCTCGATATCCTTAAAGCACTTTAGAAATGTTTTGGAAGTAATGAATGCCCTCGATAAGAACCAGAACTCACAGCAAAGCAATCCCATTACCAAGGGCGAGTGGGTGAATCACTTTCAGACTGTATATAGAGAGTCAGATAGAGATATATCATGTCCAGAGTCTGCAATGGATTGGGACTTAGATTTCTCATTGCAGGCCATTGAAAGCATAATTAGGAAAGCATCAAGATCCAGGGCGGTTGGTCCAAATGGTTTGACGAATGCCCTTTTAAAATCAAATATAACGTTGTGGACAAAAATCCTATTTATACTATACAAAGCTATAGTAGGCTACAAAGGGCACCAACCTCTTGGCAAACAGCCATCATAGTCCATATTTACAAGAAGGGAGATCCTTGTAATTATCTCCCTCCATGATTGCGAGAGTAAAATCTTTGCGGAACTAGTTCTTTGTGACCTGGCGAACTTGGCGATCGTATTGGGTGTCATTTGGAACTTCCAGAGAGCATTCCGGAAAGGCTTAGGCACTGATAATTAGTTGGCTAAGGGAGGACTTGTTTATCTCTGTAGCCTGCCACTCTACATGGCAACCATTGACATCTTCCCATAAGGAAGCAAAGCATTATCACTCCAGGAGATGTCAACCACTGTTTTAAAACCTACACGCAGACTCCTCCACACCATCACAATCCTAGAGCGTAATAGCTCGTCTGACAGCAAAATATGATTCAACCTACTCTTGTCAAACTTCGTTTGGCCCGGTTTCCTGTTAACCCTGTGTCAAGATCTACCTATCTGGGAATCAACCCACAGAGCTACTACTGCAGAACCTCAAAGAATTTATGTTTCAAAAGTCACATTTGAGCCATATCATGTCAACTATCTGGTACACAAAGTGGTATATGCTTAAGTCAGGCAACCCTCTCCTAACAAGGAATGAGTATAAGAAGGCCTCACCTGAGGCGCTATAGCAACTATGCTGGGTTGGACACTCCTGAGTTTTATTCACTTCCGCCTCCATCCAATCAGTTCTCTAGCACCCCTGCTCTCAATGGCACACCGTTGTTGCAATATAATTCCACACCTGTAACCACAAACGTGTCAGGAATTTCCTAGCCACCGGCCATAAACTATGACCATGGAGTCCGAAAATGGGCCCTCTGACACCTACAACAGAGCTTCAGAAAAAAGGACGCTCTGACCGGGAAAACACAACATACTCTGCACCAGCCAGAGAATATCTCTCGGAGATCCTCTACCAAGAACCATCAGGGCAGACACGGCCAGCTCATCGGGATCTGGAAAGTAACCAGGAACAGGGGCCTCCTACCAGTAAACACAGATACACACTCCTACCATTATACTCAGTCTCCACTTTACACCAACAAGAAATAGAACACAGCTATACTCCTCGATCAATTTTGGCCTAGCTGCACAGAAACTTACACCTCTCTTTGAACACCTGTTAGAGTGCAGTTATACCCCAGAAAAAATCCAGACTAGCTGCACACATAATCCCTTGCACAGGCTCCATCGCTGCCTGAATGCAGACTCAGAGAACAACTACTTTGCTGCACACATTCCACTGATCTCTCACAACCATAGCACCACACTTAGAATTAGAATGCGGACACCTCTGAGCAAACCGAACTGGCTGCACACCTACTGAGTGTACCCAAGCACTATATGCTACCCTACTCTCCCCACTGATCTGGAATAGGTTCCCCAAGGGCGTTCAACCTACAGTGCTTTCAGATCATACCAATGGTACATAAGGCGCTATACAAATGCACAATAACAAAACATAACAAAACAAGCCTTCAACATCATGAACCGTAACCTCCTGGGGCACAAGTTGAGGGACTGGAAAATTCTTGGGTCACTTTTAGCTATCTTGATTTACATCCATGAAGGAACCTTTTTACAGGTGAGATTGAATGGGTGGGGTGCCTTGATGGACGCCTTCCATTCTAGGAGGGGACTCCAACCCGGCTGCGAACATCCCTTACTTAACATACGCTGATGATGTTATCCTTATGGATAGAACACAGGTGGGACTACAAAGACAGCTGGATGCAATTGTGGAATACTCCAGACAGCATAAATTGGGCGTTAATATTAGGAAGACTCACATGATTAGATTTTCAGCAAATAAAAAGAAAACAATAGTATATACATGGCATATGGGGATCAAGTGTTGACCGCCTTTCTTTCACTGAAGTACTTGGGCTTCAAAATGTATGCAGCAGATAATGTTGCAGTACTGGACCAATGTATAATTATGAAGGCCACGTCAGCAGGTGCTCAAATGAAGAACATTTGTTTACGATACTGCATATTTTCAATGTGCCCCTTACTAATCTATTATAGAATTAAAAATATTCCATGCTTATTATATGGCACTAAGATCAATCAAAAATTGTGCTCGCTCCAGTATGTTAGATTTGAGTCTAGGGTTTGGAAGCAAGACCTCTGTTTACCTGATTGTGTGCCCATTGTGTCATTGAGATATGAGCTTGGCCTGACTTCACTAAGGTGCCTTGAAGACCGGAGAATCCTCACTCTTTATAGAAAGCTGCATTTGCCATTGGCTGGCTCTCTGTATGAAGACCCAGCACAGGAGTTATGCACACATCCTCTAAGATAGATCTGATTAACTTTAAAATGAATGCTGATGCAATACTAAACCTGTGCAATTCATTGACTAGTGACCTGATAGAAAATCTGAATAAGGTAAAATAATTGGCGTTTAGACATGACTGGATTAACACCATTTCCAAGAGGAGACCATACAAGGTGTATATAAGTCTCTCTCCTGTTGATAAGCCATGTGGTCGCATCACTAAATATTTGGAAACATTTCCGAATTCTTATTGGGCCAGCCATTGTTTACGCTACAGAATGAATTTTCATCCTATGGGAGGGATCTGTCAGGGAAGGTCTAAAAACAAGCATGCATTAATTGGGTGTACTTTATGTAATAATCACTCTGTCATCCAGACTAGAGGGCATATTGATCTGAATTGGCCAGTTCAAGCTGTAGCCAGAACTTTATGGCTGGAGCATTATGTACAAAACTTTGGCCACACAATACAGAATTATTCTTTTATAGAATCTCCAGTGGCGAGGAATCTTACGTAACCATTGCAGTTATATTAATCGTACATAAGGCTGGCCTGATAAACCTCAGATGTTAAAACAATTTGGGAAAAACTATTTGGGAGAGAACTCAATGTTTTTTTAGTTTTCTGAAATGTTATGAGACAATGCCGAAATGAGTATTGTAATGTCTGGTTGGTTTAAGTAATATAAATTGATATATGTTGATATATGTTGATACGACTTTCATCCGATTCATGGAATAAATGTGCGCCAAAAAGGGGAGCGCAAGCGTGAAAATCGCAGCGCAAGCGTGAAAATCGCAGCGCATGGAATTCAGTGCACTGTAAATCCTGGGATGTGCACTAAAATCGTGGGTGGTGCACACGGGTGCACACGTCATTAAACGGTGTGCGCTACGCGCACAGGGAAAGCACACGTAGCGCAGTGTACACAACAAAAGTGGGTGGAACACGGGGCGTAACACGCGGAATGGGGAACAACGCGTGAAAATGTCGGCGTTACGGGGGAAGTACAGGAGGTAAATGCTCACAACGCCCACACGCGCGCCAACAACACGTATTCATGGAATCGGACAGGGGAAAGGCGTGTGCCAAAAAAAGACGTGCTAATCCGGAAACACGTACGCCAGCAGGAAGCAGGCGTAAGCGGCCCCACGCAGCATAAAAGTGCGCACAAACAACAAACAAGCTCAGACGCTACGATTAATATACCGTTCCTCGCAGTAGTGGTCGTGGGTGGTCGTGGGACACCGCAAGAGGAGGAGGATAGCCAGGCCCTGCATTTCTTTACCCAGGACCAGCCTTTTTGGGATGCCTGATGACCAGGTGTATGGGAGGTACAGGTTTCCACCACAAATAATCCTCGACCTGGTGAGTGAGTGGGAGGATGACCTCACATAACCCACCCTGTGCTCGCAAGCACTGAGCCCCTTGGAAAAGGTGCTCAATGTACTGCACTTCTTGGCTACTGGTTCATTTCAGCGGACAACTTTCATAGTGGGGGGTGTGTCACAGGCCACGCAGTCACGCTGCCTACACAAGATGTTGGCCATCATGACTGCATGCCCCTCAGTCCGCAGGCACATATACATGCCCAGAACACCTGCAGAAAGGCAGGCCGTGGTACAGGACTTTTACGGGGTGGCACACTTCCCCAAAGTGCTAGGTGCCATTGATTGCACCCATGTGGCTCTACGTCCTCCCAGGGCCACTGAGCACATCTATCAAAACCGCAAGCACTGGCATTCAATCAACGTGCAGGTAGTATGTGATGCCAAGGGAATCATCACTTCAGTATATGCCAACTATCCAGTGTCAAGCCATGATAGTTTCATTTTCAGAATGTCACCCCTAAACCGGGACCTGGGAGCTGGGCGGCATGGTGACACATGGCTGATTGGTGAGTATAAATGCCTCTGCACATGCATGCATGTCTGATACTGAGTAATGTGACAACCCCACTAATGATAGCCATCATCACCTCCCCAGGGGACAGTGCCTACCCTCAAAGCACCTACATGATGACGCTAATTCGTAACCCCACCACCCAAGGTAAGATACAACACAGCCCATATTGCAACCCGGGGCATAGTGGAGCGCACATTCGGAGTGCTCAAGTCACGCTTTCGCTCCCTTGACCACTCTCGTGGGCAGCTGCTATACGCGCCCCCAGTAGTGTGCAGGATCATAGTGGCAGCATGTGTCCTGCACAACGTTGCAACCCGCCGGGGTGTGCCAGTGGACATGGTGGTGCCCCCACATCCCCAACCACATGCACGGCTGCTGCGCATGGGAGGTGAAAGGGCACGTGGTGAGGCAGCCCATACCCAGCTTGCGGCAAATTACTTCACCTAAAATCTCACCCCTGCGGAGTGCACACAGGCCTGGCACATAGCAGGTCACAATCAATGATGATGACAAAAGGGACAGTCAACTGTCACAACCATACCAGACTGAGATTTTTCACCTGGAAGTGTTACATTGTGTGCATCCCTACCTACTTAAAGACACCCAATGCTGTGTCACAAAAAGACACACATTCATGCAGCAGGAATGAATACCCCCTTGCAAAATACCACATCAAAATAGTGCCATGTCACCCAACCTCTCCCCATCTCGGCTACTCAACACACAATGGCATGGCATGCAATGTGAAAGCAACCAATGAATGCACAACACATGACACAAGTGTCACAAAGTGCACTGTCCCTAATGTAAACAGGCCACAGACAATACACTCTCAGTAATCAATAGGAAACAGCACACATGAACAAATACTTACTAGCAACACAAAACATCAGTACAGGATGAAACCGTGGCAATATATGACAGAAAAAAATTAAAGTAGTGCAAGTCTCACAACCTGACTAAGGCAGCACATTGACCCCTTCGAACTGCAGAGTGTTGCTGTCAGGTAAGTGTCTCAGTGTACTGCATACAACATGAACTGCATTTGCAAAGGAGACGGCCTTGTGAAGACATGAAGAACCTACTTGTATATAAGGAGAAAGACATGGATGCACAAGCACATATCAATAAACCATGCAATGTATAATCCAACAAGAATCCCCACTAGGGATGTACACACAGTTTTGACTAGAGACTGCCCACACAACTCATGGAAGCCCAATGTCACTGTGTAAGTTACTGTCACTTGGTCACACCCTTTGCAATCCCATGGAAAGGGGAAGCAGGAGGGGTGTGTGTGTCAGGAAACCAAGCATCTAACCCAAAGACAGGACAAGCCTGCATGTGCCCAGCTGGAATACACAGTGGATGCCCACGGGAGCCACACAAAGCAACACACTGTAAAAAAATGATAATTAAAAAAGAAATATCTAAAATGGCCATGTGTGGACCAGGTGGGGCACCCAGGAGGGACGAGGTACAGGGTGCACCCCACATGCGTGGATGTTGAGAAAAAAAATTAAAAAAACTCCATGGGCTCATGGCCTACACGGCTACGCTACAGTGGGAGAACTGCCGTCGCTGTCATCACCCTCTGCTGCTACATCAGGAGGTGGCCGTGATATGGGAGGCAGCCCATGCAAAGCCCTGGTATGGTCCTCTTTGGCTGCAAGCATATGGGTCTGGAAGGTTTGGTTCTGCAGGATGATGGTACGGAGAGCCCCATGCAGCACCTCACGGGTAGCACGCATTTCTGCCTGCATGGCCTCGCGTGATGCCCAGATCTCCTGACAGCTTGCCTGGAGCTCAGCTGAGAGTGAACGTGTGAGCTGCTCCAGCTGCTGTTCTGACCTAAAATTCTGGAAAACCTCAAGTTCACCCAGAGTATCTCTGAAGGACCTCTGTTCTAACCTCAAGGCTTCCCTGTGGGCCTGTGACTCTACAGATATGGCTGCATGCAGAGTCTCCAGTGCAGCCTGTCGGTCCCTGTTGGACGCCAACATGTCCTCCCTGTGTGGGTGGCAAATGGAGTCTGTTGCCTGCTGCTGGAGCGCCATCTGCCTTTCAGGGGGGAGAATGGAAGTGGCCACCCTATCCATTGCCTGAGCCACCATTTCACATGATGCCCCCTGTTGTGCTGCTATACTGTATATGGAGTTCTCCAACACAGTATCGCCTGGTGGCGCACGGCCACCACATTGACGGGCACCACACCTGTTTGGGGCAAGGCGATCTGCACCTTGCTGTGCTGGCACTGCCTGAGGCGTCAGGATTGCATTCCTCCTTTGATCTGCTGGCCCAGGAACAGGAGCAAATATTGTGGAGTGTTACCCTGCATCCGTAACTGCCAAAGGCAGACTTATCAACACTGAAATCCCCATAGAGGGGTCTACCCCAGGTGCAGGTGGGTTGGACAGAACAGCATCCCTGCCAGAAACACTCACCTGCGACGGCACATATGTCTCACTGTCTGAGGATTCAGTACCTGATTCATAGAGGTCTGCGGAGGTGTACCCAGAGACACCCGTGGACAGTATCGTCTGCAGGAGGATTGGGTTTTCACCCACCACCACCCCACGTCCTCCACTGGTGCCCGGTTGTGGCTGTGATTCCTCCTGGGTCTGCACCATCTCCTCCTCCTCAACAGCATCAAGTGCCTCATCACCTGCAAAAACATGAAAGATAACAAATGGAAACAGGCATGAGCACCATAGCACCATATACACCATGTGCACCATATGCACTGTCAATGAGTTGGAAGGGGAGGCAAAAAGCAGACACTGAGGACTCCAAGATGGAAAAGCAACACATGTGCAGCATGCTGGATAGCACGGTATACACGCATTTCGCCGAATGGATTTTCATCGTGGGACATTTCATCGCCAAATTTTTCATCGTCGAAAACCCTTTTTAAAACCCCAGAAATAAAATTTTAAAAAACAGGGTTTTTGGCGATGAAAAATCAGTGATGAAATGTCCCACGATGAAAATTCATTCGGCGAAATAACGTAGAACCAGATAGCACTGCCATCACACATTAGCCTGTGAGTGGCATGTCCAATACACATACATGACACATGCCATCACACAGATGGCACTTACCATAGCCATGGTACATTTGACAAGTACAGTCATATGGTAGGACATCAGTACTGTCACCCATCCATGTGAGATGGACATAATGTGATAAAACATGCAAAATAGTGTGATAAAACATGCATGTGCCACACGCTGCAACAGATCCAGTGTTCACTGATACAGTGATGGCAGGCAGATAAATACATCAATGGTTGGTCACTTCAACATGACAGAAGACAACAGTCATGTTCAACATTCAAACAGGGCCCAAAAATGATTGTGTGCAGCCCATTATTCAATCAGCCTGAATGGTTAAATCATTCCCATAACAAGGTAATGAATGTGGGCCATTGTGGGGTGCAATCTATGACAGAAGTATGTCACATTTGTGGCAGTACGTCAAAAAAATGTGTCCTAAAAATGGCAAGGATTGAAACAATCAGGCTGAAAGAACAGGAAAACATTTTGAGCAATGTTGTTGCAAGATGACAGTTGAAGGGCAACTGCAGTAATCTGGTGCAATTTGGCAACTGTGGTCAGAAGGGATACTGTCATACCCAAACCTAAGTCTGGGGAATGGTTTGGAGGGACCACATGGGTGACCCATACCAGTCATGACTACACAGCCTCACCTGGCACTCAATCAGAACACATCACCCAAGCAACATACACATGGATTGCACACACATGCATGGCTACTCACCGGACAATGCTTCAAGATCTGGTCGGTCTCCCACGCCTCGGATCTGATCCTCTGTGATGAAGCCTCCAGCGACAGACTCATGTTCAGTGAGTTGGTTGTCCTCTGATGGAGAACCACCACCAATCTCCAGAGTAGAGGCATGATTGGAAGCCAGCTTGTTCTTTGCTCTGCGTTCCAGGTCATTCCACCGCATATAGCAATCATCAGCTGTGTGCCTCACAAATCAGAGGGCATAATGTGGTCCGCGATAGTCTGCCAGTGGGCCCTACGTTGAGCAGACGTAGTCTTGCACCCTGCTGTCACCACCATTTCACGTCTATGTGCCAACACATAGGCCACAAGTGCATCTAGTTCGGTGTCATTGAAGCTAGGCTTCCTTGACATGCCGGAGTGTGCAGCTGTGTCTGGGGTCCAGCCTGTAGTGCAAGAGCACCCTTCTTCTTCTTGGAAGGTGGTGCAGATCCTGAGTGGCTTACGCCACTCTGGTTGGTAGGGGCAGAAGCGCAGGTGAACTGGGTACTGGAAGTTTCCAAAGGCACAATTACCAAAGGTCTCACTGCAGGCATTGGCTGCATGGTGATGTTGGCAGGACCAGCCTCGGTGTGATGGACTTGGACAGACACTGTCCCGCCTGCGAGACTCAGAGCCGAGGTGGATTGAGCTGCAGCTGCCCCTGCAGCCTCCTCACCCTGGCTACTTGGGGCAGCATATGACATTGCTGCCCCAGATCCACGTGGTCTGGTGACAGCAACTTTCACCGCCACATGTGGATTAGACTTGGTGACACGGAAGTCAGCCTGGGAGTCATCCTGCGCTGGTTAAGTTGACAATATGGTCCGGTTTAACAAGGGCTGAGCTGGGATGGTGTCAGCTACATTTCCTCCAACCATTGGCGGGGCATAGGTGGGCCCGATTGGTCCTCCACACACTGGCTTCTTGGGCCACCCTGCACATCCTGGCCACGTCCCCTACCGCGCCCACCTCCTTGAACTCAGCCACTTTTGCGTCCCTTACTGCTTGGTCGCCTCCCAACCATGGCACTGATGTTGTTGTGTGTATGGGAGTTACAGTAAACAATTGTCCTGGGCAATTGGGGTGAAAGGGGTAGGGTACTAGATGGAATTTGTACCCTAGTGCTCTAGCAAGACTGTCTGTGACCCCTGGGGGAAGATGATGTGTCACGCAATGCACAGGCACCCTGAAAACAAAATTAAACGTGCACGCAACCCCTGGTAGACCAGGTGCATGGAAAAATGAACCTGCACTATGCTGTGGCACCCAGAAACACAAAAATAAGCGTACGTGTGATACACGCAGCCTACAATGACCTGTGAAGGGGTACGTGACACACGGGTGCAACCACAGTTGGAAAATACGTGCACGATTCACCGTCTGCCTGGAAAAAGAACGTGAAATAAACACGCGTGTGCACGTTGACAACACCCCCGCCAAAAGAAGAATTGAACGCTGTCTGCGTAAACAGGGAGTACGAACTGGAACCGTTGTGAAGTAATCGCGTGTGAACCGACAAGAAGTACAAGAATCACCTACTCACTCTCCACAAAAAGCACGTACATGAAAATGGCATCCTACGCGTACCTTTTAAGCCAGCCCACATGTGCCATGTCACTTACGCGCATACGCGCTAAGGGCCTTTCCTCCAATTACATGCAGTGACACCCAGATGTGCAGTTTTTTCACGTGTACAATGAACATGCACCCGTGTTGTGGGAAACGGCCGCGCGCGTAACATCACAGATGCGCTTGTGCGCTAAGGGCCTTTCCTCGAATTACACGCTGACGTGCACTTTTTTCACATGCCAAATCACTCCGTATGAAGCTGGCCATGCGACAACACATGGAAGACCACGCTCCTGCCCAAAAGGCCTTTTTCCTGCCCCCCAGTCCCTGAGCACGCTCCCACCTGCCATCTGCTGCTGCTTGCCTGCCTGCTGCCCACGTGCCCTGCTATTTGGTGCCTGCACATCAGCCATCTGCAGGGGTCCAGTTGCTGTGTCCACCCCTGCTGGAACAGAAGACTCCCGACTGGGATACCATCGCTCCACAGCCCAGCCCCAGGACCCAGTTGCCCGCCCACACCTGCCTCGGGGATCGCCATGTCGGGGCAAACACTATCAGAGACCACAGGCGACCCCCAGACAGAGAGGCAGAGGGCTACCAGCTTCAGTGGCAAGGAAGTTGGTATCCTGGTGGAGCAAGTTCTGGGGCATTATGATGCCCTCTTCACACCATCGCGCGATGACAAGGAAGGACGGGAGACGATCTGGGAGGACGTAGTGGTTGCCATCAACACGGATGGGGTGGCAACCCGCGTCATCAAGCATGTCCGGAAGCGCTGGGTGGACTTCAGGTCCATGACCCTCAACAAGGCCCAGCACCTCTTGAAGGCAGAGGATGCAGAGGGGTGCCGGGTCAGCCTGACCAACATCCAGATGAGGGTCCTGGAACTCATAAACCCAGTGCTCCACGTCCAGATCTTTCAAAGGAAGACCCGTCTGGAGTCGAACGGTAAGTGGCCATGCATTGCTGTGTGAAACAGGGCATGTTGCAGTGTGCTGGTAGTCAGCTACTTGCCTGTATGTGTTACAAAGGCTATGTATGGATGTGTGTGTGCAGGGACATCATGGTAATGCATGTGAGACCAGTAATGCGTGAACCACATGGATGGTGCATGTGTTCCAATGCAACATGGGGAGCAGCATGCTGAATGCACACATGAATGCATGCCTGTCTCTGTTCTTGGACATGGATGGGGGTGAGAGGTGGGTGCTGCTCTCATGTACATGTATGGTCTACATGTCTGTGTGTCTGAGAAGCGTGGGTGTGACTTTGAAACGCCATGGATGCATGGCACATGTCCGTGACGATGTGTTGATTCACTTATGCAGTCTAGTCACCCTTGTATCCACTGTGTCTGGTGTATGTGCCCGGATGCATGACCCTCCGGTGATGTGTGTGCATGGGATCAGTATGAGCCATGATGCATGTGAGTTTGAAGCCAAACCTTTATGTCAATAGAGGCCCATGTACATGGATGCTGATGTTTATTGCATGCGACGTGCCTGTTTCTGCATGTGTGTTGCCTGCATTGACCCATGTGTTGTGGAGGGACAGGATGGAAGTGACGTTTAACAAGCCCACTCATGTGTTATTGTTTCCTGTCTAGGGGACTATTGTACAGTACCCTGATGCTTGTGTTCTATGTCTCCCTCTACGCAGCGTCGAGTGAAGAAGAGGGCGGAGACAGCACTGTGGAGCAAAGCGGTGGGGATGCCTCCACCGGGCGGCGACGCAAGACCCAGCCATCCTCCCAGGAATTGCCATCATCCGGGAGCAAGGGGACCGGTGCCGTGTCTGCCACTACGGCTGTAGTGGAAGGGCTGGATGAGTCCCCACAGGGGCTTGCAATGGCGGTAGACGGTGCGGAGAAATCAAGGTTGGTGGTCTCCACAGAGGAGGAGGAGGAGGCCGCTACTGAGCCGCACATGGGGCCTGGTGGGAGTAGTACCACTGGCACAAGTGGTGCAGTCCAGGGCCAGGGGTAGGAGGCAGCACAGGTCTCCGCGGAGGGGCCTGTGCATGTTGCTGTCCCTGACCCTGTGACTGCACCACCATGCACCAGCAGGGATGCCCCGTTCCAGGCCCGAAGAGGAGTCCCATGACCGTATGGGGTCTGTCCTGATTGGTGTCGCGTTGCGCACGCGTGTCATTCGTGATGACGTGCGTGCTTCCTGGGGGGACCACGCACACCATCACGAAGAGCTGCGTGGCAAGGTGGCACAGTTGGGAGGGGCCATGGTCGGAGGGTTCCTACATGTGTCGAGCACTCTGGTGGCCCTCTCCTCCTCTGTGGAGACTATGCGCCAGTCGTCCCTGCCATCTTCCTGCCCAGATTCCACCAAGGCCCCCTGTGGACCTGGCCCGACCAACACAGCCAGCTTGGTGGAGATCCCATCCCTGCCACAGTCGGGAGTCGGAGGTCCAGCAGGGGTGGACACCCCACCAACTGGAGACCAGTAGATGGAGGATGTGCAGGCATCATCGGACAGGGCACATAGACACCAGCAGCAGCAGGCTCAACGTGGGAGCGATGATGGCTCATGGCCATCAACATCAGAGGGGCAGGCCTCGGCCAGAGGGCAGGAGGACCCTGGAATGGGAGTGTCTTCCGTGTGGCAGCGGTTGGGCCAGCGGATAGATGCGGAGCAGCGGCGGGCAGAAGAGGCGCGTCTCACCATGGTCAGGGCGGAGTTCTCCATGCGCCGGGCGTTGAGGCGGGCTGAGTGCCTCGAGTCAACTCGCAGGGAGTTGGAACAGGCCATGACTACATCCCTGCGAGACCTCGGGGCCAGGGCAGAGGCCCGCCTCTGGGATATTGACATGGAGTTTGATGATGCCCTGGCCCGGGACATCACAGAGTGAGCCGTAGGACTTGCCCGCCACCATTGTATATGGTTAGTTAGTGTTAGGTTTCCTTTCTGTTTCTATTTATTTTGGGGCGCCTGGACAATGCCCCACGTTTTTGTATACAGTTCTTCATTAGGTAGGTTTTTTTTATAGGTTTCATTTCAATGATTGGGCACATGGACCCTGGATTTGTACTTTGTAAATAGTTCGACAATGGATTTGGCTTATTATTATTTTTTTTCCATGGTTTTTGCACTTTGGATTTGTTTTGCCAGACTGACACTTTGGACACGTGCTTTTGGATTGCTTTGGATTTTGCTATCATGCATTTTTGGTTTATATTTTGGACATGCAGCTTTTCATTATTTATTTCCATGTTTGTGTGTTTCATTTAATTCCCTTGCTTTTGTGTTTAATACATTTTTATTTCCTACTTCAATGTGTGGTATTCTCTCTTTGGTTTCATGCATGTCACAATGTGTGTTTTCTCAATCACATGCACCCATTGTGTGGGTGAGACGGAAATATGTTGATGTGCATACTTGCCATTTGGGATGTATCATGTGATGGGGATTTCATTGTGGGGTGGATGTTATACCTGGGTGTGTTTGGACTGGGGTGGTATGGGGTGTGGTTTGGGTGGCCATAAGGCCCATGATTGTGGATCGTCATGAGGCGTTGGGGGGGACATGAATCGGGGCCTGCTGGCAGGTGCCTGTCACTGCTGGGTGGGTGGGGGAGCAGGGGGACATGAGTCAGCACCTTCTGGCAGGTGCCTGTCACTGCTGGGTGGGTGAGTGGGTGAGGGGACATGAGTCAGGGCCTGCTGGCAGGTGCCTGTCACTGCTGGGTGGGTGAGGGTGCAGGGGGACATGAGTCGGGGCCTGCTGGCAGGTGCCTGTCACTGCTGGGTGGGTGAGTGGGTGGGGGGACATGAGTCGGGGCCTGCTGGCAGGTGCCTGTCACTGCTGGGTGGGTGAGTGGGTGGGGGGACATGAGTCAGGGCCTGCTGGCAGGTGCCTGTCACTGCTGGGTGGGTGGAGGTGCAGGGGGACATGAGTCGGGCCTGCTGACAGGTGCCTGTCACTGCTGGGTTGGTGAGGGTGCAGGGGGACATGAGTCAGGGCCTGCTGGCAGGTGCCTGTCACTGCTGGGTGGGTGGGGGTGCAGGGGGACATGTGTCGGTGCTCACTTGTGCATGGTGACATGTGGGGTGGCTGGGGGGCATGCCAGGGTGGATCGGCAGCCTGGGGGGCATGGCCAGGGGGGCAGGGTAGTCCCCTGTGTTGTGGGCTGCCTGCAGGGCCTGGGGAGGGGTGAGAGGGCACACCTGGGAGGACACACACTGCCAATTCGCATTGGGGCACACCAGGAGTACACGTACCCCTCCTGTGGCAGAGAAACCATGTGTAAACCTCCCCACGCACCCTCCAAATACACGTACCTCGCTCGCACAAGGCCTATGACGTGTGAAACTCCCCGCGCACCCCAGTAATACACATACCCCGCTCGGCCAGGGCCTATCGCGTGTGAAACTCCCTGTGCACCCCAGTAATACACGTACCCCACTCAGCCAAGGCCTATCGCATGTGATTCTCCCCGTGCACCCCAGTAATACACGTAATCCACTCAGCCAAGGCCTATCGCGTGTGATTCTCCCTGCGCACCCCTCGGAATACGTGTACCCCGCTCCCCAAGGGCTATCGCGTGTGATTCTCCCCCGCGCACCCCTAGAATACACGCAGGCAGCCCATCCACCCTCCCCATACCTCGCAGGCTGCCCTTCACCCCTGGGCTTCCCCTGCAGGCAGCCCATCCACCCTCCCCATTCCCCACAGGCAGCCCTTCACCCCTGGGCATGCCCCACAGGCAGCCCCTCCACCCTCCCCCTACCCTGCAGGCAGCCCTTCACCCCTGGGCATGCCCCGCAGGCAGCCCATCCACCCTGGGCATGCCCCGCAGGCAGCCCATCCACCCTGGGCATGCCCTGCAGGCAGCCCATCCACCCTCCCCATACCCTGCAGGCAGCCCTTCACTCCTAGGCATGCCCCGCAGGTAGCCCATCCACCCTCCCCATACCCCGCAGGCAGACCATCCACCCTGGGCATGCCCTGCAGGCAGCCCATCCACCCTGGGCATGCCCTGCAGGCAGCCCATCCACCCTCCCCATACCCTGCAGGCAGCCCTTCACTCCTAGGCATGCCCCGCAGGTAGCCCATCCACCCTCCCCATACCCCACAGGCAGACCATCCACCCTGGGCATGCCCCGCAGGCAGCCCATCCACCCTGGGCATGCCCCGCAGGCAGCACATCCACCCTCCCCATACCCCGCAGGCAGCCCTTCACCCCTATGCATGCCCCGCAGGCAGCCCATCCACCCTCCCCATACCCGCAGGCAGACCATCCACCCTGGGCATGCCCCGCAGGCAGCCCATCCACCCTGGGCATGCCCCGCAGGCAGCACATCCACCCTCCCCATACCCCGCAGGCAGCCCTTCACCCCTAGGCATGCCCCACAGGCAGCACATCCACCCTGGGCATGCCCTGCAGGCAGCACATCCACCCTCCCCATACCCCGCAGGCAGCCCTTCACCCCTGGGCATGCCACGCAGGCAGCCCACTCCACAGGGGGGACTTTTCCCACGTTTTACATGCGATTTCGCTAGCGTGAGTGGGGTACATGTATTGTGGGGCGTGCGCGGGTAGTTTTACACGCTATTGGCCTAACGCGAGTGGGGTACGTGTGTTCTGGGGCGTGCGCAGGGAGTTTTACAGGCTATTGGCCTAGCGCGAGCGGGGTACGTGTGATCTGGTGCATGCGCGGGGAGTTTTACACGCTATTGGCCTAGCGCGAGCGGGGTACGTGTGTTCTGGGGTGTGCGTGGGGAGTTTTACATGCGTTTTCGTGGTTGGGGGGCTGTGTGCTGGTGCACTGGACTTTGCGCCATGTACTGGATTTGTGCGCTGTTCATGGCGCACGGGGCGGGGTTGGGGGCGTAACTGGCTCTGCTGCGGGGTCGCTGCGCCACTCTGCACCACGGCCTGTTATGGATGTTGAAATACATGAATACGCTGTGCGCTGAAATAGGTTTTGGTGCACGCGGCTGGCGCAGGCTGCCGCACGCGCACACTGTGCGCCAGCCGCGTGTGCCACTTGTGTACCGAATTCTATGAATTACCCCCTTTGTTTTATTGGTATTGCTTATATACTTTGTAACACTGTGTAAGGTTGAGTATGAGCAACCAAAATCACAATAATTAAAAAAATTAAAAATTCAAATAAATGTTCATATTACTGTAGAATTTGCGAGACAGGGGGATAACACAATGTGCTAAGAATCACACACACATGCTGGCCACGTGTCAAATCATTCATGAGACGAGATTATCAAGGGGAGAACATCTCGAATTTATAATGAGTACCAATCTATAAAAGGCTGTCGACAGAGAAACATTGTTACGAATGTGAATGCTAAAATGCCTATGAGAGTTTTGGGGTAAGCAGTACCAAACTGGTGGTACAAGATTCGAATTTAGAGCAGGCTTTGAAACCTGTCTCTTTAAATAGGGCTTGCACGATGTTTACAAGCTCACAAACATCATAACTCGGCCCAAAGAAATGCACAGATGTATTTATAAGGCTCCAACGTGATTAGAGAGTGCAAATGACAAAAAAGCATATTTTGAAAAATAGGAAAAGGGTGGGGGGAGGGAGTGGAAATCAGTGACTTTTCAGGTAGTGTGTTTCAATTCCCACCATCTTAATGCCAGATTGGGTTGCAAACTCCAGGCATGACCTCAGGGCCTTTAAATCCACCAGTCAAGAAATGTCCCACCTGTCACTCCCATGGACTCATAAAATAAGGACTGTGATAACGACTGCTCGTCCTCTTCCCTTAATTGGACCCAACCCATTGGCTCATCATTCTTTCAAGAGCCACTTCGGTTCTCAACTGGATATTCTCCTGGTGCTCTTAAAACAGGGCATATAAAACCCACTGCAATCCCCTCGGACTGCATTGTATACCATTGGTTAACTGCTGTTCAGAAATTAGCCTTCAGGTTTGGCAGTGAGCATGATTTTCACAACCTTCCGCGAGCCCTCCGGCTTAACTGGCCAGGTGTTCCCTCACGCCTTGAGCCGCTGCCGAAAACTGCTGACTCAGCACTACTAGCCGAACGCTGCTTCCCCGGATAGCATTACCTTGAAAAAGTACTGTTTCATGCCACTGCTTGTCAGAAGCATTTTTCTAATGGTATGTAATCTCAAGCGACAAATTCTGCAAACATAGAGTAACATACACTTACATTTTTTTAACTCTATTTTTAAAGCATTTATTTCATGAAACCAATTACCTACTCCCATAAGATCATTATTTTTGAGTAGCTAAGGCACTCAAAAAAGCTGCAAAAATTGCCTGACATCATCAGTGAGCAGAGAGTTTATACCTACAAGGCTGACAAAGACAGAAACATTTACATTATGTGGTTTATTTTCCAAGTCCGAGGAGAGTAGATAAAAGTGCTAATAACAGGCATAAAGGTATTAACACCTTTATTGACGCACTGGGGCATCTGTATTGTTTTTGAAGGTGAGGATTGTGTGCACGGAAAGGGAGTACGTTTCTACCTCAATTATAGTATTTTCTTGCTGGCTTAAAATGAATGGATTCCTAAAGAATCTGTAGATAGGAATTCGCCGTAAACTGAGTAAATGGCAGGCAAACTGCGCCGATGCGGTCTTCACCCGGAGTTGGCCCCCCTCTGACTCTGGACCCCAGTTGCATTGTCCTGGCCAGACCTCTCCCTGCATCCATCTTGTGTGAAGCGCAGTGCCACTGCCAACGGCTCACCCCTACCCGCTTCCATTACTCACAGGCGTGTGCGGCCTCTGCCTCCTGTTCCAGCTTTCCGTGTCGGGTCTGGGCTTACTGTCCCCTGCCCGCTTCTATCACTCACAGGCGAGTGGGACCTCTGCCTCCTGTTCTGGACTCCATGTGTCAGGTCTGAGCTTGAGGACCCCAGCCCAATTCCATCACTCGTGGGCGAGAGGGGCCTTTGTCTTCTGTTTCGGTCCTCGTACTGCTCTTTCCATCGGAGAGCGGCTGCAGCAGCCCTGCTGAACTTGCCTCGAACGCAGAGCCTCTGCCTGTGCCTCCAGTCCTGGCTCTAATCTGCCAGCTTCGGTTTCAGTCGACCAGGCTCCCCTCCCACTTCCTTCGTGCACGGATGTGCGGGACCTCTGCTTGACGTTGACGAGACACTGCAGCCTTCCTGCTCTGAAGAGGCTGCCCACTCCAATGGAACTTGGCTGCCATGTTGGTCCTCCCTACTCCCTGTGGAGTCCATTGGGCCTTCCTCTGACGGCATCAAGGACTCCTCCTCCTGCCACCTCCTCTTCCTCCTGCCTGACTTGGCCATCGGAGAGTGGCTGCACAGCTTCGCCGGGCATACCTCGTACTTAGAGCCTCTGCCTGCACCATCGGTCCTGGCCCTAATCAGCCGGCTTCGGATCCAGGCGACCAGGTTTCCCTCCCACTTTCATCATTCACGGGTGTGCGGAGTCTCTGCTTGTTGGGTCACTGCGGCCTTCCTGCTCTGAAGCAGCTGCCCAATCCAGTGGAACTTGGCTGCCGTGTGTTGGTTCGCTCTACTCCCTATGGTCTCCTTAGAACCCTCCTCTACCAGCATTGAAGTCTCCTCTTCCTGCCTTTCTCCATACTGAGCACTAGACCCCCATCTACAGCAGTAGATAAAGACCCCCCTCTGTCTTTACTCCCCCTCCTGCTTCCAGGCTGCCACCTTTAGCCTTCTCCTCTTGCTCAGCTCCGGCCTTCTACATTTGTGAGGCTTCCTGGATTGGCTAATGGAGCTGCTCCCCGCCTGAGGATCCCTCTTTCTGTGCTACTCCTGCTCCTGTTACACCATCTGAACTATCACCAGAACTATCGTCAGCTCCCCGCCTGAGGATCCCTCCTTCTGTGCTACTCCTGCTCCTGTTACACCATCTGAACTATCACCAGAACTATCATCAGCTCCCCGCCTGAGGATCCCTCCTTCTGTGCTACTCCTGCTCCTGTTACACCATCTGAACTATCACCAGAACTATCATCAGCTCCCCGCCTGAGGATGCCTCCTTCTGTGCTACTCCTGCTCCTGTTGCACCATCTGAACTATCACCAGAACTATCATCAGCTACCCGCCTGAGGATCCCTCCTTCTGTGCTACTCCTGCTCCTGTTACACCATCTGAACTATCACCAGACCTATCATCTGCTCCCCGCCTGAGGATCCCTCCTTCTGTGCTACTCCTGCTCCTGTTACACCATCTGAACTATCACCAGAACTATCATCAGCTCCCCGCCTGAGGATCCCTCCTTTGAGATACTCCTGCTCATGGTACACCATCCGAACTGTCACCAGTTTTATCCTTCATTGGAAAGACTGTGCCTATGCTTACCTCACGCCTCTAAGGACTCGACCCAGGACGGCCACACCTTCTCCTGGATCCTCATCACTGTCTAGCCCCCCGTTACTCCACTTAAGTTCTCTGCTGTGCCTTCTCAAGCTCCTGTTTCCCCCCTAGTTCCACGAGCTTCCGTATCTGCTGCCCCTTCACTGCACCTGCTTCTCTCCACCTCTAAATCCTCCCCTGCCAGTACTTGTCATCACACTCTCTGTGTCACTATTGCTGGCCCCACTCATTACTTCCGCCTGATGAGTGGTAATTAATCTTTTACCCCCTGCTGTCTTTGGACTCCTGTATTTCGGTCCATCTGCTTCCTCTTGTACCCTCCCAACTGCTTCCCTGCCTCCTCCAGGGCCCCTACTACATACTGTCCATCACTACTATCACCTAGGGTCAACAGTACAGCTGCCTTCCCTTAGGCTCCTCCCAGTTTGTTGACCCCTAATGCCTCTATACACCTTCCCCTTCTTTTCCCCTTTTACTTCATCTTCATCATACCACTCTCCTCCCCTCTGTTATGTGTATTGCCTGATTCCTCTCTCCCCGTCCTCATCACTATTCCCCCTCCTTCTACCCCCCTGTCCCCTATCCCCATCCTCTCCTACTCTCCATCTCCCTCTTCCTTATGTCCAATCCCCTCCTCAACCCCTGCCCCCACTCTTCCCACTCCATACCTCCCTCATCGCCCTAACCTTATCTACCCCCCCATTGTTCATCCCTCCAGCCTCATCAACAGTGCTCTCTGGAACGCCCGATCCCTCTGCAATAAGACTGCAGCTGTCCTGGACATGTTATTTCATCTTAACCTTCATTTCCCATGTCTAACTGAAACCTGTATCCCCCTTCACAACTCTACTGTCCCTGTTCCCTCACTACCTCCTCTTCCTCCTTCTCTCATATCTCTCGCTCTTCTGGTCGTGGCGGCGGCATTTGCCTCCTCATCCACCCTAAATACGTTTCTTCTACCTCCTTACCACTTCTTCCTACCTTCCCTTCCTTTGAATACCTATATAAATCTTTTACTTCCCCTCACCCTATCTCCTTTCTATTCATCTATCGGCCTCCTAGCCCCCTTTCCTCCTTCTATGACGACCTTGATCACCTCCTTTCTCTTATCTCTCCCTTCCCTTCTCCTCTAACCGTACTTGGAAACTTTAATCTTCACCTCCCTACTCCCCCTCAATCCCCCCCTCTTTCCTCAATCCTTGACTCCTATCTCCTTTCCCCTCCCCCTTCCTCTCCTACTCACTCTTCTGGCTCCACTCTTGACCTTATCTTCAACTCAACCTACCCCTCTTCTACAGTCTCTACACTACCTATCTCTCTGACCATGCCTTACTCTCCTTCTCCCTTACTCCCCTTACCAATTCAACTTCTCCTATAACCTCCCCTACTTCCTTTTCTCGACGTGACCTTCACATCTTTAGTCCATCTCTCTTTTTTGACACTTGCTCTTCCTCTCTTCCCTCCCTGATTTCTCTTCTCTTTCGGCCAATGATGCTCTATCCACTCTTTCCTCTTCTATCTCCTCCACTCTTGATCTACTTTACCCCCTCTCCTCTTTCTGTCCTACTCGTAAACTCTCTCAACCATGGCTTTCTCCTCAACTTCTCTCCATGTGTCGTCTCCTTCTCCTTCGACGTCTCGAGCGACTCTGGCTCAAAATTCCCTCACTATCCAAACAAACCTCATATTTCTCCTACCATTCTCTTTATTACTAATGTCTTACCTCTGCTAAACATTCCTACTATTCTAACCTTCTCCACTCCCAAGCCTCTCCCCCTCGCAATATCTTTCAAACCCTCTCCCGTCTTCTCTCCCTGCCTACCCCTGACTCTTCAGCCTCATCCACCCTTTCTCCTTCTGACTTTGCAAACTTCTTCTCGTCCAAGATTCTTTGTCTTCTTCAAAAAATGAATTGCTCTCCCTGCTCCTCCCCATACCCCCTCCCTATTCCCCTTCAACCTGCATGTATGACTTCTCGCCTGTCTCCCCTTCTGACGTGTCCCTCCTCCTGTCCAAAGCCCACCCTACGTCTGCCCCAACTGACCCTGTCTCCACCCTCCTTATCCCTAAGATCTACCCTCTTCTTATTCCTTACTGAACTTCCTTCTTCAACACCTGCCTCTCCTCAGCTACCTTCGCCTACGCATTTAAGCATGCCACTATCATACCTATACTGAAGAAATCTTCTGCTGATCCCCTTCTAACTTCCGTCCAATCTCTCTTCTCCCATTCCTCTCTAAACTACTTGAACGCATTGCCTATTCCCAGCTCTCAGCCTTTGTCACTAATCTTTCTCTCCTACCCCCCTCTCAATCTGGTTTCCGACCTAAACGCTCTCCTGAAACTGTCCTGACTTATATTCTTAACTCCCTCCTCTCTCCGCTCGATACTCTAAACAATCCTCTATCCTTATCCTCCTTGACCTTTCGGTTGCTTTTGACACTGTTGATCACCCCCTACTTCTCAACACTCTTTCTTCCTTTGGTTTAAAAGTCTCTGTTCTTAACTGGCTCTCCTCTTACCTCTCCTCACGCTCATTTGCTGTCTCCTGGGGTGGTCGTTCCTCGCCTACCCTCCCTTTGGAGTATTCTCTGTCTACACCTCTCTTCTTGCCCCTGTTATCTCTTCATTCAGTATCTCTCACCATTTCTATGCTGGTGACACCCAACTCTTCCTTTCCTTCTCTTCCTTCTCCTCTGACTTCCAACTTAAAATCTATTCATGTCTTACTGCCATTAAAAACTGGATGTCATCCCGCTTTCTTTCTCTCAATACTGACAAGACTGAGTCTTATTCTTTCCCTCCAACACTCTTCCCTCCCTCTCCTCCAACTGTCATTCAATTTCCCCCCTCTAATCTTCCTATCTCTTCCCATCACAGAGCAGTGCAAAGTGTATTTTTGCAGTGCAAGGTGACTTTGCACCACTTGTGCAGCAGTGCAATCACATTGACTGCAAAAATACGCTTTGCACCACTCTGTGAATTAAGGTGTTTGTTGGCAGTGCAAAGTCGCTTTGCACCAGTGCAAAGTCACTTTGCACCACACTAAAATTTCAGTGAATCGGGCCCTCAGTATTTAACTTGTCTTTTTATAGTATTCAAAGACTATAGCAAGTCTGCTTTAGTATTTCATCATTAAGCAGAATACTATAGTAAACCTATTCAGCGTCCTAAATTCGAATCGATTACTAACAGAATACTAAGCAAATACTTGTTACTAGTCTTGTAGTCGTCATTTAATATTGAATACTACATTAAGATTATTGACCACTACTGAGAAGACAAAAAAATGAAAGGAAGAAGGAAGAGCTTTCAGTTTCATGAGGGAGGGACTGTGAAAGACTGGCAGGTGGACCAGGCAATTTCAAACCCTGTTGGCATCTCCGTGTCATTTCATTGCTGGTATGGCTGTCGAAGGTCATTCTGGCCAAGTCAAGATCTTTGGGGAAGGGGCTCACAGCCTCATGGTCTCTGTGACTATTTAGGTCTCTGCAGACAGCAAGAGTCACAGCATCAGACGGGTTCTCAGGCAGACCTGACGGCCACAATCCCAGGGATATGTGGCTAAGTGAGTGTCCCAGGCCTTTGCATTTTTCGGAAGGACCAGAATATCTGAAGGCCCGTCCTGCATTTTGGACGTCCCCCAACTATTTGCGTGTTATGCCACTGAATACAGGTAACCAGTGCAGATCACTTAAAATGGTGGATAACATCCCGATATTAAATGTTAAGTTTCTTGCCTCAGGACGTATCTAGCAGAAGCTGCCCCAAGACATCCATTGCCTGGATGTTCGAACACTGCTGGGATGTTGAGAATGATGTGGCCTCCAGCTAAATGCTGGAGCCAATCAAGTTACCTGCAATGCCTTTTGTTTCCCAGTGTTATGAGGAAATCTGTGAAGCTTAAAAACATCCATTAGGGATGACGGGAACTAACTCCATCTTCAAAAGGTGCACGTTGTGTGGATGTGTACATGTTTGGATGTTGTTATCCTTCCAAGGTCCATACATTCAGTGCCATTCCATGTTGTGGTAATAACACTTGTTCCAGTGCTTAGAAGCCTGTGGAATCAGGAGACCAGCCTGATACATTGAAACTGTGATAAATTAGCTTCTGAAAGTAAGGAAAAGCACGTGTGAAGTGAGTAGGATTTCTAGCAGGCCTGTCTGGGAAAGGGCATACTGCAGCCCATGTTTCAGCTCACTGGTGCGTATAAGCAAGGAACTTATCAAGATGCTCATCTCACTAGTGTGTATAAGCAAGGAACTCATTAAGGTGCTCTGCTAACTAGTGCGTATAAGCAAGGAACTCATCAAGATGCGCTGCTTCACACATTTTCTGTGTGATGCACTTTCCTGATCTGGGCTTCAAGCGACTCACTGAAATGGTGCCACAAGCAGGTGCCAGGCATTATGAAAGGTGGGCCAGTGTGCCCCCCACCACTCACTTTCTAAACAGTAAGAGCTAATGCCAGGATGAAGTAGTTGGAGCATCATGGTAGTTGTCATGGTAATGCAAGTATGGGAAACGTTCGGTACGTTCTGAAGGCAACACACTTACACGTGTCCCAAGAGAAATGCAAAAAAAGATAATACACTGCGTCAGAGAATGAGACCAAGAGATAAGTTGCAAGGATAACAAACTTTATACAATATAAAACATGCCAACAAAGAACTCTGCTGCTCGAGAGCGCTCTGCCAAAAAATACACAGGCAGCACATTATAAAAGACAATGTCATCATGGATTGTGTCATCACATACAGTACCATATTACAGTGTGGTTTGGAGGGGCCTTATGGCACAGTCTGCTCTATATGGGAGGCCAGGCTGCAATTGGTTGTTATCTTCCAGATAATCAGGTGGCACGTGGGTCAGCTGGGCTCATGTTCACAGTGTGAAGGTCAGGACAAATGTGATACATGTCTGTCTTTCTAAAATAAACAACAAGAACTGATAATACAAAATAATGACACACATAAAGCCCTTGTATGAATAGGGGCACTTAGATAGAATGTAATAAAATATTGGCATTCTGACCTCTGCATTCAGGGCTCTCTTTGATACCCCTGTCCCCGCACCCAGGTGTCTTCCCCTGGGGGACTAATCTACATTTCTGCTAGTCTGGTCCCTCATGATATAGATGGACATGTGTTGCGTTTGGGAGGATATATCACTGCACAGGACTAGGGCTGGGGTGGGTGTTCTGGAATGGTCAGTGTGAGGGGTTAGATGTGTATCAACATGAAAGGGACTGGGTGGTCAGGACTGGTGGACCCTGGCCTGGCAGGGTGGTGGCTGAGAGGGCACAAGCAGTTTAGTGGAGATGAATGAGTACTTGGGCTGGGGCCTTTCTCTGTTTCACGTTCTGCGCAGAGCATATTCTTTCGGAAATGATACTAAAGATTGGTAACATGGCACGGCTGGACTTCTGTCTAAATTGGATTTATGTGCCCCATTGGGAGTGATCTGTTTGGCCAAGGACAAAGGCCGGAGGAAGGTCGAGTTTGTACAATGGGTCACGACTAATGTAAACAGTGCTCAACATAATAGGCTATGGCTCCCTGAATTATTGGGAGACAATTTTAAGAAGTTAGGAGAAAGCAAGGCAGTTATTTAGTCTCTTCAGTGAAACATGATCGTTTGGAAATTTTGAATTGAAACTTCTGTGCTTTTAATAGTATTTTGGCTGGTGGTCACAGGCAACATATTTTACAGTCTAATAACATTATATTTTTTTTATAGGAGATCTGGTTGTGTATCCCCCTAGTTATTGATGGTTTCTCAGTTTTCCAACAGATGGTGATTGGTAAGGCAATGGTTAACATACTGTTCACCCTCTATTTCCCTCCTTGAGCTATCTGTGAGAACAGGGCTCGTATAGGCGAGGGTTTGGGCTCCCTGTGTGCGTTGCTGGGGATGGGATAGCCACGTTCTTACAAAGGGATGATTTCTAGGCATAGGAAAAAGATGGCGTCTGGCCTAATACAAAAGGGTGTTGCATTACAGTGACAGAAGCTATGTTATTTGTACAATGATTTGGATTATCTTGTGCAGATAGGTACAGGGGGTGGTGTGTCCCCCTTTGCATACACATAGTTTATTTACCCAGGTTGGGGTAAGGGGGGTGGGATAGGACCATCTGCTTCCCAACAGTTTCACCAAAATAGGGGTGCAAGGAGCGGGCAGGGATGCCAGAAGGAGGGAATTTTGATTTCTTACGTGCACACATGTTTTTAAAAAAAATAATGATTCACATTTCAAAGTCTACCATGGAAAGGGAGAATGGACTATGTTTAGTCCCTTCTTGCCATTCCATGCAGGCCGTCTTCATCGCTTTCTTTTATTTCCCTTTTCTAATGTCCATTTTGGAAATAGTGAAGGGACTAGGTATAGTCCCTTCACCTTATTCATTGGCAGCCATCTATTGGGTTTTCTTTTTTCAATTGCTAGACGCTGATGGCATCTCAGAACTTAAAAAAAGACACTATTAGTACCCCGGTCTTACTGGCCGGGGTACTAATAGCAATAAGAATCCTCCCTGGTGGGAGATTATCGCTTCTTGTAATGCCCAGGGGCCTGTGTTAAGTCCCTCTCTTCACTCAGGCCTTCAACATTGGGACTGGGGCATTACCTGCAGTGGTAATACCCCCCCCCCCCAGCTTGGGGCTTATTGTTTAAATAATGGAACCATTGTGGAAATTGTTTTGAAATAGAAACCACAAAATATCTCTCTCAATCTCTCTCTATTTGTCTTCCACTGCAGGGCACGCGCACACGTGAATATAGGAAAATGTGTGAACACAAACTATAACGAACTCAGGAAGCGGTCTCTGATTTTCCACAGTATATGCCCCTTTTCTTACTAATATTTATCTGCTCAGATCTAGGTGTGCACAATGAGATGCTGGCTTGTGGGATGTATTTACCCACTCCACTTTGCTATGCGGCATCACCCTGCCAGTTATGGGGAAAGAAACAGAAACAACAGCGGTCAAACCCGTGTGCGCACCAAAATCCTACAAAAACCTACAAAAACTGTGTGCTTCAACACACAAAAAGAGGGATGCACAACCTGTCACCCATGGTACATGTGCGGTTGAATAGAGCACACCCTGCAGAGATGTGCCAGTGGACTCCATGACCAGCAAACAGAGTGCAGAGAGAAAAGCAGCACTTTGCAAGTAAAACCCCAAAATATGCCTACAAATGACATTTTCTTTGTTGCCAAAAAAACTCAAAAATGCTCATAACACAACACTTTTCAACACCCACAATCTTGCCTGGTGCTAAAACTCATGTATCAAATGAAGCATTGTGAAACATACAAAATCTGTGAACCGGCAGCCTATGCCAAAATCTGGGTGCAGTACCCAGGGATACCTGAATGACAGCTGTCAGTACTGATGATACTTTAAAAGTGACCTAAAACTAAAAAGTCTGCTGGATTAGCAAACATAAACAGGATTGTTACCATAAAGGAATACAGATTTTTTTCCCCAAAGATTTTAAGGCCAAGAAATAAATGTATTTATGTTTGATATAACAACTTTGTTTTTTGCTGGATTTAAGAAGTTAGTTAGCCTGGCTGAAGCTGCAAGAACTGGAAAAGCAGGTTTTTCTCCCAGAAGGAGGGCCTTCCTCTCAGCAGAAACTCACTAGGAGGTATTAATTGCGGGTTAGAACAAAATCTTGTCTACAGAAAGCGAAGAAACAATGACAAAGCTTCAGCCCAGGAAACTGGAAGTGTGAAGGGGGTCGTAAATGGCATATGGAAGGAACAAGCAAGGAGGGAGGGGTGCCCTGGACTGCAGGCAGACAAAAAGGAGCAGATCATCTGTTGCTAAACATGAACAAAAACAAATGTTTAAAAGACTCATAACTTGCTATTCAAAATGGTGAAAAATATAAAAAGGACAGAGTTGTTATTTTATTTCTGCCTGCACTTGTGAAGAGGCGGTAGACATGTGTGACATATTCTGGACAGGAATGGCAATATATGTGTTTTTTTGCAAAATGTATTACTGTTAGAATTGTGAAAATGTACATGCATATCCCTATGTTAAACACGCACATTTGTGGAAATGTGCATACAATTTGGAAATTGTGTTCATAGCGAAAAGGGCAAAATTCTGTAGAAAGTTGAGACAAGATCCCACTGCTACAGGGTTTTGAGGAATAGCTGCTACGTAAAATATGGCATCTGTGTGTGTGATTTGTATAAAGGTGACCAATGTAGAAATGTACATTTAGTATGAAATCCGATTTTGAGATCAGTGGCTAAAGGGAGGTCTCTGAGGACTGTAAAGCAAATCATAAAATGTGACATCATCCGGCCTTGATCCAATCACTCAAATTGCAAGGTGGAGATGAAGTGTGCTCCTATCCCCGCTCACAGGGGCAAGCTTAGCTAAACCGGCCCACACATCCCCTTTGTGATGTCATTTTTAAGCATTGTAAGAGGATTCAATTCAGCACTACAGCTAAGTCTATGCCTAGTCTAGAATACAGAATGAAAACCCTTATTGATATATCTTTATGTCCAGTTCATGCGTTCTGGATGACTACCCCTGTATAACACCCCTCTCTTGGAATCCCCCTGACCCCACTGAGCCAAGAAGTAGTTCTGTTTTGCAAGTTAAAAGGTTTATTTGATAATTTAAAATATATATATATATCACACTTTATAATAAATTAATAATTGAATATCACACTTAATCTGATATGATAATGATTAACAACGGAGAATCTGGCACTAGCACACTTCTTTATAATCACTAATGAGTTGACATGAAATGGATAAGGTAGCACACTGGTAAATAGGTACAGAAGTATAATGTGGTAGAGAATGCTTTATAGAGTTCAAATGAAGGCAATGTGGAATGAAATGCAGTACAGAAAATACTCAATATGATTTCAACAAAACAATGTAATCACTTCTCTCTGGCAATCCCCTCCCCCCCTTGATGCAAGGCAAGGAATTGGAAGGAAAACACACAGTTCTCAGAAATGCAATCAAATGTGATTCAGTTCAACCCCCCAGCAAGCTTACACTACAGAAGTTTAAAACACAGGCCCAAATTGCTTTGATATGTGCTGGCAATGGATGAGAAATATGCTGGAAATGCTTTTAATTCCCTTTCAGAGGTTCAGGGTGAGTGATATCTAGTTAATATTAGTCCAGGCTCACACTAGCAATGATGCAGGGATGATTAGCAGGTTAAACGACTTTCTGGTAAATGGAAGAGCAAAACTGCTGTCTTTTTACACGTGAAGAAATTTGCAAATCGCGGCAAAATTCGCGGATGTGCCGAGCGCTATTACAGAGGAACCGCAAGGACTATCTCTACCGTTTTGGGGTCCTACGAAAGCCTAGGATCTCAGCTTCCAAATGAAAGTTACTGCAAGTCTCTAACCCAAACGGTTACAGAGTTATGACCGATTTTGTGAAGGTCGTTTTTGGTTTTGCAAATTTTAAAAGCTCAAAATGACAAGTGACAAATTTTACTAGAAATGACAGGTGACAGCTAGGAGGCAGTTCTACTTAGGTTAAATAGATTGAATTAGATGAATTTAAACTAAGAGATTGGTTTGGTACAGTTTGGCGGTACTCACAAGAGATTTACACAGGAAAGCGACTTGGTCACGGACTTCAGTCTGGTCAGGTCTTCCCGAGTTCTGCTCACAGCGCCTGGCCTCTGGAACTGCTCACAGCGGTCTGGGTCTCTCTGGGTACAGCACTGCTTTCTCTCTGGTCTGGTCTCTGCTAGGCACCGGTTCTCTGGGTCTCTCTGCTCTGGATAGATTGAAGTCTCTAGTTTGGCTTTCTGGAGGTTGATGGAGGTAAAGTATGGATTTTTCCGGCAGGGCTTCCAGCGGCAGATGAAATGGCATGTCTCTATCTGTCCTGACTCTCTGCTTTTATGTCTTTTTAGAGTGGGTGTGTATGCAGCATCACTAGCCCCTACCCCTCTCTACTTGCCATTGGTCAAGCTTCCATTCCTCCGCTTGATTGGGGAATGAACTGTGAGTCAGAGTGATGTCATTTTATGGCTTGCAGATGGGACATTCCCCTGTCATCTGTGCACCCAAATCTATATATGATCAAAATCCATACTTCAGAGTTACACAGTTGTTTGAAATTACATATACATGGTGTGGCTGAATTTAGCCATGTCTCTGTCCAAATCTGCTCTTTCTAGGAGCTTGCATTCAGAGATGGCACATATTTCACTTTTTAACTGATTTTTCAATTTCTGACATGGACCCAACTTTACATACATGTGCGCAGGGAGTATGGACATTAACTGATGAAGTTTCAGATTTTTAACATGCACACATTTAGAGTAATATCCTCTTTTCCGCTAAAGCCCCCCCGAACATACCACCGGTTCCTACCACGTCTTAAACTGTGGGCAGAAAAATCACAAGAATTATGGTATCATTTATAAAATTTTCACATGTCCGCTCTATGAATGATCCATCTTTTTAAAGTTATGTTCTGGCTCCAAAGGGGTGTGGTTTTCTCTCAGCACAAGGTAGAAATACTGGTTTATCCAGTTCTGCCAAGCCAGCTTGCTCTCACAGGCAGTGCCCCTCCCAGCTCCTGCCAAGAGGAAGCTACATTTTACGACTGCGGTAATAAAACCTTTGCCTGAGTGAAGAGGGCTTTGTTCACTCTCCTGCAGAGCACAGGTAATTCAATTATCAGATAGATGGCATATCCTTAGTGTGGGCAGCCAAAGGAAGATTGGCCTGGGAACACAGTGGTGACTCAAGTTTCACTCCTGATGGGGGTAGTTGCCAGGCAGAATCAAGTTCCTTAAGCCAGTTTTTTTTTTTAGATAAACTGTCACTTCTGTTCCCCAGTTTCTGCATTCAAATAAACTAAACATTTTTACATATGCAGCTAGAATGCTGATTCTAAGTTTAAAACTATGACATTTAAACAATTGCAACCTATGTGACACTCAAAAGTCACTCATTTAATCTAAACATTTTCGATGTTAGTGTCTTTAAATCCAGTGCAACTTAAACTGCTGCAATCCACAGCTCAGCCAGTCTAGTTATACATTGTTTTGTGCTCTTCATTTCCCAGATTTTGTAGGCACACAAAACTCCATTCTGCCAAATGTCTGCTGGTGTTCAGTGAATATTTTGCACATATTGCAATGTTTGAAAATAGGCATTTTGGCTTGCCTTCAGAAAAACACAGAGTGGTTTTAAAACGCCGGCTTTTGGATAGTGGTGAGTACTGGTACTGCTCCCCTTTTTGGGATTTAACAAATGAATTCCTCACAATTCTAGGTTGCATTTGGCAATCAGCATTGCCATTCCCAATGGTTTCAGACTACTGTGCGGGTAGTCCAATGGTGGTTTAAAGCGCTTTGAAGCTAACCAGCGCTACTGTTTTTCCTTTGGCAAGTGAGGCAACCATTTTAGTGTGCGCACAAACTGCGCAGCTTTCCTGGATTTCGGCGCACATGTGGGTTTTCCGCCATCTTGAATTTTCTAAGCCCACAGCACCAAATGTTGTAGCAGGATAGCTTAAACGTGGGTCAGGACACCCTACAAGCCCCCCCCATGTGACTGCACTTTGAATTTGGGTCGATGGGGAGTCGCGTGCCCAAGGGTTTTGACCCACGCACCGGTCTGTCCGCATAATCTTCTTCCTCTTCTGTAGATGGCACAGTTCAGCATCTTCTTCTCCATCCGGTACTGATCGATGGGTTCTCCTCGCCGGTCCTGATGGGAATATTGGGCGGTCCACTGGGCCCATTGGATCTTCGTTCCCGGTCTCCGGATCGCCCTCCTTGGCCCGTCTTCAGGTTTTCTTTCTCCTAGGACGACAAAGGAAGAGCGGCAATACCTACTCATAGACGTTTTTCCACCACTGTTGAGATAGTAGGGCAGCATATGCATTTCATCAAAACGAAACATTACATTCTTATTTTGAAAACAAAACAGTATAACTAAGAGACAGTTTCATACAAATCACAGTATGTTAGAGACTAGATGTGGTATGTTTTATGATTGGAACTGAATTAGTCTGAGACAGTACCCGCTAGGATTCCAGAGGATTCCTCCAGTTGTTGCAGAGTGTGCCTGGGATGGCAACACTTCAACTGGTTTATGTGGACCCACTTGTCTTCCCCTTCTGCCAAATGACCTTTGGGGATGTGGATTTTGTAGGCCACAGGGGAGATCTTATCGACGATCTCAAAGGGTCCCTTCCATGTAGGCAAAAATTTGCGCTGCTTGGCCTGGTTCCTTTGGAAGTTGTATAGATAGACCCGGTCTCCCACCTGATATTCCTTCCTGGAAGTTTTCAGGTCATAATGGGTCTTCATGCTATCAGCCGATCTTTCTAGATTCCGCTGAGCATAAGCAAAAGCATGTTGGAGGTGTTTCCTTAAATTCTCTACATACTCATGAGTAGTGGAGGCATTTATCAGTGTCTGCTCTTGGGTCCTATAGAGCAAATGCTGAGGAAGCACCATCTTGCGCCCAGTCATCAACTCAAATGGTGACATTTTGGTTGCAGATGAAGGGGTAGATCTGATGGCCATTAGGACCAGAGGTAATCGGATATCCCAACTTGGCCCAGAATCTCCCACAAACTTCTTTAATATGCTCACAATTGTCCGGTTATATCTCTCTACTGCCCCAGAAGAAGCTGGTCGGTAAGCAATATGCAACTTCCTTTTGACCCCCAGTATCTCCCACATCTTTGTCATTACTTCACTGGTGAAGTGGCTACCTCTGTCTGACTCAATCCTTTGAGGTAGACCAAAACGGGAAAAGATGTGGTTAATCATCAAGGCAGCTGCAGTTTCTGCCTTGCAATTTGGGGCTGGGAGACATTCCACCCACTTGGTAAACAAGCATGTCACAGTCAACATGTACTTATTCCCCCTAGCCGAGTGAATCACAGGGCCTACAAAGTCGATTTGTAAATCTGACCATGGCAGTGTCATTCCCCTCTTTTGTAAAGGCGCCCGGTGCGTGAGGGATGATGGCTGAAATTGTGCACACACAAGACAACCCTTCAAATATTGGTTGAGGTCCTGGCCCATGTGTGGCCAGTATGCAACCTCTCTTAAGATTTCCAATGTTGTGTGAAACCCCCTATGACCGGCGGTGGCCGCATCATGGGCGTGACTTAACATCAGGCTTCGGAATGAGGTAGGAACCACCCACTGATCGTGGCCAGCTTTGGATTTCCTTACCAACAAACCGTCTTGGATCCGGAACATTTTTGGACATTTCATCAACACTCTTAGGTCCTCTTTCCCAATATAATCGGTATCCGTCAGGGGAAAGTTCTCAGGGTCCTCAAGGTGCTGGTAAAATTTACCAATTATTGGATCCCCCTTCTGAGCAGTAATCAAATCAGCATCAGGGGTCTCCTTACTCCATTGTGCCATTGAGAGGTCGTTGTGAGCATTTGTCTGGGACCTAGTGATAGCAGTAACCTGGATTTCCCCCAACAGGGACTCAATCTCAATTAGATCCCCTTGGATGGCTCCGGTTTTGGCCAGCTGATCAGCTAAGTCATTTCCAGTTTTGTCTGGTCCCTGTACTTTGGAATGACCCTTGATCTTTTTCCAATAGATGGTCATCCCATTCGATGTGACCAGATCATCAATGTTTTGGATCAACTTCCCATGTTTCAAGGGTTTGTTGTTAGCACATAACATGCCTCTGGTTTTCCAACTAACCAGGTGCTCCACGAACCCGTTCCGTACATAATCCGAATCTGTGATTATGACCAGTTCGTGGAGTTGATGCTGGACAGCAGTGAGGATGGCCTGATGCACAGCCATCAATTCTGCCACCTGACTACTTCTGGGACCAATTTTGTATCCAGCGGAGGGTTCTGGGGACTCATTCACCCATGCATTCCCTACGCCGGCCACCAGTTCTTTCTCCCCGTTGCTGTCAACATGGTAAGAGCATCCATCCACATAGACAGTGGGCATTCCCTCACACTTGTCTTCTTCAAAGACTTTGTGGGGGGAATTAAGGTATGCCTCCATGTTGTCCTTGATTTTTAGACTTTCGTCCTCGAGACAGTTTTCTCTGGCACAATCATGCAAGTCAGCCAGACCTTGCGCGAGGGGACTCTTCTTGTTTTGGCCATATCTGACCTCCACAGGAAAGCCTTGCATTGACAGAATCCAGGAAGTAATTCGGGAATTACTCACATTTCCGGCCCGGATTCTGTCACTTTGGAGATATTGCAGAGGCTGGTGTGGAGTCTCCACTATGATGTGTTCCCCCTGGATAAACGGGCGGTAATTCTTCAATGCCCACACCGTTGCCAGGAGTGCCTTCTCACAATCGTTGAATTTTTCCTCCACAGAGGATAAAGTTTTGCTCGCATAGGAGATTACTTTATTGACCTTGTCATGCTTTTGGTATAATACTGCCGTCAAGCACGTATTAGAGAACCCCGTCTCCAGGAAGAACTCCTTGTTTCTGACAGGGTAAGCTAGGCAAGGCGCTTTTGAGAGGCTTCTTTTGAGTTGTCTTACTGCCTCGGCTTGTTCTGGACCCCATTCCCACTTGACCCCCCCCTTCAGGAGATGAATCAGGGGTCTGGTGATCTCTGCGTAGCCCTCAATGAACTTTCTGCTGTAATTAGTCAGTCCAAGGAGGCTCCTTAGTTCACGCAGAGTTGTGGGGTCTTTCAGTTTCTGAAGTGCTTCCACTTTCTTTTCCTGGGGACAGAGACCCTGAGGAGTAATCTCATGCCCCAAGAAATTAACAAGGTTCTACACCACTGTGCTTTCTGAAAGGAAAGTTTTGCTCCGGCGGCCCTCAACTGTGTCAGAACATAACGGATCTCCGCTATGTGTTCCTCCACAGATGAACTTTTGATGAGGACATCATCTACATAAGCCAGGTTACCCCTCGCACCCAAGTCGGGCATGGCCTTGTGTAGAAAAATGTTGAATTCATTGCCGGAGTTGAGGTATCCGAAGGGAGTCCGGGTCCAGGTGTACTGCTGGCCCCCAAAGGTAAAAGCCACCTTGTATTGGTCCTCCCTGCTGACAGGCACGGTCCAGTATCCATTGGTCAGGTCTATTGCAGTGAATACCTGTGACCCCTGGATCTGGGCTAGCCCTTGGTCAATGTAGGGCAGAGGCCATCGGGAAGTATTGACCCGTTTGTTGAGCTCCCTAAGGTCGGCGCAGAGTCTCCACTGGCCGTTTGGCTTCAATATTCCCAGCACCGGATTATTGAAGGTGCTGTGGACTGGACGGATTATTCCCCGGGACTCAAGGTTCTTAATTATTTCAGTAAGGGACTCCATTGATGCGAGAGGCAAGCAATATTGCTTCACAAACACAGGAGTCATGCCAGGGTCCGTGGGGATTGTTGTTGTGTGGATGTCAGTGCGACCACAGTCATATGAGTCTACCGCAAAGAGATCTTGGAAATCCAAGAAAACTTGTTTCAACTTTTGCTTTTGTTCCAGAGTCACACAGGCATCAGCTAGGTTGACTCTCTCTTCCACCATCTGCCTGAAGCCTGGAAAGACTTCTGGTTTGGCTATCTCAGCGGCCTCCTCCAACTGGGTGGAGAAGTCCCTGGTCAGAGTGCTGATTTGGACCGGAGGCTTCAGGTGGGAAAGGCAGCCCTCATGTACCTGTAAAATCACCTCATCCCTCCTGAAGTCACACGTCACATCTTCCTTACCATACGGGCAGGAAGTGTACACCAGGAAGTTCCCCCCATGCCGGGTAAAAATCCTGTCTGGTGTTGCGTTGTCATCACTGTCACTGTCAAAACAGTCCTTGGGGATTGGTCCTAACAGTTCATTTCTTAGATCAATGGAGAAATGTCGGTCATCAACCGCCATTCCAATAATGGTGCCTGCGGCTAGAGTAATACTCTTTAAGTCGCTGTTATCCACCTCTATTAGAATGGTGTCATGTTCTATGCTGACTAATGGAGTTGGGTTTACCCCCAACCCTTGCTGTTGGAGAGAAGCATTTAGATGTATGTAAGCATCAGGGTTTTTCAACTCTTGTCCCCTTTTAACTTTCACTTCCAGGGAGAATTGTCGAGTCCTTTCTGGGATGGTGACTTCCTCTTTAACCTGAATTTCAACTGCATAAGGTAGCAATTGAGCTGACCTAAATGCTTTTTCTGGATCATCAAAGCCCATGGGATTATCCGCTAATCGGGACCAAGCTTTGAAGTTTATTAGGTCCAAACTAATGGCAAAGCGATTGAGAATGTCACTGCCTAAGTAAAAGGCGGCAGGGACGTCTCGCACGACCCAACAATTGTGGACTATGCTCTTGTTGCCAATGGAGATTTTGAGCATACACCTGCTTGGCAGGAGATGTTTGGAATTAGGTGCTTCCAGGTCCATTTCCCATTTGTCTATCAGTTTGAAGGTGGGAATGGCTGGATCTTTTGGGAGTTGGCGGAACATGGCTTCGCTGATGAAGCTCTTACCGTTGTTCACACACACTCGAGCGAGAACAGAGTCCTTCCCATCATTTAACTGAACAGGGATGAACAACTGCTCTCCAATTTGCTGAATCTCAGCCAGGCTCTGAGCTGATTTCACATCGTTCTGGACAATAGGAGTGGGAGTTTCTGATTGTGGATTAGTATAGAATTTCAGAGTGTTTCCTTCCAGCGTGGAATACCACTTTAGACTGGAAGGAAGATTGATTTTCAGAAATAGAGAGGACCCCCCATCACCAGTCTGTTGTCCTACTGCTATTACTGTCACGTCTGGAATTTGGTTGTTCTGGAAGTGAAATTCTACTTGGTCAGATTTTTGTTCAACCATGTGGCAGGTGCCGTTTAAACTAACATGGTTGACACTCTGTTTTAATTTTATGGGTCGGCTAGTCTGAGTCCAGAGGACCTTGTTTACGCAGTCTATTAGGGGTGACAACCTTCTCAGGAGGTCATTCCCTAGTAAACAAGGGGTGCCCTCTGGGGTCACAACTATGACCGGGTGTTTCAACTTATGTCGCCTGATCTTAATGTCCAAGTCTGCAGTCCCCTCAACGGGAATTTCCTTCCCGTCAAAGTTCTGCAGTTGTCCAGGAAGAGAGGTGAGAGGAATTTGGTAATTCTCTCCCCTTCCTGCATTCAGTTCGTCAAAGGCCCTTCTGGACAGAAGGGTAGCTTGAGATCCAGTGTCCACCAGTGCCGAGATTGTACCCTGCCCCTGTACTTGTACTGGGGCATAATATCTTCCCTCCTTCTCCTCAAGGGGGCACAGATAATGTACATTTTTGGACAACTGGTGGGCTAATTTTCTGGTTTTGGACATCGCTAGCGAAGAGATTTGGGCAGAAGTCGGTGGAGAGCCTTGGGAATCTGAAAGAAAAATGTGGCAACTGGAGATCAGAGCCATTGTGGGTTCCCCTGGCTCCGGTTCTGGGCCGCCCCCCCCTTTTTGGAGGCAGTCCCCAGGATGGGTTTGAACCAGGGGATTTTCTTGCTGTTGGTTCTGGGATGAGATGGTGGGCGGCGGTAGCTCAGTCTCCACATCTCCCCAGTCTGGATTTGCATCCCTAGGGACCCATTTTTCTTTGGGAGGAGTTCCCCCCTCTCTGAAGGAGAAGATCCTTTTCCCAGGATCCTCTGAGAATCCCTCTCCCTCAAATTGGAAGATCTGTACCTCCTCCTCAAACTGAGTCTGTTTGGGTCTTTTGTTTCTCCTACCCCCCCTCTGCTCCTTAGGAGGCAGACTTTCAGGGGCAAGAGATTTTGTTTCCGGTTCCTGGGTTTCCAGGGGCTGTTTACAAGTGAGGAAGGAAGCTTCCTCCAAGGCTTTACACCCCCCTTCCCTTTGTGCCTCCTCCCTGGGAACCGGTGAGTTATCGGGGTGCTGCCCCCGTCATTGTTCTGGAGCACCAGGTCCAGAGTTAGGTGCGTTCTGCGCCGGCATGCTGATCTGAGGGTTCTGCTGAGCCCTCAGTATGTGACCCAGATCCCGCGCCATGTTTTGAACCTGGCGCTCTAATTGGGAAACCCGCTCAGGCTGATACGGGGCCCTGTTTTCTCCCCTGGGCTGATCCTGGGAAGGGTAGCTGTCC
The DNA here is from genome assembly GCF_040938575.1 of Ambystoma mexicanum. Taxonomy (NCBI): domain Eukaryota; kingdom Metazoa; phylum Chordata; class Amphibia; order Caudata; family Ambystomatidae; genus Ambystoma; species Ambystoma mexicanum. Next base: position 146,111,361 of record NC_090934.1, read on the forward strand.
CTCCTCTGGTAGTACCCCTGGTTGGGAAGATTTGGGTACCCCGCCACCCTTGGCCTCCCCTCTCCCGGATTCAGTGGTCTGGGCTCAGGGAATTGGGGAAAGAAGGATGGATGGTTTTGGGGCTGAAAGTCGGGAGGATATCTGGGGAAAAAGTTCTGCCCAGGGTTTGGTAAATTTCTGCCCTCCTGTGGGAAGTTTGGAGGGAAGTTCCCTGGGTTAGGTGCTTGGCTGGATCCCCCCCCTTGGGCTGGAGGAGTCCACACATAACCCAGGATGGGTCGATTTCCCTTGTAGCGAGGACTTACATAGTCAGGAGAGCGAGGGACCCCATTTGTGGGGCTGCCTCCCTGGCTCCGTGTCTGTGACTGGCCGGAGGACCTTCTGGGCCTAGCATTATTAGGTGCAGGTAGGTTTTTAGGCCCCCCCATCTCCAAATCCAAAACGGGGGTGACCTTTACCTCTGCCACCTTGGCAGCAGCAGGGGTGCTGTTGGCTTTGGGGTTTTTCTGGGCATTGCTTTTATTTTCTATGGGCTTCTGCACCTCATAGATCCGGGTAGCCTGTTCAATGACCCAGTCTAAAGATCTTTTCTCATGAAAATCCCTCACGAGCTGGGTCATGATATATTTGGGCAAGGCATGGAAAAACGTATTAATAAACTCGCTACTATCTGTGCGCACCCTTCTGGTGGTTTGCGCAAAAGCACGTTTTAGTTCTTGCACAAATTCTAGTGGGGCCTGATCCTCCCCACATTGCAAATTGTAGGCTGCCTTGCGAGCCTCTTGAGGATTTCTGTGAACAGAAAAATGTTTCAGGATGGCCGCCTTATAGGTGGACCATCTTAAATGATTTTGGTCCTCCAGCCCCGCAAAGAAACTGGAGTATTCCGGGGAGAAGGTCCACTTTACATATTGAATACAGCTTTGGCTGTCCTTCAAATGGAAAGTCTCCATCATTTGTTCAAACAACTCTAAGTGCTCCCAAACAGAATACTTAGCGTTCTTATGGTAAGGCGTGATGACGCTTCTGATCGCCTTAATCTGCTTTAAGGGGTCCTTAAGCAAGGCCCTTTTTGCCTTATTGGCCTTTTTGGTTCGGGTAACCCTTGTCCATTCTTCCTCGGACTCAGAGGCACTGCTCCCAGAGGTTCCCGTCTGTTCTTCCAGGTTTTCCCGGATTCTGCGAGCCTGGGAATGGCTGGCAGAATGTGGGGGCCTGGTCTCCTGTGTCCTGCGCAGTTCAGAGGAGTCTTCAGATTCCTCCTTGCTGCCAGGATTTGATGGGTACCCCCTCCACTGACCTAACTGGGCAGAGGTTTTCAGGATGCCCTTAATGGGCCTACTCTCCTGGGGTTCCCCATTGAACTGTACTGTACTTGGGTGCCCATACCCGGATGCCCACCCCTCCATTCCTGAGTGGTACTGGCCTATGAGCCCCATACTCTTAGCTGGATAGTAATCTGCCATCCCTGTGGCCCTGTGCTCATGTGCGCCAGGGGACATGGGGGTGGTAGAGTCCAGGGACTGGGGGAGATGAAGGCCCCTGGTGTTAGGGCTCCTGCGGTTATGGTCAGGAGTCTCTCTTTCCCAGCGGACCTCATCTCTATCCGCCCCTTCTCCCTGTTGCAATGCAAGAGCCTGCATTTGTGCTTTCAGTTCCTCTGTTAAGGCCTTACTCGACTCTATCAGTTTCTCCTGCATCGCTACCTGTTGCTGGAGCCTCTCATTGTGCTGGCAGAGAGCCTCATTTTCCCTCTGTGCTTCCTGGTTGGTCCTGGAGAACTGGGCCAGTCTTTGCTGCAGCAGGGTTACCTCCTGGGCAATGTCCCTATTGGCCTGCTCCTTTCTTGCTAGAGCATCCTCCACCCTTCTGGTGTGCTCTACCAAGTTCTGATTTTCTTTTTGGAGGTCACCCAGCCCCTGGTGGGCCAGGTGATTTTCTTCCATTTTTCTTTTTAAGTGGCAGACTTCCTGGCCTAAGGTATCCCTTTCCTGACTAAGAGCCTGCATCTGTGCCGCCAGGTCGTCCCTTTGCCTTTGGAAGGCACCAGCATTCTGGCGCTCCTGATCAAATTCTGCCTGGGTATCCAGGTCTTTCAGAATTAGTTTGTTGCTCTCTGCCTTCACTCTATCTAGGTGGCCTTGCAGGGTGACTACCTGCTCAGCACATGCCCTATTGAAGTCTAGCTGTTGCTCCAGCTTTTTCTGGCTTTGCAGTAGGGAGTCCAAACCTTCTTGGTGTTCCTTCTGCAAGGGCAGAAATCTGGTATCCTGTTCTGACTTTTCCTTTTGCAGCACATCCATATCCTCCTTTATTTTAGTGATGTACTGTCTGGTCTCATTTTCTGACTCCTGGCTTCTGTGCAGCCTCTGCTCAGAAGAGTCCAGATCCGATTGGGCCTTCTCTAACGCCATCTGTTGCCTTTTTGCCAGATCATGGCCTTCAGCACATTTATTCTGTATGGCTCCCATATATAAATATAAATATGCCGCTATCCTAACAATCTTGTCGTGTTCATCTTTGGCCTTAGGAGTCATATATAGTTCACTCAGGGCCACATGTAATGGACCCAGATCTCTCCATAAGTCTGACCCTGTTTCAGTGACCTGTCGCGTGATGGCCTGCAACCAGGCATCCTGGCCCTGCTCAGCCCATTCACCTCTCACAAATAGTTTGTGTAAGAAGTGCTCTCTGGCTATTTTCATATCTACCAAGGTCGTCATTCTAGAGATTGGTCTCTGTCCTGATTTACAGAAGTTAGTATTTTATTTTTGCAGAACAGAACTTTTCTTGGAGTGTCCCTTTTGAGGAATGCTTCACAGCGTAATGCAGCGTGGTGATCCGACCGGATGTATGTATCCCGTCAGTTAGCACACTGTATTAAGCTGCACAAGTGGTAAATCTAACCCAACATCCCGGACGAGCCCCCAATTTGTAAGAGGATTCAATTCAGCACTACAGCTAAATCTATGCCTAGTCTAGAATACAGAATGAAAACCCTTATTGATATATCTTTATGTCCAGTTCATGCGTTCTGGATGACTACCCCTGTATAACACCCCTCTCTTGGAATCCCCCTGACCCCACTGAGCCAAGAAGTAGTTCTGTTTTGCAAGTTAAAAGGTTTATTTGATAATTTAAAATATATATATATATCACACTTTATAATAAATTAATAATTGAATATCACACTTAATCTGATATGATAATGATTAACAACGGAGAATCTGGCACTAGCACACTTCTTTATAATCACTAATGAGTTGACATGAAATGGATAAGGTAGCACACTGGTAAATAGGTACAGAAGTATAATGTGGTAGAGAATGCTTTATAGAGTTCAAATGAAGGCAATGTGGAATGAAATGCAGTACAGAAAATACTCAATATGATTTCAACAAAACAATGTAATCACTTCTCTCTGGCAATCCCCTCCCCCCCTTGATGCAAAGCAAGGAATTGGAAGGAAAACACACAGTTCTCAGAAATGCAATCAAATGTGATTCAGTTCAACCCCCCAGCAAGCTTACACTACAGAAGTTTAAAACACAGGCCCAAATTGCTTTGATATGTGCTGGCAATGGATGAGAAATATGCTGGAAATGCTTTTAATTCCCTTTCAGAGGTTCAGGGTGAGTGATATCTAGTTAATATTAGTCCAGGCTCACACTAGCAATGATGCAGGGATGATTAGCAGGTTAAACGACTTTCTGGTAAATGGAAGAGCAAAACTGCTGTCTTTTTACACGTGAAGAAATTTGCAAATCGCGGCAAAATTCGCGGCAAAATTCGCGGGTGCGCCGAGCGCTATTACAGAGGAATCTCTATCGTTTTGGGGTCCTAGGAAAGCCTAGGATCTCAGCTTCCAAATGAAAGTTACTGCAAGTCTCTAACCCAAACGGTTACAGAGTTATGACCGATTTTGTGAAGGTCGATTTTGGTTTTGCAAATTTTAAAAGCTCAAAATGACAAGTGACAAATTTTACTAGAAATGACAGGTGACAGCCAGGAGGCAGTTCTACTTAGGTTAAATAGATTGAATTAGATGAATTTAAACTAAGAGATTGGTTTGGTACAGTTTGGCGGTACTCACAAGAGATTTAAACAGGAAAGCGACTTGGTCACGGACTTCAGTCTGGTCAGGTCTTCCCGAGTTCTGCTCACAGCGCCTGGCCTCTGGAACTGCTCACAGCGGTCTGGTCTGGGTCTCTCTGGGTACAGCACTGCTTTCTCTCTGGTCTGGTCTCTGCTAGGCACCGGTTCTCTGGGTCTCTCTGCTCTGGATAGATTGAAGTCTCTAGTTTGGCTTTCTGGAGGTTGATGGAGGTAAAGTATGGATTTTTCCGGCAGGGCTTCCAGCGGCAGATGAAATGGCATGTCTCTATCTGTCCTGACTCTCTGCTTTTATGTCTTTTTAGAGTGGGTGTGTATGCTGCATCACTAGCCCCTACCCCTCTCTACTTGCCATTGGTCAAGCTTCCATTCCTCCGCTTGATTGGGGAATGAACTGTGAGTCAGAGTGATGTCATTTTATGGCTTGCAGATGGGACATTCCCCTGTCATCTGTGCACCCAAATCTATATATGATCAAAATCCATACTTCAGAGTTACACAGTTGTTTGAAATTACATATACATGGTGTGGCTGAATTTAGCCATGTCTCTGTCCAAATCTGCTCTTTCTAGGAGCTTGCATTCAGAGATGGCACATATTTCACTTTTTAACTGATTTTTCAATTTCTGACATGGACCCAACTTTACATACATGTGCGCAGGGAGTATGGACATTAACTGATGAAGTTTCAGATTTTTAACATGCACACATTTAGAGTAATATCCTCTTTTCCGCTAAAACCCCCCCGAACATACCACCGGTTCCTACCACGTCTTAAACTGTGGGCAGAAAAATCACAAGAATTATGGTATCATTTATAAAATTTTCACATGTCCGCTCTATGAATGATCCATCTTTTTAAAGTTATGTTCTGGCTCCAAAGGGGTGTGGTTTTCTCTCAGCACAAGGTAGAAATACTGGTTTATCCAGTTCTGCCAAGCCAGCTTGCTCTCACAGGCAGTGCCCCTCCCAGCTCCTGCCAAGAGGAAGCTACATTTTATGACTGCGGTAATAAAACCTTTGCCTGAGTGAAGAGGGCTTTGTTCACTCTCCTGCAGAGCACAGGTAATTCAATTATCAGATAGATGGCATATCCTTAGTGTGGGCAGCCAAAGGAAGATTGGCCTGGGAACACAGTGGTGACTCAAGTTTCACTCCTGATGGGGGTAGTTGCCAGGCAGAATCAAGTTCCTTAAGCCAGTTTTTTTTTTAGATAAACTGTCACTTCTGTTCCCCAGTTTCTGCATTCAAATAAACTAAACATTTTTACATATGCAGCTAGAATGCTGATTCTAAGTTTAAAACTATGACATTTAAACAATTGCAACCTATGTGACACTCAAAAGTCACTCATTTAATCTAAACATTTTCGATTTTAGTGTCTTTAAATCCAGTACAACTTAAACTGCTGCAATCCACAGCTCAGCCAGTCTAGTTATACATTGTTTTGTGCTCTTCATTTCCCAGATTTTGTAGGCACACAAAACTCCATTCTGCCAAATGTCTGCTGGTGTTCAGTGAATATTTTGCACATATTGCAATGTTTGAAAATAGGCATTTTGGCTTGCCTTCAGAAAAACACAGAGTGGTTTTAAAACGCCGGCTTTTGGATAGTGGTGAGTACTGGTACTGCACCCCTTTTTGGGATTTAACAAATGAATTCCTCACAATTCTAGGTTGCATTTGGCAATCAGCATTGCCATTCCCAATGGTTTCAGACTACTGTGCGGGTAGTCCAATGGTGGTTTAAAGCGCTTTGAAGCTAACCAGCGCTACTGTTTTTCCTTTGGCAAGTGAGGCAACCATTTTAGTGTGCGCACAAACTGCGCAGCTTTCCTGGATTTCGGCGCACATGTGGGTTTTCCGCCATCTTGAATTTTCTAAGCCCACAGCACCAAATGTTGTAGCAGGATAGCTTAAACGTGGGTCAGGACACCCTACAGCATAAATAGAGACAGCTGACAACACATAGGAACACACAGATCCACTCACTTTCCTGATTCCGGCGAAGCACTCTGATCCAGCTTTCTACATCCAGCTTTAATATTCTTCCAGATCCAGATGCCAAATCTCTTGCAAGCAATAGAGAACTATTGATTTCCAGCAAGGCCCAAATCCTCAAATGTATTCTCTCCACTCAGTAATGCACTTTGTGGTGTGATAAGGCCTTTTGAACAAGTATCCTGAAATCCTCTGGCTTGCCACCACTAGGCTAGTCTGAGAAACTCGCCATCCAGCTGATTCAAATACCCACAGGCTAGGAGAGCAGATCCTGTGCAAATCCGGCGACCGGCCTCGCTGATCCAGTACCGTGCCTGATGTGCTATCTTTCCTAGACCAGACCCAATCCATGACCAGATCTGACGGTGCAATTTAAAAACGTATCCTGTGAGTATTTATAGGAAAAACTGTGGCCCATAGTATATTTGCATTGTCTTATCCCTATTTCAAACCTGTCCTATCTTTCATTCAGAACCAGTATTGTTATGAGTATCTTTGCATTGTCTTATCCCTATCTCAAACCCATCCTCTCTTTCCTTTAGAACCCATATTGTTAGAACCATCTTTGCGCTGACCCTTTTCTCATCTGAAGAAGTCAAGTTTCCTTAGCAGGCGGGTCACCCTGATCAAGTGACTGTAAGATCCCTGTGTGGTATTTGCTTGTTCATAGTCATCCTCTAGTGTAAGCAAATCCATTTGTCATTTTCAAAAGTGCATTTCTGTTTTCCATTCTCGTGCCTATCTTGCAAAAACGACCTTTACTAAAACCTCTATAACTCCCTCAGTGTGTGTGATAGAAATGAAATTTCAACTCCTACTTCTACCTAACATCCATAGCGATCCACAGAACCCAAAACTTTAAAAGCCATCCTCACAGCTGAAAAGTCAATTCCGTTTTTCTCTTGTGTTTAAAGGGGGAACGTGATACTCTGTTTTATGTGTGCTATCCCGTAATACCTGCTCTCTCCTCCCATCTCTTTACATTGTCTATTGGGAGTTGAGGGGTGTTGCAAGGGAAAATTCTAACCATAGTGCCATCTGTCCAAACCAATATGAAAGTATTATTTTCTGTGCTGCATCTGTTTTGCTCCTTACTTCTGCCACCTCACTCCTCTAAGAAATCCAGACTGCCTTGACTTTGCCACCTCTAGAACTATGGGTTAGTTCCCTCCTTAAGGACTCACTCCTACTGCCTTTGACTATCACTGTTCTTTCTGCTTGTTACTCCCATGTTGTCATCCTGCTGCGCAGTGCTTCCTAAAACCCTTTGCTAACATCTGATTCCAAGATTGAAAAAGTCAAATCTTGCTGTTTTTGCTTTGTGCTTACAAGTAAAATCTTGCTGTTTTTGCTTTGTGCTTAAAAGTCAAATCTTGCTGTTTTTGCTTTGTGTTAAAAAGTCAAATCTTGCAATTTTTGCTTTGTGCTAAAAAGACAAATCTTGCTGCCCATTGCGAAATTATGTGTAATTGGCTTGTATACTGTTTTTTCTCTGTAACTTGCCAGCCCAGTGACCTCACCACTCTCTTTTGTCCCACACCTACCTGCCTTAGCCCCCCCAGTATCTCCATCCTCTCCTCACTTCCACCCCAATGGTGCTTTCTGTTTCTTCTATCTTTTCCAATTGCTTCTCCATTGACTATCCTTCCCTTCTCACTAAGTCTGGCAGGAAGAAGTTCAAAAAGGATATCTTGGCCTCTAACCCTGGTCTTCCTATCGCCGACACCTATTCCAATGCTTCCGACAAACAGACTCTTACCGACATCCTCTTTGTCGTTCCTTCGCCAGATCTATGGAATTTTCAAATGGTCTCTGTGCTCTGCCCTATCTCCTCCTCTCCCATTAATGGTGGCACTCGATGGGAAGTTATCATGGCTTCCTTTGACTCCTCTAAGATCATCATTAATGTCTACCTAAATGGCACTGTCATGGTCCAAGGCCCTCAGGTCAATCTCCTCCTCTTTGAAAGGCGCTTCCCTCGCCTCATCAATTTCCTCTCATCTCCTGCTGTCCCCTCCTCTTCCCCCTTGGCTACCTTGCCCTCTCTCTCTCCTCCTCCTCGTCTTCTGCCCTTCCTAGTGCTTTTGCTCCTCCGCATGGCGTACCTCTGATCTGTACCCCTCCCCGGAAGGTCTTTAAGGCCTGCAACCTTCTTCATATTGCCACTCTCAACTATCGCTCTGCCGTCAAACACTCCTCTGACATCTGCCACCTCCTTGAAGAACTAGACCTTGATGTCCTTGGTCTTATTGAGACATGGTTCACGGCCAGCTCTGTCACAAGCTTTGACACTCTCCTCCTTGATGGTACAAAATCATCTCAGCACCCAGATCTTCCCGGTCCGGAGGGTGGGGGGGGGTACAGCCCTCATCTTTCCTGAGTGGATTCCTGCCTCCATCATTACCACTCAGACCTACTCCTCTTTTGAATGCCTTGTCTGTAGGCTTTCTCTCTTGCCTACCCATTCTCTTGCTGTGGTTACCATCTACCGGCCTCCTGGTCAAATCACCTAATTTCTCTCTGAGTGGGCAGACCTCTCCTCCTCCCTCCTGGCCTCTACCACTCAACTCCTCCTCTTCGGTGACCTAAATATACATTTAAACTCCCCTTGCTCCTCCTTTGTACTCTTCCGTGATCTCTGCGATTCCCTCTCCCTGTCCATCCTCCCCTCTGGCCCGACTCACTCTGCAGGGCACACACTCAATGTCTTGATCTCCTCTGACCTCCCCCTCTCCATCCCTCTGACCACTCCTCTCTCCTGGAGCGATCACTCCCTCCTCTCATCTCATCTCTCCCTCACTTCCCCCCAAGCCAAGCCTACCCCAACACTGCCACCTACCTTCTCGGACATCTGCCCATGAAGCGTGTGTCAGTTGAGGTTTTTGCCGCCACTTTCTCCCCCCCTCCTGCACCTTTGTCTGTCTCACATCCTGACAGAGCCCTGTCTCTTCTCTACTCTTCAATTTCTGATACGCTTGATGCTCTTGCCCCTGTCATGAGGATCCGTTTGAAGTCCAAAGCCAAGTGCAATTCCTGGTATGACTCTGACCTAGCTACACTTAAACGTAACTGTAGGGCAGCTGAGAGGAAATAGAAGACTTCCTGTTCATCCTCTGACAAACTGGCCTGTTGCCTGCTACAAAGGCAATACCGACTCTCTGTCCTCACCAAGAACAGAGTCCACATTCAAGCTAGTGTCTCTGCGGCATCTAACAACTCGGCCGAAATCTTTAAAATCTGCAAGGAGCTGGCCAACCCTGCTGCAGTCTCTACCCCTCCTGTCACCTCCCATGCTCTTTGCAATGCCCTTGCCTCTCACCACACCCCTCCTCTCCCCTCTTCATCTGTGCTTGCTGACCCTCCTTTAACCACCCTCCCACCATCCTTCTCGTCCTTTCCTCTTTTCACCCCTGACAAGGTCGCCAGACAAGTCTGATCTATAAAAGCCTCATCAAAACAGGTTCATCCCTGTTCCTCTAAAACCATCAAGGACCATACTGACACCCTTGCTCCGGGCCTTGCTGATTTTTGCAACCACTCCTTTGCCTCGGGATCCTTCCCCTCCCCTCTGAAACACTCCTTTGTGCATCCTCTTCTCAAGAAACCCACAGCTGATCCTTCTTGTCCAGCTAACTATCGCCCAATTTCCATTACTCCCTTTCTTGGCAACCTCCTGGAAAAGTTGGCCATCTCTCAGTTTAGCCTTCATTCCAATTCTGTTGGCTGTCTCCATGACCACCAGTCTGGCATCAGAGCTGACAGAAGCACGGAAACTGCTCTCCTGAACATCCGTGAAGATTTGCTCTCCAACCTTGACTCTAACATTCCCTCTGTCCTCATCCTCCTCGATCTCTCTTCTGCCTTCGACACGGTCAACCATACCATCCTGCTCAACCGTCTCCATGAAAACCTGCGTATCACTGATCTTGCTCTGGCCTGGCTGACAATGAGGCTCTCTGTGAAAAGAATGACAGGCTCCATAGACAGATAGCCATGCAAGAACAACTCATTGAGACCAGTAACGCCTTAATAGAGGAGCAAAAAGGTCAGATCTTGGAATGTCATCAGGAAATAGGGGCTGAAAGAGATGAGGTAAAATGGGAGAGAGAAACCCCTAATCATAACCTAAGGAACCCTGGCTTCAGGGACTTTAATCCATTCAGTTCCATGGACTCTGCCACCCCCATGTCCACTGGCTCATATGAACTAAGGGCCACAGAGATGATAGACTTCAACACAAAGGTAAATATGGGACTGACAGGTCAGCACATCCCAGAAATGGATGGGCGGGCATCTATGTACAGGTTCCCAAATATTAGGGCCAGTCTCTCTGATCAGGGAGACTCCAGTGAGGGGAGAATCAGAGAACTGGATCCTCAAAAATATCTCCTACCTAGAGATCAGTCAGTCAAATTTGGTGGGGAGTTCCATGAAAATAGGCCCACTCAGAGCATCTTAAAAACCTCTTCCCAGCTAGGACAGTGGGGGGGGGGAGGGTACTCAGCCAATCCTGGAGCAAGGGAGAATCAGAAGACTCTTCTGAGCACCACAGGTCTCATGAGACTAGGCCCCCACATTCTGCCAGCCATTCCCAAGCTTGCAGAATCAGTGAGCGCCTATAGGAACAGACAGCCACCTCAGGTAGCAGTGCCTCTGAGTCAGAGGATGAGTGGACCAGGGTGACCAGAACTAAAAAGGCCAACAAAGTTAAGAGAGCTTTACTGAAATATCCCCTGAAGCAAATCAAGACTATTAGGAGCGTCATAACGCCCTACCACAAAAATGCCAAATATTCCGTTTTGGAGCACCTCGATGGTTTGAGCAAATGATGGAGTCTTTCCACCTGAAGGACAGCCAAAATGTCAAGTGGGCATTTTCACCTGAATACTCCAGCTTCTTTGCGGGGCTGGAGGATCAGAACCACTTAAGATGGTCCACATATAGGGCGGCCATCTTAAAGCACTTTTCAATCCATAGAAACCCTCAAGAGGCCCGCAAGGCAGCCTACAACCTGCAATGTGGGGAAGACCAGGCCTCACAAGAATGTTTTCAAGAGCTGAAATGTGCCTTTGCGCAGATCACCAGGAGAGTGCACACAGACAGCAGGGAGTTTGTCAACACCTTCTTTCATGCACTCCCTAAATACATTATGACCCTGCTGGTGAGGGACTTTCATGAGAAAAGATCACTAGACTGGGTCATTCAACAAGCAACTTGCATCTACGAAGTGCAGAAGCCACTAGAAAGTAAAGGTGCTAACAAAAACCCAAAACCAACCAACACCCCTGCTGCTGCTGCGAAGGTGGAGGCGGTGAAGGTCGCCCACCATTTTAGATCTTGATATGGGGGGTCCTAAAAACATTCCAGTGCATAATCCTACCAACCCAAGACCCAGAAGGCCCTCGGGCCAATCCCAAACAGGGAGTCAGGGAGGTAACCCCACTAATGGGACCGCTAACTCCCCAGGCTACATAAGCCACCGTTGCAAGGGCAACAGAGACATCCTTGCCTATGTGTGGACTCCCCCAGCCCAAGGGGGGATCCAACCATGCAGCTGCCAACCCAGGAATCTTCCCGTCTCACTTTCCCCAGGAGGGCAGTAATGCCCCAAATGCCGGGCTGAGTTTCTTTTACCCGGTACCCACCAAACCTCAACCCCCAAAACAACCCTTCTTTCTTTCCCCACTTTCAAGAGCCCAGACAGCCCAATTCAGGAGAGGGGAGGCCAAGGGTGAAGGGGTACCAAAACTATCCTAACCAGTGTTAGTATGGGAGAAGGGACAGTTACCCTTCCCGTGATCAACTAAGGGTATATCAGAGGACCCAGTACCACCCAGAGCGGGTGTCCCAACTGGAGCGCCAGGTCCAGAACATGGTACAGGATTGTACCATGAAAATGGCAACTCAGAACTCCTCATATCTAGAGTCTGGTTCTCCAGAACAATGACGGGGGAAGAACCCCGACAACCCACCGTTTCCCAGTGAGGAGGCACAGGGGAAAGGGGGGTGTAAAGCCTTAGAGGAAGCTTCCTTCCCCACTTGTGAAAAGCCCCTGGAAACCCAGGAACCGGGACCAGAATAACCTGTCCCCGAAAATCTGCAACCCAAGGAACAGAGGGTGGGTAGGAGAAATAAAGAGCCTATAAAGGCCCATTTTGGGGAGGAGGTGCGAATCCTCCAATGCGAAAGAGAGGGGTCCTCAGAGGATTCTGGGGAAAGGATCTTCTCCTTCAGGGATGGGGGAACCCCTCCCAAAGAAAAATGGGTCCCAAGAGATCCTTATCAAGACTGGGTAGATGTGGGGACCGAGTTAAAACCGCCCATCATCAAACCCCAGAATGACCAGCAAGAAAACCCCCTTGTTCAAACCAATTCTGGTGACTGCTTCCAAAAGGGGGTGGGGGCAGCCCAGAATCAGAACGAGGGGAGCGCAAAACTACCACCATATCCAATTGCCACCTTTTTCTTACAGGTTCCCAAGATCCCAAACAAAATCCTGCCCAAATTACCCCTCTATCAGAATCCAAAGCAAAAAATTAACCCACCAATTGGCCAAAAATGTGCATTATCTTTGCCCCCTTGAGGAGAAGGAGGGAAGATTTTATGCCCCAGTCCAAATACAGGGGCAATGCACATTTTTGGCACTGGTAGACACTGCATCCCAAGCCACCTTTCTGTCAAAAAGGGCCTTTGATCAGCTGAATTTGGGAAGGAGTAGATATTCTCCCTTCATAGATTGTGTAAAGGGTCCTCTGGACCCAGACTAACTGACCAATAAAATTAAAACATAGTGTCAACCATGTTAGTTTAAATGGCACATGCCACATGGTTGAACAAAAACCTGACCAAATCGATTTCCATTTCCAAAATAACCGAAACCCAGACGTGACAGTAATTGCAGTAGGACAACAAACTGGTGACAGGGAGTCATCTCAATTTCTGAAAATCAACCTTCCTTCCAGTCTACGGTGGCATTCCACACTGGAAAGGGACACTCTGAAATTCTATACAAATTCACAATCAGAAAATCCTACTCCTATAGTCCAAAATGATGAGAAATCAGCCCAAAGCTTGGCTGATATTCAGAAAATTGGGGAGTAATTGTTCATCCCTATTCAGTTAAATGAAGGGAAGGACTCTGTTCTCGCCCGAGTATGTGTGAACAACGGTAAGAGCTTCATCAGCGAGGCCATGTTCCGCAAAATCCCAAAACATCCAGCCACTCCCACATTTAAATTGGTAGACAAATGGGAAATTGACCTGGAAACACCTAATTCCAAACATCTTCTGCCTAGCAGGTGTATTCTCAAAATGTCCATAGGCAACAAGAGCATAGTCCATAATTGTTGGGTTGTGCGAGATGTCCCTGCTGCATTTTATTTATGCAGTGACATTCTCAATTGCTTTGCCATTAGTTTGGACTTATTAAACCTAATAAACCTAAATGGACCTAATAAACTTCAAAGCCTGGTCCCAATTAGCGGGTAATCCCATGAGAAAAGCCCAGACCCAGAGAAAGCATTTCGGTCAGCTCAACTGCTGCCATATTCAGTTGAAATTCAGATCAGAGAGGAAGTCACCATCCCAGAACGGACCCAACTATTCTCACTGGAAGTAAAAATTAAAAGAGGACAGAAACTGAAAAATCCTGACGCCTATGTTCATCTCAATTCCAATTTCCAACAGAAAGGGTTGGGATAAACCCAACACCACTAGTCAATATAGAACACAACACCATTCCAATAGAGGTGGATAACAGCGACCTAAAGAGTATCACTATGGGCGCAGGCACCATTATTTGAATGGCAGTTGATGACTGACATTTTTCCATAGATATAGGTAACAAACTGTTAGGACCAATCCCCAAGGACTGTTTTGACAGTGATAGCGACAATAACACAGCACCAGACAGGATCTTCACCTGGCATGGGGGGAATTTCCTGGTGTACTCTTCCTGCCCTAATGGTAAGGAAGAGGTGACCTGTGACTTCAGGAGGGATGAGGTGATCTTTCCATTCTACAAGGACTGCCTTCCCCGCTGAAGCCATCAGTCCAAATCAGTACTTTGACCAGGGACTTCTCCACCCAGCTGGAGGAGGCCACTGAGATAGCCATACCAGAAGTCTTTCCGGGCTTCAGGCAGATGGTTGAAGAAAGAGTCAACCTAGCTGATGCCTATGAGACTCTGGAGCAAAAGCAAAAATGTAAACAAGTTTTCTTAGATTTTCAAGATCTCTTTGCGGTGGGCTCATATGACTGTGGTCGCACCGACATCCACACAACAACAATTCCCACGGACCCTGGCATGACGCCAGTGTTTGTGAAGCAATCCCGCTTGCCTCTCGCATCAATGGAGTCCCTTACTGAAATAATTAAGAACTTAGAGTCCCGTGGGATAATTTGCCCAGTCCACAGCACCTTCAATAATCTGGTGCTGGGGATTTTGAAATCAAATGGCCAGTGGAGACTGCGCTGACCTAAGGGAGCTCAACAAACGGGTCCATACTTCCCGGTGGCCTCTTCCCTACATTGAACAAGGGCTGGCCCAGATCCAGGGGTTAAAGGTATACACTGCCATTGACCTGACCAATGGGTACTGGACTGTATCTGTCAGTAGGGAGGACAAATACAAGCTGGCCTTTACCTCTGGGGGGCAGCAGTACACTTGAACCCAAACTCCCTTCGGATGCATCAACTCCAGCAATGAATTTAACATCATTCTGCATAAGGCCATGCTGACTTGGGTGAAAGGGGTAACCTGGCCTATGTAGATGATGTTCTGATCAAAAGCTCAACTGTGGAGGAACACATTGCACAGATCCATAATGCTCTAACACAGTTGAGGGCTGCCGGAGCAAATCTCTGTTTCCAAAAGGCACAGTGGTGCAGGACCAGTGTCAATTTCTTGTGGCATATGATAACTCCTAATGGTCTCTGTCCCCAGGAAAAGAAATTAGAAGCGCTCCAGAAAATAAAAGACCCCACAACTTTGCGGGAACTAAGAAGCCTCCTTGGACTAACTAATTACAGCAGAACGTTCATTGAGGATTACGCAGAGATCACAAGAACCCTGATCCATCTTTTGAAGGGAGGGGTCAAGTGGGAGTGGGGTCCAGAACAAGCCGAGGCAGTAAGACAACTCAAAAGAAGTCTCTCACAAGCACCTTGCATAGCTTACCCTGTCAAAAACAAGGAGTTCTTCTTGGAGACAGGGTTCTCAAATACATGCTTGACTGCAGTATTATATCAAAAGCATGATAAGCTCAATAAAGTAATCTCCTATGCGAATAAAACTTTATCCTCAGTGGAGGGAAAATTAAATGATTGTGAGAAGGCACTCCTGGCAATGGTGAGGGCATTGAAGAATTACCGCCCGTTAATCCATGGGGACCACATCATAGTGGAGACTCCACACCAACCTTTGCAATATCTTCAAAGTGACAGAATCCTGGCTGTAAATGAGAGTAATTCCCGAATTACTTCCTGGATTCTGTCAATGCAAGGCTTTCCTGTGGAGGTCAGATATGGCCAAAACAAGAAGAGGCCCCTCGCGCAAAGTCTGGCTGACTTGCATGATTGTGCCCGAGAAAACTGTCTTGAGGACAAAAGTCTTAAAATCAAGGACAACATGAAGGCATACGTTAATTCCCCACACAAAGTCTATGAAATAGACAAGTGTGAGGGAATGCCCACTGTCTATGTGGATGGGTGCTCCTACCATGTTGACAGCAACGAGGAAAAGGAACTTGTGGCCGGCGTAGGGAATGAATGGGTGAATGATGCACCAGAACCCTCCACTGGGTACAACATCGGTCCCCGAAGTAGACAAGCGACAGTGCTGATGGCTGTGCATCAAGCCATCTTCACTGCTCCTTGGTGCCAACACCAACTCCACAAACTGGTCATAATCACTGATTCAGATTATGTATGGAACTGGTTTGTGGATCACGTGGTTAACTGGAAAACCAGAGGCATGCTATGTGCTAATAATAAACCATTAAAACACTGAAAATTAATACAAAATATTGATGATCTGGTCACCTCAAATGGGATGACCATCTACTGGAAAAAGATCAAGGGTCATTCTAAGGTAGAGGGACCAGACAAACTTGGGAATGACCTAGCTGATCAGCTGGCCAAAACCGGAGCCATCCAAGGGGATCTACTTGAGATCGAGTCCCTGTTGGGGGAAATCCAGGTCACTGCTATCACTAGGCCCCAGACAAATGTTCACAATTAACTCTCAACTGCACAATGGAGTAAGGAGACCCCAGATGCTGATTTGATTACGGCTCAAAAGGGGGATCCAATAATTGGTAAGTTTTATCAACACATTGAGGACCCCGAGAACTTTCCCCTGACGGATACCGATTACATTGAGAAAGAGGACCTCAGAGTGTTGATGAAATGTCCAAGACGGTTTGTTGGTGAGGAAATCCATATCTGGCCATGACCAGTGAGTGGTCCCTACCTCATTCCGAAGCCTGAAGCTAAGTCACGCCCATGATGCGGCCACAGCCCGTCATTGGGGGTTTCTAAAAACATTAGAAATCTTGCAAGAGGTTGCATACTGGCCACACATGGGGCAGGACCCCGACCAGTACTTGAAGGGGTGACTTGTGTGTGCACAATTTCAGCCAAAATCACTCACACACCATGCTCCCCTCCAAAAGAGGGGGATGACACTGCCTTGGTCAGATTTGCAAGTCAATTTTATTGGGCCTGTGATTCGCTCCTCTAGGGGGAACAAGTACATGTTGACCGTAACATGCTTGTTTACTAAATGGGTGGCATTTCTCCCGGCCCCAAATTGCAAGGTAGAAACAGCAGCTGCCCTGATGATCAATCACATCTTCTCGCGTTTTGGACTACCCCAAAGGATTGAGTCAGACCGAGGTAGCCACTTCACTAGCAAAGTGATGACAAAGATGTGGATGATACTTGGGGTCAAAAGGAAACTACACATTGCCTACCGACGGTCCTCTAGTGGTGGAGTTGAGAGTTACAATAAAACTATTGTGAGCATATTAAAAAAGTTTGTGGCAGATTCTGGGCCAAGTTGGGACATTTGATTACCCCTTGTCCTGATGGCCACCAGATCTACCCCTTCTTCTGCAATAAAAATGTCTCCATTTGAGCTGATGACTGGACGAAGGATGGTGCTACACCAGCATCTGCCCTACTGAACTCAAGAGCAGACCTTGATAAATGCCTCCACAACTCATGAGTATGTTGAGAATCTGAGAAAATACCTTCAACATGCTTTTGCCTTTGCTCAGCGGAATCTAGAAAGATCTGAAGACCCACTATGATCTCAAGACAACTAAAAAGGAATACCAAGTAGGAGACCGGGTTTACTTGTCCATTTCCAAAGGAACCAAGCCAAAGAGCGCAAATCCCTCCCAACTAGGCGGGGTCCTTTTGAAATTGTGTACAGAATCTCACCAGTCGCCTACAGAATCTGCATCCCCAAGGGCAGTTTGGCAGATGGGGAAGACGAGTGGGTCCACATAAACCAGCTGAAGAGTTGCCATCCCAGGCATACTTTGCGGCAAATAGAGGAGCCAACCAGAAACCCAGAGGGGGAAAATCTGGAAACATAGAAGAATCACTAAATGTTCACCGTGTATGTGCAAAAAGAGTTTTAAGACATTAGTAAACATAAATGGGGAATATTGCCAATTATAACCAATGCAAGTGTCTTTCCCACTGCTGACATCCCCAGATGATGTGTGGACACAGTAGTGGGAAAATATCCATAACCATGCTCTGTTCTATCTTCTAGCATCTGGACTAAGAATCATCCAAAGTATTACCAGGGAGGGCCACACGGGGACCGGGAGGAAAGACCCAAGAAGCCGGGAGTGCCACTCCATACTCCCAACCAGAACCAGCAGAACTCCTGACCAGAACCGGCGAGGAGAGCGGGTCGCCTCCAGCACTGACGGGAGAAGCAGCTGAATTTCTCCACATGGACAAAAGAAAAAAACATCCCAATCTCCCGACTTTCCCTTGACGGGCGGTCAAATCCAAGTCGGGAGGGGAGGCTCTGTGGGATATATTGACCCACTCCGCTATGCTATCCGGCATCACCCTGCCTGTTATGGGGAAAGAAACAGCAACAATGGTGGCAAAACCCTTGAGTGCCCCAAAAACCTACACAAACCTACAAAAACCATGTGATTCCGCACACAAAAAGAGGGATACACAACCTGCCACCCATGGTACATGTGCAGTGGAATAGAGCACACCCTGCAGAAATGTGCCAGTTGACTCCAAGACCAGCAAACAGAGTGCAGAGAGAAAAGCAGCACTTTGCAAGTGAAACCCCAAAATGTGCCTATAAATGACATTTGCTTTGCAAAATGCCCATAACACAACACTTTTTAACATTCACAATCTTGCCTGGTGCTAAAACTCATGTATCAAATGAAGCATTGTGAAAATTACAAAGCTTGTGAACTGACAGCTTATGCCAAAATCTGGGTGCAGTACCCGGGGATTCTTGAATGACAGCTGTCAGAGGAGTACTGATGATACTTTAAAAGTGACCTAAAACAAAAAAGTCTGCTGCATTAAAACATAAACAGGATTGTTGACAAAAAGCAATACAGATTTTAGTTGTGTTTTTCCCAAAGATTTTAAGGCCAAGAAATAAATGCATTTATGTTTGATGTAACACATTTGGTTTTTGCTGGATTTAAGAAGTTAATTAGCCTGTCTGAAGCTGCAAGAACTGGAAAAGCAGGTTTTTCTCGCAGAAGGAGGGCCTACCTCTCAGCAGAAACTCACTGGGAGGTGTTAATTGCGGGTTAGAACAGAATCTTGTCTTCAGAAAGTGAAGGAACAATGACAAAGCTTCAGCCCAGGAAACTGGAAGTGTAAAGGAGTTGTAAATGGCCTTTGGAAGGAACAAGCAAGGAGGGGGATGCCCTGGACTGCAGGCAGACAAAAAGGGGTGGACCATCTGTTGCTAACACGAACAAAGAACAAATGTTTAAAAGACTCATAACTTGCTATTAAAAATGGTGAAAAATATAAAAAGGGCAGAGTTGTTAATTTAATTTCTGGCTGCACGTGTGAAGAGGCGGTAGAACTGTGTGAACAGGAATGCCAATATATGTGGTTTTATGCAAAATGTATTACTGCTAGAGTTGTGAAAATGTACACGCAAATCCCTATGTTAAACATGCACATTTGTGGCAATTTGCATAAAATTTGGAAATTGTGTTCATAGCGAAAAGGGCACAATTCTGTAAATAGTAGAGACAAGATCCCACCGTTGTGGTATTTGAAGGAATAGCTGCTATTTAAAATATGACATTTTTGTGTGTGATTTGTATAAAGCTGACCATTGTAGAAATGTACATTTAGTATCAAATCCGATTTTGAGAACAGTGGCTAAAGGGAGGTCTCTGAGGCCTGTAAAGCACATCATAAAATGTGACATCATCTGGCCTTGATCCAATTACTCAAATTGCAAGGTCGAGATGAAGTGTGGTCCTATCCCAGCTCACAGGAGCAGGCTTAGCTAAACCGGCCCACACACCCCTTTTGTGATGTCATTTTTAAGCATAAATAGAGACAGCTGACAACACATAGGAACACACAGATCCACTCACTTTCCTGACTCCGGCGAAGCACTCTGATCCAGCATTCTACATCCAGCTTTAATATTCTTCCAGATCCAGATGCCAAGTCTCTTGCCAGCAATAGAGAATTATTGATTTCCAGCAAGGCCCAAATCCTCAAATTTATTCTCTCCACTCAGTAAAGCGCTGTGTGGTTTGAGAAGGCCTTTTGAACCAGTATCCTGAAATCCTCTAGCTTGCCAAGACTATGCTTGCCTGAGGAACTCACCATCCAGCTGATTCAAATACCCACAGACTAGGAGAGCAGATCCTGTGCAAATCCGATGACCTGCCTCGCTGATCCAGTACCGTGCCTGATGTGCTGTCTTTCCTAGACCAGACCCAATCCATGACCAGAACTGACGGTCCAATTTAAAAACTTATCCTGTCAGTATGTATAGGAAGAACTGTGGCCCATAGTATATTTGCATTGTCTTATCCCTATTTCAAACCCGTCCTCTCTTTCCTTCAGAACCAGTATTGTTAAAACCATCTTTGTGCTGACCCTTTTCTCATCTGAAGAAGTCGAGTTTCCTTAGCAGGCGGGTCACCCTGATCAAATGACTGTAAGATCCATGTGTGGTATTTGCTTTTTCATAGTCATCCTCTAGTGTAAGCAAATCCATTTGTCATTTTCAAAAGTGCATTTCTGTTTTCCATTCTCATGCCTACCTCGCAAAAAACAACCTTTACTAAAACCTCTATAACTCCCTCAGTTCTTGTGACAGAAACGAAATTTCAACTCCTACTTGTACCTAACATCCATAGCTATCCGAAAGGTTTACACGTGTGAAATAGCTCTCAACTGCTTCCAACTTGGACTTTAAGATTTCAAATGTTTTCTTTGGACTAAATCATTGCTTGTGCTTGTGTGCAACTGTTCAAAGCAGCTCCCATAAGAATTTAGAAAAATGTAAGTATTTTTGACCACATTTGGTGTTTTTGCCCAGTCAATTCTAAAGATAATTTAAAAGCCATCCTGACAGCTGAAAAGTCAATTCCGTTTTTCTCTTGTCTTTAAAGGGGGAACATGATATGCTGTTTGATTTGTGCTATCCCTGAATACCTGCTCTCTCCTCCCATCTCTTTACATTGTCTATTGGGGGTTGAGGGGTGTTGCAGGGGGAACCTCTAAACATAGTGCCATCTGTCCAAACCAACACAAAAGTATTATTTTCTGTGCTGCATCTGTTTTGCTCCTTACTTACTCCTTGTGTATTAAAGATAGTATCCAGTATTCTGTCACCCCATTGGTGATTGTTCTTTATCTATTAAAACAAATTGCGATTTGATTTTAAATACATAAATAAATATTTACCGTTGCAAACCAGCCTGATTCCTGGTTCAGTGTGACCGGGTGGTGGTCTCAGGAGAAGGGTGTGATATGAGTGGTATATCGTTCAGAATATTGAATTTATAGACAAAAATAAATAAGGGTTTCAGTTGTGCACTACACGCTGGGCTTTGAGTTGGGTGTGTGCTGGATTGAAATCATTTACAGTCAGTAATGTGACAGGACCCTACGCCATTTGTTTATTAATATATATCATTAGAAGTAGAAATATATTTCTAAAAGGGCTGCATTTTATCATATGGAGCCGTTAAGCCGCTGCATGCTCAATTGCGTTCCAGGCATGAGAGGAAGGGACCTGATGATCTTGCCCCCATCAATCAACCCCCGTGGATTCTGGGAGTCCAGGAATAGCGAAGTGTTAGGCACACATGTCCTATGCTCAGCTATTCATGGAGGAAATAGTGAACATACATGTTCACCTTCTATTTCACTCCTTGAGCTATTACATGTATACAGTATGAAAATAATCGAAAGAACAACCCATTGGCGGAGTGGTCTATTGGGAACTCTGGAGATTTTTCAAGGGGCCTCTTTTCTGAAAGCACTCTGATATGTTTTTCTTTTTTTATTTGCTACATGCAGAACAAAATAATAAAATACTATTTTCACATTCTAACTGGCAAATGTAAAAAAAAAAAAAAACAGGTCCTCCTTTAGCTCTCATTCTAATTCTGGAAAAACCCCATACCTGGTGAGCCCTCTAATGCAACACACGTTTCCATAAAAGTCTATTTTGGAACAGGGATAAATTGCAGGAAGACATTTTGAATCTTTTGTAATGAATGATTCTTTATCCCCTTCTAGGCGCTGGAAAACAGAACCCATTCTAACTGTCCCTTCAGCGGGTTCCTGACCCAGAGAAGGGTCAGATGTCCTATGGAGGTCAGCGGTGGAACCAGATAGGAGGGCCTCCTGGGGGAGTTACATGTCTACCTGATTGCAAACATGATGAGAGTGCTTCCCCCAACTTAGACATGACTGAAAAGGAGGTGGAGGGCCCTATGCATGGTTTGCCTTTATCTCAGAGAGGGCTGGCAGAGACTTTAACTTGAACACACGTGGACAATATCTGAAGAAAAAAAATGCCAATAGGCAGCATCACACACACACAAATCTGATTCCTAATGTGAAAGTAGACTAGCCATAGGTAGATTTAATGTAATCTTCAAAGAAAGTAAACATGGGTAGATACATTAAAAAATGTAATTACAGTTATCAGAGTTTCAAAAATACGCTCTTACCTATATCACTAACTTACAAAAACCAAATAGTTGTGATGCAAAGCAATCCACCTTGCCAATCCACCAACACATAACCCATCATACAGGTAATCTGCTATTAGCAGTGAGCTATTCCAGGGGCTCCAACACAGCGATGGTAGCCCAATATTAAGGAAGCACAATGCAGATCAAGGAGCCTGGTTAGTTACCAACTCATCACTGCCTTCCCTTTTGTGATAAAAATGCAATATAACATATTCTGACAACTTCCTATCATCTATTGCAGAGATCTGCCAACTCTGGCTGACTCAATATTTTGAACTACAACTGCCATGATCCCTCGCTATTGACTATGCTGGCTAGGTCTGTTGGGGGCTGTAGTCCAAAACATCTGGAGAACAAAAGGTTGCAGAGCCCTGATCTATTGGCAAACAACGCTCTCCCAACTGGACAAACACACTTTATTTAGCATTCCAAAAATATCTATTTTACAACGGATACACGATTTTTGTGTAAATTAATTGCTGAACAATCTGTACATTTTGGTTTCAAAATACAAGCACCACCAAATTGATTACCCAATGGTGCTTAGTGATTTAATTTTTTTGATAAAGTAAAAAAAAAATATATATATATATTATTAAAGGATGAAAACTCCATGTGAAGTAAGATCACTTCCTTTGGTACAAAGGTACTAAAGCTGCGGTACCTCCAACTTCTCAGCTATCTCTGAAACAGTCCTGTCTACATTGCATCTACAGATTCATAACAATACCCAAAGGAATGTGGTATGTATGATTCTATTAGTGGTTTTAATATGCAGCTGATGCAACAAGCACCTATACAGAATAACTGTATACAAAAACCATTAAGTACTTAACAATAAAAATCTCATCTACAAATGTTCCCATGTATTTTATCTGCATCCGTTTCTAGTGCAGGGGTCGACAAGATTTTTTTCTGTAGATGTTTTGGACTGTGCCCAGGGGTCCATGTGTAAAAACAAAAGGTGCTGATACTATGGTGCCATCGATTCTGTCACCATCTCACCCCGCACACACCCTACACCCTCACCCCACTAATTGAAATACCATAAATGGGTCCTGTCTTTCCTACACCCCACCATGCTGTTCTTTACAACAGTTCTATCAACACTGAAGAAAACACAGTGAAAGAAAATTCATTTAAATGCCCACCATTAGTTCTGATCTTTGCCCCCACAGCA
This sequence comes from Ambystoma mexicanum, assembly GCF_040938575.1. Taxonomy (NCBI): domain Eukaryota; kingdom Metazoa; phylum Chordata; class Amphibia; order Caudata; family Ambystomatidae; genus Ambystoma; species Ambystoma mexicanum. The sequence continues at coordinate 146,134,905 of NC_090934.1, forward strand.
TGCAGCTTCATGCACCCTCCCCTTCCCAATCACCAAACATTTGAACCTCTTAAGGGACATGCCAGATACCCTGTCCCGTTACATATACAGACAGCCGAGTGTGCATCAATTCATGCTTAATTGCATAAATTACAAATACATGCCACGGCTTTATGTCCCAAGCAGCCTATTAGAATGAACAAGCAAAACCAGCAAGGCCCATGTTGTAATCCCCAGTAGGGTAGAAGTATACAAAAACAAGAAAAAAGGCCCCTTCATTCTATGCTGTCCTGGAACATAGCTCGGGTGACATAAAGTGAGGGATGTCCTCAGAAAGAGGGGAATATCGTGCCCTTTATTTCACCGCCCTCTTCGACCTCTGGCTATGACCCCTGTGAACCCTCATTAACTATACTGTTAGGTCTGATGGAAGTTGTAGTCCAAAACGTAGAACAAGGCAAAGGCTATTTATAAAATCACCTTTAAATATCAAGCAGAGGTTCTTCCAATTGAGGGACCAAGAAGAAGCCTGTTTTGACTCACATGCCCTGAAATAGTTGGCCCTGTATCCGTCTATGCCACCTTGTGAGATCCTGTGCAATTGTAGAGTCATTAGTGAGAAAGTTCACGTCATTCTCGCCCAAACGTCACTTCCTGTTTATCATGCTCTGTGCAATTTTGATTTTATTTCCTGGAAAACGTGGGGGCAAGAAGAGAAAAAACTCTGTTCCAACTAGTTCACAAGAAAGCAGGAAAGCTGCCGGCATCTTCACCCAATTTTGAATCAGAGTCATAGAGCCTTGAATCCCTATACATTTGCCCTTCTCTATGGGGACGTATAACGCAGACCGAATCCATGAGATTTAACGTAATGTCAGCCACATGCATGTACATATATTGGCTATCATTATTGCTTCTTCTTTTTTAAAATGTATTTGTTTATAAAAAAAAAAAACCTTATACAAAACATTGGCATAAAACACATCATTATAAAATATACAAAATACAATAAAACAGCAAAATTAGATAATACTTCAAATCAAAATACATGAAATATAAAATGGAGATTCCTTCTAAAAATCATCAATTCATTTCAATTTAGCTAAAATGTTGACTGTCACAATCAAGAGTGCTCTGTTGTTCCCACTAACTATTAAGTCAGCCTTCATTATCTACACTTTTTGAAAACGATAACTCACTCGTAGGTTGCAACCCCAGTCATTGGCTAAAAATGTGCTTCAGAGATTCTATATCTGAATGGCTGAACCTATGTTCTCGTCACTATGTTTCCTAAAGTGCAACACTTCTCGTGTGTGTAACAAACTGAACCTGAGTCTCAGAAATGTTCTTATATAATGACTATATTTACATGTACCTATTGAAAAAGGAACAGTCCCATGTTGCTTATTTTCTGACCATACGTCATAATACAACTTATAGGAACCACGGCTGTCCCAAGTGTTAATGCAATCTTGCTCATATAGCTTAATTTTCAACCCAACCAGGTTCGTTTCTAGGTCCTTGCTGCTCATGTTTATCCCTGTCAAAACTTTGAGGCATCTGACTTTAACATTCGAGTGACAGTCAGAATACGATTTTCCCAGTTGCGGGAATACAGTATAGTATTGGTTGTTTCCTGCCCCATACGTATGTTTCTATACATATTAATTGCTTTCCAAATAACCTTAGTGTACATAGAAATCAATCCAAATTCACACCTTCCAAAGGCAAACCTCCATGTTTGGTTGAAGTAAAGAAAATCAGGGGAACCACCTGGATTCTATACCTTTTCCAACACGCTGACCATGCAAGAGTTCAAATTCCCTATGGAGGCACATTGACACAGAAGTGTTAGTGGACATGGTACTTTTTTGCCAATTAACACTTAATGTAATATCAGAATGATTTTCTAGCGCCCATTTGAGTGCAGTCAGAAATATCGACGCAACCATCCATGAGTTCAGATGCTCAATGCTAACTTGACGATAATGCCCGTAATAGATCTTCTGTCATTCTCTTTTGTCGAAAAAAAATGTTTTCAGAGAGCTGATGGCAAGTGCTAACGCCTGCTGCCAAATTCCCAGCTTGATTTACTTTTCATGCAAGGCTGCACCTGCATTATATGATTCAGTATTCCTTGTGGTCAGAAATGCCTTGAACAGGTCTGAAAGTGGGAAACTCCATATCACTGTGGGGGAGTGGGCAAACCACTGATTACATGGCAGTAACAGAAAACTGGGTTCATTTACCCTCTAGTGTGGTACAAGGACATGAAAACAAGTAGCTGCATGCTGTTTGACAACAAGCCCCTTTGTGTATGGAAGGTTCTGATGGTAGGAGCCACACATGAGAAGACATCTGGAAAAAAGCATCTGGTGGTAGAGTGGATAGCTCCTGACAACTAGCATTGGTTTTTGGGGTGTTAACGATTTTAAAGATGCGGCACACTCCATGCCAGGACTCTTTCTACTGGCCAGGGATGCAGCGCACAACTAAAACACTATTATGTTTATTGCCTTCAGATTCAAATTTTGAGAAGGTAGCCAACCCGTCTCACATCCCCCTTAACGTACACCCTGTGTCGCAATGCACCATGAACCAGGCCGGTTTGTAATAATGAAATATTTATTTAATTTTAATTTTGAATAAAAATGAAACACATTCAATATAGGGCAGCAATCACCAGGGTGCTGATAATTACACGGTACAATGATAGAATATACTTAGTTGAACCTTCTAATATAAGATACACAATGCACAAATGAATGAAAGCAAGATTACTTTTCGGGAAGTATTTTCAGATAGCACCACAGTTAGGCATTCCCCCTGCAACACTCCCATAAACCCCCGTTAATCATATTTTGTGTAGGTGGAGGGGAACAGCAAGGAGTCAGGTATACTAGGCAAAAATCAGAATGAAAATCTGACCTACCACGCCGAATTGAGCTCCCTTGAAATATGAGCAACATGTCACTCTGAATTAAGGAATGGTTATTTTACATGTGCGGTTGAATGAATAAGACAAGAATTAGTGTGGCTGTACTATAGAGGCAACAAGCTACAAGACAGTGTACTAAACAATGGGCATACAGTTTAGAAAATCGACTTTGAAAGGAAAAATTGCAGCAAGAATTGCACGTGACAAAATTGCAATTGCTTAATTTCACAGGTTTAAAATAGCAAAACGGCTTTGAAAATCAGCTAAACAGACATAATTGGAAATCAGTTTTAATGCTAAGGTACAAAAGCACATAACAGGTATGATATGAAAGTGAAAGGGTGACTGGATGGAGACAGTATGGGATTCTTAATGGAAGGGCAAACCCAGATTTTGTAACAGGAGCATTTACAAGGGCAAAATCTATTTTAAGAAGAAAATGACAGGTTCTACTGAAACTATTTTTTAGTGGCTAGATTATTAAAGAAAGAACCTGCCCACAAAAAGGTTAATTTCCAATGTTAACACATTCACTCCGTGTGTCTCTTTATATGGGAATTAATTACATGGTCTGCGGTAGCGGCCATGTAGTTATGGTTAAGTTGCTAAACCCATAGGAAGGGCACTTTTTGGGTGGCTTATAACTTTGCTCCCACTGGACGAATCATCACCAAACTCTGCAGAAAAGTATATGGCCCACTCTAAATTTATTTTGCAAAGTTTGGTGAGGTTTGTTCAAGGGGGGGGCAAAGTTACAGGGGGGTCCCAAAATAGTTTTTTTTCCCATAGACATAATGGGAAGAAATGTCCATCGCGCCTACAGCCCAAACTGCTGGACGGATTTTCAGAAAACTTGCGTCAGGAGTGGCAGCTTCATCCCGAAAGCCTGCTTTTGTTAATTTGGTGTACATCCGTCCAGTAGGTTTTTTTTAAACAACCAAAACGTAAGGCATAACCATTTGTGATATCTCTGTCCGCTCCACTGACTCACTTCTGTGTTCGGTCTGCGACTGGTCTCTGATTGGCCAGAAACATTTGAGACCTTTTGCGTGGTACGGGGGCATCGGGACGCGACCGCCAATTGGGTGGTGAGAAAACGTGAAACACGACGGTTTTCCTCAAACGCCCGCCATCTTGGATTCGCAGACTTTTTTGGGGTCCGCGGACAGCTCAGTGAAAACATTGAAAACAGCACCATTGCACTTGTCAAACTCAACAAAAAATTTCTGGGGATGTGGGGGGATGAGGATTGGATTGTATATGGCCATAAGAAGCCAATAAACGGGTTGTTTCAGCCCCTGAAAGTCCGCAAACACTCCATATGACCCGGGGAAGTCCTGTGGTGTTCGCAGACACTTCAGATATCCTAGAACATCTGCACCTATTTCTGCATTACAGGGTTGGGGAAATGCAGTGTTTGGATGGCTTATAACTTTTGAGCCACTCAATGAAACTGCATGTCATTTCTCAATTTTATTCTAGGACTAATCCTGAATGGTTTTGCAAGGTTTTGTGGGATTCTGTCAAGAGGGGTCAAAATTAGAGGGGGGTCCCAAAATATTGTAAAGGCATATAAATGTGGTGACAATTGACAAATCTGCACAACATTTGGCAAAACGATTTTGGATCTAGATATAAATGGTTTCCTAAAGTTTGGTGGTATTTTCTCAAGAGGGGTGAAATTACAGGGGGGTCTCAAAATGTTTAGGTGGCTTATGACTTTTTTGCTATTTGGCATATGTGGACAAAAGTTTTGAGAAAGATTATAGACCCAACCTTCAATGTTTGTGTAAAGACTGAATGGATTTTGTCAAGTGGAGGCCAAGTTATATGACTATTGTATGTACATACATTTTGATACTTTAAAAAAATAAAACATGGGCAGATTTCAAGCAAACTCGTGAGGAGCATTGGCAAGGACGTTAAAGCAAGGTTTTACAAATGTGCCTGTGTTTTATTTTTTGGGAAGTGTAGATACAAAAAATAGTCATATACCTTTGGTGACTGAGGTATAGCCTGTGGCCATGGGTAGTAGCCAGATTGTCTGGGTCATGGCATAAGGTCATGACACGGACAATCTGGCGACTGGCCATGACCGCTAGGAATGAAAAATTGTGTTAAAGTGGCTAGGTCTACCTGGGACCTGCTATGTGGTAAAGTTATTCGAAGGTAGGATCGTTTTGAAAGGGAAAAAAAGTGCTTGTGGTAATATGTTCATAGGGTTTTGCAGGCTGCCATGGTAAGGGAAGAGGGGCTGTGTACGGAGCCCCGCCTTCTCTTTCCATGTTTGCTGTCTTGAAAAAGGATTTTCCTTCCTTCCTACAGCGGAACACCGCAGGCACCCTGCCATAGGAAGATAAATCTATGTTTTAGCACCCTGGGTTCCCGCTTTGGGAACCAGGGGTGCTAATGGCCATTATCCCCCATTTCAGGGGCTGCAATGGATGATAATGGTCCGTAGCCCTCCTTATTTATTTATTTATTTATAACGCACCAAAGCCCGCAGACATCATGCTGTGTGGTTACAGTATTTGTTGAGGAAGATGAGGTTGAGGAAGACATCTTACTACTTGCTGAGAAAGGAACAACCTTTCTGAGAGCATTGCGGTCATTGGATTTGGTGTGGCGGTGCATGGAGGTGGTCCCGTAGGAGTACTGTCCAGGTAGTCTTGACTGAGTACAAAATTGCACTCAGTGCATTTCACTTTGGTAGCTTTAGCCTTTGGTACAGTCCAAACAATAGCAAAGAACTGGCACACGCATGATTCGATCTTGGTGCTAGAAGTAGGCACTTCCTCTACCTCATCTTCTTGGTCCTCTTCATTGTCTTTGAAAGTAATGCACTTTTTTGTTGTGAAGGTCCTTCAGCTGGTGGTGTTGGTGGCTCTTGGGGAGGAGCGATGGCAATAACTGATGCATTTTTAAGATAAATAGCATTTTTGATAAAATTCTTCCAAGTATGTTCTGTGTACCAGATTGGTAATGGATAATGAGTACAAAAATGTGTAGGAGGTGTGCAAGGGAAATTTTGAAGTTGAAAATCCTAGATCAGTAGAAAGTGCAGTTCTGAACTATCTTCGAAGCATGGATCCAATCACAAAGTGCAGACGCCTTCACAAATACGTCACCATGTCACGCGCAAGCGTATGGTCACGTGGCACTGTCCAGAAGGTCTGCGATTAAGTCAGACGTTCCCGGACATCTACAGATGCTAAATTATTTCAAAAAGTTTCAAAAAGTTTATAGACATGTTAAAAATGATGCTACAAGGTGGGAACTGGCAGAGTTTTAAGGTGAAACTTTGTAAATTGGGCATAAATATTGCTTATTGGCAAAGTATGATATTAGTAAGTTGTAGGAAAATAGCATGCACTGGTAAAATCCCATGACATTCACTGAAAAAATGCTGTCAAATGGACGTTATGGTTAAGTTGCACTAATACAAGGGGGTGGCGCTGTGGAGCAGCCCAAGATGGCTGCTTAGCTCTTGAGCTCCGTGTGGCTCCGGCTGAAATCCGTCATCAACTGCGGTTCCTTTTGCCTACGCTGTCTTATTCTTGGTGGAGCTGCTGCCCCTTCTCTTCTGGCAATCCTGTTGCAATCCCGATCCGAATCGGTCCCGGGAAACCGATTTGGGCCTACTGGCGGGCGGTGCACTGAACTTCGACCGACGCCTGGCTCCTGCACCCCGCCCTCTCTCATCACCCGCAGCCCCGCCGGGGTCCTGCGTACACTCGCCTCCTCCCCCACAGGCGGCGCCGGAGTGTCTGTCCCGGCGCGGGGGCCGGCTGGGGACCTCGCTTGCCACATCTGTCCTCGCTTACAGCGCCGGAGCGCTCATCTTGTATAGGCGGCTGGCGGGGGCCTAGCTACCTTGAGCCTGTGTGGTTTACTTTGCTGGACTAAGGAGGTGAGGAGCAGGGGTGGGGAGCACCGGGCGGACCCCCGTCCATTTGTCTGCCTGCTCCTGTGAATCCGGCCGGCGTCCTCGGTGGGCCTGATCCCAGTAATCGCCGACACGACTGGAGGGGAACTTCTGTGACACTGGTGTCCGGCTTCACCGCCGGGGAAACGCTCGTTCATCGAGCCTGGTTGCTCTTTTTATCGGATCCTGCATGGCCCCCACTTCCTACTCTTCGGTGGCCTGCCTGGCTCTTCTACCCGTCGCTCCCGCACATGGGGCTTTTTATTGTCGGGATCTCGCTGCTGGGTCCTCTGCCCCGGTGTCTGCCCCTGCGGCCATCTGCTGTCGCTGTGTCTCTATCCGCAATGCCTAATAAGGCCAAGGGGGTCTCGGGGAGAGGGACCATGGACAAATTTGCCAAATCCGTCCCGAGGGAGGAGACGGGACACACATCGTCCTTGCAAGAGGGCCTGGAGGGCGACACCACCTCCGGAGTGAGAGCCCCAGATTTGACCACACTAATGGAATCTATGGCCAAGAACTTCACCTCGTTCCATGAAAAGCTGGACGACATTAATGCTAATGTCGCCTCTCTCAACACCCGCGTGGACCAGGCAGGCACCAGAATCACCGAGGCCGAAAGCAGGATTTCCACGAATGAGGATCAGATTCATGTACTGCAGAACACTGTCGCCACCCTGTCGCGTGATATGAAGAGTGTGAGAGCCAAGTGTGATGACCTTGAATCGTGCTCCCGCAGGAACAACCTGCGGATCATCGGGGTCCCAGAGAACGCACTTAAGGGCCGCATGGAGGATGCCGTTGAAAATTTGCTCAAGGATCTGCTGGGCGATCCTAGTCTCTCACCGTACTTCACTGTCCAGCGCGCGCACAGGGCTCTGTCTCCGCGGCCCAGGCCGGGAGATATTCCGAGGCCCATCATCGCCAGGATCCTCAATTACCGGGACAGAGATCTTATCCTCCGGCTGGCCCGAGAGAAGGGGGACCTGCGCCACGAGTCCCATACCATCAGGATCTTCCCAGACTTTTCGATTGCGGTGCAGCAGGAGCGGCGCCAATTCCTTGGGGTTAAGAAACTGCTTAGAGAACGCAATGTCCCGTATGCTATCCTGTTCCCGGCTCGTCTTAAAATCACTCACAATGATAAACTATACTTTTTTACCGTCCCGGATGAAGCGACAAAATTCATCGAGGCTCACATACCACTCCCCAACCCGGCTCCTGATCGTGACGGCGATGACTGACCTGATGTAGTTTAATCTGTTGCTGCTTCACCTAACAGTCGGTCCGTCAGTATGCATGGGTCAATGGCAAAGTTTTCTCATCAACCATGTGGTTTGGGCACCCCTTATACTCTTCGCGGGCCGTGGCCCGACCTGGGTGTTGAAACTAGCGTTGGGACCCCTCAAAACTTCGTATTCCGCAGGAACCGGCTATTTGACAACTTATGCTGCCGTATGTAATGTTAAAATGGCCGTCCACACGGCAACAGCGCACCCCACTGCAATTGCAATGTTTATGTTTGGTTTAATGCTACTGCTAGTAGGCCCCAGTTGGGCCTTGGAGAGGGCATATCCCTGTTGGATTTTGCCCGACGACCTTTTCTCTCTAGTGATGGTCGGATTAGTTGCTGGCGTGTGTTTTTGGGGGGAGTGATTTCCACTGCAAGTTGTGGGTGGGCAGTGAGGGAGGGGGGTGGTATGGTTGGGGTTTGGGGTTACTGTATTGAAAATGACAGAGGCGGTTTGGCAAAGCGCGCAACATCAGGGCGCCCTCGTGGGAGCTGTCTCCGTTTTTCATGTAGGGTTTTACGGCAGTTGTGGGATGTACCTTAGTCTCCCGTAATGTCCACAACGGTGATGTCCTGGAATATCCGGGGTTTAAGTAATTATACCAAGGCGTGCAAAATCATGGCGCATGCCAACAGACATGGTTGCAAGATATTATTATTGCAAGAAACACATTGTGGGGGCTTACTGGCTAGGCGCATCGCGCCTGCGTGGGGCCCACACAGTTACTATACAGCTTACTCGACCCGTGCCAGAGGGGTATTGATGATGATCCACAGGTCACTTAAGTTTGTACTCCATAAGAGCTATATCGATTTGGAGGGTAGGTACATTATTCTACACTGCGCAATAGCGAACAGGGACTACTTGTTGGTTAATACGTATGGCCCCAACGTGGACTCTCCCGATTTTATTGACCGGATTGCTTCCATCAATGACATTTGTGATGTCATCTTTGATGTCCTGGGTGTTAGCCTTAGCAGTGCACAGTGGTGACACGAGTTATGGTTGCTTAGCTTACCATAACTGGTGAATTTCTGAGGTTTTTCGGTTTTACCTATAACCATTATAATTATAATTAATACATGCAAACATGTATATACATGCTTAGTATGTAACATGCATACATCTAACTTTGTAACTATGACACTATTCTCCAAAAACCTGTAACCATCTTCCTAATTTTGTATCAGCGCCTAGTTTCCTTTGGGCTTTGAGTGCTCTTTACATGAATGAATGAATAAATAAATACATAAATAAAGTATTCCAAATAGTACTGATGACTTATATAGCAGACTGAAATGATTTGGAAAGAATAGCGCTAACACATGGAGATTAACACATATTTTCCTAAGGACAGGATACACAGAGGATTCTGACGTTACTAGGATACTAATAGGATTACTTGTAGGGTTTCTTATTGGGTTGGACAAATTGCAAGGTAACACAGCAATGGATGCAGCTTAATGGTTACTGGGGAAGGGTAATACTTACAAAGAGCACTTGAATGGAGTGGTTTGGACAGCCAGCCAGATCTATGGACAGCTGGACAGGGGTGTGGTTACTGCGCAGCGGCGACTCTCGTCTAGGGACTCAGCGGGGTAACCTGGGTAACCTGGGTCTGGTTTTAGTTGACAGCGGGAGGGCATCAGCTGGGCAAAGCAGGTAGTGGGGCAAGGCAGGTCTGGTCACTGGATAATCCCAAAAGGGTTCAGCAGACTTTCCCTCTTTCTCCCTGAATTATTGGGATTTTTGTAGGTTTTAATTCTGGATAGTGGTTCTGCCTGGATAGGGGGTATTGCATGGATCAGGATCAGTTACCCCTGGCCTGGCACTGGAATCTGGTATCTTTCAGGGTTAAAGTAGAATGTCTGGATCTCTGGATTTTGCAGGTTGGATTTTTGAATGCTGGATTTTTTTTTGAATGTCCTGAATTTTGAATTTCTCCTCCTTATATAGACCGGATGACATCAGAGTATTTTTACAATGTGGCCAGAACTAAGCTAGACATACCTCTAAAATCGAATAGGACAGGCTGAGGATGTCACCACTTCCTGTGAGCAGATTGTACTGAAGGAAGTGTCTCAGTTTTAGTGTGTGTGTTTTTATTAGGTGCTTTGTTATACCACAGTTACCTTTGCCAAAATTAGTTATGAAACAAAACACTTATCTTTATAAACGTCACCCTTATAAAAATTAGATAGGCAAATACCATATATCACATGGAGCATACTATTCCAAACCCCAAGTTTGTACGATGCCGTTTAGTCCTTCTGGAAATCTTTTGTAATTTCCATGGCAAATATTTCCCCTAAAAATCTAAAAATGGAGACACAGAAACTTATCAATGTCGAGCATATTTGCAACAAGTTTCATAACTGTACCATGTGCGATTTTCCCAGAAATGTTGTTTTACTGGCGTTTGCATCCCCCACATGATAAGAAGATCCACATCGTCTTATTTTCATGGCGCAAAAAATACATTCAAGCTGTCAACATTTTACATTACTGCTTCTTTAGATTACTGAAATAAATGTCTTTATATGAAAAGTATTTTCAATCATATGGGCCGTCTTTGTTCCAAAAAGTGGGCAGTCCTTTCAACCCACAAGCCAAATGTCATGCTTTGGTCAGCTTTGCTCAGAGGTTGCTATGACTCCCCTTTGATCTTAGGCAGTTGAAGCTGAGGAGAGGTGTCAGATGAATTCACACTTCAGTGACAGGGCTGTCCTTTGTCCCAGGCTGCAGCAATGCTGCTCCATCTGACGAAGTCCCGACTTCCCACACCTGTGGCCTTTCATGTGGAAAATGAACTTGCTTTCCCATGGGGCTGGCACATTAGAAGTGCCTGCCTTTGCAAAGACTGGTTTGACAGCGATTTCTGGGCCTCACCATGATGTTGAAGTTCTTTTTGTGGGAAAAAATAGCTTTTCTTCCCAACATATATAGTTTTGTTTCAGGGCATGTTGCAGTATTTCCATTGAGCTTGTGCAATATCAACTCACTGCTTTGCAGAGCAGTTCAACACAGGTTCATTTTACTTTCCCTTGTCATTTGAAAATGTGATTTTCCTTGCGTCTTTATTCTAAACATTTCCATAGCTCTGGTCAATTTCTAATACACAGGAATCTGTTCAAAACAAGGGTTCTTTGAAACTGACATATGCAAAGGGAGAGAGAGTGCTCCTTGTGAAGAGTTGTGCCTGTGTTGCTTGCCGTACGGCCTGAAACAAATTTCTCTGCTCTTTCACAGTTTTTACTTGACACACAATGCCTTTCCAAGAGGCATGACCCTCCTTTGATGTTGTTCCTGCGGACTATATCTGGGCATGGATGTGTTTTACTGGAACCAAGCTGTGTAATGTTGAAAAGATGGAAATATCATCAGTGCAAAATCATTTTAAACGCAGAACATTTTCTTTTTCAGTTGGAAGTCTTGAGCTGGCAGGATAGCAGTTCTGATCCAGGCTTGTTTTGAATTATTCTTTTTGGTGCACATTAAGAAAATACTGCAGCCATTCTCGGGGCGTTCTATGTTTCATCTCGCCCCATATGCACTCAGCAGAGCCAGTGCAGCGATTTCTTTTACAACAGCTAAAACACAGTTTTGGTGATGCAGGGAATATGTCCTCAGCAGAGCTATTGCTGTAGTACACAGCCATTCTTTTTGTAACTGCTGAAAATGCAGTTTGGTGGTGCAGGGAGTTCTGATGGATGGCTATATGTACCCGACAGTGGAAGCAGACACTGTCTCCAATGTCATTGCTACAATAAAGCTCAGGAACAGAATTCAAGTGCCATGGTTTGCACATGTTTTCCATTTTAAAGTGACAGTTTTTGTCAGCATGTTACCCCGTGTCTGTGATATGTTTGTGTGGCATGTAACATATGTTCCTGTAAAGTGATCATTCAGTGCAAGGCATGAGTGAATTGCAGGTGCATCCCAAACTCCCACACAACTGCTAACACTGCCTATTCCAATCCAATGAAATTCAACAATGAATGTGCAAGATGTGCTCTGTGAGCAAAGGAATGCAACAAGTTGCTACAGCTACAGTAATAGTTGCACATTAGAAAGGCCTTCTTCACTCCAGCTCAGTGGCAGCTCATGCAAATGTCTGCTACATCCCTTTGAGTCAGGTAAGCAACATGTGAGCCAAAGTTCACACTGAGTGAGGTATTTCAATTGATGTACTTGCTCAAAATAAACCTGCCTAGATATACTTTGGAACATGATTACCTGGGTGAGTCAGACACTAGAAAGCTGCAGAGAGAACTGCTGGCAGTCTTTCAGAATGATCCATTTATAAAACAAATGAAAGAAAACATTGAGTATCATTCATTGACCCCCATTTTAAGGTTTGCAGTGGCTGAATTTCCCACTGTGGGCAGTAGGAAAACACATAGAGAAGACATAGTTGGAATGTGCAATACTACACTTGAGAGACATTTTAAAAGGTAACTTTCTTGCGGAGCAGAGTCTTGAAGGACAGGCAGAAACAACAACAACATCAGCAAAAACTACAATAACAACTGAGTAGCCCACAGCATCCAGTAAGAAGTATGTCTTAATGTGGTTGTGCCTTTCAACTATGATGGTGTCAGGTACATGGACCCCCCATTTTTGGAGCACAATTTCTCTCACACACTCACCCAATGGGATTTGCTTCTGGATTTTGCATTCTTCACTGTGTCTGTGCCTAGGGGAGCAAAAGTAGTGGTATTGGACCTATAAGTATACAGATGGTGAAAGTGTATTTTAGCAACACATGAAATGTTGGCATGGATATAGATCCACTGCCGACATAGTGCTCAAACCAGTCTGTGTGGCCAGTAGTACTTGACACTGTAGCCATTGGCATCCTAAGCTTCACACAAAATTGTGTACAGTCAGACAGTGTTTTAATACTGGTGGCTATATTGTCTCTAACCACAGGAGAGCCATTTCTGTAGGTCAATTAGAACAGCTGGCATCCATTACAATTGATGAGCACCATATAACAGTCGACTATTAAAAGATAACATTGCTTTTTCCAGCACAGTGACAAAAAACTGAACGGCATCTGCCTGTCGTTGTTTGACCTATTATTCATGATGTATTATATCATATTCATCATGTCATGTGTAAGTTTGAATGTTTTGTCTCAATTGTATTAATTGCATAATTTCCCCATTTTATATACCAGTTATATTTATGAATTTTAAGTTTGGCATTTTGTTTTCCGTCTGCTGAGTTACATTGATAATGTGTGTCATACTTTTTCTTTCTCAAACTTAGACTGCACAAGTAACATCAGACTCCAAAGAAGTGTTTAAAAATACTCAGAGAACTTGAGTTCCCGTGCCCTCAGACGTCTACGACAGTCAAAGACAAAAATTCTGTACAGAGATTCAGGACACCCTTAATAATAAAGTCAAGACAATCCAGGTGGATATTTGCATAAAAAAGAATATACAGTCGACCAACCCTTAGCCAAATACCCACCACAAAGTACAAAATGTATAACGCCCACTCCTCTATTTTGCGCCAATCACAGAGAGTGATTTAACAAGTGTGCTGAATCGCCTCAAGCCCACTTCTTGTAAAGGATATATCTGCCCCTCTAAAGTGGTGTGCCACTTGACTGTCTCCTTTGCTCAAAAAGCTAGCAAACACCTTCTTTAAAGATATGGTCTGTGCCATTATGCCTTAAGCAAACATGTTTTTCAACACTATTAAAAAAAACAGTGCTGGATCCAGAAAACCAGACCAACTATAGGCCTATATCGAACTCACCCTTCCTGCTACAAATCTTGGATCGGGTGGCATATATGCAGGTGCTGGAACATGTTGAAAAATTACAGATCCTAGGCCAGAGACAGTCGGCTTTTGCAGGGCCCATTACACCAAAAATGTGCTAACTGATCTCAAGGCTAACATGCTGAATAATGTAGACATGGGATCAACCACCATCCTTATGTTGATCGATCTCTCAGCGTCATTCAATCTGGTGGATCATGCCCTGCTGGTCAACAGACGTGTGCATTATATCAGCTTCTCACCAGCAGCAGCCAAATGTATAGAATCATTTTTGACTGAACATACGGCAAGGGTCTTCTCTGGCAATGGGAAGGCAGATGATTTTCAGGTACGCTGTGGGGTGCCACAGGGATCCTGTCTCTCCCCTGTCCTGTTCAATCTATTCACACTTCCACTGTTTCAGCTTCTGGATGCCATTGGGGTTCTGTATACAAACTTTGCCGATGATACTCAGTGTCTCATCCCCCTGTCACGGGATTACAGCAGGGATACTGAGTCCATCAATAGGGATTACTCCTTAATTCAACCTGGATGCTGGAGAACGATCTTGCACTATATGATGCAAAGATGGGAGTAATGATGATAGGGACAGCCTCTCGCCTGCAGAAATTATCCCCAGCTTACAAGAAGATGGTCATCACAGGATGTACCATATCTCCATATCTCCCATGTGAGCTTTCTGGTATCTTCCACCTCCTACTATCTTAAACTACTCATGCAGCTAAGACCATTTCTTTCACAAGATAACCGTACCACAAATGTGAGGGCCAATATTGGTGCCAAGTTGGATTATGGGGCCAGTTTGCTGCAGGGCATAGGGAAAGGAGAAGCATGCATCTCCAGGTGATCCAAAATAATGCTGTCAGAATAGTAAAAGGGCTGAAGAAATGCAAACATGTTTCAGATGCTAGGAGAGATCTCCACTGGCTACTTTTAGCAAGTAGACTGACCTTCCTCCTCTTGTGTGTTACAGACAAATGTCTATATGGATTAAGTCCAGCCTATCTCTTGTGGAGGGTTTTGACCCATGTGGAATCATTAGGCGGGGTGAATGTGGGGATTAAGCTGTCGCTGCCCATCATTTTGCCCCAGAACAAAAATAAATCATTGGAGTGGGTAAAGATGGGGATGCGCTGTCGCCGCCCATCATTTCATCCCAAAATCCAGGAGAGCTGCGCAGTTGTGCGCACGCCAAAATGGTTACCTAACTTGCCACCCACCAGTGTACAGAAAGGTCTGAATGCATTAATCCAAGAAAATCCCAAAAATGGGTGCAGTACCAGTACTCACCACTATCCAAAAGCCGGCGTTTTAAAACCACTCTGTGTGTTTCTGAAGGCAAGCCAAAATGCCTATTTCAAACCTTGCAACATGTGCAAAATATTCACTGAACACCAGCAGACATTTGGCAGAATGGAGTTTTGTGTGCCTACAAAATCTGGGAAATGAAGAGCCCAAAAACAATGCTTATAACAAAAATGCTATGGAGTCAGCAGCTTAAGCCTAACTGAAACTGGATTTAAAACCACCAAAATCGAAAATGTTAAATTAAATGAGTGACCTATGCTTGGTGTCACATGCCTTTGTAACTGTTGAAATGTCATAGTTTTGCACTTAGAATCAGCATTCTAGCTGCATGTGTAAAATTACAAGTATTTTAAAAGCAACAAAAAGTTAGCTGAAGGTCTGGCTTAAGGAACTTGATTTTGCCTAGCAACTAAACTTCATCAGGAGTGAAATTTGAGTCACAACTATGTTCCCAGGCCAACCTTCCTTTTGCTGCCCACACTAAGGATATGCCACCTATCTGATAATTGAATTTCCTGTGCTCTGCCAGAGAGTGAACAAAGCCCTCCTCACTTAGGCAAAGGTTTTTATTATAGACGTCGTAAAAAGTGGCTTCCTCCTGGAGAAGCTGGGAGGGGCACTGCCTGTGAGAAGCAAGCTGGCTTGGCAGAAACTGGAAAGACTGGTTTCTGTACCATGTGACCTGAAAAGACACACCCCTGCAGCAAGGATATGGGTTTAGAAAAAGATTAATAACTCATGGTGCGGACATGTGAAAATTTTATAAATGATACCATAATTCTTGTGATTTTTCTGCCCACAGTTTAAGACGTGGTAGGAACTGGTGGTATGTTCAGGGGGGTTTTAGCGGAAAAGTGGATATTACTATAAATGTGTGCATGTTAAAAATCTGAAACTTCATCAGTTAATGTCCCTACCCCCTGCACACATGTATGTAAAGTTGGGTCCATGTCGGAAATTGAAAAAGCAGTTAAAAAGTCAATTATGTACACTCTTTGAATGCGAGCTCCGAGAATGAGCAGATTTGGACATAGACATGGCTAAATTCAGCCACACCATGTATATGTAATTTTAAACAAATGTGTACCTGTGCAAATATGTTTTTAGGTCAGATATAGATTGTGTGTAAAGTTGACAGGGGTGGGGTCTCTGTATCATAAACCGACCTCATCATGATGACACTTCATTTCTTCCCCCAATCAAGGGGAAGAGGAGGAAGTGACCTATGGCGAGTGAGAGGGGCAAGGCTAGTGATGCGACACACACACCCACTTGGAGAACATATAAATGGACCACTGAAACTTAGATAGGGGCTTAAATTTCATTTGCAGCAACGCACTCTGCCGGACCATACAACATCCAGAGATCCAGACTTCAAATTCATCAATCTATCCTGTACTAAGAGACCAGAGAGAGAAAGCAGCGCTGTGCCTAGCAGAGACCAGGCCAGGCGCTGTGAGCAGAACCCAGAGAGAAAGCAGTGCTGTGCCTAGCAGAGACCAGACCAGGCGCTGTGAGCAGAACCCGGAAAGACCTGACCAGACTGTTGACCAGATCATGACAAAGCCGCTTTCCTGTTCAAAATCTCTTGTGAGTACTTAGCAAAACTCAGAACCAATCTCTTAGTTTAAATTCATCTAATTCAATCTATTTAACCTAAGCAGAACTGCCTGATAACTCAAATCTGTCACCTGTCATTCTAGCTGCAAAATTTTGTCACTTGTCATTTTGAAAAAGTGTGCGTTTAAAATTTACAAAACCAAAAACGACCTTTATTAAATCGCTCATATCTCCGCAACCGTTTGGGCTAGAGACTTGCCGTAACTTTCCTCTGATACCTTAGAATCGTGGCTTTCCTAGGAACCTAGAACCGCATCCCTACCCCTTATAGTTTTACCGCAATCGCGGAACACGCATCTGCGAATTTTGCCGCGATTTGCAAATTTCTTCACATGTAAAAACTGCTGCCGCCTGATTTCCATTTGCTAGAAATTCGTTTGACCTGATAATCATTCCTGCATCATTGCTAGTGTGAACCTGGACTAATATTAACTAGATACCACTCAACCTGAACCTCTAAAAGTGAATTAAAAGCGTTTCCAGCATATTTCTCATCCATTGCTAACACATATCAAAGAATTTGGGCCTGTGATTTCAAAACTCCTATCTGTTTTCTGTTGTTTAAGCTTGCTGGGGTGAACTGAATTACAGTTGATTGCATTTCTGAGAACTGTGTGCTTCCTTCCATTCCTTGCCTTGCATAAAAAGGGGGGGAAGGGATTGCCAGAGAAAAGTGATTACATTGTCTGTTGAAATCATATTGAGTATTTTCTGTATTGCAATTTTATTCAACATTACATCCATTTGAACTACATAAAGCATTCTTTACCACCTTTTTCTGTTGTACCTATTTACCAGTGTGCTACCTTATTCATTTCATGTCCACTCATTAGTCATTATAAAGAAGTGTGCTAGTGCCAGATTCTCCGTTGTTAATATTTCCCATATCAGATAAAGTGTGATATTCAATTATTAATTTATTATAAAGTGTGATATCTATATTTTAATTTATCAAATAAACCTTTTAAACTTGCAAAACAGAACTAATTCTTGGCTCAGTGGGGTCAGGGGGATTCCAAGAGAGGGGTGTTATACAAGGGTAGTCATCCAGAACGCATGAACTGGACCTAAAGATATATCAATAAGGGTTTTCATTCAGTATTCTAGACTAGGCGTTAACTTAGCGGTAGTGCTGAATTGAATCCTCTTACAAATTGGGGGCTCGTCCGGGACGTTGGGTTAGATTTACCATTTGTGCAGCTTAATACAGTGTGCTAGCTGACGGGATACATACATCCGGTCGGATCACCACGCTGCATTACGCTGTGAAGCATTCCTCAAAAGGGACACTCCAAGAAAAGTTCTGTTCTGCAAAAATAAATTACTAACTTCTGTAAGTCAGGACAGAGACCAATCTCTAGAATGACGGCCTTAGTAGACATGAAAATAGCCAGAGAGCACCTCTTGCATAAGCTATTTGTGAGAGGTGAATGGACCGAACAGGGCCAGGATGTGTGGTTGCAGGCCATCACACAACAGGTCACTGAAACAGGGTCAGATATATATAGAGATCAGGGTCCCTTACATGTGGCCCTGAGTGAACTATATATGGCTCCTAAAGCCAAAGAGGAACACAATAAGATTGCCAGGATAGCAGCATACCTGTACCTATATATGGGAGACATGCAGGATAGATGTGCTGAAAGCCAAAAGCTGGCAAATAGGCAACAGATGGCATTACAGAAGGTCCAATCTGACCTGGTCTCTTCTGAGCAGAGGCTGCAGAGGAGCCAGGAGTCAGAAAATGACAGCAGACTGTACATTACTAAAATAAAGGAGGATATGGAGGTGCTGCAAAAGGAAAAGTCAGAACAGGATACTAGATTTCTGGCCTTGCAGAAGGAACACCAAGAAGGTTTGGACTCCCTACTGCAAAGCCAGAAAAAGCTGGAGCAACAGTTAGACTTTAACAGGGCATGCAAGGAGCAGGTAGCCACCCTGCAAAGTCATCTAGATAGAGTGAAGGTAGAGAGCAACAAGCTGATCTTGAAAGACCTGGATACCCAGGCAGAGTTTGATGAAGAACGCCAGAAAGCTGGTGCCTTCCAAAGGCAAAGGGACGACCTGGCGGCACAAATGCAGGCTCTTAGTCAGGAAAGAGACGCCTTAGGCCAGGAAGTCTGCCATTTAAAAAGGAAAATTGAAGAAAATCACCTGGCCCACCAGGGGCTGGGTGACCTCCAAAAAGAAAACCAGAACTTGGTAGAGCACACCAGAAGGGTGGAGGATGCTCTAGCAAGAAAGGAGCAGGCCAATAGGGACATTGCTCAGGAGGTAACCCTCCTGCAGCAAAGACTGGCCCAGTTCTCCAGGACCAACCAGGAAGCACAGAGGGAAAATGAGGCTCTCTGCCAGCACAATGATAGGCTCCAACAGCAGGTAGCGATGCAGGAGAGACTGATAGAGTCGAGTAAGGCCTTAACAGAGGAACTGAAAGCACAAATGCAGGCTCTTGCATTGCAACAGGGAGCAGGGGCGGATAGAGATGAGGTCCGTTGGGAAAGAGAGACTCCTGACCATAACCGCAGGAGCCCTAACACCAGGGGCCTTCATCTCCCCCAGTCCCTGGACTCTACCACCCCCATGTCCCCTGGCGCACATGAGCACAGGGCCACAGGGATGGCAGATTACTATCCAGCCAGAAGCATGGGGCTCATAGGCCAGTACCATCCAGGAATGGAGGGGTGGGCATCCGGGTATGGGCACCCAAGTACAATACAGTTCAGTGGGGAACCCCAGGAGAGTAGGCCCATTAAGGGCATCCTGAAAACCTCTGCCCAGTTAGGTCAGTGGAGGGGGTACCCATCAAATCCTGGCAGCAAGGAGGAATCTGAAGACTCCTCTGAACTGCGCAGGACACAGGAGACCAGGTCCCCACATTCTGCCAGCCATTCCCAGGCTCGCAGAATCTGGGAAAACCTGGAAGAACAGACGGGAACCTCTGGGAGCAGTGCCTCTGAGTCCGACGAAGAATGGACAAGGGTTACCCGAACCAAAAAGGCCAATAAGGCAAAAAGAGCCTTGCTGAAGGACCCCTTAAAGCAGATTAAGGCGATCAGGAGCGTCATCACGCCTTACCATAAGAACTCTAAGTATTCTGTTTGGGAGCACTTAGAGTTGTTTGAACAAATGATGGAGACTTTCCATTTGAAGGACAGCCAAAGCTGCATTCAATACGTAAAGTGGACCTTCTCCCCGGAATACTCCAGTTTCTTTGCGGGGCTGGAGGACCAAAATCATTTAAGATGGTCCACCTATAAGGCGGCCATCCTGAAACATTTTTCTGTTCACAGAAATCCTCAAGAGGCTTGCAAGGCAGCCTACAATTTGCAATGTGGGGAGGATCATGCCCCACAAGAATTTGTGCAGGAGTTAAAGCGGGCTTTTGCACAGACCACAAGAAGGGTGCGCACGGATAGCCGTGACTTTATCAACACGTTTTTCCATGCCTTGCCCAAATATATCATAACCCAGCTCGTGAGGGATTTTCACGAGAAAAGATCTTTAGACTGGGTCATTGAACAGGCTACCCGCATCTATGAGGTGCAGAAGCCCATAGAAAATAAAAGCAATGCCCAGAAAAACCCCAAAGCCAACAGCACCCCTGCTGCTGCCAAGGTGGCAGAGGTAAAGGTCACCCCCGTTTTGGATTTGGAGATGGGGGGGCCTAAAAACCTACCTGCACCTAATAATGCTAGGCCCAGAAGGTCCTCGGGCCAGTCACAGACAGGGAGCCAGGGAGGCAGCCCCACAAATGGGGTCCCTCGCTCTCCTGACTATGTAAGTCCTCGCTACAAAGGTAACAGACCCATCCTGGGTTATGTGTGGACTCCTCCAGCCCAAGGGGGGGGATCCAGCCAAGCACCTAACCCAGGGAACTTCCCTCCAAACTTCCCACCGGAGGGCAGAAATTTACCAAACCCTGGGCAGAACTTTTTCCCCAGATATCCACCCGACTTCCAACCCCAAAATCATCCATCCTTCTTTCCTCAATTCCCTGAGCCCAGACCACTGAATCCGGGAGAGGGGAGGCCAAGGGTGGAGGGGTACCCAAATCTTCCCAACCCGGGGTATTACCAAAGGAGGGATAGCTACCCTTCCCGGGATCAGCCCAGGGGAGAAAACAGGGCCCCGTATCAGCCTGAGCGGGTTTCCCAGTTAGAGCGCCAGGTTCAAAACATGGCGCGGGATATGGGTCATATACTGAGGGCGCAGCAGAACCCTCAGATCAGCATGCCGGCGCAGAACGCACCCAACTCTGGACCTGGTGCTCCAGAACAATGACGGGGGCAGCACCCCGATAACTCACCGGTTCCCAGGGAGGAGGCACAAAGGGAAGGGGGGTGTAAAGCCTTGGAGGAAGCTTCCTTCCTCACTTGTAAACAGCCCCTGGAAACCCAGGAACCGGAAACAAAATCTCTTGCCCCTGAAAGTCTGCCTCCTAAGGAGCAGAGGGGGGGTAGGAGAAACAAAAGACCCAAACAGACTCAGTTTGAGGAGGAGGTACAGATCTTCCAATTTGAGGGAGAAGGATCCTCAGAGGATCCTGGGAAAAGGATCTTCTCCTTCAGAGAGGGGGGAACTCCTCCCAAAGAAAAATGGGTCCCTAGGGATGCAAATCCAGACTGGGAAGATGTGGAGACTGAGCTACCGCCGCCCACCATCTCATCCCAGAACCAACAGCAAGAAAATCCCCTGGTTCAAACCCATCCTGGGGACTGCCTCCAAAAAGGGGGGGGCGGCCCAGAACCGGAGCCAGGGGAACCCACAATGGCGCTGATCTCCAGTTGCCAACTTTTTCTTTCAGATTCCCAAGACTCTCCACAAGATTCTGAACAAATCCCTTCACTAGCGATGTCCAAAACCAGAAAGTTAGCCCACCAGTTGTCCAAAAATGTACATTATCTGTGCCCCCTTGAGGAGAAGGAGGGAAGATATTATGCCCCGGTACAAGTACAGGGGCAGGGTACAATCTCGGCACTGGTGGACACTGGATCTCAAGCTACCCTTCTGTCCAGAAGGGCCTTTGACGAACTGAATGCAGGAAGGGGAGAGAATTACCAAATTCCTCTCACCTCTCTTCCTGGACAACTGCAGAACTTTGACGGGAAGGAAATTCCCGTTGAGGGGACTGCAGACTTGGACATTAAGATCGGGCGACATAAGTTGAAACACCCGGTCATAGTCGTGACCCCAGAGGGCACCCCTTGTTTACTAGGGAATGACCTCCTGAGAAGGTTGTCACCCCTAATAGATTGCGTAAACAAGGTCCTCTGGACTCAGACTAGCCGACCCATAAAATTAAAACAGAGTGTGAACCATGTTAGTTTAAACGGCACATGCCACATGGTTGAACAAAAATCTGACCAAGTAGAATTTCACTTCCAGAACAACCAAATTCCAGACGTGACAGTAATAGCAGTAGGACAACAGACTGGTGATGGGGGGTCCTCTCTATTTCTGAAAATCAACCTTCCTTCCAGTCTAAAGTGGTATTCCACGCTGGAAGGAAACACTCTGAAATTCTTTACAAATCCACAATCAGAAACTCCCACTCCTATAGTCCAGAAAGATGTGAAATCAGCTCAAAGCCTGGCTGATATTCAGCAAATTGGAGAGCAGTTGTTCATCCCTGTTCAGTTAAATGATGGGAAGGACTCTGTTCTCGCTCGAGTGTGTGTGAACAACGGTAAGAGCTTCATCAGCGAAGCCATGTTTCGCCAACTCCCAAAAGATCCAGCCATTCCCACCTTCAAACTGATAGACAAATGGGAAATGGACCTGGAAGCACCTAATTCCAAACATCTCCTGCCAAGCAGGTGTATGCTCAAAATCTCCATTGGCAACAAGAGCATAGTCCATAATTGTTGGGTCGTGCGAGACGTCCCTGCCGCCTTTTACTTAGGCAGTGACATTCTCAATCGCTTTGCCATTAGTTTGGACCTAATTAACTTCAAAGCTTGGTCCCGATTAGCGGATAATCCCATGGGCTTTGATGATCCAGAAAAAGCATTTAGGTCAGCTCAATTGCTACCTTATGCAGTTGAAATTCAGGTTAAAGAGGAAGTCACCATCCCAGAAAGGACCCGACAATTCTCCCTGGAAGTGAAAGTTAAAAGGGGACAAGAGTTGAAAAACCCTGATGCTTACATACATCTAAATGCTTCTCTCCAACAGCAAGGGTTGGGGGTAAACCCGACTCCATTGGTCAACCTAGAACATGACACCATTCTAATAGAGGTGGATAACAGCGACTTAAAGAGTATTACTCTAGCCGCAGGCACCATTATTGGAATGGCGGTTGATGACCGACATTTCTCCATGGATCTTGTAAATGAACTGTTAGGACTAATCCCCAAGGACTGTTTTGACAGTGACGGTGATGACAACGCAACACCAGACAGGATTTTTACCCGGCATGGGGGGAACTTCCTGGTGTACACTTCCTGCCCCTATGGTAAGGAAGATGTGACTTGTGACTTCAGGATGGATGAGGTGATTTTCCAGGTCCATGAGGGCTGCCTTTCCCACCTGAAGCCTCCGGTCCAAATCAGCACTCTGACCAGGGACTTCTCCACCCAGCTGGAGGAGGCCGCGGAGATAGCCAAACCAGAAGTCTTTCCAGGCTTCAGGCAGATGGTGGAAGAGAGAGTCAACCTAGCTGATGCCTGTGTGACTCTGGAACAAAAGCAAAAGTTGAAACAAGTTTTCTTGGATTTCCAAGATCTCTTTGCGGTAGACTCATATGACTGTGGTCGCACTGACATCCACACCACAACAATCCCCACGGACCCTGGCATGACTCCAGTGTTTGTGAAGCAATATCGCTTGCCTCTCGCATCAATGGAGTCCCTTACTGAAATAATTAAGAACCTTGAGTCCCGGGGAATAATCCGTCCAGTCCACAGCACCTTCAATAATCCGGTGCTGGGAATATTGAAGCCAAACGGCCAGTGGAGACTCTGCGCCGACCTTAGGGAGCTCAACAAACGGGTCCATACTTCCCGATGGCCTCTGCCCTACATTGACCAAGGGCTGGCCCAGATTCAGGGGTCACAGGTATTCACTGCAATAGACCTGACCAATGGATACTGGACCGTGCCTGTCAGCAGGGAGGACCAATACAAACTGGCTTTTACCTTTGGGGGCCAGCAGTACACATGGACCCGGACTCCCTTCGGATACCTTAACTCCGGTAATGAATTCAACATTTTCCTACATAAGGCCATGCCCGACTTGGGTACGAGGGGTAACCTGGCTTATGTAGATGATGTCCTCATTAAAAGTTCATCTGTGGAGGAACACATAGCAGAGATCCGTTATGTTCTGACACAGTTGAGGGCCGCCGGAGCAAAACTTTCCTTTCAGAAAGCACAGTGGTGTAGAACCCGTGTTAATTTCTTGGGGCATGAGATTACTCCTCACGGTCTCTGTCCCCAGGAAAAGAAAGTGGAAGCACTTCAGAAACTGAAAGACCCCACAACTCTGCGGGAACTAAGGAGCCTCCTTGGACTGACTAATTACAGCAGAAAGTTCATTGAGGGCTACGCAGAGATCACCAGACCCCTGATTCATCTCCTGAAGGGGGGGTCAAGTGGGAATGGGGTCCAGAACAAGCCGAGGCAGTAAAACAACTCAAAAGAAGCCTCTCACAAGCGCCTTGCCTAGCTTACCCTGTCAGAAACAAGGAGTTCTTCCTGGAGACGGGGTTCTCTAATACGTGCTTGACGGCAGTATTATATCAAAAGCATGACAAGGTCAATAAAGTAATCTCATATGCGAGCAAAACTTTATCCTCTGTGGAGGAAAAATTCAACGATTGTGAGAAGGCACTCCTGGCAACGGTGTGGGCATTGAAGAATTACCGCCCGTTTATCCAGGGGGAACACATCATAGTGGAGACTCCACACCAGCCTCTGCAATATCTCCAGAGTGACAGAATCCGGGCCGGAAATGTGAGTAATTCCCGAATTACTTCCTGGATTCTGTCAATGCAAGGCTTTCCTGTGGAGGTCAGATATGGCCAAAACAAGAAGAGTCCCCTCGCGCAAGGTCTGGCTGACTTGCATGATTGTGCCAGAGAAAACTGTCTCGAGGACGAAAGTCTAAAAATAAAGGACAACATGGAGGCATACCTTAATTCCCCCCACAAAGTCTTTGAAGAAGACAAGTGTGAGGGAATGCCCACTGTGTATGTGGATGGATGCTCTTACCATGTCGACAACAACGGGGAGAAAGAACTGGTGGCCGGCGTAGGGAATGCATGGGTGAATGAGTCCCCAGAACCCTCCGCTGGATACAGAATTGGTCCCCGAAGTAGTCAGGTGGCAGAATTGATGGCTGTGCATCAGGCCATCCTCACTGCTGTCCAGCATCAACTCCACGAACTGGTCATAATCACAGATTCGGATTATGTACGGAACGGGTTCGTGGAACACCTGGTTAATTGGAAAACCAGAGGCATGTTATGTGCTAACAACAAACCCTTGAAACATGGGAAGTTGATCCAAAACATTGATGATCTGGTCACATCGAATGGGATGACCATCTATTGGAAGAAGATCAAGGGTCATTCCAAAGTAGAGGGACCAGACAAAACTGGAAATGACTTAGCTGATCAGCTGGCCAAAACCGGGGCCATCCAAGGGGATCTAATTGAGATTGAGTCCCTTTTGGGGGAAATCCAGGTCACTGCGATCACTAGGTCCCAGACAAATGCTCACAACGACCTTTCAATTGCACAATGGAGTAAGGAGACCCCTGATGCTGATTTGATTACTGCTCAGAAGGGGGATCCAATAATTGGTAAATTTTACCAGCACCTTGAGGACCCTGAGAACTTTCCCCTGACGGATACCGATTACATTGGGAAAGAGGACCTAAGAGTGTTGATGAAATGTCCAAAAATGTTCCGGATCCAAGACGGTTTGTTGGTAAGGAAATCCAAAGCTGGCCACGATCAGTGGGTGGTTCCTACCTCATTCCGAAGCCTGATGTTAAGTCACGCCCATGATGCGGCCACCGCCGGTCATAGGGGGTTTCACACAACATTGGAAATCTTAAGAGAGGTTGCCTACTGGCCACACATGGGGCAGGACCTCGACCAGTACCTGAAGGGTTGCCTTGTGTGTGCACAATTTCAGCCATCATCCCTCACACACCGGGCGCCTTTACAAAAGCGGGGGATGACACTGCCATGGTCAGATTTACAAATCGACTTTGTAGGCCCTGTGATTCGCTCGGCTAGGGGGAATAAGTACATGTTGACCGTGACATGCTTGTTTACCAAGTGGGTGGAATGTCTCCCAGCCCCAAATTGCAAGGCAGAAACTGCAGCTGCCTTGATGATTAACCACATCTTTTCCCGTTTTGGTCTACCTCAAAGGATTGAGTCAGACAGAGGTAGCCACTTCACCAGTGAAGTAATGACAAAGATGTGGGAGATACTGGGGGTCAAGAGAAAGCTGCATATTGCTTATAGACCAGCTTCTTCTGGGGCAGTAGAGAGATATAACCGGACAATTGTGAGCATATTAAAGAAGTTTGTGGCAGATTCTGGGCCAAGTTGGGATATCCGATTACCTCTGGTCCTAATGGCCATCAGATCTACCCCTTCATCTGCAACCAAAATGTCACCATTTGAGTTGATGACCGGGCGCAAGATGGTGCTTCCTCAGCATTTGCTCTACAGGACCCAAGAGCAGACACTGATAAATGCCTCCACTACTCATGAGTATGTAGAGAATTTAAGGAAACACCTCCAACATGCTTTTGCTTATGCTCAGCGGAATCTAGAAAGATCGGCTGATAGCATGAGGACCCATTATGACCTGAAAACTTCCAGGAAGGAATATCAGGTGGGAGACCGGGTCTATCTATACAACTTCCAAAGGAACCAGGCCAAGCAGCGCAAATTTTTGCCTACATGGAAGGGACCCTTTGAGATCGTCGATAAGATCTCCCCTGTGGCCTACAAGATCCGCATCCCCAAAGGCGGTTCGGCAGAGGGGGAAGACAAGTGGGTCCACATAAACCAGTTGAAATGTTGCCATCCTAGGCACACTCTGCAACAACTGGAGGAATCCTCTGGAATCCTAGCGGGTACTGTATCAGACTAATTCAGTTCCAATCATAAAACCTACCACATCTAGTCTCTAAAATATTGTGATTTACATGAAACTGTCTCTAGTGATACTGTTTTTTTTTTCAAAATAAGAATGTAATGTTTCGTTATGGTGAAATGCATATGCCGCCCCACTATCTCAACAGTGGTGGAAAAAATCGTCTATGAGTAGATATTGCCGCTTTTGCTTTATCGTCCTAGGAGAGATGAAACCATGAAGAATGACCAAGAAGGACGATCCGGAGACCGGGAACGAAGACCCAAGGTGCCCGGTGTACCGCCCAATCTTCCCATCAGGACCGGCGAGGAGAACTGATCGATCTGACCGGATAGAGAGGAAGATGCTGAACTGTGCCATCTACAGAATTGGAAGAAGATAATGTGGACATACCAGCGCCAGGGTTCAAAACCTCCCTTGCAACCGACTCCCCCTCGACTCAAGTCAAAGCGCAGTCGGGCGGGGGGGCTTGTGGAGGGTTTTGACCCATGTGGAATCATTAGGCGGGGTGAATGTGGGGATTAAGCTGTCGCTGCCCATCATTTTGCCCCAGAACAAAAATAAATCATTGGAGTGGGTAAAGATGGGGATGCGCTGTCGCCGCCCATCATTTCATCCCAAAATCCAGGAGAGCTGCGCAGTTGTGCGCACGCCAAAATGGTTACCTAACTTGCCACCCACCAGTGTACAGAAAGGTCTGAATGCATTAATCCAAGAAAATCCCAAAAATGGGTGCAGTACCAGTACTCACCACTATCCAAAAGCCGGCGTTTTAAAACCACTCTGTGTGTTTCTGAAGGCAAGCCAAAATGCCTATTTCAAACCTTGCAACATGTGCAAAATATTCACTGAACACCAGCAGACATTTGGCAGAATGGAGTTTTGTGTGCCTACAAAATCTGGGAAATGAAGAGCCCAAAAACAATGCTTATAACAAAAATGCTATGGAGTCAGCAGCTTAAGCCTAACTGAAACTGGATTTAAAACCACCAAAATCGAAAATGTTAAATTAAATGAGTGACCTATGCTTGGTGTCACATGCCTTTGTAACTGTTGAAATGTCATAGTTTTGCACTTAGAATCAGCATTCTAGCTGCATGTGTAAAATTACAAGTATTTTAAAAGCAACAAAAAGTTAGCTGAAGGTCTGGCTTAAGGAACTTGATTTTGCCTAGCAACTAAACTTCATCAGGAGTGAAATTTGAGTCACAACTATGTTCCCAGGCCAACCTTCCTTTTGCTGCCCACACTAAGGATATGCCACCTATCTGATAATTGAATTTCCTGTGCTCTGCCAGAGAGTGAACAAAGCCCTCCTCACTTAGGCAAAGGTTTTTATTATAGACGTCGTAAAAAGTGGCTTCCTCCTGGAGAAGCTGGGAGGGGCACTGCCTGTGAGAAGCAAGCTGGCTTGGCAGAAACTGGAAAGACTGGTTTCTGTACCATGTGACCTGAAAAGACACACCCCTGCAGCAAGGATATGGGTTTAGAAAAAGATTAATAACTCATGGTGCGGACATGTGAAAATTTTATAAATGATACCATAATTCTTGTGATTTTTCTGCCCACAGTTTAAGACGTGGTAGGAACTGGTGGTATGTTCAGGGGGGTTTTAGCGGAAAAGTGGATATTACTATAAATGTGTGCATGTTAAAAATCTGAAACTTCATCAGTTAATGTCCCTACCCCCTGCACACATGTATGTAAAGTTGGGTCCATGTCGGAAATTGAAAAAGCAGTTAAAAAGTCAATTATGTACACTCTTTGAATGCGAGCTCCGAGAATGAGCAGATTTGGACATAGACATGGCTAAATTCAGCCACACAATGTATATAAAATTTTAAACAAATGTGTACCTGTGCAAATATGTTTTTAGGTCAGATATAGATTGTGTGTAAAGTTGACAGGGGTGGGGTCTCTGTATCATAAACCGACCTCATCATGATGACACTTCATTTCTTCCCCCAATCAAGGGGAAGAGGAGGAAGTGACCTATGGCGAGTGAGAGGGGCAAGGCTAGTGATGCGACACACACACCCACTTGGAGAACATATAAATGGACCACTGAAACTTAGATAGGGGCTTAAATTTCATTTGCAGCAACGCACTCTGCCGGACCATACAACATCCAGAGATCCAGACTTCAAATTCATCAATCTATCCTGTACTAAGAGACCAGAGAGAGAAAGCAGCGCTGTGCCTAGCAGAGACCAGGCCAGGCGCTGTGAGCAGAACCCAGAGAGAAAGCAGTGCTGTGCCTAGCAGAGACCAGACCAGGCGCTGTGAGCAGAACCCGGAAAGACCTGACCAGACTGTTGACCAGATCATGACAAAGCCGCTTTCCTGTTCAAAATCTCTTGTGAGTACTTAGCAAAACTCAGAACCAATCTCTTAGTTTAAATTCATCTAATTCAATCTATTTAACCTAAGCAGAACTGCCTGATAACTCAAATCTGTCACCTGTCATTCTAGCTGCAAAATTTTGTCACTTGTCATTTTGAAAAAGTGTGCGTTTAAAATTTACAAAACCAAAAACGACCTTTATTAAATCGCTCATATCTCCGCAACCGTTTGGGCTAGAGACTTGCCGTAACTTTCCTCTGATACCTTAGAATCGTGGCTTTCCTAGGAACCTAGAACCGCATCCCTACCCCTTATAGTTTTACCGCAATCGCGGAACACGCATCCGCAAATTTTGCCGCGATTTGCAAATTTCTTCACATGTAAAAACTGCTGCCGCCTGATTTCCATTTGCTAGAAATTCGTTTGACCTGATAATCATTCCTGCATCATTGCTAGTGTGAACCTGGACTAATATTAACTAGATACCACTCAACCTGAACCTCTAAAAGTGAATTAAAAGCGTTTCCAGCATATTTCTCATCCATTGCTAACACATATCAAAGAATTTGGGCCTGTGATTTCAAAACTCCTATCTGTTTTCTGTTGTTTAAGCTTGCTGGGGTGAACTGAATTACAGTTGATTGCATTTCTGAGAACTGTGTGCTTCCTTCCATTCCTTGCCTTGCATAAAAAGGGGGGGAAGGGATTGCCAGAGAAAAGTGATTACATTGTCTGTTGAAATCATATTGAGTATTTTCTGTATTGCAATTTTATTCAACATTACATCCATTTGAACTACATAAAGCATTCTTTACCACCTTTTTCTGTTGTACCTATTTACCAGTGTGCTACCTTATTCATTTCATGTCCACTCATTAGTCATTATAAAGAAGTGTGCTAGTGCCAGATTCTCCGTTGTTAATATTTCCCATATCAGATAAAGTGTGATATTCAATTATTAATTTATTATAAAGTGTGATATCTATATTTTAATTTATCAAATAAACCTTTTAAACTTGCAAAACAGAACTAATTCTTGGCTCAGTGGGGTCAGGGGGATTCCAAGAGAGGGGTGTTATACAAGGGTAGTCATCCAGAACGCATGAACTGGACCTAAAGATATATCAATAAGGGTTTTCATTCAGTATTCTAGACTAGGCGTTAACTTAGCGGTAGTGCTGAATTGAATCCTCTTACACTCTCCAATCGCCTTTCTTGGTTGCCAATAAGGAGGACACTATGATTGAACAATATAGGGCTACTCAGCACGCCATGACCCAAATTGGTAGGGGTCAACCAGGGGCCATTTGGCTATGCAGCCCCCATGAGCTGGAATACGCTGACTCTCAATTTGAGATTGTGCCAATCTTTCTCTACTTTTAAGAAGGATCTGAAAACCAGGCTGTTTTAATGAACCCTAGTCTAACTACAGCGCCATATCCAGACGTGGCCTGTGGGCTGACTGCCCTGTCCTAGGCATAGTCCCTGTTTATATGTGTTCTGATATGTTGTACATGTGGCTAGCGCTATTATGCCTCCGGTCCAGTGACCTCTGCTTTATAAATAAAATTAAATAAATAAATACACACAAAAATTAATTTGAGTTTTGTTGTTAATTTTTTTGCTAATGTCTGACAACATGTGCTTTCTACATTTATGTTTGACTTATGTGTATTCAGTGATGTTACGTTTATTTGGTGCATACTTTCATTGTTTAGACTAGCCACTTTCACAATTATTTATAATCTTCTTTGAAAACACTCTCTTAGCTCTTTTGACTTCTTTACATAGCTATTTATGTTGAGATGTTTTGAATAAATACCTAAAATAAATTGGTGTTATCCAGTAGGCAACATTTGCTTCAATTGAATTGTTGAATTGCTGTGATTAACCATACAGCAAATACATTAATGTGTAATTCACATTCATTTTCAGTAACTTTTCTTTATTTTAGTCATTTGATAATTAAGATTTGGTCAAATAAGGAAGAATTATACAATCATAATTATCCAAAACTAACACCCCCTTCTTGTGTTGTTAGCCGATCATAGTGGAGACAGTGGTTGACCTGCTGCCTCCCGATGGACAGGGCCGCCGTGGCAGTGGAGGAGGGTTGGTGACTACTGTTGTTTCCATTCGTTCTACTATTTCCAGCTTTTTAGATAATATTTTAGTGTGGTGTAATGGATGGTGGTGACAGAGGTGATGATGCACAACAATTTGGATGAGATACCCGCCCAGAGATTGAAGTTTCAAGTGTGCTGCATTTTATGTGTTTACTCTCAAAACTCAGGCATGTATGATCTATTTACCTTTGATCTTTCAATGATTGAAAATAGTTATTCATACTCTGAATGGGTATTTCTTTCCTGTCGTAGAAGGTAGAAGGCAAACAGTCACATTTGTCATCTTTGCTTTCTCGCAGGGATGAAGGCACACATTTACCATCTCTTCTATCTCGCTGGGGTGTGTTCAGTGCCTGAATTGTTCTATGAGTGTACTGTCTTGCAACAATGAGGCAAATCCTGAAATGGTATGTTTCTCCTGCCATGCCCGGGCTGAGGGCAAACACTTATATTTTTCAGTCTCTCCATCTATCTCAAAGGGGTGAAGGCGCAGCCTTAATTTTTAACGTCTCTCTTGCTCTGCAAGGTTTGGCCCAACACTCAATGTATGCATTGCTCCTGTCTTGCATGGATGAGACCATACACTCATCGTTTATGGCTTTCCTCTCTAATAGGGCTCATGGCACAGACTAAATATTTACGTTGCTCTTGTCTCACAGGGAAGCACAGCATGAATTTGTATATCCGGTGTCTCGCAAGGGTGAAGCACAAACTGAATGTACATGTTTCAGGGGTGATGACACATTATTTATACATCACTCTTGTCTTGAAGGGATGAGGGCTCGCATTCATTTTTTATATCCCTCCTGTCTATCAGGGTTTGGGATACAGCCTGAATTCTTATGACTGTTCTGTCCTGCTGGGGTGAGGGCAGACACCCAATTTTTAGGTCTCTCCTGTCCCACAGTAATGAGGGCACAGCAATAATTTGCATATCTCTCGTGTCATGCAGGAGTGAGGTCACCCATTCACGTTTTACATCTCTGCTATTTCGAAGGGAAGAAGGTCAATACTCAATGTTTACATCTCTCCTGTCCCACAGCAGTGAGGGCACGGCAAT
This sequence comes from Ambystoma mexicanum, assembly GCF_040938575.1. Taxonomy (NCBI): domain Eukaryota; kingdom Metazoa; phylum Chordata; class Amphibia; order Caudata; family Ambystomatidae; genus Ambystoma; species Ambystoma mexicanum. Next base: position 146,167,413 of record NC_090934.1, read on the forward strand.
CATTTGCATCTCTCTCCTGTCCTGCAGGCATGAGGACACATGTTCACTTATTACATCTCCGCTATTTCGAAGGGAAGAAGGTCCAGACTCAATTTCTATGTCTCTCTTGTCTCGCAATAGTGGAGGCTAATTTTGAACATCTCTCAGAAGACACGAACCCAAATAGAGAGTAGTTGCTCAATGAATCTGTCTCAAGTCGGAGCTGAGCACCTCCACCTGGTGGGAGTCGTTACCACTATTGCCACACCCATCCTGAGTTATTTGTTTTTGTAGTGTTAGGGAAGATAACTGTCTCTAGTGAAAAGCTGTAACCCTAGAGAAGCAAACGGTGTGCCACTTATTTAAAAGAGGATAGGAAGTCTTCTTGAGTGCCATGTTATTCCAGTCCAATTAAAAATAATTCCATCCTGAAACCTGACGTGGGATGCCTGCCTTTCAAATGTCTGCCTTCAATTGAATGTTTATTCTGCAACAGCCAAGATATTACTGCAAACTAAATGTAACAAAGTTTCAAATGAAATATTTTGGGCATTTATGTTTTAATGTGCAGAACATTTTGATTTATTCACTTTGTCATATTTTTGTTCAGTTTTAGTTTGGTATATAGGGTGGCACTTTATAAAGCAAAACAAATGCATTTCTGGAAAGCCCGAGAGTGATGGCATATGAGGAGGGACACAAAGCTTGTTGATGTTGTTTGATTATTTACCCACCGAACGACGCCCAAAACACACCCTCTTAGATTTATCAAGCCTTAAAATCAAACTTTGCACTTCAAGGGTCTGTGCAGGTTTTTTCAAAGCAGTCTTTAGAAAGTGAAAGCTAAAGATTGTATTAGAGTTGTACATGCACTACTGGTGTAATTAAAATGTCCTAACCAGGTCTGCCTTCAGCCACTTGATGTATAAGCAGTATGCGTGTCCTTCACTGAAGTCCTGTTAAAAACAAACATTGGCAAAACAAACAATTTAGGCTTGTGCATAGGTATAAGAAAGGCATTTGCTAGGCACTGCTTTTATATGCCCAGGTATGTGCAACATTGTCTAGCTGCTATCATTAATTGCCAGTTAGTACCATTAAGGCAATGCCTGCAAAAATACCTTTCCCATTTCTTTGCAGAAGTGTTGTCATTGCCAATGTTTATTGAAGGGAGGGAAGCAGAAAATGAAAACAACATGAATAGCCCCACTCCAGAAACAAAGTTCTCCTGTGCCACACCAATACAGCAAAATTCTAAACTTGTTTAAATGCTCTTGGGTGGTGCTTCTCAAAATGATGTTGTGCACTGGCCATTACCGCCTCATGCACAAATTATCCCTGCACGCTGTACACTATATCACAATTTGCTCGGTAATGCTGTCTTTGGCCCGGATCTGCCCCACATCCCGTGGCAGCTGGGATTGACCTGGCCTTTCTGTGGGTAGGTGCCATCATTCCGCTCAATCCTCGGACAAGTCTGCACTTCTGAAATGTTATTGCCATTCCCCTGCGAATTCCTGGGAGTACCCTGCTGCAGTCTAATCATCATCACAGGTATAGGCATGCGGTGGGTGAAACATCCCATACACCTCCGAGTGCCAGCCCCACAGGTGGTTCAGGAGGGCTGTGGTACTCAGAGAATGGGCCATTTGACCTCAGGCACAACATGCACTCCCTGAACTCAGCCCTGGTTCTGAAACCCCATCAAGCATCTTAAATGAATCCAAGGTGCAAAGGGATGGTGGCAAAGATGGAGATGTCTTTCTGCATTCCCTGTACTTTCGGAAGAACATCTGGACCTTCCTTGAACCATAATTGTGCTTGATTCTCACTGCAGACCACTGTAGTACTAGCTCTTCTCCTGACCCCTGCACTAATGGCTCTCTTCCTCCTGATCCCTGACCCCTCTGTTACTGCATCTGACCATGATCACGTGGTACTAGCTGTGCAACTGACTCAGTCTCCTCCCCTGCCACTGTGTCAGTGTCGATTCCCACCATCACCACAATCACCCCATTAGCTTTGTCATCACCACCTATCACACCAACTACTTCTTCAACAGCAAAATCTGCGGAAGAAGGCTGTTTATCTGTGCCTTTCCCCGAGAGCGTGCTCATAAATGATGCCTCCCCCTCTTCCGATTCAAAGTTAGAGGATAAGAGTTCACATCCACGGGATCCAGAATAGTGCACTCTACAGACGGCACCACATCATATTCATCTACGTGCATCCTCGTAATTTTTCCCAACAAACAAACAAAAAACAGTATTTCTTAAACAAAATAAAAGAAAAACACGTTTTCTCAACTAAAATATAAATTGTTTCCCTAACAAACACAAACTGGCTTCCCAAATACACTGTCTTCCAAAGTAAGGAAAGAATAAAGGTTTCCCAAACATAAGTAACAAAGTTTTCAAAATCAAATCATAACACAAAAAATGATTTGCTAACTAACAAACGAAATAGCTTCACAAAACTCTGCCTTGCACACAAAGTCAGAAAACAATATTAAAGGATTATAAGCTAAAAATTAAACGTATTCAATTCACAATTATCACACACAATACTCAAAAGAAGAAGAAATTCTGCTTACACCTTCAAACATCTCTCTCTTTCTTCCAATTCTTCCAATTCTGTACCGGATCAGCACTTTCTCACCTTCCTGCAGCCAAATGCAAACCACAAAGGAAACAGGAAAATGTTCATTTTATTGGCTCCCAAACACATTTTCTAAATAATGGAGTCTGGCCTGTAGAGATATATGGTATATATTCATGCAAATAACAACATGTGTACAGATAGCAGTGTTTCCAATGGAAGCAAAATGTGTTCATTGGCATGTTTTTTAAAATGACAGTGAAAAGCACTCAGCAAGATGTTTTCAGTAACAAACCGGTAAAATGATTGTTCACTTTAAGAAACACTGAATGAAACATGCAGTCATTTTAAAGTGGGTGCAAATTAGGGGTGTAGTTCAGCATGGTAATGGGATTACTGAGGTGCTTCACCCCAGAATAAAAGGTCCCTATGATAGGGGAAGGATATCCCACCCAAGCCTTACATGTCCCCCAAGCTCACCTAGATAGCACCCTCTGCAATGTGGGGAAAGCTGTCGGCTCAGGGAGATGAGCTGTACATCATCTGCAGTTTTAAAGACATGTACCACTCTACTGACTGTTCTCACTGCCTCACAATATTAGTATTGTGATATATGGACGACATGCCAGATCAGCTACTAGCTGATGTGAATGTCATTGTGACATTAATGCAAAAGGTAGTTTGACGAATCTAGTTCCAAAATGCTGATCGACAAACACAACACACTATTTAATTGGTTCATGGGAGATGCAGCAGGGGTATGTCACTGAAGGTGGGCGGTTCCAGCTGATTTAGTTAGTGACTAGAAGTACTCACAGCTTTGGACTGGAGAGGAAGGGATGGGTTCTCCTCGTGTTGAGTCCAGAATGAGACATGTGCAACACAATACAATGATCATCCGGTATAAGAACCAAATCTGCAGCATAACACACCATGCTTATGTGATCCCTAAAGGGATCTGTATGTGCACATTCCACCTACTAACCAGTCCTGCATGATACGCGTGGGCTTTCATTGAATCTCACCTGTAGATGCACAGAGCAGTTCATTGATATCGAAGTGAGTTATGGAAATTCCTGCATGTTACATATGTTACTTCTGTTTGAAGAAACTGGGAATGTTCCCCTCTGAAAAGAATAAAATCAAAATATCGCCATGAAGAAGTCATGAAGAAGCCTTGCACGGGCTATGTTCTTTTTTGGTGTGTTAAAAATAAGTGGCCTCATTTTTCTGCACATGTCTAATCATGGAGTAGATATGAAATATTTTTCAAATGTCTTTCTATCCCAGTGAGAAACGTGTTTTTCCATTGAACTATTTCTTTCATATTTGTTTGTCATTTGTGTTTAACTCAATGTATGTGTGAATTCAATGTTCATTAACTGGTTACTTTAATAAAGTGCAGACATTCAAAGTCCATCAATTATTTTTTGTAATAATTATGGAATTATAGAATGTGCTTTGTGCCTTACCTAATTAAGTGTTGTTTTTTGTCTTGTAACTAGGTTGGTTTGATATAGTGTATTGATCTGGAATTGCTTTGCATGGTTCCCTTTTGATGTGTCTTAAAATCCATTTGGCAGGCCAGTGATCTAATTCTTCTAAGTGGTCAGAGGGGTGCAGAAGCAAGATGGTACAAGCCAGTCCAAACAAACAACAAGCAAACTTTATTTCAGAAATCAAATTCCATAAACATAATACAGCATACAACAAAGCAGAAATACATCGAGACAAAAATAGCAAATTTCCAAAACCATATTCGATATTAAAACAGGATAAGTCTCAAACATAGATTATTAAGAATCCAAGGTTTATAGTCACACAGACATTTCTTTTAAACTTTTAGAATGTAAATAAAGTCAGTGGTAGATTATTACACAATCCTCATATACAATTCTCTTTACTTCCATGCACTTCATAAATAAGTAGAAACTGTGAAAATGTCATCATCAAATTTAACAATGTTGCATACATGTTCTGCAGCAATCACCTTTGACATACCCCTATTGTTCACACATGATTGTACATGTCTTCTTCATATTACGGGGAAAATAGAAATAAAATGTTGCAGAGTTTCCCCTCACAGAAGGATAAAAGGGATATGATATGATATGATATTATTTGGCATTTATAATGCGCCTGTACACAAGGGACACATCAGAATGTGTAATGTCCCACTTTGCTTTAACTGTAGCAAGGGGTACATTTCCAAGACACATCTTTAGAAAAAAAGAGCTCTTCAAAGGATCTTCTACCCGATGCAAGTGCTCTTCCATCATAAAGACATCATTACACAGCAGGTATTCATAGCCCATAGACAAGTTGAAGCTTTTTGTAACATACTGACCCTGTATAGACTGAGTATACGTGTCTACAACAATTTCTGTTACATCAATGGTTTCAAGGCTTGTCCATTGCTCTTACAGATCCCACTTATATAAACCATCATTTACATGCTGAAACTACCCAAGGGAGTTGAAATGATCATGGGACGATGCGTCTTTTAGTGCATTTCAAGACTTCATGTGGCCCTCACCCGACCAATTATGCGCGCATAGTAACACCGGCTTAACAGCAATCCGATCAAGGATGCATATATGGTCTAATTCCAAGCTCAAAGATGGTGTTAAGGGTATTACCAGGGGCCCATAATGATCTTTTAATTATTTTCTGTCACAGCCAGAGCATTAGCCTTATGTGTGCTCCATATTTCAGCTTTGTATGGAGCATCAGCCAAAACCTGGGCTCTATACAATTCCGCAGCTGGAGCAAAGGAGTAACACTTAGATCTATTGGCAAAGGCCAGGATGGCATTGCATTTTCTCCCCATGCTCACTTCAATTCTTGGCACAGGACATTTTCATTTTCCATCATTAGAAAACTTTACACCAAGATAATCAAAATTACTGACGTCTTTGATCATCTCCCGATTAATTAAAAGTACCATGTTGGACCAGAGCATCCGTTTGCTGTCACACCTCATTAGTTTGGTTTTCCTGATGTTCACCTCCAAACCTCTTAATTCACAGAACTTACCAAAGTGGGCAGGCTGCTTCTTTAGCTCAATTGGGGTACACAATAGGAGTACATTGTCATCAACTAAAACCAAAATTCCAATTTCCATCCCTGCTAACATGACAAAAAACCCATTTTATTGTAGCTGTCAAATCAGCATAAAGCTCCATGATTGCTTTCAGGTCCATCGGAGCCCCTTTAGCAGCTAGGGCCTCCCACAAATCTAGCCTTGGGATACTGTTGAATAGAGCCTTTAAATCAACAAAAATGAAACTCAATGTTAAAATCTGGTTGAGAATACTCAACCCCCTTTTAAAGCCCACTTTCAGATGGCTCAATGATTACTGCACCTGGACCCATCCTTCCAATTTTGCTTGGACAATCGTCCCATAGATTTAAGTACTGGCATTCAATAAATATATTGGCCTATAATTTCCAGGGTCTCCACAATTCCCCTTTTTAAATATAGGCACAATTTCTGCAAGATTCCAGGCAGGGGGTTTAGAGTAAATCTGCAGGATTCAGTTTAATAACCTATGCAGGAAAGGTACCCAGATTGCTGGCTTATTTTTGTAAAGGTTGGCCGGCATATAGTCGGGCCAGGAGTGCTTCCTGAAGCCTGACATCCCACAGCCACAGACACTTCATTTAGGCTCCTCTCAAGTGGTGGCATATCCAAAAACCTAGCAACAACACCATTGGGTATACCAACCTGGATTACAAAGTTCTACGGGAGAGTCCTGAAAAATGATCATATCAGGTTCTTTCTGGGATATCTGCCTGCACAGGGTTTTGCTGTACACTACCAATCAGTGTCGCTATTCTCCAAAATTCTTTTGCATCTTTATTTAACAGGGCATGTTTTATTAAATCCCAGAGACTCAATAAGTATAACTTTTTTTTCTTATCTGGGATCACTTTCTAGTCTTTCCTGTAGTTTTGTATTTCTTTCCAATCCTCTGGGTCTCTATTTTTTAATGTTCCGATTAACTTTATTTTCGCCACCCTACAATCCTGGTAGTACCAAATCTTTAATTTCTTTTGCTGGTTTTGTAAGCTGTTAGGTAAAAATACACCAAACTTTGGGGCTGACTCTAATATGATATTATCACAAAAGGACCAAGTGACCCTGTGAATAATTCTGCGGACCCCCACCAAAAACCTGCCTAAAGTCTCCTCCCAGGTGGCCAGAAGATGGCAGATGCTTCCTAATCCTGAGAGTGGTGTACTACGGGAGGATCACCTGGGTGGCGGCAGGGCCCAGGGAAGTGAGGATATTCCATGGGATCTGACACAGTATTTTTCCTCTGAAAGGGAAACTCTTACCACCATGTCAGAAGAGTTTCTGGCTTATTGTCATTTTATCATCTCTCAACCGCCTAGAAAAACAGAAATGGTAAAATCTAAGGTTGTAACCCTGCAACATATTAGATCAAAAGACCAAATTGTCTGTATCCCTAAAAATAAGCATCTTCCTCAATACCAAATGTATACGGCAAGCAATGGCGGAAATGTGCCTTCTTACTATAGCATCTGTCTCAAATAAGATTGAAACCCACAATCCCTCTTCTAAAAATACTAAGGGAGTTAAAACAACCGTTAAAAGTGTAAAAGCCGTGGGAAAACCTAATTTCACTAAAGTGAACTACATTTCACAGAATAACATTTGGACTGAGATGAAGAAGAGGACTGATGAGGCACGTAGAAGTAAATGACAGCCAAAGAAGTTTAACAACCTTTGCCAGGGTCAGGCAATTAACATTAAGGGCTTACACCTGAAATCAACTGCCCCACCTGAGAGGCATAAAAAGCTGAAGCGGGAAGGAGCTAGAGGAGCGAGCTGGAAGGCACAACAGTAGTAGCAGTAGGAGAAGAGCACCAGGTTGGCAGTCCACGAGGAAGTGTGAGAAACCTGAAAGTTGCAATTTTAGCCAAAGTTGCAAGTGTCTTTTGCCCATTTCAAAGTGTGTTTTCCATCCCATTCTGATCTAAAGTGTGTATTGTTGTTTATCTTATAGCTCATGTGTGTTAGGACTTGTTTAATATTGATTTCCTTAGAACTTTTCTCCATTTAAGCATTTCTGCACTCTTTGCATTATTTTACAAAGCCATTCTCACATGTCAGTTTAAAAGTGTCATTTGCCAAATCAGGTCTCCTCTCTTGTTTGGGGAGGGAAGATGTCCTATAAACTCTAGAACTTGTCTTTCATTCATGAATACCTGCTGGTTACTCCCATTGGTGTAGGATTGCTCATTCGTATTTAAACAAAGCTTTGCAGGGGGAACTATTAACCTAAATGCCATCTGTGCAGGAAACAAAACTGTTCTTTTTCCGGTGTTCGTATTCTGCATTAGTACAAGCAAATTCAATTCCTTTTTCTTATTTGTGAATTGTATTGTCACCCTTTGGGTAATTGCTGCCCCATATATATCTCAGCTGTTAGAAGAGAGCTGGGGCTTCTTTCACTGAGCGCCACCATCATTGTGTCTTCACTGGCCCTATTTAGAAAGGCTCTCATACAAGACAGCCTTCCTATCTTTAACATCATTGCGCAGGAGATGGCCTCTACGAAGTGCAAGGCTCTTCTGACCTGGGTACAACATCAAAAAAACAAACTGCAAGATCTAGCATACACAACAGATGACCTTATTACAAATCCACAAAGAGTAACTAAAAAACTGAAAAATCAAGATTGGATAATCACTATCGAGCAATCATCCGCGTGCAAGCTGCTGAAACACCACCCACCCACGTACAACAGGCTAAAAACTCCATTAGCCTATTGCTTAAAATTTCCAGACAAAAAGCTAAGGACCATGTTTTTAAGAGCTCACCTGAACCTGCTGCATGCAAGAGAAATCCTGGGGATAAGAAACCAATCAGTTTCCAAAGCCTGTAGACTATGTAAAACTCCAGATTCTATTGAGACAGGCCGCCATCTCGTGCTAAACTGTCCATCTCTAAATCAAGAACGTAGTGCCTTTCTGTCACCTTTATGGGTAGATTCCGTCTTGATCGAAGAAGACACATGGTGGTGCCGCCTCATTTCAGGGGAAAAAACCCGTTGGGCTGTAGCCATGTCCAAACTGATGGAAGCCTCCTTTACCAAAATCAACACCATCGGGCATGGCCCTATCCCTTCTGATTGTTCACCCTAAACGACCTCTGCTTATGTTTGGCCTGGATCGTCGTGAGGGAGTGTTATGCTGCAATCGCGCCTCGTACTTGCGACGCCCACCACAAACTTTTCCCTATTACTCCAGCCCGGTGGGAAATTGAACTATTTTGAAACTCCCCTGAATTGTCGCATGCCAGTAAAAGGTGCTTTCACTGCAGACTTGAAATTTTGAAAACAAGGACCTGTGCACCTTTACAGCTTATGGCTTTCTCCTTGTAAAAATCATTTTTCTTTCGTTGATTATGTACAAGTAAAAAAAATGTTTACAAAAAAAAAATATATATATATATATTAAACTTATGTGTGATTTGAATATTAAATAAATAACTACAACTTTACCTTTACAAACTAGCCTGATTCCTGGTTCAGTGTGACCTGGGGGGTATTTTGAGATGGGAGTGAGATATGAGTGGTATAACATTCAGAATATTGAACTTATGGACAAAAAATAAATAAGGGTTTCATTGCGCGCTACATGCTAGGCGAAACCTGGGTGAGTGCCTGATTGAAATCCCTTACAGCTTGGGGGCTCATGCCACGATTCTGAATTTGAAATACTATCCGTGACAGTCTAGCACATCATATTAGCCTGCAGGGTACAGACACAATGCTGTGTTGGCTTACTGTGTTACACTGTACAAGCACCCCTCAAAAGAAATACTTCAAAAATTGGACCTGTTTGGAAAAGTAAATTAATTCTGAAATACGTCAGAAGGAAATTGATGTTTCTGAAATGGCGACCCCAGTAGAAATTAATATTGGTAGGGAACACTTCCTGCACAAACTTTTTGTGAGGGGTGAGTGGCCCGAACAGGATGAACAGGTATGGCTAATGGAAATAAAACAACAAGTCACTGCAATAAACTAGATACATGGCAGGACAAGGGTCCATAACACCAAGAGCTTAGCAAACTGTACATGGCCCCAAAAATAAAAGAGGAGCAGTGTGAAATTGCCAAAATAGCGGCCTACCTGTACCTCCACATAGGAGTAATACAGGAAAAGCATGCGGACAATATTTTTCTGGCAAAGAAGCAAGAGGAAACACTGCAGATAATCAAACTAATGTGTACTCTGCAGAGCAAATGCTCGAAAAGAGTCAAGAATCAGAAACAGAGGTTAGGCAGTATATTACCAAATTGAAGGAAAATCTGTCTCTCTTACAGCAAGAGAACACAGAGCAAAATAGTCAAGTACAGACACTGAAAAAAGAATGTCAGGAAAGGCTTGACTCTTTAAAACAGAGTCAACAGAAACTGGTGCAACAATTAACTTTTAATAGAGTCTGTGCAGATCAGATGGTCGTCTTACAAGACCAGATAGACCAATTAAAAGAGGAAAATAATAAATTAATTATTAAAGACATCCACTCTCAAGAGGAGGAGCACCAGAAATCTAGTGCATTTAAAAAACAGAGGGACGACCTGGCTAAACAGAGGGGCACTCTAAATCAGGAGAGGGACACCTTAGGCCAGGAAGTCAGCCAATTAAAAACTAAGCTAGAGGAAAGAAAGCTGGCCCTTCAAGAGTTGAGTGATGTTAAAACGGAATATGAGAAGCTACTAGAGCACACCAGGCGGGGGAAGGATGCTCTGGCAAAGAACACTCAGACCAATAATGACAAAACTCCGGAGGTGAGTCTCCTGCAGCAAAAATTGGCCCAGTATTTCCAATCCAGGCAGGAAGCACAGAGAGACAATGAGGCCCTCTGTGAAAAGAATGATAGGCTCCACAAACAGATAGCCATGCAAGAGCAAATCATTGAGACCAGTAAGGCCCTAATAGAGGAGCAAAAGAGTCAGCTTTTGGCATTTTACCAGGGAATAGGGGCTGAAAGAGATGAGGTATGAAGGGACAGGTAAACCCTTGAGCATAACATAAGGGCCCCTGTCATCAGGGAATTTAACCCTTTCAGTACCATGGACTCTGCCACCCTCATGTCTACTGGCTCATATGAACCAAGGGCCACTGGGTTGTTAGACTTCAGCAGAATTAGCAACATGGGACTGACAGATCAGCGCCTCCCAGAAATGGATGGCTGGGCATCTCTGTACAGATTCCCAAATGTTAGGGCTAGCCTCTCTGATCAGGAAGACTCCAGTGAGGGGAGAATCATGGAAAATTGGATCCTCAAAAATACCACCTACCCAAGGATCAGTCTGTGAAATTTGGAAGGGAACTCAATGAAACCAGTCCCACAAAGAGTATCCTAAAAACCTCTTCCCAGCTAGGGCAAGGGGGGGTGCGGGGGTACTCAGCCAATCCTGGAAGCAAGGGAGAGTCAGAAGACTCTTCTGAATGCCACAGGTCTCAAGAAATTAGGCCCCCACTTTCTGCAAGCCATTCCCAAACTTGCAGAGTCAGGGAGAGCCTAGAGGAACAGGCAGCCACCTCAGGTAGCAGTGCCTCTGAGTCAGAGGATGAGTGGACACGGGTGACTAAAACCAAAAAGGCCAACAAAATTAAGAATGCTCTCCTAAAAGATTCCCTGAAATAGATCAAGGCCATTAGGAGTTTCATAACTCCCTATCATAAAAATGCCAAGTATTCATTATGGGTTCACCTCGAGTTATACGAGCAAATGATGGATACTTTCCATTTGAAAGATAGCCAAAGTGGCATTCAATATGTCAAATGGACATTTTCCCCTAAATGCTCCAGCTTATTTGCGGGGCTGGAGGATCAGAACCACTCAAGATGGTCCAGCTATAGGGCTGCCATCTTGAAACATTTTTCAGTACATAGGAACCCACAAGAGGCCCGCAAGGCGGCCTACAATCCGCAATGTGGGGAAGACCAGGCCCCACAAGAATTTGTGCAAGAATTAAAACGTGCCTTTGCGCAGACCACCAGGAGGGTGCACGCAGACAGTAGGGAGTTCATTAATACCTTCTTTCATGCACTCCCTAAATACATCATGACCCAGCTGGTGAGGGAGTTTCACGAAAAGAGATCACTAGACTGGGTCATTGAACAGGTGACTCGCATTTATGAAGTGCAGAAACCGGTAGAGAATACAAATACCAATAAAAACCCTAAACCAGCCAACACCCCTGCTGCTGCTAAGGTGGCAAAGGTGAAGGTTGCCCCCATTTTAGATCTGGAGATGGGGGGGCCCTAAAAATATTCCTGTGAAACATCCTCCTAACCAAAGACCCTGAAGGCCCTCGGGACAATCCTAAACAGGTAGTCAGGGAGGTAATCGCACAAATGGGACCCCTAACTCCCCTGATTATATAAGCCCTGTTACAAGGGCAACAGACCCATCCTGGGCTATGTGTGGACTCCGCCAGTCCATGGAGGGGATCCAACCAGGCAGCTGCCAGTCCAGGAATCTTCTCTCCTAACTTTCCCTAGGAGGGCAGCAATCCCCCAAATGCCGGGTTAAGCTTCTTTCCCTGGTACCCACCAAACTTCAACCCCCAAAACAACCCTTCTTTCTTTACCCACTTTCCTGATCCCAGACAGCCCAATCCGGGAGAGGGGAGGCCAAGGGTGAAGGGTTACCAGAACTATCCCAACCAAGGGAATTATGGGAGAAGGGACAGTTACCCTTCCTGTGATCCACCAAGGATGGACCAGAGACCCCCATACCAGCCAGAGTGGGTGTCCCAACTGGAGCACCAGATCCAGAACTTGTCACAGGATCTGGGTCACAGGTTGAGGGCTCAGCAGAACCCTCAGATGAGCATGGCGACTCAGAATCCCTCAAACCAAGGGTCTGGTACTCCAGAGTAATGACGGGGAGAGCACCCCGACAATCCACTGATTACAAAGGAGGAGGCACAGGGGGAAGGGGGTGTAAAGCCTTAGAGGAAGCTTCCTTCCACACTTGTGAAAAGCCCCTGGAAACCCAGGAACCAGAACAAAAATCTTCTGCCCCCGAAAGTCTGCAACCTAAGGAACAGAGGGAGGGTAGGAGAAATAAAGGGCCTAAAAAAAAACATTTTGTGGAGGAGGTTAGAGTCTTCCAATTTGAAGGAGAGGGGTCCTCAGAGGACTCTGCAAAAAGGAAGTTCTCCTTCAGGGATGGGTGAACCTCCTCCCAAAGAAAAATGGGTGCCAAGAGATCCTAATCCAGACTGTGTAAATGTGGAAACTGAGTTAAAACGCCCATTATTGAACCCTAGAATGACAAGCCAGTAAATCACCTTGCCCAAACTGTTCTGGTGACTGCCTCCAAAAAGGGGGGGGGGGGGGATGGTGGGGAGGTAAGCCCGTAATCAGAATCAAGGGAGCCCAAAACTTCCAAAATATCCAACTGTCACCTTTTTCTTACAGATTCCCAAGCTCCCAAACAGAATCCTGCCCAAACTACCCCTCTATCAGAATAAAGAGTAAAGAAATTAACCCACCAATTGGACCAAAATGCGCATTATCTTTGCCCTCTTGAGGAGAAGGAGTGAAGATGTTATGCCCCGGTCCAAATACAAATTTTGGCACTGGTGGACACTGGATCCCAAGCCACCCTTCTGTCAAAAAGGGCCTTTGATCAGCTGAATTCAGGAAGGGGGGAGAGATACCAGATCCCTTTCACACCTCTTCCTGGACAACTTCATAATTTTGTATGGGTATGAAATTCCTGTCGAGGGGACTGCAGATTTAGACGTTAAAATTGAGCGACACAATATGAAACACCCGGTCATAGTTGTGACTCCAGAGGGCACACCATTTTTACTAGGGAATGACATCCTGCATAGATTATCTCCACTAATAGATTGGGTAAACAAGGTCCTCTGGACCCAGATCAACCGACCAATAAAATTAAAACATAGTGTCAACCATGTTAGTTTCAATGGCATATGCCACATGGTTGAACAAAAACCTGACCAAATTGAATTCCATTTTCAAAACACCAAATCCCTGACGTGACAGTAATTGCAGTAGGACAACAAACTGGTGGTGATGGGAAGTCCTCTCCATTTCTGAAAATCAACCTTCCTTCCAGTCTCAAGTGGCATTCCACACTGGAAGGAAGTACTCTGAAATTCTATACCAATACACAATCAGAACATCCCACTTCTACAGTCCAAAATGAAAACCAGCTCAAATCTAGACTGCCATTCAGAAAATTGGAGAACAGTTGCTCATCCCCATTCAGTTAAATGGGGGGAAGGACTCTGTTCTCGCCCGAGTGTGTGCGAACAACAGAATGAGCTTCATCAGCAAAGCCATGTTCTGAAAGCTCCCAAAGATCCAGCCATTCCCACCTTTAAATTGATAGACAAATGGGAAATGGACCTGGAGACACCCAATTCCAAACATATCCTGCCTAGCAGGTGTATGCTCAAAATGCCCATAGGCAACAAGAGCATAGTCCATAATTGTTGGGTCGTGCAAAATGTCCCTGTGGCATTTTATTTAGGCAGTGACATTCTCAATCACTTTGCCATTAGTTTGGACCTAATAAACTTCAAAGCCTGGCCCTGATTAGCGGGTAATCCCATGGATTTTGATGATCCAGAGAAAGTATTTTGGTCAGCTCAACTGCTGCCAAATGCTGTTGAAGTTCAGATTGGAGAGGAAGTCACCATCCCAGAACGGACCCGACAATTCACACTTAAAGTAAAAATTAAAAGATGACAGAAACTGCAAAGTCCTGATGCATATGTTCACCTCAATGCCCATTTCCAACAGCAAGGGTTTGGGTTAAACCTAACACAGCTAGTCATACAGAACACAACACCATTCCAAAAGTGGAGGATAACAGCGACCTTAAGAGTATCACTCTTGGCGCAGGCACCATTATTGGTATGGCGGTTGATGACTGATATTTTTACATATATTTAGGTAACAAACTGATAGGACCAATCCCCAATGACTGTTTTCACAGTGATAGCGACAATGACACAACACCAGACAGGATCTTCACCCGGCATGGAGGGCATTTCCTGGTGTACTTTTCCTGCCCTTATGGTAAGGAAGAGGTGACCTGTGACTTCAGGACAGATGAGGTGATCTTTCAAGTCCACCAGGACTGCCTTCCCCACCTGAAGCCATCAGTCCAAGTCAGTATTTTAACCAGGGACTTCTCCACCCAGCTAGAGGAGGCCGCTGAGATGGCCAAACCAGAAGTTTTTCCAGGCTTCAGGCAGAAGGTTGAAAAGAGAGTCAACCTAGCTGATGCCTGTGAGACTTTGGAGCAATAGTAAAAATTAAAACAAGTTCTCTTAGATTTTCAAGATCTCTTTGTGGTTGACTCATATGACTGTGGTTGCACCAAAATCCATACAACAACAACAATTCCCACAGACTCTGGCATGACTCCAGCGTTTGTGAAGCAATACCGCTTGCCACTCGCATCAATGGAGTCCCTTACAGAAATAATTAAGAACCTTGAGTCCTGTGGAAAAATTTGTCCAGTCCACAGCACCTTCAAGAATCCGGTGCTGGGGATTTTGAAACCAAATGGCCAGTGGAGACTCTGTGCTGACCTAAGGGAGCTAAACAAATGGGTTCACACTTCCCGATGGCCTCTTCCCTACATTGACCAAGGGCTGGCAAAGATCCAGGGGTCAAAGGTGTACACTGCCATTGACCTGACCAATGGGTACTGGACTGTACCTGTCAGTAGGGAGGACCAATACAAGCGGGCCTTTACCTTTGGGGGGCAGCAGCACAAGTGGACCCGGTCCCCCTTCGGATACATCAACTCTGGCAAATGAATGTAATACCTTTTTGAATAAGGCCATGCCCAACTTGGGTGAAAGGGGTAGGCTGGCCTATGTAGATGATGTTCTAATCAAAAGCTCAACTGTGGAGGAACACATAGCGGAGATCCGTTATGTTCTGACACTGTTGAGGGCTGCCAGAGCTAAACTATCTTTCCAAAAGGCACAGTGGTGCAGGACCCGTGTCAACTTTTTGGGGCATAAGATAACTCCTGAGGGTCTCTGTTCCCAGGAAAAGAAAGTAGAAGCACTCCAGAAACGAAAATACCCCACAACTCTGCAGGAGTTAAGGAGCCTCCTTGGACTGACTAATTATAGCAGAGAGTTAATTGAGGATAACGCAGAGATCACAAGACCCCTGATCCATCTGTTGAAGGGGGGGGTCAAGTGGAGTGGGGTCCAGAACAAGCCGAGGCAGTAAGACAACTCAAAAGAAGCCTCTCACAAGCGCCTTGCCTAGCCTACCCTGTCAAAAACAAGGAGTTCTTCTTGGAGACAGGATTCTCAAATAAATGCTTGACTGCAGTATTATACCAAAAGCATGACAAGGTCAATAAAGTCATCTCCTATGCAAGCAAGACTTTATCCTCTGTGGAGGAAAAATTCAACGATTTTGAGAAGGCGCTCCTGGCAATGGTGTGGGCATTGAAGAATTACCACCCGTTTACCCAGGGGGAACACATCATAGTGGAGACTCCACACCAGCCTCTGCAATATCTTCAAAGTGACAGAATCCGGGCCGGAAATGTGAGTAATTCCCAAATTACTTCCTGGATTCTGTCAATGCAAGGCTTTCCTGTGGAGGTCAGATATGGCCAAAACAAGAAGAGTCCCCTCGCGCACGGTCTGGCTAACTTGCATGATTGTGCCAGAGAAAACTGTCTCGAGGATGAAAGTCTTAAAATCAAGGAAAACATGGAGGCGTACCTCAATTCCCCACAAAAAGTCTATGAAGAAGACAAGTGTGAGGGAATGCCCACTGTCTTTGTGAATGGGTGCTCCTACCATGTTGACAACAATGGGGAAAAGAAACTCGTGGCCGGTGTAGAGAATGCATGGGTGATTGATGCCCCAGAACCCTCCGCTGGGTACAAAATCAGTCCCCGTAGTATTCAAGTGGCAGAGCTGATGGCTGTGCATCAAGGCATCCCCACTGCCGTCCAACACCAACTCCACAAACTGGTCATAATCACTGATTCAGATTATGTCTGGAACAGGTTCGTGGAGCACCAGGTTAATTGGAAAACCAGAGGCATACTATATGCTAACAATAAACCACTAAAACATGGAAAACTAATACAGAATATTGATGATCTGGTCACCTCGAAGGGGATGACCATCTACTGGAAAAAGATCAAGGGTCATTCTAAAGTAGAGGTACCAGACAAAACAGGAAATGACCTAGCTGATCATCTGGCCAAAACCGGAGCCATCCAAGGGGATCTACTTGAGATCGAGTCCCTGTTGGGGGAAATCCAGGTCACTGCTATCACTAGTTCCCAGACAAATGCTCACAATGAACTCTCAACTGCACAATGGAGTAAGGAGACCCCAGATGCGAGTTGATTATGGCTCAAAAAGGGGATCCAATAATTGGTAAGTTGTATCAACACATTGAGGACCCTGAGAACGTTCCCCTAATGGATACCGATTGCATTGGGAAAGGGGACCTCAGAGTGTTGATGAAATGTCCAAAAATGTTCTGAATCCAAGACAGTTTGTTGGTGAGGAGATCCATATCTGGTGTGGGTGGTCCCTACCTCATTCCGAAACCTGATGCTAAGTTACGCACATGATGAGGCCACAGCCGGTTATCAGGGGTGTCATACGACATTAGAAATCTTACGAGAGGTTGCATACTGGCCACACATGGGCAGGACCTTGACCAACACTTAAAGGGGTGTCTTGTTTGTGCACAATTTCAGTCAACATCACTCACTTACTGTGATCCCCTCCAAAAGAGGGGAATGACACTGCCTTGGTAAGATTTTCAAGGCGATTTCATCAGTTCCGTGATTCGCTCCTCTAGGGGGAACAAGTACATGTTAACTGTAACATGCTTGTTTACTAAATGGGTGGAATGTCTCCTGGCCCCAAATTGCAAGGCAGAAACAGCAGCTGCCATGATGATCAATCACATCTTCTCGCGTTTTGGACTACGCCAAAGGATTGAGTCAGACCGAGGTAGTAACTTCACTAGCGAATGATGACAAAGATGTGGGGGATACTTGGGTTAAAAAAAAAACTACACATTGCCTACCAGTGTCCTCTAGTGGTGTGGATGAGAGATACAATAAAACTAGTGTGAGCATATTATAAAAGTTTGTGGCAGATTCTGGGCCAAGTTGGGACATTCGATTACCCCTTGTACTGTTGGCCATCAAATCAACCCCTTCTTCTGCAACAAAAATGTCTCTGGCTGAGCTGATGACTGGATGAAGGATGGTGCTTCCCCAGCATCTGCTATACAGAACCCAAGACCAGACCTTGATAAATGCCTCCACAACCCATGAGTATGTTGAGAATCTGAGAAAACACCTTCAACAAGCTTTTGCGTATGTTCAGCGTAATTTAGAGAGATCTGCAGACACTATGAAGACCCACTATGTCCTTAAAACAACTAAAAAGGAATATCAAGTAGGAGACCGGGTCTACTTGTACAATTTCCAAAGGAACCAAGCCAAAGAGTGCAAATTCCTCCCAAGTTGGCGGGGTCCGTTTGAAATTGTGTACAGAATTTCAGCAGTCGCCTACAGAATCCACATCCCCAAGGGCAGTTTGACAGAGGGGGAAGACAAGTTTGTCAACATAAACCAGCTAAAGAGTTGCCATCCCAGGCATACTTTGCAGCAAATAGAGAAGCTGACCCGAAACCTAGCAGGGGAAAATCTGGAGACATAAAAAGAATGATTAAATACTCATTGAGTATGTACAAGGAAATAGGGTTAAGACCATTATTAAATATAGGCGGGGAATATGGTAAATTGTATTCAATGCATGCATCTGCCCTACTACACCGCTCGGGGAGCAGTAGAGGGGAAATTTCCATAACCGTGCTGTGTTCTGTTCTCTAGCACTGGAACGAAGAACCACCTAATCGCCAAGGAGTTGTCCTCGGGGACTGGAAAAAAGAACCAAGAACCCGGAGTGTCGCTCCACACTCCCAAACCAGAACCAGCAAGGACAGCATGTTGCATCCATTGCTGACGGGAGAAGCAACTGGATTTTTTCACATGGACCGAACGAAAAATAATACCATGTGCCCAACTCCCCCATGACTGGACGTCATAATGGAGTCGGGGGGGGGAGTATGTGGAATATTTGTATCCACACCAATGCGCCACACTGCACCCTTTTCCCAATGGGGAAAGAAAACTGCCAAAAATGGGGGCGATAACCCCTGTGCGCACTAAATCTGCAAAATTGCGCATGGTTCACAAACCACAAAAGAGCTGCACACCCTGCCACACCCACAGGCAATGTTGGTATCAAAACAGAAATCACTGCTGTCACCTGTCATCTGTCACCTGAAACAAAGCCACAGAAGTGCAAAATCCAAAATGCCCTTAGAAATTCAGTCATTTTCCCAGAGAATTATGGAAAGGAAAGTGTACTGAAATCATGGATTCTCCAGGCAGTCAGAGGAATCCAGGCATCACTGCCTGACAGCTGCTAAAGTAATTTGGCTGTCAAACCCAGTTTAAACATGTTTTCTTTTTCCTGAGGAAGTGAAAAATCCACCTGTTTAAAAAAAACAAATCTGTGAAGGGCTTAATTCCTTTAAAATGTCAAAATCCATTATAAACTCTGTTCACTTTATATCTTTTAAATAGTGAATTCTACAGGAACTCAGTCTGGAGCTAATCAACTTTTTAATTCTGATCTGACAGTGCCTGGCCTGGGAAAGTTGACATCTCAGCTTGACACTAACTTGCTACAGGAAGGCTTAAGTGATGCCAATGGTTCCCGCATAATGACAACAAGCAGTACAATGGGACCTTAGTAGACTTTCATCTGGGGCTGAGCCGAGGACAATGGCTCGCTGCCCAACTGATCTCTACAGGGGAGCTTCCCTCCAGGAAGGGGGACACACCTCCCTAATCAATAGGACTGGACAGCTGCTACTTCAGAAGGGGAGGTTACAAAGGAGGACTTTGATGTGAAATCCTTATGTTTGATTCATGTTTAGAACTCTTTAACTGAGCAACCTAAAGAGGAACAAATCTGAAAATGTGTAAACATTAAACTAATTTCAGCCTTGTGATTTGAAGACATTGATGAAACTCGTACCATTCATGGAACCAAAGTTAAAAAATGTCTTATTGTAGCAGAATGATCAATGTGGCAAACCTAAAATTGTATGTACATGATCCACTGATCAGCGCCCAGAGATGTACCAAATGAGAAATGATTAATCCAAACCGTTATAGTTGAAATTGATAGAAATCTGTAGCATGACCAAGACAGCTCGCACAATGATGGGGAGTGAATGTGAATGTAGACAATCAAATATAAAATATATGTGTCCAATTTTATTAGGGTACATGATTGTAGAAATGTACATGTGTGCAAAAGTTATGTTTTGGTAAAAAATCAATGTGGGAGTGCCTAAATCCTGTCATAAGGATGACAGCTCTGTTCAGACCGCCAACCAGGACAAAGCACATGCCTGTAGCCACTCACAGGCATGGGGGTGTGTTTTGAAGTTCTGCCCACACCATAAACGTTGTAATGGATAAATATAGGAGTTTCACTACACATACACACTGCTTCCAGAACCCATCCAGATAACCGTGCAGCACCTTATTCCAGAACTCTTCATCTTGTAGCTGACTCCAGAATTCTTTAAAGATCCAGATTTCTTTGCAGAATCCAGACTTAGCATTGCTGAACTATTGCTAGCTTGACCCAATTACAAACCTCCAGAACTTAAAAGAATAATTCTGATTCAGCTTGGCTTGCTACCATTAAGGCTTGCCCACTGAAACTTGCATCCTGTCATCTGCCATGTCCAGTAACCAGAAGGGGCCCATCCTAATCCAGCCTGAGGCGCAGTCCAAAATTGACCAGTACTGCGCCGCTGACACAATCCCTCCCGAGGTGCCTTGCTGCCGGTAGACCTGACCTGATCCAATTCATGACCAGAGCTGACGGTCCAATTAAATTACAAAGGACTGTAAGTATTAACAGGAAGAACCATGACCGTAGTATATCTGCATTTTATTAAACCCATCTCAACCGATCCCATCTTTAAATTCAGGACCCAAGTATTGTTAGAATCCTTCTTGCGCTGATTTTCTCACCTGTGTTACAAAATCATAACTCCTTAGAGATTTTGAATAACTAAAGCAAATCCCAGCAATCGAGTATCCACCATGAACTAGTTGCGCTGGCCAGGTAGCTGTGAAGTTTCATGTGTGGCATCCTCTTTTTCATAGTCCTTAATATAGTATAAGAAAACCTATCTGTAATTTTTAAAACCTAATTCCTGTTGTCGGTTTTACACCTATTTTGCAAAAACACCTCTCACTAAAACCTCTATAACTTCGTCAATTTCAAAGATAGAAACGAAATTTCAACTCTCGCTGATACCTAAGAATCTTAGCTACATCCACAACTAAAAATGTATCACGGAACTGTGTATTTGACCCATTTATTTCTCCAATATCGCATAGTAAATGTTTGCAGCAAATTTGCAATTTTAGCCAAAGTTACATGTGTCTTTTGCCCATTTCAAAGTGCTTTTACCATCCCATTCTGATCTAAAGTGTGTATTGTTGTTTATGTTATAGCTCATGTGTGTTGGGACTTGTTTAATGTTGCTTTCCTTACAACCTTTGTCCATTTAAGCATTTTTGCACCCTTTTGCATTATTTTACAAATAATTCTCACCTGTCAGTTTAAAAGTCTCATTTGCCAAAATGGTTTTCCTCTCTTGTTTGGGGAGGGAAGAATGCCTATAAACTCTTTAACTTGTCTTTCATTCCTGAATACCTGTGGTTACTCACATTGGTGTAGGGTTGCTCACTTGTTTTTAAACAAAACTTTGCAGGGGGAACTATTAACCTAAACACCATTTGTGCACAAAACAAAACTGTTCTTTTTCCTGTGTTTCTATTCTGCATTATTAGAAGCAAATTCAATTGCCTTGCTTATTTTTCAATTGTATTGTCACCCATATATATATTAAACTTATGCGTGATTTGAATATTAAATAAATACATAAATCTTTACCTTTACAAACTAGCCTGATTCCTGGTTAAGTGTGACCTGGCCGGGGGGGTGGGGGGAGATATTTTGAGATGAGTGTGATATGAGTGGTATATCATTCAGAATATCTAATTTATAGACAAAAATAAATAAGGGTTTCATTGCACGCTACATGCTAGGCGGAACTGGGTGAGTGCCTGATTGAAATCTCTTACCGTAAGGCACTTTATGCAACATAATTATGTTTCAAAGCACCACAAGGGTAAATGGGAAGGGAACTGGGGGAATAATAACAGTGACAAAAACAGTAAGTATACAGTCCTGGTCCTATTAGGCCTTTTGCCATTCGGACGTGCAAGTGCATTTGAGGAGAAGTGCAGGGAATGGGGAAGGATGCGGGAGCAGTGGAGTGGACAGGTGTTTGAGAAGGGCCTGTGAGGGAAGTGCCAAGGGGAGCCAAGGAGGAGAACCTCAGACTAAGTGACATCCTCTATGTTTCTGTCTTCCTTTAAACACACGGTTATCATTTTTATTATTTGAAAAACCTACCCTTTACGCTTCTGTCTTCTAATATCTGCCCAATGTCTCTTCTTCCTTATTTAACTAAACTTCGTGAGAGGGTTGTTTACTCTCAGATATCCTCTTATCTGAACGTTCACTCTCTTCTTCTTCCTCTGCAGTCTGCCTTTCATCCTGCTCACTTTACGGAATCTGCTGTGTTGCAGGTCCCTAACTTACTTCATTCTGTAGGGTCTTGCAAACTATCTTCTATCCTTATTGTCCTTTATTCTCTCTGCGACCCTTGATACTGTTGATTATCCCATTCCTATCTCTTCTCTTTAATTGTTGGGTCTTCCTCGGTCTGTCCTCAAGTGGTGTGTTTCCCTTCTCTCTAACCGCTCCTATGTGGTTCCAAATGGTGGGCAGCTGTCTTCTTCCCACTTCTTTTTGGGGTACCACAAGGCTCTGTCCTTTCCCCTTTCTTTTATCCCTCTTTACCCTTCCTCTTTCTACACTCAGCAGCTCCTTTAATCACTCATGTCTTTTCTACACTCATGACACAAATCATCTTCTCCTTCTCTTCCCTCCTTCCCTATCTTCAAAACACTATTTCCTCTTGTCTGTCTGCTGTTAAGACTTGGATGGTCTCTCGGTTTCTCCATCTCAATCCTAATAAGACTAAGATCATCTACATTCCTTCCACCTCCACTTTTTCCTCTCCCCAGCCCTCTGGTATCTGCCCCCCCTCCACTTATTTTGCTTCCATTTTCCTCTTCTGCTCTCAATCATGGGGTCATTTTTGACCCCTCTCATTCCTTCTGTCTTCACATCTCTGCTGCTGCTCGTTTTGCTCACTATCATCTTTCCATCTTTGTTGCACTCAATCATTCCTCTCTTTTCAGGTCACAAATCTTCTTCTCTACTCAATAGATTTTTTTAACAATTTAATTTGTGTTCTGTACTTTTCCTTGGTCTTCCCTGTTTTTATCTTGCCCTCTTGCATTCTTCTTTTAAATCTGCAATCCGCTTATTTGTTCAGCTCCCGCCCTGTCCCATGTCACCCCTTCTCTTTTTTGGTATCTCGGGAGGATAGATCAGGGGAAATGTGCTCGCCTTGGAAGCAAGACGACACGCAGCACCACAGGTTCAAACCCTGCATCAGTGCTTATAAACCTCTGGGTATTAAGCGCATTATAAATAACCTATCATATCATATCATTTGAGCTCTATCGTCTTTTCCATTTGCTACGCTTTGTTTTCAAATCTCTCCATGGTCTTGTCCTCCTACATCATTCGTTTATTTATATGTCCCTGCACGCTCTCTCCATTTTAAGTCTTTCTTCTTTCAGGTCCTAAACCTCCCTGCGCCTTCTGTCGCTTCAAATCATTTACGCTTCTTGCTCCTAAATAATGGAACTGTCTTCCTCTTCCTGTCCATTCCTCCCCTTAGCCCCATAAAACCCATCTATGTTAGTCATTATCCCAAACTTTCTTATTTTTCCTGATTTGTCACTTTCTTTGCTGCTATTTGTACTGTCATTTCTTCTAATCATTGTCAAAGTGCTTTGGTGAAAACATTTATAAATAAAATACAATACAAATATATACAACTGCAAAGCACTACATTTTTAACAAGATTTATCATGCAAAGATGTGTGTGATATCTTGGAAAGTCTTTCTGAAATACTGTCAAGGGTTTTGACCCATGTTGAATCCTTAGACTGGGTGGATGTGGGGATGAGCTGTCGCCGCCCACTATTCTATCCCAGAACAAACTAAATCAATATACTGGGTGGATGTGGGGATGAGCTGTCGCCGCCCACATTCACGCCAGAATCCAGAAGAACTGCGCAGTTGGCACAAGACCACTCCAAAGATACAACCTTCTTGTGGGGGGTTCCACATCACCACTCTAATGTAAGGATGCCTAT
Organism: Ambystoma mexicanum; assembly: GCF_040938575.1. NCBI lineage: Eukaryota > Metazoa > Chordata > Amphibia > Caudata > Ambystomatidae > Ambystoma > Ambystoma mexicanum. The sequence goes on from NC_090934.1 coordinate 146,191,497, forward strand.
CAAAATAATAGCAAAAATCTCCTGTCAAATTCAAGACAACTCAAAAATGGATGCAGTACCGACAAATTCCCCAAGGCGGCGCTAGCGGTCTAAACTCTGACAGGGAAACTGTATTTAGGAGGTGCAAGAGGGGCAGGGACTTTAAAGCTTGTTGGTTAATTGAAAATCTTAGCCACCTGCTGTTCCCAGAGGCCAAGAGGCTGAGAACTCTTAACACGCCAGAGACTCACAACAGGAGGCAGGATATCACATGGCCCTTCTGAGTGAGAGGGAGGGGTTTCCCCTTCAGTCTGGAGGAGAGAGACAATAGCCCCTTTCAGTTGAATGGGGTATGTTAATTTTGAGTGTTTCCTGTCAACAGCCCTCTGCCAGCAAGGAGAGACATGTGATCACTGACCCACCCAGACTTCTGGAGGCGGACCCAAACACTTTGGGGAGTTGAATTGCAACAAATATATATTTTATAGAAACAGTCATAACTTATTGTAACCAAATGACAGGAATGTACAACTTTGAGAGTCTTAGTATGGAAAATGCCCTCACGATTTGAGTCCAAACTCCGATTTGTACAATGTTCTGGGGCAAAACCCTGCTAATTATGATTATTGTAGACACTGTATTTAAGCTAGAGACATGGAAAGTTACTGGGATATATGTGGAAATGTACCTTTGTATAATTTTTGATGAAAAACCAATGTTGCAAAACCCACTAAAATCGAAAATAAGTTGCCATTTTTTAATGCAAGCTCCTAGAAACACTGGAGTCGGAACAGGGACTATCTTTAGTAATATATGATGTGTGTATGTGATGTCAAACAACTGTGTACCTGGGAAATATGTATTTGGATCAGGAATAGATTTGTGTGCACATTGACCAGGGGAGTGTCATTTCTGTAGGTCATAAAAATGACATCACTCTGACACACTATCCCTTCCCAAATCAGGGACCAAATAATCTATTGACCTATCAAATCAAGAGAGCGGCAGGCTTAGTGATGCTAGCCTCTCCATCCACTTTTTAAAACACATAAAAAGAGACTGCTGGGACAGGTAGAGACATTCTATTCCATTTGCTGCGGAGCGTGCTGACCGACGACTTCACATCCAGAGATCCAATACTTAGACTTCCAAGCTAAACAGAGACTACAGAACTTTGAACCAAGAAGGCCCACTGCAAGCAAAAGTATTTCTCAGCAGGCCTCAGCATCCTTAAAATCATTTGCAAACTATTCCACAGCCGGGCGAGCTGTCTGAATTCTTTGCCAAGAACTTTTGCCAGTACCCAGAAAGCAGTGTTACATCCAGAATCCACTTGATCCAGACCGGAAAGCAAAGCAGTATCCAGAACCAGAGGCCGCTGTATCCAGAGAGGCTAGACCAGCAGAGCAGCACTGACCCAGACGCTGTGAGCAGAACCGGTGCCTGATTGACCCGCCAAGCAGAGAGAACCGCCGCTGGATGTGTTGACCAGATCCGTGACGAGGCCCATTCATTTCAAAATTAGGAGTGAGTATCTGCCAGAACTGTGCAGAACCCAATCTCTTAGTTAAAATAATCTAATCCAAACTATTTTAACCTAATTAGAACAGCCTCCTAGAAATCGTGTCATCTGTCATTTTTAAAGCTGCACAACTGTCACCTGTCAATTCTGCAGCTGCAAGCTGTCACCTGTCATTTTGAATTTTACTTTAAATCCGAAAATCTACCTTTATTAAATCGTCTGTATCTCTGGAACCGTTTGTCCTAGGAACGAGATTTAACTTTCTTCTGAAAGCTTAGAAACTAAGCTTTCCAACAAGCCTAGAACCGACTTCCTTATACTTTTACCGCAATCGCGATTTACGCACTCGCGAAATTTACCGCGATTTGCGATTTGGCTCAATTTCTCCACTTGTCAAAATAGCAGCTCCATTCCTTCCTTTGTTAAAATCTGTTTGCAACCTGGTAATAACTCATAGAGCATTGCTAAAGTGAGCCTGAACTAATACCAACAAGCATCTCTCACTCACCCTGAATCTCTAGAGGGAATTAAAATCAGTTAGCACATTTTCCCATCCATTGCCATCACATTTAAAAAGCATTTTGGGCCTGTGTTTCAAACTTCTACCTGTTTCCTCTAAGCTTGCTGTGGGGAACTGAATTCTGTATTGTATTTGATTGTATTCCTGAAGACTGTGTGTGTTACTTCCATCTCCTTGCATTGCATATAGGGGGGGGGGGGTGAATTGCCACCAGGGGAAAAGTGAACATATTATCTCTTGTGAAACCATATCAGTTTATTTTCTGTACTGCATGTATTCCACCTTGCATTTCCTTGAAACCATAAAGCATTTCAGCTACCTCATCCTCTATACTACTTCTAAGTAACCAAATCAGTTTACCAGTAGAACATTATCCATTGTTGATCACTGTCATATTTTAAGTGTGATAGATATATATTGTTATATTTCTCAAATAAACCTTTTAAAATTGCAAAACAGACCTACTTCATGGCTCAGTGGGGTCAGGGGGATTCTAAGAGAAGGGTGTTATATAAGGGATGTCATCCAGAGTACATGAACTGGACCTAAACATATATCAATAAGGGCTTCCCTCAGCATCCCTGACTAGGCATTGACTTAGCTGTAGTGTTGAAGTGAAGCCGCTTAACAATACTTGTGTGTCAAGTGATACCTGGACAGATGCTGTATTAAACACGGAATTCTAAAAACACCATAGCATCCTCTGCCTGAACCAATGAAAAGAATGAGTGAGTCGATATCAAGGGGGTGATGCACATGCGTTATAATTAATAATTAACTCCACCTGGATCATACTCTACCCTGTGAAGATCCAACAAGTTATTCTTACGATTTTGCTAGCAGAGGTAAGTCAAGCTATTACAGTGAATCAATACAGTAAGTGCCGCCAGCTTGCACGAAATTTGAATAGACCTTCCTCTTTGCTTTTGCCTTCACCCCCTCTCAAGCCTGCTGATTTCTGTTCTCACTCGGCACCGTGCATCTGGCCACCCTCTGTCCTCCAGGTCCAGGTACCTGCTCACCCTGCCACCCTCACGCATTGCCTCCGAGCCACCCCTTGTACTGGGATCTGTATCTGTACCTATACAGCCCCCCCTTTTTCTTCCTGCACTTATCAGACCTAACCAGTCTGCTGCCTTAAACCCAGCAATTGCCACTTGCTGGCTGCACTACCATTGTTTGTTGCCTTTATTATTTATTAAGTTATTAGTATTTATCTGTTTTTCTCCTTGCTCCACCCTCTCCTTTTCTCCCCCCTTCCATGCATTTCTCCCTTTCCCCTATGCACTTGCACATTCTCAATGTCACTGGGCCTAGAAAGATTGTTGTTTTTGTTCTCCACTGTTCCCCTTCCCTTGCCTTGTCGCGCTCTGAAACACTTGTGTATGAGCGCGATAGAAATAAAATATCAATATCAATACAAGGATTGCCGCTCATTTCCAGAATTACTGGCCTCAAAATCGAAAAAGGCTGACCCATCCTTTTCTAGATTCACACTTGTAGCATGCAGGTCGCACATAGACCCCTGCAGCAGACACATTAACTGACTGAGCCATTTTATCAACACACACTAACATGAAGAATAGGAGTAACATTGGCCACATATACAACATACACCAGAAAGGTAATAGATGTGTTGATGCTTCAAATAAGAGTTCTTGCTGCCCAAGCAGTAGTACCTGTTCTGTGTTAATCATAAGGATGAAAAGGTTAAAAGGTTAATAGTCCTTGCTTGGATTGAAAGTGTGACAAGGACATCACCCCTTTCACCTGACTAACTACATAGTTGCATGCCCATATTTCCTGACAGTAACCAGGATTTTTTGTTTGGTCTGGAAAAGATCCCGGACTCGGGGGCATGGGAAAGGGGAGGGCTAACAAGCCTTTTGGTTGTGGCCCACGAGCTTTTAAGCGGGGCTAAAACCAAAATACCCAGGGCTATAACCCTCACAGGCCCCCCGCCCCGTAGTCCCTCCTCTGACAGTAACACTTAAAAGAACCTAGATACTAATAATGCATTTATGTTCAGTCGCTTCGCAAAGTAAACTCCCCTCGCATCTTTTCTCCCCCACGATACTTTATTTGAGAATTATGTTTTGCCCCTTTTTTTAATGTGGGGTTTCCCCACCAAACCCATCTCCCTTCCCCTTTCACACCCCTCCTCTTCTCAGTCTCTTACACTCCACTCCCGGTTTTGCTAACTCTTTTTTCACTTGTACATACTGCACCCCGAATTAACACACCTATTTCATTTGAAAACTTAATTTTTCTCAATAGAGGGGTCCAAAGTGTGGGATTCTCAATTGAATGTTTAAATTGGTGACTGTACACATTCTAGGTTACTGGCACGCACTAAAGTCAAAAGGGCCAGTGGCATATGTTTTCCACGGTATCGCTTTTCCAAGACTGCATCCAACATGTCAGGCATGATGGTGCCTTGACTGTCAATTTCTGAGACACATTGGACAATGTGTTTGAACATACTAAGCTATTACCGCAATTGAAAACATGTTTCAGCGTCAACAATTTAGATTAGGTGATTTCCATGGGTGCAGCTTGGCTGATTTGATTGCTTGATTTTAGGTGTATTAAGTCACTCGACCAATTTGATTGGCTAGTACCATGATTACTCCTTGAATTGATTAAATTGATTGGGTGTTTCAAAGATCACTTGTTAAACATCAAGTTGAAATATTTGACGCTGGTGTTGTGCAATCAGCACTTGGGGTTAAATTAAGGGGGAACACTCAAACTGGAATTGTTTTGAATTGTATAGTGACGACAAAAATATGAGCCCGATACTCACCTTTTAAAGGCACAGAATACAATTCATGTTGCCTGATTCTAACTGCAAATGTTATCAGATATTTTGAAAGCCGTTGACAGTCTCTACATTTGTCTGACATAAAATATCCAATATTTATTTGGGTAAATAGCATCAGTTATTCAATATCATCATGTTATTCATGCGTACTATACTACGTTTAAATGAACTGTTCTTATAGTAACTCAACCCAATGGCCATTTTGCATTTGCCATTTTCCTAATCAATATTTATAGTCCGCCACTTTGGTCTGATTCTACAACTCCCAATAAACAATCTGCATCAGGTGCATGTACCACATGAGTTACATGTGCGCAAGGTGACACAGCAAAGGAAAGGAGAACACACAACATTGCAGAACAAAGCATATATGCTACAAATTGGCGTCTTAATAGAGGCAACCCTGGCAAGAAGACACACAGGATCAGGATACAATTAGGATTCTTCATGAGAGGATCATGTATACAAAATTGGAAATTGATATATATATATATATATATTCAGTAAACAAACTTTGTTAACGGGACGTTATGGTTAAGTTGCGCAACTAAAAACCTAAGAAATTCAGTGAACAAAACTTTGTTAAAGGGACGTTATGGTTCCAAGTAAAACCGAAACACCCCTGAAATTTGCCAGTTGTGGTAAGCTAAGCAACCATAACTCGCGCCACCACCGTGCACTGCTAAGCTTAACACCCAGGACATCAAAGATGACATCACAAATGTGCTCTTCCTATGGAAACACCAACTTAACCATAACTACATGGACGCTATCGCGTCCATGTAATATATATATATATATATATATATATATATATATATATATATATATATATATATATATATATATATATATAATACATTTCATTGTTAACAGTACCAAGGTGTAATCAGTGCAATATGTATGTGTCTTGTAATTAAGGGGCTGATTCATGGAATTTGTGCGCCGAAAAACAGGGATTTGGCGCCATTCTGCCCCCAAATCCCTGTTTAACAAATGGGGATTTGAAGACAGAATGGTGCACAAATCCCTGTTTTTCGGCACACAAATTCCATGAATCAGCCTTTAAATCCGTTTCTAAAATCGTGCACACATTTATTTATTTTATTTTATTTATTTTATTTTGCATTTTTAAAGCGCTCACACAGCCCGCGGCCATCGATGATCAAAATGTATGCACTGTGGTGAAATAGCCATTGTCGTTTATTTATTTATTTATGTATTTATTTATTTATTGTTGTTCCTAGTTCATACAGAACGTTTACAACAATTCATCATTCGCATGAAAAGTAAGCACATACTTCATTGGCAATTTCTAACAATTCAACAGGTTTTCATGTAACACTTACAAATCACAAGTTATAACTAGAGTTGAAATCAAAAGTTAAAAATGCATACTTTCATTTCTTGCTGTTAAACTGGATTGTGTGTCATGCATGTAATGCAGCCATTTTATTGAGGACGCATGTACACTGTCACGTGTTTACTTGATTGATTTTGAATGCAGTGCTGTGTTAAGTCGGTACCTGGGATCTTTGTAAATCAACAATGATGCTGGTGTCATCCAAGTAAGAGAATCCTGCTGTCCTCTCCTATTACTCTCCTAGCCCTGCAGTCTTGTGTATGTGCTGATGGCATGTTCGACCCACTTCTCTTGCTATCAAGAGGACATGTTGCAAATCACCTGAGTATCTCTCAGCCTTGCACCCCATACCTGCCCAACCCTTCCGTGCCCCCACATGACCACACCTCATTCATCCTGACTCTAGTCGCCCTGCTACCGCAGTGTTAGGCATGCTGACAGTGCACCACTAGCTGTGTCCCCCATGGCCAACTCTCCCACTCGCACTCCACACGTATATAAGAGGTGAGCAGAATGATGCCTGTAGCAAGCAATGCTGGAATTGCCACACCTTTATAATTACCTATAACTATTCAAAATGTCAAAAAATGTGGGATGGCAATGACTTTTGGCAAAGTAGTCCTACTTTAAACAACGTACTTGTTTGTTAAGAGGAAGAATTACAAAGCCCAATCAAAATTAAAATGTCAGGATTAGATGGAAATATTTAGTGACATTTTATGACATCGAATACAGCTCTCAAAGAAATGTATTTTAGATAAGGCTTCAGAATGACACTGACTGTTGATCTGAAGTGCTGCTCCCCTGTGCCTGACTGCCTTCTTTTAATAAAGTGCATGTTTCCATTCGGAATACTCCCTACTCTTTCCTCCATCTTGCTTGTCTTTACTTCACCTATGGAGCCCTGCAGCAGGACATGTTGTGAAGGGCTAGAACATTAGCCAGTCTGTATTCACCGAGAACGTAAAGTATACATTGATTGAATACAATGATACCCATTAAATATATCAAACTCAAACAAAAAAAATGTTGTTACGCTGAAACATCATATAATTTATGTTTAACGAGTTATACACATTATTACAGGAATACAATGCAATGGTGTGGGCTTTAAAGAACACAAGCACATGTAATTTAAAAGGTGTGTTTGCATGTTTTCTGCCATGTTGCATAGGGAACATAGTGAGTTGTGCAAATTGAATGTTAGTGCTCTATAAATAAAATGGCAATGTTTAAGCCAATTTGGACAGCCTCTCTGGAAATGTATTGATACGTGTCTGGTTGACCTTGTGGGATGAATTGACCCACTACGCTGTGCTATGCGGCATCACCCTGCAAGTAATGGGGAAAGAAACAGCAACAATGGTGGCAAAACCCTTGTGCGTGTCAAAAACCTACCAAAACTGTGTGCTTCAGCACACAAAAAGAGGGATGCACAACCTGCCACCCATGGTGCATGTGCAGTGGAATGGAGCACACCCTGCAGAAATGTGCCAGTGGATTACATAACCAGCAAACAGAGTGCAGAGAGAGAGGCAGCACTTTGCAAATGAAACCCAAAAATGTGCCTACAAATGACATTTGTTTTGTTGCCAGAAAACCCAAAATGCCTATAACACAACACTTTCAACATTAACAATCTTGCCTGGTTCTAAAATTCATGTGTCAATTGAAACATTGTGAAACATACAAAGACTGTAAACTGACAGCATCTATGCCTAAATCTGGGTGCAGTACCCGGGGCTGCCTGAATGACAGCTGTCAGAGGAGACTGATGAAACTTTAAAATTGAGCTAGAATTCAAAAGCCTACTGGATTATCAAACAGAAAAAGGATTGTTGCCAAAAAGGAATACAGATTTTAGTTGTGTTTTTGATTCCACAGATTTTAAGGCCAAGACAGAAATGTTTTTGTATGTGGTGCAACAAATGTGGCTTTTGCTAGGTTGAAAAGTTAATCAAAAAAATGGAAAAACAGGTTTTTCTCCCAGAAGGGGGTCCTACCTCTCAGCAGAAACTCACGGGGAGGTGTTAATTGCAGATTACAGCAGAATCTTGTCTACAGAAGGCAAAGGAACAATGACAAACTTGATGCCTAGGAAACTGGAGCTGTGAAGGCAGTCGTAAACTCTTTTGGAAGGAACAAGCCAGGAGGGGGATGCCTTGGACTGCAGGGAGAGAAAAAGAGGCAGAGCCAAGTGACCATGTGTTGCTAAACATGAACAAAGAACACATTTTAAAAGACTTATAACTTGCTATTAAAAATGGTGAAAAATATAAAAATGACAGAGTTGTGAATTTAATTTCTGGCTGCATGTGTGAAGAGGCGGCAGAACTGTGTGACATTTTCTGGACAGGAATGGCAAGATATGTGATTTTATGCAAAATGTATTACTGTTAGAATTGTGAAAATGTACACACCTATGCCTATGTTAAACAAGCACATTTGTGGAAAGTTGCATAAAATTTGGAAACTGTGTGCATAGCGAAAAGGACAAAATTCGGTAGAAAGTTAAAACAAGATCCTACAGCTGCGAGATTTTGATGAAAAATATGGCATCTGTGTGTGTGATTTATATAAAGGTGACTAATTTAGAAATGTGTGTTTAATGTAAAATATGATTTTGAGACCAGTGGCTAAAGGGAGGTCTCTGAGGACTGTAAAGCAAATCATAAAATGTGACATCAGCCGGCCCTGATCCAATCACCACAAATGCAAGATGGAGATAAGGAGATGAAGTGTTGACCCTATCCCAGCTCAAAGGGGCAAGCTTAGTTAAGCTGGCTCACACACCCCCTTTATGATGTCATTTTAGAGCATAAATAGAGACAGCTGACAGCACATAGGACAGACAGATCCACTCACTTTCCTGATGCTGGTGAAGTTCCCTGCTGCTGAAACCTACATCTTCCTTGGTCCAGACTCCAGAAACTTGGCAAAGCAAAGGCCTATTGCATAGCTGAACCATTCTCAGCTAGGCCTCAAATTCTACAACAGAACCCCAAAAGCCTAGGGGGATCATAATAATACAGCTGGGTGTGCTATTAATGCTTGTCTGCTGAATTGAAATATCCTCAGAACCAAGAAAGGCAGATCCCGTCCAGACCTGACGGTCCAAAATCTTAAATCCATTTTGTCTTGTGAGTATTAACATGAAGCTAGAAACTGTTGATTCCCGTGCATTATCTTGTCCCCTCCTACCTCTGAACTATCCTTACTTCCATAATCAGTAACATTGTCTGACTCCTTAGTGAAATCTTATTCTGTCTATCTGTAAAAGCATCCTTTTCCCTAGTCATCTTTGTCAACTTTGATCTATTAATTTCATTCGAGTGACCAGCCTAGCGCTCCAAGATGGACAGCGAGGAACCAGGACTGAGTCGCAAATCACTCCTGACTCTTACCTGTGCCGTCATGGTGGCTTAGCTTGGATGCTCTAGTCCATAGTCAATATTTTTCTGATTTTAAACTAAAGCCTCTGTCCAAATCCACGCCTATATCTCACAAAAACGACCTCTACTAATACCTCTATATCTCCTTAAGTTTTTGTGACAGAAATGAAATTCCAACTCCTACTTGTACCTAACATCCATAGCTTTCCATAGAACCCATTTCAAAACAGTGCGATTCTCCCGTTATCACATGGAAAAGTTTGCAGCAAATTCCCATTTTGAGAAATCTTTACACGTGTGAAATAGCTTCCATTTGTTTCCGACCTGGACTTTAAGATTTCATTTGTTTTCTTTGGACTAAATCATTGCTGGTGATTGTGTGCAACTGTTCAAAGCGGCTCCCAAAGGAATTTATAATAATTTAAGCATTTTTCCTCACATTTAGAGTTATTGCTCAGCCACTTTAAAAGTTATTCTGACAGTTGAACCGCCCACTTCATTTTTCTCTTTCTGTGTAAGGGGGGAAGTGGGAAACTGTTTGATCTGTATTATTCCGGTATACCTGCTCTCACCTTGCATTTCATTTGCATTGCCTATTGGGGTTGAGGGATGTTGCAGTGGTAACCTCTAACCATAGTGCTATCTATGATCTGTGCTATCTGATCTGAAAGCAACACAAAAATATTATTTGTTGTGCTGCATTTGTTTTGCTCATTGCTTATTCCTAGTGCTTTAAAGATATTATTCAGTGTTCTGTCACCCCATTGGTGATTGTTGTATCTATTAAAATATATATTGTGATTTTGATCTTAAATAAATATATAAATAATACCTTTTACACACCAGTCTGATTCCTGGTCCAGCGTGACCCGGGGTATTCTTAAAGTAAGGGGTGTGATACGAGTGGTACATCTGTCAAATAATTGAATCTATATATCAAATAAGTGCCCCTAAAATAAATACTCTAGAAATCAGGCCTGTTTGAAAAAGTAAATTTACCCTGAAATAAGCCAGAAGGAAATTAATATTTCCGGAATGGCGACCCCAGTGGAAATCAATATTGCAAGGAACACCTATTGCACAAATTGTTTGTCAGGGGTGCATGGGTAGAACAGGATGAACAGGTATGGCTGCAGGGAATAAAACAAGAAGTCACTGAAACCATCTTTAATAACTGGCAGGACAAGGGGCCATTACATCAAGCACTCAGTGATCTGTACATGACCCCTAAAATAAAAGAGAAGCAATGCAGAAAATCCAGACTAATCTGGACTCTGCAGAGCAAAGGCTCCAGAGTAGCCAAGATGCTGAAACAGAGGCTAGGCAGTATGCCACCAAACTGCAAGAAGAACTGACGCTCTTACTGCAAAAGAATGCAGAGGAAGACACCCAGGTACTGACACTGCGATAAGAGTGTCAGGAAAGGTTAGACTCCCTACAACAGAGTCAACAAAAGCTGGCACAACAGTTACATTTTAATAGAGCCTGCACAGAGAAGGTAGTCACATTACAGAACCACATAGAATCCTTGAAAGAGGAGAATACCACATTAATTATTAAAGACCTTGAATCCCAAACAGAGTTTGAGGAGGCACGACCCTCCGCTGGGTACAAAATTGGTCTCCAAAGTAGTCAAGTGGCAGAGCTGATGGCTTTGCATCAAGCCATCCTCACTGCCGTCCAACACCAACTCCACAAACTGGTCATAATCACAGATTTAGATTATGTACGGTCGGGTTTGTGGAGCACCTGGTTAAATGGAAAACCGGAGGCATGCTATGTGCTAATAATAAACCTTTAAAACATGGAAAATTAATACAAAATATTGATGATCTGGTCACCTCTAATGGGATGACCATCTACGGGAAAAAGATCAAGGGTCATTCTAAAGTAGCGGGACCAGACAAAACTGGAAATGACCTAGCTGATCAGCTGGCCAAAACCAGAGCCATCCAAGGGGATCTACTTGAGATCGAGTCCCTTTTGGGGGAAATACAGGTCACTGCTATCACTAGGTCCCAGACAAATTCTCACAATGAACTCTCAACTGCACAATGGAGCAAGGAGAACCCAGATGCTGATTTGATTACAGCTCAAAAAGGGGATCCAATAATTGGTAAGTTTTATCAACACATTGAGGACCCTGAGAACTTTCTCCTGACGGATACTGATTACATTTGGAAAGAGGACCTCAGATTGTTGATAAAATGTCCAAAAATGTTCCGAATCCAAGACGGTTTGTTGGTGAGGACATCCATATCTGGCCATGACCAGTGGGTGGTCCCTACCTCATTCCGAAGCCTGATGCTAAGTCACGCCCATGATGCGGCCACAGCCGGTCATCGGGGGTTTCATACGACATTACAAGAGGTTGCATACTGGCCACACATGGGGCAGGACCTCGACCAATACTTGAAGGGGTGCCTTGTCTGTTTACAATTTCAGCCAACATCACTCACACACCGTGCTCCCCTCCAAAAGAGGGGGATGATACTGCCTTGGTCAGATATGCAAGTCGATTTTATCAGTTCCGTGATTCGCTCTTCTAGGGGGAACAAGTACATGTTGACTGTAGCATGCTTGTTCACTAAATTGGTGGAATGTCTCCCGGCCCCATTTTGCAAGGCAGAAACCGCAGCTGCCCTGATTATCAATCACATCTTCTCACGTTTTTGACTACCCCGAAGGATTGAGTCAGACCGAGGTAGCCACTTCACTAGCGAAGTGATGACAAGGATGTGGGAGATATTTGGGGTCAAAAGGAAACTACACATTACAAAACTATTGTGAGCATATTAAAAAAGTTTGCGGCAGATTGTGGGCCAAGTTGGGACATTCAATTACCCTTTGTCCTGCTACCATCAGATCTACCCCTTCTTCTGCAACAAAAATGTCTCCATTTCAGCTGATGACTGGACGAAGGATGATGCTACCCCAGCATCTGCTCTACAGAACCCAAGAACAGACCTTGATTAATGCCTCCACAACTCATGAATATGTTGAGAATCTGAGAAAACACCTTCAACATGCTTTTGCCTATGCTCAGCGGAATCTAGAGAGATCTGCAGACAATGTGAAGACCCACTATGATCTTAAGACAACTAAAAAGGAATACCAAGAAGGAAACCGGGTCTACTTGTACAATTTCCAAAGGAACCAAGCCAAAGAGTGCACATTCCTCCCAAGTTGGCGGGGTCCTTTTGAAATTGTGAACAGAATCTCACCAGTTGCCTACAGAATCCGCAACCCCAAGGGCAGTTTGGCAGAAGGGGACGACAAGTGGGACCACATAAACCAGCTGAAGAGTTGCCATCCCAGGCATACTTTGCGGCAAATAGAGGAACCAACTGGAATCCCAGATGGGGAATAGTGCCAATTATAACCAATGCAAGTGTCTTTCCCAATGCTGACATCCCCAAATGACGCGTGGACCGAGGAGTGGGAAAATATTCATAACCATGCTACGTTCTATCTTCTAGCATCTGGACTAAGAATCATCCAAAGGTATTACCAAGGAGGACCACTCGGGGACCGGAGGAAAGACATAAGGAGCCCGAAGTGCCGCTCCATACTCCCAACCAGAACCAGCAATACTCCAGAACAGAACCGGCGAGGAGAGCGGTTCACCTCCAGCACTAACAGGAGAAGCAGCTGACTTCCTCCACATGGACAAAAGAAAAGAACATCCCAATCTCCCGACTTTCCCTTGACGGGTGGTCAAAAACAAGTCAGGAGGGGGAGCTCTGAGGGATGAATTGACCCACTCCGCTGTGCTATGCGGCATCACCTGCCAGTTATGGGGAAAGAAACAGCAACAATGGCGGCAAAACCCTTGTGCGTGCCAAAAACCTACAAAAACCTACCAAAACCATGTGCTTCAGCACTAAAAAAGAGGGATGCACAACCTGCCACCCATGGTGTATATGCAGTGGAATGGAGAACACCCTGCAGAAATGTGCCAGTGGGTTCCATAACCAGCAAACAGAGTGCAGAGAGAGAGGCAGCACTTTGGAAATGAAACCCAAAAATGTGCCTACAAATAAATTCATGTGTAATTTGAAACATTATGAAACATACAAAGTCTGAAAACTGACAGCCTCTATGCCAACATCTGGGTGCAGTAACCGGGGCTGCCTGAATGACAGCTGTCAGAGGAGACTGATGAAACTTTAAAAGTGAGCTATTTCACCAGATGCAGGCGAGGAGAATGAAACTCCATAGAATAGATTTATGAAAATTGATTTTTTTGGGAGCCGAGTTTTGGAGCAGTCTGCAGCAGTCTTGCAGCCCCTCGACATCCTTTTGCGGAAGCCAAAAACTTTATCCACCCAAACTGACCGCAGAGCGGGGAGTGGAGTTTGGGAGCCGAGTTTTGGAGCAGACTGCAGCAGTCTTGCAGCCCCTCAATGTCCTTTTGCGGAAGCCAAAAACTTTATCCACCCAAACTGACCGCAGAGCGGGGAGCGGAGTTTGGGAACCGAGTTTTGGAGCAGTCTGCAGCAGTCTGCTGCAGACTCGTAGCAGGACCCTAATGGAACCCGAAGTGCACCCTCGGATGAAATCCGTCAGGACTCCAAGCATGGGGTCCGCACACCCAGGAAAACTCAACAAAGCAAATACTGACTTTGTGGAGACGCGTGACGAGCCTTCAAGCCCGTCGTCGAAACACCACGATGAGAAAAGCATTATGAAGTCCAAGCCCATTCAATCTATGCTAACCCCGATGGAGACTCAAGCTCGCAAGCCTATGGAGCTTTCGAAAAAAAGAGAAACAAGACCCCTACCAAGACCAGTGAGGGCTGCCCGGATCTAATCACACCAACCGCACGATCCGAGGTACCTGGTACGGGGGAACTAGTGCCCGAACAGCTGCTGGAAATCACCACGGGCGAGCTCCGGGAGACGAGACCCACCGGGCCCGGCGTCTTAAGCAAAGAGATTCCTGGTTCCCCGCCCGTAGCCGTGAGTGGTGTTGTACCCGCCCTTAAGGCGAGTGACCGCGGTGCGGTAGCGGTCAGTGGACGGCCCCTGCCTGAGGCAAACCAGAACACCACAGGCGGAGTGGGGAAAACCAAGTCAGCCTCTGACGAGGAAAGACCGGCCCCGACTAAAGACGCCCCAAGAGACGCCAATGAACAGGGGACATTTCTCAAGAGGGTCTGCGGAGATAAGGCACACGAAACCATGCCCCTCTACCCGGCTAAACCCACAGGAGAAAGCGGAGGGCCAACAAGCGCAAGGTCTAGTCCACAGAGACCCACAGAGGCCATCTCCGCTGGCGTAACGAAGGAAAAAAATGCCAACCCAGTCTTGAAACTTCAGAGCATAGACCAGACCAGAAAGGGCCAAACAACAAAGGCACAGTGTCACCACCCGGATAAGGACAAAGACGCCTTTGTGCCACCTTCACAGCACAAGAAGCAATTACTCACCATGCAGACAAATCCAACGACGAAGGTAAAGGATCCGATCGCCAAAACATCCAATTAATGCGCGATCTCACCCGCTGCGATAGAAGAAATGTCTGTTTTAGAAACAGCTAACAACGGGGAAAACCTCGCAAACAACCCTGAGAATAAACAGTCGAAATCAGCTCGAAAAGTTCCTAAGAAAATAAGCTGGAAGAAAAAAACAAAAAAAAATGGTAAACCAACTATACCAAAAAAAACAGTAACCAAAAAAGGGTCAGAAATCTTGGAGGACGAATCTAAATCCACCTCAAATGATTACGAGCTTGTCAAAGTCATCAAAAGAAGGAGAAAGCAAAAGGACAATCTACCGAATCCTCTTCTTTCATGCCCGTTAAAGGCTTTCTTTACACAACAATACAAAAGGAAGCTAACCTCAGAGCTGGAAGTCTCTGACGCCGAGATGCTGGAAATAGCGCACGAGCAAACGACTGGCAGTAAGCGGAAAACAACTGAGTCAATCTGGACGCAAAAAAGAGAAACAGCCAGAATCATTGATGCTCCGAAGGCAACTGGGGGAAAAGCAATCGATAACCCTGAACCATCACGTACACAAATGTTACCACATCCGGCACAGGATAAGCTACCTGTTTCACCACAAGCAAGGAACAGTAGTATTCCACCAGAAAGTTACACAAACGATCAAGCCTCAAATCCTGCAACAGGATTGAAAGAGCGAAGATACGCATGGACTAAACCACATCTGTTGACAGGCTTACTAAAGACGCCGCCTGCAAGGTCTAAGGAAGCCGAGGATAACCAACACGGCCCGGTCTTACCTAAACAAAGAATTTCCATGACCCAAAAACCAGTCGATCTGGACCACGACGTCTCAATGGAACTCTTAAACCAGGACCCCTTGATTGCACAAAAAATGTCTGACAACACTCTTTATACGCCAAAAAACCGTCGCCTCAGCGACATCGCAGCAGAAATGCAGAAAGCCACCACAAACGACAAACCAGACATGATCACAATCATGTCAGCAATGTCAGTTGTATTAGCTCCCCTCTGCAAACTATACGAGGCGATAAAAGAAGATATCCGAGACAATACAGCAATCTTGACAAACATGATTACAAAAATTTCCCATGTGGAGAGCTATCTAACGGCAATTGACTCAGGAATACAAGAATTGAAGAATTGGAAAAAAAGATTGCCAAACTGGAACGGCCCTCTAATGCCGAACTCATGGCTCGGGATGGGCCACCAAGGACACAGTTGGACCAGGACCAACCTGCAAAAAAATGCTCTACATCTTGCCCAAATCCAAGGTCAGAGCTATTCCAATCCAACGCACTCCTCAACATAAGGGTGGAATCTGTAAGACCAGGAGACAAAACAGCCCACCCTATATACACACCCAAAGCACAGACAGTACCTCAGATCGAGACCCAGACAGAAGAAATAATCATCATAAGTTCCCCACGAACCACAGAAGATTTCATGCTGGACAAAGTCCTAATGAACTTATCCCAACACATGAACGCCTCAATTAGTACAGACGAAGATTCTGCCTCACTGAGAACAAGCAAAACGTCGCCAAAGAGGGGTGACCCTTCCAAAAAACTACAAGAAACCCACCACCGTGAAACAAATGGCGAAAAACGTAAAGAACAACTACACACGAAGACGCCAAGGGAGACAAGGCACGACCTACAGATGGCACAAGATAAACCAAAGACGAAATGGAGAAGCAGGACCTACTCCCAGTATCAACACACAAAGAGTGCGACACGCCTCTTTAAATTGGAACAAAAAAACGACCTGAACCTCAACCGCTCAACGGTAATTCATCTCATGAGAAAAACAAAATCCCTAAGGAGTATCACAACGGAAGACCTAACCTTGAACCCTACCACAGCGGAAAGTTAGCCAAAGCGTATCTACACGTCAAATCCGAAGCAGTCGGAAATATCGACTCCCTTGCTTTCAAGGAAATCGAGCAGATGGGCTTCAAACTAACTTAACTTATTGCACCAGATAAAAAAGAGGAGAGAGAAACACCTGCCTTGAGACCAGAAGAAAAAATAAGAGTCACAACCGCACCAAATGAAAGGCAGAACTCCTCTGACGAGACGAGCCACAAAGACAAACACAGGATAGAGTCTAACAAAACAAAAAAACAGGAACAACAGGAGTACAAACACAGAGTTTTACCCGTTAACGAAGAAAAACGAACGATAAAAAGGAAATCGGCAAATCCAGGGGAAGAGGGCCAGTCAGGAATCACATGGCCCGGTCTATTCAAACTAGAACAACTAGATGCAAAGAAGGACCAAGCCCCACTCAATCGCCCGAAAAGATACTTCAAATAACAGATCCAAAGCGCCAAGACACTTAACAACGGAAGATCTCAAACTAGTAGAACCCTACCATAGCAACGAAAGACCTAAAGCGTACATCCACATTGAAGCAGACAGCAGGAAAAAAGTAAATCAAAACACCTGTCAAGAACTAAAAGAGCTGGGCTTCCAGCTAACAGAATTAAAGAAACAGGAAAGAAAAAACGATAGAAATCAGCTGGTCCCTTCAAAAAGTCAGAAACCCAACTCTAATCATCTTGACCAAACCCGAGAACACAGCCTGAGAAAGAACAAGCTCTATTCTTGCTCACAAGAGGATTCCTCTGTAAACCCAGATGAGAACAAACGCACAGAACCACATTCAGTATCGCGCAAACCACAAGGGCCCTGGAACTGGCTGCGATCAACATTGAACGTAAACAATAACAAATAGCAACGACCAGGGCCAGCCCTCTTAAACACCCACGTTACAAACGGTAAAGAGGAACGGCCCACAAACGAGGTCTTCTGCCTGGGATCATGGAACACCCGAGGTCATGCACACCTTACCGAGCTGAGCGACGTAAATCTAGGCAGCTTTGACATACTGTGCCTACAAGAGACATGGTTAACGGCCAAACCAACACTCGACGGCTTCACTGTCCAAATCTCTCCAGTGGTAAAAGGTCTTCTGGGAAGACCATCAGCGGGCCTAATGACGGCTTTTAAAATAGGTCTGGGTCTGGAAGAACCGAGGAAATGGAAGGAAGCTTACGAAATGTTGGTGTGCTTGACCACTTGGTCCCGACAGGAAAACAAACATGGCGGAGGGAGCTCTAAAAAGTTAGCTATTATCAAATGTTACTGGAACCCCTAGCGCATGTCAACGGAGATGTTTTGCTCAAATATGGGCAACACGATCGACCATCTCTACGAGGCTTTCAAGGATATCGACATCATCATCTGTGGCGACCTTAATGCCAGCAGCAGCGACATCAACAAGCCAAACTTCCTAACATCAGACCACACCAGGAAACGAGGGAAAGCATGGCAAGAGCTCATTGCTGAAAGAGACATTCAAAACATCGCCACCCTGTTCCCAAATCAAATCAATATTCCAACTTGGGAGCGCGGAGAGTCAAACGCTACAATAGACCACATCTGTATCTTGTCAGGTCTGATCGATTACATAACGAGTTTCAGAGTCAAAAGAACCAGCAACAGTGACCATAACCTGATCACATGCTCTTGGAAGGGATCGAGAACAGCAAAATTGACATACCCCTTAGAAACAGAAGCCAGTAGTGAGAGCTCCCGACTAAGGCTAACGGAAAACGACATTCAGACATTTAGGCTTGCATGGGACAACAAAGTTTGGTCCAACAAGCAGAAAAACTTAAAAGAAAGACCGGACTACACCCCGTTCCTAATGCTCTACAAGAAACCCTGGCGAAAACCCCCAAAATCATCCCAGCCACTCCACGCCTTTAACGAAGAATTAGTTAAACAAAGAAAACTGAGCCGCTGCCTGAAAAGAAGAGCAAAGAAATCTAACACCCCGTCGGATTGGGAGCTCTGGCACCTGGAGAGGAAAAGGTATTCCAACTGGCAAAAACAACACAAGGCACTCCAATACCAACTTGACGCCGAGGCGATGATGAAAAGTCTGGCGTCCAAAAAATCTAGCAAATTTTGGTCACTGCTAAACAAGTCTGCCCTTCCTCAGCCCACGCCATTGTGTAACGCGGTCGCAGAGCTGAAATGGATAACCTACATAACGTCGGAATTCGATGAGGCCAAAAATCCACCACCACTCAAACCAGCAAATACGAACTTAAGGTGGATAAATTTAACAAACCGAGAAGACATAGAATCAAAAATCATGAAGCTAAAGTCTTCGAGAGCTCCCGGCCCCGACGGTCTAACAAACGCCATTCTAAAACAATTTCCCACCCAGTGGTCGGAGGTGATAAGTAAAATCTTTGAAGAATGTGAAAACACAAAGGAAATACCTGAATCATGGCTGAAAGCCATAATCGTCCCAGTATACAAAAAGGGCTGTCGCGAAGACCCGGCGAACTACAGGCCTATCGCCTTACTAGACGTCATTGGCAAACTTTACACATCCCTGCTCTTGGATCACTTCCGAGTGTGGGAAAAAAGTGCCCTATTCAGAAATAACCTCCAAACGGGTTTTCAAAAAAAAGGATCCACCGCGGTAAACATCATGATCATCAACATCTTAGCGGCCAAGGTAAAGGAAGGGGCTCCAAAGATCCACTTAGCCTTCATCGACCTATCCAAGGCTTTTGACAAAATCAATCACAACTCATTGTGGGCTAAACTACAGGCTTGGAATTGCCCCCAACCAGTTCTGGATCCGATCAAAGCACTTCACACAGATAACACCGTAAGAGTTAAACTCAGCCAAGAAGGAACCTTGTCTGAAGAGATCAAGATTGCATGTGGGGTCAAACAAGGCTGCCCCCTAGCACCAACCCTTTTCACCTAGTTCCTAAGTGACTTCCAACACTCTGAAACCAAAATCAGGTGCTTTCCGCCAAAACTAGGAAAAACAACCATACCTAGACTGTTATATGCTGACGATATTATCTTAATGGACCAGACTACAATTGGCCTCCAGGGTAAACTAAATAACCTGGCTAAATATATCACCCAAAACTACCTTGTTATCAACAAAAACAAAACCAAAGTCTTGACGATAGAGAAAGCGCCGAACAAAAAAATCGAAGCAACCAGTCTGGTTCCTGGAAAATGAAAAAATGGAATCATTTAAATCGATCAGATACCTAGGAGTTGACTTGGACAGCACAAACACATCCCTGGCAATGCAACGGACCCTATGGGACAAAGCTAAAAGGTTAACAGCGCAAATGCGCTTGGTCGATAAAAAGTTCGGCAAATTCTCCTTGACACCCGCGATAAACATTCCACAAGGGCAAAGCCACCCCCGCATTGATCTATGGAATGGAAGTCTCGCTCTCAATTCCAACTAACATTCGGACTAAACTAGAAGGCCTAATCTGGAAATCAGTTTTGGGAGTCCCTAAATCAACCTCGATGGCGGCAATTAGAAGGGAGCTGGGCCTAGTATCTCTCGAATCCATGGTAGATCAAGCAGCCATGAATTTCTTCAGAAAATCCATCTTGGACGAGCCCCTGCCAGCCTTTTCCACTATCAAAGACGAGATGGACAACGCCAAATGTGCAGCCCTGGAAAAATGGAAAGAAAAAAGGAGAGAGAAACTGCAGGAAATAGCATGCTCAGCCGAAGAGCTCAAAGAAAATCCCGACAGAATCGAGATAAAAATAGTAATGACGGATTGGATACGAACACTCGATCTGGCAACAAATAACAAACTCCTTACCCACCTCCCCCGACCTTTAATAAAGTAAAATCTCCAATCAAGTACTGCAAAAAATTTCCCGACAAAAGAAAAAGAAACTTGCTCTTGAAAGCAAGACTAAATTTGTTACCGACTCAAGAAATACTCACGATCAGATCCGCCTCAAACAAGATGACATGCCGATTATGCAAAAAGCCGGCAACGAAAGAAACTCTAAAGCACTTAATACTTAATTGTGAAAACAACAAACACAACAGAACAACTTACCTACTACCCTTGATGGAGAAGCCATGGATGTTCGAAGAAAACAAGCTGTGGAACAGATTGATATCAGGGGAATTCACTAGGTGGTCGGTGGCTATGGTGAAGATAATTGAGGCAACTTTCAAACAGTTGGGAAATAGCACTCCCTCTCCCACAGAAGAACCCAATAGGGCTCAGCCAACGGTGACAGTTGCAGAGTCTTGACGGCTTCTCCCCACTTACATTTACATTTTCAGGAAACTCTAAAACTCTAAAGCTCTTCTTACCTGGGAAGCAAGACTACATAGTTAAAACGAAGCTTTAGACCATTTAACGAAGGATGGAAGCATTCGATACATTTTTCAGGGTTCCCTGAACAAAATAAATCGAAAAAAAAAAAGAAAAAAAAAGCTAGAATTCAAAAGCCTGCTGGATTAGCAAACAGAAAAAGGATTGTTGCCAAAAAGGAATACAGATTTTAGTTGTGTTTTTGATTACACAGATTTTAAGGTCAAGAAAGAAATGTTCAATTAGTTGGTGTTCCTGGTTTTTATCCACTTCACTACAGAGAACATTGGGTTAATTCAGGGAAGAGAGGGAGTAGACATTACAAGGCATAACAACGTGCAATCATGCACTCATAACACTGGCCATTTGCAGAAAAGGTCCCATTTCTCTAACTCGAAATTCTCTCTATCTCTTTCTCTCTCCACGCTGAGTATTGCCATAATCCTCACTCTTCACGTGCTGTGCTCAGCAGCATGATGTGAATTGTACCTGTCGAGGGCAGAGTCCATAGAGAAAGAAGTTTGTCAGGCCTTCCTCAAGGTGAATGAGACATGGATGTGGTGACCTGCATTACCATTTCTGCAAGGGGAGTTTTCACAGTGCGTTTAGCTGGGTGAGACATCGACGGGTGCTGTACCAAGAGGGTGTGGCCTAAATGATTAGCATGACCTAACTGATGGACGTGGCCTGATGTGTCCCCAACACGGGGCAACACAAAAAGTGGCTTCCCTCAGGGTCATTTATTTAAATTGTCCGTGCTTAGAATTCAAACCTGGGCGCTGTTTCATTCAATAGCCTGCTTAACACAGGCTTTATGTGTCAAGCAGTCTACTGAATGAAAGAACGTAATCCAGAATCTCCCAAATAAAACAACGCAATGGGCTTGGGTTTGAATCCTAATCTTTTATTTATTGTCCTGTGGTGGGGATTCAAACCTGAACTCTCCTGCTGACAGGCTTGTATGTGATTGCACTGTGCTATGGGATAGGTACTGAACTTCTTGTGTTTCATTCAATAGACTATGACACACAAAGTCCATTGCGTACCTTATGTGTCAAGCATTCTCAAATGAAACAAAACATATCCAGCACCTTGTGTATAGGCGTGTTACAAATGCAATATCATATCACCTACGAACTGGCACTGTGCTATTTCAAAGGTGTTGGAATCTTTTTTGTTTCGTTCAATAAACTGTTTGAAACATGAAACCTGTCAGGTCAAGCAGTCTATTGCATAACACAAAAGAGATTGCAGCCACTCTGAAATAGCACTGTGGCTGTGACACTGGATTGGTAATAGCAGGACTCGGGTTTGAATCCTAGTGCAGCGGCTATTTAAAACATGTTTTTAAAAGAGAGTTGGCTTTTTGCTGGAGTGTGGCACCCCTTGCTCGACCAGAGTTTTTGGAGACTAGCGGGGCTTGGCCCCAGCTAGCCCTGGCCCACCTAAAGCCCTGAGGTTTCAACAAGTCAAACAAGAAGATGAATTGAAAAGTTCACCGGCTTCATGTTTTATGAAACAGCTAATTTCATTCCCAGATGAGGAACTATTTGGTCCCTCAACAGGAAGGACCAAACCCTCAAATGTGAAAATATAGACTCATTTTATCCCCAGGTCAAGAAATATGCGGTCTCCTGACTCTTTGGGTAGCGTACCCTCATCAGTGAGACACAAAATAAAGCATTAAACCTTAAGGCCTGAAACTCTTTGTTTCACTTATTGTCCATAAGTGGCCCCTCATTTCATTTCATCCCCAGGTCAATGGACACTGCCCATCGGTTCTCTCGCCCCCCCCCCCTGCCCCCTCATGGATGTCTTCAGAGCTGACACGTAGGCGCTTCACTGAAGCCAGCCAGTGTTTTAAGATTGGCGACCACGTGAAGGCTCCTGGCCTTGGGGCAGCGAAAGTTCTGCAAGGGTATTGTGCTGCGCTTGGCAGGCCCATAACTTACTGACGCTCTGCGGAGGCGACAGCGGGGAAGGGAGGACGCCGGTCCGCGAATATTTATCAGTCAGCGGAGAGGCCTGGAACATCACAGCAGCAGAATTAGCATGCATGGCCAGGGCAAGAGAATAAATGGGATGTCACCGAGATTGAATGGTAACATATTTAGAAGAAATAAGTTACATTGCCGCTTTTAGCACGAGGTGCTTGCTTTTCCAACACCGGAGCTTGGGCCGCAGCCGCTGACTTAGCGTTCCCTCTCCGGAGTAAATAGACATTTTTTTAATGCAATTTTATTTTTATGTTGACCTCGCTTGTAGGTGTTATTAATGCTTAATACTGCCCAGAGAAGCTGGGTCCTTTGAAGCATGTTTAAAGTTATATTATTTTAGTAGACCCACTCTACATCCACTGTGGGTTCACACATGGCGCTAGTCATGGTGACAGAAGGTTCTTGGTGGCAGGTTTGACCTTAGGGAAGGTGTTTCAGCTAGATCTGGGCGCTTCCATGCCTCACCTGTAATCCTGTAAACATGTCTGAAAACATGAAGGTTCTTGGTGACATTTCTGACTTTAGGGAAAGTCGTTCAGCTGGATCTGGGCGCTTCCATGCCTCACATGTAATCCAGTAAACACGTCTGAAAACATGAAGGTCCTTAGTGGCAGGTCTGACCTTAGGGAATGCGCTTCTGCTGTGTCTGGGCGCTTCCATGCCTCACCTGTAATCCTGTAAACATGTCTGAAAACAGGAAGGTTCTTGGTGGCAGGTCTGACCTTAGGGAACGTGTTTCAGCTGGATCTGGGCGCTTGCATGCCTCACCTGTAAACATGTCTGAAAACATGAAGGTTCTTGATGACATTTCTGACCTTAGGGAAAGTCGTTGAGCTGGATCTGGGCGCTTCCATGCCTCACATGTAATCCAGTAAACACGTCTGAAAACAGGAAGGTTCTTGGTGGCAGGTCTGACCTTAGGGAATGTGCTTCAGCTGGATCTGGGCGCTTCCATGCCTCACCTGTAATCCTGTAAACATGTCTCAAAACATGAAGGTTCTTGGTGGCAGGTCTGACTTTAGGGAACGTGTTTCAGCTGGATCTGCCTCACCTGTAATCCTGTAAACATGTGTTCAGACAATAGGCGCTGTACAGAGCGTTGGGGGGTTGGAAGGAGCACCTGACCCAGATAAATGATGAGAGGAGATGAAATTAGAGAAGACACTCTGTAAATATAAGCAATTACTCATACATTCATAATTCAAACATTTCATTAACCTTGGCACAATGAAAGTCTGTCTGCAGTTTTACATGAGGTCTATGTGATGTTCACATAGGCCAACTAAGAGCGCTTGCCAGGCACATGAATTCAAGTCTTATCTGATTTGTACTAAACACATATAAAATAACTCACACTGCTGGCCGGCCTTCATACTGCCGATCAGTCATTGGACCCCACTATGAGTACAGCGGTAGTAGTGTGAAACACCGCTAATGGCTTTACCATAATGTTTACCCTACTGCCTTATTAAAACTTTGGAGGCAAGTCAGAGGAAAACCCTCTGGAGCTCGGCTGAAGGTTGTTCCTTCAGAATAACATGGAGGAACTATCGCCACCGGATCCTCACACCTAAGAAGTCTGATTGGGCCACATAATGAGGACTAACACTGCCTCCTGCCACTCTTAATATGGAAGATTAACAAACACAATGGGCCTCATTACGACCCTGGCGGTCCGGGAACTATGGTACCGGTAAGCATGCTGGTACCGCAGTTCCATGACCGCCATACTACGTGCTCTGCTCGTGGGTGCCATTTCACCTGCCAGATTTTTCCTGGCGGGTGTAAAGGCACTGGTGAGCAGAGCACGTCAGATGCACCGGCACAACTCTACATGTGCTGGTGTATTCGACGTCCCCATCCCCATTCAGCCCTATGGGGCAGATGGGGATCAGGAGGCCCTTGATTCCGGCACCAGAAAATGGGCAATTCCTAGGTCCACCGAGCTCGGCATGACTAGTTTCTTGCCCATTCACGGGTGCCGGAACAAATGCCACTCCGGCATAAGCCCTGCCTTTTTTAACGGCACGGCTACTGACAGAGTTGTAATGAGGCCCAATGAGTGGTGGTCCTGGTACAGGAGTTTGCTGGAATTACCATGGGTAATTCCACCAAACTTGAGATGAGTCCTATTGTCTAGTTTGTAGCAATACAAAATGGACAAGTTGAAGGATTTCCTTTGTCGAGGGCACTGAGGCATTTGGAGCTGCTTTTGAAATGTTGGCTGAGAGAGTGTTTAGTCATATTGGCTGTGCATGCATTACTCGTATCCAGTAAAAAAAAAAAAACACACAAAAAAAACGTTTTAAAAACTACATTTCGGACAGGACCACAGTGTGCAAATAGTTGTATTTATTTATTTGTATTTCATTCAAAGGTGGTTGGCCTGCAACATGCAAACCTTTCACCAACAAACACAAGATAAAAATTGGCAGTCATTTTACAATGAAAACATTCAAAGAGAAAACGGAAAAAAAGGAAAAAAGAAAAGAAGAATTAAGCATTGTATTTTTTTCATGCATTTAATTATTTATCACTGGCAATGGGCTTTAGCTCCTTTTGGCATTAATTACTGGAGAAAAGGGACTTTTTCTCTTTTCTATTTCTATGGCAGCGGCCGAGGACAGAACAGAGTGCTGCAATCAGAGCGGGACGCTCCGGACCAGCAGGCAAGTGGGGGAAGGGTGTGAGATGTCTTAAGGGCTTAGTGGGTGGGGACGGTGGGAGGCAGCACAAAGGTGGTACCTATTGCCTCCACACAATCCACATGGAGGCACCTGGGGAAGGGTCTCGTGTGGCATGGAAAGTGTGGTCGTACAATGACAGATTACACCCGCATTTACAGCCACATGATTGGCTAAGCTCCTTTCCTGTGATACGAATTACACTTGGCTTGAAAAGATATAGATTGGCACATTTGTTACCCAAGATATTAACTATGTTATGCTATTTAATCTACATGCATGACTCTGTCACTAATGAAGAAGGACAGAGACATTCATCAGTTAGTAATTCTCCTACTCTATGCCCAGCTGGGCACAATCTCCACCTTAAAATTCAGGAAAGCCAATTTGGGAAAGACCTGTTCTGGATCACCAGTGACCAATGGCTCCACAGTGCACTCTCCAGGCGGGTCTTTTGTACAGAGGTTTGGTTTGT
This sequence comes from Ambystoma mexicanum, assembly GCF_040938575.1. Taxonomy (NCBI): domain Eukaryota; kingdom Metazoa; phylum Chordata; class Amphibia; order Caudata; family Ambystomatidae; genus Ambystoma; species Ambystoma mexicanum. The sequence goes on from NC_090934.1 coordinate 146,217,905, forward strand.
ACTGTAGGGTTGAACGCGTAAAGAGAATCTGTTTCTTCTAGGGATCCTGAACACAGAGCCCTGCTCTTGGCTCATTATGGATAGGGCAGAGAAGGATCCCGGAGATAAGAAAGTCTCTGGGGAAAGAGCAGTTATGGATATTGACATGTTGGTAGAGTTATTAGTATGTAGGTGGTTGAAATGGCCTGTCCCCATTCTTTCCAATATGAAAAGTTCTGGTTCACTGGCACCACTTGACTTATCAAAAAGCCTGTCTTCTGGGCCATGGCATTGGAAAATCACTCCTTTATCTGTGTGAGCGTCTCCCAGTTCATCTTCAGAGATCACAGTGGATCCTTGTACCAAGTGCACGTTTCCTGTACAAGTGAAGGTTATGCTATGTGCCCTGGATGGTAGTGTCTCCTCTCTCCCGCTTCCTGACTCCAGTATTGGTCTTTGCAGTGCCCTTCCAGGACTAAACGGTTTTATCCGAGCCTCGTTGACTCCACTAAGCACTTTATTATGGCCCTCACAGTGTCCTACCTGTGCCCCTCGTGGGATCCTGCAGATCGCTGCCTATCTGCAGCAGCAGTGCAAAGGGGATGGGTATAAAGTGGGTATTGGCTATCACCAAGCCCTGGTCTTAGGCTCCAGCTATGATACATGTGAAAGCCATCACGAAGGGCTGGCCAGTACTGCACCAACAGTGATCATCATGGAATGCACATTCGGAAGATAGACTTGCAGCAGAAATGTATTTTATAACATGCATTAAAACATGTAATTACAGAATTAATATGTGCTGTACTCCAGCGTATCTCTCCCTCACAATAGCAAACATATAATAAAGTGTTATGAACAACATGCTCTTTAATTTAAGAATCCCATTTATAAAACCAACTGAAGTTAGGAAAGGTATGTTTTGTGAATGTTTCAGCAAACTGAATTATTTCATCGATCTCGCTGGTATGTTCTCTGTACATCCATGAGTGAAGGTATATTTGGTGAACCTCTTGAAGTAATAGCGCACACTTTGGAACTTCAACACACGCCTGAACAGATGTCCTTGGCTTGATGGATTTAGCCACATCATGGTACTGAAACTCACTTCTCACCAGATGTCCTTGCCTATATGGATTCATTTCCATCATACTACTGCAAGGTACATCTCACCATATGAACTTAGGCACATGACTCAGTTCCACAATCATACTTTATGGTAGATCTCACCAGATGACACAGGTAGATAGATTCAGCTCCATCATGGTGCTTCAAGGCACTTCTCACCAGATGGCCTTGGCTATATGTATTCAGCTCCATCATGATACTTCAAAGAATATCTCACCGGATGACCTTCGCTAGATGGATTCAGCTCTGTCATGATGCTTCAAAACACATCTCATCGGATGACCTTAGCTAGATAGATTCAGCTCCATCATGACACTTCAAGGCACTTCTCACCAGTTGACCTTGTCTAGATACATTTAGCTCCATCATGATACTTCAAGGCACCTCTCACCAGATGACCTTAGATAGATGGATTCAACTCCATCATGGTACTTCCAGGCACTTCTCACCACATGACCTTGGCAAGATGGATTCACCTCAAACATAGTCCGGCAAGATACATCTCACCAGACGACTTTGGCTAGATCAATTCAGCTAAACCATCGAACTTCAAGGGGTTCCTAGTGATAGTTTTGAATGCCATAGATTTCGAATGGCAAAGTTTCGAATAAAAATGGGGGTCCCCCTCTCACTCCTGTTTTTTACCCCTTAACACCCATTTTAGTAAATCTACAAAAAATGCATTTTGTCCGATGCATTTTTTTCGAAACCTTTGTCATTCGAAACTATGTTTTTAAACAATGCCTGGATACCTCTCACCATATGACTTTGGCTAAATAGATTCAGCCCCCTAATGGTACTTGAAGTCACATCTCCCCAGATGACCATGGCTAGACGGATTCTGCTCTATCAGGGTACTGCAAGACACATCTCAGCACATTCCTTTAGTTAAATTCAGCTCCATCATGATTCTTCAAGGTACTTGTCACCAGATTACCTTAGCTAGATGGACTTAGCTCCATCATGGACTTCAAGGAACTTCTCACCAGATGACCATAGTAAGATGGATTTGGCGCCATCAATGTATTTCAAGGCACATCTCACCAGATGACTTTGGCTCAAAGAATTCACCTCCATCATCGAAATTCAAGGCACATCTCACCCTATCATCTTGGCTAGATGGATTCTGACCCCTAATGGTACTTTAAGGGACATCTCATCAGTTGATGATGGCCAGATGGATTCAGCTCCATCATTGTACTGTAAGGCTCATCACCCCAGTTGACCTTGGCAAGATCAATCTAGCTTCATCATGATACTTCAAGACACATCTCACCAGATGAACTTGGCCAGATGGATTCAGCTCCCTCATCGTACTGCTAGGCACATCTCCCCAGATGACCATGGCTAGATGGATTCATCTCTGTCATGGTACTGCAAGACACATCTCATCAGGAGACCTTGGTTATTTGAATTTTGCTCCATCATCAAACCTCAAGGCACACCTTACTATTTGACCTCGGCTAGATGATTCAGCCCCTTAATGGTACTTCAAGCATGGTAGCTCCCAGGATGTTGTAATGGGTCAAGTGGCAGTAGCCACGTGACCGACTTAATAAAAGATATGAGCCGCTTCCGGCTCATCAGTCACTTTACCTACGGCTCTGGTGTCTTTCCCTTCTAGCCCCATGCTGGTGCAACACCGAATGACCTGGGCCCAGGGACGGGGCCCAGCTCGAGGACGGTGCCCCTGCTGGGCAACGCCATCCCAGGGTGATCCCAAGGCCATGTGACCATGGCTACTGGTGCGACCCCGGCCATGTGTGCCCCCAAACTGGGGCCGCTGTGTGCTGGGTGCACCCGGACACGTGGGCCGCACTGGTGATACGGAGCGGGTGGGTGACCCCCACCCATGCATCCGCGGCGTGAGCGCCGCACTGAGGAATCACGTTGGGTGATCCCGACATGTGTATGGTGTCTGCCCGGTGCCCAGGGCAGACTCCCCAACAGTTACTGTCCTTTTGTTTCTTGCCTCATCTCCAGGTCAGCGAGACGTCTTTCACCCTCGGCAAACCTGGGGACTCCATGCTAATTTCTATGTTTATAAAAGATGGCGTGAAAAGTACACAATTCAAGCCATGTTTTATAAAGCTTTGCCGAGTGACAAAGACACCTCAGACTTAATCTGTCGACAAAGCTTAATAAACGATGGATTGAATTGTGTATGTTTCAAGCACTCTTTTATAAGCAGAGACATATGGCTTGAAAAGTACGCTACCATAAGGTATGCACACACATATATACATTTTATATGTTTGTGTGCGTACCTTACTATGGTTTGTGTACTTTCCAAGCCATCTTTATAAACACAGAAATATGTCACATATTTCTATGTTTATAAAAGATGGCTTGCATAGTACACAAACAAAAGTAAGGTACGCGCATAACTATATAAATGCTTAAACGCATGTATATATTTGTTTGCTTACCTTACTATGGTGTGTGTACTCATTAGGCCACGCCCATCCCAGAAGCCACGCCCCCAAATTAGGCCCCCACCCTCGCTTTCTTACCCCACTTAAAGCCCTGCCAGGCACCCCTTATGATGCTATGGCGTCTGTATTTTAGAGGTCATGGTTGTCCAGTGATACATTCATCACAACACACAGCCCAGTTACTTGCAAGGGGAAAAAGCAGGGATTTAAAAGGTAGATGTTTCTCATGGAAAACTCTTGACAATCAAAATGTATTTAACTTGCTTTCTTGAATGGTCCACCATTTTTAGTTTCAGACCTGTTTTTAGTTGGGCTTCATGCAACGTGTTCAGGGTAAGCATATATTGTCAGACCTTGAACACTTAAAAGTCTTGACTGTATCCCAATGATAAATGAATTACGTCCAGACGCCCTTTACATTTGGGTGAGTTTGGGCGAGCCGGCCCTGCCGTAAAGAGGACCACCCCAACCTTGAGGCGCCGGAGCATGTGCGTCGCTGCCGCGCGCTCCGCCGCGCGCTCGCACCGGAGTCAACCTCTCACTTGCCAGTAATGAAGTTTAATGGCTCCATTAGCGCAGAAGTATGTCATATCAGCAAAGCAGCATATTTTATTCGCGATTCAGGGAGCGGACCTGAAGCACAGGTTGCTCGCACCAGAGAAACATATTAATTAGGACACCACGTTGCCAGGTGACTCACCCCAGTTATACAAATTTCCCCATTACAAGGAGGCAGTGGATAACCCAGCTTGCTGGGCCAAGCCGTGATCATTTCGATCATGATGTTACTCATTTTGAGCTGGGTCTACACTGGAAGTACTTATGTTTGTCTTTAGTGCCGTCATGAATTATTTTCGACACCCCCTACTGGGTTCCCGGGGGATGGTACTTTACCTCTGCTTCTCAATTCTACCGCGTATATTGCAAACCACCTTAAAATAGCTTTTGTGCTAAACTCAATTTTGTCCAATAATATCTTCCTACGTGTATGAAATGAAAGCTGTATGGCTCGTATGTAATATGCACATATACTTCTATGCTCCTGCGTAGAATCTTTATACTAAATACACTTATATGACATATGCGCACATGGTATACTCCACATACAAAAGAAAAAGGGCCTCATTACGATTTGTGCGGTATTCCAGTGGTAAATCTGCCGAAAAACTGCCCAACGGAATTACCGTTAGCACCACTTGGATCAGCGGAATTACTGCAAGATTACAAGTGGCTGTGGTGGAGTTAATTCCCATTATTTGGCAGTCCATTGGACTCTATGGGACATCATTGGCGGAATTACCACCGATGGAATTACCGGGCTGTACTTTTGCCGATTTTATAGATTTCCAGTGGAAAGTGGAAGGATTTACCTCCAACATGATTCTGGAGATACATTCCCCACTCCAGGGCGATACTGGTGGTAAGGTGGTGGGGAAAAGTGGTGGTAATTCCGTTACCACCAATTTTTTCCCACACCACCATACTTGTGTTGAGCCCCTTTAAACACCCTAATTTTACAGCAAATGGCCAAAATCGGCAGAATTACCAGAGCAGTAATTCCATCAGCGGTAATTTTACCAAAAACGCCCAATAGAGTACAATGTACTCTCAAAAAATGGGGGTTAACTTTGCCCCTGCCACTTGTAATCCAGCAGTAATTCCGTTAGACCAAGTGGCTGTAACGGTAATTCCATTGGGCAGTATTCCTGCAGATTTACCGCCGTAATATCTTCCAACTCATAATGAGCACCTTCATACCAGAGCAATACATTGGGAAACAATTGTGGAATTGTTTTGTCTCATATCGCAAAAGTAAATAAAATGCACTCACATTTGGTTAATAATTGGAGTAACACTTTCACATTTTTCCATAAAGATTTAGAAATAGCTGTTCAATCTCTGACCACCAACAAGAACCCTGGCACAGATGGTATACTTTTTGATATATTCAAAGACGTTACTTTCATTTTTGGCACAAATGTTATCAATATCTTCAATTCAATTACATTTCAATGAAGCTCTCCAGTCAGAGCCAAGATGGGTAGACATTTTCCCATCTTCAGGAAGAGTAAGAGGAGTTCTCCTTCCCCAATTAGATTATTGTGCAACTCTCTCCAAAAAGACTGTGACATGACAAGAGATTAAGGGCCCGATTCATTTAATCCTGCGCAGAAGAGGTGCAAGCGTCTCGCGCCGAGAAGGAGCATGCACCAGCCGTGGCACAGAGAAACCATTGCGTGTCACGCTATTCATTTCACTATTTCCCGAAACATCAGTAGCTATGGCGCAAAGAACACCAAGCTGTGCCAGTAACACCCCCAACAGGCCCCACATGCAGTAAAAAAGCAATCCCTGTGCCATCCATGGACCGCCATACAGCCCTCCAGCCAAATTGCATCAAAACTCTGCGTGTACCCCATTCGCACCCCAGCCAAATTGCATGAAAACTCAGCCCGTACCCAGTCCACACCCTATTCGTTGCAAAACAAACTGTGATACCTGCACAAATCCACAGAAAGCAAACCCATCCTGATGGAACACCCACAACCCAGTCCCCATCACCCCAGCCTGCAGGCAGCCCACACCACATGGGACATCCCAGCCCTCATCGCCCCAGCCTGCACGCAGCCCTGACTACATGGGACACCCCAGCCCCCATCAGCCCAGCCTGCAGGCAGCCCCCACCACATGGGACACCCCACCCCCATCAGACCAGCCTGCAGGCAGCCCCCAATAAATGGGACACCCCACCCCCCCATCACCCCAGCCTGCAGGCAGCCCCCACTATATGGGACACCCCAGCCCCCATCACCTGTGACGTCACCCTGCAGGCAGCCCACAACACCTGTGACACTCCAGTCCCCATCACCCCAGCCTGCAGGCAGCCCCCACTACATGAGCCACCCCAACACCCCAGCCTTTAGGCAGCCCCCACTACATGGGACACCCCAGCCCCCATCACCCCAGCCTTTAGACAGCCCCCAATACATGGGACACCCCAGCCCCCATCACCCCAGTCTGCAGGCAACCCCTCCACATAGGACCCCAGCCCTCTTCACCCCAGCCTACAGGCAGCCACTACCACATTGGACACCCCAGCCCCCATCACCCCAGCCTGCAGGCAGCCCCCACTGCATGGGACACCCCAGCCCCCATCACCCCCGCCTGCAGGCAGCCCTCACTACATGGGACACCCCAACCCCCATCACCTCTGACACCACCCTGCAAGCAGCCCACAACACCAGTGACACAACAGCCCCCATCACCCCAGCCTTCAGGCAGCCACCACTACATGGGACACCCCAGCCCCCATCACCCCAGCCTGCAGGCAGCCCCCACTACATGGTACAGCCAAGGCCCCATCCCCCCAGCCTGCAGGCAGCCCCCACTACACGGGACACCCCAGACTGCATGCAGCCCCCACCACATGGGACACCCCAACCCCGATCACCCCAGCCTTCAGGCTGCCCCCACCCCATGGGACCCCCACCCCCATCACCCCAGCCTGCAGGTAGTCCCTACCACATGGGACACCCCAGCCCCAACACCCCAGCCCGCAGGCAGCCCCCACTACATGGGACACCCCAGTCCCCATCACCCCAGCCTGCAGGCATCCCCCTACATGGAACACTCCAGCCCCCACCACCTTTGACACCACCCTGCAGGCGGCCCACAACACCTATGACACCCCAGTCCCCATCACCCAGCCTGAAGGCAGCCCCCACTACATGGGACCCCCCAGCCCTCATCACCTGTGATGCTACATTGCAGGTAGCCCCCACCACATGGGATCCCCCAGCCCCATCAACCCAGCATGTAGGCAGCACCCCCTACATGGGACACCCCAGCCCCCATCCCCTGCAATGCCACCCTGCAGGCAGCCCCCACCACATGGTACCCCCGAGCCACAAACACCCCAGCCTGCAGGCAGCCCCCACCACATGGGACACCCCAGCCCACATCACCCCAGCCTGCAGGCAGCCCCCATCTACATGGGACACCACAGCCCCCATCACCCCAGCCTTTAGGCAGCCCCCACCACATGGGACACCCCATCACCCATCACTCCACCCTGCAGGTAGCCCTCACCACATGGGCCACCCCTGCCCCATCACCCCAGCCAGCAGGCAGCCCCCACGACATGGGACACCCCAGCCACCATCACCTCAGCCTGCAGGCTGCCATCACTACATGGGACCCCGCAGCCCCCATCACCTGTGATGCCACCCTACAGGTAACCCCCACCACATGGGACCCCCCAGCACCATCACCCCATCCTGCAGGCAGTCCCCACTACATGGGACACCCCATCACCCATCCCTTGTGACGCCACCCTGCAGGCACCCCCACCACACGGTACCCCCTAGCCCCAAACACACCAGCCTTCAGGCAGCCTCCATCACATGGGATACCCCAGCCCACATCACTCCAACCAGCAGGCAGACCCCACTGCATGGGACACCCCAACCCCCATCACCCCAGCCTGCAGGCAGCCCCCACCTCATGGAACCCCCAAACCCCATCACCCCTGCCTGCAGGCAGCCCCCACCACATGGGACACACCAGCCCCATCACCCCTGCCTGCAGGCAGCCCCTGTTAAGAGGGATTTCTGAACTCTGACCTGGCGGGGCAGAGGTTCAGAAGGCCAACCTAGTTTCTTGGAACAGGGTAACCTCTGGACAAGCCAGACCAATCAGGGTAGCTATGGCAGGAAGTCAAGACTAAGTCTCAAGATGGGTGAGGGTGACTGAAGGACCTCAATGAGCACACAAAGCAAGGACACTTACAAATTACTCCAGGCAAGTGTTATATTAAAAATATAGACACATTTATTACAACGCCTTTGTAACATAGAATATAGCAAGAATCACAATAATACCAGAGTAAACCAATAAATCACAATCAACACAATATATATACAAGACCAGAGGGGTCTAATGGATTAAGAAGCACAAAATATGTAGACCACCTAGATGGGGAGGAAAACAGGCACCGCAAGTAATCTTTAGACCCAGTTCCACATCAAGAATACACCTAACTAAGAGGCAGTCAAAGCCCTATGAAGAGAGGATCCTATTGCTCAATAGTACATGCACTTGCTGTGCCAATGGACAAAATAGGGTCTCTTCAAGGGTCACTAGCAGCTCAGGAAGGTTGATATGGTCGATGAAGAACAAGTCCCCACTATTCAAGCAGGACCTCCACTTGGGGGCAGAGGCAGGTTGAGAGTGCGGGATGGAGTCACTATTTCGCAATAGCTGTGTAAAGAAAAGGGGCCCTCGGGGGCCACTTTGTGCGTAAAAATGGGCTCCTGCGCTAGGAGCCACCGGTTGGGGTATGGACTGCTCACCGGTCCCCGACGCAGGCAGACCCAAACTTCGCCAGTACAGTCCACTTCGCTGGCAGGTTCGAATGCGACAATCAGGACATCTCGACACCGTGTAGTTTCCGCGGTAGAGCGGGATTCCCAAACGGGACAGAAGAAATTTCTCCGCTCCGGGTGGAAGAATCAGCCCAATTCCACTGCAGAAGGCTTCAGTGTCAAGGGGGTCACAAGTGCAGAGAACTTGCACAGGTCGTTGCCACAGCAGGGCAACACGGTAACCGCGTTTACTCTGGTCCGGGCTCACTAGTCTCACTTCAGACCTGGGAATGCCAAGTGTATGAAATTCGGTGTGAGGGTGCCGTGGACACAGAGCAAGCAGTATACCAAGTTTTGAGGACTTCCTCAAAACCGCGGCGGTATCAGAGCAAACATCCCACGTAAGCTGGTCAGCCCACTGGTTGGCCAAGGGACACTTCCGAAGAGGCTTACTTGCAGGGTTTGATGAAAGTGCTGAGAATAGTTGGTCCCACTATTCCAATGGGTCAAAGCGTCTTCGCAGACCTTCTAGGATGATCAGATGCAGAGGGGTCTCGCAGGACGACAGCGGGCTCAGGGTGCCAAACCTTCCAGTGGGTCACCAGCGGTTCCTCGACTCAGCTTCTTGTTGCAGGATAATTGGCTCCTTATCCTTTGTTCGTGTAAACTCAGGAGATCGACATGGTAGTGGTGTTCTTGACCTCCTCTTATCCAAAGTTCCCTTTGTGCCAAAATGGAGAGGACCCAATGGGAGATCTGCTCACAAACACTCACTCCATACATGGACCAATCACGTACCACGGTGCTCCCAGGCATGCAGGACACTCCAGACTCTCTGGCACCCAAGATGTGTATTGGGAACAGACATCCCAGTGCACATCCTGGAGGCACACACACATGGCATGCAGAAGCCTGCGAAAGCATTGGTCGGCTCGACCTGGGGGAGGTGAAGGGGCAAGATGGCCAAAGGACAGGACAAAGAACCTTGTGGCATGGCCATTTTGGAGCCAGGCCACCTATTCGTGCCACGCGCGGTAAGCATGTTTTACATGGCAAGAACGGGTAAAAAAATACAGGAAAACGATAGCTGCCACCAGTCCTGTCCATGACACATCTGCACAGTTCATACAAAGTCCAGTGAGAGTTTCTAGGGCCTTTGGAATGACTAGAGACCCAAGGGTGCGGTAAAGTAAGTTACATTGCACTCTTTGTTACATGTTGCACAAAAGCTGCAACATGAGGAAAGGACTAAGGGAAACAAAGTCTCCCAGTACTGACTGTCTTAAGGGCATGTCAGTTTCCCCATAAGAAGTGAGTGAAAGCCCAGAGGAGTGCAGCTGAGGGCTCCGCTTCTCTGGCAAAGGTTAGATCAGGGTGTAAAACAGCAACAAAAAGTTTGGGGGTTGACACATGGAGGGAAAATTACATTCAAATGTGAAATCTTTCCTAACACTTGCCCTTCCCAGACTAAGGACAGGGGGAACTAATTCACCCCTGGATGAGTTTCTTGTTCAGGTTGATTAAACATTCTGGACAACCCATCAGCATTGCTATGCTCAATAGTGAAGTCAAAGCCTTGCAGATTTATGGACCGCCTAAGCAACGTTGGATTCTCGCCCTTCATATTCATTAGCCACTTTAAGGGCTTATGGTCAGTTTGCACAGTGAAGTGGGTCCCATAGAGGTAGGACCTCAGCTTCCGTAGGGCCCACACAACCGAGAAACATTATTTCTCTACTGTGGACCATCTGAGATCTCTGTCCTTAAACTGGTGACTAATGACGCCAATAGGGTGTTCCTTACCCTTCTCATCTACTTGTGATAGTACAGCTCCTATCCCAGTGTCAGAGGCATCTGTCTGCACAATAAAAGGTATTTGGTAATCAGGGGCCCTGAGCACAGGGGCCTGACACAAGGAGTCTTTTAAGCCATGGAAGGCCTTCTCACACTCTTCAGTCCAAGTTACCTTCTTGGGTTTCTTCGGAGTTGTGAGAGCAGTCAGAGGGGCAGCTATGGTGCCATAGTCTACCATGAAATTTCTGTAATAACCAGTGAGTCCTAAGAAGGCTCTCACTTGGGTCTGTGTAGTGGGGGTAGGCCAGTCTTTTACTGCTTGTACTTTACTGGATAGAGGCTGTATCCTCCCTCCACCCACTTCATGTCCAAGGTAGACCACTGATCCTTCTCCAATCTGGCACTTACTGGTCTTTATGGTCAAGTGGGCCTTCTGAAGAGCCTGTAACACAATCCGAGGGTGTTTCACATGGTGTTCCCAGGTGGCACTGAAATCTGCTATATTTCCAGATATGCAAGACAGAATTCATCCAACCCATTCAACATATGATTCACAAGCCTCTGGAAAGTGGCAGATGCATTCTTCAACCCAAAAGGCATTACCCTAAACTGGTAAAGTCCCTCTGGAGTTGAGAAAGCTGTATTCTCCTTGGCATGTTCTGCAAGGGCTATGCCAATAGCCTGCAGTGAGGTCAAACGTGCTGAGGTACTTGGAGGCACCCACGGTATCCACCAGCTCATCTGTTCTTGGCAAGGGGTGGGCATATGTCTTGTTGACAGCATTCAGAGGCCTGTAATCCACACAGAACCACAATTCAGAAGTACCTGATTTTGGAACCAAAACCATAGGGCTGGACCAAGGACTACTAGAGGGTCAATCACCCCAAGTTCCAACATTTTGTTGACCTCCGTCTTAATGTAAGACCTTACTTTGTCTGACATTCTGTATCCCCTACTTTTGGTAGGTACACTGTCTCCTGTGTCTATGTTATTTTTGCAGTAAGGTGTCAAACCAGGGGGCTGTGAAAACAGGGGGGTAAATTGCCTAAGAAAACCTTTCACCACAGCCTGCTGATTAGAAGTCAGGTGAGGGGCCACCTAGACACCCTCAATGGAGCTATCTGAAGGACTGCTTTGGAATAGGTCAGGAAGAGGTTCAGACTCCTCTTCCTCAACATCGGAAGCAGTGCTGTGATTTCAACTCTTGGGATGAAAGCCTTCATCCTATTTACATGGAACACTTTTCGAGCCTATCCGGGCCTTCCAAGGTCCACTAAATAGTTGACCTCAACCAGTGACTCCACCACTGTGTAAGGGCCTGAACATTTATCCTGTAAAGCTCTAGGCCTTATGGGATTCATGATCAGGACTTTCTGACCAGGTGTGAAGTTGATGAGGGAAGCTTTCTGGTCATACCAATGTTTCACCAGAGCTTGTCCTGCCTTCAACTTGTCACTAGCCAGACCCATCAGGAGTACCATCCTTTTTCTGAGCTCTAGCACATAGTCTACTACGTTGGTAGTAATGGGGGGAGTGGGCATCTCCCATCCCTCATTGACTATGGCTAAGGGTCCCCTTACTGGGTACACGAACAGAAGTTCAAAGGGGCTGAAGCCAACACCCTCCTGTGGTACCTCTCTCTAGGCAAACAGTAAGCATGGTAAAATTAGATCCCATGTTCTTCTTTGAGGTTCTTCCAGAGCCCCAATCATACTTTTCAAGGTCCTGTTAAACCTTTCCACCAGCAGACCATTGGTCTGGGGGTGGTATACGGAAGAGAACTTATAGGTGAACCCACATTCCTTCCACATAGCCTGCATATACTTTGACATAAAGTTGCTGCCTCTGTCAGACACAACTTCTTTAGGGAAGCCAACCCTAGTAAAGATGCCAAGTAAAGCTTTTGCAACTAACTTGGCAGTCACAGTTTTTAATTGGATGGCCTCAGCATACTTGGTGGCATGGTCGACCAGCACCAGGATAAGCCTATTGCCTGAGGATGTTTGGTGGTCAAGGGGACTAACAATGTTGATCCCTACCCTCTCAAATGGTACCCCCACAACTGGGAGTAGTACCAATGGAGCTTGGATTGTTGAACCACTCTTAGCAGATAACTGGCAGGAGGCGCAACTCCTGCAGTGACTTTCTATTTGTACCCCCATCTTGGGCCATTAGAAGTGCATGGATAACCTTTGCTTGGTCCTCTTAATACCAAGGTGACCAGCAAGGGGCACATCATGCACCAGCTGCAGGAGGAAGGGTCTTACAGCAAGGGGAACCACCAACCTCCTATGGTCTCCTTCTGTAGATACTGTAGGCTCACTGTACAGGAGCCCACCTTCCCAATAAATCCGATGCTTCCCAGGAGGTTCACCCTCAAGCTGGGAGCAGGTCTGTCTCCTTAGGCCTTCCAGAGATGGGCACTCACATTGGCCTTTACTGAATTCTTCCCTGTCAAGACCACCTTCTACTAACAAATTGTTTAGTTCGGGTTGGTCATTGGGGTCAAATACTTCAGGCATCACCACCTCCTCGTCAGGTCCTGGTGATTGACCAACTACCTCCACCTCAGTGGTAGGTGAGTTATGGGGAATATTTTATTTCCCTCTTTTTCTGACTCCTTTAGCCTTGGGTTTCCCCTTTGGCTGGGGCCGGGCATTGGTCCTGGCCAGTGCTGCCCTCGTTTGAGACCTTGTGCAGGGTCTGTCAGCAGTGTCTCCCACAAGCCCTAAAGCTCTGAGATCATTGCCCAACAAGACCTTTCCTGGGACACTCCTCTGAATGCTCACTGGAATCCTAACTGCTGTATCATTGATAGTAAGATTTACAGGTATTACTGGGAACATGAGAGGTGGGCCATCAGCCAACTTAGTGGGTACCAGAGTAGCTCTGGCAACTCCCTCTGGGTCTACTACGGTAGCATCCACTACAGTTCGACTGCACCCACTATCCCTAAGAGCTGGAGTATCTACTCCATTGATCAGCACACTGTCTTTAAAGTAGTGCTTGGTGCTATCTGGAATCCTAGCATAAGCCTCTGAGACTTTAGGCTCCCAGGAACCCAGGGAAACTAAAACTACCTCAGCTTCTATCCCACTGGGTAAGGAGCCTGAGGAGAAGGATGCTCCTGTAATCTCTTCTTCCTCATAGGAGGAGAAGGATAGATTAGCAGAGTGGATCCCAAGGTTTTGACCTTACATCTAGGATCCCCCTTCACGTGGTCAGTTGCTCCACAAGCAAACCAAGATCCAGTGGGCCTGTTCACATAGGGAGGCTTACTATAATCAGAGTTCTGTTTTGGAGGCTGACCTCCACTACCCTGTGAGTTCTCTTGTGTCTTACCCTTATTTTTCTTTTTGTGGCACTTTTGGGAAGACGAGTTATCAGTTTCCCCACCCTCCTTATCTTTGGACTTTTGCTTAACAGGATGAGTCTTGTCCTTATGGGACACTCGATGTGACACCCCCAAATCTGCTGCAATGGCTAGCTTCTTAGGATCTATCTCCTTTGAATCTGCCAAATGCTGCTTAAGCTCAGGGGAAGAAGATGCAAAAATATGTTCCTGCATGACAAGACTTATCATACCTTCAAAGGTAGAAACCTTATATCCTTCAACCCAGCCAGTCATTTTTTTTAAGGAATCAGTTACATCAGATACCCAAGTACCACCTTCTTTTTTCTTATACTCTCTGAATCTTTTTAAGTATTGGGCAGGAGTTTTACCAAACTTTAAGATGAGAGTTTGCTTCAACATTGCAAAATCTGCTCTCTCAGCTTTCGACATTTCCATAATGGCACTGCAGCCAGAATGGGGCAGTCTGCTAAGTTACCAGTCAATTTTATCAGCATTGTCAACTTGTTGAACTTCACATGCATACTCAAATGTATTCAGCCAGTCCATAATGTTATTCTTTTCCCCATACACACTGAGCAGATATTTTGGAAACCTTAGATGAGAAGAGGCCCCAGACCCATGTCCAGGACCCTTGGATCCATTGGCAACTTGAAGCTTGGCCAGTTCCAACTGGTGATCCCTGTCCTTTTGTTTTTCTGCCTGCTCTATCTTTAGTTTGGCCATATTGAACTCAAGCTCCTTCTGCCTAAACAGCAGTTCTTGCTTCTTGAATTCAAGTATGGCCTCCCCATCAGCACTGGCAGAGGAAACATTCGACATTACATCCTCCATGTTCTCATGGTCGCTGTGCATCAGTGCAGTGGTAGAACCATCAGTTCTACCAGTGAGAGCAGCCCCATCTCCTTCTGCACTGTCCTCGGAAGCTATAGCTCTAAACTGAGCTTCTTGCCAGTCCATGATTTTCTGGATCATTTCTACTTTTGTGCCTTGGGAGGAAACACCTCTCTCAGCACACATCTTTCTCAAGGTGTCGGATTTCAAAGCATTTAAATTTAACAAGGTACTTATTTCCATACTGTTAAATAGGACTGTGGCCTTTTAAAAGTTATACTACAACAATTCACTATGTGTCCTTGTAGGAATAACTAGAAATGCCTTCACTCGTGTGCAACACTGGATGCCTTCAGTCCTATCCCACCACTGCCACCAATTTCTTAAGAGGGATTTCTGAACTCTGACCTGGAGGCTCAGAAGGCCAACCTAGTTTCTTGGAACAGGGTAACCTCTGGACAAGCCAGACCAATTAGGGTAGCTATAGCAGGCGGTCAAGACTCAAGAGGGGTGAGGGTGACTGAAGGACCTCAATGAGCACACAAAGCAACAACACTTACACATTTCTCCAGACAGGTGTTATATTAAAAATATAGACACATTTATTACAAGCCCTTTGTAACATAGACCATAGCAAAGAATGACAATAATACTAAAGTAAACCAATACATCACAATCAACACAATATATATACAAGACCACAGGGCTCTAATGGATTAAGAAGCTCAAAATATGTAGACCACCTAGATTGGGAGGAAAACAGGCAGTGCAAGTAATCTTTAGACCCAGTTCCACATCAAGAATACACCTAACTAAGAGGCAGTCCAAGCCCTACAAAGAGAGGATCCTATTGCTCAATAGAACATGCACTCGCTTGTGCCAATGGACAAAATAGGGTCTCTTCAAGGGTCACTAGTAGCGCAGGAAGGTGGATAAGGTTGATGAAGAACAAGTCCCCACTATTCAAGCAGGACCTCCATTAGGGGGCAGAGGCAGATTGAGAGTGCAGGATGGAGTCGCTATTTCGCAATAGCTGTGGAAAGAAAAGGGGCCCTCGGGGGCCTCTTCATGCGTAAAAATACGCTCCTGCACTAGGGGCCACTGGTTGGGGTATGGACTACTCACCGGTCCCCGACGCAGGCAGACCCAAACTTCGCCAGTACAGTCCACTTTGCTGGCAGGTTCAAATGTGACAATCAGGACGTCTCAACACTGTGTAGTTTCCGCGGTACAGCGGGGAGTCCCAAACGGGGCAGGAGCAATTTCTCCACTCTGGGTGGAGGAATTAGCCCAATTCCACTGCAGCAGGCTTCAGGGTCAAGGGGGTCACAAGTGCAGAGAACTTGCACAGGTCGTTGCCACAGCAGCGCAACACGGTAACCGCATTTACTCCGGTCGAGCGCACTCGTCTCACTTCAGACCTGGGAATGCCAAGTGTACAAAATTCGGTGTGAGGGTGCTGTGGACACAGAGCAAGCAGTATACCAAGTTTTGAGGGCTTCCTCGAAACCGCAGCGGTAATAGAGCAAACGTCCTGCGTAAGGTGGTCAGCCCACTGGTTGGCCCAGGGACACTTCCGAAGAGGCTTACTTGCAGGGTTTGATGAAGGTGCCGAGAATAGTTGGTCCCACTATTCCAATGGGTCAAAGCATCTTTGGAGACCTTCCAGGACGATCAGATGCAGAAGGTATCTCGCAGGACGACAGCAGGCTCAGGGTGCCAAACCTTCCAGCGGGTCACCAGCGGTTCCTCGACTCGGCTTCTTGTTGCAGGATACCTGGCTCCTTATCCTTTGTTCGTGTGACCTCAGGAGATCGACATGGTAGTGGTGTTCTCGCCCTCCTCTTATCCAAAGTTCCCTTTGCGCCGAAACAGAGAGGACCCAATGGGAGATCTGCTCACAAACACTCACTCCATACGTGGACCAATCAAGAACCACGGTGGTCCCAGGCACGCAGGACACTTCAGACTCTCTGGCATGCAGGATGTGTATTGGGAACAGACATCCCAGCCCATATCCTGGAGGCACACACACACGGCATGCAGAAGCCCGCAAAGCATTGGGTTTCACGGGAAAGTGCATGACCAAATAAGGACTGACCCGGGTCGGCTCGACCTGGGGAAGGTGAAGGGGCAAGATGGCCAAAGGACAGAACAAAGAACTTGTGGCATGGCCATTTTGGAGCCAGGTCACCGATTCGTGCCAAGCGTGGTAAGCATGTTTTACATGGCAAGAACGGGTAAAAAAATACAGGAAAATGATAGCCACCAGTCCTGTCCATGACACATCTGCACAGTTCATACAAAGTCCAGCGAGAGTTTCTAGGGCCTTTGGAATGACTAGAGACCCAAGGGTGCGGTAAAGTACGTTACATTGCACTCTTGTTACATGTTGCAAAAAAGCTGCAACATGAGGAAAGGACTAAGGGAAACAAAGTCTCCCAGTACTGACTGTTATAAGGGCATGTCAGTTTCCCCATAAGAAGTGAGCGAAAGCCCAGAGGAGTGCAGCTGAGGGCTTCGCTTCTCTGGCAAAGGTTAGATCAGGGTGTAAAACAGCAGCAAAAAGTTTGGGGGTTGACACATGGAGGGAAAATTACATTCAAATATGAAATCTTTCCTAGCAGCCCCCACTACATGGGACAACCCAGCCCCAATCACCCCAGCCTGCAGGCAGCCCGCACCACATGGTACACCCCAGCCCCCATCATCCCAGCCTGCCGGCAGCCCCCACCACATGGGACCC
Organism: Ambystoma mexicanum; assembly: GCF_040938575.1. NCBI lineage: Eukaryota > Metazoa > Chordata > Amphibia > Caudata > Ambystomatidae > Ambystoma > Ambystoma mexicanum. The sequence goes on from NC_090934.1 coordinate 146,235,536, forward strand.
CCCAGTCTCCGCAAAAACAAAGAGGTGATGGCTGGAAGGTTTAGAATTAATCTTAACCACTGGCAATGCTCTGGGCAACCCTCCAGACCAGCGTTCTTCGCCTGCCAAGCCATTACAGAAGGGAAAGACCATATGCAAATCAGGCTTGGCCCCACCCCAAAAGGGGCAGTCCAGCCCGAACTGCTAGGCCACATCCCTTCTGCACGAGACCACAAGCATCCCCAAGCATGTTTCGCCCTTGTTGGGGCTCATCAGTGAGGAGTAGCTTGGGTCTCTAGGCCTAGCAGGCACGGGACCCACGTCTGGGCATACCCGTCCCACTCGGGGTGACATAGCAAAAACAAAGAGGTGATGACTGGAAGGTTTAGAATTAATCTTAACCACTGGCAATTCTCTGGGCAACCCTCCAGACCAGCGTTCTTCGCCTGCCAAGCCATTACAGAAAGGAAAGACCATATGCAAATCAGGCTTGGCCCCACCCCAAAAGGGGCAGTCCAGCCCGAACTGCTAGGCCACATCCCTTCTGCATGAGACCACAAGCATCCCCAAACATGTTTCGCCCTTGTTGGGGCTCATCAGTGAGGAGTAGCTTGGGTCTCTAGGCCCAGCAGGCACGGGACCCACGTCTGGGCATACCCGTCCCACTCGGGGTGACATAGCAAAAACAAAGAGGTGATGGCTGGAAGGTTTAGAATTAATCTTAACCACTGGCAATGCTCTGGGCAACCCTCCAGACCAGCGTTCTTCGCCTGCCAAGCCATTACAGAAGGGAAAGACCATATGCAAATCAGGCTTGGCCCCACCCCAAAAGGGGCAGTCCAGCCCGAACTGCTAGGCCACATCCCTTCTGCACGAGACCACAAGCATCCCCAAACATGTTTCGCCCTTGTTGGGGCTCATCAGTGAGGAGTAGCTTGGGTCTCTAGGCCCAGCAGGCACGGGACCCATGTCTGGGCATACCCGTCCCACTCGGGGTGACATAGCAAAAACAAAGAGGTGATGGCTGGAAGGTTTAGAATTAATCTTAACCACTGGCAATGCTCTGGGCAACCCTCCAGACCAGCGTTCTTCGCCTGCCAAGCATTACAGAAGGGAAAGACCATATGCAAATCAGGCTTGGCCCCACCCCAAAAGGGGCAGTCCAGCCCAAACTGCTAGGCCACATCCCTTCTGCACGAGACCACAAGCATCCCCAAACATGTTTTGCCCTTGTTGGGGCTCATCAGTGAGGAGTAGCTTGGGTCTCTAGGCCCAGCAGGCACGGGACCCATGTCTGGGCATACCCGTCCCACTCGGGGTGACATAGCAAAAACAAAGAGGTGATGGCTGGAAGGTTTAGAATTAATCTTAACCACTGGCAATGCTCTGGGCAACCCTCCAGACCAGCGTTCTTCGCCTGCCAAGCCATTACAGAAGGGAAAGACCATATGCAAATCAGGCTTGGCCCCACCCCAAAAGGGGCAGTCCAGCCCAAACTGCTAGGCCACATCCCTTCTGCACGAGACCACAAGCATCCCCAAACATGTTTCGCCCTTGTTGGGGCTCATCAGTGAGGAGTAGCTTGGGTCTCTAGGCCCAGCAGGCACGGGACCCACGTCTGGGCATACCCGTCCCACTCGGGGTGACATAGCAAAAACAAAGAGGTGATGGCTGGAAGGTTTAGAATTAATCTTAACCACTGGCAATGCTCTGGGCAACCCTCCAGACCAGCGTTCTTCGCCTGCCAAGCCATTACAGAAGGGAAAGACCATATGCAAATCAGGCTTGGCCCCACCCCAAAAGGGGCAGTCCAGCCCGAACTGCTAGGCCACATCCCTTCTGCACGAGACCACAAGCATCCCCAAACATGTTTCGCCCTTGTTGGGGCTCATCAGTGAGGAGTAGCTTGGGTCTCTAGGCCCAGCAGGCACGGGACCCACGTCTGGGCATACCCGTCCCACTCGGGGCGACATAGCAAAAACAAAGAGGTGATGGCTGGAAGGTTTAGAATTAATCTTAACCACCGGCAATGCTCTGGGCAACCCTCCAGACCAGCGTTCTTCGCCTGCCAAGCCATTACAGAAGGGAAAGACCATATGCAAATCAGGCTTGGCCCCACCCCAAAAGGGGCAGTCCAGCCCGAACTGCTAGGCCACATCCCTTCTGCACGAGACCACAAGCATCCCCAAACATGTTTCGCCCTTGTTGGGGCTCATCAGTGAGGAGTAGCTTGGGTCTCTAGGCCCAGCAGGCAAGGGACCCACGTCTGGGCATACCCGTCCCACTCGGGGTGACATAGCAAAAACAAAGAGGTGATGGCTGGAAGGTTTAGAATTAATCTTAACCACTGGCAATGCTCTGGGCAACCCTCCAGACCAGTCTCCATCATCTGTGATGCTACCCTGCAGGCAGCCCCCTCCAGACTGGAAATCACCTGCATGCTGAATGCTGACATCGTGACACATGTACGCACCATTGATGGCTTATCGAGCACCTTGACTGCCTTATAGTGACACCACCCAGAACCTCCTATCAAGAAAATATCCTGCAAACAGAAACAAATGCATACTCCTGGGACACATCCTTGAGTGTGGCAGCTGCTGAAACACAATTGCTGTCTGAAACCATCTCCCAACATACACATCACACAAGTGAATGGTAAAGTTAGGCCCTGCAGTCCATGTGACAAAGTCATGTCAATAATTGCCATGTTGAAATAGTCACACAGTGACAGATTCCAAAGCACCCTCAATGTGCCCAGGCATGTCACGGCCTGAGCCTCAATTAGCTGACATTACCAGAGCAGTGAACTCAATAAACACATCACTGTTCCTCCCATGTGTGAAGGACATGACATGACATCCTATCAAATGACATGTCATTAATAATGCGCATATACACAAGTGTAAGAAACCACTAAGAGTCTGGGGAGGGGGAAGACAGTGACCACAGAGACACCGAACATGGTAGGGCAGATGACATCGATGGCGCCACTGCATGGGAAGTGGGAAGGGAGAAAAGGGGGTTTGGGGAGGGTGTAGTGCAGTACATTTGAAGGACATCATAACAAAAAAAGAAATTAAAGAAAATAAAGAAATTGTGCCTAGCTGGTTTCAAGTCCAAGCCTAAGTGCAGACTGCAGGTGTGAAGTGCAGGTAGGTGGCTGCTGGCATACATAAAAACAGTCCAATTTTGGGGGATGCCATGGAGGCAGTGCCGGTGTCAAAGTGGCATGCAAGGGGACTTTTCCCCAAGTCCAGAGGGTAGCCAGGTGACCAATGCAGATTCAGACAGTTACTCAGGGCAGAGTAGTACCAAACGCACAAGCAAAGAGGAATGACTCAAGTTCTGAATGAGTACAGGGCAATCAGACCGTGCACTAGTCACCAAGACTGCCGCATTGGTCTTCCAATGTGTATAAATGGATACAATACAAAATAGACTGCCAGTGAAAGATGCCCAACCACACCAGAGACAATGAAAACAGCACAAATACATGCTGGTGAAGGGCGCCCAATACACGCTCAAGCATGACATGGGCGTTACACTGCATCAAGCAAATCCTGCAGAAAAAACGTGACCATTTTACACTCCCATCAGTCACCCCACCCACCACCCTCCCAAACACTGAAAGGACCAATACACAGTGATTCGGCACATCTGAACGCCAATGACCCCGGACCGTTCACACCCAAACTCACAATTCACACACATCCACTGGACAACCCCACGCAAATGAATAGCAAACATGACACATGCATGCAAGTAAGCACACACATGAAAAACAATGATCATTACCACAGACACCAAACCAAGTAACAAAGCCGCAAACTGGTGTATTATGTTCATACACACAGCAAATAATAAAGCAATATATGTACAATAAGAAACAAAAATAATGTTAAAATGTCCAAAATAAACTTCAAAATATGTACATGGAAACCTAAAAAGAAATTTTAAAAAGTCCATGACCATAAAAGTCTTCTTCAAATATAATGAAAATGAGAAGAAAAAATAAATATTCCCGCATGGTGAGCACAAAGTTTAAAAATACAAGTCAACTATGCACAAATAAACATGGAGCAAAGTCCAAAATGGACTCAAAATCAAGAGCACAAATGAAACCTAATTCAAAATGAAAAAGGAAACTTATGACTAACGAACTATTCACAAAGGCAGCGGGCCAGTCCTTCTCCTCACCATGCTCCATCAATGTCTCGGCCAGGGCATCATCGAACACTGCATCCACTTCCCCTAAGCGGGCCTCCGCTCTCACCTTGAGGGCTTGCAGGGACTCCAACATGGTCATCTCCATCCCCTCCTTCTCCCTGCAAGTCTCCTCGAGAACCTCATCCCACCTCTCTGCCCGACGAAGTGAAATCTCCGCCCTGGCCATGGTTAGTCTTGCCTCCCGTACCTGTTGCTGCTCTGTCCTGATTTGCCACCCCAACTACTCCAACACAGAAGACATCCTTTGCCGAAGGTCCACGTTTGCATTCTGTCTGATGCTCGATACCTGCCTCCCTGAGATGGAATGTCCTGAGCACTGTATACTTCTACTCTGAGCCTTCTGCTGCCAAATTGCCCGGCGCCTGCTCCTTAAGGACAGGTTCCAGGCTGATGACATCACCCGGGGCCGTCGTGCACGTGCCCTGCTCTTATGTGCCTGCTCTCCCTCCATTGCCACATCTCCTGTCATTTGCTGGATCGGTGTGGTGACCACCTCAGTTGATCCAATGTCGACTCCTGACTCAGGCAGGGATGTGATCTCCACCAGATGGGCCGCTGGGGGTGGGACAGGTACAAAGGGGGCTCTGGTGGTATCTGGGACGGAAGGCACCAGAGAGGATGTCTGGTGCACAGAGGAGGAAGACGAGGAGGGGGTCACATAAGTGGCCAGCCCACACACCCAATTTGAGACCAGGTACATAGCTAACCAGTTCAGGAGACGCCAGCCCTCATTGTGATGATGTGCAAGCCTACGCTGGTAAGCCTGCAAATCATCACGAATGGTGCCTGTATGCCTCGCAATACTAGCTAGCACCGGTTCCACCCTGTCTCGAATGACGAGATGTGCAGGCATTGGGGTTTCTGTGTGTGTGGAAACATCCAACACCTGCGGATGGGTCCTGCCTGGGGCATGCTGGCAGGTGCATACTGATGCAGGTGCAGTCCCAGGGGCAGGATTAGGCACAAGCACCTCCATGGCAACCTGCACTGCCTCCTGCCCCATAGTCTGGATTGCACCAGTCACACCCCGCTAGGCCCCTTGGACTGGGCTGATGTGCCCTCATCCTCCTCCTCCTCCCCCGCCAACCTGGATGCCTCCCCAGCGTCTTCCATAGTGGACTTCCCCTGTGTGGGCTCACCTGTCCCTCCCGCTGCCAAGGAGTCAACGGCCACCTTCGCCCTCTTGGACCTCCCCTCAGCAGCTGCGGCCGATATATCTTGACGGCACCAGTCTCCTCGCTCCCCAATGATGAAATTACCTGGGGGCGTGACTAGGCCTTGCGTCTCTGAATGGTGGAGGCATCCCTGCTGATTTGCTCCACAGCACCTTCTACACCCTCTTCTTCCAACAGCGCTGTGGATAAAGGGACATAGAACACAAACATCAGGGTACTGTACCTATTTGTGTTTGATTCAAAACATATGCACATAAAGTACACTGCCAAAGGTCACAGCCCTCATCACCCTCCACAACACACAGGTACATGCAATGTACATAAATGAACATACACGTCTGTCCTTCACAACAGACAATTACATCCTTGGACATGGCACTGTCAGAATCTACAAATTGTGCATGCTACACACACATGCGTCATGGGCCATACACATGTCATTCACATACATCACTGGACAGTCCTGAATCAGTCCACTGAGCTATCACATCAGAGTCCCTCAATGTCAATCAGGCAGCAAGAGTAGTGCACACATTCAAATGCCCAAGTTACATCCACCCTGGAGTGTTGGCCAGTCACAAAGTCACATCTCAGACACATACACATGTACACAATGCCTGTTCAAGATATTGACAACAGCACCCATATGTCACACCTCTTACATGGCCATGTATCAGACACATGTAAGCAACCATGTTCACGTCGTAATATGCTGCATCACAACACACGTTGCAAAAGTAACACCGTTGGAATCAAGCATGCTTTATAGAACACATATGCAGCACTGTCTGTGACATGCACAGAGACATCCGTAAAAGAGGCATACTTGCCGTAAGGCCAAGGTGCACACTCCCACCACACATCAAAATGCACATGCACTGTGGAGGACAGCAACACATGGACACTTACCAGTCGACTCCAGACGGTGCTGCAAATCGATGACCTGGGAGTGCAGCGCCGGGTAAAACTTCTCCAGTACCTGCATGTCCTTGGAGTTCAACCAGCACCGGCGCCCGCTTTGGTCGAGACCAGCCTTGAGGAAGCACTGGTCCTCCCAGCGTTTGTGCATGTGGTGGTAATCCCAGAGTGCCACCTCCTCTGCATTGATGGCAACCACGATCTGGTCCCAGATTATCTTCCCTCCTTCCTTGCCGACTTTGCTTTGGTCCGTGGAAGAGGGCATCATAATGCCCCAGGACATGTTCCACCAGGATTTCAACTTCTCTGGCAGTGAAGCTGACAGCCTCTGCCTCGCTGCCGTGGGGTTGCCACTTGCCTCTGAAGATGTTGGTTCAGATATGGCAATCCTTGGGGCAGGTGTGGGTGGGCATGGTGATCCTGGGGCTGGGCTGTGGAGTGGTGTACTGGCATGTTGGGAGTCTTCTGGATCAGCAGAGGTGGTCACAGGTCCAATGACAGGAGCACTGGCAATGGCTGTACAGCAGGCACTCAAATTGCAGGGCACATGGGCAGCAGGCACACACATTGGACAGGCAGCAGCAGGTGGCTCGTAGGAGGCAGCTCAGGGCAGTAGGAGACAGGTAAATTGGCTGTTATGCAGGAGCTTGGGTCTTCTGGGTTATTCGCATGGGCAGCCGGAAACAGAGTGACGGGTACTCTGCATGTGCGGATACAGCACGTTAGTGTGAAATCAGAGGAAAGGGCCTCAGCACGCAAGTTACGTGACACGTGCTGAACATTGGGTGCTTGCGTTCAGAATCAGGATAAAAGAGTGCGTAGGAGAACATCACAGGCTTGTGCGAGTTAGAGCGGATGGACGTGTGTACTTTGTTGATATTGGCGTTTCCACACGATCTTTCCACTACTGCGACAGTGCAAGCATTTTGTTTTGGTGGGGGCTTTGCCCCCGCGTACAAGTGCTTGTACTTTTCACTATTTTCTGAGGCTAACGGTGAGTCGTTTATGCATATTACATACTGTGGCTGCCCCTGTGTGTTGCGTACCCCAATTTTTAACATCCCAGTACTGTATGTGTCCTTCACGTACGCATTTTCTGTGTTGCTAGGTGCCACAGCGTACTGCATTATGTTTATTCTTTTCAAGTGAGCTACCGAGGGGTCGCATACATGTATTTTTCTTTTTTGGGGTGCCTGTGCGTTACGCTTCCCGTTTTCTTTTTCCCCAGGTGTTACATTGAGCCTTGCTGGAGTGCACTGGTACGTTTTTCTATACGTACACCTTCCCCTCACTCAAATTGCCCACAATTAATAGCTGCATCTCCCATTGCACTAATCCATCAGTGCCATGAGTGGGAGGGCAGAAAGTGGGAAGGGAGGCAGAGGTGGCCGAGGTGGCAGAGGTGGCAGAGGTGGCCGAGGTGGCTGAGGTGTCCGGGGCTATGCAGGGAGAGCTATGCCCCCCACTCACCTGGGTCAGGGAGATGCAGCTGATGCTGATGTCCCCAGCACCCAGGGTTCAGGAGAAGGAGGGGCTGTTGTAGTCCCCAACACTTTGGCTCAAGGACCACTGGCCATGGCTGTAGTTTCCACGGCCCATGTCCAGAGAGACGCAGGGGTAGATGTTGTCCGTGCGTCAAAGGGCAAGGGACGTGCAGTGAAAGTACCTGGCACCAGCACCCATGGTCCAGGAGCAGCAGGGTCATCTGCTGTCCACACCAGCCATGGTCAGGAAGCTGCAGGGGCAGCTGCAGTCCCCACCACCCAGGCTCAGGGACCCCAGCCAGGCCTGTAGTGGTCACTGCCCTGGACCACCCAGACACAGGAGCAGTTGTCTTTGTGTCCAAGTGCAAGGGACATGCAGTGAAAGGTTGTAGCACCAGCACCAGCTGGTGTGGACAGCAGGGCCATCTGCTGTCCACACCAGCCAGTGTCAGGTAGCTGCTGGGGCAGCTGCAGCCCCCACCACCCAGACTCAGGGTTCCCCAGCCAGGCCTGAAGTAGTCACGGCCCTGGTCCACCCAGATGCAAAGTCAGATGACGTTGTGTCCAATGGGAAGGGACGTGCAGTGAAATGTCCTGGCACCAGCACCCAGGTACGCTGCCTGCCTGCAATGCTACCTACTGTCCCAGCATCAGTGTGTGATGCCATAGCCCCGTCCACCAGTGCTCCAGCCCCTGCTGACCGAAGTGGTCCTTGCAAGAAGGCAAAGCATGCAGTAGCAGGACAGGCTCAAGCCCAAGCCACAGCCCAAAGAGAACCACACGTCAAGGCAGAGGATCTTCAATGATGAAGAACTCCAGATGTTCTTGGACTACGTGCGGGAACACAAACGTGACATGCTCATGCAGGCAGGGAGCACACATATGCCTGCTCCGTGTGGCCCACTGGCAGCGTGTCACAGATAGAATCAACACCTTAGGCAATGAGAGGCGCACCGCTCCTGAGGTAGTGAAGCATTGGAATGACCTCCAGCACCGAGTCAAAGAGTAGCTGGCTGCTAACTTCACCTCTAGTGTGGTGACTGGTGGTGGTTCACCACGAGAGATGTGAACTCACTCCACATGAAGAACTCATTAGTGATATGATTGATGTGGAGCAGATCCAAGGTGTGGGAGACCTGCCAAATTATGAGAAAATGTCCGGTGAGTGGTGGAGAGTATCCATCCTGGACAACTGTATGTTGATTGAATGAAGTGTTATGATTGTCTGGCACTTATGCCTGCATTTGCATGACTGCCATGGGTGAACCATGTCATGGTGGACTGATATGGGCTTGTTGTCCTACAGACTGCATACAAACAATGTGCTACACACTGTGACTATCCTCATCACCACACCTGCTCCCTCCTTTCCTGTCACTACCTGCCCAGCCGCTCTTGGCCCTCTTCCTGCTCCAACCTGTGATGGCAGATAGCCTGGGTAAATCTTCCACTCCACACTCACCTTCTCTCCTCACATCTCTGATGTCTCTGAGAGGTCCCCCTAGCAGCTGCACCACATAAGAGGCATTCTTCCTTTCGTCTCTTTTCCCCAGCAGCTCCATGTCTCCAGATGACTGGTCATTCATATGCTGGCCTACTGCAATGGCCTCTATCAAGATTTCTGTGTTTCTACTCTCTTCCCTCTGCAACTCATGCAGTACAGGCCTGTGCAAATTGCCCTTTTGTCTTGGGACCAGGTATTGTTTCTCTCCAGAACTGTGATGATTGCACTGGCTCCCAGGGGCTACGACTGTTCAGTTCCAAACCCTGTGCATTGTCCACGAGGCCTTTTGGATCCTGGGGCCCAATTCCTTCAGCTCTATCTTTCAAATTCCCTTCCTTCTCATGGTCTTAAATCATCCCTCTACTACTCCTTTCTGGTCAACAGCTTCTCCTAGCAATGAGTTGCTGGTTAATGTCTATATTTGGCTGGGGCCTCACTCTGATACAGCCCCCCTGCCTCAATGGAACTGGAGGTGAACCTTCTCCGGGTCTGGAGGCACATCTGATGCTTCCTCATGTGTTGTGCTTTCTTTTCTCCTCTCCCCTGATGCAGTCCTGGATGACTGAGAAAATACACTAGTCACCTGGCCACCCTCTGATCTCCGACACCAGCCTCAGAGGCACCAGTTGAACCTATGCATTGACTCCCTGGCATCCCCCACACTTGGGGGCTGTTTACTGTATCCCTACAACCCACTACCAGCACTTGACACCTGATGTCTGCATTTACCATTACAATGCCACCAGCCCGCCGTATTTTCTTTACTGATATATGGTTCTCTTTTATTTTGTTGCCTTTAACATGTACTGCACTGCCCCCTCCCACTTCCAACCCCAGGCCTCTCCTTCACCATGCCTATTCACTTGCGTGATGTCAATGTGACCTGGCATCATGAGATGGGTGTGTCTGGCTTCACTCTATTCCACCACCCTTGCATCTTTGCACCTTGTGACACTTGTGTGTTTTCCATTTTTGAAGTCCATGTAATGGCATGTCACATCCATTGAACATGGTTCGGGGACAATAGTCATCAAGTTCCATCTCATGCTGTTTGGCAGTTCAGGCATGGCTATGCTACGTGCCATCTGTGTATTTGTATTGGTGATGGTGGTGACTGAACTATTCCAGTCAGGTGCTTGTGTGTGAAGCAGGTGCTATGTACCATGCACTGTATGTGGAGTTATGCCCTTCCACACACGTCCATGGCTGCTTTCATGCTACCCATCCCTTCTATTAGCATTGCATGCGTGCGGGAGTGTGTGCCATGAGAGACATGGCATGTTAATGTGTTGCAGGACAATATTGTGATTGCTATGTGTGTGGGCTATGCTATTTACATGGGTCTTCGCTTTATTTCTTCTGTTCATGTGCAGGTGATGAGGCACTGGATGCAGAGGATGAGGTGAAGGAGGAACATGATTCTTAGCTACAAATGAGCACCAGTGGAGGTGTGGCAGCCCATGATGAACCACTGGTGCTACAGTCCATCCAGGGCCTGACTCAGTATGAGTCCCCCTCTGCTCAAACCTGTGGCTCTGGTGGTGAACTGGAATTTGATTCCTCTGTGATGTCGCAGGTGAGTGCTTCAACTGTGGGTGCTATTGTATCCCAAACGACTGCAGGGGGTGACAACCCCTCACTGGGCCAGTCAGTGTCAGTAGGTCCATCTGTGGTGGATACGGCTGCAGGGACACACTCCAAAGTATTGCTTCCTGGTCCTGGGACAGCTGATCAAGGGAGGAATGCAGTCCTGCAGCCACAGACGGCCACATCACATCAAGGGTCGGGTTCCCTTGGGCCAGGCAGACATGGGGCCCGCCAATGCGGTGGCCATGTAGCAGCTGGAAATACTGTGTGGGATCAATCCATGTATACTGTTGCACAACCACAGGGTGCTTTATATGAGATGTTGGCTCAGGGCATGGATAGGGTGACCTATTCCATGATCCCCCCTGAAAGACAAGTGGATCTCCAGCTGCAGGCATTGTGGTACACATGCCACTCACACAGGCTGTACATGGAGGCCAGCAACAGGAGCCGACGGGCGGAACTGAGGGTTCTGCATGCATCCCTGGTTGCAGAGGGTGGGGTCCACCGGGACGCCCTTTGGGAACAGTATAGGTCCATCAGAACTACACTGGCTGCACTCTAGGCAGCCCGCAGTAGACGGTCAGAACAGCAGATGCAACAGTTGACTCATACCATCTCGGAGGAACTCTGTGCATCCCATGAGGTGATTCACGTGTGGCTGCTGGAGAACCAGGCCAGGGCTATGCATGGTGAACCTCCCTTACCACTACCACCTTCTACTGCTACATAAGAAGGTGAGGACAGCAGCGACAGCTCTCCCGATCCATGCTAGCTGTGCACTCCATGAACCCATGGAGGGGTTTTTATTCTTTCTTCTCAACATCTACACATGTGGGTGTTGACATGCACCCTGCCCCTCCAACCTCCTGGGTGGCCCCACCCCCCAGTCCACCATTGGCATTTGTGATTTTTGTTTACTTGTTTTTCACCTTGTGAACCTTGGTGACTTAACTGCCTATTTTACCCTGTTTATTTTGGTTGCCATTCTTGTGTCCTCAATTGTGCATATGTTAGTCCTTAGTTCCGACTTAGACTGCTGGGGTTCCCAGCAGGCAATCTCTGCACCTTCCCTTCCCTTGTCATTCCTGTGGTCTATAGTGAATTTATGTGACAATGCTTTGTGTGGCATCCGCGGGCATCCACTGTAGGTTCCAGCTGGACCCATAGAGGCTTGTCTTGTGTTGGTACACTCCTTGTTTGTGCCTTAGGGTCCAGACACATATGCACACACCTGCTTCCCCTTTCCATGGGCTTGCAAGGAGTGCACATGTAAAAGTAACTTACACAGAGGCATTGGACTTCCATTATATCTGTGGGCAGTCACAAGTCCGACCTGTGTATACACCCATAGTGGGATTCATCGTTGTTTATCCAGTGCATGATTAGCATCCCTTTTTTGTTTGGACATTGAGATCTATCCTTTGTTTCTGTTCCATCTTCATGAATTACCTTGCCTATCTTCAGTATTGTTTGCCTTCCTGCTGTATGCGCTTGCCTGTACCCTTTAGTTAGCAGAGCCACACAAAAACTACAAGGGTGCCATGTGCAAGTTACAACACATTGAGGCACGTGCCAAGTTCTCAAGTATCCTTGTATTGTCTGCGCCCAGCTACCCCTTCGCGTTTGGTTCTGCGCTATACCAAATAAACAAACAAACAAACAAAACAAACAAATATGATGAGTCACTATCAGACAGGTTCACACTAGGGTCCTATGCTTCTGGTTTGTTGTACTGACCAATTGATTTTCCTGTGTACATTGTTATTTTGATCTGTGAGAGTTTGTTATTTCTGTACTTGTCCCATTGATCGTTGAGTGCTTTGTGGAAGTAGTGTTATGTGTTGGCCATTTATATGACTCTTTTGACATTGCATGCCATGGCGGGGCAACCAGGTTACATGAAGTGTGGGAGGGTTAAGGTGACATACCGGCATTTAGATGTGTACTTTGGCATGGTGTTACTGCCACACTCCATCTTCCATGTGTTCCTTTTGTGCACAACTGATTGAATTAGTTTAACTTCTGAGGGATGCATACAATATAGCACTTCCAAGGACACATTCTCAGGGTGGTAGGGTTGGGACAGATGATTGTCCCTTTGTCATAATCGAATGTCGCGTGGAATGTGCCAGCGATGTGTGCATTCGGCAGGGGTTGGATTTTAGGTGAAAAATTGTGCCACAAGCTGGGTACAGGCAGCCTCGCCACGTGCCCTTTTTCCTCCCAATGCACAGATGCTGTGCATGTGGTTGGGGATGCGGGGGCACCAACATGTCCTCCGGTACGCCACACCATGTTGTAATGCTGTGCAGGACACGTGCTGCCTTAATGATCTTGCACACTACTGGTGGTGCATATAGTAGCTCACCACCAGAATGGTCATGGGAGCAGAAGCGTGACTTGAGCCCTCCGAATTTTCACTCCACTATGGCCCGAATTTCAATATGGGATGCATTGTATCTTACTTGGGGTGGTGTGGTGGGGTTCTGTATTGGTATGATCATGTAGGCGCTCAGAGGGTAGGCACTATCCCCTCTAGAGGTGTCATGGTTTGTCAGTGTTGTGGTTTCGTCTGCGTTTGACATGCACGCATTTGTAGGGCTATTTGTACTCACCAATGAGCCATGTGTTGCCATGCCTCCCAGCTTCCAATGGCCCGATGTAGGGGTGACATTCTGAATATGAAACCATCATGGGTGACCCCTGGATAGTTTGCATATTTAGAGGTAATTATTCCCTTGGCTTTACATACAACCTGCATGTTGATGGAATGCTAGCCCTTACGATTGCGATAGGTGTGCTCAGTAGCCCTAGGTGGACGTAGGGCAACATGGGTGCAATCGATGGCTCCAACCCGTAAAAGTCCTGGATCACGGCCCGGCTTTCTGTGGGTGTTCTGGGCATGTATGTGTGCCTGCAGACTGAGGGTCATGCAGTCATGATTGCCAACACATGGTTTAGGCAGTGTGACTGCATGGGCTGTGAAATGGCCCTGACTATGGCACTTGTCCACTGAAATTACCCAGTGGTCAAAAAATGCAGTACATGAGCACTTTTTCCAAGGGGCTCAGTGCTTGGGAGCACAGGGTGGGTGATGTGAGGTCATCCTCCCACTCTGTGACTAGGTCTAATATGAGATGAGGTGGAAACCTATAGCTGCCATAGACCTGGTCATCAGGCATCCCAAAACGGCTGGTCCTGGGTAGAAAAATGCAGGCCCTGGCCATCCTCCTGCAGTGTCCCACTATCACTGCTTTGAGAAATGGTACATTCAACATAGCTGTATACGCATGTTAGTTGTTCACACAGCCTTTTTATGCATTGGTTTTCGGGCACGGTGACGCTTACACCTGCTTCCGCGTGGTGGACATGTTCCCGGATTTGCGTGTCTTTTTCTGCATTCTGGAGAGCCCTGTTCGATTCCATGATTACGTGTTGTTAGCGCGCATATGGGTGTTGTGAGAATTTTACTGTGGTTACGCCCTCATTTTCGCTTGTTGTTCCCCATTCAGTGTGTTACGCCCCCTTTTTAGGTGACTGCGCAAGACGGTACACCCCTTAACTGGGAGTCTTGTGCAAGGCATTCACCATGTTGCAGTGACATCTTGGACCCACGGGTATTCAGCGTAAATCTCGGGTAAGCCCTGCGCATTGTGTTCCATGAATTGACAAACAGGCACTTGTTCGTGTTTTTGTGCGTCATTCCACATTTTTCGGTGCAATTAATTCCATGAATCAGGGCTTAAGGCCTGTGTAGCTGATGATCAGTATGTGATTTTGGTAGGGGCTGGGCATTGAACCCCCCATATGAATGTGCACCTTATTCTAAAGTAGTGCATGCTGGAATATGGAGAATAGGTCCATTTGGCATCACTGATCAGGCATCCGCATGTGTTCTTGTAGATCAGTCAACGTTGCAGCCAACCCTCTGATAAATAGGGTTTCTTGGCAGCCTTCCAAGCCCACTAATTGTACTACATACCAACACTACATAATCAGTAAGGTATGTGGTTAAGGCAGAAGCTACAGACTTGATTGCTAGTGCAAAGGGAATACATTAAATTTGCATATTAGCTTCACTTGATTTAACCTTTATGTTAATGATCTTTATAGTATTCTTGAAGCTTGTACCCCTGATATCTCTGCTGTGGCTATCAACGTCTACCACTGTTGTTGTACTCCGACAAGTTAGATTTAATGGCCCATATATCAATGGAGTTGCAAGTCACAGATTTATTACACGGCACACTCCAGCCAGGGACTCCTTCCCTGACAATGAATGTGGCATACAATAAAGCACTTTTTATTTTTACTAAACCACAGGTTCTTTTCTGTTTGAGTAGGCCTCCAACCCGTCTCGCACCCAACCTCCACAAATACCCCATGTCACAATGGAATAGGAATCAAGACGGTGTGTATCAAGAATATATTTATTAATGTATTATTTAATGAAAAAGGTAAAT
This sequence comes from Ambystoma mexicanum, assembly GCF_040938575.1. NCBI lineage: Eukaryota > Metazoa > Chordata > Amphibia > Caudata > Ambystomatidae > Ambystoma > Ambystoma mexicanum. The sequence goes on from NC_090934.1 coordinate 146,250,879, forward strand.
CAAACAATTTCACAGCTACAAATGTTGTGGCAACACAATGTACTAATCCCAACAAAACAATTAAGTTAAGATATACTGTTACAATTCTCACAATCTTTAATGGCAACACAGAAAAAGAGCAATTTTAGAAAGTCATAATACCAACATTTTAGCACTCCCTCCTGCAACACTCCCCCCAAACATTATCAAACTTGATTTGTTTGAATGGAAGGCAGTGGCAAGGAGTAGGCATAGAGAGAGAACATCGGATTTAGAGTACAGCCCTTCACCCCCAGATGGGAAATCAGCAAAGAAAGTGAAAGCCGTTTTAGGAGCAAAATGTCAGAATGGGATTTTGATTATTACTCACAACTGCTACTGGACAGAATTTGTGTTGCTACACCTGAGGAGATAGGGAAGCTTAGAGACTACTATTCAGCACATCTGGGCAACATAGAAATAAAGTAGGACAATTGATTTTGGGAGGAAACAAATGCAAAAAGGAAAAATACAATGGCAAATTGAAATTTGGTTTACACTGGATTTACAATGACAGGAAGCTCAGGTAAAGGGTATAGGTCAGAGTAGGAAAATCAGTTTTCATTGACACAGAAAGAGACGCATAACAGATAGACTTGTAGGCAAAAGGGATTGCTCTCAATGGGACTACGGTTTGGGTTTTTAATAGGACAGATTCAAATAGGAATTTGTGAGGTCATGCACACTATAAACGGTGAACTCGGTTTTCAGTTACAAGGAGACTAATTGTTTTGAGGAAACACTTTAATGACTATAATTATTAAAGAAAGACACCATGGACAAGGTGAGTAAATTCAAATTTTAACCAATTTATACCGTGAATTATTTGATTTACACAGACACTGAGAGGTTTACCAAAGGGAATATACTAACATACAAAGGCTAAAAACAGATTCTTCTATGGGAAGGTGACTGAATTATACTGGCAAGTCAGAGTACAAGGTAGCATGGCCCTTTGGCTCCTTTTTGTCATTTTCATAAAATGTATAACAGTTATGACTCTGCAAATGATCAAGCATGTTCCTAATTTCACCTTCCATCTTTCCATCAAATCTAATAATTGTCACATCTTCCAAGCAGCCAGAAACTAGTCTTAGCTGGCCATTTCAGTCCATAAAGTCCTAGGAAAATGCACTTTAGCTCTTAAAAAAACACCTGGAAATTACATAAAAACATAGTATAAAACAAAATGATTTATCATTCTAATTGAATTAAAAAGGCCTAAACATTGAATCAATCCTTTAATGTCAATTGGGAAGATCTGTCCCCCTCTGTCGGAGGGACACTCTATCCCCCACAGCCGGTGACCAGAGATTTTTATGACCCCCTTTGAAGTTGTTATTTGGTTCTTGTTAGTGGGTGCAGTAGGAACTCACTCCTCCCAGTCAGGTTTTTAACCACACCTGCTTTCCTTGAAATCCCTGAGCCCCTGCCTTCATGTCTGGCAGAGCAGGTAATTATAACGCCCTCAGTAAATCACATGTTATTGCAGGCTGATTCACTACTAGATGTGACTTCAAGTGGGAAGCAGGGCTTTCAATTGAGAAGTTTCCTGCCTGAGCCCCAAAAACTGTTTTTTCCAGTACTATGAGTATCTTCTTCCAAGGTGATAGAAGTCTTGTGGGTGGAAACATAATGTACATTGCTTAGTCATACCCTCCCCCCCCACACAGCATATTTCCCTGCCATTTCTGTGCAAGCAGTTCTATGCTTTCACAGTGGCTTTTAAAAGTAATTTTTCTTTTTCACACGTGTGCAAGCCGTTTATTTTCTTAGTTTTCAGTGTTTCAAGGGCCACTGTTCAAATGAAATGGACAGCAAAAGCCGTGTTTGGTTGTAATGTTAAAATCCTTGCCCCTTATGTGAATTGTAAAACAAGGCCGTTTTTGGATGCAGTGCATAACTTCTTGTCATTCAGGTGAAACAAAAGCAACACAGAGGCATTTCTGAATGCAGTGTATAACTTCATGTCATTCAGGTGAAATAAAATAATGCAGGGCCGTTTTTGGGTTGCAGTATTCCAATGCTTGCCACTCATGTGACAGGGAAAGCAAAACAGCCGTTTCTTGTGACAGCGTTTAAATGCAATGTTTCAGGTGGAGAGGATTTCTGTTTAGGGCCTTAAATGCACCTCAACGCCATGCACCTGGAATTTAAAACATCATTCAGTAAAGTAATTCTCTCTGGAGGAAAATTGCACCCTATGTGGATGACCTAAAAGGTCATCAGGCTTTTACTTAGCAATCCCCTATCTTGGCCACTATACACTGAAAAAAAACAAAGATGGGTCTGGTCCAAACAATAGGTAACTCTACGCTTTGGTCACCTGTTGGAAAAACAAGATGAAAATCTTCAGCACAAAAGTCAAAGGTGTGGCCAGCTATGGTGCGAGAAACAGGGTCAGGATTGCATTCTCCAGAACACTTCAAGATATTGAGAGCAACTTAAGAAAGATTCTGGATGTCCCAAAATCACCCTCAAGGTATAATGTCCACTTTGAGGTTCACCAGGGATTTTTAGAGGACACTACTGTAATCAAACCGTTGAAAATCACAGCCTGGAATACTGATTGTAGCTTTCAGGCTGCAGTTGGGGGAGGATATGGCGTTTAACGGCCTAACAGCCTGAGCTTTGGTAGGGCAGAGTCTAAGAAGTTGCTCTCAATATCTTGAAGTGCTCTGGAGAATATAATCCTGCTCAGTGCAAGCACATCCTCTGTCAAAATGGAAAATAAAATCAATAAAAATGGCCACCCCCATTAAATTAGAAAAGGTACTATGTCCCTTTTTGGATGACGATGGCCATGCAAAAAAGGTTCCAAAACGGTTCCATCATCCGAAAAGGGACCTAGTCCCTTTTCTATTTTTATCGCGGATTTGTTTAACTTATCTTTTTTTTATTACTTCTGGCGTTGAATGCACAACCGCACCCGGCAAAGGCAGATTGTGATTGGTCAATCTGCTTGTCCTGGGTGCGAATATGCATTCCTTGCCAGGCTATTCTTAGATGACTTGAAGCACTCTGCTTTTGCAGATAAAATCACCAGGATCAACTAGGTATACCAGGAACTGACAAAGCTGGGATCTTTAACCTGATATACTGACAGAAGTGATTTTCCAAGGAATCCAAGATAATCTCAAATCTGAACTGAGGTTAATGAGTGAAAATAGAAGAGCAGACATTCGGGAAACAAAGCTATCTGTAAGATCGAACATAGATCTCTCTTTGTTTAACAACATGTATCAGTGCATGCAGTAGCTTACAAACCATAGACAGATAAAACATTTGGAAACATTGTGCTGCTTGAAAGATTTACTAGCTGTTGCATGCATGAGGGGAGCCGAGCTAAACCATGCCCATGTGGGTCACCTGAGGATGAAACGGTCTCCTGTTGTTTCCATGACGGTAATTACTTCCGATTAATTTACTTCAAAGTAATTACTTCGCAATCACTTTGAAAAATACATGTAGTTGTCGGTTAAGGGGTAGAAAGGGAGTGGGAGGTGTTTGTGGTGGTTGTAGTAGTGAATCGAAAGAGGGCCATGGGGGAGACCCCCAAATAAAAAAATAAAAATAAAAAAAAAGTGACATTTCAAAGAAACACCACTGAACCTAATGTTATTTTCCATACTCTATAGGACAACTAGAAAGTAACACATGTAATCTGGCCAACTCTGTTTTCATTGAGATTATAGTCTAGCACATACATACGTCCCTTGTAGGCTTTTAATCAAATGAATGATTATTTCCATGTTCAAGATTTATTTCTGCTGCAATACAGATGATTGATTACCTTCAAATACATGGCACAGGTATAGGTGCTCCAGTTGCACTCATTCTTGCTAACATTTTCATGACCAGATCTGAAAACCATTACAAACAAATAATGTTCTCAGTTGAAAGTGATACATTGTAGATACTTTTCTGCACTGGAAATGTAGACAAAGATCTCTCTCTGTGCTTAACTCTTTAATGTAATTTAATTAATTGTTTTGTTGAACTGGAGATGCTGAGAGATGAATACATTTTTAAACACCATGTGTTGCTTACAGCTGGATTAGGACACGGTTTATATGCATACTTTCACTTTGTAGGAAAGACTTTAGAGGTTTTCTTCCCAGAAAGGCATATGAATGGCATAGAGGTGCCCAATCACCTTGAATCTCTTCATTTTTCGAATAGAGACCAGGTACTATGGTGTATTTTCCTTCATTATTGTTTTGATAAATGTGAACAATAAATGTATATTTTCTGGAATCCATTTGATCAGATCACTTTCTAAATAAAAGTATCATATTATATTTATAGGGCTCGCCCTGATGAAGGACTGTTGTCTAAAATGCATCAGCGACATTGGCCTCTGCGCAACAAATTATGAAAATGCCCTCCATGAGAACACCACGATCAAGATCTGATTAAACCAATCGGGCGATTTGTCTTCCTATATCCCTATTGCAAAAGGGCTAAGGCAAGGTTGTCTTGTGGTGGCTCTCCTTTTCAATTTATGCCTACTAGGAAATTTACCAGAATTGTATGTCATTGCTCTCAAACTAAAGATTATGCTGACCAAGTAAATGTATTAATGAACAAAATGTTTAATAGTGTCTATCATCTCTGCATTGGTGATACAAGGTGCCTTTGGGCAGTGCATTTCAACAGAGACTGGTTACTGACACTTAAAATCACTACTGATACCGTTGGCACATTAACATGCATCACTATCCTACACTGATTTGATTGAAGAAACCATATTTAAACACTGACATCTATTATCAACACTTAAAAATCCACCATCCAAACCTATTTTGGAGTGACTCCCTGTTTCCTCCACACATTCAAGCTTGGAATGTGTTGCCGCAGGAGCAGGCAGTGATTATTGATTCACGCCCAGGAAAGTCAGTTTCTCATTCAAAAAGGAAAGCACAATTAGCCCAACATCACACAGACTAACACTAAAGTGATTTCAATTAGTTTTTGCTGGTTGTATACATTATTTGAGCAGAACAATTATACCATAGGAATTCATCTTTTATATATGAAACACAATTGGAGTCGGAAATTTCACAGTTATGAGGTGGGTCTGAATGAGTGAGTGAATTGAGTGGCTCACTTTCATCAATGTTTTTTTTTTAAATTTCCAATTGTTTTCGTAAGTGGCTTTAAATTAATAAATTGACACTCTTTTCCAATATGGTGCCAGTAGTTTCCATCACTTTGTACTGCAACTACATGTGTATTACCCTAGAATGTGCTCTTAAATGTAAAATGTATGTGACTATGAGACCACTTTTGTATTCAGCTGCTCTGATTTACTCATGTAGACACTGCAAGAATCTACAATCAGCAACACTTTGTGTGCAGTAACCCAGTGAGATTTGGGGAAATCCATCCAAATATACTTAACCTTTATTGTTTTCACATAGTTACACTTGTGTATAGGTGCGTTATAAATGCCATATTATATCATATAATGTAAAGGCTTAGATGTATTTGTTACTGATTTATTTTGTCCTTCAATTTTGCCAATATTGAAATATGGCAAACTGTTTAGTGTCTTGCAATGAGTGATGGGGTTAGTTGAACTGCTTCCAATCTCAGGTACTTGTTTAAACCATACCCCTGCACTGCAGCATTATAACATGTTAAACTAATTTTAAATGGCTGATTGTGCATCTGTTGCCCCCATGTTACTTTTGAATGTTCATATTGCTCCGACATTTGCCTACTGGCTCGTCCCTACATGACCTATCCATGTTTGGATTCTGTCTTTGAAATGGCATGATGAATTTTATGCATTACTCTTGACCAATATGCTGTTTGTGCTTCTTGTATGTTAATTGTGTATGATTAGTAGGTTATTTTATAGATTGGTTGAAAATCATTAGCATTTTTGCATTTTTTACACAGACCTGAAGTAATATTTAAACATTGATGTGAACTGTCTTCAAATTCCTGCATCCTGAAGACGGCTAGATTTTAACAATTTGCCAATTAAACCAAAACTTGAATTTGACATGTCTATACTAAAGATTTGTTTTAGTGGTATCATTGACTGTGGGGTGTTTGTTCACCTATATTTCATAACTTTGTGCATACAATTCCAAAGGTTTTGATTCACAGCGCTTTTCCAGTTAATTTATTAAGCACTCAGGTTTTCTGTATTGTGTTTTCCTGCATGTATTGTTTAAAGGTTTTGTGGACTTCTTTTGTTTTTAATGTTATTGCTTTCTACATAGATGTGTCATATTCGGGCATATTATATTTGTTGTGTGCATTTTCTATATTGCTAAATGAGACACATTTTTGTGAAAATGGATGTCATCTAAAAGTTGATTTTCAGCTCATTATTTAACTTTATGTTCTTTGTGTAGTGTTAGATATGAATTGTCTAACATCTTGTGCTGCAATTAATTAATGTATTTTAATTTTGTATTTCTAAGATTGAGCACACATTTTCTGAAATTCTTTTCAACATCTAATCTATCTATCTATCTATCTATCTATCTATCTATCTATCTATCTATCTATCTATCTATCTTTGCATATTTATAATATAATGACCAAATTGAGCATTATCTTATATAATCGCAAATTACTGTTGTCAGATGTATGTACTCGGAAGAAATGTATGGTGGAAAATGGTTTCTTTCTTTAATCTTGAACTGACGATTTCAGAAATGTATATATATTTGAGTAGATGAGTACAGTTTAATAGACGTATACTTTTATAGAAAAGTGTGCTTCATCAAAATAAATATTTACTTGACATGAAATGTTCTTGTGGTATTAAAAAAATGCTGACATTCTCAGGCCTGCCCAATAGGTCTCACCTGGCCAATTGAATTCAGGTTTCGGTGAAATGTCTCCACAAGAGGACTATAAAGAAATTAATTCTCAGACATCATTCTCTGCAGTCAGCCCTTCAGCGCTCCCTGTAAATAAATACATCTTTGTGCAAGGAAGAAACATATGGGCAGCCTGCTAGGAGAAAATTTGCTTAATCACTGCTTCTTACAGCTGAAAAAGGAACTCTCAACCCTGTGCTGCTGAATACATCATAGTGTTATACACGGCAACAGATTAAACAATCATTTATCCTAATACAAACCTTATATTTGAACAGTCTTTGACTGGCTATTTTACATCAGGCTTAAAAATCACTTGATTTCTATTGGACATAAACACTTCCTGAGACACATAACTTTCTACACTAGTCAATATGACTGCTATTTTTCCATATTTACTGAATCATCTGACATATGTTGAAACCTTAAAACTGGACAAAACAGGTTTAGCAAATGACGCACATCTTCAGACTTCTTAGCACACTGTGTTCAAGACATAAATAAGTTGTCTGGTTTTTCATTGGCCAATTCCCCTACCTTATCTATTTCTGACTTTGTTCCAGTTTCATTTTATGAGCCACATCATTGGAAATCATATGTTCTGCTACTAAATGTTGCCAACTTCTATTAATCTGTCTTCAGCTGCTCTCAGTCAACTTTGGCTGGGGCTCAACTATTTGTGTTTTTTCCCAAATTTGTGTTTCTAACATTCTAAACACTTGTGAACACCTATAAGACTTAAGGCTTTTATTCATTTTCAAGGCACACTGTGGAGTCCATTTGAAGATAATGGCCGTCTGCTGCAGTCACTTTTCTGTTGTCAGGGAACTATTTTTCCTGCATATACTTGAGCACTACCAGTTTTCTGATGTCTAATATCAATTGAGGGTGAGTAACATCATCTATATCTAAACACAGTGTGGCCTAATGTTTGTGTTATTCTATAATAAATGCATGTTTACCTTGTCTCTTATACTACTATATGATGTCATAGATGAAATGACATCACTTCTGTCATCCTTGATTCACATCATGTATATCCTCACTGTTTCTGTTTAGGGTATGGATAATACAGTTGTCTGAGTGCACAATTCTTCTCAAATTGGCACTATTGGACCAGGGGCGTGGGGCACAGCCCCTAAATGGCATAATCCCTGTCCATCACCAGAGAGCACAGGGGGAGGATCTACTCCTCTACTGGATGCCAGCCAAACCACAACCACCTCACCACTTAAGTCAAGGGTCATTATGATGTTGGGCAGGTTTGGTTCTACCAGGTAGAGCAGTGGAAGGATCTTTCTGACTGATGCAATGTACTGGCTGAAATACTTGTTGACTTCCTCACAATGCTATTGCACAGAGCAGACAGATGCCAGCATCTTTGGAGTAAAGAGTGTCACATCAAATACTCAAATATAACTAATACAATAATTGGTAATGGTATTATATTGTTTTCATAGCCAGTCTGACAAAGGCGGATTAGAATTATACTGGCAAGATCTGCTGCAGAATATCATGGCAAACTTGCAATTGGTTCAAAATATGTATTGGTCTACAGGCTTGCTAAAGTCTTAGCTGGTGCTTTGAGCCAAGACAATTAGTTCCTTTAAAGCTTTGCTAAGTATATTTAGAATTCTAAAGAATACCAAACGGATAAGACACACCCATTATCTTGGCTCAATTCAACCTTTTTCGCAACAAGTGGGCATATTTACTTAATGGTGATTTCCTAAACTAGATTCATTATTGTTAGAAGAACAAATCTATCCCTAATTAAGTACCATAGCCCTAGAAGTCAGCGGATGCAACCCCTTTCTGATAGTGATAAACCCATAGCCATCCACTGTTCGGCATTACACACAAGAATAAAGGTGCAGACTAGTGACGTATAACAGTTTGACATCATACTTGTTAAAACTAGAAGCCTTCAAAGGAAGGTGTTTCCTGTTTTATTGAACTAACCTGTGAGTGAGCACAGATCATATCATTTAGTAAGTTCACTTAACAGGGAGGCATGTTCACATTGCATAGATGTCTTCCATAATTATGTCTGACCAGTTTCTGCAAACTGACAGTAATTGATATTACCATGTCTCTTACTCAGGCTTGGCTGAGTACTTCCCACTTGCTGATGGTAAATGTGTGCATCTGCAGGAAAAACCCTCATGAGTTGAAATTAGAAGTACTTGTGATATAACTTTTATTGGAAAGAGCATGGAATTACCATTTACTCACCTATTTATCTCTACAGGAGGATAATATACATTCAAGTACAGACCAGGAAACATTCTACATTCTGGATCAGCCCTATCTCCAGCCAAAGGCAACAATAGGTGATTCTGGGACCACCAATCAGTAAATAATCGACTCATCCCAGCCACACCAGGGACAATATCAGAGAGACCAACCAGTGATGGACTAGGCTATCATGTGACAATTTTGTGTGTCATCCCTTCTGAACTCCCTAGGGGCGTCCAGCCAGGAGCATCCCAGTTAACGGCTGGACAGCGAAGGCTGAAGACCAGCCATTGACCATCCTCTTTGCCTCTTTGCTTATGAGCCTTTGCTTTGCTGTGTCTTGCTACTGGTTTGCAAGTAGCGTTAATTGCTTCATCTCAGCTGCATCCTCACTATGCACTTCTCTGGCCATCTCTCCCTTTCCTTTCTACTTCTCTCTTCACTCTCATCTGTTCAGAACCATCTCAACTCTATCCCCATCATTTCTTTTCCTCAATGCCACCTCTCTTATCGCTCCATTAACCTTTCTGTTCACAAAACCTATCCTAATCCTAATGTCCATTACACATTCTCTTCTTACATCTTCTCCCAGCAGCTCTCTATTTCTCAGAATCAACATAACTATGCTTCTAGATCTCACTATTGCTTTTTCGAATGCACATGTTGTCTGCAATAAAACCTCATTTACCACCAACTTCTTCATTTTTAATTCTCCTTCTATTGATCTAATTACCCTTAGTGAAACGTGGATCTCCGCCTCTGACTCAGCCACCCTTGGTGCTCATGACTCTGCCATCATCTTCACTTACTGGCCCCACTTCACTAGCAGGGGTGGTGGTGTAGGACTGTTTTCATCTTTCAACCTTCCTTTCTCTCCTACCCCCCTATCTCTTGCTTATTTTCCCTCATTGTAATACACTATCTTTACAATCACTGCCCCCTATGGAATAGATATTATCTCTCAATACCGAGCACCTGGTTCTTTAGTTTAATTCTTCGATCACCTCTCTCAACTCATTGGCTCTCTTCCTCCCGATCAACATCTCATTGTTATTGGTGACTTCAACCTCCCCTCTCTGCTGCTGTATCCACTGACTTTAACTCTCTTCTGCTTAATTACTCACTCTCTTCTATCCACTACCTGCCCAGCCATTCAAATGGAAACTATCTTGCCTTATTCTCCTCTCCTCTCTAATCTCCTCCTTAAATATATCCACTGCACCTTCTCCCTCTAATCACTCTATCATCTTTGTCTCAATTGACACTTCTGTTTCTTCCTCACCCTGCACATCTACTGCAGCATTCACTAATTGCAAGATTCCCTCCTCCAAACTCCTTGACTTCCTCTCTGAATTACACCTCTCTCTCTCATCTGACGTAATCTTCCCATCCACTGAAGAATCCTTCACTAACCCTCATTATTTCCTCTCACTACCCTCTTAACACAATTGTTCATTAATCCTCCCCTCCAGAGCCCTAGATTACACCTCTCATTCACACCCTGAACACAACAGTGCATAAAAAGCTTTGCACTTGGAGGAGGTAAACACACTACTCTGATCTCCAACTCTATCTCACTTCTCTTCAAAACTATTCCTCTCCTCTTGACTCTGCCAAGCGTGACCTTATCTCTCTCTCTCATTTTGTCTCAATTTTCCCAACCTAAGTGCCTCCAAAAATCTCTCAACTCAATTCTCACACCTACTAAACCCACCTCCATCTGCTCTACTCTTTCTGCAAATGATCTTGCTCTCTCCTTTGCATTAAAATGTCTACCATTCACAATACCCTCACTAATTACCTTCTATCCCCCTCCTGCTCACTTTTCTCCACAATTCCTGCCGCCAACGGATCCAATTACCCTGCACATTGTGAAGTACATAGGTCCCAGTGTTGCTCCATATCTTACTTCCCTCTTCAATTCCTCTCTTTACAATACCACTTGTCCCTCATCCTATAAGACAGCAGCTGTCATCCCTCTCCTTAAGAAACCTGGTGTAGATCATAGCTGTCCTGCCAACTTTCATCCTATCTCTCTTCTGCCACACTAATCTAAAATCATAGAGCAAGTAGTATTCAACCGACTCACTGAGTTCCTTGATACTCACAACCTATGGGACCCTCTTCAATCTGGATTCAGACGTCTGCATTCTACAGATACGAGTCTCCTTGTTGTCAGCAACTACATCTCTTCCGCTCGGCACGCAAACCTTTAACCTATTCTTCTCAGCCTCTCTAATGCCTTAAATACCATTTACCATTCTGACCATCTCTATATTTCTCCTTGGCATCAGAGGTAAGGCTCTCGCTGGGTTTGCTTTATACCTTGCCCTCAGTCACTTTCAGGTGTCCTGGAACAGCCATACCTCCCCAATGACCCTCTCCTTACTCTTGGAGTTTCCCAAGGCTCGGTCATTGGTCCAATTCTCTTCATTCTCTGTGCATTGGTGCCCTGATCTCCTCTAATGGCTTCTCCTATGAACTCATCACTGATGACATTGAGATCTTCTTCTTTCACTTCTTATCTGACGAGGTGTTGTCAAAAATGTCACTCTGCAATCAGTTATTGGATGGTGTCTCACTGTATCATGCTCAACCCCTCTAAGAATGAAGTTCTCTACTTCTCAAGCAAACTGGCTATCTCTTCCTCTCCTCTTCTTTTTTTCTTCTCTTCTGACTACCTTCTTACTCGGCTTCTGCTCATAACCTTAATGTCATTTTGGACCGATCAAACAACTTCTCACTCTTTATCTTCAAATCTGACATACAGCCAGATTCATCCTGCTCAATATCAGGAAAGCTGTCATCTTCATCCTTTCAATTCTGCTGAACAGCTAATCTCCTCCTTAGTCCTTTCTAGATTTAACTATGTGTCAGTCTCCTATATTGATTCCTATCTAGGCTTTTTCACCTCTTGACAATGTCCTCAACTGCGCGTTCTGCACACTTTTCAACCGTTCTCGCTTTACCTCTACCTCCGGTGCACATCACCAGATTGTCTGGCTATCTATGAAAAAAAGGGCTAAGTATAATCTTCTTTTCATCATCTTCAAAACTGTACATGGGCTTTCCCCAACCTATCTGCTCATTTCACTCCCTACTCCCCTCCTCGCTCATTGAGATTATCCTCAGCTCACCTGCTTGCCAGAACTCAAGCCCCATATGCTCCCTCTCGTTTTCCACAGAGAAAGCAAAGGCAAAAAGGAAGGTCTTGAGTTGCTTCCAGAACCTCAGGTGGTCCTGCTGAAGTTTGAGAGAGGCGGGGAGACTTCCAGAAGGAGTCCCCGGCCGAGGAGAGAGAAATATCTCCCACTGTGAGCCTGGAGAAGCGTTCCTCAAGAAGGAAAGTGCCTAGGAAGAGAGAGTTGGATGCAGTGTGGTCCCTGGCCCCAGAAGGCCTTGTGTACAATACAGAGGGTCTTCCAGGGGGTCTTGAACTTGATCCTTTCAGCCAACAGGAGCCAGTGGAGAGATTTCAGGGTGAGATGGATACAGGATCTCTGGTCTTGAGACCAAGTCTCGCAGCCCTGTTCTGGATTTGTTGCAGAGAGCGAAGAGTAGTGGCAGGAATATTGAGAAAGGGGATGTTGCAGGGCTATGGAGACAGTGAGCTTCTGGGGGAAGTGAACAAAGGAATAATAGGTCTGAAGTGGTGCAGCTGCTAGTGGGACTTCTTAGAGACGTCCATGATGTGAGGAGAAAAGGAGTCGAAGATGAAATGTTTTTTGCCTCGCAGGAAGGCGCAGGTAGACGGCCCAAGGATGGCAGCCAGAGTGAAAAAGAGAAAGCAATAGCAGGGGTCCCAATGAGAAGGATATCAGTATTATGGGTATTCACACAGAGATTGTTAGAAGCACACCATTCCTGAATCGCAGATAGTCAATCAGGAATGAGTGAGAGAACAGAGGAGGCTGAGGGGATCCTGAAGGAGAGATGAGTATCATCAGCATTACGCTGAAAGTTAGGAGAGAAGGTAGAGATGAGAGGGTCTAGAGTTGCCAAGTAAAGGTTAAAGAATATCAAGGAAGACTCACCACTCTGGTTGATAAGGTAGCACCCCTAAACAACAGATTGGTTCGAGAAAATCCTGTTTACCAAAAATGGTTAAGTCAGGAACTAGTTGTTCTGAAAAAAGAGACGCGCAGGCTAGAATCAATCTAGCCCAAACATCAATCTAAGGAAAACAAAGACATCTGGAAACAATATAAAAATAAAGTGACAGAGAGCAGAGAAATGTCTACAACTCAGACATTGAACAAGCTACAACTAGCTCTAGAAAACCTTCTGAAATAGTAAAATCACTTGAAAAACCTAATGCTTTTCAAGTCCCTTTTGAGCCCAAGGCACCTTGACAGTACAGACCACACTGGAGGAGGAAAGCATCAAGGCGTGAAAGAAAATTAAAGACAAAATACAGTCCAAGGCAACCCAGGCGATTCCACCATGTAAAAAAAAATCAAGTCTTAAATCAGCTTCACTCCACAATCTCATTCTCCAAAATAGAGATATGTGATATGGAAAACATATTTAATTCAATGAGACCTACAGCATGTTCTGAAAACATTATCCCTTCAAAAATTCTTCTGAAACATCAGGAGATATTTTCACCCTTTCTTACTAGCTTTGCAGGAAGGGTACCCAAGGATATCAAGATTGTAGAAATTACTCCACTTCAGAAAAGAAAAAAAAACAATCTTGACCCCAAAGACCTGAACAACATAAGACCTATCACTAACTGCAATTTACTTCTCAAAGTTTTAGACAAAGCACCCTACATGCAGTTTCAATGTTTCATTAAAGAAAAAAAAAACATTCTACACTTCAAACAGTCAGGCTTTCGGCCAACATATAGTACTGAGACCGCCCTTATAGATCTTCAGTCACACATGCTGCAAATCACTGAAGAAGGCAAAGTGGGCATCATGACTCTTTTGGATGTATCCGTGACCGTTGACCTGGTGGACAATGGTATTCTTAAACAAATACTAGGTCACTCAGGTCACTGCTCAGACAAAGCGGTGGACTGGTTCATCTCATTTCTGTCTGATAGGGTGGCAGGAATCTAATGGGGCAAAGCACAATCTCCTTTAGCTCCCATCTGGTGTGCTGTCCCACAGGGGGCAGGTCTTTCACCATTACTTTTCAATCTGTATATCAGACCCCTCTGCTTGCTCCTGGACGATATGGGTGTGTTTATTACGCTGACGACACCCACCTAGTTTTTGAAATAACAGGAGTGTATGCCAACGATGCCACAACTTTCGCTACGATATTTCATCTTATGGAGGACTGGATGTCAACAAATTGGTTATGCATAAATGGCAAAAAGACAGAGCTAATGATTTTTGTCTCAGTTGCCAGACGTGCCAAACTGGGCACCGAATACACCAGATTTCAAATAGGCACAAGCAGCATCCTGGTTCTTCACAAGGTGAAGACATTGGGTATCCAATTGGAGGCCTCCCTCAACTCTGATGCATATTTCAACCAGATGCCCACAAGCTGCAATGACTCCCTGCACCTTTTGAAAAACATCCGTCCATATATCATGAAAGACAACGTTGCAACCATCGCCCGAGCAACTGTTTTGTCCAAATTGTATTATTGTATTCTCTAATGATCGGTGCTTCAAGCAACAATGTAGGGAAATGTCAGGTGTTAGAAAATAATGTGGTTTGCATTGTTAATAAACATACAAAACATGAACACATCACAAATCATTGTTGGAGCCTACATTGGTTATCCATTCAAGAGAGAATTAATTTCAAAGTAGGATCAATCGTGCACAAATGTGTACATGCAACCGCATCCACTTATCTGAAAACTCTTATACCACAGTACCAGTACTGCTGTCAGCAGATAAATGCCCTGGATACAAGCCTCAAAAGGGTATAGAACACCTTTTGCTGTTAAAGCAGCTGTATTCTTGAAATCCCTACCAATTGTCATCCCAGGTGATGACAATTTGAGAACTTTCATGGAAGTTCTGAAAACTAATTTATTTTGGTAATTCCCTTGCAACCCTTGATTAATTTGTCCAGCTCCTGTTTTGTTATTGATGGATTTGTCCTTGTGTATTTGTTGCTGAGTGCCTGAGTGCTTTTGGCGCTCTATAAATAAACAAATAAAAGAGCCAGGGTGAGAGGTTAGAGTCCTGGAGAACACCACATGTGGAGAGAGAGGTGGTGGAGACTTCAGACTTATATTCTAATAACAAGAAGCAGAATTAGTACCAACTCTCACCTTGACTAGTTATGATTCAGCCACTACAGAGGCCCATGTGTGATCAGGAGGCCACCATTGTGTGCATGCATTTATGCTAGTACATGCATAATGATATCATTACCCAATGTCTTTCTGAAATTGGGTAACACCATACCATCTTAATGTCAGATCTGTTGTTGCTTCATCGTATTGGGAAATTCATTTTTTTGACAATTGCCATCATTCCGAGTCCAGCGGTAACCCTTCCGGTGCTACCGGCGGATTGCCGCTGGACCCGGAATAGTTTACGGGCACCTGACCTCCTGGTGCCACCGGCTCATTCCGAGTCTGGCGGCTGGGAAGTCAGGCACTGGTATATTTGTAAATCCCCATTCCCATAGAGTCCTATTGGAATAGAGTCCCATTGGACTCTATGGGAGAGGGGACATGGGAGCACCGGCACCATTGGTAACGGTATCAGTGCTCCTGTGAAAATTCTGGCTACCATGACCGCTGGGCCCGGCAGGGTCAGACCTGTTGGGCACAGTGGCCCCGGCAGGCAGACTTGTAGTTTGCTGGTCCGGAAACAACAGTGCCGATAGGTTTGCCGGCACTGTTGTTTCCGGACCGGCACACTTAGATTGAGACCCGACGTATCAATATCTCCTGAATTGTATAGCTGCTCAGTATTGGTAAGCATGAGCAGAAGAAAATGTCTATGTATATTTTCTTTGTGTCGAAAAACAAAACAATCTGGCTGAACAAATGCTTCTACTCACAGTCATACATTGCAACTTATATTATAGGTTTCTCTACAGTTATTATGAAAATAAACTACACTGCTATTTAAATGAATGGTTTTCATAGATAATGCTCTATATATGTCTTTCTTACACACGACAGTGTGCAATTGTATATAATGTGACTAATCTGGAAAATGTGTTGCTTCTTTCCAGGGTGGAGCAACACACTTTGATGCTAGGGAGGTGAGCTTGCTAAGCAAAACCCTACCTAGGGGTTTGGGAAAGTGAGATAATATAACAATCCTGAGAGAAAGTAATTGAAAAGGGTTTATCAGCAACCCTGGAAGATAAAGCTCAATGAAAAGGAAGCATATCCTTAAGAGAACAATTGTGGGAGGGCAGAAGGCCCAGTCGTAATAATGAATCAATTGAGTATAGACATTTCGTAAAACCAAAAGAAGTGTATCTAAAGGGGGGTTATCAACAACCCTGGGAGATACATAAGAGTGAAAGATTGAAGGAACCAGTTGAGCCAGAAGAATACAACGGGATACGGCTAGAACAATTTGAGGAGACCATCAATGACACTTTAAAAGTGAACCATAGGAAGAGATACCCAACCACATGGTAAAAAGGGATACGGAGTTATCCCTCTGTATACAACAAATCAAAAGTACATTTTTTCTGGAACTTGAGACTTTGTGGGTGTTTGCAAAAAACGATTTTTTGTTGTGAACTCTTTTTGGTTGAAGACAATAATTAGTAAAGACAAGAGGAATTATCTCCAGACTGAGGAGATGCCAAGATCACATACACTCTAGAAGCAGCTTCTACTGCTTATTTTAAGTTTCGTATTCTTGAGAGGCAGGGTCAGGTAGAAGGTAGGTTTGGACAGAAGACTTAATTTATTGTTTCAACAAACACCTCTGCACCGTTTTGTATGCAGGGAATCTCCCATTACCAATAGTGTTAGAAAGGCATTTCTTTCCTTTGATATTAATAAATATTGTTGAACACAGTGCCTCATTACAAGTTTGGAGGTAGCCTTGTCTGTAATACAGGCAAGGCTACCTCCAAACTTGCAAAACAATCTGGCACCCGCTAATGGGCTATTACCAGGTCATTACGGCCCAGCCGGACTCAGTAATTGCCCATCCGCCAGTGCCGGAATGAGATGCTCCCCATTCCCATTGAGCCCCGTCAGGCTCAATGGGAATGGGGAGGTTGCATGCACCGGCACCGTTTATAATGGTGTCGGTGCATCCTACATGCTGTGCTCGTGGGTGCCCTTCATTCCGCCAGGTCAGACCTGGTGGAATGAAAGGCACCCGCGAGCACAACTCAGAGTTTGTCGGTCTGGATACAACGGTACCGGCAAGTTTACCGGTAACATTGTATCCAGACCGGCAAGCTCGTAATTTTTCTAGTCCGAATTCTTTTTCTGGTACACAACAATAGACAAGTTGACATTTCAAACAAATAGACATAGAGGATTTCAGCTGATTAATGCAAAATGACACTCCATAAACACCTCATTGAGACCAGTAATATTTGATTCCAAATGAAAAATCGAATGTTTTTCACAGAGGAGCCGATCAGGGTCGTGTTATCTCCCTTACATGTTCTCTGAAATTTCTCCAGAATTGGTCATTGTAATTGTTCAGCTGTAATATACTTTTCTGCAACATTTTCATATAAAGGTGGACCTTGTTTTCCAGTTTGAATACATGTCTTGTGCTCAATTATGCTATTACAGATCAGCCTATTTGTTATATGCACATATCACAGTTTTCAAGCACACCTTATTTAATATACATCGCTAGTATTGCATTTGGTAAATTCACTTTGGATGCACAGTCTGGTCAATACCACATCAACGTTTGTGGAGTGACTCATTAATATGCAAGCTGCACATCTTCCATACAAAGAGGTAATGGTTGGATGTGGCTGTATCCACAATATACATTGTTCATTTGTTTCCATAGGTCGACCTACCATGTAGACCAGATTATCTCAGAGATTTCATCTCTTTTTCTTTGCAAATGGAATATGTGTAAGGTGCATGTCCTTGTGCTAAGATTAGGCCATCATTTCAGATTGTGTTGTGTTTTATAATTTAGTGGACCAGTGGTGAGAAATCAATTTTAAGCTTTATTCTGAATAGTCCTTTATCACAGAACAACACAATATCAATTAGTAGGATACACATTTTTATAAAAGTATAACAATCTACTGAAATAGTTTTTCCTTTTTAAAACATGAAATAAATACTATGCAGACCATGACACATCAATACAAAAAAGGTATAAAAAAAAAACACATATGATTAAAAACCTTACAAAATGGAAGAGCAACTTTGGAGTAGAGGAGAGCAACCTCAGAAATAATCTACAGTTATAATAGTGCATTGCCCACCTGCTAACTGCTTAAAATCCAGGCATGGTGGACGTACCTGCCAGATGCAAATATGACTTTCCAATCCACTGTGCTGGTAAGGAGCTGCATTGCATCCATTAGGCTTATGATCGCTATATCAACTAAAATAAGCCAGTGTACCTTTGCCTAAGCACTAGTGTTCTTAGGCAAAACAGCATCAATCGGCATACCCCAGAATTATGCGGTGACCATTCACGAGTGTACCAAGCGGTGTGCAGAAATCCCAGTCTAAGGCGAACATTTAAAGAATGCTCATTGGGTGGATGCATTCTATCCAGAAAAGGTTTGCAAATCCCCAACGAATTAGATAAAAAGTTATTTGGGGCCGTTCTTCAAAGAGTCTGGAATGCACTGTACCTGGCAATTGTCTTGAAGTCAACCTTGAGTGAAGGGCAGCACTCACTAGGACTATCCCAAAAATATCTAGCGCCCAGCCCACATAACATGGCTTTTACATGGAAAACCCATCCCTGATTTCTTGTGCCTTCCAATTGCAGGAAATTCCTCCGGGTATCTCTGTATGGTTCAAGGCTCGGGGAAGACGACAGTCTTACCTAATACAAGACTGGCTTTAGGGCAATCAGGTCGGATAAAGGCCAGACTTGGAGATCCAATTGGATCAGCGAGGTCGGGGCATTCTTGGCCAAGAGCAATAACTTCTTAAGAAGTTATTCTCAGCAGGAGATAATGATTTAGCATTCGTATAATCCCAAATCTCGGCACGCTAGAGTGATAGTCAGTGAGATTGCCCCACTGCTGTTTCTTGCAAAAAAGGAACGAGTTCCCCTGCTATAGTTGCTTATGCTTGCCTTAGTCTTAACAAGTTGGTCGTACCACCCCCCCACCTCCCTGAACCTGATTCCCAAATAATCAAAGTGGCTAACCTGATCAAATACAAACCCATCGACTTTGATCTCCATCTGGCAAGGCTTGGAAAATGGGTGTTTAAAAACCATAACTTCAGTTTTAGTGCCATTAAGCACAAGGCGAAGCTCCATGCATTTCGCCAAGAAGATGTTAAGGGCCGATCTCAACCCAGATGGGGTAGGGGCGAGGATCGCTGTATCATCGGTGAAAATAGAGTGGGCCATTTTTTCAACCCAATTTGTCTGCTGTCTATGGCCCTGTCTCCAGCGCATCCACTATTTCCTGAATGTTTAACAGAAAGAGGAGAGGGCCAAGACGCATCCCTGGTCAACCCCCTTCATCACATCAAATTGGTCAATCTGGTCCCCTCCAAGGCCATAACTCACTGTAGGATGGGTCTCCAGATGAAGTGACTTGATTGCATAAATCAACTCTTTTCGGACATCACGCCCCACAAGATCTGCCACAACAATGCTCTTGGGACAGAATCAAAAGCTGTTTTGAGATCCAGAAATATAACATATAATTTAATTTTTAGTAGTTTTGTACATTTCTGGAATAATAAAGACAACAGAAAGCAATCGTCCACGCTACCCCATCCAACGCGAAACCCTTCCTGGGCATTGTTAATGATCCTGTGTCATCCACCTATTTTTGCAATTTTGCCAGCAAAACTTTACTAAAGGTCTTACTGGCACAGTCCAGTAAGGGTATCGGGCAGTAGTTTTCGGGATGTTCTTTGGCCCCTTTTTTATGTATGGGTACACGTTGAGTGACTTCTTTGGCACAGATAGCAGCATTGTAAACTCTACACACGGTTGAGATCCAAATAGACAGTTCATCCAGAAAGAAGTCTACTTATATAAAAGCGGGCACATCAGCCTTGCCCCTTTATTGTGAACCCAGGGCTGCTACCACCTCCTGATATGATATGACCACTGCTACTTCTGAAGAATTTACATCCAGGCCCTCTCCTCTAGACTGGGCAACCTGCCTTCCCGGGGCTGCATAGAGGTTGGAAAAGTGGCTCCTCCAAACTACCCGCGATGCAGCATTGGAAAGACTGGTCACCATCCACTTCAATTGAGGTGACCAGCTTCCAAAACTGCACCATATCCCTTTCTTCCATAGCTGCACGGAGAGCCGCCCATGAAGCTTTAGCATGGGTTCTTTTTGATGGAACCAAATGTGCTTTATGGTTTTTCCTCAAGCTTTGTATAACTCCTTTATCCAAGGATATTGCATTTCCAATATGCGAGACTATTTAGTCTCTCTGCATTATACCAAGGGTTTTTTCCTACTGGCTTATGTTTGATCTTCGCTATTGACAAGGTCACAAAGAGTGCCACGTTTTTGCCCAGGGTTCAAATTCTTTAATTATAGTTGTTGCTGATACCCTTATAATGAAAACATTGCCCACATTGCCCGCTTTAGTGGCATAAGCCTCCGGCTTTGCATCTTTCTCAATCTAGTCCTCACACTTTAATGATTTCCTGGTGTGCCCCTTAGTCAATATGCATTGACTGGACCCAGAGTCTGCTACCCCCCCGTGTTCCACCAATTCCATTACAGCAGAAAAAGGACAAAGGTTTGTGATCGCTCTAAGTCCTGTCAATGACGGTTAAGTGCCTAGCTTTAGACCAACAAATGGCCGAGATGAATATTTAATCAATATGGGAGGACCCATTTGGGCCCCTAATGGTTGTTGCTGCTGGTTAGTCACCTGGCACTCTGCCGTTGCCGGCTCTGCGGTTCAGGTAGGCTATTATACATGCCGACTCCACAGCTCCTATGTGGACTCTTTTTGGGGAACATACAAAGATAGAGGGATAGACCATGCAAGATCCTGATCTTCCCAAAGATCTTCAGTAGCTGCCAAAGGTTTTACCTGAAGATTCATATCACCTGCCACCAAAGTGAACTTGCCCCTCGGGATCGAAGGGGTGGTTGCGTTACACAATCCTTGATGCTTCAATAGGGTCGCTAGCCCTCTATTCATGCTTGGCCTATTAGGTTAAAAAGCAGGAATCGCTCGCCCCCCTCTATGGTCACAGCCAATAGTTGGAGGTCCACTGATCCAGTTTTGACAAGCACCACTTCCCAATCAAGCTTAACATCGTACCAGATCTGGATCCCACCAATCAAGTTTCCTCTAGGGCCTTTTAGAGCCTGGATTGTCATGGTCACACAGTCCCGGAAGACAACTGGGCCCATTTCCTTTTCTGCAAAAGTATGACCAGGTATCCTCTAATAAAATTAGACGAAGCCCGGTCTGAAGACGCTCAATGTAAACCAGCTATGTTCCAGGATAACATTTGTATAGGAGTGCATTACGCCCCCCCATCCCCGCAATTTTGGCCCCTAATAGTCAATCTGGATGGTCAAAGTCAGAGCTCATACCTACTCCACCATGATCCACCTGAAAAACTCCTCCCTAGCCCCCCTCCCCATTTGGGGGGCACACAGTCGGAGGTCTGAAGCATGGGACAACTATATCTAAGGTTAGATTCAAAGAATTGGTGGGAACGGCCTAAAATGCTCACTCCCTAGGGCTGGATGGCACGAAAATCAACACTTAAGATGCCCTCCACTAGATCCCAGGAGCTGAGATGCACCTTGATATAGTCCATACCAGAATACACAAGTCGGCCCCTAACACAATTTAGGAAACCTTTCCCAATTATCGAAATGCACCCCCTAGCTGAACCAGTATAAGAACTTGTTCCTAATGGACTCAGAATCCTCAAAGGACCCTCTCGCAAAGCGCGGGACTTTGGTCACATAGACCATGGGGACTCATGCTCCTCTTACCATGCTACTCCCAAGTGTCCCCAATAGGGAACAAATTCCAGCCAGAAACGTGGGGGCGAGGCCATGCTGTGATACTCTAGGGGGGGAGCCTCTAAGGAGGAGGAGCTGGATCTTTGTGGGTGTATTGGGGGCACATGAACTCTCAACCGCCAAGTGCCCCTTGTTTCTGGGGGTTGCCCCCGTTGGCCGCCATCACCCCCACCCTCACCAGATCTGGGCCTCTTACCAAACCATTTACGTGTCCTGGGGTCTTCTCCACTGCACTTCGCAGGGTCTTCCCCATACTAACACTCTTCTGGACCCCCATGCACCATGCTTTTGGCCTACCCCAGCTCTAGAACTGCCACTCGCTTCCAGAACATTGCAGGGGGCCTTCGATACTGGCTCTAGGGGGAATTACCAGCCCTTTAGGACCTTCAGTTCCTCCATGGGGTGCAATCCGCTCTTTATAATGCAACATTTAATATTGCAGTGATATCATTTCCTTTAGCATGGTCTCTTGAGTGCTGTTGTAAAGTGATTTCGCAGGAAAGGTTTTTTGCTCTTTTACAGGCCCGTTTGAGTATTTTTTCAGGGTATCCTTTCACTCTCAATCATCAAATCAGATACAATGATTGGTGTTCATATTCAGTCGTAGTGGAGCAATTATGCTGGTATCATAAATGCTCTCCAAATGTAGGTTTCACTTAGGGATTTCAGATTAAAACTAGTATAAAAATTGTAGACAAGTTTTTTTTTTATATTCTGTATTTCTATTGTCTGATCTAAATTAAATATCTAAGAAATGCATATTTTCATTGCTACATTAGTGTATACAGCCTAGGAAGTAGTTCTGGGCATTTAGCCTTTCCATGAATGCATGCAGAATGTATTTTCTGGACGTTTCACCAAAGAAAGGTAGCATCAATGGATTTAGCCCACACATATTTATTTTCATTAAAAGGGTTAACATTTGACTGCACCTATTGCTCAAAGTCATCTATATATAGGATTTCTGCACTCGGAACATAGGTGGCTATTTGTGTGGTCTATGTATGCTAGTTGCATGATAAAAACTAGTGGGAGGTCAAGTAAAATGTAATATTGAGAGAAGTGCTTTTCTACTACTAAGAGTGTCTTCCTTTTTGGAATGCTGGTATGCATTAAACATTCACAACATCCAGGATCACCTGACAATAAAGTATGCTCCGAGTAGCATGCCACCAACAAGATCCCGCTAACACATCCCAATACCTTTTCTCTATTGTATTTCTGAGCATTTGCTCGAGTGCTTTTGAGTGGAGTTGCCAGCAGGAGAGGCTCCATGAACTAAACGGTATATTAGAAGAATTGTTACATTATTACCCACTCGCCCCAGGCTGGAACTGTGCACGTGCAACCAAACGCTGCTAACTGTGCCATTTCAGTGCTTGGATCAACATTCTATCACTGTGGACTTCACTTACAAACTTTAAAAACACCTTCTGAACTCGCATTCGAGTATTACTTCTTTTTTTACTTATTCTGGCTTCCAAGCCACGCCCCCTCTGATCTCACTACTTAAGCACGAGGCGTGCACATTTGCACACATGCATTTGCTCGAGTGCTTTTGAGTGCAGTTAGCAGTTGAGTTGGTGAGTTGGCGAGCTGAGCCAATAACCCTTTTTGTAAACATTGTGTATAATTTGGTTGCTGTAATAATTCATGACTTGCAAGCAGTGTTCGTTCCAATTATGACACACTTGTATACTTTCAAAATGCACGTGCCGAAATCTGCTCAATTAAATGCAGGAAAGTCAGAAATGTTTAAAAGACTGTTAACAAATGGCGGCACCAAGTCATCAGTCCTCCCGATCAATTACTCTTACTCATAAGCAATCAAAGCTCAAAATTGCAGACATTCACAACATTTGTAAATTGACTATAAACACAGAGACACCCCCCCGAACGTGGAGACTCTAGGTGAAAAGGTGTCAGCTGACACATTTTCAACGATTGATGTTCTAGACAATCTTTTACTAGAATACTCGGACTACAATACAATACAATAGACGCCAGGCTAGGATTTCACCCAAAGGCATTGTTAGGCAGAATTATATGCAGTACCCTTTGGGAACACCACACACAATTAAGACTGCAAGTGACAGTTCAAATTCACCTTTGGTACAAGCCTGTTCTACACTGTTAAAGTGGTAGCAGTAGCGGAGCAGCCAGACTTATCTCAAGAGTAAGTGAGCAGCATCAAATAGTTGCACAAAGGACAGCAATTACTATGATTCAGGCAAACACTGACTCAAGGTTTTCTAGTAAAAGAATATACATATATTTCACTCTTCAGTTGTATAACATTACACCATTATAAGCAGTTTAAAAATCACACTCTCAATACACCACACTACTTCCCTTAAATCCCAGACAAGTTAAGTTCACAAAATGAAGTGGGAGCAAAATGGCATTTCAGCAATTTAAAAGGGAGAGACATACAAAGTTAAGTAGAAATTGAACCACCTCAACAGGTAAGTACTCAGGACAATAAAACAAGAGGAACTACAGTGATAGAATCAGGCAAAAAAGGTTTAGGGCCAAAGTCAATAGGACAAAAGTATTTTGCTCAAGATCACACGGTTCAGGGTAGTTTGCGGTAAAGTTTGTGCCACCGATTTCAGATGCGGTTGGGTGGTAGAAAAGTTAGTTCAAAAAGAAGAGAAGGACAAGCTTTAGGATTGGAGAAAGGTTTCATGCACTTTCCCCTCGGCTGAACGAAACGAGCAACCAGGTTTGCACAGTACCTTAAAACGGAGAGGACGCTGTAGCTGAGGCGGACGTTCCTGTTAGTTCCTGCAGGCTCACGGTTCCTGAAGCGACTGTCGGACTGACATGAAGTAGGAAGACTTGAGGTTCCTGCAGTACCCAGGGAAGAAACCAGAAGCAGAGTAAAGCAACAAATAAAAGGTTTGCTCCTTAAAACCCAAGCAGGGTCTGACCTTCCTGGCTATCCGGCCACTGTAGCTCTGTACAGCGAATTCGATCAGAGGAGTGGTCCTGGCTTGCAGTTTAGGCAAACTGGTTGGTCCCATCAGCTCAAGGGAAGAGGTTTCCTGGAGGATCTTCTCTGTAAGCAGATTCTGACGATTTGGACCAGCAGCAGGGCTTCACCGGGCGGTTCAGTCGTAGAAGGGGTCCTCTTCGGTCAGCTCCTCGTGGGTTCTTGCGTTCCAGTGGCGACTCTGCCTTTCCAGTCCCAGACACCTGCTTTTTATGCAGTGTTCCCCATTCATACAGTCTGGCTGTCAATCACAGAACAGGGTGGCTGGCCGGGCAAGGCCAGTCCCCTTAGCCAATCAGACAAGAGTGCGAGTTGGGTTACCAAGGGAACCCATGGCAGGGGTCCAAAGACCCCTCCCTCACATTCTGCCTACCCAGACTTTCAGGCGCCTCAAGGAGGGCTTCTGTGCAGAAGCCTGCGAAAAGACAGCGAACAGAGGAATCATCCCCATTTTGGCGCAGATAATAACATGAGAAAGACTTTAACAAAAAGAAATGGCGACTAAACCCAGCCAGGGCCAAAATAAAATGTATTTGGTCAAGCAGGTTTATGTTCAAAGCTAATATCATAGCCTAAAACAATGCCATGGTTATATAATATTACAGCGGTAGAAAAGTTAGGGTAGTTACCACTGCCACCAGCCAAGTCTTTATTTAAAGGGAGCAAAACAGTGCTCCAAGAGACACAGACACAAAGGGATAAGAATTAACCTTTTCCAATACTCCATTTAAGATGGGGTGTACTGTGTCTGTACTTTAAAGAGACTACATAAAGTTAATGGCAACTTTACATGTTTCTGGGAGACAGTAGTAAGTCCCAGAAAAATGGAGTCAGAGGGAAGCCTAATAGACAACCTTGTGTTACTGCACTGAGGGTGCTGTGTAACACACACAAAACTGGTTCTCACAGAGTAGGTGAGGCTCCAGAGCCCAAGATCACACAAATGGTAAAAACACACACAGCAAAACACATGTACGAGTGGGAATAAGGCTCACACTCTTCCCAGGTAAAAAAAACAAAATCCTAGAAATCCAGCAAAGCTGCTGAGGGACTCAATAGGTAAGGGAAATTAGCCAGTTATGAGAATTCTCCCTAAAACTTGCCCCCTAACCCACCAGACTAAGGGACAGGAGGATTGAATCCACTACTGGATGAATCTCCACCTCTAGTTGGTTAAAAACATCCTAGAGGGGCCATCAGCATTTTGGTGGTGACATCCTGCTCTGTGCTCAATGGTGAAATCAAACCCTTGCAGACAGATTCACCATTTTAGATGTTTTGGGTTCTCCCCTTTCATTTGCATTAACCATCTCAAGGGTTAGTGGTCTGTCTGAATCACAAAGGTAGATCCATACAAGTATGGTCTAAACCTCTTCATAGACCACACAATGGCAAAACAGCAAAACATTCACACTCTATGGTTGCCCACCTTGTTTCTGGTTCCTTCAGTTTCCTACTGATGAAGCAAATGGGGTGCTCCCTACCTTTCTCATCCAGTTGACTAAGGACTGCACCCATACCTATATTGGAGGCATCTGTCTATACAATGAAGGGTTGGTGATAATCAGGAGCTCTTAGGACTGGAGCTTGACAAAGAGCTTTCTTCAGGTTTTCAAAGGCTTGATTGCACTCCTCATTCCATTTAACCTTTTTTGGGAATTTTGGAGAGGAAATCACATTCAAGGGAGAAGCTATGGACCCATAGTTCTCTATGAAATTCCTGTAGTACCCAGTGAGACCTAGGAAAGCTCTCACTTGGGTTTGAGTAGTAGGGGTGGCCCAGGTTTACACAGCTTGTTCTTTGCTGGGCAATGGCCTTATCTCACCTCCTCCTACCTCATGACCAAGGTGGACCACTTTACTCTGACCAATTTGACATTTGCTTGCCTTTATGGTCAGATGGGCCTGCTCAAGAGTCTGCAAAACATATCGCAGGTCATCAATATGTTCTTTCCATTTAGGGCTGAACACTGCAATGTCATCCAAGTATGCCATTCAGAGGTCCTCCATCCCATTCAGAAATTGATTAACCATCCTTTGAAATGCAGCAGGTGCATTATTTAGTCCAAAAGGCATAACATTAAACAGGTAGAGGCCTTCTGGGATAGAAAATGCAGTTTTCTCCTTGGCATGGTCTGTCAGTGCTATTTGCCAATAGCCTGAGGTTAGACCAAATGTACTGAGGTACTTGGCTGAACCAAGTCTATCCACCAGTTCATCTGTCCTTGGCAAAGGGGGGGGCATCAGTCTTAGTGACTGCATTTAGAGCTCTATAGTCCACACAGAATCTCAACTCCTTGGATCCTGCCTTTGGTACTAGAACAACTGGACTAGACCATAGACTTGTAGAGGGCTCTATAAGCCTGAGATCAATCATCTCGTTGACATCTCCTTTGATGTGGGATCTCACATGCTCTGACATTCTGTAACCTCTGCTTTTCACAGGTAAACAGTCACCAGTGAGAATATCATGCTGGCCCCAAGGAGACAAGCCTGGTGTTAGTGAAGACAGGGAGGAAAACTGATCCAACAGGACTTTGCACTCCTCCTGTTGTTCAGAAGTCAGTTGAGAAGAGAGATTAACTCCTTCTATTCATCTAAAGCTTGGTCTCTGAGGAGGTCAGGTAGAGGTTCAATCTCTACTTCCTCTTGAGCTGAAGCTAGAAGCAAGGCTCCCACTTCTGGTCTTGAGATATTATGCCTTTAAACAGTGGGTGTGAAAGACTCTGGGAGCCTCCTTAGGGTTGCCTAAGTCAACCAAATAGGCAGAGGCCTTGCAGGACAAATGGATAGGAATCCATTTGTCCTGCAAGGACCTCTGCCTTGTTGGCACCATAACCAGGGGTGGTCTGGCCTATACAGAACTCTGGAGATTTCCTGGTGGGCCTCTGCACCCTGGGCCTCTTTTCTGTGGTATTTCCAATTTTCTCATTGGAAAAGCATTGGGCTTGCTGAAAATGTGTTATTTGGGGCCACTTTGAACTTTATTTCCAGTGCCTCTTGTGGTCCCCAGTAATTATTTCCAGGGCCTCTTTTAGTTCCCAGTCCAGCCCTGACCATAACTAATACAAGCCGGTCTTGAGTAAACTTAACCATGCTGGCCTTCTGGTCATGCCAATATTTGACCAGAGCCTGACCTGCTTTCAAGTTATCACTTGCTTCTGCCATCATGTGTGACATTCTCCTCCAGAGACCTATCACATTGTCAGTCACTCGGACTGGCTTGGGGGAAGGAGCACTCTCCAACCCCTCCTTGATCAAGGCCAATGGACCTCTGACTGGATGGCCATAGAGAAGTTCAAAGGGACTGTATCCAACTCCCCCCTGAGGGACTTCCCTATATGCAAAGAGAAGGCATGGCAGTAGAAGGTCCCACTTTTTCTTAAGGGGTTCTTCCAAAGCACCTATCATGCTCTTTATAATATGATTAAACCTCTCTACCAGTCGATTCGTCTGTGGATGGTAGGCTGCACAGAACTTGTAAGTGACACCACAGTTTTTCCACATGGCTTGCATGTAGTGGGACATAAAGTTGGATCCCTTTTCGGATATCACTTCCTTAGGAAACCTTACTCTGGTAAAAATACCAAGTAGAGCCTTAGCAACATCCTGAACCATAACAGTTCTCATAGGTATGGCTTCTGGGTATATTGTAGCATGTTCTACTACAACCAGGATAAACCTGTTCCCTGAAGATGTGGGAGGGACAAGGGGTACCGACAATGTGAATGCCCACCCTCTCAAAAGGAACTCCCACCACTGGGAGAGGCACCAGGGTTGCCACATTCTTGCCTCCACTCTTGCCAGAGGTTTGGCAAGTGGGACAGATCCTACAGAATTTGTCCACTTCTGCACCCATCTGAGGCCAGTAAAAGAAGAGGGCTAACTGTAGGAACTGGAGTCTGTTGGCAAGGGGCACTACAATTCTTTTGCAGTCCCCAGGGATAGACTCAGTCGGTTCACTGTAGAAGAGGCCATCTTCCCAGCTTAACCTGTGCTTTCCAACTTCTTGCCCATCAAGTTGGTTAGCAGCCTGTTGTCAAAGACCTTCAAGAGTGGGACACTCTCTCTGTCCTTTGCTAATGTCTGCCCTGTTGTGTCCACCTTCTGCCAGTAAAGACTGCAGCTCAGGATGTTCAACAGGGTCAAGATCTCCAATTAAGACAGTGTCTTCTTCCAGTTCTGATTCTTTAGATACTGGCTCAACCACACAAAGTTGTACCTCACACTCTGCCTCAGCAGGTGGAGTAGTCACAGGTGTGACTCTGGACAATCTTGGGGAAGTCCTTGTTGGAATCACAGGGGTGCTGTTTTACTTTTTTCTGGAGGTATTGGGGTTCCCCTTTGCCTCTGTTTTCTTAGTAAAGGCAGTGAGCAACTCCTGTGGAGTGGGAGTGGGAGTGATAGTTTCCTAAATCAGCTCCTCTGGAGAGCCTCTTAAGGTTCTCTCCCTTGCAAAATGTAGTGAGCTCCCGTTTCCTTTTACTAGGAGGCCTGAGGGTGCTTGACACCAAGGGTTTTCAGGTCATTACCCAACAGGACTCTCCCAGGCACTTCACTCTGCACACTAACAGGTATTTCGACAGTCATATCATTACACTGGATGAGAGCTGGTAACTGGGGAAATATTTGCACAGGGTCTCCAGCTAACTTGGTGAGGCATGTGGGTGCCTTAGCAACATCCTCCAGCTTGAAAAATGATTCTTCCACCACAGTTATGCTGGCACCAGTGTCTCGGATGGCAGGGGTTTCCTGACCATTCACAAGAACACTATCTTTATAATACTCTTTATTATTATCTGGGATGGAATTATAGACATCTAGGTTCTGTTGTTCCCACAAGCCCAGGGGCACTAAAGAAACACTAGCTGAGACTCTCATGGGTTCATCAGCCAGTAGGTGAAAGTTTCCACTGGCCATAGGTACTTCTTCCTCTGGGGAGAAGGTTAAGGAGACAGTGTGGACCACTGAAGGTTTAGCCTTACATCTGGGATCCCCTTTCACATGGTCAGTTGACCCACAAACATAACATTTCCCAAAGGTCTTGATGAATGGGGGCTTCTGACCTCCATCTGGTTTGGGTCCAGATGGTGCACTAGTCTGATTTCGTTTCCCTTGTGATTTACCCTTATGTTGTTGTTTGTGGCCCTCTTTTTTATTGGTGTTATCAGAATTCTCTTTGTGATCTTTCTTTGGCTGTTTCCCCACATCGTTTTCCTGAATAGCCCCAGAATCCTTATGAGTAGCCCTGTCGGCAACCCATAAGTCAGCAGCCTTAGCTAGCTCCTTTGGATCTTTCTCCTTAGAATCAGCCAAGTGCTGTCTGTGCTCAGGAGAGCAGACATCAAACATAGACTCCAACATAACAAGATTTCTCATTCCTTCATAAGTGTTCACTCTGTAACCCTTTATCCAACCATCTAAGGTTTTCAAATACTCACATACACAGGTAGCCCAAGGGGTACCATCATGCTTTTTGATAGTCCTAAACCTCTTAAGGTACTGGAAAGGGGTCTTTCCAAATCTAGCAATTAAAGCTAGCTTCACACACTCATAATCCATCCTATCCACCTCCCCCAACTCCATTACAACATCAGATGCAACAGGGGGTAGCCTAGAGAAGATACAGGGAAGCAATCGATTCCCTGAGAGACCTTGAATCCCATTATTCAAACATTGCCAACCAATCCAAAATATCCTCATACATACCAACAATTTCTTTAGGCATCTCTTAACACTGGAAGACCTAGAAGACTCTGGGAGAGAAGCATTTTCAAGAGACAATCTTTTCATTTCTAGTTCATGATTCAACTCCATTTCTCTGAGCTTAAATTCTTGGTGCTTTTGTTCAGTTTGAGCATTTAAACGTTTGAATTCCAGTTCAAGCCCCATTTTTTCTCTAGAGCAATACAGTCAGGACTGAGTGCAGGACCTGTGGGGGTCCCAGTCGACTAGGGTTGAGGTTGCTGAGCAGCCAGGGGGCAGAGAGGCTTACATTCATAGACACATCTACCTTTTCCAATTCATCATTGACAGACATATTATCATCCTCAATACTTTGCAAATTTGCTAGGGGGTCAGGCATTTTAGACCCACTCGCTAGACTTGGATTCTTTAACAACATTTCAATCAAGTCAGTCTTTTTGCCTTTGGCAGAGAGTTTCCTTTCTTTACTCATGTTTCTTAAATAATCAGCAGTGTAACTCAGGAGGGTCTCCTGACTGTGGCTTTCCATTTTAGACATGATTAATATTGCTTTTGGTGATGTTAGCCTTGTAGTTAGTTGGTCCAAGGTAATAGCAGCACTCTAAGAGTAGCTACTATACTTTGATCCTCACCGCTGTACACCAGTGTTAGGCAGAATTATATGCAGTACCCTTTGGGAACACCAAACACAATTAAGATTACAAGTGACAGTACAAATTCACCTTTGTTACATGCCGGTACTACATTGTTAAAGTGTAACAGTAGTAGAGCAGCCAGACATATCTCAAGAGTAAGTGAGCGGTATCAAATAGTTACGCAAAGGACAGCAATTACTATGAATCAGGCAAACACTGACTCAAGGTTTTCAAATAAAAGAATATACATTTATTTCACTCTTTAGTTGTATAACATTACACCATTATAAGCAGTTTAAAAATCACACTCTCAATACACCACACTACTTCCCTTAAATCCCAGACAAGTTAAGCTCACAAAATGAAGTGGGAGCAAAATGGCACTCCAGCAATTTAAAAGGGAGAGAAAGACAAAGTTAGGTAGATATTGAACCACACCAACAGGTAAGTACTCAGGGAAATAAAACAAGAGGAAATGCAGTGATAGAATCAGTTAAAGGCTTAGGGCCAAAGTCAATAGGACAAAAGTCTTTTGCTCAAGATCACACGGTTCAGGGTTGTTTGCGGTAAAGTTCGTGCCACGGATTTTGGACGAGGTTGGGTGGTAGAAAAGTTAGTTCAAAAAGAAGAGAAGGACAAGCCCTCGGATTGGAGAAAGATTTCATACACTTTCCCCACAGCTGAACGAAACGAGCAACCAGGTTTGCACAGTACCTTAAATCAGAGATGAAGCTGTAGCTGAGGGGGAAGTTCCTGGTAGTTCCTGCAGGCTCACGGTTCCTGAAGCGACTGTCGGACTTACATGAAGTAGGAAGACTGGAGGGTCCTGCAGTACCCACGGAAGAAACCAGTAGCAGAGCAAAGCAACACAGAAAAGATGAGCTCCTTAAAACCCAAGCAGGGTCTGACCTTCCTGGCTATCCGGCCCACTGTAGCTCTGTACAGCGAATTCGACCAGAGGACGGGTACCGGCTTGCAGTTTGGGCAAACTGGTTGGTCCCACCAGCTCAAGGGAAGCAGTTTCCTGGAGGATCTTCTCTGTCGGCGGATTCTGACGATTCGGAACTGCAGTAGGGCTTCACCGGGCGGTTCAGTAGTAGAAGGGGTCCTCTTCGGTCAGCTCCTCGTTGGTTCCTGCGTTCCAGTGGTGACTCTGCCTTTCCAGTCCCAGAGACCTGCTTTCTATGCAGTTTTCCCCATTCATACAACCTGGCTGTCAATCACACAGCAGGGTGACTGGCGGGGCAAGGACATTCCCCTTAGCCAATCAGACAAGAGTGTGAGTTGGGTTACCAAGGGAACCCATGGCAGGGGTCCGAAGACCCCTCCCTCACATCCTGCCTACCCAGGCTTTCAGGTGCCTTAAGGAGGGCTTCTGTGCAGAAGCCCGCGAAAAGACAGCGAACAAAGGAATCATCCCCGGTTTGGCACGCAGAGAAGAACATGAGAAAGACTACCAAAAAGAAATGGCGACTAAACCCAGCCGGGGCCAAAATAAAATGTATTTGGTCAAGCAGGTTTATGTTCAAGGCTAATATAATAGCCTAAAACAATACCATGGTTATATAACATAACCGCGGTAGAAAAGTTAGGGTAGTTACCACTGCCACCAGCCAAGTCTTAATGTAAAGGTAGCAAATCAATGCTCCAAGAGACACAGACAAAAAGGGATAAGAATTAACCCTTTCCAATACTCCATGTAAGATGGGGTGTACTGGGTCTGTAGTTTAAAGAGACTACACACAGTTAATGGCAACTTTACATGTTTTTGGGAGACATTAGTCAGTCCCAGAAAAATGGAGTCAGAGGGAAGTCTAAAAGACAGCCCTGTGTTACTGCACTGAGGGTGCTGTGTAACGCACACAGAAATGGTGCTCATGGAGTAGGTGAGGCTCCAGAGCCCAGGATCACACAAATGGTAAAAACACACACAGCAAAACACATGTACGAGTGGGAAAAAGGCTCACACTCTTACCAGGTGAAAAAAATAAATCCTAGAAATCCAGCAAAGCTGCTGAGGGACTCAATAGGTAAGGGAAATTGGCCAGTTATGAGAATTCTCCCTAACAGGCATGCACTACGTTATTAAGTCCTGTGCGAGACTCCTTCTCCAAAACTGTTAAAACATTATGGTCACAGATAGGATTAGCCCAGGAAAAATATCCCGACCTCCTATGCCTGGACTTGAATTTTTACCTGCTCATGCAGCTACTGTGCCAACCTCTAGCACCAAACTGACATCAAGTTTAACAAGTCCAATTAACAGCAGCAATATTAAAAATACAGCTCACACTCAGGCTCAAATACATAATACCACTTTGCATGCTGCTTATGAGTGTGACACGTCTGTATCTGTCCCCACCCTGACGCCTTCTGATAAACTTCCCAATGTACATAATTCAGCAAGGGACCAAGGTCAAACAGGAGTCAGCCAAAGGGTAATAACTAACAGAAATGATTTGGCAGACATAAAGAAGAAACAATCTTAAGACTTAGCTTTGCCTCATGTAGCAGAGCTGCGGAACTTAAACCCTGTCCCCAAATCAGCCCTCCCTATTGGAGTGAACTGTGATGATACTTCCATGAACGTAACTCACCACATCCAGTCTCCTTTCTGGAAGACGCACTGTTCGGATATTTCTGAATGTGTACCTCAACATGTGGCGTCACATTCTGCTCTGCCACAGTCACCCATAAAGTTTACCTCTTCCTCCTCATCATCTTCACCCTCATCCCTTTCCTTTGCTAATCCGACCCCACGTCGTCTATCCTTTCCTAAACATACAGACCATCCTCTGTTGGAGGTAAAATTGTGGGCAATGAATGCTGCCCTAACCTCGTTGACAAAGCTTTATGAATCACTGCACAAGCAAATGACTGATAAAAACAACATGCTTGTCACATTAGTCAATGCAGACTCACGTAACAGTGTTGTGAACAGATTTTCTAATGAGAAAGCTTTGAGACAAACAACAATACATTCAGCATTGTCTCAATAAAGTGTCCTAGGAATAGACTATATTCATCAACCAGCAGCTCTCCCGAATAGTTTAGCGCCTGCTACTTTGCAGACTGAAAATACTGCCCCTGCTGGTGTTTGCACAACAAGTGAAATCCTTATTCTGAACCAGATGGGATCACCACTGGACAATAGTGATGGCAACGTACCCAAGCTGCCACAATAGACATGCAATAACCGTGCACAAGGCAAATACAAAGCCACCTGGGCCTTCATGATTGCATTATAACATCTTCACTGGTATTAAGAACACCAAACAGTAAGCCCTACTAACAAGAACAAAACCCAAAAATCAAAAGGCTTTGCCTTAATCCTCACACGTGAGCTCACGAAAATGTATTCAATCTCTCAAACTGCCTAATAAACACACTCAGAAAACATCAAAACTAATTTCCAGGAAATACGCCAAAATGGCAAGTGCACATAAATTAGTAGAAACAGATAACTTTAGTAACCCTTCCCTTCTCACGGCTACTTCACTCCTGAATTATGAACCACTTAAGGAGTTAGTATCAGAGGCTGAGCAAATTAAAAATAATAGCAGCTCAGAAGCACCAGCTACGTCGTAACTCGCCTCACTACCCCCCACTACATTTAGAAAAACTTGCCACTAGTGAGCTAATTCATCCCCCCTTGGAACATCATTATACATTTCTTACACTTGAACAAAAAGGAATGATCTTGCAAATATGGTAATCCCAAACCTGAATTCCATATGCCTTAGGTCTACATTCATTGCAGGAACCTCTACAAGGCATCCCTCTAAGGATCGCCTGCTGAACAGACCTACAAATAATAGTGTTGTTATGCCTCCCAATACAAATATCATCACTGAAACAACTAAAAGTAGGAGTGGCAACAGTCATAAACATCCTCCCCATACTGGCCTGAATGATCATTCTTTAATTTTATAATGCAGGGCTGGGGAGATTCCCATATACGCATTAAATGGTGTCCGGTCATTTAAACAAACGTAAAAGTTTCGAATGGCAAACTAGCAAATTCTTTTTCCTGAAATGCCATTCTTTCGAATGACAATTTTGTTGAAAAAAATGTGAAAGTGCTGGCAACATGGGTTAGGGTTAGGGTAGGGGCTTGGGTTAGGTTTGGGGGGTGGGAGGGTGGCGTGGGGGTTACAGGGACTGGGGGGAACCCCCCCAATATACACTAAAACTTTGAAACGTTACATGGAGCGTTCCAGTCATGAAATTACAGCACTAGACAGCTCCATGTAACGTTTCAAAGTTACAAAAAAAAGCATTGAAATACTACTTTTAACATGTGAACGTGCATTTCAATTGAAACCAGTCCATGCCTATTGTCGACGGATTGGTTTTGGAAAGAAATGCACTTTGCATGTTAAATATAGCTTGTCACAGCTTTTTTTTTCGAAACTTTGGTTTCAAAATGTTTGTTTTTCGAAATGTTTGTTTCGAAATAATCACTATAAACTGCATTAAATATATCTAGTATCTTGGCCATCTTTAGTGATATTGAATCTTACAGTGATCTCTGCTCCTCAGATACATCTTTAGTTGAATTCTTACAAGAGCCAGATCTAGCGTAGTTAGAATATGGATACCATCAGGCATTGCGCTAAACAATTTATAGAAAATAAAAATGACATTGACATGGGCTTCCATTTGTCCCAAGATCATTCTCATAAAGACAAAACTCTCTTAACTCAAGATAATTATACCCACACCGCCACTAAAATTGACTCAATGCTAAAAATAACATGTGTGAAAGGTGCTTTTGAAACATGGTAGGAGGTGACCACAGATCCCACGGATGCTCAAGATGACCTATGACATTGATCATCCTTGATATCACTAGCATCGTGGAATATGAGAGGATTTAAACATCTTCTCTCTGGTGAACACAACACCCTGTGTGGTTTTGACATCATTCTATTACAAGAAACTTGGCTTAGTGACTAACCAGTATGGCATGAACACTCAATGTCCCTGATACCCGCTTTAACTCATGCTCGTGGCAGACACTCGGCTGGACTGATGACTGCCGTCAGCATGAGATCTCACATTGCACTAGAACCCCGGGCATCCCTGAATGCATATATGCAACTGGTAAAAATAAAGTCACCATCAAGTTCCATAGCAATTATCAATCTCTACTGGAATCATGATGCGATATTGGATACATTTTTCCCTCCCAATTTAGACCAAATGCTGGAATGAATTATGCATGACACCACAATTTCCATCCCATGATAGCTGGTGATTTGAACATACATGTTTTGATCATGACTCACCTATCATAACCACATATAAACAACTTTGGATAGCAATTTAGGAGGACAGACAATTTGTTATGCTAAATGGCTCACTTAAAATGACATCCCGCCAAGACCAACTTGGAAACGTAGAAGCCAATCTGCCATCATTGACTACATATTTGTTTCTCGTAGTATGTTGAATAGCATAACATATTTTTAGGTCCTTCCTCAGATACACAGTGATCACAATCTTTTAAGTATGCAATGGCAGCACACTGAACTGTACTGTGTTGTGGATATTTATACTCCCAGTGGACGAAACATATTTCGATTGCCAGCCTCTCTAGTCGCAGATCTAGAACAATGCCTTTGTGAGGCTGCATTCCATCTGAATTTAGAACTAATAAAAGAGGAGGGCCTTTATGTAGCAGCTATGTGCATATTCAAAGTACAACCATCATTACATCAAAGGCCAATCTATCATCATAAATATCCTTTTGAACAAGAAATGAAAAAAAAAAAAAAAATTACTGAATTCTGTAGAGATCAAATACAATTACAATACTTAGCTGCTATTGCTAGGGAAACTGCCTTGCGAGTACTAAAAACCAAATTCAAGAATTAGGTAAAATCAAAACTGATCAATATCTATTAGAAGCAATCTGAGAACATGCTTATGATCATAGCATCTAAAAATAGTGCCCACATTTGGAAATTACTTAATACAGCATGTCAGGCAGGACAATTAGCTCATCAGATCAACTCAGTTTCATAGGAGAGCTGGGTTCACATTATCAAGAACTCTATGCTAATTGCGACCAGGCGATAGCCTGCAGTACATCCCATTGGATTTCTCATGAAAATGTAAACTTTGATCAGGATGACATATTGCAGTAAATTAAAAAACTAAGCATTTCACATGCACCTGGACCTTGATGGCTTGACCAACTAAATGCTTAAAACATATCCAAATGAATGGACTTGGGTTTTACATGCCATCTTTTCCAGAGATTTACTCAAAGACAGATTCCTCCTACTTGGAAGAAACCAAACTTTTTGATGAATATCAAACAGGATTCATTCCTGGCATGGGGATCTCTGTCAATCTCCTCACACTATGGTTTCTGAAAATTCAGGGTGCACACACTAAACGCTGCTTTTGATTCTGTATCAAGCAGTAGACTTATTGAAAAACCTATAACAGCCAAATGTCTGCACTACGTTTAAGCCCTGATTTCTCAGTTCCATACAGATACGACCGTACAAATTTGACTATATCCTGATAGTAGCTTATTTAAAGCCTTACCTACTTTTCGTGGACTAAAGAAAGGATGCATCTTAGCATTATCCTTATTTAATTTCTATATCACAGATATCGGTGATCACATTAAAGCAGTAACATCGCACCCACCAAAAATAGGACAATCTGCATTACCGTGGCTTTGGTATATGGACAACCTGGTCTTCCCTTCTAAAACACACCTGTGTCTGCAAAACCTTATGTCGGCCCTTGAAAAATACGCCAATAAATGTCTTAAAAATAAATCTGGGAAAAAAGAAAATTCTAATCTGTGCGTCCAAACAGCAGAACCAAAAAAAAAAGATATAATTGGCGAATGTATGAAGGAAAAAAAAGAAGTATAAAACGAATATACTTACTTTGGACTTAGCACTAATAACAGCCATGGGGACAACCCCTACATTGAACTATGCAGTAAGAAAGCCCTGGCGGCCGCTGCTCAGGCCACTATCATACACAGGAAATATGGCAAATTTTCATATCAACCAGCTATCCAATTTTAAACAAAAGGTTGTACCGGTGCTCACGCATGGAGCAGAAACCAGCGCTCATAAATCAAAAGCGCATTGGACCAAAGTGGAGGGTTACTACTGAAAAAGTGTTCTAGCTCTCCCCCCAACTGTTCCAATGTGCATTTTGCATCATGAGTTGGGGTTAACTTCTTTAAATGTGAACTGTATATTGAAAATGTTTAGTATATACAAAAAATGCATTATGAGTCAATCCAATGGATCACTATTAGGCATTTTGGCCGATTACATGAAAAAAGTTGATGGTCAAGAGTGTAGCCCTATGGAAGAACAACATCACAAATACTATTTCGGCATCCAATATATTGTTTGAATTACTAACAAATGACCCGAACCGTGCCAAAAAGAAACTGTGGCTTTACGACTCGATATGCTCTAGGCAGCAAGTATGCAATATAAGCTCTTTCAAGAAAATTATTTCAAAGTAAAGAGCATGAACAATCCTGAAACTTATGTCTTAAAATGGCCTTGTCCCAAATATAGGACTATGTTTTTGCGCTTAAGGCTTAACATTTGGCCTACTGGAGAAATCATTGAAAGAAGGTTAAAACTACCGCACACCTTAAGAACATGTTGATTCTGCAAAAATTGCAATCAAGTAGAAACATTAAGACATCTGATTGCAATATGTCATTTTTTACTAACAGCACAACAAACAAAAAAAAAAATAACACCTTCAGAGATATTATGAAGACTTTCAGTGCATTACACCAGATATGCTATGGGGAAGCTTATTTGATGGGAAGTGTAATCCAGTAAACTTTGCTGTACTAAATTTTTTAAATTCCCTGGAACTTGATAATTTTTAATATCTCTCTATGTGCTCATCCAACAAATAATGGTATAGAAAATACTTAATTTTAATTATTATTGTGTTTTAACCAGAATGTCACAAGTGTAAATGGTGATATCATCATCCCATGTTAAGATTTGTATATGATGAATACATGTTTTATGAACACATGCTTACTGGATATGTATCTTACTTCCCACCATTTTAGAAATGTTATTATTTGTAAATTATGATATCATCATCTCTGTCACTAACACATTAATGTATAATTGTATAAATATGTATTTATTTACATGGGAAATGTTTCAATAATGATTTGTTCCTGTACTTTGTATAATTAAGACGAAAGGAGCCTCCTCATGAATCATGTATTTTTAAGATGAAGAGTCAAAATGCAATTTGCACACATGTTGTAATAATCAATTGTATTTTAACAATTTGAAACATTGTAAATCAAGCATGTCAAACATAAATAAATTAATAAAATTGCATTTCTGCTGTCTGCCTGCAGAGGACCTACATTCTACCATTGACTCATGAAACCCTTCAGGATCACCTGAGGAACCATGTCCCCCCAATAGTTACACATCTATTGTGACATTCCCAGACTTAGCACCCATCTTCCTATCCCTCCTTAACTACTCCATCTGCACCATAAGATTCCCAGCTAAGTTGAGATCTGGATACCTCATACCAATTCTCAAAAAGCCCATAGCTGAACCTTATGACCCAGCTAACTATCACCCCATATCAAACATGCTTTTCATCTGGAAACTTCTGGAAACATGTATATATTGTCAATTCCGGAATTTCACTGAAACAAACTAACTCCTGAATGAGGCACAGCAGACCTTTAGACCTTCTAGGAGTACAGAACTGGCTGTATGCTCCATCTGGGATGCACTTAAAAACAATGCAGTTGAAAACTCAGAAAGTGTGCTCATCCTGCTAGGTATATCAGCTGCTTTTGACATGATTATTCACAATCTAAAAAGACTGGAAGATATTGACGTAAAAGAAACAGCTCTACACTGGATTACCTACTTCCTTGCGCGTTGAACAGAAACCACTATTTTGGGACCCTACAGTTCCCAGCCTCACCCACCTAACTGCAAAGTACACCAGGGATCTACACGATTACCTCTAATTTGCAACATCTACATGATACCCCTATTAGACATCATTAATAAATCTGATATCTCCTTCTACATCAATTCAGATGCCACAGAAATATTCTGCAAATTTGTGAACCACCCATCACCAAATGCTCCAGACATTATAAACTGTCTTGCACGGGTGGAAGCATGGGTGGCAGCAAAATATTAAAATACAACCCAGGCAAAACAGAACCGATGCTCTGCAATCCTACATATTCTAACTCCACCACAATCCCATGGCCTGAGGAGACGAGCACTAGCCCAAACCCATCAACCATAGTAAGGAATATTCTCACAGCTACGCATTTGCACAATCAGAATGCTCACAAGGCCTAGTAGGTGTGTCTTTATGCTCCAGTGTATTAATTGTTTTCTATCCAATGTCCCCTCCCTGTTGCCCTGTGGGCACTTTGAAACAAAATATAGTTGTTATATAAGTGCCTAACAAATGCAAAATAAATCCATACATAAATAACAGTCACACACATGGCCATGGCCATAAGTTCTCTACTACTTTCCAAACTAGACTATTCAAATAGCCTGAATCTTGTACTCCCAGATTACCTAATGAGGAAACTTCAAAGAGTTCAAAATGCAGTGGCACGACTTCATATCAGAATTAAGTAATTTGAACATATCATTCCAGCATTAAATATTTTCCACAGGCTACCCATAAAAAAGGGTTCATTTCAAAACCATGTGCATCAACACCCATTGTTTTTCAATGTAAGTTTCAACACTACACTACTTCCAGAACACTGAGGTCCAGCGATGCTACACGAGTACTAGTCCCTAACACCAACAACAAATGTAAAGAGGAGCGTCTTTTTCAGTTCTGGCCACAAAACTGTGGAACACTGTATCCAAACCTCTCTGCCTGGAGGTTAAACACCTGTCTTTCGGGAAACATGTCAAGACATTGCTTTTCAACCAACCACTTTGAAAGAAATTACAATAATAGCAATGGTCTAAATACTGTGTACCACAAACTTGAGCTAATTCTTCAAAACTCTTGGCACTACCATCTGTCTGGAAATAATTTAACTCATGGCATCTCTTCTGCATGACACTGATCCACACCTTATGCAACCTCTGCTTCATGACACTAGTCGACACCTTAATCACAGTGAAATTGACGACCATGAGATAAGAAATGACAAAACCCTAACCCTCTTCCCCTCTCCACCTCTCTCATTCCTCTCTCATTCCTCAACTAACTCCTCACTACCAACATCATGCATCCTTACAATGCTCACACTCCCTTAGATGACCTACTAGGTATAGAGTATTTGAAATATGTTGATACTATACACCTTCTATCACCAACCATGATGTTCATTTTGCACTTCCCAATCCAGGGGCTGTCCAGGCTAAGAAGCCTGCTCTGTACCAACCTCATACAACCTAGAAATGTTCATATCGACCCACACGTAACAGGTACTTCCGACCTGCATCTATTGACAACAAAGGTTTCTGCATCTGCCCGACTAACTAACCCTGCCCTCCTTTCTTACAAAGTCATTGTTGCCCTGAGTCCAAAGGCAGATCTTTCACCAAGCTTTGCATATAAGTGGCGGGATAGCACTGTTGCAGTATTTTTCATTATAAAAATAAATCTACAAACTGGAAAAGTGATTCCAGGATGGGCACTATTCCTGAGACTATGGGCATTGCACTTCAAGGAATTAATCCCTTGAGAATTTTAGGGACCACATAAAAGGCCATTTGTGGTCAGGAATTTAATCTACACATCTGCAGTGTTATCATTCTGCCCAAATATCTACTACAACATCTGCATTAAAGGCCTGAAAGCCCCTTGTGGGTTATCTTGCAAGATGTACATAGAGTGTGTGGTCATTTAATAACGGTTGCACAATTCTATAATGCTTCTTTGTGTCAATAATTATAACATCCCTCTTGACTGTGGGTTTTATAATATATCTGTTTTATATTTCAATTTACCAGAGACATTTGGATTTGTATATCTAGATTGTAAAACACAGCAAAAGTGCAGCTTTCCATGTTTCCAAATATGTCAGTAGTTATTTTCGAAAGTGATAGATTCTAGTGCCCTAGGACTAAGTGGAGGATAGAATTTAGAAGTATGTAATCCTCTAGTTTCTTGATCCTCAGTTTGTTGATTACCAAAGTAATGTTTTACTAAAATGTTCAGTATCAACTTAATTATCTCAATTCTGGTTTGGGAGGGGTCATGTTTGGATGTAGGGTGTTTGGATATAGGCACACAAATGAGGTATTCTCTATAAAAGAATTTCAATTTCAGACTGAGTCGATTTTACAGGTTCATCCCTGAAAAAGCTGTTGTTATTTCCGGTCTGCTGCAAATAATTCAAGGAGAGTTTTTTCTTCCATTTTAAAAAAAGGAACTTGTCTTGTTGGTTCATCGTGATAATATACCCCTCCCTCTGGTCCATGGTTATCTTCAATTCCTGTAGAAGGGCTTTGTCTATTCAGCCTCATTCAAATTGCCACTTGATAATTCCACTCAGAGGGATTTGGATTAGATGTATTATGTTAAAAATTGTGGCTATATGTCTCCTATCCAAATGTTGAATTATCATTGATTAAATAAATACAATTCTGGGTGTCTACTTGATAATAAGTGTCTTTCAAATAAGGGCATATGTTCTCATGCAAGGAAGATGCAACATCTTTTATCTGTTTTAATTAAGATTATGGGGTCGATTCATGGAATTAATGTGTGCCGAAAAATCCCGCGCAGAGGTGCCAAAACGTGCGATTCGCAGTGAAAGTGCGAAAATCGCAGTGCAAGTGCGAAAATCGCAGGGAAACCAGCGCACATCGATTCATGGAAGTCCATACGTGAGAAAAACATTGGATGTGCGCTGAAAAAGTGCACCGCGCACACCGGCGCACAGGTCATCCAACAGCATGAGCCACGGCCACTGCGAAATCGCACATAGCGCGGCGCACATCACAAAAGTAGGCGGAACATGGGGCGTAACACTCGGAATGGGGAACAACGCGTGAAAATATGGGCATCACGGGGGAAGTACAGGAGGCAAGTGCGCGGAACGCCCACACGCTCGCCTACAA
Organism: Ambystoma mexicanum; assembly: GCF_040938575.1. Classification (NCBI taxonomy): domain Eukaryota; kingdom Metazoa; phylum Chordata; class Amphibia; order Caudata; family Ambystomatidae; genus Ambystoma; species Ambystoma mexicanum. Next base: position 146,294,520 of record NC_090934.1, read on the forward strand.
CCCGTATTCATGGAATCGAATAGGGCAAACCAGCGCACGGTCAAAGACGCGCACAGGGCCAAAAAAGTACGCCACAAAAAAGCAGGCGGTAGCGTCCCTGCGCCTGAAATAAATGTGCACCAAAATGTGCGCCAACAAAAAGCACCCATATACTGCCATGATGAACGGTCCATACAGTGGCCCTCTCGGACAAATGAGGTGCAAAGTGGTACCGACAAACATGGACACACGCTGTGTGAAAAATAGCGTGTGTGTCTGTTTCAGGATGCATGAGAAGTTCAACATGCGATTGGCCTGGGTACGTGTACTTCGGGGTGCGCGGGAAGATCCACACGCGATTGGCCTGGGTACGCGTGTTTCGGGATGCGCGTGAAGTTCCACACGCGATTGGCCTGGGTATGTGTACTTTGGGGAGTGCGGGAAGTTCCACACGCGATTGGGCTGGGTATGTTTGTTTCGGGATGCGCGGGAAGTTCCACACGCGATTGGCCTGGGTACGTGTACTTCGGGGTGCGCGGGAAGTTCCACACGCGATTGGCCTGGGTACGTGTGTTTCGGGATGCGCAGGAAGTTCCACACGCGATTGGCCTGGGTACGTGTACTTCGGGGTGCGCGGGAAGTTCCACACGCGATTGGCCTGGGTACGTGTGTTTCGGGATGTGCGGGAAGTTCCACACGTGATTGGCCTGGGTACGTGTACTTCGGGGTGCGTGGGAAGTTCCACACGCGATTGGCCTGGGTACTTGTGTTTCGGGATGCGCAGGAAGTTCCACACGCGATTGGCCTGGGTACGTGTGTTTCGGGATGCGCGGGAGGTTCCACACGCGATTGGCCTGGGTACGTGTACTTCGGGGTGCGCGGGAAGTTCCACATGCGATTGGCCTGGGTACGTGTGTTTCGGGATGCGTGGGAGGTTCCACACGCGATTAGCCTGGGTACGTGTACTTCGGGGTGCGCGGGAAGTTCCACACACGATTGGGCTGGGTACGTGTACTTTGGGGTGCTCGGGAAGTCCCACACGCGATTTCAGCAGGGTACGTGTATTCCGAGGTGCGCGGGAAGTTTCACACGCGATCTGAGCAGGGTACGTATATTTCGGTGGTGCCGGGGAGTGCTACACGTGATTTGGCCGTGTGGGTCCTCCCAGGTGTTGTTCCCTCTACACCCTCCACGGCCCCTGCAGGCAGACCACACCACAGGGGACTACCCTGCACCCCTGCTCATGTCCCACAGGCAAACCCCCACCCCCAAGCACTGTGGGGCATCCCCCACCAGGCACCCACTCATGTCCAACTCATGTCTCCCAGCAACCCCACCCCCCAGCACTGTGGGGCACCCTCCACCAGACCCCCACTCATGTCTCCCACCACCCCCATTCCCCATCACTGTGGTGCACCCTCCACCAGGCCCCCACTCATGTCTCCCAGCACCCCCATCCCCCAGCAGTGCAGGGGCACCCTCCACCAGGCCCCCACTCATGTCCAACTCATGTCTCCCATCACCCCCACCCCCCAGCAGTGCAGGGCACCCTCCACCAGCCCCCACTCATGTCTCCCATCACCCCCACCCACAAGCATCCAGGAGCACCCTCCACCAGGCCCCCACTCATGTCTCCCAGCACCCCCACCCCCCAGCAGTGCAGGGGCACACTCCACCAGGCCCCCACTCATGTCCAACTCATGTCCCCCATCACCCCCACCCCCCAGCATCCAGGGGCACCCTCCATCAGGCCCCCACTCATGTCTCCCAGCACCCCCACCCCCCAGCAGTGCAGGGGCACACTCCACCAGGCCCCCACTCATGTCCAACTCATGTCTCCCATCACCCCCACCCCCCAGCAGTGCAGGGGCAGCCTCCACCAGGCTCCCACTCATGTCTCCCAGATCCCCCACCACCCAGCATCCAGAGGCACCCTCCACCAGGCCCCCACTCATGTCCCCCTGCACCCCCACCCCCCAGCAGTGCAGGGGCAGCCTCCACCAGGCCCCCACTCATGTCTCCATCACCCCCACCCCCCAGCAGTGCAGGGGCACCCTCCACCAGGCCCCCACTCATGTCCAACTCATGTCTCCCATCCCCCCCATCCCCCAGCAGTGCAGGGCACCCTCCACCAGGCCCGCACTCATGTCTCCCAGCACCCCCACCCCCCAGCATCCAGGGGCACCCTCCACCAGGCCTGCACTCGTGTCTACCACCACCCCCACCCCCCAGCAGTGCAGGGGCAGCCTGCACTAGGCCCCCACTCATGTCTCCCACCACCCCCACCCCCCAGCAGTGCAGGGGCAGCCTCCACCAGGCCCCCACTCATGTCTCCCATCACCCCAACCCCCAGCAGTGCAGGGGCACCCTCCACCAGGCCCCCACTCATGTCTACCACCACCCCCACCCCCCAGCAGTGCAGGGCAGCCTCCACCAGGCCCCCACTCATGTCCAACTCATGTCTCCCATCACCCCCACCCCCCAGCAGTGCAGGGCACCCTCCAGCAGGCCCCCACTCATGTCTCCCAGCAACCCCACCCCCCAGCATCCAGGGGCACCCTCTACCAGGCCCCCACTCATGTCTCCCACCACCCCCACCCCCCAGCAGTGCAGGGGCACCCTCCACCAGGCCCCCACTCATGTCTCCCACCCCCTAGCAGTGCAGGGGCAGCCTCCACCAGGCCCCCACTCATGTCTCCCATCACCACCACCCCAATCGCGTGTGAAACTTCCTGTGCACCCCAGAAATACATGTACTCAGGCCAATCGTGTGTACACTCACTTCCCTCCGATTACACGCGATGACACTCGGACGTGCAGTTTTACCACGTGTGCTCTGTCATCACGTGTTATGAGGGAAACACCCGCGCGTGTAACGTCACAGACGCGCTTACGCGCTAAGGGCCTTTGGTCCAATGAAATCGCATATGCGTGCTGACGTGCATACACGCTAAGGGCCTTTCCTCGATTTACATGCAGACGTGCAGGATTTTCACGTGCAAAATCACTCCGTATCAAGCTGGCCACGCGTAAGCAGACGGAAGACCACGCTCCTGCCTAGAAGGCCGAATTACTGCCCCCCAGATCCCCAAGCACGCTCCCACCTGCCAGCTGCTGCTGCCTGACTGCCTGCTGCCCACGTGCCCTGCCATTTGCTGCCTGCACATCAGCCAGGGGTACTGTTGCTGTGACCACCCCTGCTGGAACCAAAGACTCCCGACTGGGATTCCATCACTCCACAGCCCAGCCCCAGGACCCAGTTGCCCACCCACTCCTGCCTCTGGCGTTGTCATGTCGGGCACTGCAACATCTGGCACCACTGACAACCCCCGGCCAGAGAGGCAGAGGGGCACCAGCTTCATTGCCAGGGAAGTTGGTGTCCTGGTGGAGCAAGTCCTGGGGCAGTATGATGCCCTCTTCAGAAGTGTGCGCGCCGACAAGGAAGGACGGACTCGGATCTGGACGGACAGCGTGACTGCCATCAACACGGAGGGGGTGGCAGTCCGCGACTTCCAACATGTCAAGAAGCGTTGGGAGGACTTCAGGTCCAGGACCCTGAACAAGGCCCGGCGCCTCTTGAAGGCAGCAGATGCTGAGGGGCGCCGGGCCACTTGTCAGAAGATCAGATGAGGGTCCTGGAACGCATATCCCCAGCACTCCACGTCCAGATCCTTGAGAGGCAGACCCGTCTGGAGTCGAGCGGTAAGTGTACATGCATCATGATTGTAAGCTGTGCGTGTGTTGATGTGCCAGTAGTGTGCCGGTTGCACATATGTTTGTATGGGGCCGAGTATTGGTGGGGGTGTACAGGGCCGTGAGGCTAACACATGCGAGGGCTGTCATGTGTGAGACATGGATGGTGCTTGTGTGTGTAGGCTTGCATGCCAAATGCAGTTGTGTGGGCACACATGTTTGGATGAATGTGTATGTAAGTAGGCATGTTTGTGATGTCACGCATGTATGTTGTTTTCAGCTGCATGTATCAGCACTGTGTACATGTGCATGTGTGTGTATTTGACAAGGGTGCAACAGTGATGCAACATGGATGCATGTGACAGCTGGATGTGGAAGCCTGATTGGCAGATGTGACATGGATGCCCATCTGAACACTGCGACAGTCGGCTGAGGTGTACACATGCATGCAAGTGTGGTGGTGTGCGTGCATGTGTAGTGCACTCCCTGTGTTGCATGTGATGTCTGGCTCACCTTTACCTGCTCATGCTGTTGTATGTGTATGGATGGTGCTGGCAGTTGCGATGTGGCTGTGGTATGGCTCATGTGTGCAAGTTGAAATTACATGTGTGTTGGCGATTGTGATGCCATGTCTGAGGTTTGCCAATGCCACTCATGTGCAACTGTCATGTGTGTATGTGTCCATTGTACAGTGCCCTGATGCCTGTGTTTTATTTCTCCCTGTCTGCAGCGTCAACTGATGAAGAGGGAGGAGAAGGTGCTGTGGAGCACAGCGGCGGGGATCGCACCGCCAGCCGGAGACACAAGGCCCGGCTCCCCTCCCAGGTTGTGATCTCGTCGGGGAGTGAGGAGTCCGGTGCTGCGTCCCAGGCCGCAGCTGCCGGGGGGAGGTCCAAGATGCAGAGGTCAGAGTTGGACTCCTTGGCAGCAGAAGGGTTAACTGGGACCCTACAGGGCCCAACGGGGGAAGATGGCACAGAGTCATCCAGGTTGGTGGGGGGTTTGGCGGAGGAGGAGGCCGTGCAAGCAACAGAGACGGGGTCTGGAGGTGGGGATTCCACTGGTGCTAGTGGTGCAGTGCAGGACTAGGGACAGTAGGCAGCACAGGTCGCCGCAGAGGTGCCTGTGTGCAATCCTGTCCCTGATCCTGTCACTGCATCATCTTGCACCAGCAGGGATGCCTACGTCCAGACCTGTTTTCAGGCAGGGGATGAGCTCACAACAACTGTCCTTCCTCTGCCTGCGGACGTGGCTATCCGGATCCGGGTTGAGCCTGTCCTGACTGGTGTGGCGTTGCGTCAACGGGCCATGCGAGGTGACCTGCAGTCTTTTCATGAGGAGACTGCACGTCATCTCGAATGGCTCGTTGACCGCGTCGGCCTACTGGGACAGGTCACCCAGGCAGGATTCCTCCATTTGATGGGGCTTGCTACGACCCCCTCCTCAACTGAACCCCCTATGCGCCAGTCGTCCTCCATGCCATCTTCCCACCCATCAGTCACCTGGGTGCCCAGTGGAGCTGCCTCTGACGGTGCGGCCAGGTTGGTGGAGGAGGGGTGGCCACATCAATGACTGCACCCCAGCCAGCGGAGGATGTGCAGGCAGCAGGAGGCAGTGCACGGGCAGAGGTGCAGCAGCAGCAGCAACGTGGTGGGAGCCATGATGGCTCGGGGCCTTCGACATCGGAGGGGCAGGCATCGGCCGGAGGGCAGGAGGACCCAGGACGGGAAGTGTCTTCCGTGTGGCAGCGGTTGGGCCACGCCATAGATGCGGAGCGGCAGCGGGCGGAAGAGGCATGGCTCACGATGGTCAGGGCGGAGAACTCCATGCGGAGGGCCCTGAGGCGGGCCGAGTGCCTCGAGGCAATCCGCAGGGAGTTAGGGGTGAACATGTGGACGGCCCTGCAGACCCTCGGGGCCATGGAGGAGGACCGCCTCCGGGACATTGAGCAGGAGTTCGATGATTCCCTGGCCCGGAACATCCCGAAGTGAGCGTCGGACTAGCCCGCTGCCCTTGTAAATAGTTCTGTAGTTAGTGTTAGGTTTCCTTTGGTTTTGCATTTTTTTGGACATTTTGGACAATGGGCCACATTTTTGTATATAGTTTTTTTTTTTAGGTAGTGTTATTAGATAGGTTTCATTTCTTCAGTTGGGATCATGGACCCTGGATTGTTTATCTGTATATAGTTTACTTTTGGATTTTCAATTCTTTTTATGATTTCCCAATGGAGCAATGGTTTTCGATTTTAATTTTCCTTTGGATTTACTTTTGTGGACTGTGACTTTGGACACCTTTCCTTTGCATTATGATTTGTGGTTTTGCATTATTTCACGGACCTGCTGTTTTTTTTTTATAATTTTCATTATTGTTTGTTTATTTTTGATTCAATTTATGTTGCTTTTAGTACATATTTTTTCTTCAAAGTTCAATGTGTAGTATCATCTCATTGGTTTCATGCATATCATGATATGATGGGTTTTGACATTCACCGACACCCATTGGGTGTATGTGAGGGACATGTGTTCATTTCCAAACTTGCAATTGGGGTTCTATCATGTTTTTGCCATTTGTAAGTGGGTGGATTCAATACTCAGGTGGGTGTTTGGCATTTGGAGGCTGACCATAAGGGCCAGGGATCTACATTGTGGTGACATGTTGGCTGGGGGTCATGTGTGGGGGCCTAGTGGAGGGTGCCCCTGGATGCTGGGGGGTGGGGGTGCAGGGAGACATGAGTGGGGGCCTGGTGGAGGCTGCCCTTGCACTGCTGGGGGTTGGGGGTGGTGGGAGACATGAGTGGGGGCCTGATGGAGGGTGCCCCTGGATGCTGGGGGGTGGGGGTGCTGGGAGACATGAGTGGGGGCCTGGTGGAGGCTGCCCCTGCACTGCTGGGGGGTGGGGTTGATGGTAGACATGAGTGGGGGCCTGGTGGAGGGTGCCCCTGGATGCTGGGGGGTGGGGGTGGTGGGAGACATGAATGGGGGCCTAGTGGAGGCTGCCCCTTCACTGCAGGAGTGTGGGGGTGGTCGGAGACATGAGTGAGGGCTGGTGGAGGTTGCCCCTGGATGCTGGGGTGCAGGGGAACATGTGTGGGGGCCTGGTGGAGGCTGCCCCTGCACTGCTGGGGGCTGGGGGTGCAGGGGGACATGTGTGGGGGCCTGGTGGAGGGTGCCCCTGGATGCTGGGGGATGGGGGTGCAGGGGGACATGAGTGGGGGCCTGGTGGAGGCGGCCCCTGCACTGCTGGAGGGTGGGGGTGATGGTAGACATGAGTGGGGTCCTGGTGGAGGGTGCCCCTGAATGCTGGGGGGTGGGGGTGGTGGTAGACATGAGTGGGGTCCTGGTGGAGGCTGCCCCTGCACTGCTGGGGGGTTGGGGTGGTGGGAGACATGAGTGGGGGCCTGGTGGAGGGTGCCCCTGGATGCTGGGGGGTGGGGATGCAGGGGGACATGAGTGGGGGCCTGGTGGAGACTGCCCCTGCACTGCTGGGGGGTGGGGGTGATGGTAGGCATGAGTGGGGGCCTGGTGGAGGTTGCCCCTGGATGCTGGGGGTTGGGGGCAGTGGGAGACATGAGTGGGGGCCTGGTGGATGGTGCCCCTGGATGCTGGGGGGTTGGGGTGGTGGGAGACATAAGTGGGGGCATGGTGGAGGCTGCCCCTGCACTGCTGGGGGATGGAGGTGCAGGGGGACATGTGTGGGGGCCTGGTGGAGGCTGCCCCTGCACTGCTGGGGGGTGGGGGTGCAGGGGAACATGTGTGGGGGCCTGGTGGAGGGTGCCCCTGGATGCTGGGGGGTGGGGGTGATAGGGGACATGAGTGGGGGCCTGGTAGAGGCTGCCCCTGGATGCTGGGGGTGGGGGTGGTGGGAGACATGAGTGGGGGCCTGGTGGAGGGTGCCCCTGGATGCTGGGGGTGGGGGTGCAGGGGGACATGAGTGGGGGCCTGGTGGAGGCTGCCCCTGCACTGCTGGGGGCTGGGGGTGATGGTAGACATGAGTGGGGGCCTGGTGGAGGGTGCCCCTGGATGCTGGGGGGTGGGGGTGGTGGGAGACATGAGTGGGGGCCTGGTGGAGGGTGCCCCTGGATGCTGAGGGGTGGGGGTGGTGGGAGACATGAGTGGGGGCCTGGTGGAGGCTGCCCCTGCACTGCTGGGGGTGGGGGTGCAGGGGGACATGTGTGGGGGCCTGCGGGAGGCTGCCCCTGCACTGCTGGGGGGTGGGGGTACAGGGGGACATGTGTGGGGGCCTGGTGATGGCTGCCCCTGCACTGCTGGGGGGTGGGGGTGCAGGGGGACATGAGTGGGGCCTGGTGGAGGGTGCCCCTGGTGTCTGGGGGTGCAGGGGGACATGCGTTGGTGGCCAGTAGTGCAAGGTGTCATGTGGGTTGGCTGGGGGGCATGGCCATGGTGGATGGGGCGCCTGCAGGACATGTGCAGGGTAGGCCCCAGTGGTGTGAGCCACCTGCAGGGGCCGTGGAGGGTGTAGAGGGAACACCTGGGAGGACTCACATGTGCAATTCACGTGTGGTGCTCCCCACGCACCCCTGGAGTACACGTACCCTGATGGAATCGCGTGTGATACTTCCTGCGCACCCCTGAAATACACATACCCTGCTGCTTTTGTGTGTGATACTTCCCGCGCACCCCTGGAATACACGTACCCTGCTGCGTGTGCGTGTGATACTTCCCGCGCACCCCTGGAATACACGTACCCTGATGGAATCGCGTGTGATACTTCCCGCGCACCCCTGAAATACACGTACTCTGCTGCTTTTGCATGTGATAGTTCCCGCGCACCCCTGAAATACACGTACCCTGTTGCTTTTGCGTGTGATACTTCCCGCGCACCCCTGGAATACACGTACCCTGCTGTTTTTGCGTGTGATACTTCCCGCGCACCGCTGGAATACACTTGCCCTGATGGAATCGCGTGTGTTACTTCCCACGCACCCCTGATGTACACGTACACCAGGACAATCGCGTGTGGAACTTCCCGCGAACCACTGAAATACATGTTCCCCGCTTGGAGTTTGCTGTTTGGCAGCCCTGTGAACTGGTCCAGGGTTAGCGCAGCCCTTTGCGATGATTTGGGGATTTTGAAGGATTTTCCTTGCGCGAGGGCGTTCTTGGGGGTGTAACTGGCGCTGCCGCAGGGTCGCTGCGCCACTCTGCGCCACGGCTGGTTTCGGAGGCTAAAATCCATGAATACGCTGTGCGATGAAAAGGATTTTTTTGCACGCGGCTGGTGCAGTGTATCGCACGGGGACACTGTGCGCCAGCCGCGTGCGCCATTTTTGTGCGAATTTCTGTGAATTACCCTGTATATTCCTTAATACCTTTCACTGCAGCATCTAGCTCTTCCAAACATTTATTTTACTTATTGAGATGGTTTTTAGCATTATGGGTTTTGTTTATCAATAATGTGCTGCAGCATTTCCTCAAACATGTGTTTGGGTGTGTTAATAAGAATCACTCATACCTTTATTGGCACTGAAGGTCAAAGCTTTTCTTTTGTGGTCCTGCTCCAGAAAAATGTGTGACAAGATCATTTTGTTCCACCATGATTTTTAACTTGTGTAGATCCTATCATTTTGAGGGTTGTAATAACGTACATTCAAACATGAACTCTTTGTAATGTCTAGTTAGAGCTTGCCCTGCAGCTATCTGCTGCACGAAGGACTATAAAATTCTAAAGAAGGTCAAACTGATACACGCATTGAGGCGTTTTAAGGTAAGCGTTACGAGCGCTCCCGTGAACAGTGACTTTCCTAATAGTATTAAGTACTAGCCAGCACACTTTACAACATTCCTTCATGTATCTTTTTTGTTAAAATAGATTTCGCTCGTACACTCAAGACGCTAGGATTATCCAGCAAACCACTTTTCACCGAGTTATAATCAAGAAACCTAACCATAGGTAAGCAAGCAAACACCATTGTATAGCATAGACTGTCATTTTATAATCTCACAGTTGCAATTATATCTCAGAACTTAGAGTACCCATTAGGCTACAACATGCACTTTTATATTTTTATAGGTACCAGAAAATATACTCATTGAAGATTGACTGATACTATTACTCTCTCAATATACAAATATCAGGTACGCCATTGTAATGGATTGTCCACTCTGTCTATAAGGTGTAACAACCTGGCTTTATTAATAACCAACTTTATAGACTGTTCTAACAATTAGTGATTTGGAATACAGTAATTAATGATTGTATAATACCAACTCACATCTAATTTGAAAATAATATTTTCTCTCCTCTCTCCCCCTACCCTCTCCCTTGTTTGCTTCTTCCTCCACTCCTCCATTGCACTGTATATTTTACCTGGTTTATGTTTATAATCAAAATTTGACTGATTTATTTAATCACTTTGCAAAACACAACAATGTGGTTACTTTTTGTTTAAATGGAATTGGTCATGGATCATTAAGGTTTTTTAACAGTTACTTACCATCTCAATGTTAATACGCCCTGAGGACGGCCCGGAGAGGGCTGAAACACGTGTTGGCGTGCAGTGTCCGCTTTTGTGAATAAATACTTATGTTTACATTTCTACTTACACTGTAATGGACTAATTACTTAACCAAGTTCAACTTTGAATTGAATGACTTAATTTGAGGGAGCGTTGACTGGCAGGCCCTACTCACTTTGTTTATTCTGATAGTAAACACCCCTATCTCAGCTCAACATAACCCCAATAGAACCTTTTTTCACAACAAGACAGCATATTTACATCATGATTATGTCATAATCTAGATTCAATATTGACAGAAGTATCCTATTCCTACATAAATACCCTATTATTTGAAGGCATTGTAAGCAAAACCTACCTAAAAGAGATAGACCAAAAGAGACTTAAAAGGTGAAAGAGCGAAGAGCAGATTAACATGGGGGAAACATTATTTCTTCTAAAATTAATCTGGTGTATGAAGCTGCCCATTGTTCTGAATAGTGTCACCACATGAGGAAGGATATGGGCAAAGCAAGGGATATGCGTGGGGTTGTAAATTCATAGGACAGCAAAGATACTAAACCCATTATTATCAGCAACAAACTGCTGGGGTTCAGCCACTCTGCCACAACTTCAAGCTCTGGCATTACTTCCTCCTCTAACACTACTTCCTCCAGCTTCACCCAAATGTAAACTCTATTGTGGCCTTATCGACAAAATCTTGCAAGAAAATGTGCACTGGTGTTGGACTGCATGTATAGTCTGAACCATTGGATCACTTTGGGATTTGGACCAACGTGGGAAGAACTCACAGTGTGTAGTGCCAGCCGCAAAACTAATGCTGTCTCCACTGATTCACATATTGATTTTGAAGTGACTTTCTGCCCCCCTCGGGATTATATAGTCCGTGCCCAACTTTGAAAAAACCTTGTACAACTCCAGGATATCCTTGCATGAAAGATAGTGGTGGGTGGTAATTTGCCAGCAGTGATCAACTTTTCCCACAAACTGAAAAGAAACTGGGTTTGATACAAAAAAATGTGACAAGAAAATATCCAACATTACTGCCCGTTTTTCAATTGAACAAGTGTACTCTGTCACATGACATGTGATGTGTGATATTGATCAAACACAAGCATCGCACCGACATGGTATAAAGGGAACACATTTAAAGCCAGCATGTACTATGCATGACTGGGGAAGCAGGGCTTGGGACAAGCATTATATGAAGTGGCACAGCATCAATGCTGTTTTACTAGAGTGAAAGTGTAGAGAAGCAGGTGGATACGTCATACCTCACTCCAGCCCCCTCACCTCTGTCATACTGGAACAGCAAAAGAGCCCTATTATCCCAATACTGCATTGAGTGTATGTGAGAGAGGATATTCACTCAGAAAACCATATCAAATGTACCCTCGAATTGAAAGGGTGGAAGGATGTTGGCACACACCATTGGACATTATAGAGCTATCTGTGAAATCTGACGAGGTTAGAGTGATGCCATGAAGGGAAGACACAGAGACACACTCAAACGATATACAAATACTTAAGAATGAAGACATAACTGAAGCAACAAGAGATATATGTAAACAAATACAAAGACATCTTATATGCAAAGAAGATAAAGTAGCCCACTGATTAATAAATGTATATATGCAAAAACACAGCTAGATGAGACATATAGAAGGTTGCTGTAGCTGAAAACATAATAATAATAATTTAGCATTTATATAGCACTACAAACCCTCAGGTATCTGAGTGCTGCTTATTATTACCCACAGTGTGTGGTGCTCATTTATTGACCTTGGAAGGATGAAAGGCTGAGATTGGCCCTGCCGGGATTCGAACCTGTGTCAGCAGGCTCTGCACAGATGTCAAAGTGAGCACACACTCTACTCGCTGTGCTATCGGACTGGCTTGACTGGAACGGCCATGATGGAAAGATGTACGTCAGACTCCTATTCAAACCAATCAAGCTACCTCAGAGACAGACCGGTGCTGAAAAGACAGGAGATGCTGGAACAACAGCTTTGTGTGAGTAATAAAGAGGAGTCTATTGGCCTGGGATCACAGATGCTACTTCAAGAAATAATCACAAGGCACAAGGGGAGTCAGAAGCATAAGTCATGCATGCAAGACATATTTTTCTTAGATTAAGTAATCATCTGCAGGAGCCAAGTATTGGACAATTAAAGATGTGAAAGCCCTATGCAAAGTGGAGTGAGCAAGTCTCCAGAGGCCGAGAATTGCAATTACACTCATTGCAATTTAATCAAATAGCAGTAAATAGAAGGTCAAAATGGACATATTGATGGTCTCCTCAAATGTGATGCAGAAGTTGAAAACAAGGGCTATTCATTAAGCTCCAGGAGAAGATAATGGTGTACCCACACTCCCTTACACGTCCCAGAATAGAGAACAGGCTGCAAGATCAACTACAAGGGAGAAGCCTTGGCTTGGGTCCAGACCGATCAGAGATGATGGACTAATTGGGAAAGTGGGGAGTAGTCTGAGATTACCCTCAGCACCTCAGGTCCATTTTGCTTATGTGCTGCTAACAAGCCAAATGTCCAAGGTTGAGAAAGCATGCCAACCAATCAGAGGGTCTATGTAGCAACATGCTATACAATATTGCAAAGACCAACCAGCTGCCATTTTTCTGCTATTATCAGTATTATAAGTGTTATAGGTAGTTAGAGTTGTGCCTAACGGATAAAGAGGAGCCAATGATGGTATTAACCCTTTACATACTATAGGTACATATTTTCCCTTAACCAATCCCTCCTTCAATAGGCTTTACAGTTTTCCTCATAGGATGATGTCATAGCTGATATACACAGAGGTATAAAACCTTGGTACAACTAAACTTGGGTGTAAGTGTGTGGACTACAGCTTGTTGTTCACCAGATTGCCCTACTTTATGTTATGTTAATAATAGTAGTACTTTGCCATATTCTTTGAGTCTGTCTGGTTATTTGGGTCCAAGATGGTTACTGATAATTTCACCTAGTAGCACAAGAGATGTTTCAAGGTGCTAATGCACAAAAGTATTGGCTGTGGGAGGTACAGCAATTTACTGTCTGCATTGGGAGGGCTGCACTGAAGCTCTTGTTAGGCCGTCCATGTTCTGTGCATGGCTCTGTATCATATCGGAATGCAAAGATGTGATACCTGAGTTGGTTTCAGCTATACCAAGATACCAACGTGGCCCGACCATAGTAAATTGAAGAGGGACTGTGTCTCTTTTCTATTTCTATAGTGGATGCTGAAGACGGGACAGAGCACTGTGACTAGTGCTTCTGCTCTGTCCCAGCAGGTAAGTGAGTGGAAAGGCAGGGGGTGTCACAGGATGTTTTTAGGCTGGTGGGGGGTTAGGAGGAGGGGACAAGAAATGGCAGGAGGCCACGAAAAAAAATAGTCATGTTGGAGATGGGGCTCGGGTGGCTGGATTTGGTAGAACCTATACTCGCATGGGTCAAAATCTTCATCTTGCAGATCATCATAGTCACTATTCCCTGATGCATCTGTGGATGATGGTGGTGGAGAGGACCAGGAACTTACAAGATACACCTCCTCTATATGTGTGTTGTTTCTCCCGGCTAACAAGTAAATACAATTTCCATATCTTCCCTTTATTCTCCAAAGCCAGGTGTCTGAACATCCTCCTCTGCATGCTGGAACCGAGCATGTACTACTTTGTATTGTCCACCAGAATGATGGGTAGAAGAAAGTTATGCTTAATGTAAGACTGATGCCTTCAGATTACCACGCACAATTCTGGAATGAAAAACATAGCAGCTGCTTTGGCAGGTGTAAAATGTTTTCTATTTGCATGCCTTCCCATTTTCCTGGCACATTTAGTTGCTATGGACGTGTTAGCACTCAGGATGGGTGTTTCTCCTCACTGGCTAGAAAAGATGGCATTTGTATTGCATATTCAGTTACAGCCAATTCTGGGATTTTCTTTTCCTTAGGATTCTATTCACAAAACAAAAAGATGACACACTCAATTATCACCACTGACTTGTAATCACTGGGATTTTCCCATCACTTGGCGCTACATGAATGTGACATGCAAATATGTCACACAAGGTGCTCACTGGGAATTGTTCAGCCTTAGTATAGTCATTGAATTTTAATGTAATGCCTCCAACCAACTAAAGGGGTTTCTCCTCCCTAGTGGAATCTGGCAAACCAGAGACTCGTCTTCCCGGGTCTTGTGATATTACCCTGAACACCATTACCCCGGGGGCAGGTGCTGCATGAGGCCGTTCCACCGAGAAGGCGTGAAGGTTCACTCCGGTCATGTAAAGAAACATGTCTTGTCCTTCTCGTTCTGTGTAGCGCAACAAATTGAATGTCACTATTTCAATTACTCTCTTTTGTTCTGTGCAATATATTTAGAGTACTGCTAGACTTCCAACACTACTTCCAGTGACCTGGCATGAACCTCTGAACATTTGGGATCCTGATGGTGACCAAATATAATCCTGAAGGCACTGAACCTAAAATTGAAAAAGGGTCCTTCAGCAAAATTATATTTCTTTCATATGTAGAAAGTGGAGATAGGTGTGGCATTTGCTTATTTCCAGAATCCTCAATCAAAAAGCAGGATACATTCCCAAGGCACTTCTGTTCAGCAATATCTAAATAATATCTTAATAATTACTCAATTGGTAATGAAGGTACAGGAACGTGGCAATTAACCCCAGAAATTCACCCAATTTATGGAAGTCAGTTTGAAGATTCACCTCCAATTCACCAGCAGTTCAGCAGTGTGGCAAAATTGGGGAAATTCTATTTCCACTAAAAAACTGGTTGTAATGGAATTACTGCCGCATTTTATTAATCACACATCCAAACATCTAAGGACGCAAACTGAATAGCAATGTTTTCTCTTCTGCCCGTCACTGACAAAAAATACCCATGCCGGTAATTTGTTCACTAAGAATTTGTCTTCGACAGGAATAGCTACAAAAGGGTAGCACACTCAGTTACAGCCACTGATTCCAATCTCCTGGCACCAAATAATTCAAGAATGTTCTCTTCAATGGTATTATGCCACATCACAAAACAATAATTATCACTCGATGTAATCTTCCCACTGCCACCAAACACTTATTGATTTTCTTTCCATCACTGAAGAGAAATGCTGCATGCATGTCTATGTCATGTAAGATGGTCACTCTGATTTCTTCCTGCCTAGTAGTAGTCCCAAGAAAGGCAATAGTTAAAGTCACTGAATGCCAATCACCCACCTGCCCACAACCTATTTTTTAAAAATAAATAACCAACCAATCCTATTTCAATTTTCCACCTCTTCCCTTCGCCTCTGCCTACAAGACTTGTCATATACTCTACAGTCATGTATGTGCCTTATGTAACCTTCAAGGCCAAAGTAGGTTGAACCTTGAAGACATGTTGAAAATATTCACTCTGGAAGGACTGATGAAAATAATGTTCATTCTGAGTTTATCCAAATGTGTTCTCCAAGCGTACTTATGTGTCGTGAAACCCTTGTTGGAAGTATCAAATGGTGGAAAGCATCAACTTAGATGATCTTCCTTCCTTGACACAATGGCCCCTTACTGTATGCGTTTTAGTACTTCCCCATTTTGCCATTATTTCCTCAATTTATCCACCCAGAGTACTTGGATCAAAGATTTGTATTGCTTGAATCATTTATCTAAAACATATTTAATTTCATTCAACACACCCTATGATTAAGATGTTCTCACCCAGAGAATTCTACTTGAGCACAGGGAATATTTTGGCCTGGAACTGATCCGCATTACAATCCATAGTCTGCACCGAAGGACATGCTCACTTTTTCCACAATAAAAATGATGTCATTTTTAGTTGTTCAACTCCATGTGCTAATAGCCTTACAGTCCATATCTGTGGGTGCGGAGGTCAATATCCCTTCCGATAATTACCCTCCTCCAACCTATAGCCCTGGACAATGCTTCATGACATCTCCTCGGCTTGTACATCAAGGCATTCTTCTGAATTTTGTAGTGCAAACAATTGAACCATAACTTTATATGTCCAGCCCCATCCTCAAGATAATCTTTATTCTTCCATGCAGCTTTCAATTTATATTGCAACAATGTGTTTACACCATCATCTTCCTCCATGCTGAATTCATGACAGGTGGTAGAATAGCTTGTTGATGGCACATGGCACTGTCCAGTTGCTTTCCAGCTTCCAGACCTGCCAGATTCGGACACTCTAAAATCCACATTCGCGCAAGGATGACACGCACATTCGTGAAGCGTTCCATATGAGAAAAAAAAAAGAAAACTAAAAAAAAAAACATTCCTCCCTGAGGGCTATTTTCTGCTCTATTTTCTTTTAGTTATTTTATTTTATTAGACATGTTTTTCAGCGCTGACCTTACCCAGAGATTTGCGGTGCACCTTACAAGGTTCAAAGGTTAAAAAGGGTGGAGGTGAAACAAAAGTTACAAAATATTTTGAGGGTGGTAGATGGGGACGAGTGGGGCCTGTTGTGTGTGCGGAAAGAGGTATGTTTTTACGTTCTTTCAGAAAGTGGTGATGGAGGGTGCAGTGTGGATGTGAAGAGGTAAGGTGTTCGGGGACCAGTGGGGAAATGCTTGCTTGTGTGTGCATGTTAGTTTTCAGAGTTGAATGTGTAGGAGATGATGGCTTGCTTGTCCGGCGACTTGTGTGGGTGATGGATTTGAGTTTGTTGCGAAGGTAAGATGGGATTTTGAGGTTTATGGCTTTGAAAACTATGCATAGTTGTTAGGCAGAATCATATGCAGCACCCTTTGGGAACACCACACACAATTAAGACTACAAGAGACAGTACAAATTAACCTTTGGTACAAGCCAGTATTACACAGTGAAGTGATAGCGATGGCTAGCAGCCAGACATATCTCAAGAGTAAAGTGAGCAGTATCAGAAGTTACACAAAGGACAGCAATTACTATGGTTCAAACAAACACTGACTCAAGGTTTCAGAGTAAAAGAATATACATTTATTTACACATTCATTTGTAAAATAGATCACTAAAGTAAAGCAGCAGAAAATCACAATCTTAATATATTACACAACACCCAATCAATTCTGGAAAAGTTAGGCTCAAAATGAAGCGTGAGTAAAATGGCACTCCAGCAATAAAAAAGGGAGGGAAAGACAAGGTTATACAAAATTAAGCAGCAACCAACAAGTAAGTAGTCAGGGAAATCTAGAAAAGTCTTGCTACAATGAGGATTCTAATCAATAGGCCAGGGCCAATGTTAATGGTTCAGAGTCTTTGCAGAGGATCACACAGTTCAGAATAGTTTGCGGTTAAGTCTGTGCCAAGTGTTTGAAATGAAGTTGGTCAGAAGAAAAGTTATTTAAAAGCGTAGAGAAGGACAAGACCTCGGATTGGCGAAAGATTTGAAACACTTTCACTGCGGGCAGACGGAACAAACAACCAGGTTTTAACAGTACCTTTAGAGCAGAAGAATGCTGTAGCTGAGGCAGAAATAACTGGCAGAACCTGCAGGCTCACGGTTCCTAAAGCGACTGTCAGACTGAAACAAAGAAGGAAGACTGGAGGGTCCTGCACTGCCCAAGGACGAAACCAGCAGCAGAGCAAAGCAACAAATAAAAGATGCCCTCCTTAAAACCCAAACAGGGTCTGGTCCTCCTGGCTATCCGGTTCACTGCAGCTGTGTACTGCAAATTCGACCAGGGGAGGGAGGCCTTGCTTGGTTTTTGGCAAACTGGCTGGTCCCACCAGCTCAAGGAAAGAAGATTCCTTGCAGATCTTCTCTGTCGTCGAAGTTTGGAGGTTTGGACCAGCAGCAGGGCTTCACCGGGAGGTTCAGTCATGGTAGTGGTCCTCTTCTTTTAGCTTCTCTTTGGTTTTCTCAATCCAGTGGCGACTCTGCCTTCCAAGTCCGAGAGACCTGCTTTTTATGCAGTTTTCCCCCATTCACACAGTCTGGCTGTCAATCACAAAGCAGGGTGGCTGTCCGGGAGGGAAAGTCACCACAGCCAATCATACAGAGTGCGACATGGCTCTCCAAGGAGACCCTGTGCAGGGAGTCTTAAACCACTCCCTCACATCCTGTCCCCCTCAGACATTCAGGCACCCAAGTTTCACTTATTATAAAGGTGGCGGATAAACGAACCAAACCTGGTTTGGCACGTAGAGTAAAAGACAAGAAAAACTTTTACAAAAAGAAATGGCGAATAACCCCAGCCGGAACCAAATAAAAGTAAATGGGGTCCAGCAGATTTAAGTTTGAGGCTACTACCTGAGCCTAAAACAGTACCAAGGCTATTTTCATAGACCACAATAGGAAAATATGGTAGCTAACACTGCCACCTGCCAAATCTTAAAGAAAGGGAAACGAAATAATGTTCCATGAGAAACAGACAAAAAGGGATAACTATTAACCCTTTCCAGTACTCTATGGTGATAGTTTGTACAGGGTCTGTGAATTTAAAAAGACTAATAAAGTTAATGCCAACTTTACATGTTCTGGGAGACAGTAGTCAGTCCCAGAAAATGGAGTTTAAAGTGGGAAGTCTGAAAAAGACAACCCTGTGTCACTGCACTAAAGGTGCAGTGTGACACACAGTAAAAAGATGATGCATATGCGGTAGGTTAGGCTCCACACTCTATGAAGACATAAACATGTCAAACACACAACAAAACACCTGTAAGAGTGGGAAAAAAGGCTCACACTCTTGCAAGGTGAAAACAAATAAATCCTAGAAATCCAGCAAAGCTGCTGAGGGACTCAGTAGGTATGGGAAATTAGCCATTCTGGAGAATTCTCCCTAACACTCGCCCTACCCAGACTAAGGGACATGAGGATCTAATCCCAACCAGTATGGATCTCCTGTTGCAAGTCAGTTAAATGGCCTGCTGAGTACACTAGCAACTTTTGTAACCCATGCTAGGGCATTTTTTTACCAATGGTTTTCATTTGTAGACTATATGACCTACAAACCTGTTGTGGTACATCTCTCTTTTGTAATGTATAGGGAATCTGTTCGAACAGCCCCTCAGAAGTGGTAACAACCTACAATAGGCTTTTTCAAGGGGTCCTTGGAAAGGAATCCCTTAGATCTAGAGGGACCTCCATGGTTCCTCACCACCTCTCTTACAAGAGCAGGTTGGGTCTCAGGTATCTTGGCTGGAGGAGCTGTGGTCAAGCAAGGTACATGCTGCTACTTCCTATGAGATCTGACCTTACCTATTTCAGAAGTTTCCCAACTAAAACTAGGATTTACATTGGAGTCTTCAGTAGAAGCTCCAATAGTCTTTATATGTTTAGCCTTAGACCGATTTTAGCTGGTTTTCCACCAGCTTTGAGAATTGCAAGTTTTCACAGGCCTAGAAAGGGGTCCGATCTGTCTTTCAACCTCTTCCTCGGAAGCAGGGGGAGTCAAAGACTTTACAATTTGGTGGGCAATGATGGAGCTTGGCTGGGACTCCCATTTCCCTACTATCCTAGCCTCAGATTTGCCTGGGTTAGAGGTCAACTTACTAAAACCAGGGCTTGCAGTGGGGTTCTCTGTAGAGGGTCCCACAGGTTCAGAGTGGTCTCTTAAGGTTGCCTCTCTAGCCAATTTGGTTTGGTTATGTTGTCTCTCACTGGGAGGCCTGGGGGTTGTCAAGTCAAATGAGGGATGAAAGGGTCTCAAACCCCTCTCCCGAACCACAGAAGCCGATTAGATCAACCCTCCCACCATGGTTGGCACAGGGGTCTGAATCTAAATACACAGATAACCACTTGGCAGCCAATGCGGGGAAGACGGAGTTAGGGAAAGGGTGTGGAATGACAAAGGGAAGGTAGGGAAGAGAAAACATGCATTTATTAAAACAGCGCTTAATACTGAAACTTCATAATCCCGCGCTCCATGCTTGATACTGTCTATCCTATTCAACTCCTGAATTTACTTATGTAGCACCTAGGGTTCTTAATATACTATACCATACCCATGACCATGTACGTGTGTGTATAACGTGTATAACACATAGCAAACATGAAGCAACATAAACTGTATGACACACACAAGGGACTCTTCCCTACATGAATTCAACATGACACATGGTCCCGTGGACTGACATTGAACGTGAGCAAACATAAGAGAAAACATAGATCACGGCTTGTCTGTAGTTGTATTCCTGAATTAGGAGTATTGCCTCATACTCTGGTTATAAACAAGTTACCAACCACCTACTGACCCAACACCAGTAGCGCATGGAAATCGCTCAGAATTTAGCACTTAAACACCATGCTTGAGGCATTAACGTAAAAACTTGAATGTACTTATCTTAGGGTCCGGGTGACTCGAGAGTACACCCGGACATTAGGACATGCCACTGTTGGAGCGTTGTAGCCGGAGCCACTGGTGCGCCTAGTCTGGAGCTCAAAGCAGCCGAATGTAAGGTTCACCGTCGCAGCCGGGGAAAGCTGCCTAGTGACCTGCTTTGCCACCAAGAGTCACTGCCATAGTCCGCAAGGATCAACAGACTCGGTCCAACAACTCTCTCTCACCACCGTGATTGCCTGATTACCCAGATCGCCATCAGTTCGTCCAGAGCCACATACGTGCCGTCCTAACCACCCGTGCTGCACAACATCAATTATCAGCACCTGTGCATGGGCGGTCAACGGCTAAATACTCCCCTGATGGGTTCCAGCTGTCTCACGCCGCGAACTCCAGTGACTACAACTCGCCCTTAAACATGCAGGGAATCATAGTCTTTACCTTAATTTCTCCTATACTGTCTCCTGGGCTTGCCCCATACACTAATACTGACAGTACCTCCTCTCCCAGGACTCTTGACTGGCCCTGCCTTTTTCGGATGACGTAAATTAAATTGTTTTATCAATTTTGGTGCATGCACTGAGCTGGCAGGTTCCCACGAACAATCCTCCAGTCCATAGCCAGCCCATTGGATTAAGTACCACAAGTTCCACTGTCTGTGTCTGGAATTCACTATCTTCTTGACTTCATAATCCGTATGACCTTCTTTGGTGAAGGCTGGCATTCTCTGTACACGTGTTTCTGGAACTGCGGGTTTAAGGAGAGACACATGAAACACAGGATGTATTTTTAACGTATCAGGCAATTTAAGTTTAACAGCCATTGGCAAAATACATGTCACCACTTCATAGGGCCCAATAAATCTGGGGGCAAATTTACGATATCCTGCCAAGGGTAAATTATGTGTAGATAACCATACTTTGTCTTCCACTTGATTATTTGGAGCTGCTCGTCTTCCTTTATCTGCCTGTTTCTTATAATCCTTCTTTGCTTGTTCTAAATTCACTCTAGCCTTTTGTCAGATAGCCAACAGTAATTATGTCCTTTCCTGTAATGCTGGAAATGTTTCCACTGGTGGTAACTGTTCTGGCAACATATTCTGTCCTTGTCCATACAAACATTCATTAGGTGACATCCCCAGTCAAGCATGCTCAGTATTATTATACGTAAATTCTGCTAACCACAAAGCCTGTACCCTGGAATCCATACCGTCATGCAAATAACATTGTAAATATTGTTCCATAGTCTGATTGACACGCTCAGTTTGTCCCTCAGTCTGTGGGTGATAACTTGTAGATAAAGCACATTCAATACCCAGCATTTGACAAAAGGCATGCCAAAATTTAGATGTAAACAGTGGACCCCTATCAGACACAATACTTTGTGGCAATCCATGCAATCGAACAATGTTCTGTAAGAATAGCTCTGCCAATTTTCCTGCCCCTGGGATACCTTGACAAGGCACAAAATGAGCTTGTTTGGACATATAACCCACTACCACCCAGATTGTGTCATAGTGATTATCAGGAGGCAAGTCAGTTGTGAAGTCCATTGAAATGTGTGTCCAAACATTTTCCGGAGTAGGCAGCGGCTGTAATAGTCCTGCCTTACGTACATGATCAGCCTTACATCATGTGCATGTTTCACATTTTTTAATATAATCAATGGTATCCTGTCTTAAAGTTGGCCACCAGAAATACCTTGTCAACATTTCCTGGGTCTTTTTCCTCCCTGCATGTCCTGCCAAGGGAGAGTTATGACACCAATGTAAGGCTTTTGTTTGTAAATCTTGAGTAGGTAAATATCATTTTCCTGCATAGTATGGGAGACCATTCTTCATTGTCTCTAAGGGTATCCCATGTCATATTCTTTCGTTTCTTCATTTCCTTTTTCACCTGAATCAACAGACTGTTGGTTACTGCACCTACCACTCTTTCCACCGGCAGGATAGTCTTCACCTCGGTAGTCATATTTTCTAAATTTTGCTGTCTGGATAATGCGTCAGCCTTCCCGTTCTTCTTCCAGGGCCGGAAAGTTACCAGGAAGTCAAATTCATTTAAATATTGTGACCACCGCAACTGTCTGGGAATTAAAGTATGTGCAGTCTGAAAGTACTGTAGGTTCTTATGGTCAGTTATTACCAACACCTGATGTCTCGCTCCTAGAAGATACTGATGCCACTCCAGAAATGCTTCTCGTATGCCCATAATTCCTTTTCCGTAATAGAGTAATTCTGCTCACAACTTGTGAGTTTCCTGGAATAGAATCCCTTCTCCATCCCTTTCAGACAACACAGCTCCCACCGCAATATTGGAGGCATCAGTCTCTACTTGAAAAGGTCTTTCTGGATCTGGATGTCTCAAAACAGGAGCAGAGGTAAATGCCTTTTTAAGTGTGCTAAACGCTTGTTCTGCTTCTTGATTCCAACTAAACCCAGAGGATTTTCTTAACAACTTAGTTATGGGTGCAACAATTTGTGAAAAATTCACAATGAATCTTCTGTAAAAGTTGTCAAATCCCAAAAAGGACTGAATGTCCTTGACACATTGAGGCACTGGCCAATCGATGACTGCCTGTACCTTCTTTCGATCCATTACTATAACAGTAGGAGTGAGTATGAATCCCAGAAATTCCACCTTAGTAGTGTGGAATTCAAATTTTTCCAACTTTACACACAATTCATGCTCCTGTAGTATTTGTAACACTTCTCGCACATGATCTATGTGTTGTTCTTCTGAAGCAGAATAAATCAAGATATCCTCAATATATACAATGACAAATATGTCCAAAAACTCCCTCAACACCTCCGGCATAAAGTACTGAAATGCTGCAGGTGCATTAAAAAAGCCCAAACGGCATAACTAACTATTCAAATAATCCAAATTTAGTTCTGAAGGCTGTCTTCCACTTGTCCCCGTTTTTTACACGAATCAAGTGGTATGCCCCTCTCAAGTCCAGTTTATTATATATTACTGCTGATTTCACCTGATCCAATAGTACTGAGATTAAAGGCAAGGAATATCTGTTTTTTATGGTTAGCTTGTTCAACGCCCTATAGTCAATATAGGTCCTAAGTGTTCCTTCTTTTTTTGGCACAAAAAAACAAAGGGGATGACACTGGCGAAGTAGAATGTCTAATAAAACCTTTTTGCAACATATCATCCAAATATTCCTTTAAATGTTGATTTTCCTTTTCTGTTAGTTCATAAATATGACTGCATGGTAACTTGGCCCAAGGTTCTAATTCAATCACAGAGTCATAAGATCGATGTGGAGGTAACCTCTCTGTTCCCCTTTTGTCAAATACTCCTGCAAAATCAACATACTGCCTAGGAATTCCAGTCCTCACAGCACCCACCACTTGTGAATCTCCTGCCTGATCCGCCAGAAATAGGGCCGGTCCAACCTCTTCCTCCAAATGTTCTTCACACCCCACACCCTCAAATGATACCTCTCTCGACCCAATCAATATTAGGGTTGTGTAAGGTCAACAAAGACATTCCCAAAATAAGGCCAAACTGTGGTGCTGCTATCAGATCCAACACAATCTCCTCGACATGTCCTGATTCACATCTCATCTGAATTGGTTGGGTTTGCTGATAAATGGGACCCGAAATTAAGGGAGAACCATCCACTGACTGTACTCCTTCCACTTGTGTCTTGTTTCTTAACGGTAATCCCAATTTTCATGCCAAAGCAATGTCAATAAAATTTCCAGTAGCACCTGAATCCACCATGGCTGACACCATTTGTTTTGTGCATGCAAATAATAACGTTACCAACAGATACAAATGAGAATTCTTATTATCCATCGTATTAGCTGCCCAGCTTGGGAACCTACTCAGACTGGTGCCTGACACCTGAGTTCCCCCTAAGGCCGGCCCAATCCTTTTCCTGCCTCCACCTTGCTCCCTTCACTTCTCACAACCTTTTTTGGCGTATTAGGGCATGTTCGTATATAATGTCCTGGTTGACCACAGTACAGACATAAGTTATTAGCCTTGCGCTGCTCCTTCTCCCGCGCTTACAAAGGCCCTCTTACGCCACCTATTTGCATGGGCTCTACATCACTACCTTTTCCTCCCCGGCCCTTATCCAATCTTACAAAAGGACCCACCTCAGGTCTCTTCCTGTCCCCTTTCCTTTCATTCATACGATGATCTAACCTCAAAGCTAGGTCAATCATAGCAGTACAGGAACTCGGTTGAGGTTCCACATGAGCCATCGCATCCTTCAATTCCTCCCTGAGTCCCTGATAAAACAATACCGTCTGTTTATTCTCTGGCCAATCTGTCTCTATTACCAACCGATCGAACTGCGTGACATAGGATACTGAATCACATGTCCCTTGCTTTAATGCTAACAGTTCCTTGTCCTGGGCTAATGTAATGCTCACCTGATTCCCACGGGGGTGTCGATTGGAACTGGACTGCTAAGGTCTCGACCAGCGTTATTCGTAGTTCAGAGACGGCTGACTGGACCGGTCTTCCTAACTTCGTCTGCTTGATTCGTAAAAGTAATTTCCTAAAAGCAGGAGGACGGGAATTAGCCACCCAGTGATTGCAAGGAAACACTTGTTTAATTTGTTCCCTCTAAGCACCCTGATATTCCCCTTTTATTGTCTCACCTTATTGTTTGTAATGATGAGCTCACCATCCTGCACCGAGCGCAGGGACGCGTAGAATCTCAGTTGCTTCACTGGTTTGAAGATTTTGGGCAAGTTTCAGACGTGTTGGACTCCGTGGTAAATGGCAAGGAGCCGTAAGTATAATGTCTATAGAGTTCAATTGTCTGTTATTCACTCGTTTTTATCCCTTTGTATTGCAGCTTAATCCGAGAAGAGTTCACCTGAAGTGCTGCAGGTTGGCCGTGGGTAAGAGTCTGTATTACCCAGCGTTGTCAGGTAAAAGCGAAATAAATGTCTTTAACAAGTGTTCTTTCCTCCCACAGGTGCAGCGTTAAAGAGGTGGAACGCCGATGAAAGATGCCCAGGGGAGCGGTAACTCTGGTGAGTTTAATATGGTTGCTTTGATTGTCTTTGTCAGCACCCAGCTCACCTTGTTCTCTTTGTCCCTTCCAGGTTCCACGGATGCAGTGATGAAATGATGGCTACAGCGCTGAACCGTGGAGATGCAGACTGGTAAGTATGGCGGGGCGCACCTGCTAGTGATGCAATGCTTTTATTTCCGACGTGTCTTTTCCAATTCTGAAGTGCAGCGAATTCGGGAACAGATGAAAATTAAAAGGCAAGTTCTTGTTCTTATTTCTCTTTCTTCTAGGATGGTGTCCAGGTTCGAGGCAGGCGTGGCAGAGGACTGGATGCTGCAGGCACGGTGAGCGTCACGCTGCTGAAGTGCAGAATAACGCGAAGCATGGGCTGCTGTTTGGGCGTGGTTTAAATAGCCTGCAAAGTAGTCCCAGGTAAGAAGTTCCCCAGAACCACACCCGAGTAAAAAATAGTCCCTGTAATAAAATAGTCCCATCCAGGCCTCACATGGGCTTTGATTAATTTGCAGCATGGTCTGCAGGAGGTAAGTAATGTCTATGAGCCTGGCGCCATGTCTATTATGAGCCTGGTGCCTAAGGCGCCAGAACTGAACCCAGATAGCCCCCAGACGGGGCTGCTGGGGTCTCAATAAATGTCTGGATGCCTGCTGGGCTGGGTCCGGATGCCCGGGAGTAGGCATCATGACAGCACTCCCCCTCAAAGCCCCTCCTAAAGTTGTTCCTCCCCCTGGCCCTGGTTTGTCTGCGAAGTTCCGATGGAATTTCTTCACCAATCGAGGTGCATGAACGTGGTCACTAGGCTCCCATGACCTTTCTTGTTGTCCGTAGCCCTTCCAGTCAATTAAATAAAAAAGCTTTGATTTAACCATCTTAGAGTCCAGGATGTTTTTAACTTCGAATTCAGGTTCCCCATCTATGAGGACGGGGTCAGGTGGTTTGGCTAATCTAGTCCCAGCTTTAACTGGTTTTAGAAGTGAGACATGAAAGACAGGGTGAATTTGCATGTTAGAGGGTAATTCCAATTTGACGGCCACCGGGTTGATAATGGCCTTGATGGAGTAAGGTCCCAAATATCGAGGATTAAAAGTTTGAGTTCCTTTCAGAGGTATGTGTTTTGTAGCCAGCCAAACTTGATCCCCAATCTGGTATGGTGGAGTGTCACTTCTATGTTGATCGGTATTTTTCTTGTATTTTTCTTTTGCTTGTTTCAAATGTTTTGATGCCTCTTTAAAGGCTTGTGTAATAGTAGAGTGCAGGTGAGTTACTGCAGGCATTTCTAAGTGTTGAGGCGAGTCGAGTTCTGAGGTTCGAGGATGATGCCCAAACATAGTATAAAAGGGGCTCTGTCCGGTTCCTGAATGTACTGAGTTATTGTATGCGTATTCAGCAATCCATAAAATATCCTTCCAGCTGCTTTCGGTTTGGTGTAGCATGCAACGTAGGTATTGTTCGAGAGTCTGGTTGGTCCTCTCCATTTGACCATCGGTCTGGGGATGGTGACTGGTTGATAACCTTACGTCGATTTGCGCCAATTGATAAAATTTCTTCCAAAGTTGCGAAATGAATTGACTACCTCGGTCAGAGACCAATATGGAAGGAAATCCATGGATTCCCACAATGTTTTTGAGAAATTCCTTGGCCAAAATTGAAGCGGAAGGTAATCCTTTTAAAGGAATAAAGTGGGCCTTCTTGGAAAAAAGATCCACGATAACTAGAATGGTGTTGAATCCATTGCATGGAGGCAAATCGGTAATAAAGTCTAAGGACAAAGTGTGCCATGGTGTAGGCGGAATATCCAACGGTTGTAAAATGCCAGATGTTTTTTTCTTCTGACTTTTGTTTTGGGCACAGATACCACAAGACAGCACGAACGACTTTACGTCTTTTCGCCAGGTGGGCCACCAGAATTGTATTTTAATTTTAGCCTCAGTTTTTGCGATACCAGGGTGTCCTTCCATCAGAGCATCATGATAATTGGAGATGACTAGTTCTTGTAGTTCCTTGTGAAGTAGAAATAAACGTCCTTGATAGTAAGGTAGATCATTGATGACAGATTAGTCTTGGCCTTTCTTTACCCAGTCCTGTGGGGCTGCTGGATCGAAAAGTTGTTGGATTTTGAAATGAATGTCTTCTGAAGTCTGTAGCGTAGTTATGCCGAGGATTCTTTGTTCTGAAATTATAGGCACCGGTTCCGGGTTGGAATATGTTTCTCCCATTCCTATTCGGGATAATGCATCTGCCTTGCCGTTTTTACAACCTGGCAGATAGGTGATCATGAAATCGAATTCGGCAAAGAATAATGCCCATCGAAGTTGACGTGACGATTGGGCCTTGGCTGTTTTTAAATACTGCAGATTCCGGTGATCTGTGATTACAGTAATGGTATGCCGGGCACCGAGAAGATAATGCCGCCAAGCCTTAAAGGCTGATTTGATGGCTAACAATTCTTTATCTGTGATCGCATAGTTCAACTCGGGTGCCGTGAACTTTCTAGACCAAAATGCTACTGGATGAAGTTGACCGGTTTCTGGTTTCTTCTGGGATAGGACAGCTCCCATGGCTAAACTGGATGCATCGATTTCCACTATATATGGAAGTTCGGGGCGTGGATGCTTTAAGACAGGCGCAGACGTGAATTTCAATTTCAATTCTTGGAAGGCTCTTTCAGCCTCTTCAGTCCACAAGAAGCGTTTGTTCTTTGGCAAAAGTGCTGTGATGGGGTGTGCCACATGTGAGAAGTCCGGAATAAATCTGCGGTAAAAATTAGCAAATCCAAGCATGCTTTGTACCCCTTTAACTGAATTTGGTGATGGCCACTTGAGAATTGCGTCCACCTTTCGAGAGTCCATTCGTACCCCTTTCGGAGTCAGGATGAATCCAAGGAATTCGACTTCTGTAGTATGAAAAACACAATTTTCCAATTTTGCATATAACTTATGCTAGCGTAGTTTCTCATTGACTGCACGAACGTGCTTAACATGGTCTGATTCTGAGGAGGAGTACACTAGAATATCGTCTATGTATACAAAAACACAGATGTCAATGAGTTCACAAAGGATTTAGTTCATAAAATACTGGAATGCTGCTGTTGCATTACACAACCCGAAGGGCATCACCTGATATTCAAATAATCCGTACTTGGTGCGAAAGGCAGTCTTCCATTCATCGCCCTTCTTTACACGTACCAGATGATATGCCCCTCGGAGATCTAACTTGCTATAGATGCAAGTGTCCTTTACTTGGTCTAGTAACTCGGGGATCAGAGGCAAGGGGTATTGTTTTTTTTTACCATAATCTGATTTAACTCGCAGTAGTCTATACACGTTCTAAGGTCACCTTCCTTTAGAGGCACAAAGAATAAAGCTGAGGATGCCGGAGACTTGGATGCGCGAATGAAGCCATTAGCAAGGTATTGATCCAAGTATTGTCGTAGGTGAAGATTTTCGGGCTCAGTAAGGGCGTAGATCCTACTGCAAGGAGGTTGTGCACCTGGTAAGAGGTCGATTTGACAAACATATGGTCTGTGAGGCGGTAATGTGTTTGCCTGTTCTTTTTGAAAAACATCTTGAAAGTCTTGATATTCCTGAGGTAACTGTGCGACTGGGGTAGTAACTGTGGCCAGGCCTTTGTTCAAAGATTCTTTCAGGTAACAGGTACGTGCACAATCCGGAAGGTCACTTTCTTCTCTCGCCAATCAATACAAGGGTTATGTGTTTCTAACAATGGCATTCCCAGAATGATTTGGAACTGCGGGGCCTTGATTAAGTCAAACACAATAGCTTCTCGATGCCCGTCTTGACCCAACAGTGTCATCTCTGTAGTGGAATGAGTTACGGGCCTTGAGGCTATTTCAGTTCCATCGACTGTGGTGATGACATCCGAAGTGGTCTTCTTGCAAAGAGGTAGATTCATCCTTTAAGCCAAATCGTGGTCCATGTAATTTCCTACGGCCCCACTGTCAATATATGCCCTTACTGCGTGCATACATGATGGCTGCTTTGGATCAACAGGGACCATTGGTATGATGAGGTGCGAGGTCTGAGTGTCCTTCTTCAAGTTCGGCAAGCGGACCTCTACGCTTGTCGGCCGTGGTCGTTTCCCGAATCGGGTTCTCTTTGGCCTTTATCAGCAACTCCTACCACCTTCTTGGGTGGTTTTGCAGGGCAATCCCGTAGAAAATGTCCTGAGGTTCTGCAGTACAGACACAATTGCATCTGGCGTCTCCTTTCTCTTTCCTTTTGCGTTAAGGGTCCTCTAACCCCCCCGATCTGCAAGGTTCAGATGCATCAGTCCCTTTGGAGACAACGTTGGGTTTAACTAATACCCGATTCTCGATCTTGGCTCGGTCAGCCTTTCTATTCTGGAGTCGATGGTCTAGCTGGACAACTAAGTCTATATACTCTGCGCAATCCTGAGGTGGGTTCACAACATGAGCCAAGACGTCTTTGAGTTCTCCCATAAGTCCACGGTGAAATAATGTAACTCGCTTTTCCTCAGGCCATCCCGTTTCCACCACCAACCTATTGAAAGTTGCGATATAGGTTAACAGATCCTGGTCACCCTGTCGTAAGGATAAGAGTTTGTTATCCAGGGCCTGTCCCTGTGAATGTCTGGCGAATAGTTTTTCCATGCTCATTTGAAAACCTTGAAAATCCCGGAGAAGGGGGTCATCCTGTTTGACTAGTGGAATGGACCAATCTGCTGCGCTGCCACTAAGATATGATAATACAAAGGCTACTTTTGCTTGGTCATTCAGAAAGGCTCCAGGTGTGCATAAAAAGTGGAAGCGGCATTAATTCATAAACACTGCAAACCTTTTTGGGTCCCCAGCAAAGCGTTCAGGTGGAGCTAAAGGGATAGTTCCTGGTAAAATCACTTGCACAGGATTGCTCAATGAAACAGGGGTTGGATTCCCCCCAAGTCCAGATAAGGGTGTTTGCCCAGCTTGGTTTTGCAGAAATTGCCTAGCAAGATCATCAGTGCGCTCCTTTGACACAATCAGTTCCCTTCTTGAGGGCATTAGTCTCTTGAGGGGCGGAGTGCACTTCCGCTCTAAGTTCCCCTAATAATTGGGCCAGTTGGTCAGTTTCTGAGGTCTCCATAACACCCATGTGGGGATTTGTAGATGGGCTTCGCGTTCTGTAACGCTCACCTGATTCCCACAGGGGCGTCGATCGGAACTGGACTGCTAAGGTCTCCACCAGCGTTATTCGTAGTGCAGAGACGGCTGACTGGACCAGCCTTCCTAGCTTCGTCTGCTTGATTCGTAAAAGTAATTTCCTAAAAGCAGGAGGAGGAGAATTAGCCACCCAGTGGATGCAAGGAAACACTTGTTTAATTTGTTCCCTCTAAGCAACCCGATATTCCCGTTTTATTGTCTCACCTTATTGTTTGTAATGATGAGCTCTGAATCCTGCACCGAGCGCAGGGGCCCGTAGAATCCCAGTTGCTTCACTGGTTTGAAGATTTTGGGCGAGTTCCAGACGTGTTGGACTCCGTGGTAAATGGCAAGGAGCCGTAAGTATAATGTCTATAGAGTTGTTATTCAATCGTTTTTATCCCTTCGTATTGCAGCTTAATCCGAGAAGAGTGCACCTGAAGTGCTGCAGGTTGCGCATGGGTAAGAGTCTATATTACCCAGCGCTGTCAGGTAAAAGTTAAATAAATGTCTTTAACAAGTGTTCTTTCCTCCCCAGGTGCGGCGTTAAAGAGGTGGAACGCCGATGAAAGATGCCCAGGGGAGCGGTAACTCTGGTGAGTATAATATGGTTTCTTTGATTGTCTTTGTTAGCACCCGGCTCACCTTGTTCTCTTTGTCCCTTCCAGGTTCCACGGATGCAGTGATGAAATGATGGCTGCAGCGCTGAACCTTGGAGATGCAGACTGGTAAGTATGGCGCGGCACGCCTGCTAGCGATGCAATGCTACTATTTCCGACGTGTCTTTTCCAATTCTGAAGTGCGGCGAATTCGGGAACAGATGAAAATTAAAAGGTAAGTTCTTGTTTTATTTCTCTTTCTTCTAGGATGGTGTCTAGGTTCGAGGCGGGCGTGGCAGAGGACTGGATGCTGCAGGCACGGTGAGCGTCACGCTGCTGAAGTGCAGAATAACGCGAAGCATGGGCTGCTGTTCGGGCATGGTTTAAATAGCCTGCAAAGTAGTCCCAGGTAAGAAGTTCCCCAGAACCACACCCGAGTAAAAAATAGTCCCTGTAATAAAATAGTCCCATCCAGGCCTCACGTGGGCTTTGATTCATTTGCAGCATGGTCTGCAGGAGGTAAGTAATGTCTATGAGCCTGGCGGCTACGGCGCCAGGCCTGATGTCTATTATGAGCCTGGTGCCTAAGGTGCCAGGACTGAACCAAGATAGTCCTCAGCCGGGGCTGCTGGGGTCTCAATAAATGTCTCGATACCTGATCCTGAGGCTGATGGGCTGGGTCCGGATGCCCGGGGGTAGGCATCATGACAGCTAATGAAACTTCTCTTTGATCAAATAGTCAGCCGAATTCTGTCAAAAACATATCCCAATTGCATAGCAATGGGTCATCCTTTTGTACTAATGGCATGGCCCACGCCTCCGCATCCCCCGTTAAGTAGGAAATCACAAATGCTGTCCTAGCTTGAATGGTTTCAAATGCAGTGGGTTTACACAGAAAATTCAACCTACATTGCGTCAAAAATGTCATATACTTCCTAGGATCTCCCGCAGATCTTTCGGGTGCCACTAATGGAACACTGCTGGGTGCTTGAACAATAACTGTAGAGGCTCTTCCTGTGGTAGCCCCTGTGGATGGCCCTGCCCCCTCCAAGGGAGTACCCTGAGTCACTAACCCTTGTACTTGAGCCTTAATATTATTAGACTCCTGTCTGGCATGCACTAACTCTGCTTGAATATCTTGTACTTCTGCTAAAGAAGGAGGATTTGACTCCATTTGGCTTGGGTGGTTCAAATACCCCTAAATCGGGGCTGATAATTCTGTCAAGTCAAATGAGGGATGAAAGGGTCTCAACCCCCTCGCCCGAACTACAGAAGCCGAATAGATCGACCCTCCCACCGTTGTTGGCACAGGCATCTGAATGTAAATACACAGATAACCACGTGGCAGCCAATGGGGGGAAGAAAGAGTTAGGGAAATGGTGTGGTATGACAAAGGGAAGGTAGGGAAGAGAAAACATGCATTTCTTAAGACAGCACTTAATACTGAAACTTCATAAACCTGCGCTCCATGCTTGATACTGCCTATCCTATTCAACTCCTGAATTTACTTATGTAGCACCTAGGGTTCTTGATATACTACACCATACCCATGACCATGTACGTGTGTGTATAACGTGTATAATACATAGCAAACATGAAGCAACATAAACTGTATGACACACACAAGGGACTCTTACCTACATGAATTAAACATGACTCATGGTCCCGTGGACTGACATTGAACGTGAGCAAACATAAGAGAAAACATAGATCATGACTTGTCTGTAGTTGCATTCCTGAATTAGGAGTATTGCCTCATACTCTGGTTATAAACAAGTTACCAACCACGACTGACCTAACGCCAGTAGCTCATGGAAATCCCTCCGAATTTAGCACTTAAACACCATGCTTGAAGCATTAACGTAAATACTTGAATGTACTTATCTTAGGGTCTGGGTGACTTGAGAGTACACCCGGACATTAGGACATGCCACTGTTGGAGCGCCGGAGCCACTGCCACACCTAGTCTGGAGCTCAAAGCAGCCAAATGACCTGCGGCCGGGGAAAGCTGCTGAGTGACCTGCGTTGACGCCAAGAGTCACTGCCGTAGTCTGCAAGGATCAACAGATTCGGGGCGACAGCTCTCTTTCACAACCGTGATTGCCTGATTACCCAGATCGCCATCAGTTCGTCCAGAGCCACATATACACCATCCTAACTGTCCGTGCTGCACAGCATCAATTATCAGCACCTGTGCACGGGTGGTCAATGGCTAAATACTCCCCTGATGGGCTCCAGCTGTCTCACGGCGCGAACTCCAGTGACTACAATTCACCCTTAAACATGCTGAAATCATAGTCTTTACCTCAATTTCTCCTATACTGTCTCCTGGGCTCGCCCCCTACCCTAATCCTGACAGGGTACTGGATACTACTCCTAGAGCTTTTAGATCATTCCCCAACAGGACTCTCCTAGGCGCCTCATTCTGGACACTGACAGGAATCCTCACTGTCATATTATTACACTTAATGAGACATGGCAGAATTGGAACCAACTGGACAGGGCCTCCAGAAAATTTAGTGGGATCTTTGGGTGCCTTAGCAAAATCCTCAGGCTTGAACAAGCTTTCATCCACTACTGTTCTGCTGGCCCCAGTGTCTCTCCTGGCAGGAGTATCCTGGCCATTGACAAGAACACTGTTCATATAATACCCTCTAGAGTTTTCTGGAATTGAGTTGTACACATTCATATTCTGTTTCTTACCCAACCCATGGACTCTAAGGATACAGTAGCTTGAAAACCCAAGGGTGCTTCAGCAAAGAGATGAAAGTGGGCACTAGCCATGTGTACTTCTTCCTATTGGGAGAAGGCTAAAGCGGCACTGCTGATCCATGCAGGTTTACCCTTGCATCTGAGATCTCCTTTCACATGGTCAGTTGACCCACAAACATAGCATTTACCAAATGGTCTCTGGAATGGGGGGGTTCTGCTGACCTCCCTCTGATTGGGCACGAGAGGATTCACTAGCCCTATATGGTTTCCCATGTGGCTTACCCTGGTTATGTTTGGGGGCCTCTTCTGGATTAGAGGTATTAGAATTCTCTATGTTATCTTTCTTTGGCTGCTTTCCCTCATCCTTCTTCTGAGTTGCCCCAGAATCCTTGTGAGTAGCCCTGTTGGCAACCCACAAGTCAGCAGCCTTAGCTAACTTCTTTGGATCTATCTCCTTAGAGTCAGCCAAGTGCTGTCTGAGCTCAGGAGAGCAGTCATCATGAATTGACTCCAACATAACAAGATTTCTCATACCTTCATAAGTGTTTACTCTGTAACCCTTAACCGAACCATCTAAGTTTTTCAAACATTCACATATCCAGGTAGCCCAAGGGGTACCATCATGCTTTTTGAGGGTCCTAAACCTCTTAAGATACTGGGAAGAGGTCTTTCCAAATCTAGCAATTAAAGCTAGCTTCACACACTCATAATCCATCCTATCCACCTCCCCCCAACTCCATCACAACATTAGATGCAACAGTGGGTAGCCTAGAGAAGAGCCAAGGAAGCAACTGATTCCCTGTAATTGTAAAGACTGGAGGGGGGGGGGTCTGCACTTCTGCTCTCTATATGGTAGAGGGGAGGGCCAGAGACCCCTGCCAAGATTCTCTATTACGGTAGCAATGGACAAGCAATCAAGGCCTAGCTTCTAGGGAGGGGATGCCAGCTGGTTCTTAAGTACAGTGTAGTCCCTAAGCACCCACAAAGGAATGTACACACACTGTATCGATTACAACACGGTCTTTATATAATTAATATTCAAGGTCATATACACAATCACAATAACTCACTTTGTAGTCCGAAAATCAACAATGGTAAATATGTACAATTCTAAAGTGGAACCACTAACGTTATTAGATCTCCTTAAAGTGCATACGGTCAGAATGACACACAGATCAAAATAAAGAGGAAACCAGCAGTAGAGAGAGGAAGGAAAGCAAGATGGTTGAGCAATAGGCAGAATACTGGTAACTACTGTTTAACACAGCTCTGTGTGGAGATCCCCCACCTGGGCAACCTGTAGGAGAAAGATACAAGCCCAGGCCATATATTGTTCCCACTAGACTTTCCAATAGTTTTGCAACCCCAAAGTACCTGGCGTTGTAACGTTCCTCGTCGGGGAAATCAACAACCCTTCTTGAGTGCCCTCCCTTTCAGGCAGGAGTCACGGGTCGTCGAACGTCCGACGGAGAACAGGTCGAGCTACGACGGTGAAGTGGCTGCGTCGTTCAAAGTGGTGCTCGTTGACGGGGAAGCGTAAACGTCCTGCCAGGAAGAGGCGTGCTGGCACCTCAGTGTCGATAGTTCTGGACCGCAAATAGTTGAAGAACTGTGGCCCCGCAAGGGCATCAAGTCGTCAGCGTCTCTGTGGTCTTTGGGTGGCGGTAAACTCACCGGTGGATGCTCCTCGGCACGTCGACGGTCAGGCCTTCTCCAGCAGGATACAGCGGCGACGATGCGACGAGAGCGTCCTTGGATCAATTAAGTTCTTAGGCAACGGGAGCATGGCAGCTCCAGTCGGCGACAGCGGTCGTCGACAGTGGCGGACAACAGTCCGGGTGCTTCTCCTTGGAGTTCCGCAGCAGTCCCCGTATTGGGTCAGCAGCCTGTCGCAGGTCTGTCTACCAGGGAGCTTAGGCAAAGATCAGCTGTGCATGATGGTCCCTCGCACCTTGGGAAGAGGGCACCTTACCAGGTCCTCTCTGGGTCAGTTCTTGAAGCACAGCAGCTTTCAGATTGTGAAGGAGAGCAATAGCAATTCTTCTCGTCCAGCAGGGCTTCAGGATAAAGCTTCAGTTACTCCAGTTATTCGTCGTAGTGGACTTCAGCTTCTGAACACGATTCCTAGCAGTGAGAGGTCCCTAGATATACTGTTGATCTCCCATTCATTCTGCTGGGTCACACTCAAGCATCCAATCACGACTACGGGCATTCATGCAGGCAGGCAGCCAATCAGGCACACAAGGTATTCAGGCCATTCACTTCTCTCCAGACACTCACAACAAGTTATGTGTATTGGGACAAGTACCGTGCCATTCAACATTCCAAGCTGCATTCATACCGGTTTCAGACAGGGCTGTCTCAACCATTGTGTCAAACACCAGATAGTAGACAGCCACAACATAGAATGTATATTTGTCACACACTCCATTCACCCAGGTCCTACCCACAGGCGTACCCACAATATACGGTCGTTGAGAAGGCTCCAGCCAGTCTGGTCGGCACTTCCCCACACTACCATATACGGAACTTCCACCCAACAGCCAGTCAGGGGGAAGGGACAGAGGCAGAGCTTCCCGGGACTTCGGGAAGATCAAGGTAACAGGTGATATAAGGCAAGAGGCCATGGGGGCCATTTTGTCTCCATCAGGAATCTACCGATTCCAATGACAGGGCCTGGGCATCCCAAAATGGAGGACGCTCAGGGCACCAGTCATTTCAGCATGGAGCTGCCACCAGCCCGTAACCTGCTCTGTGGGTCACACACAGGTGACAAAAAAAATACACTAGGGGCACAGGGTTGTACCCCTACCCATGGGTGCCATAAGGGTATGCCACTGGTCTGTTCACCAAACCAAAAGTGAGAGAGCTGCACCGCCAGGAGTCCCACATGAACTCCTGCATGGCAAACATGACAGAAAACATGATAAAAAGCAGTAAAGGACAAGAACACAGAGGCCCTGTCCCTCCGATGCATTTCCAGCATCACAGTAATTCTTGAATACCATGGTTATATTCAAACATTGCCAACCAATCCACAATACCAAGCTTAGTCTTAGCCAAGTCTCATACATACCAACAATTTCTTTAGGCATATAGGGTCTCTTGTACTGGAAGACCTAGAAGACTCTGGGAGAGAAGCATTTTCAATAGACAACTTTTTTCATTTCTAAGGCATGATTCAACTCCATTTCTCTGAGGTTAAGTTCTTGATGTTTTTGTTCAGTACGAGCATTAATACGTTAGAATTCCAATTCAAGCCTCATCTTTACTAGAGCAATGAATTCAGGACTGAGTGTAGAACCTGGTGGGGTCCCAGTGGACAAAGTATGAATTTGTTGAGCAGGTAGAGGAGCAGTAAGGCCTACATGGTGAGACACATCTGCCTCATCTAACTCCTCCATATTAACAGACATATTATCATCCTCGTCATTTTCCACATTTGCTGGAGAGTCAGGTATTTCAGACCCACTCTCCAAACTTTGTTTCTCTAACAAACTTTCAATTAATTCTGGTGTTTTGCCTTTAACAGAGACGTTTCTTTTTAGTGATGTTTCGCCTTGTGGTTAGATGATCCAAGGAACTAGCAGCACTCTAAATGTAATCAGTAGACTTGATTATCACTACTGTTCACCAGTGTTAGGCAGAATCATATGCAATACCCTTTGGGAACACCACACACAATTAAGACTGCAAGTGACAGTACAAATTCACCTTTGGTACAAGCCCGTACTACACAGCAAAGTGGTAGTGATGGCTGGGCAGCCAGACTATCTCAAGAGTAAAGTGAGCAGTATCAAAGGACAGCAATTACTATGGTTCAAACAATCACTGACTGATTCTGAGTAAAAGAATATAGATTTATTTACACATTCAATTCTGGACAAGTTAGGCTCAAAATGAAGTGTGAGCAAATTGGCACTCCAGCAATTAAAAAAAGGGAGGGAAAGACAAGGTTATACAAAATTAAGCAGCACCAACAAGTAAGTAGGCAGAGTCTTTGCAGAGGATCACACAGTTCTGAGTAGTTTGCGGTTACGTCTGTGCCAAGTGTTCAAAACAAAGTTGGTCAGAAGAACAGTTATTTAAAAGAGTAGAGAAGGACAAGCCCTTGGATTGGTGAAAGATTTAAAACACTTTCACTGCGGTTGGACGGAACGAACACCCAGGTTTGAACAGTACCTTTAGAGCCGAAGAATGCTGTAGCTGAGGCAAAAGTTCCTGGCATATCCTGCAGGCTCACGGTTCCTGAAGCGACTATCAGACTGACACGAAGAAGGAAGACTGGTGGGTCCTGCACTGCCCAGTGAAGAAACCAGCAGCAGAGCAAAGCAACAAATAAAAGGTGCACTTCTTAAAACCCAAACAGGGTCTGGTCCTCCTGGCTATCAGGTTCACTGCAGCTGTGCACATCACATTCGACCAGGGGAGGGAGGCCCTGCTTGGTGTTTGGCAAACTGGTTGGTCCCACTAGGTCAAGAGAAGAAGATTCCTTGCAGAGCTTCTCTGTCATCGAAGTTTGGAGGTTCGGACCCGCAGCAGGTCTTCATCCGGAGGTTCAGCCGGGGTAGTGGTCCTTTTCCTTCAGCTTCTCTTCAGTTCTCTCGATCCAGTGGCGACTCTGCCTTCCAAGTCCAAGAGACCTGCTTTTCATGCAGTTTTCCCCCATTCACATGGCCTGGTTGTCATTCACACAGCAGGGTGGCTGTCCTGGTGGGACAGTCACCACAGCCAATCATACAGAGTGTGACATGAGTCTCCAAGGGAGTCTCAAACCACTCCCTCACATCCTGTCCCCCTCAGACATTCAGGCACCTAAGGAGGGCTTCTGTGCAGAAGCCAGCCAAAGGACGGCAAACAAAGGAACCAAACCTGGTTTGTTGCACAGAGTAACACATGAGAAAGACCTTTACAAAAAGAAATGGTGAATAACCCCAGATGGAACCAAATAAAAGTAAATGGGGTCCAGCAGATTTAAGTTCGAGGCTACTAACTTAGCCTAAAACAGTACCAAGGCTATTTTCATAGACCGCTGTAGGAAAAATATGGTAGATAACACTGCCACGAGCCAAATCTTAAAGAAAGGAGAATGAAATAATGTTCCATGAGAAACAGACAAGAGGGATAACTATTAACCGTTTGCAGTACTCTATGGAAGATAGTTTGTACAGGGTCTGTGAATTTAAAAAGACTAATAAAGTCAATAGCAACTTTACATGTTCTGGGAGACAGTAGTCAGTCCCAGAAAATGGAGTTTAAAGTGGGAAGTATGAAAAAGACAACCCTTTGCCACTGCACTAAAGTTGCTGTGTGACATACAGTAAAATGACGATGCCTATGGAGTAGGTGAGTCTCCACTGTCAATGAACACGAAAGATGTAAAACACACAGCAAAACACATGTAAGAGTGGGAAAAAAGGCTCACACTCTTACCAGGTGAAAATAAAAAAAATAAAAAACTAGAAATCCAGCAAAGCTGCTGAGGGACTCAGTAGGTACGGGAAATTAGCCATTCTGGAGAATTATCCGTAACAACAGTCCTTTGAAGGCAATACTTTTGGGTACGGGGAGCCAGTTGAGTGGGTGGAGAGCTGAGCAGATGTGTGAATGTTTTGGTAGGTGGAGGATTAGTTTGGCTGCTGGGTTTGGTATGGCTTGAAGAGGAGCAAGTATGCTGCTGGAAAGTCCAGTGTGGAGAGCATCACTATAGTTCCTCTTGCGGAGAACCGGTGCTTGGACTGCAGTGCAGAAGTCATCAGTAGGAATGATGTGTCTGACTTTCTGGAGGAGGTGCAGTTGTAGACTGTATGTTTTTGTGACAACAGCTATGTGGTGTGTTGAGGAGAGGTTGGGGTCAATTTTGAAGCTAAAGGATATAAAAGGTGTGTAATGGGAAATGTATGGGCTGTCTGTGGTGAGTTCTTTGATTCAGGGGGTTACATTTGGTTTGTGTTGAGAAGGGCCAGATGAGGAGGTATTCTGTTTTGGAGAGTTAAGCTTGAGGAAGTAGGTGGCCATCCGTTTGTTGGTAGGGAAGAGACAGCCTTTGAGGATGTGAAGTTATATGGGGGATGAGATTTTGAAGTATATGTGTTTGTCCTCTGCATGTGGGTGGAAAGTGATGCTGTGTTTGCTTAGTGTCTGTTCAAGAGATTATACATATAGTTTGAAGAGGAGAGGAGATGGGGAGTAGTCATGCGGGATGGCATATTTGACTGGGATGGGGTCAGATCAAAGAGGGCATGGAGACAAAGTGTATCCTGCCAGTAAGGAAGGAAGTGAACCAGTCGAGGATGGTGCTTGAGAGTTTCATCCTGTTGAACAGGCTGTTGACTAAAATGGTGTGGTTGAGGGTATTGAAGGTTGCAGAGAGGTTGACGAGTTCGAGTAATAATGTTTGTCATTTGTAAGTGATGTTTTGGAGGTTATTGTGGATATGAGGTGTAACTGTTTCACTGCTGTGTTCAGGTCAAATGTCGGATTGGAAGGGGTTGAGTAGATTACTTGTGGTGATATATTTTTGTGATTGGGTAGTGACAAAGCGTTCCACATTTCTGGTGAGGTGTTATGTACGGGTAGTGATGGGGAGGCAATTTTCATGGATCTGGGTTCAAGAGGTGGTTTTTTTGAGAGTGGTAAGATTTTTCCAGTTTTGAGGGCACAGGGTATAGTACCAAATTAGAGGTGATGCAATTGGATGCAACTTGAGGTTGGCATGCACCATTCAGGAAGTGTGCTGGTTTTGTTTTGGTAGTACGGGTGATGAGGGTGTCTGTGTTGATGGGTTGTGAGGTATCCTGTGTTTTTTTTGGAATGTCTGGGAGTCAGGGGCGTGTAGGACGTGGGAGGTGTGGGGGGACAAATCCCCCCACAATTTTAAGTGGGGGGATATAATAGCTTTTATCCCCCCCAGAATTTGTTTCCCTAGTGCAGCAGTCTATAAATATATACTTTCTTATGTTAATTATTTAATGGTGTTTTTTGTGGCTATTTTCTGTGTTCAGGATCCTAACCCTGCTTGTCCCAATTGCAGGCGGGGCACTTGGATGCTGTGCCATGTGGAGCTGCTTGTAAATCAAGCTGACAGATGTCAGTATCATGTTCTGCTTCTGCAGGCCACTTGTAGTACCACAGGGTGCCATCTGCACCCCCATGACACTGTCTTGCTTAAGCAAGCTGCTCTTGTTTGCCAGAGATGTCGGAGGGGCTGGGGCAGGATCATTGTGACCACGCAATGAAAATATCACAGTAACACTGCCTGGAAATGTTCAAAATAATATTTAAAAAATGGTGCAATTTCTTTCATGTGGCTTCTTTCCAAACTCCACAATGTACATTTCCACTTTAAATCACTTCCATGACACAGGTACACCCACTTTTAGTACATTAAGCGATCCATAGACACGCTGTACAGTAGAAGCCTACCAGGGTAGCTAAGCAGGTTGACAGACCGATGTTGAGACGTTATATATTCAAAACTACAGGTTGTTAATCGCATGACTTTTTTCAATGCCTTACAAAAAAAAGTCTTATAAAAAGAAATGTGGCCAGGGTATGGGTAGGGCTGATTGCTTGCTTATATTCAGGGCGGAGGTGGGGATATTTCTGCCCCTGTAGTGAAAATCAAAAGTTGGCACCCATGAACCCACTGTTTAATTCCCTAAAAACGGCTGTCAGCACAACAGAAGCATTTATTTGTGATTTACCAGTTTGACAAGCATATAACATCTTTATAAATATAACCTGTGCTAAAACACAATGGGGCACACAAAATAACAGAGTATGTGTGGTGTCTGACAAAAAAAGCATTTAAAAGAAAACTAGTGAACGCAAGCAGCATTTTTCAATTTGGAAATTACTTTTTTTTTTATGGAAGTGTGAAATGCACATTTGGAAAACAATAGTGTGCCTAGCATGTAGAAAGTCCGCATAAAACACAAAGGAAGGGGCACAGAAATGGCAGGATATTTGTGTGGTAGTCCAACAAATATCTGTCTTTTTGAGACAGCAACTAATAAATAATATTGCACAAAGAGGTTTTTGAAGTTCTTAATATAATTATGAAGGCATATGTTATTCCATCTGTTTATAGAGCGGAAATAATCGGGGCAAAAATATATTGGTAAAAATTCTGAGGTTTATAAATATCCCCACCCCAATATCACCCGCTAGTAGCTCTCCACTGTTGGCCTCCACTACAAGTAGCTCTAGCTAATATAAAGGTCGGAAACCCCTGCTCTGGCGCCTTCACCTCAATGCCAAGTTTGTGTGTCTCATTCCTGTGGTGCCATAAACACCTCACTGGGTCCAGGACCAGAACGCCCCCGCCCCTTGCCTGCAGTAACAGAGCACTGTAACATTGCGCTCCCTGCTGCCCAGTACACACAGTGCTAGAACACACACATCTTTTCATCCGGTGTCTTTGTCGCTGTAGTCCTGGATCAAGGGCTGTTGCGAGGAAGGGGGCGCATTGCTGACTGCCCCCATTCACATTCACTCTATCGTCCTTGCTCGCATGAGTGGCAGACTACACCATATTTTTACCACTGCTTTCAGCACCCCAACAAAACCCATCTTTCTTTCCACAATGCATACAGTGCCAGCACTCACACCATATAACGTTCTTCCCACAATGCATGCAGTGTTAGATCACTCACACTCCCCAACATAATGTATGCAATGCCTAAAGAAAGCACCCCAGAACCCATCACCCTAGCTCACTTTAACACTTGCATGCAGTTACGAAACAAAGCCCATCTATTTCACTGCACCCCACTACATGCACTGTGTGAAGATACACCCTTTCTCTCCCCCCATCAAGTGCATGTAATGCCAGAACACACACCCCTCGGACTCCTTTGAGCCTAATGCCCGATTGCGGGCCCTGCCTCCACCCTTCACCCATTGGCCAGAATGCATGCACTGCCACACAAGGTGACTTGCCCACCACTCCTCGCTGTAAGCAGTGCCACAGCGGCACCTGTGTGAGCTCCATCCCCCTTCCACTGCAGTGGCACTCCACCCCCCTTCCACTGCAGTGGTGCCACCCTTGCCCCTCCCGGGCTCTCCATCACCTCTGCATGGAGAGCTGCATGTACCACTGCCATGGATGCCCCCACTCCCTCGGCCGGTGAATGCCAGGGTATGCTCTTTGTTGGCAGGCCGCTGTGTCAGTGTTGCTGTCCCTTCTTGGCCACATCAGTCACCATGCCGACACTCTGTGTCGCCTCCCGTGAGATGTTTGGAAGCATTTTGATAACAA
Source organism: Ambystoma mexicanum (assembly GCF_040938575.1). Taxonomy (NCBI): domain Eukaryota; kingdom Metazoa; phylum Chordata; class Amphibia; order Caudata; family Ambystomatidae; genus Ambystoma; species Ambystoma mexicanum. The sequence goes on from NC_090934.1 coordinate 146,337,690, forward strand.
ATTATTCACCTTGAAAGAGGAGCCTAGTCCCAAAAGAAAAAATCTTCCCCTCGTGGTGATATTTTAGCGCTTTTGTATATTTCTGGCACTCTACAATACTCAGTCCAATATTTGGAGAACCAGCATACGCTGCCTCCTACAAACTGGGGGCGATACACGGCCGGGAAAGAGAAGGGGGGGCGGGATAATGGACCTACATCACAGCGCTGGTAGGTGGAGGGGTTGTCGCATAAAATTGAAATGTGTGCATTTCTTATGCTGTCGTTGAAAGGTGGAGCTGGGGGAGTAGAGGCAGTCACGTGTCAGCAGGGGCGTTGCTAGGGGGGGGCAAAAGTGGCTATAGCCCCTGATCTTTTGGTTGTAGCCCCGGATAGAATCTCATGAGCTACAGCCAAAAGACTAGCTAGCCCCCAGTCCCAACAGTCCCAACATCAGCTTAGTCCCGGGTCTTTTCCAGACCTAGCAACTCCCCTGCGTGTCAGGTGGGTCGGTGCGTCCATGTATCTTTCTGCGGGCAGTAAAAGAAAAACTGATTTATAATATTCCAGAAGTATTATAGATGCTGGTACTTCAGAGACTGTGGTAGGGCTGGGGCAGTTACATGTTGGTTGTTCCTACATAACCTTCTGTTCCTCTGACGGCCATCACATGTCTTCCACGGAATTGTGTAATGTATGAATGCATGGGTTTTATAAAGCGCAAACCTATGTGGAAAGCAGCCACTGTACATAGGCGAAGCACCGAGGTGGCCATTATTAAGCACCAGTCCCTCTTAAAGACCAGTAGAGAAGAGGAGTCAATCACATGTGCCTAACGGAGCCCTTTATCTCACTTAGAACAGTAAAATGAGAGACATTGAAATGGGGAAGATTAACATCTGCATGGTTCCTACAAGGTTGTACTAAAGGGCATTCTCAAATGGTGCCAACTAGAATGGCTTCATTGCGCCCCTGACAAATTGGTCAAAATATAATAGACATTTCTCCAAAATGTGTTTACGCAAAGCACCAAAAGTAAGCCCCACACCTCTCACGTCAACCTCATTTGAGGGGTGCCACCCTCCGTGGAATCAGCTTCACCCTCACCAAAAACCAAAGGTTTTTCATAATCTAGAATAGGGTGGGCGGACTAGTAATCCCTCATTGCCACCAGAATATGTGTGATCTAATTTGCTTTTAATGGGATCACCGTTACCAACATCTGAATTCGCCCATCTTGAAGAGTCGGGTGGTTTAGATGTCCCTGGAACACCAGGCAAGTATCTGCAGCGTGTAAAATACGATGTCAGCTTGAAAAAGTGAAAGTAGACTGTCTGCAACTTCTTTTGCGCTGCCCCGCACCTGCGCATAATAAACGTGCCCAGGCTGGGGGACAAACTGCACGTGCCCTGCCTGTGCAGTGCACTGCTGAGCAGCCTCAGCCTTTGTTTTTCCTGAACGAATGAGAAGCCAGGCAGCGACACGTACTCCAGTGACTCTGTGACAGCCTGTGTTATTGAGGGAGACAGAGTGAGACAGACTCCTAGTCCGACTGCGACTCGACCTCCACCTGAGTCCTCAGCTACCGTAAGGTAAGTCAAGTGGCGTGGCCCCCCCCTCTCCCAGGTGCAGGGCGGCATGGGGAGGATTTATTAGAGGGCATGTGCCATTGCCAACATCAGGTATACAGTTTCTAAGCACGCGTGGTGCGTTGCAAAACTGATCAGGAATCCTAGCCTCTTAATATTTCATGATGAAACATTGAGAGGCCAGGAAGCCTGATCAGTTTGCAACGCGCCGCGTGTGTTTAGAAACTGTACATCTGAAGTTGGCACACTTTCATGAAATGAAAAACCTGAATCCCTGCCGCCCTCAGGTTTTTCAATTCATGAAATTGTGTCCCTGCCAAAGAGGATCACATTGGAATGGCTCTTCCTTACTGATGGGCAGCCAGGGCTCACATTTAAGCTCCAAGCATTGACCAACATGGGCTTGTTGCAAGGCTGCACAAACAAAATACGGAGGCCATTCACTGATACAGCGGAGGATCAAGGGTGCACAATGGGAGCCGGTATTGACATGTAGATGCAGTTTCTATATAAATGCCAGGCACAACACTGTTTAATATATTATGGGCCTCATTACGACCCTGGCGCTAATGGGTTAACGGTGCCGTAAAAGGCTGCAGCGCCGTTAACCCATTAGTGCCTGATTACGAGGTCCCTTTGCGGAACCCGACCTTAACGGCTGGTCTACACCAGCCGTTAAAGTAGGGACCCGCAAAGGGACCTTGGTGTTAAGTACGGTGCCGAAATTTGTGGTACCATACTTAGCGTCTTCCCCATTCCCATTGAGCCCTATGGGGCAAAAATGGGAATGGGGAAGGGACATGGAGGAAGGGGGAATTACCGCTCTGCCAACCTTGTAATGGGGTGGTAATTCCCCCTTTCTCCATGGCGGAGTCGGTAAGTTACCGGCATGGACCATGGTGCTATTAGCACCATGGTTTTCCGCCTGGGTCGTAATGAGGCCCTATGTATTGCCTTTTTTAAGGGGAAGGACATGATGATTATTTTTGCTGCTTACACTAGTGCCCCTAAACCGTCAGGTTACTTTGAGATTGTTTCTAGTTTATTTCCTTAGAGTTGGATCAAGCTGACCGCACCGGCACGTTTCTCTGCAAAAAAACATTACAAATTCTATGAATGTATCTATAACTGCTTCCCAAAATGAGACCCGGGCCCCCAGCTGGAGGTGACATATATTGCTGTGACACTTTGTCCTTCTTCACACTCACTCAACATGCTTAGCATACATGGAGCAACAAGAAACTCTGTTAGAACATCTACGATTGAGGCATTTCGTTATAGTGTACATTGCCAACAGAGTCACTTCTAGGTGATCCCAAGTAAACATATAGAGATATGAAATGCACAGTGGGGAGATCACATGATTCGCCCAGGATCACACAATCTGGCAAAGACTGGAATTTCTCCAAGATGTCCCTGTACCTCAGGCCTAGCTTGCAAAGTGCAGACACTGCCTGAGACATCAGCCTGACATAGCATACGAAATTCTCATGAAACCATATAAAGTAAAATGAGGATGAGCCAATCTCAAGAAGGGCCGCTACGTGGGATGTGTGCTATTTTCCATAGTAATCTCTAAGGTAGGCAAGGGAAAACACTTGTTGTATACTCTAATATCAGTAGGACTCACTTAAGGCACACCCCTGCACCTCTTCCCACCAACTCACACCTGCAGCACTATGACCAAAGTGTTATTATATTCCATAAAACAAAATACTACCAGCACAGACCCGAACTCTGTCACTGGCCAAAATAAACCATTTGTTGGTGCCCATCCTGTGCATCTCTTTAAAGAAATCAAGCGCAAACCTTCTGTAGGTCTTGGCTAAGCTTCACCCTTTTTTATTCAGCCTAGCTGTTTTTGTCAGCGTATTTGAGTGGTTGCAGTGCAATCCGATTTTGGGGGTAGAGCCTTGGCAGTATGTAGATTTAGTGACTTCTCTGTCTGTTCCACCTTCCAAATATCCATGCTCCTGAGTTAATGCTTGCAGGTATCAATGGGCCCCTTAAAGGTCATGGATCTAGCATGCCTGTTCCAGCTTATTCTGAAAAACTATATGGAGTGGTTGGTCATGCAAGGCATGCAAGAGAAAACCTGTTAAATGTAAGCCAGGATATTGAGGGTGCTCTGAAGAATGAGAAGAAAGTGCTAAGTAAGTGTACAGATGAGAGTTGTAGGGTGCTGTCCATGGGGGAATGGGAAGGGAGGGACTGGGGTGCAGTCGAGTGTGGGACTGCAAAGTGAAAAAGGGTGCAGAGGACAGAAAAAGAGAGGAGCAAGGGAGGGAAGAGATGGGAACAAGAACGGAGTGCTGATGAAAGAAAGGGATGGTTTTCAGCACAGGGTGACCAGTGTGTGCAGGGGAGAGAGGTGAGTCATTTGCTGAAATAATTCCAGATATATACACTACACCATACCTGTCTTCACATTGATTGGGCCTGATAATACACAGAGTGCCCCCCCCTCTCCCAGGTGCAGGCCGGCATGGTGAGGATTTATTAAAGGGAACGTGGGAGCTCGGGCACACCTCTCTCCCACTGCCCCAGTGTCATCTGCGCTGCTGTCTTGTTCCTCTCCAGGAAGAGGCATCACAGCAGACTGTTACTGCATCAACTCCCTTTTCACTCAATCCTACCTGCCGCCTAAGTCTGAAGTCAGGACTAACCTTAAATGAGGTATACATTCACCTCTGACCTGTCCTGTAGTGGGAGCTGGTGCCAGGGTGCGTGGAATCTTGCCTTGCAACGCAGCATAATGTTATTTGGGCTATCTTAGCAACTTTCATGGGTTTTTGGTGGATGGATGCCACATGGGCCGCAGACTCAATTTATGCCATAACCTATTCTTTTAAAAAAACACTAGAATGTTCTATAAAGGGCACGCAAAGTGCCAGTTCTAGTTTAGATAAAGCCACTGACTTAGGGATGTTGACTACAAAGCCCTGTGTAGTTAATAACTTAATTGGAGCTGGGAACATACTACTAGTGTAATACAAATGTCTTAGCCAGAGATGCCTTCATCCACTCAATTAGTACTATGCATTTCCTTCATTGAAGTCCTGCTAAAAACCAGCAATGGCAAGTGTTTGCTTGTGTATACGTATTGGGCATTTGCCAGGCACTGCTATTAAATGTCCAGGTACTTGCACCATTTTGCAGCTGCTACCATCAGTGGGTACCTAATACCACTATGGCAGTGTTTGGCAAGTGCCTTTTTCATACCTACATTAAAGCCCAAATGGCGTTGCCAATGCTTGTTTTAAGACTGCATTTTTGGTACCCACTACCAGCTGACTAATGCATTGTAGACAAGTTTTAATAGCGGCCACCATAAGCCATCTTGGTGACCCAGAAAAAATTAAAGCAGAGCCTCGAGATTCAAAACAGCACTTGTTCCGCTATCCATGGATATCCAATGAATACCCTGGTGCCGAGGTATGATTTCAGCCCATACACTTCTGTAAAGGGGCTCAAGTGGAATAGGATAGGATGGGCTGGTGAAAATCCATCAAGCATCTGCACTTAAAGCACAGGTGAGAGTATTATAAAAGATCTCTCTAAATGTCCATCGCTGGGAGGATTTTATACTCTGAATGGCTTTTCTTTTTCTTAATTTTCTTCGGTTTTCTTTTCTTCTTTTCTCTTGTTTTATACAGTGATGATATATGTAATTTAATACATACTGCTATTTAAATTTTGTGAAAAGTCGAGTTCTTTGACTAAAACACAATAAATGAATTAAAAAAGCAAAGTCCCCTAGGTGTCTCCTGTCCCCCCCAGATTTTATGGGTCTCCTACGCCCCTGCTGGAAGAGCGGGTGGGGGTGGGCGTGGGAGAGCAGAGGGTAGGGCATGCTTAATGATGTGCACTTTGGAGTTGAAGATATCCACAAGGTTGTCCATACTGCAGTGGATAGGGTGTGGAAGGTGTGGATGGTAGCTGAGAGTATTGGTAACAGATTAGCATTGCATATGGCTATTTTGTATTTGTGGCATCAGAGTTTGAGAGACGTTCTGATGGCAGGGCACTGGCTTTTTTCCATGCTCTTTCTAAGTCTCTGACATGCTGCTGCTGCTTGATAGAGAGGAGGGAGCTGTTGAACAATTATTTGTGGTGGTGGCTGCTTGGTTTTTTTGATTGGAGGGAGGAGATCTTGTTAAGCAGCTGTGTGATAATGCTCTTATAATTCTTAAGAAGCGTAGAGGGATGTGGGTAGGTGTGGGGGTGGTAGGAGTGGTGCTAAGGCTGTATCTGTAATGTGTTTGGTTTCTCTGGCTGTGGAAGTGGGCGATGTGTGGCAGGGAGGGATATCATGTGGGGTAGAGAGAGTGCGAAGGGGATTGAAAAGTGGTCTGACCACAACCCTCAGATTCGATTTTCCACAGAAACATGATTTTTGCTTGAAGTTAAAAGGTCCAGGGTGTTCCAGCTGTATGTGTGGTGGAAGGTTAGGGGCTGTGTGAGGTCCTAGCGGCTGAGTGGAGGGAATATACTATTAAATCCTGTATCAATCACAATCTAAAAACAAATATTATTATAGCAGGAAAAATTCCAGTTGGGAAAAGAGCATGCTGTTTTTATTGGACTCTACATGGGGTTCCAGAGAGGATATTTTTTTAGACCAACAAAAGAGATAACAAATATCTAAACATTGAATATGATGAGTTGATAAACACTCGTGATGACACTTAAGTGACTTCTTAAGGGAGAAGAATGCACAAGCAGGGGTTATTTTGAAAATGTATGTGCAATCCTAAGAACTAGCAAGATAACTAAAAAATCATCCTCTGTAATGTCTTTGCCAGTTCCAACGAAAGCTTCCAAAAACAATGTTGATGCCCTCACTTTTGAAGACTATCCCACATTCCTTGCAACTGCATCAACATGTAAGTTAAAATATGTGCATGAGTATACAAACATAGCAATAAAGCAGGTTCCCTTATAGACCACATTCTCACCACAATGGTGCATCTTGATGCTTATAGCAAAAGTGTATTGTTATCCAACTCAATTGTACTAATTGTATCAACCCCAAAAGGATGAAAGTCAGATTAGACTCAACGGGATTCAAACCTGACCCACGAGTTAAAAGAAATCTGAACCACAGATCCGGCTGTCTGTGAAATGGCTGCTCTCCACAAGAATTTTAAAAGCTACAGAAAGCCAACATCATATTCACTTTGGCCTACATTCTGAAAGGAAACAGCTAATGGTGGGGGGGGGGGGGTGATTTTGTGTTGTGTCGGTATTCGTAGTGTGCATGTGTGCATGTTGGTGGGTGTGTGGTCAGAGTTTGATTGCATGGAGAGTCTGATAAATATGTCTGTGTGCGCTTGTGTGTGCGTGCGTGTGTGTGTGTGTGTGTGTGTGTGTGTGTGTGTGTGTGAGTTTCCAGGATAAAGAAATTGGGCCTCATTACATGTGTGGCACCCACAGAATGAATGGTGCTGGTAGGGCACGGGCACCGTTCATACCGGGCCAGCACATTACAAGTTTCCCCCGCGGGTGCCTAACGGCCCGCGAGGTCTGACCTCATGGGCTGTGCAGCACCCGCGAGGGAAACTCATGGATGGACCGGCCCTGTTATTACCATGCTCCTCATCCCCAATCAGCCCTATGGGACAGAATGGGGATGAGGAGCCCGGCATGGCCACCGCCTGCAAATGGGAATTTACCGGCCCATTCAACTCGTAATGGGCCGGTAAGTGCCCATTTGTGGGAGGCGGTGCCGATAGCGAGATTGGCGGTAGCCGTGCCTGCCATACAGGCACGGCTACCGCCAATCTCGTAATGAGGCCCATTTGCGGTGAATTAATCTAGTTACATTAGTTGCATCTGGTGAATCATATGTAGATCTAGCACTGTCTCTCTCTATCTCTCTTTTGATTACCCTCACTCGCTTGTTCCCTCTCTCTTTTTGCACTTTCTGTCTCCCTCCCTGTCTCTCTCGGTATAATACTTTTTCTCATTCTCTTTGGTGGGTGCTCATGTTTGAGATTTACATGCAGAATGAGACCAGCAATGATAAAAGCATCACAACTCTATGGGGCCAGCCCAGTATTTCGAAACATAGGGCCTCATTACGAGTATGGCGGTAGGGGGTTAACGGCACCGGTAAGGATGCCGGTGCCGTTAACCCCCTACTGCCGCATTCAGAGGTCCCTTAGCGGGTCCCACTAAGGCCGGCTGGTTTTACCAGCCGCCCTTAGCGTGAGCCGCTAAGGGACCAGGGAGCTAATAACGGGCCCACTATTTGCGGGCCCATTATTAGCTCCTTCCCCATTCCCATTGAGCCCTCTGGGGGCTTGAATGGGAATGGGGAATGGTTTTCAGAATGGGCATTTACCGGGTCCTCCAAGGTTGGAAAGACCCGGTAAGTCCCCATTCCGACTACCCGGACACAGGTTTGGTGCAGCTATGGTGCTAATAGCACCATGGCTGCCTCCAAACTAGTAATGAGCCCCATAGATTGTCATGTGTGTGTCCTGCAGCAATGTCACCATCACATTGAGAACAGAGTATCCGCACAGGAAAAGGTAAAGGGTCTGTGCATAGGCTGTGCAGGTGGTGCTGGAGTTCTGACAGACCTTGAGCACAAGTATGGAGGGTCTAAATCTACATTTGTATTTTGTATTTTGCACATTCTGTAACAGATGTAGAGATACAGAAGCACTACCCACCAGTCAGTGGACAGCACACACAATGAAACCTTGCTGAATCTACACTCAAGTATATGTTTATACAATATACTCGAGTATATTGTATAAACATATTCACGGATTTGACTAAATACCAACTCGTTCAATCTAAATATTTTCTCAGTGTAATGTTCATAAAAAGTAGTCAAAAATTCAAACACATTTGCAAACAATGTTTTCATACGTTTTGTTTATCACAATCCTGCATGTGATAATACCTCTCAAACAGAAGGTTTTTCACAATTAATTTAAACAGAAAGTCTTTCACAGGTCATTTGACAGCTTGTATATTTCTACACATTGGGCCTCATTACAAATGAGGCGGTCCGGAAATAACGGTGGCGGTAAACCCGCTGCCACCGTTGATTCCGGACCGCCCGATCCCGACTCCTGCAGGTGGGAGGTGATGTTCCCACCAAGTTTGACCTGGTGGGTTTAACACCGCCCGCCTGCAGGCGGACGAGGAAACACCGGCAGCATCACGAGATGCTGCCGGTGTTTCCATGATCCCCATTCCCAATGAGTCCCATAGGACTAAATGGGAATGGGGATTAACACCATTCCGCCTCCGTGATTCCCGGGAAACTGGGGTTGTAATGCCCCAGTAATTCTGGGAATCACGGAGGCGGAATGGTAACACGAGTCCGGCGGTAACCAGGCGGTTTTACCACCTCGGTTACCGCCAGACTAGTATGAAGCCCATTGTCAGTTGTTAATAGACTTTAAAATGTTGGTGATGCGTTTCGTGTACATCATCTTATCCTTCTTCAGGATCCACACAGCTCCTCTCCCATTAATTCATCATATTACTTCAGTATGACCTACAAAAGACAATAATTATATGTTTTAACATGTGTGACCTTCTTTCACTAAAAGCTCTTGTGTCATAAATTAAATTGAACTCTAGTACTAACCTCTAATGACATCTCAATACCTCTAATGACATCTAAATGTCTCCCAAGATAAACGCCTAAAAGAAGAATACATCATAAACAAGCACTATAAGACCTCGTCTTTGTCTCAACAGGATTCATGAAATGCTTACCCAACTTCACTTGGCCGAATCTAAGATTCTGAATGTTATTTTCATGAAAAACAACAAGTCTCCAGGAGCTTGTGAAAACTGTGTCAAATATGTTGCCATCAATCCCTCATATGAAACACAACAAACATAGATGTTTAATCTTCAGCTCTACTCTTGTACTTACGACTAATTGACCCAATAACTCATGGACAGTGGGGCAGCAGACAGACAAAATCGGTCAGGTACCACGTGCCCATCTTTTAAAGCTAGAGCTCTCACCTTGACAGCAGGTACACGACCACGCTGTAAACAAATGAAACTGTCGGCCATCTTAGAGTGATACTGCTAGTGAAGGAAAAAATATCATCTTGTGGATTCCTATATCGTCAATTGCATATAGATATTGAATGAGTAGGTATTTAGTGAGATCATTGAATACATTTATTCAACATAATCGAGGGTGGATTCCCGACAGAGTGCATCTGCATTACCTGTTGGTCCTCAACAGGTCATATTTGTTTAGTTTATGTGTTGTGCTCTTGGAGGGGGTGCATCCAGTTGCAAATGAATGTATGTAAATTATCCATTAGCATTAGATTTGTTTTAAGAAATAGAAGTTCACAGTAGTTCACCTCTCCTGCTCTCTTCTCTACAAAAGGAGACATTAAAACAAGAATAATATTTAGCAGTGATAACATTGTAAACTTTATATTAATCACTTCTGACCATATATATTGGTGTCATAATGTAACGCTCACATGGTATCCACGGGGATGTCACTCAGCCTGTTCTGACCTTTTACGACCTTGAACTATTCCCTGGAGTCTACTCGACTGGAGACTGGGCCTTGTTTTCTTGGAAAGTGTGCTCTCCGTCACGCTTTCAGCGCAGGGGCGCGTTGATTGATGCAGGCTCGGTGCTGCCTAGTTACTTCACTGGCAAGAGTCCGACAGGTAAGTATAATGAGTCTTTTGAACAGTTCTCTAAATCCGTTCCTTTCCTTCCTTAGATGATGGCCGGTGTCCGGGGATGGCGACGTGCTGCTGAGATGAGTAGCGCTGAAGGTGAGTGAGAGCGCGCTGCGCGATGCAACCCTTTTGTATTTGAATTGAACTGAGTTATTTTTCTGTTTCTTTTAGGTGCTGCGACATTTTTAGCGTGGATGCGGTTATGAAGAAGAAATGCAGTGAGTAAATGCGGTATGCGGCGCCTCTAGATGTTTCCACGCTAACCTGGAGTGTCTATTCCCTCTTGCAGATGGATGAGAAGTTCCGGAGACAGAGTTCCCCCAGAGTGGCTGGGATTCAGGTAAGCGTTTGAAGCTTGTACAGTCTTTAAAAATAAGCAAAGATTTGCTGAATGCTTACTAATGCCTTTTTTCTGTTCTTTTCCCTTTTCCTTAGGAAGCGGCGTGCCGGGACGGGAATGGCACCGCCGAAGATGCTCGCAGAACAGAAGGAGCGATGAATGATGGGCAGAAGTGCCGCCAGGTAAGGCTGTTCCTAACAGTGTTCTTGTTCTTGCAGGAGCTGAGCGCAGAAGAAAGATGCAGGCCTACTGGAGACCGATCTGAACACGGGGAGTGTCACGCTGCAGGTGCAGAAAACACAAAGCATGTTTCTCAGCCTGGGCGTGGCTTAAATAGTCTCTGGGTATCCAGGGTGTCTCTGGGCTGAACCACACCCAAAAGACTAGACTGCACATGCAGTTCTGGGAACCGAAATATGTGGGGGAATCCATCTTGTCCCCATCAATGCACTACAAGTCCAATTGCCAATGTTATCCTATGGGAGTGAGTGAGTCTGGTGCCACAAGCGCCAAGTCTGACTCCAAGTCGGTCTTTGGAGGGATGGAGAGGCCCTTGAGGGCCATGTAGGTGATCGTGGCCTGGCTCCAGCCTGACATCTTTGAGGGCTGGGGACATGAAGGGCAGGAATCATGACAGCACTCCCCCCAAGGCCCCTCTCAAGTTGACTCTTCTGTCTGGTCCTGGTTTGTTTGGATGGTTTTGATGAAATCGTCTAAGCAAGCGAGGTGCATGGATGTACTCACAAGGGTCCCATGTCGTGTCTGTGGACCATACCCCTTCCAGTCTACTAAGTATTATAATTTGGATCTGACGTACTTTGAATCCAGGATGTCCTTGACTTTGAATTCTGGCTCCCCGGCGACTACTAATGGCTGTGGTGGCGTTGCTACCCGGGGCCCAGGTTGAACAGGTTTAAGGAGAGACACATGGAACACAGGATGAATCTGCATGTTTGACGGCAAAGCTAGTCTGACCGCCACAGGATTTATCACGGAGGTGACGGTGAATGGACCCAGGTATCTTTGACGGAAAGACGGGTTCCTTTAATGGACACGTGTTTAGACGTCAGCCAGACTTTGTCTCCCACTTGGTAGTTGGGGGCCTTTGCTCGGTGTTGATCAGCAAACTTCTTTTGGCGATTCTTAGCTTGAAGTAGGTCTTCAGCTGCCCTTTTAAAGGTTTGAGAAATGGTTGTGTGCAAGATTTTGACTGCTGGCATTTCCAGGGTTGTAGGAATGTCCAACTCAGAAGTACGTGGGTGCCTGCCATATATGGTATAAAAGGGTGTCTGCCCAGTGCTGGTGTGTAGGGAATTATTATAAGCATATTCAGCTATCCATAATAGGTCAAACCAGCTTCCTTCAGCTTGGTGTAACATGCAAACCAGATACTGCTCGAGCGTCTGATTTTTCCTCTCAGTTTGACCATCCGTTTGGGGATGGTGACTGGTGGATAGCCGGATTTCGATCTGGGCCATAGAACAGCATTTTCTCCAGAAGTTAGATACAAATTGAGTACCTCGGTCTGAGACTAAAACGGAAGGAAACCCATGGAGCCCTACAATGCCTTCAAGAAATACCTTTGCCAGAGTGGAAGCATTTGGGAGCCCCTTAAGAGGAATGAAATGTGCCATTTTTGAAAATAGGTCCACGACCACAAGAATAGTGTTAAACGCTTGACTTGGTGGTAAGTCAGTAATAACATCGAGGGACAACGTGTGCCAGGGTGCTGGTGGGATTTCCAATGGTAGTAATAGCCCAGCCGGTTTCTGCTTGGATGACTTGTTTTGAGCACACACTCCACAAGATAGGATGAATTGGATAATGTCTTTACGCCACTTGGGACACCAATAATTTCATTTTACCTTGGCTAGGGTTTTAGTGATTCTGGGGTGGCCCTCGATCAAGGAATCATGATAACCGGACAGGACTTGTTCTCGTAGTTCTTCGTTTGGTAAGAATAAACGATTCCTGAAGTAGGGCAACTGATCTTTTATCATGTAATGTTCTCCTTGTGCACTCCACGCTTGTAATTGCTTCAGGCTCATCAGGTTTTGCATTTCTTCATGTAATTTTTTCTGAGTTATGGTTGCTGTGATTCCTAGGAGCTTGTCACTCGGGATGATTGCTATAGGGTCAGGGGTCTGATACCCTTGCTCTTCCACCCCCATACGGGAAAGGGCATCGGCCTTCCCGTTTTTCACCCCTGGTCGAAATGTAATCACATAGCCATATTCAGCAAAAAAAAGAGCCCAACGTAGTTGTCGTGAGGATTGGGCCTTTGCCGTTTTTAGGTACTGGAGGTTCCGGTGGTCAGTTATTACGGTGATTGTGTGTCTGGCGACCAAGAGGTAGTGCCACCATGCCTTAAAGGCTGACTTAATGGGCAGGAGTTCTTTGTCTGTGATAGCGTAATTGAGTTCAGGGGGTGTGAATTTATGCAACCAGAAGGCAACAGGGTGTAATTGGCCCGTTTCGGGGTCCTTTTGTGAGAGGACGGCTCCCATGCCATGCTTGAGGCATCCATTTCCACCAGGTATGGGAGATCAGGGCGAGGGTAGCGTAAGATTGGGGCAGATGTGAATCTTGCTTTGAGTTCCTGTAAAGCTTCCTCGGCTTCTGTGGTCCACTGGAACCTTTTGTTGCTTTTCCTTAGCAATGACGTGATGGGATGCACGATTTGCAAAAATCCTGGGATGAACCAGCGGTAGAAGTTTGCAAAACCCAGCATACTTTGAACCCCCTTGAATGAATTTGGGGATGGCCAGTTCAGGATAGCATCTACCTTGTGTACATCCTTTCGGATTCCATTCGGGCTGAGAATAAAGACCAGGAATTCCACATCGGAGACGTGGAATGAGCACTTTTCGAGCTTGGCGTAGAGCTGGTGTTGGCAGAGTTTCTCCAAAATGGATCGGATGTGTTTAACGTGGTCCTGCTTTGATGCGGAATATACTACAATATGGTCGATGTACACCAGAGCACATATATCAATCAAATCCCGTAGGACATTGCTCATGAAGTATTGAAATGCTGCAGGCGCGTTGCAAAGGCCAAAGGGCATTACTTCATATTCGTACTAGCCGTATTTGGTGCGAAAAGCGGTTTCCCATTCGTCCCCTGTTTTACGCAAACAAGGTGATATGCCCCCTCAGGTCTAGTTTTGTGTAGATTTGGGCATCTTTGACTTGATCAAGCAATTCAGGGATCAGTGGCAAGGGGTAGCGTTTTTTTACTGTAATCTGGTTCAGTGCATGATAGTCGATGCACGTTCTCAAGTCCCCCTCCTTTTCCGGTACGAAGGATAGAGGACTGGCTGCTGGAGACTTTGAGGGACAGATGAACCCGTTGGCCAGGTATTGGTCAAGATAGGCCTTCAGGTGCTGCTTTTCTGGTTCTGTGAGTGCGTAAATTCGCCCACAAGGGATTTGTGCACCGGGTATCAGGTCGATTTGGAAATCGTATGGTCTATGCGGTGGCATGGTATTAGCCTGTTCTTTCTGAAAGACATCTTGAAAGTCCTGGTATTCACTTGGTAGGGTGCCGATTGCCACAGTCACAAGCGTGGAGTTTCTGGTGTCTATTGGTTGTTTCTCTTGGCAATAACATGTGTGGGCGCAAGTCTCGGGAAAGGCCAATTCTTTTGCTTGACAATCGATTCGAGGATTGTGAGCTACCAACCATGGCATTCCCAAAATCAACCGGAACTGTGGTGCCTTAATGAGGTCGAAAACAATAGATTCTTGGTGTCCATCCTGGCACAGAATGGTTAAAGCTGCAGTGCATTGGGATACTGGAACAGAAGCTATTTCCGTGCCGTCGACAGTGCTAACAGTGTCAGTGGTTGAGTTAGGGCGTAACGGAAGCCCCATCTTTGCCGCAAGATCCTGGTCGATGTAATTCCCAATGGCTCCACTGTCAATGTACGCTCTTACTGCGTGCATCCGAGATGGTTGTTGGTGATTGATCAAGACCACAACACTTGCAGGCCTGGGGAGTTTTCCGATTCCTTGGTGGTATCTTCCTTGTCCGTGGCCCCTACCGTCCTCCTCAGTGGCTTCACAGGGCACTCTTTAAGGAAATGACCTAACCTTCCACAGTACAGACATAACTGCTGCTGTCTCCTTTTATCCCTTTCCGCTTTAGTCAAGTGGGATCTGACCCCCCCGATTTGCATTGGTTCTCCTGAACCTTCCGTTGTGCAGGCAATATTGTCCTTTGAACGCACATACATAGGGCGAGGGTCCGGTCTTGTTCGATCGGCTCTTTGGTCCTGCAACCTATGATCCAGTTGAACAACAAGGTCAATGAATTCTGAGTAGTCTTTCGGTGGGTTCACTACTTGAGCGAGAACATCCTTGAGCTCCCCCCGCAACCCTCGATGAAATAACGTGGTTCTCTTCTCCACTGGCCATTCTGCTTCAACTACGAGTCTATTGAATGTGGCTGTGTATTTTAATAGGTCTTGATTCCCTTGGAGTAGGGACAGAAGTTCGATGTCTAATGCCTGCCCATGAGTACGATGGGCGAACAGCTTTTCCATCTCCTGCTGAAAGCCCCTGAAGTCATGCAGCAAAGGATCGTCTTGGGCCACAAAGGGTACAGACGAGTCCGCGGTGCTACCACTCAGGTACGATAGTACAAAAGCGACCCGTGATTGTTCATTCGGAAAGGCCCCTGGTCTACAAAGGAAGTGCAGGTGGCACTGGTTCATGAACGTTGCAAACCTCTTGGGATCCCCCGTAAATCATTTGGGTGGGGCCAAAGGAACTGCCCCAGGAAGGGTTATCTGAACGGGATTGGCTGATGGTGCTGGCATTGAGGGCACGCTTCCCGGCAATGGTGCATGACCTGTTTGTGCCTGGAGAAGTTGCTGGCTTAAATCATCAGTGCGTTCTTTGGCTACTATCAGCTCTCTCCTCAGGGTGTTGGTCTCCTGCCTGGCTGCATGTACTTTGTAACGTAGCTGCCCCAACATGTGGGCTAACTGGTCGGTTTCTGGTGTTTCCATGACGCCCGGGTAGATTTTGATGTGAAGCTTTCTGTTCTGTAACGCTCACCTGGTATCCACGGGGACGTCACTCAGCCTGTTCTGACCTCTTACGACCTTGAACCCTTCCCTGGAGTCTACTCGACTGGAGACTGGGCCTTGTTTTCTTGGAAAGTATGCTCTCCGTCCTGCTTTCAACACAGGGGCGCTTTGATTGATGCGGGTTCGGTGCTGCCTAGTTACTTCACAGGCAAGAGTCCGACAGGTAAGTATAATGAGTCTTTTAAACAGTTCTCTAACTTCGTTCCTTTCCTTCCTTAGATGATGGCCGCCGTCCGGGGATGGCGACGTGCTGCTGAGATGAGTAGATCTGAAGGTGAGTGAGAGCGCGATGCGCGATGCGACCCTTTCGTGTTTGTATTGAACTGAATTATTTTTCTGTGTCTTTTAGGTGCCGCAACGTTTTCAGCGTGGATGCCGGTTATGAAGAAGAAATGCAGTGAGTAAGCGTGGTATGCTGTGCCTCTAGATGTTTCCACGCTAACCTGGAGTGTCTTTTCCCTCTTGCAGATGGATGAGAAGTTCCGGAGACAGAGTTCCCCCAGAGCGGCTGGGATTCAGGTAAGCGTTTGAAGCTCGTACAGTCTTTAAAAATAAGCGAAGATTTGCTGAGAGCTTACTAATGCCTTTTTCTGTTCTTTTCCCTTTTCCTTAGGAAGCGGAGTGCCGGGATGGGAATGACACCGCCGAAGATGCCCGCAGAATAGAAGGAGTGATGAATGATGGGCAGGAGCGCCGCAAGGTAAGGCTGTTCCTAACTGTGTTCTTGTTCTTGCAGGAGCTGAGTGCAGAAGAAAGATGCAGGCCTACTGGAGACCGATCCTAACACGGTGAGTGTCACGCTGCAGGTGCAGAAAACACAAAGCATGTTTCTCAGCCTTGGCATGGCTTAAATAGTCTCTGGGTATCCCAGGTGTCTCTGGGATGAACCACACCCAAAAGACTAGACTGCACATGCAGTTCTGGGAACCGAAATATGTGGGGGCATCCATCTTGTCCCCATCAATGCACTACAAGTCCAATCCCCAATGTTATCCTATGGGAGTGAGTGACTCTGGTGCCACAAGCACCAAGTCTGACTCCAAGTGGGTATTTGGAGGGATAGAGAGGCCCTTGAGGGCCATGTAGGTGATTGTGGCCTGGCTCCAGCCTGACATCTTGGAGGGCTGGGGAGATGAGGGGCAGGAATCATGACACATAATAAGCCTCTTACACTCAATTTACAGAGCAAACACATAATATTAAAATGAAAAATAATAATATGAATTATTTTCTGTTGAGAATGTTCTATTTCAAGATAGGGAGTCAGTAGCACTCCTATTGTATTCTTTTGCAATACCCATATGATAAAAAGGGAAGGAGTCAAACAGCACAAATGCGTTTTCCTGCCTGCTTGCCATCAAATCCTAGTGCTTTATGGGAACATAGCAATGCACAGATATCTTTATATTTCACAAATGTGCCTGTGATATAAGGCTTGTGTGCTTGAATTAATTAGTTTATACTACACACTGGTCTTGGTGCTCATTTACCTTTTAAAAAAACTCACTCTAGTCCTTAACCAGGGAACACATATTCTGGATTTGGAGGTGAGCATAACATGGCTGTCACATGTGCCACTACATATTGGTGTTAGGCCACTTTGCTTCTTGTATATGAAGATAATGTTTCCTCTGCCCTCACTAACTTTATGGGCCTCATTATAAGGCTGGCGCTCCCGTAATGAAGGGGGTCGGTACGGGACCGGCCCCCTTCATTACGGGAGCAGCGATTGCAAGCTTCCCTTTGCGGGACCCGGATGAGATGCCTGTTAAAACCAGGTGTCTTTTCCGGGTCCCGCAGGGGGAAGAGGGAGGTAATAACGGGCCAGATCTAATCTGCCTATTACCTCCCTTCCCATTCCCATTGAGCCCTATGGGGGCTCCAATGGGAATGGGGAATGGTTCCTGCAAGGAAGAATTACTGGGTCCTCCTATGTCCAATGACTTGGTTATTCATCATTGCAGGAACCCGGTAAAGGAGCCCAGTTTGGAGGCAGCCTCCAAACTCGTAATGAGGCCCAATGTCTCGCGGTTAGGTTGTGTGTGCACATGGGGCTTTGAGCATCGCTGTACACAATGTACAGACATCCTTAGAGAATTCCATATATGGGATATGTTCACGCAAAAATAGTTACACCCTTCACCCACTGGAGCATCCTGAAACAAACTGAAGTCTAGTTTAAAAAAAAAAAGAAATAGAAAAAACACTGGAATCGAAAAATGTAATCCAAATACGAAATAAAAACGATGGCAAAGAACGGGAGACGGAGCAACTTGACAACAAATATGCAGCAATAAAAAAAGGTCATCTTGAGTAAATCGAATCATTTTGTTTTCTCATTTTTTCAGCTGACACATCGTAATGTTTTATGGATAACCCGACAGCGTCCATCACTTCATCCCCTGTTGCATAATGTGAACAACCTGACAAAACCTGACACGTGAGGACAAGTTCAAAGATGGAGGACCGCAGCCTCAGTGTTCTAGCTCAATTCAAAGAGCAAGTGTTGCTTCGACCAATTATATAATCTTCGCATGTAATATTGCAAAGAGAAGCACAGCACATTTTCAGCAGATATCCCTCCTTCCCGGGAGAGAGAGAGAGAAAGAGAGAGAGAGAGCAGAGAGAGAGTGAGAGAGAGAGTCAACCTTATTTAACAAACTCAACAAAACATAGCAATGATTATTAAAAATTGTGTATATAGTGCTACCCCATCAAGTCATAATAGAATTATTTGAAGCTTCACAAGTAGGTTGTGTTTGTTGCTAATACCGCTCGTGTGCTGTTTTAATTCAGTGGGCAATGAATAGGGGCATTCTTACTGTATTTGAAAAAAAATAAAAAAATAATGAAGTTCTTTATACCTTGAACTGCTGGCTATTATGCATGTATATGAAAATGGGACGGACATACTCGTCCAACAGCACCTAAGAGGTATTTTGCATCACCAACCAAGCATAGACAGAAATCCAGACATTGGCAAAGCATATGTTAGTTGAAGATCCATATTTATTGGAATATACACGTATTCCAATAGGAGAAGCAGCAAATAACCTCAATTTCAGAGTCACATTAATTATTTGCCTTTTTAAAGAGCAGTAGTGTTCAATTGGATCACACCCATCATTCCTGATTCCTGGATTTGCTCCAAATCTGTCAGATTCAACCACCCGCAGCCTCTCTGAGCTACTACTCTCCTAGCTGCCGACCAGACACCTAAGGTCGGACACCTTTTAGCAAATTCCGTGAAACATCCCATCTCTCTCCGGAAAGCTTACCAGATGACTCCAGATCCCCTGACACAATCTATTCCACTCTGGGCTTTTGCTTTTACTTTACTTTTCCTTCAGTCCATTTGAGTCGATGGAAGAGACCCAAAACTACAACTCAGAGAAGGCAATTGATAGAGAAATGACTGGGAATTTCTATTGTGACATGGAGGCATCCAGTCATCTTACACTTCAGGATCTACTGCACTCCGAGAAGGTAACTGATAGAGAAATTAACATTCAGGAATGGGAATTTCCTTGGTGACATGGAGGCATCCAGTAACCTTTCACTTTATGATCTGCTGTAGTGGTAGACAACTCTGGTCCCAAGCCTACAAACCAGTTTCTTCTTGATATCCGATGCATATGTAAATGATGTATCATTTTGATCCACTGGATGCACATTTATTTCATAATTATTCATGTTCGATATCCAGAAATCCTAACCTTTCTGCAGCTTTGAGGACCAGAGACATGTACACCAGAAGCAGAAAGGGCAGATAAAAACCTCTGTTTGCAAAAGGCAACTTCAAATATAAACCAAATTCTTCCAGTATGTCTTGTGATGCCTAAAGCCCCCCTGTGCCCTGTGCTCCTCTATTTCTCCCATCCACCCCTGCATCACCAAAAGTGGCCTGAGCATTGTAAAAAAGCACCCAGAATAAAAGATCATTAAAAACAATGGTTGCTCTTTCAACAACACCTTACGAAGGACTAATTCCAATGGGTGCACATACCAACACACAGACCTTCACAGTACGGCGCTACTGTTAAAAGATGGCAGCTCACATGCTGGCTACCCACACTCTGTACAGCGCTACGCTGCTCTCGAGATAGGACCGCACTTTAAACAATAAAAATAAAAGAATACATAAAAATGGTGCACATTAAGAGTATTGCCGTACAATAGGAAAGTAGAGGGCATGGAATTACTGCCACTCCTACCACCTGTCACAGATGGTATCAATAATTCAAATAGTCAGCCAGAAAAATCAGGGATTATTCAATGTGAAGAAATTCCTATTGTTCACTATAATGGACCAGGCTGGATAGGGGGTGGGGGAGCGTACAATTGAGCGTCCCTCTCTAGTCTCCCTTGGACTATCACTTCCATGGCCCAGGCATCCCTTATTCCCAGGGTGGTTCACTAGTAATTTCTAGCTGGCTCTCTCTGGTGTTCTTCTAAGGGCTAACCTACCCTAACACTCCCCAGATCTTAATTAAAATAATGTTTTTTTGTTGTAAAAGGACCTGGGTCCATTCCCGTACTGATTCGCTCTTTTCCTCTCCTTTCCCTGATCCTCTCTCCTACTCTACTCCAATACCCCCTTTCTTGTTCCCACCGTATACACCTTATCCACTTCTGTCCCTCTCTCCACTCCTTCTGATATTCTACACTTTTCCTATGTCTCCTCCTAACTCATTTCCTCTCACCCCTTCTACTGCTCTCATCCCTCCTGTAAGGAACTCATGGGGCCTCATTCCGACTTTGGAGGTAACCACACCGCTATTTGCGGCATGGCTGCCTCCAAAATCGTCCTGAATCCGCCCTGGTGAATGGAGTAATTACCGGTCCATTCCAAGGTTGGAGGGACCGGTAATTCCCCATTCACCAGGGCCCTTTCCCATTCCCATTTGAGCCACCATAGGGCTCAATGGGAATGGGGAAGGCGCTAATAACGGTACCGTAAATTACGATACCGTTATTAGCACTAAAGTCCCTTTGCGGGTCCCGTTAAGGAAGGACCCACAAAGGGAACTCATAGTAGGGCGGTAAGGGTTTAACGGCACCGGTCTCATTACCGGTGACTGTTAACCCTTACCGCCCTACTCGGAATGAGGCCCATGGTGGCAACAGAAATGACAGACACAAATGATCACAGTTCAAGGATGTTTATTGAACTTTACAATGGGTGAGAAAAACACCTTAACTAAACCGAAAGCTAAGATGGGAGCTATGACCATCAAATAATAATAAGGCAGTCCTAGTAGCATCTTCTCAAATAAAAAAGCCCTATAATAAAAAACCTATTGCCAATGCTTACCACTAAGTTATAAAAAAAGAGTGTGGGATAATGTTCACCAGAAAAGAAAGTAGTGTCCCAATAAGTCAGGATGGTATGGCTTTGTCTCCTTTCGCACGTTTCAAGTAGGGGACAAGGCGGTACTCCTCAGAACAGCACAATCCTGGGCCTCTCCAGCACGAGACTCACAATTACAGTTCAACTGTACCAGAACCTTCAAGGGCCAAGTCTCTCTCTTCAAAATCTCTTGCCTTGGAATTCCTGCTGGACCAAAAACAACAAACAAAAGTTCAGTTTATAATCTTGCACCTCCCTCCGTCAGGCTTGGATCCTCCTTGCAAATTGGGCCTCCCTCTGTCAGGTTCACTACGGCCTTCTTTAACACAGTTCATGAAATTTCAACTCAGTTCATGATTTGCTTATTTTCATCAGAAAGCATGGGCTCCCTTCTACTAGCTTTCTTTTGACATCCCCCGGTCGGGTTCTCACTTGCCTTATTTCACATACACAATCTTCTCAGAGAGTGGGGTTCCCTTCCCTAGCTTTCTCTCAACCATGACTCAGAGACTTTCAATTGTACAAAGGATTTGAATGGACCTTTGTAGGACCACTCTGACATCTCACATTGCCCTTTCGTAGGGCCTTCTGGTACTTGTAGTTTTCTACACAAAGGGGGCCAGAAGGAGAGTCCTTCAAGTGAATATTCCTACTGCTCCTGACCACGCTGCAGCTGGCCCTTCTCTGGGATTTAACAAAAGTTTGTATACACAACTTCTTTGTTGCAGGTTCCTGCGTTCATCAAATGTTGCCACTTGCAACCTTGGGCTCAACACACGTCAGTTTGCCATCAGCTTCCTCTGACTCATCGGCTGTATTGAACTGGTTGGCTGGTCTTGCCCCTGGAGTCAAGCACGGTACCACAATAGCAAGAACACATCCCCACCTGTGCTATCAATGTAGAAGGCCCCTGTGCACCATTGACATCTGCTCCTCCACACACCAGCTGTAACTCTCTGTCTTATGATTTGCTGCTCGGAGGCTTTGAGGTACTGAGTTGAAATGGGCAACGGTATTATCACCTTTGTCGTCCTTCCAGGTCTCGCTGCCTTTCACCTCCATTTGAACTGCCGGTTCGGTGCGGCTGATTCTTTGTTTGTGTGGCCTTGCTCGAAGTGTGCTTTTGTGCTCTGCCTTTAATCCCTGTGGGGAAGGTAAAGAGCCATCAGGTGTGTGTGGTTATTTTCAATTGCCTGACTCTGCCTGACTTGTATGTTGGGATATGTCAGGTAAATGGCTCTGGTATTAGGACATTGCCTGTGTAAAAAAGTGTTTGTGTCGGAAAAGGTGGGTAGAGCTTCTAAATATCTTACAGGGTAGGATAGGCAAAAGGTGTTACAGGGAATGGGGTATCACGTCTCACCCGTCGGTGTCCGACTTCCACTCCCCGAAGACCTCTTGCCTAAGTGATCCTCCCCCACTGGTCCACCCCCAGGAACTGGATCCAATAGCGAAGACTGTGTTCTGGGCACCTGGATGACAGGTCTCCGGGGACTAGCGGGTAAGACACCTTCAGGTTTCTCACACTCCTCACTCTGCTAGTCCCACCCCTTCTCACTATGATCCTCAGGGATAAAAGAGTCTACTAACCATTCCAGGGATATAGTGCCCTGGTCACTCTCCCACCCTCCCAGGGATATAGTGCTATGCTCTCAGCCCCAACTTCTCTCTCTTACCCTCTTCTAGAACGTCTCTCCTACCCCCTTTCTACTATCCTTATCCTCTTCAGCACCCACGCTCACTCTACCTAGCATCCTGGCTCCCTACTCCTATCACCCACTCTTCCCTCACTAGTACCCTCACAAAAACTCCCTCACTCACTGCCAAACTCTCACAAACTGGTACCACTTTCTCTCATTACCAATCCCTCACCTGCACTCTCCACCACCTCCTCAACACTACGATCCACCATCTGTTCTCCCTCTGGTTTCTTGTTCCACTTTCACCCCCACCCGACCTCACCCGAACACCTGCCACTATGTCATCCACTCATATCTCATATATAATATGCACTTTCTGATTCTAACTCCCCCTTCTCCTCCCATTTCATTGGTACAAGCACTCACCGGGCTCTAGGGGCCAAACTGTGCCTGTCTTTTCCCCAGGGGCTGAGTTACACGCAGGTAAAAAGCTTTAAAAAAAAACCTCTAATCCTCTACCCCTTTAACAGAGCATTTTCATTTGCTGTCTCTGCTGTTTTTCTGATATACTGTGGTTCTGCAGTGAGCTTGATTTTCTAGTGTGCTGGATGCTGTTAGGTTGTTGTGGAGGTTCATAATCAATGCTAGCTGCAGCATTTCTGTTTTCCTATTTATTTGGTGATTTTGCCACCGTTGCAGTGTATGCTGGGTATTGCGGTCCTGAAAATGAAAAGAGAAAAGTCTGGCCAGAAACAGTACTGGGAGATATTGTGCTACAGAGGGCGGTACTGAGCTTAAGAGGCATGGAGCATTAGGGCTGTTACTCTGAACCCTCCAACTCTCCCAGCCCACTTCTGGGACAGGGCTGCCTCTTACTAATGTCCAGTTGGCCCCTTTTACCCATTTCGGGAGGGGTGCCGCTGACCCTGGCTCTCATTACGGCCATGCCGGTCCGGAAAAAAGTGCCAGTAACAATGGTTACCGGCACCTTTTCCAGACCAGCAGATGGTGAGTCTGCTGGAAGAGACAGTGTACTAGACAGCAGGTTTGACATGCTGGTAGATCAGGCCCCTACCGGCAGAAGATTCACTGAAGCACTAATGGTGCTTCCGTGTTCCCATTCACAAGGAGTCCTACTGTTCCATAGCCGCCGGTAGTATCCTGGTATTATCAGGATATTGGGTGGTAAGCCGAAGTTGCCAGTAGGCCTGCCGCTGCTACCCGTGTTTTACCGGCAACCTTCTAATGAAGGCCCCTCTCTCACACACACACCACCAGAGTACAATTTTGGCTGGAATATAGAGGAGCTTTCAGCAGCACTTGGCCAGAGGTACATCTGCCACATAAGAGCCAACATCTGATGGATTTACCACAGTGGAATTAACACCCCATTAATTCCTCCAAAATCCATATTGTGCCCAGTGGACACAAAAATGGGGATCAACACTGTCATTCTGCCCCTTGTAATCAGTTTGATATTGCCTTGTTACGAGTAGTGGTAACAGTTAATGAATTTACCGGATTTACCACCAAAATCATAATGTGGCCAAATGCTTTGTAACCAGTGATTAAAATGCAGCCTTGCGGACAGCATTGCATTCATTTTAGGATGTGTGAGTTCATTTACCAAGATGTCTACGTGCTACTGCTTTGAAATGGCTAAGATGGGGAGATCTGAAGGATTCCCACTTCCTGTATAAACATCTAAAATAACAGGGCATATTTTGATCACTCACCTGGTTAATCAGCCACATTTGCATATTCACAGGGAATGTAGCTGGGCAGGGATTTCGCGTGCTGAAGGAGAGACACACTGCCGAAGGGCACAGCAGCGGCATCACCTTGATCCTGTGCTGTGGTCCTCGCCATTCCGAGAGCCGAGACCGGCAATTGATATGCAGCTAAGGCTGCGCCTGGTTTGAAAGCGAGGCCCAGCTTCTGAAGGAATATATTAACCACATCTTCTAATGCTGATGAAATTCCCACAAACATGATTGTGTAAGACACGAGGTGCCAGCCAGGCTCCGATCCCCAGCTCATGTAGAATAAATGCTCCCGGTACTGGAGCCCATAACCTTGGACGAGGGTGCCCAGGGGAGCAGGGCTGGTGTCAATAATTCATTGTGCTCTCGGTGGGAAGGCACATTCTGCCAGACTCCTACATTATACAGAATGCATTAATGCCCGAGCAGTCACAACACTGATGAAGGGGATTTTGTTTATTTGGCCTTTGCTTGACTAATGTGCCTGTGCTTTTCAGCAAATCCACTATTTGTTCTTTGTTTTAAATGGTGCTCCTAATAAAAATAGCAAAATGAACATATTTAAGATCAGGAGCAGGTTGAAATCCACCTATGACATGTGGTATATTGTGTTGATAAAATATTATATTATTTGGAGAACATTGATATATACACATGTTTGTGTTTGTATTGATTTTGGAGATAAAAAAATAAAATTAAAATAAAAAAGAGCTAAGGTTCATCTAACAAAAAATAAAGTGAACAAAGAGTGCGAGTAGCAATGGTAAGCGACCATCACTCACTGTGTACTACTAATGACTCAATAATGATACTCGAAGTAAAAATACTCACTTCATGCCACTGCAAATCCAACTTTAACAATGCTATTGATGTAACCTGTCTAAGGGCCTCATTACACGGTAGGTGGTAAGGGTTTACCGGTACCGGTATTTTACCGGTACCGGTAAACCCTTACCGCCTTACTACGAGGTCCCTTTGCGGGTTGGAGAATTTAACACCTGCTTTTTACAGGCGTTAAAAACCAACCCGCAAAGGGACCAGGGAGCTAATTACGGTACCGCAATTTGCGGTGCCGTAATTAGCACCTTCCCCATTCCCATTATGCCCTATGGGGCAAAAATGGGAATAGGGAAGGGCAATAGGGGAAGGGAGAATTACCGCCCCACCAACCTTGGAATAGGGCGGTAATTCCCCTTTCCTCCAAGGCGGTGCCGGTATTTTACCGGCATGGACCAAGGTGCTATTAGCACCTTGGTCCACCGCCGTCCGTGTAATGAGGCCCTAACACTTGAACAAAGTCTTGAACAGCTCTTAACATTGGGTTTTCCCTTAGGGGGAAAAAAAGGCCTAACTATCAAAAAAATTGACATTTGGATTTTCAAGACTTTCGGTATGCACCTAGATGTTTTCAGGAATGAATACACTGAAAATAAAATAGAAAATCGAGCCGGCCAATTTTGAGATATTAAACTTGTAAGATGTATCTGTACATCGCCCATTTGAAGAATAAACGTGAATACGTGTGCATCTTTTTACAAACTGTACACATACGTAGAGAACATATACATTTTCTCCTTGTATGCTACTATACATATGAAAACTCACAACAAAGTCAGGATATACTTTGACGTGATTTTTACTATGTAAATAATATGTGTAGGAGATGCACATTGCATACAAATCTGAAATGCAAATGCCTCATATGCTGCTTGTATGTATAAAAACTCACATTAAAATGACACCTCAATTATACGCAAGTGTTCATAAGTATGGTAGTGATAGGACTTGAACATTTCACATGACTTTACAACAAACAGTCATTCGATTCAATATATGCCGTACCTAAGTATACGGGACAATTACTCATCAAAAACTCATCCGTATTACACTGCTCACACTTCGGCCACACACTCTTATTACACATATTATTATGACACACCCCCTTACGATATACACTCTTGCCACACAGGTAAATGTGCACATTGTGTACATGTATTAAATGTAAAGCTCCCATTTGCCTTCTACATGTATAAAAACGGACATCAAACTTCCAAGTCACTTCAATGTGATCTTTCATAGGTATATAAGGCATATAAGACATGCACAAAATTAATGTACATCTTATATATGAGGTGTACACGTATGTGCAGGAGATGTACATTTTGTACATTTCCACCAATATATACATGAAAACGCACATCCAAATATTTAGGGACTTTAACGTCAGTTTTTAAACATGAAACTCTGTGCACTTTTCAGCAGTGCAAAGTCACTTTGAACCGTGCAATAAATTCCACGAATCGGGCCCTAAGTGTTAATTGTTTATACAAATCCTATATGTATAAACACTCACAGCAAAATCAAATTTCACTTTAATATATTTTAAATATATGAGATGTAAAGGGGAAGTAAATTGCACACATTTAATAAATATAAAACATTTGTACCAATCTGTTATGTAGGTAAGTGTAAAGGATGGGTGCATTTCATCTGACTTTGTACCAAACACTCATATGCAAGTGTGCCATATGCTCACATGCTAGACACTTACAAACCAAATACTAGACTCTTATGACACAGCCTCAACACGAGTGCTTACTGGCGCCCTTGTTACCGGACCGCCACACTAGGAGTCTGCCTGCCAGGGCTGCTGCGCCCGACAGGTCTGACCCTGCCGGGCACAGCAGTAATTACAGGCAGAGTTGCCATGGAAGCACCAGCAACATTGCCAGTGCTTCCGAGTCCCCATTCCCATTGAGTCCTCTGGGATTCAATGGAAATCAGGACTTTCAAAAGCTGCCGCCTGACTTCCTGCTTCGTCGGGACTTGTAATGTCCCATTGGCACCGGGAAGTCAGGTGGCAGATCCGTTGTTACGGGTTTCGGTTACCGTCGACCTCATAATGAGGCCCCATGGTCTGACACCACATGCTCTTACAACACATGATCTAACGGCACACACACTTACAACACATGCACTTATAACACTGACACATCACACACTTTTCTGGCACATTACTACATATGCTCTTATACCACACACATTCCCACCATGCACCTGCACCCCACATTCTCAAACGCTGCACATGCCACATGCTCTTTTGCAACATGCTCTTATGCCATACTGCCCTAAAAAAGATTGAAATAAAATAGGAAACAAAAAAACATCTGTAAATAAAGAGTTGCGGTTGCTCTGACAAAAGGTTAGATCTAGAAGAGTACAATTACCATTGTTTAGTTACAACCACTGACCCTATACCACATAAAATGCAATCATACAACTCAATGTATGCATACTCACACCATATTATACAAATCGAACATAACTCTCACTTCAAACATTAGCTGGGTTACATCAATACCATAGTGCTGGGATGAAACTGTGTAGGCACCATCTCCTGGTTATCAATTGAGGAAGGCAGGAAGCATTTGTACCTCGGGACGTGTATGGCAGGAGTGCCCTGGCTGGTCAAGAGCAGCAGAGGGTGGCACTTTTGTGAGCCCTGGGCTGTGAATGCTAGAGGCAGCCTGGTGAAAATTAGCAGGTGCCATTGGGTCAGCGTGCGGACCCAAGTCCTGGGTTGTATGTGAGTGGAGCAGACTAGGTGAAGAGTATGTCACAGAATTATTTGCAGGGGCATGTGAGGGTGCACTTACAAGGAGGAGTGCTGTTCCCAGGCTGCAGTAACAGCAGGAGAATGCCAGGTGCATACCTGAAGTTGGGCAGGGCAGCTGGGCTGGAAGCAGACTAGCGGAGGATCTGTGCAGAGCTCCCACAAGCTCAGGAGGGCCATGTTGAATTGGATGAGCTCCTGCAGGATGATCCAGGTACTTCTGTGCTGCTCAAATGCAGCCTGCAGTGAAGCCTGCAGTGAAGGTCCTATTCAATCTGGAAAGCAGCACCAGCAGCACAGCCCTGCCCAATGGATGGTCAGTGCAACTGCTGTGACAGCGCTCCTTCCTCGAGTACGTATATCCAAACAATATTTTGATTTGAACGTGCCACAAGTTGTTGTGTCAGTCCAGGCATTACTCGTGCACCAGCGTCATCCCACCTGCCTTATCTGTCGATTTGTGTAGAGCTGGAGGCTGATGGCTTCTCTAAGACTCCGGCACCGGCTAAAAGGTGGCAGCACCAAGGTCCAGCGGCATCGGGCACACTGGCATCGGGATGCCACCACGTTGTATTCATCACATTGTCTTGGTGGACCACAGGTCTCATTCCATGCATTCAGGTCGGTAGGGCTTTTACTATAGTCATGGCTGCTGGGATGCCGGAAGTGGCCCTCAGGCGTCCACTTCCCCATAACATAAACAGATCAGACTCCAGGGAAGGCTCATCGCAACACTCTTCACTGGTAGCCTCTCCTGGCTGCCTGTTTTTCGATTTAAGCTACTTGGTCTTAGCTTTCAGTAAGCAGCCTGGCTATTTAGTTTTACCTGGTGCATGCCGCTCACACTTGCTCTAGACCTGATTCCAGTTCTGCCTGCGCCTTACCTTTGTGTTCCAAATATACCCTGCACACTCCTTACTTTAAATGTTGTCCAGTTCTAGTTAATATTAC
The DNA here is from genome assembly GCF_040938575.1 of Ambystoma mexicanum. Classification (NCBI taxonomy): domain Eukaryota; kingdom Metazoa; phylum Chordata; class Amphibia; order Caudata; family Ambystomatidae; genus Ambystoma; species Ambystoma mexicanum. Next base: position 146,366,696 of record NC_090934.1, read on the forward strand.
TCATTTGATGAAGCTATAGTGTTTTAAATTGCAGTGGAGAGACTACAACCCTGCATTTGGGATGTATACGAGAAACCTTGAAAAAGAAAAGTTCCCTAATTTGGGAACTCGCGTCCCCTGCACACTATCATTGGCACAAATAAGACCACTTTCTAGGTAGTTTATACCCTAATATAAGGTTACTTATGAGTGATTATATCAATATTAAACATCAATATTCAACATCATGCTGTTACTTCATATTCTTATTGTCAAAATTCCAAGACAGGTTGCTTTTCTTCGAAAAGATATTTTATTGGACAATGCGTTTCGAGACTGTCTGTCGCTTCTTCAGGGACTATTCTTTCAATATATCTATATCTATAAATAATATAATATAATAATTATAATATAATAATATATAATAATATATTCAAAAGATATTCAAAAGATACAATTAGTGTATTAGTTTTTTCTTCAATAATTCAGAATCTGTATGTAATTATTATAGAATCAAACTACATTCTCATTATTTCATTGTTGCAAAAGTTTCAAAAAATGACTCATATATCTAAGTATTCATTGTGCTAATGGAGAAAGATATTCTATCCTTTTACGCAGTCTTCCATCCTACTATATGGCCTTGAATGTTTATTTTTCCAATATATCCAATCTGAATTTGCATATTGTAATCATCTATGAAACCAATGGTATGGTCATTCAATAATCTTCATGTGCTGCAGAGAATATTACAAACCTAAACTCATACAAAAAAATTAAGATGAATCAACACATATTCACTAATTGCTGACCTGTCTTTTTTTGTAAAAACCGTGATGGACAAAGTCTCATCCTTTTACCTGTAGTCGGACTCAAGTACAATTCAGGGAGGTTTGCCTTCTCTACTGTCTTCGTTGACTTCTTATGCTGTCTAAATGAATTGTATGACTTTGAGTATCAATTCCACATATATTGATATTTATAAAAGGCTGTATTCTAATCAGCATTCTACTTACTATGATAGTTGTGTTCCCGTTATAACTTGGTAGTGGATGTTAGTTGCTGACAAATCTTAATTCCTTGAATAGGTCATTTAATGTGCGGTCGAAATTCCTACTCGAGATCTGTAGGAGACATTGGGCCTCATTAGGAGCCTGGCGGTGACGGTATGAACGGTGCCGGTAGGGCACTGCCACCATTCATTCTGTTCTGCCGCATTAGAAGTTCTGCTCGCAGGTTCCTGATAGCCCGCCACGTCTTACCTGGTGGGCCGTGCATCACCCGCGAGCAGAACTCGTGATTGCACCGGCACCGTTATAAACGGTGCTGGTGCAACCATGCTCCCCACCCCCATTCTGCCCTATCGGCAGAATGGGGATCAGGAGCCTGGCATAACCGCCACCCGCAAATGGGCAATTACTGGCCCATTCAACTCGTAACGGGTCGGTTATTGCCCAATCATTATGAGGACCATTGTATTTTCTGTTTAATATGTTAGTTCCTGACCACTGCTTTTTATTACCGAACTGCTCGGGTGTATGCCTGCCTTAATTACCATTAGACACTGCTTCCTTCATATCCCCATTAGGTGTATATCTCCATAACCGACTACCAGTGGATTCCTTGTCATCTTCCACTGGCATTCTAATCCTGCAGTCCACTAAGCAAGCAGTCCTTCGGCTCTTCTCTACAGTGCTCACTCTGTCTCTCCTCACTCTGTCTCTGCATTACATACATAGAAAGGTATTGTGTTCCATGATGCCGAGAGCCTGTTCCACTCTCATCCTGGTCTTGTATTTCATGACTGTTGGAGAATGCGTTTCTCACACCATGCAACACGCACTATTTGAAAGCTACAAGCAGCCATTGTGCACTCCCATGATAATCCAGGTACAACGGTCCAAGCAAGATGATCTGTTCGACAGATTGGGATGCCTAAAAACATGCCCTAACATGGATGTCATGCAGGACCTCTGAGCTGAGGTATAGGCCCTCAAAGTGGAAGTAACCATCCTATGTCATCAGAGTGCTACCTTGAAAGAGGCAGTGAAACAGGACATGGGGACTATCCTAACAGAGACTGCCTTGGGCGCTGCCTCTCCCATACGATTTGATGTTGATCTCTGTAAACTAAGGGTTTTCTGCAAGTATTGTGGGATTCAGTTCATTCTGCAACCAACTTACCTTGCCCAGAATAAGGCATAAGTATATCTTGAGCAACCTTACCAAAATTACCCTCACTAGGTCAATCCCATAAGTGTTGGCTAATCGTCTGATCATGGAGAATTTTGCTAACTTTGAGAAAACATTCCTGGATGTACTCCAGTCACCTGATGTGGCACAAAGTCAGCTGCTTGATCTTTAACAAGGCTACATGAATAGCTTTACTAATATCAGCAAGTTTCATCAGCTAACATCTGATTCTATGTGGCCTGAAATAAAACAACATATCCTGTTCCCAAAGGATTAGAAGTAGCAATACAAAGAAGAACTTGTACACATCCTGGAACCTAACAATTTGCTAGGCCTCATTGAACAGGCGATCGGAATAGATCACAGACTAAAAGAGCACCGAAAAGAACAGCATTGCCATGATTAATCCTGCCACATTTTCTGCCAGATATCGATTCTTCTTCCTATCATAGGTGGTGAAGGGCAACCTGAGCCTATGCAGTTGGGTGTGATCATGAGGCCATTGACCAAAGCAGAGAAGAAAGGTGCAGACAGAATTGCTTGGGCCTGCATTGCAATACAGTTGGGCATTATCTGGCTTTTTGTCCTCATCGCCCTCCTAAACCAGTGGGAAACGGATGGGCCTGTTGCAGAGGAAGGAGATCACTATCACCATACCCAACCAACCCATTGCATCCTACATCACTGCAGAAAACCAAGATATGACCCCAGCAATTCTGTTTGTGGTACAAATCTCCATTAATTGGGCTCTGGAACACAAAGCATTATCCACCATTGCTCTGCTGGACGTTTGAGCCTCAGTTAAAGATATGGATATTTCATTTGTTACCCAGCATGCTGTCCCACTGTTGCCACATGGAAAAACCTTGCAAGTAGCTGTGCTCAGCAGTACTGCATTGGCTTCTGGGTTTATCACACAGCGTACCATATCCCTTGAGATGTGTTTAAACCAGTACCAAGAAACATTAACCTTCAACTAATTCAGTGGTTCTAGGTTTGCCTTGGTTGATATGGGTATCAAATGGGCAATGCTTACTCTGGTTTTTAGAACTGATCTGTGTACTTCCCGCTTCTGTATGGACACCCTGTCCATGGCGGTTTTGAGATCTGCACCTAACCATTTACACAAGCAACTTCTCCTTAGCTGTCACTAGATTACCCACAAATACCAACAGTTCCATAGGTTCTTTGATGGTTCCATTGCTTCCAAATCTCCAGCAGGGGCTCCCCTGTTCTTTGTGAGAGATACGGATGGAACGTTGCAGCCATGCATAGATTACTGTGCTTTGAATTCTATAGCCAGCAAGAATTGCTATCCTTTACCTTTGATTAAGGACATCCTGGAATCCATGCATTCAGCTACTATCTTCTCCTATGTAGGTCCGACCATCAGGGTGCAAGTCAAGGAAGGCGACTAATGGAAAAAGGCATTTATGACCCCTTGAGGCACTTTGAATATTGTGTTATGTTTTGATTTGAGCAATACCCAAGCTATATACCAGCATTTCCGGGACTCTGTATTTCCTGATCTATTGGGCTATTTCACTTAGGTCTACTTGGACGACATTTGGAATGTTTTTGCTTAGCCAGTGTGATAATTCACTAGTGTTGTCACTTCTCCCCAGGGGTGAGACCCTTCCAATGAGGCTAGGGAGGTGGGGTCACTACCCAATTGTCCCCCTAGAGGTGGTTTAATGTAGGAGGACCTCATAAGCAGGAACATCCCACCTATGGACAAGTATGACCACTATGGGTATAGGCCGTCAGTTGATGTCACAACCCAACATTCTCTGAGTCCACCTTCCATCACAAACCCCTTTCCTGAGAAAAAGCATATGTACTATAGTAATACCTTCAGTACAGCCCAGGTAGAAAAGGCTAGGGTGAGGAATATCACAGAAGATGTGAAAAGTAATGGTCAAGCAAGTACTGGTACAAGGTGGCCCAGAGGAGGCATAAATATACACATCTAAAAAGGGACAAAGGACTTTCCACCATGTCGGAGCTGGCAACAAAGTATAAGAAGGACTATACAAACTGGCATGGCCAGCTGGGTCAAGCTAGCCCCAAAATAGAGAGAATTGAGGAAGTTGCAAAACGCAGGAGTCCAGACCCCGTGAAGACCAGAGACTGAGGACGCGAGCGGGAAGCAGCTAGCACTTCCAGCAGGCCCAAAGGCAATGGATCCAAGGATCAGTGGAAGAAGGCGGGCAGTGGGATGACCTCCCAGAGGGGTTAACCGTGTTGCCCCACCATGGCGCCGAGACTGCAGTGAACTGACAGACGCGGAAATGCTGCAAAACCACTGAAGCCACCAAAAACCCGGGGAAGCCAGGAAGATACCGACGAACCCGCCTCATGCAAGCTGCTCCCAACAGATAACAGGAAGTGATGGTGGACCGGTCAGGACAAGGGAAGATTGGAGGGATCTCAGCTTCGAGCCATCAACGTGGCAGAGCCTGAAAGTGGGCCAAGAAGGGTTGGGACCCTATAACGAATAGAGAGTGAATCCAAGGTATACTTCCTCATCTCAGTGGAGACAGCAAAACCACTGATCAACAGAGAAGGGTCTGGGACCCCACAATGCATTGAGAAAGCATCTGAGGAGTACATCATCATCTCAGTTGAGAGAGAGAAACCACTGGCCACCAGAGAAGGGACCAGGGCCCTAAAATAGTTGAAAGAAGCAACAGAGGAGAAAGTCCTCAAACCAGTGGCCACAGGAAGACCACTGAATACTAGATACAGGTCAGGAACCCAAAGCAAAGTGCAATACAGCATAAGGAAAGCTTTCCCCAATTCATTGACCATGATGTCACTGAAACTCATAGAAATATTGGGACACTGTAAGAGCCTTGGAGCAGAGGTCAAAGGAAGTGTGAGTTGGTAGGAGTTGAGAAAATTACAGGTTATATGTCAAGAACCAGGGAAAGGGAGTCATTCCCCCTGACCCAAAGTATGTGGATGCTGTGATACATACATAGACACCAGGAGAAGAGAGGCATTCTACTGGAAAAGAATATGAAAGCTGAACTAATATAGAAGTCAACAGAATGCCAGTGGAAGGGAGTCATTCCCCTTGGCCTGTGCCTCTTTGTAAAGAGAATGTTACTTAGTATACCAGGAGAAGAGAGGCATTTTCCTGGTTGAAGAGCTTTTGTGTTTGAACTGTGTCAGTAGAAAAAAGACATTCTCTTGGAATTTTAACTATGCGTTTAACTACACTGAATAAAATGAGAAGGGTGTGAATATTATTTGATGGACCTTCTGACATTTCCTTAGTTTTAGGTTGAAGCAGCAAAAACCCTTATAGAGTTAGGGTGAGATAGGTTTCTTTGTGGTATATAAAAATAAAAGTTTATAACCAAAACCATGCCACCTCTTGGTGCTACTCAATCTTCTACACCCTTACACCAGGAACAGCATGTACTCCACTTGTCGGAGTTGCACAAGCATATTTGAGAACCGGCTGTATGGGGAGAAAACTCTATTTCACCAGAGACAGGTAGAATTTCTAGGATATGTCATCAGCAAAACAGGGATGCATGTGGAACCATGTAAAGTCCAGGCAACTATACAATGGAAAATTCGACACGACTTGAAAGAAACCCAACAGTTCTTAGGCTTTGCACATTTCTGTAAGTGTTTCATTCATGACTTTGCACATCTCTCTCACAAATGTGGCCTTTGCATGTGATGACCCAGCGAGGAATGTTTCTCATGCACTTAAACACATGTTCACCAATGCTCCCATATTACAGCATCTTGACAATATGTTAACTTGTATCGTAGAGGTTGAAGCCTCACATTTTGACGAAGGGGTGGTATTACTGCAAAAAGCTAGGGTACTAAAGTGAAACATCTTGTCGCCTATTATTCCCGCAAGCAGATACAACGTAAAAGCAAATATACAGTGATAGAAAAGGAGTGTCTTCCCTTTAAAGAGGCATTGGAAAAATGGAGGCAACACCTTAAAGGGGCCCAGCATCCACTCAATATAAGCACAGGCCACTTGAATGTAGAGTTCCTGCGAACACAGACCTGTAAGAACAGCACACAGGCTTTGTGGGCTATTTTCTTCATCCAATGTTAGTTTATCATTACTTGCATTGATGGCACTCGAAATCAACAGGATGATGAATTGTCTGGTTCTTTGGAGATTCCTGGGGAGTCAATCATGTATCTACCACTGTTAATTCACTCAAACAACATTTTGTCAACAATTTCGCCTTATCTACAATGTATACAAACAGAAACAATGGCAAATCCAGCGCATAAAACCACACGTCGTATGGACGGAATCACTGAAAAAAGATAACTAACTGACTTTGAAGACATGTCTGTATATAGCAACAGAACAGCTGCACACATAACTCATACAAACTTCCCATGACTCTCATGTAGCCGGTCATCGAGAAAGCAGGGGAAATCTGGAAATTGTACCCCATCATTTTTGGTGGGCAAATATGCCATCCCAAGTACACACGTGTGTTATGTCTTGCACTCTTTGCGCCTAAACCCAGGTCAGTCATTAACTGGCTGCAGATCTATCACAGCCCGATGAGATGTCAGCATATCCATGGCATACACCAGCCATAGAATTCATAGTGGATCATCCTCCATCTGACAACATGACTTGTATCCAAATAGTCCTCTCTCCCTGGCTCTTCAACCTCTACCTGGCACCTCTTGCCCACTGCATCGCTACTTTCGCCTCCAATTTTCAATGTTATGCGGATGACACCCAGCTCTCTTTCAGGCTCCCCTCAGCCACCTCTGCTTCTTCTCTCATACCAGAATGTCTGGCCGCAATTCAGGAATGGTGTGCTACCAATGATCTCTGCCTAAATGCCAGTAAGACTGAGATCCTCCACATTTGGACACCCAATCCCTCCTTTCCTCTCTCTATCTGGCAGCCCACTCTGGGCCCTCTTCCTTCTCTTTCCTGTGAGGCTACAAACCATGGTGTCACCTTTGACTGCACCCTCTCCTTCTCTCCTCACATCTGTAACATCTCTAAAAAGTCAAACTACCAGCTGCACCTCCACAGAGGCATTCTTCCTTTTCTCACTTTCCCCCAGAAGATCACTGCCTCCAGAGCTGTGGTCCTCTCTAAGCAGCCTCTTTCTAAATCTTCCTGCCTCTACTCTTCGACCTTTACAATTTATCCAGAAAAGGACTGCAAGACTTGTCCTTGACCTCAAAGCCAGGGATGGTATCTCTCCAGCTCTGAAATCTCTTCACTGGCTCCCTGTGGATGCAACGATCAACTGCAAGAACCTCTGCATTGTCCACAAGGCATTCTGGGGCCTGGGACCACTCTACCCTCAACTTTCTCTTCCAAAATATCATCCTTCTCAAGCTCTCCGCTCATCCACCTTGAATTCTGAGGCACAGACGCTTCTGCAAGCAGAGAGATCTATCTACTCGGCTGTGGCCTCCCTTTGGAACAGCCTCCCTGCCTCTCCAAAAACTTGAGCAGAACCACCTCCAGTTCTGAAAACAACTCAAGACCTTCCTTTTCACTTTCGCTTTCCATCTTCCTTTCCCTTGCTGATGCACTTGACTATTTCGCGCACTGGTCACCCTCTGAACTTGGGCCCCGGCTCCTGCATGTCCAGTTGCCCTTGCACTGCCTCCGGGCTCCCCAGCACTTAAGGGTCTATATCTGCAACCCTACAGTCCCTACTCTCTGTACTTATGAGCCACCCACTGAATGCACTTGTGAGTTAACTGCACTTCTATCTTCCCCTCCCCGCTGGCACTTCTCCCTTTCCCTCTTCCCCACACTTGCATGATGTGAATAACATAAGGCCTAGTAAGATTGTTATTTTGTCCTCCCTTGTTTCCCCCTCCTTGTCTTGTCATGCCTAGAAACACTTGTGTACAAGTGACTTATAAATGCCACATCATATCATATCATAGTTATGAAGTTCATTTGATACCTTATCCACCTTTATCCATGACCACCCAGATGGCAAATACCATTTTTCAACACAAATATAGACTTCATGGACTATCAGAGAAAGTGTTCTCAGACAAGGGGTCTCAATTGCTCTCCCATTTCTGGGCACGGGGTCTGTTCTGGATATATTCTGCAAAGCAATGGCCAGACTGAATGCACAAATCAAATCCTTAAATAGTACCTGAGATGTTTCATCAGTTCCATCCAAACCAACTGATTTAAAAATCTCATTACGAATTAAGTATCTTATACCAATTCCCTTCATTTGTCCCTTTGTTCATGGCCATTATACTGCACCTATGGATTCTACCCTAAAATGCTTCCATACAAAATACAGTGTCAATGGTTGTAAGCAACACCAAGGAAGATCAGAAAAAACAAGCAGCTCGCAAATGACGACCAGAACTGGTCCTACGAGTGGGAGACAAGGTACCACCAAGTTATCCCCAGGGATTCATGGGGTCATTTGGTATCATTCAACATCTATCTTGCATAGTTTTTCCATTTCCGATTACTCAAGGATTGGAAGATATATCCCATGTTGAATGTCTCCTTATTAAAGCCAGTACACTTCATTCCCACAGCAGGCATCAGTGGACCAAAACCGGTAAATAGCCGTCCAGAATTTGAGGTACAAGAAATCTGTGATTCCTGATAAAGCATGGCCAGCTTTATATTTTGGTGAATTGGAATGGCTATGCACACTGTAACAGTCTTGATTTGATTTGCTGTTTCTATTCTATATTTCCCTTGAATCCCAGTTATCCAACCATCTCCAAAGTGGAGGGGGTGGGGGATGTATCACACCGTTCCAGGCATGACTTGTGTTCAAGTGCCATCTCACACACCTTACCTGGCAGTTGTAGCCATGCTGGAGGCAGATGACTGCTCCAAGGCTGTGGCACTGGATTGAAGGTGACAGTATGAAGGGCCAACAACAGCAGGTGCACCCATGGAAGGGTGCCGGCATGTTGTTTTCATCATGCAGGCTCGACATTCCACAGGCGACATTCCGTGCATGCATGGTCGCAAGGGTTTTTTTCTGTTGCCATGACAACTGCTACGTGAGAAGTGGCCATGGGCTTCCACTTGCCCACACATCATGGTCTTCAGAGGGGATCTGCCTCGGTCTCCTGTTTTCCCGTTGAGCTTCTTACTCTCCACTTCCTCTTGACTTCCTGCCTATTTGGTTCTACCTGGCAGTTTTCTCTCACTTTGTCCTGCCCTGATTCAAGTTCCACCTGCCTCTTACCTTTCCTGGCCGTTTGTTCCTGACCTCTGATTTTCTCTAACAAAAACTGCTGGGGTGTCTGCCTGCCGTATTCACGGCTGGACCGTGCATACCTCAGCTCCCATTAGGCCCATCTCTCCATTAACGGCGGCTATTGGATTTCTTTTCATCTTCCAGTGGGTTTCTCATCCTGCAGTCTACAGGGCTCACTCCCTCTCTGCATTACGTAAATAGAGAGGTGGTTTGTTCTGTGATAACGGTATCTTGTTCCCCGCTCATCATTGTGTTGTTTTCCCAGGACTGGTGAGCTAGTGAGGCATGTATTTCTCACACCACACAACTCGCTTCCAGGACAAACTTACGAGCACCCAGCGTGGACTGTGGTAATAATGCAGGCACAAATTAGACGATCTGCTTGACTGAAGTAGCCCAAGAGCCAAAGAGGCATATCTATCCTGTGCTATCTCTTTTATTTCTTAAGAAACATCTCTTCATGTTTGTAAACTTGACTGTAGCAATATTTGTATTTATATGTATGTATTTTAATTTATATAGCGCTCTAATCCAAAGCGCTTTACATATATACATACATCTTTCTTAGTATTAACGATTTATGAATTCAAAGGTTTTTATAACTGAAGTTTCATGGTGTTATTACACTGAACATCATTTATTAAAAAGTCCTCTTTCTGCGAACATTACCTCCGTTTAACATAGTTTTCTTTTCACTGAATTTCAATCGTCTTCATAATTGACGATAGCATACAAGGTTACCTAACTGAAAGTCACTTAATTTTTTTAAAAAAAAAACATATTTTAACCATAACGCCCCTTTAAAACATCTGTTTTATTGAATCTAAAGATGTTTTATATTTGTACGTTTTTTTATGTTACTGCTCTCAATATCATTTACTATTTTCCAAATATACTTTAATCATGATGTTTTACCACTGAATTCGAATGGACTTAAGAGATCCATGGGCCACTGGCCACATTGTCCAAAACACCATAAGAAACTTTTGAGACTCGCTTGCAACAAGTCCATGTGACCACTGTACTCGGTCCTAAGAGAAAGGGTTGTTTTAAAAAAAATGACTACTTAAAAGATCGATTTAGAAAGACTGCTCCGTGACCGCACGCAGCGGTCTTTCTAAAATGAACTGTCACACCCCTGCCGCACATGAGTGACAGGCACTCCAGGACCTGGAATCGGCATCGAGGGAGAGACGATAAGTTTGTGTGTGCGTGTGTGTTTGTGTGAGAGTGTGTGTGTGTGTTAGGTGTTTGTGTTTTATTGGGGATAGAGTAGTCTTGGGTGGGGATGGGGGTGGCGTGGGGTAAGAGGGATTCAGGTGGTGAAACCCATCCATTTTTGGGTTCATCCCCCCAGAGGGGGAAGGGGGCGTTGGGATTGATGGTGGAGCATGGACATGAGGTTTTTTGCTTTTTTATAGATCGCCTAAAATCGGCCAAAATAAATCGGTCTTTTAGTTAGGCGACCAATACAAAAAATCGAAAATATAACATATAACCCTGTACTCCTATAATAGTCCTGAGTTCATGTTCCCATGGCCACCCTGTACAAAGCATGTTTTACATCCAGGCCCCACCAAGCTCCCGGAACTAGCCATTTTGCATGCCCTCAAGCCAGGGCCAGTGGTCACCTCACCATCATAATCAATCTGTGAGTGACTGGCCATGCACTGGAGCTGTGGCCAGTGGACACAATGGGCCTCATTACGACTTTGGCGGTAACCCTTAAATCAGGCAGTCACGCTATTACCGCCGGATTTAAGGGTCCACCAAATCAGGACTTCAGGACTTTGGCAGATTTCGCCCTAGCCCTGAGCTGGGGGGTAATCCGCCGAAAATTCGCGCTATTAGTAAGAGCGTGAATTTTCCCCATTGAGCCCAATGGGGAATGGGGCATTCCCGAAATGAGCTCAATGGGGAATTACAATACATTACCGCTGAACTCGTGATCCGGCGCTATTAGCGCCGGGGAGTTCGGCGGTAGGGCTAATAGCCAAAGTCGTGATCAGGCCCATGATGTATGGATTTTTACTATGCCCCTTGGCCCCACCAAAAACCCAGAGTGAAGCATTGACCTAGTGTGAGACCTAGCCCAGTATACTCCAATAATCGTATGTGGCTCTTGGGTCTGCAGACGTGGCCATTGGCCACATTGCCCATGGCAAAGTCCTGCCATCCAACCCAAAATAGCAACTGGGCCTGGCATTTTGGCAATGCCCTGTGGCGCATTACAACTCTTTTTGGCTCTTATGGGTCTCTCGTGTAAAGGAGCAGCAGGGGCACTCTTAGCAGTTACCCCGATTACCAGCAACAGAGTACTTGGGCCCCAAAAAAAACCCTGCTGAAAATATGGAAGACTCAACCATAGGACAAAGTTTAGTGTCTTTATTATCAAACAAAGTGACAGGAATTACACTAGAACGGTATATAAGTCCAGAGGTTCTCGTCCTCCAAACGTGTATCACACCGTTTTAACGATAAATGACGTCACAAAAACAAGTTTCATCCCCAAAACCCTATCAGGGAAGGGAACTGGTCAGTTTAGGAAAACTATATATGTAATACATAGGGGTTAGTATAACCATTGCGTAGCCATATCTGGTGGCTGCTCGTAGGACCACCTCTAAATGTAACAAATACAAAGTTGCAGGTTAGAAGAGAAATTATTGGCCACTGCAATATAGTGTGCCTTAACATGAGAGATAACTAAGGATTGGACAGAATGGGTCTCCTCAGCCTTGGGACTCTGGACAGCGAGCAGGCTGAGCAAAACTACCCAAGCAATGGAAATGATCAATGAAGGTCCTGTATGGTCCATACATGTTGCAACCTCTGATTGCCTAAGCCCTCAGAGCATAGATCCAACTTTTAACCTGTGTAGTAATTGTATCTTTCCACATCTGGTTTGATGGGAATTGCTTTCCTCGATCTGCTTCAAATGAATAGGCACTGTCCTAGTCTTCCAGGTCACGTGTGTAGGGACCACAAAATTGAGCTCTCCTGCTTGTAATTATGAGGATTTAAAGCTATATTCTTTGCAGGTGTCATATCACCGTTGTGAACTGGAAACTTTCCGTCTCAGCTCGACCTTGGCAATGCTGTGCATTGTGTCTGGACTGGAAGCTCTGTCTGTCTGCCTTTAGTTAAATCAGGCTATCTGCATTTCCCCGTCTTTTGAGATTTGCCTTGCTTCTCCATTCACTTCATTGCACCTATGGTTTCCATCTTTTTTCTTACAGCCATCCATGTTAGTTTCAATTAAGCATGTGCAAGCTGATTGTACCTATTATTGGTGACTTGCGGTTTCCACATAGATTAGGATTTACTGGTGTAAGTGTGTCGGCATTCCAACTGCTATGAGTCATAAGCATTTGTTTCATGTCTTGCAGCAGCAAACTATCATGTTTGTGTAGCTTTGTGCATGGATGCCTACATGCAAATATGCCTTAATGTATCTATGTTGTGATGTCGGTAGTGACCTCAGCACCTTTCGAAGTTGCAGTCAGTAGAGTTGTTCGATCAATGACAACTCTATCTCCTCCACATTGTCAGTCTGGTACAGTTTGAATGTCTGTCTGAACAAATAACGTTTCTAACATCTGCAATACAAGTTGATTGGGCGTCATGAGGCCAACACTTGGACACTAGCCACAAAAATATTAACAAAGTACAAGTAACTCAAAATAACACCATTAGGGCAGCCCTCAACATCCCTAAGAAGTCGCATATTGTCACGCTTACCAGGAGACCGGGGTTCACTGTTCGCGCTCCCCCTCCCTGGCGCCTCTACCCGCGCTTCCGCGTTTGGGGAGGCGCAGGGGGGAGAGCTCCAGGGACAGGGGCGGCAGCTCCGCGGCGCTTGCATCGGGGACCGCGATTACGGCCCCGCGCATGCGCCGTGGGGGCGGCCGCCGAAGCGTGGAGCAGCTTGCTGCTCAAGCCTCATTCTGAGGCCGCCGGCGCCTGGCAACCATCGGGCTTGCGCTCCAGGCCTCGCAGGCGCCGGCGGCCCATAAAGGGAGAGACACGGTCGGGAACAGATCGCGTCTCAACGCGTTCTGTTCCGGATCGTGTCCTCGCCTTCACCCGCTCTGCTAGTTAGCACTTACCTTGTTTTTCCCTGTTCCTCCAGTCCTTACCTTCTCCTCTGCCGGTTTTTTCCCTCCTGTGGCCGGGGTTCTTCCTGGCTTCATTCTCTGGTCCAGCTTCATCCCCTCCTGGTTTCCTCCCTAGTTAGCTCTGGTTCTCTGTCCTCCCTTCCTTTGGCCTGGCTATTTCCTGGTTCTCCTGTGCCATTTGGATTCTCTACCTCCCAGCTTCCACTGCCTGCCACGGGTGGGGCCTCCCACACCTTTGGACTCTGCTTCTCAGCACCCATTGCCTGCTACGGGTGTGGCCTCCCACACCTTTGGACTTTGCTTCTCAGCACCCATTGCCTGCTACGGGTGTGGCCTCCCACACCTTTGGACTCTGCTTCTCAACACCCCTTGCCAGCTACGGGTGTGGCCTCCCACACCTTTGGACTCTGCTTCTCGGCACCCATTGCCTGCTACGGGTGTGGCCTCCCACACCTTTTGACTCTGCTTCTCAGCACCCATTGCCTGCTACGGGTGTGGCCTCCCACACCTTTGGACTCTGCTTCTCAGCACCCATTGCCAGCTGTGGGTGTGGCCTTCCACACCTTGGGACTCTTAACTTCTCCTCAAGGATTCCCTCCAACCACTTCTTCGGTCAACGCTGTGCAGAACTGCCATCTCTGCAACCTGGTTGTGGCATTGGGAATCGGTCCATCTTCCACCCAGTTCCCATTCAAGGTGGAGGAAAGGCTGGTTGCTTGTGTTACCAAGTCTTCCCGTCAGTCTGGCTGCCCCGTCGAGACCATCCAGAAATACAGGTACGCAGCATTCCCGTGATTCTCATCTTAACAGATTGAGACGCGCCTTCCTTCCGATTTGGATATGGAGGACACGCAGGACCTGCGTAGTGAGTTGCAAGCCCTCAGGGCAGAGATGTCTGCTCTTCATCAAGAAAATCAAGTTCTACGACAGATGGTAACTCAGGGGACAGGAGGTGCTCCACAGGCCGAAAGTTCATTGGCCCATACTGCCCCAATCAGGTTCGATGGAGACCCGCGTCGAGTAGCGGAATTTTGCAACCACTGTCGTATCCATTTCCTTTTCAGGTCAACCTATTTTAATAATGATAAGGCCAAGATCGGTTATATCTTGGGAAACTTAACGGGAAACGCCCTAGCCTGGGCGACACCTTTTGTGGCTACCAACAGTCCCATTCTTAACGATTTTGCTGCTTTCGAGAAGGCATTTCTGGAGGTCTTTCAGACACCTAACTTGGCTGCCGCTGCGCAGAATCAGTTAATGGACATCAAACAGGGCAGCTCAGACATAATAACATATATCAGTCGCTTCCGCCTGCTGGCTACGGATTCGCAATGGCCCGAAGTTACGCAAAAAACCCTGTTTCGCCGAGGGCTGAGGGAAGAATATAAGGACGAACTACTTCACATCCCTGAACCTGAAAGTCTCCAACTCTTAATAAACCAGGTGCTTCGCATAGACCAGAGACTAACCGAACGAAAGACCGAGAGACGTCGACTTGAGAGAGTCACTCCCAGAACGGCCAGTCTTCCCGCCGGCGCTTTTGGTTCGACAGACTCTGGACCAGAACCTATGCAGTTGGGTGCCGTGAGAGGGCCTTTATCAGAGTTAGAAAGAAGGAGGAGAAGAACATTACGATTATGTCTGTATTGTGGAGCCGCTGGACACTTTTTGGGAATGTGTCCTTTACGGCCTCAGAAGAAGAAGTCGGGAAACTAGAGGACCTGTCGTATGGAGGAGAGGCAACGACAGGTCTCACCCCTTTTTCAGAACTTTCCGCCTTTTGCTCGATTCTTCTTCCCATGCAACCAGCTGTTTTATTAACCTTGAAGATTCAGATTCAACTGCCCGGCCGGACACTTGAAGTGTTTGGATTGTTGGATAGTGGAGCATCGGGCAATTACATTGATGAGGATTTTGCTAGCACTCATAAGATCCCTCTTTTGCCCAGACACTCAGTCCTTCCTGTGGAGGTTATTGATGGTACTCCTTTGTCCTCTGGACCAGTTCGTCTGCATACTATCGGACTAAGACTTAGGATCGCCGATCATGTGGAGAGGCTTGCTTTTGACGTCATCAGGTCACCTACCTACAAGTTGGTCTTGGGGCTACCTTGGCTCCAGCATCACAATCCTGTTATTAATTGGAGGACTCATACCTTGACCTTCTCCTCTACCTCTTGTACCTCGAGATGCAGTTTGCCTGTCCAGACTCAGGCTTCTTCAACTAAGCTGGAACTCCGAGACAAGGGGACTCACCTTTGTTCTGCATTGCTGATTCCTCCTGAGTATGCTGACTTCGAACAAGCGTTTGCCGAACCAAGTAATATACCTCTGCCACCTCATCGGTCGTTCGATTGTGCCATAGAACTGTCTCCGGGAGTTGAGATTCCGCATGGCAGGCTGTACGCATTGTCTCGGGAGGAGAGACGAGTATTACAGGATTATTTATCGGACTGCTTGAGTAAGGGGTACATTGTACCATCCAAGTCCCCCGCTGGGTTTCCTCTATTTTTCGTAAAGAAGAAGGAAGGTTCCTTAAGACCCTGTGTGGATTACCGGCTCTTAAACGATATCACCATCAAGGATCGGTACCCACTACCGCTGATTCGAAGTATCCTAGAGACCCTACATCAGGCTCAGATTTTTACTAAACTAGATCTTCGAGGGGCATATCATCTGGTCCGAATTAAGTGTGGAGACGAATGGAAGACGGCATTTAAGACTCCTTTTGGGCATTTCGAATATAGGGTTATGCCTTTTGGTCTGTGCAATGCCCCGGCGATTTTCCAACGGCTCATGGATCATATCTTTGGAGACATAATTGGAATCTCTGTCTGGATCTATCTGGATGACATCTTGATCTTTTCCCGATCTAAGGAGGAACACATAAGTCATGTACGAGAGGTTCTCGATCGGCTGCTTCATAATCATCTGTTTGTCAAGGCGGAAAAGTGTTCTTTCCATCAACCCAGGATCGAATTCTTAGGGTTTGTAATAAGTCAGTCCGGTATTGAGATGGATTCCAAGAAGGTAAAGGCAATTCAAGAATGGCAGCAACCACATGACGTAAGATCTCTGCAACGCTTTTTGGGATTTGCCAATTTTTACAGGCAATTCATTCCACGCTTCTCTGAAATCTCAGCACCTCTTACGAGATTGACAAGCAGCAAGATAACTTTTCTGTGGGATGATTCTGCTTCGCAAGCCTTTAACGCTCTGAAATCAGCCTTTATGGCTGCCCCGATCTTACGCCACCCACAGGATGAATTGCCCTTCATCGTTGAAGCAGACGCTTCGGACTTTGCTGTTGGAGCTGTACTGTTACAAAAAGATTCTGCTACGTCAATCGAACATCCCGTGGCTTACTTCTCTCGCAAGCTGAATCCTAGTGAGAGGAACTACGCAGTTATTGAGAAGGAGCTATTGGCCATCAAGATAGCTTTCGAGGAATGGAGACACCATCTGTTGGGAGCCCGTTTTTCGGTTGAGGTCCGTACAGATCATCGAAACCTACAGTATTTACGCTCTTTACAATGTCGGACACCCAGACAGGCTCGGTGGGCCTTCTTCTTTTCTCCGTTTGTGTTCCATATTACTTACATCTCCGGATCCTCAAATGTAAGAGCAGATGCCTTGTCTCGGTCCTTGGAGAGAGAGAAGAACGAAGATACCTCCAGTCAGATTCAACCTCTGATCTATTCTCATCGTTTTCTGTCGACGGTATCGCCACTCTTACAGTCGATATCTGATGCTACCCGGTCTGATTCTTGGAGGTCAGTCTTGCTCAAACGGCCCTCTATATCTGAAAGTCATGGCCTTTTGTTCTTTCGGAAGAGACTATACATCCCTAAAGGGGAGATTCGCGATGGCATTCTGCATGGTGTTCATGATTCCCCTATTGGAGGTCATCGTGGGATTCGTGCAACACAAGAGTTACTATCCCGACAGTTTTGGTGGCCTGGCTGGGCTGAGGAGGTTCGGAAGTATGTACAGGCCTGTCCCATCTGTGCCCAATCCAAGGTTCCCAGACAACATCCTTTAGGGCTGCTCTCTCCTACTGAATTGCCACCATACCCCTGGCACTCGATTGCTACCGACTTTATTGTCGATCTTCCCCCTTCTGCAGGACATACTTGTATTATGGTCGTAGTGGACTGTTTTACAAAGTATGCCCATTTCATTCCTTTTAAAAAGATTCCCACTGCGGTCCAGATGGCCACTGCTTTTCTTCACGAAATCTACCGTTTACATGGTCTTCCTGAGAAGATCATTTCAGATCGAGGATCTCAGTTTCTCTCTTCCTTTTGGGGTAAGGTTTGTGGTCATCTCGGCATTCATAGAGCTTTAAGCTCGGGATATCATCCACAGACCAATGGTCTCACGGAGAGAACTAATCAGACCTTGGAAGCCTATCTCCGTAGTTTTGCTAATGCCACACAAACCAATTGGAGTACCTATTTAGACCTAGCTGAGGTCTCCTACAATAATTCTTTTCATTCGTCCATCGGAACCAGCCCCTTTCGTTGTTCTATGGGACAACATCCTAAGCTGATTCCCTTCCACCCTGTACCAACCAGTACGGTTCCTTCCGCTGACGCCTTGGTCTCCTCAATCCAACAACAGCATGAATTGGCGCGTGCCTCTTTGACGGCCGCTCGTGACCGCATGAAGGTTCAGGCTGACCGTGGGAGGCGGATGGAACCCGATTTCCAGGTTGGTGATAGGGTTTGGCTGTCCTCTAGGAATCTGCCTCTCCGCAATCTACCTGTTAAGTTGGCTCCCCGATACTTTGGCCCATTTAGGATTATCAAACGCCTATCCTCTGTAGCTTTTCATCTCCAGCTACCTCGTTCATGGCACGTTCATCCTGTTTTTCATGTTTCCCTCCTGAAACCCTATGTGGCAGATCCTTATGGTCGCTCCAGTGTTTGTCCAGCCCCAGTTCTAGTACAGGGGGTTCCGGAATTTGAGGTTCAGGAGATCTGTGATGCCCGCTATCGCAGGGGGGTGCTCCATTTCCTAGTGGATTGGAAGGGGTACCCGGCCTGTGATCGCACTTGGGAACCCTCTCGGCATGTGCACGCTCCGCGCCTTGTGCGCGAGTTCTATCGGCGGTTTCCCTGGAAGCCTGGGGCTCCGGATCTTCCTAGGAGGGGGTATAGTGTCACGCTTACCAGGAGACCGGGGTTCACTGTTCGCGCTCCCCCTCCCTGGCGCCTCTACCCGCGCTTCCGCGTTTGGGGAGGCGCAGGGGGGAGAGCTCCAGGGACAGGGGCGGCAGCTCCGCGGCGCTTGCATCGGGGACCGCGATTACGGCCCCGCGCATGCGCCGTGGGGGCGGCCGCCAAAGCGTGGAGCAGCTTGCTGCTCAAGCCTCATTCTGAGGCCGCCGGCGCCTGGCAACCATCGGGCTTGCGCTCCAGGCCTCGCAGGCGCCGGCGGCCCATAAAGGGAGAGACACGGTCGGGAACAGATCGCGTCTCAACGCGTTCTGTTCCGGATCGTGTCCTCGCCTTCTCCCGCTCTGCTAGTTAGCACTTACCTTGTTTTTCCCTGTTCCTCCAGTCCTTACCTTCTCCTCTGCCGGTTTTTTCCCTCCTGTGGCCGGGGTTCTTCCTGGCTTCATTCTCTGGTCCAGCTTCATCCCCTCCTGGTTTCCTCCCTAGTTAGCTCTGGTTCTCTGTCCTCCCTTCCTTTGGCCTGGCTATTTCCTGGTTCTCCTGTGCCATTTGGATTCTCTACCTCCCAGCTTCCACTGCCTGCCACGGGTGGGGCCTCCCACACCTTTGGACTCTGCTTCTCAGCACCCATTGCCTGCTACGGGTGTGGCCTCCCACACCTTTGGACTTTGCTTCTCAGCACCCATTGCCTGCTACGGGTGTGGCCTCCCACACCTTTGGACTCTGCTTCTCAACACCCCTTGCCAGCTACGGGTGTGGCCTCCCACACCTTTGGACTCTGCTTCTCGGCACCCATTGCCTGCTACGGGTGTGGCCTCCCACACCTTTTGACTCTGCTTCTCAGCACCCATTGCCTGCTATGGGTGTGGCC
Organism: Ambystoma mexicanum; assembly: GCF_040938575.1. NCBI lineage: Eukaryota > Metazoa > Chordata > Amphibia > Caudata > Ambystomatidae > Ambystoma > Ambystoma mexicanum. The sequence continues at coordinate 146,386,265 of NC_090934.1, forward strand.
TCCCACACCTTTGGACTCTGCTTCTCAGCACCCATTGCCAGCTGTGGGTGTGGCCTTCCACACCTTGGGACTCTTAACTTCTCCTCAAGGATTCCCTCCAACCACTTCTTCGGTCAACGCTGTGCAGAACTGCCATCTCTGCAACCTGGTTGTGGCATTGGGAATCGGTCCATCTTCCACCCAGTTCCCATTCAGGGTGGAGGAAAGGCTGGTTGCTTGTGTTACCAAGTCTTCCCGTCAGTCTGGCTGCCCCGTCGAGACCATCCAGAAATACAGGTACGCAGCATTCCCGTGATTCTCATCTTAACACATATCTCTGAGACTAGACGTAATCTGCATTGGCTCCCTATAGAGCACAGAATATCCCTCAAAGCTCTTGCCCTTACACACAAATCCAGGGCTAACCTCGCACCATCCTACATCTCTAACCAACTAACCCCACACACTTTTACAAGACCACTTAGAACAGCCTAAGTTAACACTATGTCTATACCAAGATTCAAACTCCATAACTCGGGAGGAGTTAGTTTCCCTGTACAAGCCTCAAAGCTATGGAACACACTACCTGTTCCAATCAGGTCTGTTACCTCCTTCAACCTATTTATATGCAACACCAAACATTGGCTTCATGACCTGGACTCATTGACAGCTTAACATCCTAGAGCTTAGATTTACTGCCTACCCACTGTACATATTGTAAATAATATTACTATCTGTCTCACCTTCGGCCCACCGCCTTAATTGCAACATGTATGCTTGTACCTGTAATACCGATGTACGTATTTATTTGTAACCGCAACTATTGTAACTGTTGCCTACTGCTTGCTAATGTAACTGTACTCTTATGTAACATGATCAAAAAACGTACGTGCCCGTATGCCCCTGGGCCTGGTTGCGCTTTATAAATAAACCAAATACAAATACAAATACAAATACATCCGTCTTCAATACCCCCTCTGCTCCACAAGTCGACCACACTCCCCAGACGTCCCTCCCTATTCACGTATAGTTTCGGGACCCAAACCTTTGTTACTCCTCCTAGATGTCCATGATACTTTGCGTGGTCATCCAAATTCCATGTTATATAGCTGAAATCTCCATCAGCACCATACCCATTTTCCCCAACAGTCACAAGAGTCGGAAGGAAACTTGAAACTCGTGCCTTGCGGTTACAGAGGACACTGCATCAGTTGTGACTTCAGCACATTACAAATTTTTGGGTCCTCATCCTCTCCTGTCTCTACATCCAGTAATACCTTCATCCCTATAGTCTTTTCAGTAGTCCTGCATTGTGATATTGCTACTCTGATGACACAGAGATGGGATAACACTAATATCAATGCTGCTATCAGTACCTTCAATCCTTTGGCCATCCGTGATAGTATCAAAGAAAAGATGTGTGATAACCAGTCATCACCCTTCCCTAGAGCATTTGTCTCTGCCTCCCTTTTAGCATGCAGGTCTGATAGTTGAGTGATAGCCTCTGTCAGGGTCCCATTCTCTTCATTGTGGGAGGGAATGAATGCATAGCAAGAAGGTCTGATCGTGGCAGAAATACCTCCTTCTATAGCCGTGAGAAGGTCTAGAACGTATCGATTCTGTATGTCCATTAATCTGAGAGCTCTCAATTCTTCTTTGAAGGCAATGAACCCCATAACAGTTGAGTTTACCACTGCATCAGATTCCATTGTGTAATTTAGAGCCACTTGGCGTTCACATTATCTTGGACCACTGGAACGATGGTTGCAAAGAACATCTCAGTCCTGCAGAACAGCCTATGTTCTGGTGGTACTGCATCCAGTGCATGTTTCATTTATGATGATGCATAGTTCCCTCTCTTCACTCTTGTCAGCTCTACAGATCTCTTCTTCCTTTGATGAGAATCCATCTCAGGGAATCCATCTACTTGTATGTCATTCTCAGGTACTACTAATGCGTGTGCATTTATGGGCACTAGAGAGCACACTCCTCCCAGTTAGACAGCAACTGCATGTATGTCTTTAACCTGTAGGCCCAGTAGTGGTTCATTAGTACTGCAGTGCCGACCTTCATGTTGGGTATCTTCGATATCTGTTTACATTGCTTATTCTCTCCAACCGTCAATGCACCATAATTCTGTAAACACAATGACCCACTCTCAAGTTGTAGAATTGGCATAGGACCTGCTTCATTCTCTACCCATGTGAGCAGTTTTGCTTCACATTCCTTGAGGCAGTTGTCGTTTTCCTTTTGTACCATTTCTACTGGAACTGTTAGGAACAGATATGCGTTGCTCCCAACCATTCCAACTTTCCATACCTCAGCTGTGTAGGTTTGTCCATATACTAGAAGCTGTGGTCCCTCCCAGCATCCTGGCATTCCTCCTATTTCATTTTGTCCTGTCTTGTTACCTTGCAATTCTCTTTGTGTCACTATTTACTCTAGGCTCTTGTCAGTGCTCCAATAGTCATCTATCATGTCTTCAGTCTTGATATAACTGTCTTCTTAAGGGAACATCTTCCATGACATCCATTGTAGTGTAGCTCATCTCTCTTGAAATCCTCCACTGGCGGTGTAGAGCGACAGGGGCATGATGCATTGTGCTCTGGCAGTGGAATCATAGTTGCTACAAATGTGCTGGATGTACTCATGGCAAAGGGGATGAGACAGCATACATAACAGCTCTACTTTGTAGTTTATTTTGCCACCTTGGATATGTGCTTGTTCCACATGTCTTTGGAGATATGGGCCAAATCAGTTAGATATGGAATGTTCCGGTCAAAGTCTACTTCTGCACTGTGCTTAAGTCTTTTTACTTCTTTGGCAGCATTTGTCATCTGCCCAGAAATGGCTTCCGGAAAAGCATGGATCGGTGTTGCGTTAGTAGGAGTCAGAGCATATGCATGCAGAAATAGAAACCTTTGTAGTGCAAAGAGGATAAAGAAATAGAGACAACAAAAGGCACACAACATCAGTACAGCAGTACTAATTACAGTTCCCATTTTTGGTAGTACCGGATGTTGTTCTGAAAGTCTGTAAGAATCACCTGAAAAGCCTAAAAAACAAGTGAATATTGTTGTGTTGTGTTAGTTAAGCTCTCTGTCCAAAATATTGGGCAAGTTCTGCAGTAAACAATCCCTCCCACACCAAACAAACTCTAGCACTACTTAGTAACATTATGACAGATTGATCTCTGTGGGTCAGATTTGGGTAAGTTTGTGCCATGTAAAGCAGAAGCATGAAACAACAATCTAAGTGGGATACTCCGTTCAGTGTCAGCTTCAATTACAAATCCAATAAAAGTGTGCCTCAAAAGGCTGTGTGCAGGTATGGAATCATATATTTTAAGCAGTCCTTTTACTTTCACAATGAATACCTAGTGTGATAGAGTGCCTAGTCTAGTTCTATGCTTTGTCCTTCCCTAATTCTAGTCATGGATCAGGTCAATCTTTGTTGTGGTGCTTCTCCTTTGTCTTGTTCGTCTTCGTGCATCAAATCATCTTTGTACTGGCGGGAGGAAGTCTCACCTTGGCAGGGCTAGACGTTTCCAATGTAATTCCAGGATTTCTTTGCAACTTAGCTTCACAGCAATATCAGTGGCCTTCTCTACAAAAAAAGGGCCCCTCAAACCAAGGTTTTAGCCAAGGCCTGATGAAAGTTTGTAAAAACACAGAGCAGTGACTCCTTTAGTAGCTCAGCATTTGTTTCCTTTGTGTTGTCTTCTTCAACCTCGCCTGCTGGGATTGAAGCTATCGAGAAATAAAAGAGGTACTTGCCATCATTGAAGCTAGGAAATCATGCATTCCAGATCCTAAAACAATAGCAGAACTATGGGCATGACAGTGCCCTAGTGGGTTGAGCAAGTGGAAGTTGCATGCAGGTTCCTATCATTGCCTAATGAGGGGTTTAGTGGTGGTCGGATCCAGGCTAATTGTGCAATGTGGACAATGCTATAGGTAGGCAATGGAGCCATCCCTTTCTCAATGTAATTTTAACTTTGGCTATTTTCAGGAGCGTTCATATTCCATTTGCTTGTGGATAATACACACAGGAAATCCTTATCCTCTGTAGAGCCCCCAGAAGAGCTGTTATATGCTTGAAGGTCTCATTTACAAAGTGAATTCTATTGTCAGACAGCAGGACTTTGCACACCCCCTATCTAAGGAACACCTGTCTAACAAGGAATTGTACGGCTCTGACGGCATCAGGGTGGGAATCCGGACCAGCTTCGATGCATCGGGAGAAAGGGCATACAACTACTATCATGTAGTGGTAGCCTTGGCATACCTGAATCATATCTACATAATCAAAGTGGAGATGTTTGAAAGGACAAATTGGGTGGGGTATTGCTCCTCACACTATAGACAGACAGTGCAATTTTCCATGAATGTGGCTATATGCTCTGCCAGGTTTGGACAAAAATGCTCTTCCCAAATATGTGCACAAGTAAGTCTCTACTTAAGTGAGTGGGATGATTCAATTGCGTGAGTGGAATTTGCAACAATGCTACTGGAAACTCTAGATTGCCTGTACTTTCCTGTGCCCATAATGTGTCTGTAGGGGATATTGAACAAACACTGTTCAACACTAATTCCTTTTCTTCTAATGGTGCATTTCCTTGAAACTCCATTATTCGTGTGGCAGGTAGAGACCTACACTGTTCCTTCAGTATCATATAGCACACGCATTTCTGTGTGTTAGATGGAGTGTCAAACTCATTTATTTCTGTGAAATATGCTGCGTGCTTCACTTCTGCGACATTTGCTTCATTGCCTCGGGAAACTAAGTCCTCCCCCTTTGTTTGTGCTTGGCACTTCAAGACTGCTATGGCTGAAGGACGTTGCACCGCATCTATGAGTCTGCCCAATAGGGGCACGTGCTGCACTGGTGTGCTGTTAGCACTTCAGAAGCCCCTCCTCTGCCATCGTGACATTCTAGGGTGTACTGTAGATGTCACCTGGGCCGATTCGGAATACACTGTAACCTCCTTGTTTTTTTGTACTTCTTATTCCATTATGACTGCCACTAGTTCTGCTGCCTGCGCTGCAAAATGAGAAGGCAATCTGACACTTGCTACTACTTCAACTCTCCCATCCAATTTAATTTTCAGCTCTGCTGTCCAAGAATGTCTTTCTCCCGTCATCTGGTCTGTAGTTGATGACCCTCCAATGAAAAGCATTTCTCCACCCTCAAGGGCATTCTCCCCCACTTTAGGAATGTCGTCATATTGTTCCTTGTACATTGTACAGTCATACACATTGTCTCCCTCCTCCACTGGTTCAGCTATAATTGGGGAGAATGAGAGAGGAAGCAGGAATGAGATATACAGGGAGGTGGTGGGTGCCCAAAATCCATCTGACAAACTTCTTGGGTGTGCTTTTGTATATTTCCATAAGGCAGTGAATGCTATATGTGTGGCAGTGATTTCTAGTAGTCTGAACAAGTGTGTGAATCTGGACGGTCTTCAAGCCTAAAGTGGAGAAAATCGGATTGAAATACAAAGGAGGTTGTGCCAATATTGATGTACAGGTAAGAAAAAAAGGTTTCCTGCAAAAGTGATACACTTGGGACCCATTAAAACACAAACAGGATAGCAATAAAACCTGCCAAAAACACATGTATTTGTTCAAGAAATTGACTATTGGGGTTGCTAGAAGGGAAATGGGAAAATGGCAAATAGACAAGGTTTGAAATCCATCCCAAATGTGCACATCTTCACCAGATGGTGAGTTTATTTAATTGTTTATTTTGTAATGTGCTGAGGTTTCAAATCCACCTCTCATCTGTCCGCTCCTTCAGAATATGGTGCCTATATTTTAATTTCAAGAAGGGCATGCAGTGATCTATGCTGTTTAACCCAGAGACAACATGGTACTGGTTCTGTCTGCCACCTTATTGGTAGGTGTTTGAATCCATCTACGCCTGGATACAGTTAAGTCTGTTTTGGAGCGCATTATAAATAATCAAAATCAAAATCAAAAATTATAAGTATCCTCAAAATCCCAAGAGACAAACCTAACATAAGCATGCAGGAACACATTATTAACAGGGGTTAGGATCCTTGCTGCGGAATCCACTACGAGATACAGAGTTTGATCCTTAACACCAATGTTATTTTCTGGATGTAAACACTCTTTTTGATTTAAAGTATGCATGCATATTTGTATTCAATCCCTGTTTTAATTTGATCAAATGTCTGCTTATTCCCAGTTGGTCTTGTTGTGGCAAGATCACTAAGGGGTGGCTGTGAGCTGGATCTGTAGAGACCCTGCTTCTTAATAATATGTGACATGCATGTCGAAATCAAAAGAGTAAATTAGTTCTAAAGTCCCCATTGTGAAGCCCTACAAAAAAGCCTTTGTGAGCCACATGTTCTGGCACACACAGAAAGCTAATATCAGAAACTGATCGGTATGGAAGAGAGAGGAGGGAGAGGCTGGATTGGTTTGAGGCCTGGAGCAATGAGAGGAGGAAGAAGAAGACTATTAAGAGGGAGAGGGAGAGAGAGAGAGAAAGAGAGCGAGAGAGAGAGAGAGAGAGAGAGAGAGAGAGAAAGAGAGAGCGAGAGAGAGAGAGAGAGGTGAGGAGTATGAAGGAGACGGTAAGGGGGAACACAAATAGGGAAAGAAATATACCGAGTAGAAGAACAAATGAAAGAGTAAGAGAGTAGTGGAGATAGCAAGACAGCAGGAGGAAGAGAAAGGAGGGCAATAGGAGGACAAGACAGAGGGAGAAAAGGAGGTAAAGGTTGGAGTGGGTAGAGGGATTGACAGAGTAGAAGAGGAGAGGACACATGATAAGTGGAGGGATCCTGCACTGGGAACGAGAGGAAGAGAGTAAACGAAGGGAGGAAGGAAGCAAGGGTAGTACTGTGGAAGCATGGATCAGACAGCTCATCTAAAGGCCGGTTGAGCAGCTGGCAGTCTAAGGCCTAATGATAGGTGGGCTGGGAGGCTAGGTGGAGAAGCAAGAATTATTCCTGCCTGGCAGGATGGGATCCTGAAAATGCCCAGGGAGCCAATTTTCCTGAAGATTATGATGCCACACCACTGCCATTGCATTGGTGGGGGAGGCAGAGTGGTGGTGGTGTGTAGCTGAACGCCCAGGAGGACACACCTGACATCCTGACACACTTGGTGCCAGCCAATAAAGAACTTGGTTTAAAAATTAAAAAAAAAAATCACTAGGTGGCTATATGAAGTCCCAGAGACGGTATTAATTGTTTGCTGTACGCTGAGCGTTACCTTTGACCTAGGAGGAGAGAGATGGCCATAGCATCAAGTGCTAAAAGGAAGTACAGAAACCAAGTAGAACAGACGACCCCTTTTGCTTCATTTGGCCACTGCTTGCTTAGACATCCATGCTACTTTGATAAAGAACACAGGAGAGAAAATGCAAAACTAGGCTTGAGTTATCCATCAATTTCTCAGCCTTCACATTGCATAAAGCCTCGCCAAACAGTAGTTCAGCCTGGTCACTTGAATCGCCACATACACATACCTTCCGATTTGACTAGCTGCTAGTAGTCTGACAAAGTAGGTATTATATGAGTCTGGGCTTTCCTTTATTCTTCAAATCCATGTTGGGACTTGTAGTCTCTGGGACGGGGGTGGCATGGAGTGAGAATTCTGTTGCACCAATGTTTCATGTTCAGGGACGCAATTAGCCTGCCCCATAATGTGCCGACTGGATTTTCATATCAAGCGCGGGTAATGCAGCAACTGATTTGCAAATCTTAGACATTAGACACAAGCAAAGCCTGCGGGCTTCCTGTGTAGCTGTTTGCATTTTGGTTCAAAATCTGTACAATGTAGCCAATTAGGATATATATGTATTTTAGAACCCTGTTGTATTGCACTTAATTACATACATGAGTTCATTAATTGTGTTGCTCTAGCAGCTGCAAGGTTTGGTAACTGAGGGAACGCACACCCATGATAGCTGGGGATGGTGCTCCCATCATTCACAATACTGAAGCTTGGACAGCCCAGATGACAAATACTCTTCCTGTTTTGTATACACATTTCTTGGCTAACCAAAGCATCAGGAGCGTTCCCTTGGCACCAGAAGCAATTGATGTTATCATTGTTATATTTTCATATTATATTAATATTGTATACTTATTTATATTTGATATTTATATAGATGTCCTTATATGTTTACCAATGACCCAGCATCATAGCGGCCACTTGGAAGGTGGTCACTTTGGCTTCTCCCTTTTAGCACTTCCTAGTAATGGGCGCTTTATTTTGTATCTTTGTTTTATTTTCTACTTAGCTTTACAAGCATGAGCCCACATTTCAATCAATCCGCACTTTTACGTTTTATGTCATACAAGTTCACATTAACAACTCTGTAAAGAAGGACCAAGGGAAAAGTTCAAATCCAGCTGTCTTGACCGCCCGCGTTTTCAAGTCAAGTGTTTAAACCTCTAAGCTACTAATGGTGTGTTGACGAAGCACCTACACGTGTATGTTAGTGCATTGAGGCCTACGGGTCAATGGCGCTATATAAGAACACAATAGATAGATAGATAGATAGATAGATAGATAGATAGATAGATAGATAGATAGATAGATAGATAGATAGATGAACCACAGCCTGTGCATCACGAGGCAATCATTGCCATCTTGGGGCGGAACTGACTGCCTCCTGTATGTAGCAGTAGACACAAATCCTACACATGCGCAGCGCTGATTGATTCTAGGGCAATGTCGTACAGAGAATGGAGAGATGTAGCTGTTTGCTATTAGACCCAGCGACAATAGGCAAACATATGTAGGACTACGCTCACCAGGTTGCAGATTCTTTCGTCACGTCAAAGAGAGCATTGCATTTCGGACAATATTACAAGTGTCCAGTTCTATGTTATTACAGAGAATAAAATAACAGAGAATGCTTTTTCAGCAAAAACAATAACAGTGAAGAAATATTGCTTTTTCTTTGGAAGGGTCCCCCAACCCCCCTGTTTCTCTAAGTGCTTAAACCAACCCCTACCCCATTCCCGGCAATTTTAACCCCTTGCATCACCACCCATATCTATTTTTTTAAATTCTTGCATTGATTTGTTCTCAGTTTATGTTTCTCTGTTATAGCATTCTCTGTAATTGTATTCTCTATTATCACTGGCTACCCTAATGTTCATGTGAAGTACTGTAATAGGGCATGCAAAAGTCACACACTAACAGTGCCCACATTTAAAGGCAACAAGTAGTATACACACATATATATATATATATATATATATATATATATATATATATATATATATATATATATATATATATATATAGGTCATGTTGTGATCCCATTAATATCTTTAAAAACAGTTTGGGTTTTAATGATGTAGAAACCATATGAGTTACTAAGGAGCACAATGGTCATTGCCTCAAATAATGAGACATTTTAATGCAGAAATCAATGTTTCTTATAATGAAAATAGATTTCCTGGCTCCTGGAGGGCTCTGTGTACAAATCTTTTCTGAGTATACAAAAATACGACTTTCTGTTCCTCGCAGGCATGAGGAAAAGCTCCAACCGCGGAGTGTTGAACGTAAATAAAGGTTGGTCTTAAGTTATGTACTTTTACAAAGAAGTCATTCTGGATCCAACAATTTGAAGCCAGATCATATAAAAAACTATGAAGCAGTGCAAAACGTTGGACCTTTCACTCTCAAAGGATGCCAAAGTGATGAACGCTCATCAACGAACTGGCCAGTAGCCACTGAGTTAACTTTCACAAAATCACAATAGCTTTTTTTTTTTCTCCTGCGCTTGCGATAGAATGTGTTTTCACTTATTCTTGTGCTTTAATACATTACGGTGTCATGTATTTATCTATTTCCTAGCTAATTCTTGCATGTTTCTTTTTAATGTGGATGTATTATATTTGGTTAATCTATGTTATCCTTCATTTATTTTAAAACACATTCATGAACAGTGTTGTTTTTACGTGTAGGATACAATAAGTGAGTGGGACAGAAGAATGCAAAGACTAGTTCTGGAGGAATTGAGCAGTCAAAAGGGGAAATGCATTTTAGCAGTTGGAAATTCCCCATCTTCGTTACTTGCCCTTGCATTTAGTTGTATGATGTAGTTTGCACTGGTTTTAACACCCGCAGACTGACAGGATGGGTGTGAATTGACTCGCTCTAAACTATGGATGACTTGCAGAGATCGATCTGGCATGGAAAGAAGCACTGCTCACAGATGAGAGAGGGTTGAGAGCATGGAAGTGGGGCCCAAACACATTCAGCCTTAAGGAGAGAAAGGGCTAACATTGGGCAAGCATATTGATTAAATACCGTGCCACTAGAATGGTGGACTTCTTTTTCCAAAATAAAAATGACCAAAGTTTGTGGGTTGTTCGGGGAGAGTGATTCTGGTTGTCATGTCCAGGCTAAATAGTATAATTAGGGCAGAGTAGTTTGATTTCGGAATCATCTCGTTCAGGCAGTGGAAGGAGGTTCCACAACAGTTTGGACAACAGGCTTTAAATAATTGGTTCAATGTTGTTGACGGGGAGGTATAACAGTGAAAGGAGAGTTAAAACATTAGAATAGGCTCTATTAATTGGAGAGACAGGGTATGTCAATAACACTTTGTTGAGGGGATAGCTAGAAACCTTTAATAGGACTTACGTCTGGGATAGGTAGAACGAACAAATAGGATAGCTGCTCCTCAGTTTGTTTGATAACATAAACACATGTGAGTTGATGACAATAAATCACAGAATATCTTGGCAGCAGCAGGCACGTGATGCATTTGCTATCTGTAACTATGTGCGCTATCTGTGGCACGTTCACATACTTGAAGCTTGCATTGAAAAGTCTTAGGGGTCATTACGAGTGCGGCGGTAAGGGGTTACCGGCACTGGTAAGGATGCCGGCACCGTTAACCCCTTACCGTCTCATTATGAGGCCCCCTAACGGCTCCCGCTAGGGGCGGCGAGCCGCTAAGGGACCAGGGAGCTAATAATGGCAGGTTATTAACGGGCCCGTTATTAGCTCCCTCCCCATTCCCATTGAGCCCTATGGGGGCTTGAATGGGAATGGGGATGGGTATTTTGAATGGGGATTTACCGGTTCCTCCATGGTTGGAAAGACCCGGTAAGTCCCCATTCAAGGAACCCGGACCCGGAAACGAGTTTGGAGGCAGCCATGGCGCTAATAGCACCATGGCTACCTCCAAACTCGTATTGACCCCCTTAGAATTCATTTTACCAGTGAAGCCTTAGAAATGTCTTTAGGCAAGGGTCTGCAATCAGTGGCTGGACCTTAGAGTGTTGTTTTTTGTGCCAAATGGATTTGGTTCAAAAAGCTTCAGCCAAGCTTCCGCCTGGCATTCGTTAGGCCAACACTGTGGCAGCTTCTATTTGTTGTGTTGCAGCCTTTTGGGGACCCACACAGCATGCAGCACTCAGTGATTTACTGCCTCGAGGTGTAACTGCTGGAATGCATCCTGCCCAATATGATAAGGGCCTATGACTTGCGTTCCCAGGTAGGTACAGCACAGCTGGTCAGGCATACACTCTCAACCTTGCAGGCAGATACACCCATATCCTCTATAATAACACTGAATACCTCATGGCCTCATTTCTTGACACACATTGCAACATCAAAGACATTGTTTTTCAGCCTCTTGACAACTCTGAGAAGCTACCAGAATAAAACCCAGTTCAGATGTGAATAAGGTTGGGATGACATCGGTGAAGTACAGAGTTTGGAAGACAATTAAAGAACCTCTATACTGAATACACCACGGTGAGAGCTGGCAAGAACATTGGGCCTCATTACACGGATGGCAGTAAGGGTTTACCGGTACCAGTATTTTACCGGTACCGGTAAATCCTTACAGGTAAATCCTTACCGCCTTACTACGAGGTCCCTTTGCGGGTTGGGGAATTTAACGCCTGCTTTTTGCAGGCGTTAAAAACCAACCCGCAAAGGGACTAGGGAGCTAATTACGGTACCGCAATTTGCGGTACTGTAATTAGCGCCTTCCCCATTCCCATAGAGCCCTATAGAGCAAAAATGGGAATGGGGAAGGGCAATGGTGGAAGGGGGAATTACCGCCCCGCCAACCTTGGAATAGGGTGGTAATTCCCCTTTCCACCAAGGCGGTGCCGGTATTTTACCGGCATGAACCATGGCGCTAATAGCGCCATGGTTCACCGCCATCCGTGTAATGAGGCCCATTGTCTTCCTCATCCATTGTTCCTATTATCTGAACAACTTGACTCATCTTGTGTGTAATCTGCTCACTATAGCGATACACTGTCTTCAGAGAGCCTGTGGAGGTACACTCCTCACTCAAGTGGGACTCCTGAGTGTAGATAGGTTTGACCATCAGAAACTCTGATAATGGATACACATCTGCTTGCCACTGTCCCACTACATTGCTGGTAAATGCAGTGAATGCACAAGTCCTGACCATGAAGATGTGTTGTTCACTTCAGGTGATTGGAAAATGGACTTCTCTAGTCATTGACTGTTTCTATTGCTGATATGCCTAAAGAGAAAACAACTGCACCCTATGTGTCCCTTTCTGGTGCTGGACTGAAATCAAGATGCCAATATGCAAGGTTTTGAATACACTGAGTGCATGGTCGTGTAAACTGATGTGTTATCATTCATCTGGAAATCTGCAGGGTTTAGTCACAGAGCATTGCATTGGCTTGGCAAGTGTACAAGACATTGCCCTCTGAATGAGATGGGTGTGAATATTATCTCCATCAACGCTATTTTTTTAATCGACCTTGTACTTTTGTATTGTATGTGTTACAGGACTGTAGCATTTAAATAAACAAAGTTATTTTTTAAAATGTGAATTGCATCCCACAGCTTGTGTTTCTAATGAAAGCAGGTCTAAGAGGGCTGTCTCCTTGTGTTATGGCATGTTTCAAACCACCTTACTATCTTAACAATTTTTATTTAAATGCTCACAGCATTTATTGAGTTTTTTTTGTGTTGCTGATACAGGCTTGCAACTGTAAAAAGACCAGTTCAGATTTTCTGGCTTAGGCTTAAGGCAGGTGATCCCTGTGTATCACTGCTGGTTTAAATCAGCAAACCTCTGAATTTATATGCACACCAACCTTCTTCCAGTAGGTGTATCCCCCTGACATGGAGATGTTATCCTCCTGGAGACTGCCACTGCTGGTGTTGCTCACTTGAAGGTGATCGGACATTTCTAAATGTGTGATTTCTGTCTGTTCAGCCTCAACGTTTTCAAAGGGCTTTGAGTAAGCAAACATGGCTTGATAGCTGGATTTAGCAGTGTACAGTACTCTGCCTATTGCAGTTGTACTCCATATAAAAGGCCTGACTCAGGGGAAACTTACATATCAGCAGCTGTTGACATGACCAAACAAACAACCTTAATCAAAAGACTGGAAGAATTCAGCATTCAGAATTCTGCACTATGACAGCTGAAATAATCTTTCAAAGACAAAACCGAAAACACCTACCTACCACCATACATCTCAATCACAAGAACCATCAGCTGCGGCATACCACAAGGAGCAAGTCTCTCCACACCTCTTGTCAATATATACATGAGCCCACTCATGAAGCTTATCGAAACTTATGGACTCACATGCGACAACTACGTGGACAACACCCAGCTCAAAATTAAGATGGCAACCAACAACAACCCTGACAGTGCTCTTAATAAATGCCTCATTGATATAAACAGCAGGTTGACTAATAACAACCTAAAACTAAACCCAAACAAAGCAGAGAAAATGAAGACCACACAAAAGAACAACTTTACACAGACACCACTCAGCTGGCCTCATGAAATGGGAACTCAACCAGAAACTTCAACCATAATAAAAAACCTAGAGTGCTCATGGACTGTGGTCTCACACTAGAACCACAAGTCAACGCAATAGTAAGAAAATGTTTCTATCTCCTATTCCTAACAAGGGATTCTCCTATACCTTAACTTACCACATCAAACCCTCATCTTCATCTCCCTGGTATTATCAAGAATAGACTACGCAAACAGCCAATACCTAAAAATACCTGAATAATTCACCAGGAAATTACAACACATCCAAAACAAAGCTGCAAGACTCCTCCTCAAACTTCATAAACAGACGTGAACTCACCATCCCAGCCCTGAGAAGTCTTCATTGGTTATCAGTCAAAAAACAAATCACTTTCAAAGCCCCCTGCATTGCCCATGGGGAACTACATGGGTAGGGAACTGAAAAACTGTAATCAGAAATCACCCAATGCCAGCATGGAAGAATTCTTAGATCAAGTAACAACCTCTGAATCGAAACAAGACACTATGGGGGTCATTACGAGGTAGGAGGTAACAATGCCACTATTAGCGGCATGGCTACCCCCTTACCGGGTACCGGGTCTGGGTTCCTTGAATGAGGAATTAACGGGCCATTCCGACCTTGGAGGGCCCGGTAATTCCTCATTCAAGGAACCCAGACCCTGAACATCCCCATTCCCATTCAAGCCCCCATATGGCTCAATGGGAATGTGGAGCATGCTAACAACGGGCCCGTTAATAAAGTGCCTGTTTTTAGTATGCTGGGCTGCTTGCGGGTCCTGCTAAGGATGTCTGGTCGGACCAGACGTCCTTAGCGGGTTCCCGCGAGCAGACTCGTAATAGGGCGGTAAGGGGTTGACGGCTCCGGCACCTTTACAGGCGCCGTTAACCCCTTACCGCCAGAGTCGGAATGACCCACTATGAAAAAACTAAATTCAGAGAAATTGCTTTCTCCATTCTCATATCCAAACTATGGAACTCTATCCTGGAACACGGGACCACGGAGGAACACTTCATTTTTCGGAAATGGCTAAATACCTGGTTATCCAACTCTCAGGGAACGAAGCAAACCAACAACAACCAAATGCTGACCATCCCCTCGGAAGCATCATATCAGCTCCATATATTATATATATTTATTTTTTGTATATAATTGGTTATTTATAATGCCCTCAATACCCAGAGGTTTCTAAGCATGGACCCGGGGATCGTACCTGTGTTGCTCCGCATCGTCTTGCTTCCAAGGCGAGTACGTTGCCCCCACAATGTCCAAGCCACATGCGCACAAACAGCAACTAGTGTTGAAGAGGCCCACTCATCTTTGGCCACATTTAAGATCTTTCTCTACTAATTTCGATGACTTTGTGAATGGCTGTATTCCACATCTTCTTCAGGGGTTTCATGCTGTTCCAAATTGTGGCACACAGTGGTGAAGTCTAAGGGCCTCATTACGAGTAGGGCCGTAAGGGATACCTGGCACCAGTAAAGAGACCGGTGCCGGTAATCCCTTACTGCCCTACTATGAGTTCCCTTAGCGGGTCCCTCCTTTAATGCCTGGTCTGACCAGCTGTTATGGACAGGACCCGTTAAGGCAAATCAGAGCCAATAACGCAATTTGCGGTACCGTTATTAGCGCCTTCCCAATTCCCATTGAGCCCTATGGGGGCTCAAATGGGAAAGGGGAATAGCTTTTTCAATGGGGACTTACCGGTCCCGCAAAGGTCGGACTACACCTGTAAGTCCCCATTGAACGAGACCGATGCTGGTACCATTATTAGAGGCAGTCATGACTACCTCCAATCTCGGAATGAGGCCCAAAGTCTGGACCTGCTGTAACAGTTTGCGTGTTTCGTGTTTTTATTGTTGGAACAGCATGAAACCCCTGAAGGAGATGTGGAATACAGCCATTAACAGTGGGCCTCATTCCGAGGTTGGTGGTAGTCATGGGCTATTTGCGCCATGAATGCCACCAATAACGGTACCGTGTCCGGTTGGTGCAATGGGGACTTACCGGTCTAGTCAGACCTTGGCGGGACCGGTAAGTCCCCATTCACCAAACCATTCCCCATTCCCATTTGAGTCCCCATAGGGCTTAATAGGAATGGGGAGGGCGCAAATGCAAATAACGGGCCGGCGTATGCAAAGCCCAGTAGTTGCACCCAGGTCCCTTAACGGGTCCCGTCCATATCACCTGGTCAGACCAAGTGTTAAGGAAGGAACCCGCTAAGGGACCTCGTTGTAGGGCGGTAAGGGATTACCGGCACCGGTCTCCTTACCGGTGTCCCGTATCCCTTACCGCTCTCCTCGGAATGAGGCCCAATGTCATTGAAACTAGCAGAAAAAGTGATTAGGTCATATATATACTCGCTGGTTAAAGTAAGTATTGACTTATCCTTATAGAATGCCTAACGTTGATAAAAGGTGTTATGGATTTGATACAACAAAGTTTAGTATTCTTAGGAACAGTACTGTACATCGAACAGTCTCTTTTTCTATCCATCACTTTAGGACTCTGCGCAAGATCATAGACAACCTGGCGCATTTAAACAATGAGAAGGCAGTTTGGCTGCTAAAAGCAAACATGTTGCATGATCAAGGGATCAATGTCAGCATAGGTGTCATCTATTATGCTTGCTAGGCAGGTATGGTCAGTTACTGTATTGACATCTACCTCACCCGACCACACCCTGCTCTCCACTCTACTTCACCCCACTCTCCCACTCTACTTCACCCTACTACCCACTCGATTGCACTCCACTCTACCTCACCTCCCTCACCTACTCCCCCTCACCTACTCTTCCTTACCTCATCCCCCACTCTACCCCACACTACTCACTCATGCTATCTCACACCTCTCTACCTCTCCCCACTTACCCATACTAGAACAACTCATTCTGACGTACACTACTCACTTGTGATACCACACCCACTTTACCTCACCTATGCAACCACCCTCCTCTCTACTTCAGTCCACTTTTCCTCACACCATTCAACCTAACACCACTCACCCACTCTACATCACCCCACTCTACCACACCCACTTCACTTCACTCCACTTGCCGATTCTATCTTATCTACTCTACCTAACAACATTCTTTATCATTAAACCCATCCACTCTACCTCACACACCCTGCTTCACCTACCTCACCCACACTATATCCCCTCACTGACCCGCTCTGATTTTCCTACTAAATCTACCTCTACTCACTCGCTATATCTCACCCATTCACTCTATCTGACCCCATTCTACCTCACCCCACTCACCCATAATACCTCATGCTACTATACCACACCCACTCAACCTCACTCTACTCACTCTTCCACACACCTCATCTACATCACCACACTCTACCTCCAAAAACTCCTCATTCACCTCTACCTCACATCACTCAACAGAACAGCACTCATCCAATCTACCTCACCTTAACTCTACCTCACCACACTCACCCAGCCCACTCACCTACACTGACACACTCGATCTAGCACACTCTACTCACCCACCTCAGACATTGTACCTGACCCCTCTCTACCTCAACCAACTCAGTCACTCTGTGTCATCCACTCTACCTAACCCCACTCATCCACTCCAAATCTGCCCACTCTAGCTCACCCAACTCTTCCCTCACCCCATTCATCCACAGTACCTCAGCTCCTCTATCTCACTGATTAACAAATCTACCTCACCAATTCTGCCTCATCCACCTCTACCTGAACAAACCACACACTCTACCTCTTTCATTTTGGGGAATTGCCATCTGGCAAGGGTGCAAAGGCCTGGCTTTTTCTTGGTTTTTATTCAATAATACAATGATGCTGGTAATTCCATCTTTGAAAGGGTAAACTGCTGATCAGGTTCTTCTTTTGTAAGCTCCATGCAGAAAAGCATAGTTTGTACCTGTGCCCTGCTGCACCAGTATCCTGAGTTGCAGTGTTTGCTCTACCAGTGGCACAGAGCAGGTTCAGAGGTCACAGATGCCCATTTGACAAATGCAGGGTCAGTGAAGTCTCTGCAGCACTGGGGTGACATTTCAGACATGCTCCCTAGTTCCCAGGCTATGATGATCATAAGCAATCCATGGTGGTGGCAGGATAAACTCTAAAATAAGCATTGCCTGAGCTGGGCATAGTGCATGACACTACTTATGATCATGGGCGCCACATCCAAATTGATATCAAGCATGTGTCAGCTCCCGTGAGTCACCTCTACTGTGGAAGGTAATGTGTATTCTGGACAGACGGGTTGAGACTGCCAAATAGCAGGACAGGAGCCTGAATGCAAATGCCTCTTTTTTTATCTCTTTGTGAGGACAGGTCATATACCCTTCAACTGAGACAGCCCCACAGCAAGTTGCTGCCCTGATCCCAGGCATCAATGAAGCACACCCATTAAAAAAGAATAGCCCCATAGAAGGGTGCTGCAAGTCTAAAGGTCTTTGTTAGTGGAAAGGGATTGGGTGGACTTCGAATAGGTGGGAGGGCTCTAGTCCTGAGAAGGAGACTTCCAACATTTTGTTTCTCTGAACTTCTCTCTCCCCTTCTTATCCCCTCCAATTCCTCTCCAGCAAAGCATCTCTGCCCCCTATCCTCCTCCAGAGCACATTGGGAGTGACTTTTGCTGTCTACCAGTGCCTTCCAACCTGCACCGGGTAGGCCCTAATCAACGGCCAGATTTTGGGCCCTGATTCAAACGGTTTGAGAGTCACACACTTACTCTGACCATGGGTACAAGCACAGCTAGACCTGGCTAGGCCTTGAATGGCTGCTTTACTGACTCACACGTTGGAACACCCAAGATCACCAACCCGATGACCTTCAACCACCTACTCGAACAAGTGGAGCGTCATGCATCAACCCCTTCCTGCGGCTAAAGCATGACTCGGTGGGGCCCAACTTTGATGAGATCCGGGTGAAGATCGCATCTTTGATATCTGCAAGCCCCCTTTCACTGTACAGAGCAATCCCATTTACCCTTACTCAATGCACATTTGCTGCTTGGGCCCACACAATCCACCATACCCAAACTGAGCTTGATCCACTTGCATCAATATTCGACACTGTGTTTGAAACCGTCAACCCACCAAAGACCTGAAACCCGGTACTGTTGACCAAAAACTGCCACCTTTGTCCACTGGGACCCTAGAGAATGTTTAGGTCATCTCAGCACCATGTTTCACCTACAGCATATCCTTTCCTGGTTGATATTTACCTATCACCACTGTAGTCAGTCTCAGAGGGCTAATTTATTCAGTCTGCCACTTCCTCACATCCTCATTGTTCTTCACAGGGGTGGGTTATTGTACAATGTATCTATTTAGTTCTATTGAAGATGGTGTGTTAAGGAACACACACACACACATATATATATATATATATATATATATATATATATATATATATATATATTTACTTGTACATTCCCTTTATTTTGGACTATGTTACTGTGTTGTTGCTGTCTTGTTCGGGTCACTACTGGATCACATTCACACCCCTCTTAAGAGCCTAGACTTCCCTTAGCCCACGTTACCACGAAAGGCGAATGAGTGATATCTCTTAACTGTCCCTGTTTGACATTTATGATTGTGTTGGGTGTTGGTTTCTAGAAGTGTGAAGGATCAGTGGACCATTTTAGCCCGACTCATCCTTGTACTCCTGTGGAATGGAAACCAGTTTGTCACCGCCACTGAACCTAAATCTACTCTACCTTCGACCTCACTCTAGACTCGTTATCTATTGCTCCCTTACCAGTTGTGCCTCACCTTACCCACTTTTTGTCATCCCTCTCAACCACTATATCTCATCCCTTTCTCCTACTTTACCTCAACCACTCTACCTTACCTCGCTCATTCAACCTTGCCCACTTTACCTCACCCCACTCACTTATATCAAAACAAAAAATACAGAGGTTGTTCACAGAAAGGAATTGTGCTACTGTACGTGAAAGATGAAAGAGAGAGACAGCAAGATTTAGAGAATTAAGGAGAGAAAGAGAAAAGTACTATAGTATTGAGAGAGGAATGGAGCTATGTGCTGTATCATACTTTAGAGTAACAGAACATAACCAGGACATAATATGTTCTTACATTTGCAATGCCTCTGAGTAGGATGGTGAATTTTAGGTCATGAACTCTGACTCTTATCGGAGGAGAAAGAGAGGGAGAGAGAGCAAGACAGAGAGAGAGAGAGATGGGGAAAATGAGAGGTGTCAAGACATATTATTAGTGGTTGCCATTGTTAGCAGTGTGTGTTATACACTGTACAGTAAAATACAGTAACATAACATAATACACTCAGACTGTACACTGGAAAACATTCAATTATTATAAATGACAAGAAAAAAGAAAGAACGAGAGTGGGTAACAGAGAGGAAGAACGAGAGACAGAGAGGGATAAAGTGTGTGAGTGCGTGTGTGTGTGAGAGAGAGAGAGAGAGAGAGAGATAGATAGATAGATAGATAGATAGATAGATAGATAGATAGATAGATAGATAGATAGATAGATAGATAGATAGATAGATAGAGGGGGTCACTATAAAGTGAGAGGGAGTAAGGGTAAGATACTGGGAGACATTATTAGTGATTGGCATTGAGTAGTTTGTGGTTATCATTGCACCGTAGCATCCCATAATGTTTTGAACAATAAAGTTAAAGATTTGGGGGTTGATTTACCAGATGGAACACACATTACTTACTCTTTTCTCTTTTAACTATTGAGCACCGTGTTCTTCCCTGACAATTTAGTGAGTTTGGCAGGCAGCCTTTTGGGGGACTTGGGCATCATGTCCTGTTTGAGCTGAGGGGTTTTCCCAACTCTGTCCAATCAAAGCAGAGTTTGCTTTGCAGAGCGCAGGCCTTGCAAAGTGTCTATGGTCAAGATGTAATCCAACACGGAGCGGACCGTTGATATATTTGACTTGTGCCTTTGCTTTAAAACACACTCTGACCTTTGTTCAGTTCAGGGAGTTGCATGCCAATCCATGCACTGGAGGGCTAAGCCAAAGGTGAGGTGCATACATGTAGTGGCTAATGAGGTTAAAAGATGGAATTTGTCAGTAGTAAGTCTCCCCTTTCTTTGGTTGGCCGGCAAGTGAAAAGAAATGTTTATCTATTCTTACAGTATCTGTTCTGTCAAATTCAAGGGAAGGGAAACAATGCATTGAATTGCATAGTGGGCTTCTCTAGAGGACATGCATGCTCCCAGTACATGCATGCAGCTGGCATGGCCCTCAACCTTCAGCAGTCTTTCTTTTATATAGTCAAAGGAATCCTGTTTTTTTTTGAAGATTCAAAAGAACACCGGATTTGACTTGGAGACAGGTGTCTGCAGTGTTTACATGGCGGTAGAGGTAGATGATTGATGTTGATGTGTACGTTAGACAGGATCTGCTCCTCTGGCTTTCCCCTGATCAGTACAGAATAGCTGATTACACAACTTCGCATTTTTCAGATCCAAGCTCAGAAATCCCAAAATGAAACCCTCAGGGTGGAGACGAGGGATAGAAGTAATACAAGTCCTTTGCTTGATGTACCTACTGTACACTAATATATACTGTAGGGCTAAACATGTAGGATGAACAAATCCCCCCACAATTTTAGGCGGTGGGGATATAATGCTGTTTTTCTCCTCCACAATCAGAAGCGAGGCAAGGAGGAGAGGCAGCAGGGTTATATTTTTCCAAGGCTGCCTGCGTTCAGCGTTAACCTAAAATCAGGGCTGAAGCTGGACACTGTATGAGCGGATGTTCGCTCGGCTTTACCTCTGCTCATGCAGTCTGTCACTATCAGAGGCAGTCAGTCACACTGGCTGGCTGTTGTGTGGCTGGCTGACGGTTGCGCCGGTCCAGACCGTGCACTGTGCGCACGTAATTATTCTCTTTCTGCTCACAAGCGCCTTTGCATTTGACTCTGGGCACCACCCGGGGCACAAACTACAGGAATCTGCCCCCTGTGCCTGCATCACACATGGTGATGCGCAGCGCAGCCCGGGCGGGTTGACCAGTCTGTTGCTGACCTGACTGGCACATGTAGATGGAGCAGCGAGCAGGCCGGGCCTGAGCAGCGAAATTCTCAGTGCTCGCTTTCTGAGATCGCTCGTCTCTGATTTAGCAACAGGCGACGGGAGCTAAAAGGTCAGTGAAAAATAGTACATCAATTAGATTCATTGGTGAGGCGCCCATTGTCATTCCTTTTCTCACTTTTTGGGAATGGGCTTGTAGTCTCTGGACTACGTCCCTGACTCCCTGTGTGGCTTCTTTCTAATTTGTTTTTTTGCATGAATACTGGAATGTGGCAAGGAGCAGTGAGTGACCATTAGCTTTCGCGACGCGTTGATCAGAAAGATGGCAGTTCTCGGTTATGATTGTCTAGGCCTGAGGGACGTTGGTCGTACAGTTGACACATCTGTGTCAAAAACTCAAGCACTAGTGAAGGCGAAAGCAGGTCATAAAGTCACGTGTTCTAATTTAGGAATCGTCCGAAAGCTGTAGTGTATACAGTACGTTTGATTAAATGAAATTGTCGAATTAAGCTCAGACAATGATCCCTGCGTATTTCCTTCATAGCCCCTTGAACGTCAAGTGGTCGTTGCTGATTTTGATTTCCTGTTATCAATCACATGTTATGCCTAAATAAATGATGCAGGTTAAGTCTAGTGATCGCCCAAAGACACTCCCGTTCTGTCATTGCTAAACTACTTTCGGATTCGCATCAAACGCACGCTTACCTCCGAAAATACGTACTGGAGATTCTCTGGGGATTTCATGTGAATCCGACAGTAGTGTGTAGCATTGAAAGAACGCGTGTGTCTTTTGGAGGCATTTGAGTACGTGACCACTTACTCAAATGCCAACAAAAGACACACCCTTGCTACACCACTTTTGTATTTGCATCAAATGCACGATTAACTCCCACTCACGGTTAAATCACATACTCAAATGCTGTCTTCTTTTTTGTCGTCCCAAACCTTTACAAAGTGCACGGCAGGCGGCAACGTGATGTGTAGGGAAAACCCTCATATTAATCCACTTGTCAAACTCATTGGTTAGTCGCTTGCATTCTATCTGTACTAACGACTGGGCCAGCACAGTCTACTTCCAGCCTTGAACTCACCTCTCAGTGCAGACGCATAGCTCTCGGTTTATGGTCTTTCCATCAAATATTTTGCATCGAGGAACATTTACATCCATTTTTTTGCAACGATAACAATTGCATCGAATGCATTTTTTTTGTTTTTCTTTTTCTAATGGGCCACCCCAACCTCCAGTTTTTTACCCTTTAAAAACCACCACACAAAAATGAACCCTTTACCCCTCAAAAACGTGCATTTGATGCATACTTTTTTGTTGCAAACCCCTCGATGCAAAAACATTCTATGGAAAGGCATTCGATGGATAGACTAGATACCATAGCTCTCAACCTTTCATGGCCCTTGGGCGGGTGAAAACACCCGATTTTGTATTAGGCCCGATGAAAGCCTATTGATTCCTATTGGCGTATAGGGAGATTTGTGGGTGAGAGAGCTGCCTAAGTGGCCGGTAACACCCGCCACAAGCGTGTGAGTTGAGAGGTATGCAAACATATTTTTTCAACAGAGCTTGTTTCACTTTCCAGTGTATTCCTGGTTCTGTTTATTAACAATGAGACATCATCACGTAGCCCTTTTTTTATGCTTTCTTTCAGCAAGACGTCCCTTCTTATCGAATCCTCATAAGACTTAGGCCACTCTTCCTCGTCTCAATGTCACCCCTCGAGCTTTAACAAAGGACTCACAACATATTTCACTATGTTTGTTCATTGAAATCATTCACAGTACTCTGGGTAAGATAAATAAACTCTTGTTCTTTTTTTAATAGCTTTCTTTTGTCCACATTGTGGAAGCAAAATTATTTTACGAACAGCGAGTCCACAATTGATGTTTACACAATTTGGTGTCAATGCCAAAAACGTTATCTAGGTAAAACTGCAAGAAAGGTGAAAACTCGAATAACAGGACACAAAAGTTGTATAAAGAATAGTATCATCACGGCATCACTGGTTAGGCATTTTATTGAATTCACCTATCGGGCTGCCGCATTACGGTGGACTATCCTGTAACCCTATTGAAAAATGGATCTTGTCCTGTGATTCAATTGCCTGGCCTTGCTGTTCACATAACAGCTCATATTCTTCATTGCTGCTGGTATCATGATTGCTATTGAGATTAATGGTGGGCTAATTTATGTTAGCAGGGCTGTCCAACCATTTGCTTTTTTGCTTTGAAGAAAGGGGTGTGTTATGTAGTGTGTTTGTGTCCTCTGCCCCCCACCCCCAGATTGTATGTGTCTCCTATGCCACAGGAGATAAAGAATGAGCTCAGCAACCAGTGCCTTTCCAGATAATTTGCCCACTCTGGCATTGGCTGATGGGAGTTGTAGTCAAAAACATCTGGAGATCCCATTATTAGATCCTTGAAAGAAAGACCCTCATTAAGGGTTTGATATGTTGTTGGTGCTTCCAGGTGAGTTCTTCCAGTTGTCAATGCTGTGGTTTGAGGATATCAATTACGGGCATCTTCCGCTATTCTGTGACCATAACTCTGCCATTAAGAACCACCATGCTGATCATGCCCTTTGATGTACAGGAACTGCATGTCCTGGAGCTCATCTTGCCTTAATCACAGGCTTTGTTGTTTCAACCTTTAGTTTAATGGGTTTCCTGATGCCCCCATCCACATCTCCATCCTTGACCACAGGTGCTGGCGACGCACAGTCATCAAATCCATATCAAAGAACCGGTTGTAAATCACCACAACGTCATTGTCTTTGAGGAAGAGGCACAACAGTGGTAGCAATATTAATAATCACTTTCATTGGACACCAACCTGAAGGCATCAGAAGGGAGCGCAAAGACTATAGTGCCTTGTACACAATTCTGCATTTGAATGATGGCAGGGGAGCAGCTTAAAGTCAGGTGATAATGCACTGCTCTACTTTAAGACCAGTCAAGGGCAGATAAGCCATTTTTTGTAGTTGAGTGCATTGTGACATAAGGTGTTGTGATGACATTCATGTGTACTTCTCCAGGCTTTAACGTCACAGCGCGAGTTAGTTCTGCACTAGTGACAGTGGAGGAAAGAAGCTGGGTTTCATTCCCATTCCTGCCAACCCTTTCGGAATAGGCCTTTTTTACATGTATTGTGATTTGGTATTTACTCACCTCGTAGCAGCTCTTTCACTGCATTTGGTAAAACAGCCTTGAGGCCACATTTTTGTGGCTTTTTTAAGGAAGGTGGGGTAAGGGATTATTCCCTTTTAGGGATGTAGGGGGGTACGGTGGGATGTCAGCCAGGGCTATATGGGGTTTGGTCCCATAAATAATTGCCAGTATGCATTTGGAAAAATGATCAATGCAATGAGGTGGGCGACATCCCTTTTTTTATGTCCCTGAACAATTGCCATATAAATACCAATAAGAAAATAATAATCCTTTTCACAATGCTGGTCGTTATTAATAGCTGGGGGAGATAGGATCAGTGAATGGAAAGAAGCTTGAGCTGAATATCTATTTTGAGTAAGGTAGAGTATTGGAGTGGGGATTCACTGAGATGTGAACAGCACAGTAGATTTGTTCTGTTTGTAAATCAACAATTATAATCATACCTATATATATATATATATATATATATATATATATATATATATATATATTCAGTGAAAACACGTTGTTAAAGGGAGGTTATGATTAAGTTGCGCTACTAAAAACCTATGAAATTCAGTGAAAAAAACTTTGTTAAAGGTACGTTATGGTTCCAAGTAAAACCAAAAAACCCTTTAAATTCGCCAGTTATGGTAAGCTAAGCAACCATAACTCGTACCACCACGGTGCACTGCTAAGACTAACACCCAGGACA
This sequence comes from Ambystoma mexicanum, assembly GCF_040938575.1. Classification (NCBI taxonomy): domain Eukaryota; kingdom Metazoa; phylum Chordata; class Amphibia; order Caudata; family Ambystomatidae; genus Ambystoma; species Ambystoma mexicanum. Next base: position 146,411,919 of record NC_090934.1, read on the forward strand.
TCAAAGATGACATCACAAATCTCATTGATGATATCACTGATGACATCACATGTCTGACTCCCCCTTTTTTCCTTTACTGATATATATAGGCCCCATGGTTTTCTTCAGTAACAGTCAGGAATTAAAAGTGGAAAAGGTAGTCTATTTTTAGACTTATCCTTCAAGTATGTTCTTACAATAATTCCCATAGGGTCCAGTCATATCATATGAAACATATACATAGTGGAAGACACAAGCTTGAAAGACAGCAATCCTTTCTGTGCATTAAAATAATCAGTAGAGTTGCCAGCACTTTCTGACAGATCTGTTGTTTTTTATTACTGTACTTTCCCTGTATATGCTCCTATTTTTATATCTTGTATTCACACTATTTTCCTTAGAGTCCAGGCACATCATGTGATATATATATACATAGGCTAAGTAGCAGCTTTGAAACAGAGCAATCATTGCTCTGCATAAAGGTAATCAGTTAGGTTATGAACACTTTTTGCTACCATTGCTGTTTTTTTTCTTACTTCAATTTCCTTGTATATACTCATATTTGTATGTGGTGTTCCCTCTTTGTGTTTTGTCTATAATAATGCAATTATATAGTAAGTGGTTTTTTATTATCTACTTATCACATGTTTCACAGTATGCAAAAGTCTAATAAGAAAACAGTTATCATTTCACTATTCAACATGGCAAGCTTATGAATATTGCACCTCCATCATGTATGCTGCACACAATGCCTATGTTTCTACATGAGCACCTTAGTATACTGGATGGACTAATTAGCACTTGATATTTATTACAATGATCCTTGACACTTTTATTTTAATTAACATTACAAAAGAAACCCTTGTACAGACTTTTCATGAAAGGTAAATGCACATGTGATGTCATCAGTGATGTCATCAATGACATTTGTGATGTCATCTTTGATGTCCTGGGTGTTAGTCTTAGCAGTGCACGGTGGTGGCGCGAGTTATGGTTGTTTAGCTTACCATACTGGCGAATTTCAAGGGTTTTTCAGTTTTACTTGGAACCAGAACGTCCCTTTAACAACGTTTTTTTCACTGAATTTCATAGGTTTTTAGTAGCGCAACTTAATCATAACGTCCCTTTAACAAAGTTTTTTCACTGAATTTCATAGGTTTTTAGTAGCGCAACTTAACCATAACGTCCCTTTAACAAAGTTTTTCAACTAAATTTCGTAGGTTTTTAGGTAGCGCAACTTAACCATAACGTCCCTTTAACAACATTTTTTCACTGAATTTCATGGGTTTTTAGTAGCGCAACTTAACAATAATAACTTTGACTTTATGTACATTTAATATGGAACATAGTGAACCTCTTCTACTGAACTTGATGTCCGCAAACTCTTTTAATGTCCGCGGACATGTTCGGAGAACAGTACCACTACCTAAAAACTCTGGGAGGGTATGTTTGATTGTTATATGATAACATAGGAACATTTAACAAATTCAAAAAGCAGGACACATACACATTATATGTAGTAATACATAAGAAATGTAAGCCATATATGTAACACACTAACCATTCATTTAAATACAATATGTTCTAAAATAGAATATAGCAGAAGAAGATAAATTGGCTTCCAACATAATTTCCTCACAGACACTACAGAACTAAGAACAAGACCAGGCCTACAGAGTACTTTGAACATATCTTACCTGAAATAGTAAGTGTACTTCATTTTACTCATATATTTATAAACTTTCTGTATTAGATAAAAAATATGTATTATCTTTTTTTTTCTCAAATACATGTCTAGTACTCTGGAATGGCTAGAGGAGCATTTCCCACATGAGGAAATATCACAAGATAGTGAAACTAATGATAAACACTGTACAATATAAACCATTTAATTATTATTATTTTATATACATTTAACATATATATATATATATATTTTGTACAGAGCATACCAAAATAGAAAATACCTCTGAAGAAACGGTTATGGATAACACGCTTGACAGCATAAAAGAAAAACATTATTTATTGTTGACCAATTTTAATAATTTGAAAACTTTTGTTGAAGATCATTTTAAAACAAAAACCTCATACCATTGCCCCACATGTACTTGTCCCCCCTCACCATATCCCAGTCATTTATCCCCAAACCTTCTCTATAACCCAAAACATTTTGATGAGACTTCCATCCTTTCTTCACCTGATACCAATCATGTTGAAACCCCTAATTCTCCTGTTTTTGTTTCCGTTTCTGCCTCACCTTCTCTGTCATAAATTATTAATATATGTCAAATAAAGTTACATTTTTATATTGTGTTGTAATTAGTTTCTGTTTTTTTTAAAAAAAGAACAATGTAGGTGTCCGTGGACAGCGCGGGTGTTCTGAAATGTTCGTAAATAAACGAAAATGGGGGTGTCCTGAAGAACACTATACCTGTCCGTAGTGTTCGCTAGCAAGTTGAAACTGTTCTAAGAACACAATTGGTGTCTTGAAATATTTGTAAATAAACGAAAATGGAGGTGTCCTGAAGAACACTATACCAGTCCGTACTGTTCGCTAGCAAGTTGAAACTGTTCTAAGAACACACGCGATGTCCTGAAATGTTCGTAAAGAAACGAAAATTAAAGTGTCCTAAAGAACACTATACCTGTCCATAGTGTTCGCTAGCAAGTTGAAAATGTTCTAGAACACACGCAGTGTCCACAAATGTTCGTTTGACGTGTGACGCACTTTTCATTACTTCAGGACCCAAACAGTGTGGGATGTTTTTACCCATGCATCCGAGCCCTACCTCAAAAACTGTGCAGTACTCGCATTGAAAACATCATGATGGCCAGAGCTTCCCAGAAAATGCCCAGGGAAGTGCATGAAGAATAGGCTGCCACCCATTTTTGCCGATGTTATGGGCACAGAAGGGCACTGCCTAAAAACCCCATTGGACTACCCACACAGTAGCCTGAAACCATTGGGAATGGCAATGCTGATTGCCAAAAGCAACCTAGAATTGTAGGGAATTCATTTCTTAAATCCCAAAAATGGGTGCATTACCAGTACTCACCACTATCCAAAAGCCGGCATTTTAAAACAACACCAGATTTTACTTTTTGTAAAACTGAATAAATGAACCCAAAACAGGCCAAAGAAAGACTTACTGAGAGGTGGATCCAATGTAAAGTTATATTCTGAAGTGACTTGAAGGTTTATAACAAGACTGGCTGAGCTGTGGATTTCAGCAGTTTAAGTAAATGTGGACTGAATGACACTAAAAAAATCTAAATGTTTAAAAGAAATGAGTGACCTATTTCTGAGTGTCACATAGGTTGCAATTGTTTAAATGTCATAGTTTTAAACTTAGAATCAGCATTCTAGCTGCATATGTGAAATTGTTAGTTTATTTGAATGCAGGAAAAGGGGGAACAGAAATGACATGTAGCTAAAAACTGGCTTAAAGAGATTCCAATTTTGCCTGGCAACTACCCCCATCAGGAGTGAAACTTGAGTCACAGCTGTGTTCCCAGGCCTATCTGCCTTTTGCTGGCCACACTAAGGATATGCCATCTCTCTGATAATTGAATTAAGGGGAGCCCCCACAGAATACAGGAGCTCTGAACAAAGCCCTGTCCTGACTCAGGCAAATGTTTTATTGGCGGGGGTCGTAAATGGAGCTTCCTCTTGGCATAAGCTGGGAGGGGCACTGCCTGTGAGAGCAAGCTGGCTTGGCAGAACTGGAAAAACCAGAAATTCAACCTTGTGCTGGGGGGAAACCACACCCCTTTGGGGCCAGAACATAACTCTAAAAAGATGGATCATTCATAGAGCGGACATGTGAAAATTTTATAAATGATACCATAATTCTTGTGATTTTTCTGCCCACATTTTAAGAGGTTTTTAGAACCGGTGGTATGTTCAGGGGGGGTTTAGCGGAAAAGAGGATATTACTCTAAATGTATGCATGTTAAAAATCTGACACTTCATCAATTAATGTCCATACTCCTTGCGCACATGTGTGTAAATTTGGGTTAATATCCGACATTGCAAAATCAGTTAAAAAGTGAAATATGTGCCATTTCTGAATGCAAGCCCCCAGGAAGAACAAAGTTTGAAAAGGGGATACCTCCTGTGATATGTGAGGGGTGCATGTAATTTTAAGCAAATGTTTACCTGTGCAAATATGTCTTTTTTTATCAAATATAGATTGTGTGCAATTTGACAGGGGAGTGTCCTCTCTGCAAGCCATAAAATGACATCGCTCTGACTCACAGTCAGTTCCCCAATCAAGTGAGAAATGGAAATTTGACCAATGGCAAGTGGAGAGGGGTAGGGGCTAGTGATGCTGCACACACGCCCACTTTCAAAACACATAAAAGCAGACAGTCAGGACAGATAGGGACATTCAATTCCATTTGCTGCAACGCGCTCTGCTGGACCATACAACATCCAGAGATCCAGACTTCAAATCCCTCAATCTCCAGAATCCAGAAGCAGTGCTGTACCCAGAGAGAGAGAGCAGAGCTGATCCAGACCAATGTTAGCAGAACCAGAGAGAGAGCAGAGCTGATCCAGACCAATGTTAGCAGAACCAGAGAGCTGAACCGGAGTCCAGTCCAAAACCTGACCAGATCCGTGGCGAGGCATATTTCTAAATATATTGTGAGTACATAGTAGAACTGTGCAGAACCAATCTCTTAGTTAAAATAAGATAATTCAATCTATTTAATCTAACCAGAACGGCCTCCTAACTGTCACCTGTCATTTTCTAGTTGCTAGCTGTCACTTGTCTTTTTGAACTTTAAAATTTCAAATCTGAAAAACGACCTTCACAAAATCGCTCATATCTCTGCGACCGTTCGTCTTAGAGACTTGCAGTAACTTTCATCTGGAAGCTGAGATCCTAGGCTGTCATAAGGCCCCGAAACGATATTGATAGCCCTTGTAGTTCCTCTGTAATCGCGCCCGGCGCATTCGCGAATTTTACAGCGATTTGCAAATTTCTCCACGTGTGAAAACAGCAGTTTCATTGCTAAAAATTCGTTTGCCTCTTAAGAACCATCCCTGTATCATTGCAAGAGTGAGCCTGGACTAATATTAACTAGATACCACTCACCTGAACCTCTAGAGGGAATTAAAAGCATTTTAGCATATTTTTTACTTCATTGCCAGCACATTTAAAAGCATTTGGGCCTGTGTTTTCAACTTCTGTAGTCTAAGCTTGCTGGGGTGAACTGAATCACATTTGATTGCATTTCTGAGAACTGTGTGCCTTCCTTCCATTTCCTTGCATTGCATAAAAAGGGGGGGTTGATTGTCCAAGAAAGTGATTACATTGTCTTTTGCTGAAATCCTATCAAGATTTTCTGTACTGCATTTCATTCCACATTGCATCCATTTGAAACCATAAAAGTATTGTTGCTATCTTATCCATTTCATGTCAACTCCTTAGTGATTATAAAGAAGTGTGCTAGTGCCAGATTCTCTGTTGTTAATCTTTAACATATCAGATTAAGTGTGATATTCAATTATTAATTTATTATAAAGTGTGATATATATATCTATATTGTTTAAATTATCAAATAAACCTTTTAACTTGCAAAAGAGAACTACTTCTTGGCTCAGTGGGGTCAGGAGGATTCCAAGAGAGGGGTGTTATATAGGGGTAGTCATCCAGAACGCATGAACTGGACATAAAGATATATCAATAAGGGTTTTCATTCAGTATTATAGACTAGGCGTTGACTTAGCTGTAGTGTTGAATTGAATCCTCTTACAAATTGGGGGCTCGGGCCGGACGTTTGGGTTAGATCTACCATTTGTGCAGATTAATACAGCGTGCCAGCTGACCAGATACACATATCCGGTCGGATCACCACGCTGTGTTACGCTGTAAAGCACTCCTTTAAGGAACGCTACAAGGTAACGGTCTGTTTTGCAAGAATAAAATACTAACAGGGTAATTCATAGAATCCAGCGCACAAGTAGCGCACGCGGCTGGCGCACAGCGTGCGCGTGCGATAGTCTGCGCCAGCCGCGTGCGCCAAAACCGAATCCGGCGCACAGCGTATACATGGATTTTCGCTTCCCCAGGCAGCCGTGGCGCACAGTGGCGCAGCGACTCGCTGCAGCGCCAGTGACGCCCCCAGGAACGCCCCTTGCACTGGGAAATCACATCAAAATCCCAAACCAGCGCAAGGGGCTGCGCAAACCCTGGACCATCACGGCAAGCGGCCCATGCGATTTCCAAGGGTGCGCGTGAAGTTTCACACGGCAAAATCCAGGCTACGTCCATTACATGGGTGCGCGGGAAGTGTCACACGCGAAAAGCTAGGCTACGGGAATTCCAGGGGTGCGCGGGAAGTCCCACACGTGAAAAGGCAGGCTACGTCCATTACAGGGGTGCGCGAGAATAGTCACACGCGAAAAGCTCGGCTACGGGAATTCCAGGGGTGCGCGGGAAGTCCCACACGCGAAAAGGCAGGCTACGTCCATTACCGGGGTGCGCGGGAAGTAACACACGCGAAAAGCTCGGCTACGGGAATTCCAGGGGTGCGCGGGAAATCCCACCCGCGAAAAGCCAGGCCACGTCCATTACAGGGGTGCGCGGGGAAGTCTCACACGCGAAATCCCAGGCTACTTCCATTGCAGGGGTGCGCGGGAACGTTTCACACGCGAAATCCCAGGCTACCTCCATTTCAGGGGGGCGTGGATAGTTCAACACGCTACTCGGATCGTTGGGTCTTCACAGGTCTACCCTGTACAGCCTCCACGTCCCCTGCATGCAGTCCACACCACAGGGGATTACCCTGCACACCTGCTCATGACTCCCACCCCCCAGCAGTCATGGGGCACCCTCCACCAGGCCCCCACCCATGTCCCACTCATGCCTCCCACCACCCCCACCACCCCAGCAGTCGGGGCACCTGCCAGCAGGCCCCCACCCATGTCCCACTCATGCCTCCCACCACCCACACCCCCCAGCACTGTGGGGCACCTGCCAGCAGGCCCCCACCCATGTCCCACTCATGCCTCCCACCACCCACACCCCCCAGCACTGTGGGACACCTGCCAGCAGGCCCCCACCCATGTCCCACTCATGCCTCCCACCACCCACACCCGCCAGCACTGTGGGACACCTGCCAGCAGGCCCCCACCCATGTCCCACTCATGCCTCCCACCACCCACACCCCCCAGCACTGCGGGGCACCTGCAAGAAGGCCCCCACCCATGTCAACCACCACCCACAGCCCCCAGCACTGTGGGGCACCTGCCAGCAGGCCCCCACCCATGTCCCACTCATGCCTCCCACCACCCACACCCCCCAGCACTGCGGGGCACCTGCAAGAAGGCCCCCACCCATGTCAACCACCACCCACACCCCCCAGCACTGTGGGGCACCTGCCAGCAGGCCCCCACCCATGTCCCACTCATGCCTCCCACCACCCCCACCCCCCAGCAGTCAGGGGCATCTGCAAGAAGGCCCCCACCCATGCCTCCCACCACCCACACCCCCCAGCACTGTGGGGCACCTGCCAGCAGGCCCCCACCCATGTCCCACTCATGCCTCCCACCACCCACACCCCCCAGCACTGCGGGGCACCTGCAAGAAGGCCCCCACCCATGTCAACCACCACCCACACCCCCCAGCACTGTGGGGCACCTGCCAGCAGGCCCCCACCCATGTCCCACTCATGCCTCCCACCACCCACACCCCCCAGCACTGTGGGACACCTGCCAGCAGGCCCCCACCCATGTCCCACTCATGCCTCCCACCACCCACACCCCCCAGCACTGCGGGGCACCTGCAAGAAGGCCCCCACCCATGTCAACCACCACCCACACCCCCCAGCACTGTGGGGCACCTGCCAGCAGGCCCCCACCCATGTACCATCCATGTCCACCTTCACCTGGGTCACAACCCCACACAATCATGACCGTAATGGACAGTCTGCCCTGCAAGAATTCCCAAACAACTATCCCATCCACCCACATATCAAACACAATGACATGTGACACACCCAATGTAAATCATATGAATGAACACATGTCTGTCACACACAGATGTTGCAAGTGAATGTCCAAACACCCCACATGTCATGCATGAAAGCAAAGAGATGATACAACACATTGAAGGATCAAATTAAAATTTATTCAAAATAAACAAGGATGGTAAAAATAAAAAATTACAATAAACATGCAATGCAAACTAAAGAAAAAAAAAGTACAACCAAAAAAATCACGAAAACAAATCAACAAAAAACAACAAAATAGGGGTCCAAAGTCAAAGTCCTAAATTAAATCCAAGTACAAATGAAAGAAGAAACACATTGCCTCATGTGAAAAAATAAAACAAATATTAACATCCCTCAAACTCTCAACATGATGATCTGGGTCCATGAGCCCTAATAAATGAAACCAAACTATTCACACTAACTAAGAAAATGTCTATATACAAAAATGTGGTGCATTGTCCTTTGGCAACCAAATAATAACAATCAAACAAAGGAAACCTAACTACAACTAAACTACAGAACTATATACAAAGGCGGTGGGCAAGTCCTGCGGCTCACTGATTGTTGTTCCGGGCCAGGGCATCATCGAACTCCCGCTCGATGTCCCGGAGGCGGCCCCGTTCCACAGCCCTGAGGGTCCGCAGGGTCGCCGAAGTACCCACCTCCAACTCCCTGCGGATGCCCTCGAGGCACTTGGCCCGCCTCAGGGCCCTCCCCATGGAGTCCTCCGCCCTGACCATAGCGAGCCGCGCCTCTTCCGCCCGCCGCCGCTCCACATCTATGGCATGGCCCAACCGCTGCCACACGGAAGACACTTGACGTCCAGGGTCCTCCTGCCCTCCGGCCGATGCCTGCCCCTCTGATGGTGATGGCCCCGAGCCATCAAGGCTCCCACCTTCTTCCTCCTGCTGCTGACGTGCTGGTGCCGGTGCCCTGACACCTGCTGCCTGCACATCCTCCATTGTTTGGGGTGCTGTTGTTGCGGTGCCCACCCCTGCTGGACTCACGACTCCCGACTGGGGCAGGGATGTGTCCTCCACCAGCCTGGCCCCATCGTCAGAGGCAGCTCCACAGGGCACCCAGGTGACAGGTGGGTAGGAAGATGGCACGGAGGACGACTGGTGCATAGGGGGTTCAGGTGAGGAGGGGGTCGGAACAAGGCCCAGTGTATGGAGGAATACAGCCTGGTCTCCCTGACAATGGGTCCGGACGTGGGCAACCCTGCTGGTGCAAGATGATGCAGACACAGGACCGGGGACAGGAGTACACACAGGCACCTCCGCGGCGGCCTGTGCTGACTCCTGTCCCTGCCCCTGTGCTGCACCACTAGCACCAGTGGAATGCCCACCTCCAGACCCCATCTCACTCCCTTGCACGGCCTCCTCCTCCACCAAACCCACCACCAACCTGGATGACTCCCTGCCATCTTCCGCCGCGGAACCCTGTGGGGTCTCAGCTGCCCCTTCTGCTGCCGAGGAGTCCAACTTCCTCCTGCGCCTCCTGGACTTCCCCTCGGCAGCTGCGACCTGGGACACAGCACCGGACTCCTCACTCCCCGACGAGATGACAACAGGGGAGGGGAGCCGGCCCTTGCGTCTCCGGCTGGCGGTGGCATCCCTGCCGCTGTGCTCCACAGCACCTTCTCCGCCCTCCACATCAGATGACGCTGCAGGCAGGGAGAGACAGGAGACAGGCATCAGGACACTGTACAATTGACTCACACACATAACAGTTGTACAAGAGTGGCATTGTCATACTCCAGACCTGGCATCACAATCCCCAACACACTTGTCTCCTCAACGCACACACACGAGTCATTCAACAGCCATATTGCTACAGGCTGCTACATACATTCACATACAGCAGCATGAGCAGACAAAGGTGACCCACACATCACATTATACACACACGGACTCAAATACACATGCAAAGCACACATCCAATCATGCGTACCACTCCGCAAACAGTCAGTCATGAGATGAACATCCATGTCACTTTTGCAATTCACAATCCTACATGACAGTGTTACCTGCATCCATGTTGCAACACTGTTGCACCCTTCACAACTACACAAATGCACACGCTGCAGACTAATGCACCTGGAATCAACATCCATGTGTCACACCACAAGCATGCCAACTCACATGCACAGTCAAACACATTTGCCCACACACAAGCATTTGCACTGCAAGCACACACACACACACATGCACCATCCTTGTCTCACACATCACGGGCACACATCTGCTTGTCTCACAGCCCTGCGCACACACATTTATACATGGCCACACAAAGACATGTGCAACATGCACACTCCTGGCACACCACCACACACACAGCTTACAATCAGCATGCATGTACACTCACCGCTCGACTCCATACGGGTCTGCCTCCCAAGGACCTGGACATGGAGCGCTGGGGATATGCGTTCCAGGACCCGAAGTTGATCTTGTGACAAGTGGCCCCGCCGCCCCTTGGCATCCACTGCCTTCACGAGGCGCCGGGCCTTGTTCAGGGTCCTGGACCTGTAGTCCTCCCAGCGCTTCTTCACTTGATGGAATTCTCGGAGTGCCACCCCCTCCGCGTTGATGGCAGTCACAATGTCCGTCCAGATCCTGGTCCGTCCTTCCTTGTCGAGGCGCATCCGTCCGTAGAGGGCATCTAACTGCCCCAGGACTCGCTCCACCAGGACACCAACTTCGGTGGCACTGAAGCTGGTGCCCCTCTGCCTCCCTGGCCGGGGGTTGCCAGTTGTGCCAGATGTTGTGCTCCCTGACATGGCAACCCCAGAGGCAGGAGTGGGTGGGCAACTGGGTCCTGGGGCTGGGCTGTGGAGTGATGGTACGGCTGTCGGGAGTCTTTGGTTCCAGCAGGGGTGGACACAGCAACTGCACCCCTGGCTGATGTGCAGGCAGCAAACACCGGGGCACGTGGGCAGCAGGCAGGCAGGCAGCAGCAGATGGCACGTGGGAGGCTGCTCGGGGCACTGGGGGGCAGTAACTCGGCCTTCTTGGCAGGAGCGTGGTCTTCCGTGTGTGAACGCGTGGCCAGCTTGATACGGAGTGAATTGGCACGTGAAAATCATGCACGTCTGCGTGGAATCCGAGGAAAGGCCGCGTAAGCACGTCAGCACGCGTACGCGATCTCATTGGTTCAAAGGGCCAGGCGCGTAAACGCGCCTTTAACGCACGGCCGTTTCCCAACCCGCGTGAAGAAAAATACACCTCCCTCGCGAGCGCGTCAGCACGCGTACGTGATCTCATTGGTCCAAAGGGCCAGGCGCGTAAGCGCGCCTTTAACGCACGGCCGTTTCCCAACCCGCGTGAAGAAAAATACACCTCCCGCGCGAGCGCGTCAGCACGCGTACGCGATCTCATTGGTCCAAAGGGCCAGGCGCGTAAGCGCGCCTTTAACGCACGGCCGTTTCCCAACCCGCGTGAAGAAAAATACACCTCCCGCGCGAGCGCGTCAGCACGCGTACGCAATTTCATTGGTCCAAAGGGCCAGGCGCGTAAGCGCGAACCCGCGTGAAAGAAATACAAGCCTGTGTCAATGCGTGTGATTGGAGGATGGCCCTTCAGCGCCTACACGCGGAAGTGACGCAGGACCTGTGGGCCTGCATAAAAGGTACATGTAGAACGCCATTTCCTTGTACGTGCTTTTCGTGGAGAGCGAGTTGGTGTATTCTGTGCTACTTGTCAGTTGACACGCGATTTACTTCACGCCGTTCAAAGGTCGTACTCCCTGTTACCTCTGACAGCTTTTTCTCTTTTGCTATTTTTCCTGGGCCTGTTTCCTCACACAGCGTTCCCTTCTACTGTTGTCCTGTCTCCTCAGACAGCGTACCATTCTTCTTTTGGCGGGGGTGTTGCCAACGCGCACACGCGCGTCTTTTTGACGCTTTTCTCCCTGGCAGACGGTGAGTTGCGCACGCATCTACCATCTGTGCTTGCCCCGTGTGTCACATACCTCTTCAGAGGTCAATCTAGGCTGCGTGTGACACGCATACGTTCATTTTTGTGTTACTGGATGCCACAGCGTAGTGCAGGGTTTTTCATCCGCACACGTGGTCTAGGAGGGGTATTGTGCACGTTCCTTAACTTTATTGGGGTGCCTGTGCGTTGCGTGACCCGTCATCTTTCCCCAGGGGTGTCATATAGCCTTGCCACTGCACTAGGGTACGAATACCATCTGGTACCCAACCCCTTTGACACCCAATTGCCCAGGACAATTGTGCACACCGACTCCCATACGCACAATAACATCAGTGCCATGGTTGGGAGGCGTGCAAGCCGTAAGGGTGGCAAAGGTGGCCGAGCCACACGTGGTGGCCGTGGAGGATCCACTAGGGGACGTGGTTGTGACTTGCAGGGTGCCCCTGTCCCCCCCAGTCTGGAGGGCCGGTCAGGGACACCCATGCCCCCCCCCCCCAGGTTGAGGGTCATGTGGCTGATACCAACCCTGATCAGCCCTTGTCGGACCAGCCCATTGTGGCACCAGACCTGTCCGAGGGTGATCCCATCGCTGACATCCAGGTCAGAAGGTCCACTGCACGTGCACCGGTGCACATTGGTGTCATCAGGGCACGCGCATCTATGCCAGATAGGTCATCTGCTGCCCCCCGTGGGCAGGGTGTGGCTCCATCCACCCCACCTCTCATACACCCTGCCAAGACTGTGTCGGTCCTAGTTCATGCACCTCAGATCAGGCCTGACCCTATCCCTCTACCCCCAATGCCTGCACCTACTCCCATGCTGAGTGTGCAATCCCACACACCCAGTACTGAGTCCACCACGGCTCCTGCCCCTAGTGTCCACAGCGGCGTAGGACACTCTGGATCCCCACCCCCTTCCAAGCGGAAGAGGAAGAGTGCACGTCCGGCACAGGCTGATGCCCCAGGCACGGCTGCACAGTCCGGCCCATCAAGGAAGCCCAGCTTCACAGACGCCGAACTGAATGCACTTGTTCAGTATGTGTCAGACCATGATAGGGAAATGGTCATCGTTGCAGGGTCCAAGACCACACATGCCAGACGCCAGGCACACTGGCAGACCATTGCTGACAGAATAAGTGCCCTTGGAGTAGTGAGGTGCACAGCTAGTGATTGCCAGAAGCGCTGGAATGACCTTAAGCGCAGGGCAAAGGATAAGCTGGCCTCAAGTCATGCCGCAACCTTGGTGACTGGAGGTGGGTCCCCAGCACAGGAAATAGAACTCACACCACACGAGTCCGTAGCTGGATCCTACGTCACCGAGGGACAACTCCAAGGTGTGGGAGATCTCCCTGATTACGAGGCATCATCCGGTGAGTGCACATGCATGTGTGTATTATCCATGTGCATGGTGTGTGTGTGAAGCATTCATGTTGGGTGCCTGTCAAGGGGGTGTGTGGCAGAGTTGATAGTGGCACCCATGTGCCTCATCCAGTATGTTCAGTGCAACACCATGTGCCCACAGCACTATCCCTACTGGCAACAGTGCACATATGGCCCTACACCATGGAAGTTCCCCTTGAATTGTCATTTTGTCACTACATTGTTGCTCATTCTCCTCTGTCTATTCATCTGATGTCTTACATACCATTCCTACACTTTCCCCCAGCCATTCAAGTTTCATCTTCACATGCCTGACATGCAATGATACCACATGCCAATGCGTCCTCTGTATATACATGGCACTCAACATGCTGTCATACTGTGGATGTTGCCTTGACACCCACCTCCTACCTGTGTGCTTTGGTACCGTCTGGTTTCAGGCCCCATTCCCTCACACTCCATGCTGCTCTTCATGGTCTATCTTCCCTGACTTCTACTGTTCAGACCATCGTGCCCTACTCACGACACCTGCTTGCTAACAGTCAAATGAGGGCACCCTGCCCTCCGATGCGACCCACCCTATTGCTGACAAGTACATCTGAGCCTACTCAAAGTTAACTCTCACTGACATCTGCTCATACATGCCTTTGCTTGTCCCATGGACCCTTCACATGGTCCCTGTCCTCTCTCCTTGCTCCTCATCCACCATCAATGGTGGGACCCGTTGGGGTGTACTCTTGGCCTCCTTCCAATCCTCAGAGGCCACAATTGATGTGTATGGTAATGGGAGCATCTCAGTCCAAGGCCCTTAGGCCAACCTCATTCTCCTTGAGAAATGCTACCCACATCTCATAAACTTCCTTTCCTCTCCTGCTGTCCCCCCTCCTCTCTCCTCATCTATCCTGCACTGCCTCCCTGCACCCTCCCATGATCCTTCTCCGCCTCCCACTCCAACTCCTACACATGCTGCACCTCTGATCTCTAGCACTCCCCGTAAGTCCTACAAGGCTGTCAACCTCCTCCACATTTACACTCCTTTCACTGCCGCTGCATCAGGCATTCCTCCGATATCTGTCACTTACATGAGGTAATGCACCTTGACATCCTTGGTCTCATGGAAACATGTCTGACGGCCAGCTCTGTCTGCATCCTTGACACACTCCTACCTGATGATCAGGAGATCCTCTCCTTGGCCCGCCACTACTGTGCAGGGGGGGGTGTGCCCTTGGCTTCCCTGAGGGTATTCCTGCCACTGTCACTCCTACGTAGACCTACTCCCCTCTGGAATGGCTTGTGTGACGTCTCTCTCTACCTCACCTTGACATTCACAAACTGTGCGTACTGTGTCTCGGAAAACTGGTCAAATGTACTACTTCCTTTCTGAGTGTCCTCACCTCTCCTCCTCACTCATGTCCCCAGACACAGAAATCCTCTTCCTTGGTGCTGTACGCATCCACCTGCATGCTTGTTGACCCCCCCACGTGACTTTTCTGTGACCTCAGCAACTCCCTATCACCCTCTAAACTCCTGTCTGTCCCTACTCATTCTGCAGGGCACACTCTTGATGCTCTGATTTCATCTGACTTTCCCCTCTCCGTCCATCTCTGCACTCCTCTCTCCTGGAGTGATCACATTCTCCTCTCCTCCCACCTCACCCTCACCACCCCACAGGCAAAGCCACCCTCACCACTGTCACACACCTTCTTGGTATTCAAACCCATGAAGTGTGTGTCAGTCGAGGCTTATGCTGCCAAAATCTCCCCCCCATCCAGCTCCCCCTTAGGCTCACTCCCATCCTGACAGGGCCCACTCCATGCTCCACTCTATGTCAGGTACACTGGATGTCTTTGCCACGGTCATGACAACCCGCCTGAAGCCCCATGCCAATGCTGACTCCTGGCATGACTCGGATCTTGTGAACCCAAACCACAGGTGCCGGGTGGCAGAGAGGGAATGGCCTGCATCATGCTCATCCTCTGGCAAACTGGCCTGCCGCATGCTCCAAAGGCAATAGCGTCTCACCCTTTTCACCAAGATGAGATCCCCAATCCAAGGGCACATATCTGCGGCATGTGACAACTCTGCAGGACACATTGAAATCTGCAAGGACCTTGCCGAGCCAGATGCAGTGTGTACCTCCCCTGTCCCCTCTGAGCCCACAGCACTGCATGACTGTCTCAGTACCCCTATAGGCCACCCCCCCAGCACTTGTCTGCGCCTACCACCATCTGCCCTTGACGTTAAGTCCTACTTACCTTGTACAGCACTTCCAGCCGCCACTTCCCCTTGCACTTCATTGTGCCACCCACCCCTGCACTTGCGTGACATGAATGACACCAGCACCAGTAGGATTGTTGAATGGCATCCCCTTCTGCCCCACCACCCCTCAGTGCTCCGCTGTACCTTCATACATTTGTGGACCGGTGCTTCACGAATGCTATATGATTCCTTTACAGGTGATGGGGAGGTGGAATCTCATTGTTTACTGCATTTTGTTGATGTAGACAAGGCACTGTGCATCGTGGCCAATTGGGACTAGCAGATACATGTCCAACATGTTAACTTCTTGATGTGATGATGCAAAGTCAGGACCAGAGTGGTCAAAATCCAAATAAGTTGCCCTACTCTCCCTCTTCACTTGGTGGCTATGTCACATGCCATGTGTGTGATGGCATGTGCCTTTGACATGACAATCACCGGCCAATGTGTGATGGCAGTGCTAGGCAGCATGGTGAGCAGGCGTTGCTCTCCAATCTCTACATTGAGTGCTCTGAGCCTCCCCTCCAGACCCAGTGATGGTGAATGCATAGGAGGTCTCCCAGTCATGTGGGACATGTGTCATAGAACTACTGCCTCTGTTGTTCATCAGCCCTTGTTGTATGCCATGGTGCTAATGCCTGTTTCCATTTTTCTCTTTCATGTCTTTGCAGGGGACGAAGCACTTGTTGATGCTGGGGATGTGGTGGTTGAGCCGTCCCAGGAGGGCAACCCGGGCCGACCTTCCACAAGTGAGGGACGTGGTGTGTTTGTGGGTGAAAACCCACAAGTGCTGCAGGTCGTGCTGTCGAGGGGTGTCTCTGGGGGTTCCTCCCCCGAGCAGTATTCAGGTGTAGACTCGGAGGATGACACCTATGTGCAGTCGCAGGTGAGTGTTCTTGGGAGAGAATCTCCTCTGTCCGACCCACCTGCAGCCGGGCCATTGCCCTCAATGGGGATGTCAGTGTCGGCAGCTCAGCCTCCGGTGGTTACGGATGCAGGGCCACACCACACAATCTCTGATCCTGTTCCTGGGGCTGCAGATCAGAGAGGGAATGCAGTCCTGCAGCCTGAGGCCTTGCCGGCACAGCAAGGCGCAGTCCGCCTTGCCCCAGGCAGGTGTGGTGCCCGCCAACGTGGTGGCCGTATGCCACCTGGCAATACCGCTTGGGAGCAATCCATCTACGGTATGGCCACCCAACAGGCAGCATCATCCGAGATGATTGCACAGGCCATGGATAGGGTGGCCACTTCCATTGTCCCCCCAGAAAGGCTGATGGAGCGACTGGAGCAGGCTACAGAGTCCATCTGCCAGGCACACAGGGAGGACATGTTGGCGTCCAACATGGACAGGCGGGCGGCACTGGCGACTCTGCGGGAATCACTTTCCATGGAGTCCCAGCGCCACAGGGAAGGCCTGAGGGAAGAATTCCATCACCTCAGGTCGACCCTGTTAGAGCTTGAGGCTTCATCCCATAGAAGGACAGAGGAGCAGCTGGAGCGTCTGATACGGACGCTCTCGGCCGAGATGCAGGCAACTCGTGCGGAGGTCAGGTCATCCCGGAAGTTACTGCATGGGGACCTCCGCATGATTATAACCCAGAACCAGAACTACCAGACCCGCCTGCTTGCAGCCATGGAGGAGCAAACTCGTGCTTTGCGTGGGCTGCCTCCCATTGTCACACCATCTTCTGAGGCAGCTCCCCCACATCCTGAGTCAGCTGCAGGGTCTGGCCAGAGCGATAGCGACTCATCTCCCACAACAGAGTAGCCGTGTGGGCCACGAGCCTATGGGGTGTTTTTTTTCCCATGATCCACACAGGTGGATTGTGGCGTGCATCCTGTCCTCGGACCTCATAGGTGGCCCCCCCCTCCCCGCCGGCCCTTTCATGGCCATTTTTTCTCATCATATTTTTCTTTTTCAAGAGTGTTGCCTTGTGTGGGTACCTGGGCATACACTGTATTGTGGCTGGGCACATGCAGGCTTGTCCTGAGTTTGGTTTCGATGCTTGGGTACCTGACATCCACACCCCTCCTGCTTCGGTTTCCATGGGCTTGCAAAGGGTGTGCCCAAGTGACAGTAAATTACACGGTGACATTGGACTCCCATGAGCTGTTGGCCAGTCCATAGTCAATACTGTGTAGACATTCATAGTGTACATTGTTGTTGCACCTAACTATGCATGATGGATTGATATGTGCCTCTACTTACATATGTTACTCATGTTTTGCAGGTATTTCACACAGTTCTTCACACGGGCATACTCTCTGGAGTCAGACTACATGTCGGTAGATGTGCACTGACACTTTTGCGTGGCGCCATCACTGTACATCTGGACGGTGAGGACATACCAGCAGAATCAGGTATTGAGACTACCATTGATTACATGCATTGTGTCTTGTTTGGGTGGGCTTCAGGGTGGGTTGGTGTGTAATATGATTGAAATGACTCTTGCACAGGTGTGTAGTAGTGGCTCCATCGCGGTTAGCTGTTCAAGTGCGGCTATGTTCCATTTGGGGCACTGCAATTTGTGACACCGGTGTCATGTTGTGATGGCCAGTTTGTTTGCTCTCACATACCATGACATGGTGTCCTCTGTGGCGGGACTGTGAAGGGATTGGGTGACATGGCAATGTTGTCATGTAGCGAATCGCCTGTGCCAATGCATATTTGATGGATGGAGTTGTGTCTTTTCGTTGTTATGCATTGCTGGTGTATGTGTAGGTAGGGGTGCACACATAGTGACACTTCCATGTTAACAATCTCAGGCTGATGTGTTTCTGACTGTTTATTCTCAAGTAAATTTGTGACATTGTCAGGTAGTGTCATCATTGATTGTCAGATGGTATGTGCCAGAGCAGTGTGCACTAGCCAGCACTGTGATTCCTAGGTGAAGAAGTTGGCCACCAGTTGCGTACGGGCTGCCTCCCCCCGTGCCCTTTCCCCTCCCATGCGCAGCGGGCATGCATGTGGTTGTGGATGTGGGGGCACCACCATGTCCACGGGCAGGCCCCGGCGTGTTGCAACGTTGTGCAGGACACATGCTGCCACTATGATCCTGCACACTAGTGGGGGAGCATATAACAGCTGCCCGCCAGAACGGTCAAGGGAGCGAAAGCGTGACTTCAGCACTCCGAATGTGCGCTCCACTATGCCCCGTGTTGCAATGTGGGCTGTGTTGTACCTTACCTCGGGTGGCGTGGTGGGGTTCCGGATTGGGGTCATCATGTGGGGGCTGATAGGGTAGGCACTGTCCCCTGTGGAGGTGGTGATGGGTATCATTAGTGGTGTTGTGACATGACCCAGTATCTGACATGCATGCATGTGCAGTGGCATTCATGCTCACCAAGCAGCCATGTATCTCCATGCCGGCCAGCCTCTAGGTCCCGGCATAGGGTAGACATTCTGTAGATGAAGCTGTCGTGGGTGGACCCGGGATAGTTGGCATATACTGATGTGATGATTCCCTTGGCATTGCATACAACTTGCACGTTGATGGAATGCCAGTGCTTGCGGTTTCTATAGATGTGCTCTGTTGCCCTGGGGGGACGTAGAGCCACATGGGTGCAGTCAATTGCACCAAGCACTTTGGGGAATTGAGTCACACCATAGAATTCCTGGATGCACGTCTGCCTTTCTGCAGGAGTCCTGGGGAGATATATGTGCCTGCGGACTGATGGCCGTGCAGTGATGATGTTCAAGACCTGGTGTAGACAGCGTGACTGCGTGGCCTGTGACACACCACCCACTATGGCACTTGTCCGCTGAAAGGATCCAGTGCCCAAGAAGTGCAGTACATTCAGGACCTTCTGCAGGGGGCTGAGTGCTTGGGAGCACAGGGTGGGTGATGTGAGGTCATCCTCCCACTCACTGACCAGGTCCAGTGTGATGTGTGCTGGAAACCTGTACCTCCCATACACCTGGTCATCAGGCATCCCGAATAGGCTGGTTCTGGGTGAGAAAATTCTGGCCCTGACTCTCCTCCTCCTCCTCCTTTGGTAACCCACAGCCACTGCTGCTAGGAACGGTATGTTCATCTTTGCACTGAGCTTGTAGGATGTTTTCACGTGAATATTTAGACGTGCCGGGTCACGTACGCCTGCTTCCTGCAGACGTACGTCTTTCCGTATTGCCTGTTGTAATTTTGCACGTGTGGGTTGGGAAACACCCGTGCGTCATAGGCGCGCTTACGCGCCTGGCCCTTTGGACCAATGAAATCGCGTACGCGTGCTGACGCGCTCGCGCGGCACGTGTTATTTTTTTCACGTGGGTTGGGAAACACCCGTGCGTCATAGGCGCGCTTACGCGCCTGGCCCTTTGGACCAATGAAATCGCGTACGCGTGCTGACGCGCTCGCGCGGCACGTGTTATTTTTTTCACGTGGGTTGGGAAACACCCGTGCGTCATAGGCGCGCTTACGCGCCTGGCCCTTTGGACCAATGAAATCGCGTACGCGTGCTGACGCGCTTACGCGCTGAGGGCCTTTCCTCGGATTCCACGCAGACGTGCATGATTTTCACGTGCCAATTCACTCCGTATCAAGCTGGCCACGCGTTCACACACGGAAGACCACGCTCCTGCCCAGAAGGCCGAGTTACTGCCCCCCAGTGCCCCGAGCAGCCTCCCACGTGCCATCTGCTGCTGCCTGCCTGCCTGCTGCCACCGTGCCCTGCCATTTGGTGCCTGCACATCAGCCATCTGCAGGCCTACAGTTGCTGTGTCCACCCCTGCTGGAACTGAAGACCCCCGACTGGAAGAACACCACTCCACAGCCCAGCCCCAGGACCAAGTTGCCCATCCACTCCTGCCTCTGGGGTTGCCATGTCGGGCACTGAAACATCTGGCACCACTGGCAACCCCCAGCCAGAGAGGCAGAGGGGCCCCAGCTTCAGTGTCACCGAGGTTGGGGTCCTGGTGGAGCGAGTCCTGGGGCAGTATGATGCCCTCTTCGGGACTAGCCGCGCCAACTCTGAAGGACGGACTCGGATCTGGGACGACATCGTGACTGCCATCAACGCGGAGGGGGTGGCAGTCCGCGACAACCGACATGTCAGGAAGCGTTGGGAGGACTGCAGGTCCAGGACCCTCTCAAAGGCCCGGCGCCTCGTGGAGGGGGGCCTGGGCCACATGAGTTCAATCCAAATGAGGGTCCTGGCACGCATACACCCAGCGCTCCACTCCCAGGTCCTTGAGAGGGAGACCCGTCTGGAGTTGAGCGGTAAGTGTGCAGGCATTGCTGTGTGAAACAGTGCATGTTGCAGTGTGCTGGTTGTGTGATGCTGTATGTGTGGATTGGGCCTTGTAGGCATGTATGTGTGCAGTGTTGTCATGGCGATGCTTGTGCAACCAGTAATTTGTGGATCACATGGTTGTTGTATGTGTTGCTCTGCGACCTGAGGAGGCCTATGCAGATTGGACACATGTGAGCATGCAAGTGTATGTTCGTGGACATGGGTGTGGGTGAGGGATGGATGCTGATGCCAGGTACATGTATGGTGTCGAGGTCGGTGTGCTTGACCTGCATGTCTGTGACTTTAGAATGGCATGGATGCATGACACATGTCTGTGACACTGTACAGATTCACGGATGCTGCCTAATAATCCTTGTATCCACTCTGTTGGTGATGTACGAGGCCACATGGATGTGACAGAGGTGAAGTGTGTGCGTGTGATTTGCATGATCAATGATGCATGTGAGTTCCAGGACATCGTACTTCTGAAGAGTGCAGTGGACATGTATGTTGATGTGCATGCCATGGACCATGGGTGTTGCGTGTGTGTATTGCCTGACCCATGTGTTGTGGAGGGACATGATAGAAGTGTACTTTACCATTGCCAGTCATCTGATGTTGCTTCCTGTGTAGGGGACCATTGTACAGTGCCCTGATGCTTGTGTTCTATGTCTCCCTCTATGCAGCGGCTAGTGATGGAGAGGGCGGAGACGGCGCTGTGGAGGTAGACGGCGGGGATGCCCCCACGGCTGCGGCGGAAGGGGTGGGTGAGCCCCCACAGGGGCCAGCTACAGCGGAAGAGGGCAAGGAGCCATCCAGGTTGGTGGTTTCTACAGAGGAGGAGGCGGCCGAGACTGAGGCGCACCTGAGGCCTGGTGGGGGCATCCCTGCTGGTACAAGTGGTGCAGTCCAGGGCCAGGGGCAGGAGGCCGCACAGGTCGCCGTGGAGGTGCCTGTGCATGTCACTGTCCCTGACCCTGTGAGTGCACCACCATGCACCAGCATGGATGCCCCGTCCCAGGCCCGTACGCAGGTGGAGGGGGTGTCTATGTCATCTGACTCCCCTCCACCTGCGGACGAGGGGACCCGTGGCCGCATGGAAAAGGTCCTGATTGGGGTCACGTTGCGCACGGGGGTCATTCATGATGACGTGCGTGCTTCCAGAGAGGAGCATGCACATCATCACGAAGAGCACCGTGCCAACGTGGCCCAGTTGGGATCTGCCATTGCCACGGGTTTTCTGCAGGTGATGGCCAATTTGTTGGCCATCTCCTCCTCTGTGGAAAGTATGCGCCGGTCGTTCTCCTTGCCGTCTTCCGGCCCAGTTGACACCAGGGCCCCCTGTGGACCTGCCCCGACCAATGCAGCTGGCTCAGTGGGGATTCCATCCCTGCCACAGTCGGGAGTCGGTGGTCCAGCAGGTGTGGACACCATGGCAACTGGACCCCTGCAGGTGGAGGATGTGCCGGCATCATCAGGCAGGGCACGTGCACGACGGCGTCGGTGGATACCATCAGGCCGGATGCCGTCGTGCTGGCAGAGGCAGTGGCTGCAGAGGCAGCGGCAGCGACATGGGAGGCGTCATGGCTCGGGGCCATCAACATCGGAGGGGCAGCCATCGGCTGGAGGGCAGGAGGACCCTGGACAGAATGTGTCTTCCGTGTGGCAGCGGTTAGGCCACGCAATAGATGCGGAGAGGCGGCGGGCAGAAGAGGGGCGGCTCGCTATGGTCAGGGCAGTGGACTCCATGCAGAGGGCCCTGAGGCGTGCCGAGTGCCTCGAGGAGATCCGCAGGCGCTTGGAGGTGGACACTGCGTCAGCCCTGCGGGACCTCGGGGCCATTGAGGAGGAACGCCTCGGGGAGATAGGAAGGGAGTCCGATGATGCCCTGGCCCATAACATCTCTCAGTGAGCCGCAGGACTGGCCCGCCGCCTTTGTATATAGTTATGTAGGTAGTAGGTTTCCTTTACATTTATTTATTATTTGGGTTGATTGGACAATGGCCCACGTTTTTTGTATATAGTTAGCATTAGTTAGGTTTTGTGTAGGTTTCATTTTGTGCTTTTTAGGGATATTGGACCTGGACACTCATCTTTTTACATTATTTGTGGATATTTTTGTTTGTATTATTTGGACCATGGGGCAATGTGTTTGATTTTGATTTCCATTTTGATTGACTTTGCACCGGTTCTTTTGGATTTCAACTTTAATTTTTTTTTTTTTTTTTTTACCTGTTACTTTGTGTATTCATTTGGGTGTTTATTTATTTTTTCGTTCTTACATTTCAATACATTGTTATTTTGATTCTATTGTGTGGACTTCTCTCATTGGTTTATTGACTGTCACAATCTGGGTTTTCACAGTCATGTGTTGGCATTGTGTGAGTCTGACGGACTTGGACTCATGCGCATACTGCTCATTGGTAATGTATCATGTAATGGGTATTTGATTTTTGAATGGATGTGTACCTTGGATGTGTGTATGGACTGGGGTGACATGGGGTGGGATGTGGTTGCCCATGGGATCCTGGAATCTGTATAGTGATTTCCTATTGGCAGGGGATCATCTGTGTGGGCCTGGTGGAGGGTGCCCCTGACTGCTGGGGGGGTGGGGGAGGTGGTAGACATGGGTGGGGGACTTCTTGCAGGTGTCCCTGACTGCTGGGGGGTGGGTGTGGTGTGAGGCATGAGTGGGACATAAGTGGGGGCCTGCTGGCAGGTGCCCCACAGTGCTGGGGGGTGGGGGTGGTGGGTGACATGGGTGGGGGCCTGCTGGCAGGTGCCCCACAGTGCTGGGGGGTGGGTGTGGTGTGAGGCATGAGTGGGACATAAGTGGGGGCCTGCTGGCAGGTGTCCCTGACTGCTGGGGGGTGGGGGTGGTGTGAGGCATGAGTGGGACATAAGTGGGGGCCTGCTGGCAGGTGCCCCACAGTGCTGGGGGGTGGGGGTGGTGTGAGGCATGAGTGGGACATAAGTGGGGGCCTGCTGGCAGGTGCCCCACAGTGCTGGGGGGTGGGGGTGGTGTGAGGCATGAGTGGGACATAAGTGGGGGCCTGCTGGCAGGTGCCCCACAGTGCTGGGGGGTGGGGGTGGTGTGAGGCATGAGTGGGACATAAGTGGGGGCCTGCTGGCAGGTGCCCCACAGTGCTGGGGGGTGGGTGTGATGTGAGGCATGAGTGGGACATAAGTGGGGGCCTGCTGGCAGGTGCCCCACAGTGCTGGGGGGTGG
This sequence comes from Ambystoma mexicanum, assembly GCF_040938575.1. Classification (NCBI taxonomy): domain Eukaryota; kingdom Metazoa; phylum Chordata; class Amphibia; order Caudata; family Ambystomatidae; genus Ambystoma; species Ambystoma mexicanum. Next base: position 146,435,930 of record NC_090934.1, read on the forward strand.
GGGTGGTGGGTGACATGGGTGGGGGCCTGCTGGCAGGTGCCCCACAGTGCTGGGAGGTGGGGGTGGTGGGAGGCATGAGTGGGACATGAGTGGGGGCCTGCTGGCAGGTGCCCCACAGTGCTGGGGGGTGGGGGTGGTGGGTGACATGGGTGGGGGCCTGCTGGCAGGTGCCCCACAGTGCTGGGAGGTGGGGGTGGTGGGAGGCATGAGTGGGACATGAGTGGGGGCCTGCTGGCAGGTGCCCCACAGTGCTGGGGGGTGGGGGTGGTGTGAGGCATGAGTGGGACATAAGTGGGGGCCTGCTGGCAGGTGCCCCACAGTGCTGGGGGGTGGGGGTGGTGGGTGACATGGGTGGGGGCCTGCTGGCAGGTGCCCCACAGTGCTGGGAGGTGGGGGTGGTGGGAGGCATGAGTGGGACATGAGTGGGGGCCTGCTGGCAGGTGTCCCTGACTGCTGGGGGGTGGGGGTGGTGTGAGGCATGAGTGGGACATAAGTGGGGGCCTGCTGGCAGGTGCCCCACAGTGCTGGGGGGTGGGGGTGGTGTGAGGCATGAGTGGGACATAAGTGGGGGCCTGCTGGCAGGTGCTCCACAGTGCTGGGGGGTGGGGGTGGTGTGAGGCATGAGTGGGACATAAGTGGGGGCCTGCTGGCAGGTGCCCCACAGTGCTGGGGGGTGGGGGTGATGGGAGACATGAGTTGGACATGAGTGGGGGCCTGGTGGAGGGTGCCCCTGGATGCTGGGGGGTGGGGGTGATAGGGGACATGAGTGGGGGCCTGGTGGTGCTGCCCCTGCACTGTTAGGGGGTGGTGGTGGTGGTAGACATGAGTGGGGGCCTGGTGGAGGCTGCCCCTGCACTGCTGGGGGGTGGGGGGGGGGGGTGATAGGGGACATGAGTGGGGGCCTGGTGGAGGGTGCCCCACAGTGCTGGGGGGTGGGGGTGGTGTGAGGCATGAGTGGGACATAAGTGGGGGCCTGCTGGCAGGTGCCCCACAGTGCTGGGGGGTGGGGGTGGTGGGTGACATGGGTGGGGGCCTGCTGGCAGGTGCCCCACAGTGCTGGGAGGTGGGGGTGGTGGGAGGCATGAGCAGGTGTGCAGGGTAGTCCCCTGTGGTGTGGGTTGCATGCAGGGGACGTGGAGGGTTTGAATGGTACACCTGTGAGGACCCACCCAGCAGAGCCGCGTGTGAAACTTCCCGCGCACCCTTGTATATGACGTACCCTAGTTTTTCGCGTGTCGGATTTCACGCGCACCCCTGGAATTCCCGTGGCCTAGCTTTTTGCGTGTGAAACTTCCCGCGCGCCACCCCTGTAATTGACGTACCCTGGCTTTTCGCGTGTGTGACTTCACACGCACCCCTGAAATCGACGTGGCCTGGGCAATCGCGTGTGGGACTTCCCCGCACCCCGGGATACACGTACCCAGGGCAATCGCGCGAGTGACTCCTCGCGCAAGCCGTTGTACGCACACGTGCGATTTTTGAACTGTGGGTGTCCGTGTTGATGGCGTACACCTTTGCACCTCATTTTTCCTTTGGGGTCACGGTATGGCCCTTTGCTGTATGTGGGTGGTATTTGTTGGCGCAGGTTTTGGCGCACTTTCGTTCAGTGCGTCGGGACGCTACCGCCTGCTTACTTGTGGCGTACGTTTTTGGGCCTGTGCGCTGGTTTGATCGGGCGCTGTTTTGCCCTGTTCGGATCCATGAATACGTGTTGCCGGAGAGCGTGTGGGCATTCCGCGCACTTGCCTCCTGTACTTTCCCCGTGCCGCCCACATTCTTCCCCATTCCGGTTGTTGTGCCCCATTTTATTCCCCATTCGGAGTGTCGCGCCCTGTGTTCCGCCTACTTTAGAGCTGTGCGCTGCGCTCGGAGTGATAGCGCAGTGGCCGTGGCGCACGCCGTTGGTTGACCTGTGCGCCGGCCTGCGCCGCGTGCTTTTTCAGCGCACGTCCTATGCTTTTCTTGCGCACGGACTTCCATGAATCGACGTGCGCTGGTTTCCCTGCGCTTTTCGCTATTTTTCGGCGCAGCGCACGTATAGGCCCCTCTGCGCCGGGATTTTCGGCGCACATTTATTCCATGAATCGGCCTGTTACTCTTGTAAGTCAGGAAGGAAATAAAATTTCCAGAATGACGACACTTGTGGACATGAAAATAGCCAGAGAGCATCTCTTACATAAGCTATTTGTGAGAGGTGAATGGACCGAACAGGGCCAGGATGCGTGGTTGCAGGCAATCACACAACAGGTCACTGAAACAGGGTCAGATATATATAGAGATCAGGGTCCCCTACATGTGGCCCTGAGTGAACTATATATGGCTCCTAAAGCCAAAGATGAACACAATAAGATTGCCAGGATAGCAGCATACCTGTACCTATATATGGGAGACATGCAGGATAAATGCACTGAAAGCCAAGATCTGGCAAATAGGCAACAGATGGCAGTAGAGAAGGCCCAATCTGATCTGGCCTCTTCTGAGCAGAGGCTGCAGAGGAGCCAGGAGTCAGAAAATGATAGTAGGCAATATATCATTAAAATAAAAGAGGATATGGGCATCCTACAACAGGAAAAGACAGACCAGGATACCAGATTTCTGGCCCTGCAGAAGGAGCACCAAGACAGTTTGGACTCCTTACTGCAGAACCAGAAAAAGTTGGAGCAACAGATCAATTTCAACAGGGCATGCGCGGAGCAGGTAGTCACCCTGCAAAGCCAGCTAGATAGAGAGAAAGAGGAGAGCAATAAACTGATTCTGAAAGACCTGGATACCCAGGCAGAGTTTGATGAGGAGCGCCAAAAAGCTGGTGCCTTTCAACGGCAGATGGATGACATGGCAGCACAGATGCAGGCTCTCAGTCAGGAAAGAGACACTTTAGGCCAGGAAGTCTGCCACTAGGAAATAGAAGAAAATCACCTGGCCCTCCAGGGGCTGGGTGACCTCCAAAAAGAAAACCAGAACTTGGTAGAGCACACCAGAAGGGTGGAGGATGCTCTAGCAAGAAAGGAGCAGGCCAATAGGGACACAGCTCAGGAGGTAACCCTCCTGCAGCAAAGACTGGCCCAGTCTCCAGGACCAATCAGGAAACACAGAGAGAGAATGAGGCTCTCTGCCAGCACAATGATAGACTCCAACAACAGGTAGCGATGCAGCAGAGACTGATAGAGTCTAGTAAGGAACTGAAGGCGCAGGCTCTTGCATTGCAACAGGGAGCAGGGGCGGATAGAGATGAGGTTCGCTGGGAAAGGGAAACTCCTGAGCGTAACCTCAGGAGCCCTAGTACCAGAGGCCTTTATCTCTCCCAGTCCCTGGACTCTACCACCCCCATGTCCCCTGGCGCACATGAGCACAGGGCCACAGGGATGGCAAATACTATCCAGCTAAAAGTATGGGGCTCATAGGCCAGTACCACTCAGGAATGGAGGGGTGGGCATCCGGGTATGGGCACCCAAGTACAGTACAGTTCAGTGGGGAACCCCAGGAGAGTAGGCCCCTTAAGGGCATCCTGAAAACCTCTGCCCAGTTAGGTCAGTGGGGGGGGTACCCATCAAATCCTGGCAGCAAGGAGGGATCTGAGGACTCCTCTGAGCACCACAGGAAACAGGAGACCAGGTCCCCACATTCTGCCAGCCATTCCCAGGCTCGTAGAATCCGGGAAAACCTGGAAGAACAGACGGGAACCTCTGGGAGCAGTGCCTCTGAGTCAGAGGATGAATGGACAAGGGTTACCCGAACCAAAAAGGCCAATAAGGCAAAAAGGGCCTTGCTTAAGGACCCCTTAAAGCAGATTAAGGCGATCAGGAGCGTCATCACGCCTTACCATAAGAACGCTAAGTATTCTGTTTGGGAGCACTTAGAATTGTCTGAGCAAATGATTGAGACTTTCCATTTGAAGGACAGCCAAAGCTGTATTCAATATGTAAAGTGGACCTTCTCCCCGGAATACTCCAGTTTCTTTGCGGGGCTGGAGGACCAAAATCATTTAAGATGGTCCACCTATAAGGCGGCCATCTTGAAACATTTTTCTGTTCACAGAAATCCTCAAGAGGCTCGCAAGGCAGCCTACAATTTGCAATGTGGGGAGGATCAGGCCCCACAAGAATTTGTGCAAGAACTGAAACGTGCTTTTGCGCAGACCACCAGAAGGGTGCGCACAGACAGTAGAGAATTCATTAATACATTTTTTCATGCCTTGCCCAAATACATAATGACCCAGCTCGTGAGGGATTTTCACGAGAAAAGATCTTTAGACTGGGTCATTGAACAGGCTACCCGGATCTATGAGGTGCAGAAACCGGTAGATAGCAAAAGTAATGCCCAGAAAAACCCCAAAGCCAACAGCACCCCTGCTGCTGCCAAGGTGGCAGAGGTAAAGGTCACCCCCGTTTTGGATTTGGAGATGGGGGGGTCTAAAAACCTACCTGCACATAATAATGATAGGCCCAGGATGTCCTCGGGTCAGTCACAGACAGGGAGCCAAGGAGGCAGCCCCACAAATGGGGTCCCTCGCTCTCCTTATTATGTAAGTCCCTGTTACAAGGGAAATCGACCCATCCTGGGTTATGTGTGGACTCCTCCAGCCCAAGGGGGGGGATCCAGCCAAGCACCTAACCCAGGGAACTTCTCTCCTAACTTCCCACAGCCAAGCACCAAACCCTGGGCAGAACTTCTTCCCCAGGTATCCACCCAACTTCCAACCCCAAAATCATCCATCCTTCTTTCCCCAATTCCCTGAGCCCAGACAACCTAATCCGGGAGAGGGGAGGCCAAGGGTGGAGAGGTACCAAAATCTTCCCAACCAGGGGTACTACCAGAGAAGGGATAGCTACCCTTCCCGGGATCAGCCCAGGGGAGAAAACAGGGCCCCGTATCAGCCTGAGCGGGTTTCCCAGTTAGAGCGCCAGGTTCAAAACATGGCGCGGGATCTGGGTCACATACTGAGGGCTCAGCAGAACCCTCAGATGGGCATGCCGGTGCAGAACGCACCCAACTCTGGACCTGGTGCTCCAGAACAATTACGGGTGCAGCACCCCGATAACTCACCGGTTCCCAGGGAGGAGGCACAAAGGGAAGGGGGGTGTAAAGCCTTGGAGGAAGCTTCCTTCCTCACTTGTAAACAGCCCCTGGAAACCCAGGAACCGGAAACAAAATCTCTTGCCCCTGAAAGTCTGCCTCCTAAGGAGCAGAGGGGGGGTAGGAGAAACAAAAGACCCAAACAGACTCAGTTTGAGGAGGAGGTACAGATCTTCCAATTTGAGGGAGAGGGATCCTCAGAGGATCCTGGGAAAAGGATCTTCTCCTTCAGAGAGGGGGGAACTCCTCCCAAAGAAAAATGGGTCCCTAGGGATGCAAATTCAGACTGGGGAGATGGGGAGACTGAGCTACCGCACCCACCATCTCATCCCAGAACCAACAGCAAGAAAATCCCCTGGTTCAAACCCATCCTGGTGACTGCCTCCAAAAAGGAGGGGGCGGCCCAGAACCGGAGCCAGGGGAACCCACAATGGCTCTGATATCCAGTTGCCAACTTTGTCTTTCAGATTCCCAAGGCTCTCCACAGAATTCTGCCCAAATTTCTTCTCTTGCAATGTCCAAAACCAGAAAATTAGCCCACCAGTTGTCCAAAAATGTACATTATCTGTGCACCCTTGAGGAGAAGGAGGGAAGATATTATGCCCCGGTACAAGTACAGGGGCAGGGTACAATTTTGGCACTGGTGGACACTGGATCTCAAGCTACCCTTCTGTCCAGAAGGGCCTTTGACGAACTGAATGCAGGAAGGGGAGAGAATTACCAAATTCCTCTCACCTCTCTTCCTGGACAACTGCAGAACTTTGACGGGAAGGAAATTCCCGTTGAGGGGACTGCAGACTTGGACATTTAAATTGGGCGACACAAGTTGAAACACCCGGTCATAGTTGTGACCCCAGAGGGCACCCCTTGTTTACTAGGGAATGACCTCCTGAGAAGGTTGTCAACCCTGATAGATTGCGTAAACAAGGTCCTCTGGACCCAGACTAGCCGACCAATAAAATTAAAACAGAGTGTCAACCATGTTAGTTTAAACGGCACCTGCCACATGGTTGAACAAAAATCTGACCAAGTAGAATTTCACTTCCAGAACAACCAGATTCCAGACGTGACAGTAATAGCAGTAGGACAACAGACTGGTGATGGGGGGTCCTCTCTATTTCTGAAAATCAACCTTCCTTCCAGTTTAAGGTGGTATTCCACACTGGAAGGAAACACTCTGAAATTCTATACTAATCCACAATCAGAAACTCCCACTCCTATAGTCCAGAAAGATGTGAAATCAGCTCAAAGCCTGGCTGATATTCAGCAAATTGGAGAGCAGTTGTTCATCCCTGTTCAGTTAAATGATGGGAAGGACTCTGTTCGCGCCCGAGTATGTGTGAGCAACGGTAAGAGCTTCATCAGCGAAGCCATGTTTCGCCAACTCCCAAAAGATCCAGCCATTCCCACCTTCAAACTGATAGACAAATGGGAAATGGACCTGAAAGCACCTAATTCCAAACATCTCCTGCCAAGCAGGTGTATGCTCAAAATCTCCATTGGCAACAAGAGCATAGTCCACAATTGTTGGGTCGTGCGAGACGTCACTGCCGCCTTTTACTTAGGCAGTGACATTCTCAATCGCTTTGCCATTAGTTTGGACCTAATAAACTTCAAAGCTTGGTTCCGATTAGCGGATAATCCCATGGGCTTTGATGATCCAGAAAAAGCATTTAGGTCAGCTCAATTGCTACCTTATGCAGTTGAAATTCAGACTAAAGAGGAAGTCACCATCCCAGAAAGGACCCGACAATTCTCCCTGGAAGTGAAAGTTAAAAGGGGACAAGAGTTGAAAAACCCTGATGCTTACATACATCTAAATGCTTCTCTCCAACAGCAAGGGTTAGGGGTAAACCCAACTCCATTAGTCAACATAGAACATGACACCATTCTAATAGAGGTGGATAACAGCGACTTAAAGAGTATTACTCTAGCCGCAGGCACCATTATTGGAATGGCGGTTGATGACCGACATTTCTCCATTGATCTTGGAAATGAACTGTTAGGACCAATCCCCAAGGACTGTTTTGACAGTGACAGCGATGACAATACAACACCAGACAGGATTTTTACCCGGCATGGGGGGAACTTCCTGGTGTACACTTCCTGCCCTTATGGTAAGGAAGATGTGGCTTGTGACTTCAGGAGGGATGAGGTGATTTTCCAGGTCCATGAGGGCTGCCTTTCCCAGCTGAAGCCTCCGGTCCAAATCAGCACTCTGACCTGGGACTTCTCCACCCAGCTGGAGGAGGCCGCGGAGATAGCCAAACCAGAAGTCTTTCCAGGCTTCAGGCAGATGGTGGAAGAGAGAGTCAACCTAGCTGATGCCTGTGTGACTCTGGAACAAAAGCAAAAGTTGAAACAAGTTTTCTTGGATTTCCAAGATCTCTTTGCGGTAGACTCATATGACTGTGGTCGCACCGACATCCACACAACAACAATCCCCACGGACCCTGGCATGACTCCTGTGTTTGTGAAGCAATATCGCTTGCCTCTCGCATCAATGGAGTCCCTTACTGAAATAATTAAGAACCTTGAGTCCCGGGGAATAATCCGTCCAGTCCACAGCACCTTCAATAATCTGGTGCTGGGAATATTGAAGCCAAACGGCCAGTGGAGACTCTGCGCCGACCTTAGGGAGCTCAACAAACGGGTCCATACTTCCCGATGGCCTCTTCCCTACATTGACCAAGGGCTGGCCCAGATTCAGGGGTCACAGGTATTCACTGCAATAGACCTAACCAATGGATACTGGACTGTGCCTGTCAGCAGGGAGGACCAATACAAACTGGCTTTTACCTTTGGGGGCCAGCAGTACACATGGACCAGGACTCACTTCGGATACCTCAACTCCGGCAATGAATTCAACATTTTCCTACATAAGGCCATGCCCGACCTGGGTCCGAGGGGTAACCTGGCTTATGTAGATGATGTCCTCATCAAAAGTTCATCTGTGGAGGAACACATAGCGGAGATCCGTTATGTTCTGACACAGTTGAGGGCCGCCGGAGCAAAACTTTCCTTTCAGAAAGCACAGTGGTGTAGAACCCGTGTTAATTTCTTGGGGCATGAGATTACTCCTCAGGGCCTCTGTCCCCAGGAAAAGAAAGTGGAAGCACTTCAGAAACTGAAAGACCCCACAACTCTGCGGGAACTAAGGAGCCTCCTTGGACTGACCAATTACAGCAGAAAGTTCATTGAGGGCTACGCAGAGATCACCAGACCCCTGATTCATCTCCTGAAGTGGGGTGTCAAGTGGGAATGGGGTCCAGAACAAGCCGAGGCAGTAAAACAACTCAAAAGAAGCCTCTCACAAGCGCCTTGCCTAGCTTACCCTGTCAGAAACAAGGAGTTCTTCCTGGAGACGGGGTTCTCTAATACGTGCTTGACTGCCGTATTATACCAAAAGCATGACAAGGTCAATAAAGTAATCTCCTATGCGAGCAAAACTTTATCCTCTGTGGAGAAAAAATTCAACGATTTTGAGAAGGCACTCCTGGCAACAGTGTGGGCATTGAAGAATTACCGCCCGTTTATCCAGGGGGAACACATCATAGTGGAGACTCCACACCAGCCTCTGCAATATCTCCAAAGTGACAGAATCCGGGCCGGAAATGTGAGTAATTCCCGAATTACTTCCTGGATTCTGTCAATGCAAGGCTTTCCTGTAGAGGTCAGATATGGCCAAAACAAGAAGAGTCCCCTCGCGCAAGGTCTGGCTGACTTGCATGATTGTGCCAGAGAAAACTGTCTCGAGGACGAAAGTCTAAAAATAAAGGACAACATGGAGGCATACCTTAATTCCCCCCACAAAGTCTTTGAACAAGGCAAGTGTGAGGGAATGCCCACTGTCTATGTGGATGGATGCTCTTACCATGTTGACAACAACGGGGAGAAAGAACTGGTGGCCGGCGTAGCGAATGCATGGGTGAATGAGTCCCCAGAACCCTCCGCTGGATACAAAATTGGTCCCCGAAGTAGTCAGGTGGCAGAATTGATGGCTGTGCATCAGGCCATCCTCACTGCTGTCCAGCATCAACTCCACAAACTGGTCATAATCACAGATTCGGATTATGTACGGAACGGGTTGGTGGAGCACCTGGTTAATTGGAAAACCAGAGGCATGTTATGTGCTAACAACAAACCCTTGAAACATGGGAAGTTGATCCAAAACATTGATGATCTGGTCACATCGAATGGGATGACCGTCTACTGGAAGAAGATCAAGGGTCATTCCAAAGTAGGGGCACCAGACAAAACTGGAAATGACTTAGCTGATCAGCTGGCCAAAACCGGGGCCATCCAAGGGGATCTAATTGAGATTGAGTCCCTGTTGGGGGAAATCCAGGTCACTGCTATCACTAGGTCCCAGACAAATGCTCTCAACGACCTTTCAATTGCACAATGGAGTAAGGAGACCCCTGATGCTGATTTGATTACTGCTCAGAAGGGGGATCCAATAATTGGTAAATTTTACCAGCACCTTGAGGACCCTGAGAACTTTCCCCTGACAGATACCGATTACATTGGGATAGAGGACCTAAGAGTGTTGATGAAATGTCCAAAAATGTTCCGGATCCAAGGCGGTTTGTTGGTAAGGAAATCCAAAGCTGGCCACGATCAGGGGGTGGTTCCTACCTCATTCCGAAGCCTGATGTTAAGTCACGCCCATGATGCGGCCACTGCCGGTCACAGGGGGTTTCACACAACATTGGAAATCTTAAGAGAGGTTGCATACTGGCCACACATGGGGCAGGACCTCGACCAATACTTGAAGGGGTGTCTTGTGTGTGCACAATTTCAGCCATCATCCCTCACGCACCGCGCGCCTCTCCAAAAGCGGGGGATGACACTGCCATGGTCAGATTTACAAATCGACTTTGTAGGCCCTGTGATTCGCTGTGCTAGGGCGAATAAGTACATGTTTACTGTGACATGCTTGTTTACCAAGTGGGTGGAATGTCTCCCAGCCCCAAACTGCCAGGCAGAAACGGCAGATGCCTTGATGATTAACCACATCTTTTCCCGTTTTGGTCTACCTCAAAGGATTGAGTCAGACAGGGGTAGCCACTTCACCAGTGAAGTAATGACAAAGATGTGGGAGATACTGGGGGTCAAAAGGAAGCTGCATATTGCTTATAGACCAGCTTCTTCTGGAGCAGTTGAACGCTACAACCGGACAATTGTGAGCATCTTGAAAACGTTTGTGGCAGATTCTGGGCCAAGTTGGGATATCCGATTACCTCTGGTCCTAATGGCCATCAGATCTACCCCTTCATCTGCAACCAAAATGTCACCATTTGAGTTGATGACTGGGCGCAAGATGGTGCTTCCTCAGCTTATGCTCAGCGGAATCTAGAAAGATCAGCTGATAGCATGAAGACCCACTATGACCTGAAGACTTCCAGGAAGGAATATCAGGTGGGGACCGGGTCTATTTATACAACTTCCAAAGAAACCAGGCAAAACAACGAAAATGTTTGCCTACATGGAAGGGACCCTTTGAGATCATCGACAAGATCTCCCCTGTGGCCTACAAAATCCACATCCCCAAAGGTCCGTTGGCAGCGGGGGAAGACAAGTGGGTCCACATAAACCAGTTGAAATGTTGCCATCCCAGGCACGCTCTGCAACAACTGGAGGAATCCTCTGGAATCCTAGCGGGTACTGTCTCAGACTAATTCAGTTCCAATCATAAAACATACCACATCTAGTCTCTATAATTCTGTGATTTGCATGAAACTGTCTCTTAGTTATACTGTTTTTTTTTTCAAAATAAGAATGTAATGTTTCGTTATGATGAAATGCATATGCTGCCCCACTATCTCAACAGTGGTGGAAAAACGTCTATGAGTAGGTATTGCCGCTCTTCCTTTGTCGTCCTAGGAGAAAGAAAACCTGGAGACGGGCCAAGGAGGACAATCCGGAGACCGGGAGCAGAGATGCAAGGGGCCCCGTGTACCGCCCAATATTCCCATCAGGACCGGCGAGGAGAACCGATCGATCAGTACCGGATGGAGGAAAAGATGCTGAACTGTGCCATCTATTGGAAGAAGATGAGGAAACATCCCAGGTCTTGCGAGTCCCATCAGTGAAATAGAATGGCCATCGCAAGAGGGGGGCTTGTGGGATGTTTTTACCCATGCATCCGAGCCCTACCTCAAAAACTGTGCAGTACTGGCATTGAAAACATCATGATGGCCAGAGCTTCCCAGAAAATGCCCAGGGAAGTGCATGAAGAATAGGCTGCCACCCATTTTGCCGATGTTATGGGCACAGAAGGGCACTGCCTAAAAACCCCATTGGACTACCCACACAGTAGCCTGAAACCATTGGGAATGGCAATGCTGATTGCCAAAAGCAACCTAGAATTGTAGGGAATTCATTACTTAAATCCCAAAAATGGGTGCATTACCAGTACTCACCACTATCCAAAAGCCGGCATTTTAAAACAACACCAGATTTTACTTTTTGTAAAACTGAATAAATGAACCCAAAACAGGCCAAAGAAAGACTTACTGAGAGGTGGATCCAATGTAAAGGTATATTCTGAAGTGACTTGAAGGTTTATAACAAGACTGGCTGAGCTGTGGATTTCAGCAGTTTAAGTAAATGTGCACTGAATGACACTAAACAAATCTAAATGTTTAAAAGAAATGAGTGACCTATTTCTGAGTGTCACATAGGTTGCAATTGTTTAAATGTCATAGTTTTAAACTTAGAATCAGCATTCTAGCTGCATATGTGAAATTGTTAGTTTATTTGAATGCAGAAAAAGGGGGAACAGAAATGACATGTAGCTAAAAACTGGCTTAAAGAGATTCCAATTTTGCCTGGCAACTACCCCCATCAGGAGTGAAACTTGAGTCACAGCTGTGTTCCCAGGCCTATCTGCCTTTTGCTGGCCACACTAAGGATATGCCATCTCTCTGATAATTGAATTAAGGGGAGCCCCCACAGAATACAGGAGCTCTGAACAAAGCCCTGTCCTGACTCAGGCAAATGTTTTATTGGCGGGGGTCGTAAATGGAGCTTCCTCTTGGCAGAAGCTGGGAGGGGCACTGCCTGTGAGAGCAAGCTGGCTTGGCAGAACTGGAAAAACCAGAAATTCAACCTTGTGCTGGGGGGAAACCACACCCCTTTGGGGCCAGAACATAACTCTAAAAATATGGATCATTCATAGAGCGGACATGTGAACATTTTATAAATGATACCATAATTCTTGTGATTTTTCTGCCCACATTTTAAGAGGTTTTTAGAACCGGTGGTATGTTCAGGGGGGTTTTAGCGGAAAAGAGGATATTACTCTAAATGTATGCATGTTAAAAATCTGACACTTCATCAATTAATGTCCATACTCCTTGCGCACATGTGTGTAAATTTGGGTTAATATCCGACATTGCAAAATCAGTTAAAAAGTGAAATATGTGCCATTTCTGAATGCAAGCCCCCAGGAAGAGCAAAGTTTGAACAGGGGATACCTCCTGTGATATGTGAGGGGTGCATGTAATTTTAAGCAAATGTTTACCTGTGCAAATATGTCTTTTTTTATTAAATATAGATTGTGTGCAATTTGACAGGGGAGTGTCCTCTCTGCAAGCCATAAAATGACATCGCTCTGACTCACAGTCAGTTCCCCAATCAAGTGAGAAATGGAAATTTGACCAATGGCAAGTTGAGAGGGGTATGGGCTAGTGATGCTGCACACACACCCACTTTCAAAACACATAAAAGCAGACAGTCAGGACAGATAGGGACATTCAATTCCATTTGCTGCAACGCGCTCTGCTGGACCATACAACATCCAGAGATCCAGACTTCAAATCCCTCAATCTCCAGAATCCAGAAGCAGTGCTGTACCCAGAGAGAGAGAGCAGAGCTGATCCAGACCAATGTTAGCAGAACCAGAGAGAGAGCAGAGCTGATCCAGACCAATGTTAGCAGAACCAGAGAACTGAACCGGAGTCCAGTCCAAAACCTGACCAGATCCGTGGCGAGGCATATTTCTAAATATATTGTGAGTACATAGTAGAACTGTGCAGAACCAATCTCTTAGTTAAAATAAGATAATTCAATCTATTTAATCTAACCAGAACAGCCTCCTAACTGTCACCTGTCATTTTCTAGTTGCTAGCTGTCACTTGTCTTTTTGAACTTTAAAATTTCAAATCTGAAAAACGACCTTCACAAAATCGCTCATATCTCTGCGACCGTTCGTCTTAGAGACTTGCAGTAACTTTCATCTGGAAGCTGAGATCCTAGGCTGTCATAAGACCCCAAAACGATATTGATAGCCCTTGTAGTTCCTCTGTAATCGCGCCCGGCGCATTCGGGAATTTGACCACGATTTGCAAATTTCTCCACGTGTGAAAACAGCAGTTTCATTGCTAAAAATGTGTTTGCCTCTTAAGAACCATCCCTGTATCATTGCAAGAGTGAGCCTGGACTAATATTAACTAGATACCACTCACCTGAACCTCTAGAGGGAATTAAAAGCATTTTAGCATATTTTTTACTTCATTGCCAGCACATTTAAAAGCATTTGGGCCTGTGTTTTCAACTTCTGTAGTCTAAGCTTGCTGGGGTGAACTGAATCACATTTGATTGCATTTCTGAGAACTGTGTGCCTTCCTTCCATTTCCTTGCATTGCATAAAAAGGGGGGGTTGATTGTCCAAGAAAGTGATTACATTGTCTTTTGCTGAAATCCTATCAAGATTTTCTGTACTGCATTTCATTCCACATTGCATCCATTTGAAACCATAAAAGTATTGTTGCTATCGTATCCATTTCATGTCAACTCCTTAGTGATTATAAAGAAGTGTGCTAGTGCCAGATTCTCTGTTGTTAATCTTTATCATATCAGATTAAGTGTGATATTCAATTATTAATTTATTATAAAGTGTGATATATATATCTATATTGTTTAAATTATCAAATAAACCTTTTAACTTGCAAAACAGAACTACTTCTTGGCTCAGTGGGGTCAGGAGGATTCCAAGAGAGGGGTGGTATATAGGGGTAGTCATCCAGAACGCATGAACTGGACATAAAGATATATCAATAAGGGTTTTCATTCAGTATTATAGACTAGGCGTTGACTTAGCTGTAGTGTTGAATTGAATCCTCTTACAAATGTGTCCGTAGAACATCAACGCGCATGCGTAAACCAATGTCCGTGCATTTGGTGTCCTGCGGACAGGCACTTCCTTCGCGGAAATGTACACGAAGAGATCATATGACCGCTCCCACACTAATCGTGTGTTCTGAATGCGGACACTGTTTGTGTCCCCAAACAATTTAAAAGTACATTTTCAAGTAATCCACAATATTTTTCAATAAAAACTCACCATAGCACAAGTCCCACATACTAATCATGAGTTTCTACATACTTTTTGAAAAGTTTTTGAACCTTTTTTTGTGTTCGATCTGTCCGCGGACAGCGCTCATGTCCGCGAACCGCGTACAAGCACCCCTATAAAAGAACACGCCCTAGAGCTTATTCTCATTGTGTTTCTGGCTATTCTTCAGAGCACAGCTATTTTTCCAGCAACTTGCAGATTACGCCATCGAGATGGCATCCCTGGCTGCACTACTGCCACCTGGTGCTGCACCTGCTTCAGCACCACCCCCGCCCCCTCCACCACCAACACCTTCCCAAGGGCCTGAAGAGAGGAACAGGAGTGAGGATGCAGAGGAGGAAGAAGAGGATGACGAGAATGAGGTAGAGGAAATCCCTACTACCCGCACTAGGCGTTAGTCTTGGGTGTGGCGGTTGTTTACCATTGGAATGGTCCTAAGGCTCGTGAGAACCGTGTCACCTGCAATGAGTGCAAAATGATACTCACTCGCGGGAGGCACGGTTCGTACAGCTTTGGGACCACTACCATGAAGTGACACCTGAGGTCATTTCACTCTGGGGCTATTCGCAAGGTTGTACCTTGCGAAGAACATAGTAGGTTGATTTCCTCTACTTCATCCTACGTTTCTGATCCTGTCACCACAAGGACCACCTCTGTGGGACAGCGTCTTCCTCAAGCTGCCTCACAGGCCATACAGAATTCTGATGACCCTTACCTTTCGAGGGTCACAGTTGTATGTATGTACTGTGACACAGTACTCTGCAGGGGGGAGCGACTTCACAGTGTTTTAGAGACTATCGTCTCAGAGCACGAGAAGACCTGCTCACCACCCCAAATAAAACCCACTCTGCATCTTCCTCTCTCAGCTCGCCCTTTCTTAACCCTGTGGTTGGTGTCCCCCCCTTTACCCTCCTTTCCCCTCCTCTCCTAGTGTGTCGTGTAGAAAAACCAAAAAAAATACAAAATAACAAAAATCAAAAACAAAATAAGGCTCTTTTCAGAGCCGCCTTTCACAGTTAAAAAATAGAAGTGAAAATAAATGAAGCAGGGCCCTTTGTATTTTTAGAAGTCCGCGAACAGTCCGCGAACATCTAAAAAATTGGGTTGCTACCCTATCATAACCATTGCAATTTTCTCTGGGAGGAAGTGGTGGCTCTGAAAAGAGCCTTTCGGAGGTGTTTGTATGTCAAAAATTATAAATACTTAACACTTACTTCAAAATGGATGCTGTAATTCTAAAAAAGGTTGCAATGCATTTAGTACATTTCTCAGAAAAATCTGACTGCCAGCATAAGTAAGATGGACTCCATCTCTGCGAAAAATATATCTACTACAAACCGTAATATTTTCATTGTGAAAAGAGAACATGACAAAATCTCTTAGAAAGGCACAAACAGCCTTATTGACATTGCGCCTTGCTTTTTCCTTTTGTGGACCAAATGAAGAAGAACGAAGCCACATTTGTCTCTGCGCAATCGGTGAAAATATTACTTGAGAATTAGGAAACATGTCCATAACCTTCCCAAGTCCTTTTTTCATAGCAAATTGCAAAGAAATTCCATACACATGTCCTAAACTGTTCCCTCCACAATGAATTAAAATTATGTCTGGATGTTGCTCTGTCTCCAAAGTAGCACAGAGAGGTAGCAAGTCCAACCACTTAATTCACAAACTCCATGCCAATGTACTTCCACATGTGGAAATCCAAGATCTACAGCTACTCCACAGCTTTCTGCATGCACCTTCAACCAATGTGTCCATGAATCTCCTAAAATCCAAACAATCTGTTTTCTGAAACACACAGCCATAGCTATCTGTTGTTCTCTCAGCAAAAATAGTATCTGAGAAACTCTCTCCTGGCACAACACACCCACTAAACTTTCCTGACCAATCCCTTTCAGTGCTCATTCTCATTTGCATGACTTCTGAACCCAAAAATCCCCGGATGTGACACCCGATGTCCGCGAACTACCGCCATGTCCGCGGACATATCTTAACATGAACAGCCCTTCTTCCATTTCCAGTTCACTCTCTGTGCCATTCCCTCATTGGATGTAGCTAGGAAGTCACATGACCATCCACCAATCACATTCAAGACCTCTACATCTAACTGCATCATCATAGATCAGCACTGCAAATGTATTGTGAATCTCTCTGAGTACAAGTGTCACATCATTGGCAAGCACCATTTACAAAAAATACTGTACAAGTCTCCAGGATTTCTACTTGCAGCTACTTGCAGCTCCATGCATGTCCATAGGCATGAACACAAACTACAGGTATGCCTGTTTTCTGTACAGTACATGAACACATTTTCAAACTTACTTAATATGTTTTTTTATTTCTTTATTTCTTTAATTACATTAATTTAAGCATGACATTGAGGCACTATTACCTGGAAGAGCTTAGTTATAGAAATAGTGGTATTCAGTGTTACATTATGAATTTCACAAGACATAGTAAAGATATTTTGTTTGCTACAGTTAGTCATTGCAATACAATTTGTTCATTAAGAACATATCATATGTATTGAACTGGTGCGACGTATCTCATGTAAATAAGATAGTTTTAATGGTTTTGAGGAAGGCGCTGAGGATTTCAATTAACAAAATCAATGTCTAAATTAAAAACAGTGCTATATACAAACAAAATTACTAATTTGTTTCTTTTACAATTGCAGGGAAGACCATTCTCCTGAAAAGAAGCAGCCGAATTTGACGAACAAAGAAGAACTAAGAAGTAACCTATTCATTTTAGAAAAAAAGTAAGTAGAATATCACCATGATATTTGTATTATTACTGAAACACAGTGTAAAGGTAATTCATGCTATTTCTGTGCCTAAAAATAGAGATTGTGCACCATTCTGTCCAAAAATCCCCATGTCTTAAACAGCAATTTACAGCCAGAATGGCCCACAAATTCCTATTTTTGGACACACAAATTACCCAACTCAACCGCTAGAATTTTAATATTATAGAACAAACAACTGTTTTAATTGTATACATTAGATTTACTATTTGTACTTCTCCACACCACTAGCTTACTTTTTTCTGTCATCTAAACCCCAGTTTAGTAGCACCTAAATTCAAGAATACCCATCCCCACTAGTTGTAGTTCCCAATGTACAATCACACACCTTTACATACATCTTTATCATCTTACTCAAACACTCATGCACACAGCACACATACATTACAGAACACCCCAACCCATACCTTCTTTATTTTTATCAACAGACCCTAAAGAATGCCTACCAAAAGTCAAGTCCGTAGAAAGCAACGCAAAAGTAGAGCAAATGAAAATAAAAGTGTCCAACATAAGCATCCTTCTCTAGCAGAATTTGTTAAAAAAAAGTTGAAACAAAACAGCCAATACAGTCATTTAGTGAAACACAAGAAGTTTCAAGTACAAAAACCTTGCCTCCTCTATCAAAATGTAAAACAAACCAAAAAACAATTAACAGAAAATCAGCTATCAACACAGATAAAACTGCTTCTTTAAATTTTGATATAGTGCAAAGTAAGCATACCAAGAAAAGTATTTTAGCCAAAATGTACTGTCACAAAGTCCTTCAAAATCTTATAAAAACAGGAGAGAAATCAGGTTCAATGCTTAAAACCTATCGTAGGAAATTAATCTTAGAAGCGTTGATAGACAGTGCAATTCTTCTCAAAAGAAAGTTAGTTATTTTAGTGTTAAACAAAATAAAACTGTAATGGATCACTATGAGCAGGAGTTAGGTTAACGAAAATTTGTCTTTATTGACTTCAAAAATCATAACAAAAAAAATTAAGTTGGGTAAGAACCCCTGTTTAGAGTCCAAAGTTCGTTATCAGCAGGCTTGGTTAGAGCATAAGGGGAAAACCTTAGTTCAGTCTTTGCATGCCCACTGGAACCTCTCGGCTGCTTCCTCACTCTCTGCTGACCTCTGCAACAGAAAGGAAACAAATCTGTCAGTTTTTCCTTTTCTTCCACCCAATCAGGATGTTTCCCCGCCCGAAAGTTTGAAAAGCCCCTCCAAGCCCCGCCCCCTTCCCTGGAGGATCCTGGTCGCCATAATGGAGCCCGCACTGGTGCCTCGTGGAGAACGCTGGTTTTCATTGTAAAAGTACACGGTAAGCTCTGTGATACAGTAATGCTGTTTTCTATAGTTTTCTGTGGCGCGCTCTTTCGTTTATTAACACGCTCGTATGGTTTTCTGTTCCGGTCATTATAACTGCAGTTTGACTTCAAAAGGAACTTGCCAACCTTAAACTGGAAACAAGTTTTTTCCTCGGCTGCCTGAGCCGGCATTGACTTCAGAGGGAACGTGTTGCCTTTGATGTGTAAACTATTTACATGAGTCATGTCTTTTCCCGCCGCTGCCTGAGCCGGTGCTTTTACTGTACTGTACTTGTACGGCCACAGCCATGAATATCAGGGCCTCTGTGTGTTTCGTTTTCATGATCCAGCACTGTTTTATTTTCTGTCTCTTGTCCCCACCAACCCTCCTTTGGGTTTTCCGTGTCTGGTGCTTCTGTCAGGTTGATGTCTGGCGCTTCTGTCAGGTTGTCACAAAAACCACTAACAAAACTAATAACTAAATTACAAAAAAGACTTCTCAATAAACGAAATGTCAACAGAAAGAACTTCTTAAGTATCTGCGGAGGTGAATGAAATCACACTACGAACTCAGTACAATACTTTAATGAAGAAGCATACAAACAAAAGCAAACGAATACAATTGCCATACATAGGAGTGGTCGAGGTCATGAAAAAGTGAATAATACCATAATGGAACAAGAAGTACTCATTACAAAAATATGCCCTGAAAACTTAGAATTACCCCTCCATTCAACTGAATCAGAACATCTAGTGTACAAATGGCCTTGCATATCAATGTGTAACATTCCCAAACAATTTTTCAAGTCTTTACGCCAATTCCTCAATCAATATATAAAAAGCAAAGACAAAATCAAAATTAAACTACTGCAAAATATGGATACCTGTCCAGTGCGCAAGTACACAGGACTACAAGGGCATTCATTGGCCTGCATTGCAGGACCTACTTGTAAAACCACCTTCCATGATATCAAAAGGATATAAACACATCATTCAACTATAAGAAATCTAGTCTATAAACTGTACTATGCTAAAAGTCCTGCTTTAGCACTAGCAAATTTAAATAACATTCTTCTACATGGTACAGCAAAAGACCTACTTGAAGAAATTGAATATATACAGAAAAAATATTTTGGAAGTGAAAGCCACTTACAGAATGAAATAGCTTTAAACCAAATTAGCAACAATTCTTCACATGACAACCTTTTACTAAACACATACCAAAAAGAAATACTAAAAATTAAAAGTACATCAGCTGAAGTACAAAACCATGTGTGTGTATGTTGACGCAGAACTTTTAATAAAAGTAACACAAAAACTGTAGACCTATCATACAAAATAGAAGACAATGAAGATTCTAAATGGTTTGAATTAGCTCTCTACCTTGTAGCAGAAAACAAATACGAAATAACTGACCCCTTAATACTTTGCAGTTACTGCACTACAAAACTTGACAACAACCAAACTCCTTCACGTGCTATCACAAATAATTTGGAATTATACCCACTACCAAAACCGTTACAACAACTTAATTTATATGAGAGCATCATAATTCAAACAGTGCACCCATTTCAAGCAATAATACGCCTTCAACCAAAAACAGCAAAATTACCTCCCTCTGAATTGGTAAAAGGCGTTCGTGGAAAAGTAGTTTATTTACCATTAGATTTAAAAGAAAATGTGCATATTCTAGGAGTGCAACGTCCAATGCAGCAATCTTTAATTATCTTAGTAAATGGTGTACCTACAAAAGAAAAATAAAATATGGCAACAGCTGGTAGATTTACATAATGTTAGACATGCCTTGCAATATCTTAAAGAGAATAATGAATATTACAAAGAAATTAATATTGAAGAAAACTTGAAGGATACAACTGAAATAATTCAAGAAACACAAAAAGCTGGTCAATTTGAGCTCCTAGATCCTGCTACAATATCAAATACTTTAGACCATTATACAATTCATCCTTTGCACTCTAATGACACCATAGAAGATGCACTGGAAACGTACCAAATGTGTCAAACAAAAGGATCACCAATCAGCATATGGGAAAAAAGTATAGAAGCACGTGCTTTTCCTCTACTGTTTCCTACTGGCAAAGGAGGAAGGTACGATGATAGACCTATTCAAATATCAGCTTCAGAATACCGCTCATTACGGATGTATTCTGAAGATCCCAGATTTAGACAAAATGTGTAATACATATTCCACCTACTCTTTGAAAGTGAACTAGCAACTTTATGTTACGGAGTTGCACACATATTAAAATCAGGATCACACTTTCAAAATATGACAGCTACACAATTATTACAAAAAATGCAACAAAAGGATGAAGTTTTACAATCAAATATTACAAATCTATTAGCAAATATGTGTGGTACTAAAGAGTACTGGTTTCAATGTCATGGAGATGTACGTTGTAAGATCAGAAAACTTGGCCCACCCACTTGGTTTGTTAAATTAAGTTGTGCAGAATATGCATGGGAAGATTTACATGATTTCCTACGCATATCAAACAAAAACAAAACAAACATAGATATACTAACACCTGGAGAACTTTGTTCTTTGGATCCTGTTAATGTTTCAAGATATTTTCACCATCGCTTCATTGCTATGCTACATTTTATTTGTAATAAAACTGTGCCTCCCCTTGGAGAAGTGCAACACTTCTTTTGGAGAAAAGAATACCAAGCCAGAGGAGCACCACATATCCACATGCTTTTATGGATTAAAGATGCTCCTAAATTTGGCCAAGACAGTGATGCCACTGTTTTACAGTTTATTGAAAAAGATGTCACTTTTGAAATTCCATTAGAAGCAACAAATAGTGATCTTCATGCACACATTTTACAATTTCAAAGACACAAATGTGGAAAATACTGTTGTCGCAAATACAAAAACAAAGGGAAATACTACACCAATTGCCGATTTGGTTTTCCTAGACCAGTTACAAATACAGGTCAAGTGAACAACCTCATGTCTTCAGTTAGCTATAGTGTTAAAGGTAAGTCACCTAAAAATACATATTACATAAAAAGAAAAGAAGAAGAAAAATATATCAATGATTATAATGCAATCATTGCCCATTTATGGAATGCAAACATAGATGTGCAGTACATTGCACACAATTCTACAGCAGTTGCACGATATGTCACAGCATACTTAACCAAAGCAGAAAAGACAGAGCTCCAAGACCTCTGTAATGGCCTGTGATAAGAAAAAAACAGTGTCTCAGAAATGATACAGCTTGGGCATAAAAATGCTCTCCCATAGAGAATGTGGATCATATGAAGCAGCTGATCGTTTAACTGGTACTGCATTGTATGGTAAATCTGAAAATATAGTATGACTAAGTCTTGGTCCAGCTAAATCTAGAAAAAGAGTTCTAAAATCCTACGAAGATATTGAAACAATAGCCAAACATGATCCCAACAGCCAAGACATTTAAAAAAAAACAATTTATTGTACACATACTACCCAAACAGAAGTAATACTTTGGAAACCATGTGTCTATACCACATAGCCCAAAACTACACATACAAAAATAATGTAAAACCAGATGGAAAAAAAGGTAAATACAGAGTGACAAACTGTGAAGGCAGTTTAGTTAAACTCACTAAACCAAATTTAATTAATCATATCAAATTGTCATTAAAGACTCCTCAACATAATGAAGTATATTACATGTCCCTGCTACAACTCTTTAAACCATGGAGAAAAGAAGAATAAATACTAGATAACTATGACTCATATGAAGATGCTTTCAAAGCAAATGAAAGCACTATAACTGATGTAAACTTTACACAGTACAAAACAATGTTGCACAATGAACAGCAACACGAAAAAAAAGTCCAAGCCCAACTAGATAAAGAAACTCCTGACAGTAGTCAACCTTCTGTAACAGGAAGCCAAGAACCACTGGGAGAACCACTAATAATAAATGAGGCAGAATTAGTTATGACAGAAGTAGAAAACACAATGGGCCTCATTACGACCCTTGCGGAAATCAACAGACCTGACCGCCATAGCGTAAATAGCGTTTCCGCCATTGCACGATGGAGCAAAGTGCGGCTAATTCCGACCCATCGGGCACGAGCATTACGCCATGGCGGAATCCGAAAGGCTGCGATGGCGGAAATGACCCCAAAACGCCCCTTACCGCCGTCGTACGCCGCACTAGGTGCAATTCCGCCACCCATCTTAGCGGTCACCGTAATGAGCGGGCACCGCAAATTACGGCCACCGTAAATATACGGAAACGGAAGTAAAAGCATGTAGCCGGAACGGGAAACAGCACGGCGCACAACTATAAAATGAGAATCCCAACACAACCATTAAAAATCCGACCGTGACACACATCCCAACCCGTTAGCAACTCCAGTTAAAAATATAAATATGGGAAAAGTAGCTAAGAAAGCGTGTGATCGCAAGCGGCAGGTCCACTTCTCCCATGAGGAACTGACCGTGCTCACAGAGACCCTCCAGGAGAATGCCGCCGTCGTCTTCTCCAGTCAAATGACCAGGACGGCCCTTGCCAACAAGAAGACCATATGGGCCCTGGTGGCACAGCGCGTAAGTGCGGTGGGGACCGCACCCCGCATCCCACAGCAATGTCGAAAGCGATGGGACGACCTGCGGATACGCGTCCGGAGCATACTTTCTGCTAACAGAAACATTGCCACAGCTACCGGGGGAGGATCAGATTCGCCCATCAAGTTGACCCCCTGGGAGGAAATCTGCGCCTCCACCATAGGAATGGAGAGCATAGAGGGAGTCGGAGGGATGGAGAAAGGAGTGCCGACATCCGGAGAATCAGGTAGGTTGGCCAAATGAAACAATGCCAAATCCACAAAGTACGAACATGTGCAGTACCATGTGTGCCCATAGTGCAATACATACTTCGGCCTGATAGCGCCCTCTAAAACTCAGAATAAATAAACAAATTAATTAAGATCCTAAAAACACCCCCTACATGTGCAGCATGCACCCCCAACTGCAGGCTGCCAAATAAAAGCATCATCAATGCACACAAAAATGAGACCACCTCCAAGGCCCAGTCCCAAATCACCCTCATGTACCACCCCAATGCATGTGATACATTGCCATTCCAATATCCACAGACCCATAACTAACGCTCGCCCTCCTTTACTCCACCACAGGGTCCGATTCCAACGACGAGCTGCAGGGCACCCCTACCAGCACACCTGCAAAGAGGGCCAAGACCAACGTCCAAAGACCCTCCACCTCAGGTGCACGGATCAAGACACGGCAGCAGCAGGAATCAAGTGGCAGCACACTGGAGGGGACTGCAACAGGCACCCCAGCAGCCAGCATGTCCACAACACCAGCACCACAGGTCCCCCCAAATGATGTATCAGATGGCACTGCTTCTGGTGGTAGCAGCACCATAGGTGACACAGCTGTCATGCCAGCATGCTCTGACACAGAAAACAGTGCTGGCGACGTAGGACCCATCCATGACCTGTCCCAATCCCCCTGTATGTTCCATCCCCTACACCATGAGGAAACCACGCAGGGGCACCCACAAGACAACGACTGGCCAACCCCCACAAGCAATGTGCCAAGGCAACATGTGTTGAGCAGCCCCTCTGTCACACCACCGCAAATGTCCATGGCCCAGCAGAGGCAACAGTCCCTCGACCAGCTGATCGAGCAACAGCAGCAAGTGGCCACGCTACTCAAGGATCATGCAAATGAATGTGGGGGTTCTAGGGCAGCCATGGAAACATCCACTGAGACACTTAGGGCACAAATGGAGCGAAGTACAGAGACACTCAGGGCACAAATAGAGCAAAGTAGTGAGAGCCTGAGGGGAGAAATGGAGAGAAGCACCGAGAGCCTGAGAGCACAAATGGAGAAAAGCACCGAGAGCCTGAGGGGGGAACTACATGCGACGTCCAAAGACGTATGCGCTGAACTTTCCGCTGTGCGCCGTGTGCTCACTGAGCTCTCACAAACCCTCAGGGACATGCATGGACGCGAGCAGGCAGAGACATCATCCGTTGCAAGTTCCGTCCAGGGCAGCCCCCAACGTAGATCTGGCAGGAACCTGCGCTCCACGGGCAGGGGTGCCCCTGATACCCAGAGAGGGGGCTTGCAATAGCGTCTACCCACGTACAATATGCATATTTGGACACTGGTGTTCGGGGGAGAGGTAGGCGGGTGGAGGGGGTGTGTTGGGCAATTCTGGGTGGCGGGTCCATAGGGTGTATGAATCAATGCACATTAGCAATACAGTTCATCATTATCATCCAATGAGATGTGTGGACATTGATCTTTGCGTACGAGGCCTTCATAGGCGTACAGTCCACAATGTGCTTGTACTACACACACACACAGTGCCACAAGTCCCCTTTCCATGGAATAGGCACCATGCGTGGTTGCTAGAAGCATGCATCTATGATGCTCTGTCGGATTTCACGTGCATCCTGTGCCTCATGGACTCCTTGAGGTGCCGCCACATCCCCACCCTCATCATGACCATCTTCAGGTGCATGCAGTTCAGCGTCAGGGGGCATGGGCACATTTCTACGTACGCACATGTTGTGCAGCATGACACATGCCATGACCATCTTTGAAACCTTCTCATGGCTGTACATGAGTGCCCCGCCAGACCTGCTGAGGCAGCGGAAACGAGCCTTCAGTAGGCCGAATGCCTGTTCTATGACTACACGGGTACGTGAGTGGGCATGGTTGTACTCCTCCTCATGCTGGTTCTGTGGGTTCCGGATTGGTGTAAGGAGCCATCTCTTCAGTGGATACCCGGCATCACCTGTATGTGGCAAATAAAGGGTGTTAGTGGAATGAGAGTGCTATGTAGGCCCCCCCCCCTTCCTGCAAGGTCATTGACGCATCAAATGGGCCACGATGTCATGCATGGAATGAGACTCACCGAGTAGCCAGGATCTGTGCCCTACGTGTCGCTCCATGTAGCGTGGTATTCTTGTGTTCCTCAGGACCATTGAATCATGGGTAGATCCTGGAAATCGGGCACAACAATGTGTAAAGATCCTGTTGGAGTCACACACCATTTGCACATTGATTGAATGATATTGTTTCCGGTTGCGGTACTGGACCTCCATGGCATGTGGGACAACCAATTCAACATGGGTGCAGTCGATGGCACCAATGCAACCCGGGATGCCGCCAAGTGCATGGAATCCCACTTTTGCGTTGGTAATCTCCTGGTCCGTGCGTGGTAGTGTGATGTGGTCGTCGGCGTGCTTCAGGAGGGCATCAAGCACTTGGAAGAGTGTCCGTGAGAACAGTGGCTGTGAAATGCCATGCAACTGTCCGACTGTGTGCTGGTAGGTGCCTGTGGCCAGGAAGTGGAGTACAGACACCACCTTCAGTAGGGGTGGGATGGCGGTTGGGCTATCTATCATGCTGACAAGGTCAGCGTGTGTCATGTCCACAATGGCGATTATGGTGTCCCGGTCCAAACGGTAGAGGGTGTGGATCTGCTCAGCACTGAGGTTGAACGGATTAGCTCGGAGGCGTGGGATTGCGGGCTGCCTGCGTGGTGGTAGTGGCAGTGCTTGTGGGCCTTGCTGACCCTGCCCTGCCCTCCTTCTCCTGCGTCTCCTCTGTGCGGCCGGTTGTTGTAGCTGTTGGTGTTCGTCGTCTTCTTGTAGTTGTAGTACTTGCAGTGCTATCTGGTCCCCCAGGGCCAACATCGCTAGTCCTGCCGGTAGCATTTTGGAGTGGGTGTGGTTGTGGGAGGGGTTTGGGTGTGCTATTTATGTGCTGTCAGGCTGTATGTCTCCACCTGTGCTGATTGATTGAACCTGTTGCAGCTGCAATCCCTTTTGGGCGAGCACGTCCCGCACGAAACGCTGCATTTGGCCGCATGGCATCTTGCAATTGCAATCATGTATCAAATCCCGATGGCAGTGTAATGTACTTTGAATGAATATTATGCTATGCTCCCATTGTTACACATACTATATTTGCAGTCGCGAACAAACTTGTGAAGGGTCAGTGGTATGTAGGGCTCGATCGACGGCGGACCCTCATGCAGCACAGTAACGAACTTCACCGACGGCCGTGGCGTCCCATTCGTGATTGTAGCCAGTTAGCATTATCACACACAGCCGCACTACATAGATGTAATTGTGAATGCAAGCGTTCACAGAAGCCTTTTCGACGTAATGTTGCATATGAGGAATTCGAAGGACAGCGCTTTTGGTTTTGAAGTAGCGGCGAGGATACGCCCACAGGTCTGCCTGGAAATGTAACGTTCTATTGTAGAATGTCCTTGGGACAGGGCCCATAACGAGCAAGCAATGAATGATATGAATTGGATGGGATGCGCAATAGCGTAGTGGACGATAAGGCAGGACGTTCCAAAATCCATGTTGCTTCACAACACTACAGATCCGGCCAGGAGCACAGTGGTTTTTGCAGATTGCATTACGCACAGACGCAATGGAAGTTTCAAATATTATGTGAGTGATTCTTCATGCGTTTTCATGGCGGGATGAGGGGATGTTGAATGGATGCATGGACAGTTGATTTGATTTGAATCTGCCATGTACATGGGTTTCATGAATCGATCCCCTTCCCCTGCGCTATGTGATGCAAAGCTGCCATAGTGGGACCAACGTCTATCTGCCCTTGTTGGATCCTCCCTGTCTCGACGCGCCTTCATACACTTGTGTCTAAGCACGTTACTAATCCCATGTTATGGGTTCTGTCTTGACGGACGCATGCACAGAAACAAACGTTAGTAATGGTGTATTCACCTCGATTAATTTCGTTGTGATTCGCTACTGATTTAGGGGTGTATATATTCCTTTGGAGTGGGCTAGCATGCATATGGGTGTGGATTTGGTGTGTTGAATGAAGTGTGTGATGCATCAGAAGTCCTGTAGGCCATACGGTTAATATGTGTTTCATTTGGGTGACAGGTATCTCCTGCCCTTTTGCAGATGCCATCTGTACGCCACTCCTCCAGATGGGTTTTACTCTCGACACCTGCAGCTTCGGGTAAATCAGTGGAGCACCATTACGATCTTATGGGACGATCGCCAATGGGCCACATGCCCTTACGCAGTACTGGTGGCTAGGTGCAACATTTCAGCCTTTCAGCTGGACTAGTGCCTACCTCATGGGACGGACCTGCGGTTCTAGGCGCTTCCATGTTGCCTTTTGGAACGTTAATGTAGGCCCTGTGTGCCATGATGGAACAGGGCGTCACACAAGTGGAAGCTGGTCAATTATTGCGGATGCAGCCCTCGGTGATGATGGATGTTTTGGTGTTCATGTGCAATTTGCTGTATGGCCTTTGTTATTTGGATCTGCATTAAAATTGTATTCCGATATTTGCTGTGTTGCGTAAATCTTTGCAGGTGATGTAGCAATTTCCGATTTGTGGCGCTATGTATTGTGAGATGATCTGCATTGTGTTCCGGCTTCTGAGTTGAGTTGCGTGGTACTGTACTGGCCGCGTTTGCCTACGTAGCACAGTATGGTCACGGATAGGGGCTGCCATTGTGACTGTTTTCATGATGTGCTGCTCAGGGGCGGGGGATTAGCTTTTGCCCAACTGGTGCCTGTCAGCCAGGTCGATTGGTGGAATGATGGGATTATCAGTATATGGCTGGTCACAGGTGCCTGTGTTTGCGTGCGTTTGTTGGCGGGAGACTGGGGTCATGTCCATTGGAATAGCTTCTGTATTCGTGCCATCTGTGCCCTGCAGCTCCCATCGGCCCCTCTTGAGATGGCCTGGCTGCTCAGTCACTCTGCCAACTTGTGTGGTACATGCTTGTGCTGATGGTTGGTTTGTTTACTGCCAAGGGTACAGGGCTGGTGCAATCTCCCTCAGGGTACTGCTTTGGATGTTGCCTTACACTGGTGGCAAGCGATGGGGGACTACTGTTGTTTTGTGTCTTGTGATCTTAATGTTCATTTTGCTGTACTTGAACCTTCACATGCCTGTGCTGCATCGGTACGGCAATGGTGACATGCCGAATATGGATGGCCACTCACGAGGCACTGGGAGCCCCTGCATGCATTTCTACGTTGGCATGCATGGGTGACTTGTAGATTTCACTGGTTGCATAGTGTGACTACATTGCGCCTGCCAGGAGTTGTGCAATGTGGCCAGGGAGTGGAGTACAGGCACTCAGTAGGGCCATTTACGGTTGGTTCACGATGCCGTATTTCTCACCATGGCGGAATGGTACTTTCCGCCATGCTTGATGGCGTTCAGTACATGTCCGCTAGGGTCCGAATTCGCGTACCGTTGCGCCATGGCGGTGATTCCGGTTTTGCAGGGCGCGCGTGCGCGTACTTGGTGCAGTTAGCGTTGCCGTTCACTGCGGTGTCGCTAATGGCATCGTACTTTACAGTGACGGGTCATAATCGCAACGAGCGGTATTCGATGGCGGTATTGCATTTCCGCCATCGTTTTTTCATTTCCGCAAGGGTCGTAATGAGGCCCAATGTGTCAGTATGAAGATAAAGAAGACTTAACTATACTACAAATAAAACTAAACAATGAGCAAAGTAGCATTTTTCAAGAAGTAACAAAACAAATTGCACATGGTGTACAACATGAAAATAAAGAATGTTCCTGCCATAATTATAAACCTATACTACTGTACGTCAGTGGTGAAGCTGTTTCTGGCAAAATATTCCTAATCAAAATCATCAGTAAGTTCCTTCAACAATTGACAAACAACAAACTGTCAGCTGTTGTCACTGCCCCCACAGGTTTAGCTGCCTACAACATAGGTGGTGTCACGTTACACCGATTACTACTATTGCCAGTAGAACACCAGAACAAATTAGACTATTACAAAATTACAAACTTTCTGCAGAAGCTGCAATGGAACTACGCAGAGTATTGAAACAAATGAAAATGCTACTAATAAATGAAGTGAGCATGGTCTCCAACCTAATGTTGGGTTTGATTCACCTCAGATTACAAGAAGTACTCAAAACAAACTATGAAGAGCTCTTTGCAGGAAAACACATTATTGTTTTCGGAGATCTTCTTCAATTGACACCAGTAAAAGGTGAGCCTATTTTTAAAACATTAGGACACAAACTCTGCCGTAAAACTGTTGGCAGCATTGGAAATGTCAATCTTTGGCAACATTTCCAATACAGAGAATTAACAGAAAACATGCGGCAATCTGCAGATCTCACGTATGCCAACATCTTAAAAAGTTTCACAGTTGGTATACTTTCTAAAGAAGCAGAAGCAATATTGAAAACCCAGCATATTAATGCACTTAATGGCGATAATGCATGTGCTACAGATGTTATGGAACAATTAGCTAAAAATTAACTCCAAGAAGTCGGCAGTGATGGCTTGTTCGGGCAGAAAACGGTCAGTGGCGATGAAACCGATGTTATGTGACGGAAAAATCATACCACGAGTCAAGGCCTTTGACTACCTGGGCATCAGCTTTTCTGAAGCTCTGAACGGTAGAAGCCATGTGGCCAAAATGAGCCAACAAATTGGGCGAATTTTTCGTTTCATGTTAAGATGTAAGGGCCAACCCTTAGAAGTAATTACTAAGATATAGGGTGCCCAAACATTGGCTGTCAGCCTATATGGTTCCCCCACATGGGGCTTCACAAAGGTTGGGGACATCCAAGTAAAGGAATATTGCGGCTCCCGAACTCTGCAGCGTGCATCTCGATTCATAGAGATTTGGGGATGGAGTTCTGGGAGGATCTTTGGGCGTTGGCTCCAATCTTATTTTGGATCCGATTGTGGGCCAATGAATATGCATCCCTGTGCCACTTTATTATTCGAACCATGGTGGGCAAAGTGGGCTGGAAAAAAATTCCTTTGCTTGCATATATATCCAATGCTCTCGGGGAGGCCAACCTTAGGGATCCTTTTCCACCAGTCTCACTCATAATTAAGAGTGAGGCATCTAGTTATAAAACTGTGGTCCGAGAGGCCATAGTAAGGAAAAGAACACTTCGGGAACACAGCAACAAATGTGATGAATATCAAACTATGATTAGTAGGCCCTTGGGGATCCAACCCTATTTAATATGGAGCCCTTATAAAAAGGATAGGTGGCTTATCACAAGGGCACGTTTTGACTCCCTTCTCCTGCAAGCACTTCAGCTAGGTGGAAGGGAACCAAAGACGGGGCCTGTTGTCCGGTTTGCGGAGATCAGCTGGAAGATCTGGCTCATTTTATGATCTTTTGCCCGGGGTACGCAGGCATCCGAAGGGCAACTTTGCTACCCGCCCTAAGGAAAACCAAGATGCGCCATTATAAAGCTGCACTTATTTATTTACTTAGTGCTGACTGCGTTTTTACAGCATGGGCATTGCTTACATTGTAAGCATTGTACTTTAGGAAAAATTTGCTCAGGCTCCAGGAGGACGAATGCAACTATGAAACATCTTTACAATAGATATGCCTCGCATATTGACTTTTATTGTGCCCCTGTTCAAATTGGATCCCACGATGTAATGAATGTGAACTTGCTATTGTTCAATTTATCTGTATGTCTCATTTTTACCCCAAGCACTTGTTTTTAGGAATTGTGAATTTTTTATGGATTGTATGTACTTGTGTATCAATTGATTGTTTGATGATTTTTTTTTTTATTCGAATACACATGTCTGACTGACTGACAATTAGCCCACAAAAATGTCAATTGTATGGCCTTAATGCCAACTCTTGCAAGTTGTTTCAAATTCAATGAAACAATGTTAAGTAAAGAAATGCAACCAATAATAGAAATTAGCGCCACAGACAAACTAGATGTACATGGTATGACACTACCTATGTGTGACCAACCACAACAAGACTAAATAGTTTAGAAAAATTAATCACAAACACAGCAGGCTTAGAAAAGATATTAAAATTATCCTTAAATTGCAGAGTAATGCTTAAACGTAACCTCGACGTGGACCAAGGACTAGTTAATGGAGCACTGGGTACAGTTGTTGGCTTTCAAACATACCCACGTGACAACAAAATTCAGTTCGTCAATATTCTCTTTGACAAACTTTCAGAAGTAAAAAGGATAGGATGCTCAACAGCTCGATTCCTTCTCTTCAAAGAAATGTATGTACGCAGAGAACAATTTTCTCTAACTCTTACATACGCAGTCACAATTCATAAATCACAAGATCTTACCCTAGACAAAGCAATGATAGATATTGGTAACACAATCTTTAAAGAAGGCATGAGCTGCGTAGCACTATCATGCTTACGTACACTTGACGGTCTATTTCTAATAAACTTTGATGCAAGTAAACTAAACGCTGATATTCCTTGCATTTTATAATACAATAGACTTCGCTCACTATACACCCCCCATCTAAACACATATTCTGTTCCACAAAAAGTAAAATGTTATAAAAGAAAAATAAATCAAACAGAAATGCAACAGGATGTCACTTCAAATCCTCCAAAGAGAGTAAAAGAAACTAATACTTAATCAAGTACCAAAAGAAAAAAGAATCAATTAGGGAAAGTAAACCAGGTACTTCTTCAAAGAAGGAAGACAAACTCCAAAAAAAGCAGTCAGATACAGAACTACCTGGTCCATTTAAACTCTCAAATATAGTTGGTGTAAGTTGCTATGCAAATGTAGCAATGAATATTCTATTTCAATTACCACCAATTGTTGACAACATTTACTTACACAGTACAGACCCATTGTGTTTGCAAATGTTAGTACTTTCCAGAAATGCAGCAAACAATCCTGATAACACATATAATGTTTATGGAATAAGACAACAATTGGACTACTGTGCTGGAATGGTGAAATTCACTATAAACTCACAGGAAGATCCACAAGAATTTCTAATGTACTTACTACAAGTACTGAAAAACAAAAACATACCTATAAATGAAATCTTCCAGATTTCATACATGTGGAAACATACATGCACTCTCTGCAACAATGTGACACAAGAACAAATCCCTAATGAACGCTTTGTATATATATATATATATATATATCAATACCTAATTGTGAATCCATTCCATTTCAGCAACTTGTACAAAATGCAAACCATGGTAGATTATGTTCTACCTGCAATTCGGATAATCGCTCCACGTTACTAATACAAACACACAGTAAATACGTTATACTAATGCTTCTACGTTACAATGCAGATGGTACCAAAAACAACTGCAAGCTGACTGAATTCACACATGGTCAAATATCACTTGGTAAGAAAACCTTCACAACAATAGGTATAATCTACCACGGAGGAGCCACAACCAATTCAGGGCACTGCACTGCATATATAAAAAAGAAATGTTTATTGTTTCAATGTAATGATAGTACCATTACTCTAAAGCAGAGATGTCCAGCAAATCTTACAGACGCTTATTTAATGTTCTTAAAACCAAAATTTGATAACTAAACTGTACTTAAACCCTAAGTAAACTTGTAGTAAAAAAATGTAAATTGTTAGAATATTCCAAAAGCTATCTAACTGCCCAAATATTCTACAACAACTAATCAGATAAATGAATACCACTAAATTATAGCAAAAAATAGACAATTAGAATACACCAATTGGTATCTAACTGTCCCAAAATTTAACAATATCCAAACAGATAAATCAATACCACTAAAATGTATAAAAAAAATAGACAATTAGAATATGCCTACTGGTATCTAACTGCTCCAAAATTTTATAATATCCAAACAAATAAATAATATGTTACTGCTCCAAAAAATGCAACAAGCCAATGTATAAAACATTAGCCAGAAACAACAAGTGAACACTGAAGACAAACAAACAAATAAACTGTAGCATAACAGAAGACAGAAAAAGTTTTTTTTTTTAATCCAACATGGATTTTTTTTCTCTCACAGACCCAATGATTTTAGCAACAAACACAGAAACTGAGCAAATTGCACAGTACTCTGGTTTGTAATCTACTAAATATGAGGGTCCACAAAAAAAGAAAATGTTGATTATACAATGTAATAAGTCATTACAAAGTACGAATACTAACATGCTATTTTATTTTATCTCAGAAATTAACAAGAAATACATGTACTCCAGTTACTAAACCAAACAGTATGTATATTATACACTCTATGCCTTGGCCACAACCAATCGCAGCATATCACACCCATAGTATTGTATAACTTTGTTCCTTATACATTTGTTTTTGACCCAAAGTTATAAGCAACTATAAGTGTGATATGCTGCGGTGGTTGTGGCCAAGGCATAGAGTGTTGGGTGCATGGCCAACTGGCCATGCACCCAACACTCTATGCCCTGGCCACAACCACTGCAGCATATCACACCCATAGAGTCAAACATTTCAACGATGGGCTATGAAAACTTTTAATGTCCACGGACATTATGAGTGTTCTTAGAACACTTTCAACTTGCCAGCGAACAATACGGACAGCGTCTTCAGGACACCCCCTACGAACATTTCAGGACAACGCAAGAGTTCTTAGAACACTTCCAACTTGACAACGAACGATACGGACCGTGTCCTCAGAACACCTCCATTTTGTTTATTTACGAACATTTCAGGACACCGCAAGAGTTCTTAGAACACTTTCAACTTGACAACGAACAATACGGACAGTGTCCTCAGAACACCTCCATTTTGTTTATTTACGAACATTTCAGGACACCGCGAGAGTTCTTAGAACATTTTCAACTTGATAACGAACAATACGGACAGCGTCTTCAGGACACCCCCTATGAACATTTCAGGACACCACGAGTGTTCTTAGAACACATTCAACTTGCTATCGAGCAATACGGACAGCGTCTTCAGAACACCCCCTACGAACATTTCAGGACACCGCAAGTGTTCTTAGAACACATTCAACTTGCCATCGAACAATACGGACAGTGTCTTCAGGACACCCCTATGAACATTTCAGGACAATGCGAGAGTTCTTAGAACACTTTCAACTTCCCAACGAACAATATGGACAGCGTCCTCAGGACACCCCCATTTTGCTTATTTGCGAACATTTCAGGACACCGCGAGTGTTTTTAGAACACATTCAACTTGCCAGAGAACAATACGGACAGCGTCCTCAGGACGGACAGCGTCATCAGAACACCCCCTACGAACATTTCAGGACACCACAAGTGTTCTTAGAACACATTCAACTTGCCATTGAACAATACGGACAGCGTCTTCAGGACACCCCATACGAACATTTCAGGACAACGCGAAAGTTCTTAGAACACTTTCAACTTCACAACGAACAATACGGACAGCGTCCTCAGGACACCCCCATTTTGTTTATTTTCGAATATTTCAGGACACCGCGAGTGTTCTTAGAACACATTCAACTTACCATTGAACAATACGGAAAGCGTCTTCAGGACACCCCCTACAAACATTTCAGGACAACGCGAGAGGTCTTAGAACATTTTCAACTTGACAACGAACAATACGGACAGCGTCCTCAGAACACCCCCATTTTATTTATTTACGAACATTTGAATACACCACCAGAGTTCTTACAACATTTTCAACTTGACAACGAACAATACGGACAGCGTCCTCAGGACAGCCCCATTTTGTTTATTTGCGAGCATTTCAGGACACCGTGAGTGTTCTTAGAACAGTTTCAACTTGCTTCCGAACAAAACGGACACATATTGAGTCCTCAGAACACCCCCCATTCAGTTTATTTAGAACATTTCAGAACACCCCTGATGTCCGCAGACAAATCGGACACAACAAGAACGTCTACCACATGAAAAAACACAACTTTCAACCTATCTCATACTCTCCCACCCTCCCCAAACACTCCTACACACCAACACACTCTACTAAATTCAAATTTTAAACCAAGTTTCACTGCGCTGTCTGCGGACATCCGCGAATCCAAGATGGAGGCCACCAATGAAAATCTGATGGGCTTCACGCTCCATACCATCCAATCAGCGAACAAGTCGCATGTCCGCGGACATGACGTAAGCCGATCAGCCAATCAGGACACTGTCCGCGAAGCGAACAGGGAAGTGTGTCTGCGGACCGAACACAGATATCACAAATTTTTTATGACCCACTTTTTGGTCATTTTTTTAAGAACTACTGGATGGATTTTCACCAAATCTGCAAAAGCATGCTTTCGGGACCAAGCCGCTGCTCCTGGTCCAAATTTGGTGAAAATCTGTCCAGCGGTTTGGGCTGTAGGCGCGAGCAAAGATTTTGGGGGAAAAAAATACATTTTGGGACCCCCCTATAACTTTTTCCCCCCTGGACGAATCCTCACCAAACTTTGCACAAAAAAAAATCAGAGTGGGTCATATACTTTTTTGCAAAGTTTGGTGAGGATTCGTCCAGGGGGAGAGAAGTTATAAGCCACCCAAAAAGTGCTCTTCCTTTGGAAACACCAACTTAACCTACCGTGGCCATGTAATATATATATATATATATATATTTGTGAAAGTATGTTTGTATGTTCGGGGTTGTGCTCCAGCCCCATAACAGTTGGGAAGTTTTGGCCCAAGGTAGGAATCCTAATCTGGGGCGTACTGGCGATAGTGAAATCTGACCAACCCCATCCATTCAACTTGAACGCAGTGGGGTCCTATCCTGTGCTATCAGTGTAGTTAATTTCAGGTTATTGATGATTTTGCGATTGTTGGCTCTAGCCCTGCAATATTTGGTGGGCTGGAATGTTGGCCCGCAGCGGGCATACCAGTCCGGGGTGGATTGGCGATACTGAAATCTGACCAACCCCATCTATTCGCCCTGCACATTTACAGTTATCTTTGAATCCATTTGTAGCTAGCTTGGACACATATTAGAACCACCATATAGCCAATCAGAAAAAGCAATATAGCATTCATGTTGCGCATGCAGAGGTTAAAGATAGGTAATACATTTTGTATTTAGGGGTAGTATAAGGTGTTATGTTTTAAGGGATGTGCGAGTAGGTAGCTAACACCGGTATGTATGTGAGATAGAGTCTGAGAAGTGTTGCAGTAAATGCGAGGTTTGGGGATTAATGAAGCAGGAGTTCCACCATGTTGGAGTTTACGGCACATTGCAGGATTCAGTTTGTAAAAGTATGAGAAACAGAACGTGGAGCTGCAGCTCTTTCCAGATGATCCTGAGACAAGTCTCCTTTCGATCCTCCCAGAGCAGTGGCCTTCAAACTTTTTTGGACTGGGTCCCACTGAGCACATTTTGGGCAGGCTGGTCACCCCCAAAAATGCCAAATGGACCGCATTTACAAATGGCTATGAACTATTGCGTGCTGTCACCGCACTGTACTCCCAGTATAGCACCTGGGTTCCCCCACCTGCTCCCATCACAGTCACTAGACTCCCTCGTCCCACTCCTATCCAGTCCTTGGGCTCTCCCCCCCATCACAGACCCTGGGCTCCCCCCACCCTGCTCCCACCACTATCCCATGGCTCCTGCCATCCTGCTCCCATCACAGTCCTTGGGCTCCTTCCAACCCATTCCCAAAACAGTCCGAGGGCCAGTGGTGGCTGGTGATTTTTCAAGTGGGGAGCATAAATATTACCCCCAAAAATGCCATAGTGACTGGGCAGAGCGAGGGAGCCGGGACCTATCAGAGGGGATTTAGGGGTTTTCCCCAGTGAATTTCTTTTAAATTAAAATGTTTCATTTTAAAGCATACTTGAAACATAAAATGGGCAAAACGCTAACCAGATTGTAATTGGTGCTTGGGGGTTAGGAGGCAGGCATGATATTTTTTACTGGACATCTGTGATATATGTCCAGTAAAAAGATACTATCCCTGTCCCCTGGGCCCCACAGTGCCTAACACAATCAACATGATTACGTGTGTATACAAGGCGCTAGAGGGCCAAGGACGGAAGCATGGTATTTTTGACTGTACATCTATGATAGATATCCAGGAAAAAATAAAATCCTTCCCTGTCCCCTGGTCTACACAGCACCTCCGAAGGAGAACTGATTTTAGCACGTGGGTAGGGGGATTGTGCAACAAAGTGGTGATCGGAGCCAGGGAGGTTGGTGTCACTCATAATGTAGAGCAGCATAAGTGAGGTACAGTGATTCCGGGTATATAAAGTGTATGTGTCGGGGAGACTGGCTCAGTGGAGAAGCCCTGGCGCATGTGGGACTGGGTGGCAGATGTCTCAGTACTGGGTGTGGAACCGGTAATGGGTGGTGAAAGTTAAATTACCAACCCGTGACATATAGGTTTATTATACCCAGCATCACTGTGCCTCACTTATGCTGCTCTGTATTATGCTCGCCACCTGACCTCCCTGGCTGCGATCACCATTTGTATCCTCAGTATTGAGGCATCCACTACCTAGTGGGAGGATAGCTCAGTGGCACCTTGCTCGTCTTGGAGACGACACAAAGCAGCATAGGTTTGATCCCCAGGTCCGCGATTAGAAACATCTGGGTATTAAATGCGTTACAAATAACCTATCATCTTAATAATAGCGCCATGCAATCCCACCGGACATAGGCCCCCTCCAAGTCACTCCTTTTTTTCACTTCCACTTCCAGGTCCATCTCCATTCTCCTCGCTGCACAAACAGACACCCCCGTCTAGGCACCCACAGCAACCTTATATATGCAGCTGACCCTGCCAAGGCACTCACAAACCTGTCTGCTACCCATTCATACACAGATTTTTCCATTGGCTGCCCCACCCCTATGAGTGACCCAGACTTCCTGTGCCAGGCACTTCTGCGTTCCACAGGAAGAATGTGACACGCCACCAATGGATTAGACCTCCTTGGTACTAGTGCTCTATGCACCAAACAGGCAGACGTACCTAGCCACCTATCCCACCACCACAGCCACATATGGGGCCACTTACAAACTGTGAGGGACTCAGGCACCATGTGCCAGGCTCTCCTGCGTGCCACGGACAGACTGTGGCATGCTAGCCAGGGATCAGATTTACCTATATACTGATGCAACCGGCACCAAATGGGCAGACACACTAAGCCACCTGCCTCATTGCCACAGCTGCCATTGAAACCACATCTAACCTGGCACCAACCGCCCCCCACCATCCCTTCCTTGAATGGGTAACCACCATCTAGCCACAACCTTTCCATGCCCATTACAGCGTCAAAACCAGGTATACACAGGTCCAACCTACTCTTTCTTCTTTTCAGTGGCTATTCAACTTCCTTAATATAGGACCATTACTACAAGTAACGCACCGGCAAGAAGCTCATCAGCCAGATACCAAGAATCACGGCATCATCCTGCCCCATCTAACCTACTCTCTCTATTCTTTTCTCTCTTTTCATCCTTGGTGCATTCACCAGATTACTGGAATATGTTCCCGAATGGGCCAATATAACATAAATTGTTATAAATGTTGTACCTGAACATGTACTGTATATATTTGTCATGCCATCACTTCACTGCACCACACTGTACAATTGACTAATGTGAGCGATCATGTAACTTGACATCCGTTTCTGTGTTTATCACATGATGACGCATGGCAACTCGCACATGTTACAAACATGCACTCTCACTTTGCCAAAACAGCATAGCCTTGATAAAGACCTTGTGGTTGAAACACGTATTGGCTTTCCCCATGTGAATAGCACTACAGGTGCTCCCACAACCCTAGCAAACTCTATGCCTATTAAATCAAGACTGCACGCACAACTATGTGTCAATGCTCTTCATTCACCCATGCTATCACGGCAGCAGTGAAAAAAGTATTGAATCCAGCGCCAAACCAGGCAGGGTTTCCAT
Source organism: Ambystoma mexicanum (assembly GCF_040938575.1). Lineage (NCBI taxonomy): Eukaryota > Metazoa > Chordata > Amphibia > Caudata > Ambystomatidae > Ambystoma > Ambystoma mexicanum. Next base: position 146,475,163 of record NC_090934.1, read on the forward strand.
CCTTCCGCATATTTTCCTATAAGAAATGTAGTGAATATATGGGTAAAGCAATCAAGATTAAGTTGTGTGCTTTATTTGTATATACTTTCATGAATTCAGGGCAGAGGCATCATGAAAATGGGTTAGAAAATGTTTCTATGCACACTTTACGACATGGCATTGACTGGCTTTGTTTAATGATGTGTGTTACCTTTCTGAGCCAATCACAAACTGGGTAGATTGTGTAAGGTGAATGGCCCAAACCCTGAACGATAAAAACAATTGCAAATAGGCCAAATAATCGATGCACTGTTTTCAAGGAAAACATCATTCTTTATCAAGCAAAAGGTATGCACATAAGGTTTCCATCCTTCTTCTTTTCTCCATATATGGGACTTTAGGAGCTTGTCCCGCAGGAATCCTGGAATGGGCAGCAGGAAGAATTATTGATTTCAGAACCAGATCAGGGCAGGGATCAATTTTTCCCTTTAAACTCTCACTTCAACACATAAGAAAATATGCCCATGCTGGCTCTGCCAATAAACACAAGTATTCCAAGCGTAATATAATATTCCTGTTGGAATTGCCCATAATGCTATTATACAATTGTGCACTGGGACCCCAACCGGCCCATACAGCTGGAGGTTGCCCAATGGCACTTTAGGATGGAATAGCAGCACCCTGAGATGGATGGGGATGCAGATTCGTACTCTAGCATCAAATCATTAATGACAACTCAATAGTTTGGCAAAGGGAGTCGGTTTAATGACAAGTACAAAAAACGGGGCGTTTCATGAATTATCAGCAGTTGCTTGATCTTCTTTCTCGCATCACAACTCTGATGAACTTCATAAAAACACATAATTTATACTAAAAACTTAAAATGTTGCATGCAATTCTCTTGAATCTAGGAAGGTAACTTTACTATAGGTGCTATGTCTGTATATGGTAACAGAGTGAGGGGATTGGGTAAACATTGTCAGGTGGGGTATCTAAGCCCTAACTTAAAAATGGCTACTGTCGACGTCACTAAAGGTAGGACGTCCCATCGGTTCTACTAACTATAGGACCCTAGATTACTTGGTCCACTATGATTGGGTTGGCATTAACTCCGCTCGGCCAGCTGCAGGGTGCTCGTCAGCTCCCCCAGCATTCCTCCAATTATTGCTACAATCAATCATCACTTCAGTGGTCATGTGTCAATTATTTCACTGTGGTTGGCATTGAGACTGCATCTCTTGTCTAGAAAAGGTCTGACATCTTTGCATGGCCCACTGCCATGTGTAGGTGTGAAAGTCCCCCTTGTTCTTGCTGGGCTGGTTACGTGATTCAGACACCATGAAATTGCCTCATTTATCATGTAATTCGTGTATTTGATTTTCATTTTACCCACCACCTGCCTTCGGCTTCTTATCTTGACCTTCCTGAGCAGGATATTCTGTTCTTTGTTTCATTAATTTTAGCTTATGTATGTCCATTTTAGCTGATACGACCTTGGCTTTTGGGCAGGATTTTTCTTTGTCTGGGTTTCGCTTCTGCTTTTTATTCTTGATTTGTTAACTATGAAACTCTCCTCATGAGGCCTCCAGTAACCTTTGGTTGATTCTGCCTTGTGCATTGTGGAAGTATACTTATATAACATGCTTATTTTGAGGTAGATATGTATAGGTGTTGCTTGCCGCAATCTATCTTACTACTAAGCATACCAAGCTTCACGATGTTCTTAGCTTTCTTGCAGTTCCAAACATATGTACATGCGTAAACATACTGAATATTTTCGTCATGCTCATGGCATAAGCTTTGTGATTTCAACCCGGCACTCCACCTAAGTCAATGCCTAGAGTGTGATGCACAGTTGGAAACCTTAATTATACATTTTTATGTCTATGAGTTCTTTTATTTCTGAATGATGTACCCTTATATCACGCTCCTCTCTTTGAATCACCCCGGTCTCACTGAACCAGGAAGCGGGCTGTTTTGCAAAGTTAAAAGGTTTATTTTTATGAATTTGAACAATATACATATATATATATATATATATATATATATATATATATATCACACTATTAATATTTATACAATGATCACCATCGGGTGATATCACAACAATCAACAATCTCTTTAATCAGTCGGAGTATGTATAAGAAAATAATGCAGCATAGAATAATACTTGATAAGGATAGGAAAACAATGCAGCATGGAATAATACTTGATGTGGATTCAATCAAATGCAATGTCACTCTTTCCCTCTGATACTACTCAACCCCCCACTGATATGCAATATAAAGAGATAGAAGGCGAGCACACAGGTTTTAGGAATAAACACTCAGCAAATACAATTCCAATCCCAATTCCCCCCAGCAAGCATAGAGAGAAACAGGAATGATTTCAAAACAGTTCAAATGCTGTTGAATGTGGCTTGGAATGAATTGGAAAAACACTGAAAATGGATTTAAATCACTAAATTAAATTCAAAACTAGTGGGAGCCGCTTTGTATAGTTTCAGGTAAACACTAGAAATACTGATTGAATAACTAGCAGATTGGAAACTGAATTCTGAGGTCAATTGCAAAGAATAGCTCTTTTACACATGTTGAAATTGAGCCAAATGCAAATCTGCGGCAAACTGTTCAGCACGCGAGGAACACATTTGCAGGAAAACTGTAAGGAGTTGGAATGGGCTTGTATGTAACTGAGGATGTTAGCTTCAATTTGACACATTTCTTTTCTAGCATGTACGGTTCAGAAGTGTCTTTCTTTAGCAAATGTATTAGCGAAAAGATTAATTTATCACTACAATTTACAAAGGAATATATGGATGAGGGAAAGATTCAGAAAAACAAGAAAGAGATTTTACAATGCAGTTCTGGATATGATAGAATGGTTTTGGATTGGATTACTTAAGGATAAGATACTGGCTATGGACAATTCTATGCTATAGATACTCACAAATATGGTTTGGAATAGCTCGGTCAAAGGTTTTGAACTGGAATTCTGCTAGCCCACCGGACAGGATTCAGGCCCCCGGTTTTGCACTTAGCACAGCACTTTGGTCTCTGCACAGCCTCTGGACTGGATCTGACGAGTTGGTTCTGGGTTACAGCTATCTGGTTACAGCTCTGCTCTACTGGTTTGGATCTCTGGGTTCTAGCAAGAGTTCTTGGCAAGAAAGCAGAAACAGCACAGCCAGGCTGTTCAATTTTTGGTGTGCCCCTTGGAAGTCTGGGGTTAAAATCAGGTTGCGAGATTTTAAAGGCCAAGCTGAGAAGGTTTCAGCTTTGGAATTAGGCCTCTCTGCTTTCAAAGTTCTGGAGTCTTATATCTGGGTTCTCCTGCAGAGTGCTTCACCAGTAAGTCAGTTGATGGGTGAATCTGTCTGTCTCTCGGTCCTAACGTGTCCCTATTTATGTATTTCCCAAAGGGGTGGGTAGGCTAAATTAAACTAAGCACACCCTCTAGGAATCCTATTGGTTAGAGTATTTCCCCTCTCCTGATTTGAGAAGGAAATCTAGTGTCATAGTGATGCTGCATTTTACAATCAGGGAGTACCTCCCCTTTGTTTCAGTACAGTAAATTTATTTTTCACATAAATCATATTTACAATATCACCAACTTGCTAATAATACATATTCACATCACAGATTTAATAGAGCAAGTATCCGTCCGAGTTCCATTTTAGTGAGAGCTTCGGTTCAAATTTGACCGTTTTTCGCACTTTTGGTTGGTTACCCAGTGTCAGATCTGTACACATTTTTCTACATATATGTGCATGACATCTGGGCATAATCCTGTGAAGTTTCATATTTCTAGAATTATCACAATTGCTACAACATCAACATTTTGGTAGTCCTGTCTCTGAACATCGCACAGAGTTCAGAGTAGTTTCAAACTGTGAGCAGAAATTTCATTTTAACAACACTATATCTACAGATTTTTACCAATTTTGTTCAGTTCTCTGTGATTCTTTTTCAAAAAGATATTTTCTGTGGATTAAGATACACATATCTGTCTGGTCCCGCCCCCATGTTTTTGCTGGGTCCAGAGCATCCCAGGTCTCTATTCCTGCTGGCTGTTGTTTTCTGTTGACAGTTGAATCGGCATATCGTTTCAATGAAGGGAGTCTTTTGTCTCTCCTCAGAGCAACAGGCCAAAATCTCCTCCCACCTCCATTAACAACTCAATGACAGTTCCTGAGCAGAGAACAGGGGGAAGATGCCTTTGTTTGGGGCAAACTGTGGAATGTGCCTTTGAAGTACTGTGGCTAACATTAGTTCATTTTTAAAACCCCTTGTTTTAAAATTGTCTTTTCTAAACAAACTTACATTTTCAACAAATATACACACATATCTCATAATTCCAGTCTTTTTCAAACATAGAGATTGAATTGTAGCAACCTATATTGCTTTTGATGGCAAGGATCTTCTTTTCCACAATTTGATTCTAAGACACAAGTTTAAAACTGCCAGTATTAGTAAATGACAGCTCTGACACAGTCGAGCGGCGTTACTGCACCCATATTCTGACATATTTTTCCAGGCAGGCATCTTTTTGAATGGAGATATTTTTGTAATGAAATGTGCTTCTCCTGACATTGTGCTTAGGTGGATTCTTCAAATAAAGTGATGTTTAACACCCAACAAGGATGTTGGATCTTTTCTGATGTTTGGGAACCATGATTTTGCACTTTCAACAGCCAAGGAAAAACAGATTTTAAAGCACTTCTGGGTTTTCCTTGTAATGCAACACTGCCTTTTCAAATAGTTCCATTTCACTCTGTGGGCAGCCCAATGACAGGTTTTGGCAGTGTGGTCTCCTGTTCTACCATTGACATAGGCAAAATAGATTGGTGGCCTATTTTTCAGGTTTCCCTGCGCACTTCTCAGAGATTTTTAGCGCATAGAGCATTTTGGCGGCAATCCTGTTGTTTCTGATGAAGGAAGCACACAGTGATGTTGCAGGGCAGAGCCTAGTGGGTCAGAACATCCCACAGCTTCTTACATTTGACATCGTCCTTTCACTTTTGCTTCGCGATGTCCCTTATCTATGGTATTTTTTCTCTTTTTGTCATTCGCGGGTCGTCATATCTTCTATATGTGAGTGAGTTCGTGTTCTTGTCATGTCACCATTGGTCTTCCATTAAGACCTTTTTGGCTTCTTCAAGGACTGTACTCAGATGATCGACATTCCATTTCATTTGTTGATATGGTTTTCTCAATGGATACCTTACTGTCCAGGTTTACTTAGGTGTAGGTACCTCAATGGGTGCAGTTCTTCTAATTGGTACTGGACAGAGCCCCACTGCGGCTCCCTGCTGGTATATTTGCGCCTTGTACATCACATACTTCAGTGTCAATATTCCTGGTACTTCAAAATGGACGGCTGGAGTGCAGGCTGTCCTTGGGACCTCCACTACACTCTCCCCTCTGGGCGATTCATCGACCACTTTCATTTCTTCCTTTGTATCCATCTTCTTTGGTTCCTCTGTATTCACTTTCACTCCATCTTCTGGGTCCATTTTTTCTTCATCTTCTGGGTCTATACATAACGGTCTAAAGAAATGTCTCTTTGGGATCCATATTTTTATGACTCGTTTTAGACTTCCCGCTGTTCTTACGTGTTTATCTTTGTTCCACATCATTAGTTTACACTGTCCATTTGGGGTGCAATAGATCCATCTTCCCACATAATTTCTATGCTTCCTGGGATATAGAAACATTGTTCCTTCTGGTGCATGGATGCTGGCTTTTACAAAGTCTCTTATTTCTTCATCAGTCAGGTCTTTGGGCTTCCATCCTTGTTCGACATCAATCATGATCTTCATCCCTATGGCTTTTTTCACAGATTTCTGACACTGAGATATTATTATCTTGATAACACAGAATCCAAGCAATATCATCACTAGTAGGGCTCCTTGGAATTTGAATGTGTCTACCATCAATTGTTGAACCCATGAGAAAAGTGATCCAAACCAACTTCCATCGTCCACTTCGTCAGTTTCCTCAATCATTTGCTTCTGCAGTTTCTTCAGAATACCTATGGCCTCTGTTAGAGTTCCATTCTCTTCATCATGAGAAGGTATAAATGTGCAACATGATTCTCTGATTTTTGCACAAACACCTCCATCCATGACTGTGATCATGTCAAGGACATATCTGTTCTGGAGAGTCATTAGTCATATCGCTCTTAACTCTTCCCTGATTGCGTGGAATCCCTTTATGGTCGTGTTTATGGTCTGCAACAACTCCCATCTGGTTATCTGCAACCATTTCGTATTTGCTCCAACTTGAATTCTTGGCATGAAGATTGCCGTGAAGACTGAGGAAGTTTGACTGAACAGCCTATGTTCATAAGGAATAGTATCAAAAGCTTCTATGGATTTGGCAGAAAAGTAATTATTTTGCTTCATTCGATTCATCAGTTCCACAGATCTCTTCCTCAGGTGAGCATCTGCTTTAGGGAAACTGTCAATATTCAGGTCACTGTTCGGAATCACCAACGCTGAAACGTGTACATTCACTATGGTGCATGTACCTCCCGAGTTTCTTGGCAGTCTGATATATGCTTTGGATCCACATGCCCAATAATGATCCATGATCACTGCAGTACCGTGTACCATTCCTGTAGCGTCAAAAACTCGTCCACAGTTCTGATTCTCCCCCATCTTCCTGGTGCCATTATTCCTGAAGCAGAATTGTGTGCTTTCCAATGGCACTATCTGCAAGGGTCCTCCTCTGTCCTCTAGTCATGTTAGCAGTTTTGCAAGCTTCGGCTACAATGACTTGCATCTATTCTTTACTACATCAATGGTGCCTTGGTAACGACCAATGACCATCCATGCTCTGCAGATCACCACTCCTTTCTCCCATCTGTATGGTGAAAGCACTGTTCCCCAAATTTGCATTTGGCATCTGTTCTTCTAACTTCGAGTCTCTTCTGGCGTCTTTCCTCAAACGTTTAGTTTGTGATTTGCTTCTCTCATTATTTTGGCTCCTTCAACTCCAGGCTTCTGGTATCTGATCACAATGTGTTTTGTTTTCCATTGTTTCTTGTCTTTATGTCCTGGACATAATCATCTTCATTTGGATTGGTTGCTTCAGTTGCCCATTTCAGCGAGGCATCACTTCCCATGAACTGGCCTCTGGTCTTGCACATTGCTATGTGTGATATACAGTGCGCTGTCGAACATCAATTTCTACAGCTACAAAGATATTTGACTTCCCCATGCTGTAAGGTAGGAGTGCACAAAAAAAAAGCATTCCCCCTCTGAACTCCGTCTTCCAACTTCCTTCATTTGTTGGTACCATATGTTATTTCCCAAATGTGCTGTGCAAATGTCATCTCCTTGTATGCTTCTCTTGATTCTCAAGGTTTTCATGTAGTTTGCTATAACTACATCCTTGCATGCATCTGTATGGCTTCTTCTTGCTGGAGGATTCTCAGGTATCCTGATCCATGGTGCAGGCATCTTCATCTGTGCCAGTTGAGTAGAGGAACATCTGGCAATCCTTTCCGTGCCCTCTTGTATTTTCCTGGCTCTGGTTATGAATGACCATATTGATTCTGCAATCATTTTGGCCTGTAAAATTGTCTCTGGGCTTGCCTTTGTCTCCATCAGTGCTGTATCAGGGGTGTTCATTAATGTTGTTTCGGTTGGCTTCCTCTCCAACTCCTTTTGTCTCTTCATTAGTTCAGCTTCCTTCATTTGGCTTTTAACTACACTGATAGTAGAGCTTCTCATTGTTGGCTGTCCACCCTTCCCTTCTTCTTTGGCCTGTGGATCTGTAGTTATTGACACTAGACCTGGTGTGGGTGCATTCATTGTCTGCATGCGTGTGGTTGTCAGTAACCTTCTTTCGTTCTTACTCTGCTGACCCTGTCTCCAGCTTTTCAATTTGCTTGATACCATAAGTGTGTGTGTGTCATTGCTAATCACATCCATCTTAAGTTCACTCATTCTGTCAACAGACCTTTCGGGGACTGGAATGACTATATCGGGTCTGGTGGCCTTCATGGGCTTCATGTGTTCATCATTAGGTGGGTGCACTGGAATCGGAAAACACTTTGTGCACCAATATAAAATGCAGTTCTAATCATCAGTGACAGTAAAACAATGATGGATACAATGCATAGGTACATGATACCCCTATATGTTAATCTACAGCATTTAGTTCTGGAAAAATAAGGGCGTCTCTCCTCCTCAGGGATGACAAGTTTGCTACTTTGGTTTCCCAACTCGATCAGCTGAGGAAAGAAAACTTACTTTTAAAGTACTCTAGACAATATTATCTGTGGATTCTGCTGTTTTTCATGTGGGTTGCAGGTACTGAAACAATTGTCCCTCTTTCCCTGGGCACTGGATTGTCTATTGTCTCTGGATGCAGGTCCTTTTTCTACATATGAGGAAATGTCAAAATCGAGTAATAAATTCAGCAAATCTCTTTACTGTGCATGTTCGATGTACATGAGTTCCCAGTCGATGCCTCGTATTTGCTTCACTCCAGAAGACATGTCGTTAAGTCTCTGGCAATACCTTCTTGATCTGTCCCTCGGTGGAAAGTTTAACATTTTTTTCAGATAGTTTTGTTGATGGTTAGAAAGTTTGACCTGCATCACAATACCATGCAAGAGCATGCTCATCTGTGTATAATTATAGGGGTTTCTGATGAAAGTGAGGACGTCAACACCGGTAGGCCTCCCCACAAGTTCTGGAAAACCTTTGATTAGGCGAAAGAAGACTTTGCTTGTTGCTTCTGGTGACAGGGACATTTGTCCTGTCTTGCTAAAGTTTGGACTGTTTGGCTTTCACTCACTGTGATCAGTTTCTGCAATCTCGATGTGTGGGGAGAGCAACTTGGATGATAATTCCGTTCAGGATTATACTTAAACGTTCTGTGTTTGCTGGATCTCAAAGAAATATCAAAACGTCTGTTGTTCTCCCGACAAGATCTTCGCAGTCTTCAATTAAGCGAAAGAACAGCACGTTGATAAGCCTATTCGCTTCTTCCTCTGCTTGGGACATTTGTTTTTCCTCACTGTACTCGGGAAGCAGGAGGAACTGCTTGGCAATCACAGTGAGCAGTCTCCTCATTATCTTTTTGTATTCAGGATCTTGAAGAAACTTAGTGATGCTGGTGATCCTCCCCACCAATGACGGGTATGACCTTAAGACTAGGCTCAAAATAACTCAGGATGTCTTTGGTGATGTCACTGCTGTGAGACACCATAAGTGAGTCTGAACAATATTTCTGCGTGGAATGAGTCTGGATACTGTATTTTCTTCCAATTAGTATGTCCACGATCAAAGTTTGGTATATTCTTTCTTATCAAGGCTTCAGTGTGCCTCAGTCCAAAGTTCAAAGCCAACAAATTATGTTGTGGCTTATACGTGCAGTTTTCTTCTTCACCCTGCAACTAGGATGCACAGAGTGTCCGTTTTGTATGTCCTTATCCTCTTTTTTGCTCAGAGGAAATGTTCAAAATTAAGCCACAACCTTGCACAAAAGTTATTTTGTTCTTAGCTGGTCATGCGTTATTCTTCCACGTCATAGATCTCGTCTGCACATCCAGTGGTTCTTCCCCGTCGTCTGTAGTCTCTACGCGTTGGGATGCAGGCACGGAGCCTTCTCTGATGTATAGCTTGATGTCACCCAGAAAGATCCAAGCTCTTCTTCCTTGTAAGTTGACTGCAGAGGGAGTGATGTTTTCCACTGTAAAGGGACCATTAAATCTTGGCTTGTCCCACTTGTTTCCCGTATGATTCTTCACCAGGACGGTGTCTCCAGGGAAGATTGATGGAACACATAGACTCTGAGCTGAGTATGCAGTAGTATCTCCTTCTGTGTTCTGTGCTGCCCTGCACCCTTTTCGTAGTCGCTGCAGCTGGCCTGAAATTACAGTAAGACAAGATGTCATGCAATTCAAGTAATTTTGCATTCCAGATCCTAGGATTTCTCCTGTTGGCTGTCCATTTGGAGGTAGCCCCTCCTTTTCCAGTGCGCTAGGCCTGCGTGCACTGTCGACGTCACATAGGCGGAGTCACTGTACACTCTTACTTCCTGGTCTGCGTGATTCTGAATCGCGAGTATCAATGCCAATAATTCTACAGCCTTGCTGAATAATGAGATGGTAATCGTGCACTAATGAGTACTCAAAATTATCTGTTTGCTATGTGCTTCACTACAGCAGTGCCTGTGTATCTTTGCCCATCGTTTTGATCGATTCTAGAAGAACCATTAACGAAGACAATTTATCCTTCTGCCAATGCATTGTCTTTCTCGTGGGGAATCTCGTCATAAAACTCTTCAAAATTTGCGCAGTCCTGTATTGGCTCTCCTTCAGTGAATGTTTCTGCTATGAACATTGCTGGATTCACTATCTTACATCAAATTATCTTACTCGATGGATTCAATATGATCACTTCATAAGCCGAAGCTCTCTGAGATGTCAATGTGCCTTTTGGTTTCTCTAGAATAGCAAATAGCGTGTGCTCAACGTACAACATCATGGAGCATCCCATCACAATGATTGTAGCCTTCTCTATGGCAAACACTGTGGCAGCTAAACTTTGTTCACAGGGGAAGTGGCCTCTCATCACTGGGTCCAAATTCCTACTGTTTTATGCCAGGGGCTTGTACCCCAATGTAGTTCTCTGTGTGAGCACTGCTGTCATAACGCTGAAGTTTGTGTGGGAAAACAAGTAGAATTCTTCTGCATGATTGGGAATCCCTAAAACTGGTGCTATCCAAATGGCTCTCTTGAGTTCAGGAAACCCTTCCTCCATGGTCTAAGTCCATTCATTTTTCCTTTTGTCACTTGTGCCTTCTTTACAGCTTGTAACAAGAGTTTGGTATATGAGCTATATTCGAAGACCCAAGTTCTGACATAATTGCAAAGACCTAGAAAGCTCTGCATCTGCTTTATCGTGGGTGGCTTAGCTGTGTTCAGTATGCCTTCAGCCCTTCCAGGGTAACACTTTTCCCCTTGTGCAAGATCAGTTGGCCTATGAACAGCACTTCTTACTGACAATATTGTAATTTTTTTTTGTCAACTTTATATAATTTCTCAGCCAATATAGTCAATAGCTGAATAGAATCGTATCTGCATCTTTCCTCTGTAGTGTTACAAATCAGGATGCCATCCACATATTGCAATACAACAATCTCTAATACAATATTGCTTAAGTCCATCTGCAGGACTCTGTTAAAAATCGACGGAGACTCACAGTACCCCTGGGGCAACTTTGTGCTTTTCAGACACATCTGTCTGAATGTAAATGATGCCAAATCTTGTGAGTCTGGGTGTAACGGGATTGAGAAAAATGTATTTTCCAAGTCAATCACTGTGAGATATTTTGCCTCAATAGGTATATTGCATAGAATTGTGGCTGGGTTAGGGACCAAAGGGAACTCGGCCTCTACTATATCATTTATTGGCCTTAAATACCAGATTAAATGCCAAGACCCTCCCTTTGATTTTTTGATAGGGTAAACTGCGGTATTACATGACGACTCTGACATCACCAAGATGCCCTGTTCCATCATAGCCAAAATTGTCTTGAAAATTCCTTCATCTGCTTCCCTAGACATGGGATACTGTTGTACTTTGGGTAGAATTGCTCCTGCCTTAACCTTAATCCTTACTTCTCCGACTCCTTTCCTAAGCCAATGTCATAGGTGCCTGTGGTTATACTAAGGGCTTCATTACACGGACGGCGGTGGACTAAGGTGCTAATAGCACCTTGGTCCATGCTGGTAAAATACTGGCACCGCCTTGGTGGAAAGGGTAATTACCCCCCTATTCCAAGGTTGGTGGGGCGGTATTCCCCCTTCCCCCATTGCCCTTCCCCATTCCCATTTTTGCCCCATAGGAAATTTGGACTATACTTTAAGGGCAACCATGATACATTCTAATGGACTGCAACACTCAAAATGCCGTGGAAAATACTGGTCTTTTTTTTCAATGAAAACTCCTAGAGTTTGACAGCAGTTGCTCTATTCCCAAAGTCCATGCCAGTGATTTGACATTAACCAGACCTGCTATTGCATATGTTCAGCCCAATCATACAGCAAGATCCTCATTTGCTACCTGCTAGCACTACTGTTGAGCTGCCACAACAGAACGCTCACTGTTTTTGCATTGAAATCTGAACATTGTGTAGTCCAAAAAAGGAATACCTCTCTCCTATTCTGACCATTCTGTCATGTCCCTCGCCAGTGACTGATCCCTATTCCTGTGTTGCCTTGCTCCAATTTGCGCAGCCCTGTACTTGCAGGTACAGTCCTCCCCTCACTGTTTGCTTCCAGTGTGCTTTCTCCTTTCCTTTGTGCTTTATCCCGGCAGCCATTAACCCATGTTTCTTGTGCTGATATCCTGAAGCTCCTAGTCACTGCTTTTTGTGCTCTGTCCCTACAACTTCCTGCCTCAGTTACTTTTCTTGTTTCCCTTTAGTCTCATTTTCTGTTCTGTGCTCTGTCTTGTCTTGCTTTTTCATGTTACAATAGTCTCAAGCTTCACCCATCTCTGCCAGACTCTGTTTCCCTTGCTTCGGTTTGTACCTTTTCCCTTAGTTCTAGTCCAGTATTCCACTGCTTTGCCTTTTATAGTTAATGGGTGTCCACTCTAATTTTGCAGCCTGCTTTTGTTACCTAGCTTTAGGTACCTTATACCAGTACACTGCTCATGTTACATTGTACCAGCACATTGCCTCTATTACCTTCTACCATTACCTTCCCCCTGCTACCTTGTACCATTCTCTTGCCTTATTCACTTTGCACCCGTTCCTTGAATTGGTAACCTTGAACCAGTTGTGTGCTACAGTGTTCTGCATTCCTAGTTACTGTATTCATGTTGTACATTTTTTGTTTCCCTTTTGGGGCCCTTAATGCCTGGTAAGTGTGTTATGGTGTTGGCACCCATGCCTCTGTGTATTCCTTTGTACAGAAATTGGATCTTTCCTTTGTCTCGTTCTAACTGTAATGTAAAGTGTATTTCATGTATCTGTGTGTTGCTTTCTGTTCACACTGAAGGAATCCACTGTATGTTCCAGCTGAACCCACATAGACTTCAATTGTGGAAGTGCACTACTTGTTTGTGCCTTAGCGTTCAGATACTGAAGCCACTCTTGCTGCCCCTTCCATGGGCATTTAATGTGTGGTGTCTCTAAAAGTAACTCAAACAGAACATTGAGCTTCCCTTCTATCTGTGGGGAGTCTTAGATCAGACCTGGGAACAACCCTGGTGGGATTCCACATAATTTTTCCTGTATATAGTTCCCATCCCTATTTGTTCACCATTTTGGTTCCCTACTTGTTCACCATTGCAGTCTGACTTTTTTTGTTTGTTCCATTATTCTGGTTTACCTTGTCTAGTCTTCCTTCTTGTTTATCCTCCTGATGTATGCACTTGACTTTGCCTTTATGTCACCATTACATCCCCATACCTACCTAAGGTGCCCTGTCCATCTCCTGACATTTTGTTGGCTTTGACAATAATGCCAAAAAAAGTAATCCCACTTTACAAAACATATCCATACTGGCTGCACAAATGTATGCCAATATGCCCACACGCAAGCTCTCATCACCTGTGCTTTGCCTATAATTACAGTAAATAAATGACATGCCACTTTTTGAAAACATGCCCACACTGCATACAGCATTGTACCTGTGACAAATCAACTTCCGGGCTACCAGTAGTCGAGGGGTGAATATCAGTTTTTAAACCATCAATCAGCCCCACACACTAATACACCAGAAGAGATCCAAACAGATTGGAATAACAAACAAATTATAAACCTACTTGTCCGATTTTGGTAATGTCGGCAGAACAGCAGGCTTATCTCCGAAAGGTTGTGAATCGTTGGTTAGGATCAACACAGTGAAAATACATTTATTACCCAATGATAAAAGGGGACTGTCCAGTCAATGTTGGTTTGTTCTCTTCCTTTTTTTCCGATGTTGTGTTGACGTTCGATGTGTTCTGTGAGTATTATGTCCAAGGACAATGTATGTTAGTGGGGATTGTGCCAATCTACAGTTCTTATAGTACAAGTTTGTATCATAGGATTCTTAAGTTGTGTTAGTGTATTTGTTGATTTGTTCAGAAAGGAATTGTAACTCTGATATCACATGAATGATTGTAATAGTTACGTGTTGGTTATTTTGTGAAATTAATAAATACAGTGTTCAAACAATAATATCTACTTTATTTATGTCAGAACAAACAGTTCGAACAACACTATGAAATAGAACCCACCCTGCAAAGGAATGCAGAGGAGAGACAGTTTTAAAGAAGGAAAAGGGATGCACTTTGTATACTGACACGAGGGTAGTGAGTATGGTTAAAAATCACAACAGTTTAAGGTTACTTGGCTTCAGCACAAAGGGGTTGTGGTTAACAGGAGGGAGAACCCTTTAAGTTAGGACCTCGGATAAGATACATACATACAGAGGATGAACTAAGATAACAATTTGTATGCACCTATGTGTTCTTTTTTCTTGTAAACATACTTGGCACTTAATGTCTAATTATTCAGCAACAAAAACAACTATTTCAAAAGTGTGCATGTTTATCATCCGCAAATCATTTTTATTTGTTATCTTTGACCATAATTACCAATAATGTTTTGTTATGATCTCATTTTTTTATGTAGTGCTAAAGCTCATCATTTTGTTGTGGGTTAACACATTATCAAAACACAAACACAAAGGCATGTATTGACAGAACACAATACATAATCTGATACCGTGCGACATGAATTACATGTGTGTAAACAAGATGCTCAATATGTACATAGTAGGACAATATGAAAAAACACAGTTTTGGTAAACAGCCTACTCAGTATATGGACAATAAGAGCATATGAAGAACCCAAGCGAGTTCAAAAATATTGTGCAACAAAAGCTCAGTATGTGTAAGGCCTCTGAGGTCTGAAGGTATGTCTAAACTGAGAGAACCTGTGGGCCTAGACTGCTTAGGAAAAGAGACTCCTGAGTCAGTAGATAGATAGTTCAAGCCCAATTATTCCTGGCTTCCCGATAAGGGAAAATATTAACTCCTGGGGGCTCTAAGATATAAAGGCCTGATGGAGTAAAGATATTCAAGTGACCCATTGGTGTTAGCCTAATTGACCTAAAAACATTTGACATAAAATATTTGATGACATTTTCTTGACCTTTTTTTCAGTCAAATTTAAATATATATATGAGATGGGTAAGGGTATAGATTAGGTTGAGGGGAAGTGGTGGAGGAATTTGTGCCCCCCCCCTGCATTTTAGACTGAAAAAAGGTCAAATCAATTTGATCAAATGTGATTAGATCAAATGTTTTAGGTCAAATATTCCCAAACCGAACAGGTGCTAAGATAAACAATGATGGATATGGTCCTGTCTTGCCTTGATGTTTCAGCAAGGTGAAGTGGTCCGATTTTTTATGGACCTGGAATATTTCTACCCAGAAGAAAGAGAACAAAGATGGCTACATTACTGAGGTGCTTATTGCACAAGGGTGAAAAGAAGACTATCTCAAAAAAGCTGACTGGTGCAGCCCAAACGTAGCTGACCTTGGTTTGTAGTCCCCTATGAAACTGGGTGGGACGACGGTAAGTGCTGTCGGGTCTGTGTCTCACTGCGGGTTAATAAAGACCCCTGGTGGAAAATCTGAAATGCAAGGGTATGTCAGGAAGGAGTGTCAGGCACCAGTAGAATTGGTTATATTAGTAGATACATCTAAAAAGGTATGTCCTTAGCATGCCTGGATTGACACAACGAGGACTACTGAATCCTATGTCTGTGGCCAAAAACATATGGGGAACCCTTGATTCTAAAAAAGAAAATGAGGTACAAAAGGGTACATATAAAATGATGTAAGAAATAGGGACAAGATTGCTCAGGGGCACGAGGGAGAACTCCGCATGGCTTCGCTGTATTTATTCAGGCCAGCGAAGTGTAACCATTGGAGATGGCAATTGTGTGTCTGCTTTCCTATGGAAGGAAAGAGGCAACTGCACTAGTGTAATGAAAGTGGGATGTCGAATCAAACGGCATGGCAGAATAGAGGTGGGGTGCGCATGTAAAAACCAAGCAAAGATACGTACCTGGACGAGAACAACTGAAAATTTCACTGATGCCGGCGCATGGAGAGGAACGCAGCCGGCATCCCCTAGCAACTTAACTATACTCGAATACGAGACACGTCCCGGTGGTGGGGTGTCTAGCATAAGTCTGTAAATTCAAAGTCAGGCATATTCGAAAGGTACCTTGATGATAAGGTGGCATTTTGGCATAATACTAGATGCTGGAAACAAAGGTGAACAATGCACCTCAGATATTTTGTACAAATATTGAAAGATAAAGTGCAGCAAACAAATGTTTAAATAACATGCCTGCAAGAATAGTAAGGTTGAAAAGTGGGCCAAGTAGGAAGATGGAGGAATGAAATATGTAATGCACTACAGATGCTCATACTGAGACTCTATGAGGGCCCAGGTGGAATGGTAGAACCTACGGTCCATGTGACAACGCACAAAGGGAGTAATGGGTCTTAATATGTCTTTGGGGTCTTCCCGGAAGGACTAGGGGGGGGACAGAACCACAATGTACCATGTTATGTAGGTGTTGTTAGTGCTTGCCAATGTCGAGTCAGCTTCAGGGTGCTTTGCAGGCTTCTGTGACAGAGTTCAAGACATGAGTCAGCTGCAAGTATCAAGCGGCAAGAAGGCTCGATGAGCGAAACTGGGTGAACAGCTGTAGGGTGGCCTACAGGTTGGCTTGGGGTCTAGTATTGTTGTCTCAGTGCTCATCAGTTGTTTTTGAAGCACTGGTTGAGACGTCTCGGATTTCTGTACGTGAATATGGTTTGAAAACGGTTTTTACAAAGGTAGCGGGCGCCCCTCTCTCGCAAGAACAGACATGATAACCTGTTCAGTGGTTATTAACCACTTGAGAGTTCGCAGCCACTGCTTTTACTCACTGTGCCTTTCACAGATGGGAAATATCCATTTGCATATCAGTCTTTGTCCTGCCCAGGGTCAGTCCAGCACCGAAATACAATGGCAATTCCAATCTGAACGAGAGTACCACCAGCAACCCCATACACGTGTTTCACCCTTGTTGGGGATCATCAGTGAGGTGAAGCTGATGCCTCTCTAAGCACAGTGAGAGGGAGACCACGTCTGGTTGCCCCCAGGAGACCTAGGGTTACCAATCCCAGGTTCCTTAAAAAATAGTTTTACAAAGGTAGCGGGCGCCCCTCTCTCGCAAGAACAGACATGATAACCTGTTCAGTGGTTATTAACCACTTGAGAGTTCGCAGCCACTGCTTTTACTCACTGTGCCTTTCACAGATGGGAAATATCCATTTGCATATCAGTCTTTGTCCTGCCCAGGGGCAGTCCAGCACCGAAATACAATGGCAATTCCAATCTGAACGAGAGTACCACCAGCAACCCCATACACGTGTTTCACCCTTGTTGGGGATCATCAGTGAGGTGAAGCTGATGCCTCTCTAAGCACAGTGAGAGGGAGACCACGTCTGGTTTGCCCCCAGGAGACCTAGGGTTACCAATCCCAGGTTCCTTAAAAAATAGTTTTACAAAGGTAGCGGGCGCCCCTCTCTCGCAAGAACAGACATGATAACCTGTTCAGTGGTTATTAACCACTTGAGAGTTCGCAGCCACTGCTTTTACTCACTGTGCCTTTCACAGATGGGAAATATCCATTTGCATATCAGTCTTTGTCCTGCCCAGGGGCAGTCCAGCACCGAAATACAATGGCAATTCCAATCTGAACGAGAGTACCACCAGCAACCCCATACACGTGTTTCACCCTTGTTGGGGATCATCAGTGAGGTGAAGCTGATGCCTCTCTAAGCACAGTGAGAGGGAGACCACGTCTGGTTGCCCCCAGGAGACCTAGGGTTACCAATCCCAGGTTCCTTAAAAAATAGTTTTACAAAGGTAGCGGGCGCCCCTCTCTCGCAAGAACAGACATGATAACCTGTTCAGTGGTTATTAACCACTTGAGAGTTCGCAGCCACTGCTTTTACTCACTGTGCCTTTCACAGATGGGAAATATCCATTTGCATATCAGTCTTTGTCCTGCCCAGGGGCAGTCCAGCACTGAAATACAATGGCAATTCCAATCTGAACGAGAGTACCACCAGCAACCCCATACACGTGTTTCACGTGTTTTTTTGAAAACGGTCAGCTTTGCAGTCAGTTACAATTCGAGGAACTCGACTGGCTCAAAAAAGTCCTTTAAAATGGAGAGCAGTAGATGCTTGTCGAGGCACTTCTCCCAGCGTATTCAATGGGCTTGTGTTGTCCTTAAAGGTGGATGACCCACAAATGTGGTGTGTGTTACAGGCAGCTGTCTTGTCCTTCGTTGTAGCTTCAGAGACCTTCTGGCACTTCTTATCCAGGAAGCTTGCTGCAGAGCCGAGCAGGGCACACTGTTTCCCTCTGTTCCCTGGGAGAGGTTTAGGGGAGGGATTTTGCTTCTCTCTTTGGATAGCCTGGCCTTCCTTCAATTGGGGGCACAATGTCGGTTAGTATGACTACATAAGAAGAATCACCATGCTTGTTTTGCTCATATTGCCAGTAAAACGTGCAATGTCACTGTTAGAAAACACACCCAATCTTTGCAAATACCCCCTCCTACTCCTTTGCACAAACAGTCATTTAGGGTTTGGCAATAATGCCAGAACCACAAAGGTTGTGTCATTCTAACAAAATATGTACTGACTATTGGGACCAAAGTAAGTGAGTAAGGTAAATTTAGAACACTAGTCATGCTGGTATTTTACATAATGTTATCAAAAATGCCATTCCACTGTAAGAAAACATATCTATACTACATGTCTTTACTGGCTGCACCAATGTAGGAAAGTATGACCACATATTAACCCTATTCACCTTGGCTTTGCCCAAAATACCATTAGAAATGCCAGGTCTCTGTAAGAAAGCAAGCCCATATTTACTTCAATAATGTAGCCCAATATGGTCATGTAACTACACTCATCATAATGACTTCGCCTAAAATGCCAGTTAAAGTGTCTAGCCCCTGTAAGAAAGCATGTCCATACTGGCTGCACTATGTAGGCCAGGATGCCCGGATAATAACCCTTTTAATGTTGGTTTTGCCCAGGATGCCAGTTGAACATTCCATGGGACTGTAAGACAATATGACCGAACTGCCTGCCCCAATGTATCCACTTACCTATTTTAAGAACACTCACCATGTTGGTTTTGCCCAAAAGACCAGAAGAAAATGCCATGCTACTGTAGGAAAACATGTTCATAATGGCAGCACCAATGCAGGGTATTAGGGCCACATAGGATATTCATCATGCTTCTTCTTTAACCCAGAATGTCAGTTAAAAAAGGCCATACCACAGTAATGAAATACACCCATACTGCCTTTACTTACAAAACTCATCATGCTGGTTTTGCCCATAATGCTACCATAAATTGGCATATCACTGTCATGAAACATGTCCATACTAGCTGCTCCAACATTGTCCAGTATGGACACACATGAACAATCACCATGTTGGCTTTGCCCATAAAGCCTATAAAAAATGCCTTGTCACATTAAGAGCACATATCTAGACTAGCGGCTTCAACGTAGAGCAGTATAGCATCACATACAAACACTCATCATGATGTTTTTTCCAAAAGTCCCGTCAAAACAATTCCATTTCCATGAGAGAAAACAAGTCGATACTACATGTTCATACTAACTCCACCAATGTCGGAATGTATGGCCACATAAAAACACTCATCCAATGCCAGTAAAACTGTCATGCCACTGGAATAAAGCAAGTCCATACTTCATAAATATGTTCCGGTATGTCCACGTGAAAACACTCATGTTGTCTTTGCCCAAAATGTCACAATAAATGTCATGCCCTTGTAAGAAAGGAAGTCCATACTTACTGCCCACCTAGGCCACAATGCCCAAATAAGAACTCTTTAGTCCAAGATCCTATCTGAAAATTCCTATCTGAAAATTCCATACCACTGTACGAAAATATGTCCCTATAACCTGCACCAATGTAGCTCCTTGCTCCTTTTAAAACAATTGTCATGTTGGCTTTGACCATAAGGACACCAGAAAATGCCTTGTTCCTTTATGAAAAAAGGCCCACACTTTCTGCACCAACATTGTCCAGCATGCACACATAATAACAATCACCATGTTAGCTTTTCCCATAAATCCTTTATAAAATGTATTGTCATATTAATAAAACATATCCAGACCAGTGGCTTCAATGTAGAACAGTATAGCAACATACACACACTCACCATGTAGTTTCTTTCTCAGAAACCAAATAAATGCCATTTCCCTGTAAGATAACATGTTGATGCTATATGTCTACACTAGCTGCACCAATGTAGGAATGGGTGGCAACATAAGAACACTCACCCCAATTCCAGTAAAAAATATCATACCACTGTAAGAAAGCATGTACATACTTCATGAATTTAGTCCAGTATATCCATGTTATAACACTCATCATGTTATCTTTTGCCAAAATGGCAATAAACATGTCTTGCCCTTGTAACAAAAGAGGTCTATACTGGCTGCACCACCTAGGCCCCAATGCCCAGATAATAATTTTTTTTTATGTTGGCTAGTCCAAGATGCTAACTGAAAATTCCATAATGCTGTAAGAAAATATGTTCTTATAACCTGCACCAATGTAACTCTTTGTCCCTTTTCAGAACACTCATCATGGTGGCTTTCACCATAAGGCCAGCAGGAAACACCATGTCACTGTAAGAAAACAGGTGCATCCTGGCTGTACCAATGCACAACATTAGGGGTGCATAAGAAAACTCATAATGTTTGATTTTCGAAGAATGTCAGCAAAAAAGGCCATACCAGATAAGATATGTATACTGCCTGTACCAATCACACTCATCATGCTGGTTTTGTACATAATGCTAGTATAATATGTTATGCCACTTTATGTAGGAAACAGTTCCATACTTGCAGCACCATTATTGTCCATTATGGCCACTTATGAACACTCACAATGTTGGCTTTGCCCATAAAGCCTATAAAAATGTCTTGTCATATTACGAAAACATATCACAACCTATGGCACCATTGTAGACTGGTATGGCTACACACAAACAGTCATCATTTCGTTTTGCTTAACCAAAATGCCAAAACAAAATGCAAAACCACCGTAAGAACAATTGTCCATACTAGCCGTGCCATGTAGGGAAATATGAACTATCTCATCATGCTGGATTTTTCATAATTCCAGTCAAAACATACTCATATTACGTGTCCTATCACTAAGTAAGAACATTCATCATGCTGTCTTCTAAAATATTGGCAGCAAAAAACTAAAAATGTCATGTCTCTGCATGAAATATTTCCAGACTGGCAGCACAAATGTAGACCATTAAAGCTATGCTAGGACATTCATCCTTGCCCATAATTTCAGTAAAAATAAACTGTAAGAAAAAAATCAATACAGGATGATCCATGTATGTCAACATGCCCACGTGATAAGACTAATCATTGTGGCTTTGCATGTATGCCAGTAAACAATGTCATACATACCTCGACTGGCTCCACCAATATAGACCACTATGGTCATTTAAGAACACTCAACATGTTGGGGTTTCCCATAATTCCAGTAACAAATGCCATGCCGGTGTAAGAAAACATGTTCATACTGGCTGCACCAATGTAGGGCAGTGGACCACATACAAACACTCATCATGGTGGATTTGCCCATAATGCCAATAAAACAGACAGTACCATTGTTTGAAAACATGATCCTATTGTCTGCTTCACATAAGCCTGTTGCCCATGAAAGTAAACTAATCATGTTGTCTTTTCCAATAATGCAGTAAAAAAGAAAGGCCCTGCCACAGAATGAAAACATATTCAGGCTGGATGCACCAATGTAGAGCAGTATGCTCACTTACAAACATTCATCATGTTGGCTTTTTCCATAATGCCAGTAAGAAAAGCCATGCCATTTAAGAAAACATGTCTTTACTGGCTGTACCAATGTAGGTAAGTATGCCAACATAAGAACACTCATCATGATGACTTTGCCTATAATGTCACTACAAAATGCTATACTACAGTAAGTAAACATGCCCATACAGGCTGCACAAATGTAGAATGTAAGAATACTTATCATATGCCCATAATCAAAACAAAAGAGGTGATGTGATTGCTGGAAGGTTTTGAATGACACTGAACCTCTGAAATTTCTCTGGGCAACCCTTCCGACCATCCTTCTTCATCTGCCAAGTCATTATAGAAAGCAGAGAGACCATATGCAAATCTAGCTTTGCCCGACCCCAAAAGGGGCAGGACAACACAAACTGCTTTCTCACGTCCCTTCTGCACAAGCAACCCCAGGCATGTTCTGGCCTGATTGGGTATGAAGAGTGAGGTGTAGCTTGGGTCTCAAGGCCCAGCTGTCAATTGACTCACGCCTGGGCATAAACGTCCCACTAGGGGTGACTAAAGCAAAACAAAAGAGGTAATGGCTGGAAGAATTTGAATTAATCTGAACCACTTGCATTGCTCTGGGCAACCAATCAGGCAATCGTTCTGTAACGGTTTATTGAGAAGCCACCCTCAACATGGGGAGTTCCTTCCCTACCCACTTAAGTGGTTATGCAACACACTGTTTAACAGATTTGTTTAACCCTATCTCAGTCACATATCATGCACCTTGGATCCCTCTCCCCTGAGCTAACAATGAGCCAAGTACCAGGCTAGTGTATGGGACATATATTGGTATTTATTTAAATTAAAAGTAATAGAAATTAGCACAAACATTTGAAAACACCACTTTATCCATGGCACAACACAACCAACTTCTCCCAGCTTTAACAAATGACAAACGTTTGTTAAAAAGAACACAATCACAATTTGTCACTTTCTGTACATTTCACTTCACAAAATAATGACACAGATCAATAACAAAGACATTTATGTAAAGTTGTGCAATTTCGAATGTCCTGCAGGCTCAAAAGGTTAGCAGCAGTATTTCAAGATTGGTCATGATGGTTTTGCCCACAAATTTTGTTTGACATAAAAGCAGTGTGATTTATCGGTTTGTTTTTCGGACCCCCGCTTGCTTTGGTATATGTTGGGATGTCAGACAGAAAAATTGGAATGCTTTGGGTAATTTGGGATTTCAGAACCCCCTCACTGAAAAAGACTGTGTTGGGGAAGCTGGATAAAAAGGTTAGATTGAATTAAAAACAAAAACGCCCCTCTTCCTTAAAGAAGTCGGGGCCAGCTGGACAACAAGGATATTAACCAATTAAATTATAGGCTACAGTTTTCAGCACACACTGGGAAGTGAGCTTTGTTAATTTTGAATTTTAATAAAATTCACCCCATAGTGTTCTGTCAAATGGGAATTCATTAAATTAATATTTTTGATTAAATAGGTTAAGGGTCTACACAGTTTTGACCCCCGTCCACTATAAAGGAAAGGATTCAAAGCAAGTAGACTCCCTCCACCTTTTGGTTTCCCAGGGCTCAATTCTACTTACATAGCAAGCCTCTGTTTAAGGTTCAGGAATGCCAGCTGCATATCAGGACACTCTGGAAAGATAGGGCAGGGATCTGGTCACTCTACTCTTAAAGATGGCCTCCCACTCTCCACCATAGGACACAGTCATCTTGAGGCCTTCCTAGGGATAGCCAGCTCCACCCAGATGCACTCTCAGCAATTTTCTCTGGTGTCTCCTTACAGCTGTCAGATGGTATGTTTCAGCAGCCTTCCTAATGGTCTGTCTCTTCTCTCTGTCCTGTCTTTGTCCTTTTTCTGTCTGTTTCTCTCTGTGTCCCATGCCCTATTGCAGTCCCCCTTATATAGCAGCAATGACACCAAACATTTTACAATCTTGGGGAAGTACCCTGAAATAATCCCTGCCACTAGGATTGGACAGTGACCCTTCCCTCTCTCCCCAAACCCAGCCTCCAAGTCTGGATTGGTTTAGGGGTCTGGTGCAACACATGGCAATACCCATTTGTCATCACCCCTTTGCTCTCCTTTCAACTTTTTTGAAAAAACAAGTTATGTATCACAACTTCATAATTTTAGTAGCAACTGCCATACTTAACATGTTTTCTATTTCAGCTAATCGTGAGGAATTAAATAAGCCTACCACCAAATCCATATCATGTAGCACAGCCATGTAGCACCTTCCTGTCGTTTCCATCAAAAGCACAACAGTTATGAATATGTAAGTTATTAAGTATATCCCTAATTTAATTTTCCACCCGCTTACCAACTCTCACATTTGGAGGGTATTCAGATCAGCCAGAAACACATCTTAGATAGTGATTAAAGTTCCATGAGGCAAACGTTGATCCATTTTATATCTCCAAAATTGCGTAGAAATTACATAGAAAATGGTGCATAGATGAAATCCATCCACTTTATTATGGATGACAACAAGGTCTAAATGATAATAGTCCTGTTAAATTAATTGTGAATCTTCACGTGGGAAAATGGCCCTGACTCCTGCCTTCACTAGGTCAGCCGGTGCCTTTATCAGTCTCCTTTGTATTGGAAGCTTGCACTTTGAAGTGGGTAACCCCATTTTCACACATAATAGTCATGCTCCAGCCAATGGTGACTTTTTTTTTTAAGTCAATGCTTTCAGAGCCAGTAGGTCTGGAGAACACTAAATGTTGACACTGTTAGTAGGCCATTTTATTGTGTTTGGTCATTAGATGGGAGATGTGACATCCAGGCTGAGAATGGGATTTTTCATTGTGAGGATTCGCCCACAGCCAGCCAAAGGGTCGGCCTTGGGCTGACATTTTCCATGAAGACAAAGTGGTTCTTCAAATGTCAATGGGGTTTTGGTAGGTGAAACATAATATACATTGCTTTTGGCCAGCCGCACATCATGTTTTGTGATATTTTTCTGTGAGCAGTGATGTTTTTCACTTTTACTTTTTAAAACTGTTTTATTTTTACAGACATGTGCAGGCCATCTTTATTTTCAATATTTAAAAATCCAGTTGTCCATGTGACAGGGATCTTTGATTCCTCCTTCCTTTGAAAATTAAAATGCTGCTTATCAATTGGTAATGACAGGTAGGCCCCTTTCCACATGGCTCCTTAATTTTACTTGAAAAACAACAACAACATCCAGGCCGTATTTTGTTTCAATGTTTAAACTCCCTGCCATTCATGTGAAAGGGACTTCTGTTTGGGGCCTTTTAATGCACACCACATGCCCCCACCCACTATTGTTCAATGATTCTTTGTTGGGGTACGAGCAGGGCGAGTGGGGTTTCATTAGGCATAATTTTCTCCTCTTCCATCTCTGAGTTGAGGGTATGGCATGGCACCCCCTTTTCTTTCTTCTTTTGGGAGTGGACAATCCAGCCTACCCTTCCATCTTTGGGTTGGAGGGCATGGCACGGCACCCCCTTTCTTGCTGTCGTTCCAGGTCCCTGGGGTTCTCACTGGACTCCACTCTCACGTCCTGGCTGGAAGTTAAGGAAGTTAGTTCTTTAATAAAAGATATAAAAAGAGTTTCTGTACGTTTTACACACATTTTTCCCGGGAAGATTTACAAAGAATTTACAACAACAACAACATAATATACAGTTATAACATGACATTTCCACTTTACAAAAAACATTGTATTTATTTTCTTGATCTGTACAATAACACCAAGTAAATTACTCCCAGATAAAATATATATATATATATATATATATATATATATATATATATATATATATATATATATATATATATATATATATATATATATATATATTACACAGAGTAGTTATGGTTAAATTGCTGTTTCCATAGGAAGAGCACCTTTTGGCCGGCTTATAACTTCGCTCCCCCTGGACGAATCCTCACCAAACTTTGCAAAATAAGTATTTTGGCCACTCTGAATTGTCTTGCAAAGTTTGGTGATGTTTGGTCCAGGGGGGGAAAGGCATAGGGAGGTCCTAAAACGTCTTTTTTTCCCATAGACTGAAAGGGGGGAGAACTTTGTGCACGGCTACAGGCCAAACCGTTGGACGGATTTGCACCAAATTTGTGCCAGGGGCAGGGACTTGGATCTGAAAGCGTGCTTTAGTATATTTGGTGACAATCCGTCCAGTACTTTCCTTTAAAATGACCAAAAAATATGTCTCATTAAATTAGTAATATCTATGTCTGCTCCACGGTCACATTTCCCTGTTCGCTCCGCGGACATTATACCGATTGGCCAGGGGGGGGTGGCGTCATCACTGTGGACATGCAACATCTGTGCCGATTGGCTACAGCGAGCCGTGATGTACGTCAGAATGTGTGGATGCGCCTGACATCTTGGATCCAAAGACAGCGCGCTACTTACCAGAGGCGAAATGCTGTTTTCAAAACTGTTTTGTTCTCCTACAGTGCATGGGGTGGATCACAGAGTAAGAGACAGGTGAAATACTTCACTTGTTTGGCCGGCAATTGTCTATTATATATTCTGCATTGGCGCCTTCTTCAGGATGTTTGCATGTGGAGAACATGAGGGGTCCAATAAGGCTACTATTTGAGTCCGTGCTGTGTACCGGCACCTTGAAAATGTTTGCAGGACACGCGTGGCATTAGTGACCATTAATTTTGAGTGTATTTCCCGATTACATTACATTTTCCAATGGGTGTGTTATTGCTTAGTACGCCACCATGGTTGTGACATGCTGCAGTGGTTGTGGACAGGGCCTAGAGTCTTGGATGCATGGCCATAGGCCGAAGGCCATACTTCCAAGACTGTAGGCTCTGCCCACCGCTGCATGTCACGACCATGGCTACACGTGTAGTATTGATTATCGCTTACATGGTTGAGGGGAGAGTGTACAGTGTTGGGTGCATGGCCAAAGGCCATGCACCCAACAACAAAGTTATAAGCACTGGAGTTATAAGCCAGTGCACATCAACACATTGCAATAATATCTATGTACAAACAGGTAGGAGTGCAGTGTCTGGTCAGAAAAAGTGAAGCATAGCACACCTATCAATACACCCGTACTACTGAACATCACTTTTTTGGTTGACCGCTCAGTGCGCCTGCGCATCCGAGTGAATGTAAAGGGGCAATTGTTTTTTGTCCTTGAGCCCATGAGAAACTTGCACGCTATTCACAGAATGATGTCATCAATGATATTTGTGATGTCATATTTGATGTCCTGGGTGTTAGTCTTAGCAATGCACGTAGATGCTGCGAGTTATGGTTGCTGAGCTTACCATAATGGGGGAATGTGCAGTGTTTTTTGGTTTCACTGTGAAGTCTAGCATTCCTTTAGTGACATATTTTTCCTGAATGTACATATATATGTATGGCAGGGAAGGAAAAGAAAGGGGCTAAACAAGTGATGCCATCACTGACATTTGAGATGACATCTTTCATGGTCTGGATGTTAGTGTTAGCATTGGAAAGGGGCGGTGGCAGGGTTGGAAGAACACCTTTTGGGTGGCTAATACCTTCGCTCCCCCTGAACGAATCTTCACCAAACTTTTTTTAAATAAAAGTATATGGCTTGCTCTGGATTGATTTTTTGGTGCAGTTTTGTCCAGGGGGAGCAAAGTTATAGAGGGGTTCCCAATTATTTTTTTTTTATATATATATAGACTGAATGGAGAAAAATGTTGCTCACTCCTAAAGGCCAAATTGCTGGACGGATTTTCAGTAAATTCGCGGCAGGTGTGGCGGCTTGGTCCCGAAAGCGTGCTTTTGTAAATTTGGTAGAAATACACCCAGTATATTTTTTTGACTGCTTACTCTCTTTTCTCTCCTCCTTTTCCTTCTCCCTTTTCCTATCTCCTCCCCTTACTTTCTTCTATGCACTTACTCTATCAGAATTGTCCCTGGACCTAATTTGATAGCACCCTCGTCTGTTTCCTCCACCCTCCCATTACTGTTTTTTTCCTCCCCACCATCCCTCCAGCACTATCTGAAATGTCGTCAGGCCTAGTATGATAGTCACTTGTTTTGTTCCTCCCCTCCCTTTCTGCACCCCTCTCCCTCACCTTTTGTTTTTCTCCGGCTCTACCAGAAATGTCATTGGGCCTAGTACGGTAGTCCCCTGTCTGTTCCATTTCCTTCCCACTCTCCCCCTCCCTTCCTTATCTATGTCTTAGCTCTTGCACTATCTGAAATGTCGTCAAGCCAAGTACGATAGTTAATTTCACATCCTTACTGTTCATGGCCTGTAAGAAAGTGGTTGTATTTTCCCTTGTTCCCTCCCTTGCCTTGAAGCGCTTTGAAATACATTGTGTATAGGTGCTATATAAATAAACGATCATATCATAAACGATCATAACCAAAAAGTATTTTTAAAAAAATTAGTGATGTCTGGGTTCGGTTTGCGGACTCACTTCCCTGTTTGGTCCACAGACAGGACTCTCATTGGCTTAGAAGGCAACATGATGTCCGTGGACATCGGACGTGCCCACTGATTGGATGGTGAAAAGCATGAGGTGCGTCAGATTTTTGGAAACACTGCCATCTTGGATTCGCGGACAGCGGCCAGTGTCTGCGGACATCAAGGTAAAAACATATAAAAAAACACAACATTGCACTTGTCACACTTATCAAATAATCTCTGGGGAGGTGAGGGGTGATGTGGGTGGGATGCGATATGGCTGCAAGAAGCAAAAAAAACAGGAGTTTTTCGCCGTAAAAGTCAGCAAACAGTCTGAGTGTTCGCGAACGGTCATGTGAAGTTCGCAGACACCTCTGCATTACAAGGTTGTTGAACAGCAGTTCTTCGATGGCTTATAACTTTGGCGCCACTTACTAAAACTGCATGAAATTTTGCTATTATATTCTTGACCTGATCCCTGATGAGTTTGCAAAGTTTGGTGGGATTCTGTTAAGAGGGGCAAAATTAGAGGGGGGTCCCAAAATAATGTAATTGCTTATAAATGAGGTGCCATTTGACGAATCTACACTTAAAATTGGCAAACTGATGATAGATCTAGATATAAATGTTTTTACGAAGTTTGGTGGGATTTTGTCAACAGGGGGCAAAATCAGAGGGGGGTCCCAAAATATTGTAAAGGCTTTTAAATGTGGTGCCATTTTATGAATCTACACAAAGGTTTGCAAAAAGATGATAGATCTAGATATACATGTTTTTGCAAAGTTGGTGGGATTCTGTCAAGAGGGGGATCCAAAAATATTGTAGAGGTTAGAAATGTGGTGCAATTTGATGAATCTACACACAAGTTTGCAAAACAATTTTAAATCTAGATATACATGTTTTTTGTAAAGTCTGAATGGATTTTGTCAAGTGGGGGCTGAGTTATATGACTATTGTATGTGCATACATTTGACACTTTTGAAAATAATACATGGGTGGATTTCCAGGAAAACTTGTGTAAGGACCATTGGCAAGGACCTTAAAGCATGGTTTTGCAAATGTGTCTTTGTTTTATTTTTTGACAAGTGTCATAATGTAGGTACAAAAAATTGTGATATACCTTTGGTGACTGAGGTATAGCCTGTGGCCATGGGCAGTGGCCTCATTGTCTGGGTCATGGAATAAGGCCATGATCTGGACAATCTGGCTACTGGCCATGACCATGACCATGACGGACAACACATGGGGTTAAAGGGTCCATGTACACCTAGGACTGGCTTTGTGGTAAAGTTATTAAAAATTGGGATAGGTTTGAAAAGGAAGAAAAATGTGCTTGTGGTAATACGGTCATAGGGTTCTCTTTTCGCCATCTGCAGGCTGCCATGGAAAGCGAAGAGGGGCCCTGTATGGAACCCTGCCTTCCCTTTCCATGGTGGCTGTGATGCTGGAAAATGCATCAGAGGGACAGGGCCTCTGAATCCTTGTCCTTTTCTGCCTTTTATCGTGTGTTCTGTCGTGTTTTCTGCCCAGGAGTCCATGTGGGACTCCTGGCAGTGCAGCTCTCTCTTTTGGTTTGGTGAACAGACCCATGGGATACCCTTATGGCACCCATGGGTAGGGGTACAGCCCTGTGCCCCTAGTGTATGTTTTTGGGCACCTGTGGGTGACCCACAGAGCAGGGTATGGGCTGGTGGCAGCTCCATGCTGAATTTGACAGGTGCTCTGGGTATCCTCCATTTTGGGATACCCAGGCCCTGCCATTGGAATCAGTTGATTCCTGATGGAAAACAAGATGGCCCCTGTGGCCTCTTGCTTTCT
The DNA here is from genome assembly GCF_040938575.1 of Ambystoma mexicanum. Taxonomy (NCBI): domain Eukaryota; kingdom Metazoa; phylum Chordata; class Amphibia; order Caudata; family Ambystomatidae; genus Ambystoma; species Ambystoma mexicanum. Next base: position 146,505,324 of record NC_090934.1, read on the forward strand.
ATTGCCTCTTACCTTGTTTTCCCAAAGTCCTGGGATGCCCTGACTCTGTCCCTTCCCCCTGACTGGCTGTTGGGTGGAAGTTCCATATATGGTGTTGTTGTGAAGGCCCAGCTAGACTGACTGGAGCCTTCCCTTTGACTGTATGTTGTGGGTACCTCCTGTGGGTGGGACCTGGGTGAAAGGAGTGGGTGACCAATATGCACTCCTTGTTGTGGTTGTCTGGTTTCTGGCATGTGAGACAAAGACTGAGACAGCCCTGCCCGAAACTGGCCTGAATGCAGTGTGTAGTGTTGAATGGCTGGGTACTTGTCCCAATCCACATTCCTTGTTGTGAGTGTCTGAAAGGGAGGAGTGTGGCCTGAATGCACTGTGTGCCTGATTGGCTGACTGACTGCATGAATGCCCTTCTGTGTGATTGGCTGCTGTGTGTGTGCCAGCAGTGTGGATGAGAGACAGAATAGTATATCTGGGGACCTCTCACCACTGGAAATTGTTCAGAAGCGTTCAGAAGCTGAGTCTCCACTCAAGAGTAACTGGATTTGCTGACCTTCGACGCCCAGCTGGAAGAAGAAGACTTGCTGTTGCTTTTACTTCGACCGATCCGAAGGCTGCCGTGTTCGTCGAGGACTGACCCGAGAGAGGACCTGGCTAGGCGCCCTCTTCCCGTGCTCCGAGGGACCATCGAGCACCGCTGAATCTTCGCCGAAGCGCCCTGGAAGTCAGACCCTCGAAAGGCTGCCGACCCGAGACGGGACCGCCGAGGAGACCGAAGTGAAGCACCCGGACATCGACGCTGTCGAAGTCCATTGCCGTCGACCAGGGTTCGCAGGTCTGTGTAACCGCTGGAGGCCCGTCGAAGTTGTGTTGCCCAGCCGTGGGGACCACTTGACGCCGTGCCGCCGACGACCGGAGCCGTCCGCTCCTTGCCTAAGAACATTTGAATCGAAGGACTCCCTCGTCCGCATCGTCGACCGCTTTTGTCCTGCCGGAGAAAGTCGAGGACGACCAACGTGCCGAGGAGAATCCGCCGGTGGGTTTCCCGCCACCTCACGACCCCAAAGACTCGAGCGACTCGACGCCCTTGCTGGGCCACTGTCATTCACAATCTTTGCGGTCCAGAACTAGTGTCGCCGAGGTGCCCCGCACGCCTCTTCCTCGCAGGACGCCGACGTCTCGACGCCGACGAGCACCGCTCGGATCGAAGCCTGCCGCCTCATCGACGCCGTTCTACCCTGTTTGTTGTCGGACGTTCGACGCCCCGTGTCTCCTGCTTGAAAGGGAAGGCATTCAAGAAGGGCCGTCGATTCCCCGACACCGAACACCGAGTTCCTCGACGCTTCTCGATGCCTCTCGACGATCCGTGACTCCTGCTTTAAAGGGGGTCACTCAAGAAGGATCTGTCGACGCCTCTTCGAAGAACTCGACTCCACCAGGTACATTGGGGGGGTAAAAACATTGTAGGAGAGAATAAGACTATTGAACAATATATGGACTGGGCTTGTGTTATATCTCTTAATTTTACAGGTTGCCCAGGTGGGGGGATCTCCACACAGAACTGTGTCCAGTAGCAAGGGCCAGTCTTCTGCCTATTGTTTCAACCATCTGTTATCTCTCCTCTCTCTATTGCTGGTTTCCTTCTTATTGATCTGTGTGCCATTTTGACAGTATTGTGAATGCACTTTAATGAGGTCTAATATTAGTGGTACCACTTTAGAATTGTAGATATTTACCATTATTGATTTTCCTGAGCACAAAGTGCGTTATTGTGATAAGTGTACATAACCCTTGAATATTAACTATATAAAGACTGTGTTTTCAGTAATACAGTGTGTGGACATTCCTTTGTGGGGGCTTGGGGATACACTGTACTTAAGAACCAGCCTGCATCACCTCCTGAGAAGCTAGGCCTTGATTGCTCGTCCAGCGTTACCATAATAGAGAATCTTGGCGGGGGTCCTCTGTGCCTCTCCTCTACCATATAGAGAGCGGAAGTACAGACCCCCCCACCGGTCTTTACAAGCTGGTGGCAGCGGTGGGATGCTTATGGTTTTAAGACTCAGTGTATAACCGTGCCACTTACAAAATATCCGCACTTTATTAGATTAAGGTTTGGGTGTGTTCCAAATAACTGCATTACAAGCAATGGAGTCCATTGCGAATGGTAAATTGACTAGGATGAGCTTAGAGGCTCTCCAGAGTGCTTGTGAAGCCAGGGAGTTAGACTTTGTGGATAAGTCTAGGGCGGAGCTGATAGCTGCCCTGGTGGACTACCAGACTGATGGTGAAACTCTTGATGAAGGGGGGGATGCAACCAGTGAGGACTCTGCCCCTGGGGTTGTCGCTGAATCTGTTTCTGGGAATGCCGCCATTCCTGCTGCCTCTGTTCCGAACCCCAGCAATTCCATGGAACTTGAGTTATTAAGGATGAAGTTAGCCTTTGAATATCGCAAGTTGGAAATAGAAGCTGAGCTTAAGAAAGAGGAGCTGGCACAGCAAGTGGAACTCAAGAATAGGGATCTTGCACTCAAAGACAAGGACACTGAATGTCAGAGAATCCAGTTAGAGAAAGCTCGAGTGGAGACTTCAGCTAAACCAGTTGAGAGTGGCAGGTCCCCAGCCACCAAGTTTATGAAAGATTTGGTTGGTGTGTTTTTGGAGGGTTCAGATATCCTCCAATGGATTGAAGCGTTTGAAATGGCTTGTGCAATTCATGATGTGGATAAAAGAGATTGGGCTAAGTGTTTGTTAAGCAGAGTGCCTCAAACTGGATATGACTGTATTCTGAAGCTGAGTGTGGAAGAAAGGGGTCAGTATGAGTGTATGAAGTCTGCTTTAATTGCCAAGTTTGGCAAGACACCTACCCAATACCTTAAAAGGTTCAGGGATTTTAAGAAACGAGAGAATATGTCTTGGGTTGACTGGGTGAGTGCTGCGCACATGAACATGATGGGGTGTATTGATGGTTACAAGGTGAAAACTTTTGCTGAATTATCCCACCTGTTGTTTTTTGAGCGTTTTTCTGAAGCCTGTTCACCAGAGCTGCGTCAGTATGTTGCTGACCAGAACATTTTGGACCCCTTTAAGCTGGCTAGGTTGGCTGACAAGTGGGTCTCCCACCGGGTGTCCCCTAAGGACTCCAGTGGGAAGGACAAGGACAAAGAAAAGGGGACCTCTCAGAAAGCTGAGGAGTCCCCAAAGCAATCACAGTCGGGTAAACCAAAACCTTCCTCTCCTAAGACCCAAAAACCTAGTGGGGATAAGTCATCTGTGGGTGGGAATAAGAGTAGTTGTCCACCTGCTGCAAAGCAGGCTCCCAGTGGTTCCAGTACCGTACCCCGCACTCCTGGCACTTGTTGGGATTGTGGGGCTCTGGACCACAGAAGGGGTGACTCCAAGTGTAAAGGTAAGGCACTTGGAGTACAGGCTGTCTGCCTGAGCTACCCTTACCCCATGTCTGAGGTGGAGGCCACTGTCCTCCCCTCCTCTACAGGAATCACCTTTGGTGCTCCGGTAGAGATTTCCTTAGTGTCCCTTGGGGCCTGGGACCAGTACGCAGAAGTACTGGCGACTATCCCACAGAACACCCGTAGGTTTTTGAGAAGTGTCCTCTTGAATGGCCAGCCTTCTACTGGCTTGAGAGACACTGGGGCAAGCATGACAGTGGTGGACAGGACCCTGCTCAAGCCAGAGGACTATGTCGGTGCTCCTCTGAGAACCACCAGGTTAGCTGGTGGGCCTCCCAAATTATCGCCTGTAGCCTTAGTCACCCTCATGATTGGAGACAGGACAGCAAAGCTTCCTGTCCTGGTTCAGGACAATGTCCCTGCTAACATTCTGTTAGGAAATGATCTAGTAGAGTTGGGGTTGATCTCGGATGGTCTTCCCCTGACTGCTGCTGCGGTCACTAGGTCACAGGTGACACCGGGTCTGGCTGTGAGTCAGGTACCCAAGCCAAGGGCGAGGCCTAAGGCAAGACGAAGGAAGACCAAGAAGGCCACCTCTGTGGAGGGAACACCTTCTCTTCCTGCTGTTCCGACAGCACCCATTGGGATCCATGCTCCGGACGGGCTGGGTCCAGTGGAAAACCCTAACTCAACTCCTGTGGGAGAAGAGACAGAAGACTCTCCTGTGGGAGAGGTTCTCAACCCGGAAGATCATCCCGACCTTCAATGCTTGTTAGCTGAAGGGGGACCCTCCCGGGCAGACTTCTGTAAAGGACAGAGAGAGTGCCACTCTCTCGAGGGTCTGAGAAAACAGGCCCTGTCCCAGGCACAAGGTGAAGTGCCTAGGACATTCAAGATTTATTGGGAGGGTGAGCTCCTTGTTAGTGAGCCCACTAAGCCTGAGCCTGGTGCCCTCAAGAGGTTGGTGGTACCCCAGGTTTACAGGCCCTTCCTGCTGCAGTTGGCGCATGAGGTGCCCTTGGCTGGTCATCTTGGTACCAAGAAGACTAAGCAGAGGCTCTCTGCCCACTTCTACTGGCCCAGAATGGGAGTAGAAGTGGAGTCCCACTGCAGGACCTGCCCAACTTGTCAGTTGTCTGGCAAGACTGGAGGCAGGGTCATTGCCCCACTGCAGCCATTGCCAGTGGTTGGCACACCGTTCGAGAGGGTGGGCATCGACATTGTCGGTCCCCTGGACCCTCCCACTTCCGGTGGACATCGGTTCATCCTGGTCTTGGTTGATCATGCCACCAGGTACCCTGAGGCTATACCCCTTCGGACTATTACTGCCAAGGTGGTTGCCAGGGCTCTCCTGGGCATTTTTACCCGTGTTGGATTCCCCAAGGAGGTTGTCTCTGACAGAGGATCCAACTTCATGTCTAGTTACATGAAGACCATGTGGAAAGAGTGCGGGGTAACCTACAAGTTCTCCACCTCTTACCACCCCCAGACCAATGGTCTGGTTGAGAGATTTAACAAAACTCTCAAGGGCATGCTAGGTGCTTTGGAAGAGCCCCTAAGGAGGAAATGGGATCTCCTCCTGCCATGCCTGCTGTTTGCTTACAGAGAGGTACCTCAAGAGGGTGTTGGTTTCAGCCCCTTTGAGTTACTCTTTGGACATCCCGTGAGGGGGCCCCTCGCCTTGATCCGAGAAGGCTTGGAAGCCACCCCTCCAGGTCCCGCCAAGCAAGTGGGGGACTATGTGTTAGGCCTCAGGCGGAGGATGACACAAATGATGGGTCAGGCAACAGCGAATCTCAAGGCCAGCCAGGAATTGAATAAGTACTGGCATGACCTTAAAGCCTCGCAAGTGGATTGGACTCCGGGACAGGAAATCCTGGTGATGGAGCCTACCAAGCCTAGAGCTTTGGCAGACAAGTGGACTGGACCCTTCAGGATCATCTCCAAGATGGGCGAAGTCAATTATCTGGTTGACATGGGTGCCTCTGGGGTAGCCCCTCAGGTATTCCATGTCAACAGGCTCAAGCCTTTCCACCGGCGAGCCGAGGTCTCATGTCTCTTGCTAGCTTCAGGGCAAGAAGAGGATGAGAGTGAGCCCCTTCCTGATTTGCTGCACAGCAACCCTCAGGATGGCTCAGTGGAGGGAGTACATCTCTCTCCAGATTTGACAACAGAGCAGCAGAGGGCCTGCAGGGCTTTGCTCCAGCAGTATGCCTCTCTGTTTTCACTGACACCGGGCCTTACACCGTGGTGTAAGCACGAAATTGACACTGGTGACAGTGTGCCTGTCAAAAGCAGGTGCTACCGTATGTCAGATACCGTCAAGAACCACATCCAGGCTGAGGTCGCCAAGATGTTGGATCTGGGTGTTATTGAACCCTCAACCAGTCCCTGGTCCAGTCCAGTGGTCCTTGTCCCTAAGGCAAGTTCCCAGGCAGGTACCAAGGATTGGAGGTTCTGTGTGGACTACCGAGGAGTCAATGCCATCACCAAAACTGACGCGCACCCGTTGCCCCGGGCTGATGAGCTCGTGGACACCATAGGTGCTGCCAAATTTGTGAGCACCTTTGACCTTACCTCAGGCTATTGGCAAATAGCTCTGACGGACCATGCCAAGGAAAAAACGGCATTCTCCACACCTGAGGGACTCTACCAGTTTAGGGTCATGCCTTTTGGGTTGAAGAATGCCCCTGCCACCTTCCAGAGATTGGTCAACCATGGGCTCAGTGGGCTGGAAGCCTTTTGTGTGGCTTACTTAGACGACATTGCCGTCTACAGTTCCACCTGGGAAGAGCATTTGACACATCTGGATAAGGTGTTGCAGGCCTTGAAAAGGGCTAACCTCACTATCAAGGCCACCAAGTGCCAGATAGCTCAGGGGAAAGTTACCTATCTTGGTCATGAGGTAGGAGGGGGTCAAATCCAGCCTCTTTCCAGTAAGGTACAGGACGTACAGAACTGGGAGACTCCCACTACTCAAACCCAGGTGAGGGCCTTTTTGGGCCTCACTGGGTACTATCGCAATTTCATGGCAGACTATGGAACCATAGCTGCACCCCTGACAGCTCTGACTTCGCCCAAACAACCTAGGAAGGTTAATTGGACCGAAGACTGTCAGAGGGCCTTTGATGGCTTGAAAGAAAGTCTGTGTCGGGCACCCGTGTTGTGTGCACCTGACTACAGCCGACCCTTTATCGTCCAGACGGATGCCTGCGACACCGGAATTGGAGCTGTCTTGTCCCAGTTAGATGACAAAGGGAGAGAACATCCTATCATATTCATCAGTAGACAACTCAAGGGTAGAGAACTTAGGTGGGCTACTGTGGAAAAAGAATGTTTTAGCATAGTTTGGAGCCTTAGGCGTTTTAGGCCCTACCTTACGGGGTCCACCTTCAAGGTCCAAACAGATCATAAGCCCCTGAAGTGGCTTATGCAGATGAAGGGTGAGAATCCGAAATTGCTCAGGTGGTCCATTAGCCTGCAAGGGCTAGACTTCACCATAGAGCACAGACCAGGGAAGAGTCACGATAATGCAGATGGCCTTTCCAGAAGGTATGTTGACCGTCTGGATGAGGGTGTCTATCCCGTGGGAGATTAGACACCCTCCACCTCAGTCTGGGGGGGGCGACTGTGATGCTGGAAAATGCATCAGAGGGACATGGCCTCTGAATCCTTGTCCTTTTCTGCCTTTTATCGTGTGTTCTGTCGTGTTTTCTGCCCAGGAGTCCATGTGGGACTCCTGGCAGTGCAGCTCTCTCTTTTGGTTTGGTGAACAGACCCATGGGATACCCTTATGGCACCCATGGGTAGGGGTACAGCCCTGTGCCCCTAGTGTATGTTTTTGGGCACCTGTGGGTGACCCACAGAGCAGGGTATGGGCTGGTGGCAGCTCCATGCTGAATTTGACAGGTGCTCTGGGTATCCTCCATTTTGGGATACCCAGGCCCTGCCATTGGAATCAGTTGATTCCTGATGGAAAACAAGATGGCCCCTGTGGCCTCTTGCTTTCTATTGCCTCTTACCTTGTTTTCCCAAAGTCCTGGGATGCCCTGACTCTGTCCCTTCCCCCTGACTGGCTGTTGGGTGGAAGTTCCATATATGGTGTTGTTGTGAAGGCCCAGCTAGACTGACTGGAGCCTTCCCTTTGACTGTATGTTGTGGGTACCTCCTGTGGGTGGGACCTGGGTGAAAGGAGTGGGTGACCAATATGCACTCCTTGTTGTGGTTGTCTGGTTTCTGGCATGTGAGACAAAGACTGAGACAGCCCTGCCCAAAACTGGCCTGAATGCAGTGTGTAGTGTTGAATGGCTGGGTACTTGTCCCAATCCACATTCCTTGTTGTGAGTGTCTGAAAGGGAGGAGTGTGGCCTGAATGCACTGCGTGCCTGATTGGCTGACTGACTGCATGAATGCCCTTCTGTGTGATTGGCTGCTGTGTGTGTGCCAGCAGTGTGGATGAGAGACAGAATAGTATATCTGGGGACCTCTCACCACTGGAAATTGTTCAGAAGCGTTCAGAAGCTGAGTCTCCACTCAAGAGTAACTGGATTTGCTGACCTTCGACGCCCAGCTGGAAGAAGAAGACTTGCTGTTGCTTTTACTTCGACCGATCCGAAGGCTGCCGTGTTCGTCGAGGACTGACCCGAGAGAGGACCTGGCTAGGCGCCCTCTTCCCGTGCTCCGAGGGACCATCGAGCACCGCTGAATCTTCGCCGAAGCGCCCTGGAAGTCAGACCCTCGAAAGGCTGCCGACCCGAGACGGGACCGCCGAGGAGACCGAAGTGAAGCACCCGGACATCGACGCTGTCGAAGTCCATTGCCGTCGACCAGGGTTCGCAGGTCTGTGTAACCGCTGGAGGCCCGTCGAAGTTGTGTTGCCCAGCCGTGGGGACTACTTGACGCCGTGCCGCCGACGACCGGAGCCGTCCGCTCCTTGCCTAAGTACATTTGAATCGAAGGACTCCCTCGTCCGCATCGTCGACCGCTTTTGTCCTGCCGGAGAAAGTCGAGGACGACCAACGCGCCGAGGAGAATCCGCCGGTGGGTTTCCCACCACCTCACGACCCCAAAGACTCGAGCGACTCGACGCCCTTGCTGGGCCACTGTCATTCACAATCTTTGCGGTCCAGAACTAGTGTCGCCGAGGTGCCCCGCACGCCTCTTCCTCGCAGGACGCCGACGTCTCGATGCCGACGAGCACCGCTCGGATCGAAGCCTGCCGCCTCATCGACGCCGTTCTACCCTGTTTGTTGTCGGACGTTCGATGCCCCGTGTCTCCCGCTTGAAAGGGAAGGCATTCAAGAAGGGCCGTCGATTCCCCGACACCGAACACCGAGTTCCTCGACGCTTCTCGACGCCTCTCGACGATCCGTGACTCCTGCTTTAAAGGGGGTCACTCAAGAAGGATCTGTCGACGCCTCTTCGAAGAACTCGACTCCACCAGGTACATTGGGGGGGTAAAAACATTGTAGGAGAGAATAAGACTATTGAACAATATATGGACTGGGCTTGTGTTATATCTCTTTATTTTACAGGTTGCCCAGGTGGGGGGATCTCCACACAGAACTGTGTCCAGTAGCAAGGGCTAGTCTTCTGCCTATTGTTTCAACCATCTGTTATCTCTCCTCTCTCTATTGCTGGTTTCCTTCTTATTGATCTGTGTGCCATTTTGACAGTATTGTGAATGCACTTTAATGAGGTCTAATATTAGTGGTACCACTTTAGAGTTGTAGATATTTACCATTATTGATTTTCCTGAGCACAAAGTGCGTTATTGTGATAAGTGTACATAACCCTTGAATATTAACTATATAAAGACTGTGTTTTCAGTAATACAGTGTGTGGACATTCCTTTGTGGGGGCTTGGGGATACACTGTACTTAAGAACCAGCCTGCATCACCTCCTGAGAAGCTAGGCCTTGATTGCTCGTCCAGCGTTACCATAATAGAGAATCTTGGCGGGGGTCCTCTGTGCCTCTCCTCTACCATATAGAGAGCGGAAGTACAGACCCCCCCACCGGTCTTTACAGTGGCCATCTTGGAAAGGGATTTTCCTTCCTACAAAGGAACGCCTGCGGCATACCGGTGTAGGAAGAAAAATCCTTTTTTTAGCACCCCGAGTTCCCGCTTTGGGAACCTAGGATGCTAATGGCCTTCATCCCCCTATTCAGGGGTTGGAATGGGAGTTAATGTTCCGGAGACCTCGTTATCCACCCTTGCTTCACTTGGGCTGATAACTTGGGCTGCCGGGCTGGTATCCACTGTTCCAGTCCCTGGAACTGTGTATGAATGCCAAAATATTGCCATTAGCATAGCACAAAATGCAAATGGAAATGTTGGAAAATCGTATTGATTCTATGTACTTTACTGAGAAATGTAAAGTAGATGGAGTCTATTAAAAAAAAAAAAATCTATTTTTTAACTGTGAAAGGTGGTTCCTAAAGGAACATTTATTTTGTTGTTTTCGGATGAATATTTTTTTTTGGCAGGAGAACTTAGAACGAAAGGTGGGGAGGGAAATGAGGGAAGAGGCACCAAACACTAATATGGAGGGGGAGGTGGACAGGGGAAAATGTTGCACATGTGTTATTTATAAAGTAGGGGCAGTGTTTCTCATGTTCCTTGTTTACAGCAGTGGTGGTGGCTCTTGGGGAGAAGGGATGGCATTAGCTGACGACATTTTAAGATAAATAGCAGTTTTGCTAAAAGTATGTACTGCGTACTAGATTGTTAATGGATAGTGAGTAGGAATAGGTGTAAGAGCTGTGCAAGGGAAATTTTGAAGTTGAAAGTTCCTAGATCAGTAGAAAATGCAGGTCCGAACTGTCCGCGAAGCACAGATCTTATCATGAAGTAGGGACGGGTTCTCGGACACATCATCATGCCGCGTGCCAGCGTATGGTCATGTGGCACTGTCTGGAAGGTTTGTAATGATGTCAGTTATTCGTAGACGTCTACTGATGCAAAACCTGTTGAAATAGTTGCAAAAAAGTGTATAGAAGTGTCGAAATTATTGTAAAAGGTGGGAAATGGCAGAGTTTTAAGGTGACACTTTGAAAATTGGACACTAATATTGCTATATTGGGTATATGATGTTAGTAAGTTGTAGGAAAATATTATGTACTGGTAAAAACCCATGAAATTCACTGGAAACACTTTGTTAAAGGGTAGTCATGGTTAAGTTGCACTAATAAAAACCTATACATTTCACTGAAAATCTTTGTTAAAGGGACGTTATGGTTAAGTTGCACTAATAAAAACCTATGAAATTCAATGAAAAAACTTTGTTAAAGAGACGTTATGGTTAAGTTGCACTAATAAAAACCTATGAAATTCAATGAAAAAACTTTGTTAAAGGGACGTTATGGTTCCAAGTAAAACCGAAAAACACCAGAAATTCTCCAGTTATGCTAAGCGAAGCAACCATAACTTGCAATGCCACCGTGCACTGCCAAGACTAACACCCAGGACATCAAAGATGACATCATAAATCTCTTTGTGTGACTCCATGGATGAAAGAGGTAACCAGTGTTGTTTCACAAATACTGGAGCCATCTCATGGTCCGTGGGAATGGTGGTTGAATGAATGGAGGCGCGTCCATAGTCATATCAGTCTACTGAAAAGATTTCTTGGAATTCCAGGAAGACCTGTTTTAGCTCTTTTCTTTGCTCCTTTGTCTCATAGGAATCAGACAGATTGATCCTTTCCTCAACCATCTGCTTGAAACCTGGAAAAACCTTGGGCTTCGCAATTTCAGCGGTATCCTCCAGTTGGGTGGAGAAATCTCTTTTGATGGTGTTGACCTGGACAGGGTATTTGAGGTAGTGGTCCTTGACTCTGAACATTACCTCCTCCTTCCTAATGTCACAGGTCACCTCTTCCACACTGTAGAGGCATAGGCGTACTAAGAATCTTTTTTGGAGGAATACTATTGCTGATGTCGAAATGGTCATTTGGGAATGGTCCCATCATTTCATTACTTAAACCGTTAGAATAATGTTGGGCATCAACCACAATTCCAATAAAGGTGTCTGTGCAAACAAAATTATACTTTGAAGGTCGCTGTTATCCAATATTCGAATGGTGTTGTGTTCTAGGTCTACAAGAGGTGTTGAATTTAAATATAAACCTTGTTGTTGGAGGTGGGAATTTATATTTATATATGCATTGTGATGTTTGTGGTTCTGTCCTCGCTTAATTTTGAGGAGAATAATACATTGTTGCACCTTTCTTGGGATGGTAACCTCCTCTCGCACTTGAACTTCAACTGCATAATGCCGCAATTGAGCTGTCTGCAATGCTTTTCAATGTTGTCAAAGTCCATGGGGTTATTCCCCAGTCAGGACCAGGCTTTATTGTTAATTATGTCCAAATTGATTGCAAATCAGATGAGATAGGACAAGGCGGAAGGGACATCTTTCATGACCCAACAATTATGGTCTATGCTTTTGTTGCCGATGGACATTTTTTTAGCATACACCTACTAGGCAGGACATGTTTGGAATTTGGGGATTCCAGACCTACTTCTCATTTGGCAATCAATTTAAATGTGGTAATGGTCTGATCTTTTGGGAGTATCCTTAATACATTTTCACTGATGAAGCTCCTGTAGTGAAGAGCCACATTTCCCCCTATGCTGCCTATATGCTAGGAGCCAGATTGTGAGACATGTGCAGGACCAGTTGGAATACCTATACCGCAAAGAATCATGGAAGTAAGGTACTCATTGAGGAAACCATATATGCACTCACGAAAATATGATGGCCATTTGAATGAAATCCGGGAAAAAGTGTGAAAAAGAACAAGAAAGGAGATTGGTGATGTCATGCAATGCAGAGCAAATGCATCTAGAAATGAGGCAAGAGGCTGAAGAACATAAACATTCTATAGGATCTAACGAGGTGTTAAAGATGAGGAACATTTCGGGCTCGAGATGAAGATGCTCATGCTACAGAAATAATGAAGAAAATACCAAGTCATTTTACAATTGTACAGATGCCGTAATACAAGCAGACAAAGGATTCTTAAGGCTGGCTACGTAGTAAATAGATTGCAGCGATGTGCCAGCGTATATGCATAGGACTGTATGGAATATGGATGTTCCACAACACACTTTAGCTGAGTCTGAACCCCTTGAATAGAAAGGCTTTTTCAGTGTGGTGCACTTGGAAAATAGCTAATGGTGGAGGTGAATTCAAGAAAGACTTGGCTTGCCCAGCACCAAGAAGAAAAGGCCACCATGAGCCTGGGTGTTCATGCAGTAGCTAGAAAATGTGTGAAAAGAATAAACTCCTGTCTGAGGTGAGATGCAAGAACATTGAAGACATCAGAGGTTCATCATGTAATAGTATTTTAAATACAGCAACAGCTCTGAAACATGGTCTCCAGTCACATGGACAGATGGAAATCGATAATGGGTTGAGCTACATCGAAATCTAGAGACACAGTATGCCTATATTCCCTTTTATTCTCAGGCACAGAGAACATTTACAAGGCCAATGTTCAAAGGCTAATTGACTGGCAGACAGCAAGAGTGAGGATGGATACCAGGCTAATTGGGTGGGAAGCTATGTCAAGAGCATCCCACCAGCACCTGGGTGCCAGCCTGTGGTGCTGCTAGGATGTGTGGAATATTACAGAGGGGTACAAGGGTGCCAACCAATTATAGAGAGCCATGTAATGGAGAGCCCTATAGCTTGTATAACCAATAGGTCATCGTGTATTTGATGATGTTCATAATGACTTGCACTAGCGGAGGGTTTAGTTGCAAACCTGATGTTAGAATCCCGATCAATTTCCCTGGCAAGTATGGGACATATACCTAGAAGTTTCCTCTAAGCTTATCACTTTCCCAAGTAGGTTTTTGTGGTTTGCCACTTAGATTGACATCAGTGATGAAAAGATTTTACTATATAAGCTGAATTTTTTATGGAACTCGCTGAGTGAGAAGATCGAGCGCATGTTCATTGATTTTCGTTATACTCACTGTTTTAGACAATTGTAAATAAAAAGACTTACTTTGCCAACTTGCTGAGTCAGTCTGACTATTGATGTTTGAGTATATTCTGCATCCCCATCTATCTCAAGGTATTGCTACCTCATCTTAAAGGGCCTTGTGTTGGGTACACAGGTTCTCTCCTTCCATTATTCAGGCATACTCCAGCGAGCACTTGTTCCTCCAACCATTTAACTGAATGGGGAAAAACAACTGCTCACCCATTTTCTGAATGACTCTTCCTTGTCTGGTTTCACAGGACTCAAGGCTTCTTTTGTTTTTGGACTGGTGTAAAATATTAGGGTGTTCCCTTCCAGTGTGGATTGGCACTTAAAACTACTAGTAGGAAGGTTGATTTTTAAGAATGGAGAAGCTTTCCCATCACCAGTTTTTTCTCCTAAAGAACTTTTCATTCATTCTCAGAGCATAGATCAATTATGTGACAGGTACCATTCCGGCATACATAATTGGTACTCATTTTTATTTTAATAGGGCGGTTAGTCTTAGTCCAGTGGTCCTTGTTTACACAGTCGATCAGAGGTGATAACCTTCCCAGGAGATAATTCCCTAATAAACACAGATCTTTCAGCCAGTGCTGTACAATGTTTATGTCCAGATCTGCAGTTCCTTTGACAAAAATATCATTCCCATTGAAATTTTGGGGTGGTCCAGGAAGTGGTGTGAGTGGAATTTGGTGGCCTCCCCCCTGTCCTGAGTTTAGTTGGTCAAAGACCCTTTTTGGCAGGAGGGTGACTTGGGATCCTGTATCCACCAGAGCTCATAATTCCCACTGACCGTGCACCTTGACCAGTGCATAAAATCAGCCTTCTTTCTGCTCCAAGGTGTAAATAAAGTGTGAGTAGTTTAACAGCCGGTGGTCAATTTTCTAACATTGAACTCCGATACTGTGTGATCTTGGGCAATGTTTGTGTCGTAGTTTGGAAATCTGTAAAAAAACATTGCAACTCACAATGGGTTTTGTTGGGGAATCCACCTTTTCCCACGGCTCCTTGGCTGTCCCCCGTTATCTGGCAACAGTTTTCATAACCTGTTTGGAGAAGGTACACCCCCTCTGTTTCACTTCTGTGTGGCTAACATGTTTGGGGCTGAATAGTTTCTGGTTCTGGGTCAGTCTCCATACTTACCCCATCCCACTCAGGGTCTTTTGGGGCCCATTTTTCTTTGGGAGGGATCCCCCTGTTTTTGAAAGAGAATATCTGCTTACCTGAATCCCCAGAGGGATTATTCTCTCTTAAAGGGGATAATCCGGAATTCCTTCACAAAGTGGGTTCTTCTGTGGCCTCTCTTACTTACGATTTGCTCTTTGGGTTCTAACATTTTGGGGGTAGAAGAGACTCTTTCAGGCTGAGAGGTTTTTAGGGGTTCTGTGTGGGTTAGAAAGGAAGCTTCCTCTAGGGTTTGGAATCTCCCCTCCACTCAGGCCCCCTCCTTCGAAACCTGTGGTTTTTTGAAGGTTTCCTCTTGTCATTTCCCCCCTGGGTCATCAGACCTGGGTGTTGATGGAATTCTGGGAAGCAGGATTAGATTCAGAGTTGGACTGAGCCCTCAGCATGTGCCCCAGATCATTGGCAGTTGCTGGACCTGTCGCTCCAGTTGCAAGACCTTGTCTGGGTGGTAGGGAGATCTCGAGTCATACCTCTGCTGCTCCTGAATGGGGTAACTGTCCCTTCTCCCAGAGTAGCTTGGGTACTGGAAATTCCCCCCTTGATTTTCCATCCTGAATCTCCCTTCTCCTGGGTTCAGGGATCAATTTCCTGGAACCGGGGAGAGGGAGGAGGATTGTTTTGGAAGTTCTGCTGTGGGGGATAGCTGGGAAGAAAGTTCAGATTGGGAGGTGGAGTGATACTTCTTTCATGAAGGATGTTTCCCATCTCAGTATTTACGGGACGCGCACACTGGTGTAAGTGCCTGGAAGTGCTGTTTTCTGTGTCGTCCCCCTGCACAACAAATTGTGAAAAGAAATCAGTCATTTTCACCCTAATGCTAAGTCACGCCTCTTAAGTGAAACCAATCCTTCTTAAGCAGGATCATGTGCCCACTGTATGGATCTTTTGAGATATTACCAGGACTTCTTCTCAGCTGGATTGAGCTGCATATCTCATACTCCTTTTTACTTCTCTTCATTACAGAAATCAGTCCTTTGCACCCTAATGCTAAGCCACGACCCTTGAGTGAAACCAATCCTTCTTAAGCGGGATCGCGCATGCACTGGCGCGTGTGCACTGGTGGAAGTGCCTTGTAGTACTGTTTGCTGTGTCGTCCCCCTGCACAAATAATTGTGAGAAGGTAATTTTCTCTCAACAACTTATGGACCTTATGAGGTATTACCAGTATTTCTCCTCAGCTGGATTGAGCTGCATATCTCACACTCATTTTTTCTTCTCTTAATTACAGAAATAATTCATTTTCAGCCTAACACTAAACCACACCCTTTGAATGAAACCAATCCTTCTTAAGCGGGATTGCGCGTAGAGATGTTGTTCTTTCGACAAACCATGAGTCGAAAAGCAATATTGCATAGCGCAGCTGCTAAAAACACGCAGTCAATAAAAAAGAACAGTAATAAGCACGGTCTGACTTCAAACACACTGCATACCCGACTCTCACCATTGGATATCACTGCCTTTTTTGCTTCAAAGCAACAGTGCGAGGATCGCCATTCATCTATAATAATAAAAGAACCTTCAGATCATTCACTATCACACGGTATGGACAATAATAATACATTGCCGACATTGGTAGTCAACTTGCAACGTGCCTCTTTGGCTGGAGAACAGATTATGACCGATCAAAACATTTTGTACGACATGGCCGCTTTTGCTTCTCCCTCAAAATACGTAATTACTGATGAGTCTAGCAGTAACAGTAATGTGACTACTTCAAATGCTACAAAATGTATGGGCAAAAGTGAACTTAAGAACAACTTCAATGAACTAGCATCAAAGATTGATGCACAGACCTCCTTTCTTGCTTCACTGGTGGAGGAGCAATGGGAATCAAAAGCTCTCTTGTTAAAAGTGCTCGAAATTATTTCCATAATTGCCAAAAAAGAGCCAGCTTTAATTGAACAACAAATATCAACAAAAAAGCTGACAAAATGTAATTGTGTAAACTCAAGTAACTCTTGTAATTGTGACCCTAGGAAACTTAGGGTGACTAAATCTAAGTCCCTTAAACAATGAAAAAATAGTCCATAGTCGACCCTCTGCTCCACCTCACTGATGAGGCCCAACAAGGCTGAAACACGTGTATGGGGTTGCTGTTGGTACTCTTGTTCAGAAGAGAATTGCCATAGCATTTCTGTGCTGGACTGCCCATGTGGGCCTGATAAAGACTGATATGCAAATGGATATTTCCCTTCTGTGAAAGGTACAGTGAGCTAAAGTGTGGCTGTAGACTATTGAGAGGGAACCAATCCCAAATAACTGGTCATTTAGCCGTGTTCATTCTCAAAGAGTGGTGCTTATGGACTATTTTTTGATTGTTTAAGGGACTTAGGTTTAGTCACCCTAAGTTTCCTAGGCTCATCCAGATGTGGACTCCTTGCTCACTGTGCTCAGAGCCACAGCTCCACCTCACTAATGAGGCCTAACAAGGCTGAAACACATGTATGGGGTTGCTTTTGGTACTCTTGTTCAGAAGAGAATTGCCATAGCATTTCGGTGCTGGACTGCCCATGCGGGCCTGATAAAGACTGATATGCAAATGGTTATTTCCCTTCTGTGAAAGGTACAGTGAGCTAAAGTGTGGCTGCATACTCTTGAGTGGGTACCAATCCCAAAGAACAGGTCATTTAGCTGTGTTCGTTCTCAAAGAGGGGCGCCTATGGACTATTTTTGATTGTTTAAGAGATGTAGGTTTAGTCACACTAATTTTCCTAGGCTCATCCAACCGTGGACTCCTTCATCACTGTGCTCAGAGAGGCACAGCTCCACCTCACTAATGAGGCCCTACAAGGCTGAAACACATGTATGGGGTTGCTTTTGGTACTCTTGTTCAGAAGAGAATTGCCATAGCATTTCAGTACTGGACTGCCCATTTTGGCGAGACAAAGAATGATATGCAAATGGATATTTCCCTTCTGTGAAAGGTACAGTGAGCTAAAGTGTGGCTGCAGACTCTTAAGTGGGTACCATCCAAAAGAACAGGTCATTTAGCTTTGTTCGTTCTCAAAGAGGGGCACCTATAGACTATGTTTTTATTGTCCCATATCCTGATTGGTCAGGGTGCCTCAGGTCCTGTTTATAATTTTTGATTTCCTTGGTGACACTCTCACACCTGTGTCTCTCTTTATTTATTAGCTGTTGGTAGTCAGAGAGCTGGATTTTTTATTCTGACACTAAGGCCTGATTAATATCATGCAGCCTGCTCTGAGCTACCAACCGATTCTTTGTTTGCTGCACCTCCTGCTGAAGTGATTCATTTTCCATCTGTGAGCCTTGTATGATGTGTGCATATTCAAGGTGCTTTTCCTTCAGGAGACTAATCTTTTTCTCTTGTTTAGTCCTACATGTTGCTGCCTCTAATAGTTCACCTTCTATTTGCCTCACTCACTCTACAAGTTCATTCCTTTCTTCTCTAATTCTGGTCAATTCCGAAGAACCTGACTGTTCCCTTTCTACCTCCATTTCCAACTGATTTAGCATCTTTAATGAAACGCTGTTATCTTGATTCAAGAAGTATTTTCCCGGAGCCAGCTGCATCCTTTGTAGTTTCAGAGTACTTACCTGCTGATGTAGCTGATCAAAGTCATTTTGGGAATCAACCCCTTTGATAATTAATTGACTATTTTCAGTTTTCAATTGTTTTATTTCTGATTGGAATGCAGTAATGTCCTCCAAAACAACATTATTATGAGCAGCCTCATCATTTAGCTTGTGTTGCAATGTTCTCATATTTTCTACACACTTTTTGTGTGCATTTTTCAGAGCAGAAAACTGTGTTTCACGCTCTGCACTTTCTTGCTGCAGTGTTTTTAACTCAGTTTTGGGCCTGTGACAGGTCTCCAGCCTGATTCATCCTACTCATCTCACTAGATTGCCAACGCTCTTCCACTAACAGTAAATGAAAATATAACTGAGTAGTTAGCTGAGACATGTGTATCTATTTATCACGAGACGATGTGGTCATATAAAATGCTTCAAGTCCTTTGTCCCCTGGCAAACAATGAGCCAAGAACCAGGCCGATGTACGGGAAATATATTGGTATTTATTTAAATCAAAAGTAATAGAAATTAGCACGATAAGGTCAAAACACCACGTTATCGGTGGCACAACACAATCAACTTCTCTCAGCATAAACAAATCACAAAAGTGAGTTAAAAGGAACACAATCACAATTCACTCTCTGTAAATTTCACTTCGCAAAATAATGACACTGATCAATAACAAAGGCACTTATGTAATGTTGTGTGATTTTGATTTTGTTGCAGTTTTAAAAGGCTAGCAGTAGGATTTCAATATTGGTAATGATGATTTTGGACACATTTTTGGTTTAAAATAAACACAGGGTGATTTATTGATTTGTTTTCAGACCACCCCTCCTTGCTTTGGACTATGTTGGGAAGTGAGAAAGAAAAATTGGAATGCTTTGGGGAATTTTGGTTTTCAGAACCCCTCTCACTGAAAGGCATTTGTTGGGGAAGCTGGCTAGAAAGGTTGGATTGATTTAAGAACAAAAACACCACTTTTCCTTAAAGAAGTCGGGTCAGCTGGACAGATTGGTTTAAATAGGTTAAAACCAGAGGCCGATCCATCCACTCGATTCAGCACAGCATACCTGATGGACTACACTCACAGTTGGATAGAGTAAAGATGAGCTGATGACATTTACAATTTGACATACAGCACAGTGAATATGCAATTACCTTTCATGACATTGGAGAGTCGCACGAGTTATAAGTGAGTTTGCAGGACTAAAGACTTGAAACCTGCAAGTGAAGTAATTTTAAAGCCCAATTCAATCTTTCAAGACCACCCACATGTAGTTGAAGAATCAGGCCCTGCCTTGAGAAGGATCGAAGACGGTCGAAACACGTGTTGGATTGAATTGGGCATTACAAATAAATAGTTCTGTGTTTACAAACAGGAAGTGTTAAACCATATGAGAACTTCACTTATCAATGCTTTGATTGCTGATGAAATTTATTTAACTTAACAGTTGGACAGCGCATATCCTTGGATCCAATCTTTTTTTTACTGTAAATTCTTAGGTCTGGGGAGGATTGCAGCAGTCCTTGGTAACTTCCAATTTGTCTTGCTTTTTAACTACACTTCTGAGCACTCTGTTACCTGGTAACCCACCTTTGTTTTTCTGCCCTCTTCAGACCTTCCTCGTACCACTCTGGAACCTATTTGGATCATTAATGCCATCCCTTATCAGTGAGGCGCAGGTACAGCTCAAGGGTGACAGCCACATCGACAACCATCTGGTATCCAATCTCTCAGGCCACAGGTCCCACAGAACTGCTAGCACTGGCTGTTTACAAACTCTCTTCAGAACCCTACATCCTGGTATACATAACCAGTCAGCTACCCTACATCAAGCCTTACCCACTGCTTCTTGATGTGGGGATCAATGTGGGGCAAGATCACTTGCAGTTGGGCTGCCCTGTAATAGGAATCAAAGTCAGGATAACACACGCACCCTTGGTTTTGGGCATGACGTGGGTGGTGTAAATAATCCTATATTTGATATTATCCCACAGTAAAACAACACATCCCTCTTAACGATCGTTAAGAACCCAGAAGACATATTAGAACCGTAGAAGTATATTAATTTTAATGGTATTCAGGTATGTCATCCACGAGAGAGTCCTTTTCCCCAAAGCCTCTAGATCCCTCCTAATCCTGGCTCAAAGAGGCACCAAGTTCCCTGCAAAGAGATCAGTAAGGTTCCTTGTCACGGTAACCCCGAGGTACCAATTCCCTTGTATGCCTGCACAGTCCATCTCCATCAGGAAGGCCTCCGCACCATCAGAGAGTGGTCCCTTAGGAAGAATGGTAGATTTGGCCCTATTCATTTTAAATCCTGAGTGCCTACCATTGCACACAGGGGAAAGACCATATGCAAATAAGGCTTGGAAGTACCCTAAGAGGGTCAGTACAGCCCAAACAGATTGGCCACATCAATTCTTTAAATGACCACATGCAACTCCAGACACATTTCGGCTTCATTTGCCCATAATGACAGTAGCAAATGTCATGCCATTTTTTCTTAGTGTTTTGACTTTTTTTTGTTTTTATTCCAAACATGATAGATTGTCTTTCTTGTTCATACTAGCCTATACTGAATCAGTTTGTGTGAACATGTTTTCTTGAGTGCATTGGCATTTGTTGCTGATAGTATTGGAATAGCTAATATGATGAATGTTCTTATGTGTCCATATTAGTCTACATTGGTTTAGCCAGTAAAGGAATGTTGTCTTTGAGAGGCAAGATATTTTTTACGGGCCTCTTGGGCAAAACAAACAATGAGAGTATTTACAGACTGGCTGCACAATTGTAGACTAATATGGCCACGTAGGAATATGCATTGCGCCTTATTTTCACTTAATTTCAATCAAACATATCAATATTGGAGGCAGAAACATAGGAGATTATAGAACATAAGAGCAACATGCATCATGTTGACAGGGGGAAATGGAATTGAATCAAACAGAGCATTTCAAGGAAGAAAAGGAACATTTTGAAAGCACAAAGTCATTTTAATTTAAATATAGAGATATTTTTGACACCGAAAAAGAGAAACAATCAAACAAACCTAGATGTATCAGTAGCAATAAATGGCGTTAATGAAAATGGAGAACACATACATAAAAAAAAAAAAGAATGACATCCACAAATGAAAACCACGGGTTAAGAAGCCACTCAAGGAACGACAAATACAGCATTAAACATAACATATTTATTTTATTGTTACAAACTTAACGGCCCTACAGGTTCCAATCGCCTACTCTATTGTGGGATTTTCTTCAGGGGCAGAAGCTTTCTGGGTGTTTCTCAACAATAGGGAACCAATCCTTGCCTCCAAAAGAGAGTTGTATGAAACAATTAATAGAACTCATTGATCATCTCAAAATTGAATACAGTCTGACATATCCAAACTGGCCAACATGATGAGCTGAATTGGCAAAGCGCTGTGTAAGGGAATTAACAGGCACTTCTCTGAATTAATGAGGGCATAGTGCAATTGGCGGCAAGCCACTGCATATAGTTAGTTAGTTTCAGGCTGCCATTTCCAGAGGGAGTGTGATTTGGCACATGGATGAAAAACTGCATATGTCAGAAGGTACTGCATTTATTGAACGTAAAACAAACTAGTTTGGGGTTGGCAATGCTGAGCACAACACATTACCAGCTAGGGAGATCTCTGCTAGTTCATGTCGATGCAGCCGGTGAGCTCCACAGTATTTTTGAAACAACGGCAATAGCGAAAATGGCCTTTTCCCGGCATGCCATTAAAAAGTGCCATGTCACTACTAGAGAATAAGTCCATACAGGATGAATCAATGCAAGCCAGCATAGCCACGTACGAACACACATCTTTTGACTTTGCTAATAATGACAGCAGAACATATCATGCCAAAGTAAAAAAAATATGTCATACTGGCTGCAAAAATGTAGGCCCATGTTCCCACGTGAGAACACTCATCATTGCCCATAACACCAGTACAAATTGCAATACCACTTTAAAAGAAAAAGCTTTGGTATGGAAGTGCAAATTATAAGTTATAAGTGCAGTAGTGCCAATTATAGTCGTCATTGTGGCTAAGGAATGTTATTTGGAAACATATGGTTAGGTAAAGAATTAGCGCTTTTTTCATGGAGCCAGAATTTCACCTTTCTTTTGAACTTCTTTATGGAGAATTCTGTTTCAGGGTTGTGAGGAAGTTGTTCCACAATTTTGGACCTAATTGTGCGATGGATCGTCCTCTGAGTTTCAACCTATTTAAACCTGTGTATAGTTTGTTTTTTAACCTGTGATTATCTTAGCAAGTTTGTAGATATACATTTGATTATGTAAGATTCCAGGTCTTTATAAGCAATTTTATGAGGCATTTGTAAAGTAATACAGTTTATTGGGTGTTTCAGTCTCTTTGCAATATGAAGCCGGTTGACCTTTTTCAGGTCTAATGATGTATGCTCCGTCGGCTTGAGTTTCATAATAAGCCGATCTTGTTTATTTTGGATAAGTTGGAGTTGGTTTACTTGTTTTTCATTGGCTATTGGGTTTTATGACAGAGACAATGGCAATAGTTTAGGTATGATAGGACAAGGGATCTGGTCAACTCCATATTCTATGTCATTTTCTATGCGGGACCAATTCTCCTGAGGATGTGGAGCTGGAACTGTGATTTGTGGGGTAGTGAGTCTATTTGTGGTTTTAATAAGAATGTAATGTTGAAATGTATACATTGATACTTTACATGATCGAGTGGGGTGGGTGCCATACCCAGGAGGTGTGGCCATTTGAAAGGTAGTGTTGCTGGTTGGGATAACAAAGAAGATAATATCAGTGTTAGACGTGCAAAGGCAAAGAGAGATCATTATCTATGTTCCAGTCCTGGATTCTCTGGAGGAGTTCAATTATAGGCTGATTGTTATCAGGTTCCAGGTTCAAAAGTACCTGAGACTCTTCCACCTATAATTGGAACGATTTTGAAAATAGTTTTGTAATGTCTGCTAGGGGTTTAATCTAAACATTACAAAGCCATTGAGATATTTAAGATGGGGTCCAGGGGATACCACTGTTTAAAGTTAAAATTGTTGATTTGAAGTCTCACATTTAAACCTAAGGGTGCAATCATCAATGTAGTTGGTGATCCACTACAAGGCAATACCATCTATTCCAATCAAAACTTTTGTATTAGTGTCTAACGGTTGACTGTATCATAGGCAGCGGACAGATAAAATAATTGTAGGTATTTTGTTGTATTTCTGTCAGGTGCTTTCACACATTCGACTTTCAAGGAAAAAAGGCTACCGTTTGAGCAAAAACCTGATTATTTTTCATAAACTAGGAGGTTCTCTAGAACTTTAAGTACCATTTGGGTAGTCGTTATCTTGTCCAGGATTTTAGCATTGAGAGAAATGTTACATTTGGCTGTGTATTTATTGTTCAGGTATCTAGGGGTCTGCACTCAATGTTTTTAGAAGATGTACGATAGTGGCAGCATTTGGTGTAATTGAGATACAGCCTGATGTTATTTATGCTGTTCAAAATGTGGTCAGTTGTTCCAAGGGGTTAGCTATGTTTTTCTTGATCAGGGTTGCTGAGCATGGAACAGATTGCAATAATAATGCATTTAGTCTAAGTGATATTAATGAGCTCTTCAATCACAGTGGGATTCCATAAACATAGGTGGATGGTACTGGTCTATTATGGCTGCTTCTTCTGATCATTTCTGGTAATCAATGTTGGCTTGAGTTTTGGTAATTCTATCATGGAAAGCCTTAGCAAGAGAGTTTGACAGTTCCTCTGATTTCATTGATTACTCTTTTGTTGTGGGCGTGTTAGTTCATTGAAATTTTGAAGGCATTGTTTTGCTTTACCTTGAGCAGAAGAAATGTGGTTTTGATAGTATTGCTTTTTTGTTTATAAAATATGTGTTCTAGATTTTTCACTGCCATTTAAGAGCGGCCGCTTCCTCATCAAACCGTTTGATGTTGATTTTGCTCAAGGTTTGTATTTTCTTCTATTTCTTTGTTGCAATAATTGACAGCATCACAGTGATTTATATGCGTATTTTTTCTAGTAAGAGGGAGGGGTTGTTTCTAGCATTCTTTTTTTCAGTTTGGGCAGTGTGAAATTATCATCACAATTTTTTGTTGACTTTTTGTGGTAAAGTTTGAGTCTCTTTGTACTATCCACCATGTACAACCCAAAGATGGGCTTCTCCCAATTAGGGAAAGGTCTCCTTTGTAACACTTTTTCACTGTGTTCAGTAATTATAAAAAATAATTCCTGTATATGTTAAGCCTAGTGTGATTCCATTATAGGAACCACTTGGGTTGTTTTTGCTATGTTTCTTCCACTATACTCATTATGATGGTCAAAATAGCCAATTTGGCCAAAAGAAGCAGCCCGAAAGACTCTGGGAGAGGTTTGTACGAAATATAAATACTACTAGCCTATTTAAGAATAGTTCAATTTTATTTAAATATTAACATATGTATATAGTGCTTTTATCCAAAGTGCTATACATAAATAATGAATGAAAAAAAACCTTGCAGCCCAGAAAATTACATGACAAAGTCCAGAGAAGCTTAATGAAGTAGATGAGATTTTAAGAATGTCTTAAATTGAGAGAGAGAGAGAGAGAGAATAACTAGAGCAGATGTTAAGTGGAAGTGCATGCCAGAGTTTAATTCCTAGAAGTTAAAATGATCTAAATCATGAGGAGGCACGTGGGACAATGGGACATTCAAGAAGAAAAGTGTTGCAGAAGGTAGATTATGAGAAGGTTGATATAAAGATAGCAGGGAGCAAATATGAGGAGGATCTAGGGCATCTATGCATTTAAAGACAAGACCAAGAAACTGATATTCAAAATGTTGTTGAATTGATCACCAATGAAAACGAACCAGGTAAGAAGTCAAATGCGTGGACTAAGGAAGACCTAAAAGAATACGAATCACAGATCTCAAGATATAGTGTCCAATTTAGGGAGTCCGCCATCAAGAGAACAACAGTGATGTAAATGAGAAAGACCCATTGAATTAAGCAGACTTTTAGTGGCAGAAACGGTAAGTACATGACAGATTGTCTGGATGTTATATAACGGAACACCATAGTGAACTGGGTTTGTAAAGAAAAAATATCAAAGATTATGAGCCTGACTTAGAAAAGGTGAGTTATGTTGGAAAAAAAAAAAAAAATATATATATATATATATATATATATATATATATATATATATATATATATATATATATATATATATATATATATATATATATATGGAAGAGGCTACATTTTGGAAGAATTGGGAAAGAAAAGGATTTCTGTTTTATTGGGATTAGGACAAAGGAGAAAAGAAAACATCAACGATTTTATGGCAGATAAACATGCAGACAATTTTTGATAGAGTCAGTAAATGTTGGAAATTATACTAGGATCTGAATGTCTTTTGCATGGAGGTGGACTTGAACAGAGACTAAAGAAGAAAAAGGAGAAGTATATAGAGCGAACAGAAGGGGCCCAAGAACAGAACACTAGGGAAAACCATGAGGGGAAGGGGAAGGTCAGGAAGAAAGACCTATCCAATTCACAGTGAAAGAACCATTAGAAACATACTAGTTAAGACAAGCGAGAGATGACATTGAAAAGCCCAAGGTGAAAGTGTGGTGATTAAAGTAGAATGATCCCTGTGTCAAAGGCAGCAGTCAGCACTAGAAGAATCAGAATAGAGGAGATCTTAGGATGACGAGTAGAAAGAACAGAATTTGAGAAAGATAAAAGAGCAGTTTCAGTTGAGAAGAGTAAGCAAAAACCAGATTGTGGAGGCAGGAGAAGGTTGTGGGAATTAAGAAAGAATAAAAGTTGAGAATGAACAAGTCTTTCAAAAGGTTTATGCAAATAAGGTAAAAGAGAAATTGGATGGAAATTAACTCTATTAGAAGAATCGAGAGAGGTTTTTTTAGTAGAGGAATAAAAGTAGCAGATTTCAATATAGATTGAAAAATCCTGGATGACAAAGACAGATTAAAGAACATAGATAAAATGGAATCTAATGACAGAAAAACATATTTAAGCAGAGAAGTAGGTAGGGAATCAGAAGGAGCGGTAGGAGGGTGTGTATTAGAAATCAAAGAAACAACCTCACCTTCAAGAGACTGGGGCAAAGCTAGAAAAGCAAACAGAAGAAGCCGGAGGATCCGATGTTGAACAGTCTAGCGATAAAAGAGCCGCTCTAGTAGTGTTGCATGAAGAGAGACAGATAGGGCCTCATTAGGACAATGGCGGTAGGGGATTAACAGGGCCGGTAGAGATGCCCCATTAACTCCCTAGCACCGCATTACGAGTTCTCCTCGCGGAACCCCCTAAGGACTCCTGGTTTTACCAGACGTCCTTAGCGGGTCCCACGAGTGGCCCAGCATGCTAACAATGGACCTGTCATTAACGTGCCCGTTGTTAGCATCCTCCCCATTCCCATTGAGCCCTATGGCTCAAATGGGAATGGGGATGTACCGGGTACGGGTTCCTTGAATGGGGAAATACTGGGTCTTCCTAGGTTGGAATGGCCCGGTATTTCCCCATTCAGGGAACCTGGACCCGGTACCCGGAATGGAGGTTGCAAAGTTCCCAGCAGTGAGATTCGGAGTAGAAGACCAATTACAGAAAGAGGGGGTGCAAGAAATTTGGTAAAGGTGGAAAAAAGAGGTCGAGGTGAGTTTGCCTGAGCTTGAATAAGAGATTGAAAATAGTGAGCCTTAGCATGGTTGTAGAGAAGAGGAAAATAATGTTATCAAAGAATAATAGATTTGATAGTTAAAGGTCAAACAACATTTGAACTAGTGCCGTTCAGCTTTGCGAAGTTGAAATCCGAGAATTTTTCAAAGTAGAGGAAAACCAAGGTCGAGGGAGGCCTACCTTCAGGGGTAAAACTGATAAAGGTGAGCAAATTGATCGAGAGCAGAGGAAATAGTGGTGTGGAGTTTAGAAAAACAACTATCAATGTTAGATGAAGATTGCAATTCAACGTCTGAAAAGGAGGAGAGGATAGTGTTTTCAAGAGCAGAGGTATCCACATTACAGAGATCGTGACACAAAAAAGGAAGAAGAGGTTCAAGGAGCAAAGGGGCTAGATTGTGGGCAGGGAATGAGGAAATATTAAGAAACCAAAAGATGGTCCATAGACGGAATATCTAGGACATGCGCGGAATCCAAAGAGATGCGAAAAACACGTTTCTGTGATACACACAAAGTCAAGTTTAAGAGAAAGGAATACGTCCGGAACTAATTCAGATGTTGACACAGTAGAACCAATGTCCCAAAGTCCAAAACGTCCATAATTGGTAGTCATATTTTAAACACAGTACAGTCTTAAACCTATTTGATTCACAGCCTCCTATTTTTGAAATTTTGGGATATGTTTATGTGCTTATAATCATTCTAAAAGCATACAGGGGGTGAGATTATGAGAGAGGAAGAGAAAAAGATAAAGGGCCTCATTACGACCCTGGCGGAAAGGGGTTTGCGGCAGCGTTAGCTGCGCCAACCCCTTTCCGCCAATTACGAGTTCCCTTTCCGCCATGGCGGTTTTTACACCTGCTTTTAGCAGGTGTAAAAAACCATGGCGGTAAGGGAACTTGGTGTTAATTACGCCACCATAATTTACGGTGGCGTAATTAACGCCTTCCCCACTCCCATTATGCCCTATGGGGCAAAAATGGGAATGGGGAAGGGTAAATGGGGATTGGGGACTTACCGCCGCGCCAAGGTCGGAATGGGGCGGTAAGTCCGCCAACCACCATGGCGTAAACGCAGTTTACGCCATGGTGGTAATGTCACGGCCCTGGCGGAAACTTTCCGCCAGGGTCGTAATGAGGCCCAAAGTATGATGGGGAGAGAGTGAGACAATGGATTAGGGAAAGAGAATGAACGAGGGTAAGAAAGAAAAGGAGAAGGTATATAGAGGGGATGAGAGGATGTCTAGAGACAGAGGCGAACATCGATTGAAATAGAGAGATATTGGGATGGGGAGGGAAAGACAAAGAGAGAGAGAGACAACGGTGAAATGAAAACGTGAGAGAAAGACATGACGTGGTGGATATAACAGAGAGGGGCAGGGTGAGACGGATATGGAGCATCAGAGAAAGTAACACTCGGTAGAGAGTGACAGAGGTACAGTGAGAAAGGTGGAAGAGAGACAGACAGAGAGTGTAAGCTACCGGCAGTGAGAATAAGTGAGATAGTAAAACAGGGAGGGAGAGAGAGGGGGGCGGACTGAAAGAAAATCAGAGGTGATTAAAAAAGAGAGTACGTGAGAGAGACAGAGGCATCGGACATGAACGAAAGAGCAACACTGAGTGACAGTATCAGAGGGGAGGGAGACAATGAAAGAGGACAAAATAACAATCTTCTTGAAATGTAGATGTGGAAATAGTAATATTTCTAGCAAGGGGCAATTGCTACCCTGGAAATAGGGGAAGCGTTTCCAGCATGCGTGTGCATTGTGCTTCTATGTCGAGCACCAGTGTCCGCACGCCAATACAATAATTAGTATTCACTGCATCGTACAATCTGCAGGGCGACGAGCAAAGTAGAAATGTACAAAAAGTCAGCCGAGCCCCAATGTCATCCACGTATTTCTCAAGCTCTTTGTTTACATCATAACGTGAATGACGTCAGGATGGCAGGTTTTAACGCTGTGCATCTTGGGATTGTCCTGTATACATCTCCTGCACTATGTTTGGCTCTATGCAAAGACACATTTGACACTGTTTTAGCCCAGTTTTAAACTCACACACAAGACAAGAATTTTGCTTTCAAAGTCCCTTCAACATCTTTATAAATTGGTGCTTTCCGCGCAAATGAGTAACACAAACACCCACAATGAGGGTCGCTCTCTCTTTGGCACTTGGAAGAGTGAACAGAATTAAGTTGGAGCTTCAACCTTTTTTAACGATGCGTAGGCTCCCCGTTTTGTTGTGTTCTCATCACTAAAAGCAAAGAATGTCTGATAGTGATAGCATAGAAAGAAAATGGCGGAATTCTTTTCCGTGGTTATTTCTTGTGTTTTACCATCGTACCCTAAGCTATGATGCACTATGTACAGGCCTTCCAGAGAAAGAGAAAACAAAGCAAGAGTTTGCTCCTACGGGAATGTTATATAACATCACTAATGTATATTCATGAAATTGGGGATAAAATACCATTTCACTCATTTTAGTCATATTATCATACGAAAGAAAATAAAGCAAAAATAGTGGGAAAGGAGTTGAGAAAAAACAAAAAGTAAAGAAAGATATATTGAGTTTAACATGTTTTAGGAATATAATTTCTTATTTATTAAACAGATGATTAGTTAAATACAAATCATTACAAGTCCGAACGTAACCCGGGTTGACTCCGCACTTGTACATTTTACCGGTGCCTGGCTTGCTGGTAATACCGGGGGATTACAAACCCAGAAAGACAGGTGCCGATAAATTGTTATTCCCCATTCCCATACAGTTCTACTGGAATGTGGAAGACAGAAGCAACAGCATCGAATGGTGCAGTGCTTCCATGACGGTCTGCTTACTGTGGCTGCTATGTCCGGCAGTGTAGGATTTGTCGGGCACAGTGGCTCTGGCAGGCAGACTCGTAGTTTGCCAGTATGGAAAAAACAGTGCCGGTAAGTTTACCGGCAAGCTTAAGCTTAACTTGTAATGAGGCCCATAAGAAAATAAACGTAACACTCAAATGGAACACATTTGATTAAACCAAAAACAAAAAAAGTTTCTGTTTGTTAAAAACTTCAAAAGAATCTAAAAATAAAAAAAATATTAGAAGGACAGTTATTAAATTGGTTGATCATCACATAGGAACATGATAGTAGTTGATCATATTGCATCTGGAGACTGCCCTCAGTTGGGAGAGGTGCACGGTATGAATCAACATAACATTACCTAACATAACAAATTGCTGGCATGACCAGCAACGTGTTGTGTTTCGGCGTTTCATTAATTTTCATGATTTCTTCAGGACCGGAAAAATCCATGTGATGTGTGTTTACTAACACATTCAATGACTTGCTATTAGGACATAAAATACGGAGAAAGGGATCAACTTGTATAATCTATTAGTTACAGAATCACTGCTGCACCTTTGCATCCATGGTATGTGATGGTCCTTCTAGCCCTACTGGCTAATGTATTAAGTTATAAGAGCAAGAATGGTTGGAGGTATATATCCTGCGAAAAAATATGACATTTTAATTTTTAAAAAATATGTCAGTGGAAGTCATTGAATAGTATGGAGTATAGGCACATGCATAGTTAAACAGAAACAGAAGCATACATGCAGGGAGATCTTCCTGGTTTCTAGCATGTGCGGTGCAGCCTGAACACCACCATCTCGTGCCCCAGAGCATTGGAATGTACGCAAAGGCCCAGGAGCATCCCTGCAAACGTTCGGCCGGCTGTACCCCAGCATTCGTTTCCAATGATCCATGCAAGGCTTGGAAGCAAAATGCCCCCAGGCTTGCATGGCCCATTGGACATGCATGCTGGTGTACTACTGTCAACAGAAACACATGTTATCTTCACAGTAAAGACAGTCCAGGAGAGCTCAAAGTTTTCCATGGTATGGCTTAGCTCCTCGATAACAGGTGGCATTCTTGAGGAGCCATCACCCCCCAATAAGAACCAATTGTCATTTTAGGCTGAAAATCTGGATTGCATCTGCATGGCTGGGTGACAGTGTAGTGCTCGACAGTCCAGATACAATGATGCTGCTGCCTTTGTCGTTGTGTGTGTACAGACAGGTTTGTACTATTGTGACTAGGTCACATCACGGTGTACAATGTTTGAATCAGAGATAGGCAAACTGGCTGGCTTGGATTAGACTCAAATTGATCCAAACAAAGACCATTTGAAATGACTCAAATGATTCAGACCAATTAATGCTGGACCTTGAAAGGATTTGAAATATTCAAATTCTAATTTCATAGACCGAAACAGATCAAATGACTTTGCCGTCAAATTCTTTTGATTATATTTAATAATGTTTTCTTTTTTTAAGCTGCTGTTGGGTTTACATTTGAGCTGACTCTGTAATTATTTCTTTTTGTGATGCACATCAATTTGTCCTGAATTGAACCAATAGGGGCCTATGCTTACACATTGTTTAAAACACAAAAGAGGCGAGCCATAGACGTTAGTTCAAACCATGCATTTAACGACTGAAATCTTGATTCAGGTTGTGGATCTTGAAGATCCACCTACCCCTATCCCAGATCATACAAAATGTGTATAATATGCAACAAGGGAGTATATCTAGGCTGTGTGGATTTGCAATGACAAGTCAAAGCCCGGGAAATGGGCATGCAAAGGGTAATGTGGAAATACCTGCAGGATAGAATAAGATGAGCCTCTTTTGAATGGACAGTTTGTTTTTTTCTATGCCAGGAGTATGGTAAGGACAGTTTTCTTGAGTTTCACACCAGAGTTGAGACTCAGAGTTGGACACGTGAAGGAGTCTGCAACATCTGTGATTAGAACTGCTATCAGCCCTTGCCAGCAGAGTCAATGGTGAGGGATCATGGGAATCAGTCCAAATCATCTGGTGGGCTGCAGGTTGCAGACCCCTCCCCTAGTGATAATTGCATTTGCACTGGTGCAAGGATTTCCTAATAATGCACTTGATTCTTTACATTCTTCACACTGTGAACAATCACAGTCAACATCAAAGGTTGGGGGGTAGGGGTCCAAATTACACTCATCTCCTCTCCCAAGGGTACAATGACCTATACAATGACACCAAAACAAGCAAAACCACTAGCAGGTTAGGAGAGGCAACAGGTGCCCAAGCCCCCCGCTCCACTTGCCTGCCAGCACTGATCAGAAGCACACGGATACTCAGAAATCACCAACCAAAACATGCCCGGCTGTGAAGAGGATGGGGTTACTTACATATGATGCGTACCTTCAGAGCCTCACAGGTCCCATGCCTAACTCTCCAGTCTCCTGCAATTGCCCCCGGGTCTTGCACTTGCCGGAGCACTACTGCACTTCGGTTACAATGCATGAGAATGGTATCTCTCTGCACTTCACCCATGTTCTGACGGGACTGGGCGACTTGGTCCTTTTTGCCCCCCGCCCACGCACTTCCTGCTCTATTCACCTGCTTGATCTGAATGTACCATGCCTAGTAAGATCGTATGTCATGTCTCCCCTAGGTCGTCCCCTCCCATGCATGGTTGCGCTTTGAAACACTTGTGTATAAGTGCATAATAAATAAACAATCAATCATATATCACCCTTCTCAGACAATGTACCTCAATCACCCACAAACCTAAACCATGGCACCCGACATGCATCCCTACCACAGTCCAGTGCTCCGGCAAACACTCAGGAATAGCCACATCGCCATAGGGTGTGGAAACGGCTGTGGCGAGCTCCACCAATGCCCCGTAACACAACAAAAGGGAAAATAATATGATTTTACAAACACAAACAACATAAACTATAATTCAGCACAGCATTATCAATCTCCATGGTCCCATGAAAATCAAGTATTACAAAATGTTGAAATGCGAGAAATGGCGGTGGCATGTTTCTCATGGACCGCTGCGAGGGCAGTCGCTACCATGCAGTGGCGATATTAGCGGAATACATTCCACTATCCAGAGTTCATTATGGACTGCTGCGGCATATGTAATTCCTGCCAATTCATCTTCGATGGCCTCTTGGGAGACCCTGTGTACTACTGATAGACTCTAATATGCTTTCCATTTTCCTAAGCCTCTTTGAGCTGACACTGCTCTTTCCCAACTGGTCGGCCTCTTTTTTTTCTTTTTTTTCTTCTGCAAGCCACAATGTCTGGGTCTCCTCTCTTTCCGCATGTATTCGTGATTAAAATGGAGGGGGACGCACCGCAGGGCATAATAAGCAAAAATGTCATAATTGCTGGTATCGCCGAGCGAGCACTCTTTCTGATTGATCCATGCAAACCCTTGAGCCATCAGTTTTGGAAATCAGCATCCTAAATTAAATGTTCATTCTGAAGTGTTTTATTTTGTGGGGGCAGGGGGCTTTAATTCGCATTTAGAAAACCTACAGTCTTGAGCAGCCAAGAGCAAATAGAGATTCATTGAAAGAGGAAAATGTCTAGGCTTTCAAATATCTACGTGCAAAAGTGCGCAACTTATTCACGTTGAATTGTCTTGCCTTTCCACTGACGGCACACTCTTGGCACGGGGCGAACCACCCAGCCCACTTGAGTATAGTCTCGATTTCGATATGGCGGAATCCGGGGTGTGTCAATTGGTTGGAGGAAGCCATCATTGCTCTTGAGAAGTCCCCTGCAATCCTCCTAATGTATCCAATCTCACTACTGACGTGGAAAAAAGGTCAATTTCCCACTAAACATGTGTCCACAGTACCCTGTGCACGTCCTTTCCACTAGCCTCCTCCTCCCTCTTCTGACTTCCCAGCCTCCACGGGCCGTTCCAGATCACTCCGTGAGTTCCAGGCCCACTTTTGTGGCATGCACGGGAACCCGTCCATTGAACGCATCCCTCCTCTGTCAAGTGTGTCCTTTCACGGGTAGACACCACTGTCACCGCCAGCTCTTTTGCTTACGGGCCACGGTGTCCATTCATGGTGGACACACCTGTGACTCCGTCCCATTTATTTTTTTGATGTGCAAAACAGCTCTGCGAAGTAGCGGCTGCAAAAAATATGACCAGGTCCCGATTGCTTGTGCCTGTTCTCAATCACTGTCTATTAACATAATATATTCTTCATTAGCACCCTGTATGTGGGCGCTGGCCAATTAGGGAGCCCGGACTGCAGTCTGTACTGCATTGTACAAGACCGGGTTCCGAGCTGCCGGGGCAGCCGGCACACCCTTCCTTCCCCGCTCTCCCAACCCCCTTACCTCTTAGCACTCTCGTAGTCCGCTAGACGGGTGCTAAGAGGTTTTCATCTCCTGAACAATTAATAAACGTACCTTTGTGCGGTGGCCTGGTGCCAAGCAGTGCTGTCTTCACGGCAGTCTCTCTTCATTGATCATGATGGCAGTCATGAACATTGAAGAGAGACTTCCCGGGATGGCAGCATTGCAGCGTCGGGCCGAGCCGCAACAGTACATTTCTTTGCATTTTTTTAAGTTAAACATATAAAAGCATTAGCACCCGTGTAGGGATCTACATGGGTGCTAATGGTAATGTACCCCTCAGTGGTGTGCCGACCCTGCAGGTAACGGCACCACCATCCTCGTTAAGGGACCCTTGCTGCGCTCGGGCACTTAACTTCTGCAGTAGGCCCTTATCTACAGGGTTGGCCCACCACCTTGAGGCATATCGTCTCAGTTTTCAATAAACACTTTATGCATCTGCGCATCACTGATTTCAACGGTCACCTGATTTCACCTCCTCTGATGTCATAGTGAAGTAACGGCTCTTGTGATGTCACTTCCTCCAAATTTGAGGTATTGTTGAAATGGCGGATTTGGGGAGCACAGTGAAAATAAGCAGAGTTAATGAAGGTGTTTTATTCTGAGCTGAAATATAGGAAAGGGGTTGGGTGGCAACATGGACAGACTAACACGTGAAAGCTGTTTCCAATTTCGTGAAATGCGCTGGTAATATTTCTGATATTTCTCCACACGTTAAAAATGACACTGAGCCTCATTACACGGACGGCGGTAAGGGTTAACGGTCACCGTTAATGGTACCGGTGACCGTTAACCCTTACCGCCTTACTACGAGGTGCCTTTGCGGGTTGGAGAATTTAACGCCTGCTTTTTGCAGGCGTTAAAAACCAACCCGCAAAGGGACCAGGGAGCTAATTACGGTACCGCAATTTGCGGTGCCGTAATTAGCACCTTCCCCATTCCCATTATGCCCTATGGGGCAAAAATGGGAATGTGGAAGGGCAATGGGGGAAGGGGGAATTACCGCCCCACCAACCTTGGAATAGGGCGGTAATTCCCCTTTCCAACAAGGCGGTGCCGGTATTTTACCGGCATGGACCAAGGTGCTAATAGCACCTTGGTCCACCGCCGTCCGTGTAATGAGGCCCACTGACTTTTGTTCAGGGGTGGCCTGGCCTACAGGGATCTCTGGAGATTTCCCAGAATGCCTCTGAACCCTGTGACTCTTTTGTGTGGTATTTCCACATATTCTCTAGGAAAAGGGTTGAGCTTGCTGAAAATGTGTAGTATTGGGCCATGTTGAAAATTATCTCCTGGACTTCTGTTGTTTCCCAGTCCACCCCTGCGTTTGTTCGGAGAAAGAATAACCAAAAAAATGGGGGGGGGGGTTTACTAAAATGTTGATATACATGCTTTTATTGAATGGTGCAGTGCATGTGAGAGCGGGCAACCATTCTGGCGTAATAGCCCAATGCTTCGGAGTTGGGAACATTAGCGACCCCTCATCCCATTTTGGAGGGGAAGGCACGTTGCTTGTTCCACTACTGGAGGGTGTGGTTGGATAATCCTGGGGAATGGAGATATTGCCATTGTGCTTTTATCAGTTACTGTGCAGTGGGTGCTTGTTGGCACCATTTATTTATTTATTTATTTATTGCATTTATTATACACCCAAACCCGGAGGTGTCACGGGTGTAGCAATGCAATACAACTTTGTACTCTATTCTCCTCAGATATGAGGACCCAGCAGACAGAAACAGCTACAACTGCAAACATGTACATTGAAGAGTTAAATCTTGCCTGGGAATTTGACACTACTTGGCTGGTGCACGGTAAACCTGCTGGTAATAACGTTTAGCAGCACTTTTACCAGACCAGCCAACTACAAGTTTGCCAGTATTGATGGAGGACTTACATCAGCTAGGAGGAGCTGGAGGTATTTCTGACTCCTACTGGCAAAAAACTGCCGGTATTAACTGCATGGTAATACCGATGCCGGTAATACAGGCAAAATCCCCTAATGGCGATTGGAATCTGCCATTATTACCAGCAGGCAAGTGCCAGTAATGGTATGACCGTTTGCCAGTATCCTGGTGGCATTACCACAGGGATACAAGCAAACTCATAATGAGTCCCATATATAACACTCTTTTGATTTACCCTGTTCATATCTTTCCGAAAATAAACTTATTTATTTTTCCCAGAACATTTAAAATGCTGTTCTTTTATGATCATTGTCTATATGGTTATGAGGTAATGTTACGTTTACCTGAAAGAAATAACATTAATTAACAAAGAGGGACAGGCAGCTCCATATGAAGTCCTGTTCCAAGATCCAACCTCTGAATAAATATCCTCAGTGGCACTGAGGGTGCATTATGTAATATTCAGACACTGTCATTGGCCAATCAGCTTACATGTACATTTAAACCTGCGGTCTCACCAAAATATCCTTATCCTCAGGTCCTGCTCAGTATTCATGGTTGCAACGTGCCAAAAGGACTGTGCTTCTGGACATGGAGTATGGCTTTCGCTGCCTAGGCATGCAACATATTTTTTTTAAATATATGTCTGTCAATATATATGTTAGCTTTTTCAAATAAATTGTAATAACATGTTTGATTATAGCAATACCGGACTGTTACCTCCTAGAAAAGCCACAAGAAAGGTAACTTATTGTTATTATCACCCTGAGATTAACCCTTAGGGGCCGACTGCAATACATGTGTGTGAATTAACAATTCCTGATTCACACAAAGGCACCCTCACCTAACAAGTCCTCCATGAGGAGTCCCTCTTCTCTTTCCACAGAGGCGACAGGTGGAGGGCAAGGTGTGGTACAGCGGTGCTGAATCAGGAGAGTGTGGTCTGGCGGTGGATGGGGAGAGCAGGGAGTGGGAGGGAAAATGAATGGCGGGTATCTCCTCTGTCACATTGAATGCAATTGCAGACAACTAAGCAGCATGCGCCTACGTGTGTGAGAATTTTAAAGTGCAGACAATGTTCTGACATTTTGCCTTATGTGATAAATGAATGGATGATGGCTAACTACCTAAAACCCAAGCCAGACAAAACTGAAACAATGATATCGCCTCACACTGCACCTGAACCACCTCTATCGGGGCCTTTGGAAATGGGTAACAGGCCTAAACCATCGAAAGTGATGAAGAACCTAGGCAAATTGATGGATAATGGTCTCATACTGGAACCTCAGGTCAATTCAATAGTCAAAAAGTATTTCTACCATTTCTGCTATATCAGACAGATTATGCCCTACCTATCCTTTGCATAATGAGAGCTGGCTATAATCTCCTTGATTCTTCCAGGAACTCACTACGCAAACAGCATTTACCTACTTATGCCAGACTACCTCACAAAAAACATCAACAGATCCAAAACACAGCAGAAAGACTTGTATTCAGGCTCAACAAGAGGGAACACATAACATTGGCTCTCAGAGCACTCCACTGGCAACCAATAAACAAAAGAATGCAGTTCAAGAACTCCTCCAAAACACACATTTCTACCAGAGAACTGAGATTGAGAAACCACATACTATTAGCAACCAGAAGATATTGCATAGAAAGACATAGAGGCTTCATCTTTTCCACTATGGTGGCCAAAGACGGGAACACACAAGGGAAGACCTCACCAGGACCACCTGAAGTTTAGGAAAAGTCTAAAAACCTGGCCCTTCATCTCTAAATTGAAAGAACTTTGAACCTACACCTGTCAATCAACGAAATAACACTTCTCAATAGCTCTCGACCATCTGCCTAGAACACATTGTGGTGCACTCAGGAAACTATAAAGACTGGAAGACATTACTTCAAGGCACTGCAAAAACCCTAAGAGAACCCTGTCTCCTAGAATACGTAAACCTTAACACAGGCCATCTTTACACATCACGTCTTAAAGCCAAAGTCCTATCACAATAACACAATTGGGGGTAAGACAATAATTTGAAAGCCCTTAGTAAACCCAAAGAACACTTACCATAATTGGACTAACCCCAATTTCTCTCCACATTGCTCACCACACACATGCAAACCAGCCACTTGCACACGTTTTTATTTTATTTTTTATTTAAAAAGGGACCTTCTCCCCTGAAGTCAAAGATCACACATGTACACCTCTAACTACAGCTGGGACACTGAGCCCCTAGGCAACATACACCCATACTGCAGGCATGAGTCCACCCCTGCGGACACAAAGTATTTGATGCCTACTACATTTCACACCTAGAAAGCTTACAAACATGCAGCGTGCAGGGTACTACTGATCTGCAGCCTAAACACAAAGCACTATAATCGTGCCTTTCCTTTTCCACCCAACTACCCAAACCCACCCAACCTCTTCCAGAACCACCAAAACTCTTGGAGACTAAACAGACACCAGTGGTTTGTGGTACACACCCTATATTATTACATAACATCTCTCTTTTCAGTTAATTGTCAAGTTGTGGTGCTTGGCCATTTATTTTCTCTCTCAGCCGTAGTGGGAGGTTGTTTATCTACAGCCTCAATCTCATTCTTTTGGGGTAGAGGTTGGTGTATGAGAGGATTTTTTTTTTTTTTGTTTTGATGAGCTGTTATGCTTTTTTGCATACCTGCTCAGTGTATACCATGTTATGGGTGGTCCTCAGGGTGATTACAATCCCGAGCCCCTTTGGTATCCGATTTACATTTTTGCAAGCAGTCAGGAAGAAAACATTGCTGTTCTATTGGGCCTGCTTTCTCCCCACTTTGCAAATGTGCCTTTTCCTCTGGCATATCTTGCTATCCATTTTAAAGTGCAAAAAAAAAGAAATTGAAATCATGGTAGTCCAGTTTTAAAATCACAAAGGCTGCAGGTTTTGATACATTTTATTGGATTAGCTGAAAATACTAGGAATAGGAAATGACTAGTGTCTAACTTTGAAAACATATGACACTCAACAGTTACATGAGAACATGTTCAATTCTTAGCTAGATCTGTGGACTTTATTAAAACCATCATACGTGTAAATGAAGAAGACATTCCAACTTTTGAATTTGTAATTTCTGACTATATCAGAGTACTGTCTTTCAAGTGACCACGTGTTAGGTCACCCCAAGCCTGGCTACAGAAAACCAATAGCTCTTTATACTGTTTTGAACATTGGTTGGAATATGTTTACTTAAGTTAAACTTGTCTGTCACTTGTCACCAATAGGTGGTGGTCACGACTTTAACTCCTAGGCATCACAATTGAATTATGTTTGTCAAAAAAACTTCTTTGAATTTATAAAAATTTAAATGCAAAGATAAAAAACTAAATATTTATGTTGAAATGCAAAATGAATAAATGCATCTTTACTTTATATAAAAAATGCATCTTTACTTTATATGAAGATGTCAATCTGTAAGTCTATTTGTGTTTAGATTTCACTTTTATTACACATGATTGAATACGTGTGTCATGACTAAATAACCCAACGGGTACTATATAAAATAAGAGTACCCCCCAAATCCAGTTGTCAGAGCAAACCCACTTGTGTATCCTGTTCTCTACAGCCCTCTGCTCTGACACTCCAAGGGCTTTCCCTCTAGTTACAAAAATTTCAAGTGATACATGTCTATCCATCTTGACACTAAGCTTCCTCAATGACTTGGAGGCTTACTGCAGCTGGGACAGAATCTGGATATCCAAATGCTTTTGGTGTTAAAACTAAAGCTGATTAAAGTTGTTCTTAGATTGCGTATTAGTAAATTGTCAGGCGCACAATCCTTTAACAATGGTGCACCATCACACGGTACTTGGAGACAAAGAAAAGGTAGCGAATGTCCCCATATGCAGCAAACCTGAAGGCTGTCCACTGATCTTCCGATCTTTTGATATTTTTCAAAATTCGGCACAACTGTGTGCCAGAGCTGAGATTTCACTGAACATTCATGTAACTTAATATTACTTCCTCTGGTCTAGGTGAAGTAGGGCCTTGTCAAGGATGGAATGGGTGCAAGTTGTTAGCGCCGTGGTTTTCGGTGGGTTATATGTTCAGCTGCATGTGGGTGTGTGGTATAGCCATAGTTTACATCTCTTGGTAGTTGTATGTAGTCTTTTGGAAGGAATGTGGGGTGACTGGTGTCAGCCATGGTTACCAAGTGATACTTGCATGGTATTGCTTGAGTGCTACCTGATGGTAGTGGGCAGTAGCAGTGGATCTTGCTATTTGACACTTGTTTTGTAATGTTGTGGTGGTCAAGAAAATGGCTGGTTTAATTGCTGGCGTTTATGTTTTACCCACAGCTTTCTTTTGCTTGGCTCTGATACTTTGTTTTCAGTTTTTAAATCTGTATGAGGAAGAGATGTTGTAATGTGCTTATGTTCTTTTAGCAGAACCTGATGCATTGAATGGAACAGATATCACAGAGATAGGCAAGCGAGCAAAGCTAGCAGGTGTAAGAGCTTGAAGGAGAGTTAAGTTATGTTATGATGATTTATTCTGCGCACCAACACCATTTGTATGGTCTCTAGGTGCTCACGTGGCTCTGTAATAAAATGGGTGGGGGTAGGCTACTGAGGGAAGAGGTCTAGGATAGAGGTTGTACTCTTCTGTTGATGTTTGCAGAACCAGGAGAAACTGGCACTTGTGTGTCTCAGCTTTCTGAGTGTGCTTTGGTTGAGTGCACTGGGCTTGTGTCCGTGAGAGAAACGTTCAGTGTCTGGGTTGCTTGTCGCTGTTTGTTCTTGTGGCAGGTATATGGCATGTTTGTTTTGAGTGTTTTATGGCTAGCCTTTAGGTTGTGTGTGGTAAGTGGGAGGTATGCATCAGAGGAGCAGGGGGTGGTTAGTAGTTGTTGGTTGTTTTATTGATGTTACCAGGATCCGTACAGTTCTGTGATTGCCTTGGGTGTGGTATGAGTTGTGGGAGGCATCAATGATTATGCTTGTCTCGGGGAAATGATTGACCATATTTTCAGACATTGTGTGAAAGTTAGATGAGAGTTCCACATTTGGCACTTGATGTGAGAGCTGACAGGGTATGAATGCTCTGGCAGATGTTCCACATGGCACCTAAAGTACATGTAACTGAAATTAAGCAAATAAAAATACCTTAAGAGGGTGGCACAGATTGACGGAACATGCAGCTGGCAGACGTGCCCATGAACAGTAGTGGAAATAGATTTTCTTTTAACTGGGGAATCCCACCTAACGTGTAGGCCAGGTCTATTAGTCACCCCCATACACATTTGCCTCACAGCCCCTCAGAAGATTAATCATGGCCAACTGGAAAATAGCCCAATTTCTTACAAATATCTGTTCCTGGCATACCATACGCTGTTCTAGCATATCTTAAAAGTCAATATCGGTCAGCAAATTCAGGGGGTAACTTCTGCTGCCCTTCTTAAATATTGGAATTACCAATGATCGCCTCCAGGAAGGGGGCATAGGTCCCTGTGACTTATTAATAGTCATTAAAAAGGCTAAATGTATTAGATGGAATGAGAGGTATGTGCGGTATAAGTACAGTATCTAAGTTCCATTGATCACATGGGCCTCAATATTGTGTCCTTGTATAAGCATAATTGTCAACCTTGTTCCATTGCAGAGTCACAGTGATGACATAAAATTGCATAGTAGCATAATTACAACACCTAATTTCAGTTTTAGCTTATGAGGAGGTATTCATCCTACAGTGTTTCGCTCCTTAGAGACTGAAATGGTGAGCCGGTAATTAACTCTTCATTGAAACTGTAAACGCTGTGCCCAGTGTGAAGAGAAGTGGGGATGGAAAGAATGAACTTGAAAATATACTGACTGTTTGCGATAGTGGATGGTGAAGGTGACCACGTAGAACCATGCTCATTCTGTTTGTTGAAATGATAGCAGTTGTTGAAGCGGGTGCACTTTGCTATTTTGACAGCAGAGGGCAACATAACACTGATTTATTTCATCAGCTAATTACAGACCTAAGCATTTCATACACATAGAGATGTCAGCAAAGTATAAAATGTGCACACGTTTGAAACACAAAAAATGCATTTCAATATTTCCTCTACAGTGCAATATTGACAAGGGATTTCACAGTGCTCCTGCTCAGACCCACAAGTGGTCTTGTGTGGAGGTGTCTCGCCTCAGAACCTAGCTTCACGTATCAAAACCCACCTTTGGCATTCTAAAAAACAGCATTGTGAAATAAATATGGAATGCACATGGATTTCCCAGGATTGGGGAGCTGGATCTGAGATCTTTGTAGATATTTTGCGAGATTCCAGATACGGGAAGATCCGGCCCAATGACAGCAGTGCCCATGAGTGATTTTGAGGCTGACAGTGAAAGAAATATGTAGTTTGTGCCCTTTAACAGAATTAAGGGCTTAAGGTGTGTTCCAACAGTGTTCTCTGGTTCTCAGGACAGACACTTCCATAAGACTACATGACAGTGTAACAACAGTGTCTAAAACGTCTCATAGTATGAATTTCTTTGCAGAGCATATTGCTATACAGATGTTTATGTTTAAAAGGGGCACACCTATCATACTTTGCCGGCAACTTTATAAGAAAATGTCCTGTCTCTGTTTATTTTTCTTGTGTTGATGATTAATTTTCTGAAAGACAAAGGTTCATTTGACCTGTACACTTCCGTCAATTAGGAAAGGCCAATTGAATGAAATGTGCATATTTCACTTTAGACATGCTCACTTCCTGCAAAGTACCTTTCCATTTCACATGTTAAGGAGTCCTCCACTTACTTTTTTTAAGGCGTGTGCCTTTCTTAGGTGTAACTGAATGGTCTAATGTACAACATTCCCAAATCTTGGAGAGGCACAACTTGGAAACACATGGAGAGGCACAGCTTGGAAACAAAGTGTGCATTTAACGGAGTGTGTATGGATGCAGCACAGATGTATGTTTTTTTGTCAAGTTCTGAATGCTCAAACCTTTTTTAGTGCAGTTTTGTGTACTGAATGTCTACCACTATAAGTGGGGGATCACACCCCACATTGGCTGTGTTCATCCCCTTTATTGTAGTGGTCACCACTGCACAGTGTAACGCAGGGAAGACGTGATGTAAAACTGTGAATAAAAAGCTCCACCTCTTCCGGGGCAGTCACTTGTTGCACCAACTATTGAGTATGTGCATGATTAGCCTGGGTCCAGGGGCGGCTCATCCATAATGTGTGAGGGGGCATTGACCCATTGGCCCCCTTGCCCATTATGAAGGAGCCGTAGAGCCAGATGAGTGAAGCACTGAGCATTCCCTCAGCTGCTTTTTCCAGCTGAGGGAGCACACCTGGGCTAGCTGCACAGTCAAAGGGAAATGTGTTTTTCCTTTGACAGTTCTTTTCCCCGGCCGTGCATGCTCAATGTGCCATGCAAGGCCGGGGGTGTTTTTCTCCCGCAGCTTTGCATAGCCTTTTGGAAATGCTGGCTAGGGAACTGCATGTCTGTGTGTGACTTGGGGTTGCTCAGGTATCTCCCAGCACATACACGCACAGAAGGCTGGAGTGTGGCGTTTCATCACACACACTCAGGCC
Source organism: Ambystoma mexicanum (assembly GCF_040938575.1). Lineage (NCBI taxonomy): Eukaryota > Metazoa > Chordata > Amphibia > Caudata > Ambystomatidae > Ambystoma > Ambystoma mexicanum. The sequence continues at coordinate 146,548,830 of NC_090934.1, forward strand.
CCTACGCTATTGTGCAGGAACCAGGAAGCACTTGCTTCCTGATTCCTGTTCATGTTAGGCAGGAACTGGAGCGCTGAGAGAAAACGACAGGACCAGTGGTAGAAGGTGATTTTATGTTAATTTCTTATTTAAATAAGTATATGGATACGTGTATGCTTATGTTATAAGTGATTGGTTGATGATGGATGCTCATGTGAATGAGTGAGTTTATGCTGTGTGAATGTGTGTGCATGTTCGTGCTGGTCCAAGGTGCTGTTTTGGTGAGTTTGTTGTACAATGTCATTTTAAAAATGCATTTTCTTATAGCATCGTTACTTGAATTATGCGCAAAGCAAACATGACTATGATCTTATATGTGAATACTGACATATATTGGTGCAGCCAGCACGGAAATGTATGTCCACAGAAAGCGTGAACATGTTCTTATACTTGCACATATTGTGGGCAAAGGCATTGTGAAAATATGTTGGAGAAATGCTCCTGTGCACTTTGGTGACTTGCATCTACTGGATTTTTTTGACGAGTTACTCTACAAAACCAGCTGCAGGCTGTCAGCCATTTTACCCAATTTCCCCCCCAAAAATTGCCTTAAAATATAAAATTTTAGCCAATTATTTAACAAAATGATTGTTGGGACAACCCCCCTCAATGCTCCCCACGATCCCCGTTAATTTGCTCGGGCTCCTTCGCTACGCTCGATCGCTAACACATATTTGGAAGAAATATTTACTCCCAACGATTTAACAAATTCACCAACGCCACTCCCCGGGACTCCCCAGGGTCTATAAAACCCTCCCCATTCTACATTGAAAGAAACCCAACCAGGGGTGGACTGGCCTATAGGGAACTCTGGAGATTTCCCGGTGGGCCTCTGCACCCTGGGCCTCTTTTGTGTGGTATTTCAAAATGTTCTCATAGGAAAAGCATTGGGCTTGCTGAAAATGTGTCATATGGGGCCACTTTGAACATTATTTCCAGGGCCTCTTTTGGTCCCCAGTAATTATTTCCAGGGCCTCTTTTAGTTCCCAGTCCAGCCCTGAACCCAACCCACCCCCTACCTCGATAAAGGGAAAAACCTTGTTTTTAAATGCGGTTAAATGTATCAGTTCGAGAAAAAAAAAACATATACCAGGTCCTTCTAAGTGGAACTGTAGCTCTCGATAGGACATACGCTGGATGAGAAATATGAAGGCTTTCTCCATGGCCCATAATGGGGCCGAAACGCAGACTTGAAGTGCACATCTCAACTTTGAACTGAGAATTCGATATTCTGTGTTCCTAAATTATGGACAACTGAGATTGAGGCTAAAAATACAAAAAGCACCACAAAGCACACCTGTGTTCCCCTTTGATGCTCCCCTTTGCTCGTGCGTAATTGTGCTACCTTGTTTTCAGCACTGCACCTGCTTGCACGCACGGTGGCGTTTCTCAACGCTGCAGTTTACAGGTCTTGCAATCACCTCATGTATGGGGTGCCTGAGTTAAACAGTGTGCAGTATTTCACTGCAGGCAACCCTCGCGGTCTGCAGGTCTCCCTGGCCGCTTGGAATTATACACCTATCCTTGACACACACTTGATCAAAGTGGGGGGAAATCCCACCCACCGCTAGCTCCTATCACAGCGATCGCACCGGCTGGAGGCCATTACCATCCTCTGATGCTCGCGAGGCAGAGCAGCTCTCTGGAAAGTGGGGGGAGGCTCGGTGGGGCTGTCTTATCTGGCTCGCCAGCATGTGACCAGTGCGGCCTCTGCATTCACCGGCGGCTCTTGTACACTGGAGCAGGGGATCAGTCGTATTGCAGCACAGGTGCCGTCGCTAAGCCGCTCGCAGGCGGTACTACGAGTCTTCTCCCACCCGCCCCGCCCCGCCCCCAACAGTGTACACTTCTGACTTCTGTAAAAATAGCAGTTAACACAATAGCGCTGTGTTTTGCACTTTACAGCAGCGCATTCGTCCATATTTTATTTAACGCACATACAGCACCCAAAGGGACAAAATAAACAGCAACGTGTAAAGCATGTATATTCATGCACGTGTGCTCTGCAGTCTATATCATGCAAACACGGTTACATTAATTAGGACACAACCTGAATATGTACTGCTAATTACCCCGAATAACGATGAATATGCAGTATTAACAATAATAATATTAATTAGAAATATATAATAATACAACATATACTTTCAATAATGTTAATATTTTTTCTATATATATTTAATCGTTTTTTTAAATAACGCGGGTAATAACATGCACGAGTTTGGTTTCTAAGCGCTTATCCGGGATTCGAACCTCTGTTGGTCTATGTGGTTTTGCTTCCAAGTAGTATCCTCCATTCACATTGATACAATAGCAGAAACGATCATATTAACAATAGCCATACTAATTAAATAATAATAATACAAATGACACTAATACATTGTTTGATAAGCCTCAATCAGTGCAAGGTTCATTTTGTACTGCCAAAATGACTCTGCCCTGCAAAAATAACTTTTCACAGTTCCATGGATCAGGGTTTGTGTCGGCAGTGCAAAGCCACTTTTCATCAGTGCAAAGCCACTTTTCATCAGTGCAAAGCCACTTTTCAGCAGTGCAAAGTCACTTTGAAGCGTGCAAAAAATTCCATAGATCGAGCCTTTATCTTAGCAAGCAGGGTAAACGGCACGGTCTGCCTCCCCAGATGTTCAGCCTTCTGTGGTGTTTAGAGGGGAGGGGTAAACTACCTCTCTAACTAGCTGATGAAAATGTAATATGTGTTAAGTCTTAGGTCTTATAATGTCAACCCTTTCAAAATGGGGCCCTTGATCTTCCCCATCATGCACTTCCACAAGTACAGCAAGAGCCTCATGCGGGCTCGGGAGTTAATGTCCCTGTCTCCCACACCCCCACAATGCAGGGTGTATCGCCATTGGAATCCCAGGTGAGTATCTAGGGTGTTAATAGTTTTAAAACTGTTCTTTTTAGCACTGGAGATGGGGACTGCTTGTACGATGTAACACGGTCGCCGGCATGGCAAATACAAAAGCGAGGGTAGTCTTTCCTAATTACATGGTGGGACATTTCAGGATCGAGCTCTGAGGAGAGGAGAAGGTTAGTGAGTGCAGGGGATGTGCAGGGAAAACATGTGGGCTCTGAAGGGAGGGCTGCAGGAACTGGTGAGAGGAGGTGGGGAGATTGGGGGCAGGAGTGGGAGTGGCGTGCAAATGGATGAAAGGTAGCTGGAACCAATGGAAAGGAGGAAACTGAATACAAGTCAGAGTGTGTGCTGTATGGATGAGGCCAGGAGAAGTGGAGGTGGACCAATACACAAGATGGAGTACTGTTGGTGTGGTGCAGTCTGGAAGAGTTGTTGGCAGAGTTGGCGTGTAGTACAGGTGAGGTATTGGTTGTGCGAGAGAGTGGTCTCATTGTATAAGATTAAAGCAGTAAGTGTGACGAATCAACTTCCGAGGCATCAGTGGTCCAGGGTGGGATATCGGTTTCTAAACCATCAATCATCCCCAAACCTCTTGTACACCAGAAGGGATCTGTACGGATTGGAAACACAAGCGCATTAAAAACCTCCCTGTCCAATTTTGATAACGTGGACGGAACGGCAGACTTATCTCTGCAAGGTCGTGGATCGTTGGTTAGTTGCAACACAGTGAAAATACAATTATTACCCAATGATAAAAGGAACTTTCCAGTCAAAGGTGTATACAAGATAGTTAAAGGATATTTGGTTTCAAGACAAAGACAGCAATGGGTCGTAAAATGTCACTAGGGGCCCTCAGAGAAGGACCAGGGGAAAAGGACCACAATGTACCTTGAGCTGTAGGTCTGCTTGGTGCTCGACAGGGTCAAGTCGGTCTCAGGGTTCTTTGCAGCTTCTGTGACAGAGTTCCAGATGGGAGGCAGCTTCCGGTATCAGGCATCAGGCATTTCAGTGAGTGAAGCTGGACAGGCGGCTGCAGGTTGGCCTACAGCGACGGCTAGGGGTCAGAAATCATTGTCTCAGTGCTCAGTATTTCTGAATTTCTGAAGCACTGGTCGAGATGTATCAGATGGATTTTGCAGCTGTATCAGATGGTTTTAGCGACTGCAGTGTGATAACAGTCAGCGGTGTAGTTGTTTGCAGCTTGAGGGGCTGAACTGGCTCAAAAATGTCCTTTAAGGCAGAAGTCGGCAGATGCTCATCGAGGAACCTTTCCTAGCTTCTTGATTGAGCTTCAGTTGTCCTTTAAGGCAGATGGCCCAAAGCTGAGGATAGTGTTGCAGGCAGTGCCTTGTCCTTAGTTTGGTTCAGAGACTCTCTGGCACTTCCCACCTTGGAGGATTGCTGCAGAGCCTAGCAGGGCACTCTGTGTGCTGAATGAGTAATGGTTGTGGAGCTGCTGGAGGGTCCTCTAGATTGTCTATCTCCCTGTGTTCCCTGTGAGATGTTTAGAGGAGGGATCGTGCTTCCATCTTGGAGGCCCTGGACTTCCTTGACTGGCGGAAGTGTAAGACTCTACCTTCAGCCAGGTTTCAATGTTGAGTTCTTCCTTCTGCTTCTGGTGAAGCCTTCAGATCATCTTCCTATAGAGAAGTATGGACATCTCTTAAATCCAATTGGACTACAGGGATGGGTTTAGGCTAAGCCTACCTTAATAAACCAATCCTGGGTCCCCACCAACAATCTCCTGTATGCATGAGGTCATAACCAGAGTGTTTTGCAACAGAAAAAGTAAAAGGGCAGAAAACATGTAATACTAAGTCCCATCCATCTTCCTGTCTGTTGTGGATCAAAGGGTCACACTGGTTAATGGAGCTCTGTGGTTCCTGATTAAAGTGGAAGGTTTCCCATAAAGCTGTGGTGAGACCATGCTTTCTGGCTCCATCAAACCACATACTAGCACCTTCTCAATGGGGTGCCCCTGCAGGATGACTACTGTAAATAAGCAGTCCAAGACATGACATTTCACTGTCAATTGATAATGAGGGAGGGTGCTGGTTTACGGTTGACACAGTTCATATGAAAGGGTGTTGTGGTTTCCTGTCTCCTTTGTTAGACTCTGCAGCCAGTCCACATGTGGGCCTGTTTGAATTAAACTCTGATTAGTATGTGAATGCTGCCAACAACTACAAGGCTAAAAATAAGGACTGGGCCGATCCATGGAGCCTTTGTGAGTTAATTAGGCTGGCCATGGCAGGGGGAAGGTTTGCCCCTCCCACTTCTGGAGATATATTGTGTACTCCACCTGTCAGATCCCAACTGAATATGACAGGGGGGACTGTGTCCAGACAGAGTACACAGGTCTATGCTTATGTCATGCAGTAAGCAGAGGAAAATGTGTATGGATTAGCCACACACATTTTCCCACGGTTGATCTACCATCATTCAATTTAATTTACAATTTAAAAAATGCCCAGGAGTGCGCACACCCACGGCGCGGATGGTCAAATTCCTTACAAAGTTGGAGAGTGTGTGTGAGAGGGTGTGTAGTAGAGAGAGGAAGTAGGATTGTGCAGGTAGGGGTGAGTGAGAGGGTGTGAGAGGACAGGGATGAGGAGAGTGGCAAGGGGTAAGGAGACAGGAGCAGAGAGGGGAGCAGACAGGAGAACAGAGCATTAAGAAAGAGGAGAGGAGAGATGTGAAGCATGATGAGAGGTGCAGAAGAAAGAGAGAAACTGTAAACACCAGGAGTTTAAATATCCCAACCATGCAATACATTCCTTGATCTTAACACAATGTCCCACTCATATAATACATTATACTCAATTATTCGTAGGTGACTTATTCCAAATCCCAGAATTAGATGGCATCCAAGGAGTGTACATTCTATTGTCAAGGTATGACATTTAACACATGCATTTTTTTTATTTCCTCAATGTTGATCTTCCTTAACCTGCTCCATATGGTGTACAGTCTAAGGAATATATTACATGGTTGGGATATTTAATCAACATCAAGGAATGTTTTAATTTCTTTAACGTTTGTACACAAAATCTTATCTAAAATCAGTATCAAGCTGATGCTTGAGAGAACTGCCTCATAATACTACCCCAACAGTAAGACCAGGAAAATACCAAAATTAGGGTGTGCACGTCGGTAATGGTCACATGGCACATTTACAGGTCAAGATGTACTGACAACTATTTTTTGACATAGTACTAGGCATCCATCCATGGGAATATATAAAGTTGGATACAAGAGTGAGCCATCACATGTTTAATCAGGCTATTAGAACCAGCCTTTGAATTTAACCAACATAATGTGCATATTAGATCAAACTGCGATCTTCCTAAAAAATTGTTATCTGCATATATTATACCAAACTATAGATGAATCCATGGTATTGTCCAGTAAGAACCCTGTATACCTTGATAAATACCTAGAAAATGGACAGCAATTGGGGATTCATACGACTCGCGCAACAAAACAATAAAATAAAAAACAGGAACTGTCTATTTACACACGTGATGTCATTGGCATCACTACGCAATGACATCACAGCAACAAGGCCTGCTAATATTTAAATAGCAGCCATTTTGAAGGAGCACGAGTCACTCCTTAGGAATACGGCAGCAGCCATGTACTGGATGCCTTCAATCTAAAGAAAATAAGTACGTTTACAAAGAATGGGAGTAATCTGAGCACCATACTGAATGGAACTTTGCACTAAAACTAAATGTAGTCATTCTCAGACACATTTGTAAATCCTCTTTTTGAATAATGAGGGAAACATCATTCTCCAACCACCAGATTCCACAAATTGACCTCCTAATGAGGTGAGTGGACAGGCTTTTAACAAATGTCATGTGTTTATGTATTTAGAGTATATCCTACTCAGGAGATTTACGAAAGTTAATAATTATAATATGACCACGTTTTTAAAAGCCTTAGGTCTATTCACTTCTAGGACAGAAGAGCTATATTATTCAACAAACTACTAAGGAGCTATCTAGTTGATTACCAGTTGTGACACAGACTCATAGTAAGTTGAGTGAATACCAAAATTATGATTGATCACAAAATTGGATATTAGATATATTGAGCATATATCACTCAGGAACAGGAATCTGTTTTTACAGAATATGCTTGTTGGCATTGTAGCGAATGCATTTGCTCCAGCATGCAGATGAGGCAGGTGAAATGGAGTCTGGCAAGAATATTTTACTGCTCACATATAATCCTTTTAAAAGTTCTTTACTCCTTTTATTTTGGTTATTATACGTACATCAGGAAGGACAGGTGTACAAAAGAATGAGTAGAAAATCTACGTAAGTATGTATTTTAGAGGAATCCGGAAACCAAAGGTATTTGTTATAAGATTACCTATTTCACATGATGTAAGCAGTATGTTGCTGCATTATCCATTGGTTGAGACATGGAAAAGTATTTACAAAATCTTTCTTCTTGATTGTTTCTAGACACATTTTATGAAAACTTCCCCCGATGAAGAGAGATTATCTCAAAATGCGTTGAGATCCACCACCCTTTTTTCATTATTATATTGAACATTTAATATATCTTCTTTGTATAAACCAATATTGTTGAATGGATCAAAACATTTGTTTACTTAAAATACTTAAAAATCAGATTTTTCTTCAAAACACGATTTCTCTCTTTAAAATCAAACATTTATTTATGAAAAAAGTTTAAACAAAGAGGAGACTGGTTACCCCTCCCTTAGTATCACACCCTTCTTAGATGCACTACTGAATGTTGTTAATCATTTCAACATGTTAACCAACCAAAGACTAATTATTACTCCGTTTTTATATACAAGATTTTGGGGGTCATTACGACCCTGGCGTTAAGGGTTTAACGGCGCCGTAAAAGGTGTCGGCACCGTTAAACCCTTAACACCGGATTACGAGGTCCCTTTGCGGGACCCGACCTTAATGGCTGGTTTTACCAGCCGTTAAAGTAGGGTGCCGCAAAGGGACCTCGGTGCAATTTGCGGTACCGTACTTAGCGCCTTCCCCAGTCCCATTGAGCCCTATGGTGCGAAAATGGGAATGGGGAAGGGCCATGGTGAAATGGAGAAATACCGCCCCGCCAACCTTGGAATGGGGCGGTATTTCCACCTTTCACCATGGCGGACTCGTTACAACACCGGCACCAACCATGGTGCTAAAAGCGCCATGGTTTAGCGCCGGGGTTGTAATGAGGACCTTTGTTTCTAAAATACGTAACAAGATATTTATGATTTGTTTAAATCAAACTAAGAATACAAACCATTTCATGAATTACAGGAAAAACAGAAATCATGTTATTGTATAAAGTTTTCTCCTCGTGGGGTTTGTATGTTTGGGACTCCACTGCTATTTTAACATGTCACAACACTATCTGTGGTACATATAGGTTTTTTAAGAACCCCTCAATCCGTTTTTGCTTACTTAAAACAAAGATGATGGAAGAAATGTTTTGCAAATATGACCATCGGAAGTCTACACGTGTTTCAGTCCCTGTGTCACATTACATTTCTCCAAACGTTGCTAAATGGTCTTCTTCAGGACGGAACTGAGTAAATATTAGATTCAATCGATGTATACCCCAGAGGTTAGGCTCTGCAATAAAAAAAGATAACAGCGTAGTGTAAACTCTAAAAAGGCTTGGTTGGATGACTACCGAAATGATGGGTGGTCGTGTGGTGCATCTTACTGACCTTAATATTAAGGTGTATGAAACTGGGCTGTCGCTATCACCAGCAGATCTCTTCTGTCTGGGGGCGTAATTGTACTTCTCATTGGAATTACCTGGCTGTGAGCACGGGGGGTTTTAATTATTACTCTTACTCACATGTGTTCGTGTTTATTTATGCCTATATTATTATTTTAGTTATTTGCTGCCTTTCTAACTTATACAGCATGTCAGCCTCTCTTGATCTCACCTTCTTGAAATGCAGACTTCTGTAGCCATGTTTCACAGTTGATGAACGGAAGCTCTGCCTTTTTTTTTCATTTTTTTTTTCAAGAGTTCATTTATTTTTCCATTTTGTTCGTCCCTATAAAGGAAACAGTACGATGGGTAAGTATTTTAAATTCTACTGTTTCACCTTGTTGTGCTGTCTCTCTTACTTATTGTGAAAATGCACAACATTCATATGCATGTATATTGGAAATGGTTTGACGCTTAGCCTAAGATAGTCTGCAGTTCTCCCGTTTTCGCCAGGATTTGAACCTATGACTTGCTCGCCGCATGCAGATTTCTCCAGCAAGCGCACAACTCACTGCACTATCTTGCTTTAAAACGGATGAAGTCCACTTAGAGAAAGTTCAGAAGAGCCACTATAATTACAGCTCAGTCATCATGTACGTAAGCACCACAGGCTGATTCTGATTGGCCCTTTCCACCTCCAAACTCCACCTACCAGGGGACTCGGGGACATAGTGGGTCTCTGATTAAAGAGGGTTTCTGAGGCAGGAGCCAGTCAAAGCGCTGAGACAGAGCTCCATCAGGCCTAATTGCCGTCCTTGTAAATGCAGCATTTGTTTTCTGTTCTATGTGACAGGGCATTTCTACGGTGCCATAAATTAACAGTACATCTGTTTCAGGAACATACTGGTAAAAAAAGGCGCGCAACAAAAGCAGACAATGCTGAGCGAGTGGGCTCCTTTATCTTCGTTCAGGCCATAATGAAGTGTGCTAAAATGATGGATGGCTTCCACCGCGGTGATTTGCTCGCCTTGGCATTAGGAAAATTGGCTTTCAGTATCCAAACTTTCATGTCAAGATGGGCTGCGATTGATACAAGTGCGCCGCGCTTCTGTATTCAATTGCGGGCATTAAAATCATTTTAATGTTTCATTTCTGTTGCGCTCGCCCGATGTCCCCCGTCCTCAGTGAGATCGATGGCGTCTGGGATTGGAAAGGGACCTTCAGAACAGTGACTGATTGACCGTGATGGAGATTAGCATACGGACTCCCAGGTACTGTAAGGCTCGTCGTAAACTCGTACAGTGTGCGGTGGGAGTCCAGCTAGTGCCTGTCTCTGCCGTCCCTCGCTCCGAGAGGGGCAAAGAGAGAAGCGCCTTTCACCAAATTAGCCTAAAAAATGTCAATGGTGAATCTGCCGAGATACCACCAAACTGTATTACCGTTACCGCCACTTGGTTTGGAGGTATTTCCGCCGAATTACAGGTGGCAGTAGCGGGTGTAAGTTCCCATTTATTTTGAGTCCATACCACTCAATGGGGGATTTTGGCAGGCTTATTGCGGCGGTAATTCCTTCGAAATTAGATTTATCTTCAACTCATAGCTGCTGGTACATCCTCCAACTTTCTGCCAAAATCATAGTTTGGCGGTAATGAGTTGGGATACGGTAATATCTCTGCATTTTACCCGCATCCCCCAACTTGTAATGAGGCTGAATGTTCTTCCACGGGTTACTGTTGCACACGAAGAACAAGCCCTAATACGTTTACCCATCCATGTCAAATTTTGTATCATTTTTGGCCACATGAACGGCGCAAAGGTTTCACTGTGGGCAAACTCGCATGGGATATTGTGGTGCACATTTCTCTGATGTCACCGCCAACAGATGCTGAATGGTGCTGCCTGTGCCGGATGCTCAGCTAAGAGGGAAGTGATCTCCGGCATGGCCTCCAACCTTGCACTGCTGTAACTCTATCTCAATTCCCACCCCCTAAGTCTGGAGTCTGCGACCTGCAGCTCTCCAAATGTTTAACTACAACTGCCATAAATATCTTACCATTAATTATGCTGGTTGGGGCTCATAGGAGTTGCTTGTAATGCAAAAGATCTGTAAAGGAAAATGTCAAGGTAACATACGTAAGATGCATTTTTCATCATGGGGTAGGCACCATGTATTTGCCCTTTGATTGACTTTTTCGCATTTGTGTGCCGCTGCCGCCCTGCAACATGGGGGAGGCACCATGTATTTTCCCTTTGATCAACTTTTCGTATTTGTGTGCCGTTGTCTCCCTGCAATATGGTGTAGGCACCATGTATATGCCCAATGTTTCTGACCTTGCATCTTTGTGCCGCTGCCGCCTTGCAACACAGGGTTGGCACCATTTATTTGCCTACTGTATGGACTCTGCATGTGTGTGTCGATGCCGCCATGCAACATAGGGAAGGCACCATGGGCCTCATTACGAGTTTGGAGGTAGCCATACCCTTAGTAAGGGCATGGCTACCTCCAAACTCGGGTCCGGGTCCGTGGTCCCAGAATGGGGGAATACCGGGCCATTCCGACCTTTGAGAGCCCGGTATTTCCCCTTTCAGGGAAGCCGACCCCAGTACATCCCCATTCCCCATGTCGGGCCCGATGTTAACATGCTTGTCCCCTTGCTGGACCCGCAAAGGACATCTGGTAAAATCGAGCGGGTCCCGTGAGGAGAGATCGTAATAGGGCGGTACGGGGTTAACGGCTCCAGCACCTTTGCCCCACACATTTTCCTGGGGTTAGTATTCAATCACTCCATTTAATTAAACATTAAAAAAAAAAAACAGGTGAACGCACTCCCACCGTGCAGGTGGTCAAATTATTCACAGCGACACACAACCACTAAGAGCTTGTAAAACAGCACCATTTTGAAGAGTGGGACACATAACAGTGCTTGGCAGTAGAATAATAGTAAATAGGTAAACAATGTACATATGTAAGAAGATGAATTTATATTTGAATATGTTTTATGTTTATTTGTTGAAGAGGGAAGTCAATTTCAATAAGAAATGAATTACAATAACACATTTACAGATGGCGTTGGCATTCCCTGGAAGGGGGCCTGTACAATGGTAAAAAGATGTGTTGGGAGGCACAAGAACACATCACCCATAGCTTGTATCCCACCCCAATTCCATACTAGAGTTACACACTCAGACAACCATACCACCCTTACCCCAGGCATGTACAACAAAACTGAAAATATGCACTCTACATGAAGAACACGTACAGTAGGTCAAATGTGCACATATACATGAAAAACATTAAAATAGCAACCACAAGACATGAAAACGACTAACATAACCAATGTATAAACTGAATGCAACATGCACAACACGCAAGTATAACTCCTTATTAGCTCCTTATTATAGAAATAAAAGAGCTACCATAGAGCCATCATCTGTAAAATGGATGCTGCAGCATGCTTTAAATAGACAAAAACCTCAAACTCAAAATGCTGCATCTATAGAAATATAGAGCTATGCAGTGCTGAGGCAGTAGTTGGCAGTTAATGCCAAGGTCAGAAGAATATAGGTTGTATGAGAATGGCGGATCAAAGGTACAAGATAGTGTTTCCCCTGCCACAGGCAGGATACTGCCTAATTAATTCAAGCATACAAGAGCACAACCAACCTCTGTTAGCTGCAGGCAACAGCACAGTGAGCAAAAAAAGGTCCCCATGGAAAATAACTCTTGAGTGTCCCCAGAGTCAAGAGAAAACACAGCACACACATTATTAATAGCTAAAATGTCAATAAATAGAGCTAATTCCATTTCATACATGGTCCTATAACACATGACTTATAATTGGAAAACAGTGGCTATTCTTTAGGTGCCAGCTGAAGATAGGACACCTTTGTTACTCCCTAAAAGCACACACAGACCCAAGGTCAAGAACATAGAGATTGACTGAGCTCATGGTCCGAGGAATGGTGATTTCTTTAATGAATAGAAGATAGCTAATGGGCCTCTCTCCCCTAGCACCCGTCTGGTGCGTAGCTTAATGACCTGTCAGAATGTCCGAGTTTGATTAGCAGGAAGCCAACCAATCAAATCCATTAGTGTCATGCTGCTCACCATGTAGGATTCCAGCCAAGTAGATTTTCTCGATGTGATGTTATTTTTTTTTAATCAATATTGGGATGGTCTCAGGAGTAGCCATTAGATATAATTTACCCAATGAGCTTTTTAACTCCTATATGATGTATATGTAGCCGCATCCCTTAACCAATCCACATTCCCTGTAGGTTTTACAAAATTGTAATGATGTATGATGCAAGAGCTAATGTGTCAAAATTATTTAAGATTTTGTTTTGTGTGAATTTGGAGTGAGACTCAAGATTCTGATGCTTGTAGTTTGTCCCTGCTTCAGTTGGAAGATAATAAAGCTGAACTTTGCCTTGCACTTTGTCTACTCCATCATTGAATTTAGCTTGGAGTCATTCCAGTACCTCTGGCACGTCAGGGACGTATGGGCCCACTGAACAGATGAGAACAAGTAGAGACTCACTTTATGAAAGTGGGATCAGAGTGATACACAAACCAGGGCCAAAAAGAAATGTTACTTACGAAGGAAACATTAACATAGGGTGGTAAGTGCTGCAAACTAAAGGAGATTTCTGGAAACATGTACAAAACTGTATTGTTATGCAGCACTAGTTGGAGTTGTGGAGTAAGGAAGGAAGGATGGGGATCAGTGTGTCTTGAGCTACCCCATTGACCAGTAGGGAGAGTTTAAATTGAGGTTTGAAAATATCTCTAGTTAGCTGGTTTTGATTGTGATTGGCAGTTGGTTCCAATGCTGCGGGGTAAGTAGGAATAAATGGTGGAAGAGAAAGGAGGCTAAGGAGAGGAGCTTGGGGCAGTGAGGTTTAGTGCAGAGGAGGGGCAGAGGAAACAAGATGGTGAGTAGACAGAGATGCAATCAGTCAGGTTTTGAGAAGTATATTGACAGTTCATTATCGTTTGTGCTTGTTCTTTCTCAGTGGCATCACATCCATTAGTCTCCCTCAACAGCAGTATCTTGCTGCCAGTATTTTGACGGGGCCACAAGGGCCATTGAACATGGCTGACCTGTTTGGCACGCAAACCAACTGACTTCCCCTGCCCTGCAAGTGGAGCCGGCAAACGATCGCTGACCCTCTCAAAGGACTTTACCTAGGGCCCCTGTCTGGCCCTATCCGAAGCTGGAGGGAGACCCCCTCCATGCCACTGCTGCTTTTTTTAAGCCCACGCTGCTCAATTTAAAAAATGTACAGTACCCCTGAATTTTGGGTCCATGAAAAATGTGCTATTACCTTTTACCGGTAAGCACCCTGGATCACCTGCTCCTGGACCACAACGCTCTACCTGGTTGCCTGCTGAATCCTGCCTCCCCTGCCCTACAGTCTGACTGCAACCTGAATCTTCTTCCCACTTGATATGTGTATCTGTCTTATATTTCACTTATAACTTGTTTTCTGCTGCCTTCTAGTGCCAAACCCATAATTACTCTATAAGCACACCTTGATTATCTGTATCCTCCATTTCGTGCTGTTTCTACTGCTTTTGGCAAATTCAAATCTAGATGTGTTTTTTTAAAAGAAAATCACTGCAGACTCCTTACTGTACTGTTTCTAGTGCATTTTGGTAATCTTAAATCTAGATGTCTTAAATCACGGAATCCTCCATGTTGCACTGTTTCTAGTGCTTTTTGGCATTTTCAAATCTAGATGTGCCTTTCAAGCCACTTCATCCTCCATTTTGAGCTGTTCCTAGTGCTTTTTGGCAAATTTGAATCTAGGTGTGCTTTGTATTCTGTGCACTGTTTGCCTTCCTCTGCTGCCTTCCTCCACTGTTCCTGCCTGACTACTAGGCCACTTGGTGTATTTCTGCGTATCAGGTAATAATGTCCCTATACATATGGTCGCCGTACACAATGTTGCCGGGAATAGTTTGTGGTGACATTATATAGGTGACCATATACATATATAGGAACAGGGAGATTGGAGGTTACAGGGGAGTCCCTCGCTCCCCTTGAAAAATAAAAGGGTTTGGAGGGTGCAGGGATATCCCCTGCATGTTCTATGTAACAATGTTTCTGCTAAAAACAGCAATTCTTCAGCAAACTATTTGCATGGTGACATTTGTGTGGGGACATTATCACATGGAACTGATTCCTGTGCTCTGTGCAGCTCCCCTGCTTATCTCTCTCTCTTCCTCTCTACACCCATGGTACTCTCCATATCCCCTATCAATTCTAACTGCTATTCTATCACCTATTCTTCCTCTCTTATGAAGTCTGGAAGAAAAATGTTCTCCTGGACTCTAATCCATGTCCACCTATCACTGATACTTAAATCAATGCCACTTCCAGACAGACTATTACAGACTTCCTCTTCACTGTCCACACTCCTGACCTACAGAGCTCCGATCTGGTCTACAGTCTTTCTCCATTTTCCTCCTCACCCATTAATGGTGGCACCAGGAGTGAGGTACTCCCTGCATACTTCTAATCCTCCATGTGTAGCATTAATGTCTATCACAATGGCTCTATCATGGCCCAAGGATCTCAACCTACTCTTCTCCATTTCGACCAGTGCCTGCCTTCTTATATAAACTTTCTCCCTTCTCCTGCCACCCCTGCTTCCTCTCCCCTCACTTCTCCACCATCACCGTTGGGAGTACCACACCCCTATACACGCCCTCATAAAACCTTCAAATGTGATAACTAGCTTCACTTAGCTACTCTGAATGCTCACTCTGCTGTCAAACACTCCTCTAACATGTGTCTTCTTCTTGAAGACTTTGACCTGGATCTCCATGCTCTTACCAAGATGTGGGTCAGTGCCAGCTCTGTCACTGCTCTTGACACTCTCCTTCCTTAGGGCTACAGCATCCTCTCTAAACCCATATCCAACAGGCCTGGAGGTGGGGTGGCCTTCATCGTCTCTAAGTGGGTCCCTGCTGCCATCATTTCCTACTCAATCCTCCTCCTCTTTTGAATGCCTAGTCTGTAGGATTGAGGTCTCACCTACTTTCTGGCTCACCCTTTACCACTATGTACAGACCCACTGACCCCGTCTCCCTCTTCCTTTCTGAATGAGCCGAACTTGCCTCATCCCTTTCAACCTCTTCTTCCAAACTCCTCCTCCTTGGTGACTTCAACATCCACCTTGACTCTCGGGAATAATCCACTTCTCAGTTCGGTATTAGGTAATAATTTCCCTCTATAAATGGTCACTGTACATAATGTCGCCGGGAAAGGTTTGTGGTGACATTATATAGGTGACCATATATATAGGGACAGGAGGAGCAGGGGTTGCGTGGATGTCCCCCACATGGTCCATATAATAATGTCTCTGCAAAAAAACATCAGTTTTTCAGCAATTTCATGGCAACATTTTTCGGGGACATTATTACATGGAACCCTCAGTTCCGGGTCCTCTGTGACTCGCTCTCTCTCACTATTCTTCCTTCTGGCCAAACTCACTCTGGGGGCCGCACTCGAGATGCCCTCATCTCTGCTGACATCTCTAACTCTAATCCGGCCACCACCCACTCTCCTGATCTGACCACTCTCTCTTTTGCTCCCACATGGGGCCCATTAGCCCTCTATAGAGCCACCCCCTGCACTGCAGCCTCCTTCGCTGTCATTCAACCGATGAAGTGACTGTCAGTTGCTGTCGTTGCATCCACCTTCACCGCCTCTCCCACCCGTTCTCCTGACTCTCCCTCAGACTCTGTCCTTGCTAACCTGCACCTTGACATCTCTAACACCCTTGACATCCTTACCCCTGCCTAAAACCTACCACCAAGAACAACAGCTGGTACGACTTTAATCTACCATCTCTGAAACCTAAGTGCAGAGTTGCTGAACGGAAGGGCAGACCCTGGGCTTACCCTATGACAAACAGGCCTGCCGACTGCTCCATTGGCAATATTACCTCTCTAACCGCTCCAAGAAGCGGGTCCAGATCCAAGCCTGCATCTCTGGATCCACTAACATTGCTGCCAACATTTCAAAATCTGCATGGAACATGCCAATCTACTTGCAGACTCCACCTCTCTCCTTCCTTCCCAGGCTCTCTGCACTGCCTTGGTTTCTCACTTCACACCCAAAACTCAGGTCATCCTGTTCTCACTCTCCTCCCCACCTCCTCTCCCACGCCTGCTCCCAGGCCTCCCAATGGCCACCTCCTCCCACTCTCTCACTCTCCTCCCTCCTGCCAACAGTGCCGGATTCGGTCTCTAAAGTGGTGCGCTCTATGAAGGCCTACTCCAAAAAGGTGCTCCCCTACTCCTCCAGAACCATCAAGGATAACATTTGCTCTCTTGACCTTGCACTTGATGATGTCTGTAACCACTCCTCTGCCACTGGCTCTTTCCCTCTATCCCTCAAGCACTCCCTTGTGCACCCTCTCCTAAAAAAAACGTCGACTGACCCCTCCTGCCAAGCTACCTAGCACCCTATCTCTACTACCCCCTTACTGGGTACATTCTTGGAAAGGTTGGCTCTCCCCCATCTGACCTTCCATGCTGACCTTGTTGGTTGCCTTCATGGCCATAAATCCGGATTTGGGCATCCAGAGGCACTGAAAATGTTCTCCTGAACACCCCGTGAAACCATGTTTGCAAATCTCGACTACAACTCTCCTGCTGTTCTCCTTCTCCCTGATCTGGCCTCTGCCTTTGACATGGTCAGCCATTTCATTCTTATAAAACAACTCTGTGACCCCTTCAGAATCACTGACCAGTCACTGGATTGGCTGACCGCCTTCCTCACTAACCAACCTTCCCAGCTGCAATGGTTTCTGCAGAAAATAAAAAAAATGTATATACTGAAAGGCAGAAAATGCTGAGTTTGGCATGACTAAAAAGAACTAACAGAACAAATGTTGAATAAGGGCAGCTGGGGTTGCGGGGTGTCCCCATCTTTCCTTACTAGACATTAAGTGAATTTGGGGGGTGGCGGTGGTATCCCCCGCATCCATAAAGAAAAGTGGGGGACAAATAACATTTTTTTTTAAATGAAAAGGACTCTGCGGCGGAAGTTCTGCCTCTCAATGTGGAGGCAGAACTCATGCCGCAAGGTGAGCGTCTCAGTCAAGGAGCACAGGTATGTTAGGTGCCGGAGATAAGTATGGGAGTATTAAGGGTTAGGAGAGTGGATGGAGGGTGGCAATGTGCATGATTCTTTCCTTTACGAAAGTTTCAAATTCATAATTATTCGGATTCGAAATTTCCATAAACTAAATAATCACGTATATCCACTGCAACTGGGCCCTTTCCCCTCCACCACTACCCTCTCTACAAGTAGTGTCCGCCAGGGCTCTATCCTATCACCATGGCTCTTCAATATCTATCTTGCCCCTATTGCTCACCAGATCTCCTCCTCCTCTCCTCATTTCCAGTGTTATGCCGATCATACACAGCTTTCCTTCAAACTTCCCACTACTTCCCCATCTTCCTCCTCTCTCATTCCCGACTGTCTGTCTGCCATTCAGGCATGGTGTACAGCGAATAATCTATGCCTCATGCCAGTAAGACGGAGATCCTCCTCATCTTGACACCAGTGCCCTCTTTTCCTCCTACCCTCTAGCCACCATATTTGCGTTCCCACCTCCATCTTGGGAGCCAACAACTTCAGGGTCATCGTCATCCCTTTCTTCCTTTCTGACACAGGTTAGTCAGGGCTTGGGAGCATAGGCTACGCCCTTTGTGGTAAACTTTTTGAATTTTCTGAAAATCGAATCTGTTGCCTGGAAACCGCTACAAGGCACCAGACCATTTCTAAAAACTAAAATTTCTATCTGCCCAGAATCTTGAAACTGTGCTTGTTGTTCTTATACGAGACTTGCTAACATTGTTGGTTTGCTAGTGTGGAACATACTGTACCTAGATTAGGCTATTTTGTTATAACATCGTGCAACGTGCTAATTACGTATTGAAGTAAATACAAGCAACTGAGCATTAAAGCAAGCTCAGCATCATTTTACTACAAAGCGCTTTAGTTACGCCCATATTGTTTGGAGTGTTTGGATTGTGTGCCTGTTTGCTGCATTTACACTATACCTACCTGCAAACTACTTTAAACCACAAGTCCCAGCAGCACTAGCGCTGCTGAAAAAGAAACGTCAGGCGCTTCAGCGCCGGCGCTTCTGAGACGGTGCCGGTCTACGCCGGTCCCGGCGGGCTTACTATAAATCACCCTTTCTTCCTTTCTGACACAGGTTAGTCAGGGCTTGGGAGCATAGGCTACGCCCTTTGTGGTAAACTTTTTGAATTTTCTGAAAATCGAATCTGTTGCCTGGAAACCGCTACAAGGCACCAGACCATTTCTAAAAACTAAAATTTCTATCTGCCCAGAATCTTGAAACTGTGCTTGTTGTTCTTATACGAGACTTGCTAACATTGTTGGTTTGCTAGTGTGGAACATACTGTACCTAGATTAGGCTATTTTGTTATAACATCGTGCAACGTGCTAATTACGTATTGAAGTAAATACAAGCAACTGAGCATTAAAGCAAGCTCAGCATCATTTTACTACAAAGCGCTTTAGTTACGCCCATATTGTTTGGAGTGTTTGGATTGTGTGCCTGTTTGCTGCATTTACACTATACCTACCTGCAAACTACTTTAAACCACAAGTCCCAGCAGCACTAGCGCTGCTGAAAAAGAAACGTCAGGCGCTTCAGCGCCGGCGCTTCTGAGACGGTGCCGGTCTACGCCGGTCCCGGCGGGCTTACTATAAATCACCCTTTCTTCCTTTCTGACACAGGTTAGTCAGGGCTTGGGAGCATAGGCTACGCCCTTTGTGGTAAACTTTTTGAATTTTCTGAAAATCGAATCTGTTGCCTGGAAACCGCTACAAGGCACCAGACCATTTCTAAAAACTAAAATTTCTATCTGCCCAGAATCTTGAAACTGTGCTTGTTGTTCTTATACGAGACTTGCTAACATTGTTGGTTTGCTAGTGTGGAACATACTGTACCTAGATTAGGCTATTTTGTTATAACATCGTGCAACGTGCTAATTACGTATTGAAGTAAATACAAGCAACTGAGCATTAAAGCAAGCTCAGCATCATTTTACTACAAAGCGCTTTAGTTACGCCCATATTGTTTGGAGTGTTTGGATTGTGTGCCTGTTTGCTGCATTTACACTATACCTACCTGCAAACTACTTTAAACCACAAGTCCCAGCAGCACTAGCGCTGCTGAAAAAGAAACGTCAGGCGCTTCAGCGCCGGCGCTTCTGAGACGGTGCCGGTCTACGCCGGTCCACGGCGTGCAACGGCCATCGGCCAGATACTCTGCCCGTTTTTTCCGCCTACGCATCCAGTAAACAAGGTAAATCATGGGGTTTCCCAACCTCCTGCACCTACTCACTGACGCAAAGCGCTTAGAAAATGAGCAACTCGTTAAGCACTATATAAACTCCAAGGAAGTGCCGCACCTTGATACTACACAACTGTCAAGTTGTAGCAGGACTAAAATCTCAGAACAACCCAAGACTCCCCCCAAACCAGAGGCCCTTAAAATAGCACTACTTAACACAAGGTCCCTCAACAAACATGCACAAAATGTTCACGATTATATTCTCGAAGAAAATTTAGATATTCTCTTCCTTACCGAGACCTGGCTACAAGAACCTACCGGTCCAACTATTAGCACAGCTGTCCCCACTAATTACATCATTCATTTTGAAAATAGGACAATAGGAAAGGGAGGCGGAGTCGCCATAATAGTTAGACAAAACATACACCTTTTCCCCTCGCCCATTCAATGCCCGGGGTGTGAAGTCCTCCATCTCAAACTCGCCCCCTCCCAAAACAACTGCATCAACTTCATTGTAATTTATAGACCTCCATCACTCATATCAGACTTTAACGACGATCTCTGCCATATTCTCAACAACCTTAAAGGAAAGAATACAGGCACACTCCTCCTGGGTGACCTCAATAGATGGAGGGGAAACCCTACCGACAAAGAGGCTATTAGCCTAGAAAAAAAATCTTTCTAACATTAGCTATTCGATTGCCAACAATGGTCCCACTATTGGTTCCAACAACCAACTTGATTGGATTGTTTCCAATAATGTAGACCTTACTGTAACTAACACACAACCCTGTATCTGGAGCGATCATTACAAAATCGAAGCCACACTATCCCTGCCTTCCAAAAAAAAAAACTATTCCGACAATCTACCCAAAATTACCCAGAGCAGAAACCTCAAGAAAATCACGCCAGATTTGCTCTCGAGGGGGATCTCACACATCATGGATAACACCACAGACAAAGACCCCTGTGACATTATCATCACCACCTATAACAACTACTTTCAAGATCTCCTAGACAATCATGCCCCACTGAAAAACAAACTAGTACGCCCTAATCTCAACCATCAAAACTGGTACACTACGGAACTAGGCACCCTAAAGACTATCAAAAGGAAACTTGAAAGACAGTGGCTCAAAAACCCTACAGCACACAATAAAGACACATGGAATAAATCAGATACTCAGTATAGAAATAAAATTAAAGAAACAAAGAAAAACTTTTATAACGAGCAAATTTCAGGGGCATCCAACTCCACGGGAAAGCTATTTCAAATCTTAAAAACCTTCGAAAAACCACCCACCCTTACCCCTCCTTTCCAGCCATCTCTGTTGGACTGTGAAAAGGTCCAAACTGCTTTTTCTCAAAAGATCCTCAAAGCTAGAGACACCATCTTAAATTGCAACACCACTGACATCCCATTGACTCACATCAAAACTGATCCCGAGATTAAAGTATTCAAATTCCAATTCACACCAATAACACCAGAAATCATGGCAGAGATTCTCTCTAACATGAATTGCACTTCATGCCCTGAAAACATACTGCCCCCCAAGTTCATCCTAGATAACATAGACGTTTTTTCACCCTTTCTTTGCCGCATGACAAACTCGTCCTTTAGAGACCAGACCGTCCCTACTAGCCTAAAAACTGTCACAGTCACGCCACTGGTTAAAAAACCCGGCCTTGACCAGCAAAATCCTGCCAATCTCCGCCCTATCACGAACTGCAACTTCTTGTTGAAAGTTCTTGATAAAGTGGCCACTCAACAACTACAAGAGTACGTGGACAAGCACGATCTGTTACATCCCCAGCAATCAGGATTCCGAAGTGCACACAGCACGGAATCAGCTTTACTTGACCTCCAATCCAAGATGCTAGAAATTCTGGATGGAGGCAAGGCCGGCCTGCTTGTTCTATTAGACCTCTCGGCGGCGTTCGACCTATTAGACCACGGCAAACTCCGTGAGGCCCTGGGAAAAGCAGGTAACTGTGCCGAGGAAGCTATTAACTGGATATCCTCTTTTTTGAATGACAGGAAATCCAAAATCACATGGGGTGGACACTCCTCTGGCACGAATCCAGTGGATTGCGGTGTCCCACAAGGTGCAAGTTTCTCCCCTCTCTTATTCAATCTTTATATCCGTTGCCTCTGCGCCCTCCTCTCACAGTTGGGTATTTACTTTACCAACTTCGCAGATGATACCCAACTGATTATAGAACTCAGTGGAGACCACACCACAGACAACAACAGACTCTCAGCAATCTATAATACTATAGAAAGCTGGATGAAAGCCCACTGGATGTGTCTGAATAGTTCTAAAACCGAACTCATGACTTTCGGATCTTCAAAAGCCCTATCCAATCTGGGTCCAACCTACTCATCTTTCTCTATTAAGGACTCCAACATCCCGGTCACTAATAAGGTGAAAACACTCGGCATATACCTACAATCCTCATTAGGAGCAGATGCTCAGGTCACTTTTCTCAAAAAAAACTGTCAATACTATCAGAGACTACTACACCGTATTAGGCCGTACCTTAATGCCACAAATTGCGCCACTATTGCTCGAGCCACGATTTTGTCCCGATTGGACTATGGGAATGCGCTGATGCTCGGTTCAAGTAACTCCTGCATTAAACAATGCCAAATAATTCAAAACAACGCCGTTAGAACCATCACCGGGAAGTCCAAGCGTGAGCATATTACCCATGAACGCAGAGGCCTTCATTGGCTCGCCATTGAGGAGCGCATTAAATTTAAATCCTTGACACTGGTCCACCGTTGTCTTTATGGCACGGCTCCTACATACCTAGAGAAGGAATTTCGCTGGTACGAACCAAGCCGCTGTCTTAGGTCAGCAAAAAAAGGGCTACTCAAAGTTAGCCACACAAAAGTCAAAGCTAATGGACTCGGGAGAGCTTTCCCTACCAAAGCTATAGCACTCTGGAACGAGCTGCCTGACAAACTCAGATGCGAAAGTAGGTACTCGCTATTTAGGAAGCAGCTGAAAACGCTACTTTTTCGGTAAGCCGTCACATATTCAGCACCGACTCCCCTGAGTCCCCCATTCTTTCTTTTTTATGTTGTCCCGTGATCTGTCCTCTCGTGTGCTTGTCGCGCCCTGATGCTTGCGAGCTCCGGCGCGTTATAAATATATAAATAAATAAATAAATAAATAACTCTGCTCTCTCCATCACCCCTCACATCATGGACCTTGCCAAGAAGTTCCACTTCCAGATCCACCTTCTTAGAAGCATTCTTCATTTGTTCACCGTCCCCCAGAAGCTCAATGTCTCCAGAGCTCTGGTGTTCTCCAGGCTGGATTACTGCAACAGCCTCTTTCTCAATATCGCTCTTTCCTCCCTTTGTCTCATCCAGTTAATCCAGATCAGGGCTGCAGGACTAATCATTGGCCTCAAGCCCAGGCACTGTATCCCTCTAGCCATAAAATCTCTCCACTGGCAGTAGTGAGTAAGAAATGTACACATGTTCTGAATGTCGATGAGGTTAATATGAGCAGCAGAAGTAGTGATAGTGATGAATTGTTGCAGTTGGAGGGCGCTATTAAAGTTTGTGAGCATTGGAAAAAGACGCAAGAAGGTCAGGTGGGAAGGAGATGGGAAAGGGGAGGGGAGGAATGGTGGCAGAAACTGGCAAAAGGATGATTTGCATTTTTCAACACTTCAGCATGCGTCAGCAGGTTAATGGAAACCTGGAAGAATGTCTATGAACTCCACAATTAGGGAAACATGTTGGGTGTGCAGTGTAAGCATAGGAAGAGCAATGCCAGTGATTTTGCCAACCAAGGCAGGGGCATAATACATAATATTTGCATGGGTGTAAGTGCAATTAGCACTAGGGTAAATGTTGCCATAGTGCGTACATCATATTATTTCAAAGCACGCACGAAACAAGGCAAAACACGAGTAAATGGGTAGATATTTTGTATTCTTAGAATGCATTTATTTTTGCAGCATGCCAATGTTTCCTAAGTGCTAATTGTACTGCACTAGAGTATGGTTTCAGTAATACCACCCCTGTGCTTATGAACTTGTAAATACATTGGAAAATATTTGAATACAAACATATTTTAATATTTATATAATTTAGAGATCACTGTGTTTGTTCTCATATTAGCACTTTAGCTACTTCTGCACACAGGGTAAGGACTTAATGCATGTGCAATTACCATGTGTGTAACAAGGAAATAGAAACTGTTGTCATGCTTTGTCATTTTATGTAATAGCGACATGGCATACAATGAAAAGAATGTATTCACAACATGAATCTGCAATATGTTATATTTGCTCATTGTCATTTTTAAACATCACAATACTCAATACACAGTGATCTCCTAAACAGGAATGCTCTTATATCATCGCAAGCCGTACCAAAGTAAACATGCCCAGAAGTATCAATAATGGGTGACAGAACTCTTCTTGCAGTGTGGAATCAGGCATGAATCTTGTGTAATGCAGCCAGAGATATTTCCACACCTGGGGCACACTCTGGATGTTCTGATCTCTTCAGGCCTTCCCCTGTCTATCCCTCTCACCACTCCTCTCTCCTGCAGTGATCACTTTCTCCTTTCCTCCCAGCTCACCCTCTCTACCTCTCAGGCCATGCCAACTCCAGCACTGTCACCCACCTTCTTGGTAATCCGCCCCATGATGCATATGTCAGTTGAGGCTTTCGCTGCCACTTTCTCCCCCTCACTCCCCCTTTGGCTGACTCACTCCCTGACACAGCCGTTTCCATGCTCCACTCTGCTATATCCGATACTCTCGATGTTCTTGCCCCTGTCATGAGGATCTGCTTGAAGCCCAAAGCCAAGTGCAACTCCTGGTATGATTCAGACCTTGTCACCCTCAAACTCAAGTGCAGGGTGGCTGAGAAGAAATGGCAAACTTCTCGTACATCCTCTGACAAACTGGCCTGCCACCTGCTCCAAAGGCAATAGCGGCTCTCTGTCCACACCAAGAAGAGAGCTAACATCCAAGCCTGTGTCTCTGCAGCATCTAACAACTCAGCTGAACTCTTGAAAATCTGCAAGGAACTGGCCAATCCTGCTGCAGTCTCTCCCTCTCCTGTCCCTTCCCAGGCACTCTGCACAGCTCTGGCTTCTCATTTCAGCTCTATAACTCAGGACTTCATGTCCTCTCTTTCTTCCTCTCCCCCTCCTCCCTCTGCTACCTGCTCTTCCTCTGGCCCTTCTTCGGCCACCTCTTCTACCTCCTTTTCTGCCTTTCCCCTGTTCTACCCAGACAAGGTTTTAGACAAGTCTGATCTATGAAAGTCTCGTCAAAACAGGTTCACCACTGTTCCTCCAAAACCATTAAGGGCCACATTGACTCCATGGCTCATGCTCTGACCTTTGCAACCACTCCTTCACCACTGGAGTCTTGCCACCCCCCTGAAGCATTCCTTTCAGCACCCTATCCTTAAGAAACCCTCTGCCGACCCGTCCTGCCCGACTAACTATCGCCCAACTTCCATCACTCCTTTCCTGGGCAAACTCCTGGAAGAGCTGGCCATCTCCCAGCTCAATCTCCATAATGAATCTTTTGGTTGTCTTGATTACCATCAGTCTGGCTTCAGAGCTTCCAGAAGCACGGTAACTGCAATCCTGAACATCCGTGAAGACTTGCTCTCCAACCTTGATTCCAACACCCCCTATATTCTCATCTTACTTGATCTCTCTTCTGCCTTTGACACGGTCAGCCATGCCATCCTGCTCAACCCTATCCGTGATAACCTGGGTATCACTGATCAGTGTGCCGCCAATGATCTCTGCCTTAATGCCAGCAAGACTGAGATTATCCTCATAGGCACACCACCGCCCTCCTTTCCTGTCACTCTCTGGCTGGCTTCTCTTGGCCCACCTCCTGTTACCACCTGTGAGGCTAAAACCTTGGGGTCATCTTCGACTGCACACTCTGCTTCTCTTCTCACATGTCTGACGTCTCTAAGAAGTCACACTACCAGCTGCACCTCTTCAGATGTATTCTTCCTTTCCTCTCCTTCCCCCAGAAGCTCACTGTCTCCAGAGCCCTGGTTCTCTCTAGGCTGGACTATTCCAACAGCCTCTTTCTAAATGTGCCTGCCTTTACTCTCCGCCCTCTGCAACTCATCCAGAAAAGGACTGAGAAACTTGTCCTTGGCCTCAAGCCCAGGGAGCGTATCTCTCCAGGACTGAAATCTTTGCACTGGCTCCCAGTGGCTGTTAGGATTAAGTTCAAAACCCTATGCATTGTCCATAAGGCCATCTGGGGCCTGGGGCCTCAATACCTTCAACTCTCTCTTCCTAAATATCTTCCTTCTCGGGCTCTTCGCTCATCCGCCTCCAAACTCACTCAGGGTCAGCAGCTTCTCCAAGCAACGAGTTTGTAGTAGATCTCGCTGTTCGGCTGGGGCCTCCCTCTGGAACAGCCTTCCTGCCTCCCTGAAACTTGAGGAGAACCATCTCTGGTTCGGGAAGCACCGCAAAACCTTCTACTTTGCTTCTGCTTTCTCTCCTCCTTTCCCCTGCTGAATTCCTGGCTGAAGCTGAAATTGCACTGGTTACCTGGCCACCTTCTGATCCCGGACCCAGGTCACCTCCCTGCCAGTTGCACGCCTGCACTGCCTCCCTGACAACCCCCGCACTTGGGGACTGTTTTCTGTATCCCTACAGTCCTCATACTAGCACTAAGCCTTGATACCTGTACTTGCTCTTTGCACTTGCCACAAGCAGGCCATATTTGTATTTATCGTTTTATTTATCCTATGTATCCCATGTACTGCACTGACCCTGCCTTCTTCCACCTGCACTTTTCCCCCTTCTCTCTTCCCATGCACTTGCACAATCTGAATGACACCTGGCCTACTAAGATCGTTGTCTCTGTCTCCCTCTGTTCCCCTTCCCTTGCCTTGTCGTGCCTTGAAACACTTGTGTATAGGTGCGTTATAAATGCCATAGGATATCATATTATATCATGGCCTCACAGCAGGTCCTGGGCCTGAGCACAGGTGTGACCATAGGCCCTGTCTTTCTGGCACCGATGCTAGGACTAATGAGATAAGGAATGGTTGTGGTTCCTGCAGGCACTTCAGCAAGTGTTGCAGTGCTCAATTGGCCCACTCTGTGAGGGACAGCAGGGACATGATGCTGCCCGGCCCTGCCTGTGCCGCATTGAAGCCCACACCCCCTAGTCTAGAAAGTTTTCTACCACCTTACACTACACACACACATCCCCCGCATCCTCCACAGACCTACCACAGTTGCCATGCCAACATTAAATGAGCCATCACACAACTCACCACTTCAGCTCAACCACACCCCACCACATCCTTGGCTAACCCAGATCGAGAGCATTATACTCTTTACATCATCTCCATGTTCATCTATCACTCGTGTTGCGTGACTTACATTAAACACATCAGCTATCAAGAGCAGGTATTGTAGAGCATATTGTGCTCTGTTAAGTCTAATCACATTCTCCAAGCTGCTGCCATGTATTCTGTCACTGCTTCCTCAGAACGGGCTGTAAAAAGTAATTTATATAATAGGACAACACTGTGGGTTTTGTATCCGGTTGATTGAATGTTTTCAGATCACACTCAATGTTCCACATCGTAAAATGAACATGCACCTTTGGCACAGCCGTGCTGATTTATAGCTGGAAGTATGAAAATACTTTTTTCCCGGGATAGCTGGTGAAGCCGTCCTCCACGTCTCCTGGAACTAACCGGTGGTTAGTCCGTCTTTACTTTCTAAATTAGCCTCCAATCCACCCACATTCCAAGAGAACGTTAGTACATTGAGTTTATGGATAGCTCATGGTAAAAAGCCCTGATTAGCCGTGGCTAAGGTAGCTGTAATTCCCACTATCGTTAAGGCCGTAGTGAAGCAGGATTGCACCTGTCGTCAATGGCTATTTGTCCACTTTCCATGGTCTGAGAATATAGTTACCTGTCTTCGCTACATCCCTGATGCTTAGCTTTCACCCAAACATCCAATTCAGAACTCAGTTCCTTGAAGTATACCCGCTGTGTCCTGTCTATTCTCAAATACACCTTACTGTAAGAGGCAGTGTACACCACTCAGCTGCTCAAGTGTGTTAAACTCTCCACGCTGTCATTTACTGGCGGCCTAAGGTTATGCCATCGGTTGTGTTTCTTCAACTTCCACATTCTCGCCTCTCAACAGTGTTGCATCTCCACTGTGGCCATCTTCAGTCAGTACTTTCTTTGAATGAATGGGACCCCGCGAGGCGTAAGTACCAGGAGCTACTTGAAACTGCACAGGCAAGTGGTGCTATAGAAACATAGCTATCTGATTTAGCTGTGTAGGTTTTGCAATGTGTAAAAAAGAGAATAAAGGGCACTCCTAAGGCACATTTAAAAAACATATAGGATAACATATATTAGACAAGATAGATTTGCTGCATGCGATGAAAATTCCGATAAAATAGCTCATGCCTAGTGGGTGAGGATTGATTCCCAGGAGCTGCTTTTTGATCCAGGTCAACAAATCCCAATTTCAACCCCTGGAGTTGTCCCGTTCATTCATAGGACATATATTGCTGTCAGGACCTTGAGTTTCCCTATTGGAAACCTGGGGTGCTAATGGCAATAACACCTGATCAAGTGAGCTGGATCAGTGGTAGCGGCGCTGGGGCCCATCGTTAAGGCCCAAATTGGGTGCATGACTGTTACCACCCGATCCGGCTCTTAATCTCCAGAACCCTCTGCCTTTGAGTTAGACCTTGTTCCTTAGTCTCATTCTGCCTAGTTTCCAATACACAAACCTCTCGTTACCTTGACTTCCCTAATGACGCGCTCAGGGCCACTTGTCTCCCTCCTATAATCCTACTCTCTCTTTCAGTCTCGACGGTCTCCTACTATCACTTTCCTTCTTCTCACTCTGGGTTCCTCCATGCTCATCTGGTATGCTTCTTAGACTAGTTGTACTCTTAAATCTGTTCATCCTCATGGCCACACAAATGTGAAACTCTGATTACAGAGAATTAGAAAGCTCATTAGGTGGAACACCATTATCCGTAGGGCTGTGAGAAAATTGAGCAATTTCGAGGTGGTCAATGTCATCTAATGTTGCACAAAATTACATCAGTGTTATGAAACTAGCAAAATCTTTGGAAATTAAAACATAAAGGTGAGTGAGTGACATGAAATTCAGAAAAAGGTGTTTAACATTGTTTCAAAATGATGATACATTTTAGAACATAATTTGAATATAGTGTTCTATATGCTTTGACGTGATACATTTAGGAGCTCCTAAAAGAGACAATTTGCGCATGAGCGGCGCCATTTCACCTGGGCTAAAATGTACCCAATGCATATAGGCATTGCAATTCATACTTGGGTGCACTATACAAATGTCAAATAAATACATAAATAACTATGTAACCTCATAGCCATGTAACTTTTAAGACTCTTTCAATGCCAATTACAGCGCCTAGATGCCTTTGGGTTGGGTGCGCTATACAAATGTCAAATACATAAATAAATAAATAAATAAATAAATAAATAAATAAATAAATAATGACAGGGGATAACGTTTTCCCTTGTGCATGTGGTGAACAATTCGCCTTCAGAAGATCCACGTTAGTCTATGACAGGGCTAAAGTTGCCTATGGTATGGCAAGAGGGCCCCCAGATCGCAGGGCCGCAAAAAAGCACCAAAATAATTCAGCCTTGCAGGTGACAAGAAGCCGAAGGATTGCCTTGTTATCAGCTGTTCGAGCAGCTTTTTTAAATATGTAAAAACTAACCACACAGGGAAGTGAATAGCTGTTGATAGTGGCTGGATTGTAGCATGAACCTTTGTAATCATTTGCATTTAAATGTAAATTGTATTCTTCTGTAGACAGTCAAAAAGCATTTTTTTCACAGAGCCTCAGAGACTAGGTTTAAAATAGAATTTCATTCTGAACCGGCGTCTCCAGAGTTCTCTTTCAGCGGTGATTTCGTAATAGGACTTGATTTTTCCGCAGAGAAAAAGAACAGTTTTTTTTTCTTCCCGGGCTGGTTCATAAGTGTCATGATTTCTCTACTAATTTACACATTTTGCCCTTTTTAAACATTAAATTGCCACATTGTATCTGTGCAGAACGTGAATAGTTGGGTGTGAAATTAAGCTTGCCTGATAGTTGTCAAATTGGCCACAATTTGCTGGGTGAAACGTTCTGATTGCATGTCTAATTTCAGGCAAGCCTAATCTCTGTATAGAGCAGGTCAGGCTGCTTGGGGACACACAGTGGTGTATGAATGCTGATTGTGGCTTCAGTTGTACTTGGAAGTGGAGGCACCTGCTCATCGCAAAGGGCTAGGATTCTGCAGCGCTGTGGAACTCAGCGCGTCTGCATCTGTCTTCCCCACTCCCATTATAGAGTTCTTTTGTATTCATTTGCAAACCACTTTTGTAACCACCCCACATCAATGATAGGGGAGGGGGTCCCAAGAGTCATTATGGACCCATTGGATAATACAATGACGCCAACATTAGACTGGATTACATGGGGTGATGGGCTACCCAACTAACTCAGCAGTCTCCAGCTTTACCTAGCAGTCCTGCACAGGCACAGTTGACTTCTGGATGTGTTTCTGATGAACACACTGCTGCCCTGCAAAAGAGGGCCAACAGACAACTCCATGTCACCTGGACACCACGTGCCATGTCCTAGAGTTCAATAAGACAAACCATTGCATCATGGGAAAATGGCTGGGTACTGTGAGTATGCCAGATATTGCCCAATGAAGGACAGTAACCTTTCAGCACACACTGTGTGCAGCCACAAGTCGTGTTCTGTCTGTACTATGGCATCCCACTGGTTATGTCCCATACTATTTCATCATGATGTCTATGCTAGTGTCATGCACAATGTAATAAGTGATGCCATCAACACTGTGTTAATGTTAATGTTAATGTTAAATGTATTTGTACCATGCACCGTCACCAACCAAATTGGTTCCCAGGTGCTGAGGCGCATCTGCAAACAAAAAGGCAAGGGATGGGGAGGTGTTAATCGGGTGAAAAGGGAGTAGGAAAGTAATGTCCTGTTGGCAGCTTCAGTTCGGTTTTCACTGTGCGCTGAGCTTGGGTGTGAATATCGGATCAATGTATTTGTGTGCGGTTGGTGCCAGTTATGTGTTGTTTGTTTGTTGTTGCAGTGTGGTGAAGTGCGTGTGGTTTGCTGTGCGAGAAGGTGATTTTGTGGATTGTTGTGTGGGTTAAGTATGGTGAAATCTGAGCTTTTGGGTTAGTGGGTTATATGTCTCTTAGTTCTTGTAATTCTTGTTCTATGTATCTGGTTGTCCTGCAGCGTAGGCATTCTCTTTCTCCTTGTCTTTCCTGTCCATCTAATTGTTAAGAGTGATGGGGTGGCTGTGAATTATGCTGTTACTGCGATGCCACAGGTAGCAGTCAGGAGCACTGCATGGTGAGGAGTTTGTTTGTTTGACTATGCTAAACGGTCACATATCTGAGATTTTTTATATGTTCTATTGTAACCAAGACATCATTTCAGCTAATCTTTTTTTGGGGTGAATATATATGTAGTATTCATTAAAAAAACAACAACAACAACACATCTTTTCAGAGCATAGACTGGGGAATAGAGGAAACAGCAGGTTTTGGCCATTGGAGCTACTACCCTCTGCATACCAATGGCTGCAGCATAGGTCAGACAGAACACGGCTTGTGTCCATAACCGGTGTGTGGGGGCAGAGGGAATGCTATTTGTAAATGCTTAACTTATGTCACAAAGTTTGACTCGGGGAACAAAGGTGTATAGTGTCTTTGCATGTATAAGTAGATAAAAACTCTGTTGCGTGCTCCTGCAATTCATGAGACACGAGTACCAAACAGCACTCTGCATCAGTAATGCTCCTTCAGTTCTTGTGGCACAGGACCAAACAGCACTCTGCATCAGTATTGCTCCTTCAGTTCTTGTGGCACAGGACCAAACAGCACTGTGCATCAGTATTGCTCCTGCAGCTCTTGAGGCACTGGACCAAACAGCACTCTGCATCAGAATTGTTCCTGCAGTTCTTTAGGCACGGGACCAAACAGCACTCTGCATCAGTAATCCTCCTTCAGTTCTTGTGGCACAGGACCAAACAGCACTGTGCATCAGTATTGCTCCTGCAGCTCTTAAGGCACTGGACCAAACAGCACTCTGCATCAGTATTGCTCCTGCAGCTCTTAAGGCACTGGACCAAACAGCACTCTGCATCAGAATTGTTCCTGTAGTTTTTTAGGCACTGGACCAAACAGCACTGTGAATAAGTATTGCTCCTGCAGTGCTTGAGGCATGGGACTAAACAGTACTCAGCAACAATATTGCTCCTGCAGCTCTTGAGGCACTGGACCAAACAGCACTCTGCATCAGTATTGTTCCTGCAGTTCATTAGACACGGGACCAAACAGCACTCTGCATCAGTAATGCTCCTTCAGTTCTTGTGACACAGGACCAAACAGCACTGTGCATCAGTATTGCTCCTGTAGCTCTTAAGGCACTGGACCAAACAGCACTCTGCATCAGAATTGTTCCTGTAGTTTTTTAGGCACTGGACCAAACAGCACTGTGAATAAGTATTGCTCCTGCAGTGCTTGAGGCATGGGACTAAACAGTACTCAGCAACAATATTGCTCCTGCAGCTCTTGAGGCACTGGACCAAACAGCACTCTGCGTCAGTATTGTTCCTGCAGTTCATTAGACACGGGACCAAACAGCATTCTACATCAGTATTGCTCCTGCAGTTCTTGAGGCACAGGACGAAACAGCACTCTGCATCAGTATTGCTCCTGCAGTTCTTGAGGCACAGGAGCAAACAGCACTCTGCATCAGTATTGCTCCTGCAGTGCTTGAGGGACAGGACCAAACATCACTGTGCATCAGTTTTGCTCCTGCAGTGCTTGAGGGATGAGACTAAACAGTGCTCTGAATCAGTATTGCTCCTGCAGTTCTTGAGGCACAGGACCAAACAGCACTCTGCATCAGTATTGTTCCTGAAGTTCTTTAGGCACGGGAACAAACAGCACTCTGCATCAGTAATGCTCCTGCAGTGTTTGAGGCACAGGGCCAAAGAGCACTCTGTATCAGTATTGCTGCTGCAGCTCTTGAGGCACTGGACCAAACATCACTCTGCATCAGTATTTCTCCTGCAGTGCTTGAGGCATGAGACTAAACAGTACTCTGAATCAGTATTGCTCCTGCAGTTCTTGAGGCACAGGACCAAACAGTACTCTGCATTAGTATTGTTCCTCACGTTCTTTAGGCACGGGACCAAACAGCACTCTGCATCAGTATTGCTCCTGCAGTGTTTGAGGCACAGGGCCAAAGAGCACTCTATATCAGTATTGCTCCTGCAGCTCTTGAGGCACTGGACCAAACAGCACTCTGCATCAGTATTGTTCCTGCAGTTCATTAGACACGGGACCAAACAGCACTCTACATCAGTATTGCTCCTGCAGTTCTTGAGGCACAGGACGAAACAGCACTCTGCATCAGTATTGCTCCTGCAGTGCTTGAGGGACAGGACCAAACATCACTGTGCATCAGTATTGCTCCTGCAGTGCTTGAGGGATGAGACTAAACAGTACTCTGAATCAGTATTGCTCCTGCAGTTCTTGAGGGACAGGACCAAACAGCACTCTGCATCAGTATTGTTCCTGAAGTTCTTTAGGCACGGGACCAAACAGCACTCTGCATCAGTATTGCTCCTGCAGTGTTTGAGGCACAGGTCCAAAGAGCACTCTGTATCAGTATTGCTCCTGCAGCTCTTGAGGCACTGGACCAAACATCACTCTGCATCAGTATTG
This sequence comes from Ambystoma mexicanum, assembly GCF_040938575.1. Taxonomy (NCBI): domain Eukaryota; kingdom Metazoa; phylum Chordata; class Amphibia; order Caudata; family Ambystomatidae; genus Ambystoma; species Ambystoma mexicanum. Next base: position 146,582,634 of record NC_090934.1, read on the forward strand.
CTCCTGCAGTGCTTGAGGCATGAGACTAAACAGTACTCTGAATCAGTATTGCTCCGGCAGTTCTTGAGCCACAGGGCCAAACAGCACTCTGCATCAGTATTGCTCCTGCAGTTTTTGGGGTACGGGACAAAACAGCACTCTGCATCAGTACTGCTGCTACAGTTCTGTAGACGTGGAACCAGACAACACTCTGCCTCAGTAATGTTCCTGAAGTTCGTGAGATCCAAGACCAAAGAGCACCCTGCATCAGTATTGCACCTGCAGTTCTTTAGGCCCAGAACCAAACAGCACTCTGCATCAGTATTGCTCCTGCAGTTTTTGGTTACGGGACCAAAAAACACTCTGCATCAGTATTGCTCATGCAGTGCTTGAGGCATGGGCCTAAACAGTACTCTGCATCAGTATTGTTGCTGCAGTTCTTTAGACATAAAACCAAAGAGCACCCTATATCAGTATTGAGAGCACAGTTCTTTAGCCACAGAACCAAACAGCACTATGCATCAGTATTGTGCCTGCAGTTCTTTAGACATGGGACAAAACAGCACTCTGCATCAGTATTGCTCCTGCAGTGTTTGAGGCACAGGACCAAAGAGCACTCTGCATCAGTATTGCTCCTGCAGTTTTTGGGGTACGGGACCAAACAGCACTCTGCATCAGTATTGCTGCTACAGTTCTTTAGACCTGGAACCAGACAACACTCTGCATCAGTATTGTTCCTGAAGTTCTTGAGACGCAAGACCAAAGAGCACCCTACATCAGTATTGCACCTGCAGTTCTTTAGGCACAGAACCAAACATCACTCTGCATCAGTATTGCTCCTGCAGTTTTTGGTTACGGGACCAAACAGCACTCTGCATCAGTATTGCTCATGCAGTGCTTGAGGCATGGGCCTAAACAGTACTCTGCATCAGTATTGTTCCTGCAATAAGACATAAGACCAAAGAGCACTCTACATCAGTATTGCGCCGCAGTTCTTTAGGCGCAGAACCAAACAGCAGTCTGCATCAGTATTGTGCCTGCAGTTCTATAGGCACAGAACCAAACAGCACTCTGCGTCAGTATTGTGCCTTTAGTTCTTTAGGCACTGGACCAGACAACACTCTGCATCAGTATTGCTCCTACAGTTCTTTAGGCACTGGACCAGACAACACTCTGCATCAGTATTGCTCCTACAGTTCTTTAGACACGGGACTAGACAGCACTCTGCATCAACATTTCCACTTTGGTCAGCGGGTCAGGACAGTGCCTGGAGTGATGGGGGTGTTTGCTGATGCCAAAAGAATAGGTGAGTGGGTTAAGGGGATGGAGAGGGGAGGCAAAGTGTCTGGAGCCGATGGGAGGATGGGGGAAGATAGCATAGTTGCGGTAGCAGCCACCAAGCTGCTCTGATCGTGGGCTGAGATCTTGGGATTCAGCCCGCGAGCCGACCAACATGATTGGTTGTCTCTCCGGCTCTGGGTGCTATTGATTAGGAAAGAGAAGTAGTGCTGATATTCTGGGGTGGAGTGTGTTTTTCTGTATACATTTAATTTCTCTGTTTTGTTTTAACGTTGTGCTTACGGGGTGCTTTTTAATGCTACGGAAAGCATGTCATACTACGGATGAGATAAGCAAAACAAGGCATTTTTGTGTGGAAATGTGCTATTTGTATTTGGGGCTATTTCACAAGCATGTGGAATCCTGGATATTTTGGGGGTCGGTCATGATTATTTTGGGATAGTAAATGCTTCTATGATGGGAATGTCATTCTGATGGAAAGACCCAAAAAGACCGAATATAAAAGACTGAATGGAGCAAATGAAAATTTTGAAAGGCTGAAAAATGTGTCCCTATGCCCCATTCAGTGAATAAGGGGGGCAGGAGCAGCGGGAGTGTCCCCTGCACTGGTTTGCATAAAGGTTATAAAAAAGAAAAGGACTCTGCGGTGCAGGTTACCGATCACGGAAATGAATGGGAACAGGCATCACAGAGACACGGCGTGTCAGTGGCACACAGCAGAGTGAGCCACCAATGGGTAAGTAGTGGGGTGGGTAGGATGGGTATTATCTGAAATGGCTGCAGGAGGAAATACTGAATGTTATTTTCGAACTTGGTCATTTACTCCCTGGTCATTTCTGCTATGGAAAATGAACACAAATGTATTCTGACTTGTGGCATTTGGTTAATGGCCCTTTAAGAATAACAAAAACAAAAAAACAGCAAAATCCTTTGAAATGCCTCCACACCCGTGGTCATTTTTATTCTCAGCAGTATCTACTTCACCTTACTTTACTGTGCACTTATTTTCAAAAGAATTGGTTATATTTTAATATTAAAAAATATTAAAGCTAGTTTGAGCTATGTGGGTTGCATTTAAAGGCCCCAGACAGAAGTCCCTTTCACATGAATGGCAAGATTTTAAACACTGAAACAAAAACGGCCTGGCCTTTGTTTTTGTTTTTCAAGTAAACTTAAAGAGCCATGTGGCCACGGGCCTACCTGTCATTACCAATGGACAATCAGCATTTTCATTTACAAAAGAAGGAGGAAATCAAAGATCCCTGTCACATGGAAATCAGGATTTTTAAACATTGAAAACAAAAACAGTCCAGACCCCATGGTTCTGGGAGATGTTCCCCAGTCTCATAGAGGCAGGTATCACCTAGAAGACCAGGAAGGGAATACCAGTAGCAGCTCTGAGTCAGAAGGTGAATGGACTCAGGTGCAAAGGAAGAAAAAGACAACAAAACAAAGAAAGAGTTTTGTCAAAGACCCAACAAGACAAATCAAGGCCATAACAAGCATCCCGACCTCATTTCAAAAGATTGGCATGTATTCGCTATGGGAATATCTGGAACTTTATGAGCAGATGATGGCATCATTCCAGATCAGGAATTATGTGAATTGTAAAGCATTTTCCACATGTACGTTCCCACCTGAGTACTTCAGTTTCTTTGCAGTACTGGAGGACCAGGATCATCATAAATGGTCCACCTATAAGGCAGACATATTGAAACATTTTTCCACGCATAGGAACCCACAAGAGGCCTGTAGGGCTGCATATAACTTGCAGTGTGGGGAAGATCAGGCGCCTAAGGAGTTTGTTTGGGAGTTATAGTGGGCATTTGCTCAGTCTTTCCGGCAGGTGAAGACCAATAGTAGGGAATTCATAACTACATATTTCCATGCACTCCTCAAATACATAATGACTCACTTTCTGTGTGACTTTCACGAGCATGGGACAATGGATTGGGTGATTGAGCAGGCCACCAGGATTTCTAAGGTCCAAAAGCCTGTTGAGTTAAAAACTACTGTCAAAACCCCCAAACCATTGAACACCCCTGCTGTTGCAAAGGTTGCAGAGATAAAAACTACCCCTCCATTGGATCTAGAGATGGGGGGGCCTAAAAGTAACCCTTCTGCCAACAAGCAAAATGGAAAGCAGAAGGGACCCCCCGACACGACCCAATCGAATGGTAGTCAGGCGGGGGCCCATAACCATGATCCTTCTGACCCTGCCACCTGCCACCTATATAAGTCCTTGGTACAAGGGTACTACACCAATCCTGGGGTATTTGCCCAAGGGGGGGGGGACTAATCAGGTAAGCACTGTCCCGGGAAACCTCCCTCCAAACTTCCCTCAGGAGGGAAATATAACTCCACCTCCCAATCTGAACTTTTTCCCCAGCTATCCCCCAAACCAGAAATTCAGAAACAAGCCTCCTTTCTCTCCCCAGTTCAAGGACACTAGATCCCTGAACCCGAGAGAAGGGAGATTCAGGATGGAAAATTATGGGGGGAATGTCCAGTACCCGGGCTACTCTGGGTGAAGGGGCATCCCCTTCAGGAGCAGCAGAGTATGAACTGAAACCTCCCTACCACCCAGACAAGGTCTTGCAACTGGAGTGACAGTTCCATCAACTGACCAATGATCTGGGACACATGCTGATGGCTCAGTCCAACTCTCAACCTAACCCTGCTACCAAGAATTCTACAACACCCAGGTCTGATGTCCCAGGGGGGAAATGACAGGAAGAAACCTATGCCAAACTACAGGTCCCAGAGGAAGGGGCCTGGGTGGAGGGGAGATGACAAACCTTTTGGGAAGCTTCCATTTTTACGCAAACAGAACTCCTAAAAACCTCTCAGCCTGAAAGAGTCTCCACTAGCCCAAGAATGTTAGAAGCCAAAGAGCAAAGGGTACATAGAAGAGGTCAAAGAAGAACCCACTTTGTAGAGGAACTCAGATTATCCCCTTTGAAAGAGAAGCATCTCTGGAAGATTCAGGTAAGCAGACCTTCTCTTTCAAAAGAAAAATGGGTCCCAAAAAACCCTGAGTGGGACAGGTTAAGAATGGAGTCCGACCCAGAACCAGAAACTATTGAACTCCAAACATGTGAGCCATACAGAAGTGAAACAGAGCGGGTGTCCTTTGTCCATGCTGGTTCTGAGAACTGTTGCCAGGTAACGGGGGACAGCCAAGGAGCCGGAGAAAAAGATAATTCCCCAACAACACACCTTGCAAGTTGTACATTAAATTTTTTTTACAGATTCCTGAACTCCGACACAGAAAACTGCCCAAGATCACACAGTGTCGGAGTTCAATATTAAGAAAGGCCACAGGGCAGTCAAATAACTCACACTTTCTTTTCACCTTGGAGGAGAAAGAAGGACGATTTTATGCACCGATTATGCACCGATTAAGGTGCGGGGTCAGTGTGAATATTCAGCCCTGGTAGATGTAGGATCTCCTGTCAAAAAAGGGCCTTTGACCAACTAAACTCGGGGGACAGGGCCACCAAATTCCACTCACACCAATTCCTGGACAACTCAATTTTGATGGGAATGACATTTCCATCGAAGGGACTGCGGATATGGACATAAATATTGGATGGCACCGGCTGAAACATTGGTGATCATAGTACTCCAGAGGCCACACCTAGCTTACTGGGGAACAATCTCCTGAGGAGGTTATCACCTCAAATCGACTGTGTAAACCAGGTCCTCTGCACACAGACTAACCACCATATCAAATTAAAAATGAGTGCCAACTATGTAAGTCTGAATGGTACCTGTCACAAAATGGATCAATTCTCTGAGAATGTAGAATTCCATTAAAAAAATAATCAAGTCCCAGACATCAATTTCATCCCTGCAGGAGAACAAATGGGTGATGGGTACCCTTCTCCATTCTTGAAACTCAACCTTCCTCACAGTTTTCAGTGGCAATCCACACTGCAAGTGAACACCATAAAATGTTACACTAGTTCAAAATCAGAAGAAAACTTGAGTCCCGTGAAACCAGACAAGGAAGATTCTGCTCAAAGTCTGACGGACATTCAGAAAAAGGGCAAGCAGTTGTTTACCCCCATTCAGGCAAATGAGGGGAGAACCAATGCTTGCCAGAGTATGCCTGAATAATGGAAGGAGCTTCATCAGCGGAGAATTATTCAGGAAACTCGCAAAAGATCAGACCATTCCCACATTTAAATTGATTGACAAATGGGAAATAGATCTGCAAACCCTAAATTCGAAACATCTCCTGCCTAGCAGTTGTATGCTAAAAATGTCCATTGGCAACAAAGGTATAGACCATAATTGCTGGGTTGTGAGAGATGTCCATTCCACCTTTTATCTGGGAAATGACATTCTCAACAGATAGCAATCAATTTGGAGCTAATTAATAATAAAGCCTGGTCCCAACTGGGGAGTAACTCCAGTTATGTATTGCACTTTCCCCGTACCCCTTCCCATGCACTTGCGTAATCTGAATGACACCTGGCCTAGTAGGATCATTGTCTGTCTTCCCTCTGTCCCCCCTCCCTTGCTGCGTCGGGCCTTAAAAACACTTGTGTATAGGTGCGTTTTAAATGCCATAGCATATCATATCATATCATGGGCTTTAACAACATTGAAAAAACATTAAAATCAGGTAGTGTCCAGAGTCAAGGACCACTACCTCGAATCCCTGTCCAGGTCAACACCATCAAAAGAGATCTCTCCTCTCAAATGGATGATACTGCTAAAAATGTCAAGCCTGAGGTCTTTCCAGGTTTCAAGCAGATGGTCGAGGAAAGGATGATTCTTGCTGATGCCTGTGAGACCAAGGAGCAAAGACAAAAGCTAAAACAGGTCTTCCTGGAATTCAAAGAGCTCTTTTCAGTGGACTAATTTGACTGTGGACCCACATCCATTCATTCAACCACCATTACCATGGTACCCGAGATGGCTCCAGTATTTGTGAAACAATACGGTTACCTCTCGCATCCATGGAGTCACTCACAGAAATTATTAAGAATTTAGAATCCTGTGGGATAATTTGTCTGATCCACAGGACCTTCAACAACCCAGTACTGGGTCTCCTAAAAAGAAACGGGCAATGCAGACCAGAGGGAGTTGAACAAACAGGTCCACATGTCAAGATGGCCCCTTCCTTACATCAGTCAGGGACGGGCCCAGATCCAAGGGTCAAGGTTGCACACTGCCATTGACCTGACCAACAGTTACTGAATAGTACCCGTGAGTAGGGAAGACCAGTACACGCTTGCCTTTACCTTCGGGGGGCAGCAGTACATGTGGACCCGAAACCCCTTTGGATACATAAACTCTGGCAATGAGTTCAACATCTTCCAACATAAGGCCACGCCCAATTTGGTCAAAAGGGGAAACCTGGTCTATATGGATGATGTTTTGATCAAGAGCTCAACGGTGGAGGAACATATAGCAGAAATCTGTTGTGTTCTTACCAAGTTGCAGAAGACTGTAACAGCACTGTCCTTTCAGATGGCACAGTGGTGTAAGACCCGAGTGAACTTCTTAGGGCACAAGATCACACCTCAGGGTCTCAATCCCCAGGCAAAGAAGGTGGAAGCCTTATTGAAATTAAACAGACCCTATCACTCTGTGAGAATTAAGAAGCCTTCTTGGACTTACTAATTATAGTTGAAAGTACATTGAAGACTATGCAGAGGTCACTCGACCCTTGGTCCATTTATTAAAGGCTGGAGTGAAGTGGGATTGAGGTCAAGAACAATCTGAGGCAGTTAAACAACTGAAAAGAAGCCTTGCTCAGGCTCTTTATTTGTCTCACCCCATAAAGAACAAGTAGTTCTTCTTGGAGACAGGGTTCTCTCATATATGCCTAACAGTAGTATTATACCAAAAGCATGACAAACTCCACAAAGTCATCTCATATGCAAGCAAGACTTTGTACTCTGTGGAGGAATAATTAAATAACTTTGAGATGGGACTCCTGGCAACAGTGTAGACGCTGAAAAATTACCACCCAATTCATACAAGAGCACATCATTGTTGAGACTTCTCACTAACCCTTGCAGTATCTACAAAGTGACAGAATTTGGGAAGGGGGGAACATTAGTAATTCCAGAATTACTTCCTGGATTCTGTCCATGCAAGGCTTTCCTGTGGAGGTCAGATATGGCCAAAACAAGAAGAGTCCCCTAGCAGAAGAGTTGTTGGACTTGCATGATTGTGCTCAAGAAAACTGTCTCCAGGACGAATACTTATGACAAACAACAACATGGAGGTGTATTTAACTTACCCACACAAGGTCTATCAAGAGGACACATGTCACGGGATAACCACAGTTTATGTGGATATGTGCCATGTTGATAGAAAAGGGGAAGAAGAACTGGTGGCGGCATTGGGAATTCCTTGGTGAATGATACCCCAGAACCCGCTTGTGTTTATTTAGCACCCCAAAGTAGTCAGGTTGCAGAGTTGATGGCTGTTTATCAAGCATTCCTCACTGCAGTGCACCACCAACTCAATGAACTGGTCATAATCACTGACTATGAATGTGATTATGCCAGGAATGGGTTTGTGGAGCTCCTGATTAACTGGAAGAATGGAGGCATGCTTTGTGCCAGCAATAAACCCCTAAAGCATGCCAAACTGATCCAGTCAATTGATGATCTGGTGACCTCCAATGAGATGACCATCTATTGGAAGAGGATAAGAGGTCATTCCAAGATAGAGGGGCCAGATAATACTGGGAATGACCTGGCTGGCCAGCTGGCTTAAACCGGAGTTCTGCAAGGGGATTTCATAGAGATAGAATCCCTGCCAGGTGAAATCCAAATGAGAGGTGTCACCAGGTCACAAACTTGGGCTAACAACAAACTTTCATTAGCCCAGTGGAGTAAAGATACCCCAGATTCAGATTTGATCACTGCACAGAATGACACCTGATCATTGGGAAATGTTATCGACACATTGGAGACCCCATAAGCTTTCCTCTAACAGAGTCGGATTATACCAGTAAAGAGGATCTCCAAGTGTTGATGAAGTTTTCCAAGAGGTTTCGGATCCAAGACGGTTTGGTGGTAAGGAGAGCCCTATCTGGCAGTGACCAGAGGGTGGTACCTACCTCATTATGAAGTCTGATGTTGATCCACACCCATGACACAGCCAATGCTGGTCAGAGGGGGTTTCATATGACATTGGAAATCAGTGGTCGAAGTGTACGAAAAGAAGTAATGGAACTATGTTCTCTGCTGGCCTGCACCCACTACCCACAAACCCCATCGCCACACCCTCTCCCACACACAATACAAACCCCCAAACACTTGCACCTGCTGTTTACGGGAACGTTCAGTGCAGTGCACTGAAAGTGCAATCTGCAATGCCTTCCTATACTTTTATTTTAAAACGAAACCATTCCGGAATGTTTTCTTTTTAAAATAAAAGTATAGGAGCTGTAAAACGTCATTTAAAAAAGTAGAGGAGCACCGCTCCTGACCGCTCCCACTCACTTCTACCACTGTTGGAAGTCTTGTGTGAGGTTGCTGATATAACTGCAGTACCCGAGCCAGGTAAGTTATATATATGTGAGTTTATTGCCACATCCAAGATAACATGTAGAGAAAATACCGGGACATCCTTTCCCATTCAGAGCAGCAGCACCAACTGCCATTCTCAGAATCCCCAGGCACCTCCCAGGTTCCACAGTGGCATCACACTCTCATAACAAGACATAGGCCCTCATTCCGAGTTTGCCGCAAAGGGATTACCGGTTTACCAGGCGGCCTTAGCGGGAGCCGCAAAGGTACCAGGGAGCAAATAACAGTACCGCAAATTACGGTACCGTTATTAGCTCCCTCCCCATTCCCATTGAGCCCTATCGGTGCTCAAATGAGAATGGGGAATGGTTTGGTGAATGTGGACTTACCAGTCCCGCCAAGGTTGGACTGGACTGGTAAGTCCCCCATTCACCAAACCGGAGTCGGAACCGGTATTGGAGGTAGGCATGGCGCTAATAGCTAATAGAATGAGGGCCATAGCCATAATCAGGCCCCAAGCACAGATTATGACAAATCTCCCTCCTTACCACTGGCACAACCATATAGCACAAAATCAGGCCCAACCCCAGATTATGACAGTTGCCTACTGGCCACACATGGGCCAGGATCTTGACACTCAGGATCTTGATCTTGTGTGTGCTCAATTCCAACCCAGTTCAATCACAACAGAGCTCCCCTACAAAAGAGGGGAATGACACTGCATTGGTCAGATTTGCAAGTCGATTTCATTAGGCCAGTGACTCGCTCCTCTAGAGGAAACAAGTACATTGCAACTGTGACATGCTTATTCACGAAGTGGGTAGAATGTCTTCCAGCCCCAAATTGTAAAGCGGAGACAGCTGCTGCACTAATGATCAACCACATCTTCTCTCATTTTGGGCTCCCGCAAAGGATTGAGTCGAACCTAGCAAGCCATTTTTCTAGTGAGGTGATGGCAAAATGTGGGAGATTCTGGGGGTAAAAAGAAAACTCCACATTGCCTACCGCCTGGCCTCATGTGGGGAGGTGGAGAGATATAAAAAAAATGTATTTATCTTAAAGAAGTTAGTGGCAGACTCTGGACCCAGTTGGGACATCCGATTGCCACTTTTTTCCTGATGGCTATTAGGTCTACACCATCTTCTGCAACAAATATGTCTTCATTTGAGCTCATGACCAGACCTGAAATGGGGTTACCACAGCATCGGCTCTATAGGACTCAGGAGCAGACAGTAATAAATGTGCCAACTAATCATAAGTTCATTGAAAATGTAAAGAAGCACCTCCAGCATGCTATTGCTTATGCTCAGTGCAATTTAAAAAAGTCTGCTGAAGAAATTAAGACCTATTATGATATGAAGACCACCAAGCAAGAATATGAAGTAGGCGGCAAGGTTTACCTGCACAATTGTCAAAGGATTCAGGCCAAGGAGCTGAAATTACTCCCATCTTGGTGTGCTGCCTGAAATTGTAGATACACTATTACCTGTTGCCTACATGATCTGCATCCCAAAAGGAGAACAGACAGAAAAAAGAAAAAAAAATGGGTCCACATCAACCAGTTGAAAAGCTGTTATCCCAGGCATGCTTTGTGACTGATTGATGAGCAAAATGCAAGTTGTGCAGAGGAACCGTCTGAAATATGAAAAGGAAGGATGACAAATCGGAAGCAAATATATATATTTATATATTCAGTAAAACAAACTAAGCAACCATAACTCACGCCACCACTGTGCACTGCTAAGCCTAACACCCATTGATGTCATTGATGACATCACTGATGACATCACATGTCTGACTCGCCCTTTTTTCCTTTCCTGACATATCTAGGCCACATGATTTTCTTCAGTAACAGTCAGGAACTAAAAATTGTAAATTACTATATTCGTAGACTTATCCTTCAAGTATGTTCTTAGAATAATTCCCTTATGGTCAAGTCATATCATATGAAACATATACATAGGGGAAGACATAACCTTGAAAGACAGCAATCCTTTGTGTGCATTAAAATTATCAGTAGATTTATCAGCACTTTCTGATACTTTTGATTTTTTTTTATTACTGTACTTTCCCTGTATATACTCATATTTGTATATGTTGTACTCACACTATTTTCCTTAGGGTCCAGACACATCATGTGATATATATAGACAGGGTAAGTAACAGCTTTAAAACAGAGCAATCATTTCTCTGCATAAAGGTAATCAGTTAGGTTATGAACACTTTCTGCTACTATTGCTGTTTCTTTTTCTTAGTTCAATTCCCTTGTATATATTCATATTTGTATCTGGTGTTGTCTATTTGTGATTTGTCTATAATAATGCAATTATGTAGTAAGTGGGTTTTATTACCTACTTATCACACGTTTCACTGTACGCAAAACTCTAATATGAAAACAGTTATCATTTCACTATTCAACATGGCAAGCTTATGAATATTGCACCTCCATCATGTATGCTGCACACAATGCCTATGTTTCTACATGAGTACCTTAGTATACTGGATTGAAGTTAATAATAGAATGCTATTTATATCAATGCATAGCTTAATGCACTAATTAGCACTTGATATGTATTCCAATAATCTTTGACACTTTTTTTTATTAACATTACACTAAGAATCCCTTGTACAGACTTTTCATGTAAGGTAAATGCACATGTGATGTCATCAGTGATGTCATCAATGACATTTGTGATGTCATCTTTGATGTCCTGGGAGTTAGGCTTAGCAGTGCACGGTGGTGGCGCGAGTTATGGTTGCTTAGCTTACCATAACTGGCAAATTTTAGGGGGTTTTCGGTTTTACTTGGAACCATAACGTCCTTTTAACAAAGTTTTTTCACTGAATTTCATAGGTTTTTAGTAGCGCAACTTAACCATAATGTCCCGTTAACAACATTTTTTTACTGAATTTCATAGGTTTTTAGTAGCGCAAGTTAACCATAAACTCCCTTTAACAAACTTTTTTCATTAGCACGCAGACAATATACAAAGATGGAGTGTAAAACGCAATTTCTCAGGGATGGCTTTACACAGAATGTTGCAAAGTAAGAATTTATGCTCATTCACAGTCAAGGTCAGCTGCTTCCATTTTTTGCTCGCGGGCCGGAGTGGCCCACGACTCGCACTATAAGGTTCTATTGTTTTTTTACCTTGATAGACAGGGTTCGTGCCAAAAGACTTCTTTTGAAGAAGGGGTGCAAAAACGTAAGAGACGATAAGGATGACATTTCTGAAATTAAACCGCTTTTTTATATTATGTCACTATGAGAAAGATCGTTGGCACAGACAGAGTCGTATTTAGGGACTGCATTACGCATAGACAATGGAAAATGCCAATATAATGTAAGTAAACCTTTAGATTATTTTATACCGGAATATAATAACAATAGCGTGGCGTTAAAGCGCGGTTAAGTTGTACTTGTTCGTTCAATGTGGCATATTGTTTTGTACCGCGCACTATCACCACCGATGTGGTCCCCTGGCGCTCAGACGGCTCTGAAAAAGGCAGAGGGGAGAGGGTGGGTTAGTGGGAATAAGTTAACATACTCCGTTGCACTATCCTCGCTAGCAAATAGTTTCACGCCCTAATAAATAAAATGAATATGTTTAATGAAGATCGGCTCGTGAGACTAATTTATGTTTTTAAAACAGGTACATCCTTCCCTACTGTCAATGCCACGATTTTCAGACCCCGGCCGACGGATTTTTTAACTGCCAGGTACAGCTACTTCTAAACAACTTCATGACCCTCACCATTTTATGGTACAATCGCCAAGAACCAATATGCCCTTACGCAGTAGTAGCGGCTAGAAGCAACATACCAACCATTATGGTGGTCTAATGCCTCGTTGTTGGAACAGCCTTCCAATTATCAGTGCAACCATAGTGCTTCTTTTATCATAAACCAACACCCTGTGTACCGCAAAGGAACAGCACGTGACTCAAGATGAACTTTTGCGGATCGACAGCAAAGACAAATGCAAATCGCTGAATATTCTCTAAACATTTGATGTCAAATAAAAGTACTTTACGAAATGTACAATCTTGCTGTTTGCTTTTAAATCACAATTTCATATTCCGAATTGTGGCGCGCTGTGTTGTGAGATGATCTGTGTTGTTTTCCGGGTTCTGTGTAAAGTCGCGTAGGACTGGAGACGACTGGGCCTTACGAGGTACTAGCGGCTAGAAGCAACATACCAACCATTATGGTGCTCTAATGCCTCGTTGTTGGAACAGCCTTCCGATTATCAGTGCGACCATAGTGCTTCTTTTATCATAAAGCAACACCCTGTGTACCGCAAAGGAACAGCGCGTGACTCAAGATGAACTTTTGCGGATCGACAGCAAAGACAAATGCAAATCGCGGAATATTCTCTAAACATTTGATGTCAAATAAAAGTACTTTACGAAATGTACAATCTTGCTGTTTGCTTTTAAATCACAGTTTGATATTCCGAATTGTGGCACGCTGTGTTGTGAGATGATCTGTGTTGTTTTCCAGGTTCTGTGTAAAGTCGCGTAGGACTGGAGACGACTGGGTGCGTTTGGCTACGCACCCTGTAACGTCACGGAGAGAGACAGGGAATATGAATGCTTTGATAATGTCAGGCTTAGGGGTGGGAGATATGATTTAGTGTCGCAAAAGCAGGTCAGCCAGGTCGATGGGGCAAGTGATAGGGTTATCACATAATGTCGGCGCACAGCAGCCTGACTTATCGTTTGTTTAGTGGACAAAAAGTCGGGTAAGGCCCATAGGAAATTGTAATGTCAACGGACATTAGGAGGGTTCTTAGAACACTTTCAACCTGACAATGAACAATACAAACAGCGTTCTCAGAACAACCCCATTTTGTTTAATTGCAAACATTACCTCCACGTCCACTGTTCCTTGTCCCAGTACTTACTTCATGAGGCCCCTGCCTCCGACACAGGACCTTCTTCTATTTATTTAAATTCCTATAACTTCTCCCCCACATCCACATCACTCAGTTTCATATTACCAAGCCGGAGCATGGGACCTTCCCCGCAGGGAGGGTGAGGAGGTTCGTCAGTACTGTGATGAGGAAGAGTAGGACTAGGAGTAATGAAGATTGCCGGTAAGTAATCACAGCATTTCAGAACACCGCAAGTGTTCTTAGAACACATTCAACTTGCCAGAGTACAATACGGACAGCGTCCTCAGGACACCCCCATTTTGTTTATGTACAAACCTTTAAGGACACTGCGCGTGTTCTTAGCTCAATTTTAGCTTGCTTGCGAACAAAACGGACACATACTCTTTCCTCAGAACACCACATCATTTAGTTTATATAGAACATTTCAGAACAGCCGTGTTGTCCGCAGACAAATCGAACACAACAAAAGTGTCTAGCACATTAAAAAAACAGAACATTGAACCTATCTCATACTCCCCCACCCTCTCCAAACACTCTTACACACCAACACACTCCACTAAATACAATTTTGAATCCAACTTTCACCGCGCTGTCCGCGGTCGTTCGCGAATGCAAGATGGCGGGCGCCACAGAAAATCTGACGCGCTTTACGCACGACGCCATCCAATCAGCGAACACGTCGCATGTCCGCAGACATCACGCAAGCCGCTCGGCCAATCAGGGCACTGTCCGCGGGGCGAACCGGGATGTCCGTCCGCGGAGCGAACGGAGATATCACTAATTGTTTTGCCTTACATTTTGGTCATTTTAAAAGAAACTATTGGACGGATTTACACCAAATTTGCAAAAGCACGCTTTTGGAACCAAGCCCCCGCTCCTGCCTCAAATTTGGTGTTAAACCGTCCAGTGGTTTGGGCTGTAGGCGTGCGCACATTTTTTTCCCATTATGTCCATGGGAAAAAACAAACATTTTGGGACCCCCCCTATAACCTTGCCCCCCCCTGGACCAAACCTCTCCAAACTTTGCAAAGTTTGGTGAGGATTCGTCCAGAGGGAGCGAAGTTATAAGCCACCCAAAAAATGCTGTTCCTATGGAAACACCAACTTAACCATAACTACATGGACGCTACCGTCCATATATAAAACACAGATTAATTTATTGTAAAAATGAAGAAAATAAATAAAATTTGTTTTGTGAAATGGTGAAAATGTCAGGTTGCAATTGTATGTTGTTGCTGTTGTAAGTTCTATGTACATCTTCAGGGGAAATATGTGTGTAAAAAGTACTCAAACTCTTTTTCTATCTTTTATTAGAAAACAAACCTCCTTAACTTCCAGCCTGGAGGTGAGAGTGGAGTCCGGTGGGAGCCCCAGGGGCCTGAAAAGGAAGGAAGAAAGGAGGTGACATGTCAAGCCCATGCCAACTATGGAAGGGGAGGGCTGGAGTGCCCACTCCCAGAAGAAGGAAGAAAAGGGGTGCCATGCCATACGCCCCAACCCACAGATGGAAGGGGAGACAATAGTGCCCACTCCCTGATGAAGGAAATTATGCCTAATGAAACCCCACTCTGCAATGCTCTTTCCCAACAAAGAGCCATTGAAGAGCATGGGGGCATGTGGGGTGCTTTTAAAGGTCCCAAACAGTAGTCGCTTTCACATGAATAGCAAGATTACAAACACTGAAACAAAAATGGCCTGGCCTTTGTTTTTCAAGTAAACTTAACAAGACATGTTGAAAGGGGCCTACCCGTCATTGGCAATGGATAAACAGCTTTTTAATTTACAAAAGAAGGAGGAATCAAAGATCCCTGTCAACTGGAAAACAGTATTTTTAAACATTGAAAACAAAAACGGCCTGCTAAAACAGTTTTAAAAAGATTTAAAAAGTATCACTGCTCTCAGAAAATGTCCGGAAAACAAAACAAGATGTGTGGGTTGACAAAAAGCAATGTATATTATGTTTCACCTACAAAACTCCAGTGACATGTGAAATGCCACTTTGGCTTCATGGAAAATGTCAGGCCCAGGAAAACCCTTTTGCTGTCTGTGGGAAAAACATCAGACAGAAATGTCCCACTCCCAGCCTGGATGTTACATCTCCCATTTAATGACCAAACACAATAAAATGTCCTACTAAAGGTGTCAAAATTCAGTGTTCTCCAGACTTGGTGGCTTTGAAAGCATTGACTTCAAGAAAAGTTACTCTTGACTGGAGCATGACTAATATGTGCGAAAATTGGGGCACCCACTTCAAAGAGCAAGCTTCCAACACAAAGGAGACTGATACAAAAAAACTCTCGGTACAGGCAGACCCACTGAAAACAAATAGGTACAGGCGGGCCGAGTGAAAACAAATGACCGGAAGGCTGAAAGAGGGCCATTTGTCCCACATGAAGATTCACCATTAATTTAAAACAACTGCTCTCATTTAGGCATTTTTCTTAGCAACTAAAAGGTGGATTGATTTTAGGCGGTTTTGGGATATAAAATGAATCTACCTATGACTCAGGGAACTGTCATGGCCAATAAAACTAGGTTTCTGGCTGATCTGAACATATTCCAAATGTGAGAGTTGGTGAGCGGGTGGAACATGAAATTAGGGATATGCTTATTAACATACATATTCATAACTGTTGTGCTTTCTATGGAAAGGCAGCAAGGTGCCAGGTCGCTGTGCAACATGGTACAGATTTGGTAGTTGGCTGATCTAATTCTCCATGCTTAGCTGAATCAGAAAATAAGTCTATTAGGGCAGTTGCTAGTAAAGTATGAAGTTGTGATACATAACTAATTTTTTCCCCAAAAAGTTGAAAGGAGAACAAAGGGCGATTACAAATGGGAATTGCCATATGTTGCTCCAGACCCATAAACCAATACTGACTTGGAGGCTGTGTTTGGACGGAGAGAGAAGGGTAACTGTCCAATCCTAGTGGCAGGAATTATTGCAGGGTACTTCCCCAAGATTGTAAAATGGGTGGTGTCATTGTTGCTATATGAGGGGCACTGCACTAGGACAAGACAGAGGAACAGACAGACAGGAGACAGAGAGGGCTGTTGAAACTTACCATCTGACAGCTCTAAGGAGACACCAGAGGCGATTGTTGAGAGTGCATATGGGTGGAGCTGTCCATTTCTAGAAAGGCCTCAAAGCTGACTGGATCCTATTGTGGAGTGCTGGAGGCCATCTTTGAGGGTGGACTGACAAGACCCCTGCCCTATCTTTCCAGAGTGTCCTGAGATGCATCTGGCTTTCCAGTACCTTAAACGGGGCTTACTATGTAAGTAGAACTGGGGTGGGGGTGTTTGCTTGTCTTGAATCCTTTCCCTTTATTGTGGTGGTAGGAGAGGGGGGGATACAACTGTGTAGATTCTTAGCCTATTTAACCAAAAATATTAATTTAATTAATTCCCCATTTGGCAGAACAATATGGAGTGAAGTTTGTTAAAATTCAAAATTAACAAATCTCACTTCCCAGTGCACGCTGAAAACTATAGCCTATAAATGAATTGGGTAATCCTTGTTCTCCAGCTGACCCCAAATTCTTTAAGGAAGAGGGGTGTCTTTGTTCTTAAATCAGTCCAACCTTTTTATCCAGCATGCCCAACACAGGCCTTTTAGTGGAGGGGGTCTGAAATCCATAATTCCCCAAATCATTCCAATTTTTCTGTCTGATTTCCTAACATAGACCAAAGCAAGGGAGTCTGAAAAACAAACCAATATTTGAAACCAAAAGTATGGATGCAATCATCATCACCAATCTTGAAATCCTACTGCTAGCCTTCTAAGCCTGCAGGAAAATCAAAATTGCACAACATTACATAAGTGCCTTTGTTATTGATCAGTGAAATTTGCAGTTAGTGAAGAATGTGATTTTGTTCTTTTTAACTCACTTTTGTGATTCATTTACACTGAGAGAAGTTGATTGTATTGTGCCACAGATAAAGTGGTGTTTGACATATTTGTGCTAATTTCTATTACCTTTAATTTAAATAAATACCAATATATTTCCCGTACACCGTCCTGGTTCTTGGCTCATTGTTAGCTCAGGGGAGAGGGATCCAAGGGACATGATATGTGTCTGAGATAGAGCTAATAAATAATCTGTTCTAAACCATTTGATGCATCCCCACTTGAGTGGGGAGGGATGGGACTCCCCATGTTGTGGGTGGCTTATCAATAAACTGTTACAGCTATGCCATACATAAATGCAGAATGTCCTCCCTGAAACATCTGGACCAATGGCGGTGGCTGTATCACGTTGTATCCAGATCTCTTTGTGAAAATAATAACTTCAGCAATTCATTTTTTTCAGCTCTGCTCCATGCCCTGACAACTCGTGCCCCAAACAGTTGATCCATCTTTCCCTAAGCCCACACCTTTATTTTCCCAGTGTCAACGAGGCCTCTTGAAGCACATACTTTCAACCTCTTGTCAAGTTCGCCTGCATTCCTGCTGAACGCCAAGATGTTATTCTGAAGGTAACACACCGAATTTTCCTTGCCCAACAACAAACCCAACACTCTATGGAATGCCCTTGCAGGTCACAACAAACAAATAAGCATTTTAGTGAGCCTTTTTTTTTCTTTTTGAATGACATTAGCCATTAGGCTCTTTGATTAGGGATCTGTCAAATCTGTTGTTCTGCGGAATTTTCCATAAAATGGATACATTCTCTGATGTTCGGAACTTAGTACCAATCTTATGCGACCCTGCGTCCAACCCTCGGAGCTCTACCTGTAGTTTTGCTTGTAATGTGGCCTTTCCTGAGTCCTGATGCCTGCGGGCTCTGGTGCATTACAAACCAACAAATAGATAAATAAACCAAGGATGGCAGCCACCCTGGAGCACCCACGGGCTCCATTATCCCCTCATTGCGAAGATACACAGTGTTTTTACCAACCAACATTGACCAACCATTTTTTTCACTGTACATTTCTTACTGCTTTTTCCTGCAAAATGCAGATGGTAGCTTAGGGTCAGGCACTGTTGGTTGCAGAAAGGTTTGGTGATATGAGGAAAAGGGGGTTGTGCAGGAATAAAACAGTGCGGTAAACAATCTCCGGTTGGCAAGAACCCATGGAATCATCCTGAAGCCTTCTCAGTTCCCAAAAATATGTATTATCTAATACACACAGGCATCTTTCCTGACACACTGAGTGCAGCCCCATCTTAATTTTGATAAGGTGTAAACACTCTCTCAGTGATCCATCACAATGTCTTGGAAAACAAACTTTTCAGAACATTTCCTGCACTTTCTCTTTCCTCGATCGCATTCACATCACAGGCACTGGCTTGACAAATATTTTCTTTAACACGTTTTATTTGTCTTACTAAATTACCACCCCTTAATGCATCACCTTACATGTAGACACACGAGATCCAACAGGGAAATTACAGGTATGTGGGCAATGGCCAAATTAAAGTAATTGACTAACCTTAATTTGCATACTGGAAAATCACTCTACATTACTCCTATTAAAGAAGCCATTTAATTTAAATCTGCCTGCCTTGATATTAATGCTCAGCACTGGCAAATGGCCCTTGCACATTTCTTGGCTTATTTAATGTTTTTAAAGCACTAAATGTAAAATTACTCAGATTAAGGAGCTCAGGGAATGTTAGCAGGGACATGGAAAATGAAGGGGAACTCTGGGGGAGTACGAAGGAGCAAGCAGTGTTTTATTCATGAGCTGCTCGTCTCCCCATTGCGGTTTCACCACAAAGGAATGGGGAAACATTGGTTACTAGCTGTTTGAGATAACTACAGTGACCAGAATTCCTAGCACCGCTGGTAATGGTATTAACCAGAATACAGCTGGACTGCTATTCTGCTGGACTGCCTCCCTCGTGATTGCACATGGTAAGAAAAGATTTGGAGAATGCATTTGCTGGGCCACACCCTGATGATTGCACATGGCAAGGAAACGTTTGGATGCGAACAGCCCTGGGCTGTGAGGCAAACAGAACTGGGATACAAAGTATGCCCCTCATTCCCAAGAAGAAACAATATTTGTGGACTCTGGAAGGCTGCCCAGGCTGATTTATTTCTGGCCTAGGAGTGCAGTTCTGCTGGATATTCCTGCACTCCTGACTGAAGTTGCACTGTTAAGGGATGAGAGTAAGTTGTTTCTTGACTCTCTGAGATGACTACAGTGACCAGGATTCCTAGCACCAATGGTAATGTGTATTAACCACGTACAACCGGATTGCATTCCTGCTGGACTGCTTCCTAGGTGATTGCACAAGGTAAGTAACGGTATGCAAAACATTATTACTGGGCTGTGAGATAAACAGAGCTGGGAACCAGAGTGCTCTATTCAGGCCCAAGAAGAATTAGCACATATATGTACACATCCCTAAAGGTTTAAGCACTAGAACGTTGTCTGGGTTAAGTGAATCAAGACACAAATATAGCGTATAGATATAATGGGACTGAGGCACGTGTAGCTAAAACCAGTGCCAGTTTAGTTACTTGTAGGTCAAGGTTTCTTTATAGAGGACATCAGATCATTAGTTTCCAATAAATAAAGGATCATCACCAAGGAAATTGGACTAAGCTGTGAGATCATAGGAAATAGTCATGAGGTAAGACTGAGAGCCTTATGGATGCAACTAGCTAATTAACAATCATTAGCACCTTGTGCGGGAGAGCCAGC
The DNA here is from genome assembly GCF_040938575.1 of Ambystoma mexicanum. Lineage (NCBI taxonomy): Eukaryota > Metazoa > Chordata > Amphibia > Caudata > Ambystomatidae > Ambystoma > Ambystoma mexicanum. The sequence continues at coordinate 146,602,968 of NC_090934.1, forward strand.
CAATCAGGTAGCTATGAACGCGGGCTTCAGCCGCCAGTACAAGCCTGCACTCCAAGCCGCCTGACAGCCAGCTCCTCCCGCTGCCACCCCCCCCATCCTCCGCCCCATTTCTTTTAAAGTGGCAAGGCAGTGACACAGTGCCTTCACTCGAACCGATAACTTGGGCTGCCAGGCCATTATCCCCGGTTGCAGCCCATGGAACAGAGGATGAATGCCACAAGAAGAACTTAAGAAGGAAATACATGTGGTTGTCGATCTGTGTATCGAGCAGCATTACCCAAGGACAGCTTGGTCATTATTGTGGCATATTGGGTTGATGTTATTGCATTTAATCACTACCAGGAAAGTGATACCGAAAGACAATTATAGCCTTTGTCTCCACATGCCTACACTGAGGCAAGCTGGCAGAAGAATGCATGGTGAGCAGCATGCCAAAATGATAACTGTCGTTCATGCAGCCAGTGCTGTCCAATTGCATTGTCAGTTGCCATGTCAACCAGATACTCTGTTTCTCAACACCCTTTATCTTCTCATTCCTTTCTGCATCATTGCTTTGGCCATAATGCAATGCAAAAGCACCAATGTATGTGCCAAAACTTAAAAGGTAAGTACTTGGATGCAGGGTTATATCATATTGTTTGGTTTACTACAGTAGGTATATCTCATTGTTCCCTCGTGCCTTTCAGTCCAGGTAGTCAAAAATACCTGTTGTCAATTTGTATATATGTATTTATTTATTGTAGTTTGAATATGTATTGAGCGCAACCTGGTTCCTGGTTTCGGGATGCAAAAGAGAGCTGTTCATTGGCAGGGGAGACTGGTGTATCTTTGATGGTTTCGCAGGGAAACAGTCCTTGCAACAAGACTGTAACACCATTTAGGGTAGCAGGGAATAGTTAACATTTACAGTAGTGGGGAACATTTAAAACTTCTTAAAGGGGACATGACAGTGATATAGGGGATGGGTTGGAATCAGTAGTGGTCAGGGCCGATCCTGGGCCGGGTTGATTTGGGTGCTGGTATCATACAAAGCACCTTGAAGAGAAGGGTCTTGATTTTTTTTCTGAATTGCACAAAGCTGGGAATGAGACAGAGGTTGATGGGTGTGATGTCTGAAAGTAGAGTTGCCCGGGCAGTGGAAGATCTGGGAAGGGTAAGGGGAACCGAGGATGTGGCAACTGTCGAGGGGTAGAATAAGGAAGAGTGGAGCGATCAGCAATCGGTGAGATGTTCTCTGGTGAGCTGGCTTCTTCTACTTCTGTCATACGTCAGGTAATGTCAGTTGCTTCTATAGCGCTTCTGCCGATTAACAAAAGAGGAAAGGAGGGGGCAGGGAAGGGAAGAATACGGTAGTAGAGTTGGAAGTTAGGTCTAGGCACAAGAGAAGAAGGATACAGGAAGGTATGTTACTACTGTAACCAACCCTCCTAAGTAAAAAAAAAAATGTGCGCTATACAAATGACAAAATAAATAAATAAATAAATAAATAAATAAATACATAAATGTGTCATTTTGTTTCTAGTATTGCCACTATGCTGCGTTAAAGCTGTTTCAATGTGCTGCACGGGAATGGGGGTCGGGGGTAGGAGGTTATCAGTGGAAAGGAGGAACACGTAGAGTGGGAAGGAGGGAAGATAAGGCGACCAACACAGTTATTTATGTATTTTTCTTGATTGTGTATTGTATTTAAGGCTTATACACTACACAATGAATTGTTAGAGGAAATCTGAGTTTGAGGTATGGAGAGAAAATCTCATACCCTCTCGACCTACCTATGCAGGAAGTAGAAACCTACCCCTGTAGGATGTTAACCATAGAAGCAGCAACTGGTAGAGGCATGGGGAGGAAGGGGGGTGGTTAAAATTCACTGGGCATGCCGACCAGAGGCAATGCCCCTATAAGGGCGTCATGCTCCCAAAAGGTGCATGTTCCATTTCCTGATGGAGATCTGTTTGCATCCATAATATTAAGACTCACTAATACGCCGACAGGGTGCCTTCAAATAAACATATGCTTTAGTTCTACATGTAAATGAGCTAGAGGAAGACTCGAAAATAAAACAAGGCAATGTGGCATGTTCAGCACAAGAAAATGCAACTGGAGGGCACCTAACGTTGAGGAAAAAAAAAAAAACAAAGGTAGAAAGAAGTCCCGCAGCCCTACTGCTTCATGTTTAGCAAAACAAGGCTGTAGGGTCACGCAACCGTGAGTCCCGTAAATAACCTGTTAATGGGATTTCCAAACAAGCTGTCCTCGGAACGCGTTCCTTGCCTCTCGCAGAGAATATTAAAATGCAAATAGATTCGGGCTGTGTCCTCATAAACAACCGTGTTCATTTAACCTGCGACCTCGCCGTTTAAGCGCCCATTCCGGCAATTTGTTGTGTGTTGGCCGCAGCGTGTCACTTTGGAGTGTTGACTTTCAGGAAAGCTTGCTAAATGAAGGCGTTGCAATTTGGAACGCTGGCTTAATCACGTCGGCGAGATGCCTGGACGTGCGTCATTACCTTTAAGCACCCACCTAGCGCCCCTGGCGCCCTCCTAGGCTACTGATGTCCCTACCCGAGCATGATGTGCCAGGCAATGTGCAGAAAAAAGCGTCAGCTGTGCTTTATCACAACAACAGGGGCCTTACTATAGCCTTATAGACTGGGGGAGGGATGAAGACCCCCCCCCCACCGGAAGTCTATAAGGCTGTTAGCACGTGGTGGTGCTAGAAATACATGTTTTGGAGTGTTTGTCGTGAAGTTAAACATGGTCCTTTAATAGTAAGCAAAGTAAATAGATAATCTGAGTTAGTAAATTAAATGTGGTTTTATTTTGCAGTATTTAAATAACATGCTTTTCCTCTTACGTTAAGTATTTTAATTGCAACTTGGTTGCACTGGAGCAGGTGTCTTGTAAATTAGACCGTTTCACTATCAGGAAGTGAAAGCATTTTCCAAGGTTGGTTCTTTCTCTCTCCTGTGTTAAATAACATGCTGCATAAGAAAAATGTCCTCCCATTGAGTAATTGGCCCTCATTCCGAGGTTGATGCAAAGGGAAAAACGATGCCGGTAAAGGAATACCGGCATCGATTACCGCTACGGCATATTCCGACCAACCAGACCGCTATTAACGGCATCGTAAAGCACGATGTAGTTAATAACGGTCTGGTCGCACGCACGCGACCCACCATGCCGGCATTAGCGGCATGCTGTAAACCGGAGTAGATCACAAGTGAGGCGGACATGCAAATAACGGCCTCATGAAGCCGAAAAAAGTGCTTACCGGCCCGGCGTAAATACCGGCCCGGCGTAAATACCGGCATCGCCAACATGCCATAAAAAGCCCTGAGCAGTGTCCCAAACTGCCACAGGTGCACACAATCAGCACAGGTGGAGGCAATGGAGTCAGGCCCAGTACAAAAGGAGCACACCCACACACCACACCCCCTCCCACACCAAGATGATTCCAATAGCAGTAGCATTACTGGAGCTGGAGGACTTGCTTGCATTGCCACATCAACAACAACAGCCGCCACCACAAAGGAGACGCGGAGGAGAAGGAGGGTTAGACAGGCCCAGCATGCCCCACCAGTGGAGCCACCATTACCACCCCGGCAGCCCACAATCCCTCGCATGAGAGCTAGTCCATTCAATCTAACCCCTGAGCAGATCCACACCCTGTATGCGCTTGACTGGGACACTATCACCACCATAATGGACCTGATACACGACGACATAGTGAGCCTCATAGAAATACGCACCGCCATCCCCCTCTCCTGAAGGTAGTGTCTGTGCTCCACTTCCTTGCCACAGGCACCTACCAGCACACAGTGGGGCACGTGCATGGCATATCACAACCATTATTTTCCCGGATTCTGAACCAAGTGCTGGATGCCCTCCTCAAGCACACAAGGGACTACATATCCCTAACAGGGACTCCCCAGGGGATATTCGATACAAAAGTTGCCTTCCATGCACTGGCAGGCATACCAAATTGTGTAGGTGCCCTTGACTGCACCCACGTGGAGTTGGTGGTCCCGCATGCCATGGAGTTGGTGTATCGCAACCGCAAGCAATAACACTCCATCAATGTGCAGATGGTATGCGGCACCAGCAAGATCATCACACATTGCTGTGCCCAATATCCCGGATCAACTCATGACTCTATGGTCCTGCGGAACTCCACGCTACCATGCTTCATGGAGCGACATGCTGGACAACGTGCCTGGCTGCTTGGTGAGTTGCCTGACTGTACCATGGCAGTGCATTGGGGTTGTGAGGTGGGTGGATGCATATTCCACCTGGGTGGGAATGGGGGGGGATGCATACTCCACCTGGGTGGGAATGTTGATGTGACTGGGTGGGAATGTTGATGTGACTGCACGATGTGCACATCACCGAACACTGTGCCCCAAAGCATCAGAAACGGGACATGACATCCAATTCCCATAGTGATGAAGTAAGGTCGACACCTATCACTACATGACTAACAGGTAACCAGCCCACATCCCACAACACATGCACCACTCATCAGCGGCCCTCACCCACCGTAAGGTCATCCTGCACCATGCAGTGCATATACATTATGTTGCTGCCTCCAGCATATCACCACACAAAACAATCATCCCTGGGAGTGCATTGAACTGACCCAACTAGCGATTCCACAGTGTGTCACTGGGTCGGCACTCCCATCGGAGTGCTGCATGTCACCATGGGAATGATCAGCGCAGAATGCCCATTATTGTACAGACTACTGCCAACGCTCCTTTCTAGTAAATCTCACTGAAAACAACACATCACTAATTTGATTCCAACACTGCTGTATGCATGTAAGATGCACGTGCAACAAGATGTCAGTGCACACCATGTATCATCTTGAATATGCAACCCACACCATTAGTCCATGGCACAGGACACATAGAGGGACCTTAAATGGGGTCAATGCATCCAGGGACATGTGCATGTGGGCAACGATTACCTGCAGGCATGTGAGACTAGTACAGTTGTCGAACATGAATTTGCGAACATTTACCTTCATTCCCCTCCCATGCAGGTGATGGTGGCTATCCCTTGAATCCGTGGCTCCTGACCCCTTTCCGAAACCCACAGAACAGGCACTCGGAGGACTACAATCGTTCCCATACCCGTACACTTGTGGTAATCGAGCAGACCTTTGGCCTGATGAAGGCACGATTTCGCTGCCTCATCTGGTCAGGTGGGGCACTCCTCTACAGACACAAGAAGGTGGTCAAGATCACCATGGCATGTGTAATGCTGCACAATATGCGCATCCGCCGGAACGTGTCCCTGCCCCCTGATATGGAACTGCTACCATCTGATGATGATGAAGGGGATGATGAAGATGTGGCAGGACATCATCACGGTGGCGATGCACAGGAGGGACGTGCTGTGCGCCAGTCAGTGATCACACAATATTTCTGACATACATGTCAGCAGAGGGTGACTTAATTGTTGGACATAGGGCACTGGGTGTGGTGGTACATGTACACTATGCACTTTGCAAGATTAAATGGCACATGCGCAATGATGAATGTCCACTCTGTTTTTTTTTTTTTTACACAACCGGTGTATTGAAACAATATTAACATGAATGACAAAACCCTCCACCACTCTCACCCCTCATCCTCCCCCACAACTCCCCCACTCACCCCCCTCACCTTCCCCCCACAACTCCCCCACACACCCTCAACCCCTTCCCCCTCCCCCCACAACTCCCCCACACAAGTCCCATATAGTCCACGATGTCTTCATGAGGCTGCCAGAACAGTCACTCAGCACTCCCAGAGCCAGGGGGTGGCATGTCCCGTCGGCACACAGGCTGACCGGCAAAGCGGGCTGGTTTGTGTTGAACTGCTGGTGGATGGTGTTGCAGGTGATATGTGTCCCTGTGGTGGCTTGCTTGCTGGGACACAGCGCCCCCTGCCTTGTCCCCTGGATGTAGACGGATGGTTGCTGGGCCTGGACTGTGCAGGGGTGATGTCCTGCTCTTCACTGTCATGATCACTGCCTTTGGGGGTGAAATAGAGGGACGGCATGAGTAATGTTTGGATAGGCATCATACATACATAGGAACGATTGCACATTCACACAATTGTGGGTAATAGGCATTTGTGTTGGGAAGGGCATGTCATTTCATACATGGGTGGTAAATGCAGCCATATGTCGGTGTCACTGTTGATGGCCAGGTACTGTGCTGTCTGACATGCTCACAATTTAGGTCATGCACGCTGTGTGCCTCATGGAATTTCCACCTTTGTGTGGTATGTGTCATGTACGTTATGGCCTAGTACCAGGCATCGGCATGTGTCTCACTTGCTTCGGCATACTTAGCAGGGAGTGTGTGTGTGGCCGACCATGGCATCACTCTTTGGACAGACATTGGCATTGACTTTAATCAGATTTAGCTTACCAGTTTTCCCTTCGAACACTCACCTCCATCAACAGATGTTGTGGCACCATACTCCATCTCTCCTATGCCTTCTATTGATTCTGGGCCAATCATGCTCGCACATGTTTCCTCCCACGGGGTGAGTTTAATGGGAGAACTTGGTCCTCCTCCGGTTTCCAAGGCCTGGGTACGATTTACCGATAGTATGTTCCGCACCCTCAGCCACATATCATCCCACTGCTTACGGCAGTCATGCGGGGTGTGTTGCCCACTGCACTGACCTTCTGGCTAACTAGTGCCCAAATCTCGTTTTTGCAAAACACTGCCTCCCTCCTAAGGTTGCTGCTGAACACTGTCCCTGCATGCTCATGCCAGGTGTTGACAAGCATCTGCAGTTCATCCTGGCTAAATCTCTCCTTTCAGAGGCAGGCAGATCCCTTCTTGAGTGCTTTAGGCATTCTTGGGTGGTAGGATGTGCTTTTCAGTCGATCACCAGTGTCCCAGGGGTCCTGTGTGCTGAGGATGGAAATGGATTGTCTTTTTAATGTGGCCGCCGTGCTCCTTCCCGTTCCTGTGCGATGACGCTATTTCCGGTTCCACTATTTAACGGTGACCGTAAATAGTGGTGTTCGCTAATTACGGTCACCGCTATTTACGGTCACCGCTAATGTCGCATTGGACTATGTCGGAAGTGCAATCTGCGCCTAGCTTCATGCTGGTAAGGGCTTTTTGGGGGCCTTTTGCGGCATGGCGCTACGTCCCTTACCATCATGGCACAAAGCTCATGCCCACGAAGTCGTAATTGTCCTTTATTAGCAGGCTGGTGCCAGCACAGACACGCTATTTGCGCCATGCCGGTAAGGGACGGTACTTACCTCCAACTCGAATGAGGGCCATTGTCTTGTTGAAATAAATTCTTGTCTGGCAATGTCATGCTTTTCTTTTCTTCTTTGTTGTGCATTTAGTAAAAAAAAAAGTTAAACCTTCATCAGAAAAGATACAAACATATACTTTTCACTAACATATGTTATGCAAAATTACCAAAATACTAAAATCAACAATCAATGAAGGAATACCCTACTCATCATATACAAGCTATAACAATAGGAACAAGGGCATACATTATTTCATTTTCAAAAGTCAATACACATACAATCGATTAGGGACTACATTATTTTACGTGAAACCTCTCTCCATACATAAAAAAAACAGCTGCTGTATATACCATGGACTCAGCACAATATACACAACTCCAAAATTGATCAGTAGCAGAATGTTCCAGTCTGGTGACCAGTGTAGAACAGCCTCTTGCATACAGATCATGCAATTTAGGGCAACCAATGAGTATATGTCGAGGAATCGCAACGTCCTTATTACAAAAGTGACAGTCTTTGTTGTAAAGTAACTCTGCTCAGCATCAATTGCATTGTTCTTTCCGTATCTGCTTCTGAAACAGAATGTTCAAAATGGGGTCAATACCAGCAGTTGTTGACTGCACTCTAAACATAGTGATTTCCATGGGCTAACTTGAAGAAAAACACGCCCCCAATGTTGTAACACAAAATGATGGTGGCTTCCTGGAAAATGTGGCGTGAACCCCTTGATATACCATTTCCCCATAAACATAAATCACTATGTGGCCAATCTCGGGTGCTTTAACCATAAGGGCCAACTCCACTGCCGGGCTGTTCAGAGATATCCGTTTGCAGCGCCAATGATAGAACAAGGAAATAAAATGCACCAACAGCAGAGGGCACCCTCTATCACCTAGGGTCATTGTTAGTTGCATCTGTGATAGTAGATGAAAGGAAAACGTTCCTCAGCTAAGGTTGATGCAAATTCTAGCGCTGGTCTTTATTAAGTTTTTACTTTTCTACTATCAAAAATGAAAACTAGGACATAACTTTGCCAAAGGCAAAGGTGTAACATGACTGAGTCACAGAATTTGGGGAAAACATTCGGTAACCAGATGTATCTACACATTGAAACACTTGTGTACGAGCGCGATAGAAATAAAATATCAATCAATCAATCAATCAATTTAGTTGAGCATGACTCAAATGTATTGAATTAACACTGCTTAGTTTTAGTGGGGTGTTGTTTTGTTACTGGCAGGTGGTAAACTGGTAAGGTAACTCAGGTTGTTGCATGCTCGCTGATGCAGTCTATTGTGATTTACAGGTTGCAGGTTTTTGCTCTAGCATCCTTAAGCATCTCATGTGCTAGATGGAATTACAAATAACGTTCTCAGACCCACATAAACAGACATACTCAAAGAATATGGCAAAGTATTACTTTGTCAACAAGGACAATCTGGTGAACAACTGTAGTCAATGCATGCACACTTTAATTTTTATTACACAAGGGTTTTCTACCTGTGGGATGTATTAACCCACACAACCGAGCGATGCAACAGTACTGTGCATTGCTGGCAGCAGAAACATCAGCATGGCCACTGGAAAGCATGCTGCTCGCTCAAAACCAGCCAAAAATGCACAGTAAAAATCTGAAAGATAGGCTGCCATCCACTTTTGCCTATATTAGTGAGCACAGGAGATCACTGGCCAAAACCACCATTGAGCTATCCACCAAGTAGCCTGAAACAACTTGGAAATAGCAATGTTGATTGCCAAAAGCAAAATGGAGCTGGTTGGGAATAAGTTTTCTGGATTGTCAAAAATTGCTGAAATCATGGCTCACAAAACCACCAAAAGGATACAACTTCTTGTTGGGTGATCCACATTATTCGACTGCAAGTATCCACATCAGTACAATGTCAGCAAGAATCATAAGCTATCAAGCTATATCCCCTTTTAAAAGATAGACAGCTGTCAAAAATGGGTGCAACACCGTTACTCACCTCTACCAGAAAGCCGGCATTTTAAAAACATTTGTGTAAAATGGAACAACTGAACCCAAACCATGCCAAAGAAAGACTTGCTAAGAGGTGGATACAATTTAAAGCTATATCCTTAAACAGAAGACTTGATTTAAATATATGTTGCTTACTTTCAGTTTATAATGTTATATTTTTTTTCACAAGGAAGTATGTACAATTGATCAGGAAGTAACTTGATGCAGTCAAAACTTCAAAAGGTTTGCTGTCCCTGGGAATCCTTCACACCTGGGGCCTTCCCAGCAACAGGAGAGGAGGTTGCATGGACATGTTAATCGGAAGGAGGAGATTTCCCCTGCTGGCAGGAAAAAGAGACTGGGCCTCATTCCGACCCTGGCGTTAACCAAGGCGCTATTTGCGCCTTGGTTGACGCCGTTATTTTTCCGACTCCGCCATGGTGAATGGCGGAATTACCGCCCCATTCCAAGGTTGACGGGGTTGGTAATTCCCCATTCACTATGGCCCCTTCCCCAGTCCCATTTTTGCCCCATAGGGATCAATGGGAATGGGGAAGGCGCTATTTACGGCACCGTAAATTAGGGTGCCGTAGTTAACTCCTAGGTCCCTTTGCGGGTTGGTTTTTTAATGCCTGCAAAAAGCAGGCGTTAAGTACCAACCCGCAAAGGGAACTCGGAATAGGGCGGTAAGGGTTTAACGGCACCGGTCTCGTTACCGGTGACCGTTAACCCTTACCGCCCTACTCGGAATGACCCCCAATGGATTCTTTCAGCTGAATAGAATATGCTGATTTGGGTGTAACTGGTCAAACAAATCCTGGGAGGAAACAGGACATGTGACCTCTGAGTCAGAGCCAAGATCTTGGGGGGCGGACCAGACTGAGATGTGAATTCAATTGAGAGCAAATATATGTTTTATAAAATTGCAATTTACAAAGTGTTCCAAGCTGACAGAAATGTCAAACTTTAAGATTCTTAAAATGACATATGCACTCACAGTTTAAGACTAAGCTGAACCCAAGCTCGTAGGAACATGGGGCTTGAACAGAGACCTGCCTTAATTCATCTGTGAGGTGTAAATGTATTCTCAACAACTTGTGTATCTGGGAAATATGGTTTTTATGAAAAATTGATTTTCTAAGTAAAAGCAAAGGGGAGTTTCTTCACTAGATTGTAAAACACAGCATCACTCTGACGCATTCTGACACGCTAATCCTTTCTCCAGTCAGGTCACAGGGAATTCTATAACCTATCAAATCCTTAGGGGGTTGGGCATGTAGAATCAGCCTTCCCACCCACTTTGAAAACCCATAAAAAGAGACTGCTTAGGACAGGCGAGGACACACTCACTTTTCCACTTCAACTGATTCCTGCGTAGCACTCTGCCGGACCAGATCCAGACAATATCCAGACTCCAGACTCCAGATAGATCCAGAGACCAGACTCTAGAACCAAGCTCTCGAACCTGAAGCGGAGGCCTAACCCAAGAGCGGAACTCTTCTCAGCAGGCCTGTAGAATCTAGCAACTTGATTCTCATATTCAACAGACGGGCTGAGCTGTTCTATTCTAGCCAAGAACCCTGTGCTAGGACCGAGGTCCAGACCCAGAAAGCAGCGCTGCATCTAGAACCCGTCAGACCCCGACCAGAGGCCGTACTGTGAGCATAACCAGTGCCTGAGACCGTCCGGTGGCGAGTGAAGTCCAAACCTCACCAGATCAGTGACGAGGCCCATTTATATTTAATTCCCAAACTTAGAGTGAATATCTAGACTAGAACTGTACAGAACCAATCTCTTAGTTTAAAGTAATCTTATCTCATCCATTTCAACCTGTCCAGAACTGCATTTAGAATTTTGTGTCCATCCTGTAATTTCAAATCTGTAAAAGCACCTTCTGTCATTCTGCAATCTTGACTTTATTTCTGAAAATCTAACTTCACAAAAACGTCTGTATCTTTTCAACCGTATGTCCTAAAAGTGAAATTTAACTGTAATTTTAAAGCTAAGATCCTTATAGTTTTTCCGTGATCGCGATTTACACACGCAGAAAAAGTGCAGTGAATTGCAATTTAGCTCAATTTAATTTTCTGTCAAAATAGCTGCTCCTTGTTCTCAATTGCTTAATTTCATTTTCAATCTGATAATCACTCATGAATCATTGCTAGTTTTGACCTAAACTAATCCAAAGAAACTCTCGCTTATCCTGAATATCCCTTACTGAATTAAAAGCATTTTAGTATATGTTCCCATCCTTTGCAATTACATTCAAAAGCATGTTGACCTGTGTTTTAAAATTATACCTGTTCTCTCTAAGCTTGCTGGGGGGAACTGGCATTGAACTGCATTATTGATTGTATTCTTGAAACCTGTGTACCCTCCTTCCCATCTCTTCATACTACATAGTGGGGGGAGTGAGTAGTCTCAGGGGATAAAGTGACCCTATTGTCTTTTGATTGAAATCATATCAAGTCTATTTCTGTGTTGCATTCTTTCGTATTATTGCATTTCCTTGAAAAACATAAGTATTCTCTGCTACAGTATCCTTCATATTCATACTCCTAAGTGATTAAAGAGATTGTAATTTTGTAATATTACCAATTATTGATTACCGTCCATATTCATAAGTGTGCTATTCAGATATTAATTTGTTCATAAAAATGTGATAGATATATATATATATATATATGTATATATATATATATATATATTGTTTAATTATTCAAATAAACCTTTTAATTTGCAAAAAAACCTACTTCTTGGCTCAGTGAGGTCAGGGGGGATTCAAAGAGAGGGGCATCATATAAGGGTTCATCATCCAGATTTAAGAACTTTGACATAAAAATTTTTATAAACAAGGGCTTCCATTGGGCATTCCAGACTAGGCATTGACTTAGTTAGAGTGCTGAATTGAAGTCACGTACAGATTGGGGGCTCGTTGCGGGACTTCTGGATTAGAACTACCACTTGTGCAGCTTAATACAGTGTGCTAACTAATAGGATACATAAATCCTGTTGGGCTACCATGCTGTGTTACGCTGTACAAGCACCCCTCAAAAAGGAACACTCTCAGGAAACGGTCTGTTTTGCAAAATAAAATAATAAACTTTTGTAAGTCAGGAAGGAAATCAATTTCCAGAATGGTGACATTGGTAGATATCACGATAGCTAGAGAACACCTCTTACATAAGCTATTTGTGAGAGGTGAGTAGACTGAGCAGGACCAGAATGTGTGGTTGCAGGCAATCACACAACAGGTCACTGCAACTGGTTTAGATATCTGGAGAGATAAGGGTCCCTTACATGTGGCCCTGAGTGAACTATATATGGCCCCTAAGGCCAAAGATGAGCACGGCAAGATTGTCAGGATAGCAGCATATTTATATTTATATATGGGAACCATACAGGACAGATGTGCTGAAGGCCAAGATCTGGCAAGTAGGCAACTTTTGGCATTAGAGAAGGCACAATCTGATCTGTACTCTTCTGAGCAGAGGCTGCAGAGGAGCCAGGAGTCAGAAAATGATAGAAGGCAGTATATAATTAAAATGAAAGAGGATATGGGTATCCTGCAACAGGAAAGGGCAGACCAGGATACCAGAATTCTGGTCTTGCAGAAGGAGTATCAAGAGGTTTGGATTCCCTACTGCAGAGCCAGAAAAAGCTGGAGCAATAGACAGATTTCAACAGGGCATGCACAAAGCAAGTAGCCACCCTGCAAAGCCAATTGGATAAAGAAAAAGAGGAGAGCAATACATTGATTTTGAAAGACCTGGATACCCAGGCTGAGTTTGATGAAGAGCGCCTGAAAGCTGGTGCCCTTCAAAGGCAGAGGGACGACCTGGTGGCACAGAGGCAGGCTCTTGCTCTTGAAAGGGACAACATAGGCCAGGAAGTCAGCCACTTAAAAGGGAAGCTGGAAGAAAATCACTTGGCCCTCCTGGGACTGGGCGACCTCCAAAGAGAGCATCAAAGCTTGTTAGAGCACACCAGGAGGGTGGAAGATGCTCTGGCAAGGAAGGAGCTGGCCAGTAAGGACGGTACCTAGGAGGTAACCCTCCTGCAGCAAAGACTGACCCAGTACTCCAGGACCAACCAGGAAGCACAGAGGGAAAATTAGGCTCTCTGTCAGCACAATGATAGGCTCCAGCAACAGATAGCCATGCAGAAGAGACTGATAGAGTCTAGTAAGGCCTTGATTGAGGAACTGAATGGACAGGTTCTTGCAGGGCAACAGGGAGCAGGGACTGATAGAGATGAGGTTCGCTGGGAAAGGGAAACACCTGAGCATAACCTCAGGAGCCCTAGTACCAGAGGCCTTCACCTCTCCCAGTCCCTGGACTCTGCCACCCCCATGTCCCCTGGCGCACATGAGCCCAGGGCCACGGGGATGGCAGATTACTATCCAGCCAGAAGTATGGTGCTCATGGGCCAGTACCTTCCAGGAATGGATGGGCGGGCATCCAAGTATGGGCACCCAAGTACAGTGCAATTTAGTGGGGAACCCCGAGAGAGTAGGCCCTCTAAGGGCTTTCTGAAAAACTCTGCCCAGTTAGGTCAGTGGGGGGGTACCCATCAAATCCGAGCAGCAAGGAGCAATCTGAAGACTCCTCTGAGCGTCCCAGGACACAAGAGACTAGGTCCCAACATTCTGCCAGCCGTTCCCAGGCTCGCAGAATCCGGGAAAACCTGGAAGATCAGACAGGCACCTCTGGGAGCAGTGCTTCTGAGTCAGAGGATGAATGGACCAGGGTTACTCGAACCAAGAAGGCCAATAAGGCAAAAAGGGCCTTGCTTAAGGACCCCTTAAAAAGTATCAAAGCAATAAGGAGCGTCATCACTCCTTATCATAAGAACTCCAAGTATTCTGTTTGGGAGCACTTGGAGCTCTTTGAGCAAATGATGGAGACTTTCCATTTGAAGGACAGCAGTAGCTGAATTCAGTATGTAAAATGGACATTCTCTCCAGAATACTCCAGTTTCTTTGCGGGGCTGGAGGACCAAAATCATTCAAGATGGCCCACATATAGGGCAGCCATCTTGAAACACTTTTCTGTTCACTGAAATCCCCAAGATGCTCGCAAGGCAGCCTACAATTTGCAATGTGGGGAGGAACAGGCTCCACAAGAATTTGTGCAGGAGTTGAAGCGTGCCTTTGCACAGACTACCAAAAGGGTGCGCACGGACAGTAAAGAATTTGTAAATACGTTTTTCCATGCCTTACCCAAATACATCATGACCCAGCTAGTGAGAGATTTTCATGAGAAAAGGTCACTAGACTGGGTCATTGAACAGGCCACCCGAATCTATGAGGTGCAAAAGCCCATGGAAAATAAAAATAATGCCAAGAAAAACCCCAAATTAACCAGCACCCCTGCTGCTGCTAAGGTGGCAGAGGTAAAGGTTGCCCGCATTTTGGATTTGTAGATGGGTGGGCCTAAAAACTTGCCTGCACAGAATAATTCCAAGCCCAGAAGGCCCTCGGGCCAGTCACAGACGGGGAGCCAAGGGGGTAGTCCCACAAATGGGGTCCCTCACTCCCCTGACTATGTAAGTCCCTGCTACAAGGGAAACCGACCCATCCTGGGTTATGCGTGGACCCCTCCAGCCCAAGGGGGGGATACAACCAAGCACCTAACCCAGGGAAATTCCCTCCTAACTTCCCCCAGGAGGGCAGAAATTCACCAAACCCTGGGCAGAACTCTTTCCCCCGGTATCTACCCAACTTCCGACCCCAAAATCATCCATCCTTCTTTCCCCACTTCCCTGAGCCCAAACCACCTAATCCGGGAGAGGGAAGGCCAAGGGTGTAGGGGTACCCAAATCCTCCCAACACGGGGTACTACCAGAGAAGGGATAGCTACTTTTTCCGGGATCAGCCCAGGGGAGAAAACAGAACCCCGGATCAGCCTGAGCAGGTTTCACAGCTTGAGCGCCAGGTTCAAAACATGGCACAGGATCTGGGTCGCATGCTGAGGGCTCAGCAGAAACCTCAGATGAGCATGCCAGCACAGAATGACCCAAACGCTGGACCTGGTGCTCCAGAACAATGACGGGGCAGCACCCTGACAACCCACCGGTTCCCTGGAAGGAGGCATAAGGGGAAGCAGGGTGTAAAGCCTTGGAGGAAAATTCCTTCCCCACTTTTAAACAGCCCCTGGAAACCCAGAAACCGGAAACAAAATCTCCCACCCCTGAAAGTCTGCCACCCAAGGAGCAGAGGCGAGGTAGGAGAAACAAAGGACCCAAACAGACCCACTTTGAGGAGGAGGTACAGATCTTCCAATTTGAAGGAGAGGAATCCTCAGAGGATCCGGGGAAAATAATCTTCTCCTTCAGAGATGGGGGAACTCCTCCCAAAGAAAAATGGGTCCCAAGGGATTCAAAACCAGACTGGGTAAATGGGGGGGACTGAGATAGCGCCGCCCATCATCCCATCCCAGAACCAACAGCAAGAAAATCCCCTGGTTCAAACCCATGCTGGTGACTGCCTCCAAAAAGGGGGGGCCAAGAAATGGAACAAGGGGAACCCAAAACATCTCCTATTTCTAGTTGCCATTTTTTTCTTTCAGATTCCCAAGACTCCCCACAGAATTCTGCCCAAATCTCTTCTCTCTCCATGTCCAAAACCAGAAAATTAGCCCAACATTTGTATAAAAATGTGCATTATCTGTGCCCCCTTGCGGAGAAGGAGGGAAGATACTATGCCCCGGTACAAGTACAGGGGCAGGGGACAATTTTGGCACTGGTGGTCACTGGATCCCAAGCTACCCTTTTGTCCAGAAAGGCGTTTGATGAACTAAATTAAGGAAGGGGGGAGAAATACCAAATTCCTCTCACCTCTCTTCCTGGACAACTTCAGAACTTTGACGGGAAGGAGATTCCCGTCGAGGGGACTGCGGATTTGGACATTAAAATTTGGCGAAACAAGGTGAAACACCCAGTCATATTAGTGACTCCAGAGGGCACCCCTTGTTTACTAGGGAATTACCTCCTGAGAATGATGTCACCCCTAGTAGATTGCATAAACAAAGTCCTCTGGACCCAGACTAGCCGACCAATAAAATTAAAACAGAGTATCAAACATGTTAGTTTAAACAGCACATGCCACATGGTTGAACAGAAATCTGACCAAGTCGAATTTCACTTCCAGAAGAACCAAATTCCAGACGTGACAGTAATAGCAGTAGGACAACAGACTGGTGATGGGGGGTCCTCTCTATTTCTTAAAATCAACCTTCCTCCCAGCTTAAGGTGGTATTCCACACTGGAAGGAAACACTCTGAAATTCTTTACCAATCCACAATCAGACATTCCCACTCCTATAGTCCAGAAAGATGTGAAATCAGCCCAGAGCTTGGCTGATATTCAGGAAATTGGAGAGCAGTTGTATATCCCTGTTCAGTTAAATGAAGAGAAGGATTCTGTTCTCGCCGGAGTGTGTGTGAACAACGATAAGAGCTTCATCAGTGAAGCCATGTTCCGCCAACTCCCAAAAGATCCAGCCATTCCCACATTCAGACTGATAGATAAATAGGAAATTGATCTGGAAACACCCAATTCCAAACATCTCCTGCCAAGCAGGTGTATGCTCAAAATCACCATTGGCAACAAGAGCATAGTCCATCATTGTTGGGTCATGCGAGACGTCACTGCTGCCTTTTACTTAGGCAGTGACATTCTCAATCGCTTTGCCATTAGTTTGGACCTAATAAACTTCAAAGCTTGGTTCTGATTAGCGGATAATCCCATGGGCTTTGATGATCCAGAAAAAGCATTTAGGTCAGCTCAATTGCTACCCTATGCAATTGAAATTCAGATTGGAGAGGAAGTCACCATCCCAGAAAGGACCCGACAATTCTCCCTGGGAGTGAAAGTTAAAAGAGGTCAGAAATTGAAAAACCCTGATGCTTATATTCATCTAAATACTTCTCTCCAACAGCAATGGTTAGGGGTAAACCCAACACCATTAGTCAATATAGAACATGACACCATTCCAATAGAGGTGGATAACAGCGACATAAGAGTATCACTCTAGCCGCAGGCACCATTATTGGAATGGCGGTTGATGACCGACATTTTTCCATTGATTTAGGAAATGAACTGTTGGGACCAATCGCCAAGTTCTGCTTTGACAGTGACAGTGATGACAATACAACACCAGACAGGATCTTTACCCGGCATGGGGGGAACTTCCTGGTGTACACTTCCTGCCCTTATGGTAAGGAAAATGTGACTTGTGACTTCAGGAGGGATGAGGTGATTTTCCAGGTCCATGAGGGCTGCCTTTCCCACTTGAAGCCACCAGTCCAAATCAGCACTCTGACCAGGGACGTCTCCACCCTGCTGGAGGAGGCAGCTGAAATAGCAAAACCAGAAGTCTTTCCAAGCTTCAGGCAGATGGTTGAAGAGAGAGTCAACCTAGCTGATGCCTGTGTGACTCTGGAGCAGAAGCAAAAGCTGAAACAAGTTTTCTTGGATTTTCAAGATCTCTTTGCAGTGGACTCATATGACTGTGGTCGCGCCGACATCCACACAACAACAATTGCCACGGACCCTGGCATGACTCCATTGTTTGTGAAGCAATATTGCTTGCCTCTCGCAATGGTGGAGTCCCTTACTGAAATAATTAAGAACCTTGAGTCCTTTGGGATAATCCGTCCAGTCCACAGCACCTTCAATAATCCGGTGCTGGGGATATTGAAGCCAAATGGCCAGTGGAGACTCTGCACCGACCTTAGGGAGCTCAACAAACGGGTCCATACTTCCCGATGGCCTCTTCCCTACATTGACTAATGGCTGGACCAGAACCAGGGGTCACAGGTATTCACTGCAATAGACCTGACCAGTTTATACTGGACTGTGCATGTCAGTAGGGAGGACCAATACAAGCTGGCTTTTACCTTTGGGGTCCAGCAGTACACATGGACCCGGAATCCCTTCGGATACCTCAACTCCGGTAATGAATTCAACATTTTCCTACATAAGGCCATGCCCAACCTGGGTGCAAGGGTCAACCTGACTTATGTAGATGATGTCCACATCAAGAGCTCAACTGTTGAGGAATGCATAGCGGAAATCCGTTATGTTCTGACACAGTTGAGGGCCGCCAGAACAAAACCTTCCTTCCAAAAAGCATAGTGGTGTAGAACCCGTGTTAATTTCTTGGGGCAGGAGATTACTCTTCAGGGTCTCTGTCCCCAGGAAAAGAAAGTGGAAGCGCTCCAGAAACTGAAGGACCCCACAACTCTGCGGGATCTAAGGAGCCTCCTGGGACTGACTAATTACAGCAGAAAGTTCATTGAAGGCTATGCAGAGATCACCAGCCCCCGATCCATATCTTGAAGGGGGGGGGTCAAGTGGGAATGGGGTAAAGAACAATCCGAGGCAGTAAGGCAACTCAAAGGAAGCCTCTCACAAGCGCCTTGCCTAGCTTACCCTGTCAGAAACAAGGAGTTTTTCTTTGAGACAGGGTTCTCTAATACATGCTTGACTGCAGTATTATACCAAAAGCATGACAAGGTCAATAAAGTAATCTCCTATGCAAGTAAACCTTTATCCTCTGTGGTGGAAAAATTCAATGATTGTGAGAAGGCACTCCTGGCAATGGTGTGGGCATTGAATAATTACCGCCCTTTTATCCAGGGGGAACACATCATATGGAGACTCCACACCAGCCTCTGCAATATCTCCAAAGTGACAGAATCCGGGCCGGAAATGTGAGTAATTCCCAAATTACTTCCTGGATTCTGTCATTGCAAGGCTTTCCTGTGGAGGTCAGATATGGACAGAACAAGAAGAGTCCCCTCGCACAAGGTCTGGCTGACTTGCATGATTGTGCCAGAGAAAACTGTCTCGAGGACGAAAGTCTAAAAATCAAGGACAGCATGGAGGCATACCTTAATTCCCCATACAAAGTCTTTGAACAAGACAAGTGTGAGGGAATGCCCACTGTCTATGTGTATGGATGTTCTTACCATGTTGACAACAACGGGGAAAAAGAACTTGTGGCCGGCATAGGGAATGCATGGGTGAATGAGTCCCCAGAACCCTCCGCTGGGTACAAGATTGGTCCCTGAAGTAGTCAAGTGGCAGAGTTGATGGCTGTGCATCAAGCCATCCTCACTGCTGTCCAACATCAACTCCACAAACTGGTCATAATCACAGATTGGGATTATTATTTACGGAACGGGTTTGTGGAGCACCTAATTGGAAAACCAGAGGCATGCTATGTGTTAATAACAAGCCCTTGAAGCATGGGAAGTTAATCCAAAATATTGATGATCTGGTCCCCTCGAATAGGATGACCATCTACTGGAAGAAGATCAAGGGTCATTCCAAGGTAGAGGGACCAGACAAAACTCGAAATGACTTAGCTGATCAGCTGGCCAAAACCGGGGCCATCCAAGGGGATCTAATAGAGATCAAGTCCATGTTGGGGGAAATCCAAGACACACCTTTCACTAGGTCCCAGACAAATGCTCACAATGATCTTTCAACTGTACAATGGAGTAAGGAGACCCCAGATGCTGATTTGATTACGGCTCAAAAAGGGATCTAATAATTGGTAAGTTTTACCAACACATTGCGGACCTTGAGAACTTTCCCCTGATGGATACCGATTACATAGGGAAAGAGGACCTCAGAGTGTTGATTAAATGTCCAAAAATGTTCTGAATCCAAGACTGTTTGTTGGTACGGAAATCCCAAGCTGATCTTGATCAGTGGGTTGGTTCCTACCTCATTTCGATGCCTGATGTTAATTCACGCCCATGATGCGGCCACAGCCGGTCATAGGGGGTTTCATACAACACTTGAAATCTTAAGAGAGGTTGCACACTGGCCACACATGGGGCAGGACCTCGACCAATACTTGAAGGGGTGTCTCGTGTGTGCACAATTTCAGCCAACATCCCTCACACAACGTGCAACTCTCCAAAAGAGGGGGATGACACTGCCATGGTCAGATTTACAAGTCGACTTTATAGGGCCTGTGATTCGCTCCTCCAGGGGAAACAAGTACATGTTGACAGTGACATGCTTGTTTACTAAACTGGTGGAATGTCTCCCGGCCCCAAACTGCAAGGCAGAAACAGCAGCTGCCCTAATGATCAACGACATCTTTTCGCGTTTTGGACTACCCCAAAGGATTGAGTCAGACAGCGAACTAATGACAAAGATGTGGGAGATACTGGGGGTTAAAAGGAAGCTACATATTGCTTACCGGCCAGCCTCTAGTGGAGTAGTAGAACGTTACAACAAAACCATTGTGAGCATTTTAAAATAGTTTGTGGCAGATTCTGGGCCAAGTTGGGATATCCGATTACCTCTTGTCCTAATGGCCATCAGATCTACCCCTTCATCTGCAACTAAAATGTCACCGTTTGAGCTGATGACTGGACGCAGGATGGTGCTTCCCCAGCATCTGCTTTACAGGACCCAAAGGCAGACATTGATCAATGCCTCCACAACTCATGAGTATGTTGAAAATTTAACAAAACACCTTCAACATGGTTTTGCCTATGCTCAGCGAAATCTAGATAGGTCAGCCGATAGCATGAAGACCCACTATGACTTGAAGACTACTAGGAAAGAATACAATGTAGGAGACCAGGTCTATCTATACAATTTGCAAAGGAACCAGGCCAAACAGCATACATTTCTGGCTACCTGGAAGGGACCTTTTAAAATTGTAGACAAGATCTCACCAGTCGCCTACAAGATCTGCATCCCCAAAGGCAGTTTGGCGGAGGGGGAAGATAAGTGGGTCCATATTAATCAGCTAAAGTGTTTCCATCCCAGGCATACTCTGCAGCAACTGGAGGAGTCCTCTGGAACCCCAGATGGGGCCGCTCCAGATCAATAAAATTCCAACCCTAAAATATTCCACATATAGGCTATAAAATATAATAATAAGAATGCAAATGTCTCCTGATTCATTAAATGTATATGCCCGCCCCACTACATTAATAGTGGTGGGGAAATGTCTATGAATATGTTTCTGCCGCTTTGCTTTGTCATCTAGGAGAGATAAACCATGGAGACTGACCGAGGAGGATGACCCGGAGACCAGGAGCAAAGATCCGAGGGGCCGGGGTATCGCTCAATACTCCCATCAAGACTGGCAAGGAGAACCGATCGATCGACCCATGATGGAGGAAAAAATGCCGAATAGTGCCATTCGTGGAATCCGAAGAAGATGAGGCTAACATCCAAGTCTTGCGACTTCCATTGATGGAAGATCGACGGCCATCGCAAGAGGGGGGCTATTGGGATATATTAACCCACTCATCCGAGCCCTGCAACAGTACTGTGCATTGCTGGCAGCAGAAACATCAGAATGGCCACTGGAAAGCATGCTGCTCGCTCAAAACCAGCCAAAAATGTGCACTAAAAATCTGAAAGATAGTCTGCCATCCACTTTTGCCTATTGAGTGAGCACAGGAGATCACTGGCCAAAACCACCATTGAGCTATCCACCAAGTATCCTGAAACCCCTTGCAAATAGCAATGCTGATTGCCAAAAGCAACACAGAGCTGGTTGGGAATCCGTTTTCTGGATTGTCAAAAATTGCTGAAATCATGGCTCACAAAACCACCAAAAGGATATAACTTCTTGTTGGGTTATCTACATTATTCGACTGCAAGAATCCACATCAGTACAATGTCAGCAAGAATCATATGCTATCAAGCTAAATCCCCTTTTAAAAGATAGACAGCTGTCAAAAATGGGTGCAATACCGTTACTCACCTCTACCAGAAAGCCGGCGTTTTAAAAACATTTGTGTAAAATGGAACAACTGAACCCAAACTATGCCAAAGAAGGACTTGCTAAGAGGTGGATACAATTTAAAGCTATATTCTGAAACAGAAGACTTGTTTTAAAGATATTTTGCTTATTTTCAGTTTAGAATGTTATATTTTTTTCACAAGGAAGTATGTACAATTGATCAGGAAGTAACTTGATGCAGTCAAAACTTCAAAAGGCTTGCTGTCCCTGGGAATCCTTCACACATGGCGCCTTCTCAGCAACAGGAGAGGAGGTCGCATGGACATGTTAATCGGAGGGAGGAGATTTCCCCTGCTGGCAGGAAAAAGAGACAATGGATTCTTTCAGCTGAATAGAATATGCTGATTTGGGTGTAACTGGTCAAACAACTCCTGGCAGGAAACAGACCATGTGACCTCTGAGTCAGAGTCAAGTTCCTTGGGGGCGGACCAGACTGAGATGTGAATTCAATTGAGAGCAAATATATGTTTTATAAAATTGCAATTTACAAAGTATTCCAAGCTGACAGAAATGTAAAACTTTGAGATTCTTAAAATGACATATGCACTCACAGTTTAAGACTAAGCTAGATGCCGTGTGATGTTCTGAGGCCAAACCCCGGAATTTATTAATATTGTAGATACAGTGTTTATGCTATAAACATAAAAACTTACAGTAATATGCTCAGAGAGGGTGTGTATGTCTCTGTAAAATTTGGTGCAGAACCAATATTGGGAAATTCACCAAAAACGAAAATAAGTAATCATTTCTGAACCCAAGCTCGTAGGAACATGGGGCTTGAACAGAGACCTGCCTTAATTCATCTGTGAGTTGTACATGTATTCTCAACAACTTGTGTATCTGGGAAATATGTTTTTTATGAAAAATGTATTTTCTAAGTAAAAGCAAAGCGGAGTTTCTTCACTAGATTGTTAAACACAGCATCACTCTGACTCATTCTGACATGTAATCTTTTTACCAGTCAGGTCACAAGGAATTCTCTAACCTATCAAATTCTTAGGGGGTTGGGCATGTAGAATCAGCCTTCCCAACCACTTTGAAAACCCATGAAAAGAGACTGCTTAGGACAGGTGAGGACACACTCACTTTTCTACTTCAACTGATTCCTGCGAAGCACTCTGCCGGACCAGATCCAGACAATATCCAGACTCCAGACTCCAGATAGATCCAGAGACCAGACTCTAGAACCAAGCTCTAGAACCTGAAGCGGAGGCCCAACTCAAAAGCTGAACTCTTCTCAGCAGGCCTGTAGAATCCAGCAACTTGATTCTCACATTCAACAGCCGGACTGAGCTGTTCTTTTCTAGCCACGAACCCTGTGCTAGGACCGAGGTCCAGACCCAGAAAGCAGCGCTGCATCCATAACCCGTTAGAGCCCGACCAGAGGCCATGCTGTGAGCAGAACCAGTGCCTGAGACCGTCCGGTGGCGAGTGAAGTCCAAACCTGA
This sequence comes from Ambystoma mexicanum, assembly GCF_040938575.1. Classification (NCBI taxonomy): domain Eukaryota; kingdom Metazoa; phylum Chordata; class Amphibia; order Caudata; family Ambystomatidae; genus Ambystoma; species Ambystoma mexicanum. Next base: position 146,626,452 of record NC_090934.1, read on the forward strand.
CCAGATCGGTGACGAGGCCCATTTCCATTCCATTCCAAAACTAGGAGTGAGTATCTAGTCTAGAACTGTACAGAACCAATCTCTTAGTTTAAATTAATCTTATCCCATCCACTTCAACCTGTCCAGAACTGCATTTAGAATTTTGTGTCCATCCTGTGATTTCAAATCTGTAAAAGCGCCTTCTGTCATTCTGAAATCTTGACTTTATTTCTGAAATTCTACCTTCACAAAAACGTCCGTATCTTTTGATCTTTAGAAGCGAAATGTAACTGTCATTTTAAAGCTAAGCTCCTCAGCTTTCCAACAAACCTAAAATGACATTCCATTTCCTTATAGTTTTTCCGTAATCGCGATTTACACACACGGAAAAAGTGCAGCGAATTGCAATTTAGCTCAATTTCATTTTCTGTCAAAATAGCTGCTCCTTGTTCTGAATTGCTGAATTTCGTTTTCAATCTGATAATCACTCATTAATTATTACTAGTGTTGACCTGAAGTTGACCTGAACTAATCCAAAGTAACCCTCACTTATCCTGAATATCCCTTACTGAATTAAAAGCATTTTAGTATATTTTCCCATCCTTTTCAATTACATTCAAAAGCATTTTGACCTGAGTTTTAAAATCAAACTTGTTCTCTCTAAGCTTGCTGGGGGGAACTAGAATTGAACTGCATTATTTTTTGTATTCTTGAAACCTTTGTACCCGCCTTCCCATCTCTTCATACTGCATAGTGGGGGGAGTGAGTAGTCTCAGGGGAAAAAGTGACCCTATTATCTTTTGATTGGAATCATATCAAGTCTATTTCTGTGTTGAATTCTTTCCCATTATTGCATTTCCTTGCAATACATAAGTATTCTCGGCTTCAGTACCCTTCATATTTATACTCCTAAGTGATTAAAGAGATTGTAATTTTGTAATATTACCTATTGTTGATTACCGTCCATATTCATAAGTGTGCTATTCAGATATTATTTTGTTCATAAAAGTGTGATATATATATATATTGTTTAATTATTCAAATTAAACTTTTAATTTGCAAAACAAACCTTCTTCTTGGCTCAGTGATGTCAGGAGGGATTCAAAGAGAGGGGCGTGATATAAATGTTCATCATCCAGATGTAAGAACTTTGACATAAAAAATATATAAATAAGGGCTTCCATTGGGCATCCCAGACTTGGCATTGACTTAGTTGGAGTGCTGAATTGAATTCACTTACATACCTCAATGTACATCAGCTATGACGTCATCCTACGTGGCAAACTGTAAAACCTATTGATGGGAGGGATTTGTTAAGGGAACATATGTACCTATAATTAGTATTATCAGTAGAAGCCCCTTATCTAATAGGCACACCTTGAACCACCTCTAAATGCATATAATACATATTATAACAGAATAACAGCAGTGGGTTGGCCTGTGCTACATTATATAGAAAGTTGCAACATAGGCCGTGCCATTGGTTGGCATTGTCTCCCAACCTTGTACTTTCGGCTCTTTAGCGGCATGTAAGCAAAATGAAACTCAGGTGCAGGGAGCAACCTCAGACTACTCTTCACTTGAGCAATTGTTCCATCATCTCTCATCAGCCTGGCTTTAAGCCAAGGCTTCTTTTTTGTAGTTAACCTTGCAGCCTGGTCCCTGTTCTGGAACTTTCAGGGGAGTATAGGTACACCATTATCTTTGTCTGGCGCTTAATGAATATCCCTAGTTTTCAACCTATGAGTCACATATAGGGAGACTACGATTTTGTCCATTTTGACCTTTTATTAACTGCTATCTCCTCTCGCCCTCTGAAGACTTGCTCACTCCACATTGCATATACTTTTCGCAGCTTTGATTGTCCAATACTTTGCGATTGCAGATGTTTGCTTCTTTGCTTAATCTGAGAGAAATATTTCTTGCGTCCATAGATTATCCTCTTTACTTCCTCTGTGCCTTGGAATTGTTCGTTGATATGGCATCCTTGATCCCAGGACAATAGACTCTTCTTTGTTCCTCACACAAAGCAGGTTTTTCAGTGTCTCATGACTCTGCAGCCCTGGTCTGTCTCTAAGGTAGCTTAATTGGTTTCCACATGATTCTGATGTCCATCTTTTTCTGATGGCCGCCTTAGCCATGTTATGTTTTCTTCTGCAGCAAAGTTCTATATGTCTTTGCTATGTTATGTTTTTGTGAATATACATTCACTTCATTTCTTCTCAGTTATTTCTTTGATGCATATGATCTTTTTGTTTTCGATTACATGATTCCTCTATCCCTCCAGTTACATTTTTATCCTTTAAGTATTTGTGTATTGTTTCAGTGTCTCTTTATGTCTTTCTTTCATGATGTCACTATGCTCTCATCAGATTTCACTTATAGGTCTTCGATGTCCAATGGTGTGTCGTCAGACATCCTTACACTTTTTAGTGCAGGGCCACATTTGATATGGTTGTCTGAGTGCATATCATCTTTCATATACTCAATGCAGTATTGGGACAATACATGTTGTCTGACACAGGGCCCTTCTCCTGTTGTTCCAATATGATAGAGGTGTGGGAGCGGGAGCTAGGTTTGACGCAGCCATCTGCTCCTTTACAGGTTCAAAACTGTTTAGGGAATTTTCCTAAAGTCCACTTGAGGCAAGACTTCATAAAACTATACCTTGGCGTACAGGTCCCCAACTCTTAGTATAATTCTGTACTAGTCAGGGAACCTTGGTAGAGTGGCAGTGCAGTCAGGAATATCGTAGAAGGAAGATGTGAGTTGTAGGTAAGCAAACTGAATCCAGTAAATACAATAGTCCAAAGAAACCCTTGCACATACAATTTTATATTATAATATACATTTATTATATTTACACAAGGAAGGTATATAAATACTTTATACACTTAACCAACACATACAGGAATATTTAATAATAATATTCAAAGGCCATTGCTTCAATGGTAGCTGACGCAGTTCAATTGTTACAGAGTTTTACACTATTGACAGTTCTACCGTATTACCAGACTATTGCACACTCACGTAATTTAGGAAGGAAAAAGGCTGGTTAATAACACAGCAGCAGAGCTTAATGTTGTAGAGACACTTTGTGGACAAACGCTTTCAAAATCTAATCCATAACTATACGAAAAAATCAGTGTAGGGTGGATCCATAGTTTTAAGAAGAGCAGAACAGCAAAAGTTCATCAGGATTCTTTTAGTCTCTATGATAAGTTACTTGGCAATTTAACACAATGTGTTGTCAAGCTTGTGTCAGAGGTAGAGGGTACACCCTGTACACCTGTTCACTCACTCCAGTAACACTGGAGTGACTCTTCAGTTCAAGGTAAATTATGCTTTTCACCCCACGGTACCTTAGGTTAGATTAAATGCTCGTAGCTGGATTCTACTCTGATCAGCAGCGACAGACCCGGTCTCCTGATTCCTTGGTCTGGTGACAAAAAGGAAGGACTCTGAATGGGATGTCTTAGCAGCAGTCCCAAGAATGGATCCTTGGCATGGATTTCTTAAGTCTCCTTGGTCGGCCTGCAGTTTTGGCACCTTTTTCTCAGCACTGTCAAAGGACGGTATTCGCCCGTTTGACCTTCTTCGATTCTGAAGTCCTGCAATCTGGTGAGGGGATTTAGATGAGTGGTATCATGCCTCTAGTGGTCCAACTGGAGCTCAGCAAACACTTGGATGGATTCAGCCCTGCAAAGACATTGCACTGAAAATGGGTTGGAGGTCTCCTCGTATTCGCGGTCTACATCTCTGGAAAGGCACAGAACCTCAGGAGATGGCTCACTTTTAGTTCGTCCTAGGACTGGTTGGTCCCACCAGCCAAAAGGAAGGTGTTGTTCTGTTTGGAACTCCTATGTTGAGTAGAAATTGTGGTGAGGACAGCAGTGGTCACTTCATAGTGATTGGACAAGTCTGCTGGCATCTCTGGTCATTTTCAGCTTTAGTTACTTCAGCTCCAGTTCCTCTGCAAATTCTCTCAGCATTTTCCAGAATGAGGTGGGTGGCTGGCAAATCAGGACAGTCAGTCCCCCCCCAGTGGGAAGTGGTTTCATTCAGGCACTCAGCCAGACAAAGGGCAGGGAAGTGAATAACTCCTCCCCCACTTCCTGCCTGCTCAGACACACTGGAGCATAGGCAAAACACAAAGGCAAAACACACACACATACCTCCCCCTCTCAGAATGGTAGAAGAAGGGCTAACAAAGAACAACCATGATAGAAATGTCAACAAAAAAAAAAAACAAAGGAGTCAACATGTTGCAATATAGGTAACCATATTGTGTATAACCGAGACTGTGAATACAGTCTGCCCCATAGTGCTTTATTCAATTGACTCACATATGCCTGAAATTGGATCCAGCAACAACTGCGTCCAAATGGTCAGAAGGAATTTCCACTAGGTTGAGGTCTCAAAGTTTAGGTCATCTGTCAAACATGCATCTGGAAATCCTCTGTTTGGGCATATGCTGCAGTGTGACCAATAGACATTGCAGTATTTGGAATAGATTGTGGCAACAAACTATCGTCTGAATCGTAACATGCAGTTGGTTTTCATGTCCTAAAGTTGATTTGTGTCAGTCACGAGGCGGTGGCATTGGAGTAATTAATAAACAGAAGTGTGTAAATACAAGATATGAATGTAGCAAACCCACTTTCAGGGTACCAATGGTCCAGGGGTGAATATTTGATTCTAAACCATCAATCAGCCCCACACCTCTTATACACCAGAAGGGATCCAAACAGACTGGAATAAAAAGCAAATTATAAACCTCCTTGTCCAATGTTGGTAACAGGGACAGAATTGCAGGCTTATCTCCAAAAGGTTGTGAATCATTGGTTATTTGCAACACAGTGAAAATACAATTATTATCCATTGATGAATGGGACTATCCAGTCACGGTTGTATCAAAAATATCTACTTTATTTATATCCACAAAAGACAGTTCCAGCAACACTATGACATCCTCCACCCTCTAAAGAAATGCAGAGGACAGACAGTTTCAAAGACTGAAAAGGGATGCACTCTGGATACTGACAGGAGGGTAGCTAGTATGGTTAATAACCACAACAGTTTAAGGTTTCTTGGCTTCAGCACAAAGGGAGTAATGGGTGTTAACATATCCCTAGGGACCTTCTAGGAAGGACCAGGGGGACAGAACCACAATGTACCTTGTGCTGTAGGTGTTCTTGATGCTCGACAGGGTTGATTCAGCATCAGGGCGCTTTGCAGGCTTCTGTGACAGAGTTCAAGATGGGAGTCAGCTGCGGGTATCAGGCGGCAAGACGGTTTGGAGAACCAAGCTGGATGAACGGTTTTAGGCTGGCCTACACAGTGGGTCGTGATCAGGAATCGTCTCAGTTCTGGTCAGTAGTTTTGACGCATTGTACAAGACGTATGAGATGTCTTTAAGTGACGGCAGCTTGACAATGGTCAGTGTTGCCATCAGTGACAGATCGAGGTACTCGACTGGCTCGAAAATGTTCTTTAAGGTGGATGCCAGTAGATGTTTGTCGAGGCTCTTAACCTAGCTCCTTAAATGGACTCATATTATCTTTAAGGAGGACAGTCTAAAGCTGAGGATTGTGCTGCAGGCAGTTGCCGTCTCCTTAGGTTTTAAGTTCAGAGGTAATCATCCAAAAAGCGAGAGAAAAAATGCCTGAATGGGAGATTTGGCCAAAATATGGCCATTTGAAAAGTCGGAAGAGCTGAAAAGTTTGAACAAACCCCCATTCGGTGGCAAGCAATCTAGGGGCTTCGGGGGTGTCCCCCGCACCTTTGTTCACTATACAGTGAATGGGGAATGCGGGGGTGTCCCCCACAGCCAATCCCGTACAAAGTATTAAAAAAAAGAAAAAAAGAAGAAAGGGACCCTGCGGCGCCTGTTCCCGATCATGGAAGGTGCTCTGAGTTCTGGATATCCCGCTGTCCCCTGGGAGATGTTTAGGGGAGGGATCTTGAGTTCTTCTTTCTGCTTCTGGTGAAGCTTTCAGATGATTTTCCAAAAGATGGGCTAAGCCCTCTTTTAAAGCCAAGTGGGTCACCGTGATTGGTGTAGGCTAAGTCCACCTTAATGAACCAATCCTGGGATCCAACCATGAAAACTTCTGGTATGAATGAAGTCATAACCAGAGCGATTTGCAAAAGGAAAGGTATAATGGTGAAAACATGTGATACTAAGTCCCACCCATCTTCTTGTATGCTGTCGATCAAAGAGTTGCTCTAGTTAATGGATCTCTCTGTGCTTCCTGATTAAAGTAGCAGGTCTACCTTGAAGCTGTGGCGAGACAAGACTGTCTGGCTCCTGCAAACCACATTCTCTTACCTGATGATGGGGTCCTCATACTAGAGGCTTACTGTAAACACGCTGTCCCTCTCATGACCATTCACTTTCAAAGACCCTGAGGGCAGGTACTGGCTTCACGTGGACACAGTTACATATGAAAGGTTGTTGGGGATTCCTGTCTCCTTTGTTAACCTCTGATGCCAGGCCCCATGTGGGCCTGTTTCAAGTAAACTCTATTAGTATGGTAATTGCTGCCACTAGCTGCAGGGCCCAACAAATGGGCAGGGGAGATCCATGGAGCCTTTGCTAGTTAGTCAGGATGGGCATGGTAGGAGGAGGCTGATCCTCCCCCTTTCTGGAGATGACATAGTGCACCCCTGGCTGTCATATTCCACCTAAATTTGACAGGACGGATTGTTGCTATAGGCAGTGCCCACCCAAAGTACAGAGCAGACGAGCACACACCCACTGTGTGGATGGTCGAATTCCTCACAATTAAGTATATTTCCAAAGACATCCATCCCTCTCAGGCAGGGATTGGCCTAGAAAGAAGTAAATAGTACAGCTGTCATGCCAAGGGAAATCAATGAACAACAACACAGAGGTGTCATGATCAGAAATAATTGTTCATAGGGTAATTCTGTAGGATGGATTAGGAGACATAATTTTCAGACAATCATAATGCTTGCAAAGATGTTTACCCGGGATAACCCGGGAAAGGGTGTTGAAAGTCATTTTTTTAAATGTGATTTATTTGTGCTCATTAGTGGATTATAAGCCACCAAGTGTGAGTGATTAATTTTGCAGTGCTTCTTCAATACTGGAATGAAAGGCGCATGGACAGCTGACCATTGACATGCACAGGAGAATATTCAGATCAGGTAAGTGCCACAGTTGTCAGCAAAAGTACATAGGGGTGCTTAACAGGTGTCACACAAAGCAAAACACATTATGTTGTGGTAATAAATAAGTGCTTAGCAGGTGTCATACAGGACAAGTGCATTTTGTGCTGACAATATAGAAAAGGGGTGCTGATTGAGCAAAGGTAGCACAGGCTGGAAATGGGTGGGAGGGTGCATGGGTTTGGAGCAGTGATGCATCAAGAGAAGAGCAAACAACATTTTTAAGTCTTAAGTTTCTTCCTGAGGTGAAGTAGGTTTTCCTCTTCTCACAGGTCCTGTGTGAGGGTGTTTCATGTGGTGTCAGCTGCACTGACAAGCGTGTTATCTTAGGGTTGTTTCGTTAAGTGGCAACTATTAGGGAATTGGAGGAAGAGGATATAAGAAGTAATTATGGGCAGTATTCTTCGGGCTACCGGATAAGGTAGGCTGGGTCAGAAAATGAAAAGTCTATGTGCAAGATGCACAGATTTTTACATTCAATGTGTTTTTTTACTGGGATCAGTGCAAGGTAATTAGTGCTCGGTTGATGTAGTAATGAGGGTTCAGGCCAAAGACCAGTTTGATAGCATTACTTTGGGTCATTTGAAGATGATATATGGAGCGTTTGGAGAGAACCAAGTAAAGACGGTTGTAGCAGTCAAAGTGAGAAATGATCAATGCTGGTGAAGAGCGAGACATGAATGTGGCCTTCATTGCACCGGTCCCACCCTCGTCACAACATCACAGAAATTAAAGTTGTACATAATTCCTTGCCCCTTCCTCCTCGTCACTGATATACCACAGATGTGAGAAAAGCTATTCACTCAGACAGCCGTTTAGACAATATCCTGATGACATTGTTGAAGAGATACGTTTGCAGTCGATGGAGTAGGTGAACTGACTGATGACATCAAGCTGATGACGTCACAGCTGAGACTATGACATAGATGTGTTAGAAATGAAGAACATATGCACTCCTGCATGAAGCTACACAGACACTTAGATGAATGCTTATGACCCACTTAGATAGAGGACGAACACACCTTTGCTATGCAGTAACCACAATTTGCACAAGAATACATATGTAATTCTAACATGAACGGCCATACAAATGAAGATGGAAGCCTCAGACACCTTGAAATTAATGGAAGGCACTGAAAAGGGTCAAAAGTTCAGGGAGAGGTCTGACATGCTGATTTTGCAGAGGGGGGGGGGGCTGACTAGGCTGTCAGCACAGCTATTTAGAGGAAGAGAAAGTTTCACAATAACAGAAGAGATGGGACACCTGTATGTGCCCCTACCCACATTCCGCGCTAGCTCATACTTGGGTGCAAGACCCTATGACTGCGCACTAACCTGACATACCTTTAGTTAAAACATTTAGGAGTTGGCCACAGGAGGAGCCATGAGATTTGATATATGATAGTTTATTTATATTGCGCCAATACACAATGTGTTTCAAAGCGCTTGGCTAAACGAGATACAATTTCCAATGCAATATCCTATATCTGGCCTGCCTCACTAACCAATCCCATGTCACCTTTGGGTTTTGCAATGTATCATTTATTTTGTAACATCACATCACCTTAAACTTAAAAGTTCATGACAACACTGTAATGGATGGGGAAGTGTTGTAGAATTGTGTGTTGTCCATAACTCGATATGTGTATGAAAGTTTTCAATAAACAGTAAGATTTGTAATATTCTTAGACTATTCAGTTTTTGAGTGCAGGGATTTCCCCGGGCCCAGTTCCTCTTCTTGTAATTGTGGAAATTAACAATTTCTCGACTTACTTCAGGTGGTAGCAGAGGAGGGTCATGCCCAAAGTGATGTGTCGAGACCCACAAGGACCGGACCATTGACCACGTGTGGAAACTGAGATGGTGGTCAGGAGCCCCCTTGATGAAATTCCTGCCCACTCCCCATGGGACGGTGAGCTGAACGAAAGGCAGATGGGCATTTTGTGGGTGTGATGGTGTGCAAGGGCTTCAGCGGATCCACAGAGTGTAAATATGTGACCAAAAATGTGACAACTATTTGGGGAAGAATTGTTGTGTTGTGTTTTTTTTTGGTGTTATTTATGAGAGATTCCCTGTTTCCAGGCATTAACTAGGTTACGGATGATGAGATGATTCCCTGTGGTGATGCATTAGCTTAGTTTGCGGAAGGTGGTACCTTATTAAATTTGACAGAAAACAGACAAAAAAAATGATTTAAAGGTTATCCTATGCTGCGTGAGGGGTAGAAGAATGACCACACCCTGAGTGGGCACTTTTAAGAGATGGATTACCCTGTGACTAAAAAAGCCGGATGACGGCTGTATTTGTGGTGTATTTGTGCAGTTATGTTTTTGTGTATTGTGGGGTTTAAGAGTGCACTCGAATGCTCAAATGTTCAAATTGTGTTGCATGCATAGTAGTAGGGCATACCGCATTGACGCACAAGGTGTTGCTTGTCCTTTGCAGGCAGAGATTGGAGTGTGGGCGGTGTGCAGAACATGCCATTGTTGGTGTTGGTGAGCCTGAGAGACTGGTGGCACAGACTGGACATTGTTTTGTTTTGGAGAAGTTGGTTAATTGTAAACAGCAAATGTAAAATGGAAATTGATATTGCTTGAAGTGTGTACTCAAACCCTGATTTGAGGTCAAGTAAGTATCGGCAGTCAGAGAGTGATGTGCCACCATGGGGGATACAATCCTTAAACATTTGTGGAAGTCCCTTCCGCAGTATCAGGACAACATTTGCAAGTATAGTGAGGAATAGACACGGTACAGGGGCATAATTGTGAGGCCATGGCACCGGAAAGGCAGTCTTCGAAATCTGTGCTGCAACACATGACCACATATTTGCATGCAGCATTTAAGGGACAGAAATGAAGCAACACCTTAAGGAGGTTGAAGATATAATGACAGGGCCCAGACTTTCAGACAACGAAAAGGAAGCAGTAATACAGATTATGATCAGGATACTGTATAGATGCAGAAGGGACAGTGCTTCTGCCCCTAAGGCAAGCAGAAGCATAGCAGGATCCCCACCAAGAAGGGGAGGTGACTCACTGAACAGAGCTGCAAAGAGGCAACAGGGGAAAAATGTGTTGAGGTGACATAACTTTGAGGATGAGGGAAACAAAGTCAGCGATGACAATTTAGGGCCGATGGGGTATGACGAGGAACTAGGGGACAGCTATGAGAAAGAAGGTGGGAGGCTGCGCTGCATAAACCCAGAGTGGGAGACACTGTGGGATGAAGAGGAATATTTAGAAAGAGGAAAGCTAGAACCGGAGGCATGCCTTAAGTGCTTTAAAGGCATATCGCATAGAGCAGATGAGGTTACCCCATATGTGCAGAGGTTGACAGCATTACCAGGACCAAAGAGAACTAGCATGATGGGAGCATTTACAGTTACAAAAGAAATAGGGAAATATGAAAAAGGTGTGGCGCTGACGCAGTTTCAGCTGTTAGAAAAGTGTGTTGGGCAACCACAATATATACAATGATAACACATGGACAAGTATAATTTGAGGTGTAGGTTCCCATTGTTAACTGCAGGAGCAGGGGAATGGATTTATCAACTAGAAAGATTGACAGCCAGGGACGACACTAGCAGCGAATGACATGATTAATTACTCACCTCCATTCCTGGGAAGGTAGCTGAAGATGTTTGGAAACGGGCAGGATATACCAGAGTGACAGCACAGAACACACTGCATGATGGAGTGCTGTTTAATAACTACAGGGCAGCCATATGGCAAGCTATGAGAGTATAGTACCAAGACACATCTGACATAAGTACAATCATGGCACGCATAATATGTGAGGATTATGACCCATTTCAATATATTCAGGAGATACAAGAACGTTGGTGTCTCGAGACGCATGAACTGTGGGATAAATCTGTGGATTTATTTCATCATATACTAAACCCACGTTTACCAGACCAGGTGAAGAAGCAATTGATAGAAAATGTGGGGATGGAGGGATTATTGTTGACTAAAGCAGGAGAACATGAGAAAGAAATGTGAGAAGAAGAAAAAGAAGAAACAACGTGGGAGTGTCTACCCAGAACGTGCAGAATTAGTAGCAAATGGCAGGGGGAAGCTTTGCATGAACTGGTGACACTAACCACTGGCCACGGGGTAGAGGAGTTATGCCCAGGGTGAGAGGAGCTGGATACCTAGCGCAGCAGGGTAGAGACAGGTTTACCAGGGGTCAGCTCAGACCCAAGGAAGTTCCACCACAGTGTTGGCTATGCAGAAAGGTAGGTAACATATCGAAAGTCTGTAGAAGCAGAAGAGGAATGCAACCGAATGGGTGGGCGACATACCCAACAATCAACAGTGCCAAGCAACCACACTATTATGCCCAAGATCACACGTTGATAGGTGACAAGACTTTCTCTTTTCTCATAGATACAAGGGCAACAAGGTTCTTTATTTTGTCAGGCATTGCCATGAATGCTCAAGGTTTCTTTGGGGCTACAGATTTGGTTCTGTGTACTGAAAAAGTGCCAATTTATATTGGGGAGAAGGACCTTACCATACCACTGTTATATTCTCGCCAGACACCAGTTAACATGATGGGAAGGGAAATGATGAGTAAACTTAACTTGACCATCTCATTCACTGAGCAAGGGATAGTGTGCTCTACCCCAGGAATCCGCTGTAAGAAAGCGTGAGAATGTATTCATGTTTTCTTCTCATACTGGACAGAGGGGGATACCCCTAGATCCCAAATTATTCCAGTATGGGATGGACGTGCTGTTAGCATGGTTTCCAGGGATACAAGGCAATCTACTTTGCTTTCCAAACAAGTTTTTGTTTAGATCCAAAATCACCCTAGACATAGAAGAATGACAGGTATTTCCAATAGAATTGGAGGCAGTTGTCGTAAGGGATGGGAGAGTAGTTATACATGAGACTGATGATACGGAAAGAGCTTGGAGAGCAGTAATTGCAGTTGGTGAAGGACACAGACTGGCTATTCAGCTATTGAGATAGTGTTTTATATGAGCATTACTTACTGGGTGAGAATCCATTACAGGGAAGTCCCACAAAGGATGGCCCTGATGAAAAAGGTGTTCCCACCATTTCTTTAGGGAGAACTAGAACAAGTACTGAGCATGCTATGGACCAACATCCCATATGACGTTGGCCTATTGAAAGGGGTAGGAGCAGTTAAAATGAAGCTCAAGCCAGGGGCGATCCTTTCTATGGCAAAGCAATACCCTCTATCGAGAGAGGCACACAAAGGAGTTTTTGAGAGCATTTCCATCCTAGTTGAGCATGGAATTTTAGTACCATCAGAATGTAACACGTCTGTGTACCCAGGGACAGGGGGATCATGGCATTTTATTTGGGATTTGCACCCTCTGAATAAAATTGTCAAAGCAAAGTTTACTTTAGTTCCAAATCCAGTGACAGAACTATGCAGTATGCTGCATGGAGCAACACATTTCACAGTGATATACTTGAAAAACCACTTTCTTCTCCATCCCGCTTCATGAAGAATCACAGGAATTGACTGTGTTTCTATACAGAAATAACAGTGGAAAAACACAAGCCTTCCACAAGGGTACCGTGAATTCCTTTGTATATTTAATAGGGTCCTTCAAATGGACATGGGGAACATATATTTAGACAGCACGGTTATTCAAAATGTGAATGACATCTTAATATGCATTAGGTCAGAGGAACAGTGTCGGAAAGACGCTGTGCAGTTGTTGACAGTTTTGGCAGAAAAGGGGTACACAGTGAACAAGTCAACATTACAGTATTGCCAGGGGGTGGTCTTATATACTGAACAGTTATTATCTCAAGAGGGGATAAAGGTGACCCTTGAAAGGGCAGAGGCGATCTTTAGAACACAGCTGCCAATGACGGTGAGGGAAATGCAGAAATTCCTAGCTCTTTGCAATTATTGCATGGCCTGGGTATTGGACTACAGCATATACACTAGGCTTCTTTTAAATGGGCTCAAGGAGGCTCAGACGGGACGGTAAACTAACAGGCACAGGGCAGATGACAGAAGCATTTGGTGAACTAAAAGGGGCAAAATGCACAACCCCAATTCTGGGAATTCCCGACTTTAGTGCAGAATTGTATATGTTTTCACACACAAACGGAGAAGTGATGAAGGCAGTGCTTAAACACAAGACCACCCTAGGGCATGTATATCCAGTGATGATAGGCCATTATCCTTGCAAAAAAGCATTGGCTGTTGCTGCGGCCTTTGCAGTTGAGAAATTGGCCAGTGTCACGATGGGCTGTAGCACCCCTCTGTATGTGGAGCATGCCCTTTTTGCCATTCTTGTAAATCCAAAGAGCACATTGACCACACAGAAAGCATCTGGATAAAAGGTGGTTAACTGTAATCTGGTGATAAAAGCAATAAGATGGAGATTTGTAAACCCAGCAACATTTATTGCAGAACCCGTGGAGGAGGGGGACCATGTACACCACTGTATCATGTACACAGAATATTATGACAACATCCCTAGAGCAAGGGAGATTGCCCTGGGGGGGGGAGGAAGATACTCTTTATTGATGGGTTGTCACAACCCCTGCCCTTGGCCTGGATTGCCAGGCCAGGTGGGCTACTTCTAGTACCCCCATCAGGGCCTCACGGGCCTTGACATTTGCCCCCAGACTCACTTGGAGTCAGTCCTGGCGCCTTTGGCACCAGGCTCATGTGCTAATGCAGTAATCTGGGCCCATAAGGGCATTGCACAACAACATGGATGCTTCCACATGGCTAAGTTCCTGATCTTAACCATGCGGTCTAGCATTTTGGGTGTGGCAGGCCCAGAGACACCTGCGATTCCTGCAGGCTATATAAGCCACGCCCGGACTCCAGTACACACTTCGCGTTGCTCTGCCAGTGGCAGCGTGACGTTCACCGTGGTCAGAAGCATCTTCATCTACACGCCAGACCTGATCTCCTGCAAGTATAAGAAAAGACAGTGTTAGTGTTCGCTTACCTCCTGGGAGCTTCTCCTGTACTCCGCTCCAGGACCCTGAATAGTCAACATCTCGGCGGACCTCGTTACAAGGAGAAAACCTCTACCTGGAAAAGAAAACAGAGAAAACAACTTTAGTAAGCATTTATTCTGCACATTCAGAAACTCTCTCTTACCTGCATAGAGCCAAAGGTCTGGGCCCAACCCGGGGTGTCAGTAAGCGGTCCGCTCCTCACTACTTGCCACTCTTCATCTTTTCGGCACGCGCATTCCGGAACAACACCGCAACCTGCAAGAAGGACAACATAAACAGGTTAGCACAAGAAAAGCATATAGCGCCGCGCTTCGCGCTTTCTTACCATCTCGTGCACCAACCTGCGCGACATCACGAGGACAACACCTACACCTGTCGCTCCAGTGAAGTAACTCGGCAGCGACAAGCCTAACCCCAATGCGCCCCTGCTCAGAGTGGCAGGACGGAGAGCGCGCCTCATCAAAAAGCAAGGTGAGAAAGGCGCCAGGGGGGGGGGGTTCGTGGGTCCGTAAGGGAGGTGGCCCCGAGCCACAAGAGACAATTAAGCTAAAGTGTAACCTCTGTGTTTCAGACCTGCTTTTCAGCCGCACAAGGGTCCAAGGAGGTGGTCCAAGGGTGAAACAGTCCGGACTGGGTGGTGCCCCTGTGGATACCAGGTGAGCATTACATGGGTCCTCAATAACTGACCAGATGACAGGGGAATGGCAGTTGTAAAGTTGAAACATAGTGGACCATTTGAAGCAGTGACAAGCGCAAAATTATCCTTGCATTTCTCAGCACAGGCAGCAGAATTGGTTGCACTCATGATAACATTATAGACACATGGGGAGGAGGAGATCACAGTGTACTCCGACTCCACCTATGTTATCTCAACAGTATATGTTGGATTGTCATGTTCGAAAAGGCAGGGTTGACTGTACGCTAATACAGCACCCACCCCTATTGGATAGACTCATAGAGGTGCTACATCTACCATCGGCCGTTGTGGTAGTGAATTGCCCAGCCCAGATGATGGGGAGGACAAGGTTTCCATCAATAACAAAGCAGCAGAAGTGAAGCAAGCAGACTATTTTATAGCAATAAATATGTTTGGCACTCTAGCTAATAAACACATGCGAGTGCTCAGCATGATATTGAGAGAAGGTTATAGTTTATTGCCCATTACCCAAATAATATAACTAACGAAACAAGCTCCAATAGATGGAATTATGGGTAAGGATGGGGTACTCGATATCCCCCACATATGCGATGAGGCGACAGGAGAGCACTGAAAAGCTGGCTATTCACCTTACATTATTACAAGTAGCCCTCACACAGCTTCATTACCTGACACACCTTACTAAGGATGTTCTTGCAGCTCATATAGCAGAAGAGTGGTTCTGTCCCAACTTGGCAGAGCATATTGCTGTCTTTATGAATAATTGCATTATTTGTCAGATGGTCACTGCAGACACACGTTGCATGTAGTGAGAGGAGTAATTCTGCTCCCTAGTGGGCCCTTCCAACACCTCCACCTAGATTATGTGGATATGATTAAAAGTTGTAATGGCTACAGGCATATGCTTGTAGCGGTTTGCCCTTTTTCTCGCCGGATCACAGCTGGTCCGTGCTCACAACCCGATGCCCTCTGTGTGGCGAACTTCCTCATCAGAGAGGGTTTCTCAGAGGGGGGGGTGTGCCAGGTCCTGCAATCAGACAGTGAACCTCACTTTGCAAATGAAGTGTTTGAGTATAACACAGCCCTGCTGGGGATTAAACATACGTTTTCCTGTTCTTTTCATCATCAAGAGAATGGAATTTGTGAACGCATCAAACTGCCAAAAGCCCATCTTCTTATCCAGGGTATCAAGTACTGTTGAGAAATTTCAATAGAGTGTGACACAATCCATGCTTTGCAGGTCCCTTCACCGTAGAGCAAGCAATAGATAAGGCTGCCAAATTAGTAGGGAAGAAAGCTTGGAATTATCTGGGAGATGTCAAGCCCTGCCGAGGTGAGATCCTACTGACTCAAAACGTAGACGATACACCGCAATAAGAAGAAGAGGAACCGCAACAGATTCAGACACATGCAATGACCAGAGCTAGACAAGAGCATAAAGAAAACTAGATCAGGCAACTGTCTTTTCTTTACACTAGGAAAAAACATTGCATGTGTGTGCAGTGACATTCGACAAGTCATTTTACACTTGCACAATAACAGAAAAGCACTTCATGAACTCATAGTAACTGAAGAGCAAATGTTACTAGAAAAGATTTTTGTTCATGCTTTTCTTATCTATGAAGCGCACATTTGTCCAATTTTGACAAGAAGTAACATGCCTATTCTTGCTTTGCTCAGTAATCCTAAAATCCAATTCATTTTCAAAAGAATTTGTATTGCAGTATTAGCACAGTAATATTGCAGAAGAGTCTGACTGTCTCAACAATGGTAATATTACAAATTATGAGTTTTGGTAAATGTTAATATCAAGTTTGTGGGTAACACCAAGAACACACACATATGACAGGCATGGAAGGAGCAAACAGAGGCATTGTGTTGACATATTTTGCATTCTGCTGTCTCTACATCTTTACCCTCTTTGCACTGCAGAAAGCTGCATTGTACTCCACATACACTGAAATATATGCTAACACCAGCCCTATTCCTGTTGTCTCCAAAGCTATACCTGAGCTAATCACTAGTGCTGCCCGAGAAGTAAAAAAACTCAAGCGAAGTGCAAATACTGACTTTTAACATGTAAATGCGTATTTAGCTGATTTCCCCATGCCACTGATAATATGTGGTACCGCCATATGGCCAAGGGGAGGGGGAGATACCATGAAGGAGAGCTGCTCTGTGTGCATGAGTGCCTCCAGAACATTCATAGCCATAGAAATTTCATCAGCCAGAAAACAATGCCTTATTCACCTCGCGCTCTGCACTACAAGGGGCCAAGTTCAAGGAAGATGGACGACACAAACAATGGATGTCTCAGACGATGTTCCCATATGATGACAGCAACATCAAGACTCAAGCATTGATGGATGATTATTGCAGTTTAAATAAAACTATACAGTGTATTTTGGATGGCCTAAACAAAGGGGAAGCCAGGGCACTAACACAAAATGAGTTGCAGTGTCTGAAAACATGGAGGAAAGAGACAAGAGGACTGCTGGGATGCTGGGAGAGACCTCAACTGTTGGTGTATAGACAGGTGTTCACAGAGGAAGGATGGGTGGAAGGGATAATGGGGTGCAAAGCACAGACACTCCTGACAGATCCAGTGTATGTGGTGCAGAAGTAAAATTATGACTGCCTCAAAGAACAGGCAGCAAGTTCCAAGCTGCTCATGTGGATTGAGAATTAAGCAGGTCCTATGTCAATTATATCACTCGAGGATGCTTCCCTGTGTTTTCAGAATGATGGTACAGTGAAGATTGGGGCAAACAAAGGATTCAAACATACATCAAAATTATTGAGTGTGAAGGGTTGTACAACAGTGATAATAGACCACTACTGGGCCTCTGGTACAAAGGCATCCATGCAACTACCACCAAACTGGAGAGGGATATACTCTCTAGTACAGCTGAACACATCAACATTAATGGTACTTCAAAAGGGCATACAAGTAGACAGATTCCCCAAAATGGATGCACACTAGTGGAAGAATTATCTATGGATCTGACAAGAATAAAGCAAGGAAACTGCATTTCAACTAAGATGATAGAAGCACTCAATGCGATATCAGCAGAGCATAGTAGGACTTAAATGTTCCTTGCATCAGATGTCCCAGGGGTCCAGACAAGCTCAAGCTCCAAATGGTTACAGAATGCAAGATGGGAACTGTTGCGGACATGATATTCAACAGTTAAAGGCTTCAACATTATCATAGAAGAACTGAGAGCTGTCACACTGATGACCCTCCAAAACAGACAACTTGTTAGGGGTTTAGATATAAATATATAGTCCAATCTAGATAGAGTTTTATGAGTGCGAGAGAAGAACGTGAATTCAGAGTCTGAAGGATGAGTAATACGTCAAGTGTCTATGAGGCCTATTTTTGAAATAAATTTGGTGAATTGAAAATGGGACTTGGTAAGTTTATAGCGTAAAATGGATTTCCTATACAGGAATGGATCCATAATCTCATTAAAGTCACCACAGATAATAAGATCATTAAAGTGCAACAAAGCATAGTAATCCTTGAGTTATATCAACCCTGGAACTAGGTATTGTTGTCAAAAAAGTGGTAAACTTCATGAGCACACATGACATGGACACAAAAGGTAGAATACATAAGGGGAGTGTGAGGACAAACAGAATCAACATTCATAGTATAAATCCGAAGAAAGAAACATCACAAACAATTTTGGCTAACAGGAAACAACCACACCAAACCATGATGAGAAAAAAGAAAAATATTGGGGTAGGAGAGCCTCTGTGGAGACAGCCATCATCACACCCCACTCCGGTGAGGAAACTCTATGGCAAAGATCAGTAGTATTAGAAAGAAGCATAAGTAATGAAAATCATGTAGGTGGTCTCAACGTGTTCATATCATCTCTCCTCTGACTTTGGATAAAGTGGCTTAGGTCTGTTGGGTCTAGAAAAGTAGAGGTGTGACTATTAAGAGTTAATATAAAAATGGCCGGGTGTATGATGCCGTATCTCACATTGATCTGTTCAAGAACAGGTCTGAGTGTGAGTAGTTCCTTCCTTCTAACTGCCGTAGTGTTAGATACATTTTGGGTAAAGAAGATCATTTTGCTATTCCATGCAAGTTGTTTTATTGATTTGGCTTTCCCCAAGATCAGAAGCACGTGAGTGTAGTCAAGTAATGCAAATATGATGGTTCTGGATGAGTTGTTAAGAATACTATTGGAAGGTTGCTTTGAGTTCATTGGTCCAATCTGGTGAGACCTTTGAATGTTCAGTTGAATTGACGTTGGTAGATCCAAGAGCTTTGCTAGGAGGGTATTAAGAAACAGAATAGGATTGTCACGCTCAATACCTTCTGGCAATCCTACAATACTTAAGTTGCTCCTTTTGTTGCAATTTTCCAGATTTTTGGTGTGTTTCTGCAGGGATTTAACAGTGTTCTCAAGCACTTGCACTCTACCCATGATGTCCTCAGCATCATTAACTCTCTGCTCCACTTCCGTTACTCTTGCTTCAAACACAGACCATTTGTCATCAATGTGTTGTAATTTAGCATTGGTAGCTTCCATGAAGGGTTTCAGGGCCTTTATTTCATTGAGAATGGCCTGCATGGTTGAATCAGGAGACTCCTCCTTAGGTGTCAGCAATTCACTTTTCTGTCACTTGATAGCTGGAGAAATGGGTACTTCTTCAACTTGAAAGTTAATGGAAAGCCACAGCTGTGTTTATTTAGAAACTTGCACTCCACTTGCTCATAGAAATAATTATTTCATAGCAGGTATTTCCCTTACAAATATGTTGCCTATAGGCAATCGCTTGTTCTGGTGGATGCTGAATAAGGGAAAAATAATACCTGCTCTTGACAAATAAACACGTATTTTATAATTCTCAGTGCTGACTTAGTGACAGCACAAAGTTGTAAGAAAGAGTACCCAAAAAATGTTTTGTCATAAGTTCTTGTGAGCATTTTAACACCAATATAAGATATCAAAAGTGTGTTTATGTGAAATAATTATATTTCACTTAATGCACTTCACATAGATGAAAATACCTTTGTATCGGTGAAAAAAGGAGTTTGCAGGGTTTTATACAAGAGCCGGGCCCGTGTTGTGAAAGAATGAGCCTTCCAATGCGTAAGCATGTCTCTTGCGACACGCGTATCTGAGAATTTGACTAGAATGTCAGCATTTCAGTCACAGGGCTTCTTGGCTTATTAGGAACCAGCACACGCAGGACTACAGACACGGCAGCAGCAGGGCAAACAGGATACACCACAGACCACCACGGATTATACCTAAGTAAAAAAAGCAATTTCCATCAATGTAGTGCACGCCCGGAAGTAGTAAACATTTTATAATGTATTACAAGGGTGTGAATGCACTGACTAAGTGGCCATCACCAACGGTGCTAAGCCACGCCCACTAAATTGACATTTTTCAATAATACTTATTGAACATCCTATCCACTCTCCTATTTATAGTAAAACCATTCATATAAACCATTGTGCCTGTGGGTTTAAGAAACATGCACATTTGAAGACGTATGTGGCTAACAAGTATCTGTAGTGTGTTATTTCGGCTAATGGGAATCCCCTGTGCAAAACAGCATGTTACAGACGTAATGGCAAACACAAATGATGGAAACCATAGCTAGGAATGTAGCCTGAGCTGTGAATTGTCCTGTGAAAACAGTTGACATTATTTCTATTTAAAATGTGTTTAAACAAGTCACATGAATGAAAAAAACCTTTTTTTCCCCTAATGCATTTAATAAGGATGAAATACTGCATACACCTTTGGAATAGTATATATGTTTATAAAACTATAAATCCTTTTATCATCTGGTTCAAAAGGATACCCATAATGAGTGAGACCCATTTGGTAGAAATTGGCTCACCATCCCAGTAAAAATACATTACAGATTACAGGGAAAAGATAACGTGGTGATTCAATGGGCCTCATAACCAAACAGTGCCCTTTCTTCTTTCAAAAATTCTAAGGACCTGCTTCTGAGCTCAGTTTAAAATTAAAATAAAAAGTGCAATTTCGAGATGGAATAACACTTGTATAATTTGCTCTATATTCTGTATCTACATAAATATAGGCACATATCATGGAGAAAATAAGAAAAGTGCTGTTCCATCAAGGAGTGACAAACTCCATAGTTTACAAGGTGCTCATAATCAGGCTGTAAGTGTTATTTATAAAATGGTTGAATGTGGCCTGGCCATTAGACCGTTCAAACATGGTAATACTGATATGGAACCATAGTCCATGCAATAAATAGCAGCAAGGAAGAGATGTTTTACAGATTTAAATGAGCTTTCCTAAGAAATACAGAAAACGAGGGGATTGAAGTTGTTCCTGTAATATGAAATTGTATACATATTTTCATAGAAAATTGGTTTGAGCAGTTCAGGATATTGTAGCCAGAGACACACAGTCTAAAACAAGCTATGGAAAATTTGATTTGTTAAAATGTGATATATAGGGGGTCTTAGCTACAGATTCCATAGGCAGGATTAGGGGAGTGTTGAACAGTTTGGAATTTTGTTTTTGAATATACTCCTCCCCATCAGGGGATTTTTGGGGTTGGCAAAAGGGATGTAGGTGATGCAAAATTACAATGACTATATCATTATCAGCACTGGGAGAGATATCAGAGATATCAATATATAGGAGAAGGTATTAATTTAAATAGATCCTCACCAATGGTTTGTTCTGTTGAAATAATGTACTTACTTTGAACTCTTTGGTTACTGTACAGGTGCATCAGGAAGCTATCCTGGGTCATCTAATGGGAAGCATAGGGGCCTGGTTGGACGGTCTCTCATGGTCTCTGTTATGGATGACCCTCAAGCATCGTCCCTTCTGTCTGCCTATCTTGGTTTTTGCCATGGATGGTAGTCTAGGCTCAACCCTCCTCTTGTTTTCCTCTCCAGATTTTAGCTCCATCTTTCTCCTCCCATTTTAGTTCCTCTTGTCTGATCTTGTCTGCCTGATGTTTTCTGATCACTCTCCCTTTCTCCATTGTGAGTCCAGTTTTATGACCTCCTAGTCACCCCCAGAAATATCTAAATTAGGGTGTACCAGCTCATTGGCAAATTGTTCTGATTGGACATCTATTGTGCTTCCCCCCCAACAAGGCCGTGCCTCTTCCAAATGATTGATCATCAAGTCTCCAGGCCCCACTTCTGGGAGTTCTTACTCCACCATTCTGAAATTACATTTATGACCAATTTAAATATGAGGTTAAATATCTTCATCATGGAACATTTCTATGATTTGTTAATAAGGTTCACAACCAATACATTTCTAAATTGGTCTGATTCTACTGATTGCAATGAATTACGTCTGCTGTCAGCAGGTGGTGTGAGAAACCTGAAGGTGTCTCCCTAACTAGTCCCCGGGGATGTGTCATCCTGGTGGCCGGGACACGGCCATTGCTATTGGATCCATTTCCTGGGGCTAGACCAGTTAGGGAGGATCACCTGGATGGGGAATCATTGAGGAGTGGAAGTGAGTTACCGATGGGTGAGACATGGTATCCCCCTCCTTTCACCACCTTTTCCCCATCCTACTACGTAGGATATTCCAAAACACTGACTCCCCTTTTCCCACATAAACACTTCGAACGGTCAGGCAAAGTCAGGCAATTGACCAGAATCACACACACCCGATTACCCTTTCCCTTCCCCACAGGGATAAACGGTGGAGCACACAAACACAGGACAAGCAAGGCAGGCCGCACAACGTAAGGGCTAATTCAGCATGGCAGTTCAAGAGGAGGAGAAAGACTGCACAGAGCTAGGGGGTGATAAGGAGAGAAGCAACCTTGCCCTTTTCTGACTAAGGCCAGTGAAACCACCGCAGAAAGAAGCATAAGTGCATGAACAATAGCCAGCGTGTATTGCAGCAGATGTCAATGGTACACAAGACCCTTTATTTATTTATTTTATTTATTTATTCGCATTTGTTTAGCGCACATGCAGCCCAGGGGGCATCGTGGCGCTTGTTACAGATATGATTTGTTGTACATACATTGAAGTCATTTATTAGTTGCATGAGAAGATTGCAGCTATGAGAAATGGCTAGTTGTGCATACATTGAAATCATTACTTAGTTGCAAGAGAACGAGAAATAGCTACAGGAGAGGAAGAGAGGAGAGGAGATAGATGAGGAGAGCGTAGCGAACTAGAAGAAGAGGAATTAGTTCAACAAGATGGTTTTCAGCTGTTTTCGGAAGGCAATGAGAGAAGTTTCTGCTCTAAGCGTGCTAGGTAGAGCGTTCCATAGCTTAGGGGCAATGTAGGGGAAGCTTATTCCCCCTGCTCTAGCTCGTTTGATGCGTGGGACCCTGAGCTGGTTGGAGTGGCATTGCCTAGTTGGTCTGGAGGAGCGAGATCTGACTAGGGTGTCAGACAGGTAGGAGGGTGCGGACAGGTTGATACACTTGTGTGCAGTGGTGAGTATTTTGAATGTGATGCGATCTTTGACAGGTAGCCAGTGTGCTGCCTTTCTGGCTTGTGCAATGTGGTCCCTTTTTGGTATATTGAGAGCTGCTCTTAGAGCATTATTTTGTGTTGTTTGGAGTTTAATGAGATTGGAATTGGAGGTGCCAGCCAGTAACGCATTACAATAATCTAGTTTGGCTCCAATGGTGGCTCTGGCGATAGAGAGGCAATTATCTTTGGTTAGGAAAGGTTTGATGGCATTGATGAGCTTAGTGCTCAGAGCGGAGGCAGAAACAATGGAGTTGACTTGTTTGTCCATGGAGAGTGAGCCGTCAATGTGTACTCCTAGTGTTTTTACAGAAGGTAGAACTGGGATGATGCAATTGTCTATGGAGAAGTTGATGTAGAGTGGGTCTAGGTTAGTGAGGGTGGATTTTTGACCAAGGATGAGAATTTCGGTCTTGTCTCCGTTAAGACATAGGCCGTTTGTGGCCATCCAAGCTTGGATGGTGGCGTATATGTTCTGGAGGGTGGCTGCGTCCTGATGGTAGACCCTCCTCTGCTGATTACCAAGCCGGGGAGAGATGCTTGTTTCTGTGGTACCAACCTTGACTCCAAGGAGAAAGAAAGCAATGTGGTTCATCACAGCCAGTGAGTCGAGGGGAGTATCGATAAGAAACCAAACTGCGTCAAACTAAAAGTAGTCAATCACTAATTGGAACTTTGAAAGATACAAATGTTAAAAGAGGGGTAAAACCAGCAAGAGAAGTCCGGCATCATGTGGGTACTCACGCAGGAAACTCTGGGTGATTATCTGATGGTAAAAACTACCATAATCAGAAGGCCTTGGAATAAGGTCAAAGGTCAAAGTGGTCAAACGGGGGTCTTGTGAAATCCTCTGTACCGTCAAAAGTCTTTGACCGACATATGATTGGGGAAACTGAGGAAAATGAATCCTGCTTGATGAAATGAGCGAATGAACAGTGTGTTGCAAAGTTTGTCAAGAGGGAGCCCAATCGAGGGAAGTCCACACTGCAATGTTTGAAAAGACATTGAGATTCGTGAAAGTAAGAGTAGTGAAAGACTAGGGGAAGTTAAGTGATGCTTTGTCATTTGGGATCCACGCTTGGTGAGGGAGATCTAGGGGTGAAAATTCACTGACAAAGGAACTGTTTTGATTTGTTAAAAGTGCCTTGCGAGTGTCAGCACCCAGAAGAGGGGTACCAAGGGGTGAAGCCATCATCCAAAGTATTTGTGGAACAGAACTTTGTGTTTGTTTGTAAAGAATATCAGGCCCTCGAAGGCAAGAGACTTTGATTGAAAAGAGACTTAACCATCGAGAACCTGATAGCTGCTGAATAACCGTCGGCTCGTGCTGGGAAGGCTCAAGTGTGTGTTCTGCTCAGGAATTCTGCCTTGTCCCGTACTGTAAACGTGGGGAAGGGAGAACCCTGGCAATCAAATCCTGACTTATTATTTGTGAACACTTCTTTCTTTATTGAAACCCTATTCCACACTTTTTTTTAAATTAGCTGCAAGGAATTGGAAATAGGGTATTTTTAGTATAGGTCTTTTACTTTGACAAGACGCCACAAGGACTGCCTTATTGTTCATTTGATCAGCTTCCCAAATTAAATTACAGATAAGAGAGCCAGGCATATGGTAGTTCATGTAATCAAATACTGTAAAATACAAGGGTCCTAACTTTAATCATTCTGTGAAAATGAGCATAGTTCAAGAGCGTTTAATAAACTGTAAATGCAGGGTGGAAAAATGACTAATCTACAGCTAAATCTAAGATGGGAGCATCTTGATTTAGGTGTAAATTAGTCTCTTTTCCACCCTGCATTTATAGTTTAATAAACACTCTTGAACTATGCTCACTCGTGTCTATCTTTACTGTTGCCACCATGAGTTCCGTACAGTGGTTTCCTGCATGGATGAAAGATTATTGTCATTTTCATAGAATGATTAAAGTTAGGATCCTTGTATTTTACAGTATTTGATTACATTAACTACCATATACCTGACTCTCTTATATGTAATTTAATCTGGGAAGCTGCAATCATATTTTATCTTATAGCTTTCGTTCCCAGGGTCGAATTTTGAGGGGAGTCTGACCTACAGATAGTCCTCATATGTGATATTTGTAAATATGTGAACCATCTCTGTATATGTTACGGTTCCTAGGTTTATGAGCACAATATGATTTCCCATTGAAATCTATGGTATACGTTCAATTATATGCATAGTATTAGCCGCATAAAATATGATATTTCTATTCCCAAACCCTTTAGCAGGGCCTGCCTTTCTCTTCTGTTGACAAAGTGTGCAATAGAAACCTGTTTACATTCTTCCAGGGCTAATGACCTAAACATGTGTTTCCTTATCTGGTAGCCTTCTGTTGCCTGTCAAAATGGTTTCAGTCTCTAGACCTTCCACAAAACTGAATTCAATGTTGGGTATTTTAGAATGTTCAGCTTCAGGGATTTCACTTTTGTTTACTAAGTGGACACACTTCCACACCCACAAACCTCAGTCCCCAGTCCAAGCACCATCCTCTTCCTCTGCTCTGCTAAACTTCACAGGGGTATGACCAAAGTCGGTCTCGAAAATGGTTTTAACGGGGAAGAGGGTGTCCTCCAGGGCTAGGCAAATTATTAAGTCTGCTCTAATGAGCAGAAAGCATGATTTTTAAATTGCTGCATTTTCTTTTCACATGAAGCCTGCACCAATAATTAAATAATATACATTTTTCTCCTGCACCATGACATCTTGTGTCCAACTTTACATTGAAATGCATCTTTGAATTGCTCTGGTAATGGAGTTTTCATCTTTAATATGTCCAGTGTTCAATCAAGTTTGCTGAGTTGTCCTTTTTAGTTCATTCTTTTGGCAAAGCAGTATTCCAAAGCACCAGCCTGTAGATTCTGGCCCTGTCGCTGTGCTTGGGTCTGCCAGCAAACAGCTAGTGTCCATATTTCTGCACCTTTGGGCCTAACTTAGCCTGAGGCAGTTCATCTGTACCCTAGGGCTGTATATACCCCACAGAATACTACAGCAAGTTATTTGAAACGAAGCAAACTCATCATTTAGACTGCTCATTCATAAACATTTAGATTTAAAAGAAGATTTGGAAAGAATATTAAACTTGATATGAAGCAGATTTCACATATATATATATATATATATACATATATATTTATTTATTTATTTATTTATTCTAGGTAGACCAATTTAAACATGCAAACAGCATTGCTTTTATTATTGATATGTGCAATATCTTTATTTGTAAACAGTGGCAAACATTACCTATAATTGCATTGTTTAGTCTATACAATCTAGGCACAATTCTAAAATGAAATCATTGTTGCAAACATTGTTAGAAAGCAACGTGTTTCCTGTTATATGCATATGCGTGTGGGTGTGGGGGTAAGTTTTGCAGCCATTAAAATGTAAGGTAATTGTTTTGGAGCAGGTTGTTAAATTGATCTCAGCCAGTGTTGTAGAAGTAAGTATTCTGCCCAAAACAGAGAGATACACACGTAGGCCTAAAGCACTTTATAACATTGCAACACTTGTTATGTCACTGCATGCATACACTTTGGAACCTCTTAGGATGCAGGTGTTAACAAAGACTCTGTGGTATGGATAGTTACAAAGCTAAAACCACATGGACAACATTTAATTTGTATTTCCATTTCTCCTCCTCACCTCAAAGTGGCAACATCAGAGGGCCAGAGACATAAGTTGCTGAACATCATTTCCATTAACACTTAGGGGGATGGAAGAAGCATATACGGTTGCTCAGATTGCAGAGGTTTACGTCGTGAAATAACCCTCTAGTCCAATCAAATTCTGGGATGCTAACACACTCTGCAGCTCCTCAGTGACCACTTGGCCACGTCTCCCCACTGCCCTCACCCATCTTCTGACATTACCCAAAAAAATGGAAAAAGCGATTCTACCTTTCCAGAGACTACCTCTCACACCCCTCCTCTCCTGACAACTGCTCCTCTCTGTTGCACCGGTCCCCTACAGAAATAACAATCATCATATTTGTAGTTCCCCTCAAAATAAGGCCTATTCACATTCTGTATATTACCCGGGCATGCAAATGGTCATGAATCCAATGGGGCAGCTTGTGCAAATCAGTAAATGCCCTCAGCCCTTTGCCATGGACCTCATATTTTCTCTGATCATTACATTTGTCTGGTGAGCTTGTTGCCAGTTCGTAGATTCGGCCCTAAATGCCTAACACTAAAATGTGATTTCAAAGACTGTAACATCATGCAAGGCAATGTTCTATTTCTCACAAAGATGTGATGACGTGGTATACTCAAATGTTTGCTTGACCTCAACCCCAGGGGCATATGAAGTATGCATGCCCGGGTATAAAGACTATTTTCATAGTGTCTACTGTTTTTAAATAGAGCGCATGTATTTCTCGATTGCCCTATCAATGTGGCACATTCCAGAACATAATGGGCCATCCAGTGACATGTGAGAATCGCTTAAACGCTCATAGTTACACTAAATACACTCTAACACACTTCACTATAATACTATTGAGCTCAAAGTCATCCTCTCTCAGCATTCATAGTTTATCTTTACCTGATCTTACGATATGATATAAGCCATGTATTTATTTATTAATATGCATCTATTCAACAAAGACTTTACATAAAGAAAAATAAAAGCACATCTCATTTTCCACATTAAAAAAAGAGAATACATAAAACACATTAAAACGGGCACACAGCAGTAGTACCAGTTAATCATTGACTGCATATGACACATTTCTAAAAACAAATAATCACCATAAAATCCCTTCAGATAGGTTATAAGAATATTTAAACACACCTTATAAAATGACATCATATAAAATAATAAATTAACATCATTCCCTAATAAAAGATTCTTGCACATTTGCCTAGTATTTGTCAGATCATAAGTATTATTATGCACTTTTATGTAGGCTTTCGCATTTACATATTATATGTTTTGCTGTTTCAATTACTTGTATACCACGCAATCTACACCATCGATTACATCGAGAGATACCACATTTTGCTCCTAAGATTTCTAAAGTGCCATCAATTTTACACTTACATTTAAAAAGAAGATAACATCTAATAAAGTTCTTGTCGGAAAATGCATAACAATTACTGGGTACTTCAGCACGAGTCATACAATATTGAATGCACATACCACTATTCACTTTAGTTGCCAGTAGAATGAAATCTCTTTCTTTACCAGCCTCGTGTATTACAGTTTTCAATATGCACTTAGTTATGGCAACCGTATATGTCAACCAGATTGACTCGTTTTCTTTTGCCCACTTTATATACAAGCTCTTATGGTATGTTAGGATACTGAGTACCACACTTTTCTCAATGGTGTCAAAGGTTCACATTAAATCTACTGTAACTCATTTGTTATGCACCTGTACACAAGTGTTTATGTGTTCAACTACAGGACTGCGGAAGGGTGATTTGTGAAAATCAGGAAAGGCACCCCCATACCTTTTCATTGCTCATGCTTCTCTCTGAAGAGAAACACATATCATGCAAGACCCCCAGTTTATAGTTCCCACAGCGTGTTTCCATTCCTTAACCAAACTTTCAGTGACTGTAGTAGGCAACATTATGAATTGGAAAAAAGGAGTCTGTACAAAAACATATGTGTTTTACTGTTATTACTCTGAGCCTCATTACGATGCTGGCGGCCGTGGAATGAACGTTGCCGGTAAGGGACCGGCACCATTCATTCCGGGCCTCCACATTATGAGGCCTGCAGTGGGTCCCGCTCTTCATACCTCGTCAGACCAGACATGCAGAGCGGGACCCGCTAGCAGACATGGATGCTAACAACGGGCCCGTCATTAATGGGCCCGTTGCTAGCATCCTCCCCATTCCCATTGAGCCCTATGGGGGCTCAAATGGTAATGGGGATGTACCGGGTCCGGGTCCCGCAAAGGAATTACCAGGCCCTCCAAGTTCAGAATGGCCCGCTAAGTCCCCTTTTGCGGGACCCGGACCTGAGCGGCATGGCTACCTCCAAACTCGTAATGAGGCTCTCTCTCTTTCCTCCTCTTGTTCTAATCCCATGAAACCTCAATGTAAGCAGCCTTTAACACTAGGGAGCAACTGAAGGCACACAGCAAATATGAATGGTTCAAAAAGCTGTACCTACAATTATTATACTATCCTGGGGCCATCACATGAAGTTCATATATGATTGGGGTAGGTTCTCCTTGAGTAATACCCTGGCGGGTTGACTGATCTCTCCAGGTTTACTTTGAAACCCTAAGATGTTCTTAGACTTACCTAATTCCATCAGTACTGTGTCAAATACATTGATAGTAGAGTTTGTATGTTCATTTACAATGCTAGATTCTCTTATCCGACAACCAGCAATAGGGGGATTCCTCTCTCTGCTTCCAGGAGTGTCAAGAAGGCTAAAAACATGACGTATTGTGACAGGCAGATGTGTGTCTTGTAACGCAAATTGGGGAGTCAGTCAATACATCTTTCTTCAAACTCTGACAGTTACATAGGGCTCTACCCTTTTGCCCAATTGCGGAACATTGACATAGTGTGAAGCTTGGTCAACTCAATGCAACTCAATGTCAACTCATGCCAAGGGTTTATATGGAATCCATGTGATCTTACCGAAAACTGAGGAACCTAAAATACTGAAAAAATATCAATTCTTTACTTATTTGGCCCCACAGCACCCTGTTTCCCTAGGTCTATAATCTGACAGCCCACCCTTTTTAATCCTTTACTCTAGCCCCCATATATATATATATTTTTTACAGAATTCGTTGGCAGTATTGTAGGTTCAATAAAGAAGTTATTCGTTATTTGAAATTCATTAGCATCACTCGATACCGTTTATATGCAGGCATTCTTAAATGCCAACTGAAACGGCTACAGTCAGTGATAAATGCGACTGTCCATCACGTTTTTGGTTAAGAAAGAGAGCCCATCTCTGCCTTTAGATATTCATTGCATTGGTACCCGGTCATCTGCAGAATCTCCTGTAAGGTGTCACACCAACTCTTGCCATGGACGAGGCATCTCCCAGTGCCAAGGACGAGATAGCTCGTCCTTGGCACTTAAGGGGTTAATGAAGGAGAAAATGTTAGAAGGCTTTGCATGGTGAAATACTGAAATCACCAAAAAAGGCCTTGGTACTGGGGGGGAAAACCCATGGCAGTTAAAAGGTTACATACTTAAATGTCCTTTCGGCAAAGTGTTTGCTGAATAACACAATTTATCATAATCCTATCGAATCCCTTCTCTCTCGACAATCCTTACTTTTGACCATTCCTAAAATAAGATGCAAATCTAGGAACGTCCAGAGGCTTTCATTAATGGCCCCTAATAAGCTATGTTATGTTTTGGTGTATTCTTTGATAAAGCACACTGCCTCCATAGGTGGCTTCTTAGTGCTGGCTCGGTGGATTATATCAGAACCTTGCAACTCTCCTGACTCAACCCTCAACAGATAAATCTGCTTCAAACAGATACGCCCTAAATTTCCAAAATAAAATGGTAAGTGGCATACACGTCTCTTTGTGCGTGAGAGTCACTGAGATAGGCGCGCGTTTGCTAGCACCACCCCAGCTGTTGCTGACCGTTGTGGGACCAGAGGTAAAACAAATATATGTCGATGTTGGGCAAAGGCGATGATTTTTATTTTTTATTTTTTTGCATAAAGCAGCCATTAAAAACGTTTTTTTAAAAAGAAATTGTGCTAAGATTTCAAACTGTCTCTTTTTAAAAGTGCAAAATGTCTATTTCTAATGATCACTACAGTATAGTATATAGTATGGTCATAATTAGAAAGTTAAGTCTAGAAACAAAATAGCAATGTTTTTCTGACATAAGGTTATCATTCCAAAATGTATACTCCTGATTTAATTGTAGAAAATACCCTTACGAGAAAGGGGACGCGGGGATAACACCAGTTAGGGGTTCAACCTGCTTTGCATGGTATAAAAGAGCTTTTTGGGAATTTAAGAATGGCCCCAGATCTTGCAGGCGTCAAGTGGAAGCAGCACGCGGGTGGACTGCGCCCACCCACTTTTTTGAGAGGGCGGACGCTTGAGTTAAATAAATAAATAATGATCATAATAATAACAGGCTGCTGTAGTGCATTGGACCATGGCCGGATATTAATCCTTGGCCCCACGCAACAGAAAGGCACTTTACCACAGGACCACAGCTATTGTTAGCCGGACCTCTGCAAATTCTCTCATGGATGTCTTACTACACATAACATTCGGAGGGGGTCTAACCTCCGTTTTGTGACAAGTTCTCAGATTTTAAAGGTCCTTGCGTGTTATCCTTAAGCAGCAAAGTAACATGAAAGTTTGTTCTCTTGGCAAATGCTTTTTTTTGTTGTGTGTGTTTTTCCAACCGTGGAATACCAGCCTGAATGAAATTTGCATATTTCACTTAACATCCCATGACTCCACTTCCCAATGCTCGTCAGATTCCCCCCACTTTTATTTTTTATTTTTATTTTGTAGGACTCAGGACCTGTAAACATGCTGTATGCTTGAAAATAGTACGTGTATAATCGACACTGTGCTTGGTGCAGTTTTAATTTTCCCATCCCTCACCCTAACATTACAATGTTTGTAGCATTGAAGCATATATGCTGGTTTCAACAGCAGCACTGCTCCTAAACAAAGATGATATCTAACACAGCTCTGCATTCTTAGCCTTCTCTTGTTCTTTAAAGGAACAGAATTCCACTTAGAGTTAGATCCACTATCATTTGGCACGACGTGTCCCCATTTACACAATCCTGTTACCGCACTGATATCAGCCTCTCTCCCCTGAGTTACCTTCTCCCATGTCTCTCACCTTCTAGCAATCACTCTCCTCCCTGGTTCCTACTCGCTGCTGAGCCCTCAGTTGGATTCATTCCTCAGTCCGCCGATAACTCAATACACTTATTAACAGTGTCACACGCCTCTTAGACGCGTACGCGGGGCTTAGTTTCTCCATAGGGCCGTTTGCAGCCGTCCTCCCTCTCCATTGGCCTCTGAATTTTCAGTTGACATCTTTGAGAAAGGAGCATTGGAGCATGTTTAACATTCACCATCAATATCATGGTTGGTTCGAAAAAAGCAACCACAAAACGAAAATCTAAATGCAATGTGATAGTGCAGCCATTTCAGACAAAAACACATTTCTGCAGCACCACGTAGTTGGCTTCACTGGTTTTCCATGTCAGAACTGCACAGCAATAAACCGTGCCAGGGGTCTAAAACCATAGTCGATGATAAGGGATCTTGGGAGTTGTAGTCCAAAACCTCTTGAGAATTGCAGGTCACAGACCCTTGCACTATCTGTATGCAAATTAGCTGAAAAGTTAACTTTTTGCAACATTTGAGGAAATTGACTAGTCCTATATGGCAGTTCTATTTTATACATAGCTTAATCAAGCCAGGACTGATATAAAGGAAAGATATAATACTAGCCTACAGAAATCCTAACATAAACATATACTACTTTTCACATGGGACTGCCATGAGCAGTCTTTAAGAAACCCCTGAAAATCTCATAATTGATAGGTACAAGTGTACAGAATAGTTGAATGTCTCATTCTTGCATTGATAAGCAGGTGCATGCATATGGATGTAAGGGCTTGAAGCGACAGAGTGCTGCACAACAAGGGGAAGACTAATAGGGTGCACAAATAGGGGTACAACAAGAAAAAAATACTATTAAGTGTACGTTGGAAGCACTCTTGTAGAAGGGGCAACAGAGAATTACAGACACGGAATATGAGCAAGGGAGGCTTAGGCATACCCAATGTAAATTCACTGTGTACATTTCTGCATTGTTTGATTTTTTCATGTCTTGCCTTATTTCAGTATACACTTCTGTAGGTTATTGAAGTACATGTATTTGAGTTCTCTTTAAGAACAGTTCAAATACAATCTAAATAAAAGGGGTACACTTCAAATTAAAAGACAAACTTTCTATGACACATCCCCTATTTTAACCCACCTCTCCTTTGTACATGGCACTGCCACCCCATTATTTATAAACATTGCAAAATAAAAATTAATTCCTCCCCGTTCTCCAAATTCATTATTATTTGACTGTGAAACTATGTATCAATTCTGCAGATGTATCTACCCACTGGTTAGCTGGCCTCAGAGCCTCCCCCTTTCATTCCTTATCTATGTTATTTTTATTCTGGCATCAATTTGATGTGTGTTTCAATTCATTTACCCCAAAAGCAGAATAACATTGATTATCCCTTAGTGAAAATGTGAAGTAAATTGCTTTACTAATCAAGGTAATCCCGGCTTTCCATCCCGTGCACTACATTTACCTACTGCACCTCAGCTGTGCTTCGCTCATTTTAATGATCTCATTCTGCCTCGCGCATCCACGCCGGCGCGTGTAGCGTGCTGCTTCCGCGCGCCACTTTGATAACAGCAGCCTCTGCAATGGCATACTTAATGAAATGACCTCGACTCTCACCTGCAATATTCTTAACCAACATAGCGGCTTAAAAAGTATCCAGCCCTTTTTATTACAGTAATGAAAAATATGAAATGGATGGCAACGGGCAGTGCAGCAATAAACAGCAGAAGATAAACCTCTTGGTAGCTCCATCTGTTCCTGTGGAAGTCAGTGTTCAGGGCTATAAATTGCAGTGAGCATCAGACTGTATCTCTGACCATGGAGTGGCAACTAGTTAGTAAATCCAGTTATTTATCTCTACCTAATAGCATTGAAGAAATTAAGCATGTTAAACATGTGGCACCATTTTGGAGTCGCCAGTATCTTGTAGTTTCTACACAAGCAGATCATTTCCTGGGATGGTGTTGGGTGGGTTTCTTCATTAGGTTAGTCCCCCACCAGTGTATTAACTTGAAACCAACTGCCCCGTATACCGTGTTGCCAAAGCAGGCTATAAACCTCATTAGTACCCGGCAAGGGTCAATGAGCTTGTTACAAACCATTTCCATGGCATTACCCGGATGACAAGCCTCCCTCACCGCTGTGGCTCAGAGGTTCCTTCCGTGACTGGCTGCTATGGAAAGGGAGAAGGGACTACGCAGTCTATTCTCCCTGTTCCATGGAGGCCATTTTTTGTTGTTGACCTTTGTTCATTTACTCTAATGGCTGCCATGGAAGGGGAGAAGGGACTAAATGTAGTCCCTTCACCCCTTCCATGGCAGCCATTTTCTTTGTTTTCTATGGCTGATATGGAAAAGGAAAACAGACTACGTTTCCCTGTCTGCAGAAGGTATTTTCTTTTCTTTTTATTTGGCTGCGAAACACAACACTGTGGGGGCATTACCGGATACCTTAATATTGCCGTGACATTCTTCACAGGACAAACCACGGCCTACTTGACTTGTTCCCAAACAGCAGTGTTGAGCATCATTTTGAATATGATGATAAAGGGAAAATAATAAAGTATGCTTCTGTGTGGTTATGTTTGTATTCTAAGTTCCAAGCATATTTTTAAGCATGACTTCCATAAAGATAGAAACAGAAGCAATCAGAAGGACCCATAGGGACACTCACCAAACAACCCTACACTGCTCACATTTAATACCACTCAATTTTACAAGAAGAACTATTTCGTTTACTTTTACCACCTTACAATTAATGAAGCTAAGAGCCGTGTCATGGTGTCCAGACTTGATTTAAAGCTGAGTGGAATGCATTATTGACATATTTTCCTTCAATGACATTTCTGAATTGGGGGCATGGCCCTACTTTTCATCCTCCTCATTTCTCCTGTTTCCTCTCGTTTGCGAGGTGATCTTTATCAAATTGATATCCCTGCATGTGTTGCTGATGTTCAACACTCCGTTCCCCCGCTTGCTCATTTCCCCCTTCTTCACCTGGAAACCTCCTCTACTCTTCGGGCTTCCATTTTGACACCTTCTCTTGAATCTTGCAATTCCCTTCTACCTTTTGTTTTCCCCACACAATCTTCCGCAATGTTGAGTATTTTATTTCCTGCACATCACTGTGTAAACTTGAACCATGTGTTCCGAAATGTCCTTCCTCGGCTGACCTTGTTGCTCTTTCTTCTCTTCACTGATTGCATGGTCATGATCTATTTCACTTGAATCAACATCATTACACATGTGTCATCACTTCTCTTTCTCCTCATCCTCATCATTTTGTTATCTTCTTAATTGGTTGGATCCTTGTGCAACTGATCAGACTTTAAATTCTGAACTCTTGACTTTGCTTCCCACTGTACTTCTAACATTGGTAGTCTATGCTTCTGTTTCTCGTTTTCTTCTCCGTCTTCATCTTCTCTGCACTCTTCCTCTCTTTCTCCTTCTTTTTGCTACTGTGCCCCTCTTTCTGATTCCTCACTTAGCCACGTGCTCCAAAGAGCCAATCCGATACCATTATCTTTTCAGTGTGCTCACCTTGTATGATCATCTCCTGGATATTTTGTCAATTCTTATAAATTACTCTTGTGGTCCTCCTTTCCCATCTCGTGGTCCCTCATCTATCTCTCTTTGTCCCATTCTATCTAAACACCATTCTCAGCTATCTCTCTAATGGTATCAGGTAATATTGTCCCCGTATATAATGCCACCATACACATAGTCGCCGTGAAACAGCATAGGCAACATTATATATGGGGAAAACATATGGGCTAAATAGGAGCGGGGTTTGCAGGGGTCCCCCAGCTCCCTTTAAAAAAACAAACAAAAACATCACAGGGTGTCCCCTGCATGTTCCTTACGATAATGTCTCCGCAAAAAAACTGCACCGTTCTTGCATGGCAATATTTTTGCGGGACATTATCACAGAACTCCTTTAACTCTACCCTTTCTGCCCACCCAACTGAAACTGTTCTCTTACATGTGACTCATTTTCTCACTTCCTTTTAGAACACTAATAAAACACCTGTTTACTATTATGTTGGATTTATCTGTGGCTTCTAAGAATGTGGATCACTCTGTTCCCTGCTCCTCTGTCTGTTCTCTGCTGCACATTTCTATTCCTTCCCTTTCCCGGTTTTCTTCCTGCTTTTTTAATATATCTTACTCTCTGTCTTGGACTGGGGACCATTCCTGCACTCTCCCTGTCACTTTACCAGTTTTAATTTCATTTCAAAGACAAGCCATGGCGGTCTATAGCTTTACTCTGGTCCACCATGGGCCATCATTTTATTTTCATAATTATGACCATGGTAAACGTTTGATAACAATAATGCAAAAACAGTGAGGGCAACCCATAAAATTAAACCAACGGTTCCAAGAGTAATCAAAAGTACGCCGAATTAAGAGGCCTGTGTGTGTGTGTGTGTGTTTACAAAACAACAATTTTTATCTATATGAAAAATCGTACGCCAATGCACTGTGTAATATATAGGACAAGTTGATGTATGCATTATAATGAGTCACTAACAGAAAACTTCTAATGTAAAAGCTACTGATACACACACACATATGCAGCACCGTGTGTGCACCAATCCGCTGTACTTCACCTGCCAACCACAATCAAGCATTACACAAATAGCTTATTTAGATAGACATTAATTTGAAAGCTACAATATCTGAACAATATCAGAAAGTGCAAAGAATACAAATACAAAAAAGTGTGTTTTATTTTTTGCAGGACTCTTGCACGCATGCACAATTAATTTGGCTCTCCGTTCTTCAGCCAAATTAATCCAGGCTTCTAGCAGCAATAAATGGAAAAGGTCTGGTGTATATTGCCAATTTAGGCTTTGGCTAAGTGAGACATACACTTAAGCTCAGCCTCCCTCAGGGCATAGTGTGCAAAGTTTTATGATTATACAATGCATCGAGTGAATCTAGAATTAAAATAATTAATCTGTTAGTAAACTGATGCTACAGTCAATTTTGACTAATGCTAGTTCAGAATTGTGTTGAGTACTAAGAATATCACCTGATTACAAAGAATTGTGTTGAGCAGAGAATCTATATAAGTTTCACTGATACTTTAGACCACGGGTCTTCAACCTGTGGCTCTCCAGATGTTTTGGACTACAACTCCGATGATCTCTCACCATTAATTATGCTGGCTAGGGCTGATGGCAACTGTAGTCCAAAGCATCTGGAGAGTCAAAGGTTGCAGAGCCCAGCTTTAGACTTTTCGGATGGTACTGGCAGACAACGCTAAATCCCTCCACTCAGCGCATCATATATATGGAGCCAACAGTAAACTCATTGTGTTGTGTTTGTATTGTGATAGGAATCTAAACCTTATTTTAAATGGACTTGAAGTAAACCCCACCAACAGATGGATTAGTGGATTTGAAGTATGATCATTGGTGTTGGTGTTCATCGCTTAACAACAGACATGAATGTAAATGTGAATATGCCAGTATATTATTTCTTTTAACACCTTAAGTGCCAAGGACGAGTATGCTCGTCCTTTTTGCATAGACTAGTGTCATATCCACTCTAGCTAATGGTTATTTTGCATACTTTTGTAGAAAAGGTAAGCTGCAGTCTTTGATAACAATGCATGTTTAAGGGTTCAGCAACAGACCCTGGATAACAACAGGCTAATGTTGTGCACGGTACCATTTGTAACACAAAATTTATGTTATGCCAGAGCAATCAACCATTCTCTAAACAACTCACACAATAAAAACATACTTTGAAATCCTGTGCATTACACAGCACAGCACACATACTAAAAGCCCATACAAAATGTACATCTGTTATTTTTTGTGCAAAACAATGCGTTTTAAAAGTTATATCAAAATGATCACCAAAATAAAACATAATTCACAAAAGACAAACATCAGAAATACAGTATGGCATTATAACCGAAGTAAAACACAATGGACACATCATATAAAACAACCAATATATAACAATAATCAATAATGAATCTAAGACAAAGGAATCACCATTGAAACATAAACAACATCCTACTTTTGTGACCAAAGTCAACAAGTTTTGACGTTACGCTGACTGTTTTTTGGCTCTTTGTCTTCGAAACACAAGCTAGCTTCAACAGTGTGCTCCCTTTTTTAGGACTTGTCTTCATCAGGACTATGCTTCTATCAACATCTCCTGTAAGGATGGCATAAACAACTAGCACAGTAACACATATAACAGTACCACACAGGAACACTTCTATTCAGTCCTTGTTATCATGTGGGTAAATCAAACATTTCATTCTCCAGGAAGAAACACTGTCTAGTGAGGGGGTACTGCAGTGGTAATTCCCCCTGACTTTGGTTGATTAGGTTCTCCTGGCTCTGGTCCGAGTTTTTCTGTTGCTCTCAGGTGCATTTTGGGAGTGTGAGTCCTGGATCAGAAATAGAGGTACTAAAAGTACTTGGCAGCATAGTGAGCTAAAGAGTTCTAACAGTGGAGACATTTCTGGTGCATGAGGTGGTTTTGGGGACTGCCACCGCCCCTTTTACAACTCCAACTTCCTGAATATCGGACAGAGCTGACTTTGGATTTTGTTCTGGTGAGCCTCCCACCTAAGGTTGAGAGTGGTCGTCATCCCCCTCACAATCCGCCCCTCCACCCCTGACATGGGCATGACCTTGACCCTGTCACAATTTGAAATGCCAGAGAGAACATGCCACACCCATTTAACAGGCTATGGTCTGGGAAAGATTCAACAGTGCTCACCCATAAATAATTTACTGACAGAAATCCTTAATAGAAGTTCACATGTGTCATTTACTATGGTAAACATTGGGCTTTACAAATGTTGGATAGCAAAACATAACATAGCCGAGCAACTTAAGGTCCCACTTCTGAAATCCATGCGCCATCTACAATCTAAGGTTCAAATCCTGATAGGGCTAAATCAGCCCTTATACTTCCAAGTGTACTTGAATGAATACCACTGAGTTGGTCAGTAATGCAATCTTAACGGGATAATGACCCTCCGAGAGACATAGGTTCAGGGAGGGTCATTGTCCCAAGTGATAGTTACCCCACTCCAATCCCTATAAGGCATATAATGGGAATAGCAATATAGGTTTTAAAGCTGTGATGGGAAATCACAACATTTGTTTAATAGTGAGTAAAACATCTGTGCAAATTAAATGTGATTATATTTTGTAGCACTGAAATAATAAGATTTCCTTTATAAGGTAAGTATACACTTGGTGGAATTGCAACAGTTTTAACATTAGCATCCAGTAGGAGTAACACAAAAAGTAAACTATTTAGCTATACAGCAGTGAAAACTTTTTACTATGTTTTAGTATTCACTTTAGTGCATTCCATTGGTTTCTGCCTGTCACATTGAAAGAAAACTTTCTGGGAAATGGCATTGCAGTTTCTCAAATTCATAGAAAAGGGCTGTGTTCTTTCACAGCCTGTTCTAAAGCCGCATCCTCATCACAAGATATGCGGTATTACGGCAGTAAATCTGCAGAGATACTACCAAACTTGATCATCGTTATTGCCTCTTGTTTCTACTGATTTACCAAGGAATTACAAGTGGTGGTGGGACAGTGTAAATCCCAATTACTGGAGTTTTTAGGACTCCACAGCGATTTTGATGGAATTACCACTGGCAGTTATTTGGCTGCGGAAATTCCGATGATTTCTGGAGTAAAAGTGGAAGATTTACCTCTGGGGGTAACGGTTTCCAGTAATTACTAAAAACTGTGATTAGACACCCTGAGGGGGCACTGACCACCCAGAAATCGGTCTTTAGGCTGTTGTACCTAGACATCCAATATGCACCACACTGATAATGCCCATATGTGGTACAAAATGTCTGTGATTGCTTGCAGGATGTGACCTAGTAGTTCAGGATGGACTGCTACTTCTGTTGTGGGACCAAGCCTGATTTCCGGTCATGAGTTGGGTGGCATTACGGTGGTAAATCCAATGGAATACCACTCAATAGAATTACTGTTACTGCCATTTCGTCTGGCAGACTTATCGCCAGATTACACGTGATGTGCCAGTGTTAGTCCCCATGTTTCAGTCCATAGGACTCCATTTGGGAATTACCAGAGCAGCAATTCTGCTGACAGTAATTCTGCTGATTTGTGTTGGAAAGTGGGAGGATTTACAGCCAGCATTATGCTGGAGGTAAATTCCCCACTTTGGGGCCAAACGCAGAGAGACTCATTAGGTTTAAAATCGGAGGTAAATTCTCCCAAAAATAGCCCAGAGGTATTATGGTTACCGCCACTTGGTCAGGTGAAATTTCTGCCTGATGACAAGTGGTGGTGTCAGTGCAATTCCCCCCTCTGTTTTGGGTCCATTGGATCCAATCGGTATTTTTTCAAGTCAGGGAAAATGAACTGCTGCCGTACAAGAATGGGACTGCAAGCACATGACATGTGTGGGATGTTTTTACCCATGCATCCGAGCCCTACCTCAAAAAACTGTGCAGTATTGAAAACATCATGATGGCCAGAGCTTCCCAGGAAATGCCCAGGGAAGTGCATGAAGAATAGGCTGCCACCCATTTTTGCCGAAGTTATGGGCACAGAAGGGCACTGCCTAAAACCACCATTGGACTACCCGCACAGTAGTCTGAAACCATTGGGAATGGCAATGCTGATTGCCAAATGCAACCTAGAATTGTGGGGAATTCATTTCTTAAATCCCAAAAATGGGTGCAGTACCAGTACTCACCACTATCCAAAAGCCGGCGTTTTAAAACCACCCTGTGTTTCTCTGAAGGCAGGCTCAAAATGCCTATTTTCAAACATTGCAACATATGCAAAATATTCACTGAACACCAGCAGAGATTTGGTAGAATGGAGTGTTGTGTGCCTACAAAATATGGGAAATGAAGAGCCCAAAACAATGCTTATAACAAAACTGCTATGGAGTCAGCAGTTTAAGTTGCACTGGATTTAAAGACACTAAAATCGAAAATGTTTAGATTAAATGAGTGACCTATGTTTGGTGTCACATGCCTTTGTAACTGTTGAAATGTCATAGTTTTGCACTTAGAATCAGCATTCTAGCTGCATGTGTAAAATTGCAAGTTAATTTAAAAAGCAACAAAAAACATGACAGTTAGCTGAAAGTCTGGCTTAAGGAACTTGATTTTGCTTGACAGCTACCCCCAACAGGAGTGAAACTTGAACAAATGCATTCCCAGGCTTAGCTGCCTTCTGATGCCCACACCAAAAGAATATACCATCTATCTGATAATTGAATTACCTGTGCTCTGCAGGAGATTGAACAATGCAACTCCCTTCACCCAGGCAGAGGGTTTATTGAGAGGATCATAAATGGCTTCCTCTTGAACAATGGGCCTTTCAGGACCCAAGCAAATGTTATATTGCAGGGGTCGTAAAAGTGGCTTACTCTTGGCAGAAACTGGGAGGGGGAGAAACTGGAGACAGAAGCTGGCTTGGGGGGAGTGGGAAAACCAGTAT
The DNA here is from genome assembly GCF_040938575.1 of Ambystoma mexicanum. Taxonomy (NCBI): domain Eukaryota; kingdom Metazoa; phylum Chordata; class Amphibia; order Caudata; family Ambystomatidae; genus Ambystoma; species Ambystoma mexicanum. The sequence continues at coordinate 146,668,063 of NC_090934.1, forward strand.
TTCCACCATGTGACCTGGGAAGACACACCTCCGTAGCCAGAATATGGTTTTAGAAAAAGATGAATAACTCACAATGTGGACTTGTCAAAATAATTTAATTGATACCATAATTCGTGTGATTTTTCTGTCTATGTTTTAAGAGGTTTTGGGGTCCGGTGTGATGTCCTGGGGCAAAACCCCGCTATTGTTTGCACCACAGACTCTGTGTGAAAGCTACGGATATGGGAATTTACTGAGATATGGATGGACAGGCTGTGTACAATTGTACAAATTTGGAGAACAATCTGATATGGGGAACGCTACCAAAACGTGCTAAAAGTTGCCATTTTTGAATGCAAGCTCCTAGAAAGAGCAGATTTGGACAGAGACATGGCTAAATTCAGCCACACCATGTATATGTAACATCAAACAACTGTGATACTGTGAAATATGTATTTTAATCATATATAGATTTGGGTGCACAGATGACAGGGGAGTTTTTTCAAGAGATCATAAATGGCTGACATCACTCTGACACAACTTAGCTCCCCCAATCAGGGGAGAAATGAAAGCTGGACCAATGGCAAGTGGAGAGGGGTAGGGTCTAGTGATGCTGCATACACACCCACTCTCAAAACACATAAAAGCAGACAGACAGGACAGATAGGGACCTTCATTTCCATCTTCAGCGGGAAGCTCTGCCAAAATTCCATACTTTACCTCCATCAAACTTCAAAGAGCCAAACTAGAGACTTCAATCTCCAGAATCCAGAAGCAGTGCTGTACCCAGAGAGAGACCGAAGTCCAGACCTGTTGACCAGATCGTGACAAAGCCGCCTTCCTGTTTAAAATCTCTTGTGAGTACCGCCAAACTGTACCAAACCAAAGCTCTTAGTTTAAATTCATCTAATTCAATCTACTTAACCTAAGTAGAACTGCCTGATAGCTCCAAAACTGTCACCTGTCATTTGCAAAACTGTCACTTGTCATTTTGAGCTTTTAAAATTTCAAATCTGAAAAACAACCTTTACAAAATCGCTCATATCTCCGCGACCGTTAGTCTTAGCAGTAACTTTCATCTGGAAGCTGAGATCCTAGGCTTTCCTAGGACCCCAAAACGATAGTGATAGTCCTTGTAGTTCTCCTGTAATAGCGCCCGGCGCATTCGCGAATTTTGCCGCGATTTGCAAATTTCTCCACGTGTAAAAAGACAGCAGTTTTGCTTTTCCTTGCCAAAAACTTCGTTTACCTGCTAGTTACTACTAAAGCATTGTTAAGGTGATCCTGAATTCATAGAGAGTAGCTATCACTCACCCTGAACCTCTGAAAGGGAATTAAAAGCATTTCCAGCATATTTCTCATCCATTGCTAGCACATATAAAAGCATTTGGGCCTGTGTTTTCAAAACTCCTATCTGTTTTCTTTAAGCGTGCTTGGGGGGGATTGAACTGAATTACATTGATTGCATTTCTGAGAACTGTGTGCTTTCCTCCCATTTCCTTGCATTGCATAAAGAGGGGGGGAGTGAATAGCCAGAGAAAAGTGATCACATTGTTTGGTTGAAATCATATTGAGTATTTTCTGTACTGCATTCATTGACTATTGCATCCACCTGAGCTTACATAAAGCATTCTTTACCACCTTCTTCTTTTGTTCCTATTTACCAGTGTGCTATTTTATCCATTTCATGTCAACTCATTAGTGATTATAAAGAAGTGTGCTAGTGCCAGATTCTCCGTTGTTAATCTTTATCATATCAGATTAAGTGTGATATTCAATTATTAATTTATTATAAGTGTGATATATCTATTGTTTAAATTATCAAATAAACCTTTTAAACTTGCAAAACAGAACTACTTCTTGGCTCAGTGGGGTCAGGAGGATTCCAAGAGAGGGGTGTTATATAGGGGTAGTCATCCAGAACGCATGAACTGGACATAAAGATATATCAATAAGGGTTCTCATTCAGTATTCTATAATAGGCGTTGACTTAGCTGTAGTGTTGAATTGAATCCTCTTACAAATTGGGGGCTCGTAGCCGGACGTTTGGGTTAGATTTACCATTTGTGCAGATTAATACAGCGTGCTAACTGACGGGATACATACATCCAGTCGGATCACCACGCTGCATTACGCTGTGAAGCATTCCTCAAAAGGGACACTCCAAGAAAAGTTCTGTTCTGCAAAAATAAAATACAAACTTCTGTAAGTCAGGACAGAGACCAATCTCTAGAATGACGACCTTAGTAGACATGAAAATAGCCAGAGAGCACCTCTTGCATAAGCTATTTGTGAGAGGTGAATGGACCGAACAGGGCCAGGATGCGTGGTTGCAGGCCATCACACAACAGGTCACTGAAACAGGGTCAGATATATATAGAGATCAGGGTCCCTTACATGTGGCCCTGAGTGAACTATATATGGCTCCTAAAGCCAAAGAGGAACACAATAAGATTGCCAGGATAGCAGCATACCTGTACCTATATATGGGAGACATGCAGGATAGATGTGCTGAAAGCCAAAATCTGGCAAATAGGCAACAGATGGCATTACAGAAGGCCCAATCTGATCTGGACTCTTCTGAGCAGAGGTTGCAGAGGAGCCAGGAGTCAGAAAATGATAGTAGGCAGTATATCATTAAAATAAAAGAGGACATGGATATACTGCAACGGGAAAAGGCTGACCAGGATACTAGATTTCTGGCCCTGCAGAAGGAGCACCAAGACAGTTTGGACTCCTTACTGCAGAGCCAGAAAAAGCTGGAGCAACAATTAGACTTTAACAGGGCATGCACGGAGCAGGTAGCCACCCTGCAAAGTCATCTAGATAGAGTGAAGGTAGAGAGCAACAAGCTGATTTTGAAAGACCTGGATACCCAGGCAGAGTTTGATGAAGAACGCCAGAAAGCTGGTGCCTTTCAAAGGCAGAGGGACGACCTGGCGGCACAAATGCAGGCTCTTAGTCAGGAAAGAGACGCCTTAGGCCAGGAAGTCTGCCGTTTAAAAAGGAAAATGGAAGAAAATCACCTGGCCCACCAGGGACTGGGTGACCTCCAAAAAGAACACCAGAACTTGTTAGAGCACACCAGGAGGGTGGAGGATGCTCTAGCAAGAAAGGAGCAGGCCAATAGGGACACAGCTCAGGAGGTAACCCTCCTGCAGCAAAGACTGGCCCAGTGCTCCAGGACCAATCAGGAAACACAGAGAGAGAATGAGGCTCTCTGCCAGCGCAATGATAGACTCCAACAACAGGTAGCGATGCAGGAGAGACTGATAGAGTCTAGTAAGGCCTTAACTGAGGAACTGAAGGCACAAATGCAGGCTCTTGCATTGCAACAGGGAGCAGGGGCGGATAGAGATGAGGTTCGCTGGGAAATGGAAACTCCGGAGCATAACCTCAGGAGCCCTAGTACCAGAGGCCCTCATACCTCTCAGTCCCTGGACTCTGCCACCCCCATGTCCCCTGGCGCACATGAGCACCGGGCCACAGGGATGGCAGATTACTATCCAGCCAGAAGCATGGGGCTCATAGGCCAGTACCTCCCAGGAATGGATGGGCGGGCATCTGGGCATGGGCACCCAAGCATGGTGCAATTCAGTGGGGAACCCCGGGAGAATAGGCCCATTAAGGGCATCCTGAAAACCTCTGCCCAGTTAGGTCAGTGGGGGGGGTACCCAGCAAATCCTGGCAGCAAGGAGGAATCTGAAGACTCCTCTGAACTGCGCAGGACACAGGAGACCAGGTCCCCACATTCTGCCAGCCATTCCCAGGCTCGCAGAATCCGGGAAAACCTGGAAGATCAGACAGGAACCTCTGGGAGCAGTGCCTCTGAGTCCGAGGACGAATGGACAAGGGTTACCCGAACCAAAAAGGCCAATAAGGCAAAAAGGGCCTTGCTTAAGGACCCCTTAAAGCAGATTAAGGCGATCAGGAGCGTCATTACGCCTTACCATAAGAACGCTAAGTATTCTGTTTGGGAGCACTTAGAGTTGTTTGAGCAAATGATGGAGACTTTCCATTTGAAGGACAGCCAAAGCTGTATTCAATATGTAAAGTGGACCTTCTCCCCGGAATACTCCAGTTTCTTTGCGGGGCTGGAGGACCAAAATCATTTAAGATGGTCCACCTATAAGGCGGCCATCTTGAAACATTTTTCTGTTCACAGAAATCCTCAAGAGGCTCGCAAGGCAGCCTACAATTTGCAATGTGGGGAGGATCATGCCCCACAAGACTTTGTGCAGGAGTTAAAGCGTGCTTTTGCACAGACCACAAGAAGGGTGCGCACGGATAGCAGAGAATTTATTAATACGTTTTTCCATGCCTTGCCCAAATACATAATGACCCAGCTCGTGAGGGATTTTCACGAGAAAAGATCTTTAGACTGGGTCATTGAACAGGCTACCCGGATCTATGAGGTGCAGAAACCGATAGATAGCAAAAGTAATGCCCAGAAAAACCCCAAAGCCAACAGCACCCCTGCTGCTGCCAAGGTGGCAGAGGTAAAGGTCACCCCCGTTTTGGATTTGGAGATGGGGGGGCCTAAAAACCTACCTGCACCTAATAATGCTAGGCCCAGAAGGTCCTCGGGTCAGTCACAGACAGGGAGCCAAGGAGGCAGCCCCACAAATGGGGTCCCTCGCTCTCCTGATTATGTAAGTCCCCGTTACAAGGGAAATCGACCCATCCTGGGTTATGTGTGGACTCTTCCAGCCCAAGGGGGGGGATCCAGCCAAGCACCTAACCCAGGGAACTAACCTCCAAACTTCCCACAGGAGGGCAGAAATTTACCAAACCCTGGGCAGAACTTTTTCCCCAGATATCCACCCGACTTTCAGCCCCAAAACCATCCATCCTTCTTTCCCCAATTCCCTGAGCCCAGACCACTGAATCCGGGAGAGGGGAGGCCAAGGGTGGAGGGGTACCCAAATCTTCCCAACCCGGGGTATTACCAGAGGAGGGACAGCTACCCTTCCCGGGATCAGCCCAGGGGAGAAAACAGGGCCCCGTATCAGCCTGAGCGGGTTTCCCAGTTAGAGCGCCAGGTTCAAAACATGGCGCGGGATCTGGGTCACATACTGAGGGCTCAGCAGAACCCAGAAATGGGCGTGCCGGCGCAGAACGCACCCAACTCTGGACCTGGTGCTCCAGAACAATGACGGGGGCAGCACCCCGATAACTCACCGGTTCCCAGGGAGGAGGCACAAAGGGAAGGGGGGTGTAAAGCCTTGGAGGAAGCTTCCTTCCTCACTTGTAAACAGCCCCTGGAAACCCAGGAACCGGAAACAAAATCTCTTGCCCCTGAAAGTCTGCCTCCTAAGGAGCAGAGGGGGGGTAGGAAAAACAAAAGACCCAAACAGACTCAGTTTGAGGAGGAGGTACAGATCTTCCAATTTGAGGGAGAGGGATCCTCAGAGGATCCTGGGAAAAGGATCTTCTCCTTCAGAGAGGGGGAAACTCCTCCCAAAGAAAAATGGGTCCCTAGGGATGCAAATCCAGACTGGGGAGATGTGGAGACTGAGCTACCGCCGCCCACCATCTCATCCCAGAACCAACAGCCAGAAAATCCCCTGGTTCAAACCCATCCTGGTGACTGCCTCCAAAAAGGGGGGGGCGGCCCAGAACCGGAGCCAGGGGAACCCACAATGCTCTGATCTCCAGTTGCCAACTTTTTCTTTCAGATTCCCAAGACTCTCCACAGAATTCTGCCCAAATGTCTTCTCTTGCAATGTCCAAAACCAGAAAAGTAGCCCACCAGTTGTCCAAAAATGTACATTATCTGTGCCCCCTTGAGGAGAAGGAGGGAAGATATTATGCCCCGGTACAAGTACAGGGGCAGGGTACAATTTTGGCACTGGTGGACACTGGATCTCAAGCTACCCTTCTGTCCAGAAGGGCCTTTGATGAACTGAATGCAGGAAGGGGAGAGAATTACCAAATTCCTCTCACCTCTCTTCCTGGACAACTGCAGAACTTTGACGGGAAGGAAATTCCCGTTGAGGGGACTGCAGACTTGGACACTAAGATCGGGCGACACAAGTTGAAACACCCGGTCATAGTTGTGACCCCAGAGGGCACCCCTTGTTTACTGGGGAATGACCTCCTGAGAAGGTTGTCACCCCTAATAGATTGCGTAAACAAGGTCCTCTGGACCCAGACTAGCCGACCAATAAAATTAAAACAGAGTGTCAACCATGTTAGTTTAAACGGCACCTGCCACATGGTTGAACAAAAATCTGACCAAGTCGAATTCCACTTCCAGAATAACCAAATTCCAGACATGACAGTAATAGCAGTAGGACAACAGACTGGTGATGGGGGGTCCTCTCTATTTCTGAAAATCAACCTTCCTTCCAGTTTAAGGTGGTATTCCACGCTGGAAGGAAATACTCTGAAATTCTTTACAAATCCAGAATCAGAAACTCCCACTCCTATAGTCCAGAAAGATGTGAAATCAGCTCAGAGCCTGGTTGATATTCAGCAAATTGGAGAGCAGTTGTTCATCCCTGTTCAGTTAAATGATGGGAAGGAGACTGTTCTCGCTCGAGTGTGCGTGAACAATGGTAAGAGCTTCATCAGCGAAGCAATGTTTCGCCAACTCCCAAAAGATCCAGCCATTCCCACCTTCAAACTGATAGACAAATGGGAAATGGACCTGGAAGCACCCAATTCAAAACATCTCCTGCCAAGCAGGTGTATGCTCAAAATCTCCATTGGCAACAAGAGCATAGTCCACAATTGTTGGGTCGTGCGAGACATCCCTGCCGCCTTTTACTTAGGCAGTCACATTCTCAATCGCTTTGCCATTAGTTTGGACCTAATAAACTTCAAAGCTTGGTCCCGATTAGCGGATAATCCCATGGGCTTTGATGATCCAGAAAAAGCATTTAGGTCAGCTCAATTGCTACCTTATGCAGTTGAAATTCAGGTTAAAGAGGAAGTCACCATCCCAGAAAGGACCCGACAATTCTCCCTGGAAGTGAAAGTTAAAAGGGGACAAGAGTTGAAAAACCCTGATGCTTACATACATCTAAACGCTTCTCTCCAACAGCAAGGGTTGGGGGTAAACCCAACTCCATTAGTCAACATAGAACATGACCCCATTCCAATAGAGGTGGATAACAGCGACTTAAAGAGTATTACTCTAGCCGCAGGCACCATTATTGGAATGGCGGTTGATGACCGACATTTTTCCATTGATTTAGGTAACGAACTGTTAGGGCCAATCCCCAAGGACTGCGTTGACAGTGACAGTGAGGACCATACAACACCAGACAGGATTTTTACCCGGCATGGGGGGAACTTCCTGGTGTACACGTCCTGCCCTTATGGTAAGGAAGATGTGACGTGTTACTTCAGGAGGGATGAGGTGATTTTCCAGGTCCATGAGGGCTGCCTTTCCCACCTGAAGCCTCCGGTCCAAATCAGCACTCTGACCAGGGACTTCTCCACCCAGCTGGAGGAGGCCGCGGAGATAGCTAAACCAGAAGTCTTTCCAGGCTTCAGGCAGATGGTGGAAGAGAGAGTCAACCTAGCTGATGCCTGTGTGACTCTGGAACAAAAGCAAAAGTTGAAACAAGTTTTCTTGGATTTCCAAGATCTCTTTGCGGTAGACTCATATGACTGTGGTCGCACTGACATCCACACAACAACAATCCCCACGGACCCTGGCATGACTCCTGTGTTTGTGAAGCAATATCGCTTGCCTCTCGCATCAATGGAGTCCCTTACTGAAATAATTAAGAACCTTGAGTGCCGGGGAATAATCCGTCCAGTCCACAGCACCTTCAATAATCCGGTGCTGGGAATATTAAAGCCGAACGGCCAGTGGAGACTCTGCGCCGACCTCAGGGAGCTCAACAAACGGGTCCATACTTCCCGATGGCCTCTGCCCTACATTGACCAAGGGCTGGCCCAGATCCAGGGGTCACAGGTATTCACTGCAATAGACCTGACCAATGGGTACTGGACCGTGCCTGTCAGTAGGGAGGACCAATACAAACTGGCTTTTACCTTTGGGGGCCAGCAGTACACCTGGACCCGGACTCCCTTCGGATACCTTAACTCCGGTAATGAGTTCAATATTTTCCTACACAAGGCCATGCCCGACCTGGGTGCGAGGGGTAACCTGGCTTATGTAGATGATGTCCTCATCAAAGTTCATCTGTGGAGGAACACATAGCGGAGATCCGTTATGTTCTGACACAGTTGAGGGCCGCCGGAGCAAAACTTTCCTTTCAGAAAGCACAGTGGTGTAGAACCCGTGTTAATTTCTTGGGGCATGAGATTACTCCTCAGGGTCTCTGTCCCCAGGAAAAGAAAGTGGAAGCACTTCAGAAATTGAAAGACCCCACAACTCTGCGAGAACTAAGGAGCCTCCTTGGACTGACTAATTACAGCAGAAAGTTCATTGAGGGCTATGCAGAGATCACCAGACCCCTGATTCATCTCCTGAAGGGGGAGGTCAAGTGGGAATGGGGTCCAGAACAAGCCGAGGCGGTAAAACAACTCAAGAGAAGCCTCTCACAAGCGCCTTGCCTAGCTTACCCTGTCAGAAACAAGGAGTTCTTCCTGGAGACGGGGTTCTCTAATACGTGCTTGACGGCCGTATTATACCAAAAGCATGACAAGGTCAATAAAGTAATCTCCTATGCGAGCAAAACTTTATCCTCTGTGGAGGAAAAATTCAACGATTGTGAGAAGGCACTCCTGGCAACGGTGTGGGCATTGAAGAATTACCGCCCGTTTATCCAGGGGGAACACATTATAGTGGAGACTCCACACCAGCCTCTGCAATATCTCCAAAGTGACAGAATCCGGGCCGGAAATGTGAGTAATTCCCGAATTACTTCCTGGATTCTGTCAATGCAAGGCTTTCCTGTGGAGGTCCGATATGGCCAAAACAAGAAGAGTCCCCTCGCGCAAGGTCTGGCTGACTTGCATAATTTTGCCAGAGAAAACTGTCTTGAGGACGAAAGTCTAAAAATCAAGGACAACATGGAGGCATACCTTAATTCCCCACACAAAGTCTTTGAAGAGGACAAGTGTGAGGGAATGCCCACTGTCTATGTGGATGGATGCTCTTACCATGTTGACAACAACGGGGAGAAAGAACTGGTGGCCGGCGTAGGGAATGCATGGGTGAATGAGTCCCCAGAACCCTCCGCTGGATACAAAATTGGTCCCCGAAGTAGTCAGGTGGCAGAATTGATGGCTGTGCATCAGGCCGTCCTCACTGCTGTCCAGCATCAACTCCACGAACTGGTCATAATCACAGATTCGGATTATGTACGGAACGGGTTCGTGGAGCACCTGGTTAATTGGAAAACCAGATGCATGTTATGTGCTAACAACAAACCCTTGAAACATGGGAAGTTGATCCAAAACATTGATGATCTGGTCACATCGAATGGGATGACCATCTACTGGAAAAAGATCAAGGGTCATTCCAAAGTAGAGGGACCAGACAAAACTGGAAATGACTTAGCTGATCAGCTGGCCAAAACCGGGGCCATCCAAGGGGATCTAATTGAGATTGAGTCCCTGTTGGGGGAAATCCAGGTCACTGCTATCACTAGGTCCCAGACGAATGCTCACAACGACCTTTCAATTGTACAATGGAGTAAGGAGACCCCTGATGCTGATTTGATTACCGCTCAGAAGGGGGATCCAATAATTGGTAAATTTTACCAGCACCTTGAGGACCCGGAGAACTTTCCCCTGACGGATACCGATTACATTGGGAAAGAGGACCTAAGAGTGTTGATGAAATGTCCAAAAATGTTCCGGATCCAAGACGGTTTGTTGGTAAGGAAATCCAAAGCTGGCCACGATCAGTGGGTGGTTCCTACCTCATTCCAAAGCCTGATGTTAAGTCACGCCCATGATGCGGCCACCGCCGGTCATAGGGGGTTTCACACAACATTGGAAATCTTAAGAGAGGTTGCATACTGGCCACACATGGGGCAGGACCTCAATACTTGAAGGGGTGTCTTGTGTGTGCACAATTTCAGCCATCATCCCTCACGCACCGCGCGCCTCTCCAAAAGAGGGGGATGACACTGCCATGGTCAGATTTACAAATCGACTTTGTAGGCCCTGTGATTCGCTCGGCTAGGGGGAATAAGTACATGTTGACTGTGACATGCTTGTTTACCAAGTGGGTGGAATGTCTCCCAGCCCCAAATTGCAAGGCAGAAACTGCAGCTGCCTTGATGATTAACCACATCTTTTCCCGTTTTGGTCTACCTCAAAGGATTGAGTCAGACAGAGGTAGCCACTTCACCAGTGAAGTAATGACAAAGATGTGGGAGATACTGGGGGTCAAGAGAAAGCTGCATATTGCTTATAGACCAGCTTCTTCTGGGGCAGTAGAGAGATATAACCGGACAATTGTGAGCATATTAAAGAAGTTTGTGGCAGATTCTGGGCCAAGTTGGGATATCCGATTACCTCTGGTCCTAATGGCCATCAGATCTACCCCTTCATCTGCAACCAAAATGTCACCATTTGAGTTGATGACTGGGCGCAAGATGGTGCTTCCTCAGCATTTGCTCTATAGGACCCAAGAGCAGACACTGATAAATGCCTCCACTACTCATGAGTATGTGGAAAATTTAAGGAAACACCTCCAACATGCTTTTGCCTATGCTCAGCGGAATCTAGAAAGATCAGCTGATAGCATGAAGACCCATTATGACCTGAAAACTTCCAGGAAGGATTATCAGGTGGGAGACCGGGTCTATCTATACAACTTCCAAAGGAACCAGGCCAAGCAGCGCACATTTTTGCCTACATGGAAAGGACCCTTTGAGATCATCGACAAGATCTCCCCTGTGGTCTACAAGATCCGCATCCCCAAAGGCGGTTCGGCAGAGGGGGAAGACAAGTGGGTCCACATAAACCAGTTGAAATGTTGCCAACCCAGGCACGCTCTGCAACAACTGGAGGAATCCTCTGGAATCCTAGCGGGTACTGTCTCAGACTAATTCAGTTCCAATCATAAAACATACCACATCTAGTCTCTAACATACTGTGATTTGTATGAAACTGTCTCTTAGTTATACTGTTTTTTTTCAAAATAAGAATGTAATGTTTCGTTATGATGAAATGCATATGTTGCCCCACTATCTCAACAGTGGTGGAAAAACGTCTATGAGTAGGTATTGCCGCTCTTCCTTTGTCGTCCTAGGAGAAAGAAAACCTGGAGACGGGCCAAGGAGGACGATCCGGAGACCGGGAACGAAGATCCAATGGGCCAAGTGGACCGCCCAATACTCCCATCAGGACTGGCGAGGAGAACCGATCGATCTGACCGGATGGAGGAAAAGATGCTGAACTGTGCCATTTATTGGAAGAAGATGAGGAAACATCCCAGGTCTTGCGAGTCCCATCAGTGAAACAGAATGGCCATCGCAAGAGGGGGGCTTGTGGGATGTTTTTACCCATGCATCCGAGCCCTACCTCAAAAAACTGTGCAGTATTGAAAACATCATGATGGCCAGAGCTTCCCAGGAAATGCCCAGGGAAGTGCATGAAGAATAGGCTGCCACTCATTTTTGCCGATGTTATGGGCACAGAAGGGCACTGCCTAAAACCACCATTGGACTACCCGCATAGTAGTCTGAAACCATTGGGAATGGCAATGCTGATTGCCAAATGCAACCTAGAATTGTGGGGAATTCATTTCTTAAATCCCAAAAATGGGTGCAGTACCAGTACTCACCACTATCCAAAAGCCGGCGTTTTAAAACCACCCTGTGTTTCTCTGAAGGCAGGCTCAAAATGCCTATTTTCAAACATTGCAACATGTGCAAAATATTCACTGAACACCAGCAGACATTTGGTAGAATGGAGTGTTGTGTGCCTACAAAATATGGGAAATGAAGAGCCCAAAACAATGCTTATAACAAAACTGCTATGGAGTCAGCAGTTTAAGTTGCACTGGATTTAAAGACACTAAAATCGAAAATGTTTAGATTAAATGAGTGACCTATGTTTGGTGTCACATGCCTTTGTAACTGTTGAAATGTCATAGTTTTGCACTTAGAATCAGCATTCTAGCTGCATGTGTAAAATTGCAAGTTAATTTAAAAAGCAACAAAAAACATGACAGTTAGCTGAAAGTCTGGCTTAAGGAACTTGATTTTGCTTGACAGCTACCCCCAACAGGAGTGAAACTTGAACAAATGCATTCCCAGGCTTAGCTGCCTTCTGATGCCCACACCAAAAGAATATACCATCTATCTGATAATTGAATTACCTGTGCTCTGCAGGAGATTGAACAATGCAACTCCCTTCACCCAGGCAGAGGGTTTATTGAGAGGATCATAAATGGCTTCCTCTTGAACAATGGGCCTTTCAGGACCCAAGCAAATGTTATATTGCAGGGGTCGTAAAAGTGGCTTACTCTTGGCAGAAACTGGGAGGGGGAGAAACTGGAGACAGAAGCTGGCTTGGGGGGAGTGGGAAAACCAGTATTTCCACCATGTGACCTGGGAAGACACACCTCCGTAGCCAGAATATGGTTTTAGAAAAAGATGAATAACTCACAATGTGGACTTGTCAAAATAATTTAATTGATACCATAATTCGTGTGATTTTTCTGTCTATGTTTTAAGAGGTTTTGGGGTCCGGTGTGATGTCCTGGGGCAAAACCCCGCTATTGTTTGCACCACAGACTCTGTGTGAAAGCTACGGATATGGGAATTTACTGAGATATGTATGGACAGGCTGTGTACAATTGTACAAATTTGGAGAACAATCTGATATGGGGAACGCTACCAAAACGTGCTAAAAGTTGCCATTTTTGAATGCAAGCTCCTAGAAAGAGCAGATTTGGACAGAGACATGGCTAAATTCAGCCACACCATGTATATGTAACATCAAACAACTGTGTAACTGTGAAATATGTATTTTAATCATATATAGATTTGGGTGCACAGATGACAGGGGAGTTTTTTCAAGAGATCATAAATGGCTGACATCACTCTGACACAACCTAGCTCCCCCAATCAGGGGAGAAATGAAAGCTGGACCAATGGCAAGTGGAGAGGGGTAGGGTCTAGTGATGCTGCATACACACCCACTCTCAAAACACATAAAAGCAGACAGACAGGACAGATAGGGACCTTCATTTCCATCTGCAGCGGGAAGCTCTGCCAAAATTCCATACTTTACCTCCATCAAACTTCAAAGAGCCAAACTAGAGACTTCAATCTCCAGAATCCAGAAGCAGTGCTGTACCCTGAGAGAGACCGAAGTCCAGACCTGTTGACCAGATCGTGACAAAGCCGCCTTCCTGTTTAAAATCTCTTGTGAGTACCGCCAAACTGTACCAAACCAAAGCTCTTAGTTTAAATTCATCTAATTCAATCTACTTAACCTAAGTAGAACTGCCTGATAGCTCCAAAACTGTCACCTGTCATTTGCAAAACTGTCACTTGTCATTTTGAGATTTTAAAATTTCAAATCTGAAAAACAACCGTTTGTCTTAGAGACTTGCAGTAACTTTCATCTGGAAGCTGAGATCCTAGGCTTTCCTAGGACCCCAAAACGATAGTGATAGTCCTTGTAGTTCTCCTGTAATAGCGCCCGGCGCATTCGCGAATTGTGCCGCGATTTGCAAATTTCTCCACGTGTAAAAAGACAGCAGTTTTGCTTTTCCTTGCCAAAAACTTTGTTTACCTGCTAGTTACTACTAAAGCATTGTTAAGGTGATCCTGAATTCATAGAGAGTAGCTATCACTCACCCTGAACCTCTGAAAGGGAATTAAAAGCATTTCCAGCATATTTCTCATCCATTGCTAGCACATATAAAAGCATTTGGGCCTGTGTTTTCAAAACTCCTATCTGTTTTCTTTAAGCGTGCTTGGGGGGGATTGAACTGAATTACATTGATTGCATTTCTGAGAACTGTGTGCTTTCCTCCCATTTCCTTGCATTGCATAAAGAGGGGGGAGTGAATAGCCAGAGAAAAGTGATCACATTGTTTGGTTGAAATCATATTGAGAATGTTCTGTACTGCATTCATTGAATATTGCATCCACCTGAGCTTACATAAAGCATTCTTTACCACCTTCTTCTTTTGTTCCTATTTACCAGTGTGCTATCTTATGCATTTCATGTCAACTCATTAGTGATTATAAAGAAGTGTGCTAGTGCCAGATTCTCCGTTGTTAATCTTTATCAGATTAAGTGTGATATTCAATTATTAATTTATTATAAGTGTGATATATCTATTGTTTAAATTATCAAATAAACCTTTTAAACTTGCAAAACAGAACTACTTCTTGGCTCAGTGGGGTCAGGAGGATTCCAAGAGAGGGGTGTTATATAGGGGTAGTCATCCAGAACGCATGAACTGGACATAAAGATATATCAATAAGGGTTCTCATTCAGTATTCTATAATAGGCGTTGACTTAGCTGTAGTGTTGAATTGAATCCTCTTACACATGACAATGGCCAGACAGACCTCAGGTCAATGCAGAACCAGCACAAAACTAACTGGGAGTGAGAAGGGGCTGCAGGGGGACAGGAGAGACACACAAACCCTCCCTAAATAAACATAGTACCAACACATGAGGATAGACACAACCTGAACCCCCTGGCTGCTAACATTTGTGACACTGTTTCTGAAACCATGCTGGGAAAGGTGGAGGGGCCTAGAGGATTTTTGAAAGCCTTTACCTGTGTAACACAGCTCCTGTAATTGTAATTGGAAAAGAGCGGCACTGATTGGATCATAGAGCCAGGTGAGTGCAGCATCCGGGGGTTAGGGGCAGGCAGAAATACCTGGAGCAATGTTTGAAAGAGAGAGAAGGATGTTGGTTGTTTGGGTGAGGTCATAGGAGCTGCAGGTGAACCAAGAGACCAGGTGTAGGACCGATGGTGGAATGGAGTACTAGAGAGCTGGTGGCAGCATTTGAGCAGAGTTCAGGTGAGATATTTGTGAGGGAGAGATGTGCCACTTGTGAGTGGGAATTGTAGTATCATGTATAACAATGGGAAGTGGGCTATATGGAAGGTTTGTGAGAGAGAAAGAAAGGTAGAGTGGGAGATAAAGAGTGAGGCCAGCAGCTAGAGTGAGAGGGTGTGGGTTATGTGTGAGAATGAGGCAAGTAGAGAGGGGTGTAGGAATGTGGTGCAAGGAGAAGGATGCAGGAGAAAAGAGGGGGAGATAGTGAGAGTGGGTGTAGCTGAAAGGTGGCTAAGGCCCTATATCCCTAAGTTTGGTAAAGAAGAGAATTGTATTGTGAAGATGGGAGAGTAGTAGTAATGCAGAGACAGTAGTAAAGAGAGAGTAGGAGTAGTGTGGATAGGGGAGTGTAACAGTAGAGTAGAGAGGTTAGGGAAGACAGTACTAACATCGGAGCGTGAAGGTAGGTGGTAGAGGGAGAGAGATATGGGATACGGGAAGGAGAGAAGGTGGGTGGAGTTGGACGGAGGATAGTAGGGGGAGAAGGATAGCTGCAATGAGATAGAGAGGTGCTTAAGGGTCTGACAGTACATCCTTAACCCACTTGCTAGAACTAACATCATTGATAGTGTAGGCCCAGTTTTGGCATTCCCTGTGTGAGCTAGACAAGGTATGTATATTTAGGTGCTCACTACTAGTTGAAGTAAGACCTTCAGTGATGCCTGCATGAGGAAGGAAGTGCCTAACAAAGCTGAGAGTGAGAGGCAGGGCCTTAGCAATGCCCCTTCAAACCCCTTCTCCACCTCGGTGCATTCCATTAAACCACATGTCTGTCTCACTGCTGGGCAATCAAAAATGTATGGTCACAATAGTCCACATATCTAATGATGTTTGTGATGAAAAAGATAAAGCTCAGACTTGAACCTTCCTGGCGACTCAGCTAATTATTAGGGCCATCTGAAGCTGAGGCCAAACATAATTTCTATTTTTCAGTAGAAGTCTGGCTGTTTCAATTATTGTCTGGGTTATGTATGTTTCCTAATATTTGGATGTGATGGTAAGTTATGTTATGTCATGTTATGTGTGTTATATTATATTGTGAGTCAACATTCATAATTTCGAAGTGCCCTTGGCACTGACATCTTAATTTGTAGGCAAGAACAGTTCTGACTGGCGACCCTTACCCTCTGAGGATTTCCTGAAGAGGAGTCATGTTGAAGCTTCCTGGCACACTAGGCTTGTGGTTGGGTGTGGCATGTTAGCTGGGGGACGGGGGCTCTGACTGAGTGGGACTGTCCATGATGCTTGTGTGTAAGTATCGGTGTGAGTGGTTCTTTTTTGTGGCGTGGTAATCAACTTTTGGGTGTGATAGGGGGTCACATACCTTTTTGGCAGGACATTGTGCAGGCCCACGCCCTACTGACATTGTTTTTTTTTAAATGTTGTTACTCAAACTCCAGGTGGAATTTCAAGCTGGATTTGGAGACTATAGAGACTCACAATAATGACCGGTGTGCCCTCAAACCAAAGGGAGACGATTGGTACCATTACCAGGCTTCTCTCAAGTTGGTCACTATAATCTCTAACACAGAATGAAGGTATGATTTTCTGCTTACTTAGGAATACACATCTGTGTCCCTCTCAACCCGGTCACTGATGCTGTGTGGCTGACGATTACGAGAACATTGTTTGTCAATTTCAGGACTGTGACCAAGTAGCATGGGTTAGTCTGCTAGGAAAGGTGTAACCCTGGGGACTGGGTGCCATTACCAGCTATGGGATGTCGTGGCCAGAGGTGGTACATCCTTATTTATTTGGTATGATGACCATGGGGGAGACATCTGCATAGCTGTAGCAGGTAAGTCTATTTGTGCTAATGATGTCCATCACTGAGGTTAACAGCATAGTTGTTGCATTTGTTTGCTAATGGTGTCCATGTGTGTGGCCATCGTTTTAATTGTTGCAGTCCATTACAAACCTGGGTGCCAACTCAATAATGTCACTACTAGTTACAAAACCCCAAACTCTAATAAACATAGCTCCTTTCCACAACATAGTTCTGTGGAGCAATGGAGTGGGAAGAGAAGTGAAGACATGATAGTCAAAACCCCAAGACCTGAGTGAAATATTCAGGGATCCCTGGGATGGCTGAGAGGCACACCTGAAACCCCATACCATTTGACTGCACCCCCACTAGGTCAGTACAATGCTGCTGCGCTATCTAGAATCACATGAGTGAGATTCTACTCTTCGGCACACCCACTCCCTCCTTCCCTGCAGCCCTCTGGCCGGCCTCTCTTGACCCTCTTCCTGCTCCCTCCTGCAAGGCAAAAAACCTCAGGGTCATCTTCGACTACCCAGCTCATTTTCAGGCTACCCTCGGCCTCCTCTTTCCCTTCCCTCATCTCTGACTGTCTTTCTGCTATCCATGAATGGTGTGCCACCAACGACCTCTGCCTTCATGCCAGTAAGACTGAGATTCTACTCATCGGCACACCCACTCCCTCCTTCCCTGCAGCCCTCTGGCCGGCCTTTCTTGGCCCTCTTCCTGCTCCCTCCTGCAAGGCAAAAAACCTCGGGGTCATCTTCGACTCCACACTCTCCTTCTCTCCTCACATCTCTGACGTCCTTAAGAAGTCACGCTACCAGCTACACCTCCTCAGAGGTATCCTTCCTTTCCTCTCCTTTCCCCAGAAGCTCACTGTCTCTAGAGCCCTGGTTTTCTCGAAGCTGGACTACTGTAACAGCCTCGTATCTAAATCTGCCTGCCTCTACTCTCCGCCCTTTGCAACTCATCCAGAACAGGACTGCGAGACTTGTCCTTGGCCTCAAGCCCAGGGACCGTATCTCTCCAGGACTGAAATCACTACACTGGCTCCCAGTGGCTGCGAGGATTAAGTTCAAAACCCTCTGCATTGTCCACAATGCCTTCTGGGGCCTTGGGTCAAAATACCTTCAACTCTCTCTTCCTAAATATCTTCCTTCTCGAGCTCTTCGCTCATCCGCCTCCAACTCCCTCAGGGTCAGCCGCTTCTCCAAGCAACGAGTTGGGGGTAGATCTCTCTCTGCAGCAGGGGCCTCCCTCTAGAACAGCCTCCCTGCCTCCCTGAAACTTGAAGAGAACCATCTCCGGTTCCGGAAGCACCTCAAAACCTTCCTCTTTGCCTCTGCTTTCTCTCCCCCTCGCCCCTGCTAAAATCACTGAACCAGCCACTCTTCCCTGCACTGCCTCACTGGCAACCCCTGCACTGCGGGACTGTCTCTGTATCCCTACAGCCCCTCCTCCCTGCACTTACCTTGCACTTACCACCAGATGGCCCTTACTATTTATCTTGTATTCTCTAACCCTGTACTGCACTTTCCCCTCTCCCTTTCCCCTTGCACTTTTCTCTTCCCCTCTACCCTTGCACTTGCGAGATCTGAATGACACCTGGCCTACTAGGATCGTTGTCTGTCTCCCCTTGCCCCCCCCCCTCTGCCTCGTCACACCTTGAAACACTTGTGTATAGGCACGTTACAAATGCTGTATCATATCATATCATATTGTTAATCCAAAAAACAAAAAAAAAACAAACATGATGAGTCAACAGGTTTCTGGTAAATGACAGGACCATGTGTGTCTGGACAAAGTCTGGGCTCCTAGAAAAATGGCTGCTGCACACACACTAAGGGACCCCACGGCCAAAAGACAATCAGTACCAGAATATGGAGAGAACAATATGACAAGGACTTCCCCGAAACAGGACATGTTTATGAGGATACTCTAATAAGGTCAAGTTGACAGGGTATGTCGCTGAATATGCTTTCATCAGTGAGCAAACGCCAGTACCATTAGTTTTGTTCACTAAAAGGCATGGGCCCTCATTACAACACCGGCGCTAAACCATGGCGCTATTAGCACCATGGTTGGTGCCGTGTTGTAACGGGTCCGCCATGGTTCAATGGGGAATTACAACCCCATTCCAAGGTTGGCGGAGCGGTTATTCCCCATTGAACCATGGCCCTTCCCCATTCCCATTTTCGCCCCATAGGGCTCTATGGGAATGGGGAAGGCACTAAGTACGGTACCACAAATTGCGGTATCGTACTTAGCATCAAGGTCACTTTGTGGGTCCCTACTTTAACGGCTGGTGTAGACCAGCCGTTAAGGTCGGGTCCCGCAAAGGGACCTCGTAGTAAGGCGCTAAGTGTATAACGGCGCTGCAGCCTTTTACGGCGCCATTAATCACTTAGTGTCAGGGTCGTAATGAGGCCCCATGGTTTTCATGCAACGCTAATCTCCCAAAAAACAATGTATCACACTCTGTGGTTGTGTGTTGCACACTGCAAAACGCATCTGTCACTCGCTTTCATTTTTAAAGTTCTAGGCTTCACAAAATCACTGGTCACTCTCAACAGTGATTGTGCGTACCTCCCACAAAATTAAAAGAAGACCTATCACTCTTCAATGTTTTCATGAGGTGTCGACCAGTGATTTTGTACTCCATCAGCAAAGCACTCTCTCTATCCTCCTGTGATTCCTAAATCTAAGGCTCTAATATAATTGTAATTCAACTCTAACCTCTTGATCCCAATCTGCCTCTATTTCAAAACATTTGCATTCTGACATAATCTATACAGTACTTGACTATGAGTACCTTCTTGTGCCATGTAACATCGGTCACACAGCCGCACTAACATTCCTGGTGATCTACCACCTGCCATCCTATAATACATCATTCCATTAGGGAGGAAGCATAGATCAGGGGCAACACGTTTGTCTTGGAAGCAAGACAACGCCGAGCCACACAGATTTGAATCCTGATCCCGTGCTTAGAAACCACTTGCAGCATTAAGTACGTTATAAAAGAAAAATTATAATTATTATGATTATAATTTGTTGACAGATTCGCTGACAGAGTAACTCACCAACCTCGTTGCTTTTAAGATACTGCAGAGCTGGAGAGGCGAACTAAAGCCAAGGACAGATTATTCTTGGAAACAATCGATGGGAAGTTTTGCAACTAAAACCTCACAGTGGTCCCGCCCTCCGCTGACCTCATCCATGGGGAGATCACCTGGCAATGCCTTTCACAATACTCACCCCAGTCATCATGCCACATCAAGACCCTGCTGATGGCTAGCAGAACATGGACATGTTTCTAACTGGAGGATTGTCTCATAGTACTTGGTGACTGCAAGATGGCAACATCTGTGTGGTGTCCCAGGAAGACAGAAAAAGGACTCTTTAGACTTCACAAACCACACAAACACACATACACACTGTCTGCAAGAGGCCTGACACAACTCAGATAAATAATGCATTCTAATGTATCCCAGTAACGAAAAGAAGGATGGAAACTATTTGGAGAAATCACCTTTTGCATCATAGAGAAATATGCCAAATAATGATAAATCTATACAGGGCAGATACCCGGAAGGCTAAGCAAGTGGACCGCATGGAACAAGTATAATGTTCATAAAAGGAAATGTGCAATCTAGCCAGGAGATTTGAAACCTGTTGGCCTGCAGAAACAAACATACACCTTTACAATACCTTTGCAACATTCTAAGAACACGCTTTATTAACAAAGATGCATTATCAGCTGGACAATAAGCACATAACTCTAAATGCTCATTCCAATACCAATGCAACCCTCAACCTTGTGAGGAGATCATCACTGTCACAGGAAGATAATCTTCAACAGTAAAACAAAGGGGGGTCTGGGAATCTCTCTACCAGCACGAACACAGCCCAATGACCTGTTCTTGGGTGAATAACCCCTGGGAGAGACTCTACCAAGTCTTTAGCTCACTGTCCCTTTCACAGAGAAGAAATGTCCCCGCATATCAGCCTTTGTCCTGCCCAAGAGGCAATTCTCCTCTGAACAAGAGTACCATAAGTAACCCCATACATGTGTTTCAGCCTTGTTGGGAATAATAAAATGCTAGGCAATTCTCCTTTGAACAAGAGTACCATCAGTAACCCCATACACATGTTTCAGCCTTGTTGGGCATCATCAGTGAGGTGAAACTGTTGCCTCTCTAAGAACAATGAGCAAGGGGTCCACGTCTGGATCGGCCTGTTAACTTATGGTGAAACCCAAATTTAATTTATGCAAAACAAAGGGGGGTCTGGGAATCTCTCTACCAGCACGAACACAGCCCAATGACCTGTTCTTGGGTGAATAACCCCTGGGAGAGACTCTACCAAGTCTTTAGCTCATTGTCCCTTTCACAGAGAAGAAATGTGCCCACATATCAGCCTTTGTCCTGCCCAGGGGCAGTCCAGCGCCGAAATGCTAGGCAATTTTCCTCTGAACAAGAGTACCACAGCAACCCCATACACACGTGTTTCAGCCTTGTTGGGCATCATCAGTGAGGTGAAACTGTTGCCTCTCTAAGAACAGTGAGCAAGGGTCCACATCTAGATCGCCCTGTTAACTTACGGTGAAACCCAAAGTTAATTTATGGAAAAAAAAGGGGTTCTGGGAATCTCTCTACCAGCACGAACACAGCCCAATAACCTGTTCTTGGGTGAATAACCCCTGGGGGAGACTCTACCAAGTCTTTAGCTCACTGTCCCTTTCACAGAGAAGAAATGTCCCCACATATCAGCCTTTGTCCTGCCCAGGGGCAGTCCAGCGCCAAAATTCTAGGCAATTCTCCTCTGAACAAGAGTACCATCAGTAACCCCATACACGTGTTTCAGCGTTGTTGGGCATCATCGGTGAGGTGAAACTGTTGCCTCTCTAAGAACAGTGAGCAAGCGGTCCACCTCTGGATCGTCCTGTTAACTTAGGGTGAAACCCACAGTTAATTTATGCAAAACAAAGGGAGGGTCTGGGAATCTCTGTACCAGCACAAACACAGCCCAATGACCTTATCTTGGGTGAATAACCCCTGGGAGAGACTCTACCAAGTCTTTAGCTCACTGTCCCTTTCACAGAGAAGAAATGTCTCCACATATCAGCCTTTGTCCTGCCCAGGGGCAGTCCAGCGACGAAATGCTAGGCAATTCTCCTCTGAACAAGAGTACCATCAGTAACCCCATACACGTGTTTCAGCCTTGTTGGGCATCATCAGTGAGGTGAAACTGTTGCCTCTCTAAGAACAGTGAGCAAGGGGTTCACGTCTGGATCGCCCTGTTAACTTAGGGTGAAATCCAAAGTTAATTTATGCAAAACAAAGGGGGGTCTGGGAATCTCTCTACCAGCACGAACACAGCCCAATGACCTGTTCTTGGGTGAATAACCCCTGGGAGAGACTCTACCAAGTCTTTAGCTCACTGTCCCTTTCACAGAGAAGAACTGTCCCCGCATATCAGCCTTTGTCCTGCCCAGAGGCAGTCCAGCACCGAAATGCTAGGCAATTCTCCTCTGAACAAGAGTACCATCAGTAACCCCATACACGTGTTTCAGCGTTGTTGGGCATCATCAGTGAGGTGAAACGGTTGCATCTCTAAGAACAGTGAGCAAGGGGTCCACGTCTGGATCGCCCTGTTAACTTAGGGTGAAATCCAAAGTTAATTTATACAAAACAAAGGGGGGTCTTGTAATCTCTCTACCAGCACGAACAGAGCCCAATGACTTTTTCTTGGGTGAATAAACCCTGGAAGAGACTCTACCAAGTCTTTACCTCACTATCCCTTTCACAGAGAAGAAATGTCCCCGTATATCAGCCTTTGTCCTGCCCAGGGGCAGTCCAGCGCCGAAATGCTAGGCAATTCTCCTCTGAACAAGAGTACCATCAGTAACGCCATACACGTGTTTCAGCCTTGTTGGGCATCATCAGTGAGGTGAAACTGTTGCCTCTCTAAGAACAGTGAGCAAGGGGTCCACGTCTGGATCGCCCTGTTAACTTAGGGTGAAACCCAAAGTTAATTCATGCAAAACAAAGGGGGGTCTGGGAATCTCTCTACCAGCACAAACACAGCCAATGACCTGTTCTTGCGTGAATAATCCCTGGAAGAGACTCTACCAAGTCTTTAGCTCACTGTCCCTTTCACAGAGAAGAAATGTCCCCGCATATCAGCCTTTGTCCTGCCCAGAGGCAGTCCAGCACCGAAATGCTAGGCAATTCTCCTCTGAACAAGAGTACCATCAGTAACCCCATACACGTGTTTCAGCCTTGTTGGGCATCATCAGTGAGGTGAAACTGTTGCATCTCTAAGAACAGTGAGCCAGGGGTCCACGTCTGGATCGCCCTGTTAACTTAGGGTGAAATCCAAAGTTAATTTATACAAAACAAAGGGGGGGTCTTGTAATCTCTCTACCAGCACGAACACAGCCCAATGACTTTTTCTTGGGTGAATAAACCCTGGAAGAGACTCTACCAAGTCTTTACCTCACTATCCCTTTCACAGAGAAGAAATGTCCCCGTATATCAGCCTTTGTCCTGCCCAGGGGCAGTCCAGCGCCGAAATGCTAGGCAGTTCTCCTCTGAACAAGAGTACCATCAGTAACGCCATACACGTGTTTCAGCCTTGTTGGGCATCATCAGTGAGGTGAAACTGTTGCCTCTCTAAGAACAGTGAGCAAGGGGTCCACGTCTGGATCGCCCTGTTAATTTAGGGTGAAATCCAAAGATTCCCAGACCCCCCCCTTGTTTTGCATAATCTTCAACAGTAGGCAGTTCCAGCAACTGAGCAGTATCTCTGGAGGACTCATTTTACCACATCGATCATATCACAACACTATGACTCCCTTCTCCAAGACCTTCTCAACTGTTCCCGTAATCATCTCAAGAGTCATCAAGTGGAAAAACCTCAAGCCTCTTCCAAAGACAGATGATTCCCGCACCTACTTAAAAACAATTTCCAACTTTCCCTACCTTAGAAACCTCCAGGGAACATTCCTTTGTTGAGGGCTACTGGGGCACACACTATTAACAGCCTACCTATCTAATAACAGCCTACATCAGACCCAGTTAGGATTCAGGCCAATGAGAGGAGCCAATCTATCTCTGAGAATCTAAACCACAACATGTCTGCTGATGCTCCAAGCACTCTCATCATACTCGACAGTTCATGCATGTTTGGTACAATATATGATGGAAATCTCATAAAAAAGAATAATTGAAGCAATGCAGGGCCTAACAGTAACTCACTGGGGGAGGTACTTTCTCTCCAATAGGGCACAAACCACCTACACTCCAACATTGAAACCAATCCCCACATCATCACATTTGCTCTAACCCCGGGATCAGCCTTCTCGCCGTGCCCCATAAACATATGGCCCCCGCTCATAACTATCATTAGGAAGCAAGGACTTACCTGCTAGACAGATGAGTCTACTATTCACATCATCAGAAAACACGGACTTACTTGCTGTACTTAACTCATGGCCCCACTCATGGACATCATTAGCAAACAACAACCGACCTGCTATAACTACACCTGCCTCACACATGGACATACTTAGAAAACATAGACTTACCTGCTAAAGCTATGCAGCTGTCCCCAATCACTGACGTACATCAGTAGCAAATAATGGCCCAATCACAAACAGGGTGTGCCAGTCTGGATAGTAACCTTGTACTTGGGCTCCCAGAACCAATCTCCTCCTTACTAACCCTCTCAGTCAAGATATGTCCACCTTTAACTTCTCAAACAAGACAGTTATACACCGTAAGGCCAGACAGCTTGAACAGCACCTTACATCTCTGAAAGAACCAGTAGCAAGCTATTCTCTCTGTACAGCAACCCACCACAGTACTTACTATTCTGCACAGCCCAGGACCACCCATACTTGCCTGTTGGCATCCTTAGCAAGCAACCTGGTGGGATAACGACACATGGGGCTCTACTCTGGCAACACACACACCACTTACCTAAAGCCAACACACTGAGAATCTTGGGTGCACACAGAGGTAGAGTGCTTCCAGTCTGCACATGCCAACATCTAAGCATTCTTTTCTTGCCTCTACCTCTTTTCCCCACTAACCCCCACCCCCCTCGTTCACAGGGCAAGGTGCCATGTGGCTGCCCAGGTGGCAGTAGTCACCATGTGCAAGATCTCTTCACACTGGGTTGCAGTCCCTAAGCATTAACCACAGCCTCTACAACCACCTACCCCAGGATGATGCCGAACCTTGGCGTGTGTGCTTTGTAGAGAATAAAGTTGGAACCCCCTCGAACATCATTTCTCTAAAAATTGAAAAGGGTTCGAGAAGTTCGACTTGGTTGAACTAACTGACATTTTGGAGTATACAATTTTTAAGACCAGTTTAGAGTTTGATTGGTAATTTCCATCAGAAAGCATTTTAAGTGGTGATAATATTAAGCGTGACATCCCAGCAGAATATATTTTACAATTGCTCTGCTTATCTTCTTCTGTAATGACCTTTCTGACGACAGGAATTACGTAATACCACCAATGGACTTGGCATTGCAATTTCTGTAATTAGACTAAATGTTTTCCTTTTCCACTAAGAAAAAGCGGTAAGGCACTGCACATAATAGCCGAGAACATAAGAATGATTTCTATCCAGCATCCTAATTACTTACATTTCCCTGGGTGGTAGAAATTGAGATTGTGGCATTACATCACATTGTTCTTTCCTCTCATTCGAGTGGTGCTAGATTGCACAGGAGAGTGGTTGCCCTGGTGGTGGAAAAAGGTACCGCAATTCAGTGCGAACACACATCCTCTACACCTGAAGTAGGATGTGGCACCTGGTGCTGTTTACCAACACTAGAATGCACACGATAGTGCATTCTATTTAGTACAGCCCTGCTTGCTTTATTTTTTGACTGGACGATGGTAAACTGCGGTTCCTGAAAAGTCTGAAGCTTGCACACAGGATGGATCCAAACTGCACGTTCGACCACAAACGACACCGTCTGTGTCCTAATCTCATTGCAGCTGCGCTCTGTGTGACCTTAACCACGTTCTCACCAGCATGCAGGCACGCCAAAGATGGGTGTGCACAGCACCATGCAGACTATGCGAATGCGTGGAAACTGCGGAAAACCTTTGATCACTTTCCCTGATCGCACTTTACTGGAGCGTTGGGGGGAGATTAGACAAGCAGACAAGCATAGCGAGTCCTTCCTTGACCCCCCCCTCCCCCCTTGCTGGTCACAGCTCCACCTAGTAGCCATCCCTGGAATTTCCAATCGGAAGGACTTCAGCAAGGATGTCAGCTACACCACACGGATGACCCCCCAATGAGGGCGAAACACATATGTGGTTGGTGCATCCTTTAAAGATGTCTGTATTGGGCAGATAAAACTATTTATACAATGATGCTGTCCTGTAAAATACGGTTTTGCCGGTCTGGAAAAAGTGCTGCAAAACATGCTGTTAATTCTGGCCCCAGAACTTTTTTCTAGATGGTGGAGGCAGTGATCATCGGGTAGGTTTCTCCTCCTGATTGATCAGGCCCCTACAGGCAAATAATTGCTAGAATCACTGGCACCGGTCAGTGATTCTGGCAATCCCATCCCATGGAGTCCTGGGAATAGGGGACTTACCAGCATCTCCGACACCCATAATATCCTGGCAATACCGGGATTTCGGGTTACGGAGACGGTAAGGCAGGTTTGCCGGTATCCCACTGGAATTACCGGAGGGATTACCGCAATCCTATAATGAGGGCCAATGGCATTGACCTGCCAAGGGGCAAAAATGCAAAGCTTCCATAGTACTTTGCCCTGCGGCTCTCAATTGGAAGCAACTTTCAGTGATGGTTGTGAAGTGGGCTTGGAACCTGTGTGGCTTGTTACATAAATTGGCAATTCTACTCTCAAGACTGTATACGTGTAAAAAACATCTTCACAGCAAACAACGACAGAAAAGAAGATTGTCACTGTACAAAAACATTGTTGATGTTGCCACTTCCTCGCGGTTTCTCTGCTTCTCTGTCAAAGCTGTTTTCCGTGTCCTTGGCAATCAAGTGCCACCGCCAAGGCTCTCTACTGTAAGGCGGCGCGCGGCATCTTGCGCGCTTGAAGTGCTGTCTCTTTAATATACTGTTAGCTGTATTCTGTCAGTCAGGTGCTGTGATCCTTCTCCCAGAGCTAGCGCTGCTCTACACCTGCGAACATAAACAAGTGACAGTTTTGTCAAGTTCTTTAATAGAAACCACTACCCTTTGGGAATCGGATTGAAAAAGCACTATTTACTTCATCGGCTTTCTGAGCGAGCGCATCTTTGCTCAATCTGTGAGGATACGTGTAAAGGCAATATGTTATGGCTCTGGGACTGCCAGGAGTATGTAGTGACGGTTAAGTCCATCACACAGTGACAAACACTTGAAGGTGACATCCTGGGGTCGCCACCGGAGTATACTGTTTGCTCTGTATTTATTTTTGCAGGTGGGCGAGTGCAACCTCAGGGAGTCAAACTCTTTATTCTTTGCCAGAAATCTGTTGTTTCTGCTGGGAATGATAGTCCTCTACTTGACCGCCGAGGTTTCTCGTGGTCATGTGTGACTAGGTTCTCCGCAAGTTGCCTTTGATGGGTCTGCTCCACTTGAGCATGCAATCTGATTTAGAGACCCATACTGCGGAGTGACCCGGAAGTCCATCTCTGGACTGAACAAAGAGAGTTCTGGTGTCGCATGGGATACATTACAAATGTTGAATCATCTCAAACTCACTACTCAGGTCATCAATGTCCATGGCATCAGAAAGAACCCCAAAACAAATTCATGAAATAACAATTTGTAGACAAAAATAACCAATGCGATTTTCATGATAATATAAAGGTATATAAAAACATGAAATGCAATCTCATCATTGTTGCAAGAAAAACATTCATACTTCACATTTATAAATCGACATCCACTTGAAAAAATTGTAATCACGTGCAACCTACTCCACTTGTGTACAGGGGCATTTTACATGTCATATCATATCATATCACATCATATGTGAAGAAAGGAAATATGACTTCAAATAGAGCACTTTGCACCAAAACAAACATTGTGAGACAATAGATAATATTCTATAAAGAACAGAATATAATGAATATGAAAAGCACAGCGCTGGATTTTGTAGGAAAATCAAGGTTCCCTTATCTTGACAACATACAGTAGCAAGAGGGGGAATCCTCAAGTACAACATTGTGCCATGGTGTGTCTTCTGTCGTGTTCGCCAAGTGCAGTGTCTGTATATACACAGCTTCTTTGTGATGATTGCTGGTGGCAAAAGTGACCGATTGTCACCTGCTAGCCCTGAATGTCCTTATGTGGAGGATCATAGATGTGCGGCTGGTGTGCTGACCATACCCCCACTCCCTGTTGACTGGCAGCCAGTCTCCTGCCAGCTGTCAGTTTCCCTACAGTTGGGTCTACACGGGAGGGTTCAGTCTTGAGACCTGTCTGAACACTCAACACCAGGAGATGGAACTTGGAATTGCTGTGATGTTTACCACTTAAATAAAAAAAAAATAAAAAAAAAACATCTGCAGCAGCAGTGCATCTTGAATCATGTAGTACTCAGAAGCCCTTTACAGGTCTTTGAGGACACCGGATTGTAATGTTCACTTACCTCTGTATATTTCAGTTCAAACTAGCTACTTTTGAGCGCCCCTGATGTCAATCCTCCTATTACGTCTTGTAAGATCCGCTTTGGGCCATAGTCTGCTTACATTTTAAGCCCTGGGGCATGAGTCCACGTAGAGGTCAGTCATACCAGGTCTGCACACCTTAGCTCCCCAGACAAAAATATTCCCATCTTCCCATTTTCTTCTTATGTATTAAGTTTGTATATAGGGTCAATCACACCAGCAAGTGCAGCTTCCAGGTGTTCAACAGCAAGAGCAATTTGAGAAATAAAAGCACATTAATTAGGCATTGTAGACCAGATCTGTGGTCCATAATGGGTATTATGGGCCTGAAGAGCTAATTTGTATTTGTATTTGTATTTGTATTTGTATTTGTATTTATTTATTTATATTGCGCAGCCTGCCCAAAGGCATCAGGGCGCATGTTTGGAAAGGTTACAATGAGGAGTTACAGAGAGACAGTTACAGGAAGGCAGTTACAAATTGCAAAATATGAATATACATAAGGCAAAGAAATATACATATATATATATTTACAAGGCTGTTAGTCGACCCAATATATACAGAGGTGATAGGATAGGTACAGCGTGCAGTGAGTGTTTACAAAAAGGAGGCTGAAGCTTCGTCTAGCTCATAAAGCCATTGTTTTGCTCTATTTTTGAAGGATTGAAGGGAGGGGACATTCCGGAGATCATTGGGAAGTGAGTTCCAGAGCTTGGCTGCCAGGACTGGGAAGCTTGAACCACTGGCAGTCTGGAGCTTGAAGCTAGGAATGGTGAGTGTATTAGCTTGTGCAGATCTTAGGGGTCTGTGGGCTGTGTGTTGTGTGAAGCGCTCTGACAGGTAGGCTGGTGCAGCGTTGTTCTGTGCTTTGTAACTAAGAACCAGAGTTTTGAGGGCAATGCGCCGTGAGATGGTGAGCCAACGTAAGTTGCGTCTGGTGGAGGAGATGTGTGTGCGCCTAGGTATGTTAAGAGCAGCCCTGATGGCGTTATTCTGGGTTACCTGAAGTTTGTCAATGTTTTTTTGACTGGTTCCCAAGTAAAGGGCATTGCAGTAATCAATTTTGGATAAGATGAGAGTTCTGGCTAGGATCAAGCAATTGTCCGTAGATAAGAAGGGTCTGCAGGCAGTGATTAGTTTACACGTGTACGCAGATGCTGAGACTACTGAGTTGGTTTGTCTAGTGAGAGAGAGGGTCGAGTCTAGATAAATACCGAGTGTTTTAGTGACCTTAGTGACCTTGATAATGTTACCATCAATGATGAAGGTATCATATTTGCTGTCAAGTTTTGCAAGTTTGGATTGAGAACCGAGGATGAGTAGCTCGGTTTTCTCATCATTTAGGCAGAGACCGTGGTGGGCCATCCAAGCCTGGATGACGGAGTAGACTGCATTAAGAGCTTTGACGTCAGTTACATAGTCACCAGTGATAGGGATGAGTATCTGGGTGTCATCCGCATAATTTGTGTAGGTGACACCCAGATGGTCAAGAATATCAAAGAGTGGTTTAGTAAATACATTGTAGAGCGTAGGTGATACGCATGAGCCTTGTGGGACTCCGCAAGGGACATACGCTGGGTCAGCCGCGGCCAGAGGTGAGAAGACTCTCATGGATCTGTTGGCGAGGAATGATTTTATCCAAGAGGTGGCTGCATCAGAGAAGTGGGCAGCCGTTTTGAGATGCTGGCAAAGGATTTGGTGGTCCACCAGATCGAAGGCGGCGGATAGATCTAAGAGGAGTAGGAGCGCTTGTTTGCCCTTGTCTTTTAGATCCTCAATTTGTGTTTTTAGATCTAATAGAGCTGTCTCAGTGCCGTGTCTCGGACGGAAACCAGATTGCCTGAGTCCTAATAGGTTATTTTTGTCAAGATAATCTTGAATTTGGAGATATGCAGCACGGTCCAGGATTTTTAGGAGGTAAGGTACCGTGGTGATGGGCCTATAGTTGGTGGGATTATTAGGGTCCAAGTTAGGTTTTTTGATTAAGGGGATTACCCAAGCATCATTGAGGTTGTTAGGTACTATGCCAGATTTAAACGAAGAGTTGATGAAGGATGTTATGAAGGGAGCGAGCTCAGGTGCTGCTTCCTTTATGATTGGTGCTGGGCAGGCGTCGCCATGACAGTTAGAAGGTTTTAGCTTCTTGATGATATTTTCCACTTCCCTAGTGGTAAGCGGTGAGAAGCTAAAAGGTTTGAATGGATGAATGGGGGAAGAGATGTTGGAGGGTTGGGGGTTTCCTGCTGAGTCGCGGAGATGGGTTTTTTTTGTGTTAATTTTAGCTTGGAGTGTCGTGATTTTGTTGAGTAATGCTTTTTGTATGTTGGCGCACCAATCTGTGTCAGGGGTATAGGTGTCAATGGGGGCGGCTGGGGACTCTAGTTCCTTCAGAATTCTAAAGAGTTCCTTAGTATTGGATTGAGCTTGTGTGATCCTGTTGTTATAGACTTCTTTTTTTGCCGCTAGTATGGCTTCTTTGTACGAGAGGGTGATGGCTAGAAGGTTAATTTTATTTTCTGGTGTGGGTGAGTTTCTCCAGCGAGACTCAGCTTTACGTTTATCTTTGCGAAGTTCTCGTAGAAGTGGGGTGAACCAGGGGTTGAGATGGTTGCGTGATTTTTCTTTGCGCTGTCTAAGTGGGGCAATGGAATCCAAGGCTTTTAACATAGCTCAATTGTAGGTATCCACCAGGGTGGTAGGGTCAGCACAGGTTGAGGAGACCGAATTTAATAGTGGTAGGATGAGTGGGAGTAGTTTCTCAGTTGTGATATCCTTCTTGTTACGAGTAAGTGTGGGTGGCGCTGTACAGGGTTTATCCATAGATGGGCGAGATTTGATAGAGAATGTTATTTTGTGATGGTCGGACCATGCACATGGTAGCACCGAGATTAAGTTAAGTGCACAATTCATGTCAGAAACCCAATCCAGTGTACGTCCTTTGATATGGGTGGGTACGTTGACATGCTGAGTGAAGCCAAAGTCAGATAGGACATTGGCTAGGTCACCGGCTTTAGTGTCATTCGTGTCCAAATAGCCTAAATTAAGGTCACCAAGTAAGATAATTTGGGATTTAGGCTTGGTGCTGGATGCTAGGATAGAAGAGATATCTTCTACGAAAGTGGACGTAGGCCCAGGTGGCCGATAGATGAGGTGTACTAAGGCAGTATGATTGGGAGAGATAGGGAGTTTGATTGAGAGTAGTTCCGCAGAAGGTAGCTGATGACTGTTAGCGACTCTTAGATTAAGAGCGCTCTTGAATATAAACGCTAAACCCCCCCCCTTAGTTTGATTGGTGTCCCTATCACATCTGATGATGGAGTAGTTATTGGGAATGGCGAGGGTCAGGGCAGGGCCAGATGCCGCATGTAGCCAGGTTTCTGTAACAGCCAGAAAGTCAAGGTTTTCAGTAACAATGAAGTCAGCGATGTCAAGCGCGTGAGCGGAAACAGAGCGTGCGTTAATGAGAGCCCCTTTGAGTATAGGATGGGTCTTGGGAGTGTTGGCTGTGGAGGCTTCACCCGATAGTGTGGTATCTGGGGTGTGGGTTAAGTTGGCCGAATTGTCCCTGGAATCTGTGTTCAGGTGGTAGGACCAGTGGTGGCATCTAGTTGCTAGTCTTTGGTTCCGGACAGAAGTGGCACAAGGTTTGTTGCAACTGAGTAAGCGTAGTGGTGAGGGTTCATCAGAGGTGATTTTGGGCCTGGCAGTGTTAGGCAAGGAAGAGGTATAATCGTGATGAGAAATGCCGATCCGTGATGAGAGGTGTGTGTTTGAGTAGTAATCGAAACGAGAGCAAAGCCTGGCATTCCTGATGTGCGTAGGGCAAGGTTGGTTCGGGGTGGGCTTGGTGGTGAAGTGTTGTAACCACAAGGTTGGTTCATTTAGGTATGGATTGTGCGATAATGTGTTGCAGGATGGAGGTAGGCACGATAGTGTTGAACTAGTTGTGGTAGCTGGACTAGGGTGCGAGGCCATAGTGGATACAGGTTGTAGTGAGATTGAGGCCAGAAAGGTAAACAATGTAATGGGGTGATGTGAGTGCAGATGGGCGTGCTTAGGGGTGATGAGGTTAGGTAAGGAGTACAGTAGGTAGATAATCCATGTGCAATGCATAGTTAATACAATTGTCGCACAATGTGATGTGGGGAGCTAGTGGGTAGAGGGTGACGCAGTAGGGCGGCTGACAGTAAGGCGAGATAGTGCAGGCAGCAGGTCCTGGGTATAGCTTTGTGTTGGGTTTAAGGTGGTTTGGGCATATCGTGGCAGTGAGTGTCAGGTGGTTACCAGAGCCTTGAAGCCCAGCAACGCAGGAGGCACAGTGTCTAAAAGTGCCTATTAGGTACGTGCAGATGCTAGAGGGATTGGTGATGACTATTCAAGCAATCGAGTATGGCATAATGGCAATAAATATCTAGGAATACATACTAGATGACCATGGAGGAATATTAAATTTTGTTAGCGGTAAATGCAACACAAGGACAGTACAACAAGATTAGCGTGGAAGAATATAAAGATTGCAGTAAGTACGGCCGAGAGAGTCATTTGCAGAGCGCGTGCAGGTTCAGAAGTGTCAACAGCCTATGGTGCGCGGATAACGGGATCAGCTGGGCGTGGAAGTGAGCTTACCCCAACAAGACTCCTGGTGCCAGTGGTGTGCATCCGAGGGTAGATCTAGGGCCCAAGCTCATTTAGCTCTCGTTATGCGGCCTTGAATATGGGTGTGCAGGAATCAGCAGCTTGCAGCGCCCATCGGCGAACAGGAGGCAAACAGGGCCTTTCTCCTGGCCTTCCTCCGGCGGTGCTTGCTGGGTAAAAAGCGGGTTGGTTGCTTAGCAACCGGGTCGAGCCTCGTTGTGGGCCCGAGTCGCGCCGGCCATTTTGGATTGGCCTGCGCTTCGTGGGTGTTTCTGAACAGCTGTTCTTCGTCCTATCAGCTGTGCGGAGAGGAGACGAAGCGGTCGCTTGCCTCGTGGGGCATCTGGTGGTGCAGAGATCGAGCACCTAGAGGGTGAGTGTCCTTGGATGCCTGGAGAGTCACCTGGGGATGAGTCTCCTGACGAAGGGAGAGGGGCTCCAGCCCACTCCTCCTGACGGATGCTGCAGATAACTGTGACTGCGGCTGAGGAGGCAAACAGGGCCTTTCTCCTGGCCTTCCTCCGGCGGCTTCCGCCTACCGGCGGTGCTTGCTGGGTAAAAAGCGGGTTGGTTGCTTAGCAACCGGGTCGAGCCTCGTTGTGGGCCCGAGTCGCGCCGGCCATTTTGGATTGGCCTGCGCTTCGTGGATGTTTCTGAACAGCTGTTCTTCGTCCGATCAGCTGTGCGGAGAGGAGACGAAGCGGTCGCTTGCCTCGTGGGGCATCTGGTGGTGCAGAGATCGAGCACCTAGAGGGTGAGTGTCCTTGGATGCCTGGAGAGTCACCTGGGGATGAGTCTCCTGACGAAGGGAGAGGGGCTCCAGCCCACTCCTCCTGACGGATGCTGCAGATAATGTCCCAAGTGCAGTGACGGCATTTACAGAGGTTTACAGGCCTATAATGCCCAGAACGACACACGGGTTGAGTCTGTAACATGTGCCACTCTTTCACTTGAAAGCAAAGAAAGAGCCTAAGGGCATAGATGGTTGACACAAGTAATGCCTCCATACGTCTATAGAAGAGGTCGGTTAGTATTCCTTACTGCCTGCTAGTAATGCCATCTCTGTTTTTGTATGTACACTGACATGTGTTGGCAGGGTGTTGTTCATCATATTTAAATCTGCCTGGGCAGTCATGGGAATTGGTTGTGAGTACGTTCCATGCGGTGAGTAGACATTGCATATGGCATTCTCTGCACTGTGAATGCTGTACAAGCCTGCAGAGGGTCTAGTGAGAGTGTCTAATGGACATCCCAAAGGTTACGAAGAGGTGATAAGCCCCAAGGTGGTGGGCCAACCCGGTACCAGCCTGGGCTTAATTTAAGAACAAAAGCACAGCGAGGTTCCCTTAATGGGGGCAGTGGTGCCATTACCAACAAGGTCGGCCCGGCGCCGAGGGGCATATTGCCATTAGTACTTGTGTAGTTGCCTTTTCGGGTGCGAATGTATAAAAAAAAAGAAAAGTACCTTTCCTGAACGGCGCGACCGGGCTGCACAGTGCTGCTAAAAGCATCAGTCCATTTTCCATGTTGATGACTGTGATGTCATCAGCCACGGAAAACGGACTGAGAGTACATCAGCACTGCACAGCACCAGGTCATGTAGGAAAGGTAGGTTTCTTTTTTTTTGTGTGAAAAAAGACACCATTAACAGTTGTGTAGGAAACGGCACGGGTGCTAAGGTGAGGGCGAGGGGGAAACAGGGAAGGGAAGTGAAGGGGGTGTTGGATGCCCAGAAAGCTCAGAACGGAATGCAGGCTTATACCATACAGTAGAGCATGCAATACGAGCCTCCTGATTGGCTGGCGCTCCCCAGTCATAGTGCTAATATGCATTAGTAAACATATGAGTTATTAGATGTGTTCTAAATGTCAAAGGGTTGACAGTAGCAATCAGGTCAGTCCAAAGGTAACTCTGAGCCCTGAGGGTCAAACAACTTCAAGCCAAGATGAGCCAAAAGTAGAAGCGGAGATCAAATTGATCTTAAGAGAGAGTAGGGAGGCCATTTATTTGTGAGGGACTATGTGCGTTTACCACACACAGGACCTCATTATGAATTTGGTGGTATTTCGGCTGTAAATCCACCTAGATAACACCAAATGGATGTACTGTTACGCCACATGGTCCGCCGGAATTAACACCAGATTACAAATGGTGGTATGGCGGTGTTAGTCCTCATTTATGAAGTCTGTAGAACTCCATTTGAGTTCGGCAGGTAACCACTGCGGTAATTCTGCCTGCAGAAATTCAGCTATTTTTGGAGGCAAGTTGACAGAATGACCTCCAGCATTTTGCTGGAGGTTTTTCTCCACCTTACCTCCAAAGGCAGTGACTCTGTTACCACTATTTTTGGCCATGCTGGCAAACTCATAATGAGGCCAATAGATTGGTGAATGTCACAAATTAACCCTTGAGTGATGACGATTGTGACTTTTTTGGGAGAGAGATAGGTCAGATAGCGTTTTTCCAATGGTGTTAAATTTGAAGATCGCAATGGAGAGGAGTGTGGACGCATGGATTAAGGACACAGTGGGACTACTGAAATACAAAAAAGGGGAACAAAAGTGCTGAGTTGTGTTTGTGTGTGAAAACAATTGGAATGAGTATGTGAAATGCAAATCTGTGCATGTGTGTGGGCCATGCATGTGCATTTGGGAGGTGCAATAGTCAGATATGTTTGGATACAGGAAGCAAGAATCTGTTTTACAGGGCAATGCAGGCATTATGTTAAGTCATCTTGCATTTATATAATGGCATGGGTTATGGCGTTGAAACGATTATAAACATGGGCTATAGATTTCCAGTGTTAGCTTATTTTGTGAGCAACATCATGAGGTGTTTTAAAAAGTGGTAACCTTGGCATACATCGTGGCACAAGCAGAGTGAGCGCGTGCTGTAGGGAATGGTGCCATACATGTATATGTGAAATGCTAGGACATGTGCTTTATAGTGGCAGAGCTGGCATACACTGTGGACACCATCTAGAAAGTGTTAACAGTGCAATACTGGAATGTCTTTTGAAACAAGAGACATTAAAACGGGATCCAGTGTAATGCTGACTGACACATATCCCAGTGCAAAGCTGGCATATATTCTAGACCCAGGTATTATGAACATGTTTTAATGTGGGGTGTTGGAATACATTGTGGGCACAGGCATTATGAAAACGTTCTGCAGTGCTCGTGTCTACTGTTGGTCACCTGGAACTCTAGTGAAAATGAAGCGCCATTCTCAAGCATTGACTAAGCAAGCAAACTATTTACTGAGACATTGGAAATAAGTGACCCTTATCTAGAGATGTCGGACACACTGACCTTGGCAATAAGTGTCCTTTTATCTAGAGATATATGGGAATATTGCAAGCAGTAGTCTCACACAAGGTAGT
Organism: Ambystoma mexicanum; assembly: GCF_040938575.1. Classification (NCBI taxonomy): domain Eukaryota; kingdom Metazoa; phylum Chordata; class Amphibia; order Caudata; family Ambystomatidae; genus Ambystoma; species Ambystoma mexicanum. The sequence goes on from NC_090934.1 coordinate 146,704,467, forward strand.
CCCACTTGGAATAATAATCCATGTTAACACGAGTGCCCTGGTGTCCAAATAACACAGATATTCCCTCAAATCTACAGTCATTCAACACCAAACCGAAAGGAATAACAAGGACTTAAACCATGTCTCTGAAGCCTCCACAACAATTGAACACATTGTATACTAACTGCATGCAGGGGACTGCCAACAATAGCTCTTCTGTGTTGTTGGGTCATTTGCATGAAATGTTTTACTTTTGCAAAGAGAAGTATACAATTAAAGAAAACATGTTGGTGAGATTGCCTTCATGTTTACTCTCTCTTTACAAAGAGGCAAATTCTTTTTGCAAATAATGCCTCGTCGATAGCATTTACAACGGATTCCTATGGCATCCACCTGCTCTTAGCAGTTGCTAAATTCAGGCGGATTCCATAGGCATCCATGTACTGTAGGCCTGCATGCCGATGCCATTCAGGCTGGCAACTGAAATGGTTTGCAGGTGGAGTGGGTAGGACGAGTAGGATTCGAACTCCAACTACTGTCGCCTACCGTGTCTGCAAAACGTTTCCAAAATGACCTGGAGCAGTAAACAGAGGATTAAACCCCCTGTGCTGAGGAAGTAAAGGGCAGAGGTTAGCAGACACATCAGGTCCATTATACGGTGGGGGCCACCTCCGTTTGCACTTTCGTGCACTTGAGTTCCTTCTGTGCAGTTTTGAACATGTGTACCAAGAAGGGCCTAAGTAAGGATCACTTCTATTTGCATGTCATAGTGCAAAATGTGCAAATGCCTCCCTCGAGTTATGCTTCTCAGAGGCATTTGCAAGAGGTTCCTATGGAATCTGCCTGCTTTTAGCAAGTATTCTTTGCAGGCGGACTAGAAATGCACATTGGAATGGAAGAGCTGTTCTCTGCCTCGGTTCCACCAGCACACACCAGAAAAATGCCGCAGAGTGTAAAAAGAGGTATTGAAGCAGGCAGAACATGTTTACACCTGCTTTTTGCCATACAGGGATTTGAGTTTTACCCAGGCGAGATTGAGCGTGTAGTGCTGTGTTGATTAAGATTGCAAAGAGGCCGGGTCTACTCCCCCACTGTAATATGTGTGGGTTCCTTTGCACTCTAGTATCCGTCGCATTCTGCAGCCAATTCTCTTCAAAATCCATCCTTGGAAAGACTATAACACAGTGCACACAAGTCAAGGGCCCGTTTCCTTTCCATACGCTGTCTACAGATGGGTGCTCTTTGCAGCCTGCATGTCTGCAAGTGTGTGTCAATCGAGCGAAGGGAATTATAACTTGGCAAGATTCCTTGTTTTTTCCCCCTATTTTTCACAGTGTTTGTGTGGGTCACACGCACAGGCTGATTGAGTGCCTAATGGCAGAACGCCTGATAATCAGTTAATTAGCACGGAGTGCTGTTTAGAGTTAAAAGCAAAGTTCAACATGACTGCTGCACCAGCACAATCTCAGCAGGGCTGGGGAACAGGTTAGCTCCCCGCCCCCCCGGTTCACCTTTGAAATTGCATGGCTCTTTAAAGGGACAAATGGGTTTTAACTATCAACATTTAAAGAGCCAGCTTTTCATTTAATCTCTAATATAACTGCGCCGCAAAAAAGAGGGATTTTATTTTGATTTGAGGCAAAGCACACAGTTCATGTGTGCATTATTTCTTGAAGAAATATAGAATGCGCTATATGACTTGCAATATAAAGGAACTCACACATGATACTCACAAAAAACACACAAGCACTGCACAGTGTATATGCAACATAGTTACTGGCGATTAATACACGCACTCAGTATTGGTGCATTGCGGTTCCATGACACAGAGGCGGGATGGAGAACAGTCTTCCATGTGATTGTGGCCTGAAAAAAAAGAAAGCAATGTATGTATTGTACTGCACAGCACAAAAGAATTGGGCGCCAGGCCGACTGATCCCACCGGCCTCTAATGCAAATTCAACATTTGAAATTTGAATAGGGCAGTGCCCCCCAAAAATACACATCTCAATGAGATGTGCAGTGGCGCAAACATGGACTGGCGCCATTGCGCACCTCTTTGCAAGACATGAATTCCCAAAGGAATCACCCAAAACATACCCTTTGTGCAAGACAGCACACATTGCTGCACATGCGATGTGAGCATAGGGTGCACGTATTGGCGCATCTGAAGAGAAGCACGTGTTCCTGATGCATCTGTCAGATGCACGTTGCATGCGCAAATGTCTTCACGGGGCTCCCGTGGTGGCAAACACATGTGCATACTTTCAGGTGCACCAAACATTAGTGCAAGCAACCTAAATAACACAAGCAAAGTATTTTAAGCGTAAATGTCAATGCTTAATTCACTTTTGTGTTTTATGTGCATGCTAAGTCTGTGAATTAGACAATCATTCATGTTTTGTGTAACTGCATCTGTGTGGCGAGTCGCCACTGGCATGGGGTTAGCAGTAGACCATGTATATTGCACTGGAGGTAGTAAGCCCATGCCATTCAGCAATGGTGCTGATCGATGTCTTTGTCTCCTTTTGATGTAGAGTCGGGTTATGCATTTAATTCACAGGATGGTGTCAAACTGTCAGTGAATGCGTATTCAATAGGCCACCACCTGCACGCTGCGCTACGTCCTAGTGCCCTCCTGTTGTTCTGCCCACATCTGCTGCAGGATGTTGATCCTCCTCGGAGAGGCAGGGATGTCCATTGGCATCATGGTTTGCCAGAACACCTGTGAGGACACTTGCATGTCAGGTGCATGCACTGGCCAGTGGCCTGGTCACGTGAGAAGCATGCATCAGTGTCCTATCCTGCCTCAAGTTGTTGTGCTGTAGCAGAGTTCCTGTAGATGTACATGTTGTGCGTTGGGGACCCCATACTAGTTACCATTAACACTCATGATCAAATTCTACTCATCATACATGATCTGTGCGTGCTTTGAAAGCCAGTACCGCTTGGTCCTGTGCAAGCATTCTCTGGCTGCATTGGGTGTGAGAGTCCCATATGTGCAAGCAATGCCACAACACACACATGGAACCCAGCTGTCTGTCTTAATGAGGCACAGGTGTACATTCCCTGGCAGATGACAAGACGGTTTGTGTCTATTTGACCTAAAACATTTGACCTAATCACATTTGATCAAATTTGTTTGACTCTTGTTTTCAGTCTAAAAGGTGGGGGGAGACCCCCGCAACCACACTGTGTACCCACAACCTAATCTATATCCTTACCCACCCCCTATATATATATTTAATTCAATTTAACAAAAAGAAAGTCACAAAAATTCGATCAAATGTTTTAGGTCAAATGTTTTTGAGTCAATTATGCTAATACCGACAAGACCACGTGAGGTCCTGAGTGATATTCCTGCTGTACGGCCAATGGTTCTCTTGTAGCGGTCAGTGACGAAAATGTGCAAGCCTGCTACCAGCTCCACAAGGTGAGGTGATTCCCCCCCGCCCACCCTCCCCCGATTGGATCAGCATGTCCAGAATTACCTGAGGGGGGAAACAGTACCTGAAGGGGACTTCTTTATCAGCCAGTCTGTATAGGTGAGTCCTTCTCCTGTAATCCCTTTCCCTCCTCGTCCTCATGAGTGGATGCCGCAGAGTGATGCTCACTGGGTCACCCATTTTGGAATTTGTAGCTTGGGAAATATTACAGGCCTTTGTAGTCTGTTTTGTGTTCTGATTGCTTCTCTTTTTTTCGGAACAATGATGTAGGGAATATCCTCGGAGGAAACCGTGTGTTCAACTTTGATTTATTATGGCTTATGGAGCATCTCTGAACACGTGTGCTGATCACTGCCATTCTGCACACAATATTTGGCTGATTTTCGTGCTTTCCACCCACGTTAAGCATGTTTTGCCCTTGGTGTGTGCACGTTGCTTCTACTAGCGCATCCTTGCGGTTTGCACTTCTGGGGAGTATATGCATCGACGTGTTGCACATTTGTTACACGTTTTGAGTCTATTCCAGTTCACCCACACATCTCAGAGTGGACTCATTCTGATTGGAACAAGGGACTTGGCTGCTTTGTGATTCCTCCATGGGAAGCATTTGGATTTGAGTCGTAGGGACGAGAACCTCATTAATCCGCTGATCACTGAAGCAGCAGGAGGACACTGGGAAAAACAATTCCTGAAAGACATCGTTTTATATATAAAGCAGACAATCTGTTAGTTTTTTCCTTATACAATTCCACACCGTACCACCAATCTGGACCAAATATTGCACAATTATAAATATATTTGGTTATTTATAGCGCACTTAATACCCAGAAGTTTCTAAGAGCAGACCCGGGAATCGAACCTCTGTTGCCCCACAAAAAGACGAGCACATTGCCCCTGAGCTGTCCTCCTGAGACCTCCCACAGTTACCTGTTGTGACCCTTTGGACATTACTGGCTACATGACATATGGACACCTCACTGCTTTCCACAATTTTCAGCACCTTCACACATGAGACGGTTGCCTGAAATCAGCGTAACATCGATGTGGTTATAAAAGACCGTACAAAGCTAATTTTAAACATGTTGACGGGAGGAACAAAAGTTGAAGGTCCCCATGGTATTAAAAAAAAATATTCCAAGGCCCTAGAACGCACCGTTTCCGAGTACTGCACGGCACTGCACGAGGGTGAGGCGACAGGTGGGGAGAGAGCGCACAGAAGGTTGCAGTATGCTGCAGCACGCCAACTCTCGCCTCCCTTCCATGTCTGCTCCAAGGGTATGTCAGACGGCCACACATGCCCATTCTCAGTGCTGTTTACTTCAGAGTGAAAGCGACTCAGAACAGCGACCCACAGGATCATTGATTTTCAACAATGTATGAGAGTGTTATCATGTCTGTCTGCAGAACCCGTGCGGAGTATGAGTACTTTTTGCTAGTCACTCATAAACCAGGCCCCTCTTCTTCATCCCAGTGCTTACTTTTGAGGTATGAACCTCCATAACATGACCCCATTTATAATTCATTCAGCTCCCTCCCCTTCCCTCCGGATAGGTCTCCCAGAATCCCACAGTCAGACATTTACACTTTTTCTATTCTTTTGACACCGCCCAAAGCGAACAGCCGGGCTGCATGCTGCAACATGAAATCCTGACTGCATTGTTTAGAGGACCATCAGAAATTAAGTAACTCCCTTCTCACTGCAGCCCCTTTGCAAGCGGTTTGTTACGGACAGTGGGAGAACTCTTCCGGGGTCCCCTGCTGGGCATGGATCTTGGGTTGACTTGAACTGAAACCTGTCAGCATCAGTGCTGCGGTCGATGAATATACGATAAGTCCAGGAGTACCACTAAGTGCCGGCTCAATTGCTACGAATCCTTGTTGAAATTTTAGCAGGAAGCAGGATCCCTCCATATCCATAAGGACAGCAAGCGTTTATGTAAGGTGGGAGATTCTCCTTTAGCCCGTGTTGGACAGGAAGTTCCAGTGGAAACTTGATGTCTGTTTGTAGTTTATGGATGTATTTTGAAGGAGCTGAGGCCAATATAAATAGGGTGGGCAAGGACGAAGAACCTATCCAAGCCTGGATTTAGGGAAGATTATATATGTTGTTTTTATATTTTTTCCTATATGTGCATCCATGAAATACCTTAATGGAAATGGTTCCACTTATCCAATCGAAAGGACCTGTGTAGCGGAATTCAATACACGGCACACTCCAGACCAGGTCTCTTTCCGCTGGTAATGGATATGGCGCCAAATCAAAACGTTTTTAATTTTATTAATTTCATATTCTGCTTTGACAAGGCATCCCAACCCGTTTCACACCCCCCTTGACAAACACCTTGTGTCGCAATGCACCGTGAACCATGCCAGTGTGTAATAATGAAATATTTATTTATTTTTAAATTCAAATGCAAAATCAGATAGATCAAATGTAGGGCAGCAATCACCAGTGTGGTGATAATACACAGCAACATGTTATAATACACTTAATTTAACTTTCTGACATCAGATACATAAGTAATAAATGGAGATGTAAGCAAGATCACTTTTTGACATACTTATGGATGGCACAATTGTTATGCACTCCCCCTGCAACACTCCCCCAAGTCTCTCCTGTCTAAATTCTGGGTGGAAAGGAGTGACAAGGAGTCACAAATAAGAGGGAAACATTGGATATACATTCGATCTATTACCCCAGAATGGGAGGCCAAAACGAAAAAGAAACCCTTGAAAAAGGAGCAAAATGGCACTCAGAGTTCACTGGATAATTAGATGTCAGTTTACATGTGCTGTAGAATGGATAGGAAGATAATTTGTGTGGCTGTACTAAAGAGGCAAGAAAGCTTACAAGCAAGGTACTAAAGCAGCACGAATACAGGTGAGAAAATCGACTTTGGGAAGGAAAGCAATACAGCAGAAATCACATGTGGCAAAATTGCAATTTATTTTTCTACACAAATTTTAAAACAAGCAACAGCTAAGAAAATGGGCAAAACAGTCAAAATCGGAAATTGATTTTTCTGATGGGGTACCAAGGCACATCACAGAGAGAATACTGAAGTGAAGGGGTGACTTTTTTATGGGGTGACAGTATGGGTTTCTTTATGGGATAAAAAATTGGATGTTATAATGAAAGCAATCACACGGGCAAAAAACAGTTTTGTTAATAAAATGATTTGTTCTACTGAAACTGTATTTTAGTGGCTATATCATTAAAGAAAGACACTGCATGAAAGGAGGTTAATTTGCAATTATAATCAATTCGCGCAGCGTTAATTAATTATTTCAAAAATGGTACTAGGGACCTACACAGAGGACTGAAATGATATGAAAAGATTTACGCTAAACACAGATTAACACAGATTTGTCTAAGGACAGGATAAACAGAGGATGCTGACAATTTGGGAAGTTACTAGGGTTCTTATGGGATGGTTATAGGATTGGACAGAATGCAAGGTAAAAGAGCGCGAGGAGGGTGATACTTATAAAATGCACTTGAGTTGGGTAGTTTGGACAGCCAGCCAGGTCTCTGGAAAGCGGCTGGTCTCTGCTTTATGGGGAATCTGGGCAAAAGGGGTCTTTTCACTTTGCACCGCGAGATGCATCAGCTGGTTACTGGATTCTACCAAAGGGATCAGTGGCCTCTCCTCTTTTCTCCCTCAATTAGTGGGTCTGCCTGGAACTAGATGGGTGGTTCTGCCTGGATCTGGACCGGCTACCTCTGGACCTGGTTCTGGAGTATTGGAATCTTGCAGGGGGGATTTTGAATGTTGAATCTCCAATAGGGGTGCAGGCCCAGCCAGGCCAGTGTAGGGAAGGGAGCCCAGGAGGCTAAGCGCAGGTTAGGGGGGCACCGGAGACTGAAGAGCTGGGGAGTCTAAGCGAGGTCGACTGGTCCCTGTATGAATCAGAAGGAACCAGGCAGCCACCATTGCAGCAGAGGGGGACTTTAGCAGGGGAGGGAAAGAGGGAAGGAATAAGAGAAAATGAGGGTCTTGAGAAGCTTCTGGAACTTATGGAGATCCAGGTCAATTCTGAGAGGGGAGTGGAGGCAATTCTAGAGGGAGGCTGCTGCGGAAGAGAGGGATCTACCCCCACTCTCTGTTTGGAAAAACATCTGACCTGCAGCGAGTTGGAGCTAGAAGACCAAAGGGCTCTAGCAGGGATGTATTTAGGGAGAGAGAGCTGGATGCAGTTGAGTCCCAGGCCCCAGAAAGCCTTGAGGATGATGCAGCAGGTCTTGAACTTGATCCTCACGGGAACTCGGAGCCAGTGGAGATATTTTAGGGCTGAAGAGATGTGGCCTCTGGGCTTCAGGTCAAGATTAAGTCTTGCAGTCCTATTCTGGATTAGTTGAAGGGGGTGAAGGGAAGATTTAGGCAGTAGTCCAGCCTAGAGAGGACCACTGCTCTGGAGGCATTGTGTTTCTCGGGGAGGGGGAGGAAAAGGGGAATGCCTCTGAGGAGTTGCAGCTGAAAGTAGGCCTTCTTAACAAGGTCCATGATGTGAAGAGAGAAGGTGAGAGAGGAGTCGAAGATGACACCAAGGTTTTTTTCTCTTACAAGAGGATGAAGGGACGGCCCATGGAGGGCATCCAAAGAGTAGGAGGGAAGGAGGGAGCTAAGGTCCCAATGAGAAGGATCTCATTCTTACTGACTTTATGGCAAATATTTTTAACAGCGCTCCATGCCAGAATGGCAGTCAGACAGTCAGGGATGAGAGAAGAAGATTAGGCGGCAGAGGAAGGAAGCTTGAAGGTGAGCTGCGTGTCGTATACATAACACTGGAAGTGCGGAGAGAAGGCAGAGATCAAATGGGCTAGAGGAGAAAGATAGATGTTGAAGAGAGCAAGAGGATAGAGCTCTGAGAGATGCCAAAGGTATAGAGTGGGATGGAGGAGAGAAAATGGCCCTGTTGAACCTGGGCAGGTCGGTCAGAGAGAAAGGAGGTCAACCAGTCCATTGCTAGGTCTGTGATGCCAAGGGTATCACAGAGCCATTTTACAAGAGTGGCATGACTGATCATATCAAAGGCAGAGGAAAGGTCAAGAAGGATGAAAATGGAAGGAGAGCTGGAATTGAGATTTGAGAGCAGGTCTTCACAGGTGTTCAGGAGAGCGGTTTCTGTGCCTCTGGCTGCTCTGAAGCAAGACTGGTGGTCGTGGAGACAAGCAACAGATTTAGATTGGTGGATCAGTTGTGAGATGGCTAGCTTCTCCAAGAGTTTGCCCAGGAAGGGGGTAATGGAGATAGGGTGGTAATTAGCCAGGCAGGAAGGATAGGCAGAAGGCTTTTTGCTGAGTGGGTGCACACGGGAGTGATTGATGAGTAGCTGCAAGGGGCCAGTGGCAAAGGATTGATTTCAGAAATCAGCCAAAGCTGGAGCAAGGGAGATAATGCTGTTCTTGATAGTTCTGGAGGAGCAGGGGAGCACCTGTTTGGAAGGGACTTTCATAGAAAGGACTTGTCTAGGTTATATTGGTGAAAAAGAGGGAAGTAGGAGGGAAGATGGGGGCCAAGGGAGGCCTGCGGGTGGGTGAAAGAGAAGGGAGTGGTATAGAGGAGAGTGGGGACAGGATGTCCTGAGCTTTTGTTATGAAGTGAGAGGTCAGTGCAGTGCAGAGGGTCAGGGATGGCAGAGGAGAAGTGAAGACTGCAGTAGGGTTGGCGAGTTCCTTGCAGATTTTGAAGATTTTGAACAGATCAGCCGATGCAGGCTTGGATATGGGCATTCTTCTTTGAGTGAATGGAGAGTCTGTATTGCCTTTGGAGCAGGCCAGTCTGTCAGGGAATATGCTTGAAGCCTGCCACTTCTGCAGCAGCTCTACACTTGCGTTTCAGAGAAGCTAGGTCAGAATCATACCAGGTGTTGCACTTCGAGGCAGGCATCATGGGGATCCTCATGATAGGGACAATGATATCCAAAGTGTTGGAGATGGAGAGGTGAAGGTTAGCAAGGGTTGTGTCAGTCTGAGAGTCAGTGACTGGAGTGGGAGGGGGAATAACAGTGGGGGCAAAAGCAGCAACTGACACTCACTTCATCGGTCGAATGACGGAGAAGGAAGCTGTCAGTGCAGACTGAGGCTTAGCCGGGGGACCCAAGAGATCCAGGTGAGAGAACAGGAGAGCATGATCATACCAGGAGATAGGGGTGTCAGCTGAAATGAGATCATCCAAGATGTGTCTGGCTGAGTGCGTCAGAACAGAGGGCACAATGGTGAGGGAAAGAGATTCACAGAGGCTGCCGAAGAGTCCAGAGGCAGCATCAGGGGAGTCATGGTAAATGTTGAAGTCTCTGAGGAAGAGAAGCTTGGAGATGGAGGCCAGGAGAGAAGAGGTGAGGTCAGACCAGGATAGGAGAGATACAAAGCCTGCAGACAAGGCATTTGAAGGAAGAGCAGGACTGAGTGGGTATGATAGTGACAGGGAACCATTCAGGGAAGATCAGGGCTGCTCCACACCCATGCCGGTTAGGCCTGGTCTTAAAGAGGATTTTGTAATCCTCAGAGCGGAGTGTGCCGAAAGTAGTGACAGAGATGCCCGTGAACCACGTCTCGGTGAGTGGGAGGATGTCATGGTCAAAGTCTTCAAGGAGTCGGCAGATATCAGAGGAATGTTTAACAGCATAGCAAGAGTTGAGGGTTGCTAAGTGGTGCTGGTTGCCACCTTTGATGGTCTTCCGAGGAGGGATAAAGGAGTGTGGTAAACCTATCAGTGGTGGAAAAGTGGTCAGAGCAGTGGCAGAGGGAGGAGTGGCAGGAGAATGTTGGAAGTTGATGCGGGACGGATGGTGTCTATCAAGAAGGAAAAGATTGTACTGAGAGCCCTGGACCATGACAGTGCCATTCTGGTAGACATTAATGATGCCCCTTGAGGATGGGCAATGTGCCAAGAGTACTTTCCATTGGGTTCCACCATTAATGGGCAAAACAGAGAAAGGAGAGAGCACTGAGACCATATGGGTAATGCAAATATCCAGAGAGGGAACGACAAGAGAATGTCAGTGGCACTGCCTGGCAGTAGCGTTGACATAGATGTCAGTGATGGGCACACCTGGATTCCTTCCAGTCTTCAAAAATGGGATAGGTTAGATGATAGAGTAGCAGTTAGAGAAGATAGGGGAGATGGAAAGTACCATGGAGGGAGAGAGCAGAGAGTTGGCAGGAGGAGAAGAGCGGGAGGGAGAAACTGCATAACGAATGATTAACTCACCAGACAGCCTAGCTGCAAGCCAGGAACAGACAAATCAGGTACATGAAAAGGGAAATCCAGACCAGTAGAGAGAGTCTTGCGGCAGGGGGAGGGCGAGCTCGGCAAAGAGCCCAAGAGACCCAATAAGCAGAGACCTAGTTCTGCAGTTGTTGCACTCAGAGCCCATTTGTAATGGTAGAGGGCAGCTTGGGCTGGACCCAGTAGAGGATTACCTGCAGCTGGGAGCACGGTGCTGGAAGGAGGGGAGGCAGTCTAGATTTCTGGATAGATGGAGGAACGCCTAAACTTCAATCACAACAGCAAATGCAAAAACACAGAGATTCGAGTTTCCTAGATAGAGGGAAAAAAGTCTAACTATCAAGTACAGTATTAAATGTACAAAAAGCCTACATTTCAAAACACAACAGAAAATGCACAACACCCAGATTCGTGTTTCCCAGATAGCAGGAAAGCCTGATATGGCGAACTGAGACAATTTGTTTAAATGCCAGATATGGATAACATACAACTATGGGCGACTTTCAGCAGTCTACAAGCTTTGCTAATAGGAGTAATAATAATAGAGGAGGGACAGTTTAATAGGGAGCAGGAATGGCTGTTCACCCAGCCTGTGTCTTGCTCACCTTGTCAGTTACTGCTGGTTGACAGCTGCGCTGCAGGCTCAACCGGCGAACAATGGCAAATACAATCTGGAGCTGCCCTTGTCTCGGGGCCCTTACTTTGTTGTTACCCTTACATGAGCCATTGTCTGTGAACACTGCTTATGGATACACTGCAGACAAACTGGAGTACATGTGTGATGCAACCTTCAGTGACTCAGAAATCCTCAATGATTATAGGTCTTCAAGAACATGCAACGCACCTTCAGCGGGTAGGATGTGCATGTTTATCTTTGTGACAATTCCCACAATGGTAGCAATGCTCATCAATTACAGTAGTGGTGTACTAAGCAGTCTATCTATTCATCACAACTTGTCAGTGTTGCTGTAAACCCTCAACTGATAAAAATCAGTGCCTCATGCTATACAATTGACATGCATTCTGATGCATAAGCATTGCACAGTGGCATTCTAAGGCAATGCGTCCAGATTTAAGCAGACGTATTGTGCCCTGCAGATTATTTGGGCCGGCAGAAGACCTTATTGTGCCTCTGTGTGCCCCATTTTTGCACGTGGTTTGTGCCCCCTGCCTGCATCCCTGTTTCCCAGAGCTTTCCTGCATCCCTTTCCTCCCTCCTCCCACCTCGTCCCAGGTCTCCCATTTGCTAGAGGAGATCAGCCTTTGCTATGCTCGTATCGAGCCCGGCTCCCTTTTGCCGCCATTCCACCAGGCACTGCAGGTGAGTTGGTCCAACAGAAGACCCTCCTGAACCTCTGTGTGCCCCATTTTTGTATGTGGTTGGGCCCGTAGCCTGTATCCCTGTTTCCCAGGGCTTCCCCATTTCCCTTTCCTCCCTCCTCCCGGCTTCCAGCCCGCCCTCGGTCCCCATTTGGCTAGAGGAGATCAGCCTTTGCTATGCTCATATCGAGTCCTGCTCCCTGCTGCCACCATTCCACCAGGCGCTGCAGGTGAGTTGGGCCAGCAGAAGACCCTCCTGGGCCTCTGTTTGCCCCATTTTTGCACATGGTTGGGCCTCCTGCCATGGCCTGCATCCCTGTTTCCCAGGGATTCCCTGCTTCCCTTTCCTCCCTTCTCCCGCCTCCCAGCCCGCCCCCAGTCCCCCATTGGCTATAGGAGATCAGCCTTTGCTATGCTCATATCGAGCGCTGCTCCCTGCTGCCACCATTCCACCAGGCGCTGCAAGTGAGTTGGGCCGACAGAAGACTCTCCTGGGCCTTTGTGTGCACCATTTTTGCACGTGGTTTGGGCCCCCTTCCCCTGCATGCATCCCTGTTTCCCCGCTTCTCTTTCCACCCTCCTCCCGCCTCCCAGCCCACCCCCAGGCCCCCATTGGCTAGAGGAGATCAGCCTTCGCTATGCTCATATTGAGCCCTGCTCCCTGCTGCCACCATTCCTGCAGGTGCTGTAAGTGAGTTGGGCCAGCAGACAGAAGACCCTCTGGGCCTCTGTGTGCCTCACTTTTGCACATGGTTTGGGCCTCCTGCCTCAGCCTGCATCGCTGTTTCCCATGGTTTACCCGCTTCCCTTTCCTCTGTCCTCCCACCTCCGAGCCCACCCCCATTCCCCCATTCGCTAGAGGAGATCAGACTTTGCAATGCTCACATCCAGCCCGGCTCCCTGTTGTTGCCATTCCACCATGCCCTGCAGGCGAGTTGGCACAACAGTAGACCCTCCTGGACATCTGGGTGCCCCATTTTTGCACGTGGATGGGTCCCCCTGCCTCAGCCTGCATCCCTGTTTCCCAGGGCTGCGGCTTCCCTTTCCTCCCTCCTCCCGCCTCCCAGCCTGCCCCCGGTCCCTCATTGGCTAGAGGAGGTCAGCCTTTGCTATGCTCGTATGGAGCCCTGCTCCCTGCTGCCGCCATTCCACCAGACGCTGCAGGTGATTTGGGCCGACTGAAGACCCTCCTTGGCCTCTGTGTGTCCCATTTTTGCATATGGTTTGGGCCCCCTGCGCCAGCCTGCATCCCTTTTTCCCAGAGATCAACCCGCTTCCCTTTCCTCCCTCCTCCCGCCTCCCAGCCCGCCCCTGGTACCCCATTGGCTAGAGGAGATCAGTCTTTGCTATGCTCTCATCGAGCCCTACTCCCGACTACTGCCATTCCACCAGGCCTGGCAGGTAAGTTGGGCAGACAGAAGATCCTCCTGGGCCTATGTATGCCCCATTGTTGCACGTGGTTTGGGCCCCTTGCCCCGGCCTGCATCCCTATGTCCCAGGGCTTCCCACTTCCCTTTCCTCCCTCCTCCCGCCTCCCAGCCCACCTCTGCTCCCCCATTGGCTAGAGGATATCAGCCTTTGCTATGCTCATATCGAGCCCTGCTTCCTACTGTCGTCATTCCAAAAGGAGCTACAAGTGACTGAGCCCGACAGAAGATCCTCCTGGGCCTCTGTGTGCCCCATTTTTGCACGTGGTTTGGGCCCTCCATCCCTGTTTCCCAGGGCTTCCCCGCTTCTCTTTCCTCCCTCCTCCCACCTCCCAGCCCACCCACCAGTTAGGTCATATCACTGTTCATAACTGACCTTCCCAGAGCCGCCCTCTGCCCGTGCAGTCCCTGCGGCTAAAGGCCCCAAAGCAAAGGGGGGCTCCAACAGTGGTGGCTCCATATCATGTCTGCAGCTGTCAGCAGGGGAAGCCAGTGAAGCCAGCGACCAGCCATCAACCAGCAGCAACCACCTAAGTAAGTGTGGCACAGGTGGGGAGCAGAGCAATTACTCTACTCCAGAAAGTTCCACCACTCTACATTACCTTACCGCAGAATATAGCTCGCCAGATGAATTCCACCTGCATCAATCACTTAGGGAACACTGAACACTAGCAATCACCCATTACAACTCTACTCTGAAGCATAGGTATATCAAACCCTCTGTGTCTGCTATAAACTAAACCTACTATACTATATCCTGCAACCTGCTGCATTGTGAAACTTGGGCCTTCCCTACCACTGTACGTGACTCTCTAATCTAGCCATAGCCTCCATCTCTATATATGGTTAATACACCACTTTCAATGCATCACACCCAACAGATTTATACTTGTTGCCAAGTCCCACACTTAGAATTGTGAATGTTAGCAAGGGTCACACTTAGAACTGTGAATGTTAGAAAGTGCCACACTTAGAACTATGGATGTTACTGATGGCCACACTTAGATAGAATTGTGAACATTAGCCTGCATCACATCTAGACAGGATTTCAAATGTTAGCAAGTGCCACACTTAGATCTGTGAATGTTAGCAAGTGCAACACTTAGAACTATGGATGTTACCAAGGGCCTCACTTAGATAGCATGGTGAACATTAGCCTGTGTCGCATATAGATAGGATTGTGAATGTTAGCATATGCTACAATTAGAACTGTGACTGTTAGCAAGCGCCACACTTAGAACAGTGAATGTTAGCAAGTGGCACACTTACAAGTATGGATGTTATCAAGGGCCACACTTATATACAATTGTGAATGTGAGCGCATGCTACACTTAGCTAGAATTGTGAACATTAGCTCGTGTCGCATCTAAATAAGATTGCAAATGTTAGAAAGTGCCACACTTAGATAGAATTGTGAACATTAGCCAGTGTCACATCTAGACAGGAATGTGAATGTCGGCCAGAGCCACATCTAGATAGGATAGCAAATATTAACCATTGCCACATCCAGACTGCATTGGGAATATTACCAATGCCACATTTAGATATAATTATGAATGCTAGCTTGCTTAGCATCTAGACCGGATTTTGAAGGTGGCCCAGTGACACATTTGGATGTAATTGTGAATATTGATGTGCATCATATATAGACAGGAATTTGAATATTGGCAAATGCCGGATCTAAATTGAAATGCAGATATATTCATGTGCCACATCGAGAAAGAACATCGAAATTCAGCAGACATCACTTCCAGATAGCTAGGCCAATAACCAACCCTTAGCAATTTCACCCCTCTGCATACACAACGATAACCCCAAAGCACAGCAAACTGCACAAACTTCACTACACCGTAACAACAAAACAAACCACGCATAGCCTTGCATAACAGCACACGAAGGCTACCGACCGGAAAGCACCCGCAAGCTCAGCGAACAGTGTTAACCGAACTGCAGCTGGCAACAGCACATCACTGCTCTCTTGCACTTATCCCGCTCGTTCTCACTAATTCGTCCCCGACCCCCTTTCCTTTTCAGATCCGCCAGAGCGCCAGAGGACCACTCCGGTGGTGATAGTGCGCAGTACAAATATCCTATAACATTAACATGTTTTCATCCACACACAAATCAATGAAGTGTGTTTGTTTGGTGGTACTTGTGGGTGTGAAACAGGTAGAGATTGTGACTGACTAGTTTAATGATGTGAAGCAATCAAATTGATGCCACTGCTTTTGTTGAGCCATGATATTTTAGAAAATACAGTACTGCACAGTGGCAAGCCAACGTTGAACTTTGCTGCGAGCACCATTGATAATGTGTATGGTTCTCCCTGATGCAAATTAGATACAACCAAGAGCGTTTTCAGGCCTCTGCCTGTGTCAGAGATTTGCAACACTGAGAAAGATTCAGGCTCTGCCGGATACACAGGTTTCAACAACGAGAATTCCCAGTCTCTCCACAGTAGATAACAACCTCAAACTTGAAAAGTGCTCAGGCAGTCCCTGTTACACAAGAGCTGCTTCCTTGTGTCCGACTTTCCCGGGTAAATGACAACCACATTGAGGATGCCTTTCCCGATTGATATCGTGTGTTAAATCTCTTTAAACATCCCTTCTAGATCCAATGTTACGGATTAATATTTGATTAAAGTTTACAAACCCTACTTTAGTTTAGTGGATAACCCTTTTGTGTTCACAGTGAAAGATATCATACTTCAACTAATATGTTCCGGGCTAAAAAACGTTCATTTACTGCTTTCTTATCATATTGGGTCGTGATTTCAATCTAAATATTAGTCTGAGCTTGGAAGTTTCATTTTCTGGGAAGGAGGATTATGTGTATGGTTTTCTGTTCTCGGAAAATAGGTTGGATTCCAAGTGTCTTGCTTTGCGGGCTACTTGGTGGAGTTTGCCTGGAGAGGGACCATGCATCTGAGGATTGATCTCAATATAGGAAGTTGAATTCATAGTTGAAACCTAAAATGGGTGAATTTTAAAACAATACAAAAATCTTTGTTGAGCCTTAGTCGAGCAGGAGTTTTTATCACATAGGGTCTCATTCCGAGTATGGAGGTAATCATGGCACTATTAGCAGCATGACTACCTCCAATACCGGTACCGAGCCCGCCCTCGTTCAATGGGGACTTACCGGTCTATTCCGACCTTTGCTGGACCGGTAGATCGCCATTGAAAAAGCCATTCCCTATTCCCATTTGAGCCCCCATAACTCTTCAAAAGTGAACATCTCATCCAGATGGGCACTAACAGATCCCAGTAACCACCTCAGTTCCACAAGGCTGCACCCTGTCCCCCATCAGCTTGAACATCTATAAACTATGGGGAGCTCTTTGGCAACACAGACTTAAAGATACAGCGACACACAGATGACAGGCAGCTTTATCTGGAGACCAATTCCATCATCGACATTCATTGTCTCAAGCACTTTCTTACCATTATCCAAGCCTGGAAGTCAAGCAACCACCAGAAGAATCACCTAACAAAGACCAAATTAATTCTCTGTGGAAATTCCACCAATCAGGCCAAAGTGCAAAATCAGCTGAATGAAATGAAGCTTGATGAATTCAGACGTCTGCTCTCACCCAGTGCATAATCTCTCAGCTCTACCAATGACTGTGACTTATATTCAAAACAAATATCACCAAGAAGATCAAAACAGCACAAAATCATTTTACGCTCCTCCACAAAGCAAAGCTCTTTATCCATATCCCAGGTTACAGAAATGTGTCCAGGCCCTCGCCATCTTTGATCTGGATAGAGTGTAAGTGATTTGAAACCGGCACACACCTAAGTCAACGCTTAGCGTGTTATGCACAACTGAAATCCTTATTTATTTGTGTCTAAAAGTTATTTTATTCTGGACGATGTACCACTCATATCACACCCCTCACCTGGAACCCCACCAGTCACACTGAACCAGGAATCAGGCTGGTTTGCAAAGTTAAAATATTTATTTATGGATTCACAATTCAATCACACTATGCTTTACTGGGCATACAATGATCACCAATGGAGTGACATAACCCTAAATAATCTCTTTAATACACAAGGAGTAATAGTGAGCAAAACAATTCTGCACAGGAATAATACTTTTGTGTGTGTTCAGATCAAATAGCAGTGTGGTTACTATTTCCCCCTGCACACCCCCCAATCCCCCAATAGGCAATGTAAAGAGATGAGAAGAGAGAGCAGGTTTTCAGGAATGGCAGAATTCAAACAAAATATCAATCCCAATTTCCCCCCACAGCAACACAAGAGAAAAACAGAATTGATTGGCAAGCAGTCAGAATGGTTTAAAGTCATCTTGAGAATGGATTGGGTAAAACCACTAAATATGGTTTAAATTGCTGAAATTGTTAAAATTCTTATGGGAGCTGCTTTGGATAGTTGCACACAAACACTAGCAATGATTTGATTCTAAGATACAATGTAAAATCTTAAAATTAAAATCGGAAGCAATCAAAAGTTGTTTTACACGTGTCAGAATTTCCCTAAAACAAAATGTGTGGCAAACTTTTCAGTGTGCGGTAATCATGATCATGGGATAACTGTAATGATTTGGGATGCTGTGGATGTTAGCTACAAGCAGACTTTGACATTTTTTTTCTAGCACTGAAATGGAGGAACTTATGGACGTTGTAGTGGAGGTCATTTTTTTCGAGACAGTCACAAGAATGGGAAACAGGAATGCACGCTTACACTAGATTATGACTATAGAAAAGAGAATGTCACGCCTGAATCTCCAAAGTTCCTGGCCAGGGAACACTTCACATGGTGGATACTCAATTTCTTACTAGGATTCACATTAATTACTCACAACACTAATGACTTATGATGTTAGAATACAAATAAGAGAAACTGAGTACAAGACAAGGTATGACAATTCACAAATACTCCTAACAACATCAGGTTCTGAAGACAAGATATGATGGGTTTAAGATAGGGATTGACTATGGACAGTACATATGCTAGTGAGACAGTTTTATATATAGATACTCACTAGATATGTTTTTAAATGGAACCATATGGATTCTGGACCGTCAAGATTTCTGGTCAGGGAAGGGAATCTGGTTCTGGGATAGACAGCTGGGCACATCGGATTTGACTAGGTCTGTTCACAGTACGGCACAGGACTGGATCGGATCTGCAATGGCTCTGGTCACAGCACAGCACAGGACTGGATTGGATCTTTATGGTTCTGATGATAATTATTTCAGCAGTCAAGCAGTACAGCACAGCCCGGCTGTCTTTTGATCCCCTTAGGTTTCTGGGGTTGGCTCTGGTTCTGGAGTCTGGAGCAAGTAAGATGTATAGTTCTGCAGAGGGTGCTCTAACAGCATTCGGATAGTGGGTGAATCTGTCTGTGTTTTATTGGCCTCTGCTGTCTCTATTTATGCTTATGATAAAGGGTGTGTGTGTGCTGGTTTATCCTAAGCTTGCCCCTTTGACAGGGATTGGTCAAGGTCTTCTCTATTCCTTGATAGGAGGAGAAAAACAGGGTGTCACCTTTATGATGTGCGTTTATGAGGCCTAAAGTCCACCCCTAGCCTCTTGAACACAAAATCTACTTTTGGTACAATACATATTTACACAGTAGTAGATACTCCTCCAAGCCCCGTCGCTGTGGGATCTTGTGTCTGCTTCTCACAGAATTTTGCCCTTTTCATCCGGAACACAATGTCCAATTTAGGATAACATTTCTACAAATGTGTGCGTTGAACAGGGGCATATGTGTATAAAGTTTCATACTTCTATCAGAAGTACATTTTGTGTAATATCACTTTTTCCGCCGTTTCTTCCCAGAACATGTCACAGAGTTCTGGTGCCTTTTCACCTGTGCATTCAGAAATTACATTAACAATGCTGTTATTTCTATATTTTGCCCAATTTTACATAGTAAGTTATCAGTCTTTATAAAATGTGTCTTTCATCCTTGTTAAGCAACAAATGGTTGTTTAGCTCCACCCCTTTGGTCTCTCCCTGGGACCCAGGAGCATCTCCTCCCTGTTTCTCCTGGGCAGAGGCCATTTACAACCCTTCACACCTCGCAATTCCTTTAGCCGGAGGATGTCCATTGTCTACTTCCCCCTGCAGACCAAATTCTTCCCCCACCCTATAATCATCACTTAAATGTGATTTACTTCTGGAGAGGAGAGGGCTTGCCTCTGTGAGGAAAGCTGTTATTCTAGTTTGGGTGGCTTCTAGTCAGGCTTAAATTTAAATGTTTATTCGGTTGCATTTTTCCTTAGCTCAAAACAAACCTGTAATTTCAAACGAGCATCTAGAACACTTATTCCAGTTTTTAAACCATGGGCTCAAACAATTATAACAGAGGTTTCTCTCAGTAATAGGCCACTCATATTGCAAACATCTAATTTAGTTTCTATATGTTTTAAAGTTTATCATGCAGGCTTCTGTCAGCTGTCATTCAGGCGGCTGAGGGTACTGGCCCAGATTTTGACAGATTTCACAGGCAGGCAACTTTTGCTGTGGATGTTTCTTTGATACTTTCAGCTTTTCAGGACATTGTGAGTTCACAGTGATTTCTTATACTAAGTAAATTGTAGCACCCAATAAACATTTTGGATGTTTAAGGGTGTTTTGTGTCGGTATTCTGCAGTTTCAGCAACAAAGAAAAAGGATTTAAAGCAAGATATTGGATTTCTTTTAGCAGACCACTGCTTTTCCATCTGTACTCCATTTTCACTTGTTGTGAAGCCCAGTGACATGTTTCAGAGTGGGATCTTTGTTCCACCACCAACAACATATGTGGTAAATTGGGCAGCCATCTTTTTTTGATTTGCAGAGCGTGATTTTTCGAGGTTTTGGTGCACAAATGGGTTTTGCAGCCATTTTAATGTTTCTGGCACCATCCAAACACAGTGATGCTGCATGGCAGCGCAAAAAGTGGGTTGAATCATCCCACAGAGCCCCATCCTCATGACTTTAGTTTGACCGCCCGTCAAGGGGAAGTTGGTCGATTGGGATGTTCATTCTTTCTTTTTGGTCCAGGGGGAAAACATCTGTTGCTTCTCCCATCAGTGCTGGATTGACATGTTCTCCTCACCGGTTCTGGATGGGAGTATGGAGCAATACTCCGGGTCCCTTGGGTATTTCCTCCCGGTCCCCACGTGGTCCTCCTTGGTGCTTAGAATCCTTGGTATCAGTGCTATGAGACAGAACAGCAAAAACCTAACAAAATATGTCCCCATGGGTTGTAATCTATCGGTGATACGGTATATTTATTACCTATGTACACCTATTTTTCTCTGAACCAAAAAGGCAAAAAAAGATTTGCAGAAAAAATTGTTTCAGGCCAAAGGATCACTACTTTCTGAGTGGACTAATCCGTAGTTCCAGATGGTGTCCTGATTTTGTCTATCTGATCAAAAAAAACATCTTACATGTACATCATGTCATTGGCCCTCATTACAAGTCAGGCGTTAAGGGTTTAACGGCGCCGTTGGCGCCGTTAACCCTTAACACCTGATTCACACTTGAATGCCTGCTTTTTGCAGGCGTTAAAGTCCAAGGCGCTAAGCGACCTTGGTGCTAATTACGGCACCGCAATTTACGGTGCCGTAATTAGCGCCTTCCCCATCGCCATTATGCCCTATAGGGCAAAAATGGCAATGGGGAAGGGCAAATGGTGAATGGGGAATTACCACCCCACTCACCTTGGAATGGGGCGGTAATTCCGCCATCCACCATATCCACCATGGCGGAATACAACATGTACCATGGTGCTAATAGATGTGGACCCACTTGTCTTCCCCCTCTGCCAACCTGCCCTTGGGGATGAAGATTTTGTAGGCAACTGGTGAGATTCTGTCTACAGTTTCAGAAGGACCCCGCCAAGTAAGGATGAATTGGTGCTGTTTGGCTTGGATACTTTGGAAATTGCTCATGTATACCCGGTCTCCACTTGGTATTCTTTTTTAGTTGTCTTAAGGTCATAGTGGGTCTTCATACTGTCTGCAGATCTTTCTAGGTTTGCTGAGCATATGCAAAAGTGTGTTGAAGGTGTTTTCTCAGATTCTCAACATACTCATGAGTTGTGGAGGCATTTATCAAAGTCTGCTCTTGGGTTCTGTAGAGCAGATGCTGGCATAGCACCACCCTTCGTTCAGTCATCAGCTCAAATGAAGACATTTTTGTTGCAGAAGAAGCAGTAGATCTGATGGCCATCAGGACAAGAGGTAATCAAATGTCCCAACTTGGCCAAGAATCTGCCGCAAACCTTTTTAATATGCTCACAATTGTCGTGTTGTATCTCTCAACTCCACCACTAGAGGCTTGTCCGAAAGGCAATGTGTAGTTTCGTTTTGACCCCAAGTATCTCCCACATCTTTGTCATCACTTCGCTAGTGAAGTGGCTACCTCAGTCTGACTCAATCCTTTGGGGTAGTACAAAACGCGAGAACATGTGATTGATCATCAGGGCAGCTGCTGTTTCTGCCTTGCAATTTGAGGCCGGGAGACATTCCACCGATTTAGTGAACAAGCATGTTACGGTCAACATGTACTTGTTCCCCCAAGAGGAGCGAATCACGGGCCTGATAAAATCAACTTGTAAATCTGACCAAGGCAGTGTCACCCCCCTCTTTTGGAGGGGAGCACGGTGTGTGAGTGATGTTGGCTGAAATTGTGCACACACAAGACACCCTTTCAAGTATTGGTCGAGGTCCGGCACCATGTGTGGCCAGTATGCAACCTCTCGCAAGATTTCTAGTGTCGTATGAAAACCCCGATGACCGGCTGTGGACGCATAATGGCCGTGACTTAGCATCAGGCTTGGGAATGATGTAGGGACAACCCAACGGTCATGGCCAGCTATGGATCTCCTCACCAACAAACTATCTTGGATTCGGAACATTTTTGGACATTTCATTAACACTCTGAGGTCCTCTTTCCCTATGTAATCGGAAACTGTCAGGGGAAATTTCTCAGGGTCCTGAATGTGTTGATAAAACTTACCAATTATTGGATCACCTTTTTGAGCCGTAATCAAATCAGCATCTGGGGTCTCCTTACTCCATTGTGCAGTTGAGAGTTCATTGTGAGCATTTGTCTGGGACCTAGTGATAGCAGTGACCTGGATTTCCCCCAACAGGGACTCAATCTCAAGTAGATCCCCTTGGATGGCTCCGGTTTTGGCCAGCTGATCAGCTAGACCATTTCCAGTTTTGTCTGGTCCCTCTACTTTAGAATGACCCTTGATCTTTTTCCAGTGTATGGTCATCCCATTCGAGGTGATGAGATCATCAATATTTTGTATTAATTTCCCATGTTTCAATGGTTTGTTATTAGCACACAGCATGCCTCTGGTTTTTCAGTTAAGCAGGTGCTCCACAAACCTGTTCCGTACATAATCTGAATCAGTGATTATGACCAGTTTGTAGAGTTGGTGTTGGACAGCAGTGAGGATGGCCTGATGCACAGCCATCAACTCTGCCACTTGACTACTTCAGGGACCGTTTTTGTACCCAGCAGAGGGTTATGGGGCATCATTCACCCATGCATTCCCTACGCCGGCCACAAATAATTTTCCACATTGTTGTCAACATGGTAAGAGCACTCATCCACATAGACAGTGGGCATTCCCTCACACTGGTCTTCTTCATAGAGTTTGTGTGGGGAATTAAGGTATGCCTCCATGTTGTCCTTGATTTTAAGACTTTCGTCCTCGAGACAGTTTTCTCTGGTACAATCATGGAAGTGAGCCAGACCTTGCATGTGGGGACTGTTCTTGTTTTGGCCATATCTGACCTCCACAGGAAAGCCTTGCATTGACAGATTCCAGGAAGTAATTGGGGAATTACTCACATTTCCGGCCCGGATTCTGTCACTTTGAAGATATTGTAAAGGTTGGTGTGGAGTCTCCACTATGATGTGTTCCCCCTGGATAAACGGGGGTGTTTCTTCAATGCCCACACCAGGAGTGCCTTATCATAATCGTTGCATTTTTCCTCGACAGAGGAAAGAGTCTTACTCGCGTAGAAGATTACTTTATTGACCTTGTCGTACTTTTGATATAATACTGCAGTCAAGCATGTATTTGAGAACCCTATATTCAAGAAGAACTCCTTGTTTTTGACAGGGTAAGCTAGGCAAAGTGCTTGTGAAAGGCTACTTTTGAGTTGTCTTACTGCCTCGGCTTGTTCGGGACCCCACTCGCACTTGACCCCCCCCTTCAAAACATGGATCAAGGGTCTTGTGATCTCTGCATAGTCCTTAATGAATGTTCTGCTGTAATTAGTCAGTCCAAGGAGGCTTAGTTCTCACAGAGTTGTGGGGTCTTTTATTTTCTGGAGGGCTTCCACTTTCTTTTCCTGGGGACAGAGACCCTGAGGAGTTATCTCATGCCCCAAGAAATTGACACAGGTTCTGCACCACTGTGCCTTTTGAAAGGGGAGTTTTGGTCCGGCAGCCCTCAAGCTTTTGACTAGAACATCATCTACATAGGCCAAGTTATCCCTTTCACCCAGGTCGGGCATGGCCTTGTGTCGAAAAATGTTACATTCATTGCCGGAATTGATGTATCCGAAAGGAGTCCAGGTCCAAGTGTACTGCTGCCCTCTGAAGGTATAGGACAGCTTGTATTGGTCCTCCCTACTGACAGGTACAGTCCAGTACCAATTGGTCAGGTCAATTGCAGTGAATACGTTTAACCCCTGGATCTGGGCCAGCCCTTGGTCAATGTAGGGAAGAGGCCATCATAAAGTATGGACCTGTTTTTTGAGCTCCCTTAGGTCAGCACAGAGTCTCCACTGGCTGTTTGATTTCAAAATCCCCAGCATCGGATTATTGAAGGTGCTGTGGACTGGACGGATTATCCCACAGGACTCAAGGTTCTTAATTATTTCACTAAGGGACTCCATTGATGTGAGAGGCAAGCGATATTGCCTCACAAACATTGGAGTCATGCCAGGGTCCATGAGAATAATTGTTGTGTAGATGTTGGTACCACCACAGTCATATGAGTCCACTGCAAAGAGATCTTGAAAATCTAAGAAAACTTGTTTCAATTTTTGCTTTTGCTCCAGAGTTTCACAGGCATATGCTAGGTTGACTCTCTCTTCAACCATCTGCCTGAAGCCTGGAAAGACTTTCGGATTGGCTATCTCAGCAGCCTCTTCCATCTGGGTGGAGAAGTCCCTGGTCAAAGTGCTGATTTGGACTGATGGCTTCAGGTGGGGAAGGCAGTCCTCGTGGACTTGAAATATCACCTCATCCCTCCTGAAGTCACAGGTCACATCTTACTTACCATAATGGCAGGAAGAGTACACCAGGAAATCCCCCCCATGCCGGGTGAAGATCCTGTCTGGTGTTGCGTCATCGTCGCTATCACTGTCAAAACAGTCATTGGGTATTGGTCCTAACAGTTCATTACCTAAATCCATGGAAAAATGTTGGTCATCAACCGCCATTCCAATAATGGTGCCTGCGCCCAGGGTGATACTCTTTAGGTCGCTGTTTTCCAACTCTATTGGAAGGGTGTTGTGTTCTATGTTGACTAGTGGTGTTGGGTTTTCGCCCAACCCTTGCTGTTGGAAATGAGCTTTGAGATGGACATAGGCATCAGGATTTTTCAGTTTCTGTCCTCTTTTAAATTTTACTTCCAGTGAGAATTGTCGGTTCTGTTCTGGGATGGTGACTTCCTCTCCAATCTGAATTTCAGCTGCATATGGCAGCAGTTGAGCTGACCTAAATGCTTTCTCTTAATCATCAAAGTCCATCGGATTACCTGCTAATCGGGACCAAGTTGTGAAGTTTATTAGGTCCAAACTAATGGCAAAGGGATTGAGAATGTTACTGCCTAAGTAAAATGCAGCAGGGACATCTCGCACGACCCAACAATTATGGACTATGCTCTTGTTGCCTATGGAAACTTTGAGCATACACCTGCTAGGCATGAGATGTTTGGAATTGGGTGTTTCTAGGTCCATTTCCCATTTGTCTAACAGTTTAGATGTGGGAATGGCTGGATCTTTTGGGAGTTTGCGGAACATGGCCTCACTGATGAAGCTCTTACCGTTGTTCACACACACTCGGGCAAGAACAGAGTCCTTCCCCTCATTTAACTGAATGGGGATGAACAACTGCTCTCCAATTTTCTGAATATCAGCCAAGCTTTGAGCTGATTTATCATCTTTTTGGACTATAGGAATGGAATTTTCTGATTGTGAATTTGTGTAGAATTTCAGAGTGTTTCCTTCCAGTGTGGAATGCCACCTTAGACTGGAAGGAAGGTTGATTTTCAGAAATAGAAAAGACTCCCCATCACCAGTTTGTTGTCCTACTGCAATTACTGTCACATCTGGGATTTGATTACTCTAGAAGTGGAATTCTATTTGGTCAGGTTTTTGTTCAACCATGTGGCATGTGCCATTTAAACTAACATGGTTGACACTCTTTAATTGTATTGGTCAGTTAGTCTGGGTCCAAAGGACAGGACCTTGTTTACACAATCTATGAGGGGAGACAACCTATGCAGGATGTCATTCCCTAGTAAACAAGGTGTGCCCTCTGGAGTCACAACTATGACCGGGTGCGTCACCTTGTGCCGCCCAATTTTAATGTCCAAATCTGCAGTCCCCTCGACAGGAATTTCCTTCCTGTTGAAGTTCTGAAGTTGTCCAGGAAGAGGGGTGAAAGGAATTTGGTGTTTCTCCCCCCTTCCCGAATTCAGTTGATCAAAGGCCCTTTTTGACAGAAGGGTTGCTTGGGATCCGGTGTCCACCAGTGCCAAAATTGTACATTACCCCTGTATTTGGACCGGTGCATAAAATCTTCCCTCCTTTTTCTCAAGGGGGCAATGATAATGCACATTTTTGGCCAACTGGTGGGTAGTATCTTTGCTTGGATACTGATAGAGAGGTGATTTCGGCAGGATACTGTTTGAGATCTTGGGAACCAGTAAAAAAAGGTGACAGCTAGATATGGGGGAAGTTTTGGATTCCCCCGGTTCTGATTCTGGGCTGCCCCCCCCCCCCTTTTGGAGGCAGTCACCATCATGGGTTTGAACCAAGGGGGTTTTCGTGCTGGTCATTCTCGGTACTGATGATGGGCAGTTTTAACTCAGTCCCCACTTCTACCCAGTCTGGATTTGGATCCTTTGGGACCCATTTTTCTTTGGGGGGAGTTCCACCCTCCCTGAAGAAGAAAATCATTTTCCCAGGATCCTCTGAGGATCCCTCTCCTTCAAACTGGAAGATTTGCACCTCCTCCATAAAATGGGTCTTTTTAGGCTCTTTATTTCTCCTACCCACCCTCTGCTCCTTTGGTTGCAGACTTTCGGGGACAGGAGATTTTGGTTCAGGTCCCTGGGTTACCAGGGGCTTTTCACAAGTGGGGAAGGAAGCTTCCTCTAATGCCGTACACCCCCCTTCCCCTTGTGCCTCCTCCCCGGGAACCGGTGGGTTGTCGGGTTCTCCCCCATCATTGTTCTGGAGCACCAGACCCTGGATTGGAGGAGTTCTGTGCCGCCATGCTCATCTGAGGGTTCTGTTGAGCCCTCAGAATGTGACCCAGATCATGTGCCATGTTCTGGACCTGGCGCTCTAGTGGGGCGCCCGCTCTGGCTGGTACGGGGTCCATAGATCTACCCTTGGTTGATCCCAGGAAGGGTAACTATCCCTTCTCACTAAATACCCTGGGTTAGGAAAGTTTGGGTACCCCTCCACCCTTGGCCTCCCCTTTCCTGAATTGCGTGGTCTGGGTTCAGGAAAGTGGAGAAAGAAGGATGGGTATTTTTGGGGGTTGAAGTTTGGTGGGTGCCGGGGAAAGAAATTTAGTCCGGTATTTGGGGAATTACTGTCCTCCTGCGGAAAGTGAGGAGGGAAGTTTCTCGGGTTTCCTGCTGTCTGGTTGGAACCCCCCACCCCCAGGCTGGAGGAGTCCACACATAGCCCATGATGGGTATATTTCCCTTGTAGGATGGGCTGATGTAATCAGGGGAGTTAGAGGTCCAATTTGTGGGGTCACCTCCCTGGATCCCTGTTTGGGATTGGCCTGAGGGCCTTCTGGCTTTGGGGTTGGTTAGATTCTGCTGGGGAGGTTTTTAGGCCCCACCATCTCCAAATCTAAAATGGAGGCAACCTTCACCTCCGCCACCTTAGTAGCAGCAGGGGTGTTGGTTGTTTTGGGGTTTTTGCTACTATTTTTATTTTGTACGGCTTCTGTACTTCATAGATGCACGTTGCTTGTTAAATGAGCCAGTTTAGTGATTTTTTCTCATGAAAGTCCCTCACTAGCTGGCTCATAATATACTTAGGGAAAGCATGAAAGAAGGTGTTCACAGATTCCTTACTGTCAGTGTGCACCCTTCTAGTGGTCTGCGCAAAGGCACATTTTAATTCCTGAACAAATTCTTGTGGGGCCTGGTCTTCCCCACATTGTAAGTTGTAGGCTGCCTTGGAAGCCGCCCTATAGGTGGACCATCTGGAATGATTCTGATCCTCCGGCCCCGCAAAGAAGTTGGAGTACTCAGGAGAAAATGTCCACTTTACATACTGAATATAGCTTTGGCTGTCCTTCAGATAGAAAGTTTCCATCATCTGCTCAAATAATTCAAGGTGCTCCCACACTGAATATTTAGCATTTTTGTGGTAGGGTGTGATGATGGTCCTAATAGCTTTTATTTGTTTCATGGGATCCTTGAGTAAAGCCCTCTTGACTTTGTTGGCCTTTTTAGTCCTTGTCATCCTGGTCCACTCATCCTCTGACTCAGAGGCACTGCTACCAGAGGTGGCTGTCTGGACTTCTAGGTTCTCCTGGATTCTGCGAGCTTGGGAATGGCTGGCAGAATGTGGGGGGCTAGTGTATAGGGACCTGTGGTGCTCATAAGAGTCTTCTGACTCTTCCTTGCTCCCAGGATTGGCTGAGTACCCCCCAACACTGTCCTAGCTGGGAAGAGGTTTTTAGTATGCTCTTAGTGGGTCTAGTCTCATGGAGTTCCCCACCAAATGTTACTGTCTGATCTCTGGGTAAGTTATATTTCTAAGGATCCATTTCTCTGATTCTCCCCACTCTGGAGTCTCCCTGATCAGAGAAGATGGCCCTAGCACTTGGGAACCTGTACATAGATGACCACCCATCCATTTCTGGGAGGCGCTGACCTATTAGCCCCATATTCCCCATTGGGTTGAAGTCTACCATCCCCATGGCCCTTGGTTCATGTGAGCCAGTGGACATGGAGGTGGCAGAGTCCATGGAATTGAAGTCTCTGGGGCCAGGGTTCCTGAGGTTCTGCTCAGGGGTTTCCCTCTCCAATCTGACCTCATCTCTTTCGGCCCCTACTCCCTGTTGGCATGCAAGAATTTGACCCTTTTGTTCTTCTATTAAGGCCTTACTGGTCTCTCTATTAGTTGTTCCTGCATTGCTATTTGTCTATGGAGCCTGTAATTTTTTTCACAGAGAGCCTCATTGTCTCGCTGTGCTTCCTGTCTGATTTGGGAGGATTGGGCCAATTTTTGCTGCAGGAGGCTCACCTCCTGAGTTCTGTCCTTAATGGCCTGGTAAATCTTTGGCAGAGCCCCTTCCACCTTCCTGGTGTGTTCCAACAGCTTTTCATAGTCCATTTTGAGTTCACCCAGTCCCTGAAGGGCCAGGTGATTTTCTTCCACCTTGGCTTTTTAAAAGTTGACTTTCTGGCCTAATGCGTCCCTTTTCTGAATTAGAGTATCCCTCTGTGCAGCCAGGTTGTTTTGAATGCACCAGCTTTCTGGCGCTCTTCATCAAATTCTGTTTGGGATTCAAGGTCTTTAAGAATTAATTTATTATTTTCTTCTTTTACTTGGTCTATCTGGTCTTGTAAGACATGGAGCTGTTCTGCACAGACTCTGTTAAAAGTTAATTGTTGTGCCAGTTTTTGTTGGCTCTGTTTTAAAGAGTCCAACCTTTCTTGACACTCTTTTTGCAGTGTCAGTAATTTGATATCCTGCTCTACCTTCTCTTGCTGCAGGAGATCCAGATCTTCTTTTACTTTTGTCAGGTACTGTCTGGTTTCACTCTTTGATTCTTGGCTCTTTTGTAGCCTTTGCTCTGCAGAGTCCAGATCAGTTTGGGTCTTCTCTAGGGATTTTACTTGCCTTTTTGCCAGGTCTATGTTTTCGGCATATTTTTTCTGTATTTCTCCAATGTGGAGGTACAGGTACGCCGCTATTTTGGCAATTTTACATTGTTCTTCTTTTACCCTTGGAGCCATATACAGTTCACTAAGTGCCTGGTGTAATGTACCCTGGTCCTGCCATGTATCTAATTCTGTGGCAGTTGCTTGTTGTTTGATTTCCTGCAGCCAAACATTCTCATCCTGCTCAATCCATTCGCTTCTGACAAACAATTTGTGCAGTAGGTGTTCTTTTGCCATATTAATTTCCACTGGGGTTGCCATTTCGGAAATATTAATTTCCTTCGGACTTATCTCAGGGTTACTTTTACCTTTGCAAAACAGGCCAAACTCCTTTGAGTGTTTGAAGGGTGTTTTTACATTGTAGCACATTGTGGTAGCCTAACAAGGTGTGTGTACCCCTTCATTTAGCATTCTGTGTTAGACTGTCACAAGTGGTATGTCTAATTCAGGATCTCGTGAAGAGCCCCCAATATGTAAGTGATTTCAATCTGGCACACACCTAAGTCAACGCCTAGCCTAGCGTGTAATGCACAACTGAAATCCTTATTTATTTGTGTCTAAAAGTTCTTTTATTCTGAATGATGTACCACTCATATCACGCCCCTCTCCTGGAACCCCCCTGGTCACACTGAACCAGGAATCAGGCTGGTTTGCAAAGTTAAAATATTTATTCATGTATTCACAATTCAATCACACTGTTTTAATGGGCACACAATGATCACCAGTGGGGTGAGGTAACACTAAATAATCTCTTTAATACACAAGGAGTAATAGTGAGCAAAACAATTCAGCACAGAAATAATACTTTTGTGTGTGTGCAGATCAAATAACAGTGTGGTTACTGTTTCCCCATGCACACCCCTCAACCCCCCAATAGGCATGAGAATGGATTGGGTAAAAACACTAAATATGGTTTAAATTGCTGAAATTGTTTAAATTCTTATGGGAGCCGCCTTGGATAGTTGCACACAAACACTAGCAATGATTTGATACTAAGAAACAATGTGAAATCCTAAAATTAAGGTCGGAAGCAATCAAAAGCTGTTTTACACGTGTCAGAATTTCCCTAAATCAATATTTGCGGCAAACTTTTCAGTGTGTGGTAATCATCATCACAGGATAACTTTAATGATTTGGGATGCGATTTTAGATACAAACTAACGCTGTGGATGGTAACTACAAGCAGACGTTGAACTGTTGTTTCTAGCACAAAAATTGGGGGACATATGGACGTTTTAGTGGAGGTCATTTTTCGAGATAGGCACAAGAATGGGAAACAGGAATGCACTTTTAAAATACAGATGGGACTTCTTACACTAGATTATGACTATAGAAAAGAGAACGCCACACAAGAATCTCCACAGTTCCTGGCCAGGGAACCCTTCACGTGGTGGATACTCAATTTCTTACTGGGATTCACTTTATTTACTCACAACACTAATGAATTATGATTTTAGAATACAAATAAAAGAAACTTAGCGCATGAAAAGCTCTGACAATTCAAAAATACTCCTAACAATATCAGGTTCTGAAGACAAGATAGGATGGGTTTAAGATAGGGATTAACTATGAACAGTACATATGCAAGTGACACAGTTCTATCTATAGATACTCACTAGATATGTTTTTAAATGGAACTGTCAGGATTTTGGTCCGTCAAGATTTCTGGTCAGGGAAGGCAATCTGGTTCTGGGAAAGACAGCTGGGCACATCAGATTGGACTGGGTCTGTTCACAGCACGGCCCAGGACCGCATCGGACCTGCAATGGGTCTGGTCACAGCACGGCACAGGAATGGATTTATCTTTTTGGTTCTGATGATAATTATTTCAGCAGGCAAGCAGAACATCACAGCCCTGCTGTTTTTTGATCCCCTTAGGTTTCTGGGATTGGTTCTGGTTCTGGAAATTTAAGGGCTAGCTGAAAATGGTTCCGCTTTGCAATGGGCCTTTCTGCTTTGCCAAATTTCTGGAGTCTGGGGCAAGTAAGATGGATAGTCCTGCAGCAAGGTGCTCCGCCAGCATGAGAATAGTGGGTGAATATGTCTGTGTTTTTCTGCCCTCTGCTGTCTCTATTTATGCTTATGATAAAGGGGGTGTTTGTGCTGGTTTATCCAAAGCTCGCCCTTTGACAGGGATTGGTCAAGGTCTTCTCTCTTCCTTGATAGGAGGAAAAAAACAGGGTGTCGCCTTTATGGTATTGGTTTATGAGGCCTAGAGTCCCCCCTAGCCTCTTGAACACAAAATCTACTTTAGGTACAATACATATTTACACAGGTGCAACCTCTATAACAATAACATATACAGATTACATATTTTGTGTAGCAGATACGCTTCCAAGCCCTGTCGCTGTGGGATCTGGTGTCTGCTTTTCACAGAATTTTGCCCTTTTCATCTCGAACAGAATGTCCAATTTAGGATCAAATGTCTACACATGTGCGCATTGAACATGGGCATACCTGTATAAAGTTTCATACTTCTATCAGAAATACATTTTGTGTAATATCACATTTTCCGCCGTTTCTTCCCAGAACATGTCACAGAGTTCTGGCGCCTTTTCACCTGTGCATCCAGAAATTACATTAACAATGCTGTTATTTCTATATTTTGCACAATTTTACATAGTAAGTTATCAGTCTTTTTAAAATGTGTCTTTTGTCCTTTTAAGCAACAAATGGTTGTTTAGCTCCACCCCTTTGGTCTCTCCCTGGGACCCAGGAGCATCTCCTCCCTGTTTCTCCTGGGCAGAGGCCATTTACGACCCTTCACGCCTCGCATTTCCTTTAGATGGAGGATGTCCATTGTCTCCTTCCCCCTGGAGACCAAATTCTTCCCCAACCCTATAATCATCACTTTGATGTGATTTCCTGCTGGAGAGGAGAGGGCTTGCCTCTGTGAGGAAAGCTGTTATTCCAGTTTGGGTGGCTTTTAGCCAGGCTTAAATTTAAATGTTAATTCTGTTGCATTTTTCCTTAGCTCAAAAGAAACTTGTGATTTCAAACGAGCATCTAGAACACTTATTCCATATTTTAAACCATGTGCTCAAACAATTACAACATAGGTTCTTCTCAGTAACAGGCCACTCATATTGCAAACATCTGATTTCAGTTTCTATATGTTTTAAAGTTTATCATGCAGGCTTCTGACAACTGTCATTCAGGCGGCCGAGGGTACTGCGCCCAGATTTTGACAGATTCCACAGGCAGGCAACTTTTCTGTGGATGTTTCTTTGATACTTTCAGCTTTACAGGACATGGTGTTTTGTGCTGGCATTCTGCAGTTTCAGCAATAAAGAAAAAGGATTAAAAAGGAAGATTTTGGCTTTCTTTTAGCAGAACACTGCTTTCCCTCTGTACTCCATTTTCACTTGTTGTGAAGCCCAGTGACATGTTTCAGGAGTGCGATCTCTGTTCCGCCACCAACAACATACATGGTAGATTGGGAAGCCATCTTTTTGTGCTTTGCAGAGCGTGATTTTCTGAGGTTTTGGCGCTCACAAGGGTTTTGCGGCCATTTTGATGTTTCTGGCACCATCCGAACAGAGTGATGCCAAATGGCAGAGCAAAAAGTGGGTTGAATCATCCCACAGGAGACAAATCCTATTCGCCGGAGTCCTGAATATCACATTGCCCACAATGAAAGTCACCCAGCCTCTGCACCATGCCTTATCACAGGATTAAGATAATGTTTGTGCATCATTCCCATCACCAAGGAGCTGTGAGGGCTACCCCTTCAAACATGTATCATGCTCAGGACAGCCTGCATCACCTAAAAAAATATCAAACAAAACACACTCTACCTAGCTGAGAAACTCACCTTCTCCAGAGACCAGTGCTACACCAGAAGCCGGAGGTTCACCAGGATGGAAATTAAGAATTGAATGATGGAAATCCTTTAAAACATGGATTTTCTTGATGTGCACCCTACCTCTCCAATAGGTTACCAACTAAGATACTAAGATAAGACTGGCTCCTACCATCTTCCCCTTCAGGAAGAACCTGAAGATTTTAGTCTTGAAAGAACACCTCACCAATTTCTGATTGGTCCATTCAATGTTCTTTCGCTCCCTCTAGTGCTCTCCTGCCTCCTGTTGCCCATGCCCACCAGAAATCCCACTATTAACCCCTCACTCTACCTGTAACTCCTTGAAGGAATCTCCTATATACAGTGATGTGTTTGTTGTCAACTATGTTTGCACTTTATTATATACAATGGTGACTATAATGTGCTAATGCTATGCTTATTGCCTTTTAAAATCCAAAATAAAGCTTATTTGAATTGGGAGCCACAACCTTGAGAATATTTAGGTTCCCTAATTGTGTGCACTTTGGGCCATAGCTCCTCTTTCTCCTCCCCCTATGAGGCCCTCTCTCTGCCACTTTTCCTACTGCTCTGCATCAACCTTCCCCCGTTTGTTCCACATCAGTCACTGCGTGTTCTATCATCAGTTGCACCCCCCACTGAGTCATATCCACCTTCTTTGATAGACATGTCCCTACACCTCCTGCTTGTGCCCTACTTCTCATGTCCCAACTCCTGATCACTCTTCTCCTGAGACCCACAGCAGCTCATTATGTTTCACTCCTGCTATTCTTCCTCCCCTCCTGTCCCACTAACTCCTCCTTCACATGCCCTGCACTTCCAGTGTTGTTTCCTCCCCTTCCGCCATACTTCTGTATCCTCTCCCTGCAACAGACCCTCAGTCTTCTGCCACAGTAGATCCTGAGCCGCTGCCACAACCACATCCTTCTCCTGCCCCTGGACACCATCCTCTCTATCAGACACCCACCACCATCACCCACTTCTTCTTCTACATTATAGGGAGCCCCAAAATGACTCACTGCTATTGTTTGTTGCTTCTCTTACCTGCTCATCATGTGGCTGCTTTTCATTAGTTGGTGTCTCTCCAACTTGTCCAAAATTACCATCATACCCAAGACATCCAACAGCATCTTTTTTACCCATGAAGCAATCACGTCTATATGGGGCCCCTTAGATGATGTGATATCAGCATTCTCCATAGGTTGCAGATCCTCTCTTACTGCATCTTTGAAAGCTGGGAAAGTAAGGGTGATGTGCTGTATAGTGCTGGGATGGCATTGGATGATGAGAGCTGGGAAAGGAAGGGTGATGTGCTGCATAGTGCTTGGATGGGAATGGATGAGGAGAGCTGGGAAAGGAAGGGCAATGTGTTGCATTGTGCTTGGATGGAAGTGGATGATGAGTGCTGGGAAAGGAAGGGAGATGTGCTGCATAGTGCTTGGATGACAATAGATGACGAGAGC
Source organism: Ambystoma mexicanum (assembly GCF_040938575.1). Taxonomy (NCBI): domain Eukaryota; kingdom Metazoa; phylum Chordata; class Amphibia; order Caudata; family Ambystomatidae; genus Ambystoma; species Ambystoma mexicanum. Next base: position 146,739,300 of record NC_090934.1, read on the forward strand.
TGGGAAAGGAAGGGCAATGTGCTGCATAGTGCTTGGGTGGCAATGGATAAAGAGAGCTGGGAAAGGAAGGGCGATGTGCTGCATAGTGCTTGAATGGCAATGGATGAGGAGAGCTGGGAAAGGAAGGGTGATGTGTTGCATAGTGATTGGATGGTGAGAGCTGGGAAAGGAAGGGAGATGTGTTGCATTGTGCTTGGATGACAATGAATGACCAGAGCTGGTTAAGGAAGGGTGATGTGCTGCACAGTGCCTGGATGGCAATGGATACAGAGAGCTGGGAAAGGAACGGTGATTTATTGCATATTGCTTGGATGGCATTGGATGAGAGCTGGGAAAGGAAGGGCGATGTATTGGATATTGCTTGGATGGCAATGAATGACAAGAGCTGGGAAAGGAAGGGCAATGTGTTGCATAGTGCTTGGATGGCAATGGATGACGAGAGCTGGAAGAGGTAGGGCGATATGTTGCATAGTGCTTGGATGGCAATGGATGACGAGAGCTGCGAAAGGAAGGGCGATGTGCTGCATAGTGCTTGGATGGGAATGGATGAGGAGAGCTGGGAAAGGAAGGGCAATGTGTTGCATTGTGCTTGGATGGAAATGGATGACGAAAGCTGGGAAAGGAAGGGAGATGTGCTGCATAGTGCTTGGATGATAATGGATGACGAGATCTGGGAAAGGAAGGGCAATGTGCTGCATAGTGCTTGGATGGCAATGGATAAAGAGAGCTGGGAAAGGAAGGGCGATGTGCTGCATAGTGCTTGAATGGCAATGGATGAGGAGAGCTGAGAAAGGAAGGGCGATGTGTTGCATAGTGCTTGGATGAGGAGAGCTGAGAAAGGAAGGGAGATGTGTTGCATTGTGCTTGGATGACAATCAATGACGAGAGCTGGTAAAGGAAGGGTGATGTGCTGCACAGTACTTGGATGGCAATGGATAAAGAGAGCTATGAAAGGAAGGGCGATGTATTGCATTTTGCTTGGATGGCAATGGATGAGGAGAGCTGGGAAAGGAAGGGTGATGTGTTGCATAGTGCTTGGATGTCAATGAATGACGAGATCTGGGAAAGGAAGGGCGATGTGCTGCATAGTGCTTGGGTGGCAATGGATGACGAGAGCTGGGACAGGTAGGGCGATATGTTGCATAGTGATTGGATGGCAATGGATGACGAGAGCTGGGAACGGAAGGGCGATGTGCTGCATAGTGCTTGGATGGGAATAGATGAGGAGAGGTAGGAAAGGAAGGGCAATGTGTTGCATTGTGCTTGGATGGAAATGGATGACGAGAGCTGGGAAAGGAAGGGAGATGTGCTGCATAGTGCTTGTATGACAATGGATGATGAGAGCTGGGAAAGGAAGGGCAATGTGCTGCATAGTGCTTGGATGGCGATAGCTGGGAAAGGAAGGGAGATGTTTTGCATTGTGCGTGTATGACAATGAATGAAGAGAACTCGTAAAGGAAGGGTGATGTGCTGCATAGTGCTTGGATGGCAATGGATAAAGAGAGCTGGGAAAGGAAGCGTGATGTATTGCATATTGCTTGGATGGCAATGGATGAGGAGAGCTGGGAAAGGAAGGGTGATGTGTTGCATAGTGTTTGGATGGCAATGGATGGCGAGAGCTGGGCAAGGAAGGGAGATGTGTAGCATAGTGCTTGGATGGAAATGGATGTCGAGAGCTGGGAAAGGAAGGGCTATGTGTTGTTTAGTGATTGGATGACAATGGATGACAAGAGCTGGAACTGATGAGATCAGAGGGCATGATGCAGGCATGTTATTGTATGAGTGAGAGAGTGTTTATGGAATAAGGTTCTATAGCCTGGCAGATGCAGAGATCAAGCATGGGTGATGGGGATCAGTGAGCTCCTAAGAAGTAACTAGATGTAACCTGATACTTAAGGAATGAAGGAACGTACTTGTAACTGACCTGAAGTGTACACAGACCTGCTTTATTTCATTTTTTATATTGAGGACTAAGGGGAAAGGTGTCACAAAGGTTTCTCAGAGAGTTTCACAAATAATTTGTTAGGGTGTTTTAAGGGAAAGGGTTTCACAAATATTTCAGAAAAGGTGCCACATATTCACAAACGGCTTCACAAAGGGGGCAGTAATACATAAGGGACTCAAAAATTAGCAAAATAGACAATAAAATGTCAATCACTATGAATCTGATAGTCTGTAAATGCTAAAGCACAACCTCTCCTGCTGTGTCCTAATGTGAATTAGAATGCTTACTTTGAATAAGACAAACACAACCCACAGAGGAAGTGATTATCTGTCTCTGATTAGCGAGCCAGAGCTCTCAGAGAGGTTTACCAGTTCTGATTTACAGACCAAACCTGTGTCTGTCTGTCAAACAGGCAAGCAAGTGTGGGCACCATTTGGGGGCGCATGCATGTCTCACAAGAACTCACTGTTCACCCAAACCCTTAATTTGGAGTTCAGATTGACTTGCAATTTTGGCCAGGGTCAGGTATATCCTGCACTGCCAGCAAGCATGGATTTACATAGCTGCAGGAGGACGGATATCATGAGCGAGTGAAGAAAGCCAAATGCACCTGCTGTCAAGGAGTTCCCCCCTTCTCACCTGGTTCATTTCTTTGCTGGAGTCCTTGGTAGCTGCCTTCTTGCGGACGGACCTGATTTTGAACAAGGCTGCCCGAGTCTCTTCCGACTCCAGAGTGTGTTCAGTTTCTGGGACGCGGATCCAGGAATCCGAGGAACTAGGAAAGGTGCAATTAGCACACAAGTCCAGGAAATAGAAGGAAAGGAAGGGGCAAGGAATGGGTAGATAGACAGGTACAAGGTAACAATACCACGAGCTACGGGACACACGTCGGATCGCTACTTTGCAATAGCATTGAGACGCATGGAGCCGCGGAAGGCGTGGTCTATTAATAGAATACGTTACGTCCAGCGCGTGGAGCGAGAAAGGGGTTTCATGCTGGACGACCATGTTGGGAGTATTATGGAGTGCACGCCCCATTGTGACAAGGACTAGGAAGTCCAAAAGGGACGTGTTCTGTAGTTCATGACAGCATGCCTCCTCCGAAGACCCTTTCCCCAGGTTTGCCCGGGTGTATGAGGTGAAATCTTCTGAGCAACCGAGGGGCCTTGATATTAGAAATAGGTTCCCAGGTTCTTTCACTAGGAGGGTATCCTTTCCTTCAACCAGGTATTGAAGCTGGCCCCATATCGCAAATCCGGGATACCTCATATTCCAGTTGGTTGTTGACCAGCAGAGGAGGAGGTCTACAGGATTTCCAGGAGAATGGAATGTAGGGTTTCAATAAGGAGGTATGAAAAACTGGATGAATTTTCTTCCAGGAGTCTGGTAGTTTGATCCGGTATGAGACAGGGTTAATCATTTCCTTGATGGGAAATGGACCATAGTACCGGGGAGCCCATTTGTTTGGTCGTAGATGTCGGGGTAGTCATTTTGATGACAACCATTCTTGGTCGCCGACTGCATAAGAGGGGCCTGGTCTTCTTTTGGAATCTGCATATCTCTTGGTCTGCGTTCTGGCCTTCTCTAAGTATTCCTTGGTCTCCTGGTGGATGTTGACGAGGGTTTTCGATCTAGGAGTGAACAGTAGGTACTGGTGTAGAATGAGGAAGAACAGAGGGTAAAACTGATGGATGGAACCCTTGACTTCAATAAAAAGGACTGGTTTTGAGCGCTGAATGTTCGGAGTTGTTGTAGGCGAATTCAGCAACGGGTATCAGGAGTGACCAGTCATCCTGGACCTTGGTGGCGAAACATCGAAGGTACTGTTCCAGGGTCTGTTTCACACGTTCTGTGGCTCCGTTGTTTTGGGGGTGATACCCTGAAGAGAGGGCATGTTGAATTCCCAGAATTCGACAGAGATGTTTCCAGAATTGTGAGACTTATTGAGGTCCTCTATCAGATATGATCTTGGAAGGACGTCCATGCAGGCGGAATATGTGTTCCAGAAAGATTCCAGCTAGTTTGGAGGAGGATGGTAGTTTACTGAGGGGTGTAAAATGAGCCATATGAGTGAACAAGTCTATGGTAACCATGATAGTAGTGTATCCTCGAGATGGTGGTAGTTCCACAATGAAGTCTGTAGCGATGAATTCCCATGGCTTAGTTGGCAGTGTTGGTTGCAGTAGAAGACCCGCCGGTCTCTTGTTATCATGCTTATTTTGAGCACAGACAACACAAGCTTGGACGTACTGCTGTACGTCAGTCTTCATCTTAGGCCACCAGAACTGTCTGTATAAGACAGAGGGTATTGGTGATGCCACGATGCCCGGAGTGAAGTGTGTCATGACAGAGGTTTATTATTTTCTGTTGTAATTTCTGTCTATGAATGAGCAGTGCATTGTCCTTGAATAATATCCTTCCTTGGCTCTTTCCATTGATTTTTCCTTGACATATCCTTCCATAACTCAGAGGATTGGGTTTGCGCTCGGATTTCTTCCAGGAGGTTGACTGCTTGAGCTACGTAGATCTTGGGGGAAACATTTTAGGATATGCTTTATCTTCAGTGGTTACGTAGTCAGGGCGTCGAGACAAGGCGTCAGCAATCAGGTTATGTGATCCGGGAACATGAGTGATGTGGAACTGGTACTGGGCAAAAAAGTAGGCCCAACGTGCCTGATGACTATTTCTACATTCCAATGACTGTAGAATCTGAAGATTCCGATGGTCCGTACGGACTTGGACTGGATGTCTAGCTCCCAAAAGTAGATGCTGCCATTCAGTGAAGGCTTGGCGGATGGCTAACAATTCCTTTTCTAGGACGGAGTAGTGTGTTTCACTCGGAGTCAGGTTTCGTGAAAGATAAGCAATGGGGTGTTCCAGCTTTTCTTCTAATTTCTGTTTCAACACTGTTCCTATGGCAAATTAGAGGCATCCGTTTCCACTAGAAATGGTAGGCTTATGTCGGGTTGGGCTAAGATAGGAGCTTGTGTAAACTCGGTCGTCAAACGCTGGAACGCTGTGTCTTGCTGTGTGGACCAGATAAAAGGGGTGTCCTTCTTTAAGAGAGCAACGATCGGTTGAACAATCTCAGAAAAGGTGGATATGAACTTTCGGTAGAAATTGGCAAGCCCCAGGAAGGATTGAACTTGTTTCACGGACGTGGGAGCAGGCCATGTCAGAATAGCCTTTACCTTTGAAGGGTCCATACCAATTCCCCCTGGGCTAAGGATAAATCCTAGGTAGTGAACAGAGGTAACGTGAAACAAGCATTTTTCGGGTTTGGCTAAGAGTTGATGTTCACTGAGTCTTTGTAGTACTGCCTTTACGTGTTCTTCATGCTTTTGAGGGTCCTTGGAAAAGATCAATATGTCATCCAGATACACAATGACAAAGAGGAACAACATGTCAGAGAACAGCCTATCCATAAAACGTTGGAAGACTGCCGGGGCATTAGCTAGTCCAAAGGGCATGACTAGGTATTCGTAATGGCCAAAGGGTGTTCTAAAGGCGGTTTTCCACTTCTCTCCTTCCCGGATACGGATAAAATGATAGGCACCCCTGAGATCCAAATTGGTGAATATTACCACGCCTCTTACGGCTTCCAATATATCGGAAATCAAGGGTAGTGGGTATCGGTCTTTGAGGGTGCATTGATTTAGGCCACGATAATCGAGGCAGGGTCAGAGTTCCTGGGTATCCTTTTTGGGGACAAAGAATAACAAAGCACCTGCTGGAGATTTTGAAGGTCTTATGGTGCCATTTTCAAGGTTGGTATACAGGTATTCTTTGAGGGCCTTTTTCTCGGGTTCAGAAAGGATGAACATCCTGCTGAAAGGAATCACTGCTGAGGGTTCCGTTTCTATTGCGCATTCTTCAGGCCTGTGTGGGGGTAAGGCCTAGACTATGGCAGTCGAAAACATATCAGCATAACCTTGGTAGGCCTCAGGGACTTGTATGATATTGGAAACCATGAGTGGTGTTTCTTGGTCTTTATGCAGTTCTTTAGGGGTGTTAATGAAGGTTCCAGGAATAGACAGTGAGACGTACAAAACTCTGAGCCTAGGAATAGTGATACTGCTGTCCAGTTGATATACGGATTGTGTTTTTGTAACCAGGGCATACCCAATACCATGGGGTAGTAGGCTGACTTAATGATGTCGAACCTAATCAGCGCTTGATGATGATTTATTGAGAGCTGGATCTCCTTGGACTGCAGGCTTATGGGCCCTGAAGTGAGGGGTCTTCCGTCGATGGCTTCCACAGGCTGCAAGGTACTTCGTGCCTCATACGGAATCTGGTGACTAGCAACCCAATCATGATCAATGAAGATCCCCATAGCTCTGCAGTCTATCAAGGCCAAAATGGGATAGGTCTTGCTCTTGGAGGGTGATAGAAATACCTGTAGTATGACTAATTTGTTTTGTCCAGGAGAGTTCAAGGATGGAATTGATGTGGAGCAAACATCTCTCTCCCAAAGCTCTGCTCCATCTATGATCTGGAGCTGGCATTTCCCGTATGCCGAAGGGGGGCTAGAGGACATTCCCTAACCAAATGTTTGTCCGAAGCACAATACATACACAACCCTGTGTGAATCCTTCTCATCCTTTCTTGCGGGGATATGGGTCCACGGAAGGCTCCTATCTGCATGGGTTCTGGTTCTGTGACTGAGCCTGGGTGTGTGTCCGTTCTGACGGTGTTCTCAAAGGACACCTTGGAAGAATTTCCCCTGGATTTTTTTCTTTTCAGCCTTCTTTCCTGGATACGGAAGTCTATTTTCATGGCAAGGTCCATTAGTGCCTGGAATGAGTTTGGTCGAGCCACTCTGGCCAACTCATCCTTAATCTCATCTATCAGTCCTTTCCTGAACAGGGTGAAACTCGCCTCAGAGGACCAATCAGCTTCCTTGGCCAATTGTTTGAATCGGGTCACATACGTGAGCATATCCTAGGAACCCTTCTGAAAGTCTAACAGACGTTCCTGGGCACTATAGACCTGCTCAGGGTGATCAAACATGTTTTTAAGGGCCTGTATAAACCCATCATAGTCATCTAGAAGGGCATTGCCGGAGTTAACGAGGGGTGTAGCCCAGGTTAAGGTATTCCCGGAAAGGTGGGAAATTATGAAACCCACCTTAGCCTTTGGAGTCAAAAAGTAATAAGGCTTAAATGTAAAGTGGACCAAACATGAATCCAGGAATCCACGAAGGGTTTTTGCCGAGCCATCGTATTTGTCAACAATGTCGCCCAACAAGACGCTTTCTTTTGTGTCCGAATCCCGGGATAGGACCAATTGTTTGAGTGCGGCGTTTTCTGCCTTTAGATTTTGGACTTCGGTTGATAGTTCTTGCATGCGATGCATCAGGTCCTGTACGGTGGCTTCCATGTCGCTATCGAGTTCGGTCGGGTGGCGTCTCAAACTGTCAAGGAGTTCCCTCCTTCTCACCTGGTTCCGTTCTTTGCTGGAGACCTTGGTCGCTGCCTTCTTGCGGACGGACCTGGTTTTGAACAAGGCTGCCCGAGTCTTTTCTGACTCCAGAGTGCGTTCAGTTTCCGGGACGCGGATCCAGGAATCCGAGGAACTAGGAAAGGTGCAACTAGCACACGAGTCCAAGAAATAGTAGGACAGGAAGGGGCAAGGAACGGGTAGATAGACAGGTACAAGTAAACAATACCGCGAGCTACGGGACACATGTCAGATCGCTACTTTGCAATAGCATTGAGACGTGCGGAGCCGCGGAAGGCGTGGTCTTTTAATAGAATACGTTAGATCCAGCGCATGGAGCGAGAAAGGGGATTCACGCTGGACGACCATGTTGGGAGTATTATGGAGTGCACGCCCTGTTGTGACAAGGACCAGGAAGTCCAAAAGGGACGTGTTCTGTAGTTCATGACACCTGCAAGATAGGCAGGAAGACTTTACAAAGTAGTTTGTGAAGGACACTTTTGTAATTGAAACATGTTCTAATCTGCAAGTTTCCAAAGGTAGCTTTATCTATTCATGAAGCCAGGGGATTCATTTCCTTTGGGAATTGGGATATGAACCAGTGCCAAAGCCAGATCGCATGATTCACTTCTGACCACAGACCTCAACTTCAAACCTTGAAGAGATACAAAGGCCCGGTTTTCTAGGAAAGTGTTTATTTTTGTCAAAAAGACATTTTCAGAGAGATAAGGAAATTACAGGCTGGTAGCACACACACTTTCTTATGAGCCACCAGAAATAGCTTAACACGCCATTCTCATTGCTGGAGAGGTAGGGTTGTCCACTTGCAGCCCTGCACCAACAGCAGTAACTAGTAGCTTTGATAGATGCAGACCCACTAGTCAAAACGTTGTGAAGACTAGTCAAGTAAGCACATCTTTGATGATCAGCTGCAGCGCTCAAGGAATCCCTGATTGATTGCCTCACAGTGACCTGCCAGAATCATTAATGTGGATCCAAACTGCAATCAAACACATTGATCTCGATACGAGTGCACAGCAGGATGTTGTCACTTGGTGGCGTAGTTTATGAACAAGGTTTGTAATCGAGGGCATCGTTTAAGGTTTGAGTTATGTTCTTCCTGCATAGAAATGCTTGTTCTTAGCAAAACTATCATCCCAGAGGTTTTCAACCTTAGAGTCTGACTAGCTGCCTCAAGGACTTGAACCAACATCAAAGCCCTACTTCAGAGGTCTTTGCTTTCAAAAGTCCATATTGAAAAGGAGCAAGTGGAGCGTAACACCACTTGGAATTGTCCACATCACTTTTAAGAGGCAGTCATCAAATCTACTGGCAACTAACCCTCAAGCCAATCAGATGACGCAGATACTTCATTGGACACCCCAATGCCTGCTGCTTTTCGGTGCTTCATTCTAGACCCACTAAGAAGGCACTTAATCTCTTTTTCCTAAATAGTTTACATCTACCTTATTCTTTAAGGCCCCCCTTGATTGCATCTTAATTACAGACCCTTAATAATAATTTCAATTATATGGAAGAACATGTGCGAGTGCCATTGTTTGCATTGTCAACCCTGATCTTCACAAAGGGACCAGTCATATGCAAATAAGTCTTTGTCATGCCACCAATGCGAGATGTCCAGAACAAATTTGCTAATCATGGAACACTCTGGATAGCATTCCAAGCAACCCCTGTATCTGCCTCGTTGGGCATTATCAAAGAAGAGCTGCTTGAGCCTCTGGACCGATGAGTACATTGCTTCCTCCACCACGAGCAAATTGTGTAGGTTATAAAAAAGTTCATCGCTGTGTTTGGACTCGCTACCAAAAAGTGAGCTGACCATATCTTCCTACGTCTTTCTCCCAATTACGTTTGTAAACAAATCATGCAGATGACTGCTTCCACTTCATCATTGGCAGCCACTGCTCTACGCCCTTGACACAGAACACCTACAAACAGACCCTCAAACAGTGCCTGGGTATTTCTGAAATGCACTGCAATGCAACAGCACACCTATCTTGCATGTTTCCTCTCTTCCCACAAACCTTGCCCACCCCTCTATTTCATATGCGAAACAGCACCTGGAGACCCTGAAAGTGGCAGCGTTGTGTGGAATATATCCCACTAACTGACGATGAAATGTAAAGTTCAGATGAAAAGGTGAGGGGCACTTTAATCTTTTAAACAGAAATCTGGAATTAAGCATCTTATTAGGGCTGAAGGTGCCAAATCTAAAGGCAAGGCGCGGGCTGTCTCCCTTAAGACTTGGAGCAACTATAGTTGAATTTGAAAACAAGGACTGGATGCAATGAGGGCGCGGAGGAACATGGGCATGAAACTCAGAATCAGCGCAAGGAGGCGGATCCCACAGAGGAGGCAGGTGGCATGCAGGAGCGAAGGGAAGTTCGCCTATGCTCTTAGGCACTGTAATGGACAGGCTGCGTTTCAGAATATAGCGCCCTGTGGCTACACATCTGTACAACTATTTCTGTCCACACAGCTACTGTCAGCACTGGAAATGTCAATTTCCCTACTGATATTGACAACTCCTTGCCTGTCGGCAAGGGTATATATGTAGGGCCTAACAACGGCAGCTTAGATGTGCTGAGCTCAAGGGATGCCTCTCTATGCCTGTTGCAAACTATGCCAGTGTGAGCCAGCCAACAGTCAGCACAAATATACACCGTGCACATGGAGCCCATTTTAGACAGGTGGCACCCCAGTAGAGGGCTGTCCCAGCACCGCTCTGTCGCAACATGCCTCGGACACCTGTACTTTGCAAGGTTCCTGAGGGCTCCCACAGTGAAAGGTGCCTTTCTTGACTGCACAGACTCTGGGAGGGCTGTTCCCATACAGAACTACACTCAATGTTCTAGAGCGGAGGTTCCTAGGGTGAGAGCCAGTATATGAACCTATGGATATGTTATTATTATTATTATTATCATTATATTCATTGAGTGCAGACCTAGATTTGAGACACAGAACGGCGTGCTTCACAGAGATGTACAGCAGTACAGATGCATATTGGAACGCTTTACAGAGGTACATAATGGAGTCCTTTACAGAGGTATACAACAGTACAGATACATAGCTGGGCACTTTACAGAGTTATACAGCAGTACAGATGCATAACAGAGTGCTTTACAGAGGTATACAGAAGTACAGATACATAATGGAGTCCTTTACAGAGGTATACAGCAGTACAGATACATAACGCAGCACTTTACAGACGCATACAGTAGTACAGATGCATAATGGAGCACCTTTCCGAGGTAAAAGACTGGGTATTCAGCAGGTGGTAGGATACAAAGGGGCGCAGAGGTGGTTACAGCTGCACGGGGTGGCAGGGAGGAGAAGGGTGGGTGGCGCCTAGCAGGTCCGGTGGCGCGAGGGTCAGCGTGATGGCCTAGGTGTTGAGGATTTCCTTAGATTTCTGTTGTGTTACCCCATGTGGGGCACCCTCATGGCTCACATTCATTTGCTTGCTTGGACATCCTCTGCCACCTGCTGTTTGCTCAGGTGCTCCTATTCACTTGAATGGATCCATGTTAAGGTACATTTTGCGGTTTCTGGTGTGACATTTTGAATCGCTCTCATAAATATAGTGCACATTTTGGCCATTTGGGTCAGAGGTTGCAGGAACAGATATTTAGAACTTAACTTGGGGTTAGGGTGGGGAGACATTTCGGGGGTGGGGGGGCACAAGAGGAGTCTTACTGGATACACTTTTACATATTAGAGGATGCATAGGTACAAATGAATAGTTATAAGTATTAGGTTAGGGTGGGAAGAGGGTTCCGGGGAAGGGCAACAAAAGGGATTAAAGTAAGTCCCTTCACTGTCCCGCCGGTGGGATGTAACCTAGCCCTGGATACTTTCACTGAATTCATTATGTTTATGTCAGAGGGTAGAGCAGGGTAGTGGGCTGCAGAGGGTGGAACGAAGCGGGCATGAGACGGAGTGGTTGTTGAGCGCTTATGCGGCTGTTTCAACACAGGAAATCACTTTGACGTAATTTAATGCACTGACATCAATATGAATTCCTTTCTGGAGAAGTCATTCCATAGATATAATTATGGGTTAGGGGGAATGGTTGGGTTACGAGGGGTTGTGGATAGTCGTTTTAGTGACGGGGGAAGAGAGCAACAGAGAGAGCCCCCAATTAAAAAATATAAAAAACAAAGAAAAAAACTAATTTCGATTAAGTCAATTACCACCAAGTAATTTACCTGGTTAAAGTAACATAGAACTGTTGAGCTTCTTACAGCAAAGAGCCTGGGGAGGATTGTAGAGGGATATTTACTGTATTGTAGAGGGATATTTACTCTATCAGCAAATGGGACATTGCTCCATTAATCAAGTTTTTAAAAAGGAGCATACAATTAAAGAGACATCTATGTTGAAAAGACAGCAACTCGATCTTTTGTCAGTATGCCAAGATGGGAGCAGGCAGATCTGAATATGTTGTGGAAGAGTATCAATGCCAGGTATTCAGTTGTGAGGAACAAAAGAGTATAAGGGAGGTACAAGAGTAGGCTGAAGCAGTCGTCAAATTTACTAAAACCCAGGCTGGAGATATGAGTGTTGTCAGAGTGGTGGTTGTGTGCTGGCAAATCTTTCTGATGGGTCATAGCAGCAGTGATGGAGTTGAAGTGTGCACTTAAATTTGTCTTTGAACGATCGCACCAAGATTGCAAGCCTTGACTGAAGGCATCCCGTTGCCCCAGAGGTCACCTGACTTGCTATATGCCGGCTGCCCCTCTCATCCCCGCCACCCGGTACAGCTGTACCCCTCCTTTGTGCCCTCTGTTTCCTACCCCACTATATATCTGTTATGTTGTTACCTCAGAAAAGTGCTCTATTATGCATCTGTGCTGCTGTACATCTCTGTAAATCGCTTCGTTATATATCAGTATTATTGTATACCTCTGTAAAGTGCTCCATTGCTTTTTGAAGCTAGGTCTGTGCTCAATTAAGTAGCATAATAATAACGAATAATAATAAAGGAATGGGAAGGCTGATGGGATAGAAAATAGGGATGGGTGATTGAGTTAACACTGGAGACCAGTAGAAGAATGACTTCTGTCTTAGAGGAGTTTTGCATTGAGCAATCCAATCCAATCATGAGAGGTGAAGAGGAAGCTGATGATGCACTCTGAGTGGTCAGGGATGAAGGACGGAAAGAAGATGACCTGGGTGTTGCTGTAAAAGAGGTGATAAGATAACCTAAAGGATGAAATGAGTTTACCCCCGATTAACGTGTATGGAATGAAATGGAGAAGGCTCCGGACTGTTTAGTGTGCGACTCTCCATGCAAGAGAGTGGAGAGGAGATGTTAGAGTTCCAGGATATATGGCCTCATTATGTGATTGCCGTTCCAGAATAAATGGCGGACCAGCAAAGCACAAGTCTGCTGGCGAGGGCCACGGATCTCCCGGCAGGCCTGACCTGCCAATAGATCACGCCCCTACCGGCAGATAAATGCCTGAACCACGAGCACTGGTACTCCTGTTGCCGTTGTGTGCTCTAGCACATTGAAGTGTCTTTAGATTAAATTACAACTAATGACCTCAGACCACAGAACAAATAATCGGACATACCCAAGGAGTATGGCAAAGTACCACTTTATTGTCATTTAATAAAGCAGGGAGAACTCACAGGCATTGGACTGATGCTAGTACACTAGCATAGGAGCTTGATTACATAAAGTTCTTATACCCCAATATGTGTCATCTAGGATGTCATCCTACGTGGTAAAATACAAAACCTATAGATGGAAGGGATTGGTTAAGGGAACATATCTACTTAGAGAAGATATGAGGATTAGTACATCATCGGCTATCTCTTATCTGTAGGGCATGCCTTGAACTACCTCTAAATACATACAGCACTGATTATATTGATTATATTGGACAAAACAATAGTGGATTGGTCTATGATGTATTGAATGTTAGGGTGTCCCCCAAAACCACTGATTGGTTGGCATACTATCCCAAATTTGGAGTTTTGGCTCTTTAACAGCACGTATGTGAAACGAAACATAGGTGTTTGAATCCGGTGAAACTACTCCCTGTTTTCACAATTAGTCCATCACATCTATTCAGTAGGCCATAAAACAAAGTCTTGCATTTGTAGTTGACATTGTTGCCTGTTCAATCTGCTGGAACATTCAAGGAAGTGTGAACACAACACTGTCTTTCCTTGAGGCTCGAATGCATAGCCATTGTTTTCGACTTCTGAGTCACGTGTGAAGAGACCATGAATTTTTGCATTTATTTGATTTAAGTATGCAGGGTGCTGTTGCTTCTCTTGGCCTCTAGAGACTTGTTCACTCTATCTCACATGAACTTTGAATACTTTTAATTAACCAGCAGTGTGGCTCCCACTGATGTTTTCTTCAATCTATGAGGAGTGTCCCACATTCAGAGATTATCCATGTACTCTCTATGTGCCTTGTGCTTATCCTTTACAATAGCATCTTAATTCCTGGCAAACCTTGACTCACCGTCGGCTCTGCACACAGAGCTGCTGTTCCTCATCTCCTGATTCTACACCCTCGGTCTGTCTCTGATTTAGCTTGGTTAAGTTCAACGTGAGCCAGCGTCCATTTTCCCATTATGGCCATCCTTGCCACGTTATATATTCCTCTATAGCAAGCTGCTGTATGTTTTCTTTCTACCTTGCATTACTGTGTATTTACATTTATTGGTAAGTAAGTTACTTCATCGTCTTTGTTTCCATGATTACTTTAGCTTTAGGTACATGTTTCTCTTGGTGCTTCATTTACTAAGTTACTTTTAAGTATTTTCATATTGTTTCAACATAGGTTCATATATCTCCTTTATATGACATCACTCTGTCCTTGTTAGATTTCACTTTAGCGTGCATGATGGTGTCCATAGTTGTGTTCTGACACCCTTTCATGTGGCATCCTTCCACACTTTCAGTGCAAGGGTTCAGTCTGTATGGAGGTCTGAGTGCATAACGTCTCTCATACACTCGGTGTGGTATTGGAACAATACAGAGGGTCCCATTTACTGCTCACCTCAAGCTGTTCCAATATATAACTAGCGAGAATGCATCTACCTGCTCCTCTGCAGGTGATTCAGGCAATCCCATCCCGTGGAGTTCTATAGGACTCCACGGGAATCAGAATTTATCGTCACCACAACAGCCATAATATCCCGGTAATAACAGAATATAGGGTGGCAAAGGTGGTAAGGCAGGGATGCCTGTATCCCACCTGTATGCAGTGATACAATTGCTGCAGAAATGTTGCTTTTACAAAAAAACACTGCAAAAATGCTGTGGTTTGCCACGTTAAAGGTGTACCCCATCACACCAGTTAAGGGGAGCAGGGGTTGCAAGGGTGTCCCCCACTCCCTCTTAAATGTTGTAATGGGTACGGGGGTTGCGGGGGTGTCCCCTGCATCCTTTACATGGATTGCAGTGTCAAAATCACTGCATTTTTGCTGCAATATTTTGTGTTCACTGCCATTTTTGCCGCGATTTTAACACATGGAACCATACCACTGGAATTACTGGTGGGATGCCAGAAACCCTATAAGGAGCCTGACAGATAAAGTGAGATAGAAGACCATACACTAGGATGAGGTGTTATTGGTGCCCAGGTTGGGAAGAGTACAGAGAAGGGGGGTTTAATGCACCGCCTGAAAGATGGCAGAGAGATCAAGAGGATGGGGGAGATGTGCGAGTGGTTTGCAGAGGTGAGAAAGTCAGAGCAGCAGCTGTAGAGCATCTGCTTCACAACCCATAATGGAGACGGTTGTATTGAGTATTTACCTCAAGATAGTACATTATAGACAGAAAGACAACTTGCCAGCAGATTTGGTAGTGGTGTGACAAAAGGGAAACCGGTTTGTAGAAAGAGGGATTATCGGAAAAGCATTGGTTGCCTTGTGGCAAGCGGAAAGATACAAGTTGCTAGAGGGAGCTTGAGGAGATAAGGTCGGACAAGATCAGGGGCCAGTTGCAAGCTTTTTTGATTAATGGGAGTGCAACATCTGGAAAGATAGGTAAACGCTCAACAGGCGAAATAGGAGCGAAGTGCGATAGAGATGAGAAGGTGGTGTGGAGGGTGGCAGAGGGGAGGATGCTGTCAAAAGGATAGAATGGTGCACATTGTTTCTCATATATTAGTGATTATGGAGGGATCCATGGTGCTGGAGGAGGATACAGAGTGAGATTTAGGGGGACTATCACATGAACCAGTCATAGAGAGCAGCAGGCCAGATACAATATCAGTAGGTGAGCAAATCATTGTAAGCATTCTGTGATAGTCTAAGGAGCATCATTGAGCACTATGCATTAGGTGTGAACATCTGGCCTGGGTTACCTAGTGTTGGGAAGGAAATTAACCTATCCCACCCCCACTAAACGCTTTAGGATGAGGCGAATCCCATAAAGACACCTGTGATATGCCAGGGTGCAGGGGTGTGCTAAGAGATCCTGCACGGACATAATATTACACAAACTGTAGATGTTTAGACTTAGTGCGCGCATATAAACATGTTCCATTTTGTAGCTGTGGCAGAAACATTGCGCCTGCATGGCATTGTGGTAGACACAAGCCGTAAACCTGATGAAGACGCATAAATAGGTCCAAGCACTGACGAGAAAGAGAGATGCGCTGTTCATTTCCAAAGAAACCCTCCTTTGTTCTACAACTGTTACCAATATGCATTATCCCAATAAAGAATGTGTCCTGCAAGGTCATGAGATGGTGCTAGGTGCCTCGATGCACATATCACAACCAGTGCAAAGCAAACCTCTGACTCGCACCCAGCAAGCAACGAGTTATAACCCCTACAACTGTCCCAGTTCCAAGACCACTGAATTTCAAGATACCAGCTGACCCCAGGCCACTGACCATAAATCAGACAACCCGACAAGATGTTAAAGCATGGTCACCCTATCGCAAATTTACAATGGCATGAATTTTAATGTGAGGTGAGGGGAGGGATAAATTATAGCTCAAAAGCAAGGGTGGAAGTCTTGGATGCCGGACGACGCAACAGGGATGAGTGAAATGTGTGTGGTCACAGTGACCTTAAGCCTCAACCTCTACCTGCCCATGATCATGCCAGGTACCCTGTGAAGCAATAGAGTAGCATTTTATATAATAACACATGGATTTGTATCCTCGACCTTGATTCCCTGGAGACGATGAGCCCAGCTGACCCCACGTGATGGAAGACGGATGGACGGGTTGGTGCCAATGGCCTGGCATCCCCTATGGAGTAACTGGCCTTGCATAGGGTTGCACCAACCAGCTGCATTGGTTTCTACTGTATGCTGATGATTCTGGGCCCCTTTTTAAGCTTTTGCTTGCACCCTTTTTACTCAGAATGTTCCTGAGCAGCAGAGTTCTTTGCCGGCACACCCACTATTTGTATCATTAAAACTTGTTTCCTTGCAAGAATTTCTTGGCCCTTTTTTCCCTAGCGGGTTGTATTTTTTCTCGTGTGAGCTTTTAGGGGCATACCTTAACTAGCAACAAGGAAAGGCGCACCAGCAGTAGAAATAATGTGGATTATCAACATGATAGGGAATCCCACAGTGCCTATGATGAAGGGGGTGTCAAGTCAGCTGGAGCATTGCCTGCATCCAAGAACGAGCAATACATGGAGTAAACATTGTCTCCGTCCAGATTATAATTCTACTTTTATAATGCCTGCAAGACTAGTATTCGAAACTGTGTTGCTATGCATTGTCTTGCTTCCAAGACATACGCACTGCCCCTGAGTTATCCACACGTGTCTTCCAAATGTAATTTTCCACTGCAACTCATTTAATCATGTCTCAAATACACATTGCCATTGTTGGTGCTTCCAGTTCAGAACAACCAGTCTTCTGGCCAGTGGAAGGCCCAGTGATATACATTTAAGAGACCCTGCCCCAGCCTGCATAATGATGGAGTGGGCTTTATCCATCTTTTAATGATCTATGCTGAATAGCTCACAACTTTCCCCCTTGCCATGGTCACTCCAACTTTATGTTCCTAAACAATTTCAAAGGTAGTAGCAGGAGAAATCTGTCACCTAGGACACTCAAGGCAAGTATAATGTACACTCAATCTATGCATTTATAAGTGTATTTATTTAAATGAGGCATACCTAGATACCTCCTTAGCATGTATGCATAATGTTTTCAAAGCAGTGTCATCATCATCATCATCATATGTAAGACAGGCCGCAGGGATGCTCGGTGTAACAAGTCATCTTTTTATAACACTGCATAGGTCTCTTGTAGGGGAGACAAAGCCTTGCTTCAGACGTCTGGGTTAGAAAATCACTCCAGGGCTTGATGATCAGGACATCAGCGTCTAATGCATGATTTACACATTCCCTGTTCCCAACCTGGGCAGGTTGCTCAAAGTAATGATAGCCTTATATAGCTCAAGAAGGTTACTTAGTGTGGGTTAATGACCAGTTACCAAGTTATGGCGCAATGCAAAGCTAAGGGCCATAATTTGGGGAGGGTCATTATCCCAGGCAATAATGACCCCTCATGAGATCTATGAGGCTATTAGCACAATGAGGTAATAGCAATACATTTCAATTCAATTCAATATCACTTCATTTGGGCATATCGCCCTGAAAGCACATAAATACATATGTGCTCTAGCACCTTGAAGCTTCTCTTGTGCTGGATGGAATTACCAATAAAGATCTCAGAACAAATAACCAGACAGACTCAAAGAATATTGTAAAGTACTATATATTCTCAGTTTAATAAAGTAGGGTACACAGGCAGACATCAGACTGATGCTTGCACTGATTACACAGAGGTCTTATACCCCAATTATATGTCATCTATGACATCATCCTATGAGCCAAACTGCAAAACCTAATGGTGGGAGGGATTGGTTAGGGGAACATATCTACTTATGGAAAGTTTTCAGGTTAGTAGTACATTGTCGGTCTCTTATTTGTAAGACACACCTCAAACTACCTCTAAATACGTATAATACTGATTATAGCAGACAAAATGGCAGTGGATTGATCTATGCAACATTGCATAGCAGGTTGCCCCATAGAACCACTGATTGGTTGGCAGCCACCTAACTTTGGACATTCAGCTCAACTAACAGCACGTAAGCAAAACGAAACTCACGTGCTAGAGTCACGACAAAGTTCTCCCCAATTTTCCAATTAATCCATCATCTCTCACCAGCTTGACCGTTAGCCAAGGTTTCCGGTCTCTAGTTGTCCTTGTAGTCTTCTCTGTTTTGGGACATTCAAGGGAGTATGAGCACATCACTTATCTTCAATTGAAGCTTAATGAAAAGCCCATGTTTTCGACTTCTGCATCACATATGAGGAAACCACAAATTTGTCATTGTTTACCTCTTATTTAGTGCTATTTGATTCAATTATCCTGGGTGTGAATGAACCTGTGGCCTCTAGAGATTGTCTCACTCCATCTTGTGTGAGCCTTATTCATTGTTAATTGTCCAATATTTGGCTCTTGCACATGTTTTAGTATTCTTTAATCTAAGAGAAAAATGTCTCACGCTCATGACGTTATCCGCCAGCCTCCCTTTGTGCTTTGCAATTATTTCTTGAAATAGCATCTTTGATACCATGCCCAAATAGACTCCGCTTCAGTTGCAAACAAAGCTCTTTTCCAGCATCCCCTGACTTTTCATCTATGGTCTGTTTCTTAGGTAGTTAGAAAAAATCCATGCACGAGCCGGCATCCATTTTCCAATGATGACCTTCCCAGCCATGCAAGCTTCTATTTGTCTCTTCTACCTTGCATTACTTACTGTGTATTTACACGTATTGATCCATAAGTTACTTTATCTTCTCTTTGCATGCATGGTTACTTTATCATCGTGTCCATGTTTCTCTTGTTGCTTCAGTTAAATTGTTATTCTTGTGTATTTTCATATTTTTTTATTATATCTCATATATCTTCTTCATGACATCACTCTTCGCTCATCAGATGTCACTCAGCAGTCCATGATGTCTGATGGTGCGTGCAGACATCCATCCACTCTCGCGACGTGAGGGGACATTTGGTATGGTTGTCTGAGTGCATAGTGTCTCTCATACACTCGATGCTGTATAGGGACAACACAGGGGGTCCCACATGCAGCTCTTCTCCTGCTGTTCCAGTATGACAGCCGTGAGGGGGCGGAAGTCAAGATATATGCATCTACCTGCTCCTCTACACATGAACATAGAACAGATAAAACATCCCAGCGTAAAACAACAAAAAAAATGACAGCTTATTTAGAGAATAGAAACACAACAAACATCATGTAAAATACAGTAAAAACATAAAATATGCTCAAGCAATACATGTTTTGGAGTTTTTGTGCTGAAGTAGAAACCTTACTTTACATAAGGTTGTCTTCATAAGTTTAGAATTTCAATTGCAAACCTGGTTATAATGGAGTGGGTTTTAACTTGAGCATGCATTGGGAGTAACGTAAAAGTAAACAATTTTTCTGTAAGATGTTGCACACAAAAAAGCCCCACACAGAGGATGTGTTGTGTTGAAAAAAATCCTTCCTGCTAATTGCGTCCCTGTGTACTGTTCAGAATGCAGTAGTTATATCTTTATTTATTTAGTTGATTAAATCAAATTAATGATTTTTACAAAACATAGTAGAAGAAGAACGATGCGAATGAAGAAAAACTTGTCGAGGAGACATAAAGTTGAGAGAAAAAGAAAGAAGAAGACAATTCATAAGTTCATAAAGACAGAATAGACTTTAGAGTTTGAGTTGTAGCAATTGTCCAGGTGTCTCTTTCTCCACTCATTAAACCAATCCACCAAAATTCTTCTTCCCTAGTGTGAGATGCCCGGAGATGGTGTTGCAGATATTTTTCACCAATTTCTCGTGTACCTGGACAGTTTAGGAGCAAACGACGTATGGATTCAACTTTTGTACCGTCTTTGCAGAAACGACATGTGTCTGAATCACTCAGTCCTCTTCGTTTTAAGATCTCATTAGTCCGTAATAAGTTTAGTCGTGCTTTCAAGAATATGTTTCTTGCCGCTTTGCTGGGAAACTTGCTCAGGTAGTTAGGGACAGTATTCAATTTACTTTGGTAGGGCGGAAGATGGCTGACTGATTTAGCTTTTTCTGCGTTATGCAGGGTCTTAATCCAGTCGCAGTAGTTATTGACTGAACTCTGAACATTCTGATTGGCTGAGAGGAGGCCAATAACGATCTCCATGTGCTAATAAACAGTAGCAGCCTAATGTGATGATATAAATTGCGCAGACCATCCATGCCGATGTCACATTGCTCTGCCAGTGGACAGCACAGTGCCCTTAAAGAACTTGCTATCCCGCAACTGTATATCGCTTGAGTACAATGATGTAGACTGTGCACCTCCAAAGGGTTTACTATGGAAACAATAATAATAATAATAATAATAATGAAAATAATAACTGTTGTTGTTATATAGTGCTTTGTGTCCGAATCCACACACATCAAAGTTCTGTAATAACAAGCATTATTACCTGGAAGGGCTGAGTCAGCTTTCCCACAGAATTGGAACCTGAAAAGTACAGGCTGGCCCTAGTAAAATGAGAGGGTGTAACTCATTGTATAGCCACCCTATTTAAGGCCACCAAATCGTGGCTGGATACTGTTCTGGCATGTCCAAGTTCAGCCTACAGTAGGTTTTCAGAGCAGCAGACTTAACCAGTTCATTCATCATCCTAGTAAGTCTGCCTAATGTCACCTACCGCCCACTTAGGCAACAGCAAATTGAAGTTGAGAGTCTACAGAAGAGTTCAGATGTTGGGTGCCCCATCCCTCATTCTTTGTAATGCAGATCTACTATAACCAACTCCAGCCCAGAGAGCATTGTCACACCATAGGCCAGATTATCTAACATGTGCAGTGCTGTGAAATATTGAGCAAACACACTGAGCACCGGTTTTGCAGCTCAGGTAAGGCAGTATGGAGCAAACAGTGTGCGCCCAAATACGTATTCTCTAAAGCGGCTTGCACTCGGGCAAACATGAATCTGATTTGTTCTTGTGCTGTGTTTCCTACATGACATATAAATAAATGTGTTTTTTTAGCAAGCGTAGTAAAAATAAAGAATGTCTGCTTATTTGTTTTTTCCCCTAGTGAAAATAGTTTTTATAATACAGATTGAAGCAGTCTGTTTGCTTCTTTCCCTAATGTTTAAGCAGCAATTTTGTGCTGATTTATTTGTTTATATATTTTTTTTGTTTTTTGCACAAGGGAAGCTGGTTGATGATCTGGTGCCTGAACATCTTAGCAGGGAGGAAGACCAATGTCTTCAATAGCTTTCTAGGGAAGTGTATGGGCATCGATTGAAAGACATTTTCGGGCCAGATTAAAGAATCTTTGCACTGGCACAAGTGCACGTTTGCACTGTATTAACGCCAGTTTACCCTTGTGTAAAAAAATAAAAAAAACATTGGGGCCCTATAAGTACACCTTTGCACCATGGCAAGTGACATTTTCAGGCTATTAGCATGGGCAAGAAACACATATACGTTCAATGCATTTTTTCACCTGAGCAACATTTGCCCTAGTGCGAACATCATTATACACAGTAGGGAAAACTTTGCCCTAGTGCAAAAATTCATTGAAGTATATGAGCCTGATGTACACTGTGTTTTCCGTAGTGCTAATACCATGCAAAATTGCACTTTCACTGGTGCAAACTTTCTATCATTTGGCATGCTTTCCTGGGGCATATGGTCATTTTTGCTGGTGCTACCTGTTCCATTAACGGTACAACATATTCCACCAATAAATACAACTTTTCATGATTTGGGTTTATGTTCTGCTCACACACTTTACCTTGACCCACATCAATCCAAATGCCCAAATCTCATGTGTATTGTGATTTTCAGGGCGAGAGTGCAGGGACTTCTACTGGTTCGCAGTTCATAATATGATTAAATCACCGACTTACTGTTTTTAAGTCGTTGGCCTGACGCAGGCCCAAAGCCATCAAAAATAATTATAATAATAATGAATTTCTTATATAGCGTTAGGCACCCATGGGTCTCAGAACTCTGAAACAACAGATGATATTAGTATCCCACATATTGGTACTCAATTTAGGGACTTTGAAAGGTGAGTTGACCCTGCCAGGATTTGAACCTGCCACAGCAGGCTGCAACACGGATATCAGCGGCGAGCGCTCAGCTCACTGTGCTATCTGATCAGCTATAGAATCTGGCATCATTGGAAAGGCAAAGCTGATGCACTTATGCGATATCCGTATTAAAACAGATCTGATTAATTGGCCACTAGAGTGCCTTAGTCAACATACCGCTCAGTGTAGGAGCCAATAGCTACATCGTCAAGGCAGACAACAGTGGTGACAATGGGTAGCCCTGGCCGCCATTATAGGAAGAGATTGTTTCGTTGCTCCTAAGTCTCTCTAATGGTCCAGCGTGTAAACGTTTTCAGGAATGGCTCAACTGTATCAAAGTTTCAGCGTTATAGCCATGAGAGCTAACGGTAAATGAACTGTGTCTATGTGAAGAACCTTTGAGGAATTCTCCTTTTAGACAATACCTTGGGAGTAGGTGGGGACCTGCCAGCAGCAGTGCTTGGTTGCAAGGTACAAAGTTGAATATAGATGCATTTCGAATTATCCTTTGTTGGAGAAGCTGGGAGTATCTCAGCATGTTATTGCCAGCCAGTTTGTCAGGAGAGGATTTGCAATTATTCTAAGGTCAGGTTCTTTCACCCGCTAAGTAGGAAAAGGCTGTTGTGACATCACAGTCATCAACACGGAAAATGGACGTCCCTGATAGAAGCACTGCACTTCGCCGGGCCACACGACAAACGTACATTTCTTATTTTTTTTAATTTATTGTTTTTTATTTAAAAAAAAAAACACCCTTAGCACCCGTGTAGGGCCCTTAACTTGGGAGGCGGGCTGTTACCTAGAGTGGCGTCCCGCCACCTCAGGGCATATCGCCTCATTGCATGAAGGAGAGCTTTTTCAGCTTCAAAGGGGCTATGCAAGAGACCTTTATGCTGGGATGGGTAAGATCAAAAACAATTATGTTCATCTGGTCTTGTAGTTTGTGGATACAAGTTGTTGCATCATTGGTAAAACATCTGGGAGTGATATTTGAAGTAGCACTGTCTTTTGGCCTTAAGTGAATGCCCTCATTAAGGGCATTAACTTGTACCTATCTCTACTCAGAAACATTCTCCTATGTCTGCAGACTGCCCAGCGTATGGCACGGGTGAAACAGCTGGTGATGGCACATCCCGGCTTATGCAATGGAATCTGCAATAGGCCCTCAAAAATCTAATCGTGAAGCTCCAAGCACTACAAAAGGCAGTAGCCAGAGTGTACATACATCTCCAAAATGTCATCACATGAAGCTGGCTTTGAAAGCCCTTCTATGGCTCCCAGTGAATTTCTCCATTACATTTAAGACACTCTGCATTGTCCATATGATCTTTAAGAGAAAAAGACCAGGCTACCTTTACTAACTAAGTGTAAAGAGAAGGCTGGGCTCTAGCTATGAACACTCCTGGGCAATGCTGCATGGGCATCCCACAAGCAAAGCAGGGTAACTGATGTTACCATCGGCAGCTGGGAGAGGGGCAGCCCTAACTTCCCCGTGCCTGCTCCTCTCCTCCCCCCAGCTACAGAGACACGCAGTCTCGGCAGCACAAAGCCACGGAAGGGTAAGGTGCGAGCAGTCATCTCACCCTTACTCCAAACAGCAAGGTGCTAAGCGCCATAAGGATAACAACCGTCAGGCAGGGCCCAGGTTCAAAAGATCTGCCCACACCAGGGGGTCAGACAGTCGGCTATCCGGCCGGGGGCTGCGACAACAGCAGCCCCCACCACATACACAACAAAGACCGGGGCCTCGCTGGGTCCTATAAATATGAGCAGCATGCTCAGAGGAAACACAATCTGTTTGTGGACCCTGAACGGGGACCCAAGCAAACAGGAGGTTCACTGTGTACTCAGTGTCTTTCAAATCGTCTTGCTTCTTTACCACACAACCCGCCCACCCTGCAAAAAGGGGAGAAGAACAAAAAGAAGTACAAGGCACTGTACGGTGCCCACAACAAGTCTTGGGACACAAGAAGGCGGCACGGGTCAGAGGGGCTAACCTCAGGACCCGGTGCCCAAAAGTATGATACCACCATGATATGTGATATTGTTATTGCCATAACTCATATCTGTACAATAAAATCCTACGGCATTTTATTTCCAACACTTGACACAAGTTGTGAGCCTATCATTACGGGAGAGGGTTTGGGGTTCGGCCAATACTAATGCATGTATATGGGTTCAGCAGTTATGAGCTGAGCTTATTGTTAGGTCTTATGATCTGGATTATATCAATGCAAGGTCACAGGTTGGTAGAGGTGAATCCACACCTCTGGTAAGGAAATTGTGGACAGTCCCGGTTACCTTACAATTTTAGGTACTTAATGAACCGAATGCTTAAAAAGATTCTCATGGGAGGTGTGGTTTTCCAAGTGAGTATTCTTTTTTTTTTTAGTTTAGACACATGGTCTAATGGTGGTCAGCTGACACGTGTTTCGACCCCAAGGGTTCCTTCTCAAGGCAAGAATATTTGTAGAAAGGTGGGGATGTTGCCCCGGGATGTGCCCCATATAGTATGCACATGGAATTGTCTCTCCCAGAATTGGGTCTGTCGTTGTCCCGATGCTCACAAATGCATTGTGTCCAGGAAGTGAAGTGAGGGATCTCGAGAATGACTCCTCGGGGTCGAAACACGTGTCGGCTGACCACCATTAGACCACTGTGTCTACACTACAAAAAATAAAAAATCTCACTTGGAAATACAACACATACCTTCACTAACTAGCCTCAATCTATAACCCTCCTAGAAAACTCTATTAGACAAACCCAGTGGGATAGCCAAACTGCACACAAACACGCACTAAACATAACTAACACTCGCAAACAACAGCAATGCCAGGCAATTGACCATACCCCTACGGACAAAAAGCCAGTGCGCTCAATCATAACCGTAAATACCAGCCAATGTACACATAAAACACACAAATATAAACCCAACATAACATACATTCACATACTACAAACAACACGGGCACTGGGCCTATCCCTTATGGATACACAATCCAGAGTGCTCACCCACAACCTTAAATGCCGGCCAATTTACACACAAAATGCACACACACCCTCCCCAACATAACAGACATTCACAAACAAGAAATAACCCAGGGACTCATCCTTATGGATACAACAAGCCAGTGCACACAAGCAACCCATCTACAGGCCAACACACAAACACGCCAGTTTCTCCTGGTTCTGTACCTATCCTATCACTCTACCCTCACTAACCAACCCTGTCCTCTTTCTAGCAGGGCCATGTGAGCTCCTGGAGGCAGCCCCACAGTGGTAGCGGTGTGCGGCGTAAGTCAACAAAACTAAGACCCGATCCACTGATGATCATTCAAGTCACTCAAACATGGAGGCCAGTTGCTGATGCTACAAGATCGAGAGCACACACACTCCAAATCTTGAGCACTCCACTCACAAACACTCTCCCAGGGATATGTGTGAGCTGAACATAGAAAAATGCATTCTGTCGGAAGTCATTAAGGTGGATTCACAAACTACAGGTGCACAGTCTACTCACAATTGTGTACAGTAGACACACTCAACTCATTACCACATAGGCATTGAGTGGCCCTGCCAAAGCAGTGCAATGGGGGGCGGCGCAACGGGAGCGTAATGCTAATTTTAGTCAACTCCCAACGATTCATACTTTTGGTGGTGTTAAAAAAAGAATCGGTTTGGACATTGACTTGGTTGGGGAATTTGCCAGTGGTGAGGCAAAATAAGAAAACTAAGCCTGATATTCCACTTTTTGGTAATGAAATGTAATGTAATGTAACAGTATTTATAAAGCGGAATACTACGGCCAAAAGGCATCTAAGCGTTGAGGAAACAACTCAGCGGATAGAACCACTTTACGATTCAGCAAGGAAAAGCAAGGGATCAGAAAAGATGAGTCTTAAGAGCCTTCTGAAATATCAAATGCTTGTGAATGCTGCGTAGATAAAAAGGAAGTGAGTTCCACAGAAAAGGCGCAAGAGTGGAGAAAGCCCGACCACCAGACCAGGCTTTTTTAAAACGTGGGACTAGGAACGAAGCTATCTTGAGGGAATATACGGGATCAGTTTGCCTGTAGATACTCAGCACCCAGCTGATAAAAGGCCTGGTGGGCAATGCAAAGGGTCTTAAACTCAGTATGCCTGCGTACAGGAAGCCGATGCAACTGCCGAAAAGATTTATGGAGCTGATTCCTTGCCCATTTTTCGAGCTCAGGCGAAATCGATTTTGGCAACTTTTTTTTTGCATTAGGTGCATGAATGTTTGACCAAAACAGGGGCCTGGGAGATATTAAGGACCCTTTATTAGGTGAAATAATCACATCCCTGAAGCAGGTAATTAGAAATGCAAAATTCCAATGGCAAAGCTTGTGGATTTTGCCCAGATTTAGTCTATTTTTTTGTAGAGTGCAATTCAGCTGGTCCCGCTCACCTGTGCATGGCACACTTTCTAGCAGGGGTGGTCGTGGCGGGAGGGGAGTTGAATCATACACCTTGGTGCTGGTGTATTTGAATGGATATTCTGGTGTGAGCCGCAAGGAGCGCCAGAGACATGCCTTTTGACATACTAGCACACACATGCTTCCTGTCTGCTGATTGGATGGCAGGTAAGCAAAAATGGGAAACTCATTTTGGAGTAGAGGATGAAAGGACGCTTCTCATAAAAGTCTGCGGCTATTTCGACATGGGTTGATGGGGGGCAAGGAGGAAGCAAAAAGGAGCATTGCAACCAATCAGAAGCAGCCATTCCAAAGCACTTTACTCTAATAATATTTTTATAAGTAATAAGCATATTAAAAGCCACTTAGGTTCATCACTTTTTAGGTCTATGAAGACGGAACATTTTTGTATAATTTCAAAAGTAAGTGGCCGGATTGATTTTATGGACCGGCAGTGGTATGGCTCGTTTCATTAAGTATTCGATAAATAACATTAAAATGTATAAGGTAGGGGAAGTGCATGAGCTGAATGGCAGGGGACACAAACATAATACATTTAGACTTTATTGGAAAGGAGAGTTTTGGCTCGTGTTGGTGGCATTACTTCTGCAGGGGCTGTTCTCATTCTGTAATAAATGCTACAGTGAGGAAGTGGTTAGCCGAATGCTTTAATCCCATTAGCTGGTGTCCTGGGAGAGAATGGGCCACGAAAGCCAAGGCGAACTCTAGCATGGTAGTCCCTGCCAAAAAACGGGGGTCAAGGCGGCAAAGATCCTGCATCAAGAAAATATATTTTTTCTTACTCAAGGACTGATCTTTGTCCATACCTACTTCTACTGTATAATTCTCTAAGTTCTCCTTAATTATCTAAGTTAAAAGCAAATGTTGATGAGTGCCTTGATTTGTGCCAATTGCATTTGACCAGAGTGCAGGGGAAATGGCAAGTTAAAGATCACTGGCAATGTCGGAGGGTTTCCGGGAGCCGGACACCTCATCCCTCCAAGCTGTGTTTGATGGCTAGGGACAACCCGTGTGTTTCTGGCCAGGTCAATAAAGTGCATGAGGGTAACTCGACCCTTCTTTGGCAACTTCTCAAGTTTCTGCATTTCACTTACAGTTCTTAAATGAGAGCTTAGGAAGAAGGAAGCATTATACTGTCAGGTAATCAACATATTTTGGGATTTATTTATCTTATTTTGCAATACTGTTGTTTAGTATTGTTTTACTATCAGTCTGTGCTTAGACATGTGCAATGTTCCCCTTCGTCTAACTCACATAGCATTCTGGTCTTACATGTGCACATGTTTTTATTTATATTCTCTCTTGGCTAGTACCAGTGGAATGCATGTGCACAGATCCTGTATATATAAGTCTCTAAGGGTGTCTGTGTATTGGGAACTGTGCACGTGAACAACCACCGCAAGCCCGCAAGCCTGCTTAGCCTCTCAGCTACTCCTCTTGCAATATTGTGCAGAGATGGCCTTTGGACCCCAATGGGCTGACAGATGTCACATCCATTTTATCTTTGCATCCAATTCCTGAGACTATATGGTTCATAGTTACAAACAGGTGAATGTTAGAGTGAGTGATGAGCACTGAGCCCAGTGTGATTCATGTACATAGTGATTCAAGCATCCAATCATTTTAAGCAAAGACACACTGGTCAAATAAAAAGATCAATGGCCAAAAAGACAAACATAGCCCAGAACATACCGTGTGACGTTACATCGTTGCAACATACATAAGGAGAAAGTTGGCCAGATAAAATCACTGCAGTTTTGAGCTTTCTTCTTTGTTTAATACAATCAAATGAGACATTTTGAAGTTATGGCGTATTTTAAATGTTGGTGATTTTGAGATCCTAAAACCAAGATTTGAGGTAAACCATAGAAGGAACATCAAGGATAATACAGGAAGTCAGATAGCACAGCGAGCTAAGTGCTTGCCCCTGATATCTGTGTGCATCCTGCTGTGGCAGGTTTGAATCCCGGCAGGGTTAACTCAGCCTTTCATCCTTCCGAGGTTGATAAATTGAGTACCACTCTGTGGGATAATAATGTCTTCTGTTATTTCAGCACTCTGAGACCTATCGGTGTGTAGCTCGATATTACAATTATTATTATAACCTTGTACACATACAGCTTAACATTTGGAATGGCTTCCCTGAAGAACAGTGCCAAAGACAGTTTAGGTCAAATGTGCGACTTTCAGGTCACTCGCCATGTAGTACCTGCTTGGTATGTGCACAAACAAAACACAGTAGATCAGTCGATACAGGCTGACGGTATCCTTGGTACAAAAAGAGTTCACTGACTGCAGTTCTAGCAATGTTATTTAAGTGTCTACATGTCCGTGTATTGGCATTTTTTAACATATTGATAAAAGAAAAGCAACATAGAGCACACATTCTGTATTAGAAACAGGAACCTTACAGCACCATTGGTAGAACATGTAGTCCAATTTAGCCATCTAGCAGACCAACTACATTGGACCATTCTAGAACAAGTGAAAAGACCATTAAGAGGAGATGATCTTGCCTCAATGTTGTTATATAGGGAACACAATGGGATCTTGAAACTTAAATCTTATAAGATAGGACTCAATAGAGAAATCAAATGGTATTCCCTTGCTACTAGGTAAAATAATTGAAGATGGTAATTTGACAGTTACTTTTAATATGAACTTCTACTACATTATATACACCTTGAATCTGGCTTCTGGTTGTCCAACCTCTGGTCGTACTGGCCAACTAAATGTCAAAAGGACATTAAAGGACACATGTTTCGAGTGCACCATTTCTCTTTAAGATGTCTTCTGCAAACACAGTGATATCTATTAACAAACACAGATGATGACGCCACAGTGCGGTAAATGCTTTAGGACATTGTGCATGGTGATGTCATATGTACATGTGTTTCTGCACCTAAAAACAAGCCTAAAATGGTGGTTGCCACACGATAGTGCAGCATGTATAAACATTAGCAGTTTGAGCGAAGATCCTTGCTTATAAGGTTTGGAAACATAGTTTGTTTTTTAAATACTGTTTGCTCCATTCCCTTTGGTAATGGTGACAATTATTGCTCTCAATATGAGACATTAGACTCTAATGGAATAATGTTTTCTATTACATTTTGTTTCACAACAATAGAGGTGATGATTCCTGCACAAAGGGCAGTATTTTATCATCTCCAGACTTCAGATCAAATCACTTAAAGCATAGCAAGTGAATTTTGTATGAGGTAACAAAGTTGTTGGTAACACCGTTTTTAAATTTTGATCTCACATTCTATGCTACATTACGTTTTTTGCATATTTACTGTTCTCTATGTTCCCTCTGCATATAGACGTAAAGAGGTCACAGAGATGTTCAACTTTATTATTGGTTCCCTTACTCTTTAAATAGATGGATAAGATTTTCCTTGGTCCCAACTAATGTAACATTACTGAAAATGTTGGAGTAACTGGTCGACCATAATGGGATATCCTTTATTGGCTGAGATACCCATTTTTCAAATGAGCGGGTTTTATTAATGGTTGAGTCTATTAAAATTACAAATTCAGATGTGGGTATAATACAATGTGGTACCCCCACATGAATGTATTACACTTAGATACTTTTTTACTGTCACTCCAGCTGTGGGTCAAACTGGAGTAGACTTGGGTGATGAAACCATATTTCTTCTGATATGACCAAAACAATGTTTAATTTTGTGTACTTTCCCAGATGGTGCCCAGCCAACTCGTACGACCCCAACTCATCATGGCTATTTTGCCACATATTTGGTGCCATTTTTAAAGAGTGGTGCAGGGTTGGGGTATTTCTGTTTTAAGAGGAGGTGGGGGCAGCATATGGTATGGGGGCTTTCCCCCAAAGAATGGCACAAGAAATGTGAGAAACAGTCTGTGATTGGTTGACCACCTATGAATTGTACCAGATCCACCTCCATATCGGTTGGTAGTGTTGGTTTCTTACAAACTAGACTGGTGAAAGCCTTCATGCCACTGGAGCCATTTGAGCACCTCTCAAGTTCATCACACCACCACACACTAACCTTTTTGAGTGCCAGGTATTATTTGGTCTAGATTCTGCCATCACAGTTAAGGCTGCATATTCCTTAAACTTTCTCTCATGCCTATCAATAATTAATCACAGCTAAGAAACATGCATCCCAGCTAACACAACTATGATCCTTCCTCATTACATTTGTGTGTTTTCCCCACTA
Organism: Ambystoma mexicanum; assembly: GCF_040938575.1. Lineage (NCBI taxonomy): Eukaryota > Metazoa > Chordata > Amphibia > Caudata > Ambystomatidae > Ambystoma > Ambystoma mexicanum. The sequence continues at coordinate 146,770,473 of NC_090934.1, forward strand.
AGTTGTTTGTCCACTAACTAACCCCCTTTCCTATCACCTCGTATACCCAAAGCCCTTCTTTTATATCTACAGACCACAGTCTGATGACACCCTGGCAGGGTCACAATACACTGATTCTTGGACAAGGTTCGGGACCCTAAGACCACGACACGGGTGATGGGAGCAGTATAAATACTGAATAACCTAACATACATGTGTTATGGTAAATACACACATGCACACATAACTCAGCCAGACACATTGTAGGGGAATATGATCAAAGACAGAACATACCTGGAGAGAACCTCCTGTAATACAGAGACAATGGAAATACAAAATGAATGCTCTTGGGTGTCACCTGTCATCCAGCACTAACACAACTGAATAGGACCTATAAACAATATTTGGCACAGATGAGGGCTAAGGAATATATTCAAAGAAGCCCCAAAATTGCGTGAAAACCTCCTAGCACAGCCTATTGCCCGGAGGAATTGTCTACTAGATCTAGAACAAAGAAGACCTGAAACACATCCATATACTGTTTGGAGATGCGATATGTGCCAACACATATGCACCAGATCTGACATAACAAGCCCCAGAAATTAACAATACAGGCATAATGGTCATACAACTGCACATCGTTCAATTTTGTATACCTCAACCAATGCAAGAAATGCCAGAAAGGAAAGTGTGTAGTAGGTACTTCAACCAGGAGCATTGTAAACATAACCAATACGTCATCTCTAACCAGAAAGTAGAAACACCAGTGCTTTGTCATTTCACACAAGATGAGCACAGGTTAAACGATCTATTATTGATAGTGTTGAAAGGTGACCTCTCGACTACCACCACAGAAAGAAAAAATAAAATGGGATCTCAAGTACTTGAAAATGTTTAATCACAAAGACAGAGGTCCAAATATAGATATAGATGTAATGGCACACTATGACCAACCATTGGTCAAGAAAGGCAATCACATCAACAAAGCCAGAATACAAACCTTCAGTACCACCTTTCACTAATAGCTGTTTGTTCAAATAGTTCAGAACCACTAATGTGTGACACAGGACACCGACAACAAAAATCTTGGCCGTCTAAGCTTAACTGGTTGCCACCCATTATTGAGAATGAGGTACACAACAATAACTGCAGACATTGCACAATTTCAATAATAGGTATTTTGAATTGTTCACATTGTATGTAAGCCAGAAAGCCATTATGACATTAGAGTTTCAACCAATTAAACCTTGAGAACATATTATGTGGCAGCACATTGTTTAAAATCTAATACAAATGATCAGCTGTATTGAAATCACTAAATGGTCTTGACACTACTTTGAGACTGAAAAACATACTTCTAGACTGTATTAGGACAGTTCAAAACACATAGCTGCTTTCTAATTGTTTTTTTTTTTTTTAATAATCCCTTTCGTATGTTTCTAAAAGAACATGTGTAATTACTAGGAATGATTGGCCCCACTTTTAGACAGCTTGTGCCTACCTTTGGGAACATAATGCATTCAACAATTACATGTGAATAAGGTCTTTTTTTTATTTTTTTAAATGCAACTCTCAGCTTGAAATGTTGAAAAGACTGATTTTTTGTGAAAACTGCAATGTATGTTCCTTGCGTCCAGCAGTGTTATGGTCCTTAACATAAGAAAACCATTCCAGGTGTGCTTTCTATGCATACTATTCCTTTACATAATTAGGTATAAACCAAAAATAATCTACTCTGAAACTTTACCGAAAAAAGTAGAGGCCCATGTAAAACTCACTAAAGCTCTTGGAGAATGTTTTATTGTAACCAGCAAAACAGTCAGGGAGTATCTGGGATTGTCACTGCGGCAAGTGATTAGTGATTGATCAGGCCAGGCGGGTGTCTGAAGAGGGAGTCAGAGCATTACGTGAAGCCAGGGCATATTACAAGAATTTAATTAGGACCAAGAAACTGGCGTACAGTGGGGAGATTTGGAAAACCTTGCTAACTGCTATAAATTCCAAGGATTCTCAAAATGCTTGGAAAGTGATGGGCACAGGAGAACCAGTTGACCAGAGTACAATGCATGGTTGTATACGAGAAAAGGTCTGGTTTGAGTATTTTAAGGTATTTTATCACGTGAACAGAGTATTTGAAGGCCAAGGGAAAACAAATTGTGGGCTGGTGTATTACTGTATGACTAGCAACCCTCCATTGGTGTTGATTGGAGAGGAAGTAAGAACAGCACTTACATCTCAAACTGTGGGCATTGGCCCTGGGGCCGGATAAGATTTCATAAGATTATTATACTACTGAACCAATGGTTTGGATTCCCTGTTTAACTAAACTGTTCAATACAGCCCTTAAATCGAATACAGTACCCCTCCTGGATCCATTAGTGGGGATTGAGATAGGGGTACACCAGGGGTGCATTCTGGCGCCAAGGTTATTTTGTGTTTTCATCAACACTCTTATAGAGAAGCTGGGAGGCTTCCCGTCAGATGCACCAACATTGGCAAAAGATAGGCTCCCCATCCTCATGTTCGCCGATGATGCTGTCCTTCTCTCCCTGTTGGTCTTAGGCTGCAACTTAACACCTTTATAGAATATTGTGTTCTAAATGGGCTAACCATCAATGTTTCGAAGACCAAATCTTTGTTTTTTAGGGGTAATAGGCAAAAGAAAGAACCTGTTCTAGACCTAGCGATAAGCGAGGGACCCATTCGACAGGTTGAATCATATGACTATTTAGGACTCGGGATAAAAGCTGATTGTCAGTGGGATGAGCAAGTAGCCAGGGCAGTAATAACACTCTAAAGGTACAGTGGGGCATTGGAAAGATTTACAAAAGAGCATGGTAATGGGGCGGTCAGGATTTCTATAGAGGCATACAAGTTACAAGCAAGGCAAGCTGCCTTATATGGAGCAGAATTACAGGGAGCTGCAAACTGCAAACATCTCTCAGTCACTGTGAATACATATCGGAAGAACATTCTAGGATTACCATTAAGTGCACCAAATGTCCCCATCTTTCTAGAAACCAACAAACAAATAAAAGGGTCAACTTGCAAAGCAAAGCCAGTGTATTATTGGGCCTAAATGTGGACTACTGGTAGATTGGCCAAATACTGGGTGGCCCCGAGGATGTCTTCCCACAGGAAGGTAATTTCCCTGGCTTGCCCATATACGAAAGGAGCTCTATGCAAGAGGACGGAGTAATTTTTGGAATAGTATTGGCAGCATGAATGCAAATTCAATAACATGCACAAATACTGTGTATATGGTTAAAATGGAAACAGAGGTTTTGAATAAAATAGGACAAGCCACTCAGTTAACTCGGTACTGGGATCTGAAACAAGCCTTCAGTTATGAAGCATATTTGGATATTGTATGACCCAAGCAAATGAGATCATTGTGCCTGAGGTTCTTGCGTCACAAATGGAGTAACAGCTTCCAAGCAGAATATCCCTTATGCGTGGACAAAACTGAAAGCATCATTGATTTTGCATAACTTTGTCCCCACTACATAGCTCTAAGAAAAATATATTTTGGGCTAGAGTTATAAGAACTGCTGCCCAGGATATGACCTTATGCAGCCTCTCTAAAGATAGTTTGGAAGTACACTCCACAGGCAATTATCTTATAAGGGCTTGAACAAGGGCTTGCAAAATTGACATAATGCCCTTTAAAAATAATGGCATTGTAAGAATGTACTTGTTTGGTACAGTATGAGAGCAAGGTTTATTTATTTATTTATTTATGTATTTTTTATTTATTTAGTTATTTATTTTTATGGAGCATTCCAGCTCACATCATTATTGGTGTTCGCTTTTCCTCTTGTATTATATTCAGATGCTCTTTACCCGCACTAGCACTTTCTGTTTACTAGATAACCAATAAAATATTTGTGCGGCAGAATTAAGCTATGAGTTTGTCATCCAAAGCTGATCTAATCTTTTTTTCTAGAATTGTACTCAGATGCACTTTACAGCACTAGCACTTACTGTTTACTACGTAAACGAGAAAACATGTGTAAGGTAGAATTAAGCTATGGGATTGTCGTCCAAAGCTGATTTCATATTCTCTTCTAGGATAGCATTAAGAGGGGCGTTTGTTTCTGTTTACTCTGTAACCGAGAACATATTTGTTTATGTTATGTTACTTGACATTTATATAGCGCCTTATGTATCATTGGTATGATCTCAAAGCGCTGGTAGGTTGAACGCCCTCGGGAACCGTAGTTCAAGTCAGTAGAGAGAGAGAGAGTCATAGGGTGCGTGGTGCACCGGATATGTGTGCAGCCGGTGTGGCAGTTGCATGATAGCTGCTTCTTAGCAGTAGGTGTGGTGGTGGGAAGGTCAGTTGGATGTGTTCATTCTGGAGGGTGGACACCCAGACAGATTTATGGCTGTGTTAGGCCTGAGGAGACGCTTAAGCTAGTGGTGTGTGCTCAGCTAACTGTGTATAATTAGGATGATGAGTAGTTTGTGGCGGGTGTTAGTATGAGAACAGCTATACCGAATGTTTCATAGTATCGCTGTGTTCAAGTTGTGTGGTGGTGTTTAGGAGAGAGTAAGCGTAGTAGTGTGATATGGTGGTTATCAGTAAAGCGCTTGAGACCGAGCACTCCATCCGTACCATCTATTCTATCTGTTTTATTTATTCTGTCTGTTCATTCCACTTCGTCCGTTCTTCCATTTCGTCCGTTACATCCATTTAATCTACTAGTCCCTTGCATCCATTCCATCCACTCGCCCCTTCAACCACGTGATCTGCTCCATCCATTCCATACACCCATTTCATCCTTTCCATCCATTCAGTCCCCTTCATTCATATAGTAGAATTAAGCTATGGGTTTGTTGCCCATAGCGGCCCCTAAAGGATGTTTTATTCATACTTAACACATCTTAGTATTCTAAATTATACTTTTACTAGTATCCTAAATTAGACTCAGGTTTGTGTTTTGTTATTGAAGATGGCAAATTATGGAGATGCCATAAATTTTTAATGACTGTCATTTTCTATTTGTATTGCTATTTATGTTTTGTGTGCAATGGACTGTGTACCTAACACGTGTTATAATACATTTTTGGATTTGGGTTGTTCGACCATAGTAAAATGATTTGCGGCAGAATTGACCGTAGTCAATTTTGACACAAATCGCTTTTTACTTTGACCAAACAAACCAAATCTTGCCCTACACCAACGCCTCACCCCTGTTCCCCTAGTAACCTGTTTGCTCACTGCCGCGGCATATTCTCCTGTAACCCTGCAGTGTTTTTTTTTTACAGTCCCCCACATCCAATGTTGAGGAAGCGGGGGACACCCCTGGTACCCCCTAAACCCAAAAATACCAAACATGAGGAGCGGGGGAAACTCCCAAAACCCCCGCTGCACGTGTTCGGTATTTTATAAAAATCAATCGAATGGTACTGGCCGTAATTGGTCAAAAGTACCCTCCGATTTATTTATTTTCAGTCAAATTGGGTACTTTGTGATTTTTCAATTGTACTCTGTTTTAACCTTTGCTATGTACACCTTTTATTGCAATGTCAGCCGAAATAAAGCTGTTTTGATTGATTTATTGATTGATTGAAAATGATCTATCTTTTCACTTTGAGTCACTGAGTGTCACTCTGATGGACAAGTCTTTGGAATCGTTTGCATTTTTCCATCACTGCATAATATTCAATCAAACTTTATTCGTCAGTAATCAAGCCATCAAAGTTCATCATACAGACATAAAATGCACAGAGATAAAAAATACAGATTGCCAAAGTACTCATAAAACAATTTGACGCTGGTTCATAATGCCTAATAATAAGATTCGGGAGAGCGAACACACAGCCGATATAATACCTATCTTTTAACGTTCTTCCACCCTGGTAACATTAAATCACCCTACATTCGTATACCCCAATATACGGTTTTCTGGAGCATAAACAAAATTAATGGACCTGATCTGCATTCAATAAAATGCTAAAATAAGTCAAAATGTAAAACACTGGATGTTAAAACAATAGATGGTGAGTATAATTGCAACCCTGTTGCAATTCTTAATGATCTCTGCATAATATTTCCATTTAGTCCAATAGCATGTATTTAACCTGCATTTTCTGTGATTGTAAAACTGCAGCAAACTCTGCAATTAATTACACATTCAGGACAATGCACAGTGCTCAACATTGTTTAGGCTTTCAATGGCTCTCATTAAGAGTTGGTTGGTACACAGTAAAAAAGCTGATAATAACATTTACTGGCACTTTTACCGGACTGGCTAACTACAACTTTGCTGGTAGGGGTGGCGGTTTGACCTCCAGCTAAGAGCTGGAGGTAAATTTGCAACCGCCAGACAATAAAATACCTGTATTTCCGGCACAATATTACCGTTGCTAGTAATTGCTCCAAAATCCCCCCATGGAGTCCTATGGAATTCTATGGAAATGCAGACTTACCTTGAATACCGGCACTTGTAATCTGACAGCATTGCCAGCAGACAAGTGCCGCTAATGTTATTACTGTTTGCCGGTATCCAGGCGGTATGCCACCAAGATACCAGCAAACCTACAATGAGGCCCTACGTGTTCAATCATTCACCAGTTACCAATGGGGACCAAGGGGAAATACTGGGTGAAATGTGTTTGGATGTTTCAGCTTTCATGATTCAATTTGTGATTAAGCTCTTTCTAAGAGTTTGCACTGCAAGGCTCTTGAAAAGTCCTGAATTGAGGTAGAGGTTTGGCTATTTGTCAGGAGTAACACTAGGAAGCAGCACTGCAAATAGAAGCTAACCTGCATCACATCTTTGACTCCATTGCTTGTGAGATGTCTGCCACTATCACAATAGATGAGTGGGAAAGCTGTTCCCCATAGGTGTGGTATGGTATTGTTAATTTATAAAGCGCCTATACACAGGCAAGTGTTTCAAAGCACTCAATAGGAGCAGCATTTGTTAGTTGTAACCCTTAATGTAACCCTTAACAAGGGAAATAAAATATCAGTTTCCTCCTACTTCTTACTCAGGGGCAGAGGCATTAGTCCCCAGCATCTTATGAGGCTATTACAGACCTTTTACAATGATTTAGAATGTTTGGCCCAGTTTACAATGCATTTTCCCGTGGACAAAATGCACACATTGAGGGCGCCTCAAATTGCGTCTGATTCCCATAACAGTGCAAAGGCACGTGTGCTATAATAATGCCTGCACCTTCATTGGTTGGATGTCCTGTACCTCCCGTAACACCCACTTGGCATAAGCAGATTGGGTGTGTCTGTAGACATGTGAGTGGCTGCAGAGATCAATTGACACATCTCCAAAAATGGACTAATCTGTTTCATCAAAAAAACAAAAATGCCATTGTGTCTGCATCAATGTGTTCCAATTCTAACCTGGGTAAATCAGATTTGGCGACTGGTTAAATATGCAGTAACACATGCCACTTTGTTTTAGTTTTGGTTATTAGGTGAGGCTAAAACACCAATTATAAGCAAAACGGTTGCATTGGAGTACAGCTGAGTGGGCGATGTGGTGTATGAAACACACAGAGCTTGTGGTTGTTTGGCTTGGTAAACCACCCGTTGACTTCCCATGGCCATGCTAATCCATGTGTCCATTCCCACCTTCTTCCTGCCCCCACCTGCCCGAAAGAAATTCTTGATCGTTTGAGATAACGTTTTCATATATTAACATCAAACATTGGGCGCACAGGTGTCTGCCAGTGTTGTTTCACAGCGTACCTCTGAGAGCTAATGACTTTGGTGCAAACATGCAGTGAAAATGTATCTTTTTTGCACTAGGGCAATTACTGTCCTGGTTCTTATACCATGCCAAACTGCACTCGCCATGGTGCAATGGTTTTCAAATATGTTCCAGTGTTTAAAATAAATAAATAGGGCAAACCTTTAAAACCATGGAACTTTGCACTTTTCTCTGGTGTAAACGTTCTGTAACCTGTCCCCAGAAGACTATTGCTTTCTTAAAAAATCTATATGGCAGGGACAGCTTTGCAATGAAACTCTGGCTTAATACATGATGGGAAGCTCTTTACAATGCATCTGAAAATCACCCTGCCCTTTCCCCATAGGGATGTGATTTATTAAGTAAGCGAGAAGATGCAATAATTAAACGATGTATGTGACTATATACACACAAGTGTGTTTGCTTATGCATTGGATCGCATTTCCACATGCATCATTTTCGAGTTTAAATATTCTTTTCGAGATAATCTGACAAATTCCAAAGACATTGACACAATTGCAGGCATTGACTCCCGAGCCCTCTTGCTCTCCATGTCGTGAACCTGTCAGTCACTACCTTTTGGAATTCGGTCAAACGTGACCTCTTCCTTCAGCCTTCCATTGGCCACTGGACGCCCAACTGTTCCTGCTGTCACCGGCATCCGTGTTCTTCACACATGCCGTGCCTTTGTCTCGGTTTCCGCTGCGCTTCCTCTGGAATACACAACCCGGACATGATGGGGAAGCGTTCAACCCTCACCTCCGCTATTGTCTCATGTATAGGTTGCCCACGCTGTGCCATGCGACCCACACTTTTAACATTGAACTGAGGTGGGCTCTGTTGTTTTGACGGTGCTTCTTCACATGGGAACTGCAAAGTGATGGTTTAATAATGAAAGCTAATTCTTGCTCTGGGACCTTGGCTAACAGAACACACCGCTCGGGCGACCATTTTGTTGTGTAGGATAGACATAGAAGAAGTGATATGAGATGGCCTAGGTGCAATGTGTAGTGCTATGCAAGCACCCAGCACCACATCACAAAATATCAGTGTGCAGTAAATATCACACACTACTTCTTTGTCCCACCAGAAAGTCCGGTATAATTGTATTTGTAGTAAGGCTTTATGTAAACTGCTGCACTACTTTATCATAACCTGTGTTTATTGTCTTTGGTTTAAAACCATTACAGTTGATTCCTTTATTTGTGTCTAAATAAACAGAAGAGCTTAATTCATCAGGAGTGAGGCACTGGACTCCTCCCGCAGCTCTCTGCATGACAGCAGCAGCCCACTGCCGAAATTATCATCAATTCACCGGAGCATGAGCTCCACTGGAAGATGTCCGCGTGACTTTCACCGACTCTCACCATAGAGCCTGCTTCCATCTGCAGGCAGCGACGCTCTACGATCTGAGGCCGGGTCTATGATGGCTTACCCGACCCTCGATTGGAGGAACACTTCAAAATGGTCATTGGATCCCTAGCCGTCAGGCTGGGCCGGCATCCCCCTCCGAAGGCCCAATGCCTCTCTGGACCTGTCCGGGTGCTTCTGGTGCCGTGATGCCGGCCTGCACGCCCCCTTGGCTCCAGGGGTTCCGTCTCTCCCCTCATTACACTTTTACCTGATGGCCATTCCGGATGTTTGCTGTCTTACTACCCTTCTCATGTCATAAGGTAAGGAGGCCTCTCTCTCCTTATTCCCTGTTTCTCCTCCTTATCCTCTCCCTCCTTCCCATTCTTATCACTCCCGTCTCAGCGCTCTAACTGACCCCCTGTTTTTGCTTTTATCCTCCCCCTGTCCTTCGCCCTTGCCACTTCACTCCCTCTCTTCCATGTGTTTCATTTTGCATTGTTTGTCTTGCCCCCCCCCCTCCACTGCTACTCCCCTATGCCCCTCCACTTGTTTCTGCTGGTGTTGATTGTCTCTGGGTTTGGTTCCTGTGCTCCCTTTACCTCTCAACTGGCCCTCCTCATGTACTGCCCCCTCTTCAACTCAACCATCGCTCATATTTGTGGCAGTCGCCAGTTGGCCTTTCTCCACACAGCTCGCTACGATTTCTCCTACCTTTTTCTGTTACTTTCTTCCTCTGCTTCTCTCTTTATATGCCCTTTATGAGGGTTGACTCTATTTCACTTGTCACCTGCAACCTCTTAGCCTCACTGCTCCTACCCTGCTACCTCTCTACCATTTTACCTTATATTGAAGGCAAGTCCCTGAACTCTCACACCAGAGAGAATACAACCCGCTAGGGAAGAAAGGCCCAAGTCGATCTTGTAAGGATAACAAGTTGTAATCTCACATGCAGATGAGAGCAATAGCAAGGAACTCTGCTGCTAAGAACGTTCTGCCGAATAAATGGTACAAGCTGAATCTTATCAAATACAACATTGTTATACATGATACAATAGATGTGGTAAAATCCTGTGCAGCTGGTTGGTGTGCGCCTTTACAGGATATGCCTGCCCCATAAGGGATGCCAGGCCATTGTTTCCAGCCCAGTCTGTCTGTCTTCCTTTACGTGGGTACTGCAGTGATCATCTTCTTCTCACATCAAAGTTCAGAAAACAAATGAATTATACTCCTACCATACAACCATTTTATTTCTCATACTGTGCACTTGGCAGGCCTTCAGAGGGACACAAAGGAGGTTCTGGGGCCCTCTAACCTTCACACATATTTCACTCACTCCTCTTCGCGCCATCCGGCTCAAAGGTCTCCACCCTTGTTTTGAACTATCATGTATCCCTCACAGCACCTCGCAATACAAATCACACGATTGTCATTTCAACAATGTGCCATGTCCATCCTCTTTGATATTTTAGGACTTGTTACTTTTGGGTTGTTGGTCAAAGGGCACCTGGTGCTATGGAATTCAGATGTCTTAAGTTTTTGTCAGTTATATCGGCCATCGCTCGTGGTTGCTTGGGGATGGGACGGGTCATGTTTTGGCCAGCATGAGATAACATGCCACAAGGTACCGGTCTGTGTTCACGGCCTTGTAGGGTACATTCCTCTCGAGTAGAAAACACACCTTTGCAAAACGTTTAGAACAATGAATAGGCGTTGTGGCCGTTGGGGGTGTGGGCTGTCCTCATGGGGGCTCAGGCTTGGATGGAGATTTAGACTGTATCACAATTTGGGCCTAATGCATGCAATGTCGCATTGACTGCGGAGCCCTTCCCTCCTACCTATGGTTACTAATATGTACACAAAATAGCAATATTTTTTGCGCCTTATGCTGTACTATGTAGATAGACTATATTTGGTTATATTGAAGTAGGGTCCCATTAAACTGGAAGGTGGTCCTCTCACCGTTCCCCTCCCTCCTTGGCCCATCATTTTGCTTTGAATGCATCTCGACTCACTCTAACGTGCATAAGGGGGTAGGGTGGGGCTGCCTCCTTCCCAACATCTTTAACTCTCAATCCTTCCTCCACGCAGCCTGAGCTTCTACTTGCTATTTACCCATCTCCTCCATCCTGACTTCGACTCACGTCCCTTTGCTGTGTTTGTGTTCTTTCTGCCTCCACCCCTTGTCTTCTTCAGCCATTTGTCCTGTTCTGCTGATCCTACCTGCACCATTGCATTGCCTTAGAACCTTGCTGTGTTTTGCACTTCACTTACCTGCAACCATTGATGGACTTTGAAAACTTTGGATTTCCTTGCCTGGCTGCATGCTTGATTTAGCCCCTCATTCCTTGAGGCGAGGCTTTTCCGGTCTGTAGTCATTCTTTACTGCTTATTCTTAATTGATGTCTGCATGCCTGATGCAGCCACTCATTCCATGAGGCGCAGCTTTTCCAGTATATAGTTACTCTTACCTGCCTGTCATATTTGCATGTCTAGTCTCCCTTGATGCAGTTTACCTACTTGGTCCTGCTCTTTTTAATTGTTTGGGATTTTTACTTTCACCCTTACCTCCTGCACTCCCCTTCCCACCTCCCCTTCTCCCTTTCTCAGCACTTGCACATTCTAAATCGTCTCACAACCTAATCTGAGCGTTTTGTCTGTTTTTGTTTGTTTCTTCCCTTCTACCTCCTCCCTGTATCTTCTCTAAACCCTCTCTCCCTGCGCTCATGCTATAGCACTTGCATGTTCAGAATGATTCAAGACTTTTTCAGAAAGTGTTTGTTTTATACCTTCTTCCTCATCCCTAACTCCCCTTGTCTTGATGTGCATTGAAACACAATGTTTACTGTATAGTGGGCCTTACAAATAACCAATACATATCCACTAATGTGTCACTCTCTAATGGTGTCTATGCATTAGGGACTGGCCATGCACTCGGCCCCTTAGGCACAGATATCCTTAAACAGAGACCCACCACTTACTAACATTCTGCAAGGTTCCCAAAACCAGAGGATCTGTGCACATATGGAAGAGGAAAGATTATTTGCAGACATGAAAAGCAGGAAATGCTTTGGTCATAGCTCTTTCAACTTCAAACCCAAATGTTCAGGATGATGGAAATTAGTATATATGTTTCAAAGACTAAGTTGAGTGTTGTGAAAAAATAAACAAACAACACTCCCAATGTGCATTTTGTACATAGTGATTCAAATATGCAGCCCTTTTATCAAAGATACGTTTGTCAAACAAACATATGTGGCCATTTATATGTGCACAAAAGCAGGCAGGAACCCTCATTGGTGCTATTTCGGTCCTTGCCTTTACTCATAGGGTTGTTTCAAAAGAGTACAATACAAGTGTACCAGATTGTCCATCTTGGATTGATAACCTTCTATTGAAAAATTATATATATTTGCTTATTCAACTTGTTGATAATGTGTTTTGCTCTTTAAGACAAGTGTAATGCTCTTATTGCGACAGCAATATATACTGAAACTGATCATTACAAAAGAGAAACCACACAATATTGTCTCTCAAAATGTCATTCCTTCTTGGAAAGGGTCGGTTTCAGATTAAAACTGATTATATTTTTCTTCAATGAACAACCAGGCAATGTTTAATTTTCTGTGCTGGCACTAATTCATTGGAAGTGCTGATTAACCTACACATGTGTTAGGGTACAAACAAACACATTGTATAAACACAATTGCAAACTACTGAACACATTTGTAGATCTGCAAAGCCTATCTACAGCCATCTCCCCTCTTGTAGGAGAGACATGTTCACAATGCATACCTCCAAGTATAGGTCCTCTCCGCTTGTCAGGTGATTTCCATGTCACTTCTCCTTTAATTCTACTTTTAACCCGAAAAAACACATCCATTTCCTCTACCCCTTCCAGATATCTGTGCCAATTAATGTTGGTCTGTTCGGTAGGACTATATGGCAATTTGGCATGAGCTTCCGGCATCCCTTTCTCTAACAGATAATGTTTTTCTGCTGTTTGGGGAATGTGTCATCACAGACCCTGGTACTGCTTCTTATTAGGCTATCAATGGAGATCTCAGCAGTGCCTCCAGATGTTAACTGGTTTCCAGAGCCTATGTTGAGGGGAAGTTGTAGGGTCACTCACATCAAAGCTCACCAATCTGTGCTCTGGCAGCAGATGCGAATCCAGATGTGGGTCAGCAGGTGCTCTTAAGGGTTACCAGGTTGTATGCTGTGAGCCAAGGCAATTCCAATAGGAGGGAGGTAGACCTGTTGAAGTTAGGCATAATTTCTTCATTACAGAGCTTCCGGGCAAAGTCAAGGTAAGACTGGCTAAAGGCCAGTGTTTGTGTAGGAGAGACTGTGGCAATGGGCAACATCTCACACACAGGATAGGGTTACACATTAAGCTCAAAATAAGCTCACTGCATCAGTATGTAAATATGTGCAAAGATTGTTTTGAGAAAGTAGACATTGAGCACCTTGTCAGATGTGGTACTGCAGAGAACTGATGTCGGATCATAAACAGAACCTTCCTGAACATTCCTGAATTATTTCTGCAGAGTTTGGTCTACACCCCCGCTGATAAGCTCAACTTCTCTCTGTTCGATGTTGGGCCTCCGTCCTCCATAGGCTGTCAAAATAAACAGGTAGGCAGGATTTGTTGCAAGGGGGAGATAGTGAGCACAGGAAGGAAGAAAGCACAGGGTGTACATGACCTCCAAAAGCTGTCTTCTCATGAAGAAATAAAACCTGAAAAGGGGGGGCATTGCCAGACTGGAAATCCCACCCCTCCCTCAAAGGGGTCTATTGCTATTAGTACCCGGGAAGGTTGTAACAGGGTAAAAATAGATTTTTTTTCTCGAGGTGAGAAACAGAGTTGAAACCGTTTCTCAACTCGAGAAAAAAAGCAAGCAAAATGGCCACCAGGGATCGGGAAGATGGGACTTTGTGTAGTCCCTTCTCCCATTCCATGCAGCGGGGGAGTAACTCTGCAGGACTCGGTGTGCCGGTCGGAGCACCTCAGGTGAGAATTTCACAGCCAGGTAACGACCTAGCGAGGGCCAATCAGATTGTTTGTAACTCATATTGAATAGCATTCTTCCATTTGCAGACTGCACAGGATGTCGTACCAATGCATGTGTGCCGTGCAGACTTCCAGTAAAAGATGCCTGGTGAGAGGACAGGGGCATAATCTGTCCTGCCCAACATATTATATGTAAAGCATTTTGGATTATTAGAGCTTCACTAATAGAGGGAGGGCAATGCAGAAAGGCACCCCTTGCATTGCTCATGGCCTTAATCTACTGGGGGCTAGTCCATAGCTTGACTAGCAGGTGGAGGGCCATGAAGGATGAGTCACCCATAGCTTCACTAACAGTGGGAGGGCAATCCAAGTGTGTTACTGCACCCTTGTCATGGTTGAAAGACATAAGCAATGTCCAGCAGGCATCTTAGGGAGGGTTACTTTCTGCAGAGCTTTGCTAAGGTGCCACTGGCTTCTAAGCCAGGCTACACGCCAGCTCCAGCGTAAGGTTGTTACTGTGTCTGGTTCCTGGGTGCAAGACGTAGGCCAGGTCATGTTCTGCAGGGCACTGCAAAAGGTGCATTGGCTTTTAAATATGTCGCATGCCATGTCCAACAGGCAGTGTAGGAGAGTTAACCTTGCATAGAACCTAGTGTAGGCCATTCCCCTGCAAATCGTCCACTAGGAATTGCAACATGCCAGGGCTAGTGGGCAGTGCAGGGACGGGGGGCACTGTGCCAGAGACTTTCCCGAAAGAAATACACTGGGAACATTGAGCAGAGACCTTGCTTGGAGGCAGCGACTTGCGGCAACTGGTAAGATGGGCACAGCACCCAGGGGCTTGGCAGAAGAAAATGGCCCAGGTGCATTTATTCCTTGACATGATAACATTCCATGGCCAGTGGGCACAACAGGGAGTTTCAAAGCATGCAGTTGCACTGTGCCCGTGCATGTGGTATGGCCAAAGCCATGCCACCAAACATAGGCGTTGACACATAGCGATAGAGTAGAATAGATCATTAAAGAACAAATAAGCACACTGAAACAACGTCATCAGGTACAGTCAAGCACAGTTATAGCAAACCCTGTCATGAAACCCTTCTGAATGCAATGGAAATACTGTCCATTGGTTCTTTTTGTTGGGTTTTAGAAAGGTCTTGGAGCAGTTGCTGTTGCAGAATGTATCCTCCAAAGTCAGGCTCTTCCCAACAAGCATTCATGTATTAGTC
Source organism: Ambystoma mexicanum (assembly GCF_040938575.1). NCBI lineage: Eukaryota > Metazoa > Chordata > Amphibia > Caudata > Ambystomatidae > Ambystoma > Ambystoma mexicanum. The sequence continues at coordinate 146,785,763 of NC_090934.1, forward strand.
TTTTTCTTGTAACTACGAGCCCAAACTATGGGATCTTAGTTTTGGTATTCCATATATGTACGGTCCATATGCCAGGACAAAGTTTTCTCCCCTGTACCTTAAGTTAGTTGTTGAATCAGATCTAATCTCACAACCATCAGCCTAGAATCTAACAGTAAATCATCCAGACAGTGGAGTGCCTTGTCAATTACTTGTGTTAGTCGTGTTCCTGATCACAGCTTTTCAGCAATCATCGTAATTTAACCCTGATGTTTCTTCTTACTTATTCCCTAATTTTAATTAATTTCGGTAATTTAAAGATGTATTTTCATCTGATGCACGGAAAGTGTTTGGCCAAAATGTGCTGCAATTAAACTTGGCAAAAAGACATGTAGGTAGGTTCTCTTCATTTTGTCCCAAACTGAACAGAGCAAATGCCTGGTGATTCTTCCCTGATATGTCTCCAAGCGGTCAATAGCAGCCACCTGAGTTCAGGAGTGCCGTCACCTATGCGGTAATGCCAAATATCACTCTCTTTTGCTCACTGTCTCTTAGTCAGAGGCAACAGTCCTTTTCCGAAGGATGGCATGAATGAGACATAAAGGGCATGTTGGGAACTATCAAAATGAGATGTTCTGGTGGCACTTATTTCCTCTCACACTTTAAACAAATCCCACAAACAAAACAGAAAATGTAACATTTTACCCACATCCTACTCTGTTCAATTAGTCTGGAGGACAAATCAATGTCGCTTTCTGATATTCGATGTCTACATCGCCAGAGATCTGCTTCCTCACATGCGCTGGAGTGGAGATCCTCCCCCCTTTGCAGAAGATACAGTGAGGACATCAATGATGAAACTCTGCAAGCTGCACAGCTCTTCATTACCATTTTAATTAATAATAAATGCAGAAAAATACAAAGATGTATGCTGTGATATTTCATTGTTCTTGCCTCAAAGATTTGAAAGCATTGCAAAACTATCAAAGATATGGTGGGGGGAGGTGGTGATGCTTCAGGGTTTTGCCACCTCAAACTCCTCCAATCATTTCCTTTCCTCTTGGATGGAGGAGCCCATCTAGGCTTGGCCTGGGACTGACCGCTCCTGCAAGGAACCCTACGTTCCAGTCTCCAGAGAATGGCAACGCAATTCACTGTGGAAGCAGTTGCCTTCCTACTTATCACAGATGCCTCTAAGTCCAAATTAGGCTCTTGGCTATGCACATCTGCTAAGGGTGTGTGGTGCCCTTCTGGGATACAGTAAGACGCCAGCCATAAAAATGTGCATCAGGTCATGGGCCGGATGAGCTCTTACTGTTCCCTTTCGCTCTGGGGACGAATTAAGCCACTTGCCGCCTATTGATTGGAAACAATATAAATGAATTGATTTGTGTTAACTGATAACTGCTGTTGTACTGCACTCAGCAGACAAGCTTATCACTTGCGCATCCAATTAATTAACATATATGACAAGCACGGCATGCATTGGGCCACCGTCTGATCTCCATTAGTCAGCCGACCTGCTTGGGGACATTTCATTGGGAGGTGCAATTCTTCATGTGCACTGTGTCTTAGCAGAGGTCACACCCAGCAGACTCATCTAGTGTTCTCTAGGAGAATCAACTGGTGCCAATGCAGTGAAGTGAGGGCTTTAATATATGCCCTTGGGCATTACCAGACCACTAATGCCCCCGCTCCAAGGGTTCTATTGCTATTAGTACACCGGCATGTTGTACCAGGGTACTAATATTATTTTTACTTGAGATGAGAAACAGCATGGGAACTGTTTCTCAACTCAACAAAAGTAAAAGTGGCAGCCATTGATCGGGGAGAAGGGACAACACGTAGTCTCTTCTCCCTTTCCATGGCGGCCAGAAAAATGATGTTAAAAAAGTAAACACTGAAAATGGCCACAGTCGAATGGCCAAAGGGACTACACATAGTCCCTTCTCATTTTCAATGGCTGCCATGAAAAAGATGTTTCAGCGGCCAGTTGGAGAAAGGGAAGGAACTTAGAAGGACGCGGCGTGTGGAACAGATAGAAGGTAAGTCTTTGTCAGGTTGGTAACAACCGGCAAGGGCCAATCAGATCGATTGTTACAATCGGATTGTCCCTCTTGGGTACTAATGAGATTTACAGAATCTCCATGCGGAATGGTTAAACATAAGAAGACTCTCATATGAGACGGCTTTCGGGTAAGTTGATTGTTCTGCATTAGTCACTATTTTTAAAGATGCCTCATCGTCCAGTTTTGAGTAAAGATGGTGGCAGAGTAACTGGCCATCATGGTCACAGGCTGTCTTATGTCACTTCCTTTGATGTCAACTGGGGGTTCCTCATACATGACGTCACTTACACTTTCCTTTTGATCCTAGTGAAATGATGCCACTGATAAAACCTGATGTCTTCCTCCTCTTTGTGCACAGTCTTTTCCTTATCTTTCTCTGTCTCTTCATCATGTTATACTTAGCAGAGGGCCGCTGCATTGTGTTTATCGTGAATATTTCATACTTTTTAAACTTTCACCCAAGAACGATCCCACTTAAGTGGCTATTGTTTTTGACTTCTGTTCTTCTGGGATCCCTCAAGCGCCACTTATTGTCTTAAGGTGGTTTGAGACTGCAAGCAAAGTGGATATAATTGCAAAAAAGCTGACAGCAAAATGGCACATCAATGCCCACCCCATGCTCAATCCTCGGTACATAATGAAGGCATTTGCCTTCCCCCTTTCTTTAAATCATATTTCTGTTCGATTCCACTCCTCATTAATGACTTGAAATGAAGACCCAAGCTCCCCTTGCCACACTTATTTTTTTCTCAACAAATTTTCTGCCGCTTCTTTTCATCATCCTTCCAGAATTTCGCTGAATTTCGTATGCATTAACATGCGAGGTTTCACCCACCTGCACTTTTGCTTCCTGTTCAAAGACAATGCTGCGTGCTAAGGTTTGAAGGAGTTCCGCAAACTCCTCTCTGGCAGTGATGCTAATTTGTTTGGCAAATGGAAAAATCGCTCATCTGATCTGGGCCGCGCCTCCGGTGGACGATAATTACAGTTCCTCTCTCAGACACTGCAAATTGAATTAAGTGGATGGAGAACGCAAACCTAGTGCTCCCCCTGGATTCAAGAGTTCTATTGATTTTCATTGATATTATCATTACAACCATCCATTATAGACAGTTTATGGAATATCCTGCAGCTTAATGAGAATACAAAAACATAGGGTTTAAGTTAATTGTCAACTTTATTTAAAAACACGTTCAATGACTAAATCAATAGGCACAGTGAAAATAAACAGAGGATTGGAAACTAGAAATGAAACTGCAATGAGGCGGGTGAGTGTAGGATTAAACACATATTGGGTAAAGTCCTAAGGGAAAATAATGTTTTTTCTAGAAGTAAAGGACCACTCCAGAGTCTCACAACTGAATGTAGCCGATAAGCATTGAGCATTGTTGCCCAGTTCTGCGGGCAATACAAGGAGCTATGCGCCTGGAAGCCTTTGTTGGGGCGCATAAGGAGGGCTCAGGGCATATAACGCGCTGTGTCATTTAACAGCTCCAGAGAATAAATACATTGGCAACTACCAGCTTGCTTAGTGCCAAACTAGGGGAACAAGGTCATTTTGGAGTGAAAAGTGATGACCAAGGAGTGGCCAAACTTTGTACATGGCTGCTCGGTTCTGTGTGGTTTGTCAAAAAGTTAGTATCCATTTCTTTTGGTATATTTTGACGCAAATATATGTTGGGGAGATCCCCCTCAGCCCCTTCCCCCCATAAGCCCACTACATTATTTATTCACCTAAACCAACCCCCCACATATATTTGCAGCAACATTCATTAAAATAAATTTGATGAAATCCAATTTGACCAAATCTGCCGCAGCAAAACCTCCCTATGCGGCAGCTCAGCATTGGAGGTATGGCAGCCATCTTGCAGAAGTCAGTTTCCTCTTTCTAGGATCATCACGGGTCAGGCAGTGACGCGGGGTCCACCGGCAGAAGGGATCTGGAGCTGTGGCATTGAAAAGAAGCATATATGAACAAAGGACCAGTACATATGCACCAAAGAGCACACCCATGTGAATGCGGAGAGACCACACCCGGACTAAGTGACCATCATTTTTGAGACACATCTGTGCTAGCAACCCACCTTATTTGTTCACGTCTCAGCGTCAACAACTGTTACAATATAAACAACATTGCATCCACACTTGACAATAGTGATGGTTAATCACAGTAAGTTTTGAAACATATCAAACATACATGAAACGTTTTAAGTTCAGTAAAGCCACATTTTACATGTACACAGGCCTCAGCCTTCTTTCACAGATGGTATCTGCTTCCAGAGAAATGACCTTCGGGATGCAGCAAAAGTGGAAAAAAGTGGGTTTGCATAAGAATAGCAGCCATCAACACCTAACCGTAACATGAAAATCCGAATAAGTGAACAACCAACCCTTCGCCAACCAATGCAAATCAGAGCTTGCAACATCACACCTGCCTTGCATCTCAGACACTCGGTCAGCGACCACATTATGTAATATTGCATTATGTATGTGCATCAGGACACCCATAAATGTGCACGGCAAAGCATATTCATGGATGCGACCACACAACCTCTTGCCTATAAAATACCCATGCAAATCCCTCCATCTCTAAGCCACCCGAAGGCAAGTATAAGGACACTTGTGAATAGGAATCGCAGCGCAGAGGTGGGTTTGCATGTCCGTATTAGGTGTGTGTGTATGCAGCCAGCTATTCGATCAGACTTAGGGGTGCGTGTACGTAGAGTAGTGTGGTGCAGGGACATTTTGTCGGGGTTCGCACACAGATTTTCCAAGTTTTAACCGAGTTACGATACATTGCACGCATGTTGTCGGGGTGCCGGTAAAAGTTACGGTGAACCATGCGCAGGGTCCCTGTGATGAAGGCCCGCTTGTGGGGGCCCCTGCATACTGTTTAAAGGGTGTATGTATTTGTGCCTGGGGGAGCACACAAAGGTAGCTGTTCTGGCAGTTTTCCTTTGCGTGGAGGCGTGTCGGGGGCGTTCCAGCCGTTACTTGCGTATACGGTTACTTTGCACAGAAAATGTCATGAATAGGTGGGTCGTGCATTTATATTCTGCGCCAGGCTTGCGCAGTGTAGTTCTCGGCGCATTGGCCTATGCAGGTAAATACGCACTTTTCCTTGAATCAGAGCCATACACACTGTGAATGTCCACTAACCAATAATACACACACAGAAAAAAAAACTCCAGCATGTGAATGTGCCCATTCACACAACCACATTCACAAATGCACAGATTCACCTACACACTTACACACACAAATGTACACACACAAAAACACATACCTTAGAACGAATCTCACAAAATATCAACATATATGTAACTGGCTTTGCAGAAAGGAATTCGGTAACCCCACATACAACATCTGGATTTGATGAATCCAGCCACAAAACTAAAACAAATCTGGGAAAAACGACCTTCGATACTATGGCAAGTTAGCGCCAAACACGGCTGATATGTGCTAGCTAACGTTAAGAAAACAGCCTGCAACATCTACTAAACTACAAAGACACTGCAACATAGAACATACTATTCTTATATGTTTTTAGTGGATAAATAACCAGGAGACCAGCAATTAAAACTCTTGGCTTTCTCGGTGGTAGACACTGGCCCCATCGCATCCTCATCGCCATTATCAAAGGCTCGGGGTTTTAGTAAGCAGCCCTTTCCATAATGTGACTAGTAGCTTTTAGCTTGCACCTGGTAAGTCTGACCCTGCAAACCCCAACATGCAGAGTGCAACTGGCCGAAAAATCAGCACTGTCTGAAAGTGCCCTCCATGAGGTAATGCCAGTTGGGACGTGCCTGTTACCACTGGTCGGTTGTTCTGCAGAGGGTTGCCTTGTCTCTCTCATTTAACGGCGTTTGCGTGATTTAGTAGCTAAAGACCCAGTAATTCACATATATGTTTCGTTCTTTGATGCATGCAAGGGGCTGTCCAGTCATTTGGTCGACAACAAACTGGTTGACTGCAATTTGGTCGACGTCATTTGGTCGAAAACCAAATGGTCAAATGTTTTTATTTTTTATTTATATATGTGTTTTGTGGGTTTTCGTGCACAAAAAGAAAAAAAAAGAAAAAAAAAGAAACAAAAAAAAAAAAAGAAAAAAAAGGGGGCTGGGGGGGGACCCCCCCAAAAAAAACAAAAAAGGGGTGAAAATAAAAAAAATCAAAAATTCGACCATTTGGTTTTCGACCAAATTGATTCGACCAGTTGTCCAGTCGACCAATTGTTTTCGACCAAATGACTGGTAACCATGCAAGGGTGCTCATTTCTGGATAAAATGAATATGGAAGAAGCAAACGCTACCGCTCTGTTGCTTCTTGCTACCACTGCAGACTTCTGGGCAACCCCTGGGTTTTAATCAAAAAGATTCCTAAAAGTAAATAAGGACTCGGCTTCTTCAGGTCTGAGAACCCGGTTGTTTTTGCCTATTATGAATCCCACATTTTTAATATGCTGTTGTCACAAGATTTAGGAAAGTACATTTCCAAAAAAGGTCCTTTATTGGGGGACCCAAAATTGTCCCGAACACCCCAAACAAGTCTCCCACGTTCTTATTTACGACTTTTTTGACAAACAACTTAAGTAGTTGGAGGGATGGCTTGTCAGAAAATCTGTGGGACACGGTACCTTTTAAAGCACATGAGTAACACTGGTTTAAATTACTAGTTACGCAGAACACTGAGGGCCTGATTTACAAAAATATTTTATCATCCGAAAGTCCCATTGCATTTTTTTTTAAATGTTTTTTTTTGTAAATAAGCCAGAGCCATTAATTTGGTCCACATTGCACAAGAAAACAGGCCCACACTGGTGCATAGGCCATACAAGCCTAAGGGAAGACAGGTTGGTATGTGATGTTTTTTTCTGTGATGTCACTTCCTGTCACGTTACTACCGGGTCAATGGCCTGGTGAAGTCACGTGCCGAATCATAATGCCATAGCAACGTTTCAATGTTCCAATCAAAATAGAGATACTGGCAGAAGGAGGAGGACGCAAAAACAGAAAACTAAAAACGTCTGCATAGGAATTAAAATGCCCAGGTCAAATAGGAGACGTAAACTTTTATTTTCAACATGCTGAGAGCCCATGCCATTAAATCCGCGAAAGGCCTAATCCCGCGCATTTGTCGCGGCTAATTATTACGGACAAGCCTCTTTATTGAACCGCATCCTCTTATCGACTTTGGGAATGCACGAGCCGAGGCTGTTGTTTTAAACGCACTCATTAGCCGCACAAATCAGCGCTGTTGACAGAGCGCTTGTGAATTAAGCATCAGGCGCTAGTCATTGGACAAGGAGCAATTTATAATGCCATTAGCAGCACTCGCGAAGGTTACAGGCATCAAAAATTGTTCAGCCGTAATTATTCTTAATGGATACAAGGAAAAAACTGACGCAGGACAGCTTTTTCATTAGCTTTCAATCAAGGCTGATGGCTCCCTGAAATATACAGTACGTGCATTTTGGGGCGAAATAATGACGGTACAGCACCTTTTATTGAAACAGCCTCTCAGTACACAACTTAACTTTTAATGACCTTAATTTGATATAATTAAAAGAAAACATCTGAATTCCTGCTTAAGATCCGACCATGAAGGATTCTGGCCGCCTTTTAACCCTTTCTGTGAAAGCATTCCTTAAGAGGTCTAAAGATGTATATTTTTTTTTTTTTTTTTTTTTAATGACTGTATTGATTTTTTTTCTAAAAGCAAACATATTTCCATTAAATAAATCTCTGTTTTGCAAAGGATACCCGCGTTGGTTTCCGAGACCGAGGGGGTATGCGCTATACTTACAAGCCCCATACATCCTGCCGTTGTCAACGCGGCCACTACTTGCATCCATTTAAGGCCATCAGGCCCTGATAAACTACATGACGTTCTCCATGTGAAGAATACAGAAGATTCCAAGGTGGCGCATGCTTCATTTTCTGCCACTCACAAACAATACGAATCCCAAATCACGCCACAAGTGCATACGGATCCATCCATGAACAGCTGCACACATCATTTTTCAAAATATGTTCATACTTGTACTGAGGTGGTATTCTGAGTGTTGTGTTACTCAACATTTGATACATTAATGAAAAGGGTTGTCCTAACCAGTTTAACGTGCAGAGTATATGTTTACAATATTGAAAAGGCTATCTGTAAGCAATTCGGAGACACTGACACATTTTTAGACATATGGGGATGTTTCCTTGATACTTATGGCTAATGTGTCCTTATGGAACCTTGGTTAGGTGTTGTGAGCTTATTTCCGCTGAACTCCTCCTTCTTCTTCTTATTTCCCCTTTTCTTTCAATATCAATTGTTCACCATGATGTACGCACATTGAGATTACAATTTCGTGTTTGTTCATTTGTACTCCCACATTGACTATGTTGTTTTTAATAGTGGTATGCACTATTGTTGAGTTTCATGATATTTGCTTTGATATGTAAAATAAAAACGTTTAATCTTGAGAGTGAATGGCAGGTGCCTTCACCTTGGTAACACTGAATGATGCTTGTGTTCAACAAACCGATTAAAGCCTATAATATGAATCAGCGAATCGTGTTTTGCCATTCCAAGACCCTATTCTCATGTATGCCCAAGCATTGATTTCGAATGGGAAATATTTGAGGTTTGTTTTCGATCTGTACTTTGTTGGAGCCTTGAGAGCAAAGCAGTCACAAGTTCACGCATGACGGAAGCCACTTTTGGAAAAAATGTAGCCAATTGTATGCTAATCTGAGAGCAAATCAGATGAAAACACACACATTATGTTTTTTCTGGTATTCATTCTACCACTTTGTGGGGTAAGGGTTTGACCGTAGATCGGGTGGGAATAATTGACCAGTGGTCTAGGAAACACAATTCCAACTCTGACAAGTAAGACAAAGTGCCACTCAACCTGGATCAAAGCACACTAGGGGTGGGATCCTGTAGTTGTGAGGGAGAGAAGCAAAGGACAACATAGAGACAGTATAAATGGGTGCCTGAATACCCACAGCACCTACATTCTGCCTTTGCCATGTTGGGTGTCCTGACCCACGTTTGAGCTATCATGCTACAACATTTGGTGCTGTGGGCTTAGGAAATCCAAGATGGCCAAAAAAGCCCACATGTGCGCCAGAATCCACGAAAACCGCGCAGCTTGTGCGCACACCAAAATGGTCGCCTGACTTGCCAACCCAGTTGCGGGTGTGCTGGGTCAGAAGAGCCATGAGTGAAATGGGGTGCCAAAGAGAAGAACAGCAGTGCCTGTTCGCTAGAAAGCACTTTAAAAATCACCTTTTGTTTCTCTGAATGCCAGCTCAAAATGCCTATTTTCAAACATTGCAACACATCCAAAAATCTCACTGAACACCAGCGGACATCTGGCAGAATGAAGTATGTGTGCATACTAAATATGGGAAGATGAAGAGCCCAAAACAATGTTTATAACAAGACTGGCTGAGCTGTGGATTTTAGCAGTTTAAGTAAATGTGGACTGAAAGACACTAAAAATCTAAATGTTTAAAAGAAATGAGTGACCTATTTCTGAGTGTCACATAGGTTTCAAATATTTAAATGTCATAGTTTAAACTTAGAATCAGCATTCTAGCTGCATATGCAAAAATGTTTAGTTTTATTTGAATGCAGAAAACTGGGGAACAAAAAGTGACATTTTATCTGAAACCTGGCTTGAGAAACTGAATCCTGCCTGACAACTACCCCCCATCAGGAGTGAAACTTGAGTCACAGCTGTGTTCCCAGGCCTATCTGCCTTTTGCTGGCCACACTAAGGATATGCCATCTCTCTGATAATTGAATTAAGGGGAGCCCCCACAGAATACAGGAGCTCTGAACAATGCAACCCCCTTCACCCAGGCAGATGGTTTATTGCAGATGTCGTAAAACAGCTTCCTCTTGGCAGAAGCTGGGAGGGGCAGGGTCTCTGAGCTTGGCAGAACTGGAAAAACCAGAAATTCAACCTTGTGCTGGGGGGAAACCACACCCCTTTGGGGCCAGAACATAACTCTAAAAAGATGGATCATTCATAGAGCGGACATGTGAAAATTTTATAAATGATACCATAATTCTTGTGATTTTTCTGCCCACATTTTAAGACGTGTTAGGACCCGGTGGTATGTTCAGGGGGGTTTTAGCGGAAAAGAGGATATTACTCTAAATGTATGCATGTTAAAAATCTGACACTTCATCAATTAATGTCCATACTCCTTGCGGACATGTGTGTAAATTTGGGTTAATGTCCGACATTGCAAAATCAGTTAAAAAGTGAAATATGTGCCATTTCTGAATGCAAGCCCCAGGAAGAGCAGAGTTTGAACAGGGGAGGGGATACCTCCTGTGATATGTGAGGGGTGCATGTAATTTTAAACAAATGTTTACCTGTGCAAATATGTCTTTTTTTTATCAAATATAGATTGTGTGCAATTTGACAGGGGAGTGTCCTCTCTGCAAGCCATAAAATGACATCGCTCTGACTCACAGTTCCTTCCCCAATCAAGTGAGAAATGGAAATTTGACCAATGGCAAGTGGAGAGGGGTAGGGTCTAGTGATGCTGCACACACACCCATTTTAAAAACAGATAAAAGCAGACAGACAGGACAGATAGGGACATTCAATTCCATTTGCTGCAACGCGCTCTGCCGGACCATACAACATCCAGAGATCCAGACTTCAAATCCCTCAATCTCCAGAATCCAGAAGCAGTGCTGTACCCAGAGAGAGAGCAGAGCTGATCCAGACCAATGTTAGCAGAACCAGAGAGCTGAACCGGAGTCCAGTCCAAAACCTGACCAGATCCGTGGCGAGGCATATTTCTAAATATATTGTGAGTACATAGTAGAACTGTGCAGAACCAATCTCTTAGTTAAAATAATATAATTCAATCTATTTTAATCTAACCAGAACTGTCTCCTAGAAGTTGTACCTTGTCATTTTAAAAAACTGTCACTTGTCACTTTGAACTTTAAAATTTCAAATCTGAAAAACGACCTTTACCAAATCGCTCATATCTCCGCGACCGTTTGTCTTAGAGACTTGCAGTAACTTTCATCTGGAAGCTGAGATCCTAGGCTGTTCTAGGACCCCAAACTGATATTGCTAGCCCTTGTAGTTCCTCTGTAATCGCGCCCGGCGCATTCGCGAATTTTGCCGCGATTTGAAAATTTCTCCACTTGCAAAAAGATAGCTGCTTTTGCTTTCCTCTGAAAAAAATCGGTTGCCTCATAAAAACTATCCCTGAATCATTGCTAGGGTGAGCCTGGACTAATATTAACTAGATACCACTCACCCTGAACCTCTAGAGGGAATTAAAAGCATTTTAGCATATTTTTTACTTCATTGCCAGCACATATAAAAGCATTCTGGGCCTGTGTTTTAAACTTCTGTAGTCTAAGCTGCTGGGGTGAACTGAATTACATTTGGTTGCATTTCTGAGAACTGTGTGCTTTCCTTCCATTTCCTTGCATTGCATCAAGGGGGGGAGGGGATTGCAAGAGAAAAGTGATTACATTATTTTGTTGAAATCATATTGAGTATTTTCTATACTGCATTTCATTCATTCAACCTTGCATTTCCTTGAACCCTATAAAGCATTCTCTACCACATTATACTTCTGTCCCTATTTACCAGTGTGCTACCTTATCCATTTCATCTCAACTCCTTAGTGATTATAAAGAAGTGTGCTAGTGCCAGATTCTCCGTTGTTAATCTTTATCATATCAGATTAAGTGTGATATCCAATTATTAATTTATTATAAAGTGTGATATATATCTATATTGTTTAAATTCTCAAATAAACCTTTTAAACTTGCAAAACAGAACTACTTCTTGGCTCAGTGGGGTCAGGGGGATTCCAAGAGAGGGGTGTTATATAGGGGTAGTCATCCAGAACGCATGAACTGGACATAAAGATATATCAATAAGGGTTTTCATTCAGTATTCTAGACTAGGCGTTGACTTAGCTGTAGTGCTGAATTGAATCCTCTTACAAATTGCGGGCTCGTGCCGGACGTTTGGGTTAGATTTACCATTTGTGCAGATTAATACAGCGTGCCAGCTGACCAGATACACATATCCGGTCGGATCAACACGCTGTGTTACGCTGTAAAGCACTCCTCAAAGGAATGCTCTAAGGAAAAGTTCTGTTTTTCAAAAATAAAATACAAACTTCTGTAAGTCAGGACAGAGACCAATCTCTAGAATGACGACCTTAGTAGACATGAAAATAGCCAGAGAGCACTTCTTACATAAGTTATTTGTGAGAGGTGAATGGACCGAACAGGGCCAGGATGCGTGGTTGCAGGCAATCACACAACAGGTCACTGAAACAGGGTCAGATATATATAGAGATCAGGGTCCCCTACATGCGGCCCTGAGTGAACTATACATGGCCCCGAAGGCCAAGGATGAGCACCACAAGATTGCCAGGGTAGCAGCATATTTATATTTACATATGGGAGCCATGCAGGACAAATGTGCTGAAGGCCAAGATCTGGCGAGTAGGCAACTGCTGGCATTACAGAAGGCCCAATCTGTCTGGACTCTTCTGAGCAGAGGCTGCTCAGGAGCCAGGAGTCAGAAAATGACAGCAGACGGTACATCACTAAAATAAAAGAGGATATGGACATCCTGCAACAGGAAAAGGCAGAACAGGATACCAGATTTCTGGCCTTGCAGAAGGAGTACCAAGAAGGTTTGGACTCCCTACTGCAGAGCCAGAAAAAGCTGGAGCAACAGTTAGACTTCAATAGGGCATGTGCTGAGAAGGTAGTTACCCTGCAAAGCCACCTAGATAGGGAGAAGGCAGAGAGCAATAAACTGATTCTGAAAGACCTGGATACCCAGGCAGAGTTTGATCAGGAGCGCCAGAAAGATGGTGCCTTCAAAGGCAGAGGGATGACCTGGCAGCACAGATGCATGCTCTCAGTCAGGAAAGAGACACTTTAGGCCAGGAAGTCTGCCACTTAAAAAAGGAAATTGAAGAAAATCACCTGGCCCTCCAGCGACTGGGTGACCTCCAAAAAGAAAACCAGAACTTGGTAGAGCACACCAGAAGGGTGGAAGAGGCTCTGGCAAGAAAGGAGCAGGCCAGTAGGGATGGGACTCAGGAGGTAAACCTCCTGCAGCAAAGACTGGCCCAGTTCTCCAGGACCAACCAGGAAGCACAGAGGGAAAATGAGGCCCTCTGTCAACACAATGATAGGCTCCAACAACAGGTAGCGATGCAGGAGAGACTGATAGAGTCTAGTAAGGCCTTAACTGAGGAACTGAAGGCACAAATGCAGGCTCTTGCATTGCAACAGGGAGCAGGGGCGGATAGAGATGAGGTTCGCTGGGAAATGGAAACTCCGGAGCACAACCTCAGGAGCCCTAGTACCAGAGGCCCTCATACCTCTCAGTCCCTGGACTCTGCCACCCCCATGTCCCCTGGCGCACGTGAGCACAGGGCCACAGGGATGGCAGATTACTATCCAGCCAGAAGCATGGGGCTCATAGGCCAGTACCACCCAGGAATGGAGGGGCAGGCATCTGGGTATGGGCACCCAAGCACAGTGCAATTCAATGGGGAACCCCAGGAGAGTAGGCCCATTAAGGGCATCCTGAAAACCTCTGCCCAGTTAGGTCAGTGGAGGGGGTACCCATCAAATCCTGGCAGCAAGGAGGGATCTGAAGACTCCTCTGAGCGGTACAGGACACAGGAGACCAGGTCCCCACATTCTGCCAGCCATTCCCAGGCTCGCAGAATCCGGGAAAACCTGGAAGAACAGACGGGAACCTCTGGGAGCAGTGCCTCTGAGTCAGAAGATGAATGGACCAGGGTTACCCGGACCAAAAGGGCCAATAAGGCAAAAAGGGCCTTGCTTAAGGACCCCTTAAAGCAGATTAAGGCGATCAGGAGCATCATCACGCCTTACCATAAGAACGCTAAGTATTCTGTTTGGGAGCACTTAGAGTTGTTTGAGCAAATGATGGAGACTTTCCATTTGAAGGACAGCCAAAGCTGTATTCAATATGTAAAGTGGACCTTCTCCCCGGAATACTCCAGTTTCTTTGCGGGGCTGGAGGACCAAAATCATTTAAGATGGTCCACCTATAAGGCGGCCATCTTGAAACATTTTTCTGTTCACAGAAATCCTCAAGAGGCTTGCAAGGCAGCCTACAATTTGCAATGTGGGGAGGATCAGGCCCCACAAGAATTTGTGCAAGAACTGAAACGTGCTTTTGCGCAGACCACCAGAAGGGGGCGCACAGACAGTAGAGAATTCATTAATACATTTTTTCATGCCTTGCCCAAATACATAATGACCCAGCTCGTGAGGGATTTTCACGAGAAAAGATCTTTAGACTGGGTCATTGAACAGGCTACCCGGATCTATGAGGTGCAGAAACCGGTAGATAGCAAAAGTAATGCCCAGAAAAACCCCAAAGCCAACAGCACCCCTGCTGCTGCCAAGGTGGCAGAGGTAAAGGTCACCCCCGTTTTGGATTTGGAGATGGGGGGGCCTAAAAACCTACCTGCACCTAATAATCCTAAGCCCAGAAATCCCTCGGGACAGTCACAGGCAGGGAGTGAAAGAGGTAGTCCCCCCAATGGGGTCCCTAGCTCTCCTGACTATGTAAGTCCTCGCTACAAAGGTAACAGTCCCATCCTGGGTTATGTGTGGACTCCCCCAGCCCAAGGGGGGGATCCAACCAAGCACCGAACCCAGGGAACTTCCCTCCAAACTTCCAACAGGAGGGCAGAAATTTACCAAACCCTGGGCAGAACTTTTTCCCCAGATATCCACCCGACTTCCAACCCCAAAATCATCCATCCTTCTTTCCCCAATTCCCTGAGCCCAGACAACCTAATCCGGGAGAGGGGAGGCCAAGGGTGGAGGGGTATCAAAATCTTCCCAACTCGGGGTATTACCAGAGGAGGGACAGCTACCCTTCCCGGGATCAGCCCAGGGGAGAAAACAGGGCCCCGTATCAGCCTGAGCGGGTTTCCCAGTTAGAGCGCCAGGTTCAAAACATGGCGCGAGATCTGGGTCACATACTGAGGGCTCAGCAGAACCCTCAGATCGGCGTGCCGGCGCAGAACGCACCCAACTCTGGACCTGGTGCTCCAGAACAATGACGGGGCAGCACCCCGATAACACACCGGTTCCCAGGGAGGAGGCACAAAGGGAAGTGGGGTGTAAAGCCTTGGAGGAAGCTTCCTTCCTCACTTGTAAACAGCCCCTGGAAACCCAGGAACCGGAAACAAAATCTCTTGCCCCTGAAAGTCTGCCTCCTAAGGAGCAGAGGTGGGGTAGGAGAAACAAAAGACCCAAACAGACTCAGTTTGAGGAGGAGGTACAGATCTTCCAATTTGAGGGAGAGGGATCCTCAGAGGATCCTGGGAAAAGGATCTTCTCCTTCAGAGAGGGGGGAACTCCTCCCAAAGAAAAATGGGTCCCTAGGGATGCAAATCCAGACTGGGGAGATGTGGAGACTGAGCTACCGCCGCCCACCATCTCATCCCAGAACCAACAGCAAGAAAATCCCCTGGTTCAAACCCATCCTGGTGACTGCCTACAAAAAGGGGTGGGCGGTCCAGAACCGGAGCCAGGGGAACCCACAATGGCTCTGATCTCCAGTTGCCAAATTTTTCTTTCAGATTCCCAAGGCTCTCCACAGAATTCTGCCCAAATTTCTTCTCTTGCAATGTCCAAAACCAGAAAGTTAGCCCACCAGTTGTCCAAAAATGTACATTATCTGTGCCCCCTTGAGGAGAAGGAGGGAAGATACTATGCCCCGGTACAAGTACAGGGGCAGGGTATAATTTTGGCACTGGTGGACACTGGATCTCAAGCTACCCTTCTGTCCAGAAGGGCCTTTGATGAACTGAATGCAGGAAGGGGAGGGAATTACCAAATTCCTCTCACCTCTCTTCCTGGGCAACTCCAGAACTTTGACGGGAAGGAAATTCCCGTCGAGGGGACGGCAGATTTGGACATTAAAATTGGGCGACACAAGTTGAAACACCCGGTCATAGTTGTGACCCCAGAGGGCACCCCTTGTTTACTAGGGAATGACCTCCTGAGAAGGTTGTCACCCCTAATAGATTGCGTAAACAAGGTCCTCTGGACCCAGACTAGCCGACCAATAAAATTAAAACAGAGTGTCAACC
The DNA here is from genome assembly GCF_040938575.1 of Ambystoma mexicanum. NCBI lineage: Eukaryota > Metazoa > Chordata > Amphibia > Caudata > Ambystomatidae > Ambystoma > Ambystoma mexicanum. The sequence continues at coordinate 146,801,970 of NC_090934.1, forward strand.
ATGTTAGTTTAAACGGCACCTGCCACATGGTTGAACAAAAATCTGACCAAGTAGAATTTCACTTCCAGAACAACCAAATTCCAGACGTGACAGTAATAGCAGTAGGACAACAGACTGGTGATGGGGGGTCCTCTCTATTTCTGAAAATCAACCTTCCTTCCAGTTTAAGGTGGTATTCCACACTGGAAGGAAACACTCTGAAATTCTATACCAATCCACAATCAGAAACTCCCACTCCTATAGTCCAGAAAGATGTGAAATCAGCTCAGAGCCTGGCTGCTATTCAGCAAATTGGAGAGCAGTTGTTCATCCCTGTTCAGTTAAATGATGGGAAGGACTCTGTTCCCGCCCGAGTGTGCGTGAACAATGGTAAGAGCTTCATCAGCGAAGCCATGTTTCACCAACTCCCAAAAGATCCAGCCATTCCCACCTTCAAACTGATAGACAAATGGGAAATGGACCTGGAAGCACCTAATTCCAAACATCTCCTGCCAAGCAGGTGTATGCTCAAAATCTCCATTGGCAACAAGAGCATAGTCCACAATTGTTGGGTCGTGCGAGACGTCCCTGCCGCCTTTTACTTAGGCAGTGACATTCTCAATCGCTTTGCCATTAGTTTGGACCTAATAAACTTCAAAGCTTGGTCCCGATTAGCGGATAATCCCATGGGCTTTGATGATCCAGAAAAAGCATTTAGATCAGCTCAATTGCTACCTTATGCAGTTGAAATTCAGACTAAAGAGGAAGTCACCATCCCAGAAAGGACCCGACAATTCTCCCTGGAAGTGAAAGCTAAAAGAGGACAACATTTGAAAAACCCTGATGCTTACATACATCTAAATGCTTCTCTCCAACAGCAAGGGTTAGGGGTAGACCCAACACCATTAGTCAACATAGAACATGACACCATTCTAATAGAGGTGGATTACAGCGATTTAAAGAGTATTACTCTAGCCGCAGGCACCATTATTGGAATGGCGGTTGATGACCGACATTTTTCCATTGATTTAGGTAACGAACTGTTAGGGCCAATCCCCAAGGACTGCGTTGACAGTGACAGTGAGGACCATACAACACCAGACAGGATTTTTACCCGGCATGGGGGGAACTTCCTGGTGTACACTTCCTGCCCCTATGGTAAGGAAGATGTGACTTGTGACTTCAGGAGGGATGAGGTGATTTTCCAGGTCCATGAGGGCTGCCTCTCCCACCTGAAGCCTCCGGTCCAAATCAGCACTCTGACCAGGGACTTCTCCACCCAGCTGGAGGAGGCCGCTGAAATAGCCAAACCAGAAGTCTTTCCAGGCTTCAGGCAGATGGTGGAAGAGAGAGTCAACCTAGCTGATGCCTGTGTGACTCTGGAACAAAAGCAAAAGTTGAAACAAGTTTTCTTGGATTTCCAAGATCTCTTTGCGGTAGACTCATATGACTGTGGTCGCACTGACATCCACACAACAACAATCCCCACGGACCCTGGCATGACTCCTGTGTTTGTGAAGCAATATCGCTTGCCTCTCGCATCAATGGAGTCCCTTACTGAAATAATTAAGAACCTTGAGTCCCGGGGAATAATCCGTCCAGTCCACAGCACCTTCAATAATCCGGTGCTGGGAATATTGAAGCCAAACGGCCAGTGGAGACTCTGCGCCGACCTCAGGGAGCTCAACAAACGGGTCCATACTTCCCGATGGCCTCTTCCCTACATTGACCAAGGGCTGGCCCAGATTCAGGGGTCACAGGTATTCACTGCAATAGACCTGACCAATGGATACTGGACCGTGCCTGTCAGCAGGGAGGACCAATACAAACTGGCTTTTACCTTTGGGGGCCAGCAATACACATGGACCCGGACTCCCTTCGGATACCTCAACTCCGGCAATGAATTCAACATTTTCCTACACAAGGCCATGCTCGATCTGGGTGCGAGGGGTAACCTGGCTTATGTAGATGATGTCCTCATCAAAAGTTCATCTGTGGAGGAACACATAGCAGAGATCCGTTATGTTCTGACACAGTTGAGGGCCGCCGGAGCAAAACTTTCCTTTCAGAAAGCACAGTGGTGTAGAACCCGTGTTAATTTCTTGGGGCATGAGATTACTCCTCAGGGCCTCTGTCCCCAGGAAAAGTGGAAGCACTTCAGAAACTGAAAGACCCCACAACTCTGCGGGAACTAAGGAGCCTCCTTGGACTGACTAATTACAGCAGAAAGTTCATTGAGGGCTACGCAGAGATCACCAGAGCCCTGATTCATCTCCTGAAGGGGGGGGTCAAGTGGGAATGGGGTCCAGAACAAGCCGAGGCAGTAAAACACCTCAAAAGAAGCCTCTCACAAGCGCCCTGCCTAGCTTACCCTGTCAGAAACAAGGAGTTCTTCCTGGAGACAGGGTTCTCTAATACGTGCTTGACGGCAGTATTATACCAAAAGCATGACAAGGTCAATAAAATAATCTCCTATGCGAGCAAAACTTTATCCTCTGTGGAGGAAAAATTCAACGATTGTGAGAAGGCACTCCTGGCAACGGTGTGGGCATTGAAGAATTACCGCCCGTTTATCCAGGGGGAACACATCGTAGTGGAGACTCCACACCAGCCTCTGCAATATCTCCAAAGTGACAGAATCCGGGCTGGAAATGTGAGTAATTCCTGAATTACTTCCTGGATTCTGTCAATGCAAGGCTTTCCTGTGGAGGTCCGATATGGCCAAAACAAGAAGAGTCCCCTCGCGCAAGGTCTGGCTGACTTGCATGATTGTGCCAGAGAAAACTGTCTCGAGGACGAAAGTCTAAAAATAAAGGACAACATGGAGGCATACCTTAATTCCCCCCACAAAGTCTTTGAAGAAGACAAGTGTGAGGGAATGCCCACTGTGTATGTGGATGGATGCTCTTACCATGTTGACAACGACGGGGAGAAAGAACTGGTGGCCGGCGTAGGGAATGCATGGGTGAATGAGTCCCCAGAACCCTCCGCTGGATACAAAATTGGTCCCCGAAGTAGTCAGGTGGCAGAATTGATGGCTGTGCATCAGGCCATCCTCACTGCTGTCCAGCATCAACTCCACGAACTGGTCATAATCACAGATTCGGATTATGTACGGAACGGGTTCGTGGAGCACCTGGTTAATTGGAAAACCAGAGGCATGTTATGTGCTAACAACAAACCCTTGAAACATGGGAAGTTGATCCAAAACATTGATGATCTGGTCACCTCGAAAGGAATGACCATCTATTGGAAGAAGATCAAGGGTCATTCCAAAGTAGAGGGACCAGACAAAACTGGAAATGACTTAGCTGATCAGCTGGCCAAAACCAGGGCCATCCAAGGGGATCTAATTGAGATTGAGTCCCTGTTGGGGGAAATCCAGGTCACTGCTATCACTAGGTCCCAGACAAATGCTCACAACAACCTTTCAATTGCACAATGGAGTAAGGAGACCCCTGATGCTGATTTGATTACTGCTCAGAAGGGGGATCCAATTATTGGTAAATTTTACTAGCACCTTGAGGACCCTGAGAACTTTCCCCTGAGGGATACCGATTACATTGGGAAAGAGGACCTAAGAGTGTTGATGAAATGTCCAAAAATGTTCCGGATCCAAGACGGTTTGTTGGTAAGGAAATCCAAAGCTGGCCACGATCAGTGGGTAGTTCCTACCTCATTCCGAAGCCTGATGTTAAGTCACGCCCATGATGCGGCCACTGCCAGTCACAGTGGGTTTCACACAACATTGGAAATCTTAAGAGAGGTTGCATACTGGCCACACATGGGGCAGGACCTCGACCAATACTTGAAGGGGTGTCTTGTGTGTGCGCAATTTCAGCCGACGTCCCTCACACACCGCGCGCCTCTCCAAAAGCGGGGGATAACACTGCCATGGTCAGATTTACAAATCGACTTTGTAGGCCCTGTGATTCGCTCTGCTATGGGGAATAAGTACATGTTGACCGTGACATGCTTGTTTACCAAGTGGGTGGAATGTCTCCCAGCCCCAAATTGCAAGGCAGAAACTGCAGCTGCCCTGATGATTAACCACATCTTTTCCCATTTCGGTCTACCTCAAAGGATTGAGTCAGACAGAGGTAGCCACTTCACCAGTGAAGTAATGACAAAGATGTGGGAGATACTGGGGGTCAAAAGGAAGTTGCATATTGCTTACCGGCCAGCTTCTTCTGGGGCAGTAGAGAGATATAACCGATCCATTGTGAGCATATTAAAGAAGTTTGTGGCAGATTCTGGTCCAAGTTGGGATATCCGATTACCTCTGGTCCTAATGGCCATCAGATCTACCCCTTCATCTGCAACCAAAATGTCACCATTTGAGTTGATGACTGGACGCAAGATGGTGCTTCCCCAGCATTTGCTCTATAGGACCCAAGAGCAGACACTAATAAATGCCTCCACAACTCATGAGTATGTGGAGAATTTAAGGAAACACCTTCAACATGCTTTTGCTTACGCTCAGCGGAATCTAGAAAGATTGGCTGATAGCATGAAGACCCATTATGACCTGAAAACTTCCAGGAAGGAATATCAGGTGGGAGACCGGGTCTATCTATACAACTTCCAAAGGAACCAGGCCAAGCAGCGCACATTTTTGCCTACATGGAAAGGACCCTTTGAGATCATAGACAAAATCTCCCCTGTGGCCTACAAGATCCGCATCCCCAAAGGCGGTTCGGCAGAGGGGGAAGACAAGTGGGTCCATATAAACCAGTTGAAATGTTGCCATCCCAGGCACACTCTGCAACGACTGGAGGAATCCTCTGGAATCCTAGCGGGTACTGTCTCAGACTAATTCAGTCCCATCATAAAACATACCACATCTAGTCTCTAAAATATTGTGATTTGCATGAAACTGTCTCTTAGTTATACTGTTTTTTTTTTCAAAATAAGAATGTAATGTTTCATTATGATGAAATGCATATGCTGCCCCACTATCTCAACAGTGGTGGAAAAACGTCTATGAGTAGGTATTGCCGCTTTTGCTTTATCATCCTAGGAGAGATGAAACCATGGAGAATGACCAAGGAGGATGACCCGGAGACCGGGAGCAGAGACGCAAGGGGCCAGGGGTACCGCCCAATATTCCCATCAGGACCGGCGAGGATGACCGATCGATCAATACCGGATGGAGGAAAAGATGCTGAACTGTGCCATTTGCAGAATTGGAAGAAGATTATGCGGACAGACCGGTGCGTGGGTCAAAACCCTTGTGCACCCGACTCCCCATCGACTCAAATTCAAAGGGCAGTCACGTGGGGGGATGTGTTGGGTGTCCTGACCCACTTTTGAGCTATCATGCTACAACATTTGGTGCTGTGGGCTTAGGAAATCCAAGATGGCCGAAAAAGCCCACATGTGCGCCAGAAACCACGAAAACCGTGCAGCTTGTGCGCACACCAAAATGGTCGCCTGACTTGCCACCCCAGGTGCGGGTGTGCTGGGTCAGAAGAGCCATGAGTGAAATGGGGTGCCAAAGAGAAGAACAGCAGTGCCTGTTCGCTAGAAAGCACTTTAAAAATCACCTTTTGTTTCTCTGAATGCCAGCTCAAAATGCCTATTTTCAAACATTGCAACACATCCAAAAATCTCACTGAACACCAGCGGACATCTGGCAGAATTAAGTATGTGTGCATACTAAATCTGGGAAGATGAAGAGCCCAAAACAATGTTTATAACAAGACTGGCTGAGCTGTGGATTTCAGCAGTTTAAGTAAATGTGGACTGAAAGACACTAAAAATCTAAATGTTTAAAAGAAATGAGTGACCTATTTCTGAGTGTCACATAGGTTTCAATTGTTTAAATGTCATAGTTTAAACTTAGAATCAGCATTCTAGCTGCATATGTAAAAATGTTTACCAGAAAACTGGGGAACAAAAAGTGACATTTTATCTGAAACCTGGCTTGAGAAACTGAATCCTGCCTGACAACTACCCCCCATCAGGAGTGAAACTTGAGTCACAGCTGTGTTCCCAGGCCTATCTGCCTTTTGCTGGCCACACTAAGGATATGCCATCTCTCTGATAATTGAATTAAGGGGAGCCCCCACAGAATACAGGAGCTCTGAACAATGCAACCCCCTTCACCCAGGCAGATGGTTTATTGCAGATGTCGTAAAACAGCTTCCTCTTGGCAGAAGCTGGGAGGGGCAGGGTCTCTGAGCTTGGCAGAACTGGAAAAACCAGAAATTCAACCTTGTGCTGGGGGGAAACCACACCCCTTTGGGGCCAGAACATAACTCTAAAAAGATGGATCATTCATAGAGCGGACATGTGAAAATTTTATAAATGATACCATAATTCTTGTGATTTTTCTGCCCACATTTTAAGACGTGTTAGGACCCGGTGGTATGTTCAGGGGGGTTTTAGCGGAAAAGAGGATATTACTCTAAATGTATGCATGTTAAAAATCTGACACTTCATCAATTAATGTCCATACTCCTTGCGCACATGTGTGTAAATTTGGGTTAATGTCCGACATTGCAAAATCAGTTAAAAAGTGAAATATGTGCCATTTCTGAATGCAAGCCCCAGGAAGAGCAGAGTGTGAACAGGGGATACCTCCTGTGATATGTGAGGGGTGCATGTAATTTTAAACAAATGTTTACCTGTGCAAATATGTCTTTTTTTATCAAATATAGATTGTGTGCAATTTGACAGGGGAGTGTCCTCTCTGCAAGCCATAAAATGACATCGCTCTGACTCACAGTTCCTTCCCCAATCAAGTGAGAAATGGAAATTTGACCAATGGCAAGTGGAGAGGGGTAGGGTCTAGTGATGCTGCACACACACCCATTTTAAAAACAGATAAAAGCAGACAGACAGGACAGATAGGGACATTCAATTCCATTTGCTGCAACGCGCTCTGCCGGACCATACAACATCCAGAGATCCAGACTTCAAATCCCTCAATCTCCAGAATCCAGAAGCAGTGCTGTACCCAGAGAGAGAGCAGAGCTGACCCAGACCAATGTTAGCAGAACCAGAGAGCTGAACCGGAGTCCAGTCCAAAACCTGACCAGATCCGTGGCGAGGCATATTTCTAAATATATTGTGAGTACATAGTAGAACTGTGCAGAACCAATATCTTAGTTAAAATAATATAATTCAATCTATTTTAATCTAACCAGAACTGTCTCCTAGAAGTTGTACCTTGTCATTTTAAAAAACTGTCACTTGTCACTTTGAACTTTAAAATTTCAAATCTGAAAAACGACCTTTACCAAATCGCTCATATCTCCGCGACCGTTTCTCTTAGAGACTTGCAGTAACTTTCATCTGGAAGCTGGGATCCTAGGCTGTTCTAGGACCCCAAAACGAAGCCCTTGTAGTTCCTCTGTAATCGTGCCCGGCGCATTCGCGAATTTTGCCGCGATTTGAAAATTTCTCCACTTGCAAAAAGATAGCTGCTTTTGCTTTCCTCTGAAAAAAATGGGTTGCCTCATAAAAACTATCCCTGAATCATTGCTAGGGTGAGCCTGGACTAATATTAACTAGATACCACTCACCCTGAACCTCTAGAGGGAATTAAAAGCATTTTAGCATATTTTTTACTTCATTGCCAGCACATATAAAAGCATTCTGGGCCTGTGTTTTAAACTTCTGTAGTCTAAGCTGCTGGGGTGAACTGAATTACATTTGATTGCAATTCTGAGAACTGTGTGCTTTCCTTCCATGTCCTTGCATTGCATCAAGGGGGGGAGGGGATTGCCAGAGAAAAGTGATTACATTGTTTTGTTGAAATCATATTGAGTATTTTCTATACTGCATTTCATTCATTCAACCTTGCATTTCCTTGAACCCTATAAAGCATTCTCTACCACATTATACTTCTGTCCCTATTTACCAGTGTGCTACCTTATCCATTTCATCTCAACTCCTTAGTGATTATAAAGAAGTGTGCTAGTGCCAGATTCTCCGTTGTTAATCTTTATCATATCAGATTAAGTGTGATATCCAATTATTAATTTATTATAAAGTGTGATATATATCTATATTGTTTAAATTCTCAAATAAACCTTTTAAACTTGCAAAACAGAACTACTTCTTGGCTCAGTGGGGTCAGGGGGATTCCAAGAGAGGGGTGTTATATAGGGGTAGTCATCCAGAACGCATGAACTGGACATAAAGATATATCAATAAGGGTTTTCATTCAGTATTCTAGACTAGGCGTTGACTTAGCTGTAGTGCTGAATTGAATCCTCTTACAGCCATGCAGATATAAGCCAAAGGCTCTCTGAGGGTTCCCACAGATCCAATTCACAATACCGTCACAATGAATAACGCTGAGTTACCCTTAATACACACCTGAGTGGGATATATTTAAATATCATAGACGTTACTTTGAGTTTATGTAGAATTCAGAATCCACACATGTCCCTTGATATTATATTTGCTCTGGTTTGACACACAAAAACAATAACTGTTGTGCTTTTCGGTAGACATTTATTTGCATTTCTTCTACTTTCTTTCATAACGTTTTTAATGCCCGTGTGTGCCTTGTGCAAAGCAATTTTTGTAATATGGTAACAGGATATCTTTTGCCACTAATTGTTTTAGTCACTTAGTTATAACCATCAACTGGAGGCCAAATTAAAATAGAAAATAAATATACTTGGTGAATCTGTACTGTGTATAGAGTTTTACAAAATGTAGGACTTGTCTACAGATCGAAAAATGCAATCCTTAGAATGGTAAACACTTTCCTGTGTCCCTTTACTTGACTTTATTTAATTTGTATTGTGCTATCCAAACAGGCCCAGAGGAATACAGACTCATGCGATGATACCTAAAAAGGAAAATCACAAATACACATAAAAAGGCCTGAGTACCCATACAACTCCTCGATGGAGGGGGCTACCTAAAGAGGTACGTCTTAAATTTCTTCTTAAATTTATCCAGGGATTTTCCCCTTCTGATCTCAGACAGGATTGATTTCGATAGTCTGGCCGCTGCTGCGTGGAAGGCACACTTATTGGTTTTTTGCCAGTTTATTTCTGGGTACCAAAAGGAGGTTGGAATGATCAAATCTCAGATTTTTTACTGCAGGTTTCTTGGTGATACTTTATATGAGATATTGTGGGTTTGATCCCGCTAGACATTTGTGGATTATAGTGAGCATATGGAAGTGGATCTTGAATTCCACTCGGAGACAGTGTGGACATCTCCTAGCCTCTGAGACATGATCCTGTTTTTTAAGTCCAACAATTGCACGGACAGCCCCGTTCTGAATAGCCTGTAGTCTGACGATTTTGTCTTTGTTGACTCCCATCAGTAAGCTGCTACAATAGTCGAACTTAGAACCTATTATAGCTCTGGCGATAGTAGCAATGCTCTTGATGGAGAAGTATGGTTTTATATGAGTTAGTAGTCTAATGTAATATTATGAAGTAGATACCAGATTACTCATGTGCATTCTCATATTCAGATTTTGATCAAGATATATTCTGAGAGTTTTAATATTCCTTTTAGTAGGAATTTTACAATCTTCTAATCTGCTATACAGAACTGTGAGTATTCACTTCCTAACCTGGCAATTATGGGACTCTTGCCTATGATCATCGGTTCAGTTTTGTCATTATTTAGTGCAAATACATTCTCCAGCATCCAATTTTGAGTGAAATAATAAATCTTCTTGATTGCCCATGTGTCCCCTACATAATTGCCTGAAAGGCAGATGATACACTGTGTATCGTCAGCATAATTAGAAAAGCAGATACACTTATTCTGTAACAGTTGACAAAGGGGAGCCATGAAGATGTAATACAATGACTGAGACATGCAGGCACCCTGTGGTACATCGTACTAAAGAAGGACTGGGCAAGCTTCTGCCTCTTTACTGCAGACCATGACCAATCTGCCCTCCAGCAACAAGTGAATTCATGCCACTGCATCTTCAGTAAATTTGAAACTTCCTTCAATCTATGCAGTAGGAGAGAGTGTTCCAACAAATCAAAAGTGGTTGATATATCTAATACCATCAGTAGCATGGTTTGACATTATCCATGTTATGCAGCATGTTTGTCTTCAGATCCAGGAGCGCCAGCTCAGTGCTAAAACCTGGTCTGAAACCTGATTACCATTTATTAAGGACATCATATTGTGTCAGGTGTCCCAATATTTGCTGGTAGGCCACCCTATTCAGAATCTTACACAACAACTATTTGTGATAGGTCTATAATTTCCTGGTATATTAGGGTCTAAGCCAGATTTCTTTTATGAGCAGAGTTATCCATGTGCTTTTGAGATCCCTAGGCACCTTGCATTCACTCAGTGAGGTGTTCACAATTTTAGTAAGAATGCTGAGAAGAGAGACTGAACATGTTTTTTACCAGTGCTGCTGGTCACAAATCTCCCTTACACTTTGTTGGTTTAAGCATACTTAGAATATTACTGAGTTCTTCTTCTGTTATTGTTCTGAAATTAAAGATGGGGATAGGCGGTTTTTGTGTGAACACTACATCATTTGTACAGCTGTCATTTTGTACAGCTCTTGTGTCCATATGATCAATCATATGCCTATCATTCTGTATTTTACTTTGAAGTCCCTCTAATTTCTTAAGCATGGCTTCTTGGATAGAGCAACACTGGGCTTTATGTATCTTTGACTAGCTTCTCAGAAGTGTATCCAAGGCTGTTTCCAGTTCCTTCAATATTGTGAAAAATTACTTAGAATCATGGTGTGCCTTCTCTATTCTAGTTTCAAATTAATCTTGTTTGCCTGTATCACTGTTATTTTATATTTCTGGGCATTACAACTATATAACCATTTGTCACTATCTAGTTGAGAGTGTTTTCAAACGTAGAAGTTATTCCTTTTACTGATTCTGAGGGTCCTTAGCTCAGGAGAGAACCATGGCTTACATTTCTTGAGTGCTACCAGTTTGGTTTTAATAATAATAATAATAATAATAATAATAATAGAAATAATAACTTAGCATTTATATAGCGCTACGAACTCTCAGGTATCTGAGCGCTGCTTATTATTACCCACGGTGTGTGGTGCTCATCTATCGACCTGGGAAGGATGAAAGGCTGAGTTTTGTCACTGCCAGGATTCGGACCAGCATCAGCAGGCTGTGCACAGATGTCAAAGCAAGCACTCTACTCACTGTGCTATCGGAACGGCTGCTCTTAAGTGGAGCTTGTGCATTCATAGCACTCCCCATCATCCTTTGATAGGATGTGGTTAATTGTTCAACCATGTGCAAGTTGGGGAGATTTTTTTATAATTTGTAAAATGCATTCCTGCATATTCTCTGGCTTCACTTCCCCTATACTTCTCCTTGTAATCCAGGTTGTAGCATCTGTTGGTGGCTTTGTTGTATTGGGATAGTGAACAGGGGGGCCTTCTGCATCCCTTCAAGCCAACTGACATCTTTAGTCTCTGTCACTGAAGACAAGAATAAACGAACAGACTTCTGGGCACAAGTTCACAGTCATCTTTAATACAAATTCAAAAGACCCTGAAAGCAGCACACAGAATTCCTACAATCAGCTTGCTTATAGGCCTTTTCAGGATGATGCAATATGTCATGCAAATTCAGGATACATTTCTAATTGGTTCTCTTAACTAGAATATAAGCCCTCCTTGTATTTGATTGGTTGGCTTGTATGTCACTCACAAAGCCCACATTAGCTCATCTTGAAAAGCATGGGTTGACTGACACATAAACTGATAAGCTTGTTTTAAACTCAGCTAAACATAATTATAAATCATTTAACCTCTGCCAAGAAACAGCTCTTATCTACTTCTCGAGGCCCTGACAAATGTACTTGGCAGCTCATACTGTGGGAAATCTCAAGAGCTCATCTTATTTGTTGCTAAGTAAGCAGATGTTCCATCTAATTGGTAGCATTCCCAACACACTTATCTGATTTGCTAACAATCATGTGTGGTTTTCTTGCCAAGAAATTCTAAATGTTCCATACCAGATGGGCTTATCTCACATTGAAATACTCACAAAGATTATTCAATATCAGAATGATTCAGGCCTTTTGACACCTGCATCCAAGATGTAATTTTGTCTCTCGCATCCATTTTAGAAAATATCTCAGCCTGTTCAGCCAAGATGTTTGGCTACCAAATGGCAAAGCAATTTACTTTTGAGCATAACTCATTTTCTGTCCAGCTTCGGGACTAAATGTTTACATATTCATGATATGTGAGTAATATTGGAGACACCCTTTGCTTCCTGAGTCATTCTGACACCAAAAATATATGTTGCCCTAAATACACTCTTTATCTTCAAAAAGCACTATAATTCTGATGTTTGCAATACTGGAAACATTGATCAGCCTATTATGTTATCTGTAGTTAGTTTGAGGGTGGGAGAGGTCTGGTACCTCTTATACAATAGTCTATAGTAACATGAATAAAAAAGTGGTTGGACCAAAGTCAGGGTGTAATCTTCTGTTTACTTAGTAGAATATTGTAAGTCACAATCCAGTCTAGTATATTTCCTTTAATATGTGTGGGTTCTTCTAAATACTGGGTGAACCCCACACCAGGATGTAATTTATTTCAATGCTATCTATGATGCCCATCAAACATAGAAGCTGGAATTACACAACATTCAGTTTGAGTTTTTTTAATACTGAAACATTCTCTATCTAGCAATTAGTGTTCCAGTACATTTCAGCAATCGCAGTTATAACAGATATATTGAGCAGTCAATTCCACTATAGACATAAAAAAACGTGCTCAATGCTGGTGTCACATTCATATTTAATAGTCATATTTACTGCAAACCCTACCAACATTTGAACTGCAGACTGATAGGCTATATACATTCTCTTGTTCTCTGATCTATTGTGCCAGTCAAATTGGTTTAGCAGTCTTTACAATTAGCCTGCACCAAGATAAATGAGGACATGACCTCAATTATGTTATCATATTTATAACATCAAACAAAAGATGCATAAAAATACATGACTATAAGAATGATGTGACTACTGTTACTTTCTTCTGTTGTCTAAAGCCCATTTCTTTGAATGCATTTGTAATATATACTAAAAAATAAATAAATAACATAATTAATACTTAAACTTCAAGACCAATTGTCATGTGTGGATCTACTTAACCATCTATAGTGGGTACCTGGGTTACCCAGCTAGCAATGCAGCAGACACACATGTATATAGTTAACCTGATATTCTGGTTCTATTCTAGATTAGTACCCAGCACAGGTTACTGTTAGTGTGACAAATGCACTGATTGGCCGTCAGCCCATTACTGCATAAGGTAATGCCCCAGGGGCCTTTGTTAAGGCCCTTGCTACGTTCAGGCCTTTAACTATGGGCGCTGGGGGCATTACCTTATGTGTTAATGGTCCACCGGCTCAGGGCTTATTTCCTGAAAGGTAGTTGAGTGCTGTCTTCATTTGGAATTGTTTATTACATTTTTTATGAAGACTGATGTGAAAGGAGGGGGCCTCATGCAAATAGACCCAATGATTTTGAATATTATTGTTATTATTATTATTACTATTATTATTGTTATTATTATTATTGTTGTTGTTGTTATTGTTATTTTATTTAATTATTTTTTGCATTTGAATAGCACACTTAACCCGTGGGTGTCTAGACACTGGTTACAACTTAGGTAGTAGAAGATTAAGCAGGCAGGATTGATAATGAATGAGATATAGTTACAAGGAGGTGTCAGGTTCCACATAACAGCACAGGTTGCACGATGCATAGTGACAGGAGGGAAATGTAGGGAGTTTACATGCAAGTTGCAGGATACAAATTGCGCGAGTTACACACGTTAGAGATGAGACAAGTTGAGTGTTTACACATGGGTTACAAGTTAGGTAAATGCAGACAGAAACCACGTGCATATTTAACTTGTGGGGTGTGAGTTACATAGTTACAGACGGGGCTGGAATTGTACAATATAGAGCACCATTTGCATGCTGCTTAGTCAAATGCGTGGACAAGATGCCTAATAAACGCACAATGTGAGTTGCGCTATAATAGACGGAAACAGGTAGTATGCTTACGCACAGGATGAGGTTGCGCAGAGCCGATAGAGAGCACATTATTCACAAGTTTACAAGTTACGTAGATGCAGCCGGGGACACATAGCACAATTAAGCATACAGTAACCAGAGGGTTGCAGCCCGGAAATAGCTTTAATAAGGAATGGAGCGCTTTACAGAGGCATACAACAGTACAGATGCATAACAGAGTGCTTTTCAGAGGTGACAACAGAACAGATATACTGCAGAGGGTGGTACACAGAGGGGCACACAGGAGGGGTACAGTGGTACCAGGTTGGGTAGGAGAAGGGCGGGCAGCATCTAGGAAGTCAGGTGGTGTGAGTGGCAATGTGATTGCCTATGTGTAGAGACAGAGATATTCCTTGAAAAGGTGGGTGTTGAGTTCTTTTCTGGATCGTAAGAGCATAGGGAGAGTCTGATACTGATGGGGAGGAGGTTACATAGTCTTGTGGCATAGGCAGAGTAGACTTGTGTCTGGTACTTTCCTTTTTGCTGCAGGGAATTTCAAGTCTGCACTTATCCTGGCTCCTGGTGGTGTGCTCTCCACTGGAGATGCTGAGTTTCTCTGCAAGGTAGCTGTTTGACTTGAGGGCATTATAGATGATGCAGTCAGACTTCAAGGTGATTTGTGTGTGCAGTGGGAGCCAGTGAAGGTCGATGAGGGCTGGGGCGATGTGGTCTTATATGCGTAGGCCCGTGATGAGGCATGTGGCCACATGTAGGACACTTCTCAGGGGCCCAAGGCAGGACGGCGGGATGCATTCAAGGAATTCATTGCCCCCATCCAGGTGGGATAGGACCAGTGCTTGAACAGTGGATCTAAAGTTATCCGGAGGGAGGAAGGGCTTGACCTTCCAAAGGAGGGAGAGCTGATACCAAGCTTTCTGAGTTTTCTTAGCTAAGTGTGAAGGAGAGGTGTTTGTCGAAGTGGAAGATGAGGGACGTGGCACAGGAGGTGAGCTCAGGTGTGAAACCCTCACAGTTCATGGTTAATAGCCAGGTCTGTATGTCTGGGTGTTCATTGTTGTTGGTGACGAGTAAGACTTCAGTCTTTAAGGGATTGAGCTTCAAGTATACACCGGACATCCAAGACTGGACCAGCGAGAGGCAGGTTTTCAGCCTATGGAAGTCCTTAATGGAGTCGATCTTGAGGTACAGCTGTGTGTCATCATGGTATTGATGAATGTAAATGTTGTGTCTGGCTAGAAGGACTCCCAGCGGCTCCATGTGTAGATTGAAGATCACTGGGGTGAGGATGGAACCCTGCAGGACTCCACTTGTGATAGGTAAAATTGGTGAATTAGTGGAGTCAATCTGAAAGAAACCGCTGGTGGTTGGTGAGGTAGGACTTGAATCAGCATAGAAAAAGGTTGCTGATCTCATATGCCAATGTAGGGTGTCTGTAAGTGCCTGGTGGTCTTCTGTGTCGAAAGCAGGGGCATCACCGACCACCAGTATGGTTGCTGTCTCCATGCTGCATCTAGAGCTGACCCTGGATTGGTAGGTTTGGGTGACATTGTTGGTGTAAATGTGTTGCTTCAGGTGTGCGCCTTTCTCAATGATCTTACCTCAGATAGCAGGTAAGCATGCACCAACATGTGTTTACTCCCTCTGTCCCCACAGACCAGCCCCACCCCTCTGGTCCACCCGTGATGTTCCCTTGTGTCCCCCCTTCTCGCACACAGGTGTTGCCAGTTTTGCTTGCTTCTTCTACACTGCTTCCCCTGCCCCTCTCTAGCCTACTTCTGCAGGAGTCTGTCCTGATACATTCTGGTTTCACCATCACCGTCTTGTGGCCAATGCTGGATTTTAGTTTTATGGTGCGTGACCCTTTCTCATGGTGGCCCAGAATCATGCTGTTCCCATCTTCATCTTGTATCCAGGCTTCCAACATTATGTGTTACTACTGACTTCTGCAATTGTATTTACTCTCCCCTCTTGCTTCTCCACTCTTTTTGACTGCTTACTGTCTGTTCTCTCCACCTCTCCCTTTCTCCCTTTTCCTATCTCCTCCCCTCCTCCCCTTAAGTTCTTCTATGCACTTACTCTATCAGAATTGTCCCTGGACCTAGTATGATAGCAAACACGTTTGTCTCCTAACCGCTTCCCTTACTTGTTTTTCTTCCCACCTCCAGCACTAGCTGAAATGTTGTCAGGCCTAGTACGATAGTTGCTTCTTTTGTTCCTCCCCTCCCTTTCTGCACCTCTCTCCCTCACCTTTTGTTTTCTCTGCCTCTACCAGAAATGTCTTCAGGCCTAGTATGGAAGTCGCCTGTCTGTTTCCATTTCCTTCACACTCTCCCCTCCCTTCCTTATCTGTGTCTTAGCTCTTGCACTATATGAAATGTTTCCAGGCAGAGTATGATAGTTAATTTCACATCCTTACCGTTCCTGGCCTGTAAGAATGACATTGCATTTTCCCTTATTCCCTCCCTTGCCTTGAAGTGCTTTGAAACATATTGTGTATAGGTGCTATATAAATAAACGATCACATCATATCATAACTAGGAAGGGAAGATGGGTGATGGAGCAATAGTTACCTAGGTTGTCGGGATCCACTGTGGGTTTCTTTAGTAGAGGAAGGATTTGTCCTGTTTTTAGGGTCAATGGGAAGGTGCCTTGAGTTAGGGAGCATTTGATGATCTCCATGTAGGGAAGGACAGCTTCTCTGGGGAGGGTCTTGAGGATGGATACTAGGTGGATGTCATTTGCATATGTTGTGGCTTTGAGGGAGACCAGGGTTTCTACCAGTTCCTCTGTCAAGAGTGTCTTGAATGTTGTCCAGGGTGTGGAGATTTTGCGAGGGGGTACGTGAATTGGATCTATGGATGCAGAGCTGGTATCTATGTGCTGGTGAATCTTGCTGATTTTGTCGATTAAGAAGGTATTGATTGTGGTGGATTTTTTGATGGAATGTGGTATGGCAGGAGCGGGTAGTGGGTAGCCGGTAGTCAGTTGATACAGTAACAAGTGTACATGTTCATTGAAAGAGCACAAGTGGTTCAATGGTGAAGTCACAAAGGTGTGTTACATATAGTCATCAGGATTGCGTACCAAGGAGAAGGAAGACATAGAGAGATAAAGGTGGGTAGGCTTAAGCTGAGCTAGGAAGGCTTAAAAATAATTTCTGTCTGCAGTGGTCCTTACCAAGGTAAGTGGAAGAGAGCTAAGAACGGGGATCAGAGAACACCTTGGTCTGCTGAACTCCCGGGATACCCTCTGGGCCTGCATTGGCAAGAACACCATCATCTCGACAAAACAGACAACATCAAGTTCATGGGACTTGAGATCCAGAACCAGATGCGGGGGGGGGGGGCGACAGGGAACTGTACATAAGATGACAGGGAGCCAAACTCATTTGCAAATACTGATGTGTTTGCCTAGGCCTCAACTCTGATCACAAGCTGAATGTGCTCCTTTTAAATATTAATGATCCGTAAAATTGGATTCCCCACCTTTTCTTCTCCCTCCCTCACTATCTCTGGCTGACCCTTGCCACTGATATAGTCTAACCATGACCGTGTGTGCCTACTTGCCCCGTAGTTACCAACCAGGGGCAGTGCAAGCCCTGTAAATCCCTACCAGCTACTTTTTATCATGCAGCTCCTCCTGCCCGAGGCCCAATTATCCAGTACTCACCCCTGTGCCTCCCCAAATAACTTGTGCAGACCACGTAATTGATACTGTTCCATTAGCACGCTACTCCAGCCAATCTATAAACACTGCCCCTTCCCTACCAGGCACCCCAAAATTTTCCAACATTTCTATGCACACTGTAAATCACTGTCATGAAGCTGCAGCCACAATGTAGGCCAGCATTTCCATGGTATATCCCTTCAAGGCCTTCCTGGAAGCTGCACCCACAATAAATGTCAGCATTTTCACTGTAAATGGCTTGCACAAAGCTGCACACGCTATATATGTCAGCATTTCCATTTTATAGCAATATCATGATGTTGGTGCAGCACCCCACCCCCTCAAGTCAAAATGCATCCTTACATGCACACACTCACATTGAGTTGTTCACACATGCACAAATACCCCTTTACTTACTCACATGCATGCATCTGCTGCAGGATCTAGGGCCAGCTGCATCAGGTCACATCACAGGAAGACAAAGGGATCCCAAGGTGAAAGATACAGGTTGCGCTGCACATGGGACATGCAGTGAATGTGTGTTGCCTACCTATAGGTACTTGCACCAAGCAAGTGTTTTAAAAAAAAATGTAAGTGGTAGGACAAGCATACTGGGCATAAATGGGGTGCATGGGGAAGGAAAACGCTCCCAAGGTTAGAGTCACACTGCACCCCTTCTGGCAGCCATATTAGTATATGATAAACCCTGCATTGTCACATATTATCAATGGATACAAATCCCTGTGTTTTATCTCACAGACTAGGTGTATGATATATTCCCTTTATAGTATGAATGCTATATTACTTCTTGATATCATAAGATGGAAATATTGTCCTAATGCTTTTGACACTGACCTTGGACATTCAGACATCACAGAGTAGACTAACTAGAAAATAAATCCTATTTACATAATTCTCTATAGAGCTCTGTGCATACTTTCTCTGAGATCCAGCCCCTCCTTTCCTAAAATTGTGTTGCTCCCAAACCTAGTGAGGTTCTCCTCACGCGGGAGAGGTAAACATCTCCAGGACAAGAAGCAAACAACCCTCCTACATTAACAGAGTGACAGATGTCCTAGCCATGTTATCTACATTTCCAGATACTGAGGCTATCCAACTGAGTATATATTGTGCATGGTTTCAAACACTTTACTGTTAGGGTGAGTGTAGAAAAAGAAAATGGGTTCATCACACACTTATTCAAGCATGTAACTCTTTTATCTCAAACTTATTTGTCAAAAATAAAGATCTCTGGTAATACATATGGTCCCGAAATGTTCTTTGATATTATACGAAGATGCCAGGTGCACTCATTTGTGCTATTTGTCACTTTCCACTTTCTCATAGGGGTATTTTGAAAGATTACCACAGCACTATAACAGAGGATTCATATTGGAATAATAACGTTCTAACAGAAAATAATGTATCTGGTTATTCAAGGTATTTATAATATATTTGCTCAGTAAGGCAGGTGCAATGTCCTTATTATGACTAAAATACAGACTGGAAGTGATAGTTAGAAAGCAGCATTGTAAAGTTTTAAAAAGGAGACAATGTCCAATGTTAGTACAATTAAATCATGCGTGCACTGATTGGTGTTTGGGAGTGTGGATGGGGCAGTCGTGCTATCACCGAACCTTGCACTTTTCCTTAAACCATCACTCATCTGTTGTCAGACATTGCGGTTTCATCCATCTTCCTCCCGGCTGCGCTCCGCGCCTCCACAGCTGCTTTTGGGCTGCATTTCCACCTATTGGGAAGAAAACAGAAGAGAAAATGTTATTCAGGATTTAACAACACTATTGAGAGTAATAATACCAAGACAGAAAACAGAAAGGGGAAAAGACAAGAGACATTGAGAGACACTTACCATCAACCAGGGGAAAGCATAGTTGCAGCTGGACTGGACTATTACTTAGCAGGGATCAGTGAAGGAACTAGATCCCATCAACAAGCGCCCCTGCCTGAAGTAGCAGGACAGTGAGCTCATCATCAATAATTAACAGGTGAGCCTTATGGGCCACTACATGCCCACAGAAATCGCACCTTGGGTTGAAGGGTTAGAGAGGTAAAACAATCACTGACCAGCACACTCATGTTTTCTCATAGCCACGCAGGAGCAGTGCGACCAATTGCCTCTAGCCCCACCCGAATGCTTCAACGGCGATCCAAACAAGTTCACCATATTCATGAACCGATGTCGTCTTCATTTCTTATGCAGACCAGGAGCCTTTCCTAATGATCAAGCCAAAGTTGCATTCGTACTCTCATACCTAGGAGGCAACGCAGCGGACTGGCCAATACCATTGGTAACTCAAGATGATCCTTTGCTTTGGAACTTTGGGGAAAAGATGGAGAAATTGTTTGCCTGAGATACTCAAGGACAAGCTCTGGACAACAAATTATTGTCGCTCAGACAGGGGAATCAAGTTCTATTAGCCTACATTGCAAACTTCAATCATCCCATAGCCCAAACCAACTGGCCAGAGGAAAAGAGAACTATGCTCTTTAATCGAGGGTGACATGGAGAACTTAAAGATGTGTTGGATCAAGTTGTGAACCCACCTGAGGAGTGTGTGGACTACATAGACCTGACAGTACAACTCGCTCATAGGTTGCAGAATAGGAAAATGGATCGAGCCAGAGAGAAGGTCAGTTTATGTGCGACCCTGTGAGAACCTGACTAAACCAACGAACACTCAGAACCAATGCACACCGGTGGGTTACGGAGTCCTCTTACCAAGGCGGAAAGAGAGAAAAGAAGACAGCAACAGCTCTGCTGATATTGTGGTAAAGCAGGTCAATTCCGTGAATGCCCGGTAAAACCACCCAAGAAAATAGTTGGAGCAATGGACAAAAACAATGATGAAGAAGAAGTACAGGACTCGGGAAACTCCAATGCCCGGCAAGCATAGGGGTCTACTTCTCAAGTGAGAAAAAGGAATCCGTGCAGACCTCACATCTAATCCTTCCGGTAATTTTGGTGAATCACAAACAACCATCAAAGATACATGCCTTGGAGGGATACATTTACAGTGGAGCGGTGGGAAACTACATTGACCAAGATCTGGCTATCCGAATAGGCCTCCTCTCCAACAAAAGCAGTAATCAGAAAATGTCACTGCAGTGGATGGTTCTAAGCTATCATCTGGCCCGGTGACACAATACACAGAGAAAGTCAAGCTTCTGTTGCAGGTCGGGCATCAAGAGGACATTACCTTCGATCTCATTGCAGCTCCTCAGTTCCTTGGCAGGAGCCCATAATCCTATAATCGACTGGCGAAAACCAGTTCTGACCTTTCCTCAAAACTGTGCCGATACCTGTTGCAACAAAGACATCGTCAACCTGAAACCAAAGAAGGGAATTGTGCTAGGCCTCACTGGCCCTTTACCACTTGAATACATGAATTACCAGGATGTCTTCCAAAATGAGTAAGCCAACATTTCCGCCCGCATAGACCCAACAATTGCCAAATAGACCTCATGCCCGGAGCTCAAATTCCCTGCGGTCGGATTTACGCTCTAACAGAACAGGAAAACCAACATCTTAGAACTTACCTGGATCAGTATCTGTAAAACGGTTTATCCACCCATCCAAGTCCCCTGCTTCCTCACCACTCTTATTCGTGCCTAAGAAGGAGGGGGACTTAAGAACATGTATTGACTACAGAGCAATCAATCAGATTACAGTAAAACACTGATACCCCTTACCACTTATACTAGAGCTCCTGGATCAGGTGAGTGAAGCACGCTCAGATTTACACCAAGTTGGATTTGCGAGAGGCCTACCATCTTGTGAGCGTCAAAAAAGGAGACGAGTGGAAGACGGCCTTTTGCACAAAGTATGGCCTATTCGAATATCAGGGCATCCCCTTCGGGTTATGTAATGCCCCTGTGGCATTCCAATTATTTATGAATGATGTGCTCCTTGAGCTATTGGACATTTGCACACTTGGCTACATAGATGACATTCTCATCTACTCATATCCCAAGGAAGAACATATCGGTCATTTGCAGGCAATCTTAGAGAAGCTTCGACAACACCAGTTGTATGCCAAGCTGGAAAAATGTTTTTTTCCATGTGACTGAGGTTGAATTTCTCAGTTTCATGCTCACACTACAGGGCGTACATATGGACACACGAAAGGTGGACGCAGTCCTCCAATGGCCCTCACCAACATCCACAAAAGGAGTACAAAGCATCCTCGCCTTTGCTAATTTCTATCGCTGATTTATACCTGAGTTCTCACAAATTGTAAATCCAATTACCACGCTGCTGAGAAAGAACAAGAAATTCCATTGTTCCACAGAAGCTGAAGAAAGCTTTCGGAAGCTGAAACTAGCATTTACAACAGCACCAGTTCTTCAACATCCTCTACCAGACCTGCCATACATAATTGAAACAGACGCTTCAAAAGTAGCAATAGGAGCGGTATTGTGCCAACGGCACCCGGAAACAGGACAGTTACATCCCGTCGCATTCTGGCCCTGCAAATGTTCTGCCCCGAATTAAACTACGCGATCACGGATAAAGAATTACTGCCGATTAAAGCAGCATTCAAGTCATGGAGACACTACCTTCTTCTGGCCAGACACACAGTCACTGTCATCATGGACCACCCTAACTTACAATACTTGAAGACTGCTAAAGCGCAATACTCGCGTCAACTTCGTTGGGTGCTCTTTTTCGCAGAATACGACTTTATTATCATCTATAGTCCTGGAGTACGGAATGGAAAGGCAGAAGTACTATCACGCATGAGTGAAGAAAAAGAGGCTTTTACAACATCCGATCCCGTGGCCATAATTTCCCAAGAGCGAATCGAAACCAAGATCGTTGCAACCATGTGTCTAGATGACTTAAAAACCTGTTTGCAATCCCAGATGAATCAGTCAACACAACAGGAATGGCTTTCAAAGGGAGACCGGTACACCATCAAAAACAATCTACCATATTTTCAAGGGCACTTATATATCAGGACATGAAACTGCAAAATCAAATCATCATGAACTATCATGATTCATTAGTGGAAGGACACCCAGGAATAGCCAAAACGCAGGCTAAGATAAAACAAAACTACTGCTGGCCAACTTGGAGAAAAGATATTGCCCAGTTTATTGTAACCTGTGGTGTCTGCATGCAACACAAATCTCAAAAGCAAAACCCTGCTGGTTTACTACATCCCTTGATGGTACCACCAGCACCTTGGCATACTCTATCCATGGAATTTATCACAGATCTTCCACCCTGCAATGGTTACAACAGCATCTTAGTGATTGTGGATGTATTCTCCAAAATGGCCCATTTCATCCCTCTGAAGGGACTTCCAACTGCATCGACTCTCGCTACTGTGTTCTTAGAACACATTGTCCGATTGCATGGATTCACATCAATATTAATATTGGATCGTGGATTTTTTCCGCCTTTTGAAGAAGGTGTTGTACAGTTGCCAAAATTGACCTCTGGTTGTCCACAAGCCATCACCTTCAAACTGATGGGCAAACCGAGCAAACTAATCAGATGCTAGAGCAGTATTTAAGGTGTATGCTACAGCACTCCAAAGACTCCTGGAAAAACATATTCTGGTTAGCCGAGTATGCATACAACAACTCTGTTCACACGAGTACTGGGCAAACCCCATTCTATACTGTGCACGGAAGACATCTGCGACATCAATGTTTCATCCACTCCATACTCTGGAAATACCAGCAATAAAAACCTTGCATAAAACCATCACTGGAAGAAAGACAAAAACTGTTTGCTGACCGGCACAGAAAAGAAGCTACCGATTACCAGATTGGGGATAAAGTCTGGTTAGCATCCATATACATACCATTGAAAGGATCAAGGGCCTTCCGCCCCAGATATTTGGGCCTCTATACTATCAAAGCAATAATCAACCCTGCCACCATGAAATTGGAATTACCATCTCACATGAAGATTCACCCAGTATTTCATGTCTCTCTCCTCAAACCAATGAAATCGGATACACGGATTGGTCCTTCAACAGAGCCTGAATTACTAGGTGGGGAGCCAGAGTATGAAGTTAGATCCATCCTGCACTCCAAGGTAGTTCGGTCCAAATTGTATTACCTTACAGACTGGAAAGGTTACGGACCTTATGACCGAACATGGGAACCCAGTGAACACGTCCATGCTCCACGTTTAATCAGGCAATACCATCACAATAATCCCACCAAGCCAGGCCCAGGAGGAGGACCACCCCTGAGAGGGGCCTTGAGAGGGAGTGCTGTCATAGCCATTGGGCCAAGGACACAAATATTACAGGGCCACTTATACAGGGGGCCCGGACGGACACAGCCCTGGGACCTTTGGTGCCAGGCTCATGAAAAACAATAAGCAGGAACATTTATTTGGGTCAAGAATACGTTTATTATGAACATGACACCTCATTTTGGGTGCCAAGCGTATTTAACATAGGGAACTTTCATTAATACAGCAGCCCAACGTGTACTTTATGGGTGGGGATGTTGCTATTGGGTTGCCTTGCATGTGCTGACTCTCATGGAGTGGCAGCATGTGATAGGAAAGCCAGGCCTAGTGGATGTGCCCATGATCGCAGCTATATAAGCTGCTCCAATCCCTGAGGCAGACACTTCGCATCATTCTGCACTTACATGCAGCGTAATGCTCACCGCCGCCTGGGGTTAAACTTACCTTTGGAAAGCCTGTTACCTGTCTCCATACTTCCCATCTGAGGAACCTGCTCTCACCTGTGCGTGTCTTCAAATCTTCTGGAACGCTGACATCTTCATCTTGGCACCGCAGCTCACCTTCAAATCTTCCGGAACGCTGAAATCTTCACCTTGGTACTGCAGCTCGTCTTCAAATCTTCTGGGATGCTGAAATCTTCACCTTCTTACCGCACCTCATCTTCAAATCATCTGGGATGCTGAAACCTTCATCTTGACACCGGAGCATGACGCGCTCCACCCGCGATCGCAACACAAAACAAAAGGCAAGGTTAGACACTTAACAGACATTAAGTTTAAGGTTACGCTACCACCGAACCTTGCACTTTTCCTTAAACCATCACTCATCTGTTGTAGGACATTGTGGTTCATCCATCTTCCTCCCGGCTGTGCTCTGCACCTCCACAGCTGCTTTTGGGCTGCATTTCCACCAACTGGGAAGAAAACAGAAGAGAAAACTTTATTCAGGAATTAACAACACTATTGAGAGCAATAATACCAAGACAGAAAATAGAAAGGGGAAAAGACAAGAGACATTGAGAGACACTTACCACCAACCAGGGGAAAGCATACTCGCAGCTGGACTGGACTATTACTTACCAGGGATCAGTGAAGGAACTTGATCCCATCAAAAAGCGCCCCTGCACGAAGTAGCAGGACAGAAAGCTCATCATCAATAATGAACAGGTGAGCCTTATGGGCCGATACATGTCCACAGAAATCACACCTTGGGTTGAAGGGTTAGAGAGGTACAACAGTCACCGACCAGCGCACTAACGTTTTCTCATATCCATGCGGGAGCAGTGTCACCAATTGTCGCTGTCCACAGCTTATCAGCTGGAGGAGAGGCCTGATGGGTGTTATCTAACTCCTGGGAGGGCTGCAACCGTGTCCCAATGCCTCCACAGAGACCAGGTGAGCGTAACAAGTACAGTTTGTGAACAAGATTTCTTACAGTAGAATGGTGTTTTGATAATATATTGACATGGTGAATGGTGCTTTTGCAAGCAGGTCCAGAAATGCAGGCTAATGAATGTCCTCGTATTCCTGTGTATTTTTGCACTGGGCAGGAGTCCATAGTTTGTAGTATTTTCATTTTTCCTTTGTTGTTGGATTTCACGAACTGCTGCAAAGATTTGATAGAGTTTTGGCTTACATTACACATGCCATTTGTTGTTGGGGCGTATTGGATCAGTGAAATGGAGAGTGGAATCTAAGTTTGATGGGGATATTTGTGAAAGCAGTGTTTCTTCTTTCATTATGGTATTGTCTACCTTTTCATACCCTCCCCCATGTCTGCATATGGCAATTTGGTTTGTTTGCTCTTGTTTGTATGATTCTTCATTGAAATATGGCTTTGTGCTGGTGGCGTGAATCCACTCACACATACAGATGTTGCCAAAGGTATCTATGCTGATATTGTGTTTCTTGCGAAGTACTGGTTGCAGTTTATTAATTAATTTTGTTAGTGGTTTCATTCTGTTTAAAATTAAAATAAAGAATTTCCTTTTTAGGAGCATTGCACTGTCTACCAGAGCTTCCAGTATCTGTTTTGTAAGTGAATCCAATCAAGCAATCCCACTAAGTCAGTGCCTTGTCTGGGAAGCCCAAGGGAAGCCCTTATTTATATATTTTTATGGCAAGTTATAATCTGGATGATGAACCCTTGTGTAACACCCCTCTCTTAGAATCCCCCTGACCCCACTGAGCCAAGAAGTAGATTTGTTTTGCAAATTTAAAAGGTTTATTTGAAAAATTAAACAAT
Source organism: Ambystoma mexicanum (assembly GCF_040938575.1). Classification (NCBI taxonomy): domain Eukaryota; kingdom Metazoa; phylum Chordata; class Amphibia; order Caudata; family Ambystomatidae; genus Ambystoma; species Ambystoma mexicanum. The sequence continues at coordinate 146,828,088 of NC_090934.1, forward strand.
ATATATGTATCACACTTCTATAAATAAATTGATAATGGATAGCATACTTGTGAATATGAGCAGTAATCAGCAATAGGTAATCCTACAGTAGCACAGTTCTTGGTTACTTATGAATAGGAAAAGAAAAATAAGGTGGTAGAGAATGTCTTTATGTGGTTCAAGGAAACGCAATGATGAATGAAATGCAGTACAGAAAATAACTTGATAGGGCTTCAACAAAAGACAATGGGCCTCATTAGGACCTTGGCGGAGGACCATGGTGCAATTAGCACCATGGTCCTTGGCGGAGATGCGAAAATTCCGCCATGGGGGTTGGCGGACTTACCGCCCCATTCCGACCTTGGCGGGGCGGTAAGTCCCCAATCCCCATTTTACCCTTCCCCATTCCCATTCTTGCCCCATAGGGCATAATGGGAGTGGGGAAGCGTTAATTACGCCACCGTAAATTACGGTGGCGTAATTAACACCAAGTTCCCTTACCGCCATGGTTTTTAACGCCTGCAAAAAGCAGGCGTTAAAATCCCCATGGCGGAAAGGGAACTCGTAATTGGCGGTAAGGGGTCGGGCCAGTTAACGCTGGCGTAAACCCCTTCCCGCCAAGGTCCTAATGAGGCCCAATGCAATCACTTTTCCTTGACAATTCACTCCCCCTAGGCAATGTAAGACATGGAAGGAGAGCACACAGTCTTCAAGAATCCCCACAAAATGCAATACGAAATGCAGTTCCCCCCCCAGCAAGCTTAGAGGAAAACAGGTAGAAGTTTGAAACACAGGCCCAAAATGCTTTGAATGTGATGACAATGAAGTGAGAAATGTGCTAAAAATGCTTTTAATTCCCTCTAGAGGTTCTGGGTGGGTAATATCTAGTTTATATTAGTTCAGGCTCACTTTAGCAATGCTCTATGAGTAACCAGCAGGTTAAAACGAATTTTAGCAAAGGAAAGCAAGAAGCTGCTGATTTTTACACGTGGCTGAAATTGTGCAAAAATGTCAAATTGCGGCAAATTTAATCGCGTGCGTCGAGCGTAATTACGGAGGCACTATAAGGAGTAGCAAGTCGATTCTAGGTTTGTTGGAAAGCCTAGAATCTTAGCTTTAAAATAGAAGATAAATGTCGCTTCCGGAGATACGGACGATTTTGTGAAGGTAGTTTTTTCGGATTTGAAATTTAAAAGTTCAAAATGACAGGTGACAGTTTTCAGCTTTAAAAAGGACAGAATGACACACACGATTTCTATGAGGTAGTTCTAAATAGGTTAAAATAGTTTTAATTAGATTATTTTAAACTAAGAGATTGGTTTTGGCACAGTGCTAGCTGGGTACTCGCACTATCTTTTGGACAGGAATGGCTTCGTCACCGATTGGGTCAGGATTGGCTGGACTTCTGCTAGCGATTCTTCACAGCGGTCTGGTCTCTGGTTCTGCTCTCAGCACTGCACAGTTCTGGTCTCTCTGGATCTCTGGTCTCTCTGGATCTCTGGTCTCTCTGGATCTCTGGTCTCTGGAGGTTGATGGATTTGAAGTCTGGAGTCTCCCGGCAAAGCATCCCGCAGGAAAGTGGGAAGTGAATGTCCCTACCTGTCCTGCACTGTCTGCTTTTATGTGTTTAGAAAGTGGGTGTGTGCGTAGCATAACTGAACCTGACCCTCTATACTTGTCATTGGCCCAATTCTCCCCTCTCCCATGATTGGAGGAAGGAAATGGATTGTCATCATGATGAGGTCTGTTTATGGGTCAGAGGATGCTCCCCTGGTCAATTTGCCCACAAATCTATATTTGATTCAAATACATATTTTCCAGATACACAAGTGGTTAAAATTACATGTACATATTACAGATGAATTAAGACAGGTCTCTCTGTTCAAGCCCCATGTTCCTGCGAGCTGGGATTCAGAAATGACAACATTTTGCGCTTTTTGGTCGGTTTACCAATATCGGACATTTACCAAAAATTTCACAAATGTGCGCAAGGAGTATGGACATTAATTGATGAAGTGTCAGATTTTTAACATGCAGACATTTGGAGTAAGACCCTATTTTCTGCTAGCAGCCCCCCAGAATACACTACAGGGTCCTAACACCTCTTAAAACGTGCACAGAAAAATCAAAAGAATAATGATATTACTTATACAATTTTGACCAGTCCGCACTATGAGTTATCTATCTTTTTAAAATTATGCCCTGGTCAAAAAGGGGTGTGGCTTCCCACAAGCACATGGTGGAGTTTCTGGTTTGTCCACTTCCCCCAAGCTCAGCTTGCTAGCATAGGCACTGCCCCTCCCAGTTTCTCCCAAGAGGAAGCCACTTTACGACCCCCCCAATATAACATTTGCCTGAGCCCAGGACAGGGCTTTGTTCAATTTCCTGCAGTCTGTAGGTACCCCTCCCTTAATTCAATCATAGAGGTGTGATCTCCTTTTGGTGGGGGCAGCAGGATGCAGCCAGGCCTGGGAAGAGTTGTTGAGCCAGTTCAACTCCCGTCGGGGGTAGTTGTCAGGCAGAATTCAATTTCTTTAAGTCAAGCTTCAGCTAAATGTCCTGTTTGTTCCCAGTTTAAATCAAACTTTGAATGTTTACACATGCATCTAGAATGCTGATTCTAAGTTCAAAACCATGACATTTAACAGTTGCAAACTATGTGACACTCAAAAGTAGGTCACTCATTTAATTTAAACATTTAGATTTTAGTGGTTTTAAATCCAATTTCAATTAAGCTGCTGACATCCACAGCTCAGCCAGTTTTGTTATAAAAATTGTATTGGGCTCTTCATCTTCCCAGAATGTGTATGCACACAACACTTCATTCTGCCAGATGTCTGCTGGTGTTCAGTAAGATTTTTGAATATCCTGCAATGTTCGAAATAGGCACTTTGAGCTTGCATTCAGGAAAACAAAGGTGAATTTAAGGCGCTTTTGGTCTAACAACACTGTTATTTTTCCTTTGACACCACCTTTCACCCCTGGCGCTTCGTGTCCATCATGCTGGCACTGGTGGGTGGCAGTTTAGACAACCATTTTGGTGTGCGCACAACCGCACGGTTTTCCTGGTTCTGGGATGGAATGATGGGCGGCGACAGCTCATCCCCACACCCACCCAGTCTATTGATTTAGTTTTGTTCTGGGATAGAATGATGGGCGGCGACAGCTCATCCCCACATCTACCCCGTCTAATAATTCAACATGGGTCAAAACCCTTGACAAACCCCAGCGCCCGACTGCACTTTGAATTTGAGTAGAGGGGGAGTCGGGTGCAAAGAATGTTTTGATCCACACGCTGGTATGTCCGCATCATCTTCTCCAAATTCTGTAGATCGCACAGTTCTGCATCTTTTCCTCCATCCGGTTGGATCGATCAGTTCTCCTCGCCGGTCCTGACGGGAATATTGGGCGGTACCCCGGGCCCCTCGGATATTTGCTCCCGGTTCCTGGGTTGTTCCCCTTGGTCAGTCTCCATGGTTTCATCTCTCCTAGGATGATAAAGCAAAGCGGCAATACACATTCCTATACATTTTTCCACCACTATTAATGGCGTGGCGAACATATACATTTTATAAATCAGAAGATATGAACATATACATTTTCTTTTTTAAATTAGGAGACAAGAATATATATATTCAAGTATCACAGAATTTTATATGCTATATGTGGAATATTTTAGGGTTTGAACTGAATTACTCTGGAGCGGCCCCCTCTGGGATTCCAGTGGATTCCTCCAATTGTTGCAGAGTGTGCCTGAGATGGCAACACTTCAGCTGATTAATATGGACCCACTTATCTTCCCCTTCCGCCAAATTACCTTTGGGGATACGGATTTTGTAGGCAACAGGGGAGATCTTGTCTATAATTTCAAAGGGTCCCTTCCATGTAGGCAAACATTTTCACTGTTTGGCCTGGTTCCTTTGGAAATTGTATAGATAGACCCGGTCTCCCACATCATATTCCTTCCTGGTGGTTTTCAAATCATAGTGCGTTTTCATACTCTCAGCTGATCTTTCTAGATTCCGCTGAGCATAGGCAAAAGCATGTTGGAGGTGTTTCCTTAAATTCTCCACATACTCATGAGTTGTGGAGGCATTTATCAGTGTCTGCTCTTGGGTCCTGTAGAGCAAATGCTGAGGAAGCACCATCTTGCGTCCAGTCATCAACTCAAATGGTGACCTTTTAGTTGCAGATGAAGGGGTAGATCTGATGGCCATTAGGGCCAGAGGTAATCGGATATCCCAACTTCGCCCAGAATCTGCCACAAACGTTTTTAATGTGCTCACAATTGTCCGGTTGTAGCGTTCTACTGCCCCCGAAGAAGCTGGCCTGTATGCAATATGTAGCTTCCTTTTGACCCCCAGTATCACCCACATCTTTGTCATTACTTCACTGGTGAAGTGGCTACCCCTGTTTGACTCAATCCTTTGAGGTAGACCAAAACGGGAATAGATGTGGTTAATTATCAGGGCAGCTGCTGTTTCTGCCTTGCAGTTTGGGGCCGGGAGACATTCCACCCACTTGGTAAACAAGCATGTAACGGTCAACATGTACTTGTTTCCTCTAGACGAGCGAATTACAGGGCCTACAAAGTCGATTTGCAAATCTGACCATGGCAGTGTCATCCCCCTCTTTTGTAGAGGCGCACTGTGTGTGAGGGATGATGGCTGAAACTATGCACACACAAGACACCCCTTCAAGTATTGGTCAAGGTCCTGCCCCATGTGTGGCCAGTATGCAATCTCTCTTAAGATCTCAAGTGTTGTGTGAAACCCCCTATGACCGGCGGTGACCGCATCATGGGCGTGACCTAACATCAGGCTTCAGAATGAGGTAGGAACCACCCACTGATCATGGCCAGCTTGGGATTTACTTACCAACAAACAGTCTTGGATTCAGAACCTTTTTGGAGATTTCATCAACACTCTTAAGTCCTCCTTCCCAATGTAATTGGTATCCATCAGGGGAAAGTTCTCAGGGTCCTCAATGTGTTGGTAAAACTTACCAATTATTGGATCCCCCTTCTGAGCTGTAATCAAATCAGCATCAGGGGTCTCCTTACTCCATTATGCAGTTGAAAGATCATTGTGAGCATTTGTCTAGGACCTAGTGATAGCAGTGACCTGGAATTCTCCCAACAGGGACTCTATTTCTATTAGATCCCCTTGGATGGCCCCGGTTTTGGCCAGCTGATCCGCTAAGTCATTTCCAGTTTTGTCTGGTCCCTCTACTTTGGAATGACCCTTGATCTTTTTCCAGTAGATGGTCATCCCATTCGATGTTACCAGATCATCAATATTTTGGATTAACTTCCCATGTTTCAGGGGTTTGTTATTAGCACATAACATGCCTCTGGTTTTCCAATTAACCAGGTGCTCCATGAACCCGTTCCGTACATAATCCGAATCTGTGATTATGACCAGTTTGTGGAGTTGATGTTGGACAGCAGTGAGGATGGCCTGATGCACAGCCATCACTTCTGCCACCTGACTACTTCGGGGACCAATTTTGTATCCAGCGGGGGGTTCAGGGGACTCTTTCACCCATGCATTCCCTACGCCGGCCACCAGTTCATTCTCCCCGTTGTTGTCAACATGGTAAGAGCATCCATCCACATAGACAGTGGGCATTCCCTCACATTTGTCTTCTTCAAAGACTTTGTGTGGGGAATTAAGGTATGCCTCCATGTTGTCCTTGATTTTTAGACTTTCGTCCTCGAGACAGTTTTCTCTGGCACAATCATGCAAGTCAGCCAGGCCTTGAGCGAGGGGACTCTTCTTGTTTTGGCCATATCTGACCTCCACAGGAAAACCTTGCATTGACAGAATCCAGGAAGTAATTCGGTAATTACTCACATTTCCGGCCCGGATTCTGTCACTTTGGAGATATTGCAGAGCCTGGTTTGGAGTCTCCGCTATGATGTGTTCCCCCTGGATAAACGGGTGGTAATTCTTCAATGCCCACACCGTTGCCAGGAGCGCCTTCTCACAATTGTTGAATTTTTCCTCCAGAATAAAGTTTTGCTCGTATAGGAGATTACTTTATTGACCTTGTCATGCTTTTGGTATAATACTGCCATCAAGCACGTATTAGAGAACCCTGTCTCCAGGAAGAACTCCTTGTTTCTGACAGGGTAAGCTAGGCAAGACGCTTGTGAGAGGCTTCTCTTGAGTTGTCTTACTGCCGCGGATTGTTCTGGACCCCATTCCCACTTGACCCCCCCTTCAAGAGATGAATCAGGGGTCTAGTGATCTCTGCGTAGCCCTCAATGAACTTTCTGCTGTAATTAGTCAGTCCAAGGAGGCTCCTTAGTTCCCGCAGAGTTGTGGGATCCTTCAGTTTCTGGAGTGCTTCCACTTTTCTTTCCTGGGAACAGAGACCCTGAGGAGTAATCTCATGCCCCAAGAAATTAACACGGGTTCTACACCACTGTGCATTCTGAAAGGAATGTTTTGCTCCAGCGGCCCTCAACTGTGTCAGAACATAATGGATCTCCGCTATGTGTTCCTCCACAGATGAACTTTTGATGAGGACATCATCTACATAAGCCAGGTTACCCCTCGCACCCAGGTCGGGCATGGCCTTATGTAGGAAAATGTTGAATTCATTGCCAGAGTTGAGGTATCCGAAGGGAGTCCGGGTCCATGTGTACTGCTGGCCCCCAAAGGTAAAAGCCAGTTTGTATTGGTCCTCCCTGCTGACAGGCACGGTCCAGTATCCATTGGTCAGGTCTATTGCAGTGAATACCTGTGACCCCTGGATCTGGGCCAGCCCTTGGTCAATGTAGGGCAGAGGCCATCGGGAAGTATGGACCCGTTTGTTGAGCTCCCTAAGGTCAGCGCAGAGTCTCCACTGGCCGTTTGGCTTCAATATTCCCAGCACCGGATTATTGAAAGTGCTGTGGACTGGACGGATTATTCCCCGGGACTCAAGGTTCTTAATTATTTCAGTAAGGGATTCCATGGATGCGAGAGTCAAACGATATTGCTTCACAAACACTGGAGTCATTCCAGGGTCCGTGGGAATTGTTGTTGTGTGGATGTCGGTGCGACCACAGTCATATGAGTCTACCGCAAAGAGATCTTGGAAATCCAAGAAAACTTGTTTCAACTTTTGCTTCTGTTCCAGAGTCACACAGGCATCAGCTAGGTTGACTCTCTCTTCCACCATCTGCCTGAAGCCTGGAAAGACTTCTGGTTTGGCTATCTCAGTGGCCTCCTCCAGCTGGGTCGAGAAGTCCCTGGTCAGAGTGCTGATTTGGACTGGGGGCTTCAGGTGGGAAAGGCAGCCCTCATGGACCTGGAAAATCACCTCATCCCTCCTGAAGTCACAAGTCACATCTTCCTTACCATAAGGGCAAGAAGTGTACACCAGGAAGTTCCCCCCATGCTGGGTAAAGATCCTGTATGGTGTTGTATTGTCATCACTGTCACTGTCAAATCAGTCCTTGGGAATTGGTCCTAACAGTTCATTTCCTAAATCAATGGAGAAATGTCGGTCATCAACCGCCATTCCAATAATGGTGCCTGCGGCTAGAGTAATACTCTGTAAGTCGCTGTTATCCACCTCTATTGGAATGGTGTCATGTTCTATGTTGACTAATGGTGTTGGATTTACCCCTAACCCTTGATGTTGGAGAGAAGCATTTAGATGAATATAAGCATCAGGGTTTTTCAATTTTTGTCCTCTTTTAACTTTCACTTCCAGGGAGAATTGTCGGGTCCTTTCCGGGTTGGTGACTTCCTCTTTAATCTGAATTTCAACTGCATAAGGTAGCAATTGAGCTGACCTAAATGCTTTTTCTGGATCATCAAAGCCCATGGGATTATCCACTAATCGGGACCAAGCTTTGAAGTTTATTAGGTCCAAACTAATGGCGAAGCGATTGATAATGTCACTGCCTAAGTAAAAGGTGGCAGTGACGTTTCGCACGACCCAACAATTATGGACTATGCTCTTGTTGCCAATGGAGATTTTGAGCATACACCTGCTTGGCAGGAGATGTTTAGAATTAGGTGCTTCCATGTCCATTTCCCATTTGTCTATTAGTTTGAATGTGGGAATGGCTGGATCTTTTGGGAGTTGGCGGAACATGGCTTCGCTGATGAAGCTCTTACCATTATTCACACACACTCGAGCGAGAACAGAGTCCTTTCCATCATTTAACTGAACAGGGATGAACAACTGCTCTCCAATTTGCTGAATATCAGCCAGGCTCTGAGCTGATTTCACATCTTTCTGAACTATAGGAGTGGGAGTGTCTGATTGTGGATTGGTAAAGAATTTCAGAGTGTTTCCTTCCAGTGTGGAATACCACCTTAAACTGGAAGGAAGGTTGATTTTCAGAAATAGAGAGGACCCCCCATCACCAGTCTGTTGTCCTACTGCTATTACTGTCACGTCTGGAATTTGGTTGTTCTGGAAGTGAAATTCTACTTGGTCAGATTTTTGTTCAACCATGTGGCAGGTGCCGTTTAAACTAACATGGTTGACACTCTGTTTTAAGTTTATTGGTCGGCTAGTCTGGGTCCAGAGGACCTTGTTTACACAATCTTTTAGGGGTGACAACCTTCTCAGGAGGTCGTTCCCTAGTAAACAAGGGGTGCCCTCTGGAGTCACTACTATGACCGGGTGTTTCACCTTGTGTCTCCCAATTTTGATGTCCAAATATGCAGTCCTCTAGACAGGAATTTCCTTCCCGTCAAAGTTCTGTAGTTGTCCAGGAAGAGAGGTGAGAGGAATACGGTAATTCTCCCCACTTCCTACATTTAGTTCATCAAAGGCCCTTTTGGACAGAAGGGTAGCTTGGGATCCAGTGTCCACCAGTGCCAAAATTGTACCCTGCCCCTGTACTTGTACCGGGGCATAGTATCTTCCCTCCTTCTCCTCAAGGAGGCACAGATAATGCACATTTTTGGACAACTGGTGGGCTAATTTTCTGGTTTTGGATATTGCTAGCGAAGAGATTTGGGCTGAATTCTGTGGAGAGCCTGGGGAATCTGAAAGAAAAAGTTGGCAACTGGAAATGGTTTTGTGTTCTGGCCCACCCCCCCCCCCCCCCTTTTTGGAGGCAGTCATCAGGATGGGTTTGACCCATGGGATTTTGGTATTGTTGGTTCTTTGATAGAATGATGGGCGGCGACAGCTCAATCCCCACATCTACCCAGTCTGGATTGGAATCTCTTGGGACCCATTTTTCCATGGGAGGAGTTCCCCCATCTCTGAAGCAGAAGATCCTTTTCCCAGGATCCTCTGAGGATCCCTCTCCCTCAAATTGGAAGACCTGTACCTCCTCCACAAAGTGGGTCTGTTTGGGTACTTTGTTTCTCCTACCTCCTCTCTGCTCCTTGGGTGGCAGACTTTCATGGGTAGGAGATTTTGTTTCCGGTTCCTGGTTTTCCCGGGGCTGTTTACAAGTTGGGAAGGAAGCTTCCTCCAAGGATTTACACCCCCTTCCCCTTGTGCCTCCTCCCTGGGAACCGGTGGGTTATCCGGGTGCTTCCCCCATCATTGTTCTGGAGCACCAGGTCCAGAGTTTGGGGCATTCTGCAGTGGCATGCTCATCTGAGGGTTCTGTTGAGCCCTCAGTATGTGACCCAGATCCCGTGCCATATTTTCGACCTGGCGCTCAAGTTGTTAAACCCGCTCTGGCTGATACAGGGCTCTATTTTCTCCACTTGACTGATCCCGGCAAGGGTAGCTATCCCTTCTCTGGTAATACCCCGGATTGGGAAGATTTGGGTACCCCTCCACCCTTGGCTTCCCCTCTCCCGGATTAGGTGGTCGTGGCTCAGGGAATTGGGGAAAGAAGGATGGATGGTTTTGGGGTTGGAAATTGGGTGGATACTTGGGGAAAAAAGTTCTGCCCAGTGTTTTGGGAATTTCTGCCCTCCTGTGGGAAGTTGGGAGGGAAGTTCCCTGGGTCAGGTGCTTGGCTGGATCCCCCCCTTGTGCTGGAGGAGTCCACACATAACCCAGGATTGGTCGGTTTCCCTTGTAGCGGGGACTTACATAGTCAGGGGAGCGGGGGACCCCATTTGTGGGACTACCTCCTCGACTCCCTGTCTGTGACTGGCCCAAGGGCCTTCTGGGCTGTGAATTATTTGGCGCAGGCAGGTTTTTAGGTCCCCCCATCTCCAAATCTAAAACGGGGGCAACCTTTACCTCTGCCACCTTGGCAGCAGCAGGGGTGCTGTTGGTTTTGGGGTTTTTCTGTGCATTACTTTTATTTTCTATGGGCTTCTGCACCTCATAGATCCGGGTGGCTTGCTCAATGACCCAGTCTAAAGATCTTTTCTCGTGAAAATCTCTCACGAGCTGGGCCATTATGTACTTGGGAAGAGCATGGTAAAATGTGTTGATGAATTCTCTGCTGTCCGTGCGCACCCTTCTGGTGGTCTGCGCAAAGGCACGCTTCAATTCTTGCACAGATTCTTGTGGGGCCTGATCCTCCCCACATTTCAAATTGTAGGCTGCCTTGCGAGCCTCTTGGGGATTTCTATGTACAGAAAAATGTTTCAAGATGGCCGCCCTATATGTGGACCATCTTGAATGGTTTTGGTCCTCCAGCCCCGCAAAGAAACTGGAGTATTCAGGGGAGAATGTCCATTTGACGTACTGGATGCGGCTACTGCTGTCCTTCAAATGGAAAGTCTCCATCATTTGCTCATAGAGCTCCAAGTGTTCCCAAACAGAATACTTGGCGTTCTTATGATAAGGCGTGATAACACTCCTGATTGCCTTAATCTGTTTTAAGGGGTCCTTAAGCAAGGCCCTTTTCACCTTATTGGCCTTTTTGGTTCGGGTAACCCTGGTCCATTCATCCACTGATTCAGAAGCACTGCTCCCAGAGGTGCCCGTCTGATCTTCCAGGTTTTCCCGGATTCTGCGAGCCTGGGAATAGCTGGAGGAATGTGGGGACCTGGTCTCCTGTGTCCTGTGATGCTCAGAGGAGTCGTCAGATCCCACCTTGCTACCAGGATTTGATGGGTACCCCCCCCCACTGACCTAACTGGGCAGAGGTTTTCAGGATGCCCTTAGCGGGCCTATTCTCCTGGGGTTCCACACTAAATTGCACTGTACTTAGGTGCCCATACCCGGATGCCCGCCCATCCATTCCTGGGTGGTACTGGCCTATGAGCCCCATCCTTTTGGCTGGATGGTAATCTGCCATCCCTATGGCCCTGTGATCATGCGTGCCAGGGGACATGGGGGTGGCAGAGTCCAGGGACTGAGAGAGTTGAAGGCCTCTGGTACTAGGGCTTCTGAGGCTATGCTCAGGTGTTTCCCTTTCCCAGCGAACTTCATCTCTGTCAGCCCCTGCTCCCTGTTGCAATGCAAGAGCCTGCGCTTTAAGTTCCTCAGTTAAGGCCTTACTAGACTCTATCAGTCTCTCCTGCATGGCTACCTGTTGCTGGAACCTATCATTGTGCTGGCAGAGAGCCTTATTCTCTCTCTGTGCCTCATGATTGGTCCTGGAGTAGTGGGCCAGTCTTTGCTGCAGGAGGGTTACCTCCTGAGTCCCATCCCTACTGGGCTGCTCCTTTCTTGCCAGAGCTTCCTCCACCCTCCTGGTGTGATCTAGCAAGCCCTGATTCTCTTTTTGGAGGGCCAAGTGATTTTCTTCAATGTTTCTTTTTAAATTTCAGACTTCCTGGCCTAAGGTATCCCTTTCCTGAGTAAGAGTCTGCATCTGTGCCGCCAGGTCGTCCCTCTGCCGTTGAAGGGCACCAGTTTTCTGGCGCTCTTCAACAAACTCTGCCTGGGTAGCCAGGTCTTTCAAAATCAATGTATTGCTTTCCTCTTTCTCTCTGTCTAGTTGGATTTGCAGGGTGGCTACCTGCTCTGTGTGTAACGCTCACCTGATTCCCGTAGAGGCGCCGGTCTTGACTGGGCGTATACCGTATCTTCAAAGGTGATGTGTAACACACGCCTGGCTCTTTGGGCTGGACCTCTGTGCACTGTATGTCTGACTCGAAGGGTAAGATGTCTGCAGATAGAAAATATGGGATTAAGGAACTGGGTTATTGAATGTCTCTCTCTTCTTCCCTTTCTCTTCTCCTGTAGAACCCCAAAGGTTAACGCTCTCACCTTAGGTAAGTGAACGCTGTGCTCTCCATCTGCCTCGTGGCAGTTTGCTGTAACCAGTTTCTTCACTGGATAAGGGGAGCAGGCCTCTTGACTTCAGAGGACTGCTGTTCGTCGTTTACTGCACGAACGGTAAGTTTCGAGTAATTCCAATGTCTTTAAAGTCTTTAGTAATGATGTCTCTTGTTTTGCAGGGTTCTGGCGATGGCGGATGACGGGCTGAAGTGAGTTGAAAATGGAGCCCGTGTAATGAATAGAAGCGCCTGGAAGCACGTAAGTAAGCGCTTGTTGCCTGCTTCACGATGCGCTCTAACTGTCTCTTTATTTTGCAGGTACAAGTTCGGAGCGGCTGCAGGGTGCCGGAATACCCACTGGGTTAGATGTGGAAAGGAGTATTGGCACGTGAGTATTAAAGTTCCCCAATGTCTTTAAACGCACCTTGTTTTGTCTTTCAGATGCGGGATGCAGCGCCGAAGGCCTCCGGAGCGTGCGAAGAGTTGGTAAGCTTTTGTCTTTCAGATGCCGGAATGCAGGGTGAAGACCTCCGGAGCGCACGAAGAGTAAGTAAGCCTTTGTCTTTCAGATGCCGGAATGCAGCGCGAGGCGTTCGAGAAAGCCGATGGACCAGGTAAGTGAAGAGCTGTCACTGAAGACCGTAATGCTAACCTGTTCTTTCTTGTCTTTATAGGTGTTGCTGAAGACTGGATTCAGGATGGTAAGCCTTTTCCCTTAGGCCCAGGATCAGATGCAGAAGACACGATGAGCGTTCTGCTGCAGAGGATGCAGAATAACGCAAAGCAAGATTCATCCATCGGGTGTGGTTTAAATAGCCTCCTGTAGTGCTTAGGTGTCTCCTTCCACAGCCACGCCTAGGTAAGAAAAGAGTTCCTGCTTTCCAGAAGAGTTCCAGTGTTCTGAATCTAGGGAGTGGCTCCTGCCCCACCCAACAGGAAAAGTAGTTCCAAACAGAAGAGGATCAGAGGCTCAACTGGCAGGCAAGTAAGCAGCATGGTCTGCTGCAGGTAAGTCCACCCAAACATTATGAGCCCGGCGCTTCCAGCGCTGGGACTGGGCATATTTATGAGCCTGGTGCCACTGGCGCCAGGACTGGGTCCAAAAGGTCCCAATTGGGACTGGTTGGCACTCGGAACCTGGGTTATGGATCTGCTTCCAAGGGAGTTGGGAAAACCCTGACCTTTTGGAAGCAGAGATCATGACACTGTGCATGCCCTGTTGAAATTGATCTGTTGCTCCAGCTTTTTCTGGCTCTGCAGTACAGAGTCCAAACTGTCTTGGTGCTCCTTCTGCAAAGCCAGAATTCTGGTATCCTGGTCAGCCTTTTCCTGTTGCAGGATATCCATATCCTCCTTTATTTTAATGATGTATTGTCTACTCTCATTTTCTGACTCCTGGCTCCAGTGCAGCCTCTGCTCAGAAGAGTCCATGTCAGATTGGGCCTTTTCTAACGCCATCTGTTACCCATTTGCCAGATCTTGGCCTTCTGCACATTTGTCCTGCATGGCTTCCATATATAGATACAAATATGCCGCTATCCTGGCAATCTTATTGTGTTCATCTTTGGCCTTAGAAGCCATATATAGTTCACTCAGGGCCACATGTAAGGGACCCTGATCTCTTCACATATCTGACCCTGTTTCAGTGACCTGCTGCACGATTGCCTGCAACCAGACCGTTTGGTCCTGATGAGTCCACTCACCTCTCACAAATAGCTTATGTAAGAAGTGCTCTCTAGCTATTTTGATGTCTACCAGTGTCGTCATTCTGGAGATTTGAGTTCCTTCCTGACTTACAGAGTTTGTATTTTATTTTGCAAAACAGACCGTTTCCTTAGAGCGTTCCTTTGAGGAGTGCGTTCACAGTGTAAAACAGCGTGGTGATCTAACCGGATATGTGTATGCAGTCAGTTGGCACACTGTATTAAGCTGCACAAGTGGTAAATCTAATCCAGAATCCCCGGCTACGAGCCCCCACTTTGTAAGTGACTCCAATCAAGCAATCCCACTAAGTCAGTGCCTTGTTTGGGATGCCCAAGGGAAGCCCTTATTTATATATTTGTATGGCAAGTTATAATCTCGATGATGAACCCTTGTAAAAAACCCTTCTCTTAGAGTCCCCCTGACCTCACTGAGCCAAGAAGTAGATTTGTTTTGCAAATTTAAAAGGTTTATTTGAAAAATTAAACAATATATATATATATATATATATATATATCTCACACTTCTATAAATAAATTGATAATGGTTAGCACACTTGTGAATATGAGCAGTAATCAGCAATAGGTAAACCTACAGTAGCACAGGTCTTGGTTACTTATAAATAGGAAATGAAAAATAAGGTGGTAGAGAATGTCTTTATGTGGTTCAAGGAAACGCAATGATGAATGAAATGCAGTACAGAAAATAACTTGATATGGCTTCAACAAAAGACAATGTAATCACTTTTCCTTGACAATTCACTCCCCCCCTATGCAATGTAAGAAATGGAAGGAGAACACACAGTCTTCAAGAATCTCCACAAAATGCAATACGAAATGCAGTTCCCCCCCAGCAAGCTTAGAGGAAAACAGGTAGAAGTTTGAAACACAGGCCCAAAATGCTTTGAATGTGATGACAATGAAGTGAGAAATGTGCTAAAAATGCTTTTAATTCCCTCTAGAGGTTCAGGGTGGGTGATATCTAGTTTATATTAGTTCAGTCTCACTTTAGCAATGCTCTATGAGTAACCAGCAGGTTAAAACGAATTTTAGCAAAGGAAAGCAAGAAGCTGCTGATTTTTACACTTGGCTGAAATTGTGCAAAATGTCAAATCGCAGCAAATTTAATCGCGTGTGTCAAGCGTAATTACGGAGGCCCTATAAGTCGGTTCTAGGTTCTTCGGAAAGCCTAGAATCCTAGCTTTAAGATACAAGTTACATTTCGCTCCTAGCACAAACGGTTCCGGAGATACAGACGATTTTGTGAAGGTAGTTTTTCGGATTTTAAATTTAAAAGTTCAAAATGACAGGTGACAGTTTTCAGCTTTAAAAAGGACAGAATGACACACACAATTCCTATGAGGTAGTTCTAAATAGGTTAAAATAGTTTTAATTAGATTATTTTAAACTAAGAGATTAGTCTGGCACAGTCCTAGAGTACTCACACTATCTTTTGGACAGGAATGGCTTCGTCACCGATCGGGTCAGGATTGGCTGGACTTCTGCTAGCGGTTCTTCACAGCGGTCTGGTCTCTGGTTCTGCTCTCAGCACTGCACAGTTCTGGTCTCTCTGGATCTCTGGTCTCTCAGGATCTCTGGTCTCTCTGGATCTATGGTCTCTGGAGGTGGATGGATTTGAAGTCTGGAATCTCCTGGCAAAGCGTCCCGCAAGAAAGTGGGAAGTGAATGTCCCTACCTGTCCTGCACTGTCTGCTTTTATGTGTTTAGAAAGTGGGTGTGTGCGTGGCATAACTGAGCCTGCCCCTCTCTACTTGTAAATGGCCCAATTCTCCCCTCTCCCATGATTGGGGGAAGGAAATGGATTGTCTTTATGGGTCAGAGGATCCTCCCCTGGTCAATTTGCCCACAAATCTATATTTGATTCAAATACATATTTCCCAGATACACAAGTGGTTGACATTACATGTATATATTACAGATGAATTAAGACAGGTCTCTGTTCAAGCCCCATGTTCCTGCGAGCTGGGATTCAGAAATGACAGCATTTTGCGCTTTTTGGTCAGTTTACCAATATCGGACATTTACCAAAAATTACACAAATGTGCGCAAGGAGTATGGACATTAATTGATGAAGTGTCAGATTTTTAACATGCAGACATTTGGATTAAGACCCTATTTTCTGCTAGCAACCCCCCAGAATACACCACAGGGTCCTAACACCTCTTAAAACGTGAACAGAAAAATCACAAGATAAATGATATTACTTATATAATTTTGACCAGTCCGCACTATGAGTTATCTATCTTTTTAAAATTATGCCCTGGTCAAAAAGGGGTGTGGCTTCCCACAAGCACATGGTGGAGTTTCTGGTTTGTCCACTTCCCCCAAGCTCAGCTTGCTAGCATAGGCACTGCCCCTCCCAGTTTCTCCCAAGAGGAAGACACTTTACGACCCCCCCAATATAACATTTGCCTGAGCCCAGGACAGGGCTTTGTTCAATTTCCTGCAGTCTGTAGGTACCCCTCCCTTAATTCAATCATAGAGGTGTGATCTCCTTTTGGTGGGGGCAGCAGGATGCAGCCAGGCCTGGGAAGAGTTGTTGAGCCAGTTCAACTCCCGTCGGGGGTAGTTGTCAGGCAGAATTCAATTTCTTTAAGTCAAGCTTCAGCTAAATGTCCTGTTTGTTCCCAGTTTAAATCAAACTTTGAATGTTTACACATGCATCTAGAATGCTGATTCTAAGTTCAAGACCATGGGCCTCATTACGACCCTTGCGGAAATGGAGAAACGATGGCGGAAATGCAATACCGCCATCGAATACCGCTCGTTGCGATTATGACCCGTCACCGTAAAGTACGATGCCATTAGCGACACCGCAGTGAACGGCAACGCTAACTGCACCAAGTACGCGCACGCGCGCCTGCAAAACCAGAATCACCGCCATGGCGCAACGGTACGCGAATTCTGACCCTAGCGGACATGTACTGAACGCCATCAAGCACGGCGGAAAGTACCATTCCGCCATGGTGAGAAATACGGCATAGTGAACCAACCGTAAATGGCCCTACTGAGTGCCTGTACTCCACTCCCTGCCCACATTGCACAACTCCTGGCAGGCGCAATGTAGTCACACTATGCAACCAGTGAAATCTACAAGTCACCCATGCATGCCAACGTAGAAATGCATGCAGGGGCTCCAAGTGCCTCGTGAGTGGGCATCCATATTCGGCATGTCACCATTGCCGTACTGATGCAGCACAGGCATGTGAAGGTACAAGGACATCAAAATGAAAATTAAGATTACATGACACAAAACAACAGTAGTCCCCCATCGCTTGCCACCAGCGCAAGGCAACATCCAAAGCAGCATCCTGAGGGAGATTGCACCAGCCCTGTACTCTTACCAGTAAACAAACCAACCATCAGCAAAAGCAAGTACCACACAAGTTGGCAGAGTGACTGAGCAGCCAGGCCATCTCAAGAGGGGCCGATGGGAGCTGCAGGGCACAGATGGCACGAATACAGAAGCCATTCCAATGGACATGACCCCAGTCTCCCTCCAACAAACGCACGCAAACACAGGCACCTGTGACCAGCCATATACTGATAATCCCATCATTCCACCAATCGACCCGGCTGACCGGCATCTGTTGGCCAAAAGCTAATCCCCCGCCCCTGAGCATGACATCATTAAAACAGTCACAATGGCAGCCCCTATCCGTGACCATACTGTGCTACGTAGGCAAACGCGGCCAGTACAGTACCACACAACTCAACTCAGAATGCGGAACACAATGCAGATCATCTCACAATACATAGCGCCACAAATCGGAAATTGCTACATCACCTGCAAAGAATTACGCAACACGGCAAATATCGGAATACTTTTTAAATGCACATCCAAATAACAAAGGGCAAACAGCAATTTGCACATTAACACCAAAACATCCATCATCACCGAGGGCTGCATCCGCAATAATTGACCAGCTTCCACTTGTGTGACGCCCTGTACCTTCATGGCACACAGGGCCTACATTAACGTTCCAAAAGGCAACATGGAAGCGGCAAGAACCGCAGGTCCGTCCCATGAGGTAGGCACTAGTCCAGCTGAAAGGCCGAAATGTTGCACCTAGGCACCAGTACTGCGTAAGGGCATGTGGCCCATTGGCGATCGTCCCATAAGATCGTAATGGTGCTCCACTGATTTACCCGAAGCTGCAGGTGTCGAGAGTAAAACCCATCTGGAGGAGTGGCGTACAGATGGCATCTGCAAAAGGGCAGGAGATACCTGTCACCCAAATGAAAGACAAATTAACCGTATGCTTTACAGGACTTCTGATGCATTACACACTTCAATCAACACACCAAATCCACACCCATATGCATGCTAGCCCACTCCAAAGGAATATATACACCCCTAAATCAGTAGCGAATCATAACGAAATCAATCGAGGTGAATACACCATTGCCAACGTCTGTTACTGTGCATGCGTCCGTCAAGACAGAACCCATAACATGGGATTAGTAACGTGCCTAGACACAAGTGTATGAAGGCGCGTCGAGACAGGGAGGATCCGACAAGGGCAGATAGACGTTGGTCCCACTATGGCAGCTTTGCATCACATAGCGCAGGGGAAGGGGATCGATTCATAAAACCCATGTACATGGCAGATTCAAATCAAATCAACTGTCCATGCATCCATTCAACATCCCCTCATCCCGCCATGAAATCGCATGAAGATTCACTCACA
The DNA here is from genome assembly GCF_040938575.1 of Ambystoma mexicanum. Lineage (NCBI taxonomy): Eukaryota > Metazoa > Chordata > Amphibia > Caudata > Ambystomatidae > Ambystoma > Ambystoma mexicanum. Next base: position 146,846,580 of record NC_090934.1, read on the forward strand.
TAATATTTGAAACTTCCATTGCGTCTGTGCGTAATGCAGTCTGCAAAAACCACTGTGCTCCTGGCCGGATCTGTAGTGTTGTGAAGCGACATGGATCTTTGAACGTCCTGCCTTATCATCCACTACGCTATTGCGCATCCCATTCAATTCATATCATTCATTGCTTGCTCGTTATGGGCCCTGTCCCAAGGACATTCTACAATAGAACGTTACATTTCCAGGCAGACCTGTGGGCGTATCCTCGCCGCTACTTCAAAACCAAAAACGCTGTCCTTCGAATTCCTCATTTGCAACATTACGTCGAAAAGGCTTCTGTGAACGCTTGCATTCACAATTACATCTATGTAGTGCGGATGTGTGTGATAATGCTAACTGGCTACAATCACGAATGGGACGCCACGCCCGTCGGTGAAGTTCGTTGCTGTGCTGCATAAGGGTCCGCCGTCGATCGAGCCCTACATACCACTGACTCTTCACAGGTATGTAAGCGACTGCAAATATAGCATGTGTAACAATGGGAGCATAGCATGAAAATCATTCAAAGTACATCACACTGCCATCGGGATTTGATACATGATTGCAATTGCAAGATGCCATGCGGCCAAATGCAGCGTTTCGTGCGGGACGTGCTCGGCCAGAAGGGATTGCAGCTGCCACAGATTCAATCAATCAGCACAGGTGGAGCCCATACAGGCTGACAGCACATAAATAGCACACCCAAACCCCTCCCACAACCACACCCACTCCAAAATGCTACCGGCAGGACTAGCGATGTTGGCCCTGGGGGACCAGATAGCACTGCAAGTACTACAACTACAAGAAGACGACGAACAACAACAGCTACAACAACCGGCCGCACAGAGGAGACGCAGGAGGAGGAGGAGGAGGAGGAGGGCAAGGCAGGGTCAGCAAGGCCCACAAGCACTGCCACTACCACCACGCAGGCAGCCCGCAATCACACGCCTCCGAGCCAATCCGTTCAACCTCAGTGCTGAGCAGATCCACACCCTCTACCGTTTGGACCGGGACACCATAATCGCCATTGTGGACATGACACATGCTGACCTCGTGAGCATGATAGATAGCCCAACCGCCATCCCACCCCTACTGAAGGTGGTGTCTGTACTCCACTTCCTGGCCACAGGCACCTACCAGCACACCGTCGGACAGTTGCATGGCATTTCACAGCCACTGTTCTCACGGACACTCTTCCAAGTGCTCGATGCCCTCCTGAAGCACGCCGACGACCACATCACACTACCACGCACGGACCAGGAGATTACCAACGCAAAAGTGGGATTCCATGCACTTGGCGGCATCCCGGGTTGCATTGGTGCCATCGACTGCACCCATGTTGAATTGGTTGTCCCACATGCCATGGAGGTCCAGTACCGCAACCGGAAACAATATCATTCAATCAATGTGCAAATGGTGTGTGACTCCAACAAGATCTTTACACATTGTTGTGCCCGATTTCCAGGATCTACCCATGATTCTATGGTCCTGAGGAACACAAGAATACCACGCTACATGGAGCGACACGCAGGGCACAGATCCTGGCTACTCGGTGAGTCTCATTCCATGCATGACATCGTGGCCCATTTGATGCGTCAATGACCTTGCAGGAAGGGGGGGGGGTGTACTTAGCACTCTCATTCCACTGACACCCTTTATTTGTCACATACAGGTGATGCCGGGTATCCACTGAAGAGATGGCTCCTTACACCAATCCGGAACCCACAGAACCAGCATGAGGAGGAGTACAACCATGCCCACTCACGTACCCGTGTGGTCATTGAACAGGCATTCGGGCTACTGAAGGCTCGTTTCCGCTGCCTCAGCAGGTCTGGCGGGGCACTCATGTACAGCCATGAGAAGGTTTCTAAGATGGTCATGGCATGTGTCATGCTGCACAACATGTGCGTACGTAGGAATGTGCCCATGCCCCCTGACGCTGAACTGCATGCACCTGAAGATGGTCATGATGATGGTGGGGATGTGGCGGAACCTCAAGGAGACCATGAGGCACAGGATGCACGTGAAATCCGACAGAGCATCATAGATGCATGCTTCTAGCAACCATGCATGGTGCCTATTACATGGAAAGGGGACCTGTGGCACTGTGTGTGTGTAGTACAGGCACATTTTGGACTGTACGCCTATGAAGGCATCGTACGCAAAGATCAATGTCCACACATCTCATTGGATGATAATGATGTACTGTATTGCTAATGTGAATTGATTCATACACCCTATGGACCCGCCACCCAGTGAAGCCCAACACACACCCTCCACCCTCCTACCTCCCCCCCCAACACCAGTGTCCACAGATGCATATTGTCCGTGGGTAGACGCTATTGCAAGCCCCCTCTACGGGTATCAGGGGCACCCCTGCCCGTGGAGCGCAGGTTCCTGCCAGATATACGTTGGGGGCTGCCCTGGACGGAACTTGCCACGGATGATGTCTCTGCCTGCTCGCGTCCATGCATGTCCCTGAGGGTTTGTGAGAGCTCCGTGAGCACACGGCGCACAGCGGCAAGTTCAGCACATACGTCTTTGGACGTCGCATGCAGTTCCCCCCTCAGGCTCTCGGTGCTTTTCTCCATTTGTGCTCTCAGGCTCTCGGTGCTTTTCTCCATTTGTGCTCTCAGGCTCTCGGTGCTTCTCTCCATTTCTGCCCTAAGGCTCTCACTACTTTGCTCTATTTGTGCCCTGAGTGTCTCAGTGGATGTTTCCATGGCTGCCCTAGAACCCCCGCATTCATTTGCATGGTCCTTGAGTAGCGTGGCCACTTGCTGCTGTTGCTCGATCAGCTGGTCGAGGGACTGTTGCCTCTGCTGGGCCATGGACATTTGCGGTGGTGTGACAGAGGGGCTGCTCAACACATGTTGCCTTGGCACAGGACTTGTGGGGGTTGGCCAGTCGTCGTCTTGTGGGTGCCCCTGCGTGGTTTCCTCATGGTGTAGGGGATGGAACATACAGGGTGATTGGGACAGGTCATGGATGGTTCCTACGTCGCCAGCACTGTTTTCTGTGTCGGAGCATGCTGGCATGACAGCTGTGTCACCTATGGTGCTGCTACCACCAGAAGCAGTGCCATCTGATGCATCCCTTGGGGGGACCTGTGGTGCTGGTGTTGTGGACATGCTGGCTGCTGGGGTGCCTGTTGCAGTCCCCTCCAGTGTGCTGCCACTTGATTCCTGCTGCTGCCGTGTCTTGATCCGTGCACCTGAGGTGGAGGGTCTTGGGACGTTGGTCTTGGCCCTCTTTGCAGGTGTGCTGGTAGGGGTGTCCTGCAGCTCGTCGTTGGAATCGGACCCTGTGGTGGAGTAAAGGAGGGCGAGCGTTAGTTATGGGTCTGTGGATATTGGAATGGCAATGTATCACATGCATTGGGGTGGTACATGAGGGTGATTTGGGACTGGGCCTTGGAGGTGGTCTCATTTTTGTGTGCATTGCTGATGCTTTTATTTGGCAGCCTGCAGTTGGGGGTGCATGCTGCACATGTAGGGGGTGTTTTTAGCATTGTAATTAATTTATTTATTTATTCTGAGTTTTAGAGGGCGCTATCAGGCCAAAGTATGTATTGCACTATGGGCACACATGGTACAGCACATGTTCGTGCTTTGTGGATTTGGCATTGTTTCTTTTGGCCAACCTACCTGATTCTCCGGATGTCGGCACTCCTTTCTCCATCCCTCCGACTCCCTCAATGCTCTCCATTCCTATGGTGGAGGCGCAGATTTCCTCCCAGGTGGTCAACTTGATGGGCGAATCTGATCCTCCCCCGGTAGCTGTGGCAATGTTTCTGTTAGCATAAAGTATGCTCCGGACGCGGATCCGGAGGTCGTCCCACCGCTTTCGACATTGCTGTGGCGTGCGGGGTGTTGTCCCCACCGCACTTACGCGCTGTGCCACCAGGGCCCATATGGCCTTCTTGTTGGCAAGGGCCGTCCTGGTCATTTGACTGGAGAAGACGACGGCGGCATTCTCCTGGAGGGTCTCGGTGAGCACGGTCAGTTCCTCACGGGAGAAGTGGACCTGCCGCTTGCGATCACACGCTTTCTTAGCTACTTTTCCCATATTTATATTTTTAACTGGAGTTGCTAACGGGTTGGGATGTGTGTCAGGGTCGGATTTTTAATGGTTGTGTTGGGATTCTCATTTTATAGTTGTGCGGCGTGCTGTTTCCCGTTCCGGCTACATGCTTTTACTTCTGTTTCCGTATATTTACGGTGGCCGTAATTTGCGGTGGCCGCTCATTACGGTGACCGCTCATTACGGTGACCGCTAAGATGGGTGGCGGAATTGCACCTGGTGCAGCGTACGGCGGCGGTAAGGGGCGTTTTGGGGTCATTTCCGCCATCGCAGCCTTTCGGATTCCGCCATGGCGTAATGCTCGTGCCCGATGGGTCGGAATTAGCCGCACTTTACTCCATCGTGCAATGGCGGAAACGCTATTTACGCTATGGCGGTCAGGTCTGTTGATTTCCGCAAGGGTCGTAATGAGGCCCCATGACATTTAACAGTTGCAAACTATGTGACACTCAAAAGTAGGTCACTCATTTAATTTAAACATTTCGATTTTAGTGGTTTTAAATCCAATTTCAATTAAGCTGCTGACATCCACAGCTCAGCCAGTTTTGTTATAAAAATTGTTTTGGGCTCTTCATCTTCCCAGAATGTATATGCACACAACACTTCATTCTGCCAGATGTCTGCTGGTGTTCAGTAAGATTTTTGAATATCCTGCAATGTTCGAAATAGGCACTTTGAGCTTGCATTCAGGAAAACAAAGGTGATTTTAAGGCGCTTTTGGTCTAACAACGCTGTTATTTTTCCTTTGACACCACCTTTCACCCCTGGCGCTTCCGGTCCATCATGCTGGCACTGGTTGGTGGCAGGTTAGACAACCATTTTGGTGTGCGCACATCCGCGCGGTTTTCCTGGTTTCGGGATGGAATGATGGGTGGCGAAAGCTCATCCCCACATCCACCCAGTCTATTGATTTAGTTTTGTTCTGGGATAGAATGATGGGCGGCGACAGCTCATCCCCACATCTACCCCATCTAATATTTCAACATGGGTCAAACCCCTTGACAGTTTTCTGTGGTATGTTTTAACGGTTGCGCATCATTTTTTCCCTGTATTTATAAGGTTCTGAAGGACTCTGTGGTGGAACATTTTTTTTAAATTACTTTTTTGGAATGTGGCTATTTTGCCATTTGTACATGCCCTGTTAGCTGTATTGGTAGCTACAATCTTTTTATTATTATTATTATTATTATTATTATTATTATTATTATTATTATTATTATTATTATTATTATTTTTTTTTTTTTTTTTACATTTTGAAAAAGGAGTTAAAGTTTGATTCCTGTTTGGTGCTTCCATTTTCGTTAGTGACTGTATTAGCTGTTTTGTCTGAACTTTCTATACAAATTCTGCTAGAGGCGGATTGCTAATTTGTATGCTTTTAGGATGATCTTAGGCATTTTGTAGTATCTGTTGGAGAGAAAAGGAAAGTGTGGGTGTGCAGGTTGTGCAATGTATACTTGTGCACTGTGCATGAGTGTTTGAATATGAGGGTAGGCATACAGGTGTGTGATTGTGCAATGGTCTATTACTTTAGGTTGAGAAGGCTGTATTGGTATCTGTGTGTTACCATAATGGCAGTCAGAATACAATAGGAAGTGGGCACCTGTTGAGGTGCAATGAGTAAGAATTAAGCAAATAGTATTGGGTTGATGGAATTCCATTTCCTACAATACAAGAACACTGCACTGTCTGATTAAGAGGCAGAACACTATGATAGTATTGCACTTAATTTGTTGGATGTTGAGAATAGGTTTCTTCTAGGTTGTATTTTCCACTTGAGATGCCACTGACTTTCAGGAGAGAGGTGTTCACTGCAACTACAAAAGGAGGAAGTAAGAACATATGTTTGTTAATGGCATAGTGATTGCATTGGAGAATACATTATTTAAAATTGTAGGAGGGTGTCTTGGCAGGAAGAGATAGTGTGTGTGTGAAATTGGATAGCTTTGTATATGAATGGGGACTTGGGAGCATCAACATTTTTGGTAAGAGGTCAGTGGTTTATTTATAGGTGTGTCGTATGAGGTTCCATTTAGCAAGTGTGTGTGTTGCTGTAGGACTATTTAGTTTGGAAATGGATTAGTGCAAGTTGTAGTAGTGTGAGAAAACAGTTTGGAAAGATGTACAGAATGGAAAGGAGAATGTTTTTGTGTGTGAAATTCCATTAACTTTTTTGCAGATATATCCTTGCTACATGAGTGGAACAATCATTTCAGTTGTTTGATTTAATTATTCACATTTATACATGGTACTGTTCTCAATGCACACATATATTTATTTCCTATTTTTAAGTAATGGTGCATTCTGTGAACTGTGCAAGGTAAGTGGCAGTCCCCCTCTTGATATGCATGCAATGTATGTACTTGGCATGCTTTGATAAGATAGATTCAGTTTTCCTTTTCTGTGTGAATTTTATGAATTTTATAGGAGGTGTGCTAGTGGGGGAAGAGGTTGTAAAAATGACCGAAGGAACAAATAGTATAACAGTTTGAACATTATAATGGGTGATATTGGGAAATGAAAACTTTCAAAGCACATAGCATTGTAAGTGGCACTTGATAATAGGTGATGGGACAAATAACAGTATGGTTTTTGAGTAGGTTATGGAGGGTAAGTGGCAGGTACCCTGTTCACCGGCACTTATAACAGAGTTGCAAATGTACTGTACAAAATCTATTCATACCTGTAGTTTGTGTCGATGGATGGAGATGTGGATGAATCTGGAAGCAAAAATCTTGCATAGTTTTACAGTACTTTTTGCTGGAGGAGCTTTGCAATCACAGGAGACCTGTACACTGAGTGTTTAATAGTACATTTGGAGTGTTAGAGAGATGATAGAGTTAGATATAGAGGTCTTGGATGTCATTGGTGGATGGTTGTGTGACTGCTTACAAGTAACTAATGAGATAGTGGTGTAAGTGAAAAGGGAAGATGGGCTGCCCCTGTCTTACAAGATCCGTGACCAACGTTGTAGTCCGCAAATCACAAGTGGTGCATCCGGAGCCTGTTCGCATGATTGGCATGTAAATGGGAATGTACTATGGGTTCATCCAATCAGGTGTTCAGGGTGTGCTTAAAGGAAGGCAATGCTTTGTTTCATTGCTGTGTTGGTTGTGTAGAGAAGATGGCTGGAGTTACTGTATGGATAGTGAGAGATTCCTTTGTATGTGATCTGGAGAGCTATTCAAAGGCAAGAGGGTTTTCTGCAGAACTTGGTTTTCCAGGCGTGGAGGCTTTATGGTGCAGTGTGCGGTGCAGTGTGCTGGTGGCAATTTGCAGGCACTGCTTGCTGTTTGTAGAAACATGGCTGCTTTTGGTTGTACTGATGGTTTGGTGGTGCACTGTGGAGGAGTTCATTTGGGCTATATCAATGCCCCAAGTTTGGTTCCTGTATTGAAGTTGTTTGTGGAAGAGCTAATGGTGCTTTTCTATAAGGCAAAGGTATTTTTTTCTCAAATAATACCAAGAGCACTATGGATGATACCAATGTCTTCAATCCCCAGCAAAATGTTGCAAGATGCCTTGTTGATAGTGGCATGGATGTGGTTTTGGAAAGTGCTGTGATGTCTGTTTTCTCCAATGAGAACAATGATTCCCTTAGTGCTCTTTACCGGAGATGGTATTTTGTTGTCCTTTCTTGGAAATGCTTGTTTTTTTAGAAATCTAACTGATGCTTTGCAGACGTTGATGTTAGGCATTAAGGAGGAAAAGAAGAATACAACAATGAAAACAAAATAGAAAATAAAAGGTGTTTCTTCAGTAGCACCTAAAAAAATGAAATAAAAAAAGGCTATTTTCAGAGCCACCACTAAACAGGAAATCCCTACCCTGGTTGAAATGTGTTCCCCCACCTCTGTGTAAAGCACAATATGTCTGCAGACATTGCGGTAGTTCGAGGATTGGACGTGCCACACTGTGGAGGACAGGGGATTGGTCAATAAGGTTTCCAGGGTGTGGTGTGTAAGGAGAGACTGTGCTAGAAAGTCTGTTTGCAGAGAGGAGTGCAGATGCCTATGATTATGACTGTGTCATTCAGGAGGCAGAGTTTATGGATTTTGGGGGACTCCTGGATACATTGGTTGGAAGTGCATGCAGAACACTGTGAAGTGGCTGAACATCTTGGATTCCATGATGTGATGTCTACAGGTATGGAGTGTGTGGAAAGAAGTGGCTGAATTTGGTTCCTCTTTGTGCTATTTTGGTGATGCTCGATCATCCAGACATTATTATTATACATTGTGGAGGGAACAGTTTAGGACATGTTACCGTAATTTCTCTGCAGTTTGTGCTGAAGGAGGCACTTGTCCAAGTCATAGATATGTTTCCAAACTCCTGAGTAATTTTTTTCTCGCATTGCCCAGAGACAGATGTGCCTGTGTTCTTCTTCATTTGGTCACAAATGGAGAAAGCGAGGTGTAATGTTAACAAGGCTGTTTGCGCCTTTTTGGGAGATGTTGGCATGCCCTCCTTCGACAATGAAAATATTACGTTTCGTAGCACAAACATTTTTCGCAGAGATGGAGTCCATTTTACTGATCCTGGCAATCAGCTTTTTCTGCAAAGTATCCAAAATGCATTGAATTCCTGTTTCCAAGTATAGGATGCATTTTTCCAGTAGGTGTTGGCCACTTTGACCCTTCCGAAAACAAACAAACACCACAAAAAGGTTATTGTCAGAGCCACCACTTTGTCCCGGAAAAAAGTGCAATGTTTTTGATGGTACCACCACCTATATTTTTTAGAAGTCTGCGGCTTTCCGCGCACTTCTCAGGCTGCTCAGCGGCCTGCATCATTTCATTGGCATTTCTATAGTTAAATTGTGAAAGGTGGCAGTACATGCACAATACATTGACCTTCGAAAGGTAAGGGTCTGCTGCGGTGCGTATGGCCTGCAAGGCTGGCTCAGGGATCAGCTGCCCCACACAAGTGTCCGCTTTGGGGGGATTAAATGTTTTTGCACTGAATTTGATAGGTTTTTAGTAGCGCAACTTAACCATAATGTCCCTTTAACATTGTTTGTTCACTAAATTTGATAGGTTTTTAGTAGCGCAATTTAACCATAATGCCTCTTTAACAAAGTTTTTTCACTGAAAATATATATATATATATATATATATGTAACCAGCATAGTGCATGTTTGCCCTTAGAACTAGCACAGTGTGTTTTGGTTCAGCAGGTCATAGCATGGTAGGTCTATGAATATTTCTGTCTGGGAGAGCACACCCACGCAATCCTTAATGACATATGGCCCAGTGTTTTTGGGATCCCCTTTTTGTTTAACATATAGTGAGGAGCACATGACTTTCCATTATTATGCATTAGCATTGTAGATGTATTAGCTGTTATATATATGAGCTTTAGTATTAAATGCAGAGTTGTTATAAGTGGTAGCAGAAAGAATTTGATGGGGATTTTATTCCCCCCATTTGCAGGCTGAGCCCTCAGGAAATGTGCTAGTAAGGGGATGAGATGGGTCTTGGCTTAGTTTGGCAAAGGATGTGTTTCCCAAGTAACAACGGCCTGTCCCCAGACAGCAAATGCTGGCACACTAGATAAAGTGATAATAACAACTGGTGGGGACAGTGAATGAATGGAGCAGGTGGGTACCATGACAGGGTGCAGTACATTTCAATCTTGGGATGTGTCTCTCTCTCTCTCCTGATTGGTCAGGCTTGGTGGGACATTGCAACTTCAGTTGTCCAAGTAATCATGGCTGGATCCGAATTATACCCTCTATCAACCAATGTTCTTACAATGAGATTGGTGGGTTTTTTGCTGACCGAGGGGGGGTGAGGTATGGTATGGTAATGTTTATTTATATAGCCCCTATACACAAGCGAACGTTTCAAAGCGCTCAAGGAGGGAAGGAACACAGGGAAAAAACAACAGTCGCTGAGAGCCCTTGAATTTCTGAGATGGTAAACGGTATGCACAGAAAGATTAAGTGAATATTATACATTTAACAGTTTAAATACAGCAAATAGGCCTGCCGGTGATTCTGCTGAATTTAAAAAGTGCACAATTAAGGGTTGAAGACACGGGAAAATGGACAAAATAATCTTCAGGCAGGGCTGTATACAGATCGTGTAAGTGTGGGAGGGAAAGGGAGAGGTAGGGGACCATGAGCGCCCAGTCAGTACAGACTGGTGTAGTGCGGAGAGAGAGCTCTCAGAGCTTTATAAGTGCAGTGGGATGTAGGGCCTTGGGGCAAGTGCAGGACTGACAGGGGTGCCCGGGACGTCTGAGACTCTGAGGTACACAAGGCGACCAGTCAATAAGCTGTATAGAAGGAAGGAAAGAGGGAAGGGCAGAGAACTAGGTTAGCAGGGTAGGGTGAGAGAGAAGGAAGAGGAAGGTCTTGAGGAGTTTCTGGAATTTGGGAATTTCAGGCTCAAGATGGAGGGTGGCAGGGAGTCTGTTCCAGAGGGCGACACCTGCTGAGGAAAGGGATCTCCTCCAAATCTCTGCTTGGAGTACCGGGTCACTCACAGAAGGTTGGAGGAAGAGGAGCAGAGGGCTTGAGATGGACAGTATTCAGGAAGGCAACGGTGAAGGTAAGAAGGTTTCAGGCCCCAGAAAGCCTTGTGGACAATGCAGAGGGTCTTGAATTTGATCCTTGCTGCCACAGGGAGCCAGTGAAGAAATGTCAGTGCTGGAGAGATGAGGTCACTGCGATTGTGGCCAAGGATAAGTCTCGCCGGATGAGTTGCAGAGGGCAAAGGGCAGAAGCAGGGAGGTTGAGGTAGAGACTGTTGCAGTAGTCCAGCCTGGGGAGAACTAGGGCTCTGGAGACAGTGAGACAGAGAGGGAAAGTGAGAAAAGGTAGAGTGCCTCTTAGAAGGTGTAGTTGATAGACTTTTTTGAAATGTCAGAAAAGTGAGAGGAGAAGGAGAGAGTGGAGTCAAAGATGACCCCAAGAATTATGGTAATGTTGAGCGGGTGGTGTTTTATTTTGTAACAAAAAAGACATCTGCCAATGAGGGGCATCCAATGTATAAGATTGTCTACATGATAGCTAATCTCACCTTCTGGGCATAAAATGTTCAATTTGCTGGTGGTGGATTTGAGATAGCTTTGTTCAGTTCATTCTGCCGGCTATGATGCTCGAATGCATTGTTCTGTGGATTACTTTGTCCATTACTTTAGGATTTCTTTGGCTGGCGAACCAACCCCCCCACCCCCACACACACACACCTTCAAAGACAATGACAATGGTCTGCATTGTGGAAAAATCAAGCATTATAGCTTATTTAAAAAAAAAAAAAAAGAATCATTGATATGTGGCTCTGATATGGAGGTAAATTCCAGAAATGGCTACTTGGTGGTGTTGTGTCATGTGTGTTGTATTTGTTGTTATGGCTTTTTCTACATACAGATAAAGTGAGATACTGTTGATTACATAAAGGGTTTTGATTTCCAGTGCGCTATGCAGATATTTAAAGCTTGGGGGGCGAGGGGGAATTGGGGGTGGATCCCCTGAAGGAAAAAGAAGAATAAGTGATGGACATGTGGTACATCATTGGTGTTTGATTTCTTTTTTTAATTAATTTTAACTTGAGTTTTACAAAGAAAAACATGGTTTTAAATAATTACAGTCTACCTGAAACATACAGGTACAAAACATTTCTTCTAACTTTAATTTGAAAAAAAGAGTTCTCCCCTCTCTCTCCAACCCCCACATCCCCCACAATTCCTTGTTTAGAGTCCTTCGTTTAACAACCAATTACAATCTCCAGTTGGCACCTCTCTATGCTTAGCAAATTTAAAACCTTCTCCTTGGTTTTGTCGATCTTGTAACCTTTGTCCACATTAGAGTCATGTTCCCTGTTAGCCTCGATATTTTTATGAGCAGTACAACATTTCCTTCAACATATATCTAAAGTCACAAGTGACCTCACTGCCATCTTGGAGGATGTATCTACAACAAAATTCTGACAACTCCATTTTCAATAGACCCGGGATCTCTGTGTATTGCAGCGGTTATTTGTTACATTGTATATATATATTTTGGGCTGTATTCATCCTTACTTTCTTTCCAGGTGGCATCTCCCCCTTCCAATGTGTCGCAAGACACACCCTTCCTGCCAAGAGTAAGTCATCTGCCATTTTCAGGATCCTGATATATTCTCCATCAAGGTCTTCCCAAACAAGACCAACATTGGGGTATTTTCCAAAGGGACCCCATCCAGGTATTTAATCCAGTTTAAAACCTCACCCCAACAACTTTGAACCACCGCACATTCCCACCACATATGCCAACAGGCCGCCCTGATCCCACATTCATGTCAACACATCGGGCTCACATTCTGATACATTCTTGATAGCCTAACCAGGTCATATTGTCATCTGTGTAATAGTTCAATGGCATGATGCTTGTATTGACATGAAATAGACGTCTGGAAGGCACCCCAGCATAATCTCTGCCACAGGTGAGAGTCAAGTTCCACTCCCAAATCTCTCTCTCAATAGTGTCTTAATCCCTCAATGGAGCCCTTTCATGTTTCCACCAACGCCCCTTACAGTGCTGTAATTAATTGCTTGGATTCCGACAAGGTATCTAAAAGTTTCTCAAAAGGGGTGAGGTCTCTCTGTATCCTTTCATTCCAAAACTCTCCCATTAATACCCCCTTTAGTTCTAAATATGAGAAGACAGAGAGTTTACCTATTCGCAGGGCCTCTTCCAGTTCTATTTTTGTGATAAATCTACCGCGTACAATCCTTTCTATTCCTGCTTCATACAAGGTTTGAAACCTTTCTGGATTAGGAACGGCATCTCTCACACTTGGCACCCAAAGGTGCCACCTTTGGTTTTCGATTTCTTAAAAGGTTTGTGGTAGTGGTTAAATCTAGTCTACATTTTCAAGCTCAATAATTTTTTTTTCTCCATTTTCTTGACGTTTCTTTGACATTTATTCATACATACACAGAGAGGCTATTGTGGTATATAGCATTACAGTACATATTTGGCAATAATATTGTCCACACCTTTAGAGATGGATATTACAAGGCAAAGTTTTTTACAACATAATATCTCCGATCGAGTGCCTTCATCAGAAAATACATATTTATAGAGCATATTAACGTGTAATTAATGCAGTGATGTAAACACGACAAAGCGTTCACACTCACTTAAAAAAAAAATGGTATGTTGTGGCGCAAAATTCATATTTAGATGCACATATTCATGCCAACTGGTATGCAACATAGTGATATGATGCAGCTTTCTTAATTGTGTGTGAGCTTTTCCAATTTCAGTGGTTCCACACATATGCATTAATGGATCCTAAGCTTATAATAGTCGCAAATCATAACCCATCAGTAGAGTGAATATCCATTCCAACATTGCCCATTCTATTCAGAAGATGTATTCCCAGTCATGTTTTGTTTTCTTTGCAACCTGGTATTTGCCTATAGCGATTTCCCATTAGCCACCTGGGAGGGGGTGCGGGCCAATCAGGTGGCTCAAAACATGGGCTGTACTGTGTGGTACATGCCCATGTTCTGAGCTGCTTGGGTAGCCAGCACAACCTTCCCTGCTATCCTTCACTTTAGCACCTGTGTAGTTTCCTGCACGAGTGACAATGATTTCTACTTTTTTTTAAATAAACAAAAGAAACATACCTTTCCTGTGAAGCCCGACCCGGTGCAGTGCTGCTGTCCTCTCAGTCCGTCACAGTCATCAACATTGAAAATGAAATAAAGCTTTCAGCCGCACGGTAGGTTTCTTTTTTTTAATTTAAAAAATAAGGAATTTTTAGGGGAACGAATCAGGTGCTAGTGGTGATATGCCCTTTGTGGCGATCCGACCCTGTTGCCTACCAGTCTCAGAATGCAAAGAAAAAACAAGACTAGATAAGCACTCTATGAATGGAATGGGACACAATGGCAGATTCTATTGATTCTCTTGATCACAAATGGAATGTTTAAGACATTTTCAAATTGTCTACTTGTCTCCCCCAGTCACATCTGCTTGCACCCCGTCCTGTGTCCTTCCCTAGTGTTCTCCCCGCCCCCACCTCCCCTCTCCTCTCCCTACCTACTCTATGGTGCTCTCTGTCTCTCCTATCTTTTCTAACTGCTTCTCTATCGACTATCCTGCCCTCCTAATTAAATCTGGTAGGAAAAAGTTTAAAAAGGATATCTTGGTCTCCAACCCAGGCCTGCCTATCGCTGATACCTATACCAGTGCCTCCTGCAGGGAAAACATCACCGACATTCACTTTGTCGTTCCCTCGCCAGACCTGTGGACTCTACATATGGTCTCTGTGCTCTCTCCTTTCTCTTCTTCTCCCATTAACAGTGGCAACCGTTGAGAGGCCCTTCTGGCCTCCTTCCACTCCTCTAAGGTCATCATTAATGTTTACCTGATTGGCACCGTCTTGGTCCAAGGCCCTCAGGCCAACATTCTCCTCTTTGACAGACACTTCGTGTACCTCATCAATTTCCTGTCTTCTCCTGCTGTCCTTTCTCTCCCTTCCTTGGCTTCCTTGCCTCCCCCTACTGTCTCTTCCTTGTCCACCTTGCCCTCGCCTCCTTCTTCTTCTGCCCCCCGTTTAGCTCCTTCTACACCTCTGCAGGTCTTACCTCCAATTTTTACCCCTCCACAGAAGTCTTTCAAGGATGGCAACCTTCTCCATATTGCCACTTTCAACTCTTGCTAAGCTGTCAAGCACTCCTCTGACATATGTCGCCTCCTGGGGGAACTTGAACTCAATGTCCTCTGTTTCACTGAGACATGTGAACTGGATGGGCCCCAGCTGGCCCATTTAACTGGGGGTCTCCAAACAGCCCTTTAAGATGAGAAGCAGCACCCTCAAGATAAATGGGGATTCCAGATTCCTACTCTTGCATCAAATAACTATGACAACTCAATAGTTTTGCAAAGGGATCCGTTTAATGACAAGTACAAAACACGGGGAGTAAAATGAACATCAGCAACTGCTCAATCTTCCTTCTCGAATCAAGTCCACTTAATTTCAGAAAAAAACACAGTATTTATATCAAAAACTCATCATCACTGATGCGCAATCTTAAAAACCTAACATGCAACATGATTGCTGCAACACTCTCCTCTTGAGACCTTTAGTAACCTTTGTTCAATTCTGCTTATGTGCGTAGTGGATTTACAATCATCTATAAAGTGCTTTTGAGGTATATATATGTATATTTTGGCGCTTGTCACAATCTATCTGCTACTAAGCATAGCAAACTTAATGATTTCTTTGCTTCTTGTGGTTTCTTGCATCTGTACATGTTCAAACTAACTGAATATCTTCATTGTGCATATGGCATAAGTTTCTGCGTCTTGACACCAACTTCTTCACCTTAGGCTCAAGATGTCACTCATCCATGGTATTTCGTCTCTTTATGAGTATTCTTAGATCATTATACCTTCTATATGTGCGTCAGTCCAATTTCTTATGATGTCACCATTCGTCTTCCTTTAATATCTGCTTAGCTTCTTTGGGTATTCCATTCTGAGAATTGTCATTTTGTCTTGCCTGTAGATATGGTTTTCTCAATGGGTACCTTACTGTCCAGCTTTTCTTAGGTGTCGGTACTTCAATAGGTGCTGTCACTCTGATAGGCACTGGTCAGAGCCTGATTGTGACTCCCTGCTGGTTTATCTGTTCGTCATATGTCACATATTTTGGCGTGAACATACTTGGTACTACAAACGGGTTGGCTGGAGTGTGGAAGACACTTGGCACTTCCCCTTCACTCCCCCCTCTGGGTGATTCATCAACCACTTTCACTTCTTCCTTTGCTTTCACTTTTATTTCATTCTCTGGATCTAGACATCTAGGTCTGAATAAGTGATTCTTTGGGGTCCATATATTTATGACTCCCTTCAAGCATCTTGCTGTTCTAACATGCTCATCTTTGTTCCATGTCATGAGTAGACATTCTCCACTTGGATTGCAATAGATCCATTTTCCCACATATTTTCTTTTGTTTCTTTGGATGCCGAAACTTTGTTCCTTCTGGTGCATAAATGCTGGCCTACACAAAGTCTCTTATTTCATCTTCAGTCAGGTCTTTGGGCTTCCATCCTGACACGACATCAATAATGATGTTCATCCCTATAGCCTTTTTTTGCAGTTTTCTGGCACTGAGAGATTATTAGCTTGATTATACAGAATCCAAGCAATATCATCACCAACAGGGCTCCTAGGAATTTGAATGCATCTGCCATCCATTGTGGGACCCATGATAACAGTGATCCAAACCAACTGTCATTGTCGACTTTGTCAACTTCATTTATCATCTGGTTCTGTAGTTTTGTCAGCATACCTATAGCTTTTGTTAAGTTCCATTTTTGTTATCGTGTGACGGTATAAATGTGCAACATGATTCTCTGATTGTTTTGCACAACCACCTCCATCCATAACTGTGATCCTGTCTAGAACATATCTGTTCTGGAGTGTCATTAGTCGAATCGCTATTAACTCTTCTTTGATTGCATCAAATCCCTTCATGGTTGTGTTGATGGTCTGCAGTAACTCCCATCTGGTTATCTGCAACCATTAAGTATATGCTCCAACCTGAATTCTTGGTATCAGGATAGTTGTGAACACTGATGAGGTTAAGCTGAACAGCATATGTTCATATGGGATTACATCAAAGGCTTCTATCAATTTGGCAGAGAAGTAGTTCTCTCTCTTCATCGTGTTTATCAGTTATACAGCTCTCTTCTTCCTCAGATGAGCATCTGCTTTTGGGAAACTGTAAATATTCAGATCACTTCTTGGAATCACCAATGCTGGAACATGGACATTTACCAATGTGCATATACCGCCCCAATTCTTCGTCAATCTGATATATGCTTTGGATCCACATGCCCAATAATGATCCATGATCACTGCTGTTCCATGCATCATTCCTGTAGCATCGAAGATTCGTCCACAGTTCTGATTTTCCCCCATTTTTCTTGTGCCATTGCTTCTGAAGCACAGTTTGCAATTCTCCAACGGCACTATATGTATGGGTCCTCCTTGATCTCGGCTATAATGGTTTGCATATAATTTGAGCATTTTCAATTGTTTCTTTATAGTATCCATTGATCATGCATGCTCTGCAGATCACTACTCCTTTCTCCCATCCTTCTGGAGAAAGCACTGTTCCTCAAATTTGCATTTGACATCTGTCCTTCCATCTTCGAGCTTCTTCTGTGGATTTCCCTTTGACGTTCAGCTTTTTGTTTGCTTCTCTTCTGATCTCTGCTCCTTTAACTAAAGGCTTCTCATATCTGAACACAATGCTCTTTGTGTTGCCATTGTTTCTCGTCTTTATGTCTTGGACATAATCATCTTCATCTGGGTCAGTTGCTTCAGTTGCCCATTTGAGTGAAGCATCACTTCCCATGAACTGGCCTCTGGTCGTACACATTGCTAAATGTGGTAGGCAGTGCACTGTCTTGACATCTATTTCAACAGCTAGGAAGATTTTTGACTTCCCCATGCTGTATGGTAGGAGTGCAAAAACAAAGCATTCTTCCTCCGAAGTTCGTCTTCCAACTTCCTTCATATGTTGGTACCGTATGTTGTTTCCCAAGTGTGCTGTGATGTCCAGGTAATCGTTTAATTCATTATTGTCTTCTTGTGTGCTTCTTCTAATTCTTAAGGTCTTCCTGTAGTTTGCTAAAACCACATCTTTGAACACATCCGTATAGTTTCTTCTTGCTGGAGGATTCTCAGGTATCTCCATCAATGATCCGAGCATTTTCATCTGTATCAGTTGAGTAGGAGGAAGTCCAGTAAGTATTTCCTTGTCTTCCTGTCTCTTTTCGGCTCTGTTTATGAACGTCCATATTGATTCTGCTATTATCTCATCACTTGATTGTATTGCAGGACTTAAGCTTGACCCTTTCATCACTGGATCAGGCGTGCTCGTTGATGCTGTCTCTGTTTGTTCATTCTCTACAATCCTTTGTCTCCTTAGCAGTTACTTTTTCCATGTGTCTTATAACACCCTTTGGAAAATAGCTTCTTGTTGAGCTCTGTCTAAACTCTCCCCATTTTCTGGAATGTGATTATGCAGTCATTGACACTAGACCAGGTGTGTATGTACTCATTGTTTGTGTATGTGTACCTTTCATCAACCCCTTCTCGGGTTTACTTTACCAACCCTGTCTCCAGCGTTTCAATTCATTTGTTACCACATGTGTTGTGTGTGTGTCATTATTTATCACATCCATCTCGAGCTCAGTCACTCTATCATTCTTTCCAGGAACTGGAATGACTATGTAGGGTCTGGGCACCTTTGTAGGTTTAATGCTTACATCATTAGGCTGGTGCATGAGAATCTGAACACTTTCTGCACCAATGAAAAACGCAGTTCTAATTATCAATGACAGTAATATGACAATTAACACAATGCGTGTGCAAATGATACACTTACACTTCAATTTGTAGCATTTGTGCCTGGGCCAATATGAATGTCTTTCCTTATGAGGGAGGACAAAGTTGCTGTTGTGGTTTCCCATCTCATTCATCTAAGGAAGAAAAACGAATTCTTTAATACATGCTACACATTGCCAATTTATCTGGATTCTGCTGCCTCTGCTTGCAGGTCACAAATGCTGGACTAATTATCCTCTTTGTCCGAATAATAGACTGTCTCTTCTCTCTGGAAACAGTTCTTTTTCCATTAACAGAAGTTCCAAATGAGGCAATAAGTTCAGCAAGTCTTCATGTGCATGTTCCATGTAAACCAATTCCCAGTCTATGCCTCTAATTTGTTTCACTCCAGATGACATGTTGGTTCTTTGTCAGCATTAAAAAAAGTGAAGTCCTTGGCAACACCTTCACGATCTGTCCCTCGAAGGAAAGATTACACTCTTCTCCTGTGATTCTGATGCTGACTAGAAAGTTCGACCTGCATTACGATACCATGCAGGAGCATACTCGATGTGTAGTGTTTGCTGGGTCTCTGATGAAAGTGAGGACTTCGGCAATGGCATGTCTCCCCACAAGTTCTGGAAAGTCTTCAATTAAGTGAAAAAATACATTGCTGCCTAGTCCGCTATTCTCTCGGGACAGGGGCATTGATCTTGTTCTCGCTGTACTCCGGTAGTAAAAGAAACTGCTCTGCAATCACTGTGAGCATCCTCTTTATTGTCTTTTTGTTTTCAGGATCTTGAAGAAACTCTGTTATGTTTGTGAGCCTTCCCACCAACGACGGGTATGACCTCAATACTAACTCGAAATAGATCAGAATGTCTATGGTGAGGTCACTATTGTGTGACACCATAAGTAAGTCCAAACAGGGATTCTGTGTTGAAAGACTCAGGATACAGTATTCTCTTCCAATTGATTTATCCTTGATATATCTTTTCTTTTCAAGGCTTCAGTGGGCCTTAGTCCAAAGTTCAAAGTCAACGAGCTATTTTGTGATTTATACGTGCAATTCTTCTCCTTCACCCTGCAACTAGCATGCACAAGGTGTCCTTGTTTTTATGTCCTTATTCCCTTATTTTGCTCAAAGGAAGTGTCCAGAACTAAGCCACAACTGTGCACAAAAGTTCTTTGCCCTTTGCTTGGCTGGTCATGCGTCCTTCTTCCTCTTCATGGCTCTTGTCTGCACGTGCTGTGGTTCTTCCCTGTTGTCTGTAGTCTCTTTGCGGGGGTGCAGGCAGAGGGTTTTTTCCGATGTATGGCTTGATGTCGCCCAAAGAAATCCAAGCTCTTCTTCCCTGTAACTTGACTGCAGAGGGTGTGACGTCCTCCACTCCAAAGGGGCTGTTGAACCTTGGCTCGTCCCACTTTTTTCTCGTGTGATTTCTCACCAGGACCGTGTCCCCCAGAAATCTTGGATGAACACATAATTCTGGAACTTTGTCTGTTACAGCATCTCCTTCTGTGTTCTGTACTGCCCTCTACCCTTCTTGTCGTCACTGCAGCTGTCCTGACATTACAGTAAGACAAGATGTCATGCAATTCAAGTAGTTTTGCATTTCCAATCCTAACACTTCTCCTGTTGGCTGAGCATCACATCTAGCTCTATTTTGAGGTATTAATGGGGTGCGCATCCTTCTGCCCATCACAATTTCGATGTGGCGTGAGCTGGTGGTCAGAACCAGGCTGGTTTCTGAGTGCATATAGTGCCTGTGGAAAACAGTGTAGCCATCCATTCTTCAGAGTAAGCTTCAATTTGGCTATCTTTTCCTTTAACAAGCCATTGAGCTTCTCGCATATCCCATTCACTTGAGGATGATACGCCGATGAAAACTTGTGCTTTATACCAAGCAACAAACTAATCTGTTAACATACTGCATTAACAAAATGAGGACCATTGTCTGACCTCATGACTTCACACACTCCCCATCTGAGAAACACCTCCCTCACCAGGAATTTGGCCGCACAGGTAACGTCTGGGTGTGTACATGGACCTGCTTCTATCCATATTGAGAATGGACACACCACAACAATTAGATACTTGTACCCATTACATACTTGAATCATACAGTAATAAATGATATGCAAGTGCTGAAAAGGCCCATTAGTCCTTGGGATAACTACTCTAATCACACGTAGTGTATGCCCACCCGTGAACTGCTGACAGATTATATAGTTTACCATAAAAAAGCAATGTGTTCTGCCAAGTTTAGTATAAACCAGTCTTCGGCAATTGTTGCTGCTAGATTCTCCTTTGTCATGTGTGCTGGATAGTGTAACTGTTCCAGTGCTATTTTCAATAAGGCTATAAATATCACCAGTTTACCAGTGCTGTCTTGTCACCACAAACTCTCAGAGGGGTTTAAAGAACACCCTTGTTGCTTCCGTAGGTTCTTCTCTTCCTGTGGTGCTTCTCCTTGGAGCTCCATTAACTGAGTTTTTGCCATATTGCTATAGCCATCCGGCTCCCTTCGTGCAACAATCATTCTCTCATGTACATCAAATATTTCCACATTCATTATTATTTTATCTTTGGTTGCCACACGCTTGGCTTCAGTGTCTGCTGCTTGATTTCCACATGAGATAAAATCTGTCCCTTTCGGTTGAGCAGCACATTTTATGACCGCTATGCCCACCTTAATGAGTCTGTCCAATAAGGCTGCGTGCTGCACTGGCATGCCGTCCGCTCGATGTAGCCCCTCCTTTTCCAGCACGCTAAGCCTGCGTGAATTGTTGACGTCACATAGGTGAGACACTGTACATCATTACTACCTTGTCTGCGTGATTCTCGAGTGCGAGTATCAACAACAATAATTTTGCAGCCTGTGCTGAATAATGTGAGGGCAATCGTGCACTAATAAGGACTCGGAATTCCCCATTTGCCATGTGTTTCACCACAGCGGCACCTATATATCTCTGTCCATCATTTTTATTGATCCTCGAAGAACCATCAACTAAGGTGATTTCTCCTCAGCCAATGCATTTTCTTTCACTCTGGGAACCTCATCATAAAATTCTTCATAGTTTGCACAATCATGTAATAGCTCTCCTTCATCCTTCAGTGACTGGCTCTGCTGTAAACATAACTGGTTCACTATTTTGCATCAAACTATTTGAATCGTTGGATTTGATATGACCACTTCA
The DNA here is from genome assembly GCF_040938575.1 of Ambystoma mexicanum. Lineage (NCBI taxonomy): Eukaryota > Metazoa > Chordata > Amphibia > Caudata > Ambystomatidae > Ambystoma > Ambystoma mexicanum. The sequence continues at coordinate 146,868,218 of NC_090934.1, forward strand.
TAAGCAGAAGCTCTCTGAGATGTCATTGTGCCTTGTGGTTTCTCTAAAATGGCAAATAATGCATTCTCGATGAATAGCGTCATTGGGCATCCCATCACAATGGTTGTAGCCTTCGTTATGGTGAATGCTGCGGCAGCCAAACTTTGTTCGCACAGGAAATGACCCCTCATCACTGGGTCTAAATTTCCACTGTTGTAAGCAAGGGGCTTGTACCCCAGCATGGTTCTCTGTGTGAGTACTACTGTCATAACACTACCATTCATGTTTGAAAACAGGTAACATTCCTCTGCATAATTGGGGATCCCTAAGACTGGTGCCGTGCAAATGGCCTTTTTTAGTTCATCAAACCCTTCTTCCATGGTCTCGGTCCACATGATTTTTTCTTTCATTGCCTGTGCTTTCTTTAAGGCTTGTAACAAGGGCCTGGTATAAGAGCTGCAGTCAAAGACCCATGCCCTGACATAATTACATAATCCTAGAAAACTCTGCATTTGTTTTATCGTGTGTGGATTGGCTGTTTTTGAAATGGCTTCAGCTGTTTCAGCGGTGACCTTTTTCCCCTCATCTGAGATCAGCTGGCTTATGTACAGCACTTTTTGTTGACAATACAGTAAATTCTCCTTGTCAACTTTATATCCTTTCTCAGCCAGTATAGTTAATAGCTGAATAGATTTGTGTCTGCACTTTTCCTCTGTTATGCTGCAAATCAGAATGTCATCCACGTATTGCAAGACAACACTTTCTAATGCAATATTGCTTAGGTCCATTTGCAAGACTCTATTGAAAATTAAAGAAGATCCTTGAGGGAACCTTGTGCTTTTCAGGCAAAATTGTCTGAATGTAAACAATGTCAAATCTTGTGAGTCTTTGTACAATGGGATTGAGAAAAATGCATTGTTCAAGTCAATCACAGTGAAATACCTTGCTTCAATGGGTATATTCCATAGGACCGTGGACGGGTTTGGGAGTAGAGGGAACTCAGCCTCGACTATCTGGTTTATTGGGCGAAGATCTTGGACTAGCCTCCAAGACCCCCCTTCCCTTTTTTCACGGGCTAAATCGAAGTATTGCATGAAGACTCTGACGTCACTAAGATGTGGCAGAAATTGTCTTAAAAATTCCTTCATCTGCCTCCCTAGACATGGGATACTGTTATGCTTTTGGTAATATTGCTCCTGGTTTCAATTTAATCTTCACTTCTGCGACACCTTTCAGTAAGCCTATGTTATAAGGGCCTGTAGTCCATATTGAGACAGGCACCTTTGCCATGTCGTCATCAAAATATTCAGGATGTTTTTGTGCCAGCATAATTCTCTGAGGCACCTCTCTTTTGATCATTTTCACCCAATAAATGAGATTAAACTCAACTGTCCTCTCATCTTCACCTACTTGCTCTTCAAATAGATCGTCATTAGTGATGTCAGTCAGTCTTTAACCTTCCCCAATGGAGATTACTGCACACCATTGTCTGCCTTCATCATCACAACCATCAAGCAAAGCCATCTCTCCTCGCACTATGGTTGCTTGTATTGTTAAGGGAAACACTTGTCCCTTTTCCTCATGCATAGGTATTCTTGGCCTGAAAAGAAACTCATCTGGGGTTCTCATTGTTTTGTCTGCAAGACCTGGTAGCCATGACATTAATGGCTACCATGGCTATATTCGCCTATGTACTCCATAGACGAATATTTTGGGTCCTAATTGAATAGCTCTCAAAGCCATTTGCTTGTGCTCTAATCATTTCGCACATGTTCAAATAATGCATTCCTGGAGTTGAGCATACTTTACCCTTCTCCGTGAATGAGATTGTCATGTTTAACTTTGTCATTAGGTCTTGTCCCCATATATTCACTGGTATCTGCCTTGAATATAGCAGTGGCACTTTCATGTCACATTCTCCTATGGAAACTGGAAGTTCTTTTGTAATAGAAAAATGACTTGCTGCTCCTGTGAAGCCCTGAGTATTTATGGCATCGCCGATCCCCTATAAAGACATCTACCCTTGGTTCCCCATGAGGGTTTGGTGTCACTGATAGGATAGAACACATCAGGTCTCCCAGTGAGCTGTCCTAATCCATGTAAAATTGTGTCCCATTCTGAGTAAATGGATTTCCCCCGTCACTTGTGGCATTTCCTATTCCAGAATTCAGTACCTGTCCTGTGCCTGTTGTTTGTAACAGTTGCATTTGCAATTGTTGAGACTGTCCCTGTGGAAAATGTGTCATCTTCTGCTCTGGTTGCAAGCTTTGCTGTACACTTGGCTCTTGCTTCTGCACCGTGTGATTCTGTACAAATCAATTTCCAACCTGCTGCGAAAACGCAGATGGATTCACCATTCCTCCTCTTGTGAATTAGTCGTTTTGCACAATTCCTTGACTTCTGCATGTTTGTGCTAGATGCCCTGTCATCCCACATGTCCAACAGGTTTGCGGTGGTCTGATTGTTTGCCCATTTTGCATATCCTGGTTTCCGCTTTGCATGTTTTGAAAACCTCTCTGATTGCTCTGAAGACATCCCTGGTTACTCTGCCATCCTCTTCCTCTTGGGTAAAAGCCGTTATTACCTTGATCAAACTGTCTTTGGCTATTGTCCTGCTGCATGTTTGATCCATCTGTACTAGTTATCATTGCCCCCTCAATGGCATACTTTGATATTTTTTTATGCACTAAGTTAGACTCTTCACCTTTTCGTGCAGCATCCTTTTTGCGTTTCTTCTCTTGCAGCAATCTCCAATAGTGCATGGTGGTCAACTGTATTTCAGACCATGGCTTAGCCTCAATCCCTACCAATTTCTTAGGTTGCTTCTGTACCTGTTCTTGCAGCCCTTGGCATAATATATGGTAGAACACAGGTATAGATTTCCCCCAAGATTCCTGTGTTTTCAATTCCCAGGGATCTTGGAAATTCTGAATGTAAAGCAACTGAGCACTGGACTCCTTCATCATATGTGTCATTATAGCTCCCATATCAGAAGTGTCTGGGTATAGCACTCGAAGTGCTTTCCATACCGTGGTTCTGCAATTGTTAAACAGCGCTCCATCATGCACAGTATTAACTGTAGTCATCCCAGGGTAACCTGCACGTGTCCATACAACATCAGCTCTATCACCAAGTATGGCGATTAAAAGACTCTTAATATCGCCTATAGCTAACGTGTTCCCTCCCGTCATTTTTTCTAACTCATGTATCTATTTTCTGGCTCCAGATGTCAACATTGGGAGCTTATTTTTCAGGTATTCTCTATCCATGTGTGGCCAAGGTATATTTTGTGGCCTCATTCCTCCTTTTTCGGGTAAAGGGAACTGTGACACATGACACTCCTTTTCCTCCCTCATCATTTTTCTGTCTACCACAGGTGTAATATTTCTCGCATCGCTGTCTACCTGGCAATGTCCTTAATCTGCTCACATAGGGTGGTGGAGACACTCCCCTCTGACCGTATGATACTCTTTTATGCCGATCTGATTGTATGGCTGACTCCGATGTCTTAGGTGCAGACCCACTAGAATCCGACCATCCTATTCCCTTTCCCTTAGAGATGTGTCTTTTGCGACTTCTCTCGTCTTCTCCTTCGTCACATTCTTCTCTTTCTGTGTCCGATATTATCTGTGCCCAACTCATGCAATTTCTCTCATCCTCCTCATTTCTATTAGAGCCAGCCTGTCTAAGGACAGCTCTCTATGTCTGCTACTTCAGGAGGCGTCCTCAGTATCGCACAGCTGAGTGCTCTCAAGACGCTCATATTCTCCTTTCCCTTGGGGTATCTTTTCTAGCCCCATCTCATCATATATTCTATCTATCATCTCTCCAATGCTTCTGGTATCGAAGTCATCTTCTATATTTGCCCTAGACGTGCCTGTACTGAATCGTACCTAGGAAATAATTCTTCTATATCTTCCCTGTCTACTACTGGATCAGGTTTTTTAACCTCTCTTTCCATATATTCGAGAGCCTGTGCTCTCTGTCTTCGCTTGCATTCTACTTCATCATCAAACTCTCTACGCTTCCTCGCTTCCTCTCTCTCTGACCCTATCTTCTTCTTGCTTCTTCGCATCTCTTCCTTCATTTGTTCTTCGCATTTCCTCATGTCTTTGTCTTTTTATTCTCTTCTCCCATATCTTTTGTTCTTCTTCTTCTATTCTCCTTTGTTCTATTCTAGCCTGATCATCAGCTGGTTTTCTGACCTTCTCATCACGATATAACTGCTCTCATTTCTGCCTATCTTTTTTCTTAGCCCCTTTGTCTCTCAATCATTTTTTCTTTTCTTTCTCTTTCCTTTCTAATTCATCTTGTTCTCCCCTATGTCTCATATCCTCAATGCCTTTACCATCGAGTTTCAATCAAATCTGACCTCTCATCCGTATGCTCTCGGTGAATGCCAACTCATCAGTCCTATCCTCATCTCCTTTCCATCTCTTTCCCTCTCTTCCTGTATCTAGAGATGTACTTGCTTGTGTTTGGTCTCCTTTTTCCTTTTCGCATCTCTCCTTGTCCTTCGGGACTTTGGAGACAATATCTCTTTCTCTGTTATTTTCTGGGCTTTCGTCACTTCTTTTCGGAGTCGACTCATATGACGGGTTGCTATATCCCGTGGCTGCTTTAATTTCCCTCAGTGGGTATAATCCTTCGTCTTTACTAGCTTTGCTTTTTGTTTCAGACAGGGCAGGTGGCGCAGAAGGCTCTTTACCCCCCCTCTGTGCATATATTCAGTATCCAATCTAATGGTGGCTCCTCCTCCTTTTCCTCTTGGTACATTTTCCAAAGTTCTAAACTAGCCAGGAGTATGTCTACTTTTTTTTTGCCAGTATATGTGGCATGCAACTATGTCGTCATGTGCTGCAGGACTGTTTTAGATTGCGATCTGCCATGGCATAAACATTTTGTTTGCAGTCCCTTTAACCCATTCTGCACTGTACTGTTTAAGCTTGGGTGCATGCTCCGGCAGCTGTTTGCACATGTGTGTCAATGGGTAATGTCTTCCATGCTCATCCTGTTTATGCTCTCCTTATATAACACTTTGTTATGCTTTACATTTCACAAACAAGATCAACAATATGAGTGAGCACCAATCGTCTCAAGCTGCAATCCCGTTTTTTCAACAATAATTTCACTTTTATTTTCATTAACTATAACCATCAAACCATGCCATGCAATATTTTATCATTACAATCGTGCAATTTTCATGCTATTTAAAAAAAATGTGTTTTACCTTATGACATTATAGATTTATCAAAACACATAAAACAGACAGACAGACTCTGGCTCGCCACACAAATGGCATGCCATCTGCTTCTTCAAATGCATCCTGCCCCTGATTTGTATTCTGACATGGAATTTAATCCCATTTCTTTCAGATTGTCTTTAATCGATCTGGTCCTCTACGTCATCCTATCAATTCAGAACTTTAAATGAAGGCTTCTTCTTGCGCTCTTTAAAACCTAGGTACTTGGGCGTATCCTCTTATCTCGGCCACTCCCGGTGTCTCTCTATCTTGCTCGGCCACTCTCGAGTCAATGTTGTCCCCTTATCTATGCATTAGACTCTTATTCTGATGTTATTTTTGTTCCACCTCCCTCCATTACCTTCCCTTTACTTGTTTTGGGGCATGCATCTTTTGCCAAAGCATTCTTTCTTTTCACTCCCCGCTCACATGTTTTTCCTCTCCGGACGCTCAGGAACACCGCCTTCGTTACCGGCCTTTCTGTGCCGCTCGTTCGATCAGATTCTTGTAGAAGTGGGAAGGGGTTCTTGGGGGATAGCAAAGGTCCCTTCACGCCAAACCTGCAGGGTTTTCAATTAAACTAACCACTATCTACGTGGAGATTCTCGTTTTTCAGCCGGATGGCAAAGGACTTCTGATATTGCTGAGGACCCGAAGTTACTTATGTCGCCGGCCAATGGGTATCTTTTATCTAATCTGACCATCTAATCTCTACTGCCAAGTGAACTAGATGGACCCCAGCCAGCCAATTTAACTAGGGGTCTCCAAACAGCCCTTTAAGATGAGTAACAGCACCCTCTAGATAGATGGGGATGCAGAATCGTACTCTTGTATCAAATAACTATGACATCTCAATAGTTTGGCAAAGGGAGTACGTTTAATGGCCAGTACAAAAAACAGGGAGTACCATGAACATCAGCAACCGCTCGATCTTCCTTCTCACTTCAACTCGACTTAATTTCAGAAAAAACACAGTATTTATATCAAAAAACCATCATCACTGAGGCACAATCTTAAAAACCTAACATGCTACGTGATTGGTTATAGGAAGGTAACTTTAACATAGGTACTATAACTGTATCTGGTAACAGGGAGAGGTGAGTGGATAATAAAAGTCAGGTGGGGCAGCTAAGCCCATCCTTCAAAATGGCCAGTATAGACGTCACTAAAAGTATGACATTCCATTTGTTCTACTCACTACAGGACCCTAGATTACACAGTCCACTATGATTGTGTTAGCATCAACCCCACTCATACATTTCTACTTACGTATAGCAGCATGCAGAACAATCATCCAGGTGCAGGGAGTTTGTCTGCACCCCAGCTTCCCTACAATTATGTTACAATTAATCATCAACTCAGTGGTCATGTGTCAATTACTTCTTTGTAGTTTGGCCTCGAGTCTGCTTCTTGGTCAGAGAAAGTTTAAGGAGTATAGGTATGGCAGGGATCCATGCGTAGGTGTGAAAGTCTCATCCCTTCCTGCCTGCCATGTTAAGTGATCAGACACCGTGAAATCGACCTCTTCTTCATGTATTTTCGTGTATTTGACTTAATTCTGCCAGTCTTCTACCATCTGTTGCTTATCTTGACCTTTCTGAAAAGGATACTCTGTTCTTTTTCTCTTTAATTGTATCCACTTTTGGCCTATTCCAGCCCGATATGACCTTGGCTTCTTGGCATGGTTACCTTCAGCTGGGTTTCTTTCCGTCTTAATTCTCGATTTGTTTCCTGCAACACTCTCCTCTTGAGACTTTTAGTAACCTTTGTTCAATTCTGTTTATGTGCGTAGTGGATTTGCACTCATCTATAAAGTGCTTTTGATGTATATACATATATATATATACATATATGTATATTTTGGTGCTTGCCACAATCTATCTGCTACTAAGCATAGCAAGCTTAACCATTTCTTTGCTTCTTGCGGTTTCTACCATCTGTATATGTTTAAACTAACTGAATATCTTCATCGTGCATATGGCATAAGTTTCTGCGTCTTGACATCAACTGCTTCACCTTAGGCTCAAGATGTCACTTATCCGTGGTGTTTCGCTCTTTATCAGTATTCTTTGGTCATTATATCTTCTATATGTGTGTCAGTCCGATTTCTTATGACATCACCATTAGTCTTTCTTTAATATTTTCTTGGCTTCTTCGGGTATTCCATTCTGACAACCATCATTTTGTCTTGCCTGTAGATATGGTTTTCTCAATGGGTACATTACTGTCCAGGTTTTCTTAGGTGTCAGAACTTCAATAGGTGCTGTCTCTCTGCTGGTTTATCTATTTGACATAAGTCACATATTTTGGTGTGAACGTACTTGTTACTACAAAGGTGGTGGCTGGAGTGTGGACGACACTTGGCACTTCCTCTTCACATGGTTCACGGCCAGCTCTGTCACAAGCTTTGACACTCTCCTCCCTGATGCCTACAAGATACTCTCCGTGCCCATATCCAACCGTTCTGCAGGGGTTGTAGCCCTGATCTTCCTAGAGTGGATTCCTGTCCCTGTCATTCCTATGCAGACCTACCCATCTTTCGAATACCTCGTCTGCAGGCTTTCTCTCCTAGCCATTCTGTTGCTGTGGCTACAATCTATCGGCCATCTGGTCAGATCTCGTCCTTCCTCTCAGAGTGGGCGATCCTCTCCTTTTCCCTCCTGGCCTCAACCACTCAACTCCTCCTTCTTGGTGATTTTAACATCCACCTGGATGCTTCCTGTCCTTCCTCTGGAATCTTTTGCTACCTCTGCGATTCTCTCTCACTCTCTATTCTCCACTCTGGCCTAACTGACTCTGCAGGGAACATCCTGGATGTTCTGATCTCTTCAGACATTCCCCTTTCAATCCCTCTCATCACTCCTCTCTCCTGGAGTGATCACTTTCTCCTTTTCTCCCAGCTCACCCTCTCCGTCCCTCAGGCCAAGCCAATTCCAGCACTGCCACCTACCTTCTCGGTTATTCGACCCATGAAGAGTGTTTCAGTTGAGGCCTTCACTGCTACTTTCTCCCTCCCTCACTCCCCCTTGGCTGACTCTCACCATGACACAGCCCTCTACATGCTCCACTCTGCTATATCTGATACTCTCTATGTTCTTGCCCCTGTCATGAGGATCTGCTTGAAGCCCAAAGCCAAGTGCAACTCTTGGTATGACTCTGCCCTTGTCACCCTTAAAAGCAAGTGCAGGGTGGCTGAAAAGAAATGGCGGACTTCCGATACATCCCCTGACAAAATGGCCTGCCGCCTGCTCCAAAGGCAATACTGGCTCTCTGTCCGCACCACATAGAGTGCCCACATCCAAGCCCACATCTCTGCGGCATCTAACAACTTGGCCAAACTATTTAAAATCTGCAAGGAGCTGGCCAATCCTCTTGCAGTCTCTACCTCTCCTGTCCCCTCCCAGGCCCTCTGCATGGCCCTGGCTTCCCATTTCATCTCTAAAACTCAGGACACCCTGTCCTCTCTCTCTTCCTCTCCCCCTCCTACCTCTACTCCTTGTTCTTCCTCTGGCCCTTTTTCAGCCACCTCTCCTCCCTCCTTCTCCGCCTTTCCCCCGTTCTCCCCAGACAAGGTTTCCAGACAAGTCCGATCTATGAAAGTCTCATCAAAACAGGTTCACCCTTGTTCCTCCAAAACCATCAAGGACCACAGTGACACCCTGTCTCCTGCTCTGGATGACTTCTGCAACCACTCCTTTGCCACTGGAGTCTTCCCTTCCCCCTGAAGCACTCCCTAGTGCACTCTCTTCTTAAAAAATCCTCTGCCGACCCTTCCAGCCCAGCTAACTATCACCTAATCTCCATCACTCCTTTTCTGGGCAAATTCCTGGAAAAGCTGCCCATCTCCCAGCTTAATCTTCACACTGAATCTGTTGGTTGGCTTCAGAGCTGCCAGAAGCACGGAAACTGCTCTCCTGTACATCCATGAAGACCTGCTCTTCAACCTTGATTCCAAAAACCCCTGTGTCCTCATCTACCTTGATCTCTCTTCTGCCTTTGACACGGTCAACCATGCCATCCTCGTCAACCGTTTCCGTGATAACCTGGGTATCACTGATCAGGCCCTGGCCTGGCTGACTTCTTTCCTCTCTGATCGACCCTCCCAGGTCCAACTTGGGTCCTTCCTCTCCTTTATCTCTAATTCCCCTCCTGTGGTGTTTCCCAGGGGTCTAACCTCTCTCCCTGGCTGTTCGACCAATACCTTGCACCTCCAGCCCACTGCATTGCTGCTCTCTTCTCCAACTTTCAGTGCTATGCGGATGACACTCATTTTTAGGCTCCCCTCCGCCACCTATTCTCCTTCTCTCATCTCTGACTGTCTGCTATCTAGGAGTGGTGTGCCGCTACTTATCTCTGCCTAAATGCCAGTAAGACAAAGATTCTCCTCATCGGCACACCTGCTCCCACCCTTCCTGTCACTCTCTGGCCAGCATCTCTTGGCCCTCTTTCTGCTCCCACCTGTGAGGCTAAAAACCTCGGGGTCATCTTCGACTCCACACTCTCCTTCTCTCATCACATCTCCGACGTCTCTAAGAAAAAACACCACCAGCTGCACCTCCTCATAGGTATTCTTCCTTTCCTCTCCTTCCCCCAAAAGCTCACAGTCTCCAGAGCTTTGGTTCTCTCTAGGCTGGACTATTGCAACAGCCTCTTTCTTAATCTGCCTGCTTCCACTCTTCACCCTCTGCAACTCATCCAAAACAGGACTGCGAGACTTGTCCTTGGCCTCAAGCCCAGGGATCGTATCTCTCCAGGACTGAAATCTATGCACTGGCTCCCAGTGACTGCGAGGATTAAGTTCAAAGCCCTCTTCATTGTCCATAAGACCTTCTGGGGCCTTGGGCCTCAATACCTTCAACTCTCTCTTCCTGAATATCTTCCTTCTCGAGCTCTTCGCTCATCTGCCTCCAACTCTCTCAGGGTCATTCGCTTCTCCAAGCAACGAGTTGGGGCAGATCTCTTTCTTCTGCTGGGGCATCCATCTGGAACAGCCTCCCTTCCTCTCTGAAACTGGAGAAGAACCATCTCCATTTCCGGAAGCACCTCAAGACCTTCCTCTCTGCTTCTCCTTTCTCTCCTCTGCTCCCCTGCTGATCTCCTGTTTGAAACTGAAACTGCACTGGTTTACCTGGCTACCCTCTCATCTCTGGCCTAGGCCCCCTCCCTGCCAGTTGCACACCTGCACTGTCCCCTGGCAACCCTTGCACTCTGGGACAGTTTCTGTATCCCAATAGCCCCATACCAGCACTTGACACCTGATGTGTCCCCTTACCCTTGCACTTGCCACCAGCTGGCCGCACTTCCTATTCAATGTATAGGCCCCAGGTCCCCCCACTTCATCCATCCTCATAGAGGGGTGAGGGCAGGAGCCCCCCCAGCCCAGCAGAGGATCCAACCCAGCAGAGGATCCAGGCACAGAGCGTGCTGCACGGAGTAGGGCCTGCCTGACCCTGTCCCCATACAGTGCCTGACTTGCCCATGCCGGGCGCTGTGCGGCGCGAAATCGAGGCTGAACCTCGTTTTCATCACGAAGATCCGCCGGCAGGCGGAATCGCCGGCCAGTCCGAAGGCCATACAAAGGCCTGTTCCTGCGCCTGTTCGGAGCACTGTGGGCCTGGGCCACAGATGCTGCCCCTTAGTTCTGGCAAGTGAAGGCTCCGGAACACTCGCTACCCCGTCTGCAGAACTATCTTGGGCCTCCGTTATATGGTTTATCGACTAACGAGGCGTCACTGATGAGCTAATGCTATCAAGCATCCTTATACCCACCTGACCATGTGAGTAAACCAGCACTCTGCTATACCCAACACTTTATGACCATTGTGCCAGTGTATTAGATGGATGGTCATCCAGTTCGTATAACACGGTCTTGACAATCACACTGTCTTAAGTGCTATAGCGTCCCACGGGGACTCTGAATTTAAGCGTTCTAGCTATAGATTGCAGCCTACCTGGCCTTGGTTGCTAAGACATACAATATATCACTCAATTTTCTACACCCTTTCCTTTTTGCTGTCTCGCTCTGCACTCGCCCGTTTACTCCGGTGGCAAGTGCTGGTCTATCTATAGAGCCTAATACCTGTTTGGTTCATGAATGCTAACTGACCTCATTTGTCTGTGTTGTGCTTTATGGTCACTAGCAGACCACATTTAGACTGTGTTGTGCCTTATGGTCACTAGCAGACCACATTTAGACTGTGTTGTGCCTTATGGTCACTAGCAAACCACATTTAGACTGTGTTCTGCCTTATGGTCACTAGCAGACCACACTCAGACTGTGTTGTGCCTTATGGTCACTAGCAGACCACATTTAGACTGTGTTGTGCCTTATGGTCACTAGCAGACCACACTCAGACTGTGTTGTGCCTTATGGTCACTAGCAGACCACATTTAGACTGTGCTGTGCCGTATGGTCACTAGCAGACCGCACTCAGACTGTGTTGTGCCTTATGGTCACCAGCAGACCACATTTAGACTGTGCTGTGCCTTATGGTCACTAGCAGACCACACTCAGACTATGTTGTGCCTTATGGTCACTACTAGACCACATTTAGACTGTGCTGTGCCTTATGGTCACTAGCAGACCACACTCAGACTATGTTGTGCCTTATGGTCACTACTAGACCACATTTAGACTGTGCTGTGCCTTATGGTCACTAGCAGACCCCACTCAGACTATGTTGTGCCTTATGGTCACTACTAGACCACATTTAGACTGTGCTGTGCCTTATGGTCACTAGCAGACCACACTTAGACTGTGTTGTTCCCCTATGGTCACTAGTAGACCACATTTAGACTGTGTTGTGCCTTACGGTCACTGCTTTAGTCACTGCAGCTGCCCAACCATTATATGGCAATTGTACTCAGAACCAGTCCTCCTCACACACTGCTCACGGCTGCAAACTTCTCGCAAACCGTACTGTGATGCAATGCAGATACACACAGACCACTAGAATTGTGTCGTACCCTATGGTTGCTAACAGACCACTAGAATTGTGGCGTACCCTATGGTCGCTAACAGACCACCAGAACTGAGTTGTGCCCTATGGTTGCTAACAGACACTCTGATGTATGCATTTTAGTCAATGTCAGGAATTGTCACACCTAGGTGCCCTCTGATGTATGCATTTTAGTCAATGTCAGGAATTGTCACACTTAGGAGCCCCCTGATGTATGCATTTTAGTCAATGTCAGGAATTGTCACATCTAGGTGCCCCTGTTGTATGCTCCAACCTCACAACTAGTTGTATCCAATCTAGATACTATAGTGCACAGGCTGTACCTGACCGATTCTACCCGACTCTAACCAGCCACCAACTATCTTAGTCTGGCCTGCTCCCCACCAGCGCCACTAGACTCCACCGCTATCCACAGACCATGATCTTCTGGCTCACCCTAACCATGTTCCCTTTCTGCTTAATACAGGACAATGTACCTTGTAGCAACAATAGCTACATAGCCCACCAGGAAGGCCTGGCTAAACTAGGGTGCCCCAGACACCACCCCATCCCCTGCCCCACTCCATTCCTACCCTCCACACCCCCTTTCCCCTCCACTTACCACCACCCTCTCACATCCACATCCATCGCCATTCATGGCCTACCTACCAACAGCCACCACAGTCCCATCGCTAAGTCTAACTAAACCAAAATGACCACCAAACCTCCCACCCGCTTTAAGCCGCCCGGGCCAACCCCCCCCCCCTTCCCTTATTCCCAACATCACAGCCCGCAATGACAGATTAGGCTCCAGGCTCCCCACCACAAATTCTAAACCTAACTCCAGACCTTACACCAAAACTAATACAAAGCACATTGCACCAAACAAGCCCACTCCTCCCCCACTAAAAGGCGCCCTACTCAACGTCAGATCCCTGGCTGCCCACCCCACAGAAATTGCAGACATCATCCTTACCAATGACCTTGACTTCTTAGCCCTAACAGAAACTTGGCTTCATGAGGCGTCCGGACCCTATTTATCGCTAGCCATCCCAGACAAATACACTATCCTCAGAGCGGACAGACCAAACGCCAGAGGTGGAGGTGTAGCGATAATTTTCAAATCCACCCTAGGCCTTAGACCAACCGACACAGTCGCATTCACATCCTGCGAGTTACTCACAACCAAACTACAAACCTCCCCCACAACCACGATCACCATCCACCTCATATATAGACCCCCAGGCCCCCCTGGGACCTTCGAAGAAGACATCACATCCCTCATCACCGAAATGTCCAAACCAACAGCACAAATCATGATCCTCGGAGACTTCAACCTCGGCTACCAAGACCCAAACGATGCACATGCTGCATCCCTAGCCAATGTCCTAACCGATCATGGTCTCACTCAACTCATTGTACTCCCCACCCACCAAAAAGGCAGAACCCTTGATTGGGTAGCAACCCACAATTGCAACACAACCTGCAAAGACCCCCAACCTCTGGCATGGACCGATCACCACATGATCCCCCTTGAGGTTAACACCAATCAGGTACTGCCCAATAAGCACCCCATGGCACCAGCATGCCCCACCAGGAATAAACACAACATCACTGCTGAAGCCCTACTACCACTGGTCTTACCTACCCTCAATGCTCTCCCAGCTAACGCTGACTTAAACCTGCTGATCGACACCTTCAGTGATTCCATGGCCAGAGCAATGGACACCGTTGCCCCCTTGAAAATACGCAAAGTTAAACCCAAAGCTCATCTGAACTCGTGGTACAGCCCTGAGCTCAAACTACTCAGGAAAGAGAAAGCTAAGGCTCACCACACCTGGAAGACTAACCCCACTGCGGAAAACAAATCCAACTTCACTAACTTATCCTCACTTTACAAAAGCGAGATAATCCGGACCAAAAAAGATACATACAACACCAGGATCACTCAGGCAGGATCCTCCACTAAAGAATTATTCAAAATTCTGAAGGAACTAGAAAACCCTATTTCACCTCCAGAAACCTGCCTGAAAGACAAATCCTGGTGCATCAACATCCAGAACGCCATCAACAATAAAATTTTAGGACTCCAAACTAAAATCGAAGACAAACGGCAACAACTCTTCAACAATAATGTCACCAACCTTAGCCTACCCACACCTAACAACACTAGCGCAGGCTTTTTGTTCAAAAAAGTCACCATCCCGGAAGTTCAAAAAATCATCACCTCCCTGAAACCCTCTAACTGTAAAGGAGACAGCTGCCTGGCTCAGATCATAAAAGATGCAGCCAGAGAGCTCTCCCCCTTCATCACCAAACTCATCAACCTATCCTTCACCAATAGCTCTATCCCCAGCAACTTAAAACAATCATGGGTTCTCCCTCTCCTGAAAAAACAATCCCTCGACCACACCCACAAACTACAGGCCCATCACCACAGTCCCCTTCCTACTGAAAATCCTGGACAGAATCGCCTACATCCAAATTTAGGAATACCTAGAATCCAACCAACTGCTAGGAATACGTCAATCTGGCTTCAGACCTCAACACGGAACTGAAACCGCCCTTGTTGATCTCAAAAGCCAGATTGATGAAATTAAAGACAAAGGCAATGCCGCAATCCTACTCCTCCTAGACCTCTCAGCGGCCTTTGACCTGGTCAGCCATGAAGACCTCTGTAATCACCTTGCCACCGCAGCCCACTTCTCCTCCCCTGCCATCACATGGATACAATCCTTCCTGGCAAACAGAACCATACAAGTCTTTTCCACTACAGCTGCAGCATACCCCATCCCCATCACATGCGGGGTCCCACAAGGTTCCTGTGTATCCCCCACTTTGTACAACATATTTACAAAGCCTCTATTTGACCAACTGGACCATCTGGGTGTCACCTACACAAACTACGCAGATGACACCCAGATACTCCTCACTATCTCTGGTAATTACCAAGAAGACTCCGCCTGGATCAACAAAATATTCTCCATCATTCAGGCATGGATGGCCTCCCATGGTCTCTGCCTGAATGATGAGAAGACAGAGCTCCTAATCGTCGGCTCCCCCAACACTCTAACTAAACTTGACCCTAGCTATAATAACATCACCATCGATGGTCATTCCATTCCCATAGCCAAAAGCATAAAAACCCTTGGTTTCTATCTAGATGCCAACACCAACCTTAGCAAACACACCAATATGACCGCCTCAGCCGCTGCCTATACCGGCAAGCTCATTAGGGCCAACAGACCCTTCCTATCACCCAACGGCTGCCTCACCCTTGCCAGGGCCCTAATACAATCCAAACTGGATTACTGTAACAGCCTGTACCTAGGTGCTAATCAATCCGTACTCAACAAATTGCAGGTAATACAAAATAACGCCTTGCGCGCAGCCCTCAACATTCCCAGACAAGAGCATATCTCTGCTACTAGGAAAGCCTGCAAATGGCTATCCATACGCCAAAAAATTGATCTAAAAACCATCTGCCTCACGTACAAAGCCCTCAATCACCTAGCACCACCTTATCTAGCTAATAAACTCACCCTGAAACCTGCCACCAGATTCACCAGATCCTCCAACACTCTTTGCCTATTAGTGCCCAGGTTCCACCTAAAAAGAGCTGGAGGGGTAAGCTTCACAGTGCTTGCCCCTCAACTCTGGAACTCCCTACCGCTTAACATCAAAACTGTCGAATCCTTCCAGATCTTTAGGAAGCAGGTCATCAGCTGGCTGCTAAACAAAGAATAACACCACTAACTCTAGACCCGTGCGGTAACTGGCTTAGAGACTGTATTTATTCTGAAAATTGTATATTGTACATACTGCATATGTTCTGTTTATTGACCACTGTATATATATGTATATATTATAAACTTGTACGAAGTATGCAACACAAAGCTACTTCTCAATGCTGTAACCAAATTCTTAAGCGCCCTTATACCTCTGGGTTTGGAGCGCCATACAAATAAAATAAACAAACAAACAAACAAACAAATGTCTTTATTTATTTTATATATTTATCTATCATATTTATTTATCACGGTTATCTTATGTACTGCACTACCCCTTCTCCCTTTCCCACCGCACTTCTCCCCTTCACACCTCCCCTGCACTTGAGCGATCTCAATGTCACCTGGCCTAGTAAGATCGCTGTCTCTGTCTTCCCTCTGTCCCCCCTCCCTTGCCTCGTCGCGCCTTGAAATAATTGTGTATAGGCGCGTTATAAATACCATATCATAACATATCATATCAATGTGTTGTATTGTGCTTGGTGTGAATGCAGGTGCTTGTTAATGCATGAGAGAATGTTGGTGTGCCTGAGAGAATGTTTAGGTGTGAACTGATGAAGGCCTGTTGTAAAGGTCCCACTGTATGTCAGTTGGAGAGCTGCTGCCTGGGTGATGGGAGCCAGTGGTTCATACTCTGTCATCATATAGCAACTTAATGTAACAGGAATAAAGCTAACTGATGGAACTTACATGATGTGTCCAAAGGATCTTTGATTATTACACTGGCGATGAGCTGGTCTGTCTGCAAGGCCAGAAATAGAACCTATGTAGAAGTTGAAGTGGCTGGTCTGCTGCGGGGGGTGCAGAGAAGGAGAGAGAGGAACCACTGCCCCCACAAGTAAGTCCCATCACCCAGGGCTAAGAAAGGGTAAGCTGGCACTGGGAGAAAAGCAATGTATGATCCAGTGCTAACAGGAACTTTCCAAGGTCATGGAAACAAGGAGTAATAACCTGCATATGGAGGACCCATTAAGTGTCCCAGTAGAAGAAAAGGGGGAGCTGCTGCCTCATTGGAATAGCCAGGGGAAATGGAAGAAGTGTGCAGTAATGAAAGTGCCTCAGTGTAAAGAAGCACAGCCAGAAGACAGAGGGCTTTCAACAGGATATTGGTCTACAGCTCAACGGACACAAGAGCATATGTGGTTTGTGCCTACCTGGGCTGTACTGTCAGTGTAGTAGCGACAGATGAGCAGCGTTACCTATCTATTATGGTGGGCCATTGGTAGTGACTTACCAGGGTGAGAAGAGTGTGCGCAGCTGGTCCACCGGATGTTTGGTTTTTGTGCCTATGAGGAGAATTATGACAAGAGTCTGGATTTGGAGCGTTCCGCTGGCCATTGCGTTGGTTGCTCCAGGAGAGCTCCAATGCCTGCTGTGAAAAGAAAGGAAATGGCGAAGTCATGTTGCCGGTGTGGAGTGCGGCGAAGATAAAATGCCTCCATTGTTCGTGTTCTCTATGGAGTTTTGGATGGGACCTGCCGGGGTGAGGGACTGAAAAGGAATGCCTTCAGGGTTTCTGTAATGGATAATGGACATCATAGCGTCAGAGCACCATTTCATGTAGTTGTCTCTTCCTAAAGGATGCGGGAGCTGAAGCAAGAAATTATAGAAGCAGGCATACTGGATTGAACGGCTTGCGACCGATATGTGCAGTGCACAAGAAAGTGATTGCGAAAGAAGTGGGACACTAGCATATGAGCAAGAGCAGGTTGCACGCGAGGTTGCACGC
This sequence comes from Ambystoma mexicanum, assembly GCF_040938575.1. Lineage (NCBI taxonomy): Eukaryota > Metazoa > Chordata > Amphibia > Caudata > Ambystomatidae > Ambystoma > Ambystoma mexicanum. The sequence goes on from NC_090934.1 coordinate 146,885,894, forward strand.
GGAGTATGGAGGGATATTGAAGTGAAGAAGCAAAGAAGTGGAACGACAAGTGCTACAGGTTGCACCTCAGTGACGCAGGGAATGGAGGTTTTTTGAGTAAGAGTAATGTGCCAGAGGTGACTTTAATGTCCACTTGGCAAGGAAAAGCAGTTGTGACGAGTTGCAGAAAGGAGGACACGCTGTGATGATCTTAGAACCTATATCCTTTTTAGTGTGTTGATGAGGTCCATAAAGTAGTTTCTGAAAGAAGTTAAAGAGAAACAGATAAAAGTTTATGGGTTCAGTTTGAATGTCATGTGTGCTGTAAATGCATAGAAAAGCATTAGGCTTTGCCCAGCAGTCTTTGGTTGTGGCGATTGGTTAGGAGTTTTTTTATGAGTTTTATTTTTTTAACATTTCAGTTTTACGTTGCTTTGGCAGCAACAAGGCCTTTTAGATTTTAGGCACTTTGCAATGATGAAAGTCATATCATTATAGGGCGAGGGGCAAGTGGGTCAGATGTGAGAGTGGTGAAAGTGTGCTTGCTTAACCTTACTGATGAATTGTAGGTAGAAAGATGCCACACAGCTATGGACTTTTAGGACACTGCCAAATGGTAAAAGTACAAAGCTGCTGTAGCGGAGGAGCAAAATGCCACTGCCAGATGTCCCGTCCCTAACTTGCCTATCTGTTGGGAACCAGAAATTGTGACAAAGGTGACATAACACGAGCAGCCTTCGAAGCAAAGTATCCATTAAGGAAACCATTCTTTATGTATCCACGAAAAGCTGACAGCCTCTTGGGAAGGAGCCCTGAAGAGCGTGTGAAGGCGGATGAAAGAAGAGACTGGTGATGTCACATGAAGAAAGTGACACACCTAAGAAGAGATGACAAAAGAGGAGGTGGATGACCATATAGAATCTGATAACAAAGTTAAGAATCGAGTAAACTTTCAAATGTGGAATGAAAATCACACGTGTAAAAGCATGGAATAAAATGAAAATCATTTTATAATTGTACAGATGCAGTAACGCAAGCAGACAAAGTCATTGTAAGGCTGGCTATATGTAGTGAATAGTGCAGGCGGTACTGCCAAGGTATATATATGCACAGGATCTGGATGTTCCACATCGTATTTTAGCAAGCTGGAAATCCTGTGAATGGAAGGACTTCAAGTGTGGTGCAGCAAAATATGCCTAACTGAAGATGGAAGGAGAATCGGGAAGGTTTGCCTGGCCCGGTGTCAAGGATTGGTGCAGCCAAGCAACTGGTTATCTATCATGGAAAGATACAATGAACGAGAAGGCGAGAGCCAAGCTCCTGTTAAGGTGCTGCGGAAGGACACTGAGTGGCAAGTTGTATTCATTAAATGGTATTAAGTACAGTGAAGGAGCACAATACGTGGCCTTCAGTCACATGGTTACATGACTATAGACTTTGGGAAAGCTACACCGAGACCAGAAGATAAAGCCATGCTCACACTCCCTTTTATTCCCAGGAGCAGTGATACTTGCAAGGCCAAGTTCAAAAGACTATTCTCATGGCAGACAGCATGAGTGATGATAGATGATGGGCTAATTGGGTGGGGAGGCATGTTCAAGTCCGACCCACAGGAACCTGGGGTACCAGCTTGCATGCTGCTAATGAATGGAATATTCCAGAAGGGTACAAGCATGGCAACCAATTATGAAGGACCATGTATCAAAGAACCCTATAGTTCAGAGATCTAATAAGACGTTCTGTATTTGATGACGCTCACAATGACATGCACTTACAGTGGGCAGAGTTGTCCACCTGACAGTAGAGACCAAATCACAAAACCAACCGCCACAGAAAGTATACCTAGATGTTTCCTGTTCCCCAATCACAACCCCACTTACGTTATCTTAGTTTGCCACATAGTAAGATGTCAATGGTGATTAGATTTTAGTATATAAGTGTGTTGTTTGTAAATTACTCTGAGATCTTACTGCATGACATCCGATGATGTCCGTTGTAATGCCTGTTTTAGATAATTGTTATTAAAACAGCTAACATCTTTGCCAACTTCCTGAGTCTGTTTTATTAGCGATGTTTGAATAATTTCTGCATCCCCATCCACCCTGTGGAGTGTTACCGTGTCTTAAAGGACATAAGGGTTCACTGGTACACAGTTTTAGGACACTCCCAAATGTAATATGCCATTTTGGGAGTATGTCCAGAGTGGATGGTGTTTGGGTGGAAGCTTTGTGAGCTACCTTAACCCGATTGAGGAATTTTAGGTATAGAGCTGGTACACAGCTATGGACTTTTAGGACATTGCCAAATATTTAAATGTCATTGGGTGAGTGGGTTAGGAGCGGGTGGTGTGCACCCATTGAGTATGGTTTGAGCGACATATGCATGGTATGGGACTTACCCTGTATAATCAGTGTTTAATGGTTCGCGGCAACACTGTGCCAACACATATTGAGGGTATGGTATGGAGTGGGACCTTTCCTCCGGTGTGAGGTGTGGCCACTGGTACTTTTAGACAGTGAGTGTTCAATGGATGTGAGGCATGGAATGGGTACAGTTGGCTGAAGAAGGGGGGACGCCTTCCTATTCATGTAACAGAGGTTATGTGTGTGTGAGCAGATTATGGCCCTCATTACAAGTCAGGTGGTGGACCATGGTGCTATTAGCACCATGGTCTATGCCGGATTCCGCCATGGTGGATGGCGGAATTACCGCCCCATTCCAAGGTGAGTGGGGCGGTGATTCCCCATTCACCATTTGCCCTTCCCCATTCCCATTCTTGCCCCATAGGGCATGATGGGGATGGGGAAGGCGCTAATTACGGCACCGTAAATTACGGTGCCGTAATTAGCACCAAGTCGCTTAGCGCCTTGGACTTTAACGCCTGCAAAAAGCAGGCGTTAAAGTGTGAATCAGGCCTTAAGGGTTAACGGCGCCGACGGCGCCGTTAAACCCTTAACGCCTGACTTGTAATGAGGGCCAATGAGTAGATAGGGGGAACGCCTCCCCCAAGCGCGAGTGGCTGATGTGCAGGCACAGCAATAGTAATCAGTGGGGTACGCCCTCCTCCCTATCTTAGCAAGGTTTGAGGCGGTTCCCACCCTTGTGAATGGGCTGTGTTGGCGCAATGACCATTGGACAGATTGACCTTTGCCCCCCGCTGAAGTTTTGCGTTATGTTGACTTGACCTGGCTGACCTACAAAGCCGTGGCAGGATAAGAAAGGACACAGTGGATAAACAGTGCTTGTGGCTGCACAGTTAGCAAAGGCACAGTAATTCCTAATATAAAGCATTTCACTGTTAGAAACTGCATTCATATGCATACATTTTTAGGTAATTGGAATCCTTATGGGGTGTTACCACTTGCATGTCAGGGGAGTGATAGGAAGGGGGTGTGAAGTTTCAACAGAATAGTCTCATTAGAATATGTAAAGAAATTAGATGCCCCACACAAGTAAGTCAGTCCTGTGTTTTTCTTCACATTCTGAGACTTGTGGTCTGAGTTTTATAATGGGAAAATCAGAACTACACGTCCCAGAATGAAAAGGAAAAAATAGCACTGGATAAGCACCTACAGATTGGAATGGATCAGATTGGCAAATACGTTCATCTCCAGTGGATGGCCAGCTGACATCTTTACTTTCTGTCTGAAATGTTTCTCTAGTTAGGTTATTAACTTAAAGAGAAACGCTTCTGAGTGTCGGGTACTGTAGAAATATCTCATTCTCTTAAATATATATATACTGTTTTAGTATTTTTGCCCAAAGTGATTTATAGTTTTATTATGCAGTTGTGACCAACCCATGTTTAAAAAAAAAAAAAACATGGAGTTATTTTGATCAACATTATCAGGTTGTACAACAGTATCAATGTTCACAGGGTTAGAAGTAGGGCCTCTGAAGAACTAGTGTCTTTACCAGTTGAGCTATCACATAGGATTGGCATGTTCGAATATGGGATCATTTTTTATCAATACATTTCAGTGCAGAAAGTGTGTGGCATCTTATGAACCGTTTCCCATGAAGATATTTGGTAGGCTCAATCCAGCCCAAGGCCGGCTGAGGTTCTTCATATATTTGACCCTCGCAGGATTTGTTACAGTGGGTTCTTTTCTCTAAAATCCAAATGGAAGCATAACTTTGACTACCCTTTTGTGCTACGGAAGCCATTGTGTCATCAATTTTTATCTTTAAGCATCTTCTTCATATTTTCACCCAAAATACAAAGGCTGTGATCCGAGGACCTGGTAACAAATAACTGGTTGGATTGAAAAACATAATCCAGAGATTTGTGAGGGTGCTGAAGACGGAAACCTCTGGTGACGCGGGAGCAAATATGATTCACTGGTAGGGTGTTTGCATGACAAAAACTGTCCAAGATGATCTCCTCTCCTTGCTTTGCGCGAAAAGCAATCCTCTAACAATGAGAACTGCGGCAGCATCATGAAATGCCCCGGAAGCTTCCAGAGACCCCATTAAACTTGTGAATAATAGGGAGTTTTGCAATCGCCTCGCAGAAAGGCAACACCTCCATTGGCTTGTTGGATCTTGGCATTTTTTTGTAATTGACGAAACAGATTATCAGGCTGGGGATTGAACCAGACCTGCATTTATTATTTGCTTGAAGAATGTATTCGCTAATGATTTGCAGATGTTTCTCAGCTGCATAGAAGCTGTTTGGTCCTCATGCACTAACACACTCTGCAACTTGACAATCATAAATAAATAGTCGCAAATATCTCTTTTAGCAAAGGGATGCTTGTTTTTCTTCCTTCTTTGAAAGGAATACAATGACATATGCGTAGGTTTTGTTGGTGAAAATCAGCTACATATCATGAATGTGCCGTCCGGTCCTTTCCTTATGTCAGGTTTCTGCACACTTTGCTTCCCCAGATTTTAAGTTATTTAGTTTTTATACTTTGCACATCACCTCTATAGTCCTCTTAAAATGCCAAGCCTTTTTTGTGTTGGGGCAAATTGTGACCCCTCTCAGGTTAGCATCCAGACCTTGGCCTGTGTAATGAGCATTGGACTACAACTCCCATCATCCCTAGCCAGCATATTCAGTGGTGAGGAATCATGGGATTGATAGTGCAAAACAACTTGAGTGCTGCAGGGTGCAGACCATTGCCTTATGTGGAGACCACTGCGATCGCGGGTTGGTAGTAACAGTCACAAACAGTTGTACAGCGTAATCACCCCTGCTATCATATTGTAACACGTGTGTGTGCTTTGAATGAGGTTGTGTCTGATTCTGCATCGTGAATATAGTGCATTAAGCAATGTGTATGCCTTGGAATTAAAGATAAACACCTTTATTTATTTATTTTTTATTCCATTTGTTTGTAGCACCCAGATTCGTAGGTATCACGGTGTTAGTACACAGTAGGTAACATAGTAAGCAATCTTTTTGTTAAAAGCAATGTCAGTGCAACAGCTACAAGATAACTGATATTAGTCATATTTATTGAACAACCAGGTTTTCAGACATTTCGTGCGGAGGGTATATGAGGGTTCATCTTGGATAGAGGGCGGGAGGGAGTTCCACAGGGTGGGAGCAATAACAGGAAAGCGCACTACACCTGCTTGTTTTCTGTTGTATATTGGTGTGAATGGTACGAGGGACTGCACGATAGTTTTCATTTCGGAGAGAGTGAGCTTATTCACCTTTAGCTACGATTTGAATGAGTAATGATACCAGACACTTCTTGCCACATTGCTGCTGCTTCTATGTGATGCAATAATAGTGGTGATTGTGCAACCAATTCATGGCACGCAGTTCGTTGGTCTTACACGGATGAAGAACTGACTGTTTGTGAAATACACACACAGATACCCACAGCAAGCACTTAACTTGATGTGCTGTATTACCACTCTTTTAATGAGCATCAAAGTACTTTCTGCTTAAATGCATTTGCACCTCTATTCACATTGGGAAGAGGTGTGTTGATGTTGTGCTGATCTGGGTGATGATATGAGTAGAAAACATGACTGGCAATGGAATTACTTGGTAGGCAGATGCTTTTGGATTAGAAACAGCAAATCAAAGAGATTTTGCTTAGATGCTGCCTGTATTAAGCTTATTCATGTTTTCTCTGCTTCACTGCCTAAAGAATGGGCCTGCGTGGTCTAGTTGACTTGCAGCCAGTCATAGGCCAGATTATGGTAACTTTCCTCTGGTGCAAATGAAAGGTTTGCGAAGGTGCAACAATGTATTGCAAGCATAGGCTGTTGGCACTAGAACATTTTTTACCCTAGAGCTAATAGCATGTAAATACCATGTAAGATGCACTTGCACTGGTGCAAAGTTTCTGTAATCGAGCCCTACGTGAGTTAGGCGTATAAAGTAATCGGGCCTAATTCACAGAACGTTTAGCACGGTGCAAAGTGACTTTGCACAGCAAAAGTACTCTAAATGGATCCTAATTCACACAAAAACACTAAGTAGTGATTTAGTCCTTTTTTTGTTAATTAGGTCCATTTACAGCGGTGCAAATAGTACCATTACAGTGCAAAGTGACTTTGCTCCGCTCAGTGAATTAGGCACGGTGCAAAGTGTATGTTTGCAGTGCAAAGTCACAGTGCACCATGCTAAATCCTCTGTGATCTAGGCCCATCATCTTTACTAGAGGCCTTGTCTGCATGTGCGTGATTTCCTGCCTCTTCAGTGCCAGTTGGAACCTGCACCGCCGCCCCCTGCGGGAAGCCTGTCTTTCAGGAAGTAAGTTCTCGTTAATGGTTCTGGATGTAGGGCAGACGGGGACCAGCCAATGCTCTCTGAACAATGCCAGCAAACAGCAAGACCAGCAGTGCAATGAGACAGTGACTGCTATTGGCAATAGTACAAGAGATGACTTGACTGGGGGAGAGATGAAATTCTGCCCATAGTACATGAGAAGTGTTTGGTGGAATGGGTGGGCCGCCTGCCCCTGCAGAACTGAGTTTTTAGATATAGACTGCCCTCTTCTCTGATATAGCATTCATCTCGGATCAGAGCTGCAATGTAGCCTTTCCATAATACTGGTCGAAATGTTCACACTGGTGCATCTCCTGCCGAGTTTGCAGTGAAAAATGGGTCTTTTTGCAAAGTCCATAGGAACAATTTCAGAGACGAAATATGCCTCTTCTGTTTCCCTCAAAGACTGTTCCTCCATCCTTTACCTATTGTAGTTCCTCTTGAATTGTGTTGTTTTCTGTATCAGTATTTTGTAAATAGATTTGAACTGAAAATACCCATATTTACATAAAACATTCACTGGTACACATGCAATTTTCCCTAGAATTCGTACTAGGCCAAATATGTTTGTAAAACAAAAACATATGGGGCCAATTTACAGAAATTACAAAGAGCAATGTTCCATGGTATTTGTACTAGGACAAACAAAAAATGTTCCTAGAGCAAAAAACACACAGGCTCGAATTACAGAAACTGCATTTTTGCAAATGCATTTTCCCATGTTATTTTTACTAGGACGACAATGTCCCTAGTACAGAAAACATATGGGGCCAAATTGCATAAACTTTGCATTACAGCAAATGCAATTGTCCATGGTATCAGTGCAAGGGCAAACATTTTTCTTGTACAAAAACATATGGTGCCATATTATAGACAATTTGTTATTATTGCAAGTGCAATTTTCCATGGCATTACTATTAGGACAAAATGTCCCTAGTGCAAAAAACATATAGGAGCAAATTACAGAAACATTGGATTATTACAACTGCAATTATCCATTATTTTAGTGTTAAGGCAAACATTCCTCTTTTGCAAAAATATAATATGGGGCCATATTACCAACACGTTGCTTTATTGCAAGTGCAATCTTCCATGGTGTTAGCACTAGGGAAAACACATTCTCTTCTACTAAAAGCATATGGGCCCATTTTACAGAAATGTTGCATTGATGCAAACATCTCTGTACTGAAAAGAAAAAAAAAACTTTTATGTCAATGTATTTTTGCACTAGGACAAAGTGTGCCGTACTTATAATATTATTCCATATTATCACTAGGGCAAAAACCTCACATAGTGAAAAATTTCATAAACATAATATTTTTCCACTAAAACAAACAATGCCTTATTGCTAATACTGTGTATCTTTGCATTTGCACAAGTGCAACGTTTTTGGAAAATGGCCCCCCTATGAGCCTGATGCAAAAAAAAAAAGTTCATCTATTTGCAAGGCTAATTTATGCTGGCCAGAGATGTGCAGGTGGTCACTGTCATGTTTTACTTGAAGAACAATTGCGGAATGTGCCATGCTCCTGCTGCCTGCGTGATGACATCATTATGCATACACTGATATGTTTTCTGCTAACGTTGCCTCTGATAGTACCTGGTGTGTGTACGAGGTGAGCATGTTTAGCCCTGTTACTCTTGTGTATTCTTCTTGGGTCCCTTTCTGACCTGGAGGTTTTGGAATTGTTTCCAAGTGTATTTTTCTTTGTAGTTTTATTTTTATTTGTATTCCCATGTTTATGTCTATTTGGTATGTATTGATATTTTCTATCTGCTTATATTTTTTCTAGGATCACTACCACATACGACTGTAAGGTATCTGTTGTGTTGTCATGAGGTTATCACTACTAGAGTGCTAGTAGTTATATTATCGTTGTGCTTTGTTTTCCATTTAGATTTTGATTATGTGAGCAGAGACAGGTATGAGTGTTTTCTCTATTGTTTGCATATGTGTCTTTCGCTATTGTGCATTAAGAGGGGTGAGCTTTGAATGCTATTGTCTTCTGTTATTTTTTATTTTTCATTTAATGCATTTGGCTAAAAATCGGGCCTTTTGCATATGTACAAAAACATATAAGAACATCAGAAAGAATGAATTCATAAAAACAATTTGGACTTCAATAAAATAAAAACATGTATTAACTTAATTTTCACTTATCTTGGCCTCTGTCAATCAATCCAGAATTAGAAGTCATAGGGTAAGTAAAGTGACAACATGAACTATAATCATAGCCACACTCTCTTGATGGTATGTGTACATCAGTCTGTTTGAGAAAAGTGCACTCCCACACATTCATAACTCAGTGACTTTTACAAGTGAATCGGCAGAAAACATGGTTGCCCAAAATGGATCCGAGCTCACTCTGTCTATGGAGCAAAAGTTGCAATAGCCTTTTGAGTAAAGCTCATTCAAGCACACACACACGGAGAGTACATGTCAGCATGATTCCACCGTGCTCTTGTACACGCGGCATCATCTCTGTTAACATGGAATCTTAATCCATGCACCCATGAATTCCAACACCGGGAGCTAATTAAATCAATTAAAGCTAATTATACAATGCCTCAGTTTGGTATTACAGTATTTAACAAGATAGCTACAGGGCTTCAAGTGCTGGGAACCCTGCCTGGAATATTGGGTATACCATATTTCAGTTGATAAATACTCAATTGAAGTTATACAGCCCCATTCTAGTGATTTATTTTCTAATTTTAGATGGAAAATACTAGATTGGATCAAAAGACTAAACCCCAAACTGATGGCTTCTAGATGCTTCCAGATGTTTAGCGACCTTGTTTAACAAGTCCATGTGAGCAGCGTTTCATTCCTGTTACTAGTGTGTGGCGCGAGCCAGACTAACATTGAGTCCTTGGAGCCGTTTGCCAGTAGCATCTTCCCTAGCAGCTTGCAACAAGTCATCTTCCATTAAGTGCCTAAGGAGGTTTCCCCAGGTTCAAGCCAGAGGGCTTCAACTGGTACTGACGATGGTAAGCCTAGTAATGACCTTAAAAGATTCCCCTCGATCTTCTTAAGCCAAGCAAGAACCTCAAGGTACTCCTCAATAGATCCCCCTCCAACGTTTGTTATAACACTTTTTATTATAAGCCACTTGCACGTGACATTAAGGTAGATTTGAGTCTGGTATTGTTGTATGCTACGGGCACTATTGTAAAAGCAAGCGGAAATATCGAGGCTGAGTACCACAAAGGCAAATACACCAAACGCGGGCTTATAAAGATTCACAGATCTTTAATACTGTGCAGTTTACAAAGAACAAATCAAATAGCTATCTGACCCTCAGTACATCACAGCGAATACCAGCCCTTCAGTGTGAAAAGTGAGAGGTACTGGACATCTGAACATTCATACATTTATACAATTTATTTAATAATGTCCAGCCCCTCTGCAGGTTAATAATCAGTGGTCTAGAGTTTGTGCCAAGTTCACGTATGGCTTATACAACAATATGCACACGGATTATCTTTGGTTTACATTCAAACAAGTTACAATGGCAACAGTGGATTCCAGGATTTAGCAGTAAGCCTTAGCACATATCCCTTCACAATGCAGTTCAGCCAGTGTCCATGTTCGATATTTGCATTACATTGTTTTCGATGTATGTTCGTTAATGAGGCTTCTTGATGCAGACAATCCTAAGACCACAAGTCAGGCATGGGAAAAGGTCTCTTTACCCAGTCTAAACATTCGGACATTAAGTAGGTGCAAGTTTCGGGAAGGCTCGGTTACAAGTTGGAAAACATCCACCATTTTAGAACACAGAATTACATTTGAACAGAAATCAAAATGGCGGATGGTCCTAAAATGGCGGCAAACTTTTGAAACGTGGTTTTCTTCGCACCGTGACTGGGCTTAGGCCAATATATATCAGAAGGAGGCACGATATGATTTCCCGTTTAACAAACCCTCCTTTTGGCCTAAGCCAAGCTCTAAACTACTTCTAGTCACTTTACGAATAACTCCTCGTCTCAATGTCCATACACCCTAAATCACAATCATCAGAGATATCCTTCGCCATAAGGTCAGAAACAGAAATTTCTTTCAACACAACTTTGTTTGTCATTCTCTTCAGGGCGTGTACCTGGTGTCCTACTGTTCCCATCGTCCTTGCACAACATCCTCCTACCACCGAACATATGCCAGGAAGACACTGTATACAGCTACAGAAAAACAAAAGAATACCCAAAATAATCAGCAAGACTGAAAGTAGCTTCCATCCCCAAGATCGCAAGAAGTCCCAGAACTAAGCGCTAAGATCCCAGTTTCCCTCGGGAACATGCACTTCTGAACTAAGGACGTCTTTTGTATAGCCTTAAAGACGGTTGGGGAGGAATCTGCCATGAAAACGCAACAAGCGGACCCCACTAATTTACATACTCCACCACGCTCAGCCAGGATGACGTCTAATGCCATCCGGTTCTGGAGTGCCACTAACCTTATTGCTTTCTGTTCTAAAGTCATGTTATAGAGTATGTCAGTGGTCCAGTTGATGGTCCTCTCCAGTACTCTCGCCAGTCTTCTGATATCTTCTGAATTCAATATTTGCCCCCAAAAAGGTACAAAAGATTTCGCTACATCACCCAGAACTTGTGCTGAAGTATCGCCATTCTCGTCCCGTCTTGGATGAGCCTTAGAGATTTCTATGGTGCTTGCTATGAATACCCTGGGCAACAGAATCCCTAAATAACAGGTTCCCTGCCAATCCCTAGGTAACCATGTTGAATGTTAATGTTAAAGGACAATTCTACCGCACACTATCACCACCAAAGTGGTCCCCTGGTGCTCTGGCAGCTCTGAAAAAGGGGAGGAGAGGGGGTGGGTTAGTGGGAATAAGCTGGAAAAGTACAAGAGAGCAGTGATGTGCTGTTGGCAGCCTCAGTCCGGTGGGTCCGTTGGCTGGGCTTGGGGTGTTTTACGGTCCGTCGTTGTTGTGTGCTGTTGTGCAGGTCTATGTGTGGTTTGTTTTTGTTGTTGCATTGTTGTGAAGTTTGTGCAGATTGCTTCATTTTAGGATTGTGGTTGTGTTTGGTTAGAGTTTGAGAGGTGTATGCAGAGGGATGGAATTGTTAGTTGGTTGGTTAGTTGGCATTGATGTCCATTGAAATTGTGGGATTCCATCTAGGTGCGGTACATGCTGACATGTGGTGCATGTTAAGAATAACATTTCTATCTAGATGCGGCACGAGCTAAAGTTCAGAATTCCATACGAGTGTGGCACATGCCAACAGTCACACTTCCATCTGGATGCGACACAAGCTAGGGTTCAGAATTCTAAGTGTGGTGCATGTTAAGAATAACATTTCTATCTAGAAGCGGTGCAAGCTAAAGTTAAGAATCCTGAGTGTGGCACATGCTAACAGTCACATTTCTAACTAGATGCGATGCAAGCTAAAGTTAAGAATTCCATACGAGTGTGGCACATGCTAACAATCACATGTCTATCTAGATGCGACGCAAGCTAAAGTTCAGAATTCCATGCGAGTGTGGCACATGCTAACAGTCACATTTCTATCTAGATGCGGCGCAAGCTTAAGTTAAGAATCCTGAGTGTGGCACATGCTAACAGTCACATTTCCATCTAGATGTGGTGCAAGCTAATGTTAAGAATCCTGAGTGTGGCACATGCTAACAGTCACATTTCTTTCTAGATGCGACGCAAGCTAAAGTTTAGTTCCCTACATGTGGGGCACTAGCATATGCATCACAAGGCAACATTTACAATCCATTTACAGTGGTCACAAGTCTTCCTAAGTATGTATTATTGAAGTCTATGGCATTCTACGCTATGGAAGGTAAGGTAGAGTGACAGGGGCTGTCGATGGCGATGTCGACGGCATGTCGATGGCAAGCCCTTCTCAGGAATCAACATTGGTATACACTTACCATGAGAGCTCTTCACCCGTGATACGCTGGCACCCAGGGAAAGGTTCTCTCAAGGCATGAGCACAACTGGACACCCTCCATATGTGAGGACTCTCAGTCAGAAAGGCCCTCTAAGTGTGGTACATGCTAACATTAACAATCATGTCTAGATGCGGAGCCGACTAAAGTCAAGAATTCCAGCTAGGTTTGGTATATGCTTACATTGGCAAGTAGTTATGTTAGTATGTAATGCAGGCAACATGTACAGTTCAGTCAGCCTTGAGTGGATTTAGGCTGGTGGTCATAAATCTCTGTAAGTATGCATGATGTGAGGCTATGGCAATCCACAAAATTGAAAGGTAAGATAGAGTGGCAGGGGCTTTAGGAGTAGACTAATTGCTCTACACCCCACCCATGCCACACTTACAGTTTTTGTTGGTGTCTGTTGACTTCTGGCTTCATTGGCTTCCCCTGCTGATACCTGCAGACACATCTTGGGGCCATCCTTCGCCGCAGGGCTGCCGGGCAGAGGGCTGCCCTTGGATGTCCTTGATGTGGGGTATGTGGACCAATCCGGATGGAGTGGGCATGTTGGTAGGCGGGCAGAGGCAAACCAGGAAGCGGGTGGGCTGGGGGAGAGGGACCACGTGTCGAGTGTGCTATGGTGCTTTTAAGCACCTTTGCAATATTAAATTGCATGGTTTGGGGAGGTGGGGGGTCAGGAGACTCCTTACCTTTGGCCTGGGCTCACTGCAAATGGCAGAGAACACCTACTGCAGACCCTCGGCATGGCCTCTTTTTCTTTCTTTCTTTGTTTATTTATTTATTTATTTTTCAAAAAAGGACCAATCGGGACAGAGGCGTGGTGGGCAGAGGCAAACCAGGAAGCGGGTGGGCTGGGGGAGAGGGAACACGCGCTGAGTGCGCTATGGTACTTTTAGGCACCTTTGCAATATTAAATTGCATGGTTTGGGGAGGTGGGGGTCAGGAGACTCCTTACTTTTGGCCTCGGTTCACTGCAAATGGAGGAGAACGCCTATTGCAGACACTCGCCACGGCCTCTGTTTTTTTCTTTTTTTTTAAAAAAAAAGGACCTATCGGGACGGGGGAGGCGGCAAGAGGCAAACCAGGAAGCGGGTGGGCTGGGGGAGAGGGACCACGCGCCGAGTGCGCTATGGTGCTTTTAAGCACCTTTGCAATATTAAATTGCATGGTTTGGGGAGGTGGGGGTCAGGAGACTCCTTACCTTTGGCCTGGGTTCACTGCAGATATCCTGGGTTCTCTACGAAGATATTAGAATGCATAGGGAAACCATAGAATGACTGTAGTGAATACACATGTGAATATACATGAAACCGCAGGCCTCAAATACATGGAGGGAGAGGTGCAGTCCCCTGCAGAATAAGCTGCCCCAATATCGTGATAAAATACACAAGCACCACTTTCAGTGGGTTCCAAAGCACTGCAGGACAAGAGGGGAGGGAACAATCAATAGTGGAATAATAGAAAACATGTTTTCGTATTTGCTAGCAACCTTTAAAGGATCCAAACTAAACACAAGGCAAAATATCCTAGGGCCTTGGAACATCTATTAAGAGAAAAAGGAGGAGCCAAGAAAGGGGCATGAGAAGGACGGTGACGTGGTGGTGACGCCTAACCCACTGCCTCCCCCGTACAGATTGTACCCAACATTGAAACCTGCCACAGGGTACACCAGCACACAGCACACATCCCCAAGCAGGGAGGGGGCCGGAGAAGAAAAAGGGAAGCCTGAAGCAGGCAGTGCTAGGGAACAAACAGAAAAGAGTAACAGGTATTTGGCTGACATAGAAAAGAGCATGCAGTGCCAGCTGGACACTATTTTCAGGGAGGCAGAGAGGGTGATAGAAAAGGAATTGCGGAAACACAAGAAAGAGCAGGAGACAGCTGGGGGTCAAGAGGGGTGGACATCATGGAGGATAAAGTTCAAACTAGATGAGGTTTGTGATGAGAGGGAGTAAGGGCAGAAGAGGACTCCCTCACGTCTGACAGGGACAAGGGGGCAGGACTGAGTACCGGGTATGGTGAACCCTGGGCTGCAGACAGGCAGAAGGAGAGGGGAAGGAAGAAAGAAAAAGGGGCAGAGAGTACGACATGACAAGCACTGCTCTAAGTCGATCCATAGTAGGAAGACAAAGATGGCGGTGGCAAAAACACTGCAGAAAAGGGTGGCCACGGCCCGTAGACCCAAATGCCCCTGTTGCAGAAGGGGAGGGGAGACTCACACTTTGTACCATGGCAGACAATGGATAGAGACATCTTAGCATACAGTTTGGGTGAGCAAATGGATGTATGCCCACTAGAAAGAGACAGCAGGGGTCTCCCTACCGATTGGGGTCTTGAAAAGCTTGTTCATGACAATATTAGGGGAGCAAGAAGATGAAATATGGAAACAAGCAGTATACAACGGGGTAATATTGAATAGCAATAAACACAATGGGGCACCCCTTAAGAGCTGTCACGCCCAGGTGGGGAAAGTACTAAGAAATATGTACCCTGATACTTCAGATTTCAGGGCCATATTGGCCTGTAAGATAAAACCAGATGAGGACCCTGCACAATACATACGACAAATACTGCCGATGTGGACATTAAAGACCCGACAATCATGGGATAAATATGTCCCCCTATTTAACCATATATTTGTCTGAGGGCACTCCTCCAATGTGCAGACCTCACTAGATGAAATAGTAGGGATAGATGTTAAGGGGTGGCCAGAGATTCAATCTACTATCATGCACTACTGCAAAAAGAAGCAGGAAAGGGAGAAAGATGCAGCAGATAATGTCACCAAGGCAGAAACAAAGTTGGAACAGAAGAAGCTAGCAAAGCGCTCCATGGAAAGGGGGGGTGCTCACCCCGGGGCCCGTTGAAGTAGCTCTCGCTGTCATGGTCATGAAGTCAGGGGCACAGGCATGCAGGGTTTTTTAGAACTGATATAATATTGTTTCGTCCTCATCGTATATGTTGGCCTTTGCCCAGTCGCTTTGTGAGGAAACCCGTATTACAAGGTCGTGACCTCAAGTGAATCAAGCCTCCATTTTAGGTTAGAACCACAATTTTAGTTTATTTTACAAAGTCACCCTATAGTCTAAAATGGTTGTCTTGTGTGCTCTTGTTCTTGCCTTAACCTCTTCAACCTCTTTAGGAGGGTTAATGTCCAACCTGCCTTCAGGCTACATGTTAGGGTCATGTAGACCTTGTCCTTTGTTGACCTTGGGATCAGGGGATTACTTGAATAAGCAATGTTAAACTACAAGTATACAAGAACAGTAATGCTATCCAAATACATGTGAAACATTTGTTTGTTGTGTATTAAAACGATACGTAAAGAGTGTAACGTTAAATTAAAGAATAATAGAGTGTGTTAATAAATATATTCAAAAGTAAACCGCATGCACGAGATATGTAAATTAGGAAGGTGAACCTGGCGCGACCCTAGCCCAATGTATAATTATTTTGTAAGAGGCTGGACATCATTATAACAAACTGTATAAATACGCTGATGTCCAGCTAGCAAATTCTGCTCACTACTCACATTGAAACCTGCTGGGGGTCTCTGTGATATATTGACAGCCAAATAGCTATTTGTGTACTTTGTGTAATACTGTTCAGTTTTGTAATAAAGATTCTGGGAATCTTTACAAGCCTGTGTCGATGTATTTTCCTTTGCTTGGTGTAACAGCCTTAATATTGTATTTTTCTGATTCCACAGATGGCGCCCGAATAGGGGCCCTCAAGATTGACTTCGTCTCGTTGAAGGTTGGCTCGGCTATCGGATCGGGATCGGACGGTGCCAACAGAAACGGCCACTCTAGACGAGAAGTGAATTCCTCGACAAAACTGCATGATCCGATCCTGAATGGTGAGCTGTAGCCCGAGACGACGTCTTGACGAGGGTCCATACATCGAGGTGGGTAAATTTGCCGAAAATCACCAGACACGTGGGTCCTTAGCATTTTCCTTAGTAACCCGATCGGACCTCCCATTCCTTTGGTCAGGTGAATCGTGTCCCGATTCTTAATCTAACCCTGACAATTTGAATTTGGAGCATTGTACTCGCGAGCACAATTATTTAACCAGGTAACACCAGAACTTTGATATGCCTGGGAAATTGTCTGCCTGCTTTAGGGCATTATTGCACAGCGACAGACAATCTTTGGAAGATAGACGTCCCGCACCACAGGAGGGGTCGCCGGCATGTACTATGTACTGTAAGAAAGGCTTTGATAGTATAGCATTTAATGACATTTGGCACAGACAGACCAGACATAATTCTAATCTTCAGTGGCCAACCAATGGTAGTTTTGAAATCCCTCATATAGAATATTTAGAGTCTGGATTAGTAAAGAAAAAGGCTAGACCTGCAGCATTTGATGCATTGCACAGTTGGAAAACAGAAGCTTTGCAGCAACAAAAGAGTAGAGAGAAACATATGCGTAGACATTTGACAAGTGTTGAAAAGGCACGGTTATATGATCAAAATAAACAATTGGAGTCAGTTAGGAGCAAGGACAGGGCGTTTCAATTAGGCATTCAGAAAATCTACCCTTCAAAAGATTTTCATACGTCAGATGAATTGATTAATAAACTTTTGCATGAACGAAGGCCCGATGCCTCTGCGCCACCCCCGTACGTCCCTCCTCCTGGCGCTTTGCCCCTTCCCATTGTTATTACCCCTCCTATAGTTCCTCTGGTCCTCCCTGCTGCTCTTCCTGTTCTTCCAGCGTTGCTACTTTGCCTGCCCCCTTGCCTCCACCTGTTGATATTCAGAATGTGCCTACTCTTCTTCTTCCAAGTGATTCTGCATCGCTTGTAGTAGACCAGGGAGCGAGACCAAGGGTTGTTGCTCGTAATACTGTGCCCTCAGAAAGAAAGAATGAATTGATTGCTTGGGCTAAACATTGTATCGAGAAGGGTGAACAAGCTGATGTTTTTTCCACACTCTAAAATCTAAAAGGTATTCCTGAGAAAAATGTTTTTATTGAAGGATTAGGGACTCATTTGCGTATAATCTGGAATGGATTAAATGATGTAGATTTCCCACAAGGGTTACAGGATTTGAACACCTTAGCGTTGTCCAGAGATACTGCAGAGAAGGTATATGAGCATGTTGAGAGGATTTTTGAGTATAGGAAGGAGTTGGAAGGGTTACAGAATGAGGAAGCAGATGGTGGTAGTTTAGGTATTATGTACTTACAGAAACAGTTTTCTCCTTGCCGTGTATTAAAAGGTGAGGAAGCACGAATTTGTATAAAGGATGCAATAAGATGGATTTCGGTTATATCGATAACTCCAGATGAAGTATATGACACATATAGTCAGTAAACGTTAGAAATGCAAAAGAAAGTGATACAGGTGATGGTAGAGTACCTGCAGAATAGAAAGATTTGTTGTCCCGCAGAATTGTTCAGTGTTTATAAGAGAGCTTTTTTCGGTTGACACTTCTTCGACTGCTTTAGCGCTCGATTTGGCTCTGTTGCTTAGTAAGCGTTCAGAGTTACCTACATCTCAGTTGCCTATGAGAGAGGTTCCTCCGACATTTGTCCCAAAGGTTGAGATTCCGGCTAATCCTGCAACGGGTGCAGCTGCTCAAGATATTCCTGCACATTATGTGTCACAGTTTGTTCACGTCCCGTTTTCAAGACAGGAAGTGAACACCATAAAGCAATCTATTCCCGATATAAGAAAGAATCCGACCGGGTTCTATAAAGAAATAGAGTCGGTTTTACAGTCGTCGGTATTCAAGTTAAGTGATATTGACCTATTATTTCTCGTACTCCTGCCAGTCAATTTGTGAAAACAGATTAGGACTATAGATGACATACCTGGGTTGGGAGATACATGAGATAACATGGTTAGGCTACATAGAGAAAGACCAGCTGGCGAACGACCGCCTCAAGTGATATTAACCTTGCCTGATAGAATCATTTTAATATTGAAAACTATAGTTCCTAAAAAAAGAATCATTTGGGACAAGCTTACGGCCTCTGTCCAAAGAAAATCTGAGGGTGCTACCGATATCTTCAATTGGTTCGAGCAGGTATTTTCAGTTTTCAGTGGACAAGACTTAGGCACAGAGTCAGGGAAAAGGCTGTTTGTCGACAAATGTGTACATGGATTGCTGCCTGACATCCAGTTACAGATTATGTCATCTGAATGCGCTTGGCAGGCGAAGTCTCAATCAGAGGTACTGCATATGGCTCAGTACTATGAAAATCGTGTAAATACTGAAAAGGAAAAACTTGAGAAAAAAAAGGGTGACCTGAAAACAAAAGTTTTATTGCAACAGATTGTTAAAAGCCCTAGAGGGGGTAACCAATTTAGAGGTCAGTACATTCCACAGGTAAGTGCGCCCTTGGCTCTGGTAACCATTAACCAGTGTGCCTATTGTCGGCAGGAAGGCCACTGGCGCGCACAATGTCCGACCTTGCAGCAAAGGTCATTTGGGGACATGGGTAGACGATCCAGAGGTCGCCCAGGTGCAGGAGGCCCTGGCAGAGGTCAGTTTGTACCAGAATGACAGCAACCTCCTTCACAAGATAAGCAAGTTTCAAATGTGGATAATAGAAACATTTTTGATCACCCTTCTGCCGTGTACCTCTCTGAAGAGCTTCCTTTTGATAATATTCTGTTTCGCTAAGATGGCCCGAAGCAGGATTTGGAACCTACGCCTATTCCTGTTCATCAGAAACGCCCCTACGTTGAGATGGCAGTGGGAAATAGGAAGCATCTATTTTTAGTAGATACGGGAGCATAGAAATGTTCCATTGATCATTCACGGGTTCCAAATATTCCCCTGTCAGGGCAGTCCAACGTTTCCGTAGGGTTTTCAGGCACACCTGTAGTTTGTCCGGTCTCTTTTCCGGTACCGATAACACTGGGTCCCTTCACAGAACAGTGTCCATTTTTACTTACTACAAACTGTGGGGAGAACTTGCTGGGGCTAAATTTCTTGAAGGCATTGCATGCAGTAATATATTGTTCTCCGGACGGAGTTCGGTTAACGATTTCACCGCAGCAATCACTCGCCTCTAAGTTTTTGACTCGACCTTTACCGTCAGAATTCAGTAATGTTCCAGAATGCTTATGGGCAATTGATGATAATGATGTGGGCGTTCTTCAAATTGAACCTGTTAAAATGATTTTGAAACATGGAGTAAAATTGCCTCGCATCCCGCAATATAAAATCTCAGTTGAAGGCGAACAGGCTTTGAAATGTATAGTTCCTGATTTTGTACATCGTGGAGTAATTGAGGAGATTACAGGTAGCCTATGTAACAGCCCCATTTTGCCAGTATACAAAAAAGGTGATAATGCGATTCCCTTTCGTTTTATAATTGATTTACATGCTATTAATAAAATTGTGGCTCCTCAATTTCTTATTGTACCTGATGTTACAACAATACGGACCATGATTCCGGCTTCTGCCACTCATTTTGGCGTTGTTGATCTTAAAAACGTTTTTCAGTATTCCCATACACACGGATAGCAGGTATTTGTTCGCGTTTACACTAGGTGGACGCTCGTTTACATTCACTTGTGCACCACAAGGGTACACTGAGAGTCCAAGTATTTATAGAAGGGCATTGAAAGAGCAGCTCGATACTCTCGAGTTGCCTACTACTTGCACATTACTACAGTATGTAGATGACCTCCTCTTGGCTGCTGATTCTGAGAGCGCCTGTAAAGAAGGCACCGTGTTGTTGCTTTGTCATCTAGCGAAACATAGCCACAAAGCTTCACTTAAAAAATTCCAATATTGTTGTCAGGAGGTCGCCTATTTAGGCGACCTCCTGTCAAAGGAAGGAAGACGGTTGACACCTGAACGAATAAAGACTATTTCTGGCATGTCTGTCCCAAATACGCAGAAGGAAGTTAGAGCCCTGATAGGTATGGCTGCTTACTGTAGATTGTGGATACCTAACTTGTCATTAACGATTAAACCAATGCTGGCTTTGACAAAGAAGGGCATTTCTTTGCCATTGCCATGGCCTTTGGAACACCAGACAGCATTTGATTTGCTCAAATCCACGCTGTGTTCAGCGCCGGTTTTAGGAACTCCGAATTATGACAAGGCCTTTGTTTTGTTTGTGCCTGAACATGATGGATGTGCTTTGGCTGTATTAACGCAGGAGCATGGAGGGAAGAATAGTCCCTGCGGTTACTATTCCTCTGCCCTTGATCCTGTAGCATGCGCTTTGCCAAGATGTTTGCGCGCTGTTGCTGCTGCTGCTACATCTGTAAAACAGAGTGAGGGAATGGTCCTGGGTCATGCGTTAACCCTAATGGTACCTCACTCTGTAGATATTTTATTGAATAGATCTCAAATGCAACACCTCACTTCTGCACGATTGACAAGATATGAACTAATCTTGTTTGCCCCCGACATTCAAATTCAGAGTTGTTGTGTATTAAATCCGGCTGAACTATTACCTGTCTCGCAAGATACTGTTGATGGTGACGAAACGCCACACGATTGCCTTTATGTGACAGAACAAGAGACTAAAGGCAGAATCGATCTGAAAGACACGCCTTTGGATAGCCCAAAAGGAGAGCTATTTTGTGATGGCTCTTGTTTTAAACTTCCAGACGGTACATCCACGGCTGCTTATGCCATCACTACTTTGAACACGATTGTGGAAACCAAAAGAATTATGCATAATTCTGCACAGGCCGCAGAAATTATAGCATTAACTCGAGCTTGTGAACTTTCTGAAGGGCTTACAGTAAATATATATATATACCGATAGTCAGTATGCTTTTGGGGTGGTCCACAATTTCGGTAGACTTTGGAAAGAACAAGGTTTCTTGACCTCGCACGGAACGAAAATTCAGCATGGCACTTAAATGGTGCGATTACTTTCAGCACTCGCACTCCCTGTTCATTAGCTATTATCAAATGATCAGCACATCAAAAGGTTATAGATGATGTAGGAAAAGGAAATGCTTTCGCCGATCAGATTGCTAAACAAACTGCCACTGATTTTAGTTCAGAAATGTATGCTGTAAGAGAGACTGTAAATATTTGCACTTTGGGTGAAAGTATCGTTGCTATAAAAGATATTCAAGCAGATGCTACCATAGAGGAAACTAAGAGATGGATCGAGGGCGCAGGGAGATTGGATGATGATGGGTGTTGGGTGGACAATATTGAAGGAAAATGGTTACTCCCTGACGCCTACATTACAATGATGGTTATTATGGCTCATGGTCCGACACATGTTTGTGCCCGTAAATTGACAAAAATGCTACACAGTGTATGGGCCAATGATAAGATTTTCAAAACCGCTGACCATTTTGTCCAAGGGTGCATGATCTGCTTGCAGCCTAATGTAGGAAAAGGTACCTCGACTCCTAGAGGAAGTTTCGCTCCAACTTCTGTCCCGTTTGAGGTTATTCACTTTGATTTTATTGAAATGGAACGTTGTAACAATCTTAAATATGTGTTGGTTGTCATTTGTGCCTTTAGTAAGTGGGTTGAGGCTTTCCCGGTTAGAGATGCAATGGCCATAACCACGGCAAAACTCTGTTGAAAGACTTTTTTCCTAGGTTCGGGCTGCCGAGAGTCATCTGGTCGGATAATGGGCCACACTTTATCGCTACTGTAATGCTACAAATTTGCAAAGGATTACAGATTGACAAACGGTTCCATTTGGCCAGACATGCCCAAAGTGCTGGATTAGTGGAAAGGCATAACGGTATTATAAAGAACAAACTCGCTAAAACGTGTGCTGGCACCAAGCTAAAACGGCCGGACGCCCTACAGATTGTGTTACTGTCGATGATAACAACCCCTCAAACTAAGACTGGGCTCTCTCCCTTTGAGGTGGTAATGGGGAGACCTGCTAATATTTGGGGTTTGCCAAAAAGCAGATCGCTGCGGGACATAGAAAATGTGCTTCTTTCAGATTACTGTAACCAGTTGACTAAAAATCTGTTTTCAATTTATCACCAGGTGAAAGAGGCATTACCTGTATGCTATGAGGGTCCCGGTCACAGTCTACGACCGGGGGACTGGATCCTCACGAAGGTTTTTGAGAGGTCGTCTTGCCTTGCACCTCGGTGGAGGGGTCCCTACCAAGTCCTGCTAGTCACTCAGACAGCCATGCGGGTAGCGGGTCGTAAGAACTGGATCCATTCGACGCACACCAAACGGATCCCACAGCCTGTGCCATACGATACAGAAGATACAGAATCCCTTCCCACTGCTGTAACTAGTGTACCTGAAACAGCAACAACCAACAAGGGAGAATTGGAGACCGCTCCGGAATCCGCAAGACCAGATAAAACGGCCATCTTGTCTCCGTACTCCCCAACAGTGGAACCTCCGGATCAATCCTTTTCTGATCCCATTTCCATTCATTTGCCACTTCCAGGAGGAAGTGACAACACTTTGTCCTCGTCAGAAACTGTGAAATATAATTTGCGTCCAAGGAAGTAAACGTGCAGCATGGTCTGACTGTGCGATTGGAATAAAAGAAAAAATCATTTGAGGGCTTGTCTTTTGGCCCGACTGTACGGGAAGATTCTGTTGGCTTAGGGTTGTGGGAAAGACATTAAGAAGACGCGCGACTGGAGTCACCAGCAAACGAACAATTGGTGTTTTTTCGGTTGAAGACTACAATGCTTGCACCCGCTACCGCTTGTACCGAACTTGTAGATAAAAATATGACTAGCAGAGACAATAATCAAGCATGTAAAGGGACCCCCAAAGTGTATTGTCACATTTTTGTGATAATTACTGGATTTTTAGTAACTGTTGGTTTTGGGTTATGGTATCTGGAGGAAGCATATCCGCTAGAGGACTTTTTACCTATTGAAAATGTATCTGTTGTCCCCACTCCTTCCGTGCAATTGCATACTTTATCGCCTAGAGATTCTTTGCATAGATGGAACTATCAGAATAATACCCTTTTGTTAATTATGAATTCCACTCATGCAATTTTAAATAAGACCAATTGTTGGATCTGTTCACATCTACCGCAACATGGGGATAAGGGGCTAGGTTGGTATATTCATCCTTTACCTTTGACAACTGCCTGTTACGCTTCTCTTAGAGCACTATTTTTTGGCCGATGGAATGACAGCATCTAAGGGAACTTTGATGGTACAAATTTAAATAGCTTTGAAAAACATGTTTTGATGCCCCTGGGATGCTCGCTTTTTGCAAATAGAAGTAAGCCAAATGCTGCTTCTGTTAGGCCCTCTGATAGATTGTCTTGTCCTTTTCAGTCTTTAATCTCTTACAAAATGGCTCCTATAGGCAAAAAGGATGCCACTCCTCCATCTTATTCTGTTAACCGTAGCCCCGATTCAGTATCCTTCTGCATACAGAGGAATGGAACACGGTCAATGGGTAATTTTAGAAAGTGCGCCAACGTTGCGAATTTGACTAGTGACAACAGACCTCTGTACGTAGGCGAACCTGTCTATTTTGTTTGCAGCATTTCCATGGTTGCCCAGGGATTGGCAAGGAACCTGCTATTTAGGGATTCTACTACCTGGGGTATTTATTGCCAGTACTGCAGATGTTTCGAAAACTCTGCCACGACGAGGTGTGAAAGAGGATACTCCAGCGCAGACTCTAGGAGATATTATGAAATCCTTCGTGCCATTTTTTGGCAAATTTACAAATTCAGAAGATATCAGGGGGCTAGCGAGAGTATTGGAGAAAACCATCAATCGGACCACTGACATACTCTATGATATGACGTTAGAACAAAAAGCAATAAGATTAGTGGCTCTTCAGAACCGGATGGCATTAGATGTCATTCTGGCCAAGCGTGGAGGAGTATGTAAATTAGTGGGGTCCGCTTGCTGCGTTTACGTACCAGATTCCTCTCCGACGATCTTTAGGGCTATCCAAAATCTACATGTTCTTAGTTCAGAAGTACATGTTCCTGAGGGGAACTGGGAACTTAGTGCATGGTTTTGGGACCTCCTAAGGTCATGGGGATGGAAGTTGTTCTCGGCCCTGCTGATTATCTTGGGAAGTTTTCTGTTTCTTTGCTGTTGTATACAGTGTCTACCTGGTATATGCTCAGTATTAGGGGGATGTTGCGCGCAAGCAACAAGTGTTTTAGGGCATAAAATATACACCCAGAGAAGGTTTCCAAAGAGCATGTGTTGAAAGAAACTCTGGTATCAGATCTAATGGCAATAGATATGTCAGACAATGATTCGGGATGTATAGATGTTGAAATATGGAGTTAGTCGCAAAGTGATTGAAGGTAGTTTAGCGTTTGGCATAGGCCAAAAGGAGGGTTTGTTAGAACTGATATAATATTGTTTCGTCCTCATCATATATGTTGGCCTATGCCCAGTCGCTTTGTGAGGAAACCTGTATTACAAGGTCGTGACCTCAAGTGAATCAAGCCTCCATTTTAGGTTAGAACTGCCATTTTAGTTTATTGTACAAAGTCACCCTGTAGTCTAAAATGGCCGTCTCGTGTGCTCTTGTTCTTGCCTTAACCTCTTCAAACTCTGTAGGAGGGTTAATGTCCAACCTGCCTTCAGGCTACATGTTAGGATCATGTAAACCTTGTTCTTTGTTGACCTCGGGATCAGGGGATTACTTGAATTAGCAATGTTAAACTACAAGTATACAAGAACAGTAATGCTATCCAAATACGACATGCAAAACATTTGATTGATCTGTATTAAAATGATAAGTAAAGAGCGTAACGTTAAATTAAAGAACAATAGAGTGTGTTAGTAAATGTATTCAAAAGTAAACCGCATGCACGAGATATGTAAATTAGGAAAGTGAACCTGGCACGACCCTAGCCCAATGTATAATTAACTTTTAAGAGACTGGACATCATTATAACAAACTGTATAAATACGCTGATGTCCAGCTAGCAAATTCTGCTCACTGCTCACATTGAACCCTGCTGGTGGTCTCTGTGATATATTGACAGCCAAATAGCTATTTGTGTACTTTGTGCAATACTGTTCAGTTTTGTAATAAAGATTCTGGGAATCTTTACAAGCCCGTGTCGGTGTATTTTCCTTTGCTTGGTGTAACAGCCTTAATATTGTATTTTTCTGATTCCACAGGGTCGCATGCACAGGAGACCTGGGTGGACACTGTCCTGGCGCCTTTGGCGCCAGGCTCATGAACAAAAGTACACAAGAAGATCCATTTAACACCAAAAAGCTTTTATTATGGACATAGCACTTCAGATGCATTAACCTTGAACATTCCATCGATTAAGCAGGATGCATTAACCTTGAACATTCCATCCATTAAGCAGCCCCAAGTGTATTCTTGGGTGTGGCTGCTAATGGATAGACAATGGGAAAGCTTCTTTACAGCAAACAAAGTAGACATGTTCGCCTACATACAAAGGTCTGTCCTCACTGGTCAAGATCGCAATGTTGGTTCAGCCCTTGAAATCACCCATTGACTGAGTAGCATTCCTCTGTATGCAGAAAGAAACTGAATCAGGGCTGTGGTTAACAGTGTAGGAAGGTGGCGGGGCATCCCTATTGCCTATAGGAGCCATCTTGAAAGAGATCAGAGATTGAAAAGGACGAGACAGTCTATCAGAAGGCCTAATAGAAGCAACGTTAAGCTTGCTCCTATTCGCAAAAAGTGAGCATCCAAGGGGCTTTAGAACTCGTTTCTCAAAGTCATTCATATTCGTCCCGTCGAAGATCCCCGAGATGCTATCGTTCCATTGGCCAAAGAATAGTGCCCTTTAAGAAGCTAGCATGCAGTAGTCAAAGGTAAAGGATGAATATACCAGCCCAACCCCTTATCTCGTGTTGCGGTAAATGCGAGCAGGCCCAACAATTAGACCTATTGAAAATAGCATGTGTGGCATTCATTATGAGTAATAAAGTGTTATTGTGGTAACTCTGTCTGTGCTGAGAGTCTCTAGGAGATAGAGTGTTCAGATGCACGAAAGTTGTAGAAGCAGTAGGTACATTTTCTGTAGGCAAAAGAATTTCAAGCGGATGTACTTCTTCCAATTACCAAAATCATAAGGCAATTACAATTGTGAATAAGTTTTCGAAGACCATGCATTCGATTGGACATTGTTATGATCGGGCACACAGTCACTTATTTGTTCTGTACGAGTGAGAGCGATTGCAGGCATTGTTTCTTCAATTGAAATACTGCAGAGTTTATTTGCTGGCGATCTCCTGATCGCACATTTTCTTAGTCCTTCCCTAACCGTAGCCAACAGAATTCCTTGCGTACAAAAGAACAGGGCCAAAAGACAAGCCCTACAATGATTTTCCCTGGTGGCACAGCTGAACCGTGCTGTAAGTCTAGCTCCGTGGATGCAGATCGTACCTTGTGATTCCTGGTATTGTGTGATCTGCGAAAAACATGTCATTACTTCCCGATGGAAGTGGTGGATTTGCAACAGACCCTGACAATGGTGGAAAAGGATCTGTGGGAGAGTGTGGAGATAAATTGGCTGTTTCCCCAGGCCCCACAGGCTCATGGAGTGTTTCTGAAGCACTCTTGATTCTGTTCAATGCTGCATGATCGCTGGGAGAGTTCAGGTAGGAATTTCTGTATCTTATGTATCGTGTGGCAAAGGGAAAGGAATCCTCTTGATATGCGACGGGTGGATCCAGTGCTTTCGTCTACTCACTCGTACAGCTGTCTGTGTGGCCAATAGGACCTGATGAGGGCCACTCCAACGCGGTGCGAGACAGGATGCACTTTCGAATGATTTGATCAGCACCTAGCTACCAGGCCGTATGCTGTGACCTGGGCCCTCGTACTTGACTGGGAGGGCTTCTCGCACCTGTTGATAAATCAAATACAGATTTTTTGTTAACTGGTCACAGTAATTGGAAAGAAGTACATGTTCAATGTCCCGCAAAAATTTCGGCTTAGGCTGGTTCCAAATGTTAGCTGGCCTACCCATAAGCACCTCAAAAGGGGAGAGCCCAGTCTTAGTCTGTGGGGTTGTTCTCATTGATAATAAAATGATCGGTAAGGCGTCTGGCCATTTCAGTTTGGTGCTGGCACACGTCTTAGGGAGTTTGTTTTTTATGATTCCGTTGTGTCTTTTTACCAAACAAGCACTTTCAGAATGTCTAGCCAAATGGAACCATTTATCGATCTGTAATCTAGCGCATATCTGAAGAATTACAGCAGTGATAAATGTGGACCATTATCCAACCAGGTGACCCTTGGCAAACCAAACCTAGGAAAATATTCCTTAAGCATGGTTTTCGCCGTTGTCATTGCTGTGGCATCTTTAACAGGAAAGGCTTCAACCCATTTACTAAAGGCGCAAATAACAACCAAGACATACTTATAGTTTTTACAACACCCCATTTCAATAAAATCAAAGGGGATGACCTCAAAGGGAACAGAAGGTGGACCAAAACTACCCCTTGGAGTCGATGCCCTTTCCCATATTATGCTGTAGACAGATCATACAACTCTGAAGAAAGCGTTCAGCTATTTTGGAGATTTTATCATTCACCCAGACATGTTGTAACATTTTTGAAACTTTCCTCGCACAGATATGGGTGGGCCTGTGAGCGATTGCAACCATCATCGTAATGTACTCATATGGCAGCAACCATTTTCCTTCTAACTTATCCACCCAACACCCATCATCATCCAATCTGGCCAAACCCTCAGCCCATTGTCTAGATTCTTCTAATGTGGCATCAGCTTGAATACTCTTTACAGATTCGATACCCTCATCCAAAGTACAAACATTTGTGGCTTCCCTTGAAGTATACATTTCTGAATAGAGATCAGTGGCAGTTTGTTTGGCTATCTGGTCAGCGAAAGTGTTCCCTTTTCCCACATTATATATAACTTTCTGATGCGCTGCGCATTTCATGATTGCTAACTGAGTGGGGAGTGCAAGCGCTGAGAGTAACCGTACTATCAAGGAACCATATTGGATTTTTGTTCCATGTGAGGTCAAGAAACCTTGTTCTGCCCAAAGTCTACTGAAGTTGTGAAACACCCCAAAAACATACTGGCTATCAGTATATATATTTACTCTAAGCCCTTCGGAAAGTTCACAAGCTCGAGTCAATGCTATAATCTCTGCGACCTGCGCGGAGTTATGCATGATTCTCTTGGTTTCCACAATCATGCTCAATGTGGTGATTGCATAAGCAGCCGTGGATGTACCATCCGGAAGTTTGAAACAGGAGCCACCACAAAACAGCTCCCCTTGTGGATTAGTCAAAGGAGTATCTTTCAAATCGATTCTGCCTTTTGTCTCTTGCTCTGTGGTGTAGAGGCAGTCATGTGACGCTTCGTCACTGCAAGCAGTACCTTGCAGGAAAGGTAAAATTTCAGCCGGATTCAATACACAACACCTCTGAATTTTTATGTGCTGTGGAAACAAGATCAATTCGTATCTTGTTAATCGTACGGAGGTGAGGTGTTGTGTTTGTGTTCAGTTTAATAGAACATCTACAGAGTGAGGTACCATCAGGGTTAAAGCATGGCCTTGACCATACCCTCGCTCTCTTTTAAAGACGCAGCAGCAGCAGCGACAGCTCTCAAACATCTTCGCAAAGCGCATGCAACAGGGTCAAGGGCGGAAGAAAAGTAGCCGCACGGCCTATTCTTCCCTCCATGTTCCTGCATTAATACAGCCAAAGCACATCCATCACATTCATGCACATCAACACAAAGGCCTTTTCATAATTTGGTGTGCCCAAAACTGGTGCTGAACACAGTGCAGTCTTGAGCAGATCAAGCACTTGCTGGTGTTCCAAGTTTCTCAGCAATGGCAAAGAAATGCCCTTCTTTTTCAAAGCCAACATTGGTTTAATCATTAATGAGAAGTTTGGGACCCACTGCCTACAGTAGGAAGCCATTCCTATCAAGGGTCTGACTTCCTTCTGTGTATTTTGGACAGACATGCTAGAAATTATTTTTATTTGTTCAGGCGTCAAACTTCTTCCCTCCTTTGACAGAAGATAGCCTAAATAGGTGACCTCCTGTCGACAATACTGAAACTTTTTGAGTGAAGCTTTATGCCCATGTTTTGCTAGGTGAATAAGCAACAACACGGTGCCCTCCTTACAGGCACTTTCTGAGTCACCAGCTAAAAGAAGATCATCTATGTATTGAAGCAATGTACAAGTGGTAGGCAACTCAAGTGTATCAAGCGGCTCTTTCAAAGCCCTACTATAGATTCTCGGACTTTCCATGTAACCTTGTGGTGCAAGGGCAATTTTAAACGAACGTCCCCCTAAGGTGAACGCGAACAGGTATCTGCTATCCTTGTGTATAGGAATTCTAAAGAAAGCATTCTTAAGATCTACAACACTGAAGTGAGTAGCAGAAGCCAGAGTCATGATTAGTATTGTCATCACATCAGGCACAATAGAAAATTGTGGAGCAACAATCTTATTGAGGGCATCTAAATCAATGATGAAATGAAAAGGAATTGCATTATTGCCTTTCTTGTACACAGGCAAAATCGGACTATTGTACAAACTACCTGCAATTTCCTCAATTACCCCACGATGTACAAAATCGGAGACTATACATTTCAAAGCTTGCTCACCATCAACCAAAATCTTATACTAAGGAATACGTGGCAACTTTACTCCATGTTTCAAAAGGATCTTAACAGGCTCACTTTTTAGAACACTGACATCATTGTCATCAATTGCCCACAACCACTCCGGAACATCACTAAATTCCAGCGGCAAAGGTCTAGAAAAGAGAGACAGGATGTTGCTGTGGTGAAATCATCAAACGCACACCATCCGAAGAACAATGAATTACCGCATTTAATTCCTTCAACAGATTCAACCCCAACAAATTCTCTCCACAGTTCGTAGTCAAAAGAAATGGACAGTGGTTTGCCCTGACAGTGGAATGTTTGGAACCTGTGCATGGTCAATGGAACACTTCTGTGCTCCTGTATCTATCAAGAATAGATGTTTCCTATTTCCCACTATCATTTCAATGTATGGACCTTTCTGATTAACGGGAATAGGCGTCGGTTCCAAACCCTGCTTCGGACAATCCTAGCGAAACAGAATGTAATCAAAAGGAAGGTCTTCAGAGAGATATGCAGCAGAAGGATGATCAAAAATATTTCCATTATCCACACTTGGTGACTGATTATCCTGCGAAAATTGTTGCAAATTTTGAGAAAACTGACTTCTACCAGGACCTACTGCCCCAGGGCGGCCTCTGGATCATCTACCCAAGTTGCCAAATGCGTTATTCGACCTCTGTTGGAGGATCGGATATTGTGCTCGCCAATGACCCTCTTGTCTGCAATAAGCACACTGGTTCACGTTTACAGGACCCAACGGCGCATTTCCCTGTGGAGCATATTGTGCCCTAAATTGTGAAGTACCCCCTCTAGGGCCTCTAACAATTTGTTGTAATAGAACTTTAGTTTTCAAGTCTCCCTTTCTTTTTTCGATTCTCTGTTTTTCATTATTGACTCGGTTCTCATAGTACTGAGCCATATGCAACAGTTCAGACTAAGACTTAGCTTGCCAAGCGCTCTCAGAAGACATAATTTGCGACTGGATGTCAGGCAACAATCCACACACAAATGTATCTACAAATAGTCGTTTTCCAGACTCTGTGGTCAAATCTTGTCCACTGAAATCTGAAAACACTTGTTCGAACCTATTAAAGAATTTGGTAGCACCCTCAGATTTCCCTTGGACACAAGCAGTACATTTGCCCCAAATAATCCTTCTTTCAGGAATGATGGCTTTTAAGTTCATGACTATTCTACCAGGCAAAGTCAGTATTACCTGTGGTGGTCTCTCGCCAGCTGGCTTTTCCCTATCTAATCAAACTATATGTGTTTCCTAACCCCCGTACATCGTCCACAGTCCTATTTTGTTTCCACAAATCAACAGGTAGGAGCACGGGAAAAAACAAATCTATATTGTTCAGAGTAAATACTGATGACTGCAAAACAGATTCTATCTCTTTATAGAACCCTGTTGGATTATTTCTAATATCGGGAATGGATTGCTTAATGGTGTTCACTTCCTGTCGTGAGAACGGGACGTGAACAAACTGTGACACATAATGTGCAGGAATGTCATAGGCAGCTGTGCCTGTTCCGGCATCAGCTGGAACCTCAACTTTTGGGACAAATGTTGGCAGAACCTCTCTCATAGGCAACTGAGAGATAGGAAACTCTGAACGCTTACTGAGCAACAGAGCTAAATGGAGCGCTAAAGCCGCTGAAGGAGTGTCAGACGAAAAAGCTCTCATGTAGATATTCAATAATTCTGCGGGACAACAAATATTTATTTTTATGCATTCATCCAGTATTCTACCATTACCTGTATCACTTTCCTCTGCATTTCTGGTGTATACTGCCTATATGTGTCATATACTTCTATGGGAGATATCGACATGTCTGAAATCCATCTAATCGCATCCTTTGTGCAAATACGTGTTTCCTCAATTATCAACTTACAACAAGGAAGGAACCGTTTCTGTACAAACTTTCACCATCAATTTCTTCATTCTGTAACCTTTCCACCTCCCTTCTATACTCAAAAACCCTCTCTACATGCTCATATACTTTCTCCGCAGTATCTCTTGAATATGCTAAAACATTCAGATCCCTCAACCCTTGTGGGAGATCTATATCATCCAATCTGTTCCACATTACACATAAATGAATTCCCAACCCTTTGATGAAAACATTTTTCTCAGGAAAACTGTCTAGATTAGAGAGTGTGGCAAAAACATCAGATTGTACACGCTTCTCCATGCATTGTCTAGCACATGCAGTCAAATCGCGCTTTCTCTCTTTAGACACAGTATTACGAGTTACAATCTTTGATTCCACCCCCTTATCAACTACAAGGCAAACAGAACCACTCGGAAGAGGAAGAGTAGACAAATCTTGTACATTTGGTAACAAAGGTGCTAACACTGGTGCAGAAGACAAACCCGTAACAGTAGGCAAAGGTGGAGGAGCAGGTGGAGGAGCAACAATAAGAAGAGGAACAACAGCCGGAGGAAGAGGAACATTAGGAGGAAAGATAGGAGGAGCAGGAATTACTACAGGAGGAGGAACGACAGCAGGAAGAGGTAGAGCAGTAGGAATAGGTACATACGGAGGTGGCGCAGTGGCACCAGGCCTTCTTTCGTTTAGAAGTTTATCAATCAACTCATCTGATACATGAAAGTCTTTAGACGGATACATTTTCTGAATACCAAGTGAAAAAGCCCTATCCATATTCCTAACTGACTCAGACTGTTTATTTGTAATCGTACAACAACGCTTTTTCGTCGTTGGACATATGACGGCGTGCATGTTTTCCTCTACTTTTAAGTTGCTGCATAGCTTCGTTCTTCCAATTCTGTAGTACATCAAATGCTGCAGGTCTAGCCTTTTTCTTTAATAATATAGACTCTAAATATTCTATACGAGGAATTCCAAAACTACCATTGATTGGCCACTGAAGTTCGGAAGCATGTCTAGTTTGTGCCAAATATGATTAAAAACTATACTACCAATGCCTGCGTACAGTACCTAGTACATGCCGTAGACCCATCCTGTGGCGCCGGTCGGCCAAATTCTAATGATTGTCTGTCCTTGCGGAATAATGCCCTGAAGCAGGCAGACAATTTCTCAGGCATATCAGATTCCTGGTGTTACCTGGTCAATAATTGTGCTCGCGAGTACAATACGCTAAAACAAATTATCAGGATAATTATGAATCGGGTCACGACTCACCTGATCAAAGGACAAAGGAGGTCCGATCAGATTTTAAAGGACTACAAAGGACCCACGTGGTTGGTGATTGCTGCAAAACTGCCCGCCTTGATATATGGACCCTCATCAAGATGCCGTCTCGGACCGCGGGATAACCGTCCAGGGATCGGGTCGTGCAGTACTGTTGAGGTATTGCTTCTCATCCAAGAAAGGGGCACCCTTTTTTCACCATCCGATCCCGGTCGGATAGCTGCGTCAACCTTCAACGAGATGGCATCAATCTTGAGGGTCCCTATTCGGGCGCCATCTGTGAAAGCAAGCGGAAATATCGAGGCTGAGTACCACCAAAGGAAATACACCAAACATGGGCTTATAAAGATTCACAGATCTTTTATACTGCACAGTTTACAAAGAACAAATCAGATAGTTATCTGGCCCTCAGTACATCACAGCGAATACCAACCCTTCAGTGTGAGAAGTGAGAGGTACTGGACATCTGAACATTTGTACATTTATACAATTTCAGTAATAATGTCCAGCCACTCTGCAGGTTAATAATCAGTGGTCTAGAGTTCGTGCCAAGTTCACTTATGGCTTACACAACAATATGCACACAGATTATCTTTGGTTTACATTCAAACAAGTTACAATGGCAACAGTGTATTCCAGGATTTAGCAGTAAGCCTTAGCACATATCCCTTCACAATGCAGTTCAGCCAGTGTCCACGTTCAATATTTGCATTACATTGTTTTCGATGTTTGTTCGTGGATGAGGCTTATTGATGCAGACAATCCTAAAACCACAATTCAGGCATGGGACAAGGTCTCTTTACCCAGTCTAAACATTCGGCCAGCGGACAGTCTAAACATTAACTAGGTGCAAGGGTCGGGAAGGCTCGGTTACAAGTTGGAAGCACAGTCCACCATTTTAGAACACAGAATTACATTTGAACAGAAATCAAAATGGCAGTGCTGTTGATCAAAAAGCAGAACTTTTGAAACACGGTTTTCTTCGCAGAGCGACTGGGCTTAGGCCAATATATATCAGAAGGAGGCACAATATGATTTCCCGTTTAACACTATGATATGATATATGATTTGATATGATAGGTTATTTATAACGCGCTTAATACCCAGAGGTTTCTAAGCGCGGACCCGGGGATCGAACCTGTATTGCTCCGTGTCGCTTTGTTTCCAAGGCGAGCACGTTGCCTCTGAGCTGTCCTTCCGAGACTACAACACTGTAGGCCTAGATACAGATACACTATAACATGGGAGGACTAGACACAGATGCTGATTGACAATTTGTACCTGCTCCCCCACCCATATGCCAATTGTGTGTTTGAAAGCTCTTTACTTTTCAGAGGATTTGCAGTATTTTAGTTTTGTTCCGGTTAATCCTCAGCTGGTTAACAGATGCATTTGAATGGAGGGCTGCCATTGAACATTGTAAATCTAATGGGGTCCTGTCAAGAAGGGAAATATTGTCTGCGAAAGAAATCCAACTCATAAGAGCCCCCCCAAATTGGGTGGAAAGTTGCTTCATTTAGACAAGGTGGCATCCATATCGTCCACATATAAGTTGTACAAGAGGGGTGGAGAAGGCACCTCTGCTTAACTCC
Source organism: Ambystoma mexicanum (assembly GCF_040938575.1). Lineage (NCBI taxonomy): Eukaryota > Metazoa > Chordata > Amphibia > Caudata > Ambystomatidae > Ambystoma > Ambystoma mexicanum. The sequence goes on from NC_090934.1 coordinate 146,920,823, forward strand.
TTTGTTAGTCATCACCAGGCTAGATATGGCACCTTCCTGGGAAAGCCTAACCACCTCCTGCATTTTTGATTAGAGCATTTTAATAATCTACATTAATATAATGTAGCAGATAGGGGTTTATCCCCCAGCACTCTGACACGTATACGGGACACAGTATCAAATGCTGCAGAATAGTCCACGAAACACAGATATAGCCCCTTGTCGTTGCCATGCAATACATCCACAGACAACAGCTGTAAAGCCTGCATGGCCTGTGTAGTGCTCCATTCTTTTCAATAACCAAACTGCTTGCACTTCAATAGCTTTTCCTTTACTGTCCATTTACTGAGCAGTTGCAGAAGAATGTAGCACATACTTTACTGCTTGTATCGAGCAAGTCAAGCAGTGTAAAATTAGTAGGTTCAATGTAACTACCTTTTTGTCTGTGCAGAGAAATACATATAGAAATGTCCAGGTGCTAGGAACCATGCCCGTTCTTACTTCTGTTATAGAGGTGCCCATATGAAAGAAGTCCCAAACCAAATGCATTGACCTCTGTGATCTCTCTTACTCTGCTAGACATCATTTTATATTTTGCTTCGATTACTAAAACTAGGTGCATACCTATGGAGTTGTGTATCGTGTTCACGGAAAAAAAAAAAAAAACATGGTTGATTATTTGACTGAAAGCATTGGGTTTTATTTGAACCTCTTCTGTGAGCACAGAGCAACCGGGCTAACTCTTTGGGTAATCTTGATGCTCCTGCAGTACCCCACTACTCAGTGCCCAGAGTCAAAGTCTAGATGCTTAGAAGTAGGATGCTAGAGGAGGTAAAACGGCTGCAGAAAATAAAGAGAAAACAAGTCAGTGGGCCTCATTATAAGTTTGCCGGTCCGGTAACAATGGTACCGGTAAGCTTCCCCATACAGTTGTTACCGGACCGGGAAACTACAAGGTCTGCTCGCTGGTGCCTTTTTGCCCACCAGTTCTGACCTTGTGGGCGGAAAGACACCCGCGAGCAGACCATGTCGGATGTACCGGCACCATTTATAATGGTGCCGGTGCATCCAATGTCTCCATTCCCATTGAGCCCTATGGAAATACAGGGTCCACCAGGGTTCTAATGGCCCTGTATTTCCCCATTGCCCTGGCGGAATAATTTGCAAGTTCAGCGGCAGCCTGCCGGTTTTACCAAGGATCCCTGTATTCAGGGATCCGACCGCACAACCTTCTGGCAGGGAAATGGCCATGCAAAGCCCTCACACTATCCGCCACCCGAAGGCAGGCGGGCAGACACTTGCACGTAGGAAACACTGTGCAGAGGTAAGATCAGGTGTCAGATTCAGGGGTGTGTGCATGCAGCTAAGATTCTGATCTAACTTTGGGGTGCTTGTACGCCATGTAGCGGGGTGCAGGAATGATTTAAGGGTGTTCGCACACAGATTTTCAGATTTTTACCTGAGTTACGATTAATTATATGTATGTTGTCGGGTGCCGGTAACAGTTCCGGGGGACCCCGCGCAGGGTCCCCGAGATGCAGGCTTGCTGCAGGGGACCTCATGCACTGTTCTGAGAGTGCATGTATTTGCACCCAAGGGGCACGCAAAGGTGGCTGTGCAAGGTAAAAAACCATGGATGCACATTGGACTCACCACCATCATATCCAAAACCTACTTCTACTACCTACGGTTTCTCAGGCGTATTTTCCCTTACCTCAACTGTCCCCACCATTTCTCGTCCATCAACGCCATCATCCTGTCCCACCTAGGCTATGCAAACTGCCTCTAACTAGGAGTCCCGGCATCCCAACTAAGGAAATTCCAAAGAATACAAAAAGCAGCAGCACGCCTGCTCATTAACCTGCCACACATCAGCTCTAACCTAATTGCTTGATGCACCAACTTTAAAGCCATGTGTATCACCCACTGAGCAGTCCACAACACTGGCCCAGAATTCCTTTGAGACAAAATGGATCCCTACCAACCCTCCAGGAATCTCAGATCTCATACAACATTTGGCCTAGTGATCTCACCCCACAGCTCTGCAAGGCTTGGCCGTTCCTTCTTCTCCGCCCAAGCACTAATCATCTGGAACTCTCTGCCGCTACACATTCGCAGCACTAAAAACCACCCGAAAATCAGGAAGGCCCTTAATTCCTGGCTTTTCTCAATACTTCCCTGATCCATGGTACTCCAAGACTACACAAATGAAACAACACCCCTGCACCAATTACAACACACGGGCTGGCAGCTTTCACAGCAGTTCACCTGACACACCATCACCCCACGCACAACACTCCCACCCGACAAGTACTCCAGGTAAGCCAGCAGCCTTTGCTGTGGCACACCTGACACATTATCAACCCTGCCACAACAACATTCCCACCCGACAAGTACTCCAGGTAAACCAGCAGCCTTTGCTGGGGCACACCTGACACATTATCAACCCTGCCACAACAACATTCCCACCCGACAAGTACTCCAGGTAAGCCAGCAGCCTTTGCTCTGGCACACCTGAAGCAATCTCACTGCTCCCGCCGCTCATCAGATCCTTCCACAAGAGAGACCACAAACAATGAGATAAATAGCCCACGGTAGCCCACACCCATCATTAAGGCACAGCGCAACATATCCACCCATGCCAGGCGCATCCTAGGACCCTGTTCACTAGAGAAACCATGAATGAGGAGACCACGCTATACGCTGTGAACAGGGAATGTACCAGCCGAAAAACTCCAAAGACCACGATACGTATAATCCCTGAAGACCTTCGGTATTCATACCTACACCACATCTCTGGACAAAGGCCTCAGGCACGACCAAGCACCCATGCACCATAGAATGCCGCTAAGGCTATGCTTCCGGTCTAGCAGCACATATAACCATCCACATTGAAACACCAGATGTACCTGACAACTCTGCCAGAAGCATACAGCAACTACCAACTAAAAGAAATTTGGTATAGCCGGCCACACATCGAATCTCTCAACAATATCTCTCTATTGCAACCTCCAACATCGCTCTCCCGTGTGCCTGGACCATTCGGGCTGCTTAGGCGAGTCTGGCCCGCTACCCAACTCCTAGAATGTCAAAATAGCACATACGCATCTCCTAAACTAAACTTCTAGAACTTTCCTTGAAATATTGACTACGGTCACCAAGGGCGTTCCACTTCGGAAAAATGCGTATTGAGGCCAGTCAACTGGGGAAAGAGCTCTATATAAATAACCAAATACATACAATACAATGCAATCTGTAACACCTCTGTGTTGGCATCTCAAGTGATTTATTTACATATTTTATGTATTTAAAAATCCACATTTTTTTAACTAATATCCCTTAATAAAACACCATTTAGGCAATACCAAATAATATCACATACAATCTATTGGACACATTCTGAAGCCTAGAGGCTGCCCACATCAAGCTAAACATGTTATTTGAAGAAAAAATAAATAAAACATACGTTTATTTTCTCACATTGAACTTCAAAAACAACAACTCTCTGAAGCCATGTTTAACATGCAAATCAGAAGTGTAAAATGGACTCTGGGTCCGATATTTGTGTCGATTTTTCACATTTGGCATTTGCACGCCGCCTACATGTTTGAATATAACGTGCTTAGACTTTGGAAGCCTTCCTTTATTCGTGTGTGGGCTTCGAGCGGTTTGCGTTTTCAGGGAAACGTGTGCTGTTTCTGCTGGGGACAAGCTCTCACTTTTCCCTCCTTTTGGTTCACCCCAGATGCCTCCTTTGTTCGGAGAACTGAAAGCCCTCACCCTACACCCTACCCTGGAAGCATTGCTGATACAGACGGCTGTGGGCAACGGGTTCATGCACAATTAGCCATGTGCTACACCATGGAGTGCATGACACAAGTGAGCATTCAGCGAGGGGCAGCTCCAGACAAAAGGATGTCTTCTTGGCAGTGACTGGGACAAAGGCCGCAGGACCCCGGCTGTGACAGCCAAGCTTAGCTCGGAGTCTCACACAGGGGTGAACGGGCGCAGGAGGGATTTATTTAAATGCTCCATTTCTTGGTATGACAAGTTTTCGTTCAATGTCAGAAAGCAGAGGCTTGAATAAAATGCATGTCCTATTTACTGATATCAATAATTCAGTGTGAAACGCTCCTTCAGAGACACATTAAACCACTGTCAATGCACAGAATAGTCCGGTCCACATACACTGCTGTGAATTATAATACTTGCCTTGTCCAAAGAGCACAACCATCACGGGTACAGTCCCTGTGGTACAGGTGGTATCCACTTCAAAGAGGCCTAAAGATGGAACAAAGGCCTGTGTGCGTGTGTTGCTCGGTTGGGGGACTCCAATCTAGGTCTTCGTTACCGCCATCCACACCAGATATTCAGGATAACCACTGACTATTTAAATCAGTCCCATTTACATTCACTGTATCCAAATTCATTTGTTTTGTGGCTAGACTGAAAACATGGGGTGGATTGGCTCTTGAGGGTCTCATTTGGACACCCCTGGCGTGGGGCTTGGCCGCAGGAGGATAGCTCAGCGGTAACTGCCTTGGAAGCGAGACGACACGAAGCAAAACAGTTTTGATCCCTGGGTCTGCGCTTAGAAACCTCTGGGTATTTAAGCCCGTTATAAATATGCAACAAAAAAAATAATAATAACTACGCAATAAAAATAAAATAAAAACATTCCTGTAACAGCACCTCGATGCTCGCGGGCTGTGTGAGCGCTTTAAAAATGCAAATAAATAACTAGAATCAGTGACCGTTGACACTTTTTGCCAGAGGACCACTAATTGTATGTTACATCGCTCTCTTGGCCACTGTCTGCCGGATGTTTGTTAGATACCAGTCTGACACACAAAGAACTGCGGCACCCCACACATTTCTGCAAATCTGAAAAGTCAACCAGGTCCGAGTGCTGCTGGATAGTAAACGGTGACCTGATTGTATGAGTGTGTCATGACACCAAACCAGAATGTGCAAGTATTCAACACAGTGGAGTAAAACCAACTAGCAAGACAATCCACAGTGCTGGACCTTTGGGTCTGGTGAGCATTATATATAAATAAACAAACAAACAAACACACATGGAAATAAATGACGAGGAGATTCCACCTCGGGCGAAATGGAGGGAGTGGGCCGAAGAGATTGAGGCCGGAAAGGGGCAGTGTCCTTGCAGGCAAGTGGTAGGTTTGTAAAAAGTGTGAAAAACGTCATGGCTAAAATAACTCTCTGTTTCATAGCGATTATTTTAAATGTGCACAAATCACACAGCATATCAACCCATTGTAACTTCTTGATAAAAAATAAGTAACATTTTAGCATCATTTTCTCCCACTGAATGGGAGACTTCCTTCACCAGAACACAAGTTAATGTGTGCCCAAAAATGATCTGTTTCATATCTGTACTATCAAGACTAAAAAGAAAGACAGTGAAAAAATGCATTGTGTGAGCACCTGCGTGTAGTCATTGTTTTCCACGACATTCATCTTTATGCACCCCTCCCCTTTATAATCACCCACCATTTTCACTTCTTAAGTGTCATGCCACAGGCCATAGCAGCCCATACCCATCCTTTGCTATACCTGCATCTATCAGTGCTGTACTGTTCTTTCTTTATTCAAATATAAATATATTAATTAAAGATACAAAATACAAGTTATACAATAACAATACAATTTTCACTATTAAACAAGAACATGTGAAAGACCCATATACAAAAGAAAATAAATGGTGGGACAAATTACCAAAAAGATACAAAATATAAGACTGCAATCCAGTACATTATTACTCCATAAACCCTGATAATAGGAAAGCTTCCAGTTCTAGTCTTCCAAATTGCTAAATCATAAGAAGCCAGACCAACATTTATTCATGGGTCATTTGAATGTATTAAAGCAGGAACAGATTAATGTCTAAAACTTAACACCAGTTAAGATGGGATCAATTATAATATATCCTGTCTATATCGTTGAAGTCTGAGGTTACATCCTTAAAGGCGATGTAGACAGGAACACCGAAACCAAAAACATATTTACTTAAAATCAAATACAGATCCATACTTCGTTGTTTAGCCCTTACCCCTTCACTAAACTCAGCTGTGCATCACATAATGGAATATTTCTTGAGACCCAATCCAATAATCTAATTAAAATTACACCTTTGCAAATGCTCAATGAACCATCTAGAAGGGTGATCGGGCGATAGGAATTCAGGCTGAAGAGGTCTTCCTTGTTAAATAGAGGCAAAATTAGACCCTTCTTCCAAATCACAGGAATTACCCTATATTCAATAATTAAGTTAAAAGTTAGGGTCAGAAGGGGAAACCAGATATCCTCCTCTATCTATCTTTCTGATCGCCATCTTCTTCTTACTTCTGTTGCTCCTATATCTCCTATACCTCTAGTATCTACCTCCCCTCGTGTACTTTCCTGACGGGACTTGCGCAATTTCAATACTCCATTATCTGTCTCGACCTGTATTGCTGCTCTACCGTCTTATTCTACTTTCTCGGCTCTATCTGCTGATGATGCATTTTCTTCTCTCTTTACTTCACTTTCCTCATTTCTTGACACTCTATATCTTGCTTCTCTTTTCACTCCATCTCGTAAACTTTCCCAACCATGGCTTACTACTCATCTCCAGTCGATGCAGCATGTCCTGTGTCGATTGGAAATGCAATGGCTTTGCCATAGAAATGAAAAAGACTTCAAATCCTACTCATCATACCACATCCTCTATGATACCCGCCTCTTAGCTGCTAAGCTAAGATTCTGTGTAATGTGGCACAGGGGGTTAACATATTTGGTAGCTAGGCTTTTATGTTAAGGTGTAGAACATGGAGGGTTTGCCTCAGATTACAGCATAGTACAAAAATGCACTCTCAGTTCAATAAATAGGGTAATATGAGGCCAGCATAAAAATAAATGGAACCATTTAGTACACATACGTAAGCAGAATCATGGCTAATCAAGACATAACACGCTACAGTCAGACAGACAATATGAAATCAGCAACAACCGCACCCACAGGGATATGATATGATATGATGTATGGCATTTATAACGTGCCTCTACACAAGTGTTTCAAGGCGCAACGCGGCAAGGGTGGGTGAACAGAGGGAAGACAGACAACGATCACACTAGGCCAAGTGTCATTCAGATCGCGCAAATGCAGGGGAATACAACTCAAATGGAACAAGAAGTTATAGAACCAAGATACAGACCCCACTAACCCTACTTTCAAATCTCACAACCATATCTCACCCAGCAATCCGCTCGCACTTTACCACACTGCAGCAACAACATACAAACACATAAACAGCACCTACAGCACACGGGGTCTTGCCCGGTCCGATACTCGCACCAAAGCTCAGTGCACACTGTATACCGAAATGAAGCCGCCAACAGCACACCACTTCTCCCACTCTCCTACTCCCCCTCCACCCGACTAACCCTACCCACCCTCCTTCTTGTTTACAGATCCGCCAGAGCACCTGGGGACCAATTCCGTTGGTGACGGTGCGCTACATAAGTACCTATAACATAACATAAGCACTCCTATTTCTTGGCTCTTCTTCATGCTGAGTCTACTCACCCACAACGTCTTTTTCAAACCTTTTCTCGTCTTCTTTCTCCTCCTACTCCGGATCCTTCACTTAACTCGTCTTTATCTGCCTCTGATATTGCTTCTTATTTCTCTTCTAAGGTGACTTCTCTCCGCCTTGCAATTTACTCATCACCACCGTCTTCTCTTAGTACATCCTTCGCACTTATCTCTCCTCCGACTGCTTCGAAATCTCACTTCTCTTCTGTCACAGACACACATCTTTCCCTTCTGATGGCTCGTACCCATCCTATTGCTGCCCCCACAGTCCTATTCCATCGGCTCCAATCTCTAAGGTCTATCCTCCTTTACAGTCATATCTTACTTCTTTCTTTAATATCTGTTTCTCATCTTCAACTTTTCCTTCCTCTTTTAAACACGCTTCAATCATTCCTCTCTTAAAGAAACCTTCAGCTGATCCTTCTCTTGCCTCCAATTTTCGGCCTATCTCTCTTGTTCCTTACTTATCAAAACTACTTGAACGTCTTGTCTATCTTCAAGTCTCTTCTTTTGTTTCCAGTAACTCTATTCTTCCCCATTTCCAGTCAGGATTCCGACCAATATATTCTACTGAAACGGCTCTTCTCTCAGTCCTTAACTCCCTACTCACAAATCTGTATACCAAACATTCCTCATTTCTCATTCTACTGGACCTTTCTGCTGCTTTTGATACTGTTGATCACCAGCTTCTTCTAGCCTCCCTATAATCCTATGGTTTTTTTGGGTTCTGTCCTCTCCTGGTTTAAATCCTACGTATCTCACTGGCCGTTCTTTGTTTCCTGGGGTGGAACGACTTCTGACCCCTATACTCTTGCCCATGGTGTCCCACAAGGGTCGCTTTTAGGGCCTTTCCGTTTCTCTCTCTACAATTCTCCTCTTGCAAACATTATTTCTTCTTTTGGTCTTTCTCAACACTTCTATGGTGATGATACTTCCTATCGTTCTACTTTTTTTTTTATTGACGCCCAGATTTCTGCATGCTAAATGGACATCAAATCATGGCAACCCATTATCTTACTCTTAACACTGCAAAAACGAACATACTCTTTTTTTCCCTCTACTACTATCAGTCCTCCGATTCCTCCTCAGTTTATTTCATTTCCTCCATCTCAGCTCTTTTTTGTATCCACTGCCCATAACCTCGGTCTTTATTTTAACTCTACTTTAGCCTTTAAACACCATATCTCCATTTCTTCTCGAGCCTGTCGGTATCACTTATTTAACATCAAAAAAGTTTGCTCTTTTCTAACTTTCGACTCAACTAAACTACTCATAACTTCTCTCATCTTTTCACACCTCTTTTATTGCTCTACCAAGCTTTTTGGTCTTCCGGTATCTTGACCTTTTCCTCTAAAATCCATTTTTAATGCTGCAATTAGGGTACTTATTTGCTTGACCCCACGTGATTCTTTATCTCCTGCTCTTCACACTTTGGGCTGGCTTCCTTTTCACGCACAACTCAAGTTACATTTTCTTTCTTTAACTTTCAAATCTCTCTACGGTCTAACTCCTGACTATCTCTTCTCATTAGTCTCATTCTACTCTCCTTCTTGTTCTCTCCATTCTAATACTCGGTTCCGACTGACAGTTCCAGCTCCTCCCTGTGCACAATCACTTTTTCGTACATTTGCACATCTTGCTCCTTTACACTGCAATCTTCTTCCTCTTTCCATTTGTTCTATCACTTCCTATCCCCTTTTCCGTAAAGCATTGAAATTACATCTGTCCCAGTGAAACTGATTTTGTGCATACTCTGTCAAATCTCATGTCTGATTGTACTGCTTGATAATTTTGCTATGTAAAAGCGCATTGGAAATACTAAATAAATACAAAATACAAAAATACGAAACAGATAATTTGGGATCCTGTCTCCCAAGGACTTAAACAGGACCTGTTTTCAAAGTATGAGTTGTACTTACAATAGAGCTATTGTTTCAAGGGATGATGGCTGCACAATAAAGTCAGGCTCAGTACCGTTTTGACAGCAGACACTTTGAGGATGAATGTCAGCCTCATTCCCATATAGACCAACTAGGAAATCAACCAAGGAAGCCTCATTCACGTGAGCTACAAAAACATGCGGACACAAAAAATCAAGAGTCTGGTTTTTGTTTAGCTACAACCTCCCAAAATACCCAGATTCCTTATTATCAGTCACACTATGCAGTGCAACAAACGGACTTAAGTCAACTCACATTTCCTTGTTTTAAGGCCCTTCCTATATGCTAATCTCCTTGGCCTACCTTTCACATGGTCTTTGGGGACTTCCTTCAGTATATTTATTTAAATGTCCTTGCATTCTGTGTTTAGCCAGGATTGTCAGATAACCTAATCAAAACCCCTTTTTACATTGTGAATTAAGGCTTTTCAAAAAGCTACTATTAGGGATTCAAAGTCCCTCATCACAACCTCAGCTGGTCTATCAAGTGTCAAGAACTCCAAAATCTCCTGGCGACACTTGTTGATCATCCTCCTATAAGGCTGATCACCAGTGGCCCTAAACCATCGAATAGGCCTTTCCTTCCACTCTCAGCCATATCCCAGTAAAAATGGAGTGACAAAGGAATGTGGTCACTTTGTGCCTTTCTAGCACCATGAAATCCCGATTCCTATGACACCAGTACAGTGGGGTAAACATATAATCAATGATACTGCTGCAGTGCCCATTATCAAAAGTACACCTCCCTCCTATAGGTATATCAGGCAGTGGTTTTGCCATTCTTAGGTCGCAGGCCATTTTTATAATCATCATTGTTTTTTATAGCACACTTAATACTAAAGAGGATTCTAAGCGCGGACCGGGATTCGAAACAAACCTGCGTTGCTCTGTGCCGTCTTGCTTCCAAGGAGAGCGCGTTGCCACTGAGCTATACTTCCTGTTTTCAATGCAATCTTCCAATGGAGAGGTATTTTATCACAAACAAAAGGATCAGTCAGGTCAACGGAGGGATATTATATGCTCAATCTTCTTCCTCATTGTTAACGATCGTGGGAAGTCCCCCCTCCCAACCATCCGTAATATGAAATTCAAATCCCCTCCTATCAGGGTCAGATTATTATTGGGACACAGCCTGCAGTCAAGTGTGGCTTTCAATTTTTCCACTAATGCGATACACCCTTTCCCCGTTTTGTTGTGTTACAAAACTTACCAAGCACAGTTTCAAACAGAATCAGAATCCGACCTTCCCTCACAAAATAAGAGGCAAAAACCCTTTGCAATGGCCTACAATGACACTCGGATTTTAACAAATGAATAATTAAATGTGTAATTAAATAATGATATACATATGTTTTATCACAGTCTCAGGGCTATCATATCACTAGCAACTATAAGGTAAGATAGCACACAAGGCATACAGTTCACAGTGCAGTCAATCACACATGGAAAAGTTAAATTTTTTCTAGTTTGCCGTTTTAAATGTAAAAACGGTTTCTTTAAAAAACGGATGAAAAACACTGAATCGGAATGTTTTTTTTGGGCAGGGGAATAGAGGCACATCACTGGGACAATATAGAAGTGAAAGGATGGCTATAGCTGAAGAACTGGAGGAGATTTTCAAGGTGAAAGAGGTTCAGTTTTGGTAAAATAAGGCTGTTGAAGAGAGGAAATCGGTTTGGAAAGAGGAAGGACAAGTTTTACTTAAACAATATTATTAAGACTAGATTGTTAAAGAAAGACACGGTACGATCCCAGGTTAATTCACAACTTAACCCTTTCAGCCAATGTTCAGATCTATGTGGGAATTAATTTAAATGATTCCAAATATTGCTAAGGAGTTACAAGATGAAGTGAATGAAAGAATTGCGCCAACACTAGAAAAACAGAGAATTAGAACAGTTTAGACAGGTTATCAGGGTATTGATATGATTACTTAGAAAATAGGGCAAAGACAAAGGGGTCAAGATGGGTAGGCTGTGCGTTTCTATGGGATGGGGAGATACTCACAGTCCATGCTTGAGCTTGGGATTAGGAACAGCGAACCGGGTTCTGGACTCCAAGCCTCGGGTCACCAGATAGTGGGCTCTCCTGGCAAAAGACAGCTGGGCAAAGTCTGGTAATGGCACAGCAACGCCTCAGCGGGATGGAGCGGGTAAGCAGGGCAAGCAGGTGGCACTGGAGAATCCCAAAGTGGGCTCAGCCACCTTTCCCCTTTCTCCCTGAAGTTAGTGGGATTTTGTTATGGGGCTTTTAGTAGGATTTCTGGATCAAGGACTTGCTGGATAGGATCACCTATGCTTTTGCCTTGCTGGAGCAGGATCAGCTATGCTTTGGCCTTTCAGTAGAGTCTGGAAACATGCAACAGTGGATCTACACAGGCGCTGGGAATTCAGGAGAGATTGTGTAGAGATCGGTCAGCCACCCTTATTTATAAGGCCTGGTGATATCATAGGATTATATGGTGGGGCAGGCTTAGGTGGGCATGCCTCTAAACAACTGGATTGGTCAGGGGTGATTGTTACTGCCTTGGTGACAGCTGTTTGGATTCTGAAGAGACATGACATCAGCTTTATGATGTGGGTTAACTATGTCCAGAACCTCCCACAGTTAATTTTACCACAATCCAGTTTTGATATAAATGGAACATTTCTACAGTTGTGGCATTTGAACAAATGACATAGGCAGATTACATATTTTATGCAGATCATGGCAATCCAATAGTGTGTAAGACATTGTTTTGTTTGCTTAACAATTTCCCTTGTTTTCAGTGAGAAATATTCAACCTAAAATTCTATAACTTTATACATGTGTACAGATTATCATAAGGCATGTAAGTATTGAATTTCACAACGGCACCATGTACCCTGTCCTCAGAATATCCCATTCTCTACCATGTCTGTTCCCAATATGGCAGTGAATGCTACAACGTCTTAAATTAAAGCCACCAAAATTACATTTAAACTGTGCCATTTTACATTCCTGCAAAGTCCTGTTGCACAGATAAAAGTCTTAATAGTTTATTAATAAAATAGTCTTTTGAAACCAATGGTCTGCCTTTCTCCTCCAAATATGGTCATATACTTTCAGGCTGCTCTTGAGTTGGCTTTCAAGATCTCAGTAAAAGTTGTGAGGACGTGTGACTTTCAATTTTGCAGCTATGTGTCCCAGAATCTCTAATGTAAGAGGCCTCTACCCAGATCTACCCCTGACGAGCGTGTGACATTTCTTTGTCTTGGTCTATTCAACGTTTTCAAAGGTAGCGGTTAACAGGTAGGTGTCCCAGCTCTCCCTTGTGGCTTCTCTTGGGGGTAGGGCACTGCTGTCATCAGCACCCAAATGTCCCTTGGGCCATCGCAGAAACCGGTTTGGGTGGATTTCCCAGTACAGCCAAAAACATGTATTTCTTTATGTTAGTTTATTTTGTTTTGAATCAGAAGCAAGCCTGTTGAATAAAGCATCCCATATATGTTTCCCAGCAAAAACCCGTTACATTGGTAGGCCAGGACAGGTTTTTATTGAACACTGTATGTTTAAAACAGGCATTTTTCCTTATTTGCAAAAGCACATTTTAAACATGTGGTAAAGTCTGCTGGGCTTACCATTTCAATGGTTTTCACTTCCTTTTGAATTTCCCACATGGTTTTGCAGCCCTAGTTAGTTTCTCTCATACAGCAATCTGTTTAAGATACAGGTCCACTGAAATTGACCTATGCACAGAGAGCTAGGACTTGTTTTAAAGCAGTGGTTTTTGATATTTTGTAGGCCAAAAGTCAAACGTTTTTCCGTGCAGCTGAAAGTAAAGCTTTTGTTGATTTGTTGATTTCCCAGATTTGGCTGACACAACCTGTCATTCAGGAATAATGCTCTTTTCTGATGGAGCACAATATGAATATGGATGGGCATGGCAGGGCCTCACTGATAAAAGCAGAGTAATGTAGAACAGAGCGGCATCATTTTCAATGTAAAATAGTTCCCTTTTTCAATGGAAAACGTTGGGCTTGCAGCAAAGCAGCACTACTTTATCACTCTGCTTCTTTAGTGCAAACCAGAACACACCGTGGCAACCTTTCTCGGAGTGCTCCCTGTTCCATCTTGCCCAATGGCCCTTGACAAAACAGTGCAGCCATCCTTTTTTAGCTGCAAAACTCAGTTTTGATGTGAGGCAGTGGTGCTCAAAGGAGCTAGCGCAGCCATTTTGCTGTTTCTGCTGAAGTGCAGCTTGGTTATGGATGGGAGTACTGCTGAGTGGGTAAATATATCCCACATTGCCCACCGCATTGATACTTTCGGCTCCAATTTCACTGTTATGTGGAACACTCAGCTCTCTTTCAGGCTCCCTTCAGCCACCTCTGCTTCTTCTCTCAAACCAGACAGTCTGGCCGCAATTCAGGAATGGTGTGCCGCCAATGATCTCTTCCTTAATGCCAGTAAGACTGAAATCCTCCTAATTGGGACACCCACTCCCTCCTTTCCTCTCTCTCTCTCTGGTTGCCCATTCTGGCCGTGTTCCTGCTCCTGCCCCTAAGGCTAAGAACCTTAGTGTCATATTTCCACTCCACCCTCGCCTTCCCTACTCACATCTCTGACGTCTCTAAGAAGTCAAACTTTCAGCTGCACCTCCTCAGAGGTATTCTTCCCTTTCTAACTTTCCCCCAGAAGCTCACTGTCTCCAGAGCTCTGGTCCGCTTTCGGCTGGTCTGTTGCAACAGCCTCTTTCTAAATATTCCTGCCTCTACTCTTCGGCCATTACAATTTATCCAGAACAGTACTGCAAGACTTGTCCTTGACTTAAAGCCCAGGGATTGTATCTCTCCAGCTCTGAAATCTCTTCACTGGCTCCCCGTGGCTGCAAGGATCAACTACAAGTCCACAAGGCTTTTTGGGGCCTGGGACTGCTCTATCACTAATTTTCTCTTCCGAAACAACTTCCTTCTCGAGCCCTGCGCTGATCCACTGCCAACTCTCTGAGGGTCAGACGCTTCTCCAAGCAGAGAGTTGGGGGTAGATCTATCTCATGGGTTGGGGCCTCCCTCTGGAACGGCCTCCCTGCCTCTCTCAAACTTGAGCAGCACCACTTCTGGTTCTGGAAGCAACTCAAGACCTTTCTTTTCGCTTACGCGTTCTCTCTTCCTCTCACCTGCTGATGCTATGACTACTCTGCACACTGGTCACCCTCTAAACTCGGGCCCAGACTCCTGCATGTCCAGTTGCCATCTCACTGCCTCTGGGCTCCCCAGCACTTCTGTATCTTTAAACCTACAGTCCTTTCTCTCTGCACTTATGAGCCACCCGCTGGCTGCACTTGTGAGTTAACTGCACTTCCCCCTTACCCTCCCGCTAGCATTTCACCCCTTCGCTCTGCCCCGCACTTGTGAATGTACGATCTGAATGACATAAGGCCTAGTAAGATCACAATTTTGTCCTCCCTTGTTTCCCCTCCTTGTCTTGTCATGCCTAAAAACACTTCTGTACAGCGCACTATAAATACCACATCATATCATATCATATTTTATGTTGCAGATTCAAACCGGTTTCATGTCATCATAGATTGCAAGCATTTAAAGGGGGTACAATAATATTAAATATGTGGTGAAGCTGCATCGATCTAATGTCAATTAATCTTAAATGTAACAGCAAGCAAAGACAAACTGGAGCAGAGTTCTGCTGAGCTCGTAAGTTAACTCTTCCCATGCTGGGAACAACTGATCACTGCAAGCGCAGCGGTTTCTGGCTGCACAGGCATAGGCTTTATGTTTTCCTGGATTTGGGAATCTTGAGAGACGAATCCGGCCTCATTACGACCCTGGCGGAAAGGGGTTTGCGGCAGCGTTAGCTGCGCCAACCCCTTTCCGCCAATTCCGAGTTCCCTTTCCGCCATGGCGGATTTTACACCTGCTTTTAGCGGGTGTAAAAAACCATGGCGGAAACGGACCTTGGCGTTAATTACGCCACCGTAATTTACGGTGGCGTAATTAACGCCTTCCCTACTCCCATTATGCCCTATGGGGCAAAAATGGGAATGGGGAAGGGTAAATGGGGATTGGGGATTTACCGCCCCGCCAAGGTCGGAATGGGGCGGTAAATCCCCTTACCGCCATGGCGTAAACGTAGTTTACGCCATGGCGGTAAAGTCACGGCCCTGGCGGTAACTTACCGCCAGGGTCGTAATGAGGCACAATATCTTTCCCAGATTCCAAATGTGAAATCCGGTCCAATTTCATCAATGAGGTGCAAGATTATGAAAGATTTCACAGATTCTGTGCCAAATCAACATCTTGTGCATGTCCACCACACTCTCTGTAGTGCAGTTGGCTCTATTCCAACACTCAGTTCAAATTGTAGCACCCAGGACATTTTATTTGTTTTTTGAAACTACTAAATGAAATTCATCACCACTAGGCTCGCCATGGACAATCAAAGACAATCACCACTGGTTGGAGCAAAGAATTCTATTTTTGCGTATGTATCTTGTGCATGCCTTTAGATCCACAAACCTACTTTTCAATGAAATCCTCTCCAAACGTGCAGACGACCGCTCTCCATAACCTCCAACGGTGGAGACAAATCACCCTCCCCACTGGTCGAGTATAGGTATGAGAAACTGCTCCCCGGTGACAGTGGCTAATCAGGCACTACTCTCTTTGTGAACATGTGCAGGTTTATTGTAACAATCTCGCCGCTCAGGCGGGCATATAGGACTGGTAAAGACTTCCATCCGGCGTAGGTCTGTTAACGGCCCTGCATGTCCACCCTGAGTGGGGGTGATTGCTATTCACACCCTGTGGTTCATCCGGAATGCAATAGTTTATTTTATTTTTTTATGTGAGATGGGCTCCACGCAAATTGTGCAAGCCCAATCTCTCATAAAAAAAACAAAAGCAACAAGGTGTCCACCACCACACGAAGGCTTAAGGATTCCTCTTGCCTCCCCACAAACAAGATGACGCCACCCAGGGAAGGGCCTTGGCTAACTGGATAACGGGCTGGCTGAAAAAAGCGGGCAGTATGCAGTTTGGTCTTGGCCACGTTTCTAGCCATTTGATTGGCTGAGCGCCCTTCCGCATGTGCAAATGGAATTACCTCTCTCATGCAACACAATGCCTGTTTGCTCTTCCCTAACTCCTGAGGGAATATGCTTGCCAAACACCCCTTTGTTCTATGCCTACCCACTCCCCAACAGGTGAGTATATGAAGCAGATACGATGCGGGTCTTTAGCAAATAAGACAGTCCATAACGGTCAGTGTGGGAGATTTCCATTGGACCCCAGAAGCAATTGACAAGCTGACCCCTCAGAGAGAGTCTGGCACTCCCTCCTTAACCAGCCCAACTTTATAGAGAAGCTACACCACTGCTGAGGATTCGAAAGATTCTAACTCTTTAAGTTCTGCTCCGTCATTTGGGAGCGAGCTCAGTGGGGCATTGACAAAACGGCAACAATGAAGGTCTGGTGCTGGTCCTTCCAATCCCCTGTTGAACAGGAGTTTCCAAAACACTGTCAGTGTAGGAAGACTTCTACTGATGTGCATCAAGGTACCAATACCTGATTCCACTTCACACACAGTGGTACCCCCACAGCAGTGCACATATTTTCCTTGTTGTGGGAAGCATTGTTTTGAGGAGCAAGCGATATAAGATGCCAGCTTGATTGCTTCCAGCCAATTGATGGAAGTCCAAAAGTATCCTTTGCTATAGTGTAGTTATGTAAATATTGCAGAGACAGAAAAGGCGTGATTGGAGCAGGTACCCGACCTATTTTTTTTTTTTTTTTTTTTTTTTATTGATTTGGTTGAATTTAATCAACCTTTCAAACAGTACAAAAGATAACATGATTGAAATATACAGCATTTAACATAGTTTTAACTTTCATCCTATAAATCTTAAAAAGGACAACATCTTATTTACATTATTTACCAAAAGTTGGAAAAACATCAAGTACAACATCTGATTAAGGTTCTCGCTTTGATTAATTGTCTAATTTAAGACTAACAAGAAAATTAACAGCTGCTATTTGGATTGCAATATTATTTGAACCTAACAGAACCGACCAGCATTCATCCTGTGAAATGTTACCCAAATATTGACAGTGTCTAGCAAAAGCGATTTGTCTAATAGGACTGAGTGATACACATTCTGTAAATAGATGGACCAATGTTTCACCCGTAGGTGAGGCTTGACAGAATCTACAGATGTTTTGTTCTGGACTAATAAGTTTGCGTTTGGCTCTAACTTCCATGGTAGCCCAGAGGTTAAAGCGAAGTCGCATTATTCCTGTTCTATATTTGGGAGTCGGTGATCGTACTAGGTATGCTGGTAATGTTTTAATTTTTTTTGGAGGGAAGCGTACCGTATCGCCGTCACGATACTTGGTGCTTAATTCGCATGTGTTAATCCAATCTGTTTGATGTATTTTAGATTTAGCTTTTTCGGGGTTCAACAGTAATAATTCAAGTGAGACTTCTGCTTTCGTCATTATTTGGTATACTCTTGCTAGCCAGTCTGCAATATATCTAGATTTCTTTGGTGCAAATATATGGCAGAAAAGCGTGTTTAATAATGCTTTTTCATTAGTTGACAACAAGCATTTCCCAAAGAGTGAACAGATTCGCCAGTTATAGTGGGCTTCAAGAGAGGACAGACCAAGCTCGTATCTCAACCATGATGTGGGGATGCATTGAGGTAGATGGAGGAGTGCACGCCAATATTTTGCTTCCCACTGGTCGAATTTGAATGCAGAGTCTACAGGAAGAGTCTCCAAACCATATAATAGTATAGGGACAACTTTCTTAGTCCAATAATGCCATGCTGGAAGAATGGAGAATTTGCCAAATCTGTGCATGATAACACGAGCTTGGGAGATGGAAGAAACTAGCTTGGACTCAAGCCTCTCTATCTGCCCATGAGGTTTTGGGTGTCCTTCAACGATCATACCTAGATAGCAGTAGTTTGGAACGATAGTTAGTGGGGTGCTACCTATGGACCACACAAATGAGGCTGGGCCTAAACGCTTGGGTGAGTATTGCATGATATAAGTTTTGGACGTGTTAACTGATAATTCATTAGAACAAACATATTGATGGAACGTAGCAAGAAGTCGCTGTAGCCCCACCTGAGTTCTGGATACAAGGACTAGGTCATCTGCATACATGAGTGATTTGACTTCCCGATTACATAGTCTGGGAGAATCAGAAATAACAGCAGAAAAAGCAAATTTGACGTCATGGATAAAGTAATTAAACACTGCTGAAGCTAAAGAGCAACCTTGTTTCAAACCACGGAAAGTCGGTATACTATTTGTTAATAGGCCATCTAATGTAATGCGTACTCGGATCGTCGTGTCATGGTGCAATAGGTGTATGATATCATATAGAGTCGTTGGGCAGTTGTCTCGGGCGAGCTTATTTAATAATAAAGGACGACTCACGGAGTCAAAGGCTGCATGTAAATCGATGAAGGCCAGGAACACCTGTTGTTTTGTTTCTTGACACTGAGCTTTGATCGCATTCAAGGTCATAAGATTTATGTTGGTTCCCATTCCTGCCATAAAACCAGTTTGGTTGGAATCCCTCAGTTTGTTATTGCCTGTCCAGGTGTTAAATTCGGCTAGTACCAGTTTTGTGAAAATCTTCCCGGGGGCATCTAATAAAGCAATCGGCCGATAGTTGGCAGGTATTGACCGATCGCCTTTTTTAAAGATTGGTATTATGATAGATGACTTCCATGAAATTGGAATCATACGCTTGCGTATGATGTCGCAGAAGATCCTGAATAAGATCTTAGACCATATGTCTGGAAGGCTTTTAAACATGTGATTTGACAATCCATCAGGGCCTTCAGCTCGTGATGAGCTCAATTTTTTTATTATGCCCTGAATGGCCTCAACTGAGATTTTTAAATTCCAGCTAGATGTCGGTGCCGGCAAATAGTTGTCGTGTTTATAACAAGGGTCGTCATATAATGTTGAAAAATGGTTGGTCCACGTGTGTTCAGAAACCCCATTCAGTTGAGCATCTGCTTGGAGATGACATGATTGGTTATTTAAGAGAGCCCACATGCCAGCTGAATTTTTGTTCCTCATGGCATTGCCCATAGCTTCGCTATCTTGTTGATATAACAGAGACTTATGGCCACTAAGCCAATTTTTATATTGACTTTTCGCAGACTTCAGTGCTTGCCATTTGTCGGCTTTAGTTGAAAGTAGGATTTTTCTTTTGAGCATTCTATATTCTGTCCTTCGTTTACAGACTACTGGGTCAAATGTATGTGGATGTTTGATCCTATTTGATTGTGGGATGTTTACGGTCTGGACAAATGCCCCTAGTAGATTGATGTATTCAATGCTGCTGCAATAGTGGGCCCCGGTCATTACAAGATCTTTAAACCGGTTCAAAGAGTTAGCAGTCCATTTGAGGCGTGTACGGGAGTTGGTCACTCCCACAGTACCCTGATAATACGTGTGTCTAGTTGGAATTATGGAATGCAACATACACTGTAGGGACAGGAGGCAATGGTCGCTTTTGGGATGGTCTATGATGTCAAGGGAGACTACCTGTTGGAAAAGCTTGATGTCAACATAAATGTAATCTATGATGCTATTTGCAGATCCTCTATGCCAAGTGTAATGTGGGGGGACATCATTATGGACTGAGCCATTCACCATGTGATAATTGCGCTCGGCCATGATCTGCTCCCATTTGCGAACACCTTGGGTTTGTTCTCCCACCTTCAAGCAATTGAGGTTCAGATCACCGAGTATGATGGTATACGAGATTGTTTTGTCCAGATGGATTAGGTCAAGCATATCGTTTAAGCCTTCAAAGAACAGCTCATCAGGCATACTGAGAGGATTGCGATAAATATTTAATAAGGCAAAGTTTAAATCTTGATTGCAAATTCTCACAAGTTGAATGTGTGCACCCACAGAAGCCCATGGCGTAATTGAAAAGCCAAATTTAATGTTGACAGCCACTAGGAGTCCCGAAGATGGTCGACCTCCAGTCAGTACTGCGGGAAGTAGGGCAATTTCATAGCAATCCCATAGCGGAGATTTAGTGAGCCATACCTCTTGTAGAGCGATGAGATGGTATAGTAATGACATCTCACTAAAAGAGGCATGGAGATGTTTGTGCCCTCTTGTATTCCAACTGGCCACAAAGAGAGCATCTCGAATTTTATTTTTTGGTTGTTAATAACGAAAGTTTTCAGATGTCCATGATGGTCTGGATTCACTGCGGGAGCCCTGATATATCTTAGGGACCATAGCAGAAATCTTTGGGGGCAGGTGAACGAAGTCTGGTTCCTCTGCCAGCAAGAACCCCATGTTAAATAGAACCATTTTGTTGCGCCATATTAATTGGTGTACTATGCCCGATGGAATCCAGAGTCTAACTATTGATAAGGAAGTTTCGGAAATGAATTCAACTCTATCAATATCGTGCGAAGAAATGTTGCATAATTCCTCAGTGTCACCAAAAATATTCAGGACACTTTGTCGGTTTAGATCATATTTTTGATCGTTGCCCTCCCGACATTTGAGGATTAAGGTATGAAATTGGGATTGACTTGGATTCGATTGCCCAGTTGACCAGCGCTTGTTGTTATTGCGCGGGGGCCCTTTTGCATTATGGGGCCTGCTTTGTCCAGGATCTCTTGTCACTTCCGATACTACATTTACAGGTGATTGATTCGCATTGTTTGGGTGTTCTATTGGTCTTGTGGGGACACCTTGAGCCTGTGTGAATACAGAGACCACCTTTGCAGCAAGATATTCGTCTACTTTCTTTTTTAGTTCATTTGTCAAGGACTGGATGCTATTTTCATTAAGTTTGTGTGTATCATTTGGCATAGGTGCAAACGTGACCGTTTTGGACAGGTTTGCAAGAACAGAAGGAGCTTGTACGGGAATAGGGATTTGCTGGGGACAGAGGTTTGCAGGGAACAGGCCAGTACCACTCTTGATAGATGGTTTGAGTGGATTCTGGGCCTGTGACTGGGCTGTATGTGGAATGGTGGAATTTTGACCAGAGATGTTTTTTTCTGGAATCAATGCAGTTATCGGAATTTTCTGTAGCACGCCCAAAACTTGTACTAGTTGTGATAAGGGAGACAGGGGCTCAGGTGGGGTGACCACAGTTGTATCATTAGAGGAGGGGGCTATAAGGGACTCTGCTACTTCTGTCTCTCTGGCATATAAGGAAGCAGCAGTTTCTATTTCGCCTAACTCGCAGGTTTCTGGAGCTGTTTTCTTTTTGCTAAGTGCTTTGAAAAAGGTCGCTAATGTGTTTTTTTGATGTTTAAATCCAATCATATTTTTTGTTTTTTTAATTGGATGAGAGCTTTGTTTTTTGTTATTCTTCTTTATTATTTTTTTTTTTGATTTCTCCACTAATGAGGGCTGAACATGAACATCACTCAAACTTTGTGTATCCATTGGAGTATCACCAGTTGGAGTAATTGGGCCTGGCGTTTTTGGAGTCAGTTCCTTGCTTTGGTCGTGCATTATGGGGACTGGGTCCGGGCCAATAATACCTTGAATTAGAGGCAAGGGACAGGGAGTCAATGCATGAGCAGGTGCTTCATTCTCTGAATTATTGGGCAATGTAGCAAGTGACTGCTCAAGTTTATCATTCTTGGTCTCCATTTTTGTGAGTTGTTGCATTGAGAGCCACTGGATCAAATCTTCAAAATGAGCAGATTGTTGATTTACTTTGGTGTCTAATGCTTCATAGAGTTTACACAGGCTGTATACAGCTGTGTTGATAGCAATTAATGTGGGTTGAATCATGGAAAGGATTTGAACAGGATTGTCAAGCGATTGAGGGTTATGGGTGCGTGGTGTTGGAAGGGCAAATGATTTGAGATAGGGGAGTGCGTTGTCTGGGCACAAGGCACTAATGTCATCAGGGACACTACTGATGCTCTTGGAATCAATGTTAGCATGGCTTGAGTCGGGTGTGCTTCCATGGATGGATATGATTTGGGGATCAGATGATAGTGAGGAGAAGACAAGTGGAGGTATGGACATATTGGCATTGTGCGTTGTATGGCAGGATTTGGTGGATTCGAGCATTGTCCGATCAGAAATTGGGCGGGAGGCCGAGCACCTCAACGGGGTTTGTTGTGGGTTGCTGATTTTGCCGACTGTTATGGGGGAGGGTGTAGAAATCATGCTTGTAGAAATGTTGACAGAGGACTCTAATTGGATCATGTTTGACTTGCCATTTACTTTGTCAAATGGGAAGCGACTTTCTTTGAGCAAGTTTGTAGGAGTGACATTGGTGGCTGTAAAAAAAGCTTGAAGGGCCGTTGCCGAATTCACTGACTTGGGCGATGAAGAGTGGGGCTGTGGTATTATTGCCAAGGGAGCAATGGTTGGCATGTTAGAGGTGAGCTTGTATGCTGTATATGAGGTCATGATGGAGGTTAGTATACTTAGATTCACACAGACCTCAGTAGTTGGTCAAGGTGTTAAGAATGATGTATATGAACCAACAAAGTGCCAGAGATGAATATACACTGGGCACTATACACTTAACAAGTTGCAATAAATACCTTTATGTTTGGTGCTGTGTTAAGTCAGAGCTAAGAATACTTGCACTAGCACACGGTTACTTTGGCAGGGATTACGACCACTATATATCAACTCGATCTACTAACCGTTGGCATGAATATTACGCCACCATTCGCACAACAGCCGCACAACAGTCAGACAGCGGGCTTGACTCCAACGGGCTTAGCGCCGCAAGGGTGGGTCGGGCTTCAATAAATACACGGATGGTGTCACGTGATTGGTCACGTGACGCGGCCAGATCCCGCCTCCTCCAGGAAGCAGGAAGGGTTGCAGCAAGAGCGCTGGGCTCGCAGTGCTGAAGGGAAACACGAGGATTCAGGTAAGCGGTTCAGTAAATAAAAGCAATCCTTTGCTTCACAGTAACACACGCCGCTCGAGCGGCTCGGGCCTCAATAAATACACGGATGGTGTCACGTGATTGGTCACGTGACGCGGCCAGATCCCGCCTCCTCCAGGAAGCAGGAAGGGTTGCAGCAAGAGCGCTGGGCTCGCAGTGCTGAAGGGAAACACGAGGATTCAGGTAAGCGGTTCAGTAAATAAAAGCAATCCTTTGCTTCACAGTAACACACGCCGCTCGAGCGGCTCGGGCCTCAATAAATACACGGATGGTGTCACGTGATTGGTCACGTGACGCGGCCAGATCCCGCCTCCTCCAGGAAGCAGGAAGGGTTGCAGCAAGAGCGCTGGGCTCGCAGTGCTGAAGGGAAACACGAGGATTCAGGTAAGCGGTTCAGTAAATAAAAGCAATCCTTTGCTTCACAGTAACACACGCCGCTCGAGCGGCTCGGGCCTCAATAAATACACGGATGGTGTCACGTGATTGGTCACGTGACGCGGCCAGATCCCGCCTCCTCCAGGAAGCAGGAAGGGTTGCAGCAAGAGCGCTGGGCTCGCAGTGCTGAAGGGAAACACGAGGATTCAGGTAAGCGGTTCAGTAAATAAAAGCAATCCTTTGCTTCACAGTAACACACCCGACCTATCCGCAGCTGACTTCCACAGCAGCTCGGACAACCCAGTGATTCTGAGGATGTGAAAGTGCGTTTTGTCCTTTTCAGAAAGAACAAAGTTTAATTTGGGCTTTTTTCATTGGACTCTATTTAGAGATGAAAAAGGCGCTGAAAAGTGCAGATTCATAAAGACGTTTGATCGTGTCCTCACCTGGACCAGACGCATGAACTAAAATGGGGTTTTCAGAAAAGTCTCCAAATCTATGAAACACCTGAATTTACGTTGATCCCATTTAAAATGCCTCTGACGTTTCCTTTTCCTAGGCACTAGCGTCGATTAAATACCTCTTACGTGTGATCTATCGGCAGTTTACCATTTAAATCACTTTGAACGGAAATAACCATATCATCTGAAAAGCCAATTTCCTAAGGGAAGATTTAATCCTCAATCATAAACTGTCATTATATTCTGGATTATTGATTGACTCTATGTGTTTGTGAGCCTGGTTTCGTATACCCACATGGTGCCTCCACTTCCGAGGCAACAAGGTGAGTGCGCCTGATGTGCGATAACATCATAAATCAAGCCGCCACATGACTAAGTCTTGAAATTGTTGATGGATGTTCCCCTTCTGCAATGATGCAGATGGGCTAAGGTGGAAGGCTGCTGACAGCATTGTCAGTGGTTGGGATTGACTGGTAACCCTCCACCAGACACATTCTTCTAGATACTCAAAGCCAATCCTTCAGGAAGGAAATGGCTATAGTACAAGACCATTTCACCCTGCACCCGTTACATGTCTAGGTAATGAAAACTAAGCCTCAGGTATTAAATGACCTTCTTTCATAGCCATCTCTTTCTCACAGGGCCCCAACAGAAGGCCTTTGTGGATTCATCCCTGGCCTCTTGATTTGAAAGATGCCCTTGCCATACAGGTTCACTTTGCCATCATCAGCAAGTGAAATATGTTGCTGCTGAGAGCAATCCACATGAAATGCATTTAAACAGTTAAACAAAGCCCATCGTAAGGCTTAATCGAGTGAGACGTTCACATTGTTTGATCATCATAAATGGCCTCATGCCTAAGCCATACCAACAGACTGATATTGATCTTTTTAATTATATATGGTTCTACAGGAGCATCTCGTAACTCAATTTTACCACAACCGATGATATACTCAACCGCATTTCTTGGAAGGGGTGCATATTGATACAGTTATCATACTAGGGGACCATGCCAACAACTTAAGAAATGGGGATGCGGGTGGGGAATTTGCAATTTCAGGAAACACATGGCGCATCTGGAAGAGGGAGGCAGCCTATGATGTTGTTTCCTTTTCTGTGGTATGGGGAGATACAAACTCTGAACAAAAAATAAGCCATTACAAGTTGGAAGTTAGGGAACACCTACCAGAAGCAGGCCTGTCATTAATTCTCTGTTCTGGGAAATGGGAAGCAGAAGGATGGGGTGAGTTCAACCAAAGAGTGATGATTAAGTTGTCTCTGTCGCAAGACACACTTCACTCTCTAATGATAATTATCATCATTATTCGGAAAACTTTCCATCAAAGTTCAAATCTGACAAGAAATATAAAATCACACATTGCATTCAAATTATCATCTTAAAAACGGTTCAAATTTGGTAACAGTATTAAAAACAGCAGCACATGGTTAATACCAATCTGAAATATATTGTAAACATCAAAGTAAAAAAAAAAATCCCATAACATTATATGAGCATGCATCTTTAAAAGACTCTCTCTACTCAATGTTGACCATAGATAAGTCTAAAGAGTCAAGACCCCATGGGGAAGTCAGCAGCATGTAATAGGGCAGGGGTGCATTGAGTAAAAGCCAGGTTTCGGAATCGTGGTACAATCATGTTTCACTGTATTAATGAATACATGGGACACATTTCTTTAAAATGAGTCAAATCTTACCCGAGCAAAAAATAAAATTGCTATCCGTGGGAATTCGGAATTAGACCATACACCTGTAATCAGTCTCTTAGAGACTAATTAAAGCCTCGCTCAACAGCTTGCTTGTGTATGTAGTTTGTCTGAATCAAATACTTTTACAAACCACTACTAACCAACATTACGAGCAAATGTTTAGCAGGCTTCATAAGTAATCTTGCTTCTCTTTGCAAAGAGAAATGGTCAGACAAGCTAGTTTTGATGAGGTCGTCTTCAGCGTTATTTATATTGCTTGGATTTGGGAAGCATGTTCTATGTGCGGGACATCAGCACCACATCTCAAAAGGATTTCACAGAAAAAAATAGTATATAAAGCGAATAATAAAGGGCCAAGCAAACAGCCCTATCTCATGCTGGTTTTACCAGGGAACTGGAGAGTACAAGGTCCTCCACTACCTCAACGCACACAGGCCATTGTCTCTGAATACAGAAGTTCTAGGCACCTTAACAAGTCTTCCAGCAATTCCAATCCCATAAACCCGTCCATAATTTCGCTCTGTATACTTTGACAAAAGCAATTTGCAAGTCCATTAAGGCCTTTTCTGTATACATACGGCAGCAGAAGTCCTTAAACACAGATCCTATACCTATTCATTCATTCATTCATTCATTCATTCATTCATTCATTCATTCATTCATTCATCCCTAATCCTTCACAGAAACCTAGTTGAACACTGGACAAGTTGTTTTCTGATTCCACCCATGAATGTAGGTGAGATAATAAAGCGTGTCCATCTATAAATCTCATAAAGAAATTGGTCAATAGGCCGATGGAGAACATTTATAACCCTTTTTAAATATTGTAAAATAATCTGAGAGGCGAACCCTCCTACAATGCCTTCAAAAAGAATATCAAAAACTTTGCTATTCAACTAACCTCCTATCCCTAATGCCTCACCATTTCTGCACTAGTACTGTTCCTTCCTGTTACTAGCGCTTAGATGCCCATGGACTTTGCATGCATAAATTAATAAATAAATAAAATAAAATCTCACAATTCCATGATTCTGGTCACTTACCTTTCACAAGCATATGATTGAACATTTTAATTTAAAGAGGGGCCCAAAAACATCTAGGAAACTAAATAGATCTGCAGGTAGGATAAAAAGGTGATGGCTGTAAGGTTTTGAATCAATCAAAACTCTGGCCCAGCTCTGGGCAACCCTCCAGACCATTGTTTATCAGTCTGAAAAATCATTAAAGAAAGGGAAATATCGTTTGCAAATCAGACAGGGGCAATCCAGCCTGAACTGCTAGGTGACAGCCCCTCTGTGAAGAGACCACAAGCATCCTGACACAAGTTTTGGCCTGGTTAGGCATCATCAGTGAGGAGTATCTTGGTTCTGTAGGCCCAGCTGATCCAGGACCCAGGTCTGGGCATACCCATCCAACTAGGGGGGATTTAGCAAAACAAAACAAAGTTGATCCCTGGAAGGTTATGAGTCATCATGACCTCTGGCACAGTGTTGGACAAACCACCAGACCATTGTTTTTTTCAGCCTGCCAAGGCTTTACAGAAGGGGAAAGACCATATGCAAATCAGGCTTGGTCACACCCCAAAGGGGGCAGTCCAGCCTGAACTTCTAGTTCATATCCCTTCTGTACAAAACCACAAACATCAGCAGACATGTTTTGGCATTGTTGGGCATCATCAGTGAGGAGTAGTTTGGGTCTCTCGGCCCAGTAGGCTCCGGACCCAAATCTGGGCATACCCGTTCCACTCGGGGTGTCTTACAAAAAGGCGTTGGCTATAAGGTTTAGGGCATCTGTCCAGACCATTGTTTCTCAGCCTGCCAAGCCATTACAGAAAGGGAAAAACCTTATGCAAATCAGGCATGGTCACACACCAAAACGTGAAATTCCAGCTGAACTTCTATCTCACACCCATTATGTATAAGACCACAAGCATCTCCAGACCTGTTTCAGCCTTGTTGGGCTGAAACATGTCTGGGGATGCTTTTGGTCTCATTCAGAAGGGATGTGACCTAGTAGGCCGGGGTCGACTGCCCATCTTGCGATGGGACAAAGCCTGATTTGCATATGGTCTTTCCCCTTCTCGAATGGCTTGGCAGATGAAGAATGAGGGTCAGGAGGATTGCCTAGATCAGAGGTTAAGATTAATTTTTAACCTTCCAGCCATCACATCTTGTGTTTTGCTATCTGCAGGTATGCCATCCAGAGTCAAATGTTTATTGAGAGCTTTTTTAGGAATGGTCATAGTAATTTCTGGTATACTAAAACGTTTTCCTGATCAGTTGGTTGCGGAATCACTGTGGTCCATTCTTCTGTGGTGCTCTCATTCTGAGCAGGATGTTATAAAACCAAGACATTGGCAATCTGTTCACAATCCTGAACGTGAGTTTTAGGTCGACCACCTATGAGTACATGACATCGGGCCGAATTTATCACGTCCCCCAAAAAAAACTTTGGAATTGGAATAATATGCATCTACAATTCGTTCCTCCCTTGCCAGTGTATCACAAACCTCTTGACGCATCACAACGGCTTTCTGGCATGTGGCCAAGGCCTTTATTACCTTCACTTTATCAGTGTGTGGAGCTTTTAAGACACATACGTGACAATTCATTATAAAAGATCTACAACTGCCTTCAAACCAACTACCTTTGGAGTTCGGATTTCTACTCGGTCCAGTTTTAAAAAAAGTTGATAAAACAAAATTCATAAAATCATCACATCTATGGAGTTATAGATTGAATTCGATATCAGGACTCAGTGGGTGAGGTATTAGAGCCCAGTTACCACTAATAATTATCTCTAAAGTGACTAATTCATTAGACAGATCCCACCTTAGTCTTTCTTTTGCACGAGAGCAGCCCAGCCCTGGCAATATGAGGTGGAATACATTCTTTCGGGGCTTAACAACCAGTTTATCTTTAAGGTAATTGCATGAGGATCACTAAATAATGCAGGGATTACCTTGAACCCAATAAAAGAGTTCCAGCTAGCAGCATTAATTCATAATAATAAACTGCCCAGCTGTCTTGATGGTCCTTGAAAGAGTAAGCCCCAGGTCTATCAGTAACAACTCGACCATCGAAAATGTGGAGACCCCATTCGATTAACCAGGTAAGTATTTTCAGGTCATTGCACACATCTTGGAATATGACGTTTCAGGTAGTTGAATTGCACATGCATGAGCACCCTGGAAGATGGCAATGGCCAATCTTGGTGCTCGGAATGTGGGCTGTATTGTCCGGTATTAGCCCGCGATCTGAGCAGCCTGGGTGCTGTTGGTCAGGGCCGCCTTCCATTCCCCGCTGTCCCTTCCCTTCCACGCTTCCGCAAAACTCATCAGCATCCGTGTTGTTCCTCCGCGGGTGCTAAGGGTAAGTAGAACTTAATTAAAAAATAAATTGTACCTTCAGGTGCGGCGCTGCCCTACCTTTTCAGAGTCTGTTTCAGTGTTGATGACATCGCAGTCATCAACACAGAAAATGGACTCCAAAAATGGATGGCGATGCCGCACATGAAGGAAATAAGATTTTATATGATTTGACTTGCATTTGTAATGCGCCAGAGCCCACAGGCATCAGGGCGCAGAAGAAAGCTACAGTAAGAAGTGTCGAGATACAGAGAAGATCACAAGAGACGAATAGTTATCTGGAGAGGAGATTAATTTATGTATTTATTAGTTATCCTCACTCTTAACACCCCGGTAGGATCTACACGGTTTCTAATGGTAATATAACCCTATGGGCGGGACGACTGCTGCTGGTTATCAGGTGCCATGCGCGATATGGGACCCTCGATTTGCTTCGTCCTTAAATTGGGCAGAAGGCCGTTACCGGCTGGGTCGGACCACCCTCATGGGTCTTATCACCCCATTATTATCTTTCTGATAAAGATAGGTGTTTATATTTTTTTATTTCTAGTATTTTTTAATTGAACAGTGTATAACCTTCTGCTTTAGCACCTTCAATATTGCTTGTAATTTAAATGTAATGGTGCTTTTAGGATTGGGCTTTTGGAATATTTCATGTGTTCTGTGACACCCCATCAGAAGCAGCAGCTCTCCAGTAGATTGAGCAAATACATTTTGGGCAAGGAACCACCACCTGAGTCTCCTGCTTTGTGAACAAGGTCTATTTTACTGCCAGCCTTGAATTAGAGACCAACAACAGCATTGGTGGGGCAGCTTCAAGACTCAAAATATACCCAACGGGTGTTAACAGCAGAACCAGCCAAATCTGAGAGTGTGGCTCCTCCCCAGAACTGCTCTAAACCCATGATGCAAGGCGACAGGCAAGGTGGCAGGAGACAGGCACGTTTCTCAATTAAGAGGTCTTTCAAAAATAAGGCGGTGCTGATCACGCATATTAAACACTTTATAATGTTGTTTATGTCGTTTCATTCCATCCCCTGGTTTTCGCTGTGGTTTAAATGCAAAAATATGTATTTGCAGCAACAACAACAAAAAAGGTACCCTCAGGGATACATAGATATACAGGTACATAGGCAACATATAGATAGATAGATAGATAGATAGATAGATAGATAGATAGATAGATAGATAGATAGATAGATAGATAGATTAAAAAATAAATAGCTGGATAGATTCAAAGACAGATAGATGGAATGGAGGGAATCATGGATGGATGGGTGGACGGATGGACGGACAGACGGACAGATGGATGGACACTTTTGTCAATTCTTTCTTCTGTGCATCAAGAAGATAGAGAGAGAGCCAATGCTTCTTATTCTGTGGACCAAATGGGTGGGAGCAGTCGGAAGCGATTGATCCTCTACTTTAAAAAAAAAAGTTTTTTTTATGTTCCTATACATTTTTTATTTTGATAAAAAAAGAACCCTTTCTGGAATGGTTTAGTTTTAAAATAAAAGTATAGGAAGAAGTTCAAACTTGCACTTCAGTGCACTGCACTGAAGATTACCAGAAAACATCAGAAGTGTTTGTTTGGGGGTTTCAATCGCACAAATGCCGTGCCATGGTGACAGGATTTGTGGGGAGATGGGGCAGGGCAGCAGGGAACATAGTTTGACTATGTCTTTTCACCCACTTCAGCCACTGTTCTTAGTGTCAACTCTTTAGCATAAGAGGAGGGCAGATCTTCTGAATGACAGATAATTATTCTATTTCATGTTGCCAAAGTGGTCATTTACTTCGAAACAATCACTTCACATTTGTTTTGCTTTATTATAAATGGGAGGCTTCATTCCCACCCCACTACCACCCTTATCCCCACCCCTCAAACCTCTCATAACCCCAACCCTTAAAGACAGATAATTACTTCCCCAACAAAGTGATTTTGTACAAGTGAATTACCAAAGAGTAATTTACTTCTGCAAAATATGGGTATATGGAAATAAACATTGGCTTTATAAATGTACAGGTAAGCTTTCTTGTAAAACCTCCACAGGACAAACACATATTAGCCTCTACATTGCCAGAACATTCCGTGTTTATGTCTTTTTAAAGTGGTTTTTAATTTAGTGATTTAATCAAGGTCATCACAAACTATGAAAGAAACAATGTAATACAGCAGACATATGAATAGAACATCAATCTACTAAGCAGTATTGCAACACAACAAGCTCTAGAAAACAACATTTGATAGATCTCTCCCTGACCCAGACAACCTCTACTTCAACAGTATTGGGAAGTTGGACTTCACTTTCCACATAACACTTGTCTTTTGGTTTCCTCACTTTAGGATTTACGTCTCCTTCAATTAGGAAGTTGTACTTCACTTCCCACAGCACAGCTTTTTTTTTTAATTGTTTCAATATATGGAACCAATGGTTCAATGGTAAAGGCACATTTGAAATTATTTTCCTCAATTCTCTTGTATTCCTGTTTCCTCACTTCCAGAATTATGATATGCTCTTCAGAAGTCTAGTGAAATTGGACTTCACTTCCCACAGTGAACTTTTCATTTGTTTTTTTGGTTGTATACTAATTGACCTTTTCACAATTGACCTCAGGAGAATTGACCTCGGGAGAATTGATCTAATTTAGAAGGTCAATTAGGACATATATGCTGGG
Organism: Ambystoma mexicanum; assembly: GCF_040938575.1. Classification (NCBI taxonomy): domain Eukaryota; kingdom Metazoa; phylum Chordata; class Amphibia; order Caudata; family Ambystomatidae; genus Ambystoma; species Ambystoma mexicanum. The sequence goes on from NC_090934.1 coordinate 146,952,852, forward strand.
GGAACCCAATGCAACCCCCCACCCAATCCAAAAACCCCTGCTATCCCCCACCCAATCCCCTTATGTTATTTATAATCCAAAACCAACCCAATACATTTATAAAATAACTAAAATAATTTAAAGGTCTATTGTGCAGAAGGTCAATTAGGTCCACTATAATTAGGTCAATTGTGCAAAAGATCAATTGTAAAAGATCAATTTGTGTAATACCATTGCATTCACTGTAGGATTTACAACCACTCTTTCAGAAGCATTGGAAAGTAGGACTCAGCCTCCCACAATACAAGTGTCTTCCTGTTTCCTCACTTAGGTATTTATAACCTCTCCTTCAATAGTTTTAGGAAGTTGGACTTCACTTCCACCAAGACACATGTTATTTGCATGTATTGACTTCAGGATTTGCAAACTCTCTGTCAGTGGTGTTTAGACATTGGACTTCACTTCCCCCCAGCGCATCTTCATTTCATTTTCTCACTTCAGGATAAACAACTTCTTCAATGCTGTTAGAAAGTGGACCTTTACTTCCCACCACAATGCACTTGTCTTTGGGTTTTCTATTTTTCCGAATTTTGAAGCTCTTTATTTTTTTTTTTGCAAGATGGACTTCACTTTCAGCATTCACCAACTATTAACTTCATTGTTGGGCTGTTGGATCCCATCTGGACCATGGTGCCCCTCCTTCATACCACCTCTTCACCTCTCTCTTCAGGTCGAAGTCTCTTGCCTTGACTCGTGGGCAGCATCTGGGAGATTCTCGTGGGTTCTGGCACAGGTCATGGTTGCTACCCTCTGCATGGCCCATTATCTTGATTTCCTCCAGTTGGGTTTGGCTTCCAGCCTCTCTGCAGTTGCTGGCCTCTACTGTGTTACACGTGAGTGAGGTTTTCTTCCCACTCATTTAGCTTTTCAAACTCTGCTCCCAGTATAAGCTTCTTCCGCATGCGGTGCTGCCGTCTGTGAATCCGATCTCCACGCCTCTCTCCCCAGCCACCGCTTTCTACGAGCAATAGGCCTCTTTCCACCTTCATCAGTGTCACAGATCTCATCACATAAGCTCACAGATGAAACAATACTATGTTTCGTGGTGCTATATCAAAGGCTTGCAGGACACTTCAACACAATTAAGACATCGTGACCTTTAGACGTCCAATGGGTAATGAGCTCACTATTACGTATTATTATTATGCTATTTAATGCGCATGGACCTAGCTGCGAGAAGCAACGGAGTGCTTTACAGGAGTATAACCAATACAGATACATAATGGAGCGCTTTACAGAGGTATACAACAGTAGAGAGGCATAACAGAGTACTTTTCAGAGGTATTCAACAGTATAGATACATATTGTAACACTTTTCAGAGGTAACAAAACACCAGATATACAGTGCGGGGTAGAATACAAAGAGGAACAGAAGAGGGGTACAGGTGTACCGGTGGACGGGGAGGAAAGGGGTGGACAGCCTATAGCGAGTCAAGTGGTGCGAGGGGCGACGGGATGGCCTAGATGTTGAGGAGGGGAAGAGAATCATTGAAGAGGTGGGTCTTGAGTTATTTTCTGAATTGTTGGAGCAAGGGGTGAGTCAAATGCTCAAATTAGCCTTTTTGGTAATGGAACAATATCTGAAGGGTCAGCCTGACAGGCCAGTGTGGGCTATTTTGTGGGCCAATGTTGGCCTGCCTAATTAACTAGCACTGTGTGGTGGAGGTCATGAACAATGTTAGTGGTCAACAATGATATACAGTGTACCACCTGCCACAAGTAATAGCCAAAAACACCACTGCTACTTCTCAAACAGTTTGTCATGAAAAGAGATGTATTGTTATTCGCCAAGATAGGCTGCCTACTTTTTAATGATGCCTACATCTATTTCCGTTGGTGTTCAAAGGATACCATCGGCATGAGAGATGTCACCCAGGTTTTTGTGATTGGCACACAGCAAACCCTTCCTGTAGAAGTAAGGGATATCTGCCCTAGTACATTGTTAATGCCTCCCTGCCTTGTCAGTGATCATTCTGCTCAGGGGCACCCTCCTCCCACCATAGTTACACTCTCAAGAACAAACATACATGCAGGTTCAGGTTATCCAATCAATTCAGGAGGTAGTAGCCCAGTTCTGTTGAACTTCCTTTGCATTCTGGGACTTGAAGTCAAGGATTCCCCCATATTAAATACAGCACTAAGTGTTTGGAAGGCAAAGAAAACAACATTAGTGGACTTCCATGTCCTAAATGTGATGGGGCATGTTGGCATACAGGAACATAATAGCAACTGTGGCCTTCACTATTTAGATCACCCAAAACGAATATTTGAATGGAATTTTCAGAGGAGGCAATAGATAAGTATGTACTCAATTCTTAATATCCTGTTTCAACAACAGCCTTTTAGTTTGTGTTAAAATGGTTAAAGTGCCACCTATAAAGCTGCTACAGCCGTAGGAGTACAGAGGGCAGTGGCCACTGGTGATTTATCTTTTTTTTTTTTTTTTTTTTTTTAATGTGAGGGTTGTAAACTTGTTTCCATGAATATGTGGAAGCGATGGAACATAACATGGCAGTCTGAACCTGACATGACAGCTTGCTTTTTGGAAAATAAGGGAATGAAAAGCCACACAGTTTACAATCGGGTTTTGTAAGGTAACGCAAAAGAATCCAATAGGTGCCACATAACCAACAGTGCACCGGTACATTTTCCAAGGCATTTTACTCTATGCCAGTATAAAACACATTGCCATGCTGCTTGTGCCCCTAAATGTCCTGCCTGAGTGTGCCAATATATGTCCATAATCCCACATACAAGTATACTCCTGCTTTTCTTATAATGCCAATAATGTTACCATAAGGACACATCTCCATGCCGACACTGCCAATATATGCCAGTAAACCAAACAAGGAATAGACTCATGAAAACGTTGTCCATCATGGAGTTAAAAATGTTATGCCAATATAAGTAAACAGGTCCATACTGGCAGAACCAATGTAGACCAGTATGGCCACGCACAAACACATGTTATGTTGACTTTGCCACTAATGCCAGTAAAATAATCCATACCACAGTAGATAATGTATCTTCATACTGGCTGTAGTAATGTAGGCCAATATGTCAACTCTGATCATGTTGGCTTTCACAGTAACACTAGTAAAATATGTTTCATAATTTTAAGACAGCATGTACCTACTGGCTGCAGCAATGTAGACTAGTGTTGCCATGTGAGAACATTCATGATGTTTGCTTTGCCCATATTGCTAGCAAAAAATGCCAAGCCAAAGTGAGAAAAAACATGCCCATACCGGCTGCAGCAATATATGTCAGTATCGCCATTTAAGAACACTCATCATGTTGGCTTTAGCCACACGCCAGTAAATGATGCCACTGTAAGAAAATATGCCTTTGCAGGCCGCACGCATGATGAAGCCTTTTTATGTGAGCATACACATTGTGTTTGATTTCCCCATAAAGCCAGTAAAAAGTTGACATGCCACTATGAGAAAATCTGTCTTTACTGCCTGCTCACAGTTGCCCCCTCCATGTAAGAACATATATTAAAGATGGCAAGCAACATAAGAAAAACACATGCTTGCAGGCTGCATCAATATAGGGCAATACGGTCATGTAAGAACACTCATCAAGATGGCTTCCCCAAAAGGCCATGCAAGGCTGCGGAATCAAAACACCTCCAGCCTTACATAGCACATTGTTAATGTGCACTAAGGCACTACTGGCAGAGGGAAACTACATTTCTCCACACACAGTGAAGAGCCAGCCTAGGTGCATATTATCAGTTGCAGCAAGTTGCTGAGGATGACCTCAGTGTTTTCACTGGGCAGAGTTGGCTCATCCAAAAACGGGGGCGGTTCGGCCTCCCATTGCCCTTAAGGGATGGACTGTCTGTAAAAGATAGGAGGGAGGATCACAGCCTCAGGGTGTTTTTTGGACACAGCCTCAGAGTGTTTTTTTGGCTTTTACCTACCCCACCCACTGATTCCCTTCAACAATCCTAATCCCTATCGCCATTCCCACAAGAACCCACACAAAACACACACACCTGGCTCTCCTTAGCTAGTTTTATTATCATGCAGTAACATTAAATATGGTCTTTTATAGGGCTGTCATTGTTATTTCTAAGCAGCCATATACTTGTGTTGAATTCCTGTTAAAACAAGCACTAGGGAAGTCTTACGTTTTGACTCACTAGGAATTAGATAGGGATGTGCCAGGTACTGTCAACCTATATTCAGGTACTTACACTAGCAGCCAGGTGCTGCCATCTAGGTAGTAAGCACCATTCTGTCAGTGCCAGGTACATGTCTCTTCCATGCCTATAAGCAAGCCAAAACGTTTAGCTCTGCCTATGCTTGTTTTCAAATGAAATCTAAAAGAAATAAAAGACAGCCTTATGTATCTGCCCACGTGCGCCCCCACCCTCGTCCCTCAGGACTCCTACATGTCACTTACACGTGAAACTGACGCGGGAAGGATGATGCGCAGAAGGCATTTCTGGCGCTGATTGTGCTGATCTGCGAAAGCTGTAGTTATCCTATCAGAGAGTAAGAGATTAACTAACTCTCAATTCAGTAAATCATGATAATTGGAGCGATGGATAATCGTATGCACAGAGTGCAATCTCACGCAGGTGTTTGCTAATTATCTGACTTGCAAACTCTAATTAGCGCTCACAATCATGCAAAAGACCCGACACCCAATTTCATCTTTCAGACCTTCTTTAGAATGTCTCGCTTTTGTTTCATATTTCATCCAAAGGAAAGCCATGAATAGCGTGAACTGAAGATTTCCATCTCACTGGGACCGAATGTTCCAGTCCTGCGCTATCCTTACACATATCATTGGTGCACATCTAACAGATAAAACCATGTGGCCAGTGCTGGATTTGCACTTTTCATGTTGTGTCTTCTAGGCCCTTCATTTGCATACTTATCGCTAAACTACAAGTCCCAGAATGCAACTTGCAGAGCCTGGAGTTACTGAAAGTGTCCATTATGACCTGGCCCCACGTGGCAGGTGTGCTGGTGCTATGGGCTTAAATATCATCTAATTAAGTGAAGATACCCAAGACGTCAACTCCCAGCGTCAAGGTTAAGGCTGCCAGCATGATTTTAGGGCTGTGGCTTAGGGATTGCATGACCCCAGCCGTGACAACCCTCCACTGGCTCCCAGTTCATGCCTGTGTTGTGCTTACGTCATTGTGTGTTAGACACATGGCATTCTGGGATGTAGGACCAGGATACCTTATGGACAACATTCATACAAATGCAACCATAACAGACTCTAATTTCTGCCTGTCCTTTGGCACTTTCTATCGCAGGTTTCAGAAAACAGAATAGAATCCAGGTAGCACAACTCTGGACGCTACAGGAGCTGCCCTCTGGCATGACCCGTCAACCACCATAAGATCCCAAGAGAACAAGAGGTTTCAGAAAACAGAAACCAGCTAGCACAACTCTGGACGCTACAGGAGCTGCCCCTCTGGCATGACCCATCAACCACCATAAGATCCCAAGGAAACAAAAGGTTTCAGAAAACAGAATCCAGGTAGCACAACACTGGACGCCACAGGAGCTGCCCCTCTGGCAAGACCCGCCGTCAACCACCATAAGATCCCAAGAAAAAAAAAATGAAAAACTAAAAATAAATCTCAGGACTCAAATTGTCAAAAAGACCTTTAAATCCCAGATAAAATTATCTGTTGATCATGGCTTATAAAATGATAGTGTTGAAACGGAGAGGATCACACATTCGCCACCATTCCGAATACCTGTGCACCATATGCACACCCATGCGGGTGCTGTTCCTGTTTGCCTCATGTGCACACGTAGCCTCCTTGTTCTTTCATCTGTTTTATTGTGTACCTAATTTTACACTTTGGCACTATGTAGTTTGTACCCTTCATTGCACTTCTCCTCGCACTAGATCACCTCCCCTCACCCCCCCACACCTATGTTTCGCCTTCCTCTATGTATTGCTATCTCACCCCTAATTCGCAAAGTTGTCCCTGAGGGTGCCCATATGTGCGGGTGCATCACTACCTTTCAATTGCATATCGTGTTTCAAACATTCATGACCTCACACCAAATGTGCACCTGCTCGAATGGGCTACTTTTTTTGTAAATCACATGTAATCACATTGTGTGGCAGCAGCTGGTCTCATGTAGGCCGGGGAAAGCTTTTGTGAACAGTATTCTTTATTTTCCCACATTTCCTTATGGAAAGCTTGCCTGCGTTTTTTGATTGAGAAACAGTGGGTTCGTATTTCGATAGCCATATAAGTCTCCATCGGTTTTCCAGTTTGTTAAATGTAGAATCTCAGCGTTTCGTTGTGAATCTACAGAGCCGCAACGTTCATAATTCGTAATCGGGACCGCAGCCTTCCTGTTTCCTAGTCACCGCTGACTAGGAAAAAGGAAGGCTGCGGTCCCGACCACTGTTTCTCAATCTACCGTGGGTCTTAACAGCAAAGAGAAATTGAATACGGGGATTCATTGATTAATGAGATTCTCTGCGCACAAGACGCAAGAAAATAACTACGCTTCCGTCATCTGTGACAATCGACTCACCTCGAGGACCAATCCCACAGCTAGAACTAACTTGGGGATTACCTTCAAGATCCGCTATCCACCATCCAAATAGCCTTTTTAGAATAGGTCGAGCTAGACCTTATTCATGCTCAGTTTCCGAAAGAGAGGAACAATCCCTGCTTGATTGAGGATTCTACCTCCTAAAGTTTTCCTCCACATACTGGACCATTCACATCTTGAAAACACAGATAGATGTCCGCACTGCCAACAAGAGTTGTTATTGTTATCAACTAATGCCACTGCAGCATGTCTTTGTTTTTATTGTAACACTAAAATATATAGTGACATATCTCCTGAAGAAAGTTCCAAGAACAATGTATGAGAACTGAAACTTGTTGAGTAACTCCACCCAGGCATGAAGTAACCAGGGTGAAGTATTTATCCCAGTAAAAGGGTTCTGACTATACTAAGATGGCAAGTGCCCCTATAATAGTCAATACATGTAAATGATGTCAAGAGTACATATACTACCTGACCTTATTTAGGTATATGTGTCACAACCAAACAGTCTATTTTTAGACAGTGTTTTAATATTTAACACTAAAGGCGACAACAGATAGCTTTAGATGTTTTTTCGTTTTTTTAAATTACAAATATCTCTGAATAAACTATTTACTATGTATTTCGAAACAGTATTGATTTAATGTGTATTTACTGTGATTGTTGATAAAAGATAACTACCTCTTATGTATATGAGTAACTATTCCAGATAAAAGTTAGAGCTATTGGGTTTACCCCTTTAAGTGCATTTAAAAACAACAGTAGCCAGTTCACGCATAATTCTAAAAGAATAACCTTTTAAATTGGCACAATGTGTTTACCATATTGCATTTTCGATTACACTAAGGCCTGTTGTTAATAAAGACAATCTTTCTTTTCTACTATATTAGAACATATTAGAACAGAGGTAAATTCCTTCTTGGCCCATGCACACAGAAAGACCACAGTTAACATAGAGAACCAGTGTCCATTTATGCAAAAATGAAATAGGCCTTTCTCTTTACATGCTGTCATTTTGTATGAGAAAAATAAGTCTTTTATTATCTGTAGACACAATCTAGCACTTGACTTATTTCAAATGTATTCTTTTCCTCCCATGTGCACTTCTGCAGCCTTAAATCTGTCACATGTGCCTTTTCCTACTTTACACAAAGTCAGCATCTGCAGCACACATGTCTTTTTGGAATCTATTGGACATAGTTTACGATAATGCCATTTTGATACACACTCTTCTTCAACTTGTTGTCTTTGTATTTTTATTAAAATTGAAATAGGTATGTTTTTGTTCATTCACTAGGCCTTATGTCGAAATCACTGTTTTGCACTGGCTTTTATATTTCAATGGAAATTCACATTAGTCAGCGTCACTCTCAATATAAGGGCTTAGCATGGCCTGTCCATCTCTGTCGCTCTTTACCCCACAGGGACAGATTCTCAAAAAATGGGGATCCACAAATAGCACACATAATGCCATTCCTTTTTTAGATGTCCCATTTTTAGAACGGGCAGGTAACCTGATCCAGATTACTTGTGAATTTTTGGGGGGTTGAACTACAGAGTCATTGATGCACTGGTCAGGTACCATGCATACATATGTATAAAGTGTACACTTCCGACACTATGACAGGCTCCCAGCACCCATGTGGGTAACAGGAGAGCATTTCACAGCAAAGGGTTCTGTGAAAAGTTCAAAACAGTTCAAAGCATTTCTGTTCCTTTTTGAAGGATAGAAATGCAAGCGGGACAGTGGTGGTTCATACAATGTTGTGCTACTTGAAACATATATGAATGACACGGTGATAGAGATGCCTCTGTCCTACACTGTGCATCTCCCTATTCCTAACAGGCAACAGGGAATGTGTTTGTGTCCTGTGCATCTTAAATCGGATTGCATATGTACATTTGGAATACACTTTTAAAAAAATCGAATGCCCCCTGATTTGCACAAAGGGAGTCAAAACTGACATCTGAATGTGTGCAACAATTATGCAATCAATCAGATGCCCTTTGTGAATTAATGTGCAACATTGCTGGTGCAAATGAAGGGGATGCCTTTGGCCTTATTTCAATGTCTGGCCCTAGGTATGGGTGAAGGATCTGGTAAGAGGTGGCCCTGTCTATAGAAGACTTTCCTGGCCAGTCAAATAGCTAAATATGTGATGCCCTCACTTCTAAAAGTTGTGTTAAAACTGGAGCCATGGATTCAACTCCAGATCATCCCTTTATTCTTCTAAGGTTCATAAAGTGCAGACCTTTATGCTGTGTAATAGAGGCACCTTGTCACTTACAACACAATTAATATTTTCACCTCCTCCAGGTCCCAGGCAGAGTGACAAGGCGATCGGAGGAGCACATCCATTGAAGTGTTGTTTCTCTGAATATGTCCTTCCGGCCGCCAACACAGAATTGCTAGTAGTGCAAACCTCCCTCATAGCCAGTAGCTTACTCTGTGAATTGGATGGAGCATTCCACACCCCAGAGATGTATAACACTGCTTTTGACTCCCTCTGTTAAAGAACGTATTCTGACCCAAATCGAATGGTGGCACTAAACGAATGGGAATACAATCCCCAACAATGCCCCAGCCATATTGGCCTTGGGGAAATTAAACATAATCAGAGAGCTTACTTTACACAACCTGCGTGTAATCTACTGCTCTGGAACCATGTTTTATGAAGGTGGATGTCATTGTGACATGCATGATCACCCACAACATACCATATCCAGGCCATATTGATGCACAACTGTCCCACATGCCCACTACTTGCTGTAGAATGTATAGGTGGTTAAATGGGTATTGGAGTAGAATGTGACCTCTGTTGAAGGAGGGGTAGGAGTGTGTGTGTGGGGGTGTGTGGTGTGTGCGTGTGTGTGTCTAGTGCAATTTCCTCCAATGTGGCATGGCACTGTATCTGCATACTCTGCCGGCACAGCAAATGCCGAGAGGTATGTAGAAGCAACTAGGGTTGTGATGGTGCTCTTGGCCATATGCGATCGTGTATAACATTAATACATGTTATATATTTATTTATTTGTTATGTTATAATGTGCCTAATACCTAAACGCGGATCCGGGATTCGAACTTCTGTTGCTCTGCTGGTCTTGCTTCCAAGACCAGGAAATTGCCCCAGTGCTATCCTCCTTTCACCATGCAAATTGGCACCAATGCAAATTGGATCCCAGTGGTCCCTTCAAAGCCAGAAGTGGTGGAACTGTTCACTGTTCCACCACTTCTGGCTTTGTGGTTTTATCCTGGACAGTTTATAGTGCTAGGCCACCTATACACTCTGAGAAGTCATAAAAAAGAAATCCTCTCTAAATGGTCGTTAAATAATCTGGGAGAGGGGAAGGGAAACTCCAGGCTGAGGGCACGGTGTGCCTCTGTGATACTCATGTGTTTGTGCCTGTAGCTTTCAGAGATCTGCAGACTTCAGCAAGGATGACAACAGCCTGCCTTGTAGCGCCGTTAATCTCCGTAGGACACTTTGACAAAGCCCCAGTCCACCTGTTAGCCTTCATGCTCCTCATCCCGATTAGAACTGCCTTCAGGGTTTCAGCAGCATTCGGAAGCAGAAGACAAGTAGCTGTCCTGCCGGGCTTAATTGACACTGTTCTTCACCTGACAGGAAAGTGCAAAGTATGCACGGTATTAGCACTCGGGCAAAGTTTGCCCTATTTTTCAAAAATACTGGGACACATTAAAAAACCCTTGCACCTCGACAAGTGCAGTTGCATTTTCACTGCATTTTTGCACCAGGCACAGTTGGCCCGAGTGCTAATACGGAATGGTGTTAGCACTAGCGCAAACTTTGCCTTGATGCAAAAATGCATCAAAGATCAATCTTTTTAGCAATAGGGCAATTTTAGCCCTGGTGCTTTTAATTTTCAAACTGCACTTGTCGAGGTACAATGGTGTTTTAAAGTATCCCAGTGTTTTTAAAAATAGGGTAAACTTTGCCCTAGTGCTAACACCGTGCAAACTTTGCACTCGCACTAGTGAAAAGTGTCTGTAATCTGGCCCCAGATGGGAACACGTCCCAGCAGGCCGCAATGGGCATATCGGCTGGGCATGGTAAAGAGAGGTTTTAGTTGGTGCTCAGCCTGCCCACCAAGAAAGGTGAAATGAGCACCATTTGTTTTCATATCACGGGCAGCTTTTAGCATCAAGCAGTGCATGTCTCCCAGAAATCTTAGCCCTGCACTCAGGAAAATGAGTGGAGTCCACTGTCGGCCCCCTTATCTCATTAGCTGTTGCCCAAACCGTGTTGCGCATAGTGTAAAGCCTATTTGACAAAAAAGTTTTTGACAGTGACAAATTGGGAAAGTGAAAATGGAACTTGCGTTACTAATAATTGGAGCACTTTCTTATGGCTGTTATGTCTTGGTTTCCCTTCATATGTCATGTTATGCCTCACTATATACGGCCCCTCCCTGCCACAGATGTTGTTATCCTGATTGATGTGTTGCTCCACAGAGTATCTGGTCATTGCAGCTAATGTCATTCCAGCAAAGTCTTTCCAGCTGAAAAATGTGCATCAAATGCATATTTTTGGTGGGTAAAGTGTTAATTTTTGTTTAGGTTAATTATAAAGGGTAAAAAACGGTGGTTGAGCCCCCCCCCCCCCCCATAAAAAAGAAAAACGCATTCGATGCACATTTTTTAGATGCATTTTTTTTAGATAGAATGGTATGTCGAAGGTAGGAATTTGATGCAATGACTAGGAACCACTCCACAGCCTCCAACCAAATCTGATATCACATTTTATCAAACCATCTGTACATCAGACACGACAATAACCACCACTAAGTACTGACCCAACATTGGACAAACTGACTTGGGTCACCACACACATGCCGAAAGCCACGCCAACCAACCATAACAGTCAAACTTGCCATAGCAGACATCAACCAGATATGCAACATGCATGTCCACCTCAGGGACACAAATACCTAGAAGCTCACCTGCACACTGAGCCTTGTGATCTGCACACATTAACATACCCCACCGATTTTGACCTGTGTAGCCTTGTGCAGAAAATGTAACTTACCTGCAACCTACCAATTATGATATGTGCAGCCCTGTGCTGCAAATGTAACTTACCTGCAACCTACCCACTTTTACTTGTGCAGCCTTGTGTTGCATATGTAATTTACCTGCAACCCACCTATCATGACTTTTCAGCCTTGTGCTGCTTATGCAAATCACCTGTAACATCTGACATCATATTGTAGCACCTTATACACCGTAACCAGCTCCTAAATGCCTCAGGTCTTTCTGTGCTGCAATGAATGAAAAAAAAAAAAAAAATAAATAAACACATAACTAAAACAGCAAAGCATACTTGCACTGCTCCCTCTGTTGTACTGACCAAATCCAACCCATTCTTCTGCAGGTCCCAAGCACCAAGAGATCATGAACATGGCAGCAGTTGCTGTGTATAAACCCAATGTAATACAATAAACAAGATGTATTTTGGGCAGTTATCCAGCTAGTCAGCCTTTGGGATTTTTGGACCCATACCTTGTAATGCCCTGTTGTCAATGCAATGTGCCTGTACATTGGTGCAGTTTGAGACTGGGTTCCAGAAGAGCGTTGTGTCTATGTGGTTCCTGGAGAGGAAATGAAGCAGGGATCTAGCCGCTGTGTTCTGAACATGCTGAGATTTGTAGAAGCTTTTAGGTATTGTACACCCATGTTATGAAGGCGGGGAATTCCAAAACTATGTCCGCTTTGACACATGGAGGAGCACAGAGGAACTTGAAGATGTACGTTTCTGTTTTGAAATGGAAGAAAGACACACTAACGAATGCATACATGGCAGGTTAGGGCAGTGCTTAATTTGTGGGGGTGTTTGCCGAGGCTCAGCTTTGCCACTTATCTTTGAGCCCCAACACTTTTTTTCTCAGACTCACATTGATTATGAAGTAATAATAGCCAGAGCATCCATCAACCCCAATGAGCAGGTGCGAGCTGTAGTTTAACCCCGAATGTGTTGACATTGTATGGACCAGCTGTGGGTGGTGGCATCAATGGTGGGGAACTGCCCCCCCGCCACAGTGTCCCAAGCATGGTCGAAAATATTTGGGCCCTGCCACTTATTTTCTTACAAATGTAAAACTGGGTTAGGGTTGTGTATAGGATGACGCCTAGATATTTGAGCTTTTTGGACACAATAGACCACATGATTAGATAGTAGAGGCGTGATGGCACTCGATGTAGTGTCAGTTTTGTTGGTGTTTATTTTTACGAAGGTTGAGGGTCATCCATCAATCAACTGTAACAACCCTTCTGCCCAGGTGGTCGGTCTCAGAAGTTGCAGCATTGGTGAATTATGGATGATGTGGGGGTCAGTGTAATTTTGGGTTAACACTCTGAAGGAATGGACCAGAGATGGCATGGTGGTAGAGTCCATTGAACATTAGAGGGGAAAATAAGGGGCATTCTGACATACCAACACAGGGGGCTTGCGAATGGTGGTGGAAAGGAGCTAAGGAGACTATCCAGCATCTGTCCAAAAGCCAGCAGGATATCCATTGTATATCTAGGCCTTGGATTCTGGCATAGTCCATCAAGCTAAATGGAGATGTCTAGCTGAGAAAAGAGATGGGAGAACAAGGTCAGTCCCCCATTCCAGTAAGCTTGAATATTGCAGTCATCCCAAAGGGAGATCCTGGCCTATTCAGTATGGCAACCTCTCCCAATAACCATTTTATCCTGGTTGTATAAGGTATTAACTTTGATAGAATGTGCACAATGAAGGCTGGCTGCCCATTCTAGGAGTGATGTAAGCATTAATTGGATATGGCTTTGAATCCACCTGAATCCGCAGAGACCAAGAAGGCTTTCTTCAGGGGTGGAGATTTTGCACTTGGCAAGGGAGGTTTGAGGATTCAAGTAAATATTCAATATGGATCGAGCAAGAGCCACAGCTTGTTGGACAATGGGCAGACACTATCAAATTAGGTGCTATTGTTTGGTGTACTGTTGGTGGCTAAAGCCTATGAGGTTACAGGCAATAGCACCTTGAAGCTTTTTCAAGTCACTGCAGTGGTAGATGAGAGATGCTGAAAGGCCCAGATCCAGCAGGAGGGCAGGGAGGACAGCCCCCACCGCCCAAGGCCACCTACTGGCCCCATTAGAAAGGAAGCCTTGTCACTGGTGTTAACCAACACTGAGACCCCAAGGAAACTAGGGGGGTTCCAAGCAAGGGGGATTTAGCGATTAGCATTCCAAGGGGCTGGACTGCAGGAGGCCCAGTCAGGAATTGTTTGCTTGCCTTGACAAATGTTTTATGCCCCAATGCCATGTGAGCAGAAATGGCCAGGGAGATGGAGGGCCACTTACACCTCTATGTAGGATTGCACAGCCTGTGTTGCATTTTTAACGGCAATGTTTATCTTATTTACATTTCAAACCTCTCCTTTACGAGGTAGCTAATCTTTCAAACTAAGTTGATTTCTGTAATTTAAAGTATTTCTTTGTGTCAGAATATAACTTTTGTTCCCATCATTCTTAATATGATGATTACCTGTATCAAAGAAGAAATGGCAGGTGATGATGGCTGGACACATATTTCTGCATTAGGTGAATAACAGAAAAGGGAACCCAGACAATTTACATTTACGGGAGCGCAATCCACCACATGCATTTTTAGGCCTTGTTGTCCAGCAATTTGGGGAGGGCTGCTCACATTAGTGACAGGGATGCCATGGCTGCTTTGCAAACAACGGTATGGAAGCCTGATTGAAGCAATGCCAGTGATTATGATTGATGCAGAGGCATACATACATCAGACTGAGGGCCCTTACAAAATCCATTCAAAATATATATTCTGCTGCATGAATTACTTAAGTATACATGAAACAATAAGGTTGGTAGATTGACAAATGTAATTCTGGAGGGGCGAGTGTAGTAAAATCAAAAAGTGACTTATTGTAAGGCTTTTAATAAGCTATTAGGTGTAAGCCAGAATTATTGCATGCATTGGACCACAGATAAGATGGATAACGGATGGCAGGAGGAACATACATTCTATCGACAAGTTTGGTTGTTTACCCATCCACTGCCATGTTAATCCCTATGGCATTCCTACCAACTACCTGCCCCCTCCCTGCTGAAACATAACCTCCTCGGTACTCTTTGAGCTAGCGCTGTCACAAAGTAACATCATCCTTTGTGCTGTATTGGGCCAGTTTGTGTTACATCTAAGCATTATTTTCAGCGTTTAATGACTTCATTGCCCTTTTAAAAGAGCTCCTGTGGTAATAAAACATATATTTGCAAAATGGGTCTCCTCACATCTGTTCCTTGCACTGGAATCCTAAAACAAGCTATCACAAAGCAAACTATTTTGACTTGTTTATATGTATTACACAGGCATTTGCCAGAAAATGACATCATATGCATAGGTACTTGGATAATTTTCCAGACGTTCCCACCTTATTGTCAGGTGGTACCCTTATAGCAATGTCTGGTAAATGCCTATCCTATGTGTACTCAAAAGCCCAAATGTGTGTTTATTTCAGTTTGTCTCCCTAAGTGAAAGTATATATGCCCAGATGTGGGTGCCTTGTTTGCTATGCCTAGGGAAGCAAACTGCACCTCACTGAGTTGGTCTAGCAAGAACCTACATGAATGGCAAGTACTGCCCATTTCAGAAATCCTTCTAATCTATCCTTGCCAGTGGGGTTCTGACCTAAATAGTATTTATCTTTGTCTGTTTGGAAGCATAGCCAGGCCAGCTAGAACTTTTCATGAAATTATCAGATCAGTACTGACTTTATAACATCATTGTTGGAGTAACCATCAATAGTGTTTGTATGCAAATAGAATACACCATATGTACTGTGTGCCTTGTTTGAAAAGTATGATATAACTACTGGGTGTTTACACAGTGCCAGAAATTGGGGTTATTTACTGTGGGATTTCCCCAGTGACAGATGGGTGAGCGGGACTGTAGGATTGCCCCCCCCCCCCCCACCAATAAAGATTTGCCTCTCAGAAGTTTGATCATGAAACCTTGAAAATGACACCAAAAAAGAGCAGTTCCAATTATGTTGCTAGAAGAGTACAGATGGTGCACATCTGTTAAACCTAAAATGGGTACAGAAATATGTTCGGCAGAGAGTAGAGGTGGGTTTAACAGTCGGACAAGAGACAAATGCCATGGGCATCCTTGCTCTGCCTTTTTCCTCTCAAAGTCAGGCAGGGCTGCACAGGCCCTCCCAGTGAGGTCTTATCTTGTTAACATGTATCAGCAGCAGGATATTATAAGAGAGGAAGTGTTTAGTGATGGTCAAAAATAACCAGCACTTTTTTCTTAAAATTATATATGCTTTTAATACGCTATATAAGTGTTATTCGAAATGATGTGAGTACAGAAGAAGCTGTGTGAAGGTATGACTTAGTTATTTTACTATTGCTGATTATGTATTCACCAGCTGCCATTAAAGAAAATGTCAATCAAAATGCCCACCACCATAAAAATAGAAAAGGGACGAGATCTCTTTTCTGATGACTGTAGCCATTTGGAAACCTGTTTAACATGGCCGCTGTCATCCAAAAAGAGACCTTGTCCCTTTTTTTTAAAGGCTGCGGCCATTTCTTTTGACATTTGCCTTGACATTTTTTTTCATTTTGTCGGGAGATGTTCTTACTCTGTGTCGGAATTAAAAAATATGTAAACTATCCGCACCCCGGGAAATCCCAGGCTGCGAACAGCTTTTACGCCTCATATGGACGGCGGACATGGCGTTAAATAGCCCAATGCCCGCAGCTCGGCCCAACCAAGGCTTGGGCTGGCGGACCATTAAACGCCATGTCCGCCACCCAGCCGGGGCATGAAAGCTACATTTATCTCTAAGACTCTTGTTAAGGGTTCTGCAGTATACAGCTTTCATTTTTCATGCTTTTGTAATAGATTTCCTTACGGAGATGGGGGAGCATATGGAAGATGAAGTGAGTAGCTTATGGACGGAGGGTGGTAGGGAAGCGTATGGTAGGGAGCTTATGGAAGGAAATAAAGGACCAAATTGAAGAAGAGAGCAAAAGACTTTGGAAGGGGTACTGGAGAGCCTTTGATTTTGCAAGGTATGAGCCGGAGGAAGGCGTGAGCAAAGTTCCCATTTGACCAAATCCTGGTGAGGTGAAAAGACCTGTTTCCAGCCAGAGTCATATCCCTAAACACACAGCTCCAATAGACTACTTAAAAAACATGTAACCTTAGTTGCACTTGTGACACCCATTAACTACTCCCACCATAACCTCCAAACCCATGACCCACTTACCCGGAACCATCTGTCAGCCTTGCCCAAGAATCGATTTGCCTTAAACTTGCCCCAGAGTGAAATCTTAATAAGCATCTTTATAAGACATTCAAGTAGTCTTGTGAATAAATGTGTCAAGCGTAGTCCTAAAAACCTGGGTTTGAACGCAGGCTTCTGCTCCTTATAAGGCAGTCTAACAGATTAAACCAATTTGAAGGCTGCACGTGGATATTCCCAGATCCAGGAAAACATGTTTTGCTGTATGACAGATCTGAGAAATCTGGCTTAACAGAAGAACTTCTCCTTCAGAAGTTGGGCCCTGCTAGTCTCAAACCTGGCCCTCCCAGATAAACATTCCTGGAGCCGGGCCTGGATGCTGAGCTAATGTGTCTTTGTTTTTCAAGTGTTCCTTGCCTAAATCAAATTCCTCGGCTCATAGTTGTACTCTGGAACACTGCTCTTGGATCCAAACAGGGTGGGTATCTCTGCAAGTGATAGGGTGTGAAAGCAGTTAGAAATTGGTGCAAGGTAACTAGGCCTTGAGAAACCATGACGTTGTCGAGAAACACAGGCGACTTGTAGTCACTGTTACTGCCAAGTTGTGATGGAAATAAGCACAGGAAGGAAGGATATGCATAGAAAGGCCTTGCCAGTTCAAACGCTTCAATGCTCTAATTGGAATGGAGGTGCGTGGAGAATTCAGAAAAGGGGAGTTTTTCATTTTTTTTAAAGGTGAGACAGGTTTTCATAAGCAGGGTGGTCATTAGCCAGTGTCCATGGACCCCAAAGTGCCCTCTCGATCCAGCTGGTATATATTTATATTAGATGAGTGAAGAATGTATCAAACCCAGTGATCGAAGTGAGCAGGAACAGTCAGGAGCGGAGTTCAGTTCACTATTCCTCTCCGTTTTACGAATACGATCTATACAGAGGATGTGTCCATTCATGTCCTTGTGCAAGTGTACATTTGTAATAGGACCCTTAGTTACTAGTCACTTAGACTATTGAAAGCCCCGGCCACAACTCCTGTTGCATTATACTTCCACCTACCCTCTCCCCTGCCGAGACCACAGTACAACTACTTTTTCGATACACTTCTACGACTGATCAAACCGTGTAGTGGTCTATTAAGTTGGTGACATTGGGGGTCAATACAAGGTTGTCGGTACCGTTCTTTCCGACTGGCAAACTATGAGTTCTGCAAGTAGGAGCCTTGCCGCCCGCAACGTCTGACGTGGCGGGTGGAAAGGCACCCGCTCACAGACGTTGAGGGATGCACCAGTACCATTCGTAAATGGTGCCGGTGCACCCGTCCTCCCCATTCCCATTGAGTCCAATGGGACTGGAATGGGAATGGGGAGTAATATTTTCCGGCGCCCGGCAATGGGCAATTACCGGAACTGCCGGGGCCGTAATGCCCTGGTGACTCCCCATTGACGGTTGCCGAAAAAAAATGACTCAGGCGGCAGCTGTGCTGTTTATACCAGCACAGCTACCGCCAGACTCATTGTTTTTTGGAGCAGTGTTGTATTTAGTTGATGAGCTTTTGGGGAGCCTAAGGGTAGTATGAGTGCACTGCTCACAGCTAAAAACGAAGAGGGAAAGGGAAGGCATAAAGGCCCACTCTACAATGTTATCTTGAAATCACTTCAAGTGAAGTGAACACGGGCTGTGGCCGGTAAAGTGGATAGAGTTCACATGAAGCTTTAAGAACTAGCTAGAAGAGGGGACACAAAAATGTACTCCACAAGTTTGTGTGCCTCAAATTGCCAGGAAACGGCAGCAAAATAATTCTCACTGAATAGGCCCAGAGCAGTGCTGCTTTCAGCCAATAGGAGCGCAGGTTGGTAGAGAATAGCACTCAACCTGACCAATCCCAAACCAAAATAACCCTCCTGACCTCTTCTGTCAAAACCAAGCGAGGCTTTGTGTGTGTGCAAACGGGCTCGAAGCCGGCTTGGGTGGTACACAGGCGCTGCTGCTCTCGGGTTAGGATTAGAGGATTAGCTCAGTTTCTCCTGCTCCGGGAATTAAGTGCAGCTGCCCCGTCCTCTTTTGTCATGGAGACGTTTCATCTCTTTAGCCGCGGCACCCCCTCCACTCCCACAGAGCTCCCTTACCCCCCACCCGAGCAGCCTTCCATCATACGGACAAAGGCTGGGAGGTGTGCGCTCCCC
Source organism: Ambystoma mexicanum (assembly GCF_040938575.1). Taxonomy (NCBI): domain Eukaryota; kingdom Metazoa; phylum Chordata; class Amphibia; order Caudata; family Ambystomatidae; genus Ambystoma; species Ambystoma mexicanum. The sequence continues at coordinate 146,971,885 of NC_090934.1, forward strand.
AGGCAACTCGAGTCCAGCCTGATCAATAACAGGGGGGTCCACGTGGGCCCAACAATGCTGCTGATGGCTAATCGATAGCTCGTTCCTGCTGACTTGTGCACATCTGGTAAGGTCGGTTAAAAAAAGAGGGAAAGGCAGAAGGGGAGCGCGAGGAGATTTTGGCCCCTGACAGACATCAATTACCCTTGTTTATTGTTTGACCTGCAGAGCCTCGGTCCCTGGTGGAGAAGTCTTTCAACCAATGTATGAATCCCACTCTGCAGTTTTGGGCACTGTTTTTGAGATCATGGGGACATACAGCCCAACGTCGTATGCCCACGAGCAGCTGCTTTGCTGCTGTTTCCCAGGGAGTGTTAGCAGAAGTTGACGGATACCATCAATGCGAACGTGTATGCCTCAATATACAGCCACCGTGCTGGGGCTTAGCCTCTCTCATTGAGCTCCATGTATTTCCCACCTAGTAATCACCTTGAGACGCAGTGATTGCCGAGGATCACACAGTTAAGATAAATGCGGAAGCAAAGTTAAGAATTTCGCCCTCACTCTTTCCCATTGAGAATGTATCGAACATGTAATGAATTTGTGTGAAAACATTGACGCATATCACCCATTGAATTGAATATTGATACTGAAATATAAGATACTATTATAGTTTAAGGGTGTGCAACCTTTGGTCCTCCAGATGTTTTTGACTACTATCCCCATCAGCCCCGGCCAGCATAGTTACATGGGCATCAGAGTCCAAAAAAGCTGGGGAGCCCGAGTGACAGCCACTGTAATAGTTCAACACAGTGGTGCTCATTTCAACACCATGGCCCCGGATCAAAGACAGAGTCAGCAGCAACCGGATTCAAGCCCATGACCTAAGAGGTAGAGTTGTTCTGTAGTGTATTATGTTATGTAATCCGATGTTTATATGGCAATCAGCACAACCGTAGTGGTCATATGGCATCTGGCCTTGTTCAAAAGGTGGCACATTGTGTCCTGCCAGGGTGTCGCCCGAATTTAGCCAGTGGAAAAGAAGGGGTGGGGTGGGGAGGAGGTGATAGGAATTACAAATAAGAAACAGAAAGTGAGAGGGCACACAATTGGGATGAGTGGGAGTGGCTACAGTTTGCAAAATAGGGATCCATGTTTCTGAAGGATGATTTGTTATTGGTGTGCATGAGTGAAGGATACGGGAGAGTACAGCGCAATTTAGATCAGAGTTTTATTGTGATGGCAATATCTAGACCCCACGAAGCATGGGACTAAATGTAAGTTAGTTTGTGAGTGGTTGTATGATGAACTCGATAGATGGTTAAGCGGGCCCTAACTTGTGTGAGGTGCGGGCTGGGAAGGAGGTCACAGGGGCATCGGCGCCGCAGGTTGGCTAGGATGTTGCCCCCCACACCCCAGGGCCAGAGCTGCAATATGTAAAATACATAATGGAAAAAGTGAACATCCTTTTGAATCCAGCCTGCTTCGAAGGAAACGAGTGCTGAAAGAGCTGGTTGGTTTCTGCGAGGCAGTCCCCTTGATGTCAAGAAGACAGAGGCTCCACAGTGAGTCAGAGGGAGAAGAGCCTAGGCCACAGGCACATACACGACCCCACTGTCCAGAGGCACATGTACACATGTAAATGGTGTAGAGCCTCATTACGAGTTAGACCGAAAATCAGAGGTACAACCTCAAAAAAATAGCCTGGAGGAATTACCTTTAACGCCACTTAGTCAGGTGGAATTTAATTTTGCTTGTTCTCCTTGCACTACCCTGAACCGCGCTGCCCTCGCTCCACTTACTCAAAGCAGTGCTGCCCTGTTCTCCCCTCTCCTTTGCACTTCCCCCTCCCTTTCCCCTTGCACTTGTTCTCACATGATCTGAATAACACAAGGACTGGTAAGATTGTTTGTCTTGTCCTCCCTCGGTCTTCCCTCCCTTGTCTTGTCGCACCTAGAGACACTTGAGTATAAATTACTTATCATATCATATAATTTCATGGGTAAGGTGGTGAGAGGGGGCACTGATGCCCATTTGTTTACACCATACGATGGACCTTTGTAAACATGTATTTTAATTGTATTGAAGACAATCGTGCTTCCAATTTGTACAGTAACAAAAAGATTACAAACATGTGATACTAATATGGATTTTTCACTTGGACTTCTTAGGTGAAGGTGAAAACAGGCAGATTGCTTCAGAAGAAAATCTGTCTAAAATACCACTGTTGTTATTCCAATGGAACACTGCTAATGGTATTTCATCAAACTCTGAATTGGGCAGATGGTAGCATTGGCAATATTTGCCAAATACTTCTTATTTTATTGTTACCACCCACCTTTGAATGACCCCCTAAGTCTGTGATAACTTTCTATGCCTTGTCTAGAACACACGTATATGACCACCAATAAAAATCACACATGCAAATCAACAACATATTAACACATGTGGTTACATAATCACATGAACACAGAGATATCCTTCAGCATATATGTTACACACTCACAAAAACAATCAAATACCACCACATTAACACAAACTAAAACATAAACATCTGCACACAAGCTGCCTTTCTTGAAAGCACAAATACATTTTTTTTGTATTAGTGTTATAGTTCAACAGAGAACTGTTCACTTGATGCAAATTACACACATAAGAGAAAAAGTCAAAATACTTAAAAAAACAATTTAAATACATATGCATAAAAGAATGCATGCAACATACTAAAAAAAATATATAAAAAAGACAGCAATTGGTTCTAACACATCATAAAAGGACCTCTGCCTTAATGCCAGTAAGACTGATATCCTTCTCATTGTGACCCCAGCTCCCTCCTTCCCTCCAACCCTCTGGCTGCCCTCTATCGGTACCCTCCCCTCAAACCTTTCTGTGAGGCAAAAAACCTTGGTGTCATCTTTGACTCCTCTCTCACCCTCTTTCCTCACATCTGTCACGGTTGTATTACACGGCACACATCAACTAGGGATCTCCATCCCCTACAAAGGATGTGGCGCACAATAAAGCACTTTTTATTTGTAATATTCTATGGATACTTTTGAGTAGTCCTCCAACCTGTCTCGCACCCAACCTCCACAAACACCCGCGTCACAATGGACTAGGAACCAGGCCGGTGTGTATCAATAAGATATTTATTAATGTATTATTTAATGTAAAGGACTATAATCAAAATACAGCAGCCACCAAAGTTGCGGCAACTCAAAATGCAATAATCGCTACAGAACAACCAGGTTAAGATATCATATTAAACTTAATTAGGGATGTAACGGTTTAACGGTATACTGTTAAAGATACCGTGAACCACTTAATTGAACAATAATGACCGTCACATTGTTTATAACGGTATACCGTTACTACCGTTAAGTGTGCTTTTCAATCTGATTTGGAAAGGCTGCAGTAGGCAAGTGCTGCGCAGTCTTGGTCTTGCACTGTTGGATGTGCCGTCTGCCAAGTAGTTTCAGTTGTAGCAGCTTTTGATGCCATTCCATAAACCACACGTGCCTGACACAAAATCAATATGTTAGCAATAGGAAGAATAAATACAGTGCCAAGAAGGAAAGGGGTTTACTTTGGGTTGGCGGCTTTGGGGTTTATATATTTATAATGGATAATGTTTTCTAAACATATGATAATGGGGTATTTCCCTGGTTCTATCATTGAATTTACATATATTAAGTCACACTGCGAAATTCACTCATCTCTGCGGGTATTCCGTGCTGCCATACCAAAGGGTAACATGTCTGTGATTACTGAACGCCTCTTGGCCCGCAAGTAAACTAAAGGCTGTAACGTAAAGAGAGTGCGTGTGGGTGCGTGTGCGTGTGTGTGTGTATGCGCACAAGCGTATACTACCATCAGCCTCCATTGATCTATGGTATGCAGGTTATCAAGATGGCAACATGTTCATCTTCACCAGTAGCCAGTGGGGGAGCTAAAAGCCTAAATGACCAATTAAGAAAAGCTATTCAGTTTGCTTTGCCAATCACAGCAGGGCTCTCCCCACCCGCCGCCTCCTCTCCACATGTGTGTTTGTGTTTGGTGGAAGCAAGGGATGGCTTTCAGTGGAAAGTATGTTGAAAAGCCCAATTCTGGCCCTGGGTGCCTGGTTTTGTTTGTGATGATAAATTTGACAATGTATGACCTTTTTAGAAAATATTTAAGGTTAACTCCACCTTCTATACTGCAATAACCATGATATACCGCCATTTGGCAAGAAGGTTATCGTACCGTCATAAAACTAATACCGTGACACCCCTACACTTAATTCAGACTTTTAATGGCAAAACAGAAAAATAACAATTTCCCACAAAGTGATAGCCCCTACAGTTACACACTTGCCCCAGCAACACTCACTCCCAAACATCAATTTGGACTTTATTCATTTGAATGGAAGCCAGTGGCAAGGAGTAGGAATATAGAGGGGAAATGGTTTGGGGTAAAGCCCACCACAAGATGGGAAGTCAGCAAAGAAAGGGAAACCCCGTTTTTGGAGCAAAATGGAAGAATGGGATTTTGATTATTTTCCACAACTGCGAGGGGACAGAATAGAAGAACATTTTTATTGCTTAAACTTTGGAGATAGGCAATGTTTTATAGAATACTAATCAGCACCCCAGGGAAAAATAGAAATGAAGTAGGAAAATCGTTTTTGAGAAAAAGCAAATGCAAAGGGCAAATACAGTGGCACACGGAAATTTGTTTATACTGGCGCTTGCAATAACAGGCAGCTCAGGGAATATGTTTGGCTTACAATAGGAACATTGGTTTTCAGTGACAAGGACAGAGGCTCATAACAGGTAGACTTCTAGGCAAAAGGGATTGCTCACAATGGTAACAACGGTGTGGGTTTAATAGAACAGATGCAAACAGGAATTTGTTTGGTAATGTACACAATACACGGGCACATTTTATTTTTCTTACAAGGAGAATCATTCTTTTGAGGCAACACTTTACTGACTATAACAATTAAATAAAAACACCAGAAACAAGATTGTTGATTTTGAATTGCAACAATCTTGTACCGTGAATTTCAAGGAGGGAATTAATTGATTTACGTGAACAAATACTAAGGATTTACCCAGACAACTGAGAGGTTTTTCAAAGGAGATATGCTAACATACATAGGCAAACACGTGATTCTTCTATGGGAGATGACTGAACTACACTGGCAATTTGGGTTTTCAAAAGGGAAATCTAGGATGCACTGCTGCAAAAGTGAAGAGCTTATGCAATTTAGGGCTGGGGTAATATGCTACTTACATAGCAAGCCTGTGTTTAGGATTCAGGAAAGCCAGCTGGATCTCAGGACACTCCTGAGAAATAGGGCAAGGTGTCTGGTCACTGAACTCTCAAAGATGATAAGGTTCTGCAGCCTTCTCTCTGTCCTCCTTGTCACATGTTCAGATCAGCCAGAAATCTAGTCTAACAGGCCATTACAGTCCCCAAAGTCCCAGGTAAATGCAATTTATATCTACAAAACTGCCTGGAAATTAAAACAATGGCATAAAATTGAGATCAATCGTAAGTCTGATGACTGCGCAAAATGCCTAAAACAAAATAGTCTTGTAATATGAAGGATGAGTGTGTCTGTCAACAAATGAGCTGGCTGCTTCAACCCCACAGCCATCTGTTACTCTGGGTCAGCCTGTGACCAGAGGGTTTTTATGAGTTTCTGAAATTGACAGTTTGCTCTTTGAAGTGGGTGCAACAAAAACTTGCACTGTTTCATCACGCCTTAGCCAAAGATTGCCTTCTTTGAAATCTCTGGGCTCCAACCATCTTGTCTGCAGAACAGGGAATTATGACGCCTCCTGCAGCATCACATTTTGTTACAGGCTAGTTAGAGGATAGGTGTAAAATCCAGCTGGATGTGGGGCTTGCCATTGTGAAGTTTCTGCCCTAGCCAGAACTGTTTTTTCCTGAAGTAGTGTCTCTTCACAGGTTACAGGAGTTTTGTGGTGAAACCTAATATACATTTGCTTTGGTCACCCCCCCCACATCATGTTTCCCTGACATTTATTTTCTGTGTGAGCAGTGATATCTTTTTCCATTGTGGCTTTTTAAAGCTGTTTTTATTCGCAAAACACGTGCTGGCCGTTTTTGATTTTAATGCTTAAAATCCTGCCTTGCAGGTCATGGGATTCTTTGATTTCTCCTTCTTGGGTTAATTTACATTGCTGCTTGTCCATAGAGATGATTGGTAGCCCCCTTCCCCCATGGTTCTTTAATTTGACATGAACAAAACGAAAAGCCCCGCCGTTTTTGCTTGCAGTGTTTAAATTATTGCCACTCATGTGACAGGGAAAGCAAAGCAGGGACGTTTTTTTTGTTGCATTGTTTAGTGTTTAAATGCTTGCCACTCAGGTGAAAGGGACTTCTGTTTGGGGCATTTTAATGCACCCCACACATCACAGACCTTGCCAAGAATGCCCACTCTCATCTGGACCTCCTCAGAGACATTCTCCCTTTCCTCCCCTTCCCCAAGAAATGCAATGTCTCCAGAGCTGTGGTCTTCTCTAGGCTGAACTACTGCAACAGCCTATTCCTCAATCTTATTTTATCCTCCCTTCGACCCCCTTCAACTAATCCATAATCATACTCAACCTCAGGCCCAGGATTTGCATCTCTCCTGCCCTAAAATCTCTCCAATGGCTCCTGACCACTGCTAGGATCAAGTTAAAGACCCTCTGCATCACCCACAGGGCTTTCTAATGCCTGCGACCCCTCTACATCCAACTCTCTGTCCCAGAAGACCTCCCGGCTAGAGCCCTTCAGTCCTCTAGCTCCGACTCTATACAGTTCAGATGCTTCTCTAAGCAGAGAGTTTTGGGTAGATATCTCAACTCCCTCTGAAATGGTCCCCCTGCCACTCTCAAGCTTGAGCCGATCTCCTTAAGTTCCAGAAGCTCCTCAAGACACTCTGTTTCTCGTCTTCCTTCCCACTCACCCTCCCCTGCTAACACTACCATCTGCCGCAGTGACTGGCTGCGTGGTTCCCTCTGAGTTCTACAGGGCACTTGGCAACCACATTGAGTCTATCCCCCTCCATGCACTTTACATGTGGACCCTCGCACCTGCACTCCATGCAATCCCTGGCACTTTGCCCTCCCGACCTCCCTTACTACTCACCTAGCCCCTGTGGCCCTCCCCTCCCTGCACCCCCTTTCACTTGTCACTCTCTCCTCTTATCCTGCACTTCTCTTTCCATCTAGCTCTTAGCATTTCCCCATCCCTCGTACTCTTGTTACTGCACTTGCACGATCCAAATGTCACAAAGCCTGGTCGGACCGTTATTGTTATCCTTCTCCCTTGTTCACCCCCTTTTTTGTCTTGTGGCACCTTGAAATACCATTTGTTGTATAGGACCTATAATAAATAAATACATAAATAAAGTTGACTTTAGCTGAATTTCAGGGGTTTTGATTTGTTAAGTTTTCACTTTAACGTTGCTGCAAGTTGTTTCCCTCAATTTCAAAGGTTTTGTTACAATGGGCCTCATTACAAATGTCCCATTCTGGAAACAACAGTGCCGGCAAGCCTACCGGCACTGTTTCCAGACTGGCACACTACGGGTTTGCCTGCTGGAGCTGCTGTGCCTGACAGGGCAGACCCTGCTGGACACAGCGGCCACGGTAGGTGAGCCGGCACGGAAGCACCGGCACCGTTATTAAAGGTGCCGGTGCTTCTGGGGTCTCCACTCCTGTGGAGTCCTATGTGGGAATGGGGATTAACAGAATTACCGGCGGTAGACTTTGTGCCCACCGGGGTTGTAATACCCAGTGTTACCGGAAAGTCAAGCGCTGGTCATTCTTTACGGGTTTGGCGGCAACCCGCCGGTATTACCGACAGTGTTATCACCGGGCCTGTAATGAGGCCCAATGTATTGCTCTCCTGAACATCCCTGCAACTGAAGGTTTTCCCTGAATTTCAAAGGTTTTGTTATACCACCATTTTATTCCGTGCCACTGGACATTGCGTTTGGTTCACACATGAGAGAGATTTGCTTTGCTAATATTAATCTGTGTACTCCGCAACACATATTAAAAATGGGCAAGCTAACACGTTTATGATACACTTTCTGGGGATTATTGTATTTGTTGGGAAATAAATGCACTGTAAAACATGTGAGCATGAACTTATTAAACTCCAACTCCATTCTTTGAGTTTCTTAAAATGGTTTAAGGGAAATATGTGACTGTACGTTTGTATTATGAAGGCCGGCTTCCTTTTAAATGTGACAGTTCGCAGGTGGCAGATATTCCCAATAAATGTCAAAGTCATTGCATGCCATTTCTCTTGCTGTTGCCAGGAAGGCCTTTTTAATGTTATGTATACTAGGCCTAATTTTTATTACAAAATCCCTCATAAACTGGAACCAAATATTTCACTGCAAAGTATGTCCAGGAAACAGTCTGAATCTGCATGCACACTCTGGCTGTAGACCAAAACAGTAGGGCCTATTAGAACAATTATATTTGATTCGAAAAAATAACAATACTATCTGGATTTAAATAGTGGTTCATGCTAGAGTCATCCCACTTCTAAGCAGTATATTTATTCTGTTATCATTTCCCCTGTGAGTTATCTTCTTGGAATCTTATTTTATAATATCGCCCCAAGTCAGTGGTGAGTGCTTGACCGATGAGCTATCCACTTGGAATATTCTGTTGTTATATCAACCCAAGTCAGTGGAGAGTGTTTGACTGATGAGCTATCCACCTGGAATCTCCTGTTCTTATATCGCCCAAGTCAGTTGTGAGTGCTTGACTGAAGAGCTATCCACCTGGAATTTTCTGTTCTTATGTCATGAAGAACATCACCTGAAGCATCTGAAATCCAATAATCCTGCACACTGATGCTTTTCTATGTGAGCTAAGCCATGATGTTAATATAGTGCACATGTTTTCAGCCAAACATCAGGGGCACATATCTAGTTTGGTGGCACCACCACACTGCAGTATTGAAAAGGCTTTAATAAAATATCCAAACACATTTGGCATACCATACTTAGCACCATAAGCCATTTTTAATTTGTGACACTTTGGCTATGGTAGATAGAGCTGATGGGAGTTGTAGTTCAAAACCTCTGGCGAGTCAAGATCAAAGACCTCTGCTCTATTGGCAGATTAGACAACTGGCTATTCCCCAAATGTTTCGACCTCTAACTCACTTCAGCATTTGCCAGAATAGTCAACAGTGAGGGATCATAGGAGCCTCAGTCAAAAACGCCTGGAGATCTGCAGTTTGGCTACACTTACCCTACAGAAGCAGTCCCATTTCATGCTCACCTAGCATAGGACTCACTCTTCACTGTCTTTCCCAGCAATGTGAGGGCCCAACCTGCAGCAAAACCTCTGATTTTCCCTAAATTCCTTAACTATGAAGTGATCTGGGAAGGGAGATTCCAGTGTAATTGAGAACTCATTACAATCGGCTTGAGCGAAAATATTTTTGAACATACATTTGAATATCAAATCAACTTGGAAATGTGTGCATTTTGTTGTTCCACTTTCTTCAAAATATATATTTTTTCGAATTGGTTTTAAAAAAACACAATTTAGCAATGTTTTTAAAGAATCAATATGGATTCATGATTTTATTGCGATGATTATTTTATATTTTTATTAAAATATTGCTATAATGATTCACATTTTCAACAACATGGTAATTAATAATTCATCGTTGCCTTCAATCTAAAGATAAACACCACTAAAATAACTTTTGAGCAAAGGCATATAGCCAGCCAACCTACTATTAGCGATTTTCAAGTACGGTATAGCGATTGGAGGCCATAAGGCAGTGACATTGGGTGATCTGTTAACCATAGGAACAGTAGAATACATGTATTAATAACTTTGGGCCAAACTGTGCTTCCTTCCAAGCAAGGGCCGCTATGGATTAATTGTGCACCGAGGGATTATTATTATTGCTTTTATTGTATTGTTGTTTCACTATCTTCTTCATGGGATTCATATTTAAGTCTCCTCATTTCCAGACCTATGCTCTCTTCTTCCCCCTATCAGACTGCATTTCATCCTCATCACTCTGCCAAACCTGCCCTCCCTCATGCCACTTACTCTTAACTCTCGGTCTGTCACTCTAAACAATCTTCTATTTTGGTTGTTTTAAATCAATAACATAACAGGCATATTTGCAAAGTGCATGTTCACCCCTGAAGGGGCCTCTTGGCGCTAATAACAGATGTGTATTGTTTCCCAACTTAATGGGAAGGATGAAGGGCTGAGTGGACCAGCCGGGATTCGAACATGTGACCAGTTATTTTATTTATTTTATTTATTTATTTACAAGGTGCCAGAAGCCCGCAGGCCTCGGGGCGCCACAAAGAGACAAAGTACTTTAGACAAGATACAAGACATAGAAAGACAGGAACTTGGCGGGCCAAGACAGGGCGAATAGCTGTCACTTAACTAAGGTAGCCTATTTTCATTTGAACAAGAATGTTTTCAACTTCTTTCTGAAAGAGAGGTGGTTTGGTTCCAATCTTAGGTTCAGAGGAAGTTTGTTCCAGCTAGCGGCCGCATAGTTGGGAAAAGCTCTACCTAGACCATTGGCTTTCTTGTGTGCTTCTAATCTCAGTGTACAGTCTGGCGTGTAGCTGACAATTTTGGACTTAAGGTAAACCAGGGCTTTTCCATACAGGCACTTGTGTGTAAGTGTCAGAGATTTAAACAAAACACAGTCTTCAACCGTGAACCAAATTAGCTCCCTTCGATCATTGCTGATGTGGTCTGATCAAGCTTTTTGCTCGATTATTCTGACGTGTTCTTTTGGATGAGTTGATATTTTGTCATGCATTGTTTACTTACACCTAGTAAAAGTGCATTACCATAATCCAGGTGAGATAGAATTGTAGCTCTGGCTATGGTTATACAATTTACCTTGTTAAGTAGAGGTTTAATTGCTCTCAACCACGTGATGTAGTAGGAGCAATGTTTGCTAACATACATGGATTGAGCATCTGAGCTGCTGATGTGGTCTTGAAAGGGGCCCCTAGTGGTCCCTCGCATCATGGAAACAAGGCAAGTCACCACACACGGTAGATACGCCATACACGAGGTAGTATTCCCAAAGCTAGGGTTTATTGCAAAGCAAATAGTCTCAGTTAGCCAAATCGGTCTCACGCCCCGCGACGTGTATCTCTAGACCTCGAGGGACGCAAGAGAGTGAATTACGTACATCAGTCAAATATATACAAAATACATATCATACAATCAGCTATGACATGTTTAATACCCCCCTTTATTGGGTTTATTTGAACTTGGTTTGATGATGGACAATTTCGATGAATATGACACCTTCAAATATCTATTCTAGCAACAGTATGCAACCTTGCAAGTGTGGAGACATCTTTTCTTTGTTGAACAGAACACAGTGCTTCTGTTCTTGTAAGTAAGCTACATACGTCGGAATAGTCACATTCCAGACCTTGCTATCTATGAGGTGCTATCTGTGTCCTGGGCGCCGACACGCTCTAGAGGGCTCAGAGAAGGGGGGCCGTAAGAAGAGCATAGTTCAAGCCTTTAGTTGCTTTATTCTAACATATTGTACCATATAACGAGACTGGCTGGCAGCTGTGAAATGATTAAATGCCCTGCGGCTCTGCTTCAAGGCTACATTCGGGAAGGAGCCGGGCATTCCTCTCCGGAGATGCCTATGTTGTGTTTCAACAAACTCTTATTAGCCTTGCGGCCTTGCAGCCTTGTACTTTCACGTTCAGACAACAATGTTAACAGTCGAGCAGTGTAAGCAGAAATGTGCTGCAAAGCAATTTGAACAGAAAGCAATGAGCAATCGTTAGAAAACAAAATGGCGATCCTTGTTACATCAAAATGGCCGTTCATTGGTCAAACTCAGAAACCTGTATTTCTATTGTTACGTACATGATACGGTTGGCCTTCAGCCACCAAAATGCGTTTGCCGTCCATTGTGAGAGGTGTCCATTTTTCCTAGACCGACAACTAAGGTAGCCTATTTTCATTTGAACAAGAATGTTTTCAACTTCTTTCTGAAAGAGAGGTGGTTTGATTCCAATCTTAGGTTCAGAGGAAGTCTGTTCCAGGTAGCTGCCGCATGGTTGGGAAAAGCTCTACCTAGACCATTGGCTTTCTTGTGTGCTTCTAATCTCAGTGTACGGTCTGGCGTGTAGCTGAGAATTTTGGACTTAAGGTAAACCGGGGCTTTTCCATACAGGCACTTGTGTGTAAGTGTCAGAGATTTAAACAAAACACGGTCTTCAAACCTGAACCAATGTAGCTCCCTTCTATCATTGCTAATGTGGTCTGATCACGCTTTGTGCTCGATTATTCTGACGTGTTCTTTTGGATGAGTTGATATTTTGTCATGCATTGTTTACTTACACCTAGTAAAAGTGCATTAGAATAATCCAGGTGAGATAGAATTGTAGCTCTGGCTATGGTTGTGCAATTTACCTTGTTAAGTAGAGGTTTAATTGCTCTCAACCACGTGATGTAGTAGGAGCAATGTTTGCTAACATACATGGATTGAGCATCTGAGCTACCATAGGCTTCCAGGGTTATACTCAGGGTTTTAACTTTACCCAGTACTTTGATGCGTGTGTCTTTTATCACACATTATTCATATTCTGATGATCATTTTGCCCTGGCTTGGTTGGAACCAAAGACCATCAGCTAGGTCTTAATACCATATAAACACACCCAGTTATGGTCCTTAACTGATTGGCTGTCCTTGTCATAATTCCCGCTCAGTTCTGTACAGGAGGGCAGAGCATCCTCTGACGAGCCCATAGGTCAGAACTCACCCTCTAGTACCTGTAAGACAAGATAGCTGCACCTTGAGGAGGTTAGGGTGCAGGGTTCATTTACTCCGACACACTTCAAAAAGGACAACTCAATGGCTTGGCAAAGGGAAGTCTGGTTAATGACAAGTACAAAAAACGGGGAAACAAATGGTAATCATCAATGGTGTGATCGCCTGTCTCGCTTCAACTCCTAACTTCTTCATTCAGACAGCAACTTTTATAGGCAAAATTCATCATCATTTGACGTGCAAAACTGATCAGTTTGTCATCCAATTTCTATTGGTCGGAAAGGTAACTTAAGTACAGGTGCTATATCTGTATATGGTAATAGAGCATGCTGATTGGATAATTCTTATCGGGTGGGCATCTACGCCCATCCCACTACACCACTTGTGATAGACGTCACTATAACTACGATGTCGTATTGGTTCTACAAGCTATAGGACCCTACATTATTTGGTACATTGTGATTGGGTGAGTTACACCCCAAAACATAAATCTCCACTTTAATTAGCAGCACGCAGAATAGACACCCAGATGTGGAGTGCCCCAAGATTCACCCTGCCTCCCTTCCATCAATCTGTACCTTTAGGGCTATGTGTCAATTAGTTGGCTGAGGATGGCCTCGAAACTGTAGTTCTTATCAGGAAAAGTTATGGCATCCACAGGTTCTGCGTGACATCAGACGTTGGTACCTCTTTGCCCTTGGCTGGTCATGTGTCTGTTCACCGTGAATCTGCTTCTTTTTCCTTCTTTTCGTATATTTGATTCTTTGTTCAGCCCAGCCACCTGCCTGGGGCCTCTTATTTCGAACTTCACTGACTGGCAGTCATGCTCTGAGACTCTTAAGTCTTCAGAGTAGCCGCTCTCCTCCCTTCCTGGAGTTGACCTTGAATTCCCAAGCATGAGCTACTTCTTGCTGAGTTTCGATTCTGCTCTTTCCTTCTGGCTTTAGCAGGAATATGAATCTCGGCCTTGGTGGCCCCCTTGCAGCCTGGGCTTAGTTCTGCTTTACGAAATGGAGTCGCAGTCATATAGAGTGCTTCTTTGAGGTAGAGATATAATTGGCGCATGCCGCTCTATTCTTCTAAGCATTGCAAGCAGTGTCATTTACTTAGCTTCTTGCGTTCCAAGCCTATTTACATGCATTCAGTCAGTTGCACGATTCGATCCTGGGTACATTCTTTGTGCTGCAATGTGGTATCTTCTTATACGTTTGTCACATCATTATACTTTTACAGTTCGTCCTTGTGTACTTTCTTTTGCTTGTCATTTTATGGTTGTCTGTACGTCACGTCTAGGCTCTTATATGGTCACCAATTGCCTTCCATTAAGGCTCTGTGGGCCTCTTCGGGGACAGTCTGTAAGTTGTCTTCGTATCGTGTCATCTGCTGGTATGGTTGTCTCAGTGGATACCTTGCATCCCACGGTTGTTTGGTTATTGGTGCTTCAATAGGTATACATGTCCCTCTGATGGGTACTGGACAGAGCCCCACTGTGGCTCTCTGTTGATTCATTTGCTCCTTATATGTCACATATCTTGGCGAGTATGCTTCTGGCATTTCAACATGAGTGGCTGTAGTGCAGGCCTTATTTGGGACCTCCTCTACACACCCCCTCTGGTCAGTTTATCAAACACTTCTTCTTCTTCCTTTAAATTATTCTTGCTTTGTTCTTCCACATCCACCTCTTCGTCATCTGCGTTTGTACATGATGGTGTGAACGTGAGCATCTTTGGAGTCCATATTTTTATCAGTCCTTTCAAACTTCTTGTTGTTTTAACATGTTCATCTTTGTTCCAGGTCATTAGCTGGCATTGCCCATTTGGGCTGCAGTAAATCCATTTCCCTTCATACCTTCTTCGTTTTCTGGGGTATGCAAACTTTGTTCCTTCTGGTGCAAATTCGCTGGCCTTCACAATGTTTATTATTTCCTCATCTGTTAGGTCTCCGGGCTTCCATCCTGGTTCGACATCAACCATAATTTTCATCCCAATGGCTTTCTTTGCCGTTTTCTGGCATTGTGTTACGATTATCTTGATAACACAAAATCCTAGTAGTATCATTACTAGCAGCAGTCCCAAGCAGTCCAGAATTTTGAACATGTCTGCCACCCATTGAGGAACCCATAGAAACAGTGCTCCAAACCAGCTGTCATCATCCACTACGTCAGTTTCCTTGATCATCTGATTCTGCAGATCTGCCAGCATACTTATGGCTTCTGTTAAGGTTCCATTTTCTTCATCATATGAAGGTATAAACGTGCAACATGATTCTCCGATTTTTGTGCAAACACCTACATCCATTGCTGTAATCATGTCAAGTACATATCTATTCTGGAGGGTCATCAATCGGATTGCTCTCAGTTCTTCTTTGATTGCATTGAATCCTTTTATGGTAGTGTTGATGGTCTGTAATAACTCCCATCTGGTTATCTGCAACCATTTCGTATTTACTCCAACTTGAACGTGGGGCAAGAGCAGTGTTATGAATACTGTTGAGGTGAGGCTAAACAGCCTGTGCTCATATGGGATTGCATGGAATGCTTCTTCTGATTTGGCAGAAAAGTAATTCTCTCTCTTCATCCGCGATACCAATTCTACAGATCTCCTCTTCCTTAGATGAGCATCTGCTTTCGGGAAACTGTCAATACTCAGGTCATTTTTTGGGATCACTAGTGCAGGAACATGGACGTTTACTAGTGTGCATGTGCCACCCCAATTTTCAGTAGTCTTATGTATGCCGTGGATCCACACGCCCAGTAATGGTCCATGATTACTGCGGTGCCTTGCGTCATTCCCGGAGTTTCAAAGATTCGTCCACAGTTTTGATTCTCTCCCATCTTCCGTGTGCCATTGTTCCTAAAGCATAATTTCAGGCTTTCCATTGGCACTATCTGCAGGGGTCCCCCTCTATCTTCGACCCATGTTAGTAACTTCACCAATTTTGGCCATAGGGGTTTGCACAGTTTTTGAGAGTTTTCTATTGCTTCCTTGCAGGCTCCAAGGACCATCCATGCTCGGCATATCACTACTCCTGCTTCCAATCCGTCTGGGGAAAGCACTGTTCTCCAAATCTGCATTTGGCCTCTATTTCTCTATATTTGCGCTTCTTTTGGGGTTTTCCCTTGGACGTTCTGTCTTGGGTTTATATCCTGTTCCTGTTACTTGTGCTTCTGGCTTTGCATACCTAATCACGTGATTCCTGGTGTGAGCTCTGTTTCTTGTCTTGATGTCTTGGATATAGACGTATTCATCAGGGTATGCTGTTTCCGTTGCCCATATCAGTGAGGCATCTCTCCCCATGAATTGTCCTCTGGTGTTTCACATAGCTACGTGTGACAAACAGTGTGCTGTCGGGACATCAATTTCTACAGCCACAAAGATCTTGGACTTTCCCATGCTGTACGGTAGGAGTGCGCAGACGTAGCATTCTCCTTCAGCTTTACTTCTTCCGACCTCTTTCATGTGTTAGTACCAAATGTTCTTTCCTAGATGTGCTGTGCTGTCTAGGTAATCATTTAGTTCATTGTTGTCTTCATGTGGGTTTCTCTTGATTCTTAATGTCTTTTTGTTGTTAGCTATAACTACAAATCCAAATGCATCTATGTGACTTTTTCTTGCTGGAGGATTCTCAGGCATGCTTGTTGGAGGAGCAGGCTTCATTACCTGTATCGCTGTGGTAGGAGAAGGTTTTGTGTGTTTCTTCTCTTGCATTCTCCTGTAGGGCTCCTTTAACCACCATCTGTGTATCGTCTGCCCACCATGTGGCCTCATTGTGGGCCTGGTGTTCGTGGGAACTGATGTGCTTGCTGCGAAAATCACTGTGGCCCTATTTTTCTGCTCCTTATGCACTTCCTTTGGTCTGGCTATAACCAGGAACAAATGGTCTATCAGCATTTGTGTCTTTGCAGCAAATTCTTTTGTAGCAGTCTCCGTCTTCTTGAGTGCTTTGGTTATATCCTCTTCAGTTGGCTTTTACTTGCTTCCTCTTGGTTTCTTCCACTATTTTCTGGAACTGGTTGTTCGGTAGGCATTCTCTTATTTTCTGTTGCCATCATTCGAGGTTCTGTAGCCATTGACACTTGCTCTTGTTCGTGTGCATTCAGTGTGTGTGTTTGTGTGTGTAGTGGTCATTGCTATGTTTTCATTCATTCCGTGCTGACCCTGTCTCCAACTTTTCTCTTCATTTGTTACCTCAAATGTGTATGAATCACTGCTAATTACATTTAATTTTAGTTTGTTTACTTTATCGTCAGTTTTTCTAGGAATCGGAATGACTATATAGGGTCTGGGTGCTTTTGTGGGATTCGTACGTGCATTATCTGGTGGGTGCAGTGAAATTGGAGTGCTTGTGCACTAATAAAGAATGCAGTTCTGATTGTTAATGACAGAAAAACAATAATAATAACTATGCATATGCACATTATCGTCCGATGAGACAATTTGCAGTATTTTCTTCCAGGGAATTGGGGGCACCCCCCGCCCCTCTTGTGGGAGGACTAGGTTACTGTTCTGGGACCCCATTTCAATCATATCAATAGTTAAAGTTCTATAACGATCTCTTCTTTTCATTTACTTCATAATGGTCTTTCAGGAGGTCTTGGATGTAAAGTTTCTTGTGCTTCATAAGAGTCCCCCCTCTTGAGGGTGATGATTGTCTCCGGTTGTGGGATGTAGTTCCCTTGCTAGACTATCGAAAAAGATTAGACTAGCCTCTTTGGTGAGTCACTGTCATTGAGCATATTCAAAATAGGTCAATTCCCAGTCCACTCCCTGAATTTGCTTTAGTCCGGAAGACATGTTGGAATCTTGTTTGAATGCGACAAAGATAGAAAAATTGGAAACAATAGAAAAAATGGAAAAATGGTAAAAGATGGAAAATGGAAAACGGAAAAATGATACCATTCAAAATCAAATCAAAAGATAAAAAATAAACATAAAAATGAAAAAACAAAAATAACCAAAACGGTGAAGTTCTCTTCTCTGCTCTTTTCGATCTGTCCCACGGCAGAAAGTTTCATCGGAATCTCCTCAGGTATTCTCGCTGAACATTGGATAGCTCCACCTGGAGCATAATTCCGTGGAGGAGTGTGCCCATGTGTGCGACATTAGCTGGGTCCCTGTGGAAGGTGATGACGTCAACTTCTGCAGGCCTTCCCACCATTACTGGATAGTCAGTGACTAGAGGGAAAAGCACATTGTGTGCTAGGCGACTGTCCTCAGGTGACAGGGACATTTGTCCTGCTTGGCTGGGTTCTGGATCACAGGCCTTTCTTTCGACGATAACAGTCTCTGCACTTTCCTGCTGCGTGGATTGCGACCACGTAGTTTAGCTTGATCCACACTTGGTTCAGGTATTCATTGTTTCTTGGATCTCTGATGAATGTTAGGGTATCTGTGGTTCTCCCGATGAGTCCGGGCACGCCTCTATGATGCAAAAGAAAAGCGTATAAGTGAGTTCATCTATTATCACCTGTGGAGGAAGCATCTGTGTCAAGATTCCCGTACTCAGGTAGGACAATGAATTCTTCTGCGATGACAGTCAGTAGTTGCCAGATCACCTTCTTGTTGGAAGGATCTTGGACAAAGTCTGTGATGCTGGTAACTCTCCCTACACGCGATGGATATGTCTCTAGTATTAACTGAAACAGGACAGCACATCCCTTGTGATATTTCTGTTGGGGGATGTCATACGTTCTGCAAAGCAAGGTCTGGGTGTTGGTTGATTCAGGTGACTGTGTGATGTTCTTAACTTTTGCTCTTAGTACATCAAAGTCTTGTTTGCTGAAAATGCTTGGATATGGCTTGATTCAGAAGTTTGTATCATCAGTGTGATGTTGCTTAGATGTGCAATTCTCTTCTTTTCCCTGCAACTAGAATGCACAGTGTGTTCGTTATGTCCTTATCCCCCTTTGATTGGAGGAACTGTCCAGTTTTAAGCCACAACTTGCATCCGGGTTCTTTGTCTTGATTTTCCTGCTCATGCGTCCTTCTTCCTCATCATAGCTCTCGTCTGCACATGCTGAGGTTCTTCCCCGTTGTCTGTAGGTTCTTCGCAGTGGGGTGCAGCTAAGGGGATCTCACTGATATAAGGTTTAATGTAATTTAGGAAGATCCAAGCTCTCCTGCCTTGCAGTTTCATGGCATGGAGTGCAGTCGTCCACGATGAACGGGCCGTTGAATTTTGCCTCATCCCACCTTTTCCTTGTGTGGTTTCTCACAAGAACTGTGTCACCAGGGAAGATGATTGGCATACCTAGTCCTTGAGCTGTATCTGTTTCAGCACCTCCCTCTGGGTCTGGAGTTGTGCTGCACCCTTTTCGTCGTTGCTGCAGTTGGTCTGAAATGACAGCGAGGCTTGATGTCATGCAGTTCAGATATTCTGACAAGTCAGTTCCCAAGACCTCTTGGGTAGACTGGGCATCACATCTAGCTCTAAGGGGGGTCCTCATTCTCCTTCCCGTGACTATCTTGTGCGGCGTGAGATGATGGTCTGAGCCTGGTTGGTTCCATGACTTTTTTAGAGTAAGCTTCAACTTGGCTATCCTCTCCTTTAGCAAGCCGTTGAGCCTCTTGCATATGCCATTTCCCTCTGGATGATACGCCGACGAGAACTTGTGCTTTATACCAAGCAACAAACTAATCTGTTAAAAAACTGTATTTACAAAATGAGCCCCATTATTTGATCTCATCACCTCACACACCCCCCATCAAGGGAATACTTCCCTTACCAGGAATTTGGCAGCACAGGTTGAGTCTTGGTGTGTACAGGGACCTGCTTCTATCCATCTAGAGAATGGACACACCACTACAATTAAGTACCTGTACCCGTTACACATTGGAATCATGTCGACATAGTCGACGTGCAAGTGCTGAAATGGCCCATTCGGCCAGGGGATGACTCCTCTCACTACTTTTAATGTGTGCCCAGCTGTGAAATGCTGGCAAATTATGCAGTTCACCATGAAAAATGCAACCTGCTCTGCTAAATTCGGTATGAACCAATCTTCTGCGAGCGTTGCGGCTAGATTTTCTTTTGTTATATGGAAAGGGTAGTGTAATTGTTCTAGTGATATCTTTAGTAGGGCTACAGGCATTACTGGTTTACCAGTGCTGTCTTGTCTCCACAATCCGTCCGATGGATTTAAAGAACACCCTCGACATTTCCACAGGTTATTTTCTTCCTGTGGTGCCTCCCCTTGAAGCTCCATCAATTGAGTTTGTCCCATATTACTATGAGCCTCTGGAGTGGCTCGAGCTATTATCATACGCTCATGGGTGTGTGCCACTTCTACTTCCATGACTGTCTCATTTTTGGATGGCATACACTTGGCTTCCGTGTCTGCTGCGTGGTTTCCGTGTGACACGAAATCTGTCCCGTGCATATGGGCGGTGCTTTTCATGACCGCTATGCCCACTGGGAGCTGTAGTGCCTTGATCAGCCTGTCCAATAAGGCTGCGTGCTGCACTGGCGTGTCGTCCTCTTCCAGCGCGCTAGTCCTGCGTGCACTGTGGATGTCACATAGGCGGAGTCACTGTACACCGTTACTTCCTTGGTCTGCATGATTCTCTATGGTGATTATCAACACCAATAATTCTGCAGCCTGTGCTGAATAATGAGATGGTATTCGTGCACTAACGAGTACTTGAAATCCTCCATTTGCCATATGTTTTATTACGGCAACGCCCGTATATCTTTGTCCATCTTCTTGGTCGATTCTCGAAGAACTGTAAATGAAAACGATCTCACCTCCCACCAGGGCATTTTCTTTTACACTGGGGATTTCATCAATGAATTCTTCGTAGTTTGCGCAGTCATGTATCGGCTCACCTTCAGTGTCTGGTTCAGCTATGAATGTGGCTGGATTCACTGTTTTACATCTCACTATTTTGATAGATGGATTTGATATGATCACCTCATAGGCAGAGGCCCTTTGAGATGTCAATGTACCTTTTGGTTTCTCTATTATGGTAAATAATGAGTGTTCAACATATAATGTCATGGAGCATTCCATTACAATAGTTGTTGCCTTCCCTATGGCGAACGCTGGGGCAGCTAAGCTTTGTTCGCATGGGAACTGGCCTCTTATTACTGGGTCCAGATCCCCACTCTAATAAGCCTGGGGCTTGTACCCCAATGAGGTTTTTTGAGCGACTACTGCCATCATAACATTGCCATTTGTGTGCGAGAACAGGTAGAATTCCTCTGCATAATTAGGAATCCCGAGAACTGGAGCTGCGCGAATTGCTCTCTTTAGTTCTGTGAACCCATCTTCCATAGCTTCAGTCCCGTTCATGATAGCTTCAGTCCTTTCTGGGGTGTTCCTTTTCCCCTCATGCGAGATTAGCTGGCCCATGTACAGCACCTCTTGTTGACAATATTGAAACTTTTCCTTGTCAACCTTACATACTTTTTCAGCCAATATAGTCAGAAGCTGGATAGAATCGCGCCTGCATTGTTCTTCAGTGGTGCTGCAGATCAGAATGTCATCCACATACTGCAAAACAACACTGTCTACTGTATTGTTGCCTAGGTCCATATGCAAGACTCGGTCGAAAATGGATGGGGACTCACAGTACCCCTGCGGCAACCTCGTGCTTTTCAGACGCATTTGTCTGAACGTGAAGGATGTCAGATCTTGTGAGTCACGGTGCAGCGGGATTGAGAAAAAAGCATTTTTCAAATCAATCACTGTGAAGTATTTCGCCTCGATCGGTCTGTTACACAAGATCGTACATGGATTGGGGATTATAGGGAACTCAGCTTCAACAATATTGTTTAATGCTCTTAAATCTTGGATTAAACGCCACAACCCTCCCTTTGATTTCTTGATGGGGTAAATCACTGTATTGCATGGTGATTCTGACGTCACAGGGATGCCCTGCTCCATCATGGCAGAAATTGTCTTCGCAATCCCTTCATCTGCTTCTCTGAACATGAGATATTGTTGTGCCCTTGGTAAAATTGCTCCTGGTTTCAATTTAATTTTCACTTCTCCTGCTCCTTTCAGGAGTCCTACGTCCTAGGGTCCTGTAGTCCATACTGAGACTGGCACCTGGGCCATGTTGTCATCAAAGTATGCAGGGCGGATCAGCGCCAACATCATTCTCTGTGGCACTTCTCGTTTGATCATTTTGACCCAAAATATGAGACTTACTTCCACTCTTGTCTCTTCTGAGTGAGGGTGTTCTTCAAACAGATAATAATCGGTGACGTCAGTCACTCGACACCCTTCTTCAATGGCGATAATTGCACACCATTGTCTTCCTTCATCATCGTACCCTTTGACCATTACTACCTTCCTACCTTCCCTCGTACTGCTGCAATATGTATCGATAAGGGAAATACTTGTTCCTCTTCTTCATGCATAGGTATCCTTGGTCTGAATAGAAACTCATCAGGGGTTCTCATAGTTCTATCTGCGAGGCCTGGCAGTCCCGCTATAAGCACACGCACGCCATATGCGAAGACTTCCGGTTCTAATGGTATAGCTCTCATGGCTGTGCGTACGGAGTATGCTCTGATCATTTCGCACACGTTAGAATAATGCATTCCTGGAGTGGAGCATACTATGCCCTCCTCTGTGAATGATATAGTCATATTCAACTTTGTCATTAAATCTCAACCCAACATGATTACTGGGGTCTGGCGGGAATATAACAAGGGCACATTCATCTAACATTCCCCCACAGAGACTGGGAGATTGTCCATAAAGGGAACTCTACTGTGAGCTCCTGTAAAACTCTGAGTGTCTATGGCCTGGCCGGACAAGGAAAACGTGCCTTCTCGTATGCACGATTGTGTTGCACTCGTGTCAACTAAGAAGGAATATTCTTTCCCCCCTATGATGACATTTACCCTGGGTTCGCTGTTAGGGTCTGGTGTCACTGATAGGATAGAGCACATCAGAGTTTCCCGTGAACTGTCCTATTGTATATATAGGTTTGGTCCATTATATACTTGTGGATTGCCCCCATTTCCAGGGTTGACTCCCCCTCCGGAGTTAGTGCCCTGCGACATTTGCGGCGGTGCCTGTTGGGCTTGCCTCTGTGGCAAATTCCCCATATTCGAGGGTTGAACCCCTTGCGGCTTACCTTGCTGCAAGCCTGGCGCCTGCTGCTGCACTGCATGATTCTGTGCACCGTCTTGTTGTGGGACTGTCGAAATAGAAAGTATATTGTGCCTCCTATTGTAATAAATATACTTAATATTGGCCTACGCCAAGCTGCTCGAAAGTCGCTTGCGAAAGAAATCTGTGTTGCAAGGTCCTGACCTTTAATCTATGCAGGCCGCCATTTTAGGTCAAACCGCCATTTTAGGATTCGTTGTGTAAAAGTCACCCTGTGAGCTAAAATGGTGGACGATGTCATTGCAAAATACAACATGGCCGTCTTGACCTCTATACATAGCTAATGTGTAATCTGCCTGCAGGTCACTTGTTGAGGTCATGAACTGAGACCTCGTCCTTCGTTGACCTATGTGTAAAGGGATCACTCGTGAAACTAATCCACGAGCATATTTTGAGATAATGTGTTTGCATACTGAATGAAGAACATCTGTCATACTACATAGTATTTATGTTTAAGAAGGCCTGCATGCGAAACTTTAGAATACACAGTTAATGCATACGCTTGTTGTTACATGTAGTAAAGACAAACCAGTTAAATGCAGTTATTTGAGACTCGGCACGAACCCTAGAATTGGTGATGTATAAAGTATAATATTAACCCGAAGTGGGGCAGGACATAGTGCCCACAAAAATATATAAAAAGCGAATGCATTCTAATGTACAGCGTCTCTCACTGAACATACTGAACCACGCTGGAGTTCGTTGTGTTGTACTGAGGGCCGATAGCTATCTGACTTTGCACTGTTTTTGTAATTGAATTCAGTAGAGAATAAAGTACTTTGTATGTTCCTTTGTAACTCGTGTTCGGTGTATTTCCTTTTGGGGTACTCAGCCTCGATATTTTATTTCTGTTTTCACAGGACGGCAGGTCGATTTACCATGCCTGTTCCCGTCCCTTGGCCATTCTGCCACATGCCTTGGCTTCTGCACATGCGCGCCACATGTCCTGTCATTCCACACAGGCAACACACTGGCAGTGGTCGGGCCATCTATCCATCTGGCGTAGCTGGACTGCCCATCTACGTGTTCTGAAAGCCACCTTGATTATTCTGAAAACCTCCCTGATTACGTTGAAATCCTCCCTGATTACTCTGCCATCCTCTGCCTCTAAATCCCCTACCCCTCGGGTAAAATCCTGATCTACCCAGGTTATTCTGCAATAGTTCAGTCACTTGTTGCACACTTGGCTCAGCTGGGTTTGTCAGCATGGCTCCCACAAGAGCATACTTTGAGAGTTTCTTTTGCACCAGCTTCGCTTCCTCACTATTACGAGTTGTCTCCTTTTTTCGGTTCTTTTCTTGCAACAATCTACAGTAGTGTGCAATTGTCAACTGTATTTCAGCCCACGGTTTAGCTTCTACTCCTACCAATTTCTTGAGCTGTTTCTGCACCGGTTCTGGCAACCCTTGG
This sequence comes from Ambystoma mexicanum, assembly GCF_040938575.1. Taxonomy (NCBI): domain Eukaryota; kingdom Metazoa; phylum Chordata; class Amphibia; order Caudata; family Ambystomatidae; genus Ambystoma; species Ambystoma mexicanum. Next base: position 146,996,222 of record NC_090934.1, read on the forward strand.
CACAATATGTGGTAGAATACAGGGATAGATTTCATCCAAGATTCATGCGTTTTGAGTACCCACGTGTCTTGAAAATTCTGGATATGAATCAAGGGATCCTCTGACTCTTTCATTTTCCGAGTCATTATATCTCCCATATCGGAAGTGTCTGGGTACAGCACTCACAGCGCTTTCCACACTGCTGCTCTACAATGATTGAATTGTGCTCCCTCATGGGCAGAGTTAGTTATGGTTACCCCAGGGTACCCAGCCCACTTCCATACATCGTCTGCTCTCTCACCCGTATGGTGATCAGGAGACCTTTAATGTCCCCTATAGCCAACATGACACCCCCTGTCATTTTTTCGAACTCGTGTATCCATTTCCCAGCTCCCGAAGTCAGCATTGGAAGCTTGTTTTTTAAGTTCTCTCGATCCATGTGTGGCCATGGAATATATTGTGGTTTTGCGCCCCCCTTTTCTAGCAGCGGGAACTGAAATGCACAGTCTTCCTTCTATTCCCCCATAGCTCTCCTGTCTATCGCTGGGGTAACATTCCTGCATCGCCGTCTACCTGACAATGTCCTCAATCTGTCTACATAGGCAGGTGCTGACTCCCCCCTCTGACCGCGGGGTATTCCCTCATGTCGGCTAGGCTGCGCTGCGAACCCTGATACCCTAGGTGCGGACTCGCTATTGTCTGATCATCGTACTCCTTGGTCCCTTGCGAGCCCCTGTCTCCCTTCCTCGTGTGTCCCGTCCTCCGTTTCCCCACCAGAGTCAGATGCTGATTGTTGCCAGTTCACGCAACTCCTTGCATCTGCTTCATTCTTACTAATTTCTAGTCTATCCAGGGTGTCATGATGCCTACCTCCAAGGAGCCAGGTCCGACCCAGCAACCCCAGAGGCAGGCATCATTTCCCCCAGGGAAGTGCCAGTGGGCCCAAGCTGGGGCCCTTTGGACACAGCCTGGCGCCTTAGGCGCCAGGCTCATGTTGGACCCCTGTCCTGGCGCCTTAGGCGCCAGGCTCATAAAGCTAGACATGTGTTCAAGTGTTTTAATGTGCACTTACCTGATGCAGACCATGCTGCTACATCCAGGCCCTCTTGAGGCCTGAATGGAACTACTTTACCTGTGGGACTACTTTCCCTGGGTGTGGTCGGGAAAGGATACATACCTGATCGGTGGAAGGATACATACCTGGAACTTCTTCCAAAGCTATTTAAACCACACCCGATCAGCAACTCACGCTTCGCGTTGTTCTGCTCCTCGCAGCTGGACGCTCACCGTGTCAGCTCCTGCTTCTGGACTTCAGCCACGCCTGTCAACATCCTGGGTCACCTGCTAAGAGAGAATTGGTGAGAAAGAAGACCTTACCTGCTAAAGCAGCATCACAGAGACATCAAACCGACAATCCTGAAAGGGAAGACATCATTTTAAAAGCATTTCGCTTCGATCGCTGCAGCACTGCATTTCACTCACCTTTCCTGGGCACCTCCATCTTCAGCAGGGATCATCCAGATCCGCAGCCACTTCCCAGAGCCTAGAGAGAAAAAGACAAGAACACAAGGTGAGAGAAGGAAGGGAATAGGAAAAGCTCAGTTTCCTTCTAAGACTTACCTGTTGGGTAATTCCCATTTCATTTCGGGTCCTGCCGCTTCCTGGCATTCCGGACCCCGGCCCCTATGGGGAAAAAAGACTAAGACATTGAATGAGCGAATGCAAAGACATTACCCGAACACTCATCCAGAACTTACCTGTCATTTACTGGAACTGCACGTTTCACTTCGGGTCGGCGCCATATCTCCGGCATTCCGAACCCCGGCCCTTAAGGGGAAAAAGACATAAGCGTTAGCACTTGCTGCAATAAGACAATGAACATTATTATTAAGCTTGAACTTTTGAACTTGCTACAGAACTCTTACAGCGCCTTACCTGAATAGTCAAGCTTATTTGAACTCCCATCAAACCTCAATCCAGTGAAGTAACTGGGTTTCAACGCGCCCCTGCATCAGAAGCAGGATGGAGAGCTCATCCTTCCTGACCCTAAGGTGAGACTTCAGGGGGAATCGAGGAAGGGTATCGTGGAGGGTTGGAAGGGAGTGGGAGGCTTGAGCATTATTCCGTCAGTAGGTAATACTCCCTTTTCACGCACAGGGGAATATTCCTGCGAGCCAGTGAGTCCATCTTCAGAGTCCTGCGCTTCACCATTGAAGAAGCATCAGCACTCAAAGCCAGACCTGCGCCTCCGTGGGAATCAGGTGAGCGTGACAGAACGCAAAGCCTACCCACAATTTCCCACCCGGGCGCAATGGAGACTTCCGAGACAGATCAGCTGGCCCAGCTTTTGGGGGAATTACGGGCAGAAGTGCACTCAGCCCGCCAGGAGACTAACGCTCTCAAAAGAGAACTGATCCTATCCAAGGAAAGAACAGATGACCTGGCCAAAAGGTTATTGAGGCCCAGGCAGGGCACACTCCTTTACCTAATTCTGGATGTACTTCCACATCAATGGGTTTGAATAACCCGGTACAAATCAGTCTACCTGAACACATGCCTTTGGCCCCACCAGAACGTTTTGCGGGGGATCCCAAGAAATATGCCGTCTTTATGAACCAATGTCGTTTACACTTTCTATGCAGACCCGGGGCCTTCCCTAACGATCAGACCAAGGTAGCCTTTATACTATCTTACTTCAGTGGCAGTGCTGCCGATTGGTCTATTCCATTGGTAAATCAGGATGATCCCATTCTCCAGAATTTTCAGGGTTTCCAGGCCAGCATGGAAAGATTGTTTGCTCGACACTCTCAAGGACAGGCCCTTGATAACGAACTGCTATCCTTACGACAAGGTAATCAGGATCTCCTGTCCTACGTTGCCACCTTTAATAGACTGGTTGTGGAAACTGGATGGCCAGAAAACAAAAGGATCACATTGTTTCATCGAGGCCTGCGCGGAGAGCTTAAGGATGTTCTAGCTCAGATAGTAGATCCACCCCAGGTCTGCGCAGACTACATAGACTTGGTGGTTCAACTTGATCACAGACTTCAAAACAGAAAAGCAGATCGGTTCAAGTACGAAACCCGAGTACCGATCAAAACCCATGCTAAGTCCAAGAGTTCCGACGTATCCGAACCTATGCAAATCGGCGGTGTTAAAGGACCATTAACGGAGATGGAACGAGAGAGAAGGCGGCAAAAGCAACTTTGCCTGTATTGTGGGACTTCCGGTCACTTTCTTCGAAATTGTCCGGTTAAACCATCTAAGAAGGTGGTTGGAGCCACTGATAACGATTTATTGACACCTGATTCGGGAAACGACCTAGCCCGACAAGCGTAGCGGTCCGCTTGCCGAGCTTGAAAACAAACTCTTTGACCTCGCATTTTGTCATGCCAATGGTGCTCATGGACCCAAAACAGCCTCAGCAGTTGCATGCTATAAAAGCATACATCGACAGTGGAGCTATTGGAAATTACATAGACCGTGAATTGGCTTCCAGGATTAAGCTCCCTCTCCGCCCGAAAGTAACCCAAGATGTCATTACTATAGTAGATGGAACCGAAATAGCCTCAGGGCCTGTAACGCATTCCACTGTTGAAATGACACTGGTGGGTCAGGATGGACATCGGGAAGCAATCGTGTTTGATGTGATCAAGGCCCCACAATTTCAAGTAATTCTTGGAATTCCTTGGTTAGAAACACATAATCCCAGAATTGACTGGCGAGCAAAGAAGATAAGTTTTCCTGATTGTGAATCAACTTGTTACCCAAGAAATCCAGTTATGGTCTAGCCTCAGCAACTTCCACCCCTGTACAGCTACAGTCAGATTACCAAGAATTCCAAGACGTTTTTCAGAAGGAACAGGCTAACACGTTACCTCCCCATTGGTCTTATGATTGCCAAATCGATCTGGTACCCAATGATCAAATACCTTGTAGTAGGATTTATGCTCTTACGGAACCTGAGAACCTACATTTGCGTCAGGATTTAGATCAGTACCTAGCCAATGGTTTTATTCGCCCGTCCAAGTCTCCTGTCTCCTCAGCTCTGTTCTTCGTGCCGAAAAAAGAGGGCGACCTTAGAACATGTATAGACTATCGCGCCCTAAATCAAATAACGGTTAAGAATCGTTACCCTCTGCCCCTGATCTCTGAGCTTATTGACCAGGTGAAAGACGCTTGTGTGTACACCAAGTTAGATCTCCGAGAAGCTTATCACCTGGTGCGTATAAAAGAAGGTGACGAATGGAAGACTGCATTCCGCACCAAATTTGGGCTCTTCGAATATCAGGTGATGCCCTTCGGTTTGTGCAATGCACCTGCCGCCTTTCAGTACTTTATGAATGATGTTCTTCGGGAACTTATCGACGTCTGTGTCATTGTTTATATTGACGACATCCTGGTGTACTCTTCTTCAGAATCCGATCACAGAAAACATGTTAGGGCAGTTCTTGAGAAATTGCACCAGCACAGGCTATTTGCAAAGCTCGAAAAATGCGTTTTTCATACCACAGAAGTGGAGTTTCTCGGATTCATCCTGACACCTCAAGGAGTCCGAATGGACTCGCAAAAGGTGGACGCCATCCTCAAATGGCCATCTCCTAGCTCGGTGAAGGGAGTTCAGAGCATGCTCGGCTTCGCCAATTTCTATCGAAGATTCATCCCGGAATTTTCCCGAACAGTTCAACCCATCACAGCTCTCCTAAAGAAAAACAAACGCTTTGAATGGACTCTTGAGGCCGAACAAGCCTTTCAGGACCTGAAAACCAAATTCACCTCTGCACCTATATTGAAGCACCCACACCCAGATCTCCCTTACATTGTGGAAACCGACGCATCCAGTTCGGCCATGGGAGCTGTCCTGTCACAAAGAGACCCAGAAACTAACCAACTACACCCTGTGGCCTTTTGGTCCAGGAAATGTTCTCCTCCTGAAATCAACTACGCAATTACCGACAAAGAGTTACTGGCTATTAAATCTGCTTTCAAGGCTTGGCGTCACTACCTTCTCGGGGCAAGACACACCATCACCGTAATTACGGACCACAGAAATTTACAGTATTTAAAGACGGCCAAAGCTCAATCTTCACGACAACTCCGATGGGCTCTATTCTTTGCGGAATTTGATTTTGTAATTACCTATCGCCCTGGCTGCAAGAATGGTAAAGCGGACGCCTTATCCCGGATTGGCATGGAAGAACCCAATTCGAGTTTAGAACCTGTGCCAATCATACCTGAACAAAGAATCTTAGGCCTAACTTCATTGCAAACTATTGAGGACATCCAAACGCAAGTAAAACAACTTCTAGACTCTTCAGCCTTACTGGAATGGAGTCAAAAGGGTCCTCATTACACCGTTAAGGATGACTTACCCTACTTCCAGGAGCGGTTGTTTCTGCCTAGTAAAGAATTGCAAGAACTTGTTATTGCCCATCATCATGAATCATTAATGGAAGGACACCCTGGTATCGCTAAAACGGAGGAAAAAATCAAACGCCACTTCTGGTGGCCTTCATGGAGAAAAGACATAAAGTCTTTTGTATTGTCTTGCGGAATTTGTGCCCAAAACAAGGGTCAAAATAAAAGGCCAGCCGGCCTACTTCAACCCTTGGACATTCCACCGGCACCATGGCACACCTTGTCAATGGACTTTATAACTGACCTGCCTCCTTGTGCTGGTTACAACACTATCCTTGTAATTGTGGATCTATTCTCCAAAATGGCCCACTTTATCCCTTTAAAAGGTTTGCCTTCAGCTTCCACCTTGACCAAGGAATTTCCAGAGAATATAGTTCGCATACATGGTTTCCCTTCCATATTAGTCTCGGATCGTGGAAGTCAATGTATCTCCCATTTTTGGAAGAAGTGTTGCCAACTAGCACAAATAGATGTGCGGCTATCCACCAGCCACCACCCCCAGACCGACGGACAAACCGAGAGAACCAATCAGACTCTCGAGTAATATCTTCGGTGCATGTTACACCAATCTGAGTTAAATTGGAAAGACATCCTTTGGATCGCAGAATATGCATACAACAATTCAGTGCATTCTGGAACCGGACAAACTCCTTTTTATACTTTGTATGGTCACCATCCTCGGACCTCTGATCTAGATCCACCTCTGACCCTGGAAATGCCCGCAGTAAATCATCTGCATTCCACAATAACCCGAGCCTTCAAAGAAGCTGCAATTCATTTACAGCAAGCCAAGAAAAAGTATAAAGAAATCGCTGATTTGCACCGAAGTAAAACTCCTCCTTACCAAGTAGGAGATCAGGTATGGCTAGCAACGAAACATTTACCCCTCAAGGGCCCGCAAACCTTCAATCCCAGATTCATAGGGCCTTATCCCATCAAGGCTATAATCAATCCCGTGGCCTTTAAACTGGATTTACCGTCTAACATGCGTATTCATCCAGTTTTTCATGCATCACTTTTGAAGCCAGTACAACCAGGGACCCGACTGTCCAAGCCTCCAGACCCAGTTCAAATTGAAGGGGAATTAGAATTAGAAGTTAAAGACATTTTAGACTCCAAGGTGTTAAAGTCCAAACTCTTCTATCTTGTTGACTGGAAGGGATATGGACCTCAGGATAGATCGTGGGAGCCTAGTAACCATGTTCACGCACCTCGATTAATACAAAGGTTCCACCGGAGATTTCCGAACAAGCCAAAACCCCCGGAGGGAACAACCTTGGGTGGGGCCTTGAGGGGGGGTACTGTCATGATGCCTACCTCCAAGGAGCCAGGTCCGACCCAGCAACCCCAGAGGCAGGCATCATTTCCCCCAGGGAAGTGCCAGCGGGCTCATGTTGGACCCCTGTCCTGGCGCCTTAGGCGCTAGGCTCATAAAGCTAGACATGTGTTCAAGTGTTTTAATGTGCACTTACCTGATGCAGACCATGCTGCTACATCCAGGACCTCTTGAGGCCTGAATGGAACTACTTTACCTGTGGGACTACTTTCCCTGGGTGTGGTCGGGGAAGGATACATACCTGATCGGTGGAAGGATACATACCTGGAACTTCTTCCAAAGCTATTTAAACCACACCCGATCAGAAACTCACACTTCGCGTTGTTCTGCTCCTCGCAGCTGGACGCTCACCGTGTCAGCTCCTACTTCTGGACTTCAGCCACGCCTGTCAGCATCCTGGGTCACCTGCTAAGAGAGAATTGGAGAGAAAGAAGACCTTACCTGCTAAAGCAGCATCACGGAGACATCACACCGACAATCCTGAAAGGGAAGACATCATTTTAAAGCATTTCGCTTCGATCGCTGCAGTGCTGCATTTCACTCACCTTTCCTGGGCACCTCCATCTTCAGCAGGGATCATCCAGATCCGCAGCCACTTCCCAGAGCCTAGAGAGAAAAAGACAAGAACACAAGGTGAGAGAAGGAAGGGAATAGGAAAAGCTCAGTTTCCTTCTAAGACTTACCTGTTGGGTAATTCCCATTTCATTTCGGGTCCTGCCGCTTCCTGGCATTCCGGACCCCGGCCCCTATGGGGAAAAAAGACTAAGACATTGAATGAGCGAATGCAAAGACATTACCCGAACACTCATCCAGAACTTACCTGTCATTTACTGGAACTGCACGTTTCACTTCGGGTCGGCGCCATATCTCCGGCATTCCGAACCCCGGCCCTTAAGGGGAAAAAGACATAAGCGTTAGCGCTTGCTGCAATAAGACAATGAACATTATTATTAAGCTTGAACATTTGAACTTGCTACAGAACTCTTACAGCGCCTTACCTGAATAGTCAAGCTTATTTGAACTCCCATCAAACCTCAATCCAGTGAAGTAACTGGGTTTCAACGCGCCCCTGCATCAGAAGCAGGATGGAGAGCTCATCCTTCCTGACCCTAAGGTGAGACTTCAGGGGGAATCGAGGAAGGGTATCGTGGAGGGTTTAAGGGAGTGGGAGACTTGAGCATTATTCCGTCAGTAGGTAATACTCCCTTTTCACGCACAGGGGAATATTCCTGCGAGTCAGTGAGTCCATCTTCAGAGTCCTGCGCTTCACCATTGAAGAAGCATCAGCACTCGAAGCCAGACCTGCGCCTCCGTGGGAATCAGGTGAGCGTGACTCAGGGACAGTCCCCTGCTGCCACTACTTCGGGTGACATCCTCAGTGTCATACAGCTGAGTGCTTTCCAAGTGCTCATCTTCCCTTTCCCATTGGGAAATCTGTTCCAGCCCCATTTCATCGTATATTTTATCAATTGTTTCCCCGATGCTTCTAGTGTTGAAGTCATCCTCAATATTTGTCCCACTGTTACCTGGTACCGAGTCATTTGCAGGAAAGAATTCTTCTATGTCTTCCCATTCTACTACAAGATTTGGTTTTTTTAACTTCCCACTCTAAATATTCCAGATCTCGTGCCCTCTGTCTGCGTTTACATTATTTTTCCTCATCTGTTTCCTTGCGCTTCCTCGCTTCTTCTCTAGCCTTATCTACTTCCCTCATCCTTTCGTTTCTACGTTCCTTTGTCCTTCTAACTTCCTCCTCTTCTCTTCTCTTCACCCTCTTCTCACGTACTCTTTGCTCTTCTTCCAACCTTGGCTTATTCTGTCTGTACTGGTCATAGGCTGCCTTCTGTTTGCGATCGAGCTGTTTCTCTTGCTCTTCGCGATATATTAGTTCTCGCTTCAGCCTATCCTTTCTTCTTATTATTTCGTCCCTCATTTCCTTCTCCTTTTCTCTCTCCCTTCTTTGCATCTCATCAGACTTCTCTCTCGGTCTCATATCATCACTTCCTTTTCCATCAAGTTTCAGCAATATCTGTCTTCCCATCCATTCGTCTTTTGCGAATGCTATCTCATCTGTTCTGTCTTTACTTCCTTTCCATTTCTTTCCCTCTCTCTCCTTAACGAGAGATGCACAGCTATGTGCCTGGTCCTTCCCTTCATCATCGCGTCTCTCCTTGTCCCTCGGGACTGCGGAGGCATGTTTAATTTCCTGGTCCTTCTCTTTGATTTTGTCACTACTGTACGTAGGTGACTCATATGTGTGGTTACTATACCCCGTGGCTGCCTTTAGTTCTCTTAGCGGGTAGAGTCCCTCTGACTTTCTTCCCTCGATGACTGGCTCAGGCAGGGCTGGTGGCACGGTAGGAGTCTCACCCCCCTCCATCCCTTTCCGTGCATAGGTTTAATATCCAGTCTGTGGGTGGTTCTTCCTCCTTCGCCTGTTCGAACATCTTCCAAAGTTCTAAAACAGCGAGGCGTTTCTCTAGCTTTTTGCCTGTGTATGTGTCTTGTAGGTAAGTCGTCATGTGTTGTAAGATGGCTTTAGATAAGGATCCATTTTGTGGCCACGGCATAAACATCTTGACCCACTCAGTACTGTACTTTTTAAGCTTAGGTGCATGCTTGGGTAACTGCTTACACAGATGTGCAAGTGGGGTAACCTCCTCCATTATCAATTTCGTTACCATTAATACTTATGCAGTTTTTTATCCTTCCAATAGTGTGAGTGAGCACCAATACGCAAGCTCCAATCCAAGCTTTTCCTGCCAAAATTCTTATATCATTAATTTACACAATAACCTCAATTCATTGGCGATTCCCTCTTAGATACGGAATCGCGTAAAGCCCCAACTTCATTTCAAACAATCAATGATACAGTTCTTTACATTTCACATATAACAGGACACATATGACAGATATTTGACAGACTAGACGGACACCAGTTCGACACACATAAACCTGCCTTCTAATCAATACCCCGACATGGGCTTTAAACGAACTCCATTTGTGCCGTCTTTAATCGTCACCGTAGCCTAATCATCCCCTATTATGTGGGCTCTGAGTTCACGTTTGTTCTGACCGCTGTATTAAAGTGCAGGAACAAGGCGAATCCTTACTGTTTTCTCTCGGGTGCCCTCCCAGTAACCTTACTTTTTCTCTCGGGTGTCCTCCCGGTAATCTTACTTTTTCTCTCGGGTGTCCTCCTGGTAACCTTACTTTTTCTCTCGTGGGTCCTCCCGGTAGCCTTACTTTTTCTCTCGGGTGTCCTCCCGGTAACCTTACCTTTTCTATCTATCATACTCGAGTCATTAACCCCTTATACATATATGCATTCTTCTCTACATCTAACTATTTTTATTTTTTTCTCCACCACCCTCCGTTACCTTTCCCTTACTTGTTCTAATGCCTACAAGACATTTGCCAAAGTAATGAGTTTGTTGTTTCACTCACCGCTCGCATCTTTTCATCTCTGGAACTTCGGGATCACCAGCCCCTCCGTTGTTACCGCCTCTTATGGTCTTTTCCTCTGATCCGCTGCCCGTGGGAATGAGAAGGGTTATGCTTGGAAAGGCAGGATCTTTCAGACCTACTGCAGATTTGATGGACTGTCCACGGGAAGCTTCTCAGTCTACTCAGCCGAATGGCAAAGGACTCGTGATATTGCCAAAGGCCTAGAGTTACTTCGTGCCGTCGGGCTATGGGTGTCTTAATATTTATCAATCAATAGTTGATGGTCGAAACATCCTCACGCTACCAAGTGTACAGGAGGGCAGGGCATCCTCTGACGGGACCATAGGTCAGAATTCACCCTCTAGTTAGTACCTGTAAGACAAGATAGCTGCACCTTGAGGAGGTTAGGGTGCAGGATTAATTTACTCTGATACACTTCAATAAGGACAACTCAATGGTTTGGCAAAGGGAAGTCTGTTTAATGACAAGTACAAAAAACGGGGAAACAAATGGTAATCATCAATGGTGCGATCACCTGTCTCGCTTCAACTCCCAACTTCTTCATTCAGACAGCAACTTTTATAGGCAAAATTCGTCATTATTTGACGTGCAAAACTCATACGTTTGTCATGCAATTTCTATTGGTCGGAAAGGTAACTTAAGTATAGGTGCTATATCTGTATATGGTAACAGAGCATGCTGATTGGATAATTCTTATCGGGTGGGCGTCTATGCCCATCCCACTACATCACTCCTGATAGACATCACTACAACTACGACGTCTTATCGGTTCTACAAGCGATAGGACCCTACATTATTTGGTTCATTGTGAATGGGTGAGTTACACCCCTAGACATACATCTCCACTTTAATTAGCAGCATGCAGAATAGACACCCAGATGCGGAGTGCCCCAAGATTCACCCTGCCTCCCTTCCATCAATCAGTACCTTTATGTGTCAATTAGTTGGCTGAGGATGGCCTCAAAACTGTAGTTCTTATCAGGAAAAGTTATGGCATCCTCGTGTTCTAGGTGACATCAGACGTTGGTATCTATTTGCCCTTGGCTGGTCACGTGTCTGTTCACCGTGAATCTGCTTATTTTTCCTTCTTTTCGTATATTTGATTCTTTGTTCAGCCCAGCCACCTGCCTGGGGCCTCTTATCTCGACCTTCACTGGTTGGCAGTTATGCTCTGACGTTTTTAGTCTTCAGAGTAGCCGCTCTCCTCCCTTCCTGGAGTTGACCATGAATTCCCAAGCATGAGCTACTTTTTGCTGAGTTTCGATTCCGCTCTTCCCTTCTGGCTTTAGCTGGAATATGAATCTCGGCTTCGGTGGCCCCCTTGCAGCCTGGGCTTAGTTCTGCTTTAGAAAATGGAGTCGTACTCATATAGCGTGCTTCTTTGATGTAGAGATATAATTAGCGCATGCCTCTCTATTCTTCTACTAAGCATTGCAAGCAGTGTTGTTTACTTAGCTTCTTGCGTTCCAAGCCCATTTACATGCATTCAGTCAGTTGCACGATTCGATCCTGGGTATGTTCTTTGTGCTGCAACGTGGTATCTTCTTATACGTTTGTCACATCATTATTCTTTTACAGTTCATCCTTGTGTACTTTCTTTTGCTTGTCGTTTTATGGTTGTCTGTACGTCACGTCTAGGCTCTTATATCGTCACCAATTGCCTTCCATTAAGGCTCTGTGGGCCGCTTCGGGGACAGTCTGTAAGTTGTCTTTGTATCGTGTCATCTGCTGGTATGGTTCTCTCGGTGTATACCTTGCAGCCCACAGATGTTTGGTTATTGGTGCTTCAATAGGTATACAGGTCCCTCTGATGGGTACTGGACAGAGCCCCACTGTGGCTCTCTGTTGATTCATTTGCTCCTTATATGTCACATACATTGGCGAGTATGCTTCTGGTATTTCGACATGAGTGGCTGGAATGCAGGCCATATTTGGGACCTCCTCTACAGTTCCACCACTAGATGAGTGTCATCAGCATAGTTGGTGAAAAAGGCAATGATGTTATCCAAAATCTCACAGAGGAGACGTAGGTACAGGTTAAATAAGAGTGGTGAGAGACTAGCTCCTTTGAGACACTGCAAAAGATATTAAATTCATGTGAGAATGTGTCTCCTCAGTGTACTCTAGATATTCTATTAGTGAGCAACAATGTCAGCCAACCAATGGCCTCTTTGGAGCAATTAGCAATTTTCTCCAGTGTCTGTTGCAGTAGCTGGTGGTCGGGCAAATCGAAAGCTGCAATTAGGTCGAGCAAGATACGTAGACTTGCCTTGCCTTTATCCATGATTCCCAACATTTTTGCCTGCAAGTCAAGCATAGTGGTTTCAGTGCTGTGTGACCATGAGGTCAAACACCATGCATTAGTCCACTGAGCCACAGACCCAACATAACAATCCACTGTCTTTGATAGTGTGATCATCCTACTCTTCTTTCTTCTCTTTCCTCTCTTGGTCTTCTTTCTGCCCACTACTATCTTCACAACCATAGATACTCTGTCTCTTGGCCTGGCAAACACTACACCATCTAGATTTCTGCTATCCTTGCCTCTTTCCATCTTTCCTGTCATGTCTATTCTGTTTGTTTGCAGCTCTTTTTCTCCTTCTCCTTTTATGACTTCACCCATGCACACCTTTCCAATTGATCACATCTATCCAGTCCCAGATGGGCTCCCACTTCCTCAACCTTATTCCTACAAAAACAGAACTACTTTTCTTCTCCTTTACCTCTCTCCTGCCTCCTCTACACCCCCTCACTCTTTCCTTTCCTGCCTCATTTAAAACTTTCTTCAACTCTGCATGAAACCTTGGTCTTGCCTTTGACCCTTCCGTTTTCGATTCTCTCCAAATTTCTAATACAGCCTGGACCTGCCATTTTCATCTCTCCAATATTCACAAAGGTTCTTCCTCTATTTCTTTCAATGCTAGTGATATGCAGACGGTATCAGGTAATAGTATCCCCACCAAAAATATCACGTTGGGAACGGCCATAGGCAATATTTTTAGTGGGGATCATTTTTAGGGTCATTGGGAGTGGGGGTTTCGGTGTGTTCCCCGCTCCCTTTAAAATAATATTGGGGTTGCAGGGGTGTCCCCCGCAGGTTACATGCCTTAATATCGCCACAAAAATATGGCAATATGTTTGTATGGCAATAATTTTGCAGGGATATTAACACATGGAACCATCCAGACATGACCTGTCGTAAACAATGGAACACTCAGACATGAATGTGGGGCAGGTCAACCACTGAGAAATTCAAAATAACCTCAAATTCAAATATTGTGCAATTATTTGGACAGCTAGGAGCAGCTGAGCAACTCGATAGTGGACAACTGAACAAAGAGGCATCAGTGGACCCCACACTGCATGCATCCAACTGGATTGCATCTCGAGGTGCCACCATTACAGCAGCACCTTTGCAGACATGTGCCACAGCATCAGGATGAAAGTTGGTTACAAAAGAGATGGTTTTCTGTAGGTCAATGCTATAGGGTGTTTTCCCCCATTCTCTCTCCCCTGTGACATAGGATCAGGTGCTAAACTCTATCCACTGCCAGGGTTACTAGGTCATGCTAATGTGCTGGAGGACTTCTCTGCACAGCGGCAGAGTTGCCCCGGATGACAAATAGCTAGACAGTGGCTAGACAGGATGGAGGATCCAAATGGCCAATGGTGGCCATTCAATAGCCCACCCAACACACATCAAATAGCAGAACACTGCACCTCTCCTCTGCAATGCATCCTTGTAGTAATGGCGTGTAAGGCTCCACGCTGTGCGCAGACACCTCAAGTGCTCTCAACACAGACGCAGACCCATGCGATGTAGCCGGGTGTCTGAAGAACTGCACATACGAACACAACAGCAAAGCTATCTTGCGTGTTTCCTCTGGCTCCACTAACCAAACACAGCTCCCGTCTTTCACAGCACTTAAGCACCAAGAAGCGTGAACATTTCAGTCGAGCACAGTATACAACTCAACTGCATAACATAACATAACGATAAGGCAAGTGTATCTTTATTGGCACCCTTCTTCTGTGCATTAATGCGCTTCCACCTAATTGTACTACGTGCTTTTGTGATCAAAAGAGCATGTTCCTTCCCGTATATAAATAAAGAAATACATGAATATATAATTTCTCTCCAAGTTAGGGGGACACAGACACGGTGATGGCGCAACGTCTTGCGAATTCCCAGGTAAAGTAAAATCGTGTAGCTTGTTGTCGCACCCTTTCTGTGGCCTTGCCCGTAATGACGGGCTTACGCGGCGGCGTGACGTTGTACGCCGCCGCCCAGAGTATAAATAAAGGGGCGTTCCCGGCCGCGAGCAGAGCTACCGGGAAGCCCGAACCGAAAGGCTGTGTGTGTGTGAGTCATTTCGGGTGGGGGCTTACGGGCACACAGTGGGGGCTCAGGCCCGCCCCCCAACAGTGGCGACGAGCGAGTGCGGATGCTCGGGCCCGGCGGTGCAGGCTTCCGAATTTTTTCTGCATGAACGGAGCACCTGGTTGCTCCGTCTTACGCCGTGGCTGTGGCTCGTACACGCGGCCGGCGGCCATTTTGTCTGGTAGGCCGCAGATGTTCTCCGAGCTCTGGTTTTTGAGGGGGAAGTGAATCCAGGCCAATTGTGGATTTTCATGTCGTTTTGGTGCTACTACGTCGTGTGAAAGCCAGGAGAAGGGTTATCATGGCTGGACCTGCTTAGCCTACTCCATGCTTATGGCTTAATTTTTGGAACACCTATACATTGGTGGATGCCAGCGGATAGAGACAGCATTTTTCTTCGTCCCCTTCATCATCAGATGGCTGTAGTATCTTCTTCATCCTCTTCCTCATCGGAGAAGGCTGTGATTGAGAGACATTCACACCAGCACGCTTTGTTCCTAGTCCTTGGAGCTGGTGCCCGTCCCAGGTGAGCTGTCAGGCTCGTAGTGTGTACCTGGTATTGGATTTGACTGTTATAGACACTCACACTGTGGATGGTGAAGGGTGGCTGAGTTGCGGCCTCCAGAACAACTGGTGGGGGTGCCTGTGCGCTCAGACCTATGTTTGACTCTGAAGATTCGGATGACGGGGCAGGGGTTGTGCCGATCCCTCAACAAGCTGGGCAGCCTCCAGTAATTCCAATGCAACAGCCGATACCGGCTCCACAATTGCCCCTGCAAGGACCTCCAGCAGTGCTGCCAGCTGCCCAACCTGGACCCACCATCATGGCTCAGGCAAGAGCACCTGCGGCCCATACTGCTCTGCAGCCCATTCCGGAATTTGACGCATCGGGGCCACCTTCGAGCATGGGCCCCCGGTGGAGGAGATGGATGAGTCGCCTTGATATGTATTTCAGGGCCTCTCAGGTGACGGACGATGACAGCAGAGTGGCCACCATGCTGTACTCCGCAAGGCCTGCGGTCCAGGAAATATTTTAATCCCTCACACCTGCCAATGCCTCCTATGATGCGGCCAAGGCGTCACTCCTTGCACATTTCCTCCCCCTTGCTAATGTGGACTATTAGAGATTTGTTATGCTGTCGGCCAGACAGAAGGATGATGAGACGCTGGACACCTTCTATGGTCGTTTGCGCCGCCTCTCCCTAGGATGTGCGTGGACGGATGCGGAAGACATGATGCGCACAATGTTAATCCAGGCATGCTCCTCCGGAAAACTCAGGAGGCAGGTCCTGAGAGAGCCAGGCATCACTCTGCCCCGCATACTGGAGCTCGGCCGTTGCCATGATGTGGCGGAGGCTCAGGCCAATAAGATGGAGGCAGGATCCCGGTCAGTGAGATCGGAGGAGGTGTGCGTCGTGTGGCGAGGTGGCAGAGGCATGAGACGTCCTGGTGGAGGACCCAGCGACAGGGCAGGCAGAGCCAGGGAGTACGACCTTCCTCACCCGACAGAATGTCCGGCGGTGGGAAAGACCTGTGGCAGATGTGGACTGGCCGATCACTTTTCAAGGGTATGCCGTGCAGCCTTGCCGGTGATGGTGCCGAGAGGCCAGGCACGGACGTGGAGTCCACGCCAGAACCCGCCGCCGAATGTGGCCCAGGTAGATCAGGGCGAAGCGGATCCCCAGGTAGAAGGTGCTGAGGAGGAGGACGAGGAGAACATCTTTTTCGTCTCGAGCGTGGAAATCCTGAAAAGAAAGAGCCGGAGGCAGCCCAGATGTGTGGTGGAGGTCAATCACTCCCCAGTCCCGGTGCTCGTGGATACGGGGGCTTCCGTCAATGTAATGGCCAGAGGACATTATGACACGCTTGAACCCCTCCCAGGTCTGGACACACCGAAGGCTCGCATATTTGCGTTTGGAGGGCTGGAACCGATACCACTGGATGGTGCCTTTATAGCCAGTGTTGAACATGACGGCTCACAGATCAAGGCTCGCTTCTATGTAACTCCTGTGAGTGACAACACCCTGCTCAGCTGTGCCGCTGCCGAGGCCCTGGGGATTGTCAGTTTCGCCTATTCAGTCTACATGGAAGACATCAATGATCTCCTAGACAAGTACGCAGCACTCTTCAGTGGGATCGGAAAGATGACCGGTGAACCAGTTCGGCTTCACATTGATGAGTCGGTCCAACCCATTGCCCTGAAACACCGTAGGGTACCGTTTCATCTAAGAGAGCAGGTGGACAAGGAGCTGGACAGTTTGGTAAACCTGGACATCATCGAAAAGGTGGAGAGCCCGACCTCCTGGGTGTCTCCGATCGTGGTGGCCAGAAAACCTAAGCAACCTGATTCTGTCCGCATCTGTGTCGACATGAGGCTCCCTAACAAGGCAATAAAGAGGGAGCGGCATCTCACACCCACGATCGACGACATAATTGCGGAAGTACAAGGGGCTCGGTTCTTTTCAAAACTGGATCTCCGAGCAGGTTACCATCAGGTCGTTCTGCACCCCGAGTCCAGGTACATAACAATGTTTACCACCCACCGGGGATTGTACCGATATAAGAGGTTGAGTTTTGGAGTGTCATCTGCCGCCGAGGTGTTCCAGAACATTATTAGGGGTGCCCTGGCAGACCTCAAGGGCGTCCTCAACATCAGCGATGACATTCTGGTGTTCGCGAAAACAGAAGTGGCCCATATGAGGAGGCTCGGAAAGACCCTGGAACGGCTCCAGTCACTGGGCCTTACCCTTCATAAGGAAAAATGCGAGTTCATGCGCACCTCCATTGAATTCTTCGGTTTTGTGTTCAAGGAGGGAGGGGTATCGCCCGATCCAAGAAAGGTCCAGGACATCAAATCGGCACAATCTCCCGAATCGGTGTCTGATGTGAGGAGTTTTCTGGGGATGGTGACCTACTGTGGGCGTTTCATCCAAAACCTCGCCTCAAGATCGGAACCACTCCGGGCCCTAACGAAGAAGGAGTCAACGTGGCACTGGGGCCCACTTGAGCAGGCCACTTTTGAGGACATTAAAGCTCCCTCACGACGGAAGACACCATGGCATTCTTCGACCCCGCCCTGGAATCAGAGATCGTTGTTGATGCAAGCCCTTTTGGCCTGGGGGCCGTGTTAACTCAGGTGGACTGCAACGGGGGAGTTCGCCCCGTGGCATATGCCAGCAAGGGAGAGGGGCATGATATCTGCGAAGAAGAGGCTGACAGCCATGTACGGATGGTGGTGGAGGCGGCCACACCAAACGCGATGCCACTGGCGGAGCTGGAGGCCGCGGCGGCCCAAGACGAATGCTTTCAAATACTGAGGCACTCGATGCAACACTGCTCCTGGAAGTCCATCCTCGAGGCTGTGGCTGGGCGGACACAAGAGGCCAGAACAACATTTGAACAGCTGTGGAAAGTGAAGGACGAGTTGTCGTTTTCGGAGTCGGGCCTGCTGCTCCGGGCTGACCGGATTGTCATCCCCCTGTCAAAAGTGAAGGAGGTCATCACTTTGGCCCACCATGGACATCAAGGTGCAGCCAAGACCAAGGCGCGGCTCCGGTTGAAGGTCTGGTTTCCTGAACTAGAGAAGAAGGTTGATGACTTTGTAGCGGCATGCGTGTGGTGTCAGGCAGCCTCTCCTCTGCAACGGGAGCCGGCAATAGAAGCGATGCCCCGAGGCACACGGCCTTGGGAGGTCGTCCACGCGGACTTTGGATCGACGTCGGTGTGCACCCACTTCCTGGCAATTGTCGATGAGTACTCTAGATATCCAGAGGTGGAGTTCGTCGAATCCGTGGCGTTTGAGCATGTGGTGGTGGCGAAGATCTTTGCAGCCCACGGGTTTCCCCACACTCTGTGCTCAGACAATGGGGCTCCTTTCCAAAGTGAGCGGTTCTCCGAGCTCATGGAGAGCTGCGGGGTGCAGCACAGGAAGGTGTCACCGCTGTGGCCCCGAGCCAATGGCGATGCGGAGAGACTCATGCGGACTCTTAACAAGACATTCCGAATCGCCCAGGGACAGGGTCAGCCCCTACAACGGGCCCTGTACCAATTCCTGCGGGTGTATCGCACCACCCCGCATGCCTCAACTGGAGTGGCTCCCGCAGAAGCGCTGTTCAAGAGATGCCCCCGGGGCCTGCTACCCGAGGCTGTGGAGAAAGAGCCTGGAGTGATTGATAACCAGCGGGTTGAAATGGAAAGGCGAGTGAGAATTGACCAGGAAAACCTGCGAAGGGGTCTCCGGCCTCAACGGCTTGAGCCGGGAGATGAAGTTCTAGTCCGAAACCGACACCCTCATGGGAAACTCTCACTCCCCTATGAACCCGAGCCCTTGGATGTTGTGGCGGTCAAGGGATCCATGGTGACGGCCTCGGATGGGCGATCTGCCGTCACCCGGAATGTGAGTTTCTTCAAGAAACTGGGTGATCCACGGACTGAAACGCCGCCTGAACCTGACCCACCAGAGGACCCCGATGATGGAGATCTTCGGGAGGATGTCCCAGACTCCCCAATCCGGGGAGCCGCGGTTGAGGGACATCACGGGCCGCAGGTAGGCAGGAGGTATCCCCAGAGGGCTGGGCGAGGGAAACCTGCTTACCTCAGCGAGTATGTACTTGGACACTTAACCAGTAAACTGTGATGAAGGGATCCGTGTGGTTGACAATAAAGGGGTGTTGGGTGTGCAGTGGTGGTTTGTAGTGTAGCTGTGTGTTAAAAGTTATTATAGTTAAAAGTGCAGTTGTTGTGGTTCCTCCCGGAAAAGGAGGAGTGTGGCGTTGCCTGTAATGACGGGCTTACGCGGCGGCGTGACGTTGCACGCCGCCGCCCAGAGTATAAATAAAGGGGCGTTCCCGGCCGCGAGCAGAGCGACCGGGAAGCCCGAACCGAAAGGCTGTGTGTGCGTGAGTCCTTTCGGGTGGGGGTTTACGGGCACGCAGTGGGGGCCCAGGACCGCGCCCCAACACTTTCCTGCTCCTCCCATCTCCATTTCGCCAGCAGACACTTTAACCTTCTTCCCATAAATACTGCTTTGATAACAGCTTCTGTATGCTGTACAACACAGTGTTGGCAACACAGTTTAGAAACATACTTGTAGAAGCTGTGTGCTTATCCTCTCTCCCATCACAGTCGCTCCTGCTACCAGACAGTCTTGCGTGGTAAAGTCCTTGTTGCACCCTTGTAGGAAACCGTACTCGGGCACGCACGTTTGGCATCGTCATGCCATCTCAGTATGTGGCAGGTCTAAGCGTTAAGTACATCTTCTATTTCTATGTGCGGCTCTCTGGCAGAACGAGAAGCTGACCTGCAGGACCGCTTCACTTGCAAGTAGCAGGTTCTCCATCAATTCTGGTGTTTCACCAGCGCTGTACGCCATTAGAAAGTGCACTGCTGGGAGAAGGAGTTGCAGGCGTCACCCCCACCCCATGGATGGTCCATATGGGCGCCCCCCTTCAAGAAGCAGAGGGGCCACTGGATCCCCTTTACCCAGGGCAGGGCCTTTTTTAACCAGCGCTACACAGAGTAGCTCTGATAGTAATTAGCTGCTGAGCAGACAGATTTTTCATGGGTCCAACTTTACACCTTTTAACACTGTGCAGAGATGCCGGCTGGGTTACAAAAGGAACACTGTGTGTGGCTCGTGTGTTCCTGAAGATGCATCTGAGGAATTATGTTGATTCAAAGGTTAGTAAAGACCCCATCATATGTATTTTTTAGAAAAAGCTAAGCCTACATTACTTGTTTACAAACCAGCTGGCTGCCCGGAGTGATAACTTGAAATAAAAGGAACACAGAATGATGATTGTGATGTGCCATCTCCAGCCGATGTCCTCTGAGTTATTCCCTGATGTTCAGTTGTGAAGGTGTAGCCCATGTCATCCACAGTGTCTTTGCACTCCTTGCCTCAATTATATGCACAGCTTTCAGTGCGAGACCACTGTGAAAAATGTATGTATTTGCTCTCCTAACCCATGGACATTAAAAATGGATTCTTGAGCTTCTGCAACTAAATGCCATGTATTCCCCTGCCTTGCATAGGAGATGGCTTATGCAAAACGGGATTCCTGCAAAAAGAATAGCGCATTTAAAGACTTTTCAAGATGTGTCGCTAATGGCTGGCAAGCAGACAGAGCTCGATCAGTGAAGCAGAACTAGCTTAATTCTGAAACTGACTATGTTCCCCGGAGGAAACCAATGTAATGCGAGTATGGTCACATCCTGCTCTGTCAGGGCCAATCATAATGCTTTGCAAATGTTCAGAAAGTCAACTTTCCCTCCCCCTCAAAATCCTGTATATCGAACAGTTGGGGGGGCACTATTTGCAAATATGATATGATATTTTATTTGTATTGCCCTCATACACAAGTGTTTCAGAGTGACGAGGCAAGGTAGGGGAACATAGGAGGACAAAACAACGATCTTACTAGGCCCAGTGACATTGAGAACGCGCAAGCGCAGGGGAGAGGGAAGGGGAAAGTGCAAGGGGGAGGGGAGGAGTGAAAAGTGCTGGACAAGGGATAAAACAAAACTGTTAGTGCAGTCAGAATAGTGGCAAGTGCAAGGTTAAAGCACAGACAAGGGGTGACTAATAAGTGCAGTTACGGGGACTGGGGGGTTGCAGGTACAGACCCAAGTACAAAGGTTGCCAGGAGGCAGTGTGGGTGGGCGGCAGGGAGGGCAGGAACCTGGGCCAGAAAATCAGAGGGTAACCAGGTGCCCGGTGTCGAAGCAGACAGATCAGCAGGGGAGAGGAAGAGCGAAAGCAGAAGCAAAGAGGAAGGTCTTGAGGTGCTTCTAGAATCAAGATGGTTCTCCTCAAGTTTCAGAGAGGCAGGGGTCTGTTCCAGTAGGAGGCCCCAAACGAGGAAAGCAATCTACCCAACTCGTTGCTTGGAGGTGGAGGAGCAAAGAGCTCTAGTAGGAAAGTATTTAAGGAGGCAGAGTTGAAGGTATTGTGGACCCAGGCCACAACACCTATAATATAATAACATTATAGACCTCTGAAGGGGTCATTATCACTTGGAATAATTGTACTTCTCCAACTTGTGGGCTTGCGATTCCCCTCGGACCATAACTTGAAAGTGGGATATTATCGCTCCAGCAGTGTGTGGGCAGTGTGCATGGTATGGTGTGGGAGGAGGGCATCTTGACACTGAACTGAAGAGGAAGACTGGAATGGAGGTTAACAAGATGAAGAGAATCTTCAGCAGTCGACCAAATAAAGATGGTTCCTCCCCACCCTGATATCCTGAGGGATGGAGTTCCATTGTTGGGGCCAAGACAGAGAAGTCAAACCCAACTTTGTGGGTACATTACAACCTACCATCTCATCTTTTGAGAGAAACTGCGGAGTGAGATCTAGCCCACTGAAAGGTTTATGTAATATAAACAGAGTCTTGAAATGAGTTTTGTTTCTGAGGTTCACCCAATGGAATGCTGCCAGGATAGGGATTACGGGGATACAGCAACAGGTGTCTGGGCCATTGATCGACTGGGCCCACTCATTCCCTGAACTGGTTGTTATTAGAATGCAGATCCTCATCCAGTCAGAAGGTTATGTGGGTGTTATCAGCACAGGAGTAGAAATGCAGCCTACCCTCATGGATGAAAGGTACAACATTGTTACATCACCATGCTTTTTTTCGCAGCGTTAATTGGCGAAGGTTTTCGGCTGAAAAAACTCATCGAAAAATATGGGTGGGTGGGTAGTGGGACTTAAGGGGTAGGTGGGTGTGAGGAAAAGGGCCTAGATAATAAAAATAGGGTGCTTGGGTAGAAAAGCCCCCAAATAAAAATAAAACATGTTGATGAGTTTTTTCGGCAGAAAATATTAGACAAAAAACTCAGCAAAAAACCAACTGTCGATCGAAGAATATAGAACCGGATGAAATGCACCAAAGGCTGGAGATGAAGATTACCATGCAGTGGTGAGAGGGCAGAGTTTTTGGGAGAACCCACAAAGGACAGGAGGGGGAGAGGAGAGAGTGAGAGTTGGCATCGGTCCAGACTGAAGGGACCGACAATAGAGAAGTGTGGTGCCACCATGGCCCTCTTCCGTCTGTATGTTTAATAAGATGCCATGATGAATAGTGCGGAAGTCAGCGAATACACTATAAACTAAGCAAAAACAAGGCTGTGGCACTTATGACAATGAATGCAAGGCGGGAGTCATGGAGGGTGGCCACTAGCACAGATTATCTCCAGCCAGGAGGAGGTCTCCTTTTTGAGCATTAGGTGAACATCTTGAAACACGTGAGTAAAAGTAATTTCAAATAGGAAGAACAAGGGAGAGATGATGAAAGGTAGACAGAGTATGAGTTCCCATGGATTGCTTCCTGAGGAGTGACATCAAGTAGGCATTCTTCATAGCAAATGGGTAAAGTCCCCATCCTAAAGAGGGACCAGGACTTGTGGTGCTAAATGCCACCAGACACCAGACGCTTGCGGACTCAGCAGAGCTCAGTGAAAGAGGCAGATTTGTGACAGTATAACCGGGATGTCACATTGCCTACTGGGAGAGGAGGAAACAAACAAAAATAATTAAAAACAGAGGGGGATGACAACATTCTATAATAGAATTGGTGTGCACAAGTAGTGAGGAGCTGAATTTCAAATGGTGGTGATATTGTCTTCAAACAGCCAAGACACATTGTCACAGGGAGACTTACATGGACTTATAGTGGAAGAGGAGAAGACAGAGACGGTGTTTGATCGCTTAAAGGGGTTCTTTCTAAAGTTTAAGAGCAGGAGAGATAAGTGATATAATGGCAGACATAGATACATGTGGCTTCCTAAATCCCACAGTGAAAGGTTGCTGAGAGATTTGAAGGCCACGTGACCGGCTTGCAGGACATATCCATGAAACACGCTTAGGTGCGTCAAACCTCCTCATAGATATAGCAATGCTGCAATGCTAGTATTTAACCCATGGCACAAAGGGATGAGCTCATAGACGACGGGGTGATTTAGTGGAGGAGAGGTGATCTGCAGTCAGTCTGAGCCAGCTGTTAAAGGAGCAATTCAGGGAGCAAGTCTAGCCTTGTGGTGCATGGGCAGTGCTAGGTTAAAACAGGAAGGTGTGTCTTCTAAAGCTACCGCAGATGAGTCGGTATTAAGCACGCTTAAGGGCAAAGGAGCAAGAGAAATGTAAAAGGGAGCAGGAAGTGGTCAGACCAAGTTGGAAGGAGATCCTGATTGGCCAGGCAGAACACAAGATCCAGGGTGGAGCCTTGATTATGTCTGGTGCCCAGGAAATTCTGTTACAAGATCGAGTATCTTCAGGGTGGCAAGCTGATCCACCACATGAGGTAGAGATATGATATCATAGGTTATGTATAGCGCGCTTAATACCCAGAAGTTTCTAAGTGCGGACCCGGGGATTGAAGCTGTGTTGCTCCAAGTAGTCTTGCTTACAAGGCGTGCACGTTGCCCGTGAGCTATCCTTCCAAGATTGGCAGTTGGCTCATAAAGTAAACTCGCCAGCAAAGAGGCACTTACTAAGCGTGAGGGCCACATTGGCAATATGCTGCATGATGCTGCTCAAAGAAAACGATCAAGGGAGGAAGGATAATACACCATCAGCATTCAATGTGTTTGCTGCCGGGTTTGAGTGATCACCAGCATGGCTTCCATGAGGTTGAAAAACAATGAGAACTGCTGGTGACTTCAAACTGATCTTTAAATTTGGGTACAACTGCACCCCTTATAGGGGAGGTGCAATCCACTTGGAGGATTTAATATGTATTTGGCGCGCACCCGTGGAAGCCCCTGAAAGTCCCGCTTTGCCGCGGAACGCTCTCCGGATCCTGCTGCTACTTGGATTATTTTTGTCTCTTTCAACTACAGTGTCCACAAGGTGAACCAAAAGACTTTAAGAAGGACATAGACTGCCAATATTATTATAAAAAAAAAAAAGATACTTACATCTTTGTTTCTTCTTGTTTAGGCACTGCAACCAACTTTAGTGGGCGTGCCTATATAACTCTGGCGTCCGGGCTTACGGGGCATACGGGGAGGGCTATTATAAAGTAAATTAATTTATTTAATCTTTTTTTTTTTCCTCTTTTATTTTTAAATTCTAGGTTTCCTTATGATAGGTGGTTTTATTTATGTTTTTTATAATTGCTTGACTGACTTAAATGTCTTAATGTGTTAAATATCTCTGATTTCCTCTCAGCTACAAAAACTGTCATTAAACTAGTAGACAGTACACAAACAAATATATATTGTAATTTACTAATCACATAGCTCCTAACATACTTCTAATTATGAATGATAAAAGGGGTAAGATTTATAATCTACGCACGGACATGCCATGTCCCTCTCGTTTACGTGCATTATGTGACTCATCGCATTAAGATAGCCCTCTCTTAACTCCGAAATCAGTCCGCCCCTCTACCAATGGACTCCAGTCAGATAAACGAGTTGGGAAGAAACGTACCCGCTCCAACACTGGTGACATTCGAGATTTTGGCTTTAGAGCATTGCATGTTAGTCGCTTAATGGCGAAAATGCCTGAAATAGTCAATCTAAGTGTCTCAAATGTTGAGGCTCAACCTCTACTTATTAATCATGAATGCTTAGTTAACAAACAACCTCTAATGAGCTCTCCTACAGCTCCAGACGCTAATGCTAGTAACAAAGGCTGTGAGCAACCATGCAATATCTCCTTATCAGATACTATGTTATTGCAAAATGCCCGCACAGGCACTGCCCCAATTATATTGGACAAATCAAAAAGCAACATCAATGAAGAGGATGATGCTGTAATCGATCTTTTTTCATCGCACTCATGCTTCTCGGCCAAGGAAGACAGTCATGATCTCTCCAAATCTCCTGCCTTATTTTAGAACCAAAGCACTTCTGAAACTGAAACCTCCATCTCATTTATACCTCCGACCCCAAGAAGACCAGATCGAGCTAACTCTGCCAAGATCAGGGAGTCACTCTCGAATAAATCTCCAGTAATAACTCTAGAAATGATGAATATTGCTATAACATCTCTAGCAAAATTATTCGAAGTTCTTGATACGAAAGTAAACTTGATTCTGGAAAACTTCAAAAATAATGCTATTTGGCAACGACCGAGTGTTGACTCCTTGACCCTGAGGCAATTGCTTGAGGATAAGGCTGTTTTGTTAGCATTTAATCAAATACCTGAGCTTATATCCTCACTCAAAAGAGTTACTGATCAATTTGGTCCTCGAAACAGTCAATGTCCAATTGACATACCTGCACCAACTCTAAAAACGGCTGTACCTTTTGTAGAGGGCATTATTCGTGAGATTCCACCGAAGGGTCAGGCTGAAGTACCCTCGAGACTTACGAAATCTTACGAAGAATCACCTTTGTTGCCCTCTAATAAAGTACTCTCTATAGTATCTTCTATTGATGAATCAGGTATACCATCTCCGACAAAAACAATCCCCACTGTTGGAAATGTACAAGTACAAAAAGAAACCTATACGATTTTTGATAAAAATGTAAAGAAACAAAAATCTGAACCTATTGTAATTGTGAAGAAAACAAAAAACCAAAAGTCTAAAAAGATACCATCAAATGGTCAGACTAAACAGTTAATTAGGTCTCTCTCTAAATCAGCGAGTGGCTTAAGATTGGCCTCTAATGCTATATCTAAAAAATACATTAGCTTAGCACAGGAGAAAAATAGATCAACTAACGACAAAAGAAGAGACTCTCAGATAGATCTAAACCACTCACCATTAGACGAATTGGTTAAGGTGGTGGAAGATTGTGATAAGGAGTGTATAGACTCGCCTGCTGAGGGACATTTAATAAAATCAAATAAGCCTGATACTGAAAACAAATCTGATCAACAAGAATCCATATTCACTGGTGTGGAAATCAGGAAAACTGTGGATGACTACATGTCCCAACATCGACCAAGCACGATTCTGTCACACCCGCTGTTGAAATCCAACCCTGTCCTGAATAATAGTCCAAGTCTGTGCTCTGAAACTGCTGGTTGCTCACTTGCCTTGCCACTCTTTGATGATATAGTTGACATAGGTACAAAGGCTCCCTCTGACATGTCAGCAGCTCTGGCACCTCTGACAAATGTGCAAACTGAGATTCTATCTTCAATTAGGGATTGTTTAGTAGCCCTAACCATTGAACAAAAGACTCTTAAATCTGCTATGAAAGTACCAACCTCTGATTATAATTCTGATCTTTCATTAACTACAGATCAGAAAGTCAATGTCAGAAATGTTTCATTTCAACTACCAGCAGCAATTGAGAAAACAAACTCTATACAAGTAACCCCTCGCACAAAGAAAATGGTCGAAATGACTTCGGGTAATGGAAACAAAAAATCTTTACACCTACATTCGATTTTTCTTAGCTGTCGAGGTGGTTCCTTTCCGAAATACACCATGAATAGAGGCAGCATAATGGAAATATTCTCTGATATTCCATTGCTGGAGAGTCTTGCCTCTGGAGACATTGATAGGATTGAATTCCCTGATGAAAATTATTTGACTGTTTCGTGTTTGTGGATTAGATCCCGGGCCATTTTTAAGATCATATGGTCGGCGAGGCTGGCGCTCTTTGAATTAGGATTCAAATTAATTCCTACCAATGGTGAAAATCACTCAACTGAAGACATGCAACTTATAGAAAGAGTACGAGCTGCGGGACCTAATCCTACAAATCTTTCAAATGAAAGTACATCCTCTGCAACTCAAGCGAACAGTTGTTGTTGTTGTAAAAATGCATAACTAGATTTTGATGAGTCATGCTCTCTCACTCACAAAATTAGAATTTTGAGTTGGAACACCAGAGGACATGAGCACTTACTTAACAACCCAAAATTCATATTATCAAACTTTGACATAGTATTGCTGCAAGAGACCTGGCTCATGACTTCTCCATCATGGGATAATCATCACATACATTTGACTCCTGCAATCAAAGGACTCAAAGGTAGACCAATGTCTGGTCTAACAATAATTTCTGATATCTCAACTGTAACTAATGTAACTGACTGTCCCTCTCCGAATTCCTATATGCAATGGTCTGTAATTCTAATTCAAGACATTAAATTTGCAATCATTAATTTGTATTGGAATCCTGTAGCTATTCTAACATCTAACTTTCTAAAAGACCTTAATGCCATCATGGAAAGTATTGCTGCTACTCCCAATATTATGCACATACTTTTGACTGGTGACCTGAATATTCACCTTTTTATGACATCCAAAAAAGGAAATTCGGAACGGGTCTCTCAGTGGCTCTCGTTCATAGAAACGTGGGATTTGTTACTGCTGAATGGTGCATCTAAAACTGATATTCCACCTTCTTACACTTGGTTTAGCGGACAACACAAAGCAACTATCGATTATGTCTATGTAGACAGAGTATTATTCAACCAGATATCTAAATTTCTTGTTCTACCCTCTGTGGATAGTGATCATATGATGCTGACGATCGAATTCTCCGTGCATACTCAGAGTAATTTGCAGGTCCATCAACGCCAACTAAAAAAGTTGAAGATCAACACGCAGCTAAATAGGCTACACTGAACGAATCCTGACTTAGAGGCGTTGGGTGAAGATCTGATTAATGATTATCATCTTCTATCAGAGAAAACATCTACCCCATTGGAATATCATGACAAAATGCACCTCTTTGCCTCTTCTAGCACAATTGTGCACAAAACGAACAATAACATTCGCTCTACCCATGTATATGATCAATCAATTAGAAACAGAAAATCTTTGTTTCGAAAACAAAAA
Organism: Ambystoma mexicanum; assembly: GCF_040938575.1. Taxonomy (NCBI): domain Eukaryota; kingdom Metazoa; phylum Chordata; class Amphibia; order Caudata; family Ambystomatidae; genus Ambystoma; species Ambystoma mexicanum. The sequence continues at coordinate 147,024,555 of NC_090934.1, forward strand.
AGACAATCCTTGCTCCTACCGCAGAAATACCGCGGTTCAGCTCTACGAAAAATAAAAACTGATTATAAAAATTGGATAAGAGCATATAAAGCAAGCATGTTTCAAAAGGATGGTGAACAATGGCTTCGAGTAGCTGGGAAAAAAAATACTTCGCAAATCTGGAGATTAATTAACTCTGGCATGACTTGCTCACAACTCTCATCTCAAATTAATGGAGTATCAGAGGAATGTTGGGTTGAATATTTCACGAACATGTACGATATACCATCAAATAACAGCAAACAAGTGTTACCGAGATTTGAAGGTTCCCCTTTCTCTTTACAGTTTGATATAGATGATATTTTATTCTATATTAATAAGTCAAGTTCATCCAGAGCCCCGGGTCCTGACAGTCTATCGAATTACATTCTAAAACAGAACCCGACTCTATGGGCTAAAGCTCTATATGCTATCTTTCTTTCCATTCTGGTGAAACAAAGCATTCCTTCATCCTGGTGTAAAGCTATGATAGTCCCCATTTATAAAAAAGGTGATCGCACAAATCCAGCAAGCTATCGCCCAATAGCATCACTGGATGCACCTGGGAAACATTTTTCCCGACTTATTCTGCGGGATCTTAATTTCTGGTTGAATAATGAAAACAGACGTGACCCCTTTCAGACGGGTTTTGTTGCGGGGCTAGGCACTGCTATCAACATAACCATACTCAATGCCATTAAAGCAGCCCATGTAATGAAAAAACAAGCTCTGTACTTGGCATTTGTCGACTTTCGAGTCGCTTTTGATTCTGTTGATCGACAATTACTATTTGATAAAATATTGAATTTTGGTTGCCCGTCAACACTCATTTCATTAATAAAACTGTTACACTCAGATACAACGATGCAAGTGAAACTGAACCTTGACGGGTTGTTATCTAAAACTATTCACACTAAACGCGGCCTAAAACAAGGCTGTATTCTTGCTTCTACACTGTTTAATATGTTCATTTTTGACATGGGCGTAGATCTTGTGAAGGTAATTAATGATGCACCCAAACTTGGCAAGCAAACCATCGCATGGCTTCTCTATGCGGATGACTTGGTCCTTATCTCGCAAACACAGAGTGGACTTCAATCACTTCTCAACCAGCTAGAATGCTTTGTTGTTAAGAATAATCTGACAATTAATTTGGAAAAAACCCAAGTCATGGAATTAAGAAATAATCAACTGAAACCTCGGAAACATAATAATTGGGTTTTGTTTAAACAAAAACTAATGATAGTTGATGAATACAAATATCTTGGTGTAATGTTCAGTAATTCCATTGCAAACAAACCAGAACAAAGTAGTTTGAGTAGAAAATTGTCATCTTTAATTTCACAGGCCAAAATACTTTTAGCCAAATATGGCAAATTCTCTTGCTCTCATGTTCTCATATTTTACCTACAAAAAGTAATTCCCATTATGACTTATGGGGCTGAATCGTGGGCACCTCAAAAACAAGAATATTGGGACAGAATTGAAGCTCAATTTTGGAAAAAAAACCTTAGTCTGCCGAGCTCGACACCAAACGCTCTTTTGCGATTTGAACTGGGCACTCTTTCGATGCATATTCAAGCAGTCTGGAAAAGATGTAATCTTTTACGGAAATGTATCTTAGGAATAACTACGAACAATGTATTAACAGCACTGGCAGACTATTTGCTATGCTCTCAGCATCCATTTCCGAGAAACTGGAGAACCTCAGTGTTTAGTGATCTGAGCGAAGCGAATATATCACTAGAACTGTTATTGCAGATTCCGAACAGGGCCAAATTGAAACTGTACACATCTGACTGGCAAAACACACAGCAAAAATGCTTAGCATTAAAGGACTTTGATAGAGCTCTATTCGGTCATAAGAAATTCCGTAAGGCGGCCGATTACTTATTGAAATGCCCCTCAGTAACACTGAGAAATCAGATTCTAAGATTTAGATTAAATTTATGGCCTACAAATCAAATTCTGTTGAGAAGAGGTCTAATTAAAGCAGAATTTGCACACTGCCGATTTTGTAAACTTGTTGAGATGGAAGAGACTCTTAAACACCTATTGATTGTATGTTCTGGTTTAAAAACACAAAGAGAAACGATTATCCATAAACTCACTCAATCACATTATCTAATTCGTTCTAATGATGAGCTATGGTATGAATTGTTTGCCACATCAAAAATCTCAATAAGAATAGCCACAATGCAGTTTCTAAAAGCAATACTGCACCCAGCTGAATCTACAATTATGTTATAATGCTAAAATATCGTGTTTTAGTATGTAGATTCAGCAAAAAATTGAACTCTACGGTGTGTGGCTTCTGATTTGGGAATTGATTATTTTTTCATTAATTATTACTATTGTGGGTATGATTATTTGATGAGTATACTTTAGAATTTTTAGGACTCTTATTTTTACTAAATTGAAATCATTGGTTATTTATGTACCTGAGAATTTGTGATGAGAATATATATTGTGGTCATTGTAAATGGAAACAATGTATTTTAATGTATTAATTTTATGGAAAAAAGAATCTTTTTGTTTTGAAAGGTTAAGTTAATTTGACCAACCAAAATAAAAAAAAAAAAAATAAAAAAAAAAATATGTATTTGTATTTGTATTTTATTGAATTTATATAGCGTTTTAATCCAATATGTGTCGCCTTGGTGGTAAAGCTTGACCAATGCCAGGCCTTAGGGTGGTGCCAGTTAAGTCTCAGTTATAGGCAGAAATCAGGCTGATGGAAAAGTCATGGCATTGGAATTTGGGGCTAATTCCTAACCAGTGAAAGGTTGTTAAAAATCAGGGAGCCTAGCTGCACAGCCAGATACTCAATCTGAGAAGTTGCCGGATAGAATGGGGGTTGAGGGGAGGGTGAGGTTAAATGCTATGCAATGCGAATATCCAAGATGCCAGGATTAGGAAGGTATGCCAATGAGATTAGCATATTGCACTATGGGTTATCTAGGTTATGGTAAGGAGCACAGGCTCTACAGAAGTGCGCTTCGGGGTGTCCCCATCCCTGAAAACACAGATGATTTTCCCTCCAGTGCACCAACAAGGCACCAGCAGCCTCCCCGCAGCACACATATGCTGCTCAGTTGCGCAACTAGCTGGCACATGAGGCTGGGGAACTACGTTCAGGCAGTAAATCCAAGCCAGACATTGGCCATGTTAAAGCTGAAAGTTAACAATGAAAAGAAAAGAAATACTGAGAGACCCTGCCTAGTCAGTCTCAGTGCCTCATCTATAAGGACCAAAACTAAATAAAATCAAAGTCGGCGGAGGCAGACCAAGCTGTACGGGTTTACAAGAAAAAAAGAAGTTACAAGGTAAAACAAGAAAATGGCAAAAAGAGATTAGACAGTTAACAGTAGTATTCAAGGCTAAAGATTCAGCTGGTCATGGAATATTTTGACCTAGAAGGAAGTCAATCTTGAATGGTGGGCATTGTATAGGTAGAATCCATAAGCAAAGGTCCCTATTATGAATGGATATCAAATTGTCTTCCCTCAGGATAAATTAATATCGCCTGTCTAAGGTAAAGTTTCAGTCCATAAATAGTTAACCACGCCCACTGGCTTTCCAATACAAATCACATCATGTATGATATCATTGAAGAAGTGAAAGCATGTGTTGGCACAACATGTCTGCCCTCATCACCAATCATGGGCCCCACTGCCTGAAAACGACTTCTGGGCACCAATTACCTATAGAAATACAGTCGACTTAAGGGATACCGCAGCCCGGTTTAGCAGGACGAACCATAGGAAAACTTCCCCGATGGGTGGACTCACGCTCGAGCCTCCTTGAGCACAGAACCCCCCCGCCCCTAGAGCCAAAGCATGTAAGACACTTGTAAGCACTTCCATGAGTCTCAGACAAGAGTGACCTGACCCAAACCCTTGGACTAAAGAGTGTATGAGTTGCCCAATCAAAGTGCAACGACATTGCAGCAATGTTCAGAGCTTCTTGGGGGTGTCAGCCAGTGTCAAGACGAGGTGGGGGGGTCTGTACTTTCGCTCTCTATATGGTAGAGGAAAGGCACAGAAGACCCCTGCCAAGATTCTCAAATTGGTAACGTTGGACGAGCAATCAAGGCCTAGCTTCTCAGGAGGTGATGCAGGCTGGTTCTTAAGTACAGTGTATCCCCAAGCCCCCACAAAGGAATGTCCACACACTGTATTAACGAAAACACAGTCTTTATATAATTAATATTCACGGTTATGTACACTTATCACAATAACGCACTTTGTGCTCCGGAGAATCAACAATGATAAATATTTACAGTTCTAGAGTGGTACCACTAATATTCCATTGAAATGAGACCAGCAATAGAGAAGAGAGAAAGCAGACGGGTGCAACAATAGGCAGAATACCGGCCCCTACCACGGACACGGTTCTGAGTGGAGATCCCCCCACCTGGGCAACCTGTAAAATAATGATATATATAAAACAAGCCCAGTCCATATATTGTTCCAGAGTCTCGTTCTCTCCCACAATGTTTTTACCCCCCCAATGTACCTGGTGGAGTAGAGTTCGTCGGCGAGGCGTCGACCGATCCTTCTGGAGTGACTCCCTTTAAGGCAGGAGCCACGGATCGTCGGGAGGCGTCGCGGACTCGTGGTTCGGTGTCGGGGAATCGGCGGCCCTTCTTGAATGTCGCCCCTTTCAGGCGGGAGACACGGGGCGCCGAACGTCCGACTGTGAACCGGGTAGAGCTACGTCGAGGCGGCAGCAGGCTTTGATCCGAGCGGTGCTCGTCGACGACAGAGCGTTGGCGTCCTGCAAGGATGAGGCGTGCGGGGCACCTCGGTGACGATAGTTCTGGACCGCAAAGAGATGAAGAAGAACTGTGGCCCAGCAAGGGCGTCGAGTCGTCGGCGTCTCTGCGGTCTTTGGGTGGCGGGAAACCCACCGCTGGATACTCCTCGGCGCGGCGACGGTCAGGCCTTCTCCCACAGGAGATGACACGGCGATGCAGACGAGAGCGTCCGTTGATCAGATGAAAGTTCTTAGGCAACGGGAGCACGGCGGCTCCGGTCGGCGACAGCAGCCGTCGACAATGGTGGACAACAGTCCGGGCGCTTCACTTTGGGATTCCTCGGCAATCCCCGTATCGGGTCGGCAGCCTTTCGTAGGTCTGTCTACCAGGGAGCGTTGGCAAAGGTCAGCTGTGCACGATGGTCCCTCGTAGCTCGGGAAGAGGGCGCCTTACCAGGTCCTCTCTGGGTCAGTCCTTGGAGACACGGCAGCCTTTAGATCGTGAAGGAGAGCCACGGCAAACCTTCTCTTCCAGCAGGGCCTCAAGGTCAAGCGTCAGTTACTCCAGTTACTCGTCGTAGTGGACTTCAGCTTCTGAACAATTTCCAGTGGTGAGAGGTCCCCAGTTATACTATTCGGACTCTCATCCACACTGCTGGCACACACTCAGCAGCCAATCGTACAGCAGGCCATTCACGCAGTCGGTCAGCCAATCAGGCACGCAGGGCATTCAGGCCACTCTTCTCCCGCTCAGACACTCACAACACGGAATGTGGATTGAGACAAGTACTCAGCCATTCAGCTCTACACACTGCATTCAGTCCGGTTTCGGGCAGGGCTGTCTCAGTCTTTGTCTCTCATGGCAAAAACCAGACAGCCACAACACGGAGTGCATATTGGTCACACTCCCTATTCACCCAGGTCCCACCCACAGGAGGTACCCACAACATACAGTCAGCGGGAAGGCTCCAGCAAGTCTAGCTGGGCCTTCACAACAACACCATATACGGAACTTCCACCCAACAGCCAGTCAGGGGGAAGGGACAGAGTCAGGGCTTCCCAGGACTTTGGGAAAACAAGGTATCAGGCGATAGAAAGCAAGAGGCCACCGGGGCCATCTTGTTTCCTATCAGGAATCAACAGATTCCAATGGCAGGGCCGGGGTACCCCAAAATGGCGGATACCCAGCGCACCTGTCGAATTCAGCATGTAGCTGCCACCAGCCCATACCCTGATCTGCGGGCCACCCACGGGTGCCCAAAAACATACACTAGGGGCACAGGGTTGTACCCCCACCCACGGGTGCCATAAGGGTATCCCATGGGTCTGTTCGCCAAACCAAAAAGAGAGCTGCACCGCCAGGAGTCCCGCATGGACTTCTGCGCGGAAAACACGACAGAACACACGATAAGAACAGATAAAGGACAAGGATACGGAGGCCCTGTCCCTCCGATGCATTTCCAGCATCACAGTCGCCCCCCCCAGACTGAGGTTAGGGTGCCTAATCTCCCACGGGATAGACACCCTCATCCAGACGGTCAACATACCTTCTGGAAAGGCCATCTGCATTATCGTGACTCTTCCCTGGTCTGTGCTCTATGGTGAAGTCTAGCCCTTGCAGGCTAATGGACCACCTGAGCAATTTCGGATTTTCACCCTTCATTTGCATAAGCCACTTCAGGGGCTTATGATCGGTTTGGACCTTGAAGGTAGACCCCGTAAGGTAGGGCCTAAAACGCCTAAGGCTCCAAACTATGCTAAAACACTCCTTTTCAACAGTAGCCCACCTAAGTTCTCTACCCTTGAGTTGTCTACTGATGAATATGATAGGGTGTTCTCTCCCTTTGTCATCTAACTGGGACAAGACAGCTCCAATTCCGGTGTCGCAGGCATCCGTCTGGACGATAAAGGGTCGGCTGTAGTCAGGCGCACACAACACGGGTGCCCTACACAGACTTTCTTTCAAGCCCTCAAAGGCCCGCTGACAGTCTTCAGTCCAATTAACCTTCCTAGGCTGTTTGGGTGAAGTCAACGCTGTCAGTGGTGCGGCTATGGTCCCATAGTCCGCCATGAAATTGCGATAGTACCCAGTGAGGCCCAAAAAGGCTCTCACCTGGGTTTGAGTAGTGGGAGTCTCCCAGTTCTGTACGTCCTGTACCTTACTGGAAAGAGGCTGGATTTGACCCCCGCCTACCTCATGACCAAGATAGGTAACTTTCCCCTGCGCTATCTGGCACTTAGTAGCCTTGATAGTGAGGTTAGCCCTTTTCAAGGCCTGCAACACTTTATCCAGGTGAGTCAAATGCGCTTCCCAAGTGGAACTGTAGACGGCGATGTCGTCTAGGTAGGCCACACAAAAGGCCTCCAGCCCACTGAGCGCATGATTGACTAACCGCTGGAAAGTGGCAGGGGCATTCTTTAAACCAAAAGGCATGACTCTAAACTGGTAGAGTCCCTCTGGTGTGGAGAATGCCGTCTTTTCCTTGGCATGGTCCGTCAGAGCTATTTGCCAATAGCCTGAGGTGAGGTCAAAGGTGCTCACAAACTTGGCAGCACCTATGGTGTCCACGAGCTCATCAGCCCTGGGTAACGGGTGCGCGTCAGTCTTGGTGACGGCATTGACTCCTCGGTAGTCCACACAGAACCTCCAATCCTTGGTACCTGCCTGGGAACTTGCCTTGGGGACAAGGACCACTGGACTGGACCAGGGACTGGTCGAGGGTTCAATTACACCCAGATCCAACATCTTGGCGACCTCAGCCTGGATGTGGTTCTTAACGGTATCTGACATACGGTAGCACCTGCTCTTGACAGGCACGCTGTCACCAGTGTCAATTTCATGCCTACACCACGGTGTAAGGCCTGGCGTCAGCGAAAACAGAGAGGCATACTGCTGGAGCAAAGCCCGGCAGGCCCTCTGCTGCTCTGCTGTCAAATCGGGAGAGAGCTGCACTCCCTCCACTGAGCCGTCCTGAGGGTCGCTATGCAGCAAATCAGGAAGGGGCTCACTCTCATCCTCTTCTTGCTCTGAAGCTAGCAAGAGACATGAGACTTCTGCTCGCCTGTGGAAAGGCTTGAGCCTGTTGACATGGAATACCTGCGGGGCTACCCCGGAGGCACCCAGGTCAACCAGATAATTGACTTCGCCCATCTTGGAGATTATCCTGAAGGGTCCAGTCCATTTGTCTGCCAACGCTCTAGGCTTGGTAGGCTCCATCACGAGGACTTCCTGTCCCGGAGTCCAATCCACTTGCGAAGCTTTAAGGTCATGCCAGTACTTATTCAATTCCTGGCTGGCCTTGAGATTCGCTGTTGCCTGACCCATCATCTGTGTCATCCTCCGCCTGAGGCCTAACACATAGTCCCCCACTTGCTTGGCGGGACCTGGAGGGGTGGCTTCCAAGCCTTCTCGGATCAAGGCGAGGGGCCCCCTCACGGGATGTCCAAAGAGCAACTCAAAGGGGCTGAAACCAACACCCTCTTGAGGTACCTCTCTGTAAGCAAACAGCAGGCATGGCAGGAGGAGATCCCATTTCCTCCTTAGGGGCTCTTCCAAAGCACCTAGCATGCCCTTGAGAGTTTTGTTAAACCTCTCAACCAGACCGTTGGTCTGGGGGTGGTAAGAGGTGGAGAACTTGTATGTTACCCCGCACTCTTTCCACATGGTCTTCATGTAACTCGACATGAAGTTGGATCCTCGGTCGGAAACAACTTCCTTGGGGAATCCAACACGGGTAAAAATGCCCAGGAGAGCCCGGGCAACCACCTTGGCCGTAACCGTCCGAAGGGGTATAGCCTCAGGGTACCTGGTGGCATGATCTACCAAAACCAGGATGAACCGATGTCCACCTGAAGTGGGAGGGTCCAGGGGACCGACAATGTCGATGCCCACCCTCTCAAACGGTGTGCCGACCACTGGCAATGGCTGCAGTGGGGCAATGACTCTGCCTCCAGTCTTGCCAGACAACTGACAAGTTGGGCAGGTCCTGCAGTGGGACTCCACTTCTACTCCCATCCGGGGCCAGTAGAAATGGGCAGAGAGCCTCTGCTTAGTCTTCTTGGTACCAAGATGACCAGCCAAGGGCACCTCATGCGCCAACTGCAGCAGGAAGGGCCGGAAAACCTGGGGTACCACCAACCTCTTGAGGGCACCAGGTTCAGGCTTAGTGGGCTCACTAACAAGGAGCTCACCCTCCCAATAAATCTTGAATGTCCTAGGCACCTCACCTTGTGCCTGGGACAGGGCCTGCGTCCGCAGACCCTCGAGAGAGGGACACTCTCTCTGCCCTTTACAGAAGTCCGCCCGGGAGGGTCCCCCTTCAGCTAACAAGCATTGAAGGTCGGGATGATCCTCCGGGTTAAGAACCTCTCCCACAGGAGAGTCTTCTGCCTCTTCTCCCACAGGAGTTGAGTCCGGGTTTTCCACTGGACCCAGCCCGTCCGGAGCATGGATCCCAATGGGTGCTGTCGGAACAGCAGGAAGAGAAGGTGTTCCTCTCACAGAGGTGGCCTTCTTGGTCTTCCTTCGTCGTGCCTTAGGCCTCGCCTTTGGCTCGGGTACCTGACTCACAGCCAGACCCGGTGTCACCTGTGACCTAGTGACCGCAGCAGCAGTCATGGGAAGACCATCCGAGATCAACCCCAACTCTACTAGATCATTTCCTAACAGAATGTTAGCAGGGACATTGTCCTGAACCAGGACAGGAAGCTTTGCTGTCTTGTCTCCAATTATGAGTGTGACTAAGGCTACAGGCGATAATTTGGGAGGCCCACCAGCTAACCTGGTGGTTCTCAGAGGAGCACTAACGTAGTCCTCTGGCTTGAGCAGGGTCCTGTCCACCACTGTCATGCTTGCCCCAGTGTCTCTCAAACCAGTAGAAGGCTGGCCATTCAGGAGGACACTTCTCAAAAACCTACGGGTGTTCTGCGGGATAGTCGCCAGTACTTCTGCGTACTGGTCCCAGGCCCCAAGGGACACTAAGGAAATCTCTACGGGAGCACCAAAAGTGATTCCGGTAGAGGAGGGGAGGACGGTGGCCTCCACCTCAGACACGGGGTAAGGGTAGGTCAGGCTGACAGCCTGTACTCCAAGTGCCTTACCTTTACACTTGGAGTCACCCCTTCGGTGATCCAGAGCCCCACAATCCCAACAAGCGCTAGGAGTGCGAGGTACGGTACTGGAACCACTGGGAGCCTGCTTTGCAGCAGGTGGACCACTACTCTTATTCCCACCCACAGAGGATTTATCCCCACTAGATTTTTGGTTCTTAGGAGAGGAAGGTTTTGTGTTACTCGACTGTGACTGCTTGGGGGACTCCTCAGCCTTCTGAGAGGCCCCCTTTTCCTTATCCTTGTCCTTCCCACTGGAGTCCTTAGGGGACACCCGGTGGGAGACCCACTTGTCAGCCAACCTAGCCAGCTTAAAGGGGTCCAAAATGTTCTGGTCAGCAACATACTGACGCAGCTCTGGCGAACAGGCTTCAGAAAAATGCTCAAAAAACAACAGGTGGGATAATTCAGCAAAAGTTTTCACCTTGTACCCGTCAATCCATCCCATCATGTTCATGTGCGCAGCACTCACCCAGTCAACCCAAGACACATTCTCTCGTTTCTTAAAATCCCTGAACCTCTTAAGGTATTGGGTAGGTGTCTTGCCAAACTTGGCAATTAAAGCAGACTTCATACACTCGTACTGACCCCTTTCCTCCACACTCAGCTTCAGAATACAGTCATATCCAGTTTGAGGTACTCTACTTAACAAACACTTAGCCCAATCTCTTTTATCAACATCATGAATCGCACAAGCCATTTCAAACGCTTCAATCCATTGGAGGATATCTGAACCCTCCAAAAACACACCAACCAAATCCTTCATAAACTTGGTGGCTGGGGACCTGCCACTCTCAATTGGTTTAGCTGAAGTCTCCACTCGAGCTTTCTCTAACTGGATTCTCTGACATTCAGTGTCCTTATCTTTGAGTGCAAGATCCTTATTTTTGAGTTCAAGATCTCTATTCTTGAGCTCCACTTGTTGTGCCAACTCCTCTTTCTTAAGTTCAGCGTCTATTTCCAACTTGCGATATTCAAAGGCCAACTTCATCCTCAATAACTCAAGTTCCATGGAATTGCTGGGGTTCGGAACAGAGGCAGCAGGAATGGCGGCATTCCCAGAAACAGATTCAGCGACAACCCCGGGGGCAGAGTCCTCACTGGTTGCATCCCCCCCTTCATCAAGAGTTTCACCATCAGTCTGGTAGTCCACCAGGGCAGCTATCAGCTCAGCCCTAGACTTATCCACAAAGTCTAACTCCCTGGCTTCACAAGCACTCTGGAGAGCCTCTAAGCTCATCCGAGTCAATTTACCATTCGCAATGGTCTCCATTGCTTGTAATGCAGTTATTTGGTACACACCTAAACCTTAATTCAATAAAGTGCAGATATTTTGTAAGTGGCACGGTTATACACTGATTCTTAAAACCATAAGCATCCCACCGCTGCCACCAAGCTGTCAAGACGAGGTGGGGGGGTCTGTACTTTCGCTCTCTATATGGTAGAGGAAAGGCACAGAAGACCCCTGCCAAGATTCTCAAATTGGTAACGTTGGACGAGCAATCAAGGCCTAGCTTCTCAGGAGGTGATGCAGGCTGGTTCTTAAGTACAGTGTATCCCCAAGCCCCCACAAAGGAATGTCCACACACTGTATTAACGAAAACACAGTCTTTATATAATTAATATTCACGGTTATGTACACTTATCACAATAACGCACTTTGTGCTCCGGAGAATCAACAATGATAAATATTTACAGTTCTAGAGTGGTACCACTAATATTCCATTGAAATGAGACCAGCAATAGAGAAGAGAGAAAGCAGACGGGTGCAACAATAGGCAGAATACCGGCCCCTACCACGGACACGGTTCTGAGTGGAGATCCCCCCACCTGGGCAACCTGTAAAATAATGATATATATAAAACAAGCCCAGTCCATATATTGTTCCAGAGTCTCGTTCTCTCCCACAATGTTTTTACCCCCCCAATGTACCTGGTGGAGTAGAGTTCGTCGGCGAGGCGTCGACCGATCCTTCTGGAGTGACTCCCTTTAAGGCAGGAGCCACGGATCGTCGGGAGGCGTCGCGGACTCGTGGTTCGGTGTCGGGGAATCGGCGGCCCTTCTTGAATGTCGCCCCTTTCAGGCGGGAGACACGGGGCGCCGAACGTCCGACTGTGAACCGGGTAGAGCTACGTCGAGGCGGCAGCAGGCTTTGATCCGAGCGGTGCTCGTCGACGACAGAGCGTTGGCGTCCTGCAAGGATGAGGCGTGCGGGGCACCTCGGTGACGATAGTTCTGGACCGCAAAGAGATGAAGAAGAACTGTGGCCCAGCAAGGGCGTCGAGTCGTCGGCGTCTCTGCGGTCTTTGGGTGGCGGGAAACCCACCGCTGGATACTCCTCGGCGCGGCGACGGTCAGGCCTTCTCCCACAGGAGATGACACGGCGATGCAGACGAGAGCGTCCGTTGATCAGATGAAAGTTCTTAGGCAACGGGAGCACGGCGGCTCCGGTCGGCGACAGCAGCCGTCGACAATGGTGGACAACAGTCCGGGCGCTTCACTTTGGGATTCCTCGGCAATCCCCGTATCGGGTCGGCAGCCTTTCGTAGGTCTGTCTACCAGGGAGCGTTGGCAAAGGTCAGCTGTGCACGATGGTCCCTCGTAGCTCGGGAAGAGGGCGCCTTACCAGGTCCTCTCTGGGTCAGTCCTTGGAGACACGGCAGCCTTTAGATCGTGAAGGAGAGCCACGGCAAACCTTCTCTTCCAGCAGGGCCTCAAGGTCAAGCGTCAGTTACTCCAGTTACTCGTCGTAGTGGACTTCAGCTTCTGAACAATTTCCAGTGGTGAGAGGTCCCCAGTTATACTATTCGGACTCTCATCCACACTGCTGGCACACACTCAGCAGCCAATCGTACAGCAGGCCATTCACGCAGTCGGTCCGCCAATCAGGCACGCAGGGCATTCAGGCCACTCTTCTCCCGCTCAGACACTCACAACACGGAATGTGGATTGAGACAAGTACTCAGCCATTCAGCTCTACACACTGCATTCAGTCCGGTTTCGGGCAGGGCTGTCTCAGTCTTTGTCTCTCATGGCAAAAACCAGACAGCCACAACACGGAGTGCATATTGGTCACACTCCCTATTCACCCAGGTCCCACCCACAGGAGGTACCCACAACATACAGTCAGCGGGAAGGCTCCAGCAAGTCTAGCTGGGCCTTCACAACAACACCATATACGGAACTTCCACCCAACAGCCAGTCAGGGGGAAGGGACAGAGTCAGGGCTTCCCAGGACTTTGGGAAAACAAGGTATCAGGCGATAGAAAGCAAGAGGCCACCGGGGCCATCTTGTTTCCTATCAGGAATCAACAGATTCCAATGGCAGGGCCGGGGTACCCCAAAATGGCGGATACCCAGCGCACCTGTCGAATTCAGCATGTAGCTGCCACCAGCCCATACCCTGATCTGCGGGCCACCCACGGGTGCCCAAAAACATACACTAGGGGCACAGGGTTGTACCCCCACCCACGGGTGCCATAAGGGTATCCCATGGGTCTGTTCGCCAAACCAAAAAGAGAGCTGCACCGCCAGGAGTCCCGCATGGACTTCTGCGCGGAAAACACGACAGAACACACGATAAGAACAGATAAAGGACAAGGATACGGAGGCCCTGTCCCTCCGATGCATTTCCAGCATCACAGCCAGCCCCCATCATATTCTAGTCCCTGTGATCTAGTGATTATGAACTTGAAGACGGAGAACCCGAAAAAGAAAGGAAGAGGGTCAGGATCTGCCTATGTTGTGCTTAGTGACAGCTACTGTATGTTTCATTAGAGTTATTTGAGGGTTATTTTTCTACATTTAATGAGTGAGTGCTTTTCGATGTTCCTTATACTTATGATCCATGATTTATCTCATTTGTGAATCCTTTTATTTCCTTGATTTCATCGTTTTGTACCCCACCATTGTTTGATTGTTGCGAAATGTATTTCTGCTGTCTTTGCAGGTGGTAATTCATTTGGGGTTCATGATGGAGCAGCGTTCGAGCAGCAAGACAGACCTTATTGCCTGTGTGCAGAGAATTAGGGAGTACCTGCCAGGTAGGGTCAGAACAGACCATGGGTTGTTTCCGCTGCCCGTAGTGCATGGTGTGGCTTCAGCTTGGCTCACTCTCATTCCTGTGATGGGCGTGTTGGGGGGCCGGCAGGAAATTTCAGGTGTGATGTGCTTGTCTTGGAAGCATGACAAGTCCCAACAGACTGATCTCGAAAACCGGTCCCTCGCGTAGAGGCTGTTCTCCGGCAGGAAGCGTGATATAAGAACCACATTTTTGGGGTTGGTGGTCCGAGGAGCTGCAACAGACTTTCTCAGTGTCATTGGTAAAGTGGGACATTCAGGTGCTGAGTAAGGAGGAGTTTGAGGTGGAGGGCCACCTTGAAAAGGAGGATATGAACAAATAGGCAGAAAAGGAGAAGCCAAAGAGAGAGGCAGAGAGTGAGGAGGTGCAAATGAGAGATCTTGCAACAAAGTAGCCACAGAACAGGGTGGCGCAAGAAGTGCCAGAGAGTGAGGTGGAGATGGATATGGAGATAAGAGTGGCTTCAGAAAGTCGGAGAAGAAAAGGCTGCAGAGAGACACAGGGTGGAATCACAGAAGGACCCAGAAAGAGTGGAGTGCAAGAGGGTAGTGGAGACAGGTGATGAGGAGGGGACAACAGGGATCCCCATGGAAGGAGGAAAAGGAAAGCTGCTGGTGTGCTTTGCGCAGTTGAAGGTCTGGTCTGAGTATTGCTTCACAACACTGACCACAAGACACCTGTCCTGAGTATGGGAACACTTTACCCAGTAGGGGAGACCACTGTGACTGGCACCAAGTGTGGCCATGGTCAGAACCCAGCACCCCTACTGCCCTTGACTGCACCGAGCAGCAACTCATTATCACCATGTGAGCTATCAGCATCTGGTCAACCTCATTCTTGGTGAACAGTTCTCTGGGCATAGGCCCCTGAAAGGTGGTGCTCCGAATGCAAGTACGTTGTTTTGATACAGGGCAAAAAGAGCCTTCTTTTGCAGTCAAAAACCATTATTGTGGTAGCATGAAAAACCCTTTCAATTCTGGCACTTCAAGAATGGGGAACTTAAACTTTCATTGGCAACTGGCCAGAGAGACTGTTTCTTGTCAGAGGCGCGGATACCATTTCTGTTGTGTGGACTGCAGTCATTCCTACCAATAAAGCAAGCCTCATTCCTATCCAATTCGCAACACTAATTCTGCCCGGGGTCATTGATCACTCCTGGAGTCAGTGTGCCCCAAACACTGAGATCAGCTCTACCACGGATGCCACAGCCATCCCTCTCAAGCAAGTTGAAAGCATTCCAATCTAGGGTGTTGTCATCATTCCTAACCAGAATGATGTGGTAATCCCGTTGAGACCATTCCTTTAATGGATTCTGATGCCATTCCAGCCTTGGTTTGCTACCCTTATTCCTTCCCTAATGTCAAATTCCTTATTAGGTTCAGTATACTATGTGTTAATTTCCTTCCATAAGGATAACGTTATTATATATGTGATTCTGACAAAATTCCTGCCTCATATGTTGAAGGTCTTGCTGGATACGAGGTTGGTATTGCTGCTGTCAACCAAGTTGACCACACTATGTTATTCTGAAGGTCGTCCCTCCGTGGACGACTGAGGTTCCTACTATCTATGATAATGTAGTTATTCCTGTCTGGGGTGTGGGGGTTATTCCTGCTGCAATATGACCTGGAAGGCTCTGTTCTTCGCATCCCATGTTGCTGATGCCCTTTCTCACCAGGATGATGTTATCATTGTTTCTTGAGATCATGATGCCATTTGTGCGTTCAATGCTGGGGTAATTTGAGATTTAGATGTTGGGGTTATTCCTGCCCTGGCAGTTTTGTCAAATCCAATAATGTTGTGACTTCTCCCTGAGTGGGAGACCCTTCTCACGAATCCAGGGAGTTGAGCCCACTTGTCGCTAGTTCCACCCAGATAGGGGTGGTACTCAGCGGGAGGATCTCATGGGGAGGGATTCCCCCTCTGCGATACAGGGAGGACATCATGGGTCAACACAGTCTTGCCACCACTCATCTACCTCCATCACACTTCCTTCCTTGCCTCCCTCTACCCTTATCAACCTTCCTAAATACTTGAATCAAGCCTTTAGTACCTGTATTTCTGAGACAAGGGAGAACAGGAGTGACTATACCAAATACCCACGTCAACCTACTGTGATGAAGAAGATGCGCCCTGACAAGCTCTCAGAGAACCAAATTGAACATTCTAGTGGTCAAACCTCAAGCAACTTCAAGATGGAAGAGGGACTAACATTGCTGTCAGTTCCCCCTTGGACTCACCGCGAGCGGAGGTCCTTTCCTGCACATGGACGAGCTGAGCCTGCAGCTGCTGCCGGGACGTAACAGGGAGAGACCTTGAGTCCCTAGCTGCTGCACCCAACACCAAAGTGCTGGAAACGGGCAAAGCAGAAGACCCAGGCACAGAAGAGCACTGCAAGATGCGGTCAGGCAGGTACATGCAGCGCTGCACCAACGGAGTGTGGTGGAGCCGTGTAACCCAGATCAAAAACAGGAAAGAGTAAAGGGGAGTTGTTGGAAAATGCACAGAAACCTGAGATGGAGGCGAATGACCAGAAGCCCAGAGAGAAGGTACGGGGGCTCTCTGGATACCTCTGTGACCTCAGGAGAAGCCATTCTAAAGGGGTCTGCGACCAGCATGTAAGAAGCCATTGTGAAGGGGTCTGGGAACGGCATATAAGAAGCCATTGTGAAGGGGTCTGAGAATCACATATAAGAAACCAGTGTAAATTGGTCTGGAACCCGCATATACGAAACCAGTGTGAACCAGTACAAATGTCTCTGGAACCTGTATTTGAGAAAGGCAGTTCCTGGCAGGAGAGTACACCACGGCTGTCTATTGAACTGTCAAAGTAAGCCTGAGAAGGCCCGGGGAAGGGAGACACTCCCCCAATTACAATAGACTGCCATGCAACACCTGAGGAAAAACCTGGGGAAGGGAGACATTCCCACAACCACAGTGAACTGTCAAGAGAAGCCTGGGAAAGACCAACAGAAAGGAGTCATTCACCCTACTTTGTGAGCCATAACCGTCCAGAAGAAGGGATCAATTCGTATGGACTGGGAAGAGACCAATTCAGTTTAATTTGGTTATAGGTATAAGGGATAGAAGCAGGATTTTGACACAGTACTGTGGACATTTTAGTTTCAGACATTTTGACAATTGCCAAGTTTTTGTTGAGGCTGAAAAACCCCTCCTAGAGTGAGAGATAGGTAGGTGTTCTCCTTTTCTTGAAAATAAAAGTATTTACCGATAGAAATGCCACCTGTGTGTCAGTCTCACTATTCCACACACTTACACAGTGGATTCCATTCCTACTTGGAATGCCTAGGACAGTCATGCTTGGAATGCTGTGGGTGATTCCTATCCTGGATATTGAGATCAGTCCTGCCTCAGACCTTGAGATCATATCTTCTTAGGAAGTTGAGGGAATTCCTTATCAGGATGCTGATGGCCTTCCAGGCTAACAATGCTGATGGGGCTGTGGATATCCAGGAGCTGAGAATAGTCTTTATCAGGATGGTGAGGTAATTCTTACCATTTATCCCAAGGACTCACCTGTCCAGAATGTTGAAAGCATTCCTGCCTGAGATCCAGAGTTTATTTCTGCTTCAGATTTGGAAGTCATCCCTGTTCACAATACTGAGTGTCTTTCTTCATTGGATTCTGAAGTTATGATTTCCAAGGTTATGCTATAGACATTGCAGTCTAGGATTTAGTGATCATTATTGCTTGGGTTGCTAATGTTGTTCATAATCAGGATGCTGAATTCATGCCTGCCCTGGATGGTGAAGGTCAGTCTGCAATGGATGCCGAGGTCACTTCCGCAAGGAACACTCAGGTCAATTCTGCATGAAATGCTGAGGACAGTCCTGCATGGGATCTGTATGTCAATCACACCTGGGATTCTCTGTTTATTCTAGCCAGGGATGCTGATGCCATACCAACATTAGATCCTGAGTCTTCTCCCACCTGATATTATGCGCTATGCCTGCCCTGCAAAAATAGGTTAATTCTGCAGCAGTCGCTGAGGTAATTCCTGTGATGAATGTGTATGCAATTTGTGCCTTGAATGCTGAGGTAATTAATATTTGAGATCCAAAGGTGTTTTTTGCTCAGTACTATGAGTCTTGGCCTGCCCTGTATACTGAGGCTCTTTATGTCCTCAATAATGATGTTAATTCTTCAGCAGACACTGAGTACATGCCTGGTTAATTTGGAAAAGTCAATTGTGCATGGTATACAGGTGTCATTTGTGTCTGGAAAGATGAGGAGTCTCCTTTTAAGAATGTAAAGGTCATTCCTAACTGATATCTGGAGGCTTTTCCTGCCTCTTATGAGTCTCTGTCTGCTCAGAAATCTGATGCTCTGACTGCCTTGGAAGCAGAGGTTAACTCCGCAGTGGACCCTGAGGTCACCCATGTGTTGAATGGGGATTTCATTTGTGCCTGAGATGTTGAAGTCATTTGTGCTTGGTAACCAATCTCCTGGGTGCTGAGCTCATTGAGATTTGGAGGCTGGATCTCCTGCCCAGTATTAGGAGGCTAAGGCTGCCCTGTATGTTGAGGCTTTGCCTCACCCGAATAATGAGGTATATTGTGCAGAAGATGCTGGAGACATTCCTGAGTCGGGTGTGGATGTCATTTGTGCTTGGGATGCTGAGTTCATTTGTGCCAACTATGGTGATGCGTTGTCTGCCCGCGATGCTAAAGGCAGTGCTTAATTCGTGGGGGTGTTTACCAGGGCTCAATCCCAGCACTTATTTCTGAGCCCAGTTTGATTAAGTTGTGGTATTGTTGCAACTGTATTATTTTAATTGTCAGTCAGTTGATGTAACACAACAAATAAAAACAGTGTGGCCTAAGTTGCAGGTCATGGCTAATTATCAATTTTCATGAATATCATTGAGTTGGAAGGAAACACTGCTTGTTACTCATGCTAGCCATGCCTGCACAGTGCTTCCCTCAGCCTACATGACATTGGTGCACATTATTTACCTTAATAACCAGCAGCAGAACCACAGCAGGGGGGTTGGCAACAACAGGACAGTCACCAGTGAGCAGCACAAGGACCAGGTCAGGGAAAAGGACAATGCTAAAGAGGACTGCCTGTCACGAGTGACAAGCTAGACAAGAATAGCTTACTGCAGCGTTTGACAGGAAATGTCATGAGTTCAGTAATGATTCTGCCTGTATTTGTCCATCAATGAACCATTGGGGAAAGCATGTGTTCTCTTTTGTCTGTGGTTGCCAACATTATCAACTTGCCACTTATAGATTTAGAGCAAAATGTTAACGATGATGTGTTTTAAAGAAGCTCTTAAACATTTATGTTATTTCAAGAGACAACTAATATATTATGTCGACACTGACCAAGTCAGATCATTCATCATCTTCAATGACCTGGTGGGTGTTACAGCTTTATCCCTATGTATGTTGACACTGTATGGAGTAGACGCGAGTGATAGCCACCCTGTTGTGTCACAGGCGTGCTAGAAAATATTAGGGCCCTGGCACTTATTTTCTTGCAAATCAAACACTGGCTAAAGGCCACTCCTACCCAGGAACTAGTGTGTTCTCCTGCCCACTATTATAAGGCGAAGCCTGCCGTGAATGCTGAGGTTCTGTCTTCCCTGAATGTGGAGGTTATTTCTGCAGTGGGCATTGAGGTCACTCCTATGTAGGATGTGGATGATAGGATATGATAGGTTATTTATAATGTGCTTAATACCCAGAGGTTTCTAAGCGCGGACCCGGGGATCGAACCTGTGGTGCTCCATGTCTTCTTGCTTCTAAGCCAAGCACGTTGCCCCTGAGCTATCCTCCTGAGACATCATGCGATGTCATTCATGTATTGGATGCTGAAATCAAGTGTGCCTGAGTACCTGAGACCTCTCATGACTGAGATGCTTAGGTAATTCCTACCTGAGATCCTGAATTTTCTCCTGCCCAGTATTATGAGGCTATGCCTGCCGTGAATGCCAAGGCGCTTCCTGACCTGAATATTGAGGTTAATCCTGCAGCAGATGCTGTGGTCATTTCTGTGTTGGATGTGGATGCCATTTGTGCCTGGGATGCTGAGTAATTTGTGACAAGGCTCCTGAGGCCTCATCTGCCCGGGATGCTGAGGTCATTCCTACTGGAGATTGGGAGGGTTCTCCTGCCCAATATTAAGAGGCAATGTGTTAGGCGGAAACCTGTGCAGTTCCCTCTGGGACCACTGCAAAAGATTTAGGTAGCAGTCTGTACCACACAGATTCAAGTGGTAGCTGTGGCTGAGCAGTCAGACTTCTCTCAAGAAAAGTTGGTCAGTATAGGGAGTATACAAGATAGGGCAATTCTTCGCAGCAAAACAAGTAAGCACGCAACAAGGCTTAGTATAAAGATAGTAAGTTATTTATTTATAACAGAACGTCTATGAAAAATACTAAAGCAAATCACGGCAAACAAATCAAAACACAATTACTCTGCAGAATGGAATAAAGCTCAATCCCCCGAAACACAATATCGACAACTCTAGGTTCTAACGGCACCACTTATTTTCAGACAGAGGTGTATACCTCAACCTAGATGACACTCGAATATTTTAGTGAAGAAGGGAGAAAAGAGATAGGCAGGTAATGAAGTCAACACGGTTCGTACTGAAGCGGGTAAAATGCAAGGCAGGAGGCAATAATCACAATAGGTCATATAGTTCAGCGGCCAGGCCCACTCGGTGAGAGGCAAGGCGCGATGTCCTGGAAAGTCTCTACGGAAGATGCGCTCAAGTCTTTGTTAGCAAAATGTTAGCGACAGGTGGAACCAGTTCAGAACAAAGAGTGAATAAAGCTTGGAGGCAACCCAACGGAACGGAGAGGAATCAGATACCTCACACGAACCGATCGATAAGGGAAGCCAGGCGGTTACGGTACCTTGTTGTGGAGGCAGCTCCGGCGGGGGCAGTTGTTCCTGGTGGTGGATGCACGATAGGTCTTGGCCAAGAGTAGAGATGATCTTGTCGTCGAAGGAAAGATGTCCGGTGCACCACCAGGGAAGAAACCAGCCGCGGAGTGCTCCGTCACAAGGCACCACCTTTCGGTCGCGGTACAGGGGTAGTGGCTATCCGGTTGCCGGGTGCTCTGCACGGGCAATTCGACCACTGCGTCCTGGGTGAATAAAAAGCACAAAGAAGAAGACTGGTTGTTCCCACCAGCCAGGGGAAGAGACTCTCCGGCAGGGAGATCTCCTCTGTCGTCGGGAGATTGTGAGACGATTCCGCAGGGCTCCACCGGAGGTGTCGTCGTGCAGGTCGGCTCAGCGTTACCCTCGTCGGATTCTTTAGGTCCTGTGGCGACTTCTGAAGATCCAGTCCCAAAAGCCCTGCTTTTATGCAGACGCCCCCCATTCATTCAGCCTAGCTGTCAATCAACACATGCTAAGTGGTGAGCGGGAAGGCTCACCACCTGGGCCAATCACTCCAGAGTGCGACCTGAGTTGGCAAGGCAACTCTGTCCAGGGTGTCTAAACCCCCTCCCACACTCCTGAGGTAACCCAGACAGAATGGCACCACTTTAGAGGGTCTCTGTCCAGAGGCCCCCCAAAAGTGGAACAAAGAGCTCAACCTTTGGTTTAGGAGTCACAGAGACGAACACAGACGCCATTTTACAAACCGAGTTCTGGCAGAAAATACCACTCGATAAACCTATTTAAGATAAGTAGATCGGTGGTACGTTGGAGATTAATGAGAAAAAGTATCAATCTTCAACAATGGGACAAATCCCATAGAGTTATGCTCGGGGTCGAACATAACAAGTAGTTTCCACTGCCACCAGCCAAAACTCGACGAGGGGGGACGGGACAGTGCCCCCTCGAGTAACAGATCCAGGAGTAATCGAATTACCCCTACTAGCACGTCCACAATAAGATGGTTGGTACTAGTTCTGTTAGCAAATTTAGGTCTAGTAAAGCCATTGGTGACTTTACATGCCCGGGGAGACAGTAGTCAGTCCCCGGGTATGGAGTCTATGGTGGGGGGACCTGCTAGGGCGCCCCTGTGTCACGACACGTAGGGTGCAGTGTGACACACATAGAAAAATATATGAGACCCTATGGAGTAAAAGACTCCATAGCCCATCGAACACATTGACATTCAAAGGAATTTCACACATACATGCCCAAGAGTGAGAGAAAAGGGTCACACTCTTGGCAGGATGGACAAAAACAAACTCCAGTAATCCAGCAAAGCTGCTGGGGGACTCACTAGGTTAGGAAATTCAGCCTAAACAGAGAATTCTCCCTAACACTCGCCCCCCCAGACTAAGGGACAGGAGGATTTAATCCACTCCTGGATGAATCTCATACCTCTAGTCAATGACATACATCCTAGAGAGACCATCAGCATTTTGGTGGTGACACCCTGACCTGTGCTCAATGGTGAAATCAAACCCTTGCAGGCAGATCGACCATCTCAGTAGTTTCGGGTTTTCCCCTTTCATTTGCATTAACCATCTCAAGGGTTGGTGGTCAGTCTGAATAACAAAAGTCGAACCATACAAGTACGGCCTAAACTTCTTCAGAGCCCACACGATAGCAAAGCACTCTCTTTCGATTGTTGCCCACCTTGTTTCAGGATCCTTCAGCTTGCGGCTGATGTAGCAAACGGGGTGCTCCCTACCTTTCCCATCCAGTTGACTGAGTACGGCACCTATCCCTACATTGGAAGCGTCTGTCTGCACAATGAAGTGTTGGCGGTAATCAGGAGCTCTGAGTACTGGGGCTTAGCAAAGAGCCTTTTTCAGGTTTTCAAAAGCCTGATTGCACTCCTCGTTCCATTTAACCTTTTTAGGAAATTTGGGCGAGGAGATGACATTCAGTGGAGAAGCTATGGTCCCATAGTTCTCTATGAAATTCCTGTAATACCCAGTGAGGCCTAGGAAGGCTCTCACCTGGGTCTGAGTAGTCGGTGTTGTCCAATTTTGCACAGCTTCAATCTTACTGAGCAAAGGCCTTATTTCTCCACCGCCTACCTCATGCCCAAGATAGACTACCTTACTCTGTCCAATTTGGCATTTGCTCGCCTTTATGGTCAGATTGGCTCGTCCAAGAGCCTGCAAAAAATCTCTCAGGTGGGTTACATGTTCTTCCCAGGAATTGCTGAACACTGCGATGTCATCCAAGTATGCCATGCAGAAGTCCTCCATCCCATTTAGAACCTGGTTTACCATCCGTTGAAACGTAGCAGGTGCATTTTTTAGTCCGAAAGGCATGACCATAAACTGGTATAAACCAACGGGGGTAGAAAATGCAGTTTTCTCCTTGGAATGGTTGGTCAGGGCTATTTGCCAATAGCCTGACGTCAAGTCAAATGTGCTGAGGAACTTGGCAGCGCCAAGTTTATCCACCAACTCATCTGTTCTTGGCAAAGGGTGGGCATCAGTCATGGTGACTGCGTTAAGAGCTCTATAATCCACGCAGAATCTAAGTTCTTTAGACCCGGCCTTTGGTACTAACACAACTGGGCTAGACCATGGACTAGTAGAGGGCTCTATTACCCCGAGATCAAGCATCTTGCTGACCTCACCTTTGATGTGGGTTCTTACGTTTTCTGACATGCGGTATCCTCTGCTTTTGACAGGCAGACAGTCACCAGTGAGTATTTCGTGCTGGCCCCAAGGGGTCAAGCCTGGTGAGAGCGAGAACAGAGAGGCAAACAGATTCAACATAGACTTGCACTCTTCTTGTTGCTCGGGTGTCAGATTGGAGTAGAGATTTACTCCTTCAATTTTCTCATCTAATGGTAAGCCTCTGAGGAGATCCGGAAGAGCTTCACTCTCTTCTTCTTCCTCGGATGATGCTAGAAGCAACGCTCCTACATCTGGTCGCGAGACATACGCTTTAAGTCGGTTGGTGTGAAAGACTGTCGGAGCCGCCTTGGGGTTGCCCAAGTCCACCAGATAGTTAACCTCACCGAGCTTACCCACTACTCGGTAGGGTCCCATCCATTTATCTTGCAAGGCCCTCTGCCTTGTGGGGATCATAACAAGAACGAGCTGGTCTTGAGCGAACTCAACCATGTTAGCCTTTTGATCGTGCCAGTGCTTGACCAATGCTTGTCCAGCTTTCAAGTTATCGCTTGCTTCTGTCATCAGGTGCGACATTCTCCTCCGGAGACCTATCACGTAGTCAGTCACTCTGACTGGCTTGGGGGAAGGAGCACTCTCCAACCCCTCCTTAATCAGGGCCAATGGACCTCTGACGGGATGACCATAGAGCAGTTCGAAGGGAGAGTAACCTACTCCCTCCTGAGGGACTTCTCTATAAGCAAAAAGAAGGCATGGCAATAGAAGGTCCCACTTATGCTTAAGGGGTTCCTCTAGAGCACCTATCATGCTCTTCATGGTTCGGTTGAACCGTTTTACCAACCCATTGGTTTGTGGGTGGTAAACTGTTGAGAACTTGTAAGTTACTCCGCAGGTTTTCCACATGGCTTTCATGTAGTGGGACATAAAGTTTGACCCCCTGTCAGAGATTACTTCCTTAGGAAATCCGACCCTAGTAAAAATACCAAGGAGGGCCTTAGCCACAGCCGGAGCTGTAAAAGTCCTCATAGGAATTGCCTCAGGATACCTAGTAGCATGGTCTACTACAACAAGTATAAACCTGTTGCCTGAGGAGGTTGGAGGATCAAGGGGACCAACGATATCAATCCCTACTCTCTCAAATGGGACTCCCACAACGGGAAGAGGCACTAACGGTGCCACATTCTTGGACCCAACCTTACCAGAGATCTGGCAGGTATGGCAGCTTCTGCAGTGTTTTTCTACTTCGGCCCCCATCTTTGGCCAATAGAAGTAGAGCGAGAGCCTTTCCTTAGTCTTCTTGAAACTCAAGTGACCAGCCAAAGGAATCTCGTGGGATAACTGCAAGAACTGTGGTCTGTTCTCTTGGGGTACTACAAGGCGTCTGTAGTCTCCAGGTGCAGACTCGGTCGGTTCACTATAGAAGAGGCCATCTTCCCAGTGCAACCTATGTTTCCCAGGCTCTTGCCCTTCAGCCTGAGCTTCCGCCTGATGGCGAAAACCTTCCAGAGTTGGACATTCCCTCTGTCCCCTACTGAAGTCTGCCCTGCTGGGTCCACCTTCTGCCAGTAACGACTGCAGCTCAGGATGGTCAACAGGATCCAGATCTCCAATGAGTTCTTGGCCTTCCATTAGCTCTTCCTCAGAGTCTAATTCTACCATACAGGGTTGTACCTCCCTCTCAGCCTCAGCTGGAGGTGGAGTTACGGGTGTGACGTTGGACAACCGCGGGGAAGTCTGTGTCGGCTGCATTGGAATGCGGGCTGCTGGTTTCGGTTTAGAAGTCTTAGGTTTCCCTTTTGCTTCTGTGTTCTTAGAGACAGCGGCCGCCATTTCCAATGGAGCAGGAGTGATCTCTTTCTTCATCAGCTCCTCGAGAGTACCGCGCATGGTCCTCTCTCTTGCAGGTCTGGTTAGCTCCTGTAACCTTTTACTAGGAGGTCTGGGAGTATGCGATACAACTCCGAGAGTTTTCAAATCGTTACCCAACAGTACGCGTCCAGGTACCTCACTCTGTATGCTGACAGGTATCTTTACAGTCATGTCGTTACACTGGATGAGAACTGGTAATTGGGGAAGCATCTGCACAGGCCCTCCAGCTAACTTGGTGAGGCGTTTGGGTGCCTTAGCAACATCCTCAGCCTGAAAAAACGATTTATCCACCACAGTTATGCTGGCCCCAGTGTCCCTAATGGCAGGCGTCTCCTGAGCATTCACCTGGACACTGTCCTTATAATACTCTTTAGTATTATCGGGGATAGAATTATAGGCATCTAAATTCTGTTGTTCCCACAACCCCAGAGATACTAAAGAAACGCTGGCTGAGACTCCAATGGGTTTGTCAGCTAGCAGTAGAAAGTTTCCACTTGCCATTTGGACTTCCTCCTCGGGAGCGAAGGCTAAGGAGACAAGTTGGACCCCTGAAGGTTTACCCTTACATCTGGGATCTCCTTTCACATGATCAGTCGAGCCGCAACCAAAGCATTTCCTGAATGCTTTCTGGAATGGTGGCTTGTTATGTGAGTTATTTGAATTCTCCTTTGAGTCTTTTTTAGGCTGTTTTCCCTCGTCCTTTTTCTGAGTTGCCCTAGAATCCTTGTGAGTAGCCCTGTTGGCAACCCACAAGTCAGCAGCCTTAGCTAGAGCCCTGGAATCTAATTCCTTCGAATCAGCCAAGTGCTGTCTGAGCTCAGGAGAACAGGCATCATAAATCGACTCCAACATAAAAAGATTTCGCATACCCTCGTAAGTGTTAACTTTGTAACCCTTAATCCATCCCTCTAAGTTTTTCAACCCTTCACTCACCCAGGTAGCCCAAGGGGTACCATCATGCTTTTTGAGGGTTCTAAACCTCTTAAGATACTGGGAAGGGGTCTTCCCGAATCTAGCTATCAAAGCTAGTTTCACACTTTCGTAATCCGTCTTATCCACCTCCCCCAATTCCATTACCACATCAGTCGCAACAGGAGGAAGCCTAGAGAACAACCAGGGAAGCAACGCATTCCCGGTAATGTCCTGGAGCCCATGATTGTATTCAAACAGTTTCAACCAATCCAACACATCCAATCTCGGTTCGTACATACCCACTAATTCCTTCGGCATCCGGGGTCTTTTGGGACTGGAGCTCCTAGAGGAACCAGAGGAGAGAGAAGCATTTTCCATGGACAACTTTTTCATTTCTAACTCATGATTAAGCTCTATTTCTCTGAGTCTCAACTCAGCCTGTTTCTGCTCAGCCTGGGCATTCGCATTCATCCGTCTGAACTCGAGCTCTTGGTTTCGTTCAGATTGAGCCAAGAACCGTTTATATTCTAATTCGAGCTTCATTTTTTCAAGTTCAAAATAAGCAGGGTTACTTGTGGGACCTGGTATGGGCCCCGTAGGCACAGTTGGTAAGGCAGGTAGAGGAGCGGGTGAGACATTTTCGTTAGCCTCGCCGTCCTCGTCAGCCTCTTCATCGCTATCATCAGAATTACGATTCAGATCAACACCATCACTGTTATCTACAGTTGCTGGAGAGTTTGGTTCCTCTGAACCAGTACCCAGACTTTGGTTCGCCAGCAATCTCTCTATCAGTTCTAACTTCTTGCCTTTTACAGGAAGATTCTCTTGTCTACAGAGAGCTCGCAGACTCTCAGTATTTTTATCTGACAAAGACTCTTGGCTGTAAATTTCCATCGTAGACATGTTTTTTGAAAGTTGCTTTCGTAAAGTTTTGTGGTTAGTTGTCCTACAGCGTCGAAAAGCACTCTAAACTGTATACTCGATACTAATCCCACCGCTGTACACCAGTGTTAGGCGGAAACCTGTGCAGTTCCCTCTGGGACCACTGCAAAAGATTTAGGACCACAGGTGTTGTGATGAACCCACTTGGTAGCAGTCTGTACCACACAGATTCAAGTGGTAGCTGTGGCTGAGCAGTCAGACTTCTCTCAAGAAAAGTTGGTCAGTATAGGGAGTATACAAGATAGGGCAATTCTTCGCAGCAAAACAAGTAAGCACGCAACAAGGCTTAGTATAAAGATAGTAAGTTATTCATTTATAACAGAACGTCTATGAAAAATACTAAAGCAAATCACGGCAAACAAATCAAAACACAATTACTCTGCAGAATGGAATAAAGCTCAATCCCCCGAAACACAATATCGACAACTCTAGGTTCTAACGGCACCACTTATTTTCAGACAGAGGTGTATATCTCAACCTAGATGACACTCGAATATTTTAGTGAAGAAGGGAGAAAAGAGATAGGCAGGTAATGAAGTCAACACGGTTCGTACTGAAGCGGGTAAAATGCAAGGCAGGAGGCAATAATCACAATAGGTCATAAAGTTCAGCGGCCAGGCCCACTCGGTGAGAGGCAAGGCGCGATGTCCTGGAAAGTCTCTACGGAAGATGCGCTCAAGTCTTTGTTAGCAAAATGTTAGCGACAGGTGGAACCAGTTCAGAACAAAGAGTGAATAAAGCTTGGAGGCAACCCAACGGAACGGAGAGGAATCAGATACCTCACACGAACCGATCGATAAGGGAAGCCAGGCGGTTACGGTACCTTGTTGTGGAGGCAGCTCCGGCGGGGGCAGTTGTTCCTGGTGGTGGATGCACGATAGGTCTTGGCCAAGAGTAGAGATGATCTCGTCGTCGAAGGAAAGATGTCCGGTGCACCACCAGGGAAGAAACCAGCCGCGGAGTGCTCCGTCACAAGGCACCACCTTTCGGTCGCGGTACAGGGGTAGTGGCTATCCGGTTGCCGGGTGCTCTGCACGGGCAATTCGACCACTGCGTCCTGGGCGAATAAAAAGCACAAAGAAGAAGACTGGTTGTTCCCACCAGCCAGGGGAAGAGACTCTCCGGCAGGGAGATCTCCTCTGTCGTCGGGAGATTGTGAGATGATTCCGCAGGGCTCCACCGGAGGTGTCGTCGTGCAGGTCGGCTCAGCGTTACCCTCGTCGGATTCTTTAGGTCCTGTGGCGACTTCTGAAGATCCAGTCCCAAAAGCCCTGATTTTATTCCAACGCCCCCCATTCATTCAGCCTAGCTGTCAATCAACACATGCTAAGTGGTGAGCGGGAAGGCTCACCACCTGGGCCAATCACTCCAGAGTGCGACCTGAGTTGGCAAGGCAACTCGGTCCAGGGTGTCTAAACCCCCTCCCACACCCCTGAGGTAACCCAGACAGAATGGCACCACTTTGGAGGGTCTCTGTCCAGAGGCCCGCCAAAAGTGGAACAAAGGGCTCAACCTTTGGTTTAGGAGTCACAGAGACGAACACAGACGCCATTTTACAAACCGAGTTCTGGCAGAAAATACCACTCGATAAACCTATTTAAGATAAGTAGATCGGTGGTACGTTGGAGATTAATGAGAAAAAGTATCACTCTTCAACAATGGGACAAATCCCATAGAGTTATGCTCGGGGTCGAACATAACAAGTAGTTTCCACTGCCACCAGCCAAAACTCGACGAGGGGGGATGGGACAGTGCCCCCTCGAGTAACAGATCCAGGAGTAATCGAATTACCCCTACTAGCACGTCCACAATAAGATGGTTGGTACTAGTTCTGTTAGCAAATTTAGGTCTAGTAAAGCCAATGGTGACTTTACATGCCTGGGGAGACAGTAGTCAGTCCCCGGGTATGGAGTCTATGGTGGGGGGACCTGCTAGGGCGCCCCCGTGTCACGACACGTAGGGTGCAGTGTGACACACATAGAAAAACATATGAGACCCTATGGAGTAAAAGACCCCATAGCCCATCGAACACATTGACATTCAAAGGAATTTCACACATACATGCCCACGAGTGAGAGAAAAGGGTCACACTCTTGGCAGGATGGACAAAAACAAACTCCAGTAATCCAGCAAAGCTGCTGGGGGACTCACTAGGTTAGGAAATTCAGCCTAAACAGAGAATTCTCCCTAACACAATGTCTGCCCTGAATGCTGAGGCTATGCTTGCCCTGATTACTGAGGTTATTTCTATAGCAAATACTGAGTCATTTCTGTGTAGGATGCTGACGTCAACTGTACCGGGGATCCTACGGCCTTGCATCCCTGGGAGGCTGAGATCAGTCATACCTGATATCTGGAGTCTTCTCCTGCTCTGGGGAATGTGAGTCTATACCTGCCCTGAATGCTGAGGTATTTAGCGATTTGATTATTCCAAAGATTTGGAGAAAATGGAATGTAGTAAAACATTATATGGCAAAGAAAGGGGTCTACAATATCGAAGCATTGCTAGAAATCTACCATCTCAGCATCATTCAGAGACTGCTCTATGGTCTTTCTGTAGTTTCACTAAGAGTTAGTTGGCTGGAAAAAACAGAGGGCAAAATCTTACGATCACTGATAAACCTTCCATCCTCACTACCTGTGGATGCTCTAAGAATGGAATTTGGTCTTTCATCACTCTCCTCGATATGGTTGACTCAAAGAACCCTACTTGACGTTAGGACAATGTCATCAAATGTAATATTGAATACATTACAGAGCTTGATTGGCATAAACTGTGGTACAGTCACTAATAATGTAATTCTCGCCACCATACAGTCGACTGCCTTGGAATACCTGACTATACTAGACATACCTACTGAAATTGCATTAAATGCTCTGAATAGCGAATCTATGTTAAAGATCAAATCAAGGATTTGGAACAGAGTTAGTAACATAGGACAATTGTCAACAAAGAGGAGATATAGCGAGCATTCAACTCAGAGTTTTTTGTTAAACTCTCCCAGTACATACTTAACCAAATTCTGTTCAATTGAGCTTAGGCGTTTGATGTTACATCTGTGCTTAAATGTAATACCTGCTGGGGAATGGAATAGAATTCCATTAAAGGAGCGTTTGGTTCATTTCTATAGGAAAAACATTGAGACAAGTAGACATATATTGTCATCATGCCCATGATTACAACCCTATTGTGGGAGGAGATACAGCAGTTTTGTCAAACATCTCGATCAGATTAGATCTGATCATTTCTGGAGTATATTACACAGGGCTGAATCTGTTGTTGTAACGGCTTCAGCCCACAACATTTGGAAATAAGTTTTAAAATTGATGTCGACTAGATTTGCCAAAGTCTAGCTCTATGTATTTAATTGCTTTTTTGTTGGTCTATAGATGGAATTACAACCTCAGCTTGTGTTAGAAATTTGGGGTTTTAACTGTGTGATTATATGGAATAATGTTGTTTTATCCAGTATTAATCTTGTCTTTTGTAATCCTGATGAATGTTATTTAATGTATTGGATCATTTTACAGTTGTTGCTTATTGTATGTGCCAAAGGCTTTCTAAATAGCTAAATGCACAATAAAGAATAAAACATGTTTTAAAAAAATGAATGCTGAGGTTAATTCTGCAGCAGACGCTAAGGTCATTCTTTAGAAGGATGTGGGTCCCATTCGTACCCTTGGTGCTGAGATCATTCTTACTTGACATCCCTTCTCCTGTCTGATAATATGAGGATATGCCCGTCCCGAATGCTGAGGTGATTTCTTAAGCAGATGCTAAGGTTATTCCGTTGTGGTAGGTAGATGTCATTCATGCCTGGGATGCTGAAGCTATTTGTGACACGATCATGGGGCCTCCTGCCCTAGATGCTGAGACTGTGTCTGCCTAAAATGGGGTGGTTAGTTCTGTTTGGGATGCAGGGGTCCGTCATAATGTGTTTCATTCCAACCTGTCATGTCTGTTAAACGTACGTAGGTTCCCTG
The DNA here is from genome assembly GCF_040938575.1 of Ambystoma mexicanum. Lineage (NCBI taxonomy): Eukaryota > Metazoa > Chordata > Amphibia > Caudata > Ambystomatidae > Ambystoma > Ambystoma mexicanum. The sequence goes on from NC_090934.1 coordinate 147,055,766, forward strand.
TGCAAAACACATATGTGCATGGACTTTCAAAGAGACAGACCTTTAAGTTAATTTTAGTATTCTTTATTAACATGTGCCTGTACTGTTGGCACAACCTGGAGGCACAGCCAATGAACAGAGCATACTATTGAGACGATATATCCGGATAGGGCGAGTGGACCTGCCAGTAGAAGTCTACCGGCCAAGTTAAGGGCCTGTGCAAAGCGAGGGTCCCTTAACGTGGATGGTGTCGCAGTCACCAGCAGCGTCCACCTGCTCTGGAGTGTTACATCTCTGTTAGTACGAGCGATGAGCGTACACGGGTGCTAAGGCTTGTTAATAACGAAAGAAAAATTAAATCTTACAGGATTGATACACGATGCTGCAGGGTTTTCTGAAGTCTGTTTTCAATGTTGATGACCATAACATCATCAACACTGAAAACGGACTTTGCCAAACCTCAGTGGGTTCATGGATTAGTGAAATACGTTTTGTTTGTCTTCCCGAGCTTGGGCAACGAGACTTAGCACCCATGTATGCTCATTGGAAGTGCTAAAAGGGCCGCAGCGCTCATTGCTACAGACACGCTCTGCTCATTCTGCTCAGTTTGCAAGCTTGTACCTGTGAATACAGCCTGAGGTCCGAACATCCTGACTGAAAGGTGCCCCCACCAAGGTACTAAGACTTTGTACTAACTGGCATTGCCTTCATGTTCAGATGAAACCTATACTGTGACATTTTCACTCAATCAAAACTCTAATTGATGGAGTGTATGCAAAGTAACCCCTCCACTATACTAAGGGGTACCCACATAGGTACAATGTGTGTCTTGGGGGTTGAGCGATGGAATCCACATACACTTCCACATGTCCTTATGAGATATTTTGAAAAGAAAAGTTATTTGCAGTGACTAATGCTTCCATTTAAAAAAAAAAAATACTCCTGGCTATTAATTCACAGACGAGACAGAGAACATTTTGTATCTGATTCACACACATTAATAATAAGTAAGTGACGGGATTGCAACACTTGTAAAACACTTTTGTAAATCAGACTCCAAAGCTTTTCTCTGCAGTTTGCAAGTCCTAAATGTATATTTGTAGTGTGTGGTTCTAAAACCTTTTCATTTTAGTAATGAAAACTACCTCTAGAAAATATAAGGGGGAGGGGTGGGTTGTGTGATCTCATATCCTCTTTATTTATAAATGTATTTATTCCACACCGTCCTTTTTCAGATCCGCCAGAGCGCCAGGGGACCACTCCGGTGGTGATAGTGCACGGTACAAGTATCCTTTAACATGAACATTAACATATTGATTTCCAATGCAGAATTAGGACCAACGTATCTACACCCACTTGGTAGTAGAAAAAAGGGGGCACCCATGTATTTCGGTTCATCTCCTTACCTATGACAGCCAGGTGGCCTCACAATATGTTTGACACTTTCTGCCAGTCCAGGCTTTTCCCCCAAAAAAGGGGGCTTGAATGAGCATACCCCAAAATAGGAAAAACTAAACAAAAGTTTTGCTTTTTGCGTAATGGATTATGATTGGATACTGGTTCCATTAAGATGTCTTTCCAGCAATAAGGCTGTGTTTCTTTGAATTTCCGAATAGAAAATGAATTGTCAGATGGTGACAGTTTAAAAGCAATGCAAAAAAGGGTTAAGCACTATTTGGATATTTGTCCAGCTGGTAAAATAGTATTTGCTAGCTGTACCAGATTCATACGCCAATCTAGAACCCTCTCCCTGTCTTTCTGTCTCTCTCCCCTCACTGTTCTCTTTCTCTAACTTGATCACTCTCTCTGTCTCGCTCTATCTGTCTCTGTCGCTGTGGGTGAGAGTCACATTGCCAGGTACACGTTTGCTAGAACCACCCCCCCCGCCAGTGCAGACAGAAGCACCACTGGAGAAACAAAAATACAGATACCTTAACAGCGGGGATCTCTGTATGTTATGGTTAAAGGAATGGTGCGGTCAGGAATATTATTGTCCCTATGGTTTGGCCATGTGTTTTTAACCATAAGTCGATTGATCGTACAAACATTTCCTATGCACCTTACCAGAGTTTTCGTCTCTTGAACACAAGCGAAATCAGGCAGCAGGGCGTGGCCATTTTGTGATAATCTTATCGCTTGCCGCATCGCCCTGGGTGACCTGCCTTTGCGGCACTAAATCATATCCCCCGCCCCTGAGCCTGACAACACCAGACACGTACTGCACATTTCACAATGCCAAAGCACGTGTTGTGTCAACATTCTCTGTGCTTCAGCTAATGACGTGTCGCCATGGAAATGGCAGGATGCCTCTTTCCTCAATAAGTATAAACAGACCGTTTCACAACACACAACAGCACATTTTCTATTTCATTCCTCTCACTGTATTTCTTTGAGTATTCTGTGACTCGTTTCTATGCTCTGGTCAGCTACCTTCGTTGCTTGTAGCCCGCGTGAACAGATACCAGTACCATCGCTATGAATGATTTTCGTTTGTTTACCACACAATTGCAACAATAATGCCCTACCAGTATGAGCCCGAGTATTCCGAGGAGGAATTACTGGAAAGAGAAAGATGCGGAAACGATGGGGCTTTGGACGACAGTTGGAAGGACGATTCAACAGATCAAGAGCCTGGGCCTAGTCGCATGGACGGCGTCTCCACCTGGTGTACCTGCAATCAGTCCACGCTAATGCCAACCGAGGAGGAGAACTGCTGCTGCCGAGAAAACTCTGGATGCTTGTCCTACATAGCAGAAGGCGGGACACAGCCACAATGCGTTACCAAGCTGCCAGACTACAGGGCTGCCTGCCTCACACGGTCAGTGTTGAGGATTTTGATGGTGCTTATGCACGAACTTCGCGCAACAGTTCGCCCTCGTAATCCAAGTAACGAGTAAGTATACTCTGGTTGTGATGTCATTTAGACCACTACTATTTCATGGTTGTCTCCTATATTCTCGTAACTTCAATATATCATTGTCATATCAATTTAGTCTTGCAATTCTCTAGTAATAGTCATATAAAAGTCGTTCAATATTGTGCAGTGTCTAGTTAGCATTTGTTCTGGCAAAAATGCCATTGGATACAAGAATTGTCATTGACAAATAAGGTTTAATACATTTATCTTGGTCATTTAAAAACAATTTGTATCTTTCTCTTTCACAGGGGGTACTGGCTGGTGGCCTATCGTTCTTTTACATGGTGGGTTCATGGGAGGCTTGGACACCGCGTTCGACGAGTAATACCCGCCTGTGTCGTTGGTGCCATTAGAGAAACTTTCCCCTGTGACAGCGGTCTGTACAGGGGATTTTCCCTCGCTGTGCTGCAACCAGACCTTTACAATGTGTAGTAGTTCTGTGCCATCAAAGTAAGAAACAAAATAAAACACAACATATTTTTTATCAATGATTGTTTCAGTTTTTAAGCAAATCAAGTGTGTCTCCATTCAGCACTCTTCCGGTGCCTTGTCTGAACGCCCCAGGCCCATCCATCCCCCCTCCACTATCAAAGGCAGTTCGCACCAGTAGATGTGCGCTGCCAAGGGGTGCTGTCAGGGGCGCGAACGGCCAAGGTGCAAAAGATCATGTACACTTCAAAGCTATCTTTCGCGCAGGGGTCATTGTTCACATGGCCTCCTCAGACCCTGTGTCTCCAGGAAAGCTCCCCTTGAAGCAGGTTGCGCCCCTGCAATCCACATAAGTGTGTCTCCATCCAGCAGTGTTCCGGTGCCTTGTCTGCACGCCCCAGGCCCATCCATCCCCCCTCTACTATCAAAGGCAGTTCGCACCAGTGGATGTGCGCTGCCAAGATGTGCTGTCAGGGGCATGAACGGCCAAGGTGCCAAAGACCATGTACACTTCAAAGCTATCTTTCGCGCAGGGAAGGTACTACAATGCATGTATTCCCTAAAACTGTAGATCGAATAAGATAATGGGTCAGATATTGCGGATATCCACCAGCAGAACTTTAAAGTAGAGTCAAAAAAGTCTTGGAGGACAAGAGGGGTGATTGATATCGCATCTGCAGCCTGCACTTTACCCCGAATATGTAAGACACATCCTTGTACACAAAGACGAATCAACTGAGAACGACTCGAAAATTGCTCCGAAACGCTATTCCAACTTTATTTGTTCACATGCCACCACAGGTGAGTCACGCTTCAGGATTTAGCTTTAGGCCTTGCGGTAGTGTGCAAGTAACCAAATGGATTGTTTGGTATTTTAGGTGTAAATGTCACTTATAATACTTTCGATATGTATATGATTGTATAGCTTTTTAAAGAATTACCATTTTGCTAAACATCAGTCCTTGTGAACCCTCATTGAAAATTGATTTATGGGCACAGATAACTATGCTATATTATGCATTTACATAAGTATAATTTTCTCGTATTCAGTCTCCTTACATGGCATTTTTTAATATTAGTATTTCCAAATCAAATAATGCTTTCCCTTTAAAACTACATGACTATCCACCGAATATGAAGTAACAAGATTCAACATCCATGTCTTGCCTAGTCATCAACCACTTTGAACGTGTATCAGGTAATCTTACTTAGCTATTCTGTTCCAGACTTGTTTTATGCATGGAATTTGAGATAATATGATCATATTTACGTATCATGTCATTCGTTTACACAATGTTTCATTCGTGGTTTGCTATTCATATGTACCTTTGTCCACGTCCCACTGTGTGTGTTCAATGTTCAATATTTTCATCCTTATTAATGCAAGTACTGTGTTTCAGGGAGATGCTGAAGCGTCCACTACAATTACATCATCCCTTGTAGATGATCCAGAGCCAGAGGTATGCGTACTGACAGTTACACCAAATGAGATAATATGATCATATTTACGTATTTTGTCATTCGTTTACACAATGTTTCATTTGTGGTTTTCTATAGATATGTACCTTTGTCGTCTTTCCAAAGTGTATGTTCAGTTTCCAATATTTTAATCCATACTAATGCAAGTACTGTGTTTCATGGAGATGCTGGAGAGTCCTCTACAATTACAGCATCCCTTGTAGTTGATGCAGATGTATGGGTGTTGACAGTTCCATCGATTGAGATAATATGATCATATTTAGATATTGTTTAATTCTTTTACATAATGGTTCATTTGTGGTTTGCTATTTATATGTAACTTTGTCGCCTTTCCAAAGTGTGTGTTCAATTTCCAATATTTTCATCCTTATTAATGCAAGTACTGTGTTTCAAGGAGATGCTGAAGCGTCCACTACAATTACAACATCCCTTGTAGTTGATCCAGATGTATAGGTACTGACAGTTCCATCGAACGAGATCATCTGATTATATTTACATATTGTGTACTTGTTTTACACAATGTTTCATTCATGGTTTGCTATTGATATGTACCTTTGTCATCGACCCAAAGTGTGTGTCCATTTTCCAATATTTTACTCCATACTAATGCAAGTACTGTGTTTCAGGGAGTTGCTGGAGTGTCCTCTACAATTACATCATCCCTTGTAGTAGATCTGGAGCCAGACCTTGTAGACGATCCGGAGCCAGAGGTATGCGTACTGACAGTACCGTCTAATGAAAGAAAGTCAGTCTAATTTTATGTGTAATGCAAATGACTTATTTTAAATGGATACTCTTTTCTAGGGATGTATACAAGATTATATATTGAAAGGGAGGCCTGTGGATCCGAGTCGGTGCACCAGCTTGCTGATGGTGATGTTAGAGTAAAGAAGGTTTCAAAGAAAAGAAAGAAAAATAAGGTTAGTTATAAACAGTTTATATTTTTAGCAGTTGTTTTGTGCTGAGGCCTTCATTATATGCTTTTTTAAAATGTAAATTGTACGATACTGTATGTTGGATTTACACTGAACATCCCTTTTCCTATCTATGCTGTAGTTGCCCGATGGAGTACGGACTATGCAGACACAGACAGCGACACAAATGAGAGATGTTGCTTGCCAAACTGTTTTCACCATGGAGGAACTATTAATTGAGGCGCGGCGTGTTCAGACTCGAGATGCCTTTGTCCAATGGCCAGAAAATGAATTTAATGTGACCGGCAAATCCAGCAAAGTGTTTTTGGACCATTGCTACAATGCGACTGCTCCGCCAAATGAAGATGAAACTGAATGTATAGAAGATAGTTTTACATTACTCGCAGAGCACTTGACACAATCGGCACCCGCCAAAAAAATGCCCCCCAAAAAGCAGTCGACATTGATGTTTTCTCCTATCCATGGTCAAGTAACAGATGTTGAAATGACAGAGACTGAAGCATCAACACTATTGACCGACGAACTAGACAAAGATATCAACTATAGTATGTCCAGTTTGGCTGATATGTCCACAACGGTTCAGTCCAAAACAACAGTGATGTAGGATGACAGTGTAATAAAAGAGGCCAAATACATAGTATTTGACAGCAGCTTGATGGAGATTATAAAGATGTTGAAATGTGTGCATTCAGTGAATGGGGAAGTATGTAGGAAGCCATTGGTGAATGTGACTCGTCTAACACAAGGCAGTAACCTCAAAATACATGTCACCTGTCAAAAGTTACATAAAACATTTTCATGGTCTGGTCAACCGATGCTGGGGAAACTGCCAGCTGGTAATCTACTGTGTGCAGCAGCTTTATTTTTCAGTGGCTCTAATTTCAGGTAGTTATCCAGTTTCTTTCAGTTTGTGGGACTCCATTTCATTTCTAAAACACAGTACTACACATACCAACGTGATTATCTATTCCCTGCCATTAGTGAAGCTTGGAACATTGAACAATTGTCTATTGAAAGTACATTCTCCGACAAACGGTTCAGGCTAGCCGGCGATGGACAGTGTGACAGCCCCGGATTTTCTGCTAAGTACTGCACATACCATTTTCAGGACATGTAAAGTAAGAAAATTGTGAGTTTGGTGGTCGTGCAGGTGTCTGAATGTAAATCCTCAGTGGCCATGGAGAAACTTGGTTTTATAAAATCACTGGAATATCTACAATCAAGGGGCATGAAAATCGACCTCATAGCCACAGACAGACACGTTTCAATAGCCAAGACAATGAGAGAGCAGTTTCCAAATATTAAACATCAATTTGATGTATGGCATGTTGCCAAATCAATCAATAAAAAATCTCGCCTGAAGGGGAAAAAAAAGGTTTGGAAAGTATTTCACAGTGGTCCCAGTCTTTCAGCAACCATCTTTGGTGGAGCTCCAAAACATGTGATGGGTCTGTGGAAATTCTACTGGAAAAATGGTGGTCACTAATGCACCACTGTTCCAACGTTCACCACTGGACAGAAAACCAACATTTCCACCAATGTGAACATGGCCTTTTGTCCCCAGAGCAAGCACGGAAGAAGAAGTGGTTGATTCCATCTTCACCTCCACACAAATCCCTTGAGAAGATTGTGTTTGATAAAACTCTATCAAGAGATCTGAAGGGACTCACAGAATTCTGTCACACAGGAGATTTGGAGGGGTTCCACAATATGTGCCTAAAGTACAGGCCAAATATATTGCATTTCGGCATCAGAGGCATGAAATATAGGACATTACTAGCGGTATTAGCGCATAACGAGAATGTAAGCCGTGAACAATCTAGGACTTCAGGAAAAGAAGCAAAAAATGGGTGGTCAGTATATGAGGAAATGGAATTTGATTTTGTGAAATATCTTCTTATTAATGCCGTAGAGAGGCATACTCATGGAATTGCGCGCAAATCTGTTCAGAGCACACATACATTGCCACAAAACATTGCCAACGTGCCATGTCCACCCAAAGCAGAGCTCATTGAACAGTTCAAATCCCAGTACAAATGATTACCATCTGTTTTTATTTTTGCCAAAAATGTTTTTGCCAAAAATGTTTTTATAAAGTGTCCAAATAAAGTGTGCAATTTTTCTTTTGAAATCTATCCTCTTAGTCCTTTTTAAAAAAAAATAGTACAATTATTATGATTGACATACAATGTAACACTGCTTTCACATTTCACAGTTTAGTCGAACTACTGTGGGACCTTCATATATCGTGTTAGTGCCAGATGGATAACAGAGTGTAAGAATCTTTGGATTTTGGCAGTTGCCTTGCCATACAGTTCCCCAAACAGCTGAATATTTGCTTGTCACACAAAAGGTATGAGACCTAGGCTACATAAGATACTAGGCCGCAAGAAGTACTGACTGTGAAAACATGCCATGGGGTAGGAGTCCGTGACATAAGCAGAGGTGGGCCTATTACTAGACACACTTTAACTTAGTTTTTGTGTTTCATCGACTATAATTTTGGAGCAGGGCGCATTCTGTCATTTGCAAGTTTCCCCTGCCCCTAAGCAGCACCACGAACAGTGAGCAGTGACAGCCCCAATTTTTTCCTTCAACATTCAAGTTCTCATTCATACGTTGACACGGGATGTTGCAAACTAAGAATGTATATTCATTGTGAGTGAAGGTCACCAGCTTTGAATGTTTGCTTGGGAGCTGGGGAGGCACACGCGTTGCACACACAGTATAAGGTTTTATTGTTTTTTGACCTTGAGAGACAGGGACCATTCCGAAAGGGAATTAATTGAAGGAGGGGTGTAATAACATAAGATATGATAAGGTTGTCCATACCGAAACTGGACCTAGTTACATGAAAGCTCAGTTCATGAAAAATCGTTCACACAAACAGAGTCTGTATTACGGTCTGCATTACACCAAGAGAATGGAAATGCCGAATATAATGTAAGTTTCTCTTTAGACGATTTTAAACCAGAACTAGTCCAAATACAAATAGCTGTCCATTATTTCTGGGTTACATTGTACTTGTTTGTTCTGTGTGGCATATTTCAATGAAGTGCTTTCTACCGGGCACATGGGCAGTCCAGCATCGACACACATGTAGACCACCACTCGTTTCCCCCGGGTTCAATGCTAATAAATCATTACATTGTGTGTGCACCTCGAATTGTTGCCTCAGTTTACGCATTACGTTTAGAGCTAAACATCATTGCACTATCCTCGGAAGCAAATAGTGGAGTACTTTGATATTCCACGTTGTATTCTCTCGGTACACATTGTGTCACCTCTGCGCTAATAAATAAAATGATTATTTGTAATAAAGATCGGCTACTGAGACACATTTCTATTTCTATGTTTTGCAAACAGGTACATCCTGACATTCTGCGTTTGTCATCTATTGCAGACCGCAACCGATGGATTCTTCAACTGCCAGCAGCAGCTACATGTCAATCACTGGATTTATTTAACTCTTTTTTGGGACGATCGACAAGGGCCAATATGCCCTTACGCTGTACCAGTGATTAGGAGCAACATCACCTTTACGGTGGTCTAGTGCCAAGTTGATGCACCAGCCTTGCAATTCACTGTGCAACCAAAAGTGCTTCATTTACCCAAAACGAACACCATGTGCACCAAAAAGGAACAGCGCATGACTCACGATAAACATTTGCAGATCGAGAGCAAAGAAAAAAAGTTCAATTTTGATTGAATATGTCAGACGCTGAATGTTCTCGAAACATTTAATGTGAAATAAATGTACTTTACCAATTGCACAGTCTTGATGTTTCCTTTTTAAGTACAGTTTCATATTTCAAATTGTGATGTGCTGTGCTGTGAGACAATGGGCCTCATTACGACCCTGGCGGTCCGGAAATAACGGTGGCGGTAAACCCGCCGCCACCGTTGTTTCCGGACCGCCTGATCCCGACCCCTGCAGGCGGGAGGTGATGTTCCCGCCAGGTCTGACCTGGCGGGTTTAACACCTCCCGCATGCAGGCGGACGAGGAAACACCGGCAGCATTACGAGATGCTGCCGGTGTTTCCATGATCCCGATTCCCATTGATTCCCATAGGACTCAATGGGAATGGGAATTTACACCATTCCGCCTCCGTGATTCCCGGAAAACCGGGGTTCTAATGCCCCGGTAATTCCGGGAATCACGGAGGCGGAATGGTAATACGAGTCCGGCGGTAACCAGGCGGTTTTACCGCCGCGGTTACCGCCGGACTCGTAATGAGGCCCAATGTGTGTTGTTTTCCGGGTTCTGCGTCAAGTCGCGTACGTGACGACTGGGCGCGTTTGGCTACACTGTGCAGTAACATCACGGAGAGAGGCGGAGAATATCAATGATTTGGTGATGTCAGGCTCAGGGACGGGGGATATGATTTAGTGCCGCAAAGGCAGGTCACCCAGGGCGATGCAGCAAGTGATAAGATTATCACAAGATGGCTGCACCCTGCTGTCTGATTTCGCTTGTGTTCAAGAGAAGAAAACTCTGGTAAGGTGCATAGGAAATGTTTGTACTATCAATCGACTTATGGTTAAAAACACATGGCCGAACCATAGGAGCAATAATATTTCTGAACGCACCATTCCTTTAAAGTAAAATGGGACCTGAAGTGACAGTGGCATCTCCAGAGCTTGGGGACAGCCTGCTATTCAGATCTGCCTTCATGTATGTTTTTCAGGGGTGTTGGGAGCACACTGACGGGGCAGTGTCAGTGTCTGTGGAAGTGATGAAGGGCTGGGGATCTCACATACCCAGTAAGGGGTCCGAGGAGTAGGTTGCATGGTCCACAACACATGTATGCTATGTTCTAATTGTATTGATTCTTATGGCCTGATTTATGGTATTTTTTGCACCGTTCAAGGTGACTTTTCACTGCTAAAAAGTGACTTTGCACTGCCGACACAAACTCAAATTCAAGGAACCATGCAAAGTGTATTTTGCGAGTGCAAAGTCTGTGGAAATTCATTTTGTACTGCAAAAATGACTAGGCACTGACTTTGCACGGACTTTGCACTGCAAAAGTACACTTTGCACGGTTCCATGAATCAGGGTTTGTGTTGGCAGTGAAAAGTCACTTTTCAGCAGTGCAAAGTCACTTTGAACCGTGCAAAAAATCCCATGAATCGTGCCCTTAGTGATTATGCATAAACATGTTTTGGTTCACAGCCCTACCAACAAATCAGTGGACAGCAAAATAATGTAAACATTGCCTTGGTTCTCACATTGAGAAACAGATCATTTGTTTTAATCTGAGTGAATCCATTTCAATAAAGGAAGATCATTTTATTTTTTGGTGCAAAAGCAGCTATTAAAGACAGGCAAATATTCAGATGTAAAACACTATTGTAAACTATCTAATTTTTTAATGATTCATTTCTTTTTTTATTACACCTTTTATTGTTTTAAAACACAAACAGTATAACAGAACATACACACCTACATATATGAGGATACCCACCTCGTACAGTCAACATTGTTTTCGGTGCCACCCTCCCCTTCTCGCATTTCCAGTTGCCCATTCCACCTATCCGCCCCTTCCCCAACCCAGAAAAACATGAGCAACTGTTACATCTTCCAGTACCAAGCATTGCAGCACTGTCTTGTTGCTTCCCTTCCACCCCCTACTTTATTCCACCAGGTCCCATCTTCCCCATATCGTTTGGAATTTCCCAGGACAACCTCTTATATAATAATTCCTCTAGAGTTCTGCAATGGTCCATCCACGCCTCCCATTTTGCCACTGTCAGCACCTCCTCCATCCCCCATTTGGTTGCAAGGTTTCACTTCGCCATCAGCAGCCCTGTGGTAATCAATTGCCCCCCACCACCCAGAGCTTACTGTATCTCCCAAAATGTGCTGTGGAGCCATCTGGGGCATCTGGGGCATGTCACTATTTCCAGTCGATTTGGAATTTGCAGGACTTTGTTTCTGTATATCTTGATTTTGGGGCTGCTCCATATCATGTGGAAAAAAAGGATCCTGCATCGCCACTACACTTCAAGCATACATCGCCCTCCGCCCTTCCCATCTTATGTAAACTCGACCTAGAATAGTATGCAATGCAGTAAATTTAGTTGAACCAGACACAGTCTAGTTGTCACATTAGCTTCCCTTACTGTGTGAACACAGCCCATGAATTACACAGAGGATATGAAGTTAGTCAGAACCAGACCAAATAACGGAAGTAGACAGGGTGCAAGGCAAAACTCAGCTCTATTGACATCCAAAATAAAGCGGGGGCTGCATACAAGCAACAACACCTTGGAGCTCTTGATTAATTCAATACACACAATGGATTAAATACTCAAAACTCATCATTGCTGACAGAACAAAACATAATTGCTCAGTACAAAACCTACAGGGACTCTGGGCTGGGGATTAGTTAAGTAGATTGGCTACACTTAGACTCTATAAGTGTAAAACATTTAATTGGGTTATGACAATCTAATGGATCCACCTGGGCCCACCTCCAAACTGATCAAAACATACAATACATCACCTCTGCACCCCATTAAAGATTGGCATATATTTGCTGGGCAGTCCAACACAGGAGATTCTAATCGGTTGGTGTTCTGACCAACTTTGAGCGATTGACGGGTCATCAAGACAGGAGCAGGTGGAGACAGGTCTATGGGCTGCTTTCTATTCAATAAAATAAATGCCTAGGCCATGAGCCAGGGTGATTTCTTTGTATTTGGCGTTGTACAATGTCTGGTGTCTGGGTGTATGTGTAGGGAGTGCAAACTATTATCAGAAAATAACCATTACACACCATCATTCCCCACCCCAATCACACCAACCAAAATTCAACGGCCCTCTCCACAGTCCCACACCTTTATTCCAAACAAACCGTAATGGCCCTCTCCACAGGCCCACACAATTCTATCTACCAACTAGTCTATCTTTTTATACAACTACCTGTCCGCTCCTCCTTGAGCCATCAAACTATTTAAACAATCACTAAGCTCTGGTATTTACAGCAAAACTCTAGTGCCAGCGCTTCCACCTCGGCCAACACAATATACCACAATATTTCTAATCTACTTTATGCGCTCCTTAACAATAATCACTAATCTCTCCTCTTAATACCCATAATAAAATGAAAAAATGACACAACTATACAATCGTCTGCACTACGCACTACTGAATCTAATGGAAGACTGCTCCTGTCTGCGTAGTCATCTATTCTAATTTAGATGTGCCCTTCACACACTCTCTCCCTAGTGGAGGGAAAGAACTAATATATATAACTGCTATGTCAAATCGTCCTCCCACCTTTAGGATGCGTACTATACATCATAAAACCACCCGTGCCCAGCACACGTGCACAGCGCTGCGTGTTCATGCATGGGTACACTCACATGCTCTAGAGAAACTTGAGTCCTCTCAATGCTGAGTCTTCACCCACGGCCTGCACTTCCCTTTGAGTGCGGGCAGCACTCGGGAACAGCCCGACCTTTGCAAACTCGGTGTTTGCCGGGTCTCCTCATTAGTGCACTTCGAAGTGGTCTCAGGCGCCTGCCCCACACCCGCAGGAGTGCAGCAATAATACCCTAAGATCACAGAGGGAACGGAGGCTCTCTCTGGGGCATCGACAATGTACCATTAGACCTCTGTCAAAAGTAATCTCCATAAATAAAAAGTAAACTAAAAAGGATCATACACCAAGCAAGAAGTAATTCAAATTTATTGGACCAAATAGATGGGAGAAACGTTTCAGAAAGCTCTGTGGAACTGAACTGTTTCGAAAACGCGGCTGGAATTTTTACACAAATTACAAAATAATCTTACAATATTTTAGTTGCATGTTTAGGGCAGATCACAGGTGCTAATTGGTCAAACTACGTAAGATCCCTATAGGAATGTGTACCTTAGGTGACCCTCATTGAATAAACCACTTCTTGAACAAAATCACAACACCCCTTGTGACATCACAAATCTTCCCACAATGCCCAGCAATTATGTGACTGTGCTGATCAGTAAAAACACTTGTTTGCCATTGGTTGACACTGCCCAATATACAAATGGATAATCTGCTGCATGCTGATTGAACATGACATCTTGAGATGACAAGGGGCAAGCCATTCCCACTGACTCCGACCAATTATGTGCCTCGCCATCATCAGCGAGGACACTTTATAATGTTGCACCCTAGGGACACTAGAACCTCTCTCCACCGATTGGCTCTCTGTTGTGCCCCCTCTAAACCTCAGCTAGCTTCTCATGCCTTGCTGTCAGAGATATTCTAACTAACTGTACCACACCATGACAGGACTTTAAATAACTATGCTTGATATCTGTTTCTCTGGCAATTCTTCTCGGGAACCCAGGTGCCCAGCTCAGTGACCTCTAAAGTATCTCATGGACTTTTAAGGGACTGTTTTCTTCTGAGAAACATCAGCCTTGCAACATTTCTGCACACTGTTTCTGCTGAATATTCAAGAAATGACCAATACTATCTCAAAGGCCTGCAGCCTTTTATGAGGTGACTATAAAAATGCTTTCCTAACTTGGGCCTACAAAAAAAGGCTTCTCTACGGTCGCTCAAATGCCCCCTTCCGTGTTGCCATCTAAGACCCCTTGAACCAGATACCCCATCATTAAACAAATGACACACCCTCCATTCCTTTCCCCTGTGTGATTGCTTGTGCTGCGCCATATCCTGTGTCTTAACAAACTATGTCTATACTACCTGCATCATGGCTGATGACATCACCACTCCCAATGTCACCCACCATGTTACTTTTATGCCACCATGTTACATGTGCAACTCATATGTGCCCCCACGCCCCGGCAATGTTGAACCTGCACCTTTACAACACTGCAATGGTCAGAAGTAGGGTAGCCCAGTGCTTACCCTCTACCTGTAGCCTGGTCAGGACTGGATCTAGGTTATTTTGCCGAAACATTTGTTCCTCAACATGTATCTTGATCCATAAGTAAGTGAATAGTCCCTTGGTTGTGTGCAATGGGCACCCACCCGGGATCGTCTCAACCTCTCCTTTTGCTGGGATGAATACAGATTTACTCCAAGTATTACTAAGATAGATGTGTTCTCCGAATTCACGTATCGTGGCAATTGTTCTTGTGCATGGCCATTTTGCTTCTCCCAGGTATATTAGTAGGTCATCCGCATACAGCAAGATGTGATCTTCCCATTCCCCTGGCCATGTAAAGCCTGTCTGTTACTGATACCTTGTAATTATCTCAGCAAGTGTTTCAATTGCAATTAAGAACTGCCCCCCTTTGTAGAGAGAAGCTTCCCGATGTATATCCATTCACCATGACCTTGGCTCGGGGTTTGAATAAAGTAATTTAATTCACTGCATATATTTGTCCCCAAAGCCAAAACTTCCCATAACCTCCCAAAGGAAGTCCCATTTTACCAAATCCAAGGCCTTCTCTGAATCCAAGGCCATAATAGTGTGTGGAGCCTCCAGCTTTTTCACCTTCTCTAGAGCACGGGGCAGATTTATGATATTCATTCTGGTGGCATGTCCCGGGACAATACACGCATGAAACCGAAAAGATCAATCTGCCTTTCACTGTGTTAAGTCGTTTGCTTAGACCTTTGCATGTTTTTTGATTACGCCATTCAGCAGTGAAATCGGCCGGTATGAAAACACAGTTCCCTTGGCTTCCCCTTTTTGTATATTACCATAAAGGTGGCTAGCCTCAAGTCCTTGGACTATTCCCCGTTGCCCCATCTCTCCTGGAACACCCCTAGCATTGGTTTAATTGTTCTATCACCTAGCTGCTTCCAGCACTCAAGGGGGAATCCGTTTGTCTCTGGGTCTCCCACGATTTCAGCAGTCCAATTGCTTCTTGTGCCTCTTCAATAGAGGGTTTCTTGTCTAGTTCCTCTCTTTCTAAGTCCTCTAACCTGGGTAGAGAATCCTTCCTCAAATATTACTTGATTTCTTCTGCCGCCGGCCCTCCCCTTTCGGCATACAACTGTTGTAAATAGTTGTCAAATTCCTCAGCTATCTGTTACCTTTGCTTTCGCTCACCATCACCCCCCCCGACTCCATCTCCCTTATCCATCTTACTCTCTCCTCCCTTTTTTCTAGCCATGCGAGCATTCTACTGGCCTTGTCGCCTGACTCATACACCTTGTCTTTGGCCGCCCAGTGCGCTTGCTTAGCCTTATCCGTCGCCACCGCTTTAAATTGCAACACAGCTTGTAGAAGTTCATGTGTGATTGGACTGTTTACCATCTGCTATATGCTTTTTCCTTTTCCTTAATTTCATTTTCTAATTCTACCAGTTTAGCATATTTTTTGTTTTTACTTACCTACCTCATGCAAAACCCTTCCCCTAAGCACCGTTTGTGTCAACTCCTGCAACCCCTTCAGTATGTCTTTGTTTCCCAGGTAGTATGCGTTTAGCCTCCATTGCCTTTGTCCTTTTAATTCTTTCCCATATACTTTGATGGTCAGCGAGGCATGATTGAGCTACCCCTTTGCTGATATGCTGCTTCTGTGATTCTCCCTATCCCTGATTCTCCCTGTCCCTGTGCATGGTACAAAAAAGAAGTCTATGTGTGTTGTGTGTGCACCTGAATAATAAGAGACTCCACTATCCATTGGGTGCAAGTCCCTCCAAGTCCCTCCAGGTGCCATTAATCCTGTTGTCTCAAAAAACATGGCCAACAAGGAATTAGTCATGGTTGGCAGGACTCCCCCAGCTGTTCTATCTTTCTCCTTGCACATCACTTCGTTGAAGTCCCCCTCCACAATCGTAATATCTGCCCTGTGAGGCACCCAGGAAGAAGTGGAGCCCCCAGACGCCCCCACCACCCGCTACGAGCAACGTGGCCCTTCCCTGAATTCTGCCTGCTTTTGGCAGTATATTTAAGTGCATCCGCACCTGACCCGGCGAAATTACAAATTTAGCCATTTTGGGCACTGAACAGCCCCAAAATAGCCCGTGGCTCCATTGCCCGCCATGATACACAATGCGGTCAATGGCCGCCGCCTAGATCGACCCTCCGGCACCAGCAACAAGCCCAGGAGCACCCGAAGCCAGTGATTGGCTGCTCCTGCATTCACCCGCCCCTGCAGCTCACCGATAGGCGGCATCCGAAGGGCGAGCCTAAGGGCCTGTCTGCGGCTGTCCGCGTCGGGCAGCAAGGAGCTGAGCAGCCTGGTCTCTCCTGTAAGTACCCTTCTGCACTATATTCCAGCGCAACGAATCCACCTATACTGACCCCGCCTCAGACTATTTGTGTACGGCCACCGTCACTATTTATACTCTACCCTGTGCTTTTAAGTAGGCCAACAGCCATTTGTTTATAGGTACTGCTCTGCCCTTACCCTTGGATGGACTATAGTCAACTGTTATACAGTATATTAAGAAACTACCCACTGTACTATATGCATTGTATTAAACCACATATATGCCTTTGTATGCACCACTATGCCACGTGGCCAACCAAGCCTACTGTAATATGATTTCTGCATTACTGTCAAACTTGTATGGCCAATCCCCAGTTGCCGCCCATGCATGTAACTTTAACTATGTCACTCTGTAACTAGGTATGCCTCCCAGCCATTAAGACATTCTCAAACTTAGATGTTGTGCCTCCCAGCCATTGCGCTACTTTCAATCCTAGGTGTTGCGCATTTTCACCCCTTGTGATACTTTCTAACCTAGGTGCCGTGCATTTTAGCCATTGTGTCACTCTTAAACCTAGGTGTTGTGCATTTTAGACACTGCGATATTCTCAAATCTAGATGCTGTGATTTTAGCCATTGTGTTATTCCAATTCTAGGTGCTGTGCATTTTAGACATTGCGCCACTCTCAAATAGTGCTTTTAGCCACTATGCTACTTTCAATCCTAGGTGTTGTGCATTTTAGACATTGCGATATTCTCAAATCTAGGTGCTGTGATTTTAGCCATTGTGTTACTCTCAATTCTAGATGTTGTGCACCTTAGACATTGTTACACAGTGTTACATGTGTTACCCTCAAATCTAGATGCTGTGCTCTCAGCCATTGTGCTACTCTCAATTCTAGGTGTTGTGCATTTTAGACACTGCGATATTCTCAAATCTAGGTGCTGTGATTTTAGCCACTGTGATACGCTTAAATCTAGGTGTTGTGCTTTCTTAGCCATTGTGATACTCGCCAATCTATGTGGATAGACCACCTATCTTACCACAGGGAACATTATCCCTGCATGACCACTACCCACCCAACTAGCGGTAGCGCCGCATAATGTCTAGCCTATCTAGTTTCTACTGCATTATGGCTACTGCTACACTCCTTGCCACTTGTAAGCAGGTCAGCCACACAGAGGTCCCACTACATGCACTCGGACCCTTCTCACTTATACCAACAGATACAGTTACAAAAACTCATGTCTACACTGACTCAAAATACTGAGCTCTGATAGGACCATTAGCTTACACCTCCCGGCCTAGTTCCACGCACGATAGAAATAACAAATTACGTGCTAGACTTAACAAACTTCACGAGATACCTAGACGACTCCTCCCTCCTACAATACATGAGTTGAAACGCCATAATGGTAAAGAATGTAATGCTTCCAATATCACCCCAGCTTCAATGTACATACAAACATCTGAATCCAAAATAAATCCAGCGCGAAAACTACTCCTAATATGACACATCCCATAGAGGAAACAAAAGATCATTCCTACAAAGGAGCGCTTCTCAATGCCAGGTCATTAGTTGCACATGCCCTTGATATAGCTGATCTAATCACTGAGGCGAACTTGGACTTTATTGCAATAACCGAAACCTGGCTACACAAGGCAGCAGGACCATCACTTATGCTAGCCATCCCTGACGGTTATACTATATGTAGGCAAGACCGAGAGGTCACCCGCGGAGGTGGAATTGCCATCATTTCCAAATCGAGTCTCTCGCTAAGACTAGCCCCTGCCCAAATTCTACAATCTTGTGAAGCCCTCACTGCAAAACTCCTCAAACAATAATCAAACCATAACCATTCACCTAATCTATAGACCTCCAGGTCCGCTTGGGACTTTCGAAGAGGATCTGCATAAGCTACTAACCTTCAATGCCAAAACTACCTCACAATTGTTAGTACTAGGGGATTTTAACCTAGGATTTAATGACCAAGCAGATGCGCATGCTGCGACCATTGCCCACGCCATTAACTCCCTAGGATTCTCCCAAAAAGTCAACAACCCAACCCATACGAAAGGCAGAATACTAGACTGGGTCGCTGACTCAAACTGTACAGCAGTTATCTCATCTATCTCGGCATTATCATGGACTGACCATTCACTAGTGTCCTTCAACCTCCTTACCTCCCGACCATCCTCTACAGTCATCCCCATGGCACTTCCATGCCCAACAAGAAACAAAAAGAACATGACAATAGACAATGTCATACCCGCTATTCTTCCAACATTAAATGCACTGCCTGACAACCTAGACCCCAGCATACTAGTGCATGAGTATAACAAAATTATGACTGATACTATGGACAAAATTGCCCCACTTAAAATGCGTACAAGTAAACCTAAAGCCCATCTAAATAAATGGTTCACTCCTGAACTCATGGCCCTACGCCTCACCAAGAGAAAACATGAATCTAACTGGAAACTATGCCCAACTGTTGAGAACAAGGCCAACCTAACATCTATTTCCCGACAATACAAAAACGCAGTTTGTCTGGCTAAGAGGAATTCATACAATGATCGTATCGCCAACTCCAATTCAAGCATGAAGGAACTCTTCTCCATATTGAAGGAACTTGAGTCACCCATTGCCATACCAGACACCTGTACCAAAGATCAGACCTGGTGTACAGATATCCAACAGGCTCTAACCAACAAAATTAACACCCTCCAAAATAAAATTCAACTGAAAAAAGATTTGCTCAACCTTCCTACTCTGCCACCACCCAAGGCTACCAACAAGCCACAGCCTAGCAAATTCTCTTTCACCAAAACCACTACACTAGAGATAGAAAAAATCATCCTCACCCTCAAACCATCGAATTGCAAAGGTGACATTTGCCCAGCTCAGCTCATAAAAGACGCTGCCAGAGACTTATCACCGTTTATTTCCAAACTTGTCAACGCATCCTTCGCCACAGGCATCATCCCAGCTAATTTAAAACAATCCTGGGTGCTCCCGTTGCTCAAAAAGCAAGCTCTTGACCCTCTCATCCCGACTAACTACCGTCCAATCACTACAGTTCCATTTCTGTTGAAAATCCTGGACAAAGTGGCCTATATACAGATTCAAAAATACCTTGAACTGCATAAACTACTGGGATCTAGACAATCTGGCTTCCGCCCACTACATGGAACGGAAACAGCCCTTATCAACCTAAAGACCCAAATAGACGCATTGAGAGATCAAGGCAAGACAGCACTCCTCCTCCTACTAGATCTCTCAGCTGCATTTGACCTTGTGGCCTACAAGGTCCTCTGCAGACACTTGGACTCTGCCGCTCACTTCTCCACCCAAGCTATCAGTTGGATAAAATCCTTTCTGAGTGAGAGAACTATGAGAGTTTTTTCCCCATCGGCAGCAGCAGACCCCATTTCCATCACCTGTGGAGTCCCTCAGGGATCCTGCGTCTCCCCGACCCTATACAATATATTCACCAAACCTCTGTTCGATGATCTGGACAATCTTGGTATCACCTACACTAACTATGCAGATGATACACAGATTCTCCTCCCACTTTCTGGGGATCATAGCAGGGACAGGGAGTTGGTGAATAGAGTGTACCTCATCATTCAGGCATGGATGGCTACTCATGGTCTCTGCTTGAATGATGATAAGACAGAGTTGATCATTCTGGGTACACAAGCCAATATCAATAAATTGGGCCCGGACTACTCAGTTTTCACATAGACGGAAATGCTATCAAAGTCTCAGGGGAAGTAAAAACACTCGGTTTCTACCTCGATTCTACCTTGTCCTTCACTAAACAGGTCAACTCCCTAGCTTCCACTACTGCCTACACCTGTAAATTGATAAGAGCAGGCAAGACCTTCCTGTCCAATACTAGCTGTCTAACCTTGGATAGAGCCTTTATACTCTCCCGACTTGACTACTGTAATGCCCTATACAGTGGTGCCAATAAAGCCATCACCCAAAGACTCCAAACATTACAAAACAATGCTCTTAGAGCTGCATTAGGCTTAAAGAAGAGGGAGCATATCTTCTCCATTAGGCGGCAACGCAAATGGCTATCCACTGACAATAAAATCCACCTAAATATGATCTCCTTGACCCATAAGGCCCTAAATAATGCTGCCCCCAGTTACTTGACAGATAAAATAAAAAGAAAAACATCTATTAGACCCATGAGACTCGCCAATTCCAATTGTCTGGTAGTACCCAGATTTAGACTTGCCAAAATCGGTGGCGCAAGCTTCCCTGTGAGATCTGTCAATTTGTGGAACGCTATGACACCTAACCTAAGAGTAGACCAACCCTTCCCACAATTCAGAAGGAACTTCATCAATCACATCAACGCTAACAACGACTAGACACCCGCAATGAACCTTCACAAGTGTAGCCCTACTCAATGGACTCAGATGTGTGTAACTCTATGTTTATAACTGCTAACTCTGTATATTGCTAACTGTACATTCATGTAAATACTGCAACCGGTAACTGTACATTCTTGTAATATTGTACTACGTTACATTGTAATCTTATTCATGTAGATTTGTAACTTTGTAAGCCTCGCATATACCTGCTGCTGCGCCCGGTAACCCATGGGTCTGGAGCGCATTATAAATAAATAAACAAACAAACAAACCAACACCTGGATCTCTGCCAGGAACTCCACCTATAGGGGTGAAGGTATGTAAACACTATGAACCATTATACTCTCTCCCCACAATTTCCTCACTACCTTCACAAATCATCCTAATGTTTCCCTCATAACTTCCTTCACTTCAATGGGAACGCTGCATCAAGCCCCTGTAGCAACCCGCATGCTCAACACCTGTGTATTGCCCATGGCCTAGAAAGCCACACAAAGTGCCCATCAGATTCACGTATACCTGCAAGTCTCCCCCCTCCCTCCTGTACCCACTTGTTTGTATTTCCTGTGTATTAGTACCCTCTGCGATCAGAATTGTTTGGGTGGGGCTGGGATCTGAAAGTGCATACCAACATTCCCCCCTTTAGTTAATCCTCCATTAACTAATCTCTCCTTGGATCTCTCCGTATCTGCTTCATCCTATGGGACCCACACCCTGCATACATGTCTTAAAACTTCCCCATCCTGGACATACTTTTCTGGTGTACATGTAGGATAAATGCACACTCTGTCGCCCGCTAAGTCAACCCAAAGCTCTGTGTAGTTCTATGGGTCTGTTGGGGTTGAAGTCAGGGTTTGTATTGGTTGTTCAACTCTAACCATACATAGTTTATTTGGGTCCTCCATCTGAACTTGCCTATTCTTTGAACCTGGGAAAGCTCTTGTGTATTGGTGCATGATAAATGCCATATAATATCATATCATATCTTCCTGCCCCAATAGTAACCAACATCATTGAAATTTTTGGATAGTTTTGGCAAAGCATTGAAGAATCATTTGACATGTACAAAACAACACCAACAGTAACACCACAATCTGGACCTATATTTTCACCACTGCTCAAAGCCATGTTGGTGCCCCCGAGAATAATATATCAAACCAATCTTCAGCCTGGTCCCCTTCCTCATTTTCTATGTCAGTCTGCAACTTATGCAGGGCCCCTAAGATATGTGTCAGGTACCCATTTTCTGCATCATTTGGGGGAAACGTATGTGCAGCAAGACAGTCGAATTTCTTTTGCATACACCCCCCTCTATTGTCATCAGAAGATCCAGAACTTACTAGTTCTGAAGTGTCATTAACCAGATTGTCATCACCTCACTCTTAATAGCATTCAGGCCTTGTTCAGTGTCATGTGCAAGCTAGATCATCTCCCACCAAACTATTTGCAGCCATTTGGCATTGGCTGCAGCCTGGACTCCTGTCATCTGAAGCGAGGCAAATAACAGCTCAGTCTTGTTGTACAGGTGATATTTATCTGGAATTGCTTTGAGCAACTTGGACAATTCTTCTGACAAATAATTTGATCTCTTTCATATGAGCATTTCCTTCTCTTCGCCCACAAGGATTGGATTGGAACTGAATTCTATTGCTGCATACTGGGATTGAATTCAAATGTTAAATGAGCTTCAGGCACTACATGGATAGCTAAGTTCAAGGTTATTAGTGCACAGTTGCCTCTCCAGGATGGTGGGAGGTAGAGATATGCATTCTGGTTGCACACCCAATAGAGATCCATTAAGGCTGCTGTATCTCTTGCGAGATCTGGAATGGACAGTGTTTTGTTACATTTGATATTTGTGCAAACAGTAACTGTTCTGTGCCCCCGAAAATAGAACTCATATTCTTCTACTGCTTGGACCTTCACTGGAACATATCTTGTCTCAATCCATGTCAATGTTGAGACATACATATCTCATATTGTGAAACAGTTCTTCTTCTCTGAACCCTGCCAATCCTCCTGCTGCACAGCTCATATCCACCTTTTCCCATCTGTTTGACACGAACAACACAACTTTCAATTTTAGCATGGGTTATGGCTTACGTTGAGGGGTACTATCTTCCTTGTCACATTTTTCTTCATCCTAATCCATTAGTACAACTTGCACCTTGTGCCCCTGGAGCAAACTGCAAACACGACACAGTGCCAGATGAACAAAACACTGGGCTTCTAAGGATGTAATTTCCTGGGGTACTAGCATCGCGGGCACCCCTGACGCATTGGGGATGAGGGAGCTGACACAACAGCTCTCGTTGTACCTCTTTTTCCCCATGGAGCACATGTGGCTGTACCACATGTTACTTAATTCTGAATGGTGCACATAGACATTGGGCCTCATTACGAGGTAAGGGTGCCGGTGCCGGTAATCCCTTAACTCCATATTCCGTGGTCCCTTAGCGGGTCCCTTCCTTAACGCCTGGCCTGACCAGGTATTAAGGACGGGACCCGCTAAGGGACTTCAGAGCTAATACCGGTACCGCAAATTGCGGTACCATTATTAGCTACTTCCCCATTCCCATTGAGCCCTATCGGGGCTCAAATGGGAATGGGAAATGGTTCTCAAATGGGTATTTACCGGGTCCTCCAAGGTAGGAATGACCCGGTAAGTACCCATTCCGAGAACCCGACCCGGTATGTGGGAAGGGGGTAGCCATGGTGCTGATAGCAACATGGCTTCCTCCTACCTCGTAATGAGGCCCATTGTATCAATAACTACTCCGTTATACTGATTATACTGATTTTCTTCAACAAATCCCATTTTAAACTACAATTGCAATTGCCATAATACTGTATCTTGTGTATGTGTTCTTAAGTTCACTACAGTAGTCATAATGCAATCAGTAGGTGCTGTGACATCAAAGCATACTCCAAATCCCCTTACAACATGTCCCTACCCCTTCTTTATATGACCTAACTATATAAACTTACTTGATAAATACAGGAATTTTCCCAATAAAATTCGACATGCAAAATAAGGAAAAAGTGAAATAACGAGATCTAAAAAACAACTTAAGTGTGTAAAGCAGACCATTTAAACTGTGTACTTTCAATAGAAAAAGTCATTTTTGCATTAAACGAAACACAATTACCAAAATAGAAATAGCAAAGTGTTACAGAAAAGAACAAGGTATTACTACCACACTACACACATATACATAATATAAACATTGAATCAACAGCTCATCAATAGAAGTGTAGAAACCCAACTGTAACAATGAAGAAGTGGTCATAAATCTTGTTTCACTGCTTGTATCACTATTCACAAAAAACACTCAGGCAATATTCTCACAGAAGGAGGTGATGTATGGGCTGCCTTTCGGACATCAGAAGGTTGTACTCAATACCACAGCTCCTTCCCTTTGACCGCAAGTGGAGTGGCATACACTACTGTATAAGTCTGTTATAGCGTGGCTCACTCCATCTGTGGACAACATTTTTAACAAACAATTTATCTCCCAGAAGCAACTGGAGTCGTGGAAAGCACGCAGGATCTGGTGCAGTGCTGTTTTCCTCTTCCATCTGCGGTGGTGCAGTCTGTCAAGAAAGACAATTTATAAACTTGTTTAACTCTGTCTGATATGATTGGAACTCATCCCCTAGAATTGACTCAACCCTGTGAGCATCAGATGTGCTATGCACAGGGGATAGTGGTGTGTGCATAAATCTCCCTGGTACTGTCGTGAGGGGAGAGGTGATGGTCCTTACAGGGCTGAGTCCTTAATCTAGAAAGGGCCAAAGGTAAACAATGGACCCAATTATTTCTAAGTGTGACACACAGCTTAGATAACTTAGCTTTCAAGAGACTGTTCATCCTCTCGACAACGCCGTTGGCCGGGAATGGCAGATGGAGAATATCTTATGTTTAATCCCTGAAGGAGCGCAATTTCATTAAACAGCTCATTTGAACAAGTGGCTGCCATTATCACTTTTAAGAGTTTCGCAAACATCCCATCAGAGAAACACTTCTCTAACTAAAAATGTGGCTGCCAATTTGGCATCAGGATGTGCGCATGGACCAGCCTAGATCGAACGGGAGAAAGGACATACCACAACTGTAAGATAGTGAATGCTGTTGCACCGCTATCCCATACTCACAAAGTCAATATGGAGATTTGTAAATGCGACAATTGGACATGGCAATGTCCCCCTCAATGTTTTGCAGGGTGTGCCCAGTTTGACAAACCACACAATTAGATGTACGCATATTTAAAAGCTCCTGAATATTTGCCACACACCAATCCTCCTGTATTTCGGCAGCATTATGCTGCTAGGACACATGCAAGGGGCAGTGCAACTGATCGAATGCCACTAAAGCCAATTCTTGGAGCATGACTGCCTTCACTGTGCTAACCTGTATTCATACTAGGTCTGTAGGAGACTGTGCACCCCCTCCTTTGCCACAGTAAATTCTCACTCTGGCATGCTTGTGCCTGTTATTCAATAACTTCTTTAACGGGTAACCCAGTGTCCATAACCTGTATTTGCAATTGGATAATGACAAGTGCTGAGTGTTCAGGGATATCTGGTACTGGTAAACACGCAGTCAATGTCACAGCCATGTCTGCTGCTTTGTTGCCAAGATAAATGAAGTCCCCTGCATTAGTATGGGTGGCACACTTGACGATTGAGGCAAGTGTTGGCTATGAGAGGGCATGAATGAATCTGCATAAAAGGGCTGGACTCTCTACTGGGGATCCATCAGCTCTTCGAACCCCTCTTCTCATTCATCTCAAAAATCCCAAATGCATGGTTGTCATCACAAATTCTGAGTCTGAATAAATCGTATTTCAGCACTTCTCTACTGCCTCTAGTGCTTCAATGAGCACAATCAGTTCTGCCGTTTGGCCAAATTAATACCTCAGCAACCTTCGCATTACAAAGTCCTTGGACTCTCCATCAACCAATCAGACCACTATTGCCCCATTATGTCACTGGCCAGTCTCCTGATCAATAGTTGATGACCTATCAACAAAGAAAACCTCCTCATCTTCTAGGGTATAACCTTGCGATTTAGGATTGTCATCGTCCGGACCTTCATACATGATGCAGTCATAAACGTCATCATCTTCAGTAAAAGGTGGCAGAATTCACTGTCTTGGGTTGTTCTATGAACAAATTATTAGTTTTAATAACAATATTTGAAGCAGATTTCTAATAAAATATGATATTTTTGTATCTTTGAGACTCTTGTGCTTTTGAGGGGATTATTGTGTGTTCTGTTCCGGTGAATTGTATTCTGGAATTTATTCTGTTCTCTTTGCATATTATAAAAGAATTCACTGTCTTAAATTGAACAATGTGAATAGATGGGCTGGACAAATAACTTCATATGCCAACGCCCTTTGTGTGGGTAACGTGGATTTAGACCTCTCATGTATGATGAATATGGCATGATCTACTTATATGGTAACTGAGCAGCCCATGACAATTCTGACGACCTCTCAATAGCAAAGGCAGCTGCAGCTAGCACAAAAGAACAGACCTTGCATAACAGAAACTTACATACCAATACAGTCCGCCAAATGTGTATGGCCCATAGAGCTATGTTGTGTCAAAACTGCCCTCATCATTGGGCAGTCAAAATCTGAAAAAAAGATAGAACTCTTGAGTATAATCGGGATTCACTAGAACAGGAACACTAGAACAGGGACAGTTCGTTGAGCTTCTTTAAGGGCCTGCAGCAGCGGTTGAGTGTACAATGAATAGTCAAACATCCATGCCCTGCAATTACACAACCCCAGGAATGTTTGCATGTCCTTAACAGTAACTGGCTGGGGCATGCCACACATCACCGCTGCGTGTTCTGGAGTCACTCTCTTACCATGAGCTAAAATCATTTTCCCTAAGTACAACACCTCCTGCACTGCCCTTACACCTGTCCTTGCACCATTCACAAATCCCCTCTCCCACAACAGATTCAGGCCCTCCAATGGTCTCTCCTTATCACAAAATACTGACAACAATTGACTCACACCAGTAACAATAAAGCCAACTTTTTTGTTTCAACAATGCCTAATTATTGGGTGAGGAGAACCCAGGTCCACAAAGGGCCTCTGGCATAGCTACGTCTCGTCCTCACCCCCCTTTATACTGGGCACAGGGATCCCAGGTTCATTAAATATATGGAGCCACTATCTGTATCCTTGTCTCCTTGTTATACAGCGCTGTCTTCTTCCCTTGTGACATAGGAAAGGGTCCTGTTACAACACAATCCTCTATATAATAATAAAACCAATCTATATTCAATGCCACATGGTCTTCCATACCTTCCACTCACTTTTCATTGCCTGCGTTCACACCATTCCTAACACCTTCAAACACTCACACTCCCCTTCCTTAACCCACTCGTTTTTCTCTGCAAAAGGTGCACTTACATCTACCTGCTCTCCCGAAATTCTCCATCACTGGGCCATATCAATGTCCTGCACAATTTGGGGACACCACCTTGCTCCAAAGAACAGACAGTAATTCTGATAACATGGCTCCTGTAAACTGCTTCAATGTGCACGCAAGGGACTGGTTGATGATGGTGGCTGCATGACCTGCAGATGTGTGGCCAGGAATTCTCTGTCTTTGCGGGGGTGTCTGGGATCACGTCGAGGTCACCAATTGTTAGAGTAAGCTCTTTACAACCAGACCAAAAGAAAACAACCCTATAGGAAAAAAGGCTTGGCACACCCTTTTGTGAGAAGGACAAGAGCTTACTTTTGTATACAAAAAGTAAAAAGACTGACAGGGTGTTTAAGTTCACTGCTGTAAAGCTCCCTCCCCCTTCCTCAAAGCAAACAGCATATTATATATCTGCAAAAATCATAATTCATGATATGATATGATATTGCATTTATAACGCGCCTATACATAAGTGTTTCAAGGCTTGATTCATGACATGTATAAACATACAGTGTCCATTCCCCACCTTCATTGGCTGCAGCTTGTTTACATACTAATAATCATATATAGACACAGAGTTTATTAGTCACTGCTTCTCTAACTCCATTGTCTACGCACGTGGGTGACAATCTCTTCCCCTTGGGTTACTGTCAAATTATTGGTTAGGTTTTTGAAGACGCTGTCCTGGCTTGAGACCTAATCACATGATGTGCACCTGGCCTGCAAGATGATCTCGCTAAATAACTTTGAGGTCAGTTTGATCCTTGCGAATAGAGCATCCCTTTTCTCATACCAAACACGCAGGTGGCCACCATCGAGCCTCCCCCCTAATCTTAGTAGCCAACATCTTTTGCTCTCCCTGGTAGAAATCACAGACTTTGTTGTCCTCTGCTCCCCTTTATCACCAAACCCTCCTGGGGGGCAGGCCTGTTTCCTGCAGGTCCCACTAATCAGCCTAAAGTGTAAAGGATGTATATATTTTGCTCATGGGCATATGGAAATCTCTACTTCTGTTTCGGCAGCTCAAGATCTCTGCAATCGCTCCCATTGGTTTGTCTGTCAGAACTGGCTTCAATCCTTACTCATGGTGGGCCGTTCACATTCCTTTCTGATTTTGCACGTTCTACCAAAAGGTGGGGGAGAAAGATTCAACTGCAAGACCTCGTTGTTTTGTGCACCCAACACAACCTGCGTGTATTCAGGCCTATCTTCACACAACAATTTTATTTGTATGTTGTGAAGATCTTAAGAAGCTTGTTAGTTGTGTGTCTCATTAGGTCCTATAATAAGCCTGCCCTATACCATTTATGTATACCTGAAGGTCTCCCCACCTCCCTATTTCCTGTTTATGAGTGCACTCTCTGCAATCAGAATAGTTTGGGAAGGGCTGGGATCTGAATGTGCATCGCAACACTCTACAGATGCATTTTGAATGAAAGCAGGTCAAAATACAATAATACCTGAAAATAAAGCTACTGTTACTAGTCTGAAATGTTATTGTTTGACAGGTTTTGTCTGGAATACTTCCGTAATGCGATAGGTGCTGCTTTCTGAAATCATAACTCGTTATTCATACTATTGATCCATCCTTGCAGGTTTTTTTTTTTAACCTGCTACTCAGTGGCATCAATTAACCATAGTCATAAGCATGCAGGATATCGCATACACGTCGATACCATACCAGGAAGTGACACAGCAGCTCCTTTGACGCTAATGAAATTACAAGGAAATGGAGAACCCCCACTCCAAAAAAAAAGTACTATTGCAAAATCAAATACATCTTGAAATTCATACTGTAGCCACAATGGGTGAATACGAGTTGTAATTGCAACTTCTGATGGCCCCTATGAGATACACCTGCAAACAGATACAGAGCTCAGAAGAGCAGACATGTAGCTCTTTACTAGTTCTACCTTTATGAGGATAGACCTATGGGAAAGATGTCTACTGGATCCATTTGCTGTCATTGAGTTGTGAGACATTTCTTTAACTGTTGTACTAAAATATCTGTATTGCAGCATTTTTGCCTAATATAGAGGCCCCACAATAATTCTGCAATATATGCAATTGTGTGCTGCATTTGTTATGCCACACAATATTTCATGCCACAACAATCTGGCGTGTCTGTCTAGTTACATCTCATCATCACACAATGCTTTACTCGACATAAGTCTTTCAACAGTAGGTTAGAATTATGCCAACATCAATTTAATAATACAAATGAATAATCCTAACATTCACTTTCGATACGCACATGTAAAATAAAAAAATACTGAAAGATTACAACCCATGAATGTGACCTGTGGTGCGGGTAGCTTGAGATACTAATAGATTCCTTTTTTACCTGGCTCTCTGAATACAGCTTGAAACGGTTGTAGTGGCATCGCACATTGAATTAGCATGGGTTTCAAGTCATCAAGTCTCCAGTCGCTATATGCCAGACAAAAAATTATAAAGTGCTGCAGGGATTCTTTAACCAAAGTGCATGCAATACACAAGTGAGGTTCAGTCGCAATCCATCTCTGTTTCGAGGGAGGGAGGGAGAGAAGGAAGGAAGGAAGGAAGGAAGGAAGGAAGGAAGGAAGGAAGGAAGGAAGGAAGGAAGGAAGGAAGGAAGGAAGGAAGGAAGGAAGGAAGGAAGGAAGGAAGGAAGGAAGGAAGGAAGGAAGGAAGGAAGGAAGGAAGGGAGGAAGGAAGGGAGGGAGGGAGGGAGGGAGGGAGGGAGGGAGGGAGGGAGGGAGGGAGGGAGGGAGGGAGGGGAGGGGAGGGGAGGGGAGGGGAGGGGAGGGGAGGGGAGGGGAGGGGAGGGCACTCTGTCTTTACCCATCCCTTAAGGCTAGGGTTTATACTGGTTTGGTTTACCCACAACTCAATCAGGTCTATTTTTTTTATTTTATTTTTTATTTTGCAGGGAATTAACATATTTGCACCACTGTCATTTTGAGTTCCAGTCCTGGGAGAGGGTGCCCAGGATTGCAGTACCACACTTGAAGCAAATACAGGACAGGTTTAAGGTTTATGTCATGTGATGTAATATGGCATTTCTATGGCGCGTAGATGCATTGGTATGGCCTCAAAGCACTGTTGAATGCCATCGGAGGACTGAAGTCTCAGGTATGAGAGGTCGATCAGATGAATCTAGAATGCGTGTGTGCATTTTCGCCAGTTCGAGGTAGGGGTGACTAAGTCCCTGCTAGTGACCCATGTAGACCTAGCTTGTGGATGAGTGCTGTGAAGACTATCGGGAGAATTTGTGAGTCAAGGAGACTGATTATGTGTCCTGCTAGACCACATTTTTATCGTGGGACTTCTAGTGGCAGAAGTGAAGTGTGATAGGAGATGAAGTAGCTGGTGATTGCAGATGTACATAGGCGAGTGGCCGTACCTTGGGAGGGGTATGGCTATCTTCCATCGAGATGGAGTGCAATTTCTGCCCTTCAGCCATGGCTGAATACTTGTTTCACTGGCAGAGTGCAGTTCCTGTCATGCATGTCTATAGGAATCCTTTCTGTGCTTGCTTGCTACCTTATTGTAGTCATCGATTATAATTATAATTATATTTGTTTTTTTATAACAAACTTAATACCGAAGAGGTTTCTGAGCGAGGACCCAGGATACAAACCTGTGTTGGTCTTCTTCATCTTGCTTCCAAGACGAGTGCATGGCCACTGAGCTATACTTCCGTTGTCAAGGATGAAGTTCACCTACCGTTCTGGGGTTGAAGTTCAACCCGGAAGTGGATTAGGTCAGTCAGGATACAGGTGGGAACAGCCAGGTCCTAAGTTCCTTCCGGAAGGCGAGGTGATCCTCTATGCAGCAGATGCTAAAAGGGATAGAGTTCTATATTGTGGGAGCTTGGACAGAGAAGGCCGATTGCCCTATTCTGGTTGATTTGGTGGAAGGGATGACGAGGGGGGGAGCTGCGCCTAATCTCAGGTTTCTGTTGGGTCTGTAGGGTGTGATGGTGCAGACAAAGGTTGCACCGGGTCTGACCATGCCCCCAACCATTCCAGAGCATAAACGAAAGTACAAGCTGAGAAGCGTTATGTAAACAGTTAGTAAAACACTAATGATAAAGTAGTCACCATGAAGATTAGAATAGTTTTATGCGACATAAGTAGGGCCAGAAGTAGTGTGCCTTCACAAATGCAGGGACAGGTTGCAGAATACCCAGACCGGGTTATACATGTAGTATAGACATGGGCAGGTAGGCAGAGGTTGCAGCATATACGGGTAGGAAATAATGAATGGCAGCATGCAAGACAAAAGAACACTAACATGGCGTAGAAAGGGTTGAAGTATCACCATTACTCAGACCAAACCCAGCAAGGACTCTGTTCTGAAATATTGCCGCTTAACACAAAATTCCATGCCTCACGATGTTCAGACAGCAGCACAAGCACCAAGGTCAGTGTGCGAAGGGGAGTTCTGCCTAAAAGTTGAAACCGCACCAGAAAACATTTCCCAGGCCACAGCGTGCAATTGTTAAGTCATTTTTTTATCGGTAGCAGTGACAAAACAGACACATCCTTGAATGCCAGGTGCAAGAATCTGCCATGCCAAATGATCCCATAATGAAAAAACACATAGCTCCCCAAGTGGGCACTGAAGAAAGTCACACACACGTTAAGACTGTAGAAAATCCAATAAATAGCTGAAAATGATTTTAGCACAGCAGTCCCATATCACGTGGTCAGAACAGTGAGCATTTATTCCAGATCCAATTAGACAACAAACCTGCTAGGCCCATTGTGTATCGAGAAAGGGAGAGGAGACTCCAAGGCAACAAAACATGCCTGGGAGAGAGAACATCAGCATGGGAACGAGATGGGAGTAACTTTCAAGACGGTTCGCCCATCTCTCCTTCCCCACCATGCACCTTGGCACCCAAGTTTGGATGAACAAATAATTAACCAATCCAAACTTACTTCATCTTATCGACTTTTGTAGTAGAATGCCAACCAATTGCAAGTTGGATTGAAATTCATAATTTTTAGAAGGATGAATCTTAGAGGAGTTATTAGTTATGAAAGAGCCAATAGTAGATGTTATACTTATAGATAAATATACGTTGTGAATTCCACTAACTGAATTAGCAAACAGACATTCTTATGATAAGTACCAACCATGACATTAGCCATTATGCTTTTCTAACTTAAAACCTTGTTGTTCCTAGTGCCATTTTGAGATTGCCCTTGGTACTCTCTCACAGTGGCTGTTTGTATCTTAATAAAGCTAGGTTTTTGTGGGCACTTGGAGTTACTCCATTATTTAGTTTTTCTCTTTATTGGTGTACTTGGGTCTTAACAAGGGCTTGTGCTCATGTTGTATATATTCTGGGCCTGTGTTGTGTAGAGCCTGTTGGTTTATTCAGATAGACTTGAAGGTGAACCTTCGCCCGACTGGGAGTGTGAGCAGTACACAAAGGGTGGGTGTAATGTGTGTAGTTGTAGCAGATCGGGCCATGTGAGTGGATAAGAGCAGGGAGGAGGCTTAAGTAGAGGGTAGAGGGTAAAGAGCTGAGGTGATAGAGAGGCACCCTATGGTACTTCGTTGGTGATAGGGCATGGAGTTGAGGAGAAGGCAAGCATGTATGTAATTTGGCGTCTGTTGGTGGGGAAGGAGAATATCCACTTCTGTGCTGCATCCCTGATACCGAGTGAGTGGCGTGTGTCCAAGGGGGTGCGATGGTCAATGGTGTTGAAGGCCGCCAAGAGGTCGAGAAGGATAATTGTGGCACAACCTTCTGAGTCTGAGGTTCTTTTGAGATCATCCCAGATGAAGACGAGGGATGATTCAGTTCCTCATAGGGCTCTGAAGAAAGATTGGGTGGGGTTGAGGAAGTGGTAAGATTCAGTGAAAAAGGCATAGCTGGGAGCAGTATGTTCAGTCAATTAGTTTAGCTTTAGGTTGTTTGAGCTAGGTCTGTAGTTGGCCAGAAGAAGGGCGTTAAGGGAGGTATTTTTGAGCTGGGGTTTGATGTGTGAGGCCTTGAAAACTTATGGGAACATGCCTGAAGTGAGGGTTTTGTTAGTGATGGATCTTTCAAAGCTGCCAGCACAGCTTGAGGAAAGGAAATCTATTAGGAGAGAAGGAGGACTGGGGTTTGCAGGAGAGCCTGAGGGACGGCTGCTGGCTATTAACTTAAGGAAGTCAGGATAGGAGATGAGAAAGAAGGTAGAAAAGAGTGGGTGGGAGGATGGTGGGTCTGTGAGCGTGGGTCAGGAGCACTGATAATTTGAAGACAATGGTGTTGTTTCTTTCCACGACTATGTTGTAGAAGTGATCAGAAAGGGCATCACAGAGTGCTTGGCTGTGAGGATGGGGATAGATGTACAGAGAGGGACCTTGAATTCTGAGATTATCTTGTGGAGTTCCCTGCTGGTTTTAGGGGCATTGTAGATTCTATTCCAGTAGAAAGATGTTTTGGCCTCCTGGATCTCTGCCCTGTAGGCTTTGATCTGTTTGGCGTATGCAGTTCTATTCCAAGGTGAGGGATCAGCCCGCCATCTGCATTCCAGGATGTGGTTTTGGATTTTGAGGGATTTGAAGGATGAGATAAAACATCTGGCGGAGGGGCCTTGTCTTTTGGAGGAGATTCTGATAGGAGTGAGAGGTCTAAGAACTTTGGAAAGCCATTGGTTAAAATGTCTGATGTTGTGCTGCCCCACCAGTGGGGGCATGGAGGATAGGAAGGCAAGCAGGGAGTCAGCCAAGCCTGGCGTTACTTTGACCTTGTTACATAGTGGGAAGTGGGTGGATGGTCCTGCTGGGTTAGTCCAGGGGGAAGGGTCTGTTGTCGAGAGTGTGAAGAGGATGGTAGCGTGGTCCATCAGAAGAGCAGAAGATAACATCTAGGGGGGCCTGTTGAGTGAGTGGGTCCAGATACAAGTTGAGTCAGGTGGAGGGCTTCCAGGTTGTCCACTATTGGGACATCAAACCAAATATTGAGATCCCCTAGCATGGTGAGGGTCAGTAACCAGGATGGCTGCTAAGGAGCTGCTTAGGGATTCAGTAACATTTATGTTGATGCCTGGAATCTGTATACGAGTAAGAAACTGTGAATATGAGAGCGGATGATGAGAAATTTCACCAGGAGAAATTTGCAGTCAGTGTTTCCTCGGGGTGTGAAATGGTGAAGTGGGATTTGTAGAGGACGACAATTCCTCCAGCCCTGCTGTTTCTGTTGTGCATGATAAGAGTGTAGTCCAGGGGAAAGGCCTCATGAGCAATGCGTCAGAATTCCTGGGAGAACAAGGTTTCTGTTATGAACAGGATGTCAGGGTTTATGGAGGATATAAAGTTGCATATGTTGTGGTGATTCCCAGTGACAGATCTGGTGTTAATAAGGATGCATGATAGTCCCATGCTAAATTCAGCTTGCGTTGTGCTGGGAAGAAGATTGTGGGGCTCAGTGGGGGTATGGTGGTGGGGGCCGCGAGGTAAGGGGTTCAGAGGGTTGGGTGTGTGGGTGAGGGCTGGAGCTGACTTCCCTTCCGTGAGGTCCTGTGAGTTGAGGTGGTGTGAAGTGGAAGAGGGTATAGGTGTTTGGTAGAGTGCAGTGGTTGTGGGAAGGTGAGGGATTATGAAGGATGGGTGCAATATCTCTGTTCCGGGGAGTGGTAAGAGGTGCTGGGAGTATTCTTTGTTTGTGTGAGAAGAGGGCTTGTGTGGCTTGGGTTCTTATGGAGGAGATGAGAGTGGTGGTGGAAGATGGAAGATATATGTGAGAGGAAAGTGGTGTGGAGTCCCTGTTTTGAGGTGTGTAAAGGAGTGTGGAGGCTGGGATGTGAGGGGAGTGGTACAGGCTGTAATTGGGGTAGTTGTGGGGGCTAAATGTTATGGTGGAGAGGTTGGCAGGGAGTCTTCTATGGTCGGATTCAGGATCAGGGTGCTGACTTCGGCGGGAGCAGGGATGGGTGAGTCTGATGTCAGTGCCCAGAGTGCAGTAGGATAGACTGAAAAGTGCTTTCACTGGGTTGGGTGAAGTGGGGGAGGTTGTGAGGGGTGATGTGACGTGTATGTATGAGAGATATGGTGAGGTGTTCAGAGATTAAGGGGCCCGGGTAGTGCTGTATCTGTGTTTTAAGGTGTTATGGAGTGCCAGTGCGGGTGGGGGTGGGAGAGAGAGAGAGAGGGGGTGAGAGAGAGAGAGAGAGAGAGAGAGAGCATTTAGGGACAAGAAGGGTGTGACATGGCTGAGTGGGAAGAGTGGAGTGGGTGAGAGGGGTAAAGGACATCTGGAGGTGGAGTGGGATGGGGCAGGGTGTGGTGCGGGTAGACTGCAAGGGTCAGGTGGGAAGCCTGTGTAGGGGGGGGTTGTGCTGTAGCACCTTGTAGCATCCTTTGTGCTAGATGGAATTACAATAATGGTCACAAACCAAATAATCAGACAGACTCAAGGAATATGGCAAAGTACGAGTTTATTATCAATAGAATAAAGCAGGTTCAACTGGCAGACATCGGACTGAAGCATGCACTCTCACAAACATGTTTGATTGCATGGAGGTCTTATACCCCAATATGCGTCATCTATGACATCATTCTACGTGACAGAATGCAAAACCTTTCAAGCGATAGGGATTGGTGAAGGGAACATGTCTACCTATAGAACATGTAAGGATCAGTGCATCACTGACTATCCCTTATCTCTAGGGCATGCCTTGAACTACCTCTAAACACATATAGTACTGATTATAGTGGACCCAACAGCAGTGGATGGGCTCCTGCAACATTGTATGTTAGTTTTCCCCCAACCCCACTGATTGGTTGGCATAGTATCCCAACCTTGGACTTTTGGCTCTTTAGCAGCACGTACGTGAAACGAAACCTAGGTGTTTGAATCCCATCAGACTATTCCCCATGTTCCCAATTAGTCCATCTTCTCTCATCGGTAGGCCATCAGCCAAAGTCTTACGTTTATAGTTAACCTAGTGTCTGGTCACTGTCCTGGAACATTCAATAGAGTGTGAACACACCACTATCTAAGCTGAAGGCTCTAATGAATAGCCTTTGTTTTCGACTTCTGAGTGACACGTGAAAAGACCACAAATGTGTCAATTTCAGCCTTTCATTTATTGCTATTTGATTTAATTATGTAGGGTGTTGTTGCTCTTCTTGGCCTTTAGAGACTTGCTCACTCTATCTGATATGAAGTTTGTACACTTTTAATTGACCTGCAGTTTGGCTCTCACAGATGTTATTGTCGTCTTCCATCTATGAAGAATGTCTTACATTCTGAGCTTTATCATGTACTCCCTTTGTGCTCTGTGCTTATCCTTTAAAAATAGCATCTTCACTTTGGGCCAACCTTGACTCATCATCGGCTCTGGGCATGAAACTGTTTTGTGCATCTCCTGATTCTTACAGCCTCGGCCTGTCTCTGAGGTAGCTTGGTTAAATTCACTGTGGGCCAGCGTCCATTTTCCTGAAATGGCCATCCGTGCCACATTATATATTCATCTATAGCAAGCTTCTATATGTTGTCTTTCTACCTTGCAAAACTGCTTCTTAACAGTTATTGGTCAATAAGTTAGCTCATATTCTTTAGATCCATGATTACCTTAGCTTTAGGTACATGTTAGTCTTAGTGCTTAAGTTATATCATTACTTAGTATGTTCATATTGTTTCAGCATGAGTTCAAATATCTTCATGACATCAGTTTTTCCTCATCAGATTTTACTTTAACTTGCGTCCATGATGTCCAAAGATGCATTCTGATATCTTGACAGGCGACATCCTTCCATGTAGCATCCTTCCATGCGACAGCCTTCCACACTGTTAGTGCACGGTACATTATACATGACTATCTGAGTGCCTGATGTCTCTCTTGCACTCGATGTGGCATAGGAACGATGCAGGGGGTCCCATCTATGGCTTTTCTTTGACTTTTCTAGTATGGCGACAGTGAGGGGGACGGGAACTGGCAAACTAGCATCTATCTGCTCCTCTACAGGCTGGTCTGGGCAGGCTGGGGGGGTGCATTCTCTCTGAGGGGCCAGGCTGAGGAGAGAGTGAAGGTGAGTAGGGGTTGGAACTGGCTGGGTGGGTGGCCACCAGTTTCTCTAGTGCCAGAGAGCCCCTCTTGGCATGGTGGATGATTAGCTTCCTCAGCCCTGATAGTTGGCGGGGTGTGGATGGGTGGCGAGATGCAGGACCAGCCTTAGGGCCTGATCACGACTTGGGCGTTACCGCCGGCGGTATAGCCCTACCGCCGAACTCCCCGGCGCTAATAGCGCCGGATCACGAGTTTGGCGGTAAAGTAATTCCCCATTCCCCATTGAGCTCATTCGGGAATGCCCCATTCCCCATTGGGCTCAATGGGGAAAATGTGCGCTCTTACGGCCGGCGGATTTCCCGCCGGCGGTAATAGCGCAAATTTTCAGTGGATTTCCCCCCAGCTAAGAGCTGGGGCAAAATCCGCCAAAGTCCTGATTTGGCGGACCCTTAAATCCGGCGGTAATAGCGCTACCACCGGATTTAAGGGTTACCGCCAAAGTCGTGATGAGGCCCTTAGTCGAGTGTGATGACTGGACTAGCTGTGTAAGATTGTGTTAGGAACTTTTATGTGGAGTACCTTGCAGGCTCGAATGGGGAGGAAGAGGACGAGGGCAGGAATGAGGGATTGATAGGAGCAGCGCCTAATTCCTGTGGGTAAGGCACACTTACAGCACTATACCCTGTGGGAAAAGATGCAGGGCAGTGGCACAAACCAGTAACTAGATTCAAAATGCAATTAACTTTAGGATTAGAGAACTACAGTGTGATTACTGTGGGAAAGGATGCAGGGTAGTGGCACAAGGCAGTAGCTTGATTCAAAATGCAACTAACTTTAAAATTACAGACATAAGGCACTATCCCAATGGGAAAGTATAACTAATACTTTTTAAACCTAGTTCGATGTTTGGTATATTTGCCATACTCTTGGGAAGGCCTAATAGCCCCTTATGAATTTATGGATTATTGCTAATTTTGTCAGATTTGCATAGGCCCACAACTAAGCCCCAGAAGGTGATGAAAGAGCATGCCTTTGCTTTATATAAACTTGTGG
Source organism: Ambystoma mexicanum (assembly GCF_040938575.1). Lineage (NCBI taxonomy): Eukaryota > Metazoa > Chordata > Amphibia > Caudata > Ambystomatidae > Ambystoma > Ambystoma mexicanum. Next base: position 147,094,527 of record NC_090934.1, read on the forward strand.
AGAAATGAAGGGCACCGTTACCATGTAGGCAAGCGCATCTAGCAAGTGCATTATATGATTGTTCAAGCCTAAGGGGATATTTCTCCAGTTGTTTATCCCACAACCCCTTACTATAGAAATCTGATACCTAAATATTCTTAGCTAGTGGCCTGTTCTATTGGTTCCCAAATAGAGGGAGACTGTACGTTCCTGTGTCCGATACATACTGAACACCATAGCCTTAGTTGTTGACAGATTGAGCTCTATCCGATTATTACAAAAATCATGAAGCATTCTTAGTTGTTAGCTCAGAGCTATTTGTGTTATAGTGATTAAAATAGCATCACTGCCAAACAATAACATAGGGATTATTTCGTGGCCCAAGCAAGGGGCATCCGTGCTTGCTGCAGTAACAAGATCAATAGCTGTGTTTATGTGCACAATTATTGGTGCAAGGACACAGTCTTGTCACACACTTGCGGGTTGAAAGTGCTCTATTTGTTTCCACGAAACGGCACCATCACACCATTGCTTCATTGCTGGTATACAAGCTGGTGATAGCTCATAAGAGTGATAGCCTCATCTTCATCAATCCACTTTTTAAGGTATACCATGAGGACTTTGGCATATATTGTGCCTGCTGTGTCTAATAAGGAGATAGTTGCATGTTGTGTCACTGCCATCCTTTTTCTGGATTGGGATTATCTCTGCGTTGGACCAGTGTTCAGGGACCACTGAGTCAGCCGATACCCCTTCATCAGTCCCCAGTGCATTCAGGCATCTCTCACTGCAGCTCTGGGGATCAACACCGGGTTTTCAGGAAAACCATAGATCATATAAATCTACTCCCATTCAGATTGAATGCATTAAGATTTATTTTTGAGAGGATAGCATGAAAACATGAAGTGGATTTAGATCTCGAGTTATGCCCAAGGCCCGGGACAAAGAAAATTGCTGCAGGTCTCATGACTGCTCAGAAGATGGAGGAATTGAGATGCATGTGTCTAGATCTTCTACCAGGTAGACGTCACCATGTGGCTCCTGCCACCAGAGCCCATCTCCATCCTCTCCAAGCTCGCGGAGCTAAGTGTCCAAGGCTGCTCCAGACAGATACCTTGACAAACCTCATAAACAATCCCTTGCACTCCTCCATCACGTTTCAACTACCTACACTCCCTGCTGATTAATACCCACTCTCTGGTTGCTCACACCACTGACCTCATATCCTACAGCAATCTTGATGTTATTTTTAACTCATACCTCTTTGGCATCCTCTTACATCATAGTTACTGAAGCCAACATACTCAGTCAAATCCTCGGAAAAGTGACGAGGAAAAAACACAGAGGATCCTATTCAGAACTGCTTGCATCATCTACAAAGAGATTTTGAATGGCACACCAACCTATGTGGCTGCTAATCTCCTCACTATCTCGCAAACCACAGCAAACCCATCAAAAGGATAGAGTGAACTCGAGCCCACAAAAAAAGACAGTCAAACAGTCCTTCTCCTGCCATGCCCCGACCTTCTGGAACTCTATTGAGATGCAGGTCTGAACCACCCCCACCATCCTCCATTTCTGCAAAAGACAAAAAAATCGGGTTCTTCCATCAGTTCCACCCATAGGACTAAATCCAAGTTTTTCTGCCTTTTTTCCAAAAATACTACACTACTGTCCCAAATGCCATGCTCAACGCTGGCTCCCACAAGTTGTAAGGCACCCTGCTGATCTCGAGTTAGGTTTGCAATATAAGGATAACATGAAAACAGAAATACATTTGAGAACAGCTTTCATAGTTTGTGAAATCCTATCTTCGGATGACCCAGTGGTTGTGATGTCCCTCAGAGTGCCCTGATTAGAGGCAGCTTGAAAAAAAGACTTGCACATCCCTCCCATCCCTGCTGGCACCGTCTCCAGATATTTCTGATTGTCTGTACATGCCAGTGCAGCGACGAGGCAAGATCTCTGGAATTAAAGGAGTATCATCACTGTATTTCAACTTACCTTGTTGATTTAAACATATGGTATGATTATGGAGATAAGATGCGGCATTGGCTGCAGCCGGGTGATGCAAGGAAAATAAATGCGCTGCTCATCTGATGGGTGGAGAAGATGACACATATGTTCCACAGAGATGCCATTGTGTTTCGCACGGTTATCTAATTTAATGAAAAGTCTGAACGCAATGTAGAAACATTAATCTGGAAAAAAACTCACAGTGCAAGGAGCTTCTGAAGATACCCACATGCTAGTCTTGTTGCCCTAGACTGCATCATATGACTGGCATGAGACCCATGTATGGATGAGGCAGTTTACCAATGGCAGGGGAGTGAGATCAAAATAGGCACTTCATCCATGCCTGGAACCCACCTCACTAAACATAAATACAAGTGGAACCCATGAGTATTTTTGGCAGGACTCCATTAGTTCAATAATATGGCAGATGATTGAAGAATTGGTGGGAAACTAGGAGCGTGAGCAGTTTACACTGGTCATAAGCCCAGGTGCATCTTTGTGATCAGTGTGCGGCCGAAAATGCAGACAAAAAAATCCTGAATTCAAAAATGGCGAGGCTCAGTGATCACACAGATCGCTTCTTCCCGCATCCCCAAATCCGCTTCCCCATTTTCTCCCTACTTACCTTTCAGCAGCAAACTTCTGTGTGTGCCGCCAACTCCCCTCTATCCCTGCGGCGTGAGTTCCCTTCCACTAACCCGGGTCAGAACTGGCGCCAAAGCCCATAACACCAAACAAGAGGAGCAGGGGATACCCCGCAACCCCAGCTCCCCTTATTCAGTGTAATGTGATTCGGGTTGGCTTTTGCCACTGAATGCACTATAAACGCGCATTCATCATCTACATTTTGGGCCGATACCCTCGCAGGCCATGATCCCGACAGGTGGAAGAGTCCATAGCTGTGATACAGCCCCGCAGCCGTAGAGGAGCACTTAAGTTCTGTGATCCGGCATAACTGATGGTGGTGCTTCATCGGCCATTCTACCGGCACATCCATGGCAGGAGTCATAGGCTTCCCTTTCCCTTTATTACCACTAAGGACCACTTGATGATTTTATTTTCATTTAGTTATGTTTTGTAGTATGCCAAATGCTGAAGAAACGATTTAAAGTGATTTAACGTTTGTGCCATGGATCGTAAAATCTGGCACAATCTCCACCATTTGGCTGCATTGATTGTGCTACCACCATTTTTCTTCCCCAGGATACTTCTCCACCATTCTCCAGTCAGGGTCTCTCTCCACTTTTGGAAAGCCTAGTATTTTTGCCATATGTGCTCTGACTCCATCTATCAAGCATTGTGCCCACCAATTAATGGGCCTCATTACACGGATGGCGGTAAGGATTTACCGGTACCGGTAAAATACCGGTACCGGTAAATCCTTACCGCCTTACTACGAGGTCCCTTTGCGGGTTCGGGCATTTAACGCCTGCTTTTTGCAGGCGTTAAAATCCAACCCGCAAAGGGACCTTGGAGCTAATTACGGCACCGCAAAATTGTGGTGCCGTAATTAGCGCCTTCCCCATTCCCATAGAGCCCTATGGGGCAGAAATGGGAATGGGGAAGGGCAATGGTGGAAGGGGGATTTACCGCCCCTCCAACCTTGGAATGGGGTGGTAAATCCCCTTTCCACCAAGGCGGTGCCGGTATTTTACCGGCATGAGCCATGGCGCTAATGGCGCCATGGCTCACCGCCTACCGTGTAATGAGGCCCATTGTGTTCACATATAAAATATGGAAGCCCAGGTCTTGCATTCCCTGGACTTACAGGTTTGGGACGTTGGGTCGTGTCTTGCAGGTCCAGGCACCATTTAGCCAGAGAGAAAAAGAGAGTTAGCTATTCATTTGAAAATTACCTTTTATTGGCACTCAGGTGTGACATCATCACATGTCCTAGCCAAACAGTTGGCTCGGACTACTGGCTTTACCTCCTAATAAGGCAATGCAACTCGAGAGGCAGGAGGAGCTAAATACACCTTTAACTGCCCTGCCATCACGTTCTCGACCTCTCGCATCCTGTTCATACCACTAGAATCCTGCATTTATAATTATAATAATTATAATATTTATTGAGCACAGACCTTCGAGAAGCAACAGAGCGCTTTACAGAGGTATACAACAATACAGATACATAATGGCACACTTTTCAGGGGTAACAACAGAACAGAAATGCAGCAGCGGTAGGGATTCAGAGTGGCACAGAGAAGCGGTACAGCTGCCAGGGAGAAGAGGGGCGGGCAGCGTCTAGCGAGTCAGGTGACGCGAGGGGTGATGTGATGGTCTAGGTGTTGAGGAGGAGACACTCTTTGAAGAGGTGAATCTTGAGGTTTTTTCTGAATTGTAGGAGCACGGGGGCGAGTCTGATGTTGATGGGGAGAAGGACCCATAGCCTTGGGGCCTAGGCAGAGAAGGCTTGTTATCTGGTCCTTTTGAATGGATTTCAAGCCTGCACGTATCCTGGCTTCTGGTGGTGCCCTGTCTGATGGTGAAGGTGAGTTGCCCTGCGAGATAGCTGCGTTACATCAGGGCTGCTGCCTTACAGAGGATGCAGCACGATTTAAAGGTGACTCTCTTCTCTCTTGCTCCCCTCAATAAACCCCTGCCCTACTTACTTGCATATCACCCCTCGTGCTGCCTTCCTCGACACACAGCTCTGATATTCACTGATGCAAATGAAGAAGGCTCTTAGACCCGTGGCCATTTCGATGGAGACATGGTTTTAGTATTTCTTTTAACTTGACATACAGCTAGCACACTTTGTGCACAGCATTTCTCAACTTAAAAAGGCAAAGGTATAAGCACCTGAAAACAATATGCTAAGGTAGAAATAGCTATGAAAGCATTGGAGGTGTGCATGCCACAGTAGGCCTCATTAACTTGGTCTGCGGTCCTTGCCCACCCGAGAAAGGGTGCCCGTTACGGGTATTAATGCTTTAAGAAGTGATTCTCAGAAAAATACTGTCCTGAAACAATATTAAAAAAATGAAATCCTCACGACAACATCTTTCTTTAAATCATGAGGGCATTTTGAATCACTGAGTAAAACCCAGGTGATTCTGAGCTTCTGTGCACATCACAGAGCAAAGAGTTAAGTAGCAGTGGCTGCTACTTGATGTATAATTGCCAAGAGGGGCAGCATGTGGACGCGACACTCCACCAACAGTGAATCGACAAGCTGCTTACCCCCTAAATGAGGCCCCCTGATTCAGTGCCATAAAGGGGTGTAGATGGAAGCGTGTTTTATAGTACCCAGTACAAAAGCATTTATCCACATGTCCTATGGGTTATCATTTCACGTGGGACTCTTCTGGTAAAACAGGGAGGTGCCAAAAAGTTGGAAAACCTATAGCCATCTGCCTTGGTGGGCCAAGACTAGGTTACCTCCTCTGTGTGTATTGCACAGGTTGTCCCTCCCTTAGAGTCTTAACCCTTTCACCTCCAGGAAGTGAACGATTACCCATGGCATGGGTCTTCAGCCCACGACCCCCCCACCCCCCAGATAATCAGGACTGTGACTCTGTTGATTCCTCATTAGAGACTATGATTATATGGCAGACAGCGGTTGTAGTCCAAAACATCTGGTGAACCACAGTTTGCAGACCTCACCCTTTGGGAATTTGGACCTCCTAGTGGCAGTGGAAGGGTTAATCCTGGCTTATTACGATGATCCAAGCTTGGTTTAGATGGAGCAGCCTGCTTCCCTTTGGAACGCTTGACCAGGTTGGCTGTAGGGCCGCAAGGGAGCTTTCCAGACTGAGCAGAGAGGTCACAAGTGTCTGGGTTACACAGGCTACAGTGGTCAGGCCACTGTATGCAGTTCATGGTGCTGATATCGGGACAGCCCCTTTTCATGAGTTTGACAATAATGGTCAAAATGGGCACAATGAGCTCTGGGCACCAGTGTTGCAGCAGATTACAGGCTTCCTTCCAGCAGGTCACTTCACATGTGTACCTGTTGTTAGGGAGAAGGTCTGCACTTTCCTTGCAAGTCGTAATGTTGGGGACTTGTTCTGTGCACAGGTTCATTTCCTTGCTACACTATACATCTCCCTCTCCTGTCTCTGTGAGATCAAAAGGATTCCAGTAACCTTCTGCCGGGAACCCTGTTTCCACTTCCTGGTAGTAGCAAGGGTTTCCTATCTTAGGGAGACTTTCCTCCTGAAAACTCAGTCCGTGGGTGTAAACAATGGCACAGGGCAAGGGGTTCAGGTGAAAAGTCAGGCGGTAACACGAACAGACGCTAGGAAGAAGACGGAAAACAAAATAGTATCAAAAGATTAAATCTACATACCAGAGCTCCTCCCACTCCTACTAGTTGGTTTTATCCTACTTGTGTGGAGAGGTTGTTTAGCAAGGAACCTAGAGGGTGAAGCTACCTCTGCCAGTTGTTAATGTCCAGAGACTAGGAAACTGACAGACACTTGTTGCCAACGTTGCAGTGTAGTCCAGGAAGTCCAAAGAGTCCAGGCAAAACCAGGGACGTCATTTGGGGGTCACCAGAGGTCGCAACTGCGACCTCTGAGGTCTCCCTTGCGACCTCTGTGGTCTCCCTTGCGACCTCTAGAAAAATTGTTTAAAAAAATATGTTTATTTTTTTAAAATATTTTTTTGGAAAGCAAGCTCCTGGGCTGTTGCCAGCATAATGTGGCTCTCTCTTTACTTCTGGAGTGGCTGGCTTTCTTGTTCAGGCCCCTTGAAAAAGAAGTAAAATAAGAATAGGAGTGCTACAAGTCTAACACTTTCAGCACTGACCCTAAATAAGAAAGAATAGGAATACCAAATAATGTGTCTTTCTGGAATTCTATACAATAATTGCTATACTCATTAAAGGTTATTTCAGACACATTTCAGGTGGCGTCACTGATTTAGTCTGTTCTTAAATGCCTCAACTCAGCCTTTCATCCTTCTGAGGTCGATAAATGAGTACCAACACAGGTTGGATGATATTGGGTGAATATTATTTCTATATAAAGCGGTTAAGCAAGTGCTATATAATAACACATCATTATTATTTGGCCATGGACGTCTGCTTGCATTCACAGTAATTTGGTAATATGGGCCTATACACACTGATCTTAACGATACATATGGCGTTCCATTCTTGTATGAAATGTACATCACATTATAGTGATATCATAACCATATTTTTCGTGGTGTACAATGCTATGTGATGCCATTTCTTGTTTTGTCAACGGGTGAAAGGTCGTGTTCCATCGCTTCCCGCAATATCACTTTGGGGTGTGGTCAAATGACATCACTTCCTGTGATGTCATCAGGGGGTCAAGGGTCGTGTGATGTCACTTCCGCTACCCCTGACATTTTGGTGAAATGACATCCCTGGGCAAAACTAAACCGAATGGCACAAGGCAGCAATCCCTAACCAAAATCCTGGAAACGCAAGGGCCCTAATCTCGAACGGTACAAGGATGCTTTAATGGAAAAAGAGATGTATTGTTATAGTCCAACATCTCCAGGGAATCAGTAGCACAAAACACCAAATCCAAAGGGGGTAATCCAAAGACCCAACATCCAGAAAGCAGAGCAGGTAATAAAAATGCCAGTAGCTCAGTCCAGTTCCAAAACAGCAAGGTCAATAGGGTTAATGAAGGTAGCAATTCCAATAGAGATCTGTGTGTTTGGAATGCCAGTTGTTCCATCCACTTCCAGAACATCAAATCCGACAGGGTGAGGAAAGTAGCAGAATCCCACAAAAATGAGACAGAAATACCCCCAAAAACAGGAAACAGATCCTATGAAACAGGAACAAACATGTCACGTAATGCTAGGGCAGTCTAGAAGCACTGGAGATGCTGCGCTACAGGATACATATAGTCCGGACGAGCATATAGCACTTCTCGGTTGGCATTGTGATGCCAAGCGGAAAGTAATCATGTGACGAGAACGGCACTCGTCGGGAAGCTGTGAAGCGTAGTTCTCTCCTGACCCTGCAAAGCTTATGTGCTGAGCATACCTACACAGAAGCTGCCAGCGTTGCAGAGTGACATGGGCCGACATTATCTCCCTGGCGTGACTTCCTCATTGAGTTGCAAAGGTTCTTTTAAAGGTCCCAGCCCTCACCCCTTCCCTGGATGTTGTATGCCCCATTATCCCTGGAAGGTTTCAAGTCTTTCCCAGCAGAGAACAATGAGCGTCCTAGGCCAGGCTCACCATCTGTTGTGGGTGAAACTCCCAGACCCTAACACACTAATAGCAATGAAGTTGTAGGTCACTGGAAATTAAGCACAATATTAAAATGACATCTGATTGTGTTTTGAAGGGATACAGTTTTAACTGTATCTCCCCATATGCCACTAACCAGATAGTTTTACTTTTATATTTAACCATTTCAGCCACCAGGCCACAATGATGTGTAGTTAGATCTAATCTGAATCATGGGTGTTCACTGCTAAAGGCAGCCCATGGCTATTGCAATTAATTTGATTCCAGCATGCTGTTTCAGGAATGCACATTGTTGAGTCCCAGTGCGCAGGAAGGCCCCGCACGTGGGGCTGGCGCTGGCCCAAGAGGCCGCGCGGCCTGGGGCGCGGCATTAGCAGGAGCGGAGACAAAAGGACACACACACGATGCTTGGTTTGCCCGGAACTGCCTCCCACTGCTGAGGGCGGGGCTTATATTGAACGGCCCTACGTCACCGCGCTGCAGGACGTAGGGCGGATATAACACACATGTCTCTCTGTAGCTCCCATTTTGCCAAATCACGTTGCAGCTGCTGGTAGAAAGAGCCCCAGCAAAGGGCACATGTGTGAGCTATGCATTTTACCATTAAACATTTGGAAATGAGGTCAGTTTAACAGAGCTCACTGTCGGAGGGAGGAAACCTGCATTCTTTTTCATAGCAAAATTCCAACAAACTCAGGATTGCACGCCCTCACAGATGGCACCCTGTCATACGTGTATTCCTTCCTCCGCGCTTGCATGTCACACCGCTCGGCTGCTGGTTCATCGTCTCGTCCTGTACATCCTTGGCTACCACAGGTTATTCAATGGCTATTCCTGTGCACTCAGAAGAGGGGGAACAATGCGGATATCACAGTCACTGTTGCAATGCAAGCCTGTTAATGAATATACAAATATTCATGTTCTCTGAGATGTTGCACATGATTCTGGATAACCCCTCTTCACTCATATCCAGGACGCCCTAACATGTGCACTAGGAAAACAATGAACAATGCACCTGTGGCTGAATTGAGCAGCCATTGGGCCTTGAAATGCAGTGTCCACTGTCTGCACCACACATTGGGAGCACTGCATGACAGCCCACACAAGGTTGGAAAATCAAACTGTGCTGCTTGCTGCAAAACATTGTATCAGGTGCAGTTTCCTGACTTGATATGATATGGTATGTATACCACACCTATACACAAGTGTCTCAAGGCGCGACGAGGCAAGGGAGGGGGGACAGAGGGAAGACAGAGACAGCGATCTTACTAGGCCAGGTGACATTGAGATCGCGCAAGTGCAGGTGAGGGGGAAGGGGAAAAGTGTGAGGGGGAAAGGGGGAGGGGGCAGTGCAGTACATAGGATAACAGTAAAATATAACAGTAAAATAAAGATAAATAAATAAAAAGAATAAAGACAATAAATGAATAAAAAGTGAGGCCAGCTGGTGGCAAGTGCAAGGGCAGCCATCATGTGTCAAGTGCTGGAAAGGGGGATGTAGGGATACAGAAACAGTCCCCGAGTGCAAGAGTTCCCAGGGGGGCAGTGCAGGTGTGCAACTGGCGGGGAGGGGTCCTGAGATCAAAGGGTAGCCAGTAACCAGTGCAGTTTCAGTTTCAACCAGGAGACCAGCAGGGGAGACTTGGACTATGACAACTAAGGCAATGGCCAGGACGAAGCGGCACAGCTTCATTTACCGGGGCAGGGAGAGGCTCCCATGTTGTTTGGCAGGATATAATACAACATGCTAACTACAGAAGAAAAACAGAATAAACGGATGGGTTTTCCTTCAAATTTTTGATATAAGTGACCAACCCTTGCCAATATGCAATATACACACCATTGGTAAATCCAACATATCACACAAACAGCCCAATATCCCCCACATGTTGCATGTTAATATTGAGTGTGGCTGCTTCCCAGGGACAGTGCGAGTTGTGGGGGATTGGTAGATCAGCAGCCAGCAGACTGCTGCCTGGGGATGCTTGCACCAGAAGTAAGATGACCTGGATAGTGATGGGGTCCCAGAAGTGGGGTTCGGGATTCAGTTAGACAAACGCTGGAGCATGCAGATCTGAACAATACTTGCCACTGACCCCTCATAGAACTAAGAAATGTGGGCAAATCTCCCTAATCATAAGCGAATTACACTGGCTTTCCATCCAGGGAATCTGCCTGAATCACATTTAAGGCAACTATTGCTTGAACACGAGCCTCCTTAGCCCCAAAACCCACGGGCTCAATATGGATGCATACTTGAAGCTAAACCATGGTGAAGCTCAAGGCTAAACTGTCACACAAAGAGAAAACTAGGGAACAGCAGGGGTGGACTGGCCTATAGGGAACTCTGGAGATTTCCCGGTAGGCCTCTGCACCCTGGGCCTCTTTTGTGTGCTATCCTATTTTATCCTATTTCCACATTTTTTTTTATAGGAAAAGGGTTGGGCTTGCTGATAATGTGTAGTATGCGGCCACTTAAAACGATTATTCCCAGGGCCTCTTTTGGTTTCCAGCCCAACCCTGGAAACAGGTCTTTGCTTGCTAACAGTGTAACACCACCCCAGTCACAATCAGCACCACTCCAACACCCCTGCAGCCCATGAAAGCATTCAGGTCCCTGTTCGTCGGGGAATACCTTGGCGTCACATAGAACCTGTGACTCCTCTGTTTACACCACTCCTGTAGGATGGGCCATCTAAGCTTAGAACCATGTAACCTCGCCTTCCACCATTGACTGTAAACCGCAAATTACTTGTACAGCGCTCTGTTGCTTCCTAGCTAGTCTTATGCTTATATGAATCCAAAAAGCAAATACAAACACTTAGGGCCTGATTCACAGAAGCATTTTATACTTGTGCCATCCCATAGGAAAACGCTCTGTGAATCAGGCCCTTGGGGTGTTAAATGATTGCCGCTTGTAAGTAGAATGGAATCTGAATTGAGCCTCTTCAGAAAGTATAGTGATGTGCGTCCTTTGCTGCTGGCATATCATATATTACAGATACAGCCTAAAACATTCACGACTAACAAAGGGTGGGGAAGTTAATGTTTCCTATGCTGGATAACACGTTTCATTAAAACAGAACAATGTGCCCTACTTATAACAAGCACGTTGAAATCCGGGCAGCCAATCAGGATCCAGGGATTCTGGGCAACATTCGCCTATGTAGCCTTGGATCCTGACGCAGGTCAGGATTCCCCTGTTCTACCTGACAGCCCCTGCGGTCCCCATGCTCTTGCTTCCCAACCGATGGACACCTACCTCTTCTCATGCCGCCATCCTCACCCGCCATTCCTTCCATCTTCAACACTCCTACCCCTCTGGGGCGGCCTTCATGCTCTAGAAAAATAGAAAGGACTTCACTTCCTTGGCTGGCTAGCAATAGATGCTTGACAATCGAGGCAGCTAATTCCATTCTACCTTTCCATGTCATGTGGATGGTGCTGCACAGAGCTGGGGAGATGACAGACAGGGAACGGGCCCTTCAATGGCTGCCAACAGGAGGGTTCTAAAAGAATGATTGCATGTGCCGCAGCGCCAGCGGCCAATAGGTCTTCTTATGTGACTCTCGGCCTTCCGGATGCACCTGTGCTTTGCTCAGGCTCATAAGTTAGGCTTGTGGGAACATAAGATGCTGTATTGCCCGGTGGTGTGGTCTTTAACGTTTAAACATGTCACAGGAGGAACACAAGATACAGGCATCGAAGTGCAAGGGTGGATTGCTGGTTTTTCAAAATCCATCATTTCAACACCCCATCATTTTAGCATAATGAGCAACCAGAACTGCTGCTTAACTTCCTGTGCCCTAAATCAGAACCTGCTTTGAATCTGGGAAACCGAAGAGAAAACGTAGCCAAAGGGATTCTGGTGTGTTATTCTGTAGCCAGTACCTGTTTAGGATTTGTGGAAGAGCTGGCATAGATTACCCAGGGGGATTCTGGTGTGTGTTGTTCTTGGAAATAGATAATACATGCTGGCATATAAATAAAATAAAATAAAATAAAAAATGTGTAAAGAAAATGTACGTCGATCTGCGTTGAAAACTACAAACACCTACTTGGGATGGTGATAGGCTTAGAGGGAACATCTAGGTATACGTTTCATACTTGTCCGGGAAGGTGATTTGGTGTCTAACATCAGGTGGGGCAACTAAGCCCTCCTCTAGTGCAGGTTTCTACAAACGTCATCAAATATACAATGTCCCATTGGTTATACAAACTAAAGGGCTCTCTATTACGTGTACCTCTGTAATTGGTTGGCACACTTGGACCCCTCTGTAATATTCCACCGACGCAAGCAGCACACAGGCTGGCACACAGGTGCTAGTGGGCTGGGCATAACCATAGCTTCCCACCAATTTAGTCCTGGCCTCCATCATCACACTTGCAGTCTACTAGTCAATTAAAGCTTTGTACTTAGCCTTGGAAATGTTCTCTGGGCTGGAGAATATGAGGGAGTATAGCATACTCTGTCTTCTTGGTTTTGATATAGCTCATCATAGTGTCTATTTTCACCTGATCACGTGACTGTAGACCATGTTTTCGTGTCTTACTGCATTTAAAATACTATTATTTGATGAACATATGACATCTTTAACGTTCTCGCCCCTCATTTAAGACAAAAGGTTTGTTCTTTTCACACGTTCTGTAATTCTTTGTACGCACATCCAGGCCCACGGTGGCCTTTACTTCGTAGTGATGATTCAACCAAGCCTTTCTTCGATTAATGTGCGTTGTGGAATCATCCATATTCCTTAAATTTGCTATGTATATACGTTGGCACATCGCCGCAATCTATTCACTACATAGCCAGTCTTTAAGAATACTTTGTCTACTTGCATTGCTGCTTCTGTACAATTATAAATGACTTGATTACTTCTTCATTGTTTCTGTAGCATGAGCATCTTCATCTTGAGCCCAAAATGTTGCTCATCGTTAACACCTCTACCTTAGACCTATAAAATGCCTAAGTTTTCTCGTCTTTGCATCTCTTCTGGGTGTTCTGCTCTATTCTTCATGACATCACCAGTCTTCTCTTTTCCACAGTTTTCACACTTTTTCCAGGATTTCATTCAAATGGCCATCATATTGTCGTGTATGCATGTATGGCTTTCTCAATGGTAATCTTACTTCCAGAATTCTCTTTGGTATAGGTATTCTCACTGGTAATGCATGGTCTCACATTCTGGCTCCCAACATATAGGCACAGCATGGGGGAGGAGCTTTGGATGGGGGTACTTGCCTCCACCTCTACAGGTATCATGTCAAAAACACTGATTTGTCTGCTGCAGTGGTGTTGTTTGAGCTATCGTTGAAAGCAGCCACAGTGGGGGTGGTGCTGGTGTGTCAAATGTATGATCACGTGCCAGGGAATCATCAGCTTTGCAAGAAGTCTCCACAACTGATGTTCCAGCATGTTCATTGGGACAGGTGCATTTCTCTCTACATGGTGTGTGGTTTTGTGAATTGTGTGTTATGTGCACATTTTGATTATACTTACAATAAGTTATGTTCTATTTTGTGATTCACATCCTGTAGAGAAGTCGGTAGCTCTGAACATCTGACTGAGGAATACCTCTGGTACACCGAGGTCAAACGCAGAAGCAGCACTCTCCTGCCAACGGCAGATGTCATGCGGCAGCATGCTCCAACCACTCGTGGTCATCATCTCTTCCTGGTGCACCAAATGATCTGCATGACGCTCCTTTACTTCTTCCACGGATGTAGGGTGCGTGGACATTACACTCATCCTAACAGTACATTCTTCTTTTTGAGGCAGTTTTAGCCATCAAATTGCCAAATACTCCACATACACCTTGGACACCACTTCCGCTAGTATAAGAAGTTCCTGATGGTAGGAATTCACCTTCCAAGCTCTTGAATGGTCTGCACTTCTAATCATGATGGGTGGCACCCTGTGCCTGAAATGTTAGAAGGATTATGTTTCCTTTTTTTGCCGCATGTGGTATTTGCTGTGTAGACGTGCGTGCTCTTCCGCTCATGCTCGTTCTCACAGATGGGAAATGCTCCTCAGCTCAGATGATAGCATGCACTATCAGTAATTACTTAACGTGTTGATTTCTTAAGGAATAACACCAACCTCATTATGGCGGCACCAAGCCTAGTCTTCTCCAGCTCTCGGTCACGAGGTGCTGACCTACTTGTGCAAAGAGACCAGCAACAGGATTGCACGTAATTCTGCCCATGGGTAGAATGCTTCTGTCAGAACATCTTCAGCACAGGGACTTGCCCTCTGGTATAAAGTCCACTTGCCGATCAGAGCGGAGAATGATCACAGCCACTCAGAACGTTTTCTGCAAACAGACCTACTTGGTTGGCATTCTGCTGGGTAAACATGGATGGCTGGAACCAGGGATTGAACATTTGAAATGTAAACACAGTCTAAACATGCAATCTGCCCAAAACTGCAATTCGGTCCTGTGATCCAACCGCAAGAATGCATTGTAAATTTGTCAAAAAGAAATGAATGCATCAAAATAAGTGACGTGCATGTGAGGCACATCCAAACGCATTTTGAGCCATTCCAGACAGAGAGTACTTTTAGTAGATGTAGCTAAGCAATCCACTAACCTGATAATGAACCACCACGAAGGCTAGTTGGGTAGACATCTCTTAATTATCTAACTTTCTTGGGGAATCCAAGGACACATATTCCAAAAATAGCACTAATAAGAGCTATTACCTCCGAAAGCATGTCTTTGCGGGTGAGTGACTAAGACACGGCATGTCAGTAACTCATGCAGGATTCTTCCAGAATGAGGCATTTTGGGACCATGTTTGAAGAGTTTGGGTGGCTGCTGGCCTGTGAAAAGCAGAGGCTCCAATTCACTCTCAATTTAATTACTTAACTTAACATTAAGTAAGGTGGTCTGACATGCTCCTGGGGTGCCTCCCTTAATTGATCAGCACCCTCTGAATTAAATGGATATCTTTGTGCGCCCGCGCTCAGGCCGTTTGCCCTGACTTGTCCATCTGGGTGTCTGACTCCATCTCTCATCCAGACAATGTCCCCTTTGTGATGACATGTTCTGCTGCTCTGAATCGCACCACAATGGTTTCAAGAACAGAAGAAAAAAAAATAGTCTGCGAAGCAAAGTTTGCAAGCATGCAAAAGAAATCCTCATCTACCCACGATTTGGCGAGGCCAAACTCTAAGTCTAAGTTGGCACGGTTTTCTTTTCTTCCGATTAGGGCTTTTGTTGGGCTCTTGTTGACCTTCGACCTTAAACTCTAGGATGGAGGCTTCCAAGGGAACCAACTGTGGGCAGAGTTGAATGAGCTGTGACCCAGGGAGAGAGGAAATGGCCGCCGCCGCCATGGTTACGTGACCTTGCGCTGTCTGCCTGGAACAAAAACGCTTGGCTTGTCCGCTTTCTCTCCCTTTGCCCTTTGCGAGCGGGCACCAGAGGGGGAGTGGACGGGATTCTGCGCGCAAAGCGCCCTCATTTTTATGTGGAACACCAATCTGTGACGGTGGGAACTTGAAAACCCCCCAAAAAAGAACTTTTTCCACAGTGTACAATGAAAAACCTTCTTTTCAATTTTGAACTACAGTGTGAAATTGATAAACACCCCAATGAAAGCGTTCACCCTGCCAGCAGCAGCAGTCCGGTGAATTAACAGTGCAATGTTTTCAAGTTCTTTCAATGCTTAAAATTGATTAAATTGCATGCCTCTTTCAAACTTTGCTCATTTCAAAATATGCATACTGAATTGGGGACAGTAGAAGTAATTCCCTGCAGATAAGAGTCGTTTGATGGTTGGGCCAGGGTGAGGATAGGCTATTTAAATAAACAGGCCCTCGTTCTTGCTTCTAAACAACTTGAATTTGCATCCAGTCTTCAAACGAAGACTCACGATCAGAGATTTTCTGAAGCATTAGAAACCCCTTACTGAAGAAACTTTGCGCAAGTGCAATTTGTGTAATATTGATAAAATTGCACAAGTGCAATTTTACATCAGGGCGCATTGCCAAATGTGCGGTGAGGAAAATGGAGTAATAAAAGCAAGGTGATTTTTTTGTTTGTTTCCAAGACGGTTGAAGAACCCCGACTAAGCGGCGTTACGATCTCTGCCGTGCTTTCTTCCCACATCTTGGAAGCGTATTTCGTTTTATGCATGCATGAGATTTTCATGCAGGTATAAAACTAATGGATTCCTATAAAGAGCAAGTAGATTTCATAGGAATATATTGATAAATGTTGCCCGCAAAGTGTAATTTGCAGGTACCATTGACTTATATACAAGACTGACGAGTCAGGCAGCCGCCGGGATATCGCCGGTGCAAAGAGCGTTACTGCTGCTCGGTTTGGCGCTACTAGTGCTGGATCACGAGTAGTGGTTGGGCGGTTATTGCTCATTTCAAAGGGTCCATAGGACCGAATGGAGTTGGAGGGAGTGCTATTGCCATAAGCGGTAATTGTGACAACAGTAATAGTGCCGCTAAATGGCAGAAAACAAGCAGTAAGTGGACATTTTTACCTCCAGCTTTTTGCTGGAGGTAGAACGCCAACTTACCGCCCAACTCATAAAAGGGCCAACCCTGAAACGCGACATCACATTTAAGAGCTACCGCCCAACTCGCGATGATGACCTGAGAGTAAAACTGGAGATGGAACTCATTTTGCTCCTGCCAGTGCAGAAAATGGAGGCATAAGAACAAGGCATATGGCCGTTATGGCTACATTTTCCTGTGCTCCATTTTCGTAATGACACAAGGCAGAGAAGGGGCACGGAGCACAGTGAACATCTCTGTCGTGCTTTCCTTCTCCGTATTGTGTACAGGCGTAAAACAAATGAATTCCTATGGAATCGGTCTCTTATTAGCAGCTGTTAAATCAGCAGGAATCCCTTAGTGAACACTGCTCGCAAAGCATACCTTGCAGGTGGAGTTTAAATCCTTGCAAATTGTAGCATAATAGTACAAATTATAGGAGATTGTGCCTTGCTTTATGCCTTACACAAATTGTGCTGCACAAGTATGTTTTTCCTCTCTCAATCCTCGTTTTATGTGCTAAATAAATATGCCAAACATTTAGATAGAAACAACACCACTCAGCTCTTACACATATATGAAAATGAAGGCATTGAAAGGCATGGGAAAGTCTGGAAGAATCCAAACAATCTCTGGTCGCGCACCACGCTCTGGAACTCAATCCCAGTATCGGCTCAGAATGCCCCAGCAATTCTCCAATTTCGCAGATCTCTCAAACAATGTTTTTTTCAACACCTATCCAATGACTAATCTCGATGGATGTACAGAACTGCCCTGCTGCAAAAAGATGCGAGCCCAAATGTCTAACCATGCCCTGTACAACACACCACTGCTCTCGTGTAAGGTCTGTGCATTAAACAATACAATACAACATAATAATACATTAAATAGGTAGAATGCAATGATGTTTTTTAAGTGCTAAAGGTGCATTATAATGCTGCCTGGGATAACGAGTTTATGAGCCCATTTGAAATCAACATGGTAGCCAAATGAATGTAGCCATGCCAAGATCAGCGTGGGCTAATGCTCGACTCTTGGAGTAATTGTATTATAACTATAGAAATGCAAGACCTAATTGAAGAAGAAGTGTTCCATACCTCCATTTCAGAACCTTTCCACCAAATTTACGCCAAATATATTGATAACTCAACAATTGTCAGCCAAAACACCCAATGGCAATTGACAGCAACTCCACGTTTGGGAACAAGTTTGTGTCTAAGTATGAAGGCCCTCCGAAACAAAGTACTGTGTGATGGATTCTGACTTGGCATTTTTGATTGCAAGTTATAGTTTAGACCTGGTTATATTTTGTGCACTATTATTATTATTAGGGTATGTCCTGAGCGTGGACCTAGCTTTAGGAAGTAACGGAACACGTAACAATCATAGGGGGGTGAACACAGTGAGGCAAGCAGAGAAAAAAGGTGCAGGAAACTAACAGGGGAGATCAGGGGAGGGCAATTGACGGAAAGGGATCTACAAGCAGGTGTTAAGGAAGAGATATTCCTTCAGAAGAAGATCTTGAGTTCTTTCCTGCACTGTAGAAGTGATGGGGCAAGTCTGATGTGGATGGAGCGTAGACAGAGAAGGCCTGTTTTCTGGTTCTTTCCGTCCTGCATGGTCGTAATTCAAGTCTGCACATTTCCGTACTTCTGGTGAATCGCAGGCCTCTGGAGATGTTGTGTTTCTCATTGATGTAGCTTGGAGACTTTAGGATGACAGCCTTATAGATTATGCAAAGGGATTTGAAGATGATAAGGGCTTGCAATGGGAGTGCAGTTCGATGAGGGGCGGGTGATGTGGTCAAATTCACAGAGTCCTTTAATGAGCCTTGCTGGAGCATGCAGGACACATTTGAGTGGTGCAAGGGTCGCAGCCGGAAGGCCTTTCAAAAGGGTATTTTCACCATCCAGGTGAGAGAGGACCAAGTCTTGGACACAAATCTGAAGTTGTTTTCTGGGATTAACGGCTGTTGCAGTAGTCCAGCCTACAGTGAACCAGGGCTCTGGAGACAGTGAATTTATGGGGAAAGGTGAAAAAAGGGAGATTATCTCTGAGGAGGTACAGCTGGAAATGGGCCTTCTCAGATCGATCAGGATTCAGGATGACCACTTTCTTTGAAGAATGAAAAGAAGCAAAGGTGACTTGGGGATGAAGAGAGAGCATTCCCAATGTCTGGGCAATGGCTCGTCTTCTATGTTGCCTCATGCCTCCCTCACATTTCTACTGATCAGAACACTTCCGTAAATTATGTACATTGTTATGCACTCACCCAGATTTTTGATGGTGTTCTAAATGGGGGTAGTAGATTCTAGCCATTACCCACAGATTCTAAGAGAGGCAGAAGTGCACCTCACTAAATGGGAAGACATTGCCAACTTAAAAGGACCTGTACATTTTGCAAAATTTGAAGATTTGGAGTATCTTGCAAAAAGTGATACATTTTTTACAGGTATTTGACTAAGGTTTTCTTGTGCACTTTCTCGCTCCGTCCCCTGACTGACTCCACCAAAATTAGGTGATTTGCCTTTCTTTTCCTAGTTAATGTCTATATTTTCTTTTCTTTTGGTTTGCAATGTATCCACCTGGAAAGTCTGTCTCTTATAATTATCTATACTACAAGCTTTTCAAAAATATCTTAGTGGTATGTTGTGTTTTGTCTTTGTGCTTCTACACAGAGCAACAATGGAAAGCCACTTTTGCAAGTGCTACATTTTCCAGAGGTTATTACAGCACGTCACATGTTTTTATTTACTCCTAGTGTTGAAAGTAGAGAACTGCATGATACTAGTCAGCCAATTGGAGGGCGTCAATATCTAGGCAATTTGATTGGCCGAAAGTCAGGGTTTTCTTAGAGAATGGGTAATGTCATACACTACTGGCATCTCTGGCCTTCAGGCATTGCCCTCAAGTTAGAAAACTTGCTGCACCACCAACACTTCATTCGCAACTGAAGGCAGAATAGTGGAGTATCACAGGGATCAATTGCCTTCCATTTTACATATCTGCCCAAATTTTCAGGTGGCTGGTATGATGTGATATGGCATTTATAATGCCCCTATACACAAGTGTTTCAAGGCGCGACAAGGCAAGGAAGCGGGCACAGAGGGAAGAAAGACAACGATCTTACTAGGCCAGGTGTCATTCAGATCACGCCAGTGCACTGGAAGGTTGGAAAGGGAAAAGTGCGTGGGGGAAGGGGTTCCACCCATCTCACCGTAGCCTCTCAAATTGGCCATTTCTCTTTTCTAAAGACTAGAGACCACATTTGGAAGAAGCTTCGTTCTATCGGACAGGTATATCCCTCTAAAAGTTTGACGAGGCCCTCATGGAAAAAGAAAGCTTTTCAAAATGTATTGACCAAATTTTAGGTGGGGTTTCACCCTCTGAAAATGTGGTTTTATGTGAAAACGTTGATAGAATAAGCAGCAACATATCAACATTGATTGAGTCTGATTATATGTAAAAGGCATTAACGTTGTTTTATTAACATACCTTTCAAGAAAATATTCACAAAATATCGTAGTAAAGATCTCCCAAATAAAAAACAGTTGCATTCTTTCACATGTTCCACTCTTCAGAGGGTGAAAAAGCACAGCACCTCCACCCATTAATACCGAAACTGTATAATATCCCTTACCTGCTGACTGCTTTCTCTTGAAAAAACAAGGCTTAATGGTCCCGATGTGAATGTCAACGTGTGTGCCTCTCTAGCACTTACCTACAGATATCTGTACTTTGTAAAAATACTTCAGAGAGAACCACTTCTAATGTTCTCCTTACTTACCAAAGCAATGATGAATCTACAATTGATTTTCTGTAATTCAGAATTAAAGATATACAATGTTGCTGCTTTGTTGTCTTAGTATTTCCCTACTCTCTCTTTGATGTATGGAGGGTTGAAGACTCTGAGGTGCAAATACGGATGTATGGTGATAGTTATATGCACCCATGATTAGTGGCTGCCCTAACCGTTTTGTATGGTTACCTTCCCTGCTAGACTCTTAGGATTTAAAATTGACTTGAAATGTATTTAGTAGTCCACATAAGGTGATTAGAACTTGTAATGGCCATATTGTTTATTCGCAGGAGGTTTTAACTCTAACACAGTAACTAATTCTAGACCTGAAGAAGGCAGGGATACCGAAATGGGGGCCCTATTTGTCGAAACTACAGTCAACCTATTTTAAATACAAGTGCAATAAAAAGTCACTGGCAAATCATACATCACCTTACGCTGTGTGCTGGATGTATGCTATTGTTTTCTTCATTTCTCATTAATATACATTCTCTCTATTGTAACATTATATATGAATATTTAGTTGTAGTACAAGTGTGTTGAGGGCCCTTAGTTTATCAGTGATAGGACAAATTGTTTAAGTATCGGACATATTTCTTACAGACATTTGATTTTGTCATTTGTTTGTAATTAAAGAAAGTAAACTTCCATGATTGCGATATGTATGATCACATCTCTATTTTGTGATTTAGGGCCTCATTACGAGTCCGGCGGTAAAACCGCCTGGTTACCACCGGAATCATATTACCATTCCGCCTCCGTGATTCCCGGAATTACCGGGGCATTACAACCCCAGTTTTCTGGGAATCACGGAGGCGGAATTGTGTTAATCCCCATTCCCATCGAGTCCCATCAGACTCGATGGGAATGGGGATCATGGAAACACTGGCAGCATCTCGTAATGCTGCCGGTGTTTCCTCGTCCGCCTGCAGGCGGGCGGTGTTAAACCCGTCAGGTCAGACCTGGCGGAACATCACCTCCCGCCTGCAGGAGTTGTGATCGCCCGGCATGGAAACAACGGTGGCGGCGGGTTTACCGCCACCGTTGTTTCCATACCGGGCGATTTGTAATGAGGCCCTTAGTCTCTGAACAATGAAAAGAAACAGAGAATTGGGGTTTCTTTTTTGTTACCTTGGGATACCTTCCTAATATTAAAGTTGAGGGCAGAGCCTAGGCCTGATGGCAGATGGGTGCATCCATTGGACACCTTTTGCCTAGGCCACTCTCTCAGCCTCTCAGTGTGCCAGCTATCCCTCTTGGTAGCCCACATGCACCAAACAGTGAACACTTCCAGTGGCAGCTCTGTGAACGGTGAACATGTGTGCAAGAATTTGTGCCATAATTTGTGATCAGTTCATACTATGGCAGTAATTGAAAATACATGAGGATCTAGCAGAATATTGACTACTGTAGTTGACATCCATTTAGGAAATTGATGTGGGAATGATAGGCAGCCATGTGTGGGTCCCATTTGAAAACTCAATCTTGTCTGGTTGGGGGAGTGGATCCAAATGGCGTCTTATGCCTGGAATCTCTTGAAACCAGGGGCGAGCTGAACTGGCTTTCCATTAAGCAAAGAATCACACTTAAAACCTTGTCTCTTACTCACAAGTGTATTGCAAACCGCGCACCCCGCTACCTGTCAAATAGCTTCAACCGCAATATACCAACCCGACCGACCAGAACTGCTCAGTCTCACTGCATCAAGATCCCCTGGTTCAACCTACAAAGAGCAGAAGCGTCTAGTTTCCCTGTCCTTGCAGCGAAAAGCTGGAACGCGCTTCCCATAACTCTAAGAACAGAACCCTCATACCACTTATTCAGAATAAATAGAAAGCTCTGGCTACTTGAGGAAGAACGCAGCTAATCCCATTGCACTGCCTCCCTGTACAGTTTACTGTGATTTGTAACTATTATTTGTATTTGCCTGCTCTCTACTCAAATTTGTTAATTGCAAAACTTCACTGTACATACGTAACCTACTAATATCTTATCAAACTCAAATGTAAATGTATATATGTTATCTCGCAAAATGTAGCTATGCAACTTGCAATTGTATAATTGCAAATGTATATATGAAACCTGCCTCTTTCCTATCAAACCTAATTGTAAATCTATATATGTAATTTTATAAAATGTAACTCTGTAACTTGTAAGCTAAGCGCCCAGAAGACTCAGGGCTGGGCGTGCTCTACAAATAAATAAACGAAACAAGAGTGGCGCTTTCATAGACAACTAGCTTTTGCATCCAGTGGATTCGTTTTCTCAAACATCTTCCCTGGAAGCTGTACTCAACTTCATGTCATGGGAAAGTTAATGCTTTGGGAGCTCTTGTGCAAACCTTTCACTGTTGGTTACCACACTACTTCGGCCGGAATACACTCCACACTATATTATCGCTTTCGTGCAGGTAAAACAAAAGTGCTTTCCTGCATAATATGTACTTGACAGCTGGTGCAGTAATACTGTTAAGGGGCTGGTGTAAGCAGAGGTATTGCCCACCTTCCCCACGTCCACTGAGGAGTCATCACTTTAAGCCACCACCTCTTCCCCATCTCTGATTCTGCAATGCCTTAGCCTTCCTGCACTTTATGATGGATATTTCCATATGTCTGCACCTCTTCTTCTCTAGCAACCTCCTCTCCTATTCTGCTGCTTCACGTTCCTATCTCTGCCTCTCTCTCACCCTCTTCCCTTGCTCTTCCTTCACAATTCCTCGTAGAGCTGCCCATCCTGCTTCTGTAAGACTCTGGACTCTGTCTCCCCTCACAGCCTATACCAACCTGGAAAAACTCTTGGGAAATTTGGACAAGTGTAAATACATGAGATATCAGTACGCTGATAGTTTTTTTTTTTTTTTTTTTACTATAAGAATATGTGCTTCAAAGGCAGCAGATTTGACAAGCAGAATTTGAGTATCACACGGTCACCTTGTACCGAGCATGTTCCGCTTCAATGCAGCATAAATATGAAGCTGATTCATTTTCCCAGCACCAGCTCTGCACCAAGACCCACTATCTAGTCTGTAATCTAGAACAGGGCAAAGAGATATTAGACCACAAGATGGAGATGAAATAGGTAGATTTAGAGCCTGGATCCATGCAGCACTCCTACTTAGGTGGATCCGACAGCAACCCTCAGCAGAAGAGGTGAGAAGGGTGGCGTAAAAGGGTTTGGCGACGTTTAGAACACACAGGCAAGGAACATAGTCTTAAATGGATTTATAAAAGGCACTGATGCCATTTCAATGGCATCCTAGTGCTAAATTGACACTTCCCAATACATCATTTACAAATATGCCTTTCTAGAAAATCAGAGTAGCCAGAAAACATAAGTAGTAAACTGCTTTATTTTTTTCTCAACTTTTTTTGTTGTTGTCCAAAACAGACAGTAAGCGGATATTACTGACAATTTAACACCAACGCAATAATATGGGTTCAATAACCAGTGGGATAGTAACAAACAAAAAAACAAAGAAAGGGGAAGAAACCCTGAGAAAGCCATTATAAACACTGGGTTGCCACGTAAGCGGCGTTGAACGTGTGTGGGTATTAGGAGGTCTGTTCCCATAACCATTCCTGATATATTCCTGTATATATAGGGACCCTTTGTCCGGGCCCTGCTGCTCAGCCTAGAGGCTTAGTGCTGTTGCAAGTTCATCTGCGTCGACCTCTGCTGCCTGCTGGGTGCTTGGGGGTTTAGAATGAGGATACGGTTCTTAATGTATTGGGTTTTGGTGGGGCGTCGAGAGTATCCCTGCAGTACATGACCCATGGGAGCCAAATTCTGGAGAAATTCAGCAGCGAAGCAAACCCTCTGGGATGGCTGTTTTCTCTGCTGCTCAGATGTCCCAAACCACAGGTTTAGAACAGGACCATCCAGGATCGGTGCAAGGGTCAGCAAGCTTCCATCGATAGCTGCGTGGTTAAAATTGAGCCCTCCCCTTGCTGGCTGTATGTGCCATTTGGGTCAGTATCCTACAGGATCAATGTGCAGAATAGCATTCCTTCAGTTGGCCTCGGTTACCCTTGAACCAGTGGTGAAATGCCTTTGGGTCCAGCGTGGGGTAAAAATCTCGGTTACACAGCACTGGGGAGAGAGGGCCTAGATCAGGTTTGACGCCCCATAGTTGGTGAGCCAAGGCCCAGGACAGTGTTGTCTTTGCGGTGCCTAGCAGGGCGCCTACATGTGAAGTGCACATTTTTGCTAAGAACAGCAGCACCGTCAAGGGTGTACCAGAGCAAAACAGCTCCAGGAGAGGCCAACCTGAAGTCGGGGGGGGGGTGCCACTCCATTTTGTTAGGTGCATCAGCTGGGCTGCCAACAATTATCTCTGTATTCTGCGGACCAATAGGCCACCAACTGCCGAAGTTCAAAGCAGATTCTTTCTAGAGACCCTTGGATGCTTGCCCGTCCATATTATTTAAAAAATCTTTCCCTGCATCTCCCCGCGGGCTGGCGTATGTAACAGGATCGGGAGGCTGCTAAAAAGGAATAGGAGCTGTTGCAGGACATTCATTTTGATGGCGTGGAAACACCCTAGCCACAATTTCTCCAGGGGTCCCCATCTTTCCAAATCCGAGGATAGGGTTTTCACAAGAGTTCTACAGTTATGCCTTTGGAGGTCCTCTCTCCGCGGGGCAGAAGTGTGGGGGAGTAATCCTCAAGTACTCAAGAGATGTATTGGACTACGCTAGCAGGAGTTCATGCTCCAGGTGCTGAATAATATTTGGTGGTTCTGATAGGTTCAGCCCTTGGGATTTATTGTAATTGTCCATGAAGCCAGAGCAAAGTCCAAAAGTCTCCAGCCCTTGGATCGCATTAGGGAGAGAGAGTTCAGTGTGGGTTATGGAAATATGTATATCGTCTGCGTAAAGAGCTATTTTCTGGGTGGTGTGCCCCACTGTGATCCCCTGAATCTCAGGATTCGACATGATATTGCATGCCAGTTGTTCCATTGCTAACACAAAAAGAAGGGGGAGAGGGAGGACAGACCTGGCAATTGCTTCTCTTTAAATAATTTGATGGCGTCATGTGGTCATTCACCTTGATTCGGGTGACAGGTGCTAATGTCATGGTTTGAGCAAATGTCCCTAAATTATGGTCTTAGCCAATAGCCTCCATCACCCCCTGCTGGAACCTCCAATCTAGGCCATGAAACACCTTTTTGGCATCCAGCTCTATTATAGATAACCTTGCCCCACCACGTTTACCCATTTCAATTAGGTCTAAAGCTCTACGGACATTGATCTGTTTAGATCTGTTTACAATGAAGCCGGCATGGCCAGGATGAAAAATTGAAGGTAGGTCTGCAGAGACTCTATTAGCCAAGATCTTATTGAATATCTTCACTTCAGTCTTTAACAGTGCAATAGGGTGGTAAGAGTTACAATCCTCTCCAGGTTTGCTCGGTTTAAGGATGAGGGTTGTCACCAATTGTGCCATAGTTTGGGTTACTGCCCTTGAAGATGAGAAAGGGACTTACCAACTATGTTTTAAATGGCTTGTAGATGCGCATCATGGAGCCGTTTTGGCCCAGAACCTCATTCAAGGGGAGGTAGGCTATAATATCCACCTGCTTCTTGGTAATTGGTGAATCAACGGTCTCCCTGTCCATATTGGAGAGTCTACGTAGGTTGTCTCTGCTAATATAGTCCACTTTCTGCACCGCTGAACCCTGAGAATATGCAAACATGAGCTGGGAAAAATAGTGAAAGTGCAAGTTTCGGAGGTGGGGGATTCTAGATCAGTCCTTAAGGCCTTTAGCTAAGAGGCCAGGTGTGCATCTAATTTGGCTTCTAAATTTGGCTGTGGATGTTAGAAGTGACTGATTTTGAGAGAGTATGTGAATTTGTGGAGCCTGGATATGAGAAGTTCTGCTGTGAAGGGAGAGTGGTCAGTTAGGCACCTAATACCAATCTCCACCCCCGAGAGAAACAGAACCAAGGGCAAGGACGCCAAGAGCAGATTGAGGAATAGAAGTACTAATCTCTATCTTTGGGGTGTGTGAACATCCTGGTGTCCACCACATTTAGTGGTTTGTGGGCAGTAAGGATTTATTGAGTCCTGGGATTGGTATAGTGTTTAAAGTGCCGCCCACAACCACATACCCCTCTGCCATGGCAGAGAGGGCTGTTCCTTGGTGCTCGAAAAAGGAGTCCTGGGCATAAATAGAAGAGAACATACATGTATGGCAACCAAGAGGGCCTTTTAGGAATAAGTAACGCCCCACAGCGACCCTTCTGAGTGCCGTCTTTACAAATGGTGGGTCCATAGATTTGAGGCTCGCCCCCCCCCCCCATCATTTTGGAACAATGTGAAACAGAAAATTGCTGGAGGAAGCTGAGGTGTCTAAAGCAGTGCTCATCCTCCTTTATTAAGTGGGTTTCTTGGAGAAGGGCGATTCCCTGCAATATCTGGGCCAGGAGCAGAAGGATTCCCTGTGTTTTCCTTAGTGAGTGTAGCCCCTGGACATTGATGGTAGTGATTGGGACTGCTTCCGGTTTCACTATAGCTGCAAGGGTGAACGTGTGTTAGGGCAGGTCTGCTGGAATTCTAGTAGCACCACCCCAGGAGTGGCTAACGTGTGCAGTTGGGTTGGTAAAAAGAGGAAGAAAACCATATAAAAATGTAAGGGGTTAACTAGTATAGTATGACACAAGAAACCAAATGTGTGGCTGAGAACCATTCCTGCTCGAACAGAATCAAACTGCAACAATAACTTTTCTAGCAGGGCTTTCGTTGAGATGCGCCACAAAACATTTAAGTTAGTTAGTCGATAGTTCAAATGGAGCTGTGTTAATAATGATAAAGCCATCTATCCTGAACGGATCAGTACATGGCACTATTACAGAGGGGCTATTCGCCGGCCTTGTTATCTTAACAGGCATTGTTAAGGTGGGGTTGGAGGTGGCCAGGGAGGGGCGTTCACCCTCGGACAGGGTCGATCAGGACTTCTTGGGCACTTCTGGTCCTCACCATCCACCAGCTACCCCTCTCAGTCTGCGTCCCTGGGTGGACCAATCTAGGTGTGAATCCAGGAGTGACTCAGTCGCCATGGGGGTCTATGGCTGCTCTTGATTCAGCAGAGCCTCACCATCTCTTTTGTTCTTAGGCGACCAGAGAAAACCCCAGCAGTACTTGATCTTTATTTGCCTCAGCCAGGTGGTGATGTCTCTGAACAAGGCAGAGTTTGGCCATTGTGTAGGGTGTCCAGATACTGGCATGATTGAAGCTTTATGTTGTTGTAGCATATCTATTCTTTGGTCTGGGCTAGTCTACGGATGCATTACTTGACTCTGTAATAGTGAACCTTCGTTATAAAATCTGGTGTCAAGCTTTGGGATTTCAGAAACGTGGAGTACACTCTGTGTGTGCGGTCCAGTACTATGTTTTCTTCAGCAGGCAATTCAAGGAGGTTCCTAAAGAGGCCCAACGTATAGTTCTCCAGCTCAACGTCTTGAATGTGGGTTGGTATCCCTCTAATTCTAAAATGATTATGCCTGGAGCTGTTCTTCTTATATTGCTAATGATTCTATTCTGGAAGACAGCTCAGCTAGTTCATAAAACTGCTCTCACATGGTATCCTCAATCTCATTGATGCAGTGTTCCAGGCCTGAAGTTTGCTTCTCCAACACCACAAGCTTCTGACTTCTGAAATTGAAGGTGAGCTTTTGTCACAGAAAAGCTAGCCAGTTGATATGGAGTCTCTGGAGTGTGGCTCTGCGCTGCCACACTGACCTTGTGTTTCATGCTTTTCTCCAGGGTAACCTTCACTAATGTGATTATATCCGAGGATTTGCTGTGTTTGTTTTTCCATCTTCTGTTCAGGAGGTAACAATACCACAGAGGAGGTGAGCGAAGCTTGAAGTCTCCAGATCCACGGGATACACAATCCAGATTACAGCTGAAGTTGTCCAGCAGAGGAGGCGAGGTGAATACCCAAACCCTGGGGATCCATACTTGAAGCTGATGGGTGCCTCTATAAATTGCATGGTGTATCCAGGTCCCCTCATACGATTAAAATGTGTCCCGGGGTGGGTTTGGTGAGGTCTGAACTTCAGTTAAGACAGCATGTGGGCAGACCGGATAATCGGTGTCCAGGCTGAGGGAAGACCTGCATGGTGAATCAGGCTATCCAGGGAGGCGAGAGACCTCAGTGGGACCCGGCATAACAGCCGAAGAAACAGCTTGATGACTCCTGGCCTCCGGCCTGATCCAGGACTGATGCACCTTGATCATCCAGTCTTTGTGCTCTTCTCTATTCCCTCTGTGAAAGCCCCAGCCCCTGGCTGTTACTGGGGCATTGTGTCCTAGTTCTTCTTCCTTTCTCCCCTGGGACCACAGTCCAGCTTCTGGGGGAAGCTGTTCCCCCATTTCCGATGAGCCACCTCTCCACATGGCGTCTCAACACTCCAAGGACCACTGGTGTTGTTGGTGCCAGTGCTATCTACCTCATACAGCCCTGCAGTCTGGATGCTGGGAGGGACCTACCTCTGCCATCAGTTTGGTCTGTTACGCAGCCCCCTCAGTGGAGGACTGAAGCAGAGAGGTTCCTTGGGTCAGGTTCTGCTCAACGGCTCCCCATGTTGGCCCAGCGGCAGATCTCTTCATTGTTGGGATAAGCCCTGAGTCACGTCGACCGGCCCCTTTCGGCACACTTGTTCAACCGGGCTAGAAGGCTGATCTCCTCGCAGCCCGCCAACTTAATCTTGGTGCTACAGGAGAACCTCTCTTCAGCCCCCAAACCATGCCAAACCTCAGCCACTGCCAATTGCCTATTGACCGCTCTGTTCCTGCCCTGATCTTCTTGAGGATAGAGGGTGGGTTTTCCCAGTGGATCCAGACTCCAAAATATCGCTCCATGCTGGTTGCGGGCATGTCCTTCTGAGTCAGATTAAGCTGCAGCTGCATGCTCGACAGTTGGCTGTTCCGCCCCTATAAGCTGCTTCCTAAAGCTGAGATGGCTTTTGGTTTGTCACATCTCTACATGGAGAGAGTTCCTTAGGTGTGCTTTAGTATTGAATGTAGTAAAGTAAAGGAAGAAGAGGAAAAGAGGAAGATCTCTAAGTTATCACCCCTGATAGATTAAACTGTGGACTGGAAGCCTTTCCCATCAGTCCTGTTGTGAGAAACGCCGATCCATCAGGATACACAGGATCAGCGTTTCTCAGTTATCTGAGGGGGGAATATTTTTGGAAACATGATTGAGTGAGTCTGGGGTCAGCTTCATACCATGCTCTGTGTAAGATGTACAAACATTGGAATGATATTAACTCGCCATTGGCAACCAGTTAAAGAAGGGCAGTGCTGGCATTACATTATCAAACATTCTGAGATTTGTTAAAAGATGGGCTGTGGCATTCTGCATAGTTTGGAGTAATCTGATCAATATATTTCGAAATGCCAGGTATTTGATTTTGAGGAATTTAGTACGCGCACCAGGCGGATTAAACCATATTCGGGTGCAGATGACAACTGAGCATGAAAGACAGATATTTGACCATAATTGGATTTGGATTTGGATTTATCTGAATAAGGTTTTCAACATCTTTCTATACACGTCCAAGGTCTTCTCCAGTGGAAGTTGGTTCCAGATTCTAGGTCCAAACACTTCAAATATTCTAACTTACAGTACACACTGTTTGGACTCTTTTTTCAAGCCTGGGCTATTCAATGGTTACTAGGACATGATTACTAATGTTAAAAATGGGCAAAATTAATTTCAGGAGCCTCAGGCTATGTGCACCCTTACTGACCATTGCTGTCTGACAATGACAATTCCCAAATTCTTCACCTTAGATGATGCGTTAGGGCAAGTTCCCAAGTCATCAGGCAAGAAGTATTCTGCCCATGGTCAGCTTGCTTCCTTATTTTCAGAATGTTCCTTTTAGATGGATTCATT
Organism: Ambystoma mexicanum; assembly: GCF_040938575.1. NCBI lineage: Eukaryota > Metazoa > Chordata > Amphibia > Caudata > Ambystomatidae > Ambystoma > Ambystoma mexicanum. Next base: position 147,124,920 of record NC_090934.1, read on the forward strand.
GTATTACTCTTTCGCTGCATCCAAATATGGATGGCCAATACACCTTCCCTAAACTGAGGAACAGCCAGAGGATGCCCCTTTAAACAATGTAAGATTAGCTGCATGTCATTGGCATAGTTTTACTCCAGGACACAAATTGTTCAAATGAAGCTAACTTGGGGGCTAATATAGATGTTAAACAGGACCGTTGATTTTGTACTCTCTATGTCCGAGGTTTAAAAAAAGAAAATCGGGATAGAGAAGCTATTGTCAATCAGTCAAGAAAGAGGAGAGATATTCAAGGACGCCACCTCCAATGCCAATAGAATGATAATTAAAAGCCTGTGAGACATACTATCAGAGGCAGCAGGCAGATCCAGGAGCATGAGGACTCCTGGGTCATCCTTAACACAAGGTTTGGAACTCTCTAAATAGGAACTCGCCCAACACCACAATCACAATGATCTATACAAATCTGCCACCACCAGAGCAACACACTCTATCTATCGCTTCATGAGACACCAACAGCTACTAGAGGACCAATACTGCCCACCTAATCAGTGCATGGAGGATCAAATATTAAAATGTAAGCACAATGGAATATTTGAGTTCATAAAAACTCTAAAATTATTCAAGATGAATCACGCATCTTTAACAAAAGAAACTCTTTTGCAAACCTCATCACTACAGTCTAAAGGGTTACTATTATTCCCTCTTTCTGCGTCCCTACCTTATATACTTGTGGGTTTGCATATAAGCAGGCACAGATATTTGACTCCACCTCTTCACTTAAAGTACATTAAATATAGACCTATAATATTGCAAATGAAAACATAAAATATGTTTCTAATACAAAATGATTACTTAATAACACACTTGAAAAATAATATACACAACTATAATTCCTCCAAATATTTGCAATAAAAAAATACACAAAATATGTTTGTTTGTATCTACAATGGCAAAATATACATACGCATTCAAGTGCCATATTTTACATATACAACAATATCAATTAACAAGGTACATGCAATTATTCTAAATGCATATAAATTGCTTAAAAATAAATATAACATTATAAAAAGAAACCCTACACTAAACAACTAAAAAGTATTAAAATATATTCAGTAAAAGCTTATTAACATGTATGTCTACAAAAAACAATATACACATGAAATGTTACACTATGCATCAAAAATGAAAACATGTGAGGTGTGCTAAATTACAATTACTAAATAATACAAGTTGTAAATACTAACAAAAGCAGCATAAATGTGATACATTAAAGACATGAATACATAAAAACAGTTCAACATGTTATTGAAACACAAATATCACAGTATATATTACATTACTTTCATTATAAAGCATTTAATCAAAAACAAAATGTTGCAAAACAAAAACAGGTTAAGTTTACCATGAAATCTGATTTTAATATTTTTTTTTAAATGTATTAATAAATATTATTAGGAATTTGCATGAACATTATTATTTCTGATGTTTATAGGCTAATAGCCTCAGTCATGGAATTATTTGCATGAAAAACACAGATTTGCGTACCTTTCTGCCCGAAAATCCCTGTTTGAAGTATGGGGAATTTCAGGCATAAAGGTGCGCAAATCTGCATTTTTGACACAAATAATTCCATGAATCAGGCTATAAGTATTTGTTGGTTTAAACATAAGTCTTTTGTATTTAATTTTCATATAACATCTGGTATATGTGTGGACATGGGAAAGCAAAACACCAGATTTGTGGCCTTTTTCTGAACTTCACCCCACCTTCACCACACCCTCTGCAGGTGGTGGTTCAATTCTAATGCAAGTGTATTCTTGTGTTTTTTTTAATATTCCTTACTGTGAGAATCATATACTATGGACACAGTTCACAAATCCAACCTGGCATCCAGTTCAAATGTTTGGATGTACCTTACATTTCTCAATTGAACAAATGGGTCCTTTACGCAATGTCTGTGAACATTATGCAGTTTTCTGATTGGCCCAGAGGCGTCTGTGGACACCAAATAATGAAGTGAGATATCACAAGAAATTGTACCTATATTTTGGGCATTAAAAAGAAAATGATAATGTGCCGTGGGACACCAAATTTTCAAAAGCACACTGGCCCTCCTTGTGCAAGTTTGGTACAAATCCATCCAGTAGTTTGGGCTGTGGCCACAAGCAAAACATTCAGGTCTATCCGAATGTTTAAATGTTTGGGACCCCCCTATGACTTTGCTCCCGTCGATGAAATTGCACCATACATTCAAAAACATTCAGATTCAGGTCTATATTGTTTTCCAACAAAACATGCAGATTTGTCGAGCAGCACCAAAGTTATGAGCCACCCAAAATCAGCTCTTCATGTGTGAAAGCCAGCTTAACCAAAACTACTGATCGCTATCACCGACCCTGTACAATGTCAATATGATCACAGAGCAGTTTAAATTATTGCTATTCATTTTAATGTGCCTTGGTTTCTAAGTCCCTGAAACATATAGGCGTTAAGACAAGGAAAGGGTCATTATTACAGTATAATGACCCTTTGCCTTAGACCAGAAGTTGGAAAGGGTCATTATCCCAAGTGATTTTGAATCCTCCCCTGGTTTATAAGACATTCTCTGAATAGCAATACAGGTTTTAAGGTTGTAGTGGTGAAGTAATAAATTGTAGTTTAATAATGTGTAAAGTATACAAAACATGTTAGTAAATTAACTGTGGTTGTAATATTTAAATAGTATTGTTGCCTTTATATGCTAAGCTTTTCAATTGTAAACTGGGCTGAACTGGAACAGGTTTACCAATATTATAGTGAATGATTTTTCTTGACAAAGTCACAGCACTTGTCCATGTCTTAGCATTCACTTGTTGTGTAAATTGGTATGGGGTGTCTTGCTGAAACACAACTTGATGGGAGATTGCAATGATGTTTCTTGAATTCAGAGAAATGCTTTGTGTTTGGTAGCTTCCAAAATTGGTATGTGTGGAATGTAATCAATATCAGTAGTTATTAACTGCTTTCTGACCATTCTGATTGGCTGAAAGGAGGTTAATGATGACCTCCATGTGCTAATGCAAATTAATTCCTTGTGGGATCATGCTGTGTTAGACAGATGGTCATTGTAGCAAAGTTTATTTTCTTGAGTTTTTCAGAGTTTTTGTTATATCGAATGAGAGCAATAATTCATAAACCAATCGTTCCGTGTATTTTTTTTTTAATTTCAGGTACAACATTTCCTAAAATGTATGACTAAGTCTAAGACCTCATTCAGACATTTTAAATGACTTTTTTTTTCTTCAGTACTGGAATCTCTTTGTTTATCAATGCATTAATATTTAGATGAAGAAATCTGTTCAAAGAGAGATATAAGTTCGAATGTTTTCCATGTTCGATTTAGCGCCTTTGGTGGGGAAGATGGAATCACAGTTGCCATTTTTTGGTAAAGAAGTTGAAATAGAATTGCTGAATGATCCAATCAAGCTAGAAGTAGGGGAGTTGATAAAACAAATTAGCACATGGAGATCATTGTTGACCTCCTCTGAACCAATCAGAATGTTCAGAGCACAGTTAATAACTTCTGATATTGAATGCATTCTGAACATTCTGACTTCAAAAGCAGATTGGAAAGCAAGAACCTTCCCCTCTCTGAGAGGTCTTTTTTTTTGGGAATATGCTGTCACCTTCTTATAAATAAACCATTTACTTTTACCTGACCTATAATGTGTTTTTGTATTTAACCCACTTTACCCAAGTTTGCAATTCAAATATTTAATTTATGATGACAAACTTGATAACTCAGTTTGTCTGTTTATTTTATACAATTTTAAAGTATAATTTTTACTTCACCACCAAAACTCTAAAGCAGGTATTGCTACTAACACTTTGTGCTAATAGCCTAATGGACCTCGATAGGGTCATTATCGCTTGAGATATTATCGCTCCTTACCAAACTTTGCTCTAAAGGTTTATGGCCAGAATGATGTTGTGCCGTTTGTTGTGGTTTCATCCAGGGGTTATAGTAGGGGTCCCAAAACTTTTGAAATCCTCATAGACATAATGGAAAGAAAATGTGCTCAGGCCTACAGCCCAAACAGCAGGGCATATTTGCACCAAACTTGCACAAGTAGGATGGCTTAGTCCCGAAATCATGCTTTTGCAAATTCATTCAGTCGTTATTAAAAAAGATGATAAAAATGTAGGTAAAAATGTGTGGTATCTGTGTCCGATCCACAGACTAATTTCCTCTGTCAGTGTTCACAGACACCTCTGGATCATTCAGGGGACAACATGGTGTTCGCAGACACAAAATGTGCACACTGATTGGTGAAAAATGTGAGCAGTTTCATATTTTTTGAAACAGTCACCATGTTGGATCCGCAGACCATGGCCTTTGTCCCCGGACAGCGCAGTGAGAAAAAAACTCTGGAAAATACAATTGGGTTTATTTTGTTAATGAACAAGTGTCTAGGAAAGGTGGCAGAGTGTGCAGTCAATTATACTGTCTTCGTCATACCCCGTGCTGTGAACACAAATATTTGTCCGCGAACACATCCAAAGCAATATATGTATAGTAATTATTGCTACTCTAGGAGGCTTGTATAGCACTTGTTATTTAGTGAAACAATATCATTGAAGTGCACATGGTATTTATAATCCTACCACAATTGTGGACACTGCGTATGGTTACAGTATTTTTTCCTTAGTGATTCTGGCTACAGTAGTTTCTTTATAGTGGGGATGGATGCTTTCTTGAATATTTTGAGAAGGCTGTAATGTAGAATTGTAGACTCCAGTGAAAAATATACTTCTTTGTCCTTAGTAGTGATGGCTATAGTAATATACAAAGAGTAATTGATACTGGCTGTGGATAGTTAGCTGAATATGGTAAGAAGGCTGGAATCTGTGGTTGTTTCTCTGTGTAGAAAGACAATGGGCCTCATTACGACCCTGGCGGAAATGGAAAAACGATGGCGGAAATGCAATACCGCCATCGAATACCGCTCGTTGCGATTATGACCCGTCACCGTAAAGTACGATGCCATTTGCGACACCGCAGTGAACGGCAACGCTAACTGCACCAAGTACGCGCACGCGCGCCCTGCAAAACCGGAATTACCGCCATGGCGCAACGGTACGCGAATTCTGACCCTAGCGGACATGAACCGAACGCCATCAAGCACGGCGGAAAGTACCATTCCGCCATGGCGAGAAATACGGCATCGCGAACCAACCGTAAATGGCCCACTGAGTGCCTGTACTCCACCCCCTGGCCACATTGCACAACTCCTGGCAGGCGCAATGTACACACCACATGCAACCAGTGAAATCTACAATCCACCCATGCATGCCAACGTAGAAATGCATGCAGGGGCTCAAAGCGCCCCGTGAGTGGGCATCCATGTACGGCATGACACCATAGGCGTACTGATGCAGCACAGGCATGTGAAGGTAGAAGACATCAAAATGAAAACCAAGAACACATGACACAAAACAACAGTAGTCCCCCATCGCTTGCCACCAGCGCAAGGCAACATCCAAAGCAGCATCCTGAGGGGGATAGCTCCAGCCCTGTACCCCTGCCAGTAAACAAACCAACCATCAGCAGAAGCATGTACCACACAAGTTGGCAGAGTGACTGAGCAGCCAGGCCATCTCAAGAGGGGCCGATGGGAGCAGCAGGGCACAGATGGCACGAATACAGAAGCTTACCCAATGGACATGACCCCAGTCCCCCTCCAACAAACGCACGCAAACACAGGCACCTGTGACCAGCCACATTCTGAACATCCCATCATTCCACCAATTGACCTGGCTGACAGGCACCAGTTGGCCAAAACCCAATCCCCCGCCCCTGAGCAGCACATCATGTAAACAGTCACAATGGCAGCCCCTATCCGTGACCATACTGTGCTACGTAGGCAAACGCGGCCAGTACTGTACCACACAACTCAACTCAGAAGGCGGAACACAACGCAGATCACCTCACAATACATACCGCCACAAATCGAAAATCGCCACATCACCTGCAAAGATTAACGCAACACGGCAAATATCGGATTCCAATTTTAATGCACATCCAAATGACAAAGGCCTCACAGCAATTTGCACAATAACACCAAAACATCCATCATCACCGAGGGCTGCATCTGCAATAATTGACCATCTTCCACTTGTGTGACGCCCTGTACCATCATGGCACACAGGGCCTACATCAACGTCCCAAAAGGCAACATGGAAGTGGCAAGAACCGCAGGTCCGTCCCATGAGGCAGGCACTAGTCCAGTTGAAAGGCCGAAATGTTACACCTAGCCACCAGTACTGCGTAAGGGCATGTGGCCCATTGGCGATCGTCCCATAAGATCGTAATGGTGCTCCACTGATTCACCCGAAGCTGCAGGTGTCGAGAGTAAAACCCATCTGGAGGAGTGGCGTACAGATGGCACCTGCAAAAGGGCACCAGATACCTGACACCCAAATGAAAGACAAATGAACCGAATGCATTACGGGACTCCTGATGCATTACACACCTCATCACACACACAAAATACACACCCATATGCATGCAAGGCCACTCCAAAGGGACATATACCCCCCTAAAGCAGCAGCGAATCATAACGAAAACAACCGAGGTAAATACACCATTGCCAACGTCTGTTACTGTCCATGCATCCATTCAACATCCCCTCATCCCGCCATGCAAGCGCATGGATATTCACTCACATAATATTCAAAACCTCCATTGCGTCTGTGCGTAATGCAGTCTGCAAAAACCACTGTGCTCCAGGCCGGATCTTAAGTGTTGTGTGGCAACATGGATCATGAAACGTCCTGCCTTATCGGCCACTACGCTATTGCGCATGCCATTCAATAAATATCATTCATTGCTTGCTCGTTATGGGCCCTGTCCCAAGGACATACTACAAAAGAACGTTACATTTCCAGCAAGACCCGTGGGCGTATCCCCGCCGCTACTTCAAGACCACGAACGCTGTCCTTCGAATTCCTCATTTGCAACATTACGTCCTAAACGTGTCTGTGAACGCCTGCATTCACTAATATATCAATGTAGTGCGGCTGTGTGTGATAATGCTAACTGGCTACTATCACGATTGGGAGGGCACGCCCGTCGGTGAAGTTCGTAGTTGTGCTGCATGAGGGTCCTCCGTCATCGAGCCCTACATACCACTGAGTCCTCACAGGTATGTAAGCGATAGCAAATACAGCATGTGTAACAATGGGAGCATAGCATAACAATCTGTCAAAGTACATCACACTTGCATCGGGATTTGATACATGATTGCAATCCCAAGATGCCATGCGGCCATATGCAGCCTTACGGGCGGGACGTGCTCGGCCAGAGTGGATTGCATCTGCCACAGATTCATTCAATCAGCACAGGTGGAAGCCATACAGGCCGTCAGCACATATATAGCAGACCCAAGCCCCTCCCACGACCACTACCACTCCAAAATGCGACCGGCAGCACTTGCGATGTTGGCCCTGGGGGAGCAGATAGCACTGCAAGTACTACAACTCGAAGAAGACGACGAACAACAACAGCTACAACAACCGCCCGCACAGAGGAGACGCAGGAGGAGAAGGAGGAGGAGGAGGATGGGAAGGCAGGTGCAGCAAGGGCCACCAGCACAGCCACTACCACCACGCAGGCGGCCCACAATCCAACGCATCCGTGCTGATCCGTTCAACCTCACTGCTGAACAGATCCACACCCTCTACCGTTTGGACCGGCAAACCATCATCTCCATTGTGGACATGACACAGGCAGACCTCGTGAGCATGATTGATAGCCCAACCGCCATCCCACCCCTACTGAAGGTGGTGTCTGTACTCCACTTCCTGGCCACAGGCACATACCAGCACACAGTCGGACAGTTGCATGGCATTTCACAGCCACTGTTCTCACGGACACTCTTTCAAGTGCTCGATGCCCTCCTGAAGCACGCCGACGACCACATCACACTACCACGCACGGCCCAGGAGATGACCAACGCGAAAGTTGGATTCCATGCACTTGGCGGCATCCCGGGTTGCATTGGTGCCATCGATTGCACCCATGTAGAATTGGTTGTCCCACTTGCCATGGAGGTCCAGTACCGCAACCGGAAACAGTTCCATTCCATAAATGTGCAAATGGTGTGTGACGCGAACAAGATCTTCACGCATTGTTGTGCCAGATTTCCAGGATCCACCCATGATTCTATGGTCCTAAGGAACTCAAGAATACCCCGCTACATGGAGCGACACGCTGGGCACAGATCCTGGCTACTCGGTGAGTCTCATTCAATGCATGACATCGTGGGCCATTTGATGCATCAATTATCTTGCAGGAAGGGGTGGGGGGGCCAATTAGCACTATCATTCCACTGACACCCTTTATCTGTCTCATATAGGTGATGCCGGGTATCCGCTGAAGAGATGGCTCCTGACACCAATACGGAACCCACAGAACCAGCATGAGGAGGAGTACAACCATGCTCACTCACGTACCCGTATAGTAATAGAGCAGGCATTCGGCCTACTGAAGGCTCGTTTCCGCTGCCTCAGCAGGTCTGGCGGGGCACTCATGTACAGCCATGAGAAGGTCTCTAAGATCGTAATGGTATGTGTCATGCTGCACAACATGTGCGTTCGTAGGAATGTGCCCATGCCACCTGACGCTGAAATGCATGCACCTGATGATGGACTTGATGATGGTGGGGATGTGGCGGCCCCTGAGGGAGTCCATGAGGCACATGATGGACGTGTAATCAGACAGGGCATCATAGATGCATGCTTCTAACAACCACGCTTTTTGGCTATTACATGGAAAGGGGACCTGTTGCACAGGCACTTTATTTGGTTTACGCCTGAGGAGTAATTGGTGGCAATTAAATGACCACGCTTCTCATAAGATGTTTATGATGTACTGTATTGCTCATGTGGATTGATCAAGTGACCCTATATACCCGCAACCCTGTGAAGCCCACCTCACACCCTCCACCCTCCTAACCCCCCCCCCCCAACACCAGTGTCCAGATATGCATGTAGTCCGTGGGTAGACGCTATTGCAAGCCCCCTCTACGGGTATCAGGGGTGCCCCTGGCCGTGGAGCGCCGGTGCCTGGCAGATCTGCGTTGGGGGCTGCCCTGTACCGAACTTGCCACGGATGATGTCTCTGCCTGCTCGCGTCCATGCATCTCTCTGAGTGTTTGTGAGAGCTCTGTGAGCACACGGCGCACAGCGGCAAGTTCAGCACATACGTCTTTGGACGTCGCATGCAGTTCCCCCCTCAGGCTCTCGGTGCTTCTCTCCATTTCTCCCCTCAGGGTCTCGGTGCTTCTCTCCATTACTCCCCTCAGGCTCTCACTACTTTGCTGTATTTGTGCCCTGAGTGTCTCAGGGCATGTTTCCATGGCTGCCCTGGAACCCCCGCATTCATTTGCATGGTCCTTGAGTAGCGTGGCCACTTCCTGCAGTTGCTCGATCAGCTTGTTGAGTGAAAGTTGCCTCTGCTGGGCCATGGAAATTTGCGGTGGTGTGACAGAGGGGCTGCTCGACACATGTTGCCTTGGCACAGGCCTTGAGGGGCTTGGCCAGTCGTCGTCTTCAGGGTGCCCCTGCGTGGTTTCGTCATTGTGTAGGGGATGGAACTTGCAGGTGGATTGGGAGAGGTCATGGATGGTACCTACGTCGCCAGCACTGATTTCCGTGTCTGTGCATGCTGGCATGTCCGCTGTGTTTTCTATGGTGCTGCTACCACCAGAAGCAGTGCCATCAGATACATCCTTTGGGGGGACCTGTGGTGCTGGTGTTGTGGACTTGCTGGCTGCTGGGGTGCCTGTTGCAGTCCCCTCCAGTGTGCTGCCACTTGATTCATGCTGCTGCCGTGTCTTGATCCTTGCACCTGAGGTGGAGGCTCTTGGGTCGTTGGTCCTGGCCCTCTTTGCAGGCGTGCTGGTAGGGGTGTCGTGCAGCTCGTCGTTGGTATGGGACCCTGTGGTGGAGTGAAGAGGGGCGAGCGTTAGTCATGGGTCTGTGGGATTTGGAATGGCAACGTATCACATGCATTGGGGTGGTACATGAGGGTGATTTGGGACTGGGCCTTGGAGGTGGTCTCATTTTCGTGTGGATTGAGGATGCATTCATTTGCCTGGCTGCAGTTAGGGGGTGCATGCTGCACATGTAGGGGTTGTGTATGGCATCTTGATTGATTTGTTTATTCATTCTGACTTTTAGAGGGCGCTGTCAGGGCAATGTATTGCACTATGGGCACACATGGTACTGCACATGTTCGTGCTTTGTGGATTTCGCATTGTTTCTCTTGGCCAACCTACCTGATTCTCCGGATGTCGGCACTCCTTTCTCCATCCCTCCGACTCCCTCTATGCTCCCTCTATGCTCTCCATTCCTATGGTGGAGGCGCAGATATCCTCCCAGGGGGTCAACTTGATGGGCGACTCTGATCCCCCCCCCGGTAGCTGTGGCGATGTTTCTGTTAGCAGAAAGTATGCTGCGTACGCGTATCCGCAGGTCGTCCCACCGCTTGCCACATTGCTGTGGCGTGCGGGGTGTTGTCCCCGCCGCACTTGCGCGCTGTGCCACCAGGGCCCATATGGCCTTCTTGTTGTCAAGGGCCGTCCTGGTCATTTGACTGGAGAAGACGACGGCGGCATTCTCCTGGAGGGTCTCGGTGAGCACGGTCAGTTCCTCTCGGGAGAAGTGGACCTGCCGCTTGCGATCACACGCTTTCTTGGCAGCCTTTCCCATATTTATTTTTTTAATTGGGGTTGCTAACGGGTTGGGATGTGTGTCAGGGTCGGATTTTTAATGGTAGTGTAGGAATTCTCATTTTATAGTTGTGCGGCGTGCTGTTTCCCGTTCCGGCCACATGCTTTTACTTCCGTTTCCGTATATTTACGGTGGCCGTAATTTGCGGTGCCCGCTCATTACGGTGACCGCTCATTACGGTGACCGCTAAGATGGGTGGCGGTATTGCACCTGGTGCAGCGTACGGCGGCGGTAAGGGCCGTTTTGGGGTCATTTCCGCCATCGCAGCCTTTCAGATTCCGCCATGGCGTAATGCTCGTGCCCGATGGGTCGTAATTGGCCGCACTTTGCTCCCTCGTGCAATGGCGGAAACGCTATGTACGCTATCGCGGTCCGGTCTGTGGATTTCCGCAATGGTCGTAATGAGGCCCAATGGGCCTCATTACGACCCTGGCGGAAATGGAAAAACGATGGCGGAAATGCAATACCGCCATCGAATACCGCTCGTTGCGATTATGACCCGTCACCGTAAAGTACGATGCCATTTGCGACACCGCAGTGAACGGCAACGCTAACTGCACCAAGTACGCGCACGCGCGCCCTGCAAAACCGGAATTACCGCCATGGCGCAACGGTACGCGAATTCTGACCCTAGCGGACATGAACCGAACGCCATCAAGCACGGCGGAAAGTACCATTCCGCCATGGCGAGAAATACGGCATCGCGAACCAACCGTAAATGGCCCACTGAGTGCCTGTACTCCACCCCCTGGCCACATTGCACAACTCCTGGCAGGCGCAATGTACACACCACATGCAACCAGTGAAATCTACAATCCACCCATGCATGCCAATGTAGAAATGCATGCAGGGGCTCAAAGCGCCCCGTGAGTGGGCATCCATGTACGGCATGACACCATAGGCGTACTGATGCAGCACAGGCATGTGAAGGTAGAAGACATCAAAATGAAAACCAAGAACACATGACACAAAACAACAGTAGTCCCCCATCGCTTGCCACCAGCGCAAGGCAACATCCAAAGCAGCATCCTGAGGGGGATAGCTCCAGCCCTGTACCCCTGCCAGTAAACAAACCAACCATCAGCAGAAGCATGTACCACACAAGTTGGCAGAGTGACTGAGCAGCCAGGCCATCTCAAGAGGGGCCGATGGGAGCAGCAGGGCACAGATGGCACGAATACAGAAGCTTACCCAATGGACATGACCCCAGTCCCCCTCCAACAAACGCACGCAAACACAGGCACCTGTGACCAGCCACATTCTGAACATCCCATCATTCCACCAATCGACCTGGCTGACAGGCACCAGTTGGCCAAAACCCAATCCCCCACCCCTGAGCAGCACATCATGTAAACAGTCACAATGGCAGCCCCTATCCGTGACCATACTGTGCTACGTAGGCAAACGCGGCCAGTACTGTACCACACAACTCAACTCAGAAGGTGGAACACAACGCAGATCACCTCGCAATACATACCGCCACAAATCGAAAATCGCCACATCACCTGCAAAGATTAACGCAACACGGCAAATATCGGATTCCAATTTTAATGCACATCCAAATGACAAAGGCCTCACAGCAATTTGCACAATAACACCAAAACATCCATCATCACCGAGGGCTGCATCTGCAATAATTGACCATCTTCCACTTGTGTGACGCCCTGTACCATCATGGCACACAGGGCCTACATCAACGTCCCAAAAGGCAACATGGAAGTGGCAAGAACCGCAGGTCCGTCCCATGAGGCAGGCACTAGTCCAGTTGAAAGGCCGAAATGTTACACCTAGCCGCCAGTACTGCGTAAGGGCATGTGGCCCATTGGCGATCGTCCCATAAGATCGTAATGGTGCTCCACTGATTCACCCGAAGCTGCAGGTGTCGAGAGTAAAACCCATCTGGAGGAGTGGCGTACAGATGGCACCTGCAAAAGGGCACCAGATACCTGACACCCAAATGAAAGACAAATGAACCGAATGCATTACGGGACTCCTGATGCATTACACACCTCATCACACACACAAAATACACACCCATATGCATGCAAGGCCACTCCAAAGGGACATATACCCCCCTAAAGCAGCAGCGAATCATAACGAAAACAACCGAGGTAAATACACCATTGCCAACGTCTGTTACTGTCCATGCATCCATTCAACATCCCCTCATCCCGCCATGCAAGCGCATGGATATTCACTCACATAATATTCAAAACCTCCATTGCGTCTGTGCGTAATGCAGTCTGCAAAAACCACTGTGCTCCAGGCCGGATCTTAAGTGTTGTGTGGCAACATGGATCATGAAACGTCCTGCCTTATCGGCCACTACGCTATTGCGCATGCCATTCAATAAATATCATTCATTGCTTGCTCGTTATGGGCCCTGTCCCAAGGACATACTACAAAAGAACGTTACATTTCCAGCAAGACCCGTGGGCGTATCCCCGCCGCTACTTCAAGACCACGAACGCTGTCCTTCGAATTCCTCATTTGCAACATTACGTCCTAAACGCGTCTGTGAACGCCTGCATTCACTAATATATCAATGTAGTGCGGCTGTGTGTGATAATGCTAACTGGCTACTATCACGATTGGGAGGGCACGCCCGTCGGTGAAGTTCGTAGTTGTGCTGCATGAGGGTCCTCCGTCATCGAGCCCTACATACCACTGAGTCCTCACAGGTATGTAAGCGATAGCAAATACAGCATGTGTAACAATGGGAGCATAGCATAACAATCTGTCAAAGTACATCACACTTGCATCGGGATTTGATACATGATTGCAATCCCAAGATGCCATGCGGCCATATGCAGCCTTACGGGCGGGACGTGCTCGGCCAGAGTGGATTGCATCTGCCACAGATTCATTCAATCAGCACAGGTGGAAGCCATACAGGCCGACAGCACATATGTAGCAGACCCAAGCCCCTCCCACGACCACTACCACTCCAAAATGCGACCGGCAGCACTTGCGATGTTGGCCCTGGGGGAGCAGATAGCACTGCAAGTACTACAACTCGAAGAAGACGACGAACAACAACAGCTACAACAACCGCCCGCACAGAGGAGACGCAGGAGGAGAAGGAGGAGGAGGAGGATGGGAAGGCAGGTGCAGCAAGGGCCACCAGCACAGCCACTACCACCACGCAGGCGGCCCGCAATCCAACGCATCCGTGCTGATCCGTTCAACCTCACTGCTGAACAGATCCACACCCTCTACCGTTTGGACCGGCAAACCATCATCTCCATTGTGGACATGACACAGGCAGACCTCGTGAGCATGATTGATAGCCCAACCGCCATCCCACCCCTACTGAAGGTGGTGTCTGTACTCCACTTCCTGGCCACAGGCACATACCAGCACACAGTCAGACAGTTGCATGGCATTTCACAGCCACTGTTCTCACGGACACTCTTTCAAGTGCTCGATGCCCTCCTGAAGCACGCCGACGACCACATCACACTACCACGCACGGCCCAGGAGATGACCAACGCGAAAGTTGGATTCCATGCACTTGGCGGCATCCCGGGTTGCATTGGTGCCATCGATTGCACCCATGTAGAATTGGTTGTCCCACTTGCCATGGAGGTCCAGTACCGCAACCGGAAACAGTTCCATTCCATAAATGTGCAAATGGTGTGTGACGCGAACAAGATCTTCACGCATTGTTGTGCCAGATTTCCAGGATCCACCCATGATTCTATGGTCCTAAGGAACTCAAGAATACCCCGCTACATGGAGCGACACGCTGGGCACAGATCCTGGCTACTCGGTGAGTCTCATTCAATGCATGACATCGTGGGCCATTTGATGCGTCAATTATCTTGCAGGAAGGGGTGGGGGGGCCAATTAGCACTATCATTCCACTGACACCCTTTATCTGTCTCATATAGGTGATGCCGGGTATCCGCTGAAGAGATGGCTCCTGACACCAATACGGAACCCACAGAACCAGCATGAGGAGGAGTACAACCATGCTCACTCACGTACCCGTATAGTAATAGAGCAGGCATTCGGCCTACTGAAGGCTCGTTTCCGCTGCCTCAGCAGGTCTGGCGGGGCACTCATGTACAGCCATGAGAAGGTCTCTAAGATCGTAATGGTATGTGTCATGCTGCACAACATGTGCGTTCGTAGGAATGTGCCCATGCCACCTGACGCTGAAATGCATGCACCTGATGATGGACTTGATGATGGTGGGGATGTGGCGGCCCCTGAGGGAGTCCATGAGGCACATGATGGACGTGTAATCAGACAGGGCATCATAGATGCATGCTTCTAACAACCACGCTTTTTGGCTATTACATGGAAAGGGGACCTGTTGCACAGGCACTTTATTTGGTTTACGCCTGAGGAGTAATTGGTGGCAATTAAATGACCACGCTTCTCATAAGATGTTTATGATGTACTGTATTGCTCATGTGGATTGATCAAGTGACCCTATATACCCGCAACCCTGTGAAGCCCACCTCACACCCTCCACCCTCCTAACCCCCCCCCCCAACACCAGTGTCCAGATATGCATGTAGTCTGTGGGTAGACGCTATTGCAAGCCCCCTCTACGGGTATCAGGGGTGCCCCTGGCCGTGGAGCGCCGGTGCCTGGCAGATCTGCGTTGGGGGCTGCCCTGTACCGAACTTGCCACGGATGATGTCTCTGCCTGCTCGCGTCCATGCATCTCTCTGAGTGTTTGTGAGAGCTCTGTGAGCACACGGCGCACAGCGGCAAGTTCAGCACATACGTCTTTGGACGTCGCATGCAGTTCCCCCCTCAGGCTCTCGGTGCTTCTCTCCATTTCTCCCCTCAGGGTCTCGGTGCTTCTCTCCATTACTCCCCTCAGGCTCTCACTACTTTGCTGTATTTGTGCCCTGAGTGTCTCAGGGCATGTTTCCATGGCTGCCCTGGAACCCCCGCATTCATTTGCATGGTCCTTGAGTAGCGTGGCCACTTCCTGCAGTTGCTCGATCAGCTTGTTGAGTGAAAGTTGCCTCTGCTGGGCCATGGAAATTTGCGGTGGTGTGACAGAGGGGCTGCTCGACACATGTTGCCTTGGCACAGGCCTTGAGGGGCTTGGCCAGTCGTCGTCTTCAGGGTGCCCCTGCGTGGTTTCGTCATTGTGTAGGGGATGGAACTTGCAGGTGGATTGGGAGAGGTCATGGATGGTACCTACGTCGCCAGCACTGATTTCCGTGTCTGTGCATGCTGGCATGTCCGCGGTGTCACCTATGGTGCTGCTACCACCAGAAGCAGTGCCATCAGATACATCCTTTGGGGGGACCTGTGGTGCTGGTGTTGTGGACTTGCTGGCTGCTGGGGTGCCTGTTGCAGTCCCCTCCAGTGTGCTGCCACTTGATTCATGCTGCTGCCGTGTCTTGATCCTTGCACCTGAGGTGGAGGCTCTTGGGTCGTTGGTCCTGGCCCTCTTTGCAGGCGTGCTGGTAGGGGTGTCGTGCAGCTCGTCGTTGGTATGGGACCCTGTGGTGGAGTGAAGAGGGGCGAGCGTTAGTCATGGGTCTGTGGGATTTGGAATGGCAACGTATCACATGCATTGGGGTGGTACATGAGGGTGATTTGGGACTGGGCCTTGGAGGTGGTCTCATTTTCGTGTGGATTGAGGATGCATTCATTTGCCTGGCTGCAGTTAGGGGGTGCATGCTGCACATGTAGGGGTTGTGTATGGCATCTTGATTGATTTGTTTATTCATTCTGACTTTTAGAGGGCGCTGTCAGGGCAATGTATTGCACTATGGGCACACATGGTACTGCACATGTTCGTGCTTTGTGGATTTCGCATTGTTTCTCTTGGCCAACCTACCTGATTCTCCGGATGTCGGCACTCCTTTCTCCATCCCTCCGACTCCCTCTATGCTCCCTCTATGCTCTCCATTCCTATGGTGGAGGCGCAGATATCCTCCCAGGGGGTCAACTTGATGGGCGACTCTGATCCCCCCCCCGGTAGCTGTGGCGATGTTTCTGTTAGCAGAAAGTATGCTGCGTACGCGTATCCGCAGGTCGTCCCACCGCTTGCCACATTGCTGTGGCGTGCGGGGTGTTGTCCCCGCCGCACTTGCGCGCTGTGCCACCAGGGCCCATATGGCCTTCTTGTTGTCAAGGGCCGTCCTGGTCATTTGACTGGAGAAGACGACGGCGGCATTCTCCTGGAGGGTCTCGGTGAGCACGGTCAGTTCCTCTCGGGAGAAGTGGACCTGCCGCTTGCGATCACACGCTTTCTTGGCAGCCTTTCCCATATTTATTTTTTTAATTGGGGTTGCTAACGGGTTGGGATGTGTGTCAGGGTCGGATTTTTAATGGTAGTGTAGGAATTCTCATTTTATAGTTGTGCGGCGTGCTGTTTCCCGTTCCGGCCACATGCTTTTACTTCCGTTTCCGTATATTTACGGTGGCCGTAATTTGCGGTGCCCGCTCATTACGGTGACCGCTCATTACGGTGACCGCTAAGATGGGTGGCGGTATTGCACCTGGTGCAGCGTACGGCGGCGGTAAGGGCCGTTTTGGGGTCATTTCCGCCATCGCAGCCTTTCAGATTCCGCCATGGCGTAATGCTCGTGCCCGATGGGTCGTAATTGGCCGCACTTTGCTCCCTCGTGCAATGGCGGAAACGCTATGTACGCTATCGCGGTCCGGTCTGTGGATTTCCGCAAGGGTCGTAATGAGGCCCAATGTATAATTTGTTACACATGATGCTCTAAAACCTTTCATTGCATACCATTGTATGTATAGATTTACCTTTTTGACCCTCATAACTAGTGCATTGTATGTACAGCATTTCGTACAACATTTGTGTGGGGTGCACATTTGTTGTATTAACATAAAGTAATCAAAAATTCACAGTGGATTAAAAAATGTAACTAATGTATTTCCATACAGTTTGGGGCATTTACATGATTTTAATGTATATACTTGTTACTGAATACATGTGTGTGGTAGTATGGATATATTATGTACGTATAAGTGTGATAGCATGTTTGAAGTGTATTGTAATGAAGGGGATCTTTAAAGTAATTAGCTACCTATTGGTGTATTCTAACTGCTGGATTTTACAAGTGCTATTGTAGTACTATGGATGTATTATGTAACTATAACTGTGATAGCATATTTGAAGTGTATTTTAATGAAGGGTGAGATTAAAGTAGTTAGATAACCATTTGGTGTATTATAACTGTGTATGTTAGTATACTTTAGTGAGCACATTTGGGTTGCAGGAATATTAGGCAAGCATTTGTTCAATTTGCTGGTAACCTATGTTTTGGAGTAACAGAAGTGTCAATACATTCAAATCAACCACATCTTTTTTTGTGACATATGCATCATAGTGGCCTGACATAGTTGTGGCACTAGTTTGGTAGAATATGCCTACTGTTGTAAACGTTTTCTTGCCAAGAAATACTTGGCTGTGTGTAAAGCTAATGAATGTACAGATATATTTGGTACCATCTGCATTGTACCTTAGAAGCATTAGTATGACATATTGGCCATGCAAGTATATTTGTATGCTGGAGCAATTGTCTAAATTGCAAAAAAGAGCATAATATGCTATGATTTGCATTCTGCAGAAGCTGGTGATATGGAATTCATTCAGAATTTGGTATGGATACATACACAAATCGTTCATTAGGGATGTGCTCTTGTCAAACATTGTTGTAGAGTCCATGTATGTTTCCACATGTATGTGATCTGGAAGATTTCATTAATAGGGATGTGTTTGGTATCTAGTACGTGTGGTAAGTAAATAAAGAATTCCTGTGGATCTTCCAGTGTATTTATGGTGAATTGTACAATTCTTGCTCAGTAGTACAATTTGTGCCTTATACCTGAGACAATGTAGCTGCTGTCAGGATTATTTGTGGCATTTTTATGAAGGAAAAGCAGTTCTTTGCTAAAACAACTGGTCAGAACCGTTTAAGTAAATGTTGTGAACAATTGGTCGCAATTAGAAGTGAAGATTGATTGCTATATTTTCATTGTAATTTGCTCTATTTGTGTTGCTGAATTTAAATGAACCAAAGAGTGTGCCTTTGTATATTGTGTGAGTGTGCAGTTGTTTTTGGACTAGTGAGTTTAGTACTTGTATTATTTTATGGAGCTGCAGTTGTTTGTTTTAGTAGTGCCATTGCATGGAGATCGTTATAGCTTCTGTGTTTATTTGTTTTCTTGTTATAAGGTGTTTTTGAAGCATAGGGCACATATCAGGAGGAGAGTTATACAGTGCATGTAGCCTGTTGTATTCTAGGATGCAAGGAATGTGAGTGTTAACTTTGTTTGCAGCAAAGTTAACTAGGAATAGACCATTGAGTTTACAGAGACGTGAAAGTGCCATGTAACTCATACCTTCTTTGTGCTGCCAATGTCAATCAATGCCTGGTCTAGAGTTAGACCTTGAGACTTGTGAATAGTGACAGCATATGCAAGAGATAGAGACAATTGTTCTTGGTGTGCTATTGTACGGCCTATTCTATTAACTTCTATATGTTTATCAAAGTGAAAGATGACAAACTAAATGTTGTTGCCATGTGAATATGTTTGGAATCCAACAACTGTACCAATTGCTCCATTGACTAAACCTTTTTCTACGTCAAGGTTACATTTTAGAATTACTCTGCAGTTTAGACACAGAGATATTAATATTTCTAATCCAGCTGTAATGCAGATACATTTATCTAAGCTATTTAGTTGTGTGGTTGCTTTTTGACACTTAGGGAGTGGCATGTCGTGCACTTCTAGTTTGTCTGTGGAGCTTATATGCACTATCGATTGGATATATCTTTTCAATATTTTATCATTGAATTGGCTACAACTTTAAAGAGTTGACATTACGTACATGCATTTTAGAGTTTGTTGAGTTAATGTTTTCATGCCTTCAGGGGCAGATGTGTTTTGTCCACACAGCTCATGCATTACTCTAGTTTACAAAATTGATTGTGCATATTTATTAAGCAGACCAGTTTTAATGCTTTTTTAAATGTTAGTATAGACTAGATCTGCAGATTGGCACATGTTTTGAATTAGTTCTCTGTAGCGTATATGTTGCCAGAGATTTACATTGACAATGCAGCCAAGTGTACTACAGCATTGTTTGTGTCCTAATGTTTTGAAAATGAGTTGACCTTTTACTGGTTTTAACTGTAGGAGGGCTCTGAAAACTATAATGTGTTTTCCTCCAAACAGTTTTTTATAGTCCGTTTTTAGGACTTCTTACATTCTGAGTTCAATTAAAGGCATAATTATGCATACTTCAGTATCAGCGTCTGCTGATAATATGTAGTATTCTAATTTGTTTTGGTGTTCTACTGGGAGGAGAAGTAGTCAGTGTAAAGTTACACTCCTATATTTTAGGCAGCTAGACCTGTGACAGCTGTTACAACAGCTTAAATTCAAATAAATACATATCCACTGCTTCTCTTGCTGTACCCCACTGATTCCGTGGACCCTAGTCTCCCACACTGTCTTCCTCTTGATCTGTCTTGTTTTATATTGTTTTGTCTTGTGTGTGCCCTGAGGCCTGCGTGCATGTGGTGCGACATATAAGAATTGCAATAAATAAATAAATATGGTTGTTGTTTGTTAAGTCTTGTAGAAATCAGCTGATTATTTTAATTGAGAATGTTTTTTCCAGAACCAGCTTCACCACTTACAGGTACAAGTTTCAGTTTCATATTTAATTCCATGATCAGTTTGTTCAGTGACTTCAAGATAAATGGTGAGTTGTTCATCATTTAGCTGTGGGAAACACCAGCAACAAAAACACCATCACTGCAGTAACTAAAAGCTTACTGGCAACCATTTTGAAAAACACAAGACATCCAGACACATTGATACCGACATTCTGACAGCAGGCATGATATCTAGAGTTCCTGATGTGTGGCAGCGGAAGCCACGCTACACAGAGCAAGAACGTACTGTGCTGACAGACAACATAGTGCAACATACTGGTGAGCTGTTTGCCACCGACCACCGGCGAAGTACCCAACTCTGCAAAAATGCCTTCTGGGAGGACATAGTGCACAAGGTGTCAGCCTTGGGTAGCATGGACACAAAAAGACTGCCATAAGCTGTGGGATGACAACTGCCTGAGAGTCCACAGCCTGCTGCCTAACCACTGGAGGTGGGATAGCCTCCCCAATAAAGCTCATGTAATGGTAGGAGAAATGCATCAGTGTGCTGCACCTCAAAGGGCTTGAGGGAGTGGGAGTGGCAGAGGCCGGGGCAGGGACACATGGAGAGGGCAGTAAGTACAACCTGCTACACCAAAACAACTATACACAGAGGACAGGAAGATGTAAAGCATACTACATGGAGACATGTTCAACAGCATGCCATCAAACTACGTCCAACCCATAGAATGGCCAATAAACCATGGCCCTTGTCCAAAGTACACAATCATTGCCCCCCAAACATCCAAAAACACATATGAGTACTGGTCATGTGCACAAAGTGATGACATGAGAAGCAACACATTTGCTTCAACTTAGGCTATAATGACCCCAACAACCATTCAGCTATCTCTCTAGCTCATGCATTGACTGAGCATGGACTCATACAAAAAATCACCCAACCAACCCACGAAAAAGGAAGAATCCTCTACTGGGTAGCAGATTTGAACTGCAACATCATAGTGAATGAGGTTGTACCCCTACTATGGACAAACCACTACCTTCTCTCTTTTGAGCTTAACACCAATAAACTACCAAATAAAACTGGCCTTTATTACTGCTGAGGCAATTATGCCTTTGGTAATCCCTACTCTAAGTTAACTACCTACCACAAATGAACCAAATCTATTGGTAGATGCCTATAATATGTCCATGGCTAAGGCAATAGACTTAGTAGCAAACTTTGTAAAGGGAAACCAAGAGCTCACATGAACTCCTGGTTCACCCCTGAACTAAAGCTGCTTCACTCAGAAAAAAGAAAACTTGAATCGCTCTGGAAACATACCCCTTCAGCAGAGACCAAAACTAACCTTGCCACTATCACCACTAAATATAAAGAGGAGATCATCCGCACTAAGTGGGACACTTTCAATAATAGAATTACCCAAGCAGGATCTAGCACTAAGGAATTCTTCATCATTCTTAGAGAAATGGAGACACCCATCCAACCTATCGACTCTTGCCTTAAAGACAAACTCTGGTGCACAAACATTAAAAATGCTATCATCAACAAAATTACTGGCCTTCAGACTAGAATAGCAGACAAACTGTGATTCTTAAATGATCCAGCCTCATCCAAACAGACCCCAGCTACCTCTACCCAACAGCCTTTGGATTTTAAAGTCACCAATGTATCAGTACCTGAGGTTCAAAAAATCATAGCCTCACTGAAACCATCTAATTGCCAGGGTGACAGCTGCCCCGCACAGATTATTATAGCTGCGGCAAGAGACCTGGTCTCATTTATTACCAAACTAATTAACGCATCCTTCTCAAGTGGCACTGTTCCCAGTAACCTGAAGTAATCTTGGGTAATCTCTTTATTTAAAAAATAAATGTCAGACCCTACTATCCCCACTAACTATAGACCAATCACCAAAGTCCCTTTCCTGTTAAAACTCTTGGACAAGGTTTCATATTTGCTAATCCAACACTACCTAGAGACCAACAAACTTCTAGGAACTCGGCAATCTGGCTTTAGACCACAACATGGGACAGAAACTGCCCTTATTGATCTCAAAATCCAGATTGACAAACTTAAAGATAATGGAAAACTTGCAATCTTGCTCCTCTTGGACCTATCAGCTGCATTTGACTTGGTCAATCACAAGGTACTCTGTGATCACCTCGCCTCAGCAGCACACTTCTCCAAGACAGCCATTATGTGGATCCAATGGTTCTTAAACAATAGAACTATGCAAATTGTCTCTTCTTCCGCTTCAGCTGCCCCGATACCTATTACTTGTGGTGTGTCCCAAGGATCATGCGTATCGCTAACTTTGTATAATATCTTTACAAAGCCGCTATTTGATGATCTGGACCGTCTGGGTGTCACGTATACAAATTATGCAGATGACACCCAGATACTCCTACCCCTTACAGGCATTTATGATTCTGATGTACAATGTGTGAACGAAATCTACACAATCATTCAGGCATGGATGGCCATCCATGGCCTCTGCCTGAATGATAACAAAATAGAACTCCTCCTGGTCGGTTCTTCAGGCAACATAAACAAATTAATACACTACACTCAATACAGACGTGAACAACATCCCTATTGCCAAAGATGTGAAAACTTTAGGGTTTTATCTTGATGCCACCTCTAACCTCTCCAAACAAGTGAACTACCACTAACTACACAAGCAAACTGATAAGGACCTGCAAACCCTTTTTGTCTACAGAAAGGTGCCTCTCATTAGCTAGAGCACTTATAATGTCCACATTGGATTATTGTGAAGTTCTCTACTTAGGCGCCAACAAGACTGTAATTATCAAACTACAGAAAATGCAGAATAATGCTCTCTGAGCTGCATTGCACTAAACATTCTGAGAAGAGAGCACATATCAACCACCAGAACATAATGCAAATGGCTTTCCATAAAAGAGAAAATGGAACTCAAAACTATATGTCTCACCTTTAAAGCTCTAAACCACACAGCCCCTCCATATCTCACTGAAAAATACAACCTACGATCATCCACACGAACCACCAGATCCTCCAACCCATCCTGCCTGGTGGTCCCAAGATTTAATCGAAAAAGATCAGGCGGTTCCGATTTCCCAGTTATGGTCTACCAACTGTGCAACACTCCGCTGACATTAAATCTTTCCAAGTATTCTCCAACGTCAGAAGATGTGTCATCTCTTGGCTACTCAGCAAGAACTAGCTAGCACCTAACCTGTCTTAGCTATGCCACCCCCTAAACTATCCAAGTATCCTTGTGACCACAGACCCTATCTCACCCACCAGCTCCTGCTCCTTTGACTTGCCTACATGTCCGATTCTCAGTAGAACGACTATCCCCCTGTCCTGACTTTATTTCTAACCTTGTTACCACACTTTGGGTGCTGTAACTGTCCTTCACTGCCTTTATACCTAAATTCCTCATCCTACCTCTGTGTAATTCCTCCTTTTTGCCATGTATGCACTTTTCTGTATTTTAATGTAAGATTCTACTATAGCTACTGCATTCCTAATACTCTGATCAGGTGTGTAACATGACACTTGCCTTATACTATAGCTACTGTATTCTTATTACTCTGATCATGTCTGGAACATGCTACTTGCCTTAAAGTGCCCAGATATCCCTGGGTCAGGTGAGCTATTTAAGAAAAGTAAACAAACAAACAAACATAAACGAGGCATACACCAGACCAAGGTGGTGTGCATGGAGTTATGCTTTCAGGATGGCTTTGATGGATGCATGCAGGTGAATGTGTTACAGGGGCACCCGTAACACATTCACCTGCATGCACGCATCAAAGCCATCCTGAAAGCATAGCTCCATGCACAGGTATCATGACACACAATGTATGAACTGCATTTAGCAAGGACATTGGATGTCACAGAGGTGAATAATGGCATGCCTACCTTGCCCCCACCACAGGCACCTTGTCTGGACAGCAAGCAAGGTGGACCAAGCACATCCCAGCCACCCACTCAAAGCAGGAGA
This sequence comes from Ambystoma mexicanum, assembly GCF_040938575.1. NCBI lineage: Eukaryota > Metazoa > Chordata > Amphibia > Caudata > Ambystomatidae > Ambystoma > Ambystoma mexicanum. The sequence continues at coordinate 147,149,314 of NC_090934.1, forward strand.
GCTGTGACCCACGCCACCACTACCAAAGCCACATTAGCACTGGCCACGCGAAATACAGGTGTTGTGAGCATGCCGGCTGCCCCTGCAGCAGCACCACCGATGCCCATGGATGCACAGCCAGCTGCCCCTGAAGCAACACCAGCAATGGCCACGAAGACACAGCAACAAAAGCACAACACACAGCAGAGTGGCTCACCAAGACGGCCATCACCCCCACCAGCCTCCAATATATGTTACATGTTGCCACCTCGACAGACAACGATGCCTGGCAGGAGGATAGGGAGACCATGAGGAGTAACCAGACCACAGCCCCTACCACCGTCCCTCCTTCAGCCCCTCAGACCTCCACAGCCCACCTCCACCACCGATCCCCAATACCAATGAAATGGATGTGCGAAATGTGCAAATTGAGCCACGGCACGAGGCGATGGCTGGACTCATGCGCCACTAGCAGTGGAAACCAGGATGATATGGGAGAGTATTTAGGCCACCAGTCGGCGCTATCCCCATGCCCTGGGCCGCTCCTCTTGTGCAACAATCCTGCTTGCATAGACGGTCCGGGGCGGGAACAAGCCAATCTCGATACTAGCTTAGTCCCTCACCCTTTACCTGCTGGCGGCCCAAGAGCGCAGGGAGATGGCTGGTTCCGCCCCCTCCTCGACCATCACTACACCTGCCAGTTCCTAACAGGGCAGCCCAAGGCGCCAATCCCTGCGCAGGTCAGGGTCACCGCAAAAGGACAGGTCCTGTGAAAAGAGGCCAGGGAAATGGCCCGGTACCAAAGTTTCTGTGACACTACTGCAACCTAGGGTGTGTTTTGGGGAGGGTTAGTTGGAGAGGGGGTGGTGGGGAGGATAAGTTGGGGAGGGTTGGTGAAGAGAGTTCGTTTTGGAGGGGTGGTGGGACACACTGCAGCCTCATTTCTGGGGTTTCCCATGTTTCTGGCACTGCTTCTAGAGGGTCCCGCTGTTTGGGTACACTGTGCTACCAGCAAAAGTAGCACAGTGTATGCTGTTATCTGCACCGTTGTTACCAGAATTCCTTCTCGTAGTGCTGCAGCCCAGAAAGAGTGCCGGTAACCGGAATTACCAGCAAACTTGTACTGAGGCCCTATGTGTTAATTAAATTGTTTTTTTAGATATCCTTGCTGTTGCTTTCATTTGTGGCTATTGTTTCTATCTCTTGGTAGGATTTTGGTACCCTTGTTCGTGATGAAGCCCAACCAAAGTTTAGCCAGATAATGGGCCTCATCACGACCCTGCCAGTCGGTAACAACAGTGCCGGTAGGCTTACCAGTACCGTTGTTACAGAACCGGCAGAGTACAAGTTTGCGGGCCGGATGCCCTCCCGCCTGCCAGGTCTGACCTGGTGGGTGGATCGTCACCCAGACCTGGTGGGCGGAACTGCAACTGCTCGCAGACTTTGACAGTAGCACAGTTGTGCTACCGTCATCCCAATTCCTATTGCGTCCTATGGGACTCAAATGGGAATGGGGGTTACTTTTTCCTGCACCTGGCTCCTGGGACCACCGGGGCTGTAATGACCTGGTAATTCCCCAAAGGTGCTGGAAAAAAAACAACTCAGACGGAAGCTGTGACTTTTTACCGCCACGGCTACAGCCCGGGTCATAATGGGTCCCAATGTTTTCAGATTTCCCATATAAGGGTGTACCTGTTAAACCACCTGCATCTTTGTAGCACTTGCAGTCTCTATGTGAGAGCATTTTTATACAAAAACTGTAAAAACATGTTGTGACAGGTTTTTGTCAGTTAATATGCCATCCCAGCTTTGGTGATGTGAGATGTGCCATATCATGCAACTGTAGTAGAATTGTCTGCAACCTATTGTATGTCTTTTTATATTTGCATTCCACAAGAGGGCAATGATTATATGATTATATTGTAATGATTAATGTACTTGGATGTCTCATCTCTTTTAATGTTGTATGTGTTTTTAGGGGATTTTCCTGATACTTTGTGTCTAACAGAAGACATCATGCTATTTGCTTGTCCTTTGGTGGAAACTGAACTAGGGAAACCAAAGCAACATTTGGTATACCATTTACCTATATTTTTATACTGACTTAGGCAGTATTTGCCATACTTATGTTTTTGGAAGTGTACGATTTGTCTACATAGGTCACTCTGTGTGGTTTCTGAAGGAATGTCACAGGTAATGAATTTTTGAATACATTTTAAAACAATGGCATCACTCTCATGGCCAAATATGGGAGCATTTTTACAGATAAATGCATTTGGATGTGTGATGCTCCTCTGGAGTGATATTCTTTTCTCCAAAAGAAGTCTTCTACTTCTCAGAGTGGAGTGGTCATGTTATTACAGAGGGAGTGCAGCATGGTAATAAAGTGATGGTTAAAGTATCTAGAAACAATGACCAGGTGTTTTGTTGTCTATTCACTCTTTATGTTGGTTTGAAGTGTGTAAGACGTCATGCAAGTTATCCCATGCATATTCTGCACAACTTAAAGTAACAAACCATGTGGGTGGGCCTAGGTTCCTTAGTGTACAACGTACATTAACGTGACGTCGGAACCAGTATTCTTTTGTACCAGGTATGTTTGCCAAGAGATTTGTGATACTTGACTGCCAAACTCATATATGTCTTTTATATTTTGAAGCAGTTGAGGAGCTGGCATGTTTAAGAAATTAGAGCCTGTTTTTAATGTGTATGCAACTCCATAACCTAGAGATGCTAGTTCGCTTTTGAACAGGAGGTGCAAAATATATTGTATATTTTTTCAGACTCTTGGGTCTTCAGTATACATTTGTAAAGAACAATATTCTGATGCACTAATTTATGTGGATCTTTCATCATACCGTACTTGTTTTAATGTAGGAAAGAGTAGAGGAAAAGAACGTGCTTCTACACTTTTCTCCCATATGCTTAATGGACATCCTTTGGCTTTACGCATTTGATATGTTTCTAATGCATCTTTCATAGTGTCTTTGGAATGTAGTGGATGTAGTGGGTGAATTGTATACTGGTCTAAATTGGCCAGTTTATGGTGAATCATCAATTATTTGGGTGGATGTTCTTAACTTTTTCTCTATGTTTATTTCTCTGTAGCATTCATTGTTTTCTTTAAGATATTTTAGTGTGTGTCTTTGTTTAAGTTGACTATTGTTTTGAAATCTTTTTGCCTTTTGTTGGTACACCATGAACAAGCACAATCAAAGACTGCTCTATTGGCCGTCATACTTCTAGAGTTTCTACATTTTTCTTTAAGATCTAATGGCAAATATACTAATTTGCCACACATGTTTTATTTTTTTTTATAAGTGTTTACAGCTCAAAGAGCCTTTATACTAGTAATCATGCATAAAAAGGCAAAACAACAATAAAAAACAATCATATTACAATCAATGTCTTGTAAAGAAGTGACAAGTTCCTAAACATATGTACAACTGTTTCCACTGAGACAATCCGTTCATTCCGAATGATACCTCAAAATATTAAAAAGAAAACATTCATTTTCTCATTTTCCCATAAACCTTTTTCCACACGTGATAAGCCCATGCTGTTATCACCAATGTGTCACCCGAATGCAAAGTAGAGCATCATTAATTGGTAACTATACGGTCAACTGTGGTAACATCATTTCCATAACTTTTTATATACAGATTTTCCATTTTCTTACAATCAGTCAATATATGTCTAACGGTTTCAAGTTTCTCTCCACAATATCTGCATTTCCGTATTTCAAATGGCAATCCTTGCCGCATACCTACATACTCTATAGTCGGTAAGACATTAATATTAAATATAGAATAAAGTGCTTCAATTCTTCTGAGCAGCACTTGACTAATTAACTACACAGTTGTTTGTCAAAGTGTTGGTTACAGTATATCACATTATACTTTTCTTAACTAGGGAAGCAATGATCTTAATGATATCCCATTCCACAGCATTTATCTTTAATAATGCATAGAACATTCCAAGATTATTCATTTACAGAAGTTCCAGGTCAATATCAACCATTACACCTTTTACTGTCTTTTCTAGATTAGCAATGCTTCCCCTGCCACTATTTTTCACCATTACATTTTTCACATAACTCAATAGGGTGACCTCACCTGGATTATTCCAGATTATTTTCACAAACAATTTGCAACAACATACTTTTCATAAGCTGGTTAAAGATGTGAGACCTAACTCACATCTAATTGCCTTGATGGGAACTGCCCTCAGAATTCTGAGTACCTTTCTGCAAATGTTCCCTCCAAATGATTAAGCCATTTCATGAATTTATGTTCCAAGACCTCCTGACCATAGATTACCCCTGGGATGATACTCATGTTATAAATGTGGATGTGCCCTTTGATCAAATGGCCTCACTTCCTCATGATAAAACCACGGATAAGATTCAATTTTTTAAAGCGTTTCCTGCCAACAGACTGTTCATTATGTGCCAGAATAGGGACATGACAGATAGACACACCCTGGTAATGATCTCCAGGGGCACTCTGCAGATTTTCCAGATATAAGAGACTTTGCTTTTGCGGAATCTCCCACCAGCGATCATGACCTTTGTTTTGTGGAGTATTATTTTTAAATTATTACTAGCATACTTCATTACAGCATTATAAGAACTCTGAAGATCCAGCGGAGTACGGTCCATCACAATCAGGTTGTCCACAAAGGAGAGCCAACCGACAGGCTCTTGACCGATATTAGGGGGGAAATTGCAACAACCCACTCTAGCACTGTCAAGGTCAGCAACGTAGAGGTTGTATAATACAGGAGCAAGGACACATCCTTGCTCTAGCCCAAGATTGGTAAAACAGGGCTTGTCAATCTTGCTTCTAAGTCCAACCTGAACTGAACAGATGTGTTTGTGTACATACATTTTATGAAATGTAACAATGTGGGGTCTATTTTCCAATATTCCAATTTGCAACATAGTTTACCTCTGTCCTCAGTTTCAAAAGCCCCTGACTAATAAATGAAGCTGTAACGCTCACCTGACTCCCACGGAGGCACTGGTCTAGTCTGGGTTGCTGTGGCCTCTTCGAGCGTGATGCGCAGAATTCGGAACACTGACTGAACAGGACCCTCAAATCTTGCTTGTCTGGCCCGTAGGAATATCCTTCTGCAGATGAGAAAGGAGATTAACAGTCTGCAGAATAGTGTGCTTGCTCCCCCCTTTTCCCCTTCGTTCTTCTCTAACTTCCTCCGAAATCCCCGGTTGAAGCTCACCTTATGGTTTGAAAGGATGAACTCTCCATCCTACTTCTGGTGCAGGGGAGCATGTTTGTCCAGTTACTTCACTGGTTTTCAGAATGGCGCTGGCAAAATCAACTTGACTTTTCCGAGCGGAACGCCGTAAGTATGAAGATTACAAAAGTTCAAGTGTAGAGCCTCCTTTTCTGTTGTCTTCCTAACCTGTGATCTGTCCTTTATTTCAGGTGCAGAATGAAGGCGATGCGTTAAGGGATTGAATTGCCGATGGAAAACTCAGGTGAGTTAGCGATGGGGGCGATCCCTCTTAATGTCTTTATATTCCTCCAGTAATGTCTTTTGTCCTTTCCCCATAGGGGCCGGGGTGCGGTACCTGCCAACGAAGAGGCGCCGACCCGAAATGAGGAATGGTCCACCAACAGAAGACCAGTAAGTGTTATGGTGGAAAATTAGGCTTTCCTCATATGTTCCTTCTGCTCACCTGTTGTCTCTTCTTCTCTCCCCTAGGTGCAGAGATGTGGCGACCGGTGCAGACAGTTGCGGTGGAGCCAGAAGAAGTCCCAAGGACAGTTGAGTGAAGCGCGGCGCTGCAGCGAGCAACACAGTGCTTTTAAATGAAAGTCTTTTTTCAGGAACGCTGGCGTGAAGGTTCCGGATGCAGGTAAGAAGTTTGATAAAATTCTTGGTTTTCACCTTTCTCTTCTCTTCTTTCCTTACAGGTGTTCCAGGATCGAGGCGGGCGTGGCTGGAGACCAGATGCAGGAGCAGACACGGTGAGCGTGCAGCTGCTTGGATGCAGAACAACGCGAAGCGTGAGCTACTGTCTAGGCGTGGCTTAAATAGCCCCCAAAGTAGTTCCAGGTAAGTATCCTTCCCTGGCCACGCCCGAGTGGCAAAATAGTCCCAATGAAAAAATAGTCCCTTTCAGGTCTCAGGGAGGCCTGAATCTTGCAGCATGGTCTGCATCAGGTAAGTGCACAAAACACCTTCCTTTATGAGCCTGGTGCCTATGGCGCCACGACTGATGTCCAACATGAGCCTGGCGCCAATGGCGCCAGGACAGAGTCCAAAGAGCCCCTATAAGGGGCCGCTGGGCTTTTACCCGGGGGCATGATGCCTGCTCCCGGGGGTGCTGGGCCTGGCCTAGTGCTCCGGGGGTAGGCATCATGACAGAAGCAGACGTACAATCGTGTCCCTGTGTCCCTGTTTATTTCAGTCATTATATAATGTAATGCCCAGATGTTATCTAGGGTACTATACCCCGCACAAACAATAGTCTGCTTCCAGGGTAAAAGATTCTTTTCACAAATCCATCTTTTAACCTTGCAGAGTATTAGTATGGAGTTTAAAGAAGATGTTGGCAGTTGAGTCAATCATGGCTAATGGTCGGTAATTCTGGGCTGTATTTCTATCACCCTTTTTATAAGTTGAAAAAAAAGATAGTCTTTTTCAATCTATAATCTTGTCACTATACCAAATGGAAATGTATGCTTTCAACAATAAAAACACACAGAGCTCGGGATTATGCTTAATTACTAAATGTGGAATAAGATCGGCCCAGGAGCCCTGGTGTTTTTAATTTTCCAATGACTGATTATATCTTCCAAATCAAAAGGGAAGTCACCAGGTATGTGTTTACACTTATGACGTGTTTAGGGATTTAATACCCCTTCTTTAATGTAATAGAGCTCATTGACATATTTTACCCATTCAGTCTCACTAATAGGATACCTCTATGGCTGAATTTCCAATGACATTTTTTCCTGTTTAATGTTGTCATTGTATTTGAGCAAGCTGAAAAGTAGTTTCCAATTGTCATTATTGACATCCTGCCTATGAGACCTTAACCATGTATGAGATTCTAGGCGTAAGAGTCCATAACGTTTCTGCTTTTCCGCCATTGCTCAAAAAGGCAGATCCCCATAAGCAAGGTATGCTCTTTCTTAGGCATGTTTTTTTCTATCAGTAATGATATCAAAAGCATTTTCATGGATCTTAACATTGGCGCATGTCACTATTGGTTTATGGTTTATGCATCGAAAAAGATGCATCGAAAAGACAATGCATCAAAAAATATGCATCGAAAATATCCATCAAATGGATATGTACTTTAAATGTAAAAGATATCATTTTGATGCTTTTATTTTCTACGTTAAAACATTACATTGTGCTGTCCAGTGCTGACATTTTCACCCCAAACCCCATGCCCACCCCCCTTAACCCTAACCCTAACCTAACCCTAACACTAACCCTTGCCCTAACCCCAACCCTAATTCTAACCCTTGCCCTAACCCCAACACTAATTATAACCCTTGCCCTAACCCTTATATCCATTGAAATCCATTGAATTTTATCCAAAGAAAAGGCATTTCGATGGAATAGATTTTCGTTGAATAAAATTTGATGGAACTGACTTAGATGCATTTGCATTCGATGAAAACTCCAGATACCATCACTATTGTTCCTAACATGGATTGTGATATTTCATCCAAAGTTCTAACTATTTCAGTGCTGTGGACCTGAGTGAGCAAAGGGTTATGGGATGTATGTGCAGAAAGCAAAATCTAGAATGTGTGTACATTGCATTCATTCCAACAAATCCTATTACCTTGCAAATTTACTCTCATGCCAGAAAAACATCCAGTAGGGGAATTATAATTTCCCCCAATCATAGTAACCCATAGCCTACAATGGTGACTAATAACAGTTTGTTCCGTATAATATCGCTCCACAAGAATACCCACTTTCTTATTCACAAAAATGATATGGGAGAATTCCCTGTTCATCCAAGTGTCAGTGTGACAGTCCATTTGCTTAAAAGCATGATCCAAATACTTCATCCCATAATCATCAAATAACTACAGCCATGTATAACCATTAACCAGTTGAGAATATCTACCAGAACTATGATGACTTTTAAGTGGAAACACAGGAGAGCAATGTGACAATTCACCATCATTCTCAAATCTTTGAAATTCAGCTGTCAATGCACGTTAAAAATGTTAATCCCCAGCCACCATCCCCCCAGGTGTAGGATTGTGCATCAACCATTCATTCAATATTTTCTAGTGTGGCATTCATATCATCAATGGATGGGGGTCATAGATAAACATGCTAAGAATCTCCACACTAGAGACGTCCTTCCATGACACCCTACCAGCTAACACATAGGGAGAAGAAAGGCCTATATCAAACTCAGCGAGTGAAAGGGAATTCCCAAAACCCATACCTACGCAACCAACAGTTTGACCCTTTCCCGCGTGAGCGGCAACTTTAACCATAGTTTTAAAACCATCAACATGTAGGTTATAACGCAGCCATGTTTCCTGTAACACAAAAATCTCACATCATTTTAATGTTCTCCTCCCCTCGATGCTTAGGATGGAAGAGTGTCCTCTAGTGTTCTAGGACAGAATCTGGATTATCCTTTTCTCCAATTGAATTCAGTTTCCATGTGATGGCAAGGATTCCAGTATCCATCGCATTAGTTCTGCTTCCTTGTTCAGTGGTACCATGTTGTTGATAGGTACATTGCTTAGTCTTTCATTTGTGCTGATTTGTGATCAGAGCACTAAATTCACAATATTTTGTCGAGGTGCATCGTAAGATGTAGGTTGCTTTTGCACACTACGATGTCAAATCCTCATTTGCCACAAATGCCTTTTATTTACTTGGATGGAGGCATATTATAGCTAGAAATTGGTGTACTGTTTAAATTATGAGGCTCTCATACAAACTAAGTTGTTTGAGAGCTTTTGGACGTTGAAGATTTTTAAATTAGCAGTGATATCATGTGATGGCATTTGGTTGTCGTCAAGCATACATTTTTTTGCAGTATATGCAAACTATTGAGGTGTCCGTTTTTTATAATTATTTTCTGCTTCTTGATATAAAGCTAATTGGAACCACTGGAATTCCACATTGTCCTCTCTTTTGTAGGCCATTTCTACTATTGCGGTACTCTTTTTATAAAAAGTTCTGCAACAACAGACACATACTTTGTCTGATATTTCAGCAGATGTGTTTTGAAATGTTGCTGTTTCTAGTTTGTATGTGTTTGTAAGGAGGTGGGTGTTTGTGAGGTTTTCACTAATGTTTTCTGAAGTTACTGAAATTTCCAAGTCATCTTCAGTTCCCAAATATTTACTTTGGATGTGTACTATTTCTTGAAGGAGTTCTTTGTCTATTCCATGTAGGAGAATATTTTTACATTTTTTCAGTTCTAGAGCAGGTTTTTTTTGCATAGAACAATCTAAGGACAAGGTTTTGCATAGCGGAATGGTGTATTGTTAACATGTTGATGTGATGTAAGTTGATTTTGCAAGCAGTTCCTGAAATGCAGGCTAATGAATTCCTAGTCCAGTGTGGATGCACACTGGGCAGAAGTCCATGGTTTGTAAAGTTGTGGTTCTACTTTGTCTTTTAGTTTCACATAGTGATTGAGAAATTGATGTAAAGATTTGAAAGATTGTTGGCATATGTTACATATTGAGCAGCACAACCATTTGTACACAGGGCAGCTCGTTTGGACAAAAGGAACATTTGGTTGAACGTTTGTTGGGAAGTTTTTTCTCAAAAGGGTTAAATTTGCAATAGTAGTCTCTGCTACCACTTCAAAGCCTCACCCATTATTGTCTATGGTAATTGGGTATAATTGTTCTTGTTATAAGCCTCTTCATTAGTTAGTTGTTTTATTCTGTTTAAAATCAATAGAAACATGTTTTTCTTTAGTAGAAATGCGCTGCCAATTAGAGCTTTGAGGATTCATATTCTGCCATAGTTTTTAAGCATAGAACGTAACTTTTTCGATTTTTATGAGATTGTTAGGAACTCTACAGTAAAAATGTTTCTGTTACATTGAGTTTCTGGAACATTTACTGTGGCTATGTTAACATTGGTAGTTATAGTGTTAGGTTTATATGTAGCTCGACTTTCATTTTTATGTTTTTGCTTATTTTTATTTTTTGAAAGAGGTGTGTACTTTTTTAGAGGTGGCTGGTTTACTTTTGTTGAGTGATGTTACTAGCTGTTCTGTTTGAATGGTTTTTAACTAGTTTTAGAGGCGGATGACTTAATGGCTTGTTCTTATTTTTAAATGTTCTATATTTTCTTTGGGTTCTTTTGGGAAAATTGAACAAAGTTGTATAATGTTTATGCATGTATTTTTGTATACAAAATATGGGTGTGTGGGTGTTATTGTAGAGATGAAAAGAGTTCTGTGAAATTGCTTAGTGGGATAATAGGTGTGGTTGGAAGGTTGGAAGAGTATGAAGTTGTATAGATGTGATGGGCTTGGGTAAATATGACATTGACATTGTGTGGGGTTGTATAAAATAAGTTAATTTGTGTGATGGGGAATGGGAAATAAACTATTAATAGTAGAATGTGCTGACAAGTACTGTTGTTAGTGAGTAAGGGAGTGGTGGTTTCATTTAATAAGTAGGAATATTATGATGTGTTGGTGTAAACAGTGGGTGCTGAATTAGTGTAATTTAGTTTATAGGTGTGAGGGTTGTGTGGGTTTAATTGAAACAGGGTGAGAAAGAGTGTGCATGTATGGTCATTTGTGTTAGTAAATTGGAATGCAATGAGTATGAACATTGGGTTTGAATTGAGTACTTGAGGTGGGTAGGGGTATGGAAGAATAAGAAATTAAATTGTGGTATAGAAGTTCATGAAAGACAGTTGTTTTAGGCAATGAGGAATTGGTGGTGTATTGAATGAAGAGCAATGTTGAGATATAATTAGAAGGAGTATGAATGCTGCAATAGAATGAGCAAGCTTGAAATACAATATTGGGAGGAGGAGGTATTGAAAAAAGAGTGAACAAAGTTATGTTATGTGTGGAGTGCTAAAGTATGTTAACTGTGTTGTTGGAACAATTGCACTATGAAACGTGCAGTTTGGCATATTATGAGCAACAGATTAACAATTTTGGCATAGTGTGAACATGATGCATATTTAGTGTATTTTTGCAGTATAGGAAAGTTTGCAGTAGGACTAATCTAGAATGGTATTAGCTGTACAGAAATGTTTGTCTTGATGCAAAAATACATAAAAAATAGATTGGTTTGCAGTAGGGCAATTTTTACCCTGGTGCTTTTAATATGGAAAGTGCACTTGTTGTGGTGCAATGGATTTGTACTGTGTTACAGTGTTTGTAAGGAGTAATGCAAACTACTTTCAATTTTACTTTTTTGCTTATTTTCATTTTTTGAAAGAGGTGTGTACATTTTTAGAGGTGACTGGTTTACTTTTGTTGAGTGATATTACTAGCTGTTCTGTTTGAATGGTTTCTTTAAATAGTTTTAGAGGCGGATGACTTAATGTCTTAAAACAAAGTTGTGTAATGTTTATGCATGTATTTTTGTATACACATTATGGGTTTATATAGCGCACCTGGCCAAAAGGCATCTGGGCACATATCTTGTGGTTACAGTCTAGAGGTTGCATATATAGCAATAGCATACATAGCAGAATAGCATTTACTTAAAAACGTAACAACGTAACAAGTATTTGCATGATAGCATACATAGCAGGATAGCATTTACTTAACAACGTAACACGTATTTACATGATTGCAGGCATAGTGTAGAAGTAGAGATATATAAAGAGTGATTACATATAATTGATAAATTACAGTGAGGATGAAGCAGTTACAGTGAAAGGTAGAACATTGTGTTTGAGTTATACTGGGTGGTTGATAGGGTCTTGGGCCAGTAGCCAGAATTTGGCTTTGTTCTTAAAGACCGAGAATGAAGGTTCTTGTCTAAGTGATGTTGGTAGTGAGTTCCATAGTTTGGAAACGAGCACAGGGAAACTAGTCCCACCAGATTTTTGCAATCTATATCTGGGTATAGAGAGGCAATGGGTTTGAGCTGCTCGTTGTGGCCGATTTGAGGTTTGCTGTGAGAAGCGGGTGGCCAAGTAAAGGGGGGGCATTGTCAGTCAAGCATTTGTGTGTGAGGATCAAAGCTTTAAAGGAGATTCTTTGAGCCAGAGAGAGCCAATGCAAGTGTCGACAGGCGTCAGAAATGTGTTGGTTCCTGGGGATATTCAGGGCAGCTCTCATGGCGTTATTTTGGATTACTTGGAGCTTGCCAATGTTACGTTGGCTAGTCCCAAGATATAAGGAAATGCAGTAATCTAATTTTGACATGATTAGAGTTCTAGCAAGTGTGATGCAGATAATAGTAGTGATGAAAGGCCGGCAGGCAGTGATAAGTATACAGGTGTAAGAGGATGCTGAAGTAACCATGTTAAGTTTGTCTTATGAGGGAGAGGGAGGAATCTAGGTAGGTACCTAGCATTTTGGTGTCATTGGTTACATTGATGAAGTTACCGTTGATGACAAAATATTTGAATGAGGGGTCTAGTTTGCTCAGTCGATTGGGGGAACCCAGAATGAGGAGCTCTTTCTTGTCATCATTGAGACAGAGCTCGTGTTGGGCCATCCAAGCTTGGATGATCAAGTACATGTTGTTTAGGGCTTTAGTATCATCTGTGTGGTTGACCGAGATTGGGATGAGTATCTGGGTGTCATCGGCATAGTTTGTGTAAGTGATACCCAGATAGTCGAGTTTGTCAAAGAGTGGTTTTGTGAACACATTGTAAAGCGTAGGTGAAACACAAGAACCTTGAGGCACGCCGCAGAGGACTGGAGCAGGGTCACCTGAGGCGATAGGAGAGAAGACCCTCATGGATCTGTTGGCCAGGAAGGATTTAATCCAAGTGGTGGCTTTGTCTGAAAAGTGTGCTGCTGCTTTGAGATGACGACATAAGATTTGGTGGTTCACCAAATCAAAGGCGGCTGATAAGTCTATCAGTAGGAGGAGGGCGATCTTGCCTTTGTCTTTTAGGTCCTCGATTTGGGTTTACAAGTCTAACAGAGCTGTTTCCGTACCCTGCTTGGGGCAGAAGACAGACTGTCTAAGTCCAAGAAGACTGTTGCGTTCCAGATAGTCCTGGATCTGGATGTATACTGCCCGATCCAAGATTTTTAATAAGAATGGTAAAGTTGTGATGGGTCTGAAGTTGCTAGGTATGCTGGGGTCTACAGAAGGGGGATGACCCAGGCATCCTTCAGGTTCTTTGGTACAGTGCCTGTGCTGAATGACGCATTAATTAACACCGTAATGAAGGGGACTAGCTCATGAGAGGCCTCCTTAATAAAAGGTGCTGGGCAAGAGTCACCCTGGCAATTGGAACGTTTGAGTTTGTTGATTATATTTTCTGCCTCTGGGATGGTTACAGGTGAGAAGCTGAAATGTATTTGGGTATGTGAAGTAGAGTGAATTTTAGCGAGAGAGGGGTTAGATTGATCGTTGGTCTGGAGAGTGTTTTTTAGCGTTTATTTTGACCTGTAACATGGTGATTTTGTTAAGGAGTGCTTTTTGTGTATTTGAGCACCAAGAACTATCTTTATTACAAGATTCAGGTGGTGTGCACAGTGTTTCCAGTTCTTTAAGAATCTTGAAAAGTTCTTTAGTATTGGATTCTACTTGTAGAATGCATTTATTGTAGGTCTCCTTTTTGGCTAGGAAGATAGCGTCTTTGTAGTTGAGTGACGCTATAAGGAGGTTATCCTTATTCGTGTCGGTAGAGTGGTTTTTCCAACGGGCTTCCTTGTTTCTTTTTTCCTTGCGCAATACCCTCAACTGTCGTGTGAACCAAGAATTAAGGTGCGCCCGTGGTTTGGCTTTCCTGGATTTAATAGGGGCAATAGTATCCAAAGCTTTGAGGATGGTGGTATTGTATGCATCGACTAAGACTGTAGTGTCGATACAGGATAGCAGCACATTGTTGAGAGTAGGCAAAATATGTGGGAGGAGATTTTCTCTGGTAATATCTTTTTTGTTTCTGGTGCGGGTCGGGGGTGCTAGGTCAGGACTAGGACGTTGATAGTTAGTTAAGATATTGAACGTTATAGTGTGATTGTCAGACCGGGCACAGGGTACGTTGTTTATGGTTCTAATGTTACAGTTTAGATCGGCTAGCAAGTCAAGGATTCTTTCGTGTGTAGGTTCCAGGATACGATGAGTAAAAACTGCGTCAGTGAGAGAATTAGCATGGTATAAAACTTTGGTGTTGTTAGGATCTTTGAGGCCAAGATTAAGGTTGCCTAGGAGTATTATTTGCGAGTTAGCCTTAGTTTTATCGGCTAAGATTGACAAGATGCTGTCTGCAAAGGTAGTGATCGGACCAGGGGGCCTATATATGAGATGCTGGGTAACAGTTTGGTTGTGAGAGATGGGGAGTATAACCAATAGAAGTTCTGCTGATGTGATCTGTTGGTCAGATGAGATCCACATCGCAATTGCTTTTTTGTGGTTGAAGGCAACACCACCTCCTTTACAGTCTTTAGAGTGGTCGTCGTTGCGGTCACATCTGATGATAGTGTAGTCATCAGGAATGGCTAGTGAGAGGAAGGGGCTGGATGCTGCATGCAGCCAGGTCTCAGTGACAGCAAGGAAGTCTAAATCGTGGGTAGTAATGAGATGTGCTACATCAAGTGCAGGGGCCGTAAGGGATCTTGCATTGATAAGTGCACCCATGATAGTGGTGTCTTTCATAGAGTGAGGTGTGCTAGTATTGTGTTTAGGTGAAGTGACGTTCGAAGAGGTAAGTGTGTCAGAGGCAGAGATGCTAAGGCAAGGGGTAACCAAAGGAGTGGATGCAGAGGAAGTGCAGTGTATGGTGTGGTGAGTGGCGCGGGTGAATCTAGATCCTAGCCTAGAGTTCCTAGTGAGTATGGAGCAAGGTTGGTTAGGTGTAGGGTTGGTAGCAAAATGCTCTAGCCAGAGAGTAAGGGCATTTAAGTATTTATTTATTTTAATTTTTGTAACGCGCCAACATGCCCGTGGGCCTCAGGGCGCACATAGAACAAGAACAAGATGAGGACAAACAAGAAAAGAGGAAGAAGGAGAAATGGGTCAGGAAATTATTCCCAGTTGATTAAGTGAGTCTTGACGGCACGTTTGAACGCGGTATAGCTCTGGATCTGCCGTATACCTGCTGGAAGAGAGTAGGGGTTGATAATGAGGGGTGCTGTGGATGTAGGCTTAATCCTATGCAGGGAGTCCAATAGGGGGCAGTGAGTGGGCAGTCAGGGTAATTGTTTATGACTATGAATTCTAAAGTCTGGCATGGTGAGGTGACAGATTTACAGCAGAACCACTGAGGAGTGCAGGAGCTGTGTCAGATGGGGCAGATGAGCTTGGCTACACTCGAGGGGCATATGGACAGCAGGAAACGCACTAATGCATTTAAATGCTCAGAAACAAGCATCAGTCGAGCTAAGCAAGGAGCAATACGTGTGCAGAAGGCACTAAACATTGAAGTAACACCAGCATCAAGTGTAGGCTATTGCAAAATCAGCAGCATCAATTGAGCAATAAATGTGCAAAGGCACTAGACATTCAAATAACACCAGTATCAAGTGTGGGCTACGCTACAATCAATAGGTGTGTGGTGAGCATAGTAGGTACTAGTATATTCGAATACAAAGCCGTAGCAATTGAGGCAACGTTACCAATAATAGGTAAAGCGTGTAATTAGCAAGGAAGACACTGGGACATATGAGTATGCATCGACATCAATGGGTGTGCAGTGGGTGTGCAATAGGCACGAGGGTACCAGTACATTCGAGTAGTTAACAGCAGCAACTGAGGCTACGTTGCTAACAGAAGATAGGTGTGCGATCAGCATAGAACACACTTGAACATATGAGTAAGCAGTAATATCGAAATGAACCAGGCAAAGAGCAATGGGCATGCAGCGAGCATTAATACTTTAGAATGAGCACCGCCTCAAGTAAAGGCTGCGCCGCAATCAGTAGCCGTACGTTGGCCTGGAAGTTACTAGTACAATCAGATGCGCAACATCTGGTAGGCAGATGAGCCGGGCTGCATAGGATAAAAACAGAGGCAAGTAATATAACGATCAGATGGGGGGGTGTCAACAACAGTAATTGGGTAGCAGATGCGCGGGCATATTAGAATACAATGCGGCATAGTAGTACAACGATAGTGTTGGGGGTGATGTGTGCTAATGACCGTGCTCGCACAGAGGTCCTCTTTGGGTGCAATGATCAGTATAGTGAAATAGCTGATTCTGCGAAATTAGGTGCACGGAAAGTGCCACATAAAACAAATGACCAAAAGGTACAACCAGTAATAATAGGAAATTGGCTAGTTTTACGTAATTAGTCTGAGTCCAGCTGAAGTGATAGGGTTTGATACAGAACGTAGTACTATTGGAAGCTTTGCAAAACGTTTTGGGCATCAATGAGCAATGTCTTACCGCCTGCAAAGACAGCGATAATCTGCGGGTTGGTGAGGCTGGTACAGATGCTGCTCTATAAGTGGAGTAAGAGTCGAGTGGCCCTCTCGGTCCCTCCCGGCTCCTGACAGGCTCACAACAGAAACCTTTGTTGCTCCGCCTTGGTCGCGGATGCCGGCTTGCACATAAATAATGGCTTTACACTTCCTACGCATATTACACTTCATGTTAAAATTGTGTATGCCAGAGAAAAGGGGTCAGGACAGAAATCTATTACTGTCACCTTTTCTTTGCTGTGCAAATTGTCTACAATTTTCTTTAGCATAAAATGTAATGCTTATGAAGATGTTCGATGTTCTTATAGAGTCTTACTACAAATGTAAAATAGATGGAGTCCATAGGATAATTTTTCTGATTCTATTTTTAAACTTTGAAAGGCATGAGGAACCTTTTTTGGGGGGTTCTTGATTTTCTTTTATCGCAGAGGTAAACAGAGCAAAGCGAGGGAGGGTGAGAGGGAAGGGGCACCAACCACCATAATGGAAGGACAGCTGGACAAAGGAAGATGCAGGGCGGCAAAAACATCTTTGATGTCCTGGGTGTTAGTCTTAGCAGTTCATGGTGGTGGCGCGAGTTATGGTTGGATAGCTTACCATAACTGGTGAATTTCTTTGGTTTTTTTGATTTTACTTGTACCCATAATGTCCTTTTAACAACGTTTGTTCTCTGGAAAGGACATGTGAAACTTTGATTCATTTGAGCTCAAAATGTGTCATATTTCTGAATGCAAATGTCACTATTTGGCAATATTTGTGGAAATTCTTTTTTTTTCTCAAAAAGGATAGTATTTACAATACTTGTTCATATTTTAGATCAGTTGTCATGTTTGGAGATGTCTTCTCTGTACTTGTGAATCAAATGCTGATTTTCTCTCTCTCTCTCTATATATATATATATATATATATATTAAGCACTTTGTGATTGGAGTGTTTTTATTGAAGGAATCTATAGATATATTTCTGACATGTTCAAGCATTGTTTGGTTGCACTTTGCAGAGATTGTCTTAGTAGTCACATCACCCACTAATTTTGTTGGGATTTAACAAAATCTTGCAAGTACATTGGCCTTAAAATCAGTTTTAAGTTTGCCTTGGGGTGGAAACACAAAATGAATGCATATCTTTACACTTACAAAAAACGACGTTGGCATTTCTACTGGTTTACAAATATAATGTTAAGATGGCCAAACTGCAAGTAGGCTTCCAACATTAGCTATGGACTGAGATCAAACAGGACCTTGTCATGTGACATGTTTTGTATTGTTTTTTAAGGGTTGTCTCCTAAACAAACTGTGTGTGATCAAGCGCCGTGTGAGGCATGAAACTCGTTGCTACGTTTGCTTGCTAGCTGCCAGTCTGCAGGCAATTTTTGTGCCACAATAAAGAACACAGCATTCTTTAAACATATTTTCGTGTAGACAGCGTTTATGGCGAAGTGGAGTGGTACTGAAGAGTGCTGCCTCAGTGCCTTCTGGCGCATCTCTATGTTCATGTATATATATATATATATATGTAGAAAAAAAGGACTGGAAACCAATCCGGATTACATCGGCACTCCGGCTGTGCTCGAAGTGAAAGGCTGGATGTCTTCAATAAATCCACACGCAGACTTGTATTCCGTGCAGTCAAAGTGTCCTTTATTGTTTAAAATACATGGACAAAGGAGGCAGCAACGGACCTAGGTGCAAGAAGGAACGACGCGTTTCACCCTACTCGGGCTTCGTCAGGTAAGTGATATATATATATATATTGTGGGATGTTTTTACCCATGCATCCGAGCCCTACCTCAAAAATTGTGCAGTACTGGCGTTGAAAACATCATGATGGCCAGAGCTTCCCAGAAAATGCCCAGGGAAGTGCATGAAGAATAGGCTACCACCCATTTTTGCCGATGTTATGGGCACAGAAGGGCACTGCCTAAAAACCCCATTGGACTACCCACACGGTAGCCTGAAACCATTGGGAATGGCAATGCTGATTGCCAAAAGCAACCTAGAATTGTGGGGAATTCATTTCTTAAATCCCAAAAATGGGTGCATTACCAGTACTCACCACTATCCAAAAGCCGGCATTTTAAAACACCAGATTTTACTTTTTGTGTAAAACTGAATAAATGAACCCAAAACAGGCCAAAGAAAGACTTACTGAGAGGTGGATACAATGAAAAGTTATATTCTGAAGTGACTTGAAGGTTTATAACAAGACTGGCTGAGCTGTGGATTTCAGCAGTTTAAGTAAATGTGGACTGAAAGACACTAAAAAATTTAAATGTTTAAATTGACTGAGTGACCTACTTTTGAGTGTCACATAGGTTGCAATTGTTTAAATGTCATAGTTTTAAACTTAGAATCAGCATTCTAGCTGCATATGTGAAATTGTTAGTTTATTTGAATGCAGAAAAAGGGGGAACAGAAATGACATGTAGCTAAAAACTGGCTTAAAGAGATTCCAATTTTGCCTGGCAACTACCCCCATCAGGATTGGAACTTGAGTCTCAGCTGTGTTCCCAGGCCTCTCTGCCTTTTGCTGGCCACACTAAGGATATGCCATCTCTCTGATAATTGAATTAAGGGGAGCCCCCACAGAATACAGGAGCTCTGAACAATGCAACCCCCTTCACCCAGGCAGATGGTTTATTACAGAGGTCATAAAACAGCTTCCTCTTGGCAGAAGCTGGGAGGGGCAGGGTCTCTGAGCTTGGCAGAACTGGAAAAAACAGAAATTCAACCTTGTGCTGGGGGGAAACCACACCCCTTTGGGGCCAGAACATAACTCTAAAAAGATGGATCATTCATAGAGCGGACTTGTGAAAATTGTATAAATGATACCATAATTCTTGTGATTTTTCAGCCCACATTTTAAGAGGTTTTTAGAACCGGTGGTATGTTCAGGGGGGTTTTAGCGGAAAAGAGGATATTACTCTAAATGTATGCATGTTAAAAATCTGACACTTCATCAATCAATGTCCATACTCCTTGCGCACATGTGTGTCAATTTGGGTTAATGTCCGACATTGCAAAATCAGTTAAAAAGTGAAATATGTGCCATTTCTGAATGCAAGCCCCCAGGAAGAGCAAAGTTTGAACAGGGGATACCTCCTGTGATATGCGAGGGGTGCATGTAATTTTAAACAAATGTTTACCTGTGCAAATATGTCTTTTTTTATCAAATATAGATTGTGTGCAATTTGACAGGGGAGTGTCCTCTCTGCAAGCCATAAAATGACATTGCTCTGACTCACAGTTCCTTCCCCAATCAAGTGAGAAATGGAAATTTGACCAATGGCAAGTGGAGAGGGGTAGGGTCTAGTGATGCTGCACACACACCCACTTTCAAAACACATAAAAGCAGACAGTCAGGACAGATAGGGACCTTTATTTCCATCTGCAGCTGTAAGCTCTGCCAGAAAAATCCATACTCTACCTCCATCAACCTCCAGAAAGCAAACATAGAGACTTCAATCTATCCACCTTCAGAGACCCAGACCAGACCAGCAGAGTAGAGCTGACCCAGACTGCTGTTAGCAGAACCAGAGAGCTGACCCAGATCACTGTGAAGTGCCAAGACCGGAGTCCAGTCCAAAACCTGACCAGATCTGTGGCGAGGCATATTTCTAAATATATTGTGAGTACATAGTAGAACTGTGCAGAACCAATCTCTTAGTTAAAATAATATAATTCAATCTATTTTAATCTAACCAGAACTGCCTCCTAACTGTCACCTGTCATTTGCAAAGCTGTCACCTGTCATTTTCTAGTTGCAAACTGTCACTTGTCACTTTGAACTTTAAAATTTCAAATCTGAAAAACGACCTTTACCATATCGCTCATATCTCCGCGACCGTTTGTCTTAGAGACTTGCAATAACTTTCAAGCTGAGATCCTAGGCTGTCATAGGACCCCAAAACGATATTGATAGCCCTTGTAGTTCCTCTGTAATCGCGCCCGGCGCATTCGCGAATTTTGCCACGATTTGCAAATTTCTCCACGTGTAAAAACAGCCGCTTCAGTGCTTCCATTTGCCAGAAATTTGTTTAACCTGCCAATCATTCCTGAATCATTGCAAGAGTGAGCCTGGACTAATATTAAGTATATTTCACTCACCCTGAACCTCTAGAGGGAATTAAAAGCATTTTAGCATATTTTTTACTTCATTGCCAGCACATATAAAAGCATTTTGGGCCTGTGTTTTAAACTTCTGTAGTCTAAGCTTGCTGGGGTGAACTGAATTACATTTGATTGCATTTCTGGGAACGGTGTGCCTTCCTTCCATTTCCTTGCATTGCATAAAAGGGGGGGGGTGAATTGTCCAAGAAAGTGATTACATTGTCTTTTGCTGAAATCCTATCAAGTTATTTTCTGTACTTCATTTCATTCCACATTGCATCCATTTGAAACCATAAAAGTATTGTTGCTATCTTATCCATTTCATGTCAACTCCTTAGTGATTATAAAGAAGTGTGCTAGTGCCAGATTCTCCGTTGTAATCTTTATCATATCAGATTAAGTGTGATATTCAATTATTAAATTATAAAGTGTGATATATATATCTATTGTTTAAATTATCAAATAAACCTTTTAACTTGCAAAACAGAACTACTTCTTGGCTCAGTGGGGTCAGGAGGATTCCAAGAGAGGGGTGTTATATAGGGGTAGTCATCCAGAACGCATGAACTGGACATAAAGATATATCAATAAGGGTTTTCATTCAGTATTCTAGACTAGGCGTTGACTTAGCTGTAGTGTTGAATTGAATCCTCTTACAATATATATATATATATATATATATATATATATATATATATATACATTCAATTAAAAAGCTTTGTTAAGGGGACATTATGGTTATGTTGGACTAATAAAAACCTATGGAATTCACAGAGAAATGTCAGAAGAGTTTTTAGAAAACAGTACATTGTTATCACAGGTGTATTTTTCCTGGATGGTGATATGATGTAAGGAAAGTCTTGTGTTACAAAGTGAAATGTAGTGAACAGTGGACACAATCCATGAATACAGTTGCAATGTTTTATTTGGGTCTTAAGACAAAAGGTGGGCAACAAATACGTGAGTGTGCGGTAGGAAACCCAGATGGAAAGTTTCCTTACTTGGGAAAGTGTATCTAAAATTGTCTCTCTGGGTTGATCACCTCTATCACTGACCATTTCTTGTGCGACACTCTGTGTGATTGGACACGTCCTGATTTCCTGATTGCTCTATGCCTACGGTCACAGGCTGGTTTGAAGCCTTCTTGCGAAACTAACACTCTTGTTGAAGTTCACAGCATTAGCAGAGGCAGTTTTTGGTGCCACGGGGATGGATAATAGGCACCAGCAGAGGCTAGGGGGGGCCCAATGGGCACCAGGGAGGATCAGGGGTAGGGGTCGGTGGCGGCGGCCACCAACTGTGCTTACCCCTCTGGCTTTGCTATTGGTTTTCAGTTCTATCTCAGTGAGGTCCACACCATCTCTCAGAGACAAGATAAACCGGGAGGGTTTCTTGAGGCTTGGCTACGTTCTACCGTGCCTCCTTGTCCTAATTTCCCAAAACCCGTCTCCGTTTTCTCGTCGCTAAGCTGATCTAAGCTTGTGCCTGATGATGTGTCTCCACGTCTAATTTCTGATCCTTGAGCTATCTGTTTGCTTTCTTCTCTGAACCGCCACTGCCTCCTTCATCTTCAACTCTCGAAATCCCCTCCTCCACTACCTCCTGTATCTCCACTCTCAATTCGCCTCCTCCACCACCTCCTGCATCTTCCACTCTCAATTCCCCTCCTCTACCACCTCTCCCACTCTCAATCCCCCTCCTCCACCACCTCCTGCATCTTCCACTCTCAATTCCCCTCCTCTACCACCTCCTGCATCTTCCACTCTCAATTCCCCTCCTCTACCACCTCTTGCATCTTCCACTCTCAATTCCCCTCCTTCACTTCATCCATATTGAGCGCTTTCTGCACTTGCACCTCCTCCTGACCCCTTATCTCTGCTCCCCTCCTGTACCTTCAGTTCTCTCCACACCTCCTCCTGTTCCCACACATGTAGCCGTATCTGCACCTCCTCCTCTTTCTGCACCTTCAGCTCTCTTGTTGCTCCTCCTCCTGCACATACTGTTTTTCTCCGCCACATACCCACAATAACTACAATTGTCCCCTTGTATAGAGTTTAGATACAAATCCCGGGGTCAGGGCTGCGAACTAAAGTTGCACCTTCTGCTGAGCATTGGTTATGCCCTTGTGATGAAATGACGACTGCTCTGCAGGAGTACAGGGATGAGTACCGGCTAATGTCATCCCCACAAAACTTCTAAACCAGCAGTGATCCAAATCATAAATGTTAAACAGGCAAAACCTGAAAGCTATAACTCTTAGCCTTATGTGGTAGTGCAGGTCGAGGGCAGGCTATAATCTTCAGGAAGAGTGTAAAATGATGACAGTAGCAACCCAAGCAACTTAATAAAATGGTCAATATTAAAGACTGTCCAATCAGGTTCATATAAAACTATAGAGTTTACAAAAACAATCATATTCAATCAGATTAACTGGGAAATACTAGAAGAACACCTCTGTAAAAGGAACAGAGACAATGCAGACTTTTGAGTAATAGCACTTGAGTAATGGCACTCTGAGTAGATGAGCAGCAGAGTTCAGGCACTTAATTGGCACAATAACATTGTACAATAGTATGCAATAAAAGGTGGAAGTGGTGGGCTGAAAGATCACTATGGTCCCAAAAGAGGACTGGGGGACTGGGGAACAGGGACTCTTTACAGTACCTTATTCTTTTATCTGAGAGTTCAACAGTGTACATCTAGGCTTTTCAACATCAAACTAGGAGTCTGGTCACTCTTAGTGACAGGTCAGTGTCGAGTCAGGGAGTGGCTGTGTGGGGCCCAACGATGCAGTGCTGTTCAGCAGCGGTATTGGATTACCAAAGATTCTGGGGACGTGGGGTGATGCTGGTTTGGAGGTGCTGGAAGAATTTTCGGCCTGGAGTGCAGAGATGGTGAAGACTGGATTTCGCAGCAAGCAAGGGTTGTTGGCTTAACACAGGTTTAGGGAACTGCGTCCATGTAGGCTGGAAGCTTGAAGCTGATGATCTGGCAAGTGGTGTTGAGTTTGGGATGCTAGAAGCCTCAGGGGGCTTCAGATTCAGAGAAAATTGAGTTTCAATGTTGGCATCATGTGACCCTTGAGTTGTGGTTGCAGTTGTACTTAGAGGTCAAGGATGACTGCTGTCATATCCATGCAGCAGCTTGGACACCATTGAAGGTGCCCAAAGGTATGTGTGAAGTTACTGAATCCAAAATATTGAGAAACAAAATGTATGAAACGTTTTTAAGGAAAAATTCAAGACAACAAAAAAACATGTATTTATGGGTTAGGATAAGGTGTTTAAATGGGTGGAGGGGTTGCGTGGGATTATTAAGAAAGGGAATTAGAGGGTTTGTGGGGGGGAACCCCCAAAATATAAAAATAAAAAACTAGATATGTGTTCGATAAATGTTTTGTTATTTTTGCATTCAGTAATATCACATAGAACCTGCGAAAACAAAAACCAGTGTGAAGGCTGTTTTGAGAAGCAAGGAGAGCCAGGGGTCAAAACTAGATTCTGCAGTCACAATTTAGAGGCTCTAGGACAAGGTAAGTCCTTTGGTGTTACACATACTCCAAGCAACTAGGCTGGCACCTACAGGAGATCCTTCACCTCCAGAAATCAGAAGCCGGGTTCCAGTGCAGCCAGCAGAGAGGAGCTTTGCTCCAGCTGCAGTCACCCCTACGGTTCACAGGTGATGGTGAGGGGACAGCACTCTCCTCTGCACTGGATGCCTTCTGTCTTCACCTCTAAGGCAGAGCACATTGGAATTGATTGCACTCCCAACAGATGTTAAAATGTGGATCCTCCTTCATCTCATGATGAATCGAAGAATGAGGGGATGCTCCTCTTCTTTTAGAGACACAATTCATCATGGATTGGTCTTAAGCAAGCCTGCTGTAACAGGTCCAATCACTGTTGTTTATATTCCCTGGGGCAGATTTTACCCGTCCCACTGTTGATCGACATGGCAACTGAGGAGACAGTCAGCCCACACACCAATATACATCAGTCATCTCATAGGCCCTGCTCACAGAACTGATACTGGTGTGATACCAAATTGTGATGGCTTTATAATTGTCTGATTCTTGCAATCACCATGCCAACCACAGGTATCTTATTTTCACAGATTTATGTGTCCCAGGCAGGTCTAGTTTACACAATGATTACATTTAGATCATAGATGCAGACAGTTGAATGTCACCTCTGCCTGGTGCACTTTCTGTCCCAGCAACTGTCAGGGATGCACAGGTTACCTTTGAACTTGATTTTTTCCACTTTAGAGCTGGCACTGAAGAAGCCAGTAGAATGAATACATCATGCCACACGTATGGACTATTATTTTGGCATGTAGCATTTTAAAATGGGGTTCTGATTATCAGACCATCCTTTCAATAACATAATTGCCTGCATCATTTTAACTTAACAAAAATAAAAAAATAAAACTTGGGCTATCCTACTCTCACCAGATGGCATTCTGTCACAGCGGTGAAGACTCACACATTTATAATCCGTTCCTGTTGCATATCCCTCCCTGCGGTCTGAATCTTTAACAGTCCGGTCTGCTATCTGGTACATACTAATGTGTGAATGCATTGTGGATGAAGTATGTGAAGGGGTGGGGACTGCAACACTTTTGTGGTCACATCATTTGGCAGTATAACACATACATTTTGTGAATGTAAATTGGTAATCATGACTAAGTCATTTTCACATTTCAACTTGTCATGGTCTGCACAGGGTAGGCTGAAGTAACTCTCTTTGATACACTAAGAAAGATTTAAAGATCAAGTAGCAGGAGAAAAATCACTGTGGTTATCCCATGCCTTAGGGACCCACTCCCAATGGAAGGGGCCGATGGTTGATCCCCATGCCATCCATGGGCCTCACATCATGTAGATTATCATTGGACCTGGTCCACTGAGTCACTCCTACACAGACTTCAACGGCCAATCAGAGGACTTCCTCACCTTTGCCATAAAACTGAAGAGAATTCACAGGACATGTTTACCTTGCTGGTGATGTGATGTCACATGGATCTATGTGATCACTACACCACCAGAAATCCTGACAAAGAAAATGCTGAATGCAAAAAAATGGTGAGGTGCGTTGATCACATGGATCACTTATTCCTGCCGCCCCATACCCCTTTCCTTTTCTATACCTACTTACCTCTGGGCAGCACACTTCTGTTTGTGCTGCCCACTCCCCTCTATCCCTACTGTGTCAGTTCCATTCCACTAACGTGGGTCGGAACTGGTGCTGCAGGGTAATTTATTTTAAATGTTTTCATTTTTGTACTTAATTGTACCCCGCTTCCATTTAATGGAAGAGGGCGCCACCCTCTTAACCCCCAAACACATTACACCTGAAAAGGTGAGCAGAGGACACCCCTGCAACCGCTGCTCCCCTTATTCAGTGTAATGCGAGTCAGTATTTTTGTAGCAGTCGAATGCCCATTACATTTTTTATTGACATTTTGGGCTGATACTATAACAGTTTATTGAGAGGTCACCACAACACTGAAAGTTCCTTCCCTCCACAATCTTGGTGTCACACAATAAACAGTTTAATGTCAGCTCTTTATTTAGCCCTATGTCTGATGCATATCATACCCCTTGGATGCCCCCCCCCCCTGATCTGCCAATAAGCCAAGAACCAGGCCGGTGTACAGGAAATATATTTGTATTTATTTGGATGATAGGTAATAGAAAATCGCACTGAAATATCGCACACCACTTACTTTGTGGCGTAACACAATAAATTAATAAACTCTACATGAATAGTTCATGCAATTTGGTTGGGAAAATGCAAAGCCACCATTACTTTATATACATTTCAAAACAAGTGATCATCAACACTGGTCCCTGAATAAAATCACTATACATGTGCAATGCTGTCCAATTTCAGTTTTACTGCACGTGTAAAATGCTAGCAGTAAATAAACACAGGATGATTTAGCAGTGGGTTTTTCAGACCTCCCACCCCTCTACTGTGGTCTGTGGTGGGGACATCGGACAGAAAAATTGGGATGATTTCAGAATTCTTGATTTCAGATCCCCTCCACTTAAAGGTCTGTATTGAGGAAGATGGATAGTAAAAATTGGGATATTTTGAGAATTTTGCATTTCAGACCACCCTCCAAATAAAGGTCTGGGTTGGGGAAACTGGAAGGTAATTATTGGGATGATTTGAGAATTTGGGATTTCAGATCCCACTCCACATTAAGGCTTGCGTTGGGGAAGCTGGCAGTTTAGGGATTTTTTTTTGTTTACGGACAAAGACACCACTTTTCCTAAAAGAAGTAAGGGTTACCAGGCACACTAGGATTACCCAATTACATTACAGTATATAGTTTTCAGCACACACTGGAAATGAGCTTTGTTAATTTCAAATTGAACAGAAATCAACCTGTGCTGTTCTTCCAAAGGGGAATTAATTACATTTATATTTATTAGTAAAATAGGCTAAGGATCTGCACCATTTTGCCCCCTGCCCCAGCTCCGCCCAATACAAAGTAAAAGGATTTAAGGCTAGCAGATTTTCCACCTTTGGGCTGCAAATGGTTAAAGACTACTTACATTGAAAACCTCTGTTTAAAGGTCAGAAAAATCATCTGCATTTCAGGACCCTCTGGAAGAACAGGGCAGGGGTATGGTCACTCCACTCTCAAGGATAGTCCCCAGCTTTCCACTGTATGACCCAGTCAGCTTTTAGGCCTTCCCAGCAATGGACAGCTCCACCCAGATACAATCTCAGCAATCTCTTCAGGTGTTTCCTTGTGGCTCTCAGATGGTAATTTTCAGCAGCTCTCCTTGTTGGTAATTTTAGCAGCTCGCCTGATGGTAATTTTAGCATTCTTCTACTACTCCCATAGTGCATCAACTTTATATACCAGTGATGACACCATCAAGTTTACAACATTGGGCAGTTCCCTGCAAGAGTTCTCGCACAAAGGATTGGCCAGTTAAGCTTCTCTTTCTCCTCCCAAATACAGCCTCTCTCTACGGATTGGTTTAAGGGTCTGGAACAGATATATGGCAACTTCCCTTGGAAATCCCCTTTTGATTTCATCTCAACATTTGTGGCAAAACTTAGTTTTGTAGCAAAATGTCATAATTTACTAGTAACTGACACAATATACATATGTTCCTCTTCAGTAATCAATAAAACAACTACCAGGCCTGTATTATGTTGCACGGCCGTGAGGCATTTCCCACCATTTACACAAAAAGCATAATAATTATCAACATGTAATTTACTCTCCACATTCCTAAATTCACCTTCCACCCGTTTGCCAAATCTTAAAACCCAGACATGTTAACAGCAGCCAGAAACGCATTTCAGCTCATCATTACAGTTCCCTAAGTCGCAGGTGGATGAATTTTGTTTTATCAAAATTGACTGGAAATTACCTAACAAATGACACATCAATCAGGAAAGTATGACTTATGGTTGCTGAGAAAAAAGCCTAAATGATAATAGTACTTTTAAATTAATAAGAAATCTTGACGTTATCCAGCCCCACTTGCCTCTCTTGGCTAATGTTTTTATTAGTCTCTGTAGTTTGAAACGTAGGCTGCCGATCATAAATGGGCGATGCATTTGCTACACAGAGATGCCCAACTGCAGACCTCCGGCATCCTGTCCTCTTATCTGAACAGGACCACCTTTGATCTGAAAAGCTTCTATTTTCCTGTATTTTGTCGGAGTGCAGCCTTGATTGCAGCCACTGTTTTCACACCTCACCTATACATTCCAGTCACGCACCAGCTAGACCTGCACAGAAATGAGCTTTCAGAGACAGCAAGTCTATGGAAACTTGGTTTTCAACACTCATCAGGCAAGCCACACTTTATTGCAGTTGTAAACAGCTGGGATGCCAGCCATGCTTTCAGTGGGGGAGTCCTTTGTCAAGTTTGCCCAGCAACAAACAAAAGGGTCTGCCTCTGGCCTACAAGAACCTTTCATGGAAACAAAGTGTGCTTTTCTTTTCAAATGTTTGGCAGTATTTTGCATGTGAAGCATAATATACATTACATTTTGTCAACATGCATCATGTCTTTTCCCTGACATCTTTATGTGAGCAGGGGCACCTTTTTCTCATGCCTTGCATTAAACTGCAAACACACATGCAAAGCCGTTTTGGTGTCAGTGTTTAAAAATCATGTTTTTCACGTGGAAGGGGCCTTTGCATTTCTTCTACCTTTGGTAATTAAAATGCTGCTTTTCCTTTTGTAATTAAAGGTAGGCCTTTTTTACAAGGCCCTTCCTTGTGTTACTTGCAGAAACCCCACAGTCCGCCATAATAGGCCTGTTTTCAGTGTAAATGTTTTGTTATCAATGCTGGCAGGTTATTTTTTTTTTCTTTCAGTGGGCCCTTCAGTTCTGTGGGATTGTGACCTTTGATTACACCCCACAATTCCATTTCACGTGTGTGTACTGCAATAATGTTCAAATGTTGTCACTGGAACATGTTATCATAATACTTAAGTGATGTCATGGTAGGATTTGTTCTATGATGCTGAAGTGATGCCCAGGATAGTTCGGCCATAATCCTCATGTGACGGCATGAGAGAGGATTGCCTGACTAGTGACAGGAGACTTTTACCTGTCTGGTGATGGGATTTCACAGGAATGTGTTGATGCTCAAGTGATGTTAGATTGGTGCCACTGGAACGTTTTCCATAATGCTAAAGTTATGTCATGATTGAGGATTTCCTGGATGGTGAAGTAATGTTTTAGAAATAACAGAAATGTTTTCCAAAATGCTTAAGTTGTGTGACAGGAGTTTCTGCCATAATTCTAAAGTCGTGTCATGGGAGAGGTTTTTCATATGGTGAAATTAGGTCCTAACAGTGTGTGTCTATTACACTGGTGTGAAAACACAGGAGAGTTGTGCATAATGTTGATGCAATGTCAAGATGGCATATTGATGTCACAGAAGGGTTTTGCCACAATGTTGTCTTAATGTCACAGAGAGTGTTGCCATAATACTGAAGTGATTTCACAGGAGCATGTTGCAAACACGCTGTAGTAACATTAATCACTGCAGAGTTTGGACAGAATACTGATGTAAGTCATGACATTCCATAAGATGATGCAAAACCATGTCTCCCATTCACCCTGTGAGGAATTCGATCATCTGAGCAGTGGGTGTGCGCTCGCCTGGGCTTTTTTGAAACTTTACATTAAGTTGAATGATGGTAGATCAACCTCCAGAAAATGCGTGGGGCTAATCTGCACAATTGTTCCTATGCTCACTGCACGACGTATGCATAGACCTGTGTTCTCTGGGTGAACATAGCCTACAGGCACAGTCCCTTTGTCATAATTAGTTGGGATTTGACAGGAGGAGTACACAATGGATCTCTATTAGGGGGAGGGCGAAACATTCCCCCTACCATTGCCAAACTCAAACCTTTTCAAATGTTACATGAATCTGCCCTATCCTTTAGTTTAGCCCTGCAGCTGGTGGCAGCAATGCACATACTAATCAGAGGGTAATTCAAACAGACATGGGGCCTGGTTGCAGAAGTTAACAGAGGAGACAGGAAACCCCAACAACCTTTCATATGCACTGTGTCAACCTGAATCCAGCAACTGCCCTCAGTATTGATTGACAGTGAACTGTCATGTCTGGGACTTCGTGTTTACAGTAGTCAAACCGCAGGGGACCCCCATTCAGAAGGTACGGGAATGTGGTTTGCCGGAACCAGAAAGTATAATCTCACTGCAGCTTCAAAGTAGACCTGGCACTTTAATCAAGGAACCACAGAGAGCTCCATTAACCGAAGAGACACATTGATCCACAACAGACTGGAAGATGGGTGGGACTTGGTATAACATGTTTTCTCCCCTTTACCATTTCTGTTGAAAAGCACTCTGGTAATGACCTCACGCATACCAGCGATTGTTGGTGGAGACCCAGGATTGTTTCATTAAGGTAGGCTTAGCCTACACAAAACCCTTTGCTACACTTGGCTTTAAAAGAGGGCCAATTCCTTCTTTTGGCAGATCATCTGAAGGCTTCACCAGAAGCAGAAAGAAGAACTCATCAATGGACCCTGGCTGAAGGTACAGTCTGCCTACAACTTCCACCAGCAATGGAAGGCCAGGATCCCCAGGAGGTAAGTAAGATCCCGCCCCTAAACATTTCCCAGAGAACCGAGGGAGATACTGAATCCATAAGACCCTCCAGCAGCTCCAGAACCGGGACCTAGCAAGCATGCAGTGTGCCCTGCTAGGCTCTGTGGGAAGTGCCAGAGTTTCTCTGAACCAAACCAAGGACAAGGAAGTTGCCTGCAACACTCTCCTCAGCTTTGGGCTGTCCGCCTTAAAGGACGACACAAGCCCAATGAAGAAGCTAGGAGAAGTGCCACGACTAGCATCTACCGACATCCACCTTAAAGGACATTTTTGAGCCAGTCGAGTCCCTTGAGCTGCAACTGACTGCAATGCTGACCGTTGTTACGCCACAGTCGCTTAGAGACTTCCGAGATGCCTCGACCATTGCTTCAGTACCACCAACCTGCACTAAGGCAACAATTCCTGATCCTGAGCCACCATGTAGGCCAGCCTGCCGCCATCCATCTAGCTCCACTGGCCGAACTGTTTGCTGTCTGATACCTGCAGCTGTCTACCATCTTGAACTCTGGCGCAAATGTTGCAAAGTGCACTGAAATTGACTCAACCCTTTCGAGCACAGAGAACACCTACAGCACAAGTTACTTTTTGGTTCTGTCAAGCCCTCTGGGAAGTAACACAACTACTTCCTGACCACACAAGCCAAATAGAAGTCTGCCATCCTACCTGGTTTGCTACGGGTTCCTGATTATAGATAACAGGTCACCATGCAGAGGCCACTGGGGGAAGAGGGCGAGGGACAGGTTGTAGATAGGTACGGGGAGCTAGGAAAACCAGAATGAGGGATAGGAAACTTGAATGGCTAGGGAGGGGGAGTTTAGGAAATACCAAATGACTATGCTGCATCACACACAAAGAGCAGTCCCAAGCCATGTCCCTTCACAAATGCTCTTGGAACTCCCGCTCACCTATGATTCTCTGAAAGTACCTTCCTTAATCAAGAGCACCTGAGTTCCCCTGTTAAATTGTTGTGACCTCTTGTCCTCCTGTCTGCATACCCTTATACCCACTCCGCGTGATTGTAAACACATGGTTTCATGATAATATAACAAGCACATTTAAGCACATAGACTGGTCCATTTGGACTCAGAAGCAAGCAACATGAAGAGCAGGTGGCACAGAACAACATATAAGGAATAGCAGTGAACTAAGCCCCCATTAGTTGCCACAATGATTCTTCAGTTCATGGTTCCCCCCACATGCTAGGGAAAAATGTCTCCTGTGAACACAACCCATGTAACTTAAACTCCTGTTCAGAAGTTTGTTGCCATATTCATACTCCGTATTTAGATGCCCACATTGATAATTGTACTTGTTAGCAAATACACATTGGTTGTTGTACTTATCTCTGGACTGGAGAACCTTCCTCGTTTTCACCAGGCATTTGAAGTGCGACCCGAAAAATGGTAGGACGCCAATCAGCTGGGGACTCCTGCCATGCTTCAGAAAGTGTACGCAGGGTGTGCCGGTAACCGCGTATAAAGCGGAATGGCCATGGAGCACGGAGCTCCCTGTAGCACACCTCTACCTAAACCACTCTCCCGCTGCCTCCTCAGCCGCTCGTCCTCCTGACCTCCGTACTCCTGTCCGCATCTGCCCCTAGTGTTGGCCTGTGCCTGCATAGTCCGAAATCACCAGCAAGCAGCACAGGCCGAGGCGGGGCTTAAGAGGCTGCCTCCACCACCATGTACCTTGTCTCGTGATACTGACACGACCCAGCCTTACTGACACGGCCCAGCCTGCATCACAGGAACAGTAGTTTCGTCACACTGACATGGGCCCCTAATGACTAACACCTCCAGCGCTTGTTAGCCATTACCTTGGTGACCTGACCACAGTGCTACTGTACAGCACTCCAATTCCAATTCTGTCCCCTTGATCCTACTCCGAAGATGCCTAGAGACATTTTAAAACCCACTGGTCCCTTTGTGCGGAAACCAAGTATCCTTAAACTGCTGCGATTAATTACTATACTGTCTACCCACATGTTAGTATACAGAGTGCATCCCCTTTCCTTCTTTGACACTGTCTGTCCTCTGCATTCCTTTACAGGATGGGTTGTATTTAGTAGAGTGCTAGAAGTGTCTGTTGTGATAATAATAAAGTAGATATTTTTTATACAATCTTGACTGGATTTTCGCTGTGTTGGTACTAACGAACGATCCACAACCTTTCGGAGATAAGACTGCCGTTCGGCCCACGTTACCAAAAGTGTACAAGGAAGTTTATAGTTTGCTTGTGTTTCCAATCAGTTTGGATCCCATCTGGTGTACTAGAGGTGTGGGGCTGATTGATGGTTTAGAAACCGATATTCATCCCTCGACCACTGGCTTCCCGGAAGTTGATTCGGAACACACCACAATAGAAAAATGACAGCATAGCGCAACACATAAATACCCATTTGGACAGCATGTGTAGAGAATGTGAAGGCTGGGTCGTTTCTGCATGGAGTATATAGTTTAAACCTTCAGTCTTCCTTGAGTCTCAGGAAGCCAGCTTGTGGGGGAGTCCCCCAGCGCCAGGGCCTAGGGGCAGATTTTGGCGAATGCTGGTGGCAAAATGGGAAGGAGCACCAGCTTCGTCTTCTCTGCCCCATTTCCTACCCTTCCACTCTCAGTTATTCTTCTAGTTTTAGGGTGGATAAACCTCCAGGTAAGTGCTGGAGGGTTTTTGTCT
Source organism: Ambystoma mexicanum (assembly GCF_040938575.1). Taxonomy (NCBI): domain Eukaryota; kingdom Metazoa; phylum Chordata; class Amphibia; order Caudata; family Ambystomatidae; genus Ambystoma; species Ambystoma mexicanum. Next base: position 147,182,764 of record NC_090934.1, read on the forward strand.
TTTTTGTTTGTTTTTTTTACCCCAACTTGCTTCCACTTTGGAATGCAGCAGTGTGTATCAAAAATGACGGTCGATCCTCTTTTTTTTATTTTTTATATCACACCACCATACACCTAATGATGACCCTTTCCAATAAATGTGAAAATTGGATCAGGCAAATTGAACATAGACCCGTGATTGCAGAAAAGTGCACTCACCATTGATAATAAATGAGTAACTGGGTTCTAATACTGGCAGAGCTTTAGGTGCTGCTCTGGGTGAAGTGGGGCACGCAGTCATGGCTGCAGAAATCAGAGGTCTCCCTTGGGGCTTCCCATAGTTCCCTCATTACGGATGATCCATCCCTCGCAAGCGCCGTCCCGTTCCATCACGCCCTCGCACCATCCACCATTAAGCGATAACAGCCTCCGCCAACATATGTCATTACTCATTAAGGGACCCGGGCTGGATTATGCCTGGGCTTTAATGACTTGTTAAAGATGTTTAACACTTACAATTTTGTTTTTAATTTAAGAAGCAGCATGATCAAAGGGCGCCTTGAGAATTTCGCTCAGATTTGGTGAATCCTGGAAATTGGCTCGCGCGGAGGATTAGCGCGCTGACGAGGTGCCGCTTAAATTGAATTGCAGCCCTCCAAGGCATGTTCGGATGTCAAGTGCCGCCATGATCTGACATGCTAATGGGTTTTAGGAAACAATGCGTTTCGGAGGTAATTGCTGAAGCAATGAATTCGAGGCAACATTTGAGCTAAAATAAAGGCGATGAACTCCTTCATAGCAGATCTTAAAGCAAAGCAGCAGGACTGGCCTTTTAGCATTTCTGAACATTCATAAAGAGCTTGCAGTGATGCGGGTAAGATGGCTGCTCAAGCACGTCAGAAGTCAAACACCATTCGCTTGATGCGCAAAAAAGTGTTCTCCACTTGCATGTGTCCTATGCACACACCTCCTTTACCCGTGCACACACCTTCTTTGCTTATGCACACACCTTCTTTACCCATGCACACACCTTATTTACTTATGCACGCACCTTCTTTACCTGGGCACGCACCTTCTTTACCTATGGACACACCTTCTTTACCCATTCACCCACCTTCTTTACCTATGCACACACCATTGTTACCCGTGCACACACCTTCTTTACCCATGCACACACCTTCTTTACCCATTCACACACCTTATTTACTTATGCACGCACCTTCTTTACCTATGCACGCAACTTCTTTACCTGGGCACGCACCTTCTTTACCTATGGACACACCTTCTTTACCCATTCACCCACCTTCTTTACCTATGCACACACCATTGTTACCCGTGCACACACCTTCTTTACCCCTGCACACACCTTCTTTACCGCTGCACACACCTTCTTTACCCATGCACACACCTTCTTTACCCATTCACACACCTTCAATACCAATGCAAACACTTTCTTTACCCATGCACACACTTTCTTTAACCATGCACACACCTTCTTTACCCATGCACACACCTTCTTAACCGATGCACACACCCTCTTTACCAGGGCACACACCTTCTTTACCCATGCACACACCTTCTTTACCCATGCACACACTCCTTTACCCATGCACACACTCCTTTACCCATGCACACACCTCCTTTACCATCATCTCATCTTTCCATTTGAATTCAATTTTCCTCCAAAAGACACCCATCTGGATAACCTGGTTAGGCCCTATATGGCACATTTCCAGATGACCGCGAAACAAAAGAGATCATGTCTACACGTTTTAAGAATTAATCTTAACATCTGGCTACGCTCTGGGAAGGGCGCTGGGCAATTGTGTTCCGCCTGCCATTACAGAAAGGAGAAAGGCCTTATGGAAATGAGGCTTGGTCCCACTCTGAAAAGACAGCCCAGCCCAAACTGATTGATCACAGCACTTCTGCACAAGACCACAAGTAAGCACAGACATGTTTCGGCATCATTTCCAGACACGCCTGACACTCTGAGACCACAATGGTGGTGATTTAGCACTGCATAAAAGCCCCTTTTTGTAACATAATAGACAAGTGGTAAAAACCCTACAATCTGCAGGTAAGAAGGTTCACGTTTGTGAACCTACCCATGCAAGATGCATTTCTAGGCTGACCATCATCACGTATGTTTAGCCTCCAACCAGACAGGGCATGCTGTGGGCATGTCTTCTGTGCATCCACGTGCAGCCCAATGCCCAGTGAGGTAGATTGGTCTGATGCACCCCTATAGCTCATTCCACTGAGTCTTGTCTCTGCTGTCACAAGCCAGGTGCAGGAACGCACTGTGCTCTTATGGATCTTTTCAGATAGAAGACAGCATTGTTTCTGCCAAAAATAGAAATTCCAATGCTTGGTCTGAGCCTTTCTAGTTAGATTATACTTGTCCATCTCTTAAATTGAAGTATTTATGTAAACATACCCCATGAATAGCGGCCTGCCAAGGCCTATCACTTCAAATACAATTTCCTACCCCATGTGGATATCGGGCTAATGCTCGGCCTACACCCACATGGGTTGTGTCAACAAATGCTTACCTAGATGTTGGAAAATCACCTGCATGGTGGGCTCGGTGTTATGATAGGCTAAAGTACACCAGTAAAGAGAAAAACTCAATAAATCGAGTAACTCCAAGTACATGAGAAAACCCAGCTTTATTCAGATACGAACGGCTGGGCGAGCGTACAAAACAACAATCTCACAATGATGTCAGTTACAACAAGGTTTTAATTTAGAAAAAAACATCACAGCTGATGTCATAGTTAGTATTTATCATAACTTCTATCTGCTTATTCAATTGGTTAGTGTAATATAGAACATATAGCTATCTATAGGTAAACTTCTATTATTCGTTCTTTCACAACTGATAACGCCTCCTGTGTTCATCCTTCTAAATATTATACATTTCAATCTGATTTGCCATTATTTGGCATTCTACTAAAATAGTTGCTAAGGTGAAGAAGCTTCTGATTGGTTAATTATTTGATCATCCAGCCTTAGTTCTGTTATGCGGTACCAAGGTACCTGGTGGGGAAGGAGAGATGGGTGAACCGAAGTGAGCTGGACTTGAAAGTTACTCCCATCTCGTTCTGTTGCCGAGGTTATCTCTTCCAGACATATTCATAGCCTTGGTGTTTTGTCCTCCTCTCTAGATACACAATGAGCCTAGCAGGTGTGTTAATTGGGCATGGAATAAATAGTCACTGTTCCAACAACATGATGAGGGACAGCTGTGCTGAACTACTTCTGACCATTTATTTGGGTTTCTACTTTCATAACTGTAGTGCCTTTCTTAAGTGGCCACTTCGAGTGCTATATGTTTATTCATTATGGAATCATTTGGCATGGCTGCTACTTGCACATGACGTTCAAAGATATGTCTGTTTCCTTTCTGCTACAAATAAAATCATATTAGTCTAATCATTGCATGCTGTGCCCTGGGAAAACGTTATCTGGTGTGGTTTCAACTCTTAGGCAGAATTTCCTTTTGCACACTGAGCTTGGTGCTCGGGCTGCTCTCTGAGCAACAAGAGGTCTGAGATTTTGTGGTAAGTTGCAATATTTCTGAATTTAGGCCTTGCAGGGTTCTGTCCGAGTAACGGTGGTACTTCTGCTCCTCCTCTGCCATGTTAGTGTTCTTCATCTCGTGCATTCTGTCATTCATTACTCCCAGCCAGTGTATACTGCAACCTCACCCTACCAACCCATGTATGCACTAGTTGTGTAACCCTCTCTGGGTATTCTGTAACATTTCCCTGCTTTTATGAATGCAGACTACTTCTCGCTGTATGTTTGTCCCACAACCTATTTTACTCCTTATGATAGATGCATGAACATTAGTGTTTTACTGACTGTTTATGGAATGTTTCTCAGCTTGTACTTTCGTCGATGCTTGGGATCCGGTGTAGGCGTGGCCAGAACCAGTGCAACTCTCATTTGCACCATCACACTCTCCTTATTGTCAATTTATTGACATCTCCATTATCCTTCGTACCCATATTTAGGTATTATGCACACTTTACACCCCCCCTCAAGCTACCTCTCTGCTCTATGTACTCCTCTGGACCGCATGTCAAAGCAGCAATCCCCGTCCCCTTCACTATCGACCCAGTGTTGTATGTAATTGTCAGGTTCGAGAGGGGGCGTGAGCCTGGTGCCATTGGTCCAATAGGTCTTTTGATGATGTGCATCTGAGGTGTTTTGTCTGTTTGATGTATGGACGTGTACCACGCTATCTTTTCACAAAACTAATGTCATCATGTGGTTCTCTACAACGTTTTTCCCCATTTTTCTACACTGTGCTAACATTATTTGCAAGACACAGAGAGCTGTTAGTACAAATATCAGAACTTCTACTATTATTTTAAATGTGTTACCTAACCAGGGAGGCACCCATGAGAACAGTGTCTCAAACCAGTCCTCATCTTTAGCTGAACTGCTTTCCTGGACTATCTTTGGGTGCAAGTTTCGCAGAGATGTTACTGTTGCCGTCAAACTCCCATTTTGCTCATTGTGTGCTGGTGTGAATGTACAGCAATGTGAGCTGATTTTTGCACATATTCCTCCATCCACAACAGTGAGGAGGTCAAGGACATACCTGTTTTGAACAGTCATCAATCTGATAGCTCTCAGCTCCTCCTTAATCGCATTGAGCCCTATCTCAGTGGCATTTACGGCCTGCAATAACTCTGATCTAGTTATCTGCAACCATTTGGCATTTACTGCTGTTTGCAAGCCAGGGCAAGAAGGGATGAGAAGAACATGGATGCTTTGCTGAACAGCCTGTGTTCAGGTGGGATAGCATCTAGTCCATCATTAGATCGATTAAAAAGATAATTGCCCCTTTGTGTGTGTTGTAGTGTTTCGTATATTTTCTCTTGTTGATACTTTTTTACCATAGGGTAGTGTCCTATTTGCACCACATCACTTTTGGGCACTACCAGTGCCGGTGCATGTAACACTGCTAGTGAGCATGTGCCACCCTAATTTTGCAGCAGCTGTGTATGGGCCTGTGAACCACAAAGCCAATGGTGATCCATGAATACTGCTGTGAATACTTTCATGCCTGGCATATCCATGATGCATGTGCATCATTTATTGTCCCCTACCTTCACAGTGCTATTGTCTCTGAAACACAGGGATGCATTCATTATCCTTGGTATGTGGACTGGCCCTTATTCGTCCTCTACCCATGTTAACAGTCTGGCACATTTTTTCCATTCATCTAGTCCTGAGGGCAGCGCTAGGCATAAAAAAATCAGACCATATTTCCAAGACTAGGAAAGATGTCCACTGGCTCCCCATCAAAGCCCGCATCATTTTCAAAACATTATGCATCACCCACAAATGCATTACAAAAAAAGGACCTATCTACCTCAATAACACTCTGCATCCTAAAACTAACATAAGACTACTGAGATCCAACGACAAACTCCTCCTGGACCCCCCCCCGATTCAAAACCACAAGAGCAGGGGGCAGCAGCTTCACCACCTTAGCCCCCAAACACTGGAACACCCTACCCATCACCATCAAAAAAGCATCCTACTTCACGATCTTTAAGAAACAGCTAAAAACCTGGTTATTCAACCAATATTAGCACCCAAAGATAGGACCCCTTCCATCGGATACTGTTGTGAATACTTAGGCCACTGTATATTGTTGTGAATATGTTGTAACCTATATCATGTAATGCAACTAATGTAATGTTTGAATATGACTATTTTCTAAGCTGTCTTATAACCTCGCCGTGACACCCGAGGGTCTGGGCGTGTAACAAATAAATAAAATAAAATAAATAAAATAAATCTAGGCAGTTCTTATTTGCATTTTATACAGGATTCGATGAGATTCCTGTAAGTTCTTCTGCTCTACATCTCACCATCCCTTCCACCCAACCTCAAGAGGTAAACATCTCTCCCATTAGGTTTAAATGGGGTCTGTGCCAACATATGGGTATCTCATTTCCTTGTTGGTCAGTAAATTTTAGCAATGTAAGCTCACATATAGTCCTCTTTGTGGCCCTGACCATGTATATTTCATCACCTTTTTCACCATTGTCTTTTCTTTTATAACATTATCTTCCTAAGCGGAGCGTGCGGTTTGTCACCTATTTTAAGTAAGTCCAATTCCCCAAGAATTGTCCTCTTGTTTTGAACATTGTAATGTGAGTTAGGCATTGCGGGCCATTACGAGTTTGCTGGTATCTGGTAAAAGTGCTGGTAATACCGTTCACCAGCACTTTTACGGGTCCAGCAAGTTTGAGTTTGCCGGAAAACAGTTGCCGGAATTACCAGCAACGGTATCACTGCATCCGGAATTACTGGTGCTGGTAATACTGGCATGCAAATACCGGATGTGCTGGAAACCTTTGCCACTAATACCAGCACAATGGGAACACCAGCACATTATGGGATTGGATTTGCTGGTAATACCGGCAAAACCAAGGCAAAGATAACAACACTGCAGAACAGCAAGTTACATGGACACAGGTGAAGGAAATAAGAACATAGGTGCACCCAATCCACCCAGCTGCTTCCAATGCACACAGGAAGAGTACACAAACACTTCCCACAACAAACATGCTGCCAGTCATTGATGCAAATATTGAGCTGGAGGTGCTGCATGTCAATCCACACCAGCAGGGGCTGGAATACCAGAAGAGGCAACAGGAGGCCACAGAGAGGAGGAGGATGAGGATGAGCATGACAGGGATGCCGGTGGCAAGGCAGTGCATGGAGCGATTCCTCACACAAAGGCCACAATGTGGGCTCTCACTGACATGCAGATACTAACAGCACACTGCTGGCCTACATGGAGCATCAGAGAGGACAAAGGACCTGAATGTTAGGTGAGTACATGTACAGTGCCATTTACTTTACAGCATGATTGACAGGCAAAGGAGAGGGGGCAAAAATGTCACAAATGCATGTGCAGAATGGTCCCTGTACATGCAGGACCTACCAGAGCACCCCTCAAATGACAGCACACAGCAAACAGGAGTTGTACATGACAGTGGTACATCAGTCACTGACCAGGCCTATCTAACACCAACAGGAAAACCACACGTAATACATTACAGGTACCAGAATGCAACAGCCCACCACCACTGCAATGGCAGTGAATGGCTTAACATGGCCACCTAGGGCCATCACATGTACATCCTGGGACACCCCCAAGAGCCTGGTGTCAAGCCAGGAGATGACTGAAAGCAACAACAACGAAGACCAAGCTCTACGTACAGTCACAGGGAACAACACATTACAGTGATGCACATTTACCTCTGCCTTTCCGATGACACACACAAGAGCGGAGCCTGCTGTCCATGCCTAGACACACCTGGTGTAAGCTCTGGGGTACAGGCCAATACTAGGTGCAGTGCAAACTACCAACACTGTTGCACATGGCAATGATGTAGGCTGTGCCATCCAATGACACACCCATGCATGGGATGAGAGTCTGCCAAACAACTACGGAGGGTCACTAGCCTGCTATCAGACCTGGCAGGCACTGTGTTCACAAGTAATGAAACACAATCATGGATGACACAAACCAACTTCACATGTGACCCAGACCCCCATCAGGTATCACATATGGCAGCAATGCACAGGCTTAGCCCAAACCCTCATGGCATGGTGCCCTCACAGTCAGAAAACACATGGCAATGTGTGTTGGCCATGCACTGTGTCCAAGTATCAAAATGTAAAACTGGAAAACCCCTTTGGTGTCTCAATATGCATTCAATTACTGGAATGTGAAACAGTGTGGCACAATGTGAAATGGGACATGCAAGCACAGATTAACAATTGAGATGATGCGTGACAGGCTATACCACTTACGGCACCATGAGTGACACCTGTGTCTTACCCCCCTTCTAGGTGAATCAGGATACCAACTGCTTCTATGGCCGATGATCCCTCTGAGGAAACCCCAGACACCACAGGAAATGGCATATAAGAGGCCCCACGTGAGGATAAGGGTGGCCATTGAGCAGACCCAAGGCCACTTGAAGGCCCAATTCAGATGCATACACCAGTCTGGGGGTGTACTGATGTACAGGCCAGAGAAGGTTGGACAGATAGTCCTGGCCTGTGCAATGTTGCATGACATCAGCGTCATTTGCAACATACCCTTACCCCCAGCTCCAGACATGCCTTCCCCAGAGGATGATGATGCAGCACCAGCTGGTCCCATGCCTGTGCGGACAGAGTGCATGTAGGCCAGTAATGGGTGCATGGCTCAGCAATAACTGGTTGACAACTGCTTAGAATGTTACCCTGCATTCTGCATAGCCCTTGCACTGCATACATTTCATGCACTATCACAGTAGGCACCTGTGTGAAAAAAGGAGTGCCCACTCATTGCTTCAAGCAACATTTTCGGTATTCAAACATGAACAGTGGCAACCCCAAACACCCGTCCTCCCACACACCCGTTCTTTCCCCACCCTCCCCCACCCTCTCCAAACACCCGCCCTCAGCAACACCCAGTGATGCACCCTTCCAATGTTCGATTTTCACATTTTGAACCTCTTCACCATGGGGCTCTTTGCCCACTCCTGAGATCACTGTAGTCGCTCGGAGCAGTGCCGTGGGGTTCCAGGCTCGGAGTCCATGGTGGTGACAGAGGATGATGGGTCAGATCCCTGGCCCTGCACGTGCTGCAGAGTCAAATGTAAGCTGCGGTTGATGGCCTCACCTGTGGCTGAGGCCACCTTATTGCCCTCACACACCCTTTGAGAAAGTGAGACAAGGGTGACAGTGGCAGGTCCAAGTGACCTGGCAGTCCTCCATCTCAACACCTGCAAACACTCCCACATCAGGCGCATCTAGTCAAGCTGCTGCTGTGCTATGGCCGAGAGTTTGGACTGCCGATCCTCAATACAGTCGTGCGTCCAGTGAAGTATGCTGGGCATTGGTGGAGGGCTGTGTGGTGGGCCAGAGATATAACAGATGGAGGGGTAGGATGTGTCGTTGTCCTCCTCCTCCAAGTAAGTGTTGGTGTCCCTGCCACCATGGACTGGTGGCTGCAATGTCGTAGTGGTGTTGAGGGAACAGGAGGGACAGCAGCACAAGGTGCCCAGACTGTGGCCTTTTCAGACCTGCCAGAGGTGGCTCTTGGGGATGGTGTGTCTCCCTGCTGACCGGTGGTGGGGCCACTGACAACTACAATAATGTAGTTGTGGACATGTGTGTGGGGGATTGCATTGGGGGTGATCACTCATGCTGTTTCTGAAACTGAATTGTATCTTGGCTAAAACGGCTCACGTTGATCTTGGCCGGCTGTCGGTGAACATCACCTTGAGCTGGATATCTTGGCACAATGAGAGCCTTTGGAAGGCCTCTACTAAGGTATGGGCCAGACTTAATGCTTTCTGCCAGGTTGGGGGTAATAATTGTCGTAAGAGTAATATCCTGCCCGCTATAAGCACAATAAGTTACTTTGAAGTTCTGCATGGAGTATATTAAGGCTAATTCGGTAGGTCCACCAAAATAAATTTAAAAAAAACTGCCCTGTGTTACCATAAGACTCACCAACACACACACTATAAAGAAATCCAGGCCAAGAAAAGACACTTGTGCCAGGAATTGCGCGCCATCTCCCAAATACCGCTGCACATGCTGGGGCTGTGAGAACAGCAAAGAAAGGGTACGCGATATGGTTAAGGGACCACAAACTTAAAAAGGAATGCACAAAATGGCACCTTCTGGTTTTGTTGCGTCAGTCTAGTGCTCCTGTGTAGGTTTGGAAAATAATCAATGAGAAATCACCAAAACATACAGACTTAAACAGGGTTTCTAGGCAACGCTCAGGAGTTTTTGTGGCACACACTTCACAGGAGAGGCGTCCTATAAGATTCCAGACCATGTCACTGGTACTGTATGGTCATATACGGAAAACAGCAGTGACAGAGAACATAATTAGGTCCTGCAAATCATCTTGGGTGCCGGGCCCTGATGGGATGTGCAGCTCACTGCTCAAGTTGGATCCAGCAGTGTGGGCAGAAGCCTTTAATTGGTTGTTTAGCTGAATCGGGGTACTGCAGATTATCCCCAAGTCATGGATAGACAGCATAATTATTCCCATCCATAAGAAAAGTAGGCCTGAGGAGCCCAAAAATGATCATCTTTTGGTGATGCTGCTATTTTGGCAAAATTGAAAGATAACATCTTCCACTCTCAAACAGCTGAACCATGGGCTTGTAGTCCGACCTGACAATGAATCTTCTCCCCCACAAGAAATACTTAAAATGACTCACCGCCCAGAACATGGCCAACGTTTCCCTCTCAATAACGGAATATTTGCACTCCGCACCTCTCAACGTTCTAGACGCAAATGCAATAACTCTCTCTGTATTGTCCCTGTCATACTGCACCAATGTCGCACCCAGACCCAACATACTCACATCAACCACCAAAACAATCTTATCCTTGGGATCAAATCTACCTATAGATGGTGCTTCACTCACTGCTTGTTTAATACACTCAAAAGCCACATCACATTCTGCTGACCATTCAATTTTCGCACCCTTCTTGAGCAACATTATGAGGGGAATAGACACCTTGGCAAAATCTTTCACAAACCTATGGTAATATTCGGCCAAAGCCAAAAATGATTTCACTTGCTCTTTATCTTCTGGCACAGGTGCACATTTCACTGCCTCCACTAAATTCCTCTTAGGCTTCACCCCTTGTTCATCAATCTCATGTCCAAGATACTCTACCCTGTGCACCGCAATCTTATACTTGCTCCTTCTTACCGTCAACCCTGCCTCACTCAATCTGCTCAACACCTGTCTCAACACCTCATAATGTTCTTCGGTGGAACTAGCATATATCAGAAATCATCCTGAAACACGATAATGTTCTTTACTCCGTTCAACACCGTCTCCATCACCCTTTGGAATACAGCTGCCACCGAGGTGAGCCCAAACGGCATCCTACAATACTTAAATGTTCCGAACACCGTAATGAATGCCGTCAAATGTTGACAATTCTCCTTCAGTGGAATCTGATGGTATGCCTGGGAAAGATCAATGACTGAAAATACTTTGGCATTATTTAGCACAGATAATTTGTCACCAATTATCGGCAGAGGATGTCTATCTATTAGGATGTTCCTATTCAGATCTCGCAGATCTACACACAGTCTAATGTCTCCGTTTACCTTAGCGGCCACCAAGGTAATCCTTCTCCCACTTGTCTTTCGGCTCGGCTACATCAATAGGCCTTTCAGCATTCGCTTGTATTCTAATTCCCAACTTCCACTGTTCACCCCATCCCAGGAGTGATGAACCTTCCTGAGTAAGATATACTTCTGATTCGCAGCTCCTCCCTTTATACTTAATGGAAGCCTGGAACATCCCCACAATTTCATTCTCATATTCCCATATGCATAGGGTTCTATATCGTGCTTTTTCAATAGTTTTACGTCTCCTTGAATGCAACTCAAAAATGTTGCCTTCAACATCAAAGTCCATGGTGAACAACTGTCCACCTTCATTGTCACCACTCTTCCATTGACCATGAATACATCTGTAGGTGCACCACCCTTGCTTGAGACTTCTGATATTTCTAGCACATGCTTTGCCTGGCTGCTCATTCCCCTCGCTTGATCCTCTTCTTGTTCAGGTACTCATCCGCCTGATTCAATGCTCTGCACCATCCCCGATTCACGGTAAAACCTCGCGAAATGACCCTTCTTCTTGCATTTCAAGCACGCGATATTCCTGGCTGGACAAAACATACTTGTGGAAATGTGACGGTTGCTCCCACACTTGTAACATTTGATTTCCTTGTTCGGGACCCCTTACGGAATCCCCTCACTGCAGCCACTTCTCCCTCCTGCTTGTCTCCTTTCATAGTTGACATATATTTGTGGGTCTGTTCCATGCTTCTTGCCGTGTCTATGGCTGACTCCAGTGATGCATCATTTGACAATAGCCTCTCTTGTATCTTTACATTATTCGTGCATCGGACCAATTGGTCTCTTATAAGAGAATCTGTGAGCAGTCCAAATTCACACGTATGGCTAAGGGACCTCAACGCCGCAATAACGTTTTCCACTGGTTCTTGTGGATCTTGTACCCTATGGAAGAACTTGTGCCTTTCAAACGTTATGTTTTTCTTGGCTTCAAAATTGACTTCCAATTTTCTTTCTGCCATAGAATATTGGTCCACCTCTCCTTGGCCCTGCTGTGGAAGATCAGGTAATCCATCATAAACACTTCTGCCCTCAGTTCCCAAATTGTGTAGTAAAATTGCTTCTTTTCTTGCCGATGCAAACTTATCCCCTCCTATAGCAATCAGGTAAGTGTCAAATTTCTTCCACCTGTCCCACCTTATTGGTGGAGTACCAGGTTTTGACAGAAACGGAGGCGGTGGTGACATACTCGCTGCAGCCATCTTTATGGATTACCCTGGTGTTCTTGTCACACCAAATTGCACTAACTGCACCAATGCACAGACTTATGTCACTTATTGTAATCTCCTCTTTGCCCTTGCAAGTCCTTCAGTGACTTCTAATTGCACAGTAGCAATATATTTCCTCTGGTGCCCAGCTCAACAGTCTCGATACTTCTCCTAAATGGTATCCTCTGGGAGGCACTTTCCCTCTGTTTTGGCCTCTGGGTGGCCCTGCATCCACTCCTTACTCTTAATTGTGCCTCCCCCTCTGGTTGTGCCCAGCCCCCTCTCCCCCTTTGCTCCTCACCTTTCCGCCCAATGAGAGCCGGGGTGGGCGGCACCAACCAGGAACAGCTGCGCCGGCTCGGAGCAGAGGTGGGGAGAGCGTCCTCCTGCAGTGCCACCGAGACCGTCCCCCTGCAGCGCCACCCTCCCTGGCCGCCACGGAGACAGTCCCCCTGCGGCCCCACACCTCTCCTCTCGCTGTGCGGCTTCCGTCGGTCGCAAAGACCTGACAACAGCGCCGTGGACGTCCCGGCACCACTGCTTCCCCAGGAGGGACGTTAACCTGGCTCCGTGGCACGCTCCCTGCCTCGTTGCCAATGAAGGAAGTGAGGCGGCACGGTAATACGTAAGGAGGGTTCTTTATTTTAAGGAGCTCCCCAGAGCCCTAGTGCAGCGCAGCGTTTATCTTTCAAACATCTCAACCGCCTCTTTGGTCACGCGGCTCTCGCTCTAAACAATCACAAGAGAGCACACGTGACCGCAGCTAGGCTACCATGCAAATCTCTACAATAACATTATCCCGCTAAATCAGACAGGCTTCCGGAAGGGGTGTGACATCACAATTAATAGGCTGGCCTTGGTTGCAATTATTCTGCAGGCCTTTTCTATCCATAAAACCTCAGTGTGCGCCGCATTTATAGACTTCACTGCAATGTTCAACACGGTAGACAGACCTAAATTATGGAATACACATGGAAATATATCTCCAGGACTCCTCAAAATGATTATTCAATTAAACGCCTGCACGCGTGTCAAAGTTTGCGTTAATCAGGCAGGAAGGATTTATGGCTAGGTTTACACAAACAAGGGGCTCAAGCAGGGGTGCATGTTGGCACCCATGTTATTCAGTCTCTACCTGGCAGACCGTGGAGGGGAGGTTGTTAATCATTCAGCAAACCCACCGAAGTTAGGGGATGTTTCAATTCAGTCGTTGGGTTACGCTGATGATCTTTTCATCTTAAACCCCCATGGCCCCCGGGGGTCTGCAGGTGACCCTGAATAGATGGGCACATTATGCAGAACATAATAGTCTCATAATCAATACTGAGAAAACTAAGATTATGGTTTTTGGCATGAGGGGCAGGAGAATAAAAAGGGGTGTCCTGGTCCTTGGAGGGTGCAAAGGTAGAGGTGGCTTACAAGTTTGAATATCTCGGGATTTATGTAGATGCTGAGTTGCGGGGGACTCGCAACCTAGAACACGTTAGACTGCAAACTGCTATTGACAGGCTCCCTTTCTGGGAAGGGAGGCAGATATTTGCTAAAGGTCCTCCTGCAACTATACCAGGCCAAGATTGTCTCAACCATCCTCTATGGGGTGGCGATATGGGCACTATCTCAGGTGTAGAGTATTGTAAGATTAGAAGGAAAGTCTCTTAGGAGACTACTCCGACTTCCCCCACGTGTGTCCATTGCAATGCCTTATCTGGAATTTAATTTAAACCTATTAATGTAAAACTGTGAATGCGCTGTATGTCACTTTTCTGGAAAATTTGCAATGCACCAAATGACTCCTTGATGGCTCTCTTGCAAAAGGTCCCCCAATCCAGAGCTAGGCTCATGCCAAACAGTGATATACTGAAAATGAAGGCTGCTGGTAACATTTGGTTGGCGAGAGCACTCAACCAGCCCTTGAGCTGGCTACTTGTTAAATTTAAGAACTACATAAAGTCAGTTTTACGCTCAGATGCCCTGGAGCAATGCATAATCAAGTTGGCAAGTACATCGCAGACATATGGTTTCCTTGAATACTTTAACACACAAACTGGTACACCGGGATACATCGAGTGCTTCACTGGGAACTATGTCGTCTGGGACTTCGTTAAAATCAAATTCAACAGTGTAAAGCCATATTAGATAACTGGGGCCTGGCAAAATATCCCCCGGAACCAACAGCAATGCCGATTATGTCGAGAAGAATGTGTTGAATCTACAAAACAACACTTAATGGTTTGTGAAGCACTTTATTCCTTGTGGCTAATTGCGCTCAGACGGGCGGGTATTCAGATGTTGCTCTCACCTGATGAGGCATGGCAGTTTTTTTTTTTTTGTTATGCCTGGGAATTCGGAAGGCTATATTTGCCATTTCCCCTGCTTTTTGATGTACTGTTTAATAAGTATGTTATTATGAAGTGGAGTCGGGATCCATTATTTAAACGTTGCATTGTACAACTGTATAAAATAAAACATAATAAAAAGAATTCTCTTGACCATTCCCAACCCACCTACCCCGTCCCATCCAAGACTCATCTTCCTGGGTTCTATTTGAAATAGCTCTTTCAAGCAGTAACATCAAACCTTGGTATGTCAATGTTATTTTTTTTAAAGCATTTTGGGGAGGGTTAGTGGTTTCATTTCAGCTATAAATATGCTACAGGTGAAATAAAGGATTCTTAACCAAGTGTGCCTCCAGCCACGTGATTCATATCTGCCCCTTACACTGAAGTCTTGTTAAAAGCAAGCACTGACAAATCCAACCGTTTTGGCTTTTATATACGTATTACATTTTCCAGACACGACTATGATATGCTCTGGTAATCACACCCATTTCCCATCCCATACTCATGCATAAGCCAAAACTGTCGGCTTTTCCCGTGCTTGTTTGCATTGTATTCGGGTTTCTGATGAACACTATTTCTTTGTTTGCTGCTCAATGGCGGGCTGGCAGACGTTTGAAATGTATTAACATTTTTGGGTGCTACAAAACGGCGCTGCCCTTGGTTGGCAAAAAGTCAATAAAATAGAAATAAATAACAGGCAATGTTTTACCACTCTCTGCCAATGCCTTCCTAGGACTATATGTTTGCAGTGGAAGGAATCGGTCATGATCACATCAGTTGCACATACCCTGAATATAAAATGCTAGCGTGGGTTTTCAACGTGCGACCCACACCGTATAAGGTCAAGATAGTGTGAACAAATATTCGCTGGTAAACACAATTCCAGGAGCCCAAAGCACCAACATAAACTCGTTTGCAGGTCAGCAACATTGTGGAGGCTGTCGGCTCCAATGAAAGGAGGGATTTTTCTAAAATAGCATTTGCAAAGGAGTGCTATTAATAATGGATCTGCTTGGACCGAAAATGAAAAGGAGATGTGCTCCAGAGACCGGCGCGAGCGCTGCGCAACATTGTGGTGTGCGCAGTTTCATTTAGCTCGTTCGGTTTATGCTTGCATAATGATATCATTTTGTATATATTAATTAGTACTCTTCTTTAGTTTGAAACATCTGCCCCATTTGGTTAATATTACCTTTATAAGTCACCTGTTTTCTTATATACATTTTGTTTCCGTTTGTTTTGATTTGTCCCTCATAAACTGCCTCACCGCTTTTTCTAATCTGTATGCTATTGATTAGGCACCCTTCATGCAAATGCTTCCTTCATCTGTAAATGTAGTACAAGTCATTGCTGATCGAAATTGTCATCCCTGTCCTTCAAAAAAATACAAATTAAAAAATCATGGGAATATTGTGCCATAGTGCTGCCTCAAATGCTTACCCTATCATGGAGCTAATTTTCTAGAACTTTCCACGTAACGTGATAGGATGTGGCTTTCCTAAAGGGGCACATACACTGCATAACTCCGGTAAAAAACAAGTAATTTATTTCTGGCATCCGGCATTGGGGACTTACCGGGGTATTACAGCCCTGGCGGTCCTGGTAATTCCCCATTGCCGGGCGCCAGAAAAAATGACTCCCCATTCCCATTCGAGTCGCATTGGACTCAATGAGAATGGGGAGGACGGTAGCAAAGTCTGCGAGAACAGTACGCCGGTCCGGTAACAACGGTGCTGGTAACTTACCGGCACCGTTGTTACCGGACCGGCATACTCATAATGAGGCTCAGTGTCTGTTGTCTACTAACAACAGAAAGCTGGGTATTTTTCACAGTCTGTATTCCAAGGAATCACTGTGCACCAGAAATTACTCACGTTTTCATCACCCACCAAAAATGTCTCCCTGGTAATGATTTCTGAGTGTACTAGGTTCATCCTATGCCACAGTAACACCATGGTCAAGGAATACCGCCCTCATAATAGTGGGACGAATTAGATGCATATTAAAGAAAGTGCAAAAACCCACAGCATGCATTCATGCCCGTGCTTTCCACCATGAATCTGAATGTGCTCTATGGAGGGAATTGTGAACTCAGAACACCTCCAGACAACCAGCACTCCGATTTCAGTGTACTTCAGTTATCACACATCAACACAAAGGAAAAGCTGTCTTGGGTGTCCCCTCTTTCTCCAATAACCTAACTGATTCACCTCTTCTAATCTGCCACAGCACCTGGAGACCATACAAATGGCACAGGTATGTGGCTAAATTCCAATAACCTAACATTAACATAACATACCATAGCATCATAACATAGAATACCATGATATAAAATGGAGTCAGTGGCGCCTATGTTTTTCTGGTAACAACAAGTGCTCCAGTTAAGCCTTTTTTGGGCAAAGCCATGAAGCCAAGGGGCCTTATTAAGCGTTTGGTGGTAAATTGGCGGTTTATCTGTAAATTTGCAGCCAAAACCAATTACTGTTACCATCACTCAGCCCGATGCACTTACCATTGAATTGCGAGTGGTGGGAAGTTAGTGGCAGTTCTCACTCTTAGTGTCCATTTGGGTATTTTGTGGAATTACCACAAGCAGTAATTCTGATGCTGCAATTCCGATGAATATTGTAGGTAAAGTGAAGGATTAAAGTACAGCTTTTTTGCTGGCAGTGAATCATCCACTATACCTCCAAAATCAGAAATTGGCAGTGTAGTAAAAGTGTCAGTAATTAATTTACTGCCAAAACAGTGGAAGTAAAAGAATTGCTGCAGCTTTTTTACTCGCAGTGAGGCCCAACGACTTTGATGTATGTCAAAAAACTGTTTTACTATGGTAGTGTATTTGAAATAAGACTTGCACATTTTCCTACCGAGTCCTTCCATCCACTCTGCCCCCCCTGTCCCCCCCTTCACTCCCTGTGCAAGATTTTGACTTTTGGAAATATATTTCCTAAATTCTCTAAATCGTTCTATGCAGATAAAAGAAAACAGACTGAATAAGAACCCTACCAGTCTTCTTACCATACAACTGAATTCAATTGTTTTCATGGAAGAATTTTACTCCAAAAAACGTGAGCATAGAAGTATTTTATCTTACAAAAAATGGAGTGACTTCCACATGTTTAAGCCAGAAATGCTATGACATAATGTTCAGAAAAATTAAATGCAGCACTGGTGAAAGTGACAACAGGCACTGCTAATCTGGTCATGCAGGAGCATGGGAGGACATGCCTGCTATAATACTTAAATTAAAAATTTGAACCACTCCAGCCACCTTTATACACACACCCTAATTCACTCCAATATTCTAAGGGTGAAACACGTGTGTGGTTCTCTGCATCCTTGTGAGCTGTCTCTCTTAGGTTGATAATGCTATATATAAAAAAGCACACCCCTCTACAAAGAAGGCAATTTTCCGAAGTAAAAACAACATTCTTTTGAGCAAGTTTGCATACCCACAATGCACTGTTTAAAGGCTGTGAAATGGAGGTGTACCTCCATGATTGGAGGGTCTGGGTTGGCTCTAGAATAGGAACCTGCCCGTGCTGAGCGCCACTTCTATTTGGGTTGGAAGACTGTTCTGGTGTCGCAAGATCACAGGAGTGGGTTGGGGTTTAGCCTGGACCCCAATTTGGTGCGTAGGAGAAGTGGGTTTGCTCCTGATTATCTTGCTTCAACTTTCGGGATAAATAATTCTTCTAACACGGTAGTTAGTGCGATACAGGTTCGCTTTCATTAATGGTATTTGGAGTGGTTCTTCTCAATACAATGGTGAGTGTCTAGAACACTGTTCTTGCATTTGTGCGCTAGCTCAGTCAGCCGACACGTGTTTCGACCCGGAGGGTCTTTCTCAAGGCATGTAAGCAATGCTGCGAGCCCCAAGTGGGGTCTTGGTCGTGTTTGTAGTGGTTGTCCTTAGGGCAGTCTTGGCTCTTGTTGGGCCCTGTATACGAGTGAATCCAGCACGGGTCGAAACACGTGTCGGCTGACTGAGATAGCGCACAAATGCCAGAACAGTGTTCTAGACACTCACCATTGTATTGAGAAGAACCACTCCAAATACCATTAATAAAAGCGAACCTGTATCGCACTAACTACCGTGTTAGAAGGATTATTTATCCCGAAATTTGAAGCAAGATAACCAGGAGCAAACCCACTTCTCCTACCTCCATGATTGGTTAATGGGTCGCACTGTGGTATGTGTGGCTTAGATGAAATGGCATTTTCTGCTCTCAAATATTTTGTAATCCCCCTAAAACTTAAAATCTAACTGCTTGAGGACCTTCAGGAGGTAATATCCTGGTGATAATTCACAGAAGTTTAGACCGGCACAGCTGGAACTTGGCATATGTTCTAAATGCTCATCGTCATCTACAAACTGTGACATGCTATTTAAACATGCTGTGATGGCACCATGAAGGATCAACGCTCAGTCCCAGAGGATTTAACTATCAGCTTCTGTTGTATTTTAATGCACTGTTTGGGGAATTATGGCCAGTAGCAATTATAAAACATACCTCCACTTTTGTAAGATGAATAATCAAAAGGCCTCATAGAATATGAGAAGTGTATACCAATATTGGATAAACATTATGCAAAGTTGTTAAGCATAATTTTAAAGAGATACCATTTCTGCAGAAGGAAACAACAAAATTGAGAATCTGTGGAGCAATTTATCACAACTCTTAGAGTTCTAGCGGCTTCATGTGAGTTCGGCAGTACTCTGAATGAAAGAATACGAGACCAATTCATGTTGGAATGCAGTAATGAGAAAGTAAGAGAGCCTTTGTGGTCCAAAAGTAATCCCCCAAATGATGAAGTACTCACAGTGGTAAAAGAAGTGGAACACATGCATACATGTGTTGGAGAAAATAACTGAACAGGTTATTAAGAAAATTGAAATTTCAGCTGTACACCCAAGGAGAACTGACAAGAAAAACAGAATGTAATAAGAGATGCAGTGAGGAAGAAATTTAGTAATAACAAAGAAGGATGAAAGAAGATGTTTTTGTCGTGACAGTCTTTCATATTGCTAGCAGTGACAAATGCCCAGCCATCAAATCTGTGTGCAAAAGGTGTAAAAGTAGAGGTCATTGTAGGTCCTGTTGCAAAACCAAACCCCAAAATATTGATTGTATTGATAAATTGTGTGAAGATATTGATGAATGTACATGTCTTGTCAATAGCAATTTAGATGAGTGGAGATGATGATGCGGACATGGAAAAACCTATGTTCACCATTAAGATTGAAGGATTGAATATTAGTATCATGATTGATTCTGGGACAAAGTATACCCTACTGGCCAAGTCTATTTTTGTTGCTGATTAAAAAAAAAATTAAAAAAAAAACTCATTCTATACTGTAGATATCAAACCTGTAACATATGATGGTAAAAGAAATGAACTTGAAAGTTAGTTTTGGGCGATTATGACATTTAAGAACAGGTCAGCCAAGGGGAAAGTGTATGTTTTGAATAGAAAAGGTAACAACCAACTTTAAAGTTGGTCACAACAAAGAAGGTTAAAGATAAAACTTGACCTCAATGCAGATGAGGAAGTTTATGCAATTGAAAGTGTAAATGATCTCTGCCAAAACAATGTGTTTTGTGAAGAATTAGGCAATTTGAAAGGTGTTATTCACAGAATTAGAGTAAAAAACTATTCACTTCCAATTGTACAAAAACTGTATCATTGGCGATTAGAACTGCAGTAAAAGGCGCTCTAGAAATCATGGAAAGGCAAGGGGTCATTGAGAGAACTGAGGCATCAAAGTGGGTGTCTTCTTTAGTGGTAGTGCACAAACCTAACAGTAAGTTAAGGATGCATATTGATCTTAGGTCTGTGAATCGATGTGTAATACCAGACAGGCATCTGTCCAATATTTCATAAATGTTAGTAACCATCAAAGGAACAAAAATGATGAGTACCTTAAATTTGAAATTGGCGTACCATCAGATTGAATTGCATCCATCTTTTAGGAGTATTACAGCCTTTATTACTCCAGAAGGTTTATTTCAATGTAGGCGCATGCCTTTTGGTATAGTGCCTAGAGCCGCCATTTTTAAGCATACAATGTACCAACTGTATCACAACATGGACTGGGTTCTTTGCATCCAAGATCATCTGATTTATGTGGGGAAGTCAAGAGGAGCATGGTGTCAGATTGAGGAAAGTTCTTGATATTTTCATGAATGCTGGGTTGACCTTGAGCAAGGATAAATGCACGTTTAGGAAGTCAGTAATCCAGTACTTGGGACATGAAATTTCTGAGCAAGGCATTAGATCAAAAGTCAGTATAGTGAAAAATGTTGTAAGTTTTCCCAGTCCCACAGATAAAGAAAAAAATAGCCTCTTTCCTTGAAATGGCTGAATAGTAGGCCAAATTTATTTCAGGGTAAGCAGACAAATCTTTTAACATGAGAATCTTGGTTAAGAAGGGAGTCAGATTCCAATCGAATGAACAACGTGAACAAGAATTTCAGGAGGCAAAATTAGTTTTGGCAAAAGCTCCCACATTCAGCAATTTTGATCCAGGGAGGAAAAGTGTACAGACGACAGATGCCAGCACTCATGGGTTGGGTGCTGTACTTTCCAGAAAACCGAAGGAGGAACGTCCATTGTTGCGTTTGCTTCAGGGGTTTTAAGGTGTGCTCAAAGGAATTATTCCTCTATTGAAAAAGAACTATTGGCAATCAAATGGGCGATTGAGAAATTGTGTTCCTTTTCGTGGGGTGTAAAGTTTACAGAGAGATTTGATCACAAATCTTTGAAAGAGATTCTCACCACAAAGGGTTTAGATAAGGTATCATCCAGGATTCCTAAGTTTGTAGTGAGTCTACAGGAATACGAATGTTAGGGAGAATTCTCTGTTTAGGCTGAATTTCCTAACCTAGTGAGTCCCCCAGCAGCTTTGCTGGATTTCGGGAGTTTGTTTTTTCCATCCTGCCAAGAGTGAGACTCTTTTCTCCCACTCTTGGACATGTATGTGTGTGTAATTCCTTTTAAAGGTCAATGTGTTCGTTGGGCTATGGGGTCTTTTACTCCATAGGGTCTCATATGTTTTTCTATGTGTGTTACACTGCACCCTACGTGCCGTAACACTGGGGCGTCCTAGCGGACCTCCACCATAGACTCCATACCCGGGGACTGACTACTGTCTCCCCGGGCATGTAAAGTCACCATTGGCTTTACTAGACCTAAATTTACTAACAGGACTAGTACAAACCATCTTATTGTGGACGTACTAGTAGGGGTAATTCGATTACTCCTGGACATGTTACTCGAGGGGGCACTGTCCCGTCCCCCCTCGTCGAGTTTTGGCTGGTGGCAGTGGAAACTACTTGTTATGTTCGACCCCGGACATAACCCTATGGGATTCGTCCCATTGTTGGAGATTGATACTTTTTCTCGTTAATCTCTAACAAACCACCGATCTACTTATCTTAAATAAGTTTTATCGTATGGTATTTTCTGCCAGAACTCAGTTTGAAAAATGGCGTCTGTGTTCGTCTCTGTGACTCCTAAACCAAAGGTCGAGCCCTTTGTTCCACTTTTGGCGGGCTCTGTACAGAGACCCTCCAAAGTGGTGCCATTCTGTCTGGGTTACCACAGGAGTGTGGGAGGGGGTTTAGGCACCCTGGACCGAGTTGCCTTGCCAACCCGGTCGCACTCTGGAGTGATTGGCCCAAGTGGTGAGCCTTCCCGCTCACCACTTAGCATGTGTTGATTGACAGCTAGGCTGAATGAATGGGGGTTTTCTGCATAAAAGCAGGGCTTTTGGGACTGGATCTTCAGAAGTCGACACAGGACCTAAGAATCCGACGAGGGTAACGCTGAGCCGACCCGCACGACGACACCTCCGGTGGAGCCCTGCGGAACCGACTCACCACTTCCCGACGACAGAGGAGATCTCCCTGCCGGAGAGTCTCTTCCCCTGGCTGGTGGGAACAACCAGCCCCCTTTGCTTTTTATTCGCCTCAGGACGCAGTGGTCGAATTGCCCGTGCAGAGCACCCCGGCAACCGGATAGCCACTACCCCTGTACCGCGACCGAAAGGTGGTGCCTTGTGACGGAGCACTCCCCGGCTGGTCTCTTCCCTGGTGGTGCACCGGACTTCCTTTTTCTTCGACAACGAGAACCTCTCTACTCTTGGCAAAGACCCGACGTGCATCCACCACCAGGAACATCTGCCCCCGCCGGAGCTGCCCTCCACAATAAGGTACCGTGTCTGCCTGGCTTCCCTTTCGTTCGGATTGAGCGAGGTGTCTTAATCCTCTCCTTTCCGTTGGGTCGCCTCCAAGCTTTTCTCATTTATAGTTCTGAACTGGTTCAACCTGCCGATAACAATTTGCTACTAAGACTTGAATGCATCTCCACTAGAGACTTTTTGGGACATCGCGCCTTGCCTCTCTCAGAGTGGGCCTGGCCTCTGAACTTCATGATCTATTGTGATTCTTGCCTTCCTGCCTTGCATTTTATTCACGAAGGATTGAACTGTGTTGATTTCATGACCTGCCTATCTTTTTCTCTCCCATCCTAACTAATGTTCGAGTGTCATCTAGGTTGAGGTATACACCTCTGTCTGAAAATAAGTGATACCGGTAGAACCTAGAGTTGTCGAAATATTGCTAGGGGGATTGATCGTTTTCTACTCCGTAGAGTAATTGTGTTTGATTTGTTTGCCGTGATTTGCCTTAGTGTTTTTCATAGATGTTCTGTTATAAATAAATACCTTAATATCTTTACACTAAGCCTCGTTGCGTGTTTGCTTGTCTTGCTGTGCAGAATTGCCCTATTTTGTATACTCCACATACTGCTCAACTTTTCTTGAGAGAAGTCTGACTGCTCAGCCACAGCTACCACGTGAATCTGTGTGGTGCAGACTGCTACCAAGTGGGTTCACCGCCAACGCCTGTAGTCCTAAATCTTTTGCAGTGGTCCCAGAGGGAACTGCACAGGTTTCCGCCTAACAACGACTGTGAGCTAGAGTATCTTCCAGGTGTAAGGAACAAGGCAGTGGATTGTCTTTCAAGGTTGACAAATGTGATAGAAGATGAGGACAGTGAAGAAGATAAGGAAGATCAAGTTTTAAGTGTCAATCAAGAAGTGTTATCGGAGACTGATTAGTGTGAGGCTATGTTAACTGATGTGGTGATGGTTCACGTCAAGGAGAGACTTGAGTTTGGTTTAAAGAGTAATCAAATTAAAAAGGGGCAATATCTGATGCCATCATACATGTATTTGATGAGCTTCAAATAAAAGAAGGTTTGGTTTTGAGGGGAGACAAGTTGTTTCCTTCGACAGGAGTTCAGGAAACAAATCTTAGAGATGGCTCATGAAGGAAATCTGAGAATGTCCAAAAGCTAACAAATCTTAAGACCAGACTATTGGTGGCCAGGTATGTATATGCAGGTTGAAAGAGTTGTCCGGGAGTGCACAGATTATGAAGGCATCACCAAAGGGTGTGCTATAAGAGTAGAACCCATAACCTTGATATCTATTCCTTCCATGCCTAGGGAACAAGTGAGTGTGGACATTATAGGGTGCTGTGAGGTCTCACGGATTGCTAAAATAGTGTGTTGTGTTAGTAGACATGCTGTTGTATTGGCTAGTGATTACTTGGATGCCAAATGAATGTACCAGAGACATCATTAGATTTCTTGATGAGATTTTCATAAGGGAAGGATATCCTAGCACCATTATTATGGATAATGGTGTCCAACTAATTTCTGAGGACATGGGTGTGTTTTAAAAAATAAAAATATATAGAACGCAAAGCCAGCTCCACGTATCATCCTGAAACAAATGGTATTGTTGAGAGATTCAATTGGGCGATTAAAGAGAGTTTTAGGTCTGCCATCTCAGAAGGGGGTGATTGGAAGAAAGATTCTGAAGACACAGTTGTGGCTTATAGGTTTACCCCTCATGCCACTACTGGAGTATCTCCCTTTGACGTTTTAAGGGGAAGGAAGCCCAATACCAGAGTGTGTCCGGCCTGATTAGGAAGAACATGGTTGAAAAACATTGATTTGGACATTATCAGAAGTAACATTGGCAAAAAGGCAAGTTTACAATGAGTCCCACTTTGAGGTCAGGAAGGCCTCAAAAGAATGTATGGTCAAGAAAGGGGATTGTGTGCGTATAAAATGTCCTCATAGAAGGATGTCAGGAGGTGTAAATTGGTCAAAATCGATTAAGGTGACTAAAAGGTTACATTGTATCCGGTGGGACTTGCAATAAAGAAGACTGAGAAGCTTATCAAAGTCTCCTGATCATTTCAGTAATCCAAAACCTGCCTTGAGTGTGCAGGACTGGTTAGCGGAAAACAGTACTTTGCACATTGTCTTCTGACTGGTACCCACTACCAATCCTTTAACACTGGTCTTACTATGCAGAGGGTTCTACTTTTCATAACCTGCTTTGCCTGGGGATTGCTGAAGGATAGTCAGATTTTCCATGCAGATTGATGGGTATTTCAAGCACAAAACATGAGGACACCGAGCTGTCAATCATGAGATGCACAAAATGCCAGCATCTAAGTAGCACCGCCTACACTTAACACACTACACATTTGGAGTGGCAAGGAGGGTCTCGAAGATTCACACCATGCTGCTTCCCCCGAAAAAGTGGACTGTCACAAACCATATACCCCATTGTGTGGTGGGAACTCTGCATCTTTCTACGGTTAATCTGGATTGCAATGTATGCATGATGCCTACATGACGTGATGACATTTGAATCATGCCTTGAAAATGTGCAGTGTCAAAGATAGCGTGCCGCATCCCCTGGGAGGGACCTATTTGCATTTTTCCCTGAAAGGGTGGCGTGTCACAGACCACACACACCCATTCTTCTGGTGTGACATAGTGTCTTTCTAGAGTGAGTCTGAGGATGGCATGCACACATTCTGCCCCGTTGAGTAAGTCCATAATGATGGCCCTGCACACCTGACCTCCGAGGGAGGGTCCAAGCCGCCAATGTCCCCTGAAGTTAGGTTAAGCCAGAGACCGCCCCAACCATTCAGGAGTCCTCAAGATGCCCCTAAGCTCAGAGAGGTCTCTGGCACAACCTGATAGAGAGGTGGTAAAGGCTCCACTTCGCCAGAGTGCGATGCACAGTATCCCACAAGCCAAAGCCAGCAGCAGTTAGTGGCTGCATGCGGCAATCGACATTGATATTTTTACATAGGCATAGATCACTGGTTTATGCATCTGTTTGCATGAACAAATGCGCTATAATTCTGGCCTTGGTATGTTTGACTGTTAAAATAGTGCTACCCTAGAAGTCAATGACAATTTACATACCAATGATGCATTACAGTGTGGCTTTGACCAGGAGGTGAATGGCTAGGTGGTGATGTGCAGGAGTGGTTTATTAGCTCGAATTTCTGTTTCCACTTTCCTTTTATGTTGCAACAATGTACATTAGAGGATTTAAATTCAGCATGGCATTTTTAAATGAATGGGCGCTTTTTTAAATATGAAGCCAAAGGTTTGGTTATTTACCCACCCGTTGATTGTGCCATGCTAATCCCTAAAGCTATTGCCAAACACTACCTGCCCCTCCCTGCCCAATACACATCCTCCTGGAACTTCTTTGAGCTCATTCTGTCAATCCGAAACATCAAACTATAGCCTGTCAGATTTATTTCTCAGCAGTCTGATGAGAGTTAATGACATAATTGCAGCAGTAAATGGCTAATGGTGTAATAAACATGTCTTAACCAAGTGTGCTGTCAGTACTGGTCATTATTAAAACAAGCATTGGCAAAGTCAGCATTTGGGGTACAGGTATAGGTAAATAGGCATTTGCCAAGCACTGCTATCACGTGTCCAGGTAGTCGCACTATTTTTCAGCTGTTGTGATCTTATGGACCAGGTAGTACTATGATATCAGTAACTAGCAAGTGCCTGTCACATACTTAAGCACAAGTCCAAACTGTTGGCTTTGCCAATGTTTGTTTTAGTGTGCTGTGGAGGTGACCCATCGTTACGCATATGCCTGACGCCAGCATACAGAACATATTATGTGGTTCCACTTTGGGCAGCCGCTCTGGTGGACGTATTTGCACATTCGTCTGCTGCACAGACCCCTGCAGAAATATGACCAGCAGCTCATGTTTTAATGAGATGGCATTTTAAACAGCAACAATTCAGTTTTCACAGAGTAGCCCTATATTTAACCCATTATAAATGCCAGGGAGTTAATTAGCATATAGATTTTTCCATAGAAAACTCATTTTCAAAATGATTAACACTCTCGTAAGTAGACCAGTGATCAATTGACTTTTCTTTGCTGCTTCTTATTTTGTCCTCCAAATTTTTGATGTTGGTGTCGCCGTAGTTTATCATTTCTTACTTTTAGTCTAGCGTGATTTTCTTTGGCAATCAAAAATGCCTACAGAGGCATATTTGTTAATTTACAGGGCTCAAAAAATGAAAAATAATAATGTCTTTTGTGTCTCCAAGTTTGAGTCTGACTCATTGTTTAGTCTGACATTCTATCTGGAAATGAAAATTAATCAAATATTGGTCATAAATTAGATTGTGTTCCACAAAGCCACCTAAAAATTGAAGCCCAATCCTGTAACAATTAGGGCGATCCACGGATTATTAATGCAGTAAAGTCCAGCAATAGCAGTTGCTTCTTTCAGCATGGATCATTTTGTGAGGCTCAGGAGGATGAAAAGTTGAGTGAACACGCCGATTCTGTGACCTAAGCGTTACACCATAGATTTCTGCAGGGAATGCAGGATCCTGCTGACCTAACCTGCATTTGCACCTGGGGAAGGGCCATTAGCCAATCAGGTGGCTGGACCAGTTGGAGAGAATATACATTCCTCGCCCGCTGTTCAAGACAGCCGAGTCCATTCCCCAGGTGACACAATTTTTATTTTGTTTGTGGGGAGGCAACAGGGAGCCTCTCCCTGTTGCCACACTACTCCCTCACCTCGCAAAAACCAAATCTCTTCCCCACCCCCTCCCACTCACTCCCCACTTAGCTGCAGTTCCGTAGCTTTATGCTCCGGTCGGGTGCACCTCCCACTCTGGCAGCCAGTTTGGAAATAGAAAAGGGACGTAGTCCCTTTTCCCTACGGTGGTGGCTGTCTTGGTTTCTTGTCCCCCTTCAGAGATTGGCGCTGCTTACGGCACCCAATCTCTGGAGGAAAAAAAAGAAAGTCATTTGCACCCCAGATGAATCCTGGGAGGCAAATAGCTTTCATACCCCAGTAGGGGGCGGACATGGCCGATAATGACCCAAAGCTCTTGCCAAGGCCTTTGCTTTGCTCGGGCCTACCATGGCTTTGGCTGGCAGGCGGTTACCGGCCATGTCCGACCCACCGGACAGGGTGCCTAAGCCATAAAAGTTGTACACTTGCCTCATTAAAAGTAATCAATTATCTATTCTACCAGAAGGAGGTACTTAAACCCTGTACCAGACACTCCTGTCCAAAGCAGAGGGTCCTGGAGCATTGACAGAGCACAGGCTCTGCATAGCTTCCAAGTCACCTTATGTCATATTTGACACCTAGATCCAGTCCTCATGTCGCCACTGCATGCTAGGACTTGTAGATTTGTTTTCCTATTGTAATTATGTCCCCACAAATCTCAGCATGCAATGGGAAAAAAACTGGGACTGGTTCGAAGTTCTGCATCAAAAATGGTTATGTATTTGTATATACAAAATTATTTATTTTCCAACCATCAGTTTGACAGCATCATGAGAGAGGGCGATTTTATGCGGACAAAAAATATATCATTTTTCACTTGATTTATTTTTTTAACAGGAATTCTGGTTCCAGTCACATTTCACATTCATTCTGTGTTAGGTCGTAATCCTGTGGATACTCAAAACCCTCCTCTTCAAGGCATGGCTTCTTTCAAGCACTGAGGTCCACTCCCACCTAATCTTAAACTGGGTGATCTGCACCCCTACAGTTTCCTCCCCTAGTTGTATGTAGATTCCTTGCTGCCAAATTGCCTACCCTCATCCTGCTATGTTGTTAGCTACCCACTACCTTGTATCCCTGTGTGGGTATTGAACCTGTGTCACAATGGCCCTAGGTTGGTTGCTAGTTTTCCTTTGATTACAGCGTTCTATGATGTAGAAAAAGACTCAAAAGCTTGAGGTTTGTGATGTTGTAGGAAACTGTGATAAGTAAAAATGCTCAATGTTGTAGTATATATTGGTGATTTTTAATTGCACAGTTCAGCCAACGTGTGTTTCGACCAAACAGGGGTCTTTTTCAAGGCATAGGTGTGGGTGCAGGTATGGTAGGCTTTAATTCGAGCCTTTGAATGGGATAGCCTTTAAGTCCCCGGGAACCCCTGCAAAGAGTTTAGCAGTCTCGACAAAGCTCACCTCTACCAGAGATCTATTGTAGGATAAAAATACAGAGGACACCATTCTGAGCTGGGAGGGACCTCAAAGGACACACTGTTTTGACAAAAATTGCCACATTTTGCATTGTGTTTTTTTTTTCTGTCTCTCTGTCAGATATGGGGTTATCTATTCCAGCTGTTTTCCACAGATACCAAGCCAGGACTAAAAACCCATTGGCTACAACTGAATTGTTATGTATGCAATTGACAAATACACATACATCGGGGCTTCCAGAGAATTCAGGTCCATAGTAACAATCCTGTGGTCCCTAGTCCCTACTGAGGCTGATTTCATTCAGTGAGGAGGATTAAAGCCTGATCACTGATTATCCAGAGGAACCTTGTTCTCCAGCTGTTCAATGACCATTGACATGAATATTCCACTGATCTATAAAGGAAAATTGCTAAGTGTTTCTTGAATTTTCTTGGAACAGACTGATTGATGTGTGTGTTTTTCATTGACTGTTTTACAAAGTTTCTATCGTTCAGAGGCCATATTGTAAGGCTGAAGGATCTATTTTGGAAATTATTTCTAAAGCAAGTCTGGCAACAGGATGGGAAATTGACATCCTTTTGGCAGTCAAAGTGGTTTGGGTCATCCAGCTAGGGCAGACAGGTTCTCAATTTCTCCCTAAATCAATGTTTCTGGATGATTTTGAGCACTATTGGATATTTCCACACGGTTGTTGAGCTACTACTGAGGATTTTCTAGACCAATAGGTAAAGTGATTGATATGCATATATTAACATTTTAGATGTTTAATAATCAGAGTCAAAACCAAACAATGATGGCTGGAAGGTTTTGAATTAATCATAACCAATGGCACGGCTCTGGGTAACTCAACAGACCATTGTTTATCAGCCTGCCCAACCCATACAGAAGGGGAAAGATCATATGGAAATCAGGATTGCTCTCACCCCAAAAAGGGCACTTCAGCCTGAACTGCTAGGTCACATTTATTTATGCATTTATTTATTTATTTATACATTTGTTTCCATGCGCAAAGTTCATGGGCATCTTGGCGCAAGTTGCAGAAGGGTGAACAAAAGTCAGCAGGGGAAGGGAAAGTGGAAGATGGTCAGTTATACAGCAAGGTTTTGATGTGCCTTCTGATCATGGTGTGCAAAGGTTCCGATCTCAGGTGTGACAGCAGCTTGTTCCACAAGGAAGGTGCCTGCACAGAGAAGCTTGCGCCACCCGCTCGTTTGTATCTAGGTGTGATGAAGCAGTGGCTGTAGGCTGCTCTGGTAGGTCTTAGAGAGGCATGTCTTTATAGGCAGTCCACCAGGTAGCCAGGCGCATCGTTAGCAAGGCAGCGGTGGGTGAGGGACAATAGTTTGAAGGTAATTCTGTCTTTGACTGGGAGCCAATGGACAGATCTACTAGCCGTTGTGATATGGTCCCTTCTACCAATGTGCAAGGCAGGTCTGAGAGCATTTTTCTGGATGGTTTGGAGTTTGTGAAGGTTTTCTCAGAGGTGCCGCTGAGCAGAGTTGCAGTAGTCTGGTTTTGAGCCGATCAGGGCTCTTGCAATATCCAGGCCGTTGCTTAAGGTCTACTGGCATTGATAAGTTTTGTAGCATAGCTTGCAGTGGAAGCACTGTGGTTGACATGGTGGGATATGGATGGGGTTGAATCAAGGTCGACTCTGAGGGTCTTGACGTGGGATGTGACAAGGATCTTGTGGCCATCGATGAAAAAGGACCTGTACTCAGGAGAAAGACTCTTCAGACAGGCAGGGGAGCCGACAAGCAAGAGTTTTGTTTTCTCATCATTGAGACAGAGGTTGTGTTCAGCCATCCAGATTTCGATAATCTCGTAAATATGGTTGATTTGAAACATGTCTGTCGCATGATTTCCAGTCAGGGGAATAAGGATTTGGGTATCGTTGGCGTAGTTGGCATACGAGATACCCAAGGCATCGAGATGGTCAAAGAGAAGCTTAGTGTAGACATTGTAGAGGGTAGGCGAGACGCATGAGCCTTGGGGCACCACACATGAGTTGGGTGTTGGTGTGGCACGGGCCTTGCATGCGAATACACTAGAGGTTCTGTTAGCATGGACAGATGTGGTCCATTTGGTGGTGTCAAAGGAGAAGTGGGCAGCTGAGGTGAGCACTTGGCAAAGGAGATTGTGATCTATGAGGTTGAAAGCTGCAGAAAGGTCGAGGGGGAGGAGCAAGGATAGGGATCCCTTATCCATGGCCATGTACAGTTGGTTTCTGAGGTCCAGGAGGGCTGTTTCTGTTCCATGTTTAGGGCGGAAGCCAGACTGGCAGGTTCCTAGAATGTGGTTGAGTTCGAGGTAGGGTTGGATTTGTAGGTAGGCTACTCTGTCCATGATTTTAAGGAGAAAGGAGACGGTTATAACGGGGCAGTAGTTGGTGTGGATGGCAGAGTTTTTGTTTTAGGAGTGGTGAGATACAGGATTCTTTCAGTGAGAGAGGGACAGAACAGGATTTGAAGGAGGAGTTGATGATGGAGACTATGAGCAGGAATAAGGGCTCCACGCAATCTTTGACCAAGTACGCTGAGAGTGCATCATTATTGCATCTAGAGGGTTTGAGTTCTGCAATGAAATTAGAAAGGGTAGTGACGGGTGATCGGTTGGAAGGTAGAAGGTGGTATATCATCCCTCACAAGATCTGGTGTGTGCTGGGTGGGAGGCAGTGTGGCTTGCTTAGCATGGATTTTAGCTTGGAGAACTAAGATTTTCCCTATGAAAATCAGTCCTTTTTGCACAAGACCATAAGCATCCCTAGACATTTTTCAGCCTTGTTGGACATTATCAGTGAGAAATAGATTGGGTCTCTAGGACCAGTAGGCCTGGGACCCACGTCTGGGCATACCCGTCCAACTCGGGCTGACAAAAGAAAAACCGAACGATGTCTGGAATGTGTTTGGTCGGGCTGGACTGCCACTTTTGGGGTGGGACAACGCCTTAGTTGCATATGGCCTTTACCCTTTTTTCATGGCTTGGCAGGAGAAGAACAATGGTCTGGAGGTTGCTCAGAGCAATGCCAGAGGTTAAGATTCATTCTAAACCTTTGAGCCATCACCCCTTTTGTTTTGCTATAGTCACCCCGAATGGGACGGGCATGCCCAGACATGCATCCTGTGCCTATAATAGCGCCCAAATCCTCATTGAGCCCTATGGATTCCACCAATGGGGACTAACATTGCCAAACCTCCCTTTGGTATCCAGTGCTATTACCGCTGGTGTAATACAGCTAGACCAAGTGGTTGTACCAGTAATACCGTTATCGCAGTAGTATTATTAACGAGATACCACCAAACACATAATGAGGCCCATTGAGTAGATGATTCACCTACTGTCCACTGTGGGAAAACCAAAAATGTGCACAGTCTAAGTGCACAGTGTAAGTGCAAAGTTTTCACGGTATTAGCACCAGGGCAAAGTTTACTCTATTTTTTTTAAAACAATGGGGCACATTAGAAAACTATTGTACCATGACAAGTGCAGTTTGTCCTCGTATAAGAACCAGGGAAAAAAATTGTCCCAGTGAAAAAAAGATATATTTTCAATGCATTCTTTTACCAGGACAAAGTTTGCCCTAGTGCTAATACCATTCCGTATTAGCACTAGTGCAAACTTTGCCCTGTTGCAATAATGCAGTGAAAATGTATCTTTTTTTGGCCAAGGGCAATTTTTGCCCGCGTGCTTACACCATGCCAAACTGCACCTGTCATGGTGCAATAGTTTTCTAATGTGTCCCATTGGTTTAAAAAAATAGAGCAAACTTTGCCCTAGTGCTAATACCGTGCAAACTTTGCACTTGCACTGGTGCAAAGTTTCTGTAATCTGGCCCCTGATGTCCCCTTTTTGGGCCATAAAAAATACATTTGTGAATCATGTAGCAACTCTGCTGAGCCAGATGTCATGAAATTGTGTCACTGGTTCTGGGTGTCACTGAAACTCTCTGATCCTGTGTTCAGTGGGTATGATATGCTATGGTATGGTATTGCATTTATAATGCGCCTATACACAAGTGTTTCAAGGCGCGACAAGGCAAAGGAGGGGGAACAGAGGGAAGACACAACGATCCTACTAGGCCAGGTGTCATTCAGATCGCGCAAGTGCAGGGAAAGGGGGCAGGAGGAGAGTGCGGGGGCAAGGGGGAGTGACAGTGCAGTACATGGGATAAAAGAATAAATAACAATAAGTAAAAGTACGGCCAACAGGTGGCAAGTATTTTCAGGGTACACGCACAAACATATGACGCAGAGCAATGGCATAGATTTTCAGTTCTTTTGTAACATTACAAATCGGCAAAATACTGAAAAAGTGCTTAAGCCTTGAAATTCTTCAAATCTCCATTGCAA
This sequence comes from Ambystoma mexicanum, assembly GCF_040938575.1. Taxonomy (NCBI): domain Eukaryota; kingdom Metazoa; phylum Chordata; class Amphibia; order Caudata; family Ambystomatidae; genus Ambystoma; species Ambystoma mexicanum. Next base: position 147,216,232 of record NC_090934.1, read on the forward strand.
AATGAAAGACTAGGATATGTGAGTGCCACCTACCAGGCCTTGGTTTTAGTGACAGGAAAAAATGGTATGCAAATTCCACTTTGAAGTCTGCTATGCCTTTTCAGAGCCAATGGCAAGTCAAGGCACCATACTATATTTAATGGCGGCAAGGGGGAGAGCTTGTAAAGGGAAGTTCATTTATGTGGATAAGTTATTTATAACGGGCTTAATACCCAGTGATTTGTAAGCGCGGACAGGAGATCGAAACTGTGTTGCTCCATGTCGTTTTTGCTACCAAGGAGAGCACCTTGCCCCTCAGCTATCCTCCCTAGACCGTGATCATGGCAACACTTGACATTGCGAAACCTGAAATTGGAAGCAGCGTTTAGAAAGAGCCCTTGCCTCAACATCCCGGAAAATATATGAAACACTTCACTGCGTAAAGGACACATTAGTTAGTAGCGCAAGATAGCGAAGAGTTAAATATTCCTTGTCAGAAGACCTGATGGCTTAGTGGACTAGAAACGTATTTAGCCGGCATTATCAGACATCTCAAGCCCTTATTTTAGTAGCCACTTGGCTGTTGCCAGTCTGCCGCAATCATTTGCACAGATATGGGGCCCTTATCAGGCAAAGTCCAACTCGAGGCGAGGACGCGAGGGTGACGGGAGAGTAATAGCTTCAGGGAGCATTGATGAAGATAAGAAGGGAGAACTTGTTCATTACTTTTCAGATTTTCTGAAACTTAGGAAAATGTGCTCCGAGTGTGATCTTGCGAGAAGCAGCACTTTCAGCGATATCATTTCAATTATCGTGTACTCTTCCCCCCAGGAATGACATTCATGTAGCCATGAAATGGAGTATTCATGTGTTATTTCAATATCCAAGCACTTCACACCGGGTTCCTTCTTTTGCAATGATAGTAGTTATTATTACCAAACTACCACTCAATTACTTGACCTTAGAAAGAAAAAATATATTGGGTTAAATTTCGGGATTTGCCTAGGTGACTGTGGGTGACTGCGCCTTTAGCCCCCAGCCACGCCAGCTCGGGGGAGTCTTTCCTTCAAGGTCTCCTCTGAGCTGGCGTGGTGGGAGAAGGTGCGGCAGGCTCCTTATTGAAAGTAAATGCCCCCCCTGATCTCGGGAGTGGGGCGCATTTAATAACAATAGGTCGCTTTAGCATCAGCGCCTATTGAAAAATGTGGCACCCTCCCCACATGACCAAGGGTGCACCTGAGGCGAGGGGTAGGGTGCCAAATTTTTGTTTTGCTGCCCGAACAGCTGCCGCTGCTAAAGCCACCCTGGTTACACACTTCTTAAGAGAGTGCTTAACTAATCAGATACCTTAATAGCTAATGAGGCCATCAAATTCAATGCAAGTGGATTTAGGGGGTAATTCATAGAATTTCGCGCACAAGTTGCGCACGCGGCTGGCGCACTGTGTGCGCGTGCGAATGTCTGCGCCAGCCACGTTCTCTAAAATCGATTTCCGCGCACAGCGTATTCATGTATTTTAGCCTCCAAAACCAGCCATGGCGCAGAGTGGCGCAGCGACTCTGCGGCAGTGCCAGTTACACCCCCAAGAACGCCCTCGCGCAAGGAAAAGCCATCAAAATCCTCAATCCAGCGCAAAGGGCTGCGCTAACCCTGGACCAGTTTACAGGGCTGCCAAACAGCAAAGGCCAAGCGGGGAACGTGTATTACTGGGGTTCGCGTGAAGTTTAACACGCGATAGGCCCTGTGCGAGCGGGGGTACGTGTATAACTGAGGTTCGCGTGAAGTCTCACACGCGATTGGATCCGGGTACGTGTATTACGGGGGTTTGTGGGAAGTTTCACACGCGAAAGGGCCTGTGCGAGTGGGGTACGTGTATAACTGGGGTTCTCGGGAAGTCTCACACGCGATTTGATCCGAGTACGTGTATTTTGGGGGGGCGCAGGAAATTTCACATGTGATAGGCCCTGTGCGAGCGGTGTACGTGTATTACTGGGGTTCGTGGGAAGTTTCACACGCGAAAGGGCCTGTGCGAGTGGGGTATGTTATTACTGGGGTTTGCGGGAAGTCTCACACACGATTTCAGCCGGGCACGTGTATTTCGGGGGTGCGCGGGGAGTCCTACACATGAATTGGCAGTGTGGGTCCTCCCAGGTGTTCCCTCTACACCCTCCACGGCCCCTGCAGGCAGCCCACACCACAGGGGACTACCCTGCACCCCTGGTCATGTCCCGAAGGCAGCCCATCCAGCATGGCATGCCCCCCAGCCAAGCCACATGTCAGCTTGCACTACTGATCACCAACGCATGTCCCCCTGCACCCCCAACCCCCAGCAGTGCAGGGCACCTACCAGCAGGCCCCACTCATGTCCCCCTGCACCCCCACCCCCCAGCAGTGCAGGGCACCTCCAAGCAGGCCCCCACTCGGGCCAGACCACCAACCTGGATGTCTCCACACCGTCTTCCGCCATGAGAAGCCCCTGTGGGGGCTCACCCGGCCCTTCCGCCACAGCCGTTGTGGCAGACACAGAACCAGCCCCCTCGCACCCGGATTATGGTAATTCCTGGGAGGGTGGCTGGGCCTTGCGTCGCTGCCCAGTGGAGGCATCCCCGCTGCTTGGCTCCACAGCGCCGTCCCCGCCCTCTTCTTCACTTGACGCTGCGTAGAGGGAAACATAGAACACAAGCATCAGGGTACAGTAAAAAATACCCTAGACAGGAAGCAATAACACATGAGTGGCACTGTCAAATGTCACTTCCATCCTGCCATTCCACAACACATGGGTGAATGCACACAACACACATGCAGAAACAGTCCCGGCACCTGCAATCAACATCAACATCCATGTAGAAGGGCCCCTGTAAACCAAGATGTTGCCTTCAAAGTCACATGCATCCATGGCGTTTCAAAGTCACACACACACTTCTCAGGCACACACACACACACACACACATGTGCACCATACATGTACATGACATCAGCACCCATTCCTCACCCCCCCCTTTATGTCCAGGAACAGAGACAGCCATGCTTTCATGTGTGCATTCCGCATAGCGCTCCCCATGTTGCATTAAAACACATGTACCAGCCATGTGGTTCACACATAATTGGTCTCACATGCATGACCATGATGTCCCTGCACACACATATCCATACATGGCCTATGTCACACATACAGGCAAGCATCAGACTACCAGCACACTGCAACATGCCCCGTCTCACACAGCAATGCTTGGCCACTTACCGCTCAACTCCACACGGGTCTGCCTCCGAAGGATCTGGGTGTGGAGCGCTGTGCCTACACGTTCCAGGACCCTCATCTGGATGTTACTCATGCGTGCCCGGCCCCCCTCCGCGAGGCCCCGGGCCTTGTGGAGGGTCCTAGACCTGAAGTCCTCCTAGCGCTTCTTGACGTGCTTGACGTCGCGGGTTGCCACCCTCTCCGCGTTGATGGCAACCACTACGTCGTCCCAGATCCTCTCCCGTCCTTCCTTGTTGGCGCGTGATGTTCCGAAGAGTGCATCATAATGCCCCAGGACATGCTCCACCAGGACACCAACTTCGGTGGCAGTGAAGCTGGTGGCCCTCTGCCTCTCTGGCTGGGGGTTGCCAGTGTTGCCAGATGGAGATGTGCCCGACATGGCAACCCCAGAGGCAGGAGTTGGTGGGCAACTGGGTCCTGGGGCTGGGATGTAGAGCAATGGTATCCCAGTTGGGAGTCTTCTGTTCCAGCAGGGGTGGACACAGCAACTGGACCCCTGCAGATGGCTGATGTGCAGGCACCAAATAGCAGGGCACGTGGGCAGCAGACAGTCAGGCAGCAGCAGATGGCAGGTGGGAGCATGCTCGGGGCTCTGGGGGCCAGGGAAATGGCCTTCAGGGCAGGAGCGTGGTCTTCCGTGTGTGTATGCGTGGCCAGCTTGATACGGAGTGATTTGGCAAGTGAAAACATTGCACGTCAGCGTGTAATTCGAGGAAAGGCCCTTAGCGCATAAGCGCGTCAGCACATGTACGCAATTTCATTGGACCAAAGGCCCTTAGCGCGTAAGCGCATCTGTGACATATCGTGCACGGGCGTTGCCCTTTCAAGTGTAAAACTGCATGCGAACCCCAGGAATACACGTACCCCACTCGCACAGGGTCCTTTCGCGTGTAAAACTTCACGTGAACCCCAGGAATACACGTACCCCACTCGCACAGGGCCCTTTTGCGTGTAAAACTTCACACAAACCCCAGGAATATTGGCCCTGTGCGAGTGGGGTATGTGTATAACTGGGGTTCGCAGGAAGTTTCACACGTGATAGGCCCTGTGCGAGCGGGGTACGTGTATTTCGGGGGTGCGCGTGAAGTTTCACACGCGATTTTGCTATCAGAGTAGTGTATTGAATTTTGGGGGTGCGCGGGGAGTCCTACATGTGAATTGGCAGTGTGGGTCTTCCCAGGTGTTCCCTCTACACCCCCCACGGCCCCTGCAGGCTGCCCACACCACAGGGGACTACCCTGCACCCCTGGTCATGTCCCGCAGGCAGCCCATCTACCATGGGCATGCCCCCCAGCCAAGCCACATGTCAGCTTGCACTATTGATCACCCACTCATGTCCCTTTGCACTCCCATCCCCCAGCAGTCATGGGCACCTGCCAGCAGGCCCCCACTCATGTCCCTTTGCACCCCCATCCCCCAGCAGTCAGGGGCACCTGCCAGCAGGCCCCCACTCATGTCCCACTCATGTTCCCATGCACCCCCACCCCCCAGCAGTCAGGGGCACCTGCCAGCAGGCCCCCACTCATGTCCCTTTGCACCCCCACCAGTCAAGAGCACCTGCCAGCAGGCCCCCACTCATGAACCTTTGCACCCCCACCTCCCAGCAGTCAGGGGCACCTGCCTGCAGGCCCCCACTCATATCCCTTTGCACCCCACCCCCCAGCAGTCAGGGGCACCTGCCAGCAGGCCCCCACTCATGGCCTTTCCCACTCATATCCCCCCCTACACGAAATAAAGATGCACAGTCATGGCCCACTTCTACACCAAAAAATACCACATCACGCCACTCCATTCTTGAGACGCAATGATTTCCCAATCCACCCCACACTGACATGCCGATCTCAAGACACAAACCAAAACTCAACTATGTACGTCAACACATGTCCATCACACACATACACTGGTTGGCATTGCCTGTGTAAACCCACAATTTCACATGCATCAACCCAATGAGCAAATCCCACACATGGAACTAAAATATGAAAATGTATTATGTACATAAATAAATAAATGAAATGAAAGCATACCAAAATATCAAACATGAAATGAAAAGCATGTGAAAAAGAAGAATGAAAATGATAAGCAATGCAAAAAAATGTGAAAGAAACACAGTCCAAACTCTCCCTCCACCAACGCAAATCCAAAAAAAAGGTTAAAAAAAAAGATATCCATTGTTTCATGTTCATAATGATAAATAAAAATGCAAAATCATTCCATAGTCCAACTATTTACAATACATTGTCCTGAAAAAAGAAACCATTACTCCAGGTCCATAATGAAAAAAAAAAATCCAAATGAATCCATGATGTAACTATATACAATCCATTGTCCAAAATAAAAATCCATTAATCCATGTGCAAAAATCCCAAAAATAAATCAATCCATTGTCCAACGATGTAAAGGGTCCATGAGCCCAACTAAACAAATGAAACCTACCTAAGAAACTACCTAAAAATATAACTATATACAAATGTGTGTGGCATTGTCCATTGACCACAAATAAAAGGAAAAGGAAAAGGAAACCTAACTCTAAAAACTATTTACAATGGCAGCGGGCTAGTCCGACGGCTCACTTTTGGATGTCCTGGGCCAGGGCATCATCGAACTCCTGCTCAATGTACTGGAGGCAGTCCTCTTCCATGGCCCTGAGGGTTCGCAGGGACGATGACATGTTCTCCTCCAACTCCCTGCGAATTGCCTCGAGGCACTCGGCCCACCTCAGGGCACTCCGCATGGAGTTCTCCGCCCTGACCATTGTGAGCCGTGTCTCTTCTGCCCGCTGCCGCTCCTCATCTATAGCCTGGCCTAACCGCTGCCACATGGAAGACACTTGCAGTCCTGGGTCCTCCTGCCCTCTGGCCGATGCCTGCCCCTCCGATGACAAAGGCCCCTAGCCATCATGGCTCCAACCTTGTTGCTGCTGCTGCTGTGCCTCTGCCTGTGCCCTGGCAATTGCTGCCTGCACATCCTCCTCCGACTGGGGTGCAGTTGTTGATGTGGCCACCCCTGCTGGACGTCCGACTCCCAACTGTGGCAGGGATGTGTCCTCCACCAGCCTGGCTGCAGGGTCAGAGGCAGCTCCACAGGGTACCCAGGTGATACATGGGTGGGAAGATGGCATGGAGTACTACGGGGGGATAGGGGGTTCAGTTGAGGAGGGGGTCCGAACAAGGTCCAGCAAACAGAGGAATCCGGTCCTGGTGAGCTGTCCCAGTAGGTCAACGCGGTCAACGAGCCATTCGAGATGACGTGCAATCTCCTCATGAAAAGACTGCAGGTCACCTCGCATGGCCCGTTTACGCGACGCCACCCCACCCAGGACAGGCTCAACCCAGTCCCGGATACCCACATCCGCAGGGAGAGGAAGGCCAGTTGTTGTAAGCGGATCCCCTCCCTGAAAATGGGTCTGGACGTAGGCATCCCTGCTGGTGCGGGATGATGCAGTCACAGGATCGGGGACAGGATTACACACACGCACCTCCGCGGTGGCCTGTGCTGCCTTCTGTCCCTTCCCCTGCACTGCACCACTAGCACCAGTGGAATCCCCACCTCCAGACTCCGTGGCTGTCCCTTGCACGGCCTCCTCCTACACCAAAAACCCCACCAACCTGAATGACTTTGTGCCATCTTCCTCCGTCGGACCCTGTGGGGTCTAGCTGCCCCTTCTGCTGCTGAGGAGTCCAACTCCGACCTCCGCCTCTTGGACCTTCCCTCGGCAGCTGTGGCCTGGGACACGGCACCGGACTCCTCACTCCACGACAAGATGACAACCTTGGAGGGGTGTCGGGCCTTGCGTCTCCGGCTGGCGGGATGATCCCTGCCGCTGTGTCCACAGCACCCTCTCCACCTTCTTCTTCAGTTGACGCTACAGACAGGGACAGATAAAACACAGGCATCAGGGCACTGTACAATGGACTGATACACACATGACAGTTGCACATGACTGGCATTGTTTAACTACAGACACGGCATCACACTCCATGACACACATGTCATTTTAACTCACACACATGAACATTTCAACAGCAATATTGCACCAGGCAGCTTCATCCATACACATACAACAGCATGAACAGCCAAAGGTGAGCCTGACATCACATGAAACACAAGGAGTGCACTAGAAATGCACACACGCCACCACACTTACATGCATGTCTACATCTCCTCCAACTGTTGCAGTGAGGAGATCGACATACATGTCACATCTGCCATTCATCCTTCTACATATCAGTGTCACGTGCATCCATGTTACATCGGCCTTCTGGGCAGGAGCGTGGTCTTCCATGTGTTTAGCGTGGTCTTTTGTGGCCAGCTTGATACAGAGTGATTTGGCATGTGAAAAAATTGCACGTCAGCGTGTAATTCGAGGAATGGGCCTTAGCACACACGCAATTTCATTGGACCAAAGGCCATTATCGCGTAAGCGCGTAAGTTACATTATGCGCGCGGGCGTTTCCCTCATAGCACGTGATGACAGAGCACACGTGGAAAAACTGCACGTCCGAGTGTCATCAAGTGTAATTGGAGGAAAGGGCCCACGTACACGCGTATCTGACGTGTACGTGTGGGCCGGTTTAAAAGCTACGTGTAGGACGCCATTTCCTTGTAAGTGCTTTTCGTGGAGAGCGAGTGGGTGAAATCTGTACTTCTTGTCTGTTCACACGCGATTACTTCACAGCGTTTCTAGTTCGTACTCCCTGTTACCTCTGACAGCTCTTTTCTGATTTTTTGTTGGGCCTGTTTCCTCAAACAGAGGTCACTTCTGCTTTTGTCCTGTCTCCTCAGACAGCGTACAATTCTTCTTTTGGCGGGGGTGTTGCCAACACGCACACGTGCGTATTTTTCACATTCTTTTTCCAGGCAGACGGTGAGTTCTGCATGTACTTAGCAACTGTGCTTACCCCGTGTGTCGCGTTCCCCTTCAGAGGTCATTGTAGGCTGCGTGTATTACGCGTACGCTTATTTTTGTGTTTCTGGGTGCCACAGCGTAGTGCGGGTTAATTTTTTCACACACGTGGTCTACGAGGGGTTGCATGCACGTTTATTTTTGATTTTGGGCTGCCTGTGCATTGCGTGACCCGTCATCTTCCCCCAGGGGTCACAGACAGCCTTGTTAGAGCACTAGGGTACGAATTCCATCTAGTATCCTATCCCTTTGACCCCCAATTGCCCAGGACAATAGTTTACTGCAACTCCCATACGCACAACAACATCAGTGCCATGGTTGGGAGGCGACCAAGCAGTAAGGGAGGCAAAGGTGGCCGACCTTCAAAAGGTGGGCGTGGTGGGCGTGGTAGGGGACGTGGCCGGAATTTGCAGGGTGCCCCTATACCCCCATGTGTGGAGGAACAATCAGGGACACCCATGTCCCCCCCATGGTTGAGGGAAATGTGGCTGACACCATCCCAACTCAGCCCCTGGTGGACCAGCCCATTGTGGCACCTGACCTGGCACAGGATGACTCCCAGGCTGACTTCCAGGTCAGCAAGTCTAGGCCACGTGTGGCGGTGCAAGTTGTTGTCACCAAGCCACGTGGATCTGGGGCAGCTATGTCATCTGCTGCCCCAAGTATGCAGGGTGGGGAGGCTGCAGGGTCGGCTGCAGCTCCATCCGCCCCAGCTCTGACTCTCCCAGCCAGGACAGTGTCAGTCCAGGTCCATCAAACTGACATTCCCCCTGCCAACATTACCCTGCAACCAATGCCTGCATCAAGACCTATGGTCATTGTGCATTCCCACACTCCTACTACCCAGTCCACCGGTGATTCTGCCCCTACTGACCAGAGCGGAGTAAGCCACTCTGGCTCCACTCCACCTTTAAAGAAGAGGAAGAAGGGTTCTCTGGCACGACGGGCTGAGACCCCAGACATGGCTACACACTCCGGCACGTCAAGGAAGCCTTGCTTTAATGAGGCGAAACTTGATGCACTTGTGTCCTATGTGTCGGCACATAGCCGCAAAATGTTGGTGACTGCAGGGTGCAAGACCACACCTGGCACACTGGCAGACCATCGCGGACCGCATAAGTGCCCTTGGATTTGTGAGGCACACAGCTGATGATTGCTACAAGCGGTGGAATGACCTGAAACGCAGAGCAAAGAACAAGCTGGCCTCAAATCATGCCGCTACTCTTGTGACTGGCGGTGGGTCTCCACAAGAGGACAACAAACTCACCGAACATGAGTCTGTTGCTGGGGCCTTCGTCACAGAGGAACAGATCCAAGGTGTGGGAGAACCACCTGATTATGATGCATTGTCCGGTGAGTACCCATGCATGTGTGTGTAATGCATGCGTATGTTGTTTGGGTGACGGGTTCTGATTGAGTGCCAGGTGAGGGTGTGTGTGCCTGGGTGGAATGGGTCACCCATGTGCTTCATCCAAAACATTCAGCTGCCTTGGATTTGGGTGTGACAGTATCCCTTCTGCCCACAGTAGTAATTTAGCGCAACATTACGGCAGTTGCCCTTGAAGTGGCATCTTGCAACAACATTGTTTGTATTTTTCAGTGTTCGTTCAGGCTGATTGTTTCAATTCTCCCACTTTTGCTACGCATTCCTCAGCCCTATTGTCACATTTGTGACATGCTTCTGTCATTGATCAACCCCACATTGGCCCACATGTGTTACCTTGTTAGGTGAATGATTTGACCATTCAGGCTGATTGAGTATTGGCCTGATCACATAAATTGTTGGGACCTGTTTGAATGTGGAACATGGTAGTTGTTTCCTATCATGTTGAAGTGCACAACCATTGATGTGTATATCGGCCTGCAATCACTGCATTTTTGTACACTGGATGTGTTGCAGTGTGTGGCACATGCATATTTTGTCACACTATGTAGCATTTTTCATCTCATCATGTCCATTTCACATGGATGGCTGACAGTACTCATTCACTGACATATGGATGTACTTGTGGAATGTACCATGGATATGGTACATGCCATCTGTGTGATGGCATGTGTCATGTATGTGTATTGGACATGCCACTCACAGGCCAATGTGTGTTGGCAGTGCTACCCAGAATGCAGCAAATGTGTTGCTCTTCCATCTTGGTGTCATCAGTGTCTGCCTTTTGCCTCCCCTTCCAACTCAGTGACAGTGCATGCATGGGAGGGTTACAGTCATGTGGGACATGTGTAAATCATGTACTGGTTCTGTAGCTTGTCAAGCCTATTTGTGTGCTATGGTGCTAATGCCCGTTTCCTTTTTTTGTCTTTCATATTTTTGCAGGGGATAGCACACTTGATGCTGTTGAGGTTGAGGAGATGGTGCAGACCCAGGAGGAATCTCAGGCACGACCGGGCACCAGTGGGGAATGTGGTGTGGTGGTGGGTGAGAACCCAATCTTGCTGCAGACCATTCTGTCCAGGGGTGTCTCTGGGTGCACCTACCCAGACCTCTATTCAGGTGCTGATTCGGATGACGAGACCTATGTGCCGTCGCAGGTAAGTGCTTTTGGCAGGGATTCTGTTCTGTCCAACCCACCTGCAGCAGGGGTAAAACCCTCTAATGGGGATGTCAGTGTTGGTAAGTCCGCTTTTGGCGGTTGCAGATGCAGGGTCACACTCCACAACATCTGATCCTGTTCCTGGGCCAGCAGATCAGAGGGCGAATGCATTCCTGCAGCCTCATGCAGTGCCAGCACAGCAAGGTAAAGATCGCCTTGCCCCAAACAGGTGTGGTGCCCGCCGACACGGTGGCCGTACGCCACCAGGCAATACCGTATGGGAATAATCCATGTACGGTATGGCAAGCCAACAGGCAGCATCAGTTGAGATGATGGCTCAACCAATGGAGAGGTAGGCCACTTCCATTGTCTCCCCTGAAAGGCAGATGGAGCAACTACAGCAGGCAACAGACGCCATTTGCTAATCACACAGGGAGGACATGTTGGCGTCCAACAAGGACAGACGGGCGGAACTGGAGACTCAATGCCAATCGATATCAATAGAGTCCCAAGGCCACAGGGAAGCCCTGAGGGTAGAACTCCATCACCTCAGGGAGACTCTTGTTGACGTTGAGGCTTCCACTAACTTGAGGACAGAACAGCAGCTAGAGCGGCTCACACGTTCGCTCTCAGCTGAGATGCAGGCAACTCGGGAGGAGATCCGGGCATCACGTCAGGTGCTGCATGGGGATCTCCGCACTATAATCCTCCAGAACGAGACCTTCCACACCCGCATGCTTGCTGCCATGGAGGACCATACGAGGGCTTTGTGTGGTCTGCCTCCCATAGCACCACCACCTCCTGTGGCAGCAGCAGAGGGTGATGAGAGCGACAGCAGCAGTTCTCCCACATTGGCATAGCCGTGCAGGCCATGAGCCCATGGAGGTGTTTTTTTTTTCCCAACATCCACACAGGTGGCTGTTGGTGCGCACCCTGTCCTCGGACCTCCTGGGTGGCCTCCTCCCCCCATGGCCATTTTTGATTCTTGATTTTTTTTTTTTTTTTTTTTTTACAGTGTGTTGCCTTGTGTGGCTCCCCTGGGCATCCACTGTATTCCGGCTGGGCACATGCAGGCTTGTCCTGAGTTTGGGTTAGATGCTTGGGTTCATGAGACACACACCCCTCCTGCTTCCCGTTTCCATGGGCTTGCAAAGGGTGTGCCCAAGTGACAGTGACTTACACAGGGACGTTGGACTCCCATGAGCTGTGTGGGCAACTGTAGTCAATACTGTGTATACATTCCTAGTGGATATTGTTGTTGTATTGTACACTGCATGGTGTATTGATATGTGCTTGTGCATCCATGTCTTCCTCCTAATTTGCAGGTTCATTCCTCATGTCTTCACAAGGCCGTCTACTTTGGAGATGGAGTTCATGTTGTAACCAGTGCACTTACACATTTGCGTGGCAGCAACACTGTACAGTTGGAAGGGGTCGATGTGCTGGCATAATCGGGTTGTAAGACTACCACTACTTTAACTTAGTACTGTCATGTTTTTGCTATGTTTGAGGTTGTTTAGCTGCATTGTATTGTTGGTAAGTATTTGGTCATGTGTGTTGTTAGTTCTACATTAATGGGAGCATATTGTGTGAGAACAGTTTCCATTAGGGACACTGTACTTTGTGACACTTGTGTCAGGTTTTGGGGATTGCTTTGTTTGCTCTCACATAGCATGACATGCCATGGTGTGTTGGGTGGCGGTGCTGGGGAGGGGTTGGGTGACATGGCACTTTTGTCATGTTGTATTTTGTAAGGGGGTAATGAATTTAGCAGCATAGAAGCGTGTCTTTTGATGACACAGCATTGGTGGTGTTTGTGTAGGTAGGGATGCACACAATGTAACACTTCCAGGTGACCAATCTCAGGCTGGTATGGTTGAGACAGTTGACTGTCCCTTATGTCATCATCATTGATTGTCAGATGGTATGTGCCAGGGCTGTGTGCACTCCACAGGGGTATGATTTTAGGTGAAGTAATTAGCCACCAGCTGCGTACGGGCTGCCTCACCCCATGCCCTTTCCCCTCCCATGTGCAGCGGGCGTGCATGTGATTGGGGATGTGGGGGCACCACCATGTCCACGGGCAGGCCCCGGCGTCTTGCAATGTTGTGCAAGACACATGCTGCCACTATGATCCTGCACACTACTGGGGGAGCGTATAACAGCTGCCCGCCAGAACAGTCAAGGGAGCGAAAGCGTGACTTGAGCACTCCGAATGTGCGCTCCACTATGCCCCGGGTTGCAATGTGGGCTGTGTTGTTTCTCACCTCGGGTGGCGTGGTGGGGTTCCGAATTGGCGTCATCATGTGGGTGCTCAGAGGGTAGGCACTGTCCCCTGGGGAGGTGGTGATGGGTATCATTAGTGGGGTTGTGACATTACTCAGTATCTGACTTGCATGCATGTGCTGTGGCATTTATACTCACCAAGCAGCCATGTATCGCCATGCCGCCCAGCTTCTAGGTCCCGGATTAGAGTTGACATTCTGTAAATGAAACTGTCGTTGGTGGACCCTGGATAGTTGGCATATACTGAGGTGATGATTCCCTTGGCATCACATACTACCTGGACATTACTGGAATGCCAGTGCTTGCGGTTTCTATAGATGTGCTCTGATGCCCTAGGGTGACGTAGAGCCACATGGGTGCAATCAATGGCACCTATGACTTTGGGGAATTGTGCCAGCCCGTAGAAATTCTGGACGGCAGCCTGCCTTTCTGCAGGTGTTCTGGGCAGGTATATGTGCCTGCGGACTGATGGGCGTGCAGTCATGATGGCCAAGACCTGGTGTAGGCAGCATGACTGCGTGGCCTGCGACACCCCCCCACTATAGCACTTGTCTGCTGAAATGATCCAGTGGCCAAGAAGTGCAGTACATTGAGGACCTTCTCCAGGGGGCTGAGTGCTTGGGAGCACAGGGTGGGTGATGTGAGGTCATCCTCCCACTCACTCACCAGGTCGAGTATTATGTGAGGTGGAAACCTGTACCTCCCATACACCTGGTCATCAGGCATCCCAAAAAGGCTGGTTCTGGGTGTGAAAATTCTGGGCCTGACTATCCTCCTCCTCCTCCTGCGGTATCCCACGACCACTGCTGCTAGGAACGGTATATTCATCCTGGCGTCTGAGCTTGTTTGTTGTTTGAACGCACTTTTATGCTGCGCAGGTCCATGTACGCCTGCTTCCTGCTGGCGTACGTGTTTCCGGATTAGCACGTCTTTTTTGGCGCACGCGTTAGCCCCGTTCGAATCCATGAATACGTGTTTTGAACGTGCGTGTGGGCGTTCCACGCATTTGCCTCCTGTACTTCCCCCGTGACGCCCACATTTTCACGCGTTGTTCCGCATTCCGTGTGTCACGCCCTCTGTTCCTCCTACTTTTGTTGTGTGCGCCACGCTATGTGCGATTTCGCTGTGCGCGTAGCGCACGCTGTTTGGAGACGTGTGCGCCAGCGTGCACCACGCAGAATTTTGGCGCACATCCTGGGATTTACACGCGCACGGCCTTCCATGAATCACTGTGCGCGAGTTTCGCTGCGATTTTCGCACTTGCACTGCGATTCGCACGCTTTCGCACGCTTGCGCAGAAAATTTCAGCGCACATTCATTCCATGAATCGGCCTGTAAATGTTTAATTCCAGGTTTAATGCCTACATGCAATTTTGCCTTGCATTCTTTCTGAAAGGTTATGCCCTTCTGTCCGACAAAAGTCAAGAAAAAATGAATAAATAGAAGCAAATATTAAAAAAGTCAACTCATGGCTTTGGTAAATGGAACTTCTTCGACCACCCAGGCAGAGGTACCAGGGAGGCAGCATTGCCATTGAAGAGGAGTTCAGAGTGGGTTAATTTCACTCGCCCCACTTGTCTCTCCCTTCCTGACCACTGCCCAGGTCCTAGTGTATTTTAGCCTGCATTGTCTATTGCATACCTTATCTGACATATAAATTACATGGCCTGCAGTGGCCATGTAGTTATGGTTAAGTTGCTCATCTCATTGGAAGAGCACTTTTTGGGTGGCTTATAACTTCACTCCCTTTGGACGAATCCTCACCAAACTTTGAAAAAAAAAGTATATAGCCCACTCTGAAATTTTGCAAAGTTTGGTGAGGTTTGGTCAAGGGAGGGGGCGGGGGGGCAAAGTTATAGGGGGATGCCAAAATTTCTTTTTTTCCCATAGACTGAAAGGAGAAAACATTTCTGTCGCGCCTACAGCCCTAACCGCTGGACGGATTTTCTATGACTGTGGGAGATTGGGAGATATCTCCGATCTCAAAGAGATATGGAGCACCTAGAGCACAGGGAATGGAGTATGCAGAGTAGCTCTGAGTCCGAAAATGACTGGATGCAGTTGCAGAGGAAGAAATAGACAGGGAAACAGAGCACAAGTTTTGTGAAAGACCCAATTAGACAAATCAAGGCCATAAAGAGCTTCCTGACCCAATACCATAAGAATGCCAAGTATTTGGTATGTGAAAAACTGGAATTTCATGAGGAGATGATGGCATCATTCCTGCATGAAATTTTGCAATTATATTCCTGACCTGATCCCGAATCTGTTTGCAAAGTTTGGTGGGATTCTGTCAAGTAAAATAATGTAAAGGATTATAAATGTGGTGCCATTTGACAAATCTACACTTAATTTGGCAAACTGATAATACATATAGATATAAATGTTTTTGCAAAGTTTGGTGGGATTTTGTCAAGAGGGGGCAAAAGTAGAGGGGTGGTCCAAAATATTGTAAAGGCTTATAAATGTGGTGCCATTTGACAAATCTAAACAAAGGTTTCCAAAAAGATTATAGATCTAGATACAAATGTTTTTGTAATGTCTGAATGGATTTTGTCAAGTGGGGGCTACGTTATATGATGAAAGTATGTGCATACATTTGACACTTTTGAAAAAATAAAACATGGGTGGATTCCCAGCAAACTCGTGTAAGGAGCATTGAGAAGGACCAGAAAGCATGGTTTTGCAAATGCGCCTGTGTTTTATTTTTTGACAAGTGTCATAATGTAGGTACAAAAAATAGCGATATACCTTTGTTGACTCAGTTGTAGCCTGTGGCCATGGGTAGTGGCCAGATTGTGTGCGTCATGGAATAAGGTCATGATCCGGACAATCTGGCTACTGGCCATGACCATGAGGGACAAAACGTGGGGTTAAATTGCCCATGTCCAACTGGGACTGGCTTTGTGGTAAAGTTATTTAAAATTGGGATAAATTTGAAAAGGAAGAAAAATGTGCTTGTGGTAATATGGTCATAGAGTTCTCTTTTCGCCTTCTGCAGGCTGCCATAAAAAGTGAAGAGGGGCCCTGCGTGGAACCCTCCCTTCCCTTTCCATGGTGGCCATCTTGGAAAAGGATTTTCCTTCGGCGTCCCGGTGTAGGAAGAGCAATCCTTTTTTATAGCAACCCGGATTCCCACTTTGGGAACCTAGGGTGCTTAAGAGCTTCACCCCCCCTTTACAGGGGCTGGAATGGGTGGATAATGGTCCAGAGACCTCGTTATCCACCCTCACTTCGCTTGGGATGATAACTTGGGCTGCTGGGCCGGTATCCACAGTTCCAGTCCCTGGAACGGAGGATGAACGCCACAATATTTACATTAGCATAACAAAAAAAATGCAAATGGAAATGTTGGAAAATCTTATTGAGTCAATGTACTTTACTGAGAAATATAAAGTAGATGGAGTCTATATGTCTTTTTTTTTTGTTCTATTTTTTAACTGTGAAAGGTGGTTCCTAAAGGAACATTTCTTTTATTGTGTTTTCTTTTTTGGCAGTAGAGCTAAGAACGAAAGGTGGGGAGAGAAATGAGTGAAGAGGCACCAAACACTAATATGGAGGGGTAGGTCGACAGGGGAAAATGTTGCGCATGTGTTATTTCTAAGGTAGGGGGCAGTGTTTCTCATGCTCCTTGATTACAGCAGTGATGGTGGCTCTTGGGGAGGAGGGATGGCATTAGCTGATGCCATTTTAATGGCAGTTTTGCTAAATGTATGTACTGGGTACTAGATTGTTAATGGATAATGAGTAGGAATAGGTGTTGGAGCTGTGCAATGGAAATTTTGAAGTGAAAGTTCCTAGATGAGTAGAAAATGAAGTTCGGAACTGCCCACAAAGCACAGATCTTATTGTGAAGAGTATGGTCATGTGGCACTGTCCGGAAGGTCCGCAATGAAGTCAGATGTTCGTAGACGTCTACAGATGCAAAACTAGTTGAAATAGTTGCAAAAAAGTGTATAGAAGTGTTAAAAATGATTCTAGAAGGTGGGAAATGTCAAAGTTTTAAGGTGACACTTTGTAAATTGGACATAAATATTGCTATATTGGGTAAGTATGATATTAGTAAGTTGTAGGAAAATAGCATGCACTGGTAAAAACCCATGAAATTCAATGAAAACACTTTATTAAAAGGGACATTACGGTTAAGTTGCACTAATAAAAACCTTTGAAATTCACTGAAAAAACTTTGTTATACGGGACGTTATGGTTACAAGTAAAACCGAAAAACCCCCAGAAATTCACCAGTTATGGTAAGCTAAGCAACCATAACTCGCGCCACCACCATGCACTGCTAAGACTAACACCCAGGACATCAAAAATGAACTGTATGTTGGACAAGGTTCGTCTGAGCATGACCTGGCCCCGGTTCCATTCCTGGTAAATTCACCCCCATACAAACCCCTAGACAATGTTTAGATGATGCTTCTGCCACCATAGACTTTAATTGGGTCCCACTATAAACATTTAGTACAAAGCTTGATCCACAAAACCATGCTTGTATCCTTGTTCCCTATGTATTAGTTTCTGGTTAACACATGATCATACTACTTGGAATTATCCTTATGGTAACATTAAGGGCCTGATTCACAGAGCATTTTCCAATGGGATTGCGGCATTATAGAACGCTTCTATGAAACAGGTCCTAAATGTTTTATCTCTCGTTTTGTTTTGAATTGAACATGATGTTGTGTCATCCTTTAGCACCTCCTGTTCGTAGTAGGCCTTGACATTGGCCAATCTGCAGAAAGTTAAGCCACAAGCATTTAAGGAGATGTGCTTTGAGAATAGCTGAGCATTCTGGTAGAGGATGCTGGGATATTCATGAACCATGAACAGAACAATCTACATAATATTTAACTTAAAGATCTTAAAGGCCTACTGTAGCATTCTTTTTCTGTGGAATTCACATGTAGAACTTAGAATTAGAATGTGTAGGAAAGCTCTGTTATCACCAGAGCTCCAGGTCCGTTAAAAGGAGCCTTTGATAGGACCAGTGAGATGTACATATGATCATCTTCTATTACAATAAAATAAGTATTAAACCTATTCCAGTGTGGAGGATCATTTCACTGGTGACAAGGACACTCCACAGCATTCCCCCCGAGTAGCTGTGGTGCCGGACCCAAGTGCTGCTGAAGTGCCAACACTAGTTCAGAGCGCTCTACCCCGTGTTGCACAAAGCATTATTAGTAACGTGCGCTGAAATCAATGGGAGCAAGCTGGAACCTGCATTGGCCATTCTGTAATTAGTGAGGCCCTCCGGCAACAGTGCTTAAACCCAGCGCGTGAGCCCTGCACGATGAATCCTGCATGCAATGGGATACCACATAACAATTTTTCCAAGGCTCATAATCCAAATACTCTCATGCATGCATAGCAGTGTTACTACGGAAATTAAAGCATAACAATAAAAGTGGTTGCAGACCTCGTAAGTCAGATACTCGAATGCACCCATAGCAGCAAAGATAAGATGATTAAAGCATTCTCTGAACACAGTGAAATATTACACCAATCATCTCACACTATGTTTGAAAGAAATTACTGTGCAATACCATTGCACTAACAAGGAGAAAGAGTCACAAGACCGTGGCAGACTCAAATCAACACCTCAAACGCATATTCAAAAGAACAATATGTTATGACAAGAGTTAATGAGGACCGGGAGCAAGTCACAATATAAATAATGACACATCTTCTAGTGTCCATATACAAACACACTGGACCACCAGTCATTATTTTTTCTGTCTGTAATTGTGCCATCTCCAACCATCTCGACTGATCTCACCTCATTGCAAACAAACAAAATAAATGAATATATCTCTTCCACCATTATGAAATTGCTATGCAAGGGGTACCACCACCAAATTACTTTTTGGAAGTGCAAGGAGAACCAAGCATACCCTGGAAGAGGTGGAAAAAGATTCAACCATTATGTGTTAGCCATACATGGCGTACATTTTTCGGGAGAGAGAAAGACATGCTTGCTTATGCACCATCTTGGTAATTATGGGCAAGAACAATTTGATTATAGACTGGTGTGTCAGAGTATGAGAAATGCATTAAGATTCTGGATAAGTATTATGAGACGTGCATAAGCATCATTCTAGAGAGATATCATTTTGGAAGGAGGAACCAACCAAAAGATGAATCTGTGCAACAGTACATCACAGCATTGAGAGGACTGGTAGCGTCAAGCGAATTTGGAGGCACGTTAAATGAGAGACTAAAAGATCAATTTATGCTTGAGTGCAGCAATGAAAATGTGAGAGATGCATTATGGGCCAGAAGCATTCCCACCATTGATGAAGCCATAAGAGTAGGAAAGGAAGTGGAACACACACACAAATGTGGCAAAGAATTGGAGAATAGGATCCAACAAGATGAGAAGAAAGTAGAAAATGATCAAGTTATGGAAATATCTGCTGTATAAACAAAGAAATATGATAACAAGAAGCAGAATATTAAGAAAGAAAGTGGGAAGAAGTAGAATGTAAGGTACACAGATGAAAAAGAAGAAACAAGCAAGAAAAGGTATTTCTCGTTGTGACAGCTGCTCCCATTTTGCAAGCAGATACAATTGCCCAGTAATCTAAGCCTTGTGCAAAAGATGCAATAGACATGCTTCATGTTGTAGAACCAAGAGTGAAAATATAGCTTGTGTTGACGAATTATGTGAAGACATGGAGAACTGCACTTGCCTCATTCACTTTACCTCTGAGGTCAGTGTTCAGAATGATGATCCAGACACTGAGAAACCTATGTCCATTATCAAGATTGAAGGGATACAACTTGGCGTGGTGATAGATTCAGGGCCGAAATACACTTTATTGCCTAAACATATTTTCGAGAGCAAACTACAAAACACTGTTTCTCTTAATGTGGTTCACATAAAACCAATTGCATAGGGGGGAAAGAGAATTGATTTAGAGGGATGGTTCTGGGACGTTATGAAATTCAGAGATGTATCTGCCAAAGGAAAACTGTATGTCTTGAAGAAAGGGAGTAAAACACTGTTAAGTTGTTCACACTAAAAAAGGCTTAAGATAAAGCTGGATCCTAAGGCCGATAAAAGTGTATATGCCATAGAAAGTATGAACGATTTGACACATCATGGTGTATTTTGGGATCAACTAGGTAGTGTCAAGGGATTCATTCACAAAATTAGAATAGAACTATATTCAATTCTGGTTGTGGAAAAACTAAGGAGTGTACTGTAGAGAAGGTGCCAAGCTCGATTCACACTCCAACTGCCCATTTTGAAGTACCAGGAATGCTCATGCTCAAATATGTGACGTATGATGAGCAAATAAACTAGCAGAAAGCTGCAGTTGGGCTCTGTCCAGTACCTATCAGAAGAACAACACCTGTTGAAGTACCGACACCTAAGAAAACCTGGACAGTAAGGTACCCATTGAGAAAACCATATTGACAAATGAGACATAACGAAGATTTGTCAGAATACAATACCTGAAGAAGCTAAAAAGATACTAAAGGAAGACGAATGGTGACGTCACAAGAACCCGGACTGACAAACGTATTGAAGATATGACGACCTGTGAATAATGAAAAGAGACAAAACACCATCCTGAGCCTAAAGTGAAATAATTTATGTCAAAATGTCAGAAATGATGCCACATGCATGATGAAGATATCCAGTTAAGTTGATACATGGACATATGTACATATGTATGGAACCACAATAAGCACAGAAATTGTGAGGCTTGCTTAAGCTTAATAGTAAAATAGATTGCTGCAAGCACCACCTATACATATCTACCTCAAAAGAAGCACTTTATATAAATATACTTCCACTATGCAGAAGAGCAGAATCAACCGAAGGTTACTAAAGGTCTCAAGAGGAGAGCTTTGCAGCAAACAAATCGAGAATTAAAGATGGAGAGAAACTCAGACGAAGGCAAATTGTTCCAAGAAGCCAAGGTCGTATTGGCTGAACTAGACCAACAATGGATATAATTTATGAAAAGAATAACAAAGTATCCGGTTCAGAAAGGTCAAGATAAGACACAGATGGCAGATGGCTGACAGAATTAAATCAAATACACAAATTGTATGAAGAATAAGACTATTTCACAGTGTCAGAATCACGTGACCAGACAAGCGAGAAGGGATGAAACTTCACACCTACGCATGGACTTGTGCCATGCACAGATGTCTTAACTTTTCCAGACCAAGAAGCAGTCTCGAGGCCAACCACAAAGAAATAATTGGCACATGACCACTGAGCTGATGAGTGATTGTAGCAATAATTGGAGGGAAGCTGGGGGTGCAGACAAACTCCCTGCACCTGGCCGCCTATTCTGCACACTGCTAAGCGAGTGGAAAAGTATGAGTGGGGTTGTTGCCAACCCAAACATAGTGGACCAAGTAATCTAGGGTCCTATAGTTAATAGAACCAATGAGACGTCGTACTTTTAGTGAGGTTTACAGTAGCCATCTTGAAGGAAGGGCTTAGATGCCCAACCTGACAGTGTTTATCCAATCTCCACTCCCTGATACCATATACAGATATAGTGCCTATATTAAAGTTACCTTCCTAGAACCAATAGAGTTGCATGCCAAAGTTTTTGAGAGTTACACGTCCATGATGACACATTTTTGTTATAAATACTATGTTTTTTCTGAAATTAATTGGAGTTGAAGCGAAAGTAGTGATGAAAGCCCAGAAAAGGACAGATACAGAGATATCACCTCCAACATCCCGAGGGACAAGGAGAGAGGCAAAAAGGAAAAAGGAGACCAGCAAAAGCAAGTACATCTCTAGATATAGATAGAGAGGGAGAGGGAAAGGAGATGAGGACAGAACTGATGAGATGGCATTCACACAGAACGACTGGCTGGGAGGTCAGCTTCTATTGAGACTCCATGGTAAAGGCATTGAGGACATGAGACAAAAGGGAGAGCCAGACGATTCAAAAAGGAAAGAGAATGAAAAGAAACAAGGATTGAGAGATGAAAGAATCAGGAAAAAAGATAGACAGAATAGACAGACGAAAGCAAGAAAGGAAACGCGATCATAAGCAGAGAGCAGCTAATGAACAGAAAATATGGGAAAAGAGAATAAAGAGACGAAGGGATGAGGAAATACAAAGGGCAAATGTACGTAGAGATGTGAAAAAACAGGAAGAAGATAGGGTCAGAGAGGAAGCGAGGAAACATAGAGAGTTTGATGATGGCATAGAACGCAAGCGAAGACAGAGAGCACGAGATCTTGAATACCTGTAGAGAGAGGTTAAAAAACCTAATCCAGTAGTAGACTGGGAAGACATAAAAGAATTCTTCCCTGAGTACGATTTAGTACCAGGCACGTCTAAGGCAAACATGGAAGATGACTTTGACACCAGAAGCATCGGAGAGACGATCATTAGAATATATGATGAAATGGGACTCTCACCCAAGGGAAAAGAGATAACAAGTGTCTGGAGAGCACTCAGTTGTACGATAAAGAGGACGCCTCTCGAAGTAGCAGAAATAGAGAGCTGTCCCTAGATAGGTTGACGCTAAATAGGAACGAGGAGATGAGTTGCATGAGTTGGGCACAGGCAGTATCAGATGCAGATAGAAGGGAATATGAGGACTATGAGGAAAAATAAGATGAGAGAAGACACGAAAAATGCTTCTCTGTAGGAAAAGGAATAAGATGGTCAGATTCTGGTGGTTCTGCACCTAAGGCATCAGAGACAGCCAAACAATCAGACGGACACGAAGGAGTATCTTATGGTCAGAGGGGGGTGTCTCCACCACCCTATGTGAGCAGACTAAGGACATTGCTAGGTAGACAGCGATGCAGGAATATTACCCCTGCAGTGGATAGGAAAATGATGAGGGAAGAAAAGGAGTGCCATGCGTTACAATTCCCATTGTTTGAAAAACAAGGAACAGGGCCACAGTATATACCCTGGACACACATGGATCGAGATAATCTGAAAAATAAGCTTCCAATGTTAACATCAGGAGCCGGAAAATGGATACATGAGTTAGAAAAAATGACGATAGTGAATACTTTAGCTATAGGGGATATTAAGGGTCTTTTAATCGCCATACTTGGTGATAGAGCTGACGATGTGTGGACACGTGCAGGTTACCCCGGCATGACTACAGTTAATACTGCGCATGATGGAGCACCTTTTAGCAATTGCAGAGCCACGGTATGGAAAGCATTATGATTGCTATACCCGGCCAATTCAGACATGGGAGCTATAATGACATGTAAAAAAGAAGGTGTCAGAGGATCGTTTGCTTTACATTCAGAATTTCAAAGACGCATGGATGCCGGAAACTCACGAACTTTGGGGGAAATCCATACCCGTGTTTTACCATATATTATGCCACAGGCTGCCAGATCAGGTACAGAAGCAGCTCAAGAAATTGGTAGGAATTGAGCCAAACCGCGGTCTGAAATACAGTTGACCATAGCACACTATTTAAGGCTGCTGCAAGAGAAAAATCACAAAAAAGAGGCAAAATGAGTGCAGAAAAAATTGTCAAAATATGCTATTGAAGGGGCAATGATAACTAGCACAGTCGGATCAAACATTTGGCAGGCCAATAATCAAGGGCAGAGTGATCAAGGCAATAACAGGTTCTACCCAAGGGGGAGAGGCTCTAGATGAAGAGGGTGGCAGAGTAATCAGGGAGGTTTTCAGAACATGCAAAATGGCAATCGGGACATGTCAAATGGGCAAATAATCAGACCACCACCAATATGTTGGACATGTGGGATAACAGGGCATCTAGCACACACATGCAGAAGTCAAGGCATGGTGCAAAATGACCAAGGAACAAGAGTAGGGATGGTGAATCCACCTGTATTTTTACCAGCAGGGTGCAAATGGAGTTGCACAAATCACACGATGCAGCAGCAAGAGCACAGCAAAGCTTGCAACCTCAGAATATGACAAACTTTCTGCAAGGACAGTTTCAACAGTGGCCGATGCAACTATCACAGATAACAAGTAAAGGACTGGTACTGAATTCTGCAATGAGAAATAACACTGGTGATGGAAGAAATCCATTCACTCAGAATGGGACAAAGTTTTATATGGATTAAGACAGCTCACTGGGAAACCTGATGTGTTCTATCCTATCAGTGACACCAAACCCTCACGAGGAACCAAGGGTAGATGTTATAGGGGATAAAGAATAATCCTTCTTAGTTGACACAGGTGCAACATGCTAGTGTATACGTGAAGGCAAGTTTTCCTTGTCCATGCCATAAATACTCAGGGCTTCACAGGAGCAACAAGTCATGTTCCTTTTACAAACGAACTTCCAGTTTCTATAGAAGAATGTGACATGAACGTGCCACTACTGTATTCACGGCAAACAATGCCATTCGAGCTGGCCTAAACATCCCCCGCAACCACCACATTTCAGAATCCAGAACCAACCTAAAGTGGCTACCTGTCAAGCAGAGAATCTCACTAAAAACACTTGCCCTCACGCACAAATGCTTGGCTAACAAGGCCCTTATCTACCTCTGCAGTCGGCTGTCTCGCCACTAGACCTCCTGACCTCTAAGAACTGCCCAGACCCACTGTCTATCGATCCCTAGGTTTAAACTTCAAAAAGCGGGCGGCACCAGCTTCCCTGTCCTAGCGTCTAAGCTATGGAACTCCCTCCCCGCTACAATCAGAGCTGAAGACTCATTCAACACATTCAAGGTCAAAACCAAATCTTGGCTTTTTGACCAGCACTAAGACATGCTCTGCGCCCTTGACTTAGATACTCTGGCCCGCTGACCTCCGTTACTATTCTCTGTACACCCTAGGGGTTTATCTACTGTTAAGCATAGCGGCATTGTAAATACTGTAATGTATGTAGATAGAAACACTGTTAGTATTCTGTAAATGTAATTATTATGTCTGTATATATGCATTATTGTAACTTTGTACAAATTGTGCCCCGTTGCCTCCGGGCCTAATGGTTTGCACGTTATAAATAAAACAAATACAAATACAAATAGAAGGGATGGCTGCACTGCCTTCCACTGGCACTGTATGCGCTCAGAAACCAGCCTGGTTCTGACCACCATCATACGCCGCATGAGATCGCGACAGGCAGAAGGATGCACACACCATTGACACCCCGAGATAGAGCTAGATGTCATGCTCAGCTGACAGGGGAAACTTTAGGATCAGAAATGCAAAATGACTTGAAGTGCATGATATCTTGTGTGCAGGGCAGCACAGAACACAGAAGGAGATACTACAACAGACCCAATTCAAGGTTTATGTCTACCACAACTGTTCCCTTGGGACAAGGTCCTGATGAGAAACCACACGATAAAAAAAGTTAGACGAGCCAAGGTTCAACAGACCATTTAAAGTGGAAGACGTCACTCCCTCTGCAGTCAAGCTACAAGGAAGAAGAGCTTGGATCTTCCTGGGTGATATCAAGCCATACAACGGAGAAGGCCCTCTGCCCACAACCAAACTTGTAGAGACTACAGACAATGGGGAAGAACCACAGCATGTGCAGACAAGATCCATGACGAGGAAGAAGGATGTATGACCAGGAAAGCAAAGGCAAAGAACTTTTGTGTAAAGTTGTGGCTTAATTTGGACATTTCCTTTGAGCAAAAAAGGGATAAGGACATAAAAACAGACACTCTGTGCATCCTAGTTGCAGCGTGAAGATGACAAATTGTACGTATAAGCAACAACATAGTTTATTGACTTTGGACTGAGGCACACTAAAGCCTTGATGAGAAAAGGATATGCCAAATTTTGATCGAGTACACATAAATTGGAAGAAAATACAGTATCCAGACTCTTTTCATACAGGAGCCTTGTTTGGACTCACTTATGGTGTCCCACAGCAGTGACATCACTAAGGATGTTTTAATATATTTCAAGTTAGTATTGAGATCGTACCCGTCATTAGTGGGAAGGCTCACTAACATCACTGAAATTCTTCTAGAACCTGAAAACAAAAAGACAATAAGAAGGCTGCTCATTGTGATTGCCGAGCAGTTCCTTCGGCTTCCGGAATACAGGGAGGACAAGACAAATGTCCCTGTCACCAGAAGATAGCAGACTGGCAAGCAACGTCTTCTTTCGCCTAATTGAGGACTTTCCAGAGCTTGTGGGGAGATCTGCCGGTGTTGACATCCTTACTTTAATCAGAGACCCAGCAAACTCTACACAGATGAGCATGCTCCTGCATGGTATTGTAATACAGGTTGAACTTTCTAATCATCATTAGAATTTCCGTAGAAGATTGAAAGACTTTCTGCCAAGGGACAGATTGAGAAAGTGTTGCCAGAAAGCTCCACTCTTGTTTATCCTGACAAGGGCACAACATGTCTTCTGGAGTGAAACAGATATGAGGCATTGACTGGGAGCTTGTTTATTTTGAACACGCTAACTAGAGACTTGTTGAACTCATTTCCTTATTTTGACATTTTCATATACAGAAAAGAGAACTGTGTCCAGAGACAAGAGACAATTTATTATTGGGGCAAAGAAGGACAATCGTTCCAGTACCTGCAACCTACGAGCAGAGACAGCAGAACCCGGACATAATATTGCCTAGAATGTATTAAAGAGTTAGTTTTCTTTCCTTAAATGATCAAGATGGGCAACCAAAGTAGTAATTTTGTCATTCCTCAGGAGGAGAGACGCACGCATTGTTCCATAACTAAGTGTTGTAGGTTAACATATAGAGGAATCATGTACCTATGCATTGTATTCACCATTGTTTTACTGTCACTGATGATACAAACAGCATTTTTTATTGGTACACAAAGCGTTCCAATTCCAGTGCACCCACCTAATGATGTACACATGACACGAAGGCATCCAGACCTTATATAGTCATTCCAGTTCCTAGAAGGTCTTACAGAGGAGTGAATGAACTTGAAAAGGATGTGATTAGAAATGACACACACACACACATTTGGTAACAAGCAAATTGAAAAGCCGGAGACAGGGTCGGCAGAGTAAGAATGAGAAAAGGATCATGAAATACACACACACACACAAACTATGAGTGCACACACACCAGGTCTAGTGTCAATGAATGCAGAATCACAATCCAAAGAATGGGAGAAGGTTGGACAACCCACAATAGGAAGTTCCACTATAAGTGAAGTCAAAAGACAAATGGAAAAAGCTGAACTTTTAAAGAGACAAAAGGAGTTGGAGAATAAACCAACAGAGACAGCACTGATAAGCACCCCTGACCCAGTGATGAAAGGGGCCAGTACAAGTCCAGCAAAACTATATCGTGCAGTGATGATAGCAGAATCAACATGGCCGTCCATAGCCAGAGCCAGGAAAAGACAAGAGGACAAGGAAATAATTACCAGACTTTCTCCTACTCAAATGGTACAGATGAAAATGCCTGAACCATGGGTGGAGGTACCTGAGAATCCTCAAGTGAGAAGAAGCTACATGGATGCTATTAAGGATGTGATGATAGCAAACTACATTAAAACTTTGAGGATCAGCAGAAGCATGCAAGAAGACAATAACAAACTAAACGACTACATGGACAGCACCACACACTTGGGAAATAACATCTGGTACCAACATATGAAAGAATTTTGAAAACGATATTCCAAGGAAGAATGCTTTGTTTGTGCACTCCTACCTTACACCATGGGGAAGTGAAAGATCTTTGTAGCTGTTGAAATAGATGTGCAGCCAAGACAAGAAACAATGGAAAAACAAAGAACATTGTGATCAGATATGAGAAGCCTGGAGTTAAAGGAACAGAGATCAGAAGAGAGACAAACCAGAAACTGAACGTTCAAGGAAAAACTCCAGAAGAAGCTCAGCGTTGGAAGAACAGAGACCAAATGCAAATCTGGGGAACAGTGCTTTCACCAGACGGATGGGAGAAAGGAGTAGTGATCTGCAGAGCATGGACGATCATCGGTTGTTACCAACCTACCATTGACATAGTACGAATTGGATGCAAGCCACTATGGCCAAGACTTGCAAAACTATTGACATGGGTCGAGGACAGAGGAGGACCCAAACAGATAATGCCATTGGAGAGTACACAATTCTGCTTCATGAATAATGGCACAAGAAAAATGGGAGAGAATCAAAACTGTGGGTGAGTTTTTGATGCTCCAGGAATGGTACACGGAATTGCAGTGATCATGGATCATTATTGGGCATTTGGCTCCAAAGCATATATCAGGCTGCCAAACAACTGGGGAGGTATATGCACACTGGTGAATGTCCATGTTCCAGATTTGGTGGTTCCAAAAAGTGACCTGAATATTGACAGTTTCCTGAAAGCAGATGCTCACCTGAGGAAAAAGAGATCTGGCGAACTGATGAGCTGAATGAAGAGATTGCATTACTTTTCTGCCAAATCAGAAGATGCTTTTCATGCAATCTTGTATGAACACAGGCTGTTCAGCCTCACCTCATCAGTATTCACAACAATTCTGAGGTCAAGAGCTCAGGTTGGAGCAAATACGAAATGGTTGCAGATAACCAGATGGGAGCTACTGCAGACCATCAACCCGACAATGAAAGTATTCAATGCAATCAAAGAAGAGTTAAGAGCAATTCGACTAATGACTCTCCAGAACAGATATGTACTTGACATGATCACAGCTATGAAAGGAGGTGTTTGTGCAAAAATCGGAGAATCATGTTGCACATTTACACCAGCTCAAGATGACAAAAATGGAACCTTAACAGAGGCCATAGGTATGCTGATGAAACTACAGAATCAAATGATTGATGAAACTGAAGAAGTGGATGACAACAGTTGGTTTGGATCATTATTCTCATGGGTTCCACAATGGATGGCAGATGCATTCAAATTCCTAGGAGCCCTGCTGGTGATGATATTGCTCGGATTCTGTATTATCAAGATAATAAAATCTCAGTGTCAGAAAACTGCAAAAAACGCCATAGGTATGAAGATCATGATTGATGTTGAACCAGGATGGAAACCCAAGGATCTGACTGATGAAGAAATAAGGGACTTTGTGAAAGCCAGCATTTATGCACCCGGAGGAACTAAGTTTCGATATCCAAGGAAACAGAGAAATTATGTGGGAAAATTGATCTATTGTAGTCCAAGTGGACAATATCAACTAATTACTTGGAACAAAGATGAGCATGTGAGAAAAGCAGGAAGCTTGAAGGGAGTCATAAAGATATGGACCCCAAAGAAATAATTGTTCAAACCTGTATTTGCGGATCCAGAGGATGAAGTGAAGGTGGACCCAGAGGTGAATACTAAGAAAGAATGAAAGTGGTAGATGAATTGCCTAGAGGGGGGGAGTGTAGAGGAGGTGCCAAGCTCGATTCACACTACAACTGCCCATTTTGAAGTTCCAGGAATGTTCACGCCGAATTATGTGACGTATGATGAGCAAATAAGTGAGCAGAGAGCCACAGTTGGGCTCTGTCCAGTACCTAACAGAAGAACAACACCTGTTGAAGTACCAACACCTATCGACAAATGAGACAGAACGAAGATTGTCAGAATGCAATCCCCAAATAAGCTAAAAAGATACTGAAGGAAGACGAATGGTGATATCAAAAGAACTCAAACTGACTCACATATAGAAGATATGACGACTTGTGAATGATGAAAAGAGATGAAACACCATGTACAAGCGACATCCTGAGGCTAAAGTGAAATAATTGATGTCAAAATGTCAGAGATTATGCCACATGCACGATAAACAAATTCAATTAGTTTAAACGTTTACATATGCAAGGAACTGCAAGAAGCACAGAAATCGTGAGGCTTGCTTATGCTTAGTAGTAAAATAGATTGCAGCAAGCGCCACCTATACATATCTACCTCAAAAGGAGCACTTTATATAAGTATACTTCCACTATGCACAAGAACAGAATCAATAAAAGGTTACTAAAGGTCTCAAGAGGAGAGCTTTGCAGCGAACAAATCGAGAATTAAAGACAGAGAGAAACTCAGACGAAGGCAAATCGTGCCAAGAAGCCAAGGTCGTATTGGCTGAAATAGACCAACAGTGGATACAATTTATGAAAAGAAGAACAGAGTATCCTATTCAGAAAGGTCAAGATAAGCCACAGATGGCAGATGGCTGGCAGAATTAAATCAAATACGCAAATTATATGAAGAATAAGACTATTTCACAGTGTCAGAATCACGTGACCAGACAAGCGAGAAGGGATAAAACTTTCACACCAACGCATGGACTTGTGCCATGCACAGATGTCTTAACTTTTCCAGACCAAGAAGCAGTCTCGAGGCCAACCACAAAGAAATAATTGACACATGACCACTGAGGTGATGAGTGATTGTAGCAATAATTGGAGGGAAGCTGGGGGTGCAGACTAACTCCTTGCACTATTCTGCACGCTGCTGAGTAAGTGGAAAAGTATGGGTGGGGTTGTTGCCAACCCAATCATAGTGGACCAAGCAATCTAGGGTCCTATAGTTAAAAGAACCAATGAGACGTCATACTTTCAGTGATGTTTACAGTAGCCATCTTGAAGGAAGGGCTTAGATGCCCCACATGACAGTGTTATCCAATCTCCACTCCCCGTTACCATATGCAGATATAGGGCCTGATCACGACTTTACCGGTGACACCGGCAGTATTACCGCCAGTGGTATTAGCCCTACCGCCGAACTCCCCAGCGCTAATAGCGCCGGATCACGAGTTCGGCGGTAATGTAATTCCCCATTCCCCATTGAGCCCATTCGGGAATACCCCATTCCCCATTGGGCTCAATGGGGAAAACTCGTGCTCTTATCGCCCGGCGGATTTCCTGCCGGCGGTAATAGCGCAAATGTTCAGTGGATTTCCCCCCAGCCAAGAGTTGGGGCGAAATATGCCGAAGTTCTGATTTGGCGGACCCTTAAATCCGGTGGTAATAGCACGACCGCCGGATTTAAGGGTTACCGCCAAAGTCGTGATGAGGCCCATAGTACCTATATTAAATGTACCTTCCTAGAACCATTAGAATTGCATGCCAATATTTTTTAGAGTTACACGTCAGTGATGACAAATTTTTGTTATAAAAATTAAATTAATTGAAGTTGAAGCGAGAAGGAAATTGAGCAATTGGTGATATTCATGAACTCCCCCTTTTTAGTACTTGTCATTAAACAGACTCCCTTTACCAAACTATCGAGCTGTCATTATTGATTTGATGCAAGAATATTAATCTGCATCCCTATCCATCTCAAGGGTGCTTCTGCTCATCTTAAAGGGCTGGTGGGAAACCCCTAGCTCTATGGGCTGGCTGAGGTCCTACTGCAAAGTACGATTAGCCATTAAGACTGCAGTAAAGGAAGAATTGTAAACAATGGAAAAACAGCAAGTAATTGAAGGAACAGAAGCAGCTGAGTGGGTTTCCCCTTTAATTGTGGTACATAAGCCTAATGGTAAACTAAGGTTGTGTATTGACTTAAGATCCGCCAATCCGTGCGAAATACCAGACATACATCCCTTGCCCAATATTAATGAGATGTTAGGAACCTTTATAGAAGCCAACGTCACAAGTACCTTAGATTTAAAATCTGCTTATCACCAGATTATACATAGTCCGTCTTCGAGAAATATAACAGCATTCATTACATCAGAAGCAGTATTCCAATGCAAATGAATGCCTTTTGTTCTAATATCAGCTGCTGTGGTTTTCCAACGCATCATGTATCAGCTCTTTCATGACATGGAGGGTGTCTTGTGCTTCCAAGATGATGTGTTAGTGCATGATAAAAGATTGAGACATGTATTGGACTTTCTTTTTATGAAAGCAAGTTTAACACTGAGTAAAGAGAAATGTAAATTTAGTACAACCGTGATCCAATATTTGGGCCATAGCATATCAGAAGAAGGTATTGAGGCAAAAGCTGAATTAGTAAACAATATTGTGAGTTTCCCCAGTCCCTCAGACAAAGAGAAAATACTGTCCTTCTTTGGTATGGCTGAATACTATTCTAAATGTGTGCCAGGTCTAGCAAGCACATCCATTCATATGAGAAACCTGCTCAAAAAGAGAGTGTGATTCCATTCGAGGGAACAGTGTGAGGAGGAAGTCCAGGAGATTAAATGAACTTTGACAAAAGCTCCCACTTTAACCAATTTTGACTCCAAAAGAAACACTATAATAACCATTGATGCCAGCAACCATGGGTTAGATGCTGTTTTATCACAAAAGGGTGAGGGAGAAGAATTCATTGTTGTGTTTGCCTCTAGGGTTTTATGAACTGTAGAGAAGAATTACTCTGACAGAAAAAGAGTTACTAACTATTTAATGGGTGATACAGAAGTTTCAACCTTTTCTGTGGGGTGTTAAGTTTACTATTAGATCTGATCATAAACCTCAGAGAGATTCTCACAACAAAAGGATTAGATAAATTGTCGTCTAGGATCCAGAAGTGTGTAGCCAGTTTACAAGACTACAACTGGGAAATTTAATATCTGCCAGGAATTAGGAATAAGGCAGCAGATTGTCCTTCGAGGTTGCTAATGTGGTAGAGGATGATGCTGATGGCAATAATGAACACATTCTTAATATAAACCAGGAAGTAGTGACAGAGAATGAATGGCAGAAAGCTATGCTTGTTGATTCTGTTCTCATTGATGCCAAAGAAAGATCAGTGTGTGGGATGAAAGGTACTGAAATTAGGAGAGGAATCATACCTGATCCCATTAAGAATGTCTTTGACAAACTCCTGATTAAAGATGGCAGGATTTTGAGGGGTGACAAAGTATTTCCTCCAACAGAAGTAAGGAAAAGGATTCTTGAAGTTGCACATGAATGTCACTAGGGAATGCCAAATGAAGCAATTTGTTAGGCAGGATTATTTGTGGCCGGGAATGGGCCTGCAGATAGAACAAAGCATCAGACACTGTGCAAGAACTGAGAATGCTGCCAAAGGTTGTATCACAAGAGTAGAGCCAATGACCCTTATGTCTGTTCCATTTGTTCCCTTGGAAAGAATAGGACATGGCATAGTGGGACCAGTGAGGTCTCAAGGGATCTGTATATAAGGGATAGTTTTGGGAGACATGCTTTCTCATTGGGTGTCATTGTCATGGGTTCAAAATGTTTGTGCCAAAGACGTAATTAG
Organism: Ambystoma mexicanum; assembly: GCF_040938575.1. Classification (NCBI taxonomy): domain Eukaryota; kingdom Metazoa; phylum Chordata; class Amphibia; order Caudata; family Ambystomatidae; genus Ambystoma; species Ambystoma mexicanum. Next base: position 147,249,272 of record NC_090934.1, read on the forward strand.
ATTTCTTGATGGAAATGTTACGAGGGAAGGATATCCCTCCTTCATCATAACAAACAATGGTTTACAATTTGTTGCAGATGAAATGAAATAATTGAGAGTGAATGGAATTGAACCTAAGACCAGTGCCATCTATCACCCAGAAACCAATGAGATAATTGAAAGATTTAATAGAGTGATCAAAGACAGTATAATGGTTGCCATTTCAGAAGGAGGCGATTGGAAGAAGGCTGCAGAAGATATAGTAGTGGCATACAGATTCACTCCTCATGTGACTACAGGTATATCTCCATTCGAAATGTTAAGAGGAAGGAAGCCCAACACCAGAGTTTGCCCAGGGTGGTTGGGTAAAGGATGTCAGAAGAAATAATTATATGGATGCTGTCAAGTAGATGATTATCAAAACACAGATGGGCAACAAATCCAATGTTTACATAAAAAAGCGACCAAACAATGCATGGTGAGGAAGGAGATTGGGTGCATATAAATGTTCCCAGCAAGGTTAGATAGCGCTTTGAAAGTGTCAGATGGACGGGTGTGGAATGTTAATAGATTGTGCAGGTTTATACGGAAGTCCGAAGGTTTGCTTAAGAGAGGAGAAGAGAATGATCAGGATCAGGTTATGTACAAGGAGAGTTGTAGAATTCATAGAAGTGAACTTCCCATTAAGAATTATGGGAAACCATCTTATTTGAAAGATTATGTTGAATAATTTCATTGTTGAAATGTGTGTGAATGTATGCTAGTTCAGTTACAAACCTCATGCATAAAGGTTCATGCTTTACATTCAGATATCATCCGTGTTGTAGTAATTTTACATCAAGTTCTTACAATGGGCCTCATTACGACCCTTGCGGAAATGGAAAAACGATGGCGGAAATGCAATACCGCCATCGAATACCGCTCGTTGCGATTATGACCCGTCACCGTAAAGTACGATGCCATTAGCGACACTGCAGTGAACGGCAACGCTAACTGCACCAAGCACGCGCACGCGCGCACTGCAAAACTGGAATTTCTGCCATGGCGCAACGGTACGCGAATTCTGACCCTAGCGGACATGTACTGAACGCCATCAAGCATGGCGGAAAGTACTATTCCGCCATGGTGAGAAATACGGCATTGTGAACCAACCGTAAATGGCCCTACTGAGTGCCTGTACTCCACTCCCTGGCCACATTGCACAACTACTGGCAGGCGCAATGTAGTCACACTATGCTACCAGTGAAATGTACAAGTCACCCATGCATGCCAACGTAGAAATGCATGCAGGGGCTCCAAGTGCCACGTGAGTGGCCATCCATATTCGCCATCTCACCATTGCCGTACTGATGCAGCACAGGCATGTGAAGGTACAAGCACAGCAAAATGAACATTAAGATTACAAGACACAAAACAACAGTAGTCCCCCATCGCTTGCCACCAGTGTAAGGCAACATCCAAAGCAGTACCCTGAGGGAGATTGCACCAGCCCTGTACCCTTGCCAGTAAACAAACCAACCATCAGCACAAGCATGTACCACACAAGTTGGCAGAGTAACTGAGCAGCCAGGCCATCTCAAGAGGGGCCGATGGGAGCTGCAGGGCACAGATGGCGCGAATACAGAAGCTATACCAATGGACATGACCCCAGTCTCCCGCCAACAAACGCACGCAAACACAGGCACCTGTGACCAGCCATATACTGATAATCCCATCATTCCACCAATCGACCTGGCTGACAGGCACCAGTTGGGCAAAAGCTAATCCCCCGCCCCTGAGCAGCACATCATGAAAACAGTCACAATGGCAGCCCCTATCCGTGACCTTACTGTGCTACGTAGGCAAACGTGGCCAGTACAGTACCACGCAACTCAACTCAGAAGCCGGAACACAATGCAGATCATCTCACAATACATAGCGCCACAAATCGGAAATTGCTACATCACCTGTAAAGAATTACGCAACACGGCAAATATCGGAATACAATTTAAATGCACATCCAAATAACAAAGGCCATACAGCAATTTGCGCATTAACACCAAAACATCCATCATCACTGAGTGCTGCATCCGCAATAATTGACCAGCTTCCACTTGTGTGACGCCCTGTTCCTTCATGGCACACAGGGCCTACATTAACGTTCCAAAAGGCAACATGGAAGCGCCCAGAACCGCAGGTCCGTCCCATGAGGTAGGCACTAGTCCAGCTGAAAGGCTGTAATGTTGCACCTAGCCACCAGTACTGCGTAAGGGCATGTGCCCCATTGGCGATCGTCCCATAAGATCGTAATGGTGCTTCACTGATTAACCCGAAGCTGCAGGTGTCGAGAGTAAAACCCATCTGGAGGAGTGGCGTACAGATGGCATCTGCAAAAGGGCAGGAGATACCTGTCACCCAAATGAAAGACAAATTAACCGTATGGCCTTCAGGACTACTGATGCATCACACACTTCATTCAACACACCAAATCCACACCCATATGCATGCTAGCCCACTCCAAAGGAATATATACACCCCAAAATCAGTAGCGAATCATAACGAAATTAATCGAGGTGAATACACCATTGCCAACGTCTGTTACTGTGCATGCGTCCGTCAAGACAGAACCCATAACATGGGATTAGTAACGTGCTTAGACACAAGTGTATGAAGGCACGTCGAGACAGGGAGGATCCAACAAGGGCAGATAGACGTTGGTCCCACTATGGCAGCTTTGCATCACATAGCGCAGGGGAAGGGGATCGATTCATAAAACCCATGTACATGGCAGATTCAAATCAAATCAACTGTCCATGCATCCATTCAACATCCCCTCATCCCGCCATGAAAACGCATGAAGATTCACTCACATAATATTGGAAACTTCCATTGCGTCTGTGCGTAGTGCAGTCTGCAAAAACCACTGTGCTCCTGGCCGGATCTGTAGAGTTGTGAAGCAACATGGATTTGGGAACGTCCTGCCTTATCGTCCACTACGCTATTGCGCATCCCATTCAATTCATATCATTCATTGCTTGCTCGTTATGGGCCCTGTCCCAAGGACATTCTACAATAGAACGTTACATTTCCAAGCAGACCTGTGGGCGTCTCCTCGCCGCTACTTCAAAACCAAAAGCGCTGTCCTTCGAATTCCTCATTTGCAACATTACGTCGAAAAGGCTTCTGTGAACGCTTGCATTCACAATTACATCTATGTAGTGCGGCTGTGTGTGATAATGCTAACTGGCTACAATCACGAATGGGACGCCACGCCCGTCGGTGAAGTTCGTTACTGTGCTGCATGAGGGTCCGCCGTCGATCGAGCCCTACATACCACTGACCCTTCACAAGTATGTTCGCGACTGCAAATATAGTATGTGTAACAATGGGAGCATAGCATAATATTCATTCAAAGTACATTACACTGCCATCGGGATTTGATACATGATTGCAATTGCAAGATGCCATGCGGCCAAATGCAGCGTTTCGTGCGGGACGTGCTCGCCCAAAAGGGATTGCAGCTGCCACAGGTTCAATCAATCAGCACAGGTGGAGCCCATACAGCCTGACAGCACATAAATAGCACACCCAAACCCCTCCCACAACCACACCCACTCCAAAATGCTACCGGCAGGACTAGCGATGTTGGCCCTGGGGGACCAGATAGCACTGCAAGTACTACAACTACAAGAAGACGAACAACAACAGCCACAACAACCAGCCGCACAGAGGAGACGCAGGAGAAGGAGGGCAAGGCAGGGTCAGCAAGGCCCACAAGCACTGCCACTACCACCACGCAGGCAGCCCGCAATCCCACGCCTCCGAGCTAATCCGTTCAACCTCAGTGCTGAGCAGATCCACACCCTCTACCGTTTGGACCGGGACACCATAATCGCCATTGTGGACATGACACACGCTGACCTTGTCAGCATGATAGAAAGCCCAACCGCCATCCCACCCCTACTGAAGGTGGTGTCTGTACTCCACTTCCTGGCCACAGGCACCTACCAGCACACAGTCGGACAGTTGCATGGCATTTCACAGCCACTGTTCTCACGGACACTCTTCCAAGTGCTCGATGACCTCCTGAAGCACGCCGACGACCACATCACACTAACACGCACGGACCAGGAGATTACCAACGCAAAAGTGGGATTCCATGCACTTGGCGGCATCCCGGGTTGCATTGGTGCCATCGACTGCACCCATGTTGAATTGGTTGTCCCACATGCCATGGAGGTCCAGTACCGCAACCGGAAACAATATCATTCAATCAATGTGCAAATGGTGTGTGACTCCAACAAGATCTTTACACATTGTTGTGCCCGATTTCCAGGATCTACCCATGATTCAATGGTCCTGAGGAACACAAGAATACCACGCTACATGGAGCGACACGCAGGGCACAGATCCTGGCTACTCGGTGAGTCTCATTCCTTGCATGACATCGTGGCCCATTTTATGCGTCAATGACCTTGCAGGAAGGGGGGGGGTGGCGTACATAGCACTCTCATTCCACTAACACCCTTTATTTGCCACATACAGGTGATGCCGGGTATCCACTGAAGAGATGGCTCCTTACACCAATCCGGAACCCACAGAATCAGCATGAGGAGGAGTACAACCATGCCCACTCACGTACCCGTGTAGTTATTGAACAGGCATTCGGCCTACTGAAGGCTCGTTTCCGCTGCCTCAGCAGGTCTGGCGGGGCACTCATGTACAGCCATGAGAAGGTTTCAAAGATGGTCATGGCATGTGTCATGCTGCACAACATGTGCGTACGTAGAAATGTGCCCATGCCCCCTGACGCAGAACTGCAAGCACCTGAAGATGGTCATCATGAGGGTGGGGATGTGGCGGCACCTCAAGGAGTCCATGAGGCACAGGATGCACGTGAAATCCGACAGAGCATCATAGATGCATGCTTCTAGCACTCACGCATGGTGCCTATTCTATGGAAAGGGGACCTGTGGCACTGTGTGTGTGTGTAGTACAGGCACATTTTGGACTGTACGCCTATGAAGGCCTCGTACGCAAAGATAAATGTCCACACATCACATTGGATGATAATGATGAACTGTATTGCTAATGTGATTTGCTTTATACACCCTATGGACCCGCCACCCAGAAAAGCCCAACACACCCCCTCCACCCTCCTACCTCCCCCCCGAACACCAGTGTCCAAATATGCATTTTGTCCGTGGGTAGACGCTATTGCAAGCCCCCTCTACGGGTGTCAGGGGCACCCCTGCCCGTGGAGCGCAGGTTCCTGCCAGATCTACGTTGGGGGCTGCCCTGGACGGAACTTGCAACGGATGATGTCTCTGCCTGCTCGCGTCCATGCATGTCCCTAAGGGTTTGTGAGAGCTCAGTGAGCACACGGCGCACAGCGGCAAGTTCAGCACATACGTCTTTGGACGTCGCATGCAGTTCCCCCCTCAGGCTCTCGGTGCTTTTCTCCATTTGTGCTCTCAGGCTCTCGGTGCTTTTCTCCATTTGTGCTCTCAGGCTCTCGGTGCTTCTCTCCATTTCTCCCCTAAGGCTCTCACTACTTTGCTCTATGTGTGCCCTGAGTGTCTCAGTGGATGTTTCCATGGCTGCCCTAGAACCCCCACATTCATTTGCATGATCCTTGAGTAGCGTGGCCACTTGCTGCTGTTGCTCGATCAGCTGGTCGAGGGACTGTTGCCTCTGCTGGGCCATGGACATTTGCGGTGGTGTGACAGAGGGGCTGCTCGACACATGTTGCCTTGGCACAGGGCTTGTGGGGGTTGGCCAGTCGTCGTCTTGTGGGTGCCCCTGCGTGGTTTCATCATAGTGTAGGGGATGGAACATACAGGGGGATTGGGACAGGTCATGGATGGGTCCCACGTCGCCAGCACTGTTTTCTGTGTCGGAGCATGCTGGCATGACAGCTGTGTCACCTATGGTGCTGCTACCACCAGAAGCAGTGCCATCTGATACATCCTTTGGGGGGACCTGTGGTGCTGGTGTTGTGGACATGCTGGCTGCTGGGGTGCCTGTTGCAGTCCCCTCAAGTGTGCTGCCACTTGATTCCTGCTGCTGCCGTGTCTTGATCCGTGCACCTGAGGTGGAGGGTCTTTGGACGTTGGTCTTGGCCCTCTTTGCAGGTGTGCTGGTAGGGGTGTCTGCAGCTCGTCGTTGGAATCGGACCCTGTGGTGGAGTAAAGGAGGGCGAGCGTTAGTTATGGGTCTGTGGATATTGGAATGGCAATGTATCACATGCATTGGGGTGGTACATGAGGGTGATTTGGGACTGGGCCTTGGAGGTGGTCTCATTTTTGTGTGCATTGATGATGCTTTTATTTGGCAGCCTGCAGTTGGGGGTGCATGCTGCACATGTAGGGGGTGTTTTTAGGATCTTAATTAATTTATTTATTTATTCTGAGTTTTAGAGGGCGCTATCAGGCCAAAGTATGTATTGCACTATGGGCACACATGGTACTGCACATGTTCGTACTTTGTGGATTTGGCATTGTTTCTTTTGGCCGACCTACCTGATTCTCCGGATGTCGGCACTCCTTTCTCCATCCCTCCGACTCCCTCTATGCTCTCCATTCCTATGGTGGAGGCACAGATTTCCTCCCAGCGGGTCAACTTGATGGGCGAATCTGATCCTCCCCCGGTAGCTGTGGCAATGTTTCTGTTCGCAGAAAGTATGCTGCGGACGCGTATCCGCAGGTCGTCCCATCGCTTTCGACATTGCTGTGGCGTGCGGGGTGTGGTCCCCACCGCACTTACGCGCTGTGCCACCAGGGCCCATATGGTCTTCTTGTTGGCAAGGGCCGTCCTGGTCATTTGACTGGAGAAGACGACGGCGGCATTCTCCTGGAGGGTCTCTGTGAGCACGGTCAGTTCCTCACGGGAGAAGTGGACCTGCCGCTTGCGATCACACGCTTTCTTAGCTACTTTTCCCATATTTATATTTTTAACTGGAGTTGCTAACGGGTTGGGATGTGTGTCAGGGTCGGATTTTTAATGGTTGTGTTGGGATTCTCATTTTATGGTTGTGCGGCGTGCTGTTTCCCGTTCCGGCTACATGCTTTTACTTCCGTTTCCGTATATTTACGGTGGCCGTAATTTGCGGTGCCCGCTCATTACGGTGACCGCTCATTACGGTGACCGCTAAGATGGGTGGCGGAATTGCACCTAGTGCGGCGTACGACGGCGGTAAGGGGCGTTTTGGGGTCATTTCCGCCATCGCAGCCTTTCGGATTCCGCCATGGCGTAATGCTCGTGCCCGATGGGTCGGAATTAGCCACACTTTGCTCCATCGTGCAATGGCGGAAACGCTATTTACGCTATGGCGGTCTGGTCTGTTGATTTCCGCAAGGGTCGTAATGAGGCCCAATATGTTTTACATCTATTCCTCAAATGTTACAGTAATTTAACGTTTTTGTATTGTAATGTTTTACCAACTTACCCTGATCCGTGCTCCAATACATGTGTCTCGCTTTGTGGAGAAAAGGGAGATGTGTAGCATTCTCCATATTTGGAATGCACATGTAGAATTTAGAATGAGAATGTGTGTGTAAGCTCTGTTATCACTCAAGCTCCAGGTCAGTTGGAAGGAGCCGTTGATAGGACCGATGCGGTGTACATATGATCTTCTTCTATTACAATAAAAGAAGTATTAAACCCGTCCCAGTGTGGAGGATCATCTGGATGAGTTTGCATCAGCTGTGGGCCCAGATCAGACTGACTTCTTCACAGTCCATAAAGAGTGTCCCACTCTAGTGGGTCTGCAGAAGCAGGCAGAGGAGCAGGCTAAGGGTGAGCCCCCTGGACTGTTCAAAGTGTACTGGGAGGGGAACTCCTGTACAGTGAGCCAAAGACTCTCAGGGCGAGTGCACCAGAAGGTTGGTGACTCCCCTGTGCCACTGAAAATTCCTTTTGGATTTGACTCAACAAATTCCTTTTGTGGATCACTTCCGAGTTACTAAAACATCAGACCAGTTCTCTGCACGCTTTTACTGGCTGCAGTTTGGCATACAGCCTAAGGAATTTGTCCGGTCCTGCCCAACTTGTCAAGCTTCTGGCAAGTCAGGTGGTGCCGCAATGGACACCTTAATTCCACTACCCATGGTTGGGTGGCTTTTTGAGAGAATAGGCATGGATATTGTGGGTCCTTTGGTTCCTCAAACCAGCCCAGCAAACAGATACATCATGGTGGTGGTAGACCACGCCACAAGGTACCCTGAGAATATCCCTCTGAGGAGCATCAAAGCCCCTGTGGGTGTGAAGGCTCTGACTGGGATATTTTACCCTGTTGGATTCCACAAGGAAGTCATTTCTGACAGGAGATCTAACTTCATATCAGCAAATATGAAGGCTGTGTGGGAAAAGTGTGGAGTCATCTACCGGTTCTCTACATCCTTCTATCCACAAAGAAATGGACTTGTTGAGTGGTTCAACAAGACCCTGTAAGGTTTGATGGGTGGCTTGAAAGAACATTTGAGGAAAACATTGAATATTCTCCCGCCATGCCTTCTGTTCACCTACAGGGAGGTGCCACATAATGGAGTAGGGTTTATCCCCTTTGAGCTTCTGTTTGGACACCATGTACAAAGTCCCCTCAGTCTAGTGAAAGAGGGATGGGGGGTGGCATTTCATGAGTGGTTCCTTGTAAGTGTCCTGTGAGTGTATCAGTGCTGCATGTGTCCTATGAGAGAAGGGGTGCTATATGTTTCCTGTGTGAGGATGGGTACTACAGAGTCCTAAAGGTGGATGGGTATTACACAGATTCTTTGAGAATAGGGGTACTGCATGTGTCACAGAAATAGATTGATGGGACATAAAGGCGTCCTATGAGTGTATCATTTCTACACGTGTCCATGAGAGCATGGGTAATACATGTGTGCAATGAAAGATTGGCAACTACATTCGTACTATGTGTTGCTCATTACTAAATGTGTCCTATGATTCGATAGGTGCTACAGGTGTCCTACATGTGGACGAGTACTAACATGTCCTATGAGTGGTGGGTACTACACATGTCCTATGAGATGAGGTGTGTGCACGTATCCTATTAAGGGTGGGTACCACATATGTCCAAGGAGTAGCTATTCAATGAGCGGATGGGTCATGCATGCGCTCTGTGAGTGAATGGGTACAAGTTTCTGATGAGTGGATCATTGCTACATGTGACCTATGAGAGAATGAGTTCCACATGTGTCCTTTGAAAAAATAGGTACTATGGTTGCCTTATGAGTGGATCGGTGTTACATGCGTCCTATGAGTGTATGGGTAGTATGCTTGTCCTATGAGGGGATGCTACTGCATGGGTCTTACACGTGGATTGTGTTGGGTGTCCTGACCCACGTTTAAGCTATCATGCTACAACATTTGGTGCTGTGGGCTTAGAAAATTCAAGATGGCGGAAAACCCACATGTGCGCCGAAATCCAGGAAAGCTGCGCAGTTTGTGCGCACACCAAAATGGTTGCCTCACTTGCCACCCACCAGTGCGAGAATGAAAGGCCGGGTTGCCATGAGGGAAATGGGTTGCCAAAGGAAAAACAGTAGCGCCGGTTAGCTTCAAAGCGCTGCCTAAAACCACCATTGGACTAACCGCACAGTAGTCTGAAACCATTGGGAATGGCAATGCTGATTGCCAAATGCAACCTAGAATTGTGGGGAATTCATTTGTTAAATCCCAAAAATGGGTGCAGTACCAGTACTCACCACTATCCAAAAGCCGGCGTTTTAAAACCACCCTGTGTTTCTCTGAAGGCAGGCTCAAAATGCCTAGTTTCAAACATTGCAATATGTGCAAAATTTTCACTGAACACCAGCAGACATTTGGCAGAATGAAGTTTGTGTGCCTACAAAATCTGGGAAATGAAGATCATAAGACAATGCCTATAACAAAAACTGGCTGAGATATGGAGTCAGCAGTTAAGTTTAACTGAACTACAGACACTAAAAATCCAAATGTTAATATAAATAAGTGACCTACTTTTGACTGTCAGATAGTTTGTAACTGTTGAAATGTCATAGTTTTGCACTTAGAATCAGCATTCTAGCTGCATGTGTAAAATTGCAAGTTAATTTAAAAAGCAACAAAAAAACATGACAGTTAGCTGAAAGTCTGGCTTAAGGAACTTGATTCTGCCTGGCAACTACCCCCATCAGGAGTGAAACTTGAGTCACAGCTGTGTTCCCAGGCCTATCTGCCTTTTGCTGGCCACACTAAGGATATGCCATCTCTCTGATAATTGAATTAAGGGGAGACCCACAGGAGACAGGAGCTCTGAACAAAGCCTGTCTTGACTCAGGCAAAGGTTTTATTACAGCGGTCGTAAAATGTAGCTTCCTCCTGAAGGACAGGGGAGGGGCACTGCCTGTGAGAGCAAGCTGGCTTGGCAGAACTGGAAAGACCAGTATTTCTACCTTGTGCTGAGAGGAAACCACACCCCTTTGGAGCCAGAACATAACTTTAAAAAGATGGATCATTCATAGAGCGGACATGTGAAAATTTTATAAATGATACCATAATTCTTGTGATTTTTCTGCCCACAGTTTAAGAGGTTTTTAGAACCGGTGGTATGTTCAGGGGGGTTTTAGCGGAAAAGAGGATATTACTCTAAATGTGTGCATGTTAAAAATCTGAAACTTCATCAGTTAATGTCCATACTCCCTGCGCACATGTATGTAAAGTTGGGTCAATGTCAGAAATTGAAAAATCAGTTAAAAAGTCAATTATGTGCCATTTCTGAATGCAAGCTCTTAGAAACAACAGATTTGGACAGAGACATGGCTAGATTCAGCCACACCATGTATATGTAAATTCAAGCAACTGTGTAACTCTGAAATATGTATTTTGATCATATATAGATTTGGGTGCACAGATGACAGGGGAGTTGTTTCAAGAGATCATAAATGGATGACATCACTCTGACACAACTTAGCTTCGCCAATCAAGTGAGGAATGAAAGCTGGACCAATGACAAGTGAGAGGGGCAAGTCTAGTGATGCAACACACACACCCACTCTCAAAACACATAAAAGCAGACAGAGAGGACAGATAGGGGCCTTCAATTCCATTTGCTGCAACGCACTCTGCCGGACCATACAACATCCAGAGATCCAGACTTCAAATTCATCAACCTCCAGAAAGCCAAACTAGAGACTTCAATCTATCCAGAACTAAGAGACCAGACCAGAGAGAAAGCAGTGCTGTACCCAGAGAGACCCAGACCAGACCGCTGTGAGCAGTTCCAGAGGCCAGGCGCTGTGAGCAGAACCCGGGAAGACCTGACCAGACTGAAGTCCGTGACCAAGTCGCTTTCCTGTTTAAAATCTCTTGTGAGTACTGCCAAACTGTACCAAACCAATCTCTTAGTTTAAATTCATCTAATTCAATCTATTTAACCTAAGTAGAACTGCCTGATAGCTCCAAATCTGTCACCTGTCATTCTAGCTGAAAAAACTGTCACTTGTCATTTTGAGCTTTTAAAATTTGCAAAACCAAAAACGACCTTCACAAAATCGCTCATATCTCCGCGACCGTAGAATCATGGCTTTCCTACGAACCTAGAACCGCATTCCTACCCCCTATAGTTTTACCGCAATCGCGGAACACGCATCCGCGAATTTTGCCGCGATTTGCAAATTTCTCCACGTGTAAAAACAGCTGCTGCTTGCCTTCCATTTGCCAGAAATTCGTTTAACCTGCTAATCATCCCTGAATCATTGCTAGTGTGAGCCTGGACTAATATTAACTAGATACCACTCACCCTGAACCTCTGAAAGGGAATTAAAAGCATTTCCAGCATATTTCTCATCCATTGCTAGCACAGATAAAAGCATTTGGGCCTGTGTTTTCAAAACTATCTGTTTTCTGTAAGCGTGCTTGGGGGGGATTGAACTGATTTACATTAATTGCATTTCTGAGAACTGTGTGCTTTCCTCCCATTTCCTTGCATTGCATAAAGAGGGGGGGAGTGAATAGCCAGAGAAAAGTGATTACATTGTTTGGTTGAAATCCTATTGAGTATTTTCTGTACTGCATTATTGAATATTGCATCCACCTGAGCGTACATAAAGCATTCTTTACCACCTTCTTCTTTTGGTCCTATTTACCAGTGTGCTACCTTATCCATTTCATGTCAACTCCTTATTGATTATAGAGAAGCGTGTTAGTGCCAGATTCTCCGTTGTTAATCTTTATCATATCAGATTAAGTGTGATATTCAATTATTAATTTATTATAAGGTGTGATATATATATCTATTGTGTAAATTATCAAATAAACCTTTTAACTTGCAAAACAGAACTACTTCTTGGCTCAGGGGGATTCCAAGAGAGGGGTGTTATATAGGGGTAGTCATCCAGAACGCATGAACTGGACATAAAGATATATCAATAAGGGTTTTCATTCAGTATTCTAGACTAGGCGTTAACTTAGCTGTAGTGCTGAATTGAATCCTCTTACAAATGGTACTACATATGTCCTAAAAGAGGATAGGTACTACTCGTGAATAGGTATATGTGTCCTATGAGAGAGTGAAAGCATATATGTCCTATGAGTGGATGCATAGAACAGGTGTTGTTTGAGTCAGTGGATTACTACTACATATGACCAAAGAATGGATGGCAGCTAAATATGTCCTGTGAGTGGATGGATCACTACCACATATGTGCTATGAGAGGATAGGTTATGGTGTCCTTTGGGAAAAGGCGTACTACTCATATGCTATGAAGGCATGGATGCTGCATGTGTCCTATGCGTGGATTGAGACCACCCTGCTAACTGAGCACCTTTGCAACTGTGGGTAATTGAAAATCTTGTGTTGTCAGTCCCTGTATGCGGATGGTCAATAGGCCAGTGGAGATGTGTATTCACCTGTGACCGACCCCACACCTTTGCTTTGCATGTTCACTGCATGCAGCACTGCAGGTGTGTACGGCATGTGTAATACTCTGTTGCTTCCCTGCCAGGTGTGCCCTTTATACATCCCATGTACACAAACGCACATTCAAAGACAGGGCAGGAAGGCATCAGACGAGGCAGGTCATCCAAAGTCTTCCTCCATCACTTTCCCAGTCTGCTCCCACCTGGCAAAGGTGGCACTGCATAGCACATCCACAACTAATCTATCCTCACCCTCCCTCGCAAATGTGTGGGAGCGGCAAGGCTCAAGTCGAGGGTACACCCGGATGTGCTCATTTCTGGTGACGTAACATTCAATTGCTATTTTAATGAGTACCCCTACTTTTTTTTTATTTTTTTTTTAGGATGTGCCCCCTGGCATATCAGTAAAAAGAAGCCACACCCAGCATTGCCACTGCATCAGCCCGCAGCAGGGCTCTGCAACCTTTGGCTCTCCAGATATTTTGCATAACAATTCCCATTCGCCCCCAGCCAACATATTCAGTGGCTAGGGATCATGGGAGTTGTACTCCAAAACACCTCAAGAGCCACAGGTAGCCTACCCTTATCCCCTTGAGTCACGAGAACTCAATGAAGATATAGCAACATTAGAAACCCGGTTGCTATTGTAACGCTCACATTATATCTATATATGATTGTGTTTGCACAAGGATTATTTTGCTAAAATAAAATTTTGTTTTTGTTTTGAAAGACTGCTTGCCCCCTTGAACAAATGTAATCATAGCACTCAGACGTGTATGCAATGCACAGGAATGCTACAATAAGTCACGGTTAATGAGCACCTTGTGATGGACACGTAGATTTTAGCACATGATATTGGAGGGATCACTTGTGCACGTGAACTGGATGCCCCAATTTGCATAGTGCAAGTCTCATTTTTTTCTTTTCTATTTAACATCTGTTTTTCGAGTTTTCAATTAAAAAGTACAGGCCGAGAGAACAGTGTCTGCCCTGCCCCATACCTCCATAGACCACTCCCCCCGCCCACCAACCCTGCCCTCCATTGTTCGCACCCATTCGTTTACCTCAATGAAATGACAAGAGAGAGAGCTATTGGCAGACGATACATTCTTCCGCGCCCAATAAGCTGCACTATGCTAATACAGAAACTAATTACCGATTTATTGCTGATGCAAATGGCCGTCAACTACACGGCGAATTGATTTATCACGCGGATAATTAGTACACTTCAATAACTACACAAAACCTTTAAGCGACCAGTGATATTTAATTACCCTAAGATAACTGTCTTTTTAAATGTACATTAAATGCCTATTTAAGTCGCCTAATTAAAACGGTTGCCTGATTCTCAGAGTCCGATGTAACGCAAGCGCGCGGGTTTCAGGAAGTGCGGGAGTCGCGGTTTCATATTAGCTTAACACAAATGGATTCATTTTTGAGATTCGCTCAGTGACACCCCGGTTTGATGATGTTGATTGCAGCCCTCACCCCCCTTTAAATGATGTTGCAATCCTTACTAGATACCGTGCTTAGGATGCAGTTGATGCTAGCCATTTGCTGTTTCATGACCGTTATCCTGCGGTGTTGGGTAGGGTTGTTACCAGTGGTTGAAGTGGGCGGGAGCAGTCAGGAGCGGTGCTCCTCTACTTCTTTTAATTAAGTTTTACCGTTCCTGTACTTCTATTTGAAAAACAAACTGTTCCAGAAAGGTTTCATTTTAAAGTAAAAGTGTAGGAAGAAGTTGAAACTTGCACTTTCGGTGCACTGCACTGGACGTTCTCTTAAACACCATGCACATGTTTTTTGGTGTTTGTATTGTGCATGGGAGGGGACGTTGCAATGGGGTTTGTGGGGAGCAGTGCAGGCCAGTAGGGAACATAGCTCCACTACTTCTTTTCATACACTTCGACCATTGGTTGTTACATGGTTTGGTGAGGCTCGGGAAACCGTTGCAAAGTTTGCACTGTGCCTGCAACACCGAGGCACAGATATGTTGAGGAGGCCCTCTGGATGCAGCTGAACTAATCTAAAAACTGGCTCTTGGTCTATTGCACTTACCATCAAAGAGATTTGTAAGGGTAAATGTGGAGTCTGAGCACTCTGAAATCCTTGTATAGAACATGTCATGGTCACCCACATGTGTCATCTTGTACCAGCATTTAGGGTCATGAGCTATGAGCCTGTCTTGTACACTCTAGTCAGATGTGCCCATTGCTGATGAGGCCAACCAGTGGGCAACAGGACAAATAACCACTGATTCGATGTTTAAGAAGGTGTGGTTCAACACTAAACTGATCCAATGTATATAACCGAAATGTCCAAAAAGCCCCCCAAAAAAAGCCTGAATGGGAGATTTGGCTGAATGTTGGCCGTTTGAAAATTCCAAACGGTCGAAAAGTTTGACCAAATCCCCCATTGGGTGGCGAGGGCTGCTGGGGTGTCTACCGCACCCGTATTCACTATATTGTGAGCAGGGGTTGCGGGAGTGTCCCCTGCAGCCGGTCCTGTAAAAAAAGAAAGAAAAAAAAACATTAAATAAAAGGAACGGACCCCAGGAGCCGGTTCACCATCACAGAAGTGAAAGGGAACAGGCGCTGCAGTACACAGCAAAGTGTGCCGCTGCAAGGTAAGCAGGGGTGTGCGTAGGGGTGGGGTGGGGTCAAGATGGAAATGTTCAGGGGAGAAAAGAGCGAAAGTTATTCTCAGAAAAATAACATTCTGCCGGTTCTCCCTCAAACATTTCCGCCACGGGCTTCTAACCCCAATCCTATGTAACAGCTTTGCACAGGGTCTTGTCCTCCCAGGTAGAAAATACAATTCTTACAAAATAAATTACTGTTATAGAATTGCACTCTTTCTGGTCGGCAATAGAGCAAATGTACCCACTGTGCAACGTCGGTAGAACTAGAAAACAGATAGCTCAGTTGCAACGTGCTCACAAGACAACACGAAGCAACACAGGGGGATCCCCCGAGGCCACGCTTAGAAACCTCCAGGTATTAAGCGTGTTATATTTACGCAACTAAGAAACATATTCCTGTAACAGCGCCTCAATGCCCCCGGGATGGGTGAGTGCTTAAAAAAAATGCAAATAAATAACCTTCACATTGTTTGAACTTCTTGAAGGCCTTGATTCTGATGACTGCAGAGGCTTCCATGAGAAAGTGTCATCAGACCTCCTGAAGAGAAACGTTAGCTGCCCATTTAAAGTGGTAAAGTCACACAGAATTCAAACTCAGTGCAATACAGGGCATGCAAAGCCCCATCAAAGGATATGCAAGGTTTTGCCACGCTTTCAATTGGTCCAAATGCAACAGCCCTTACTTGAGATTTCTATATTGGATTGATGCTGGAAGGTGCCACAATGTTCATTCATGAAGACTTGGCTAAAGAAACAGTACTGATCAGGAGACAATTCCTGCATCTTCGACTACGAATGAAGGATTTGCTCTTGCAGCATAAGCTCATGCTCATAACAACAGTGAGAGCATGCTTAGATGATAGATGTCCATGCTTCCTTGCTCCGCATGACCCCTTCAAGCAACTTGACAAAGGCTTACCAGAGTTCTTAGCCAAAGCCTTCCTTGAGCCATCTCATGTTCCCTATTTGCTTGCTACCTAACGTCCCGAATACATATGGATTCTGGGTTATTCG
This sequence comes from Ambystoma mexicanum, assembly GCF_040938575.1. Lineage (NCBI taxonomy): Eukaryota > Metazoa > Chordata > Amphibia > Caudata > Ambystomatidae > Ambystoma > Ambystoma mexicanum. Next base: position 147,265,764 of record NC_090934.1, read on the forward strand.
TATGCTCACTAGCAACTGTTGCTGTATGTTGGCCCATAGTGCATTGCCTAATGCACCCTCAAGGGGATTATATATAAGTGAAAGTGACCTTCAATTACATGTTGCTGAGTATTATGCCATCTTCATTGTATCTCTTACAGACCAATGGGAACCCCTGTTATAGGTTGAATTGCATTGCTCATGTTTAATGACAGAGATTTGTTTATACGATGGCAAGACTGGAATCACACATTATATCAGAAGTCAGGCAGTCATAATGGCATATTCTACATTTCCAGGTGTTATTGTGCGGACCTCCACTAGGAAGGCTTGTCTTTACTTTTGTCTTGCTAGCACTCTATGCTCCTCCTGCAACATGCTGGTTTCTGCAAAGGGAACATGTTGTCAATGCCCATGAATCCAGGCCATTTCGACCTTGAATAATAGCAAGGACCATACTCATAGACATGGGCTCGCATGCACACCTCTGGATTGATAGTCATGCAAACCCCCTTTCCATGTGCATATCTCCATGGATAGAAGACAAAACAATCTTACCCCTCAATGTTAATGGGATGCGACAATAGGTCACACAGAAAATATTTCTGATTATTGCAAAAGGCTGAGATCACACTTTTACAGGAGACTCATAATACTAGCTGAATCCACACTTTTGGTGCCTAAGTTCTTGGAAGCTCATTGGACAATGGGAGAAGTTGTATCCATGTTAAAGGCAGGATAGGCAATCTGTATGGCCCCACTGCTGAAGACCCACAGTCTTGTGAATTCGTCACAGCAAAAGAGTGGGAGTTGGGTTTGGCTCCTGTAATCTTGAGTGTAGATTTTAATATGGTTATTGATCACCTATAAGACTCATCTTCTATGCGCACACCTCCAATACCTGAGTCACAGGGGTCATTCTGGCCTTTCTTAAAGAAGACTAAATTGTTATATCCCTGGTGCTCTACAATACCAAGTTAAAGAATTTTGACTTCCATTCCTTCCCCCATACTTCCCAATCTACATTGGATTATATTATAGCATCACACAATTCGATGCAAGGTTCCAGGAACTGTGAGACCCTTCCCATCTCAATCTGGGATCAAGCAGTAATCACAATCAATCGACAGTGCTGTGGGTCATGGGCAGGCTCACTAGACTAGGCAGTCCCAGTCTTCGGGGTGCTCCCAGACACATTATGTAGGCCTTTTATAGAACTTCTTAGTCCACAAGATCAGGAATCACATTACATTAAACGGGACTGCACAATATACGCCAGTACAGGCTGCTATATCAACAAAAGTTAGAGTCTCTTTTATACAAGTTGATCAATGAAGTTTGTTTTTAATGCCTCAGATAACAGTAGGTTGACATGCCAAGTGATTGCTCAGGGTGACCAGCAGGCTCGGACTAGCCTATAGGCCAATGCCCAAATCAAACACACTAAATGCTGGTGTGGGCCAGGTTTTCTGGTCAAAGGGGGCCACTTTTTTTGGCCAATGTGGGCCAGTTTGATGAGTTAATTCACCATGTGGCTAGTAGTTTTGACTACTGTTGCTGAATATATCTATAAAATGCAAAATGTGCATCACATTTTATCAAGAAACTCCCCCTTGGGTACTACTCAAACAGTCTGCCACAAAAGGAATGAAATGCCTTTTGCAACTGTGGGCCATTTTTTCATTGGTGCCATAAATAAGTGTTTGTCCCTGTCCGACCCTGGTGGTCCGACCTATACGTCCAGTGGCTAAGGGCTCTGGACTGAGGAGAAGGCATTTGACCATGCATCAAGGCACTCCCTGTTTGTAAGTCTTGTCATTCTTGATATTGTATTACAATAAGGGTCAGGCCTGTTGTACGTGTCATTAGTGGATCATGGTTTGTAATCCCTTTATTTCCCACTGTCCCGTGGTACCAGACTAGGTTTTTCTCAGTGCACACATCTGTATTCTGCTTACACCCTGCACCATTGTTATGTTTCCTAAGGAAGGCCTCTGCATACAGGAGGATCATGGCCTAGGAAGCTGACGTCAAATTGTCTGCACATGTAGACAACATTCTTTTGTATGGTATCTGGTCAATCCATCGAATGCCATCGCATCTAACACCAATCCATCGAATTCTAAGGATCGATATGCCATTCCATCAAATGACCATTTTGTTGTCTGTAATTTGATGGATCCATCAAAATGTGTAATATTGGATTAGGGTTAGGGTTGGGGCTAGGGTTAGATTAAGGGTTAGGTTTAGAGTTAGGATTAGGATTTAGGGTTGGGGCTAGGGTTAGGGTTAGGGTTGGGGCTAGGGTTAGATTTAGAGTTATGGTTTGGGCTAGGGATAGATTAAGGGTTAGATTAGTGTTAGGGTTAGGGATAGGGTTAGGGTTAGTTTAGGTTTAGGGTTAGGATTGGGGTTGTGGTTAGATTAAGGGTTGTGTTAGGGTTAGGGGGGTGGGTGTAGGGGTTGGGTGGACTGGGGGGAGGAATTACCCCACCCCCCAATATACATAAAACACTTTACAAGGAGCAAGCCAGTGCCGAAATTTCAGCACTAGACAGCTCCCTGTAACGTTTGAGAGTTACCAAAAAAAGCATTGAAATGCTATTTTTTACATGTAAAAGTGCATTTCCATTGAAACCAGTCCATTTATATTTTCGATGGACTGGTTTCAAAGGAAATACACTTTTACATGTTAAAGATAGCCTGTCGATGCTTTGGCAGACAATGCTTTGCATTAGATGGCTTGGTATGTTGATCCTTTTTTTTTTTCGACGGATTGACCATAAACCCTTTTGTATGTATCTGAAAAATAATGTTCTTTGCTAATAATCCTTTCATTAATGGCCGAAATTCCAAGGTGTCTGGATACTCTCTCATTAGGTATAACATTTTTTTCCCCCGTATACCATCATTTATGCAAGACATGTAGTCACATTTTGGCATTCTTTGGTGCAACACAAAACTGAAAAATTTGGGATCAGTTCAACAGCTCGATAGTGGATGTGATTGAGGTAAATTGCCAATCTGTCCTCCAAACCCAGTGCAAGGTGTTCTCCTTTACACCTCAGATGTTGGGGTACTGTGTGCAAAGACAAAATAGACTTAGATCCAAAGATCCTTTACCCTTCAAGTAGTTGTGCACAACCCTACCCCCCCGCTGGAAAAGATCACTTTTAGAAAATGGTTGCAACTATCGCAGGTTAAATTAATTCAATCCATGCAGAAAGTTCAAGGCATCCCAATACAGATTATGGATTTGTCATTGTACCACAAGCCCTTCATTGCTAGTCACGGACGGCCTGGTCAGACTGATCAGCAGATGTCGGTGTAGAAAGGTGTCTCTTTATAGAATTGACGCTGGTAGCCCACTTTTCGGAGAACCCTCACAGGAGCCAATATAATAGGCTCCACTCCTAACTCAATGATCAAAGCATCTAATGTGTATTATTTTCCATCAATCAGTGCATCCTGCATTCCCTGTAACATTCCCATGCCTCCACCCTAACTTTAGGATCGTGGGGGATCTCTTCTTAGACTATTATTTGAGGAATTAGGTGCTTTGTTGAGTATCACAAAGAGATCTTCAGATCTCTCTAAGTGAAATCTAGCATCTTGATTGGACACTTGAACATCAGGAGCTTTAAGCCCCCCTACTTTACTTTCTAGGTACGAGAGATGTAAACCAGCATGTCACATAGCATCGGGGTACTATCATGCATGGAATTATTTTTATTTGCAGAGTCCCTGCCATCTGATCAGAGGCAGCTCGTGAACATTTGTCAGGGGTCGAGATTCAAAAGGCCATGTGGAAGAATGTGTTTTATGTGATTTCCTCAAAAACAATTGGTCGAGGGAGATTTTGTCAATGTTTTGTTTTGTTTGGGACATTTCAACACAAATGTAAGCAGGGAGACCCCCACGCAACAACCACTCCCCAGCATCAACGTTTGTATTACCCTAACCCACCCCCTCTCACATATATTTGCATTGAAATGAGTCCAAAAATATTCTACTAATTCTCCATCGACCAACTCTGCTGTGCCAAAACCTCCCTATCCCAGAGAAATGATGGTAAATTGTGCCTAGAGTAGCTTGACCAGTTTCTGTGAAAAAATCAATCTTGTATTGCTTCACCCATCACTGCGGGCAATGGCATGGCTGAATAAGGTTAAACTAAAGGTCTCACAATTATATGGGCACTGAGAACCAACTGAAGAAAAATTGGAACGCATGGTGTTCAATTGCAGTGACACGATACCCTATGGTGAGGGTATATGACCTGTGAGGTGGGAGAATATCTATTTGAAAACACTTTTTTGGGAAACTAGATGTAATGTATGGAAAACTAGGCACACAGAACACAAACTCTTTGGTGTTTTATTGACTACATCTGTAACAAAATACCTCTTTTAATCGAAAGTCTTTCATACATATCTTTCTTCACAGATGCTTGGCTTGGGTGTTTTTTTTTCAACTTGTTTTTATTAACATTTTTAATATAACAATCAACATTTATAACACCCCCCACTCCTCACCTCCCCTCAGTCTCATTCCTGTCCCCCACCCCTCAGTCCAACCGTAGAGTTTTTCACCACTTCAGGGGTTCCTGTTGTGGCCGTGGTAAGTTTTATATCCTTTTCTCTTGTCTGAGCTCGACGTAAAGTGTCCCTGCTTTTCCCATCTTCATGGGTCAGAGTCTTCTTTGGGTTTATAATTCTAAGCAGTGTCATAGCTTTAGGGCACCATGCCCTGCACGCTCCCTTCTTTAGGTATGTTAGAAGGCCCGCCCAGTCGGATGCTTGGGTGTTTTTATAAGAAGAAAAAACAAGTTGTGTTTTGCCCCCATTTGGGGAAGTTCACGGATAAACGATGGTCTCGTTTGGATGAATAAATGAGTTCCCATTATTCATGAAAACCTCTAGACTGCTTACACCCTCTGACAAACATGCCCTTTTTTCTAATAGGTTGTACTGCATATGGTATGCTAAATAATCTTAATATGCCCTCTGCTATGATGTGATCATTATTATGATACGCCTTGTGATACCCCTCAAGAATACACGTGTAACCTAGATCTTAGTCTTACAGACTTTCGATTCTGTGATGTCATCCTCTGTGGGTACAAAAATTAGTAAGGCCTTGCACATGTTGTAGCAAGATGAATCCTGTAGAGCCTCAGAGTAGAACATGGTGAATGTGTGCGACTAGGCAATGTTGCAAAGTTTGTTTTCTTGTTAATCAGATGTCAAATTCCAAGAAGAAGGGAAGTTCAGAGGGTGGTGAAGGCCTGGCACGACTGATACACAATAGTCATGAACAGCACAAGTGAATTCCCCGAAGAGGGCCTCTGAGATGCAGAGAAGGCGTAATGACTGTGCAGTTGCAGGCTTATCTGCTCACCCCAGGAATGTGTTTACGAGGAACTCTTCTGCACGAAGTGGGGATGGGGGAGGAAGATTACGTGACTAACTACTAAGGTTATGTAAACTCCTTTTCTGTTCACGTGCTAGAGATTGGAACCAATGACATTTGAAAATGTATATAAACCATGCAGACCTAATGCTTATCAGCTCACTTCCCCGTGCTCTCAAGGATGCTGAAGTCCGGCCCTTCTGCGGAAGATTGACAAATATACCTTTGTGACTTGACCATCCGCCTGAGTCTTTTTGGAGTGGGGTCCCCTTTGACGGAAGTGGGGTGAGCGAAAGTGTACCCCCATTTACTGGTGACCGCGAAGGGACCCAAAGGTGTGGCATCCCTTCACAGGGTGAGGCCTTCCAGGGCGAGGCTGGAGTGGTAATGGTATCGGGCCCCCAACGAATGAAAAAGCACCATTGACTGCACAAAAGTGTTACCCGTCCACCGCCAGTCCCTTTGGGTCCAGCAGACTTCGAGGCAAAGACCCCACAAGAGGTGAGTGATTTAGGGATACGGTTGGTAAGGCCATTAAAGAAAGGGGTATCAGTTATATGGTACATATTAGTCTCAGATCTTTATGTAGATCATTCATTAAAAGGGTAATTAAGGGATGAAATTAATATGTTTAAGTAAGGAACGGTCCGTTAAAAAGAATTAGTAGCATATATGTTGATTGTTTAAGGTTTAAGGATCATGGGAAACTTGACTTCTCGCGGGAGGGGAATAGCGAAGCCATGCTATGCCCCTCTCGAGGGAACTCCAGCATTTGAAATGCTGATCAAATATGGGTCGAATTCGAATTTGTTCTTAAGACAATGGGTAAAATACACAAAAGGGTTGCTTGAACACAAGTGGATGGAACATGGAACATTTGACTTGGATGCTAGAGCAACCGTAGAAATAGAACTGGCAAAACGAAGAGTCCGTCCGGCACAGTTTGAGACTATAAGACTGTGGCGGGTAGAGGCGATTAGGGGGAAAAATGCACAGAATAAAAATTAGAGAAAGCAGCAGAAGCGGTCCAAATATCAGAAGGCGAGGGAGTTAGACAATAAGGAAATACAGGAGAAGTGTGAGCAAAAGGATAGACACATGTTGATAAAGGAAGCTGGAGGTATGTACCCATCCGTACTGGCACCCCGATATGAGGACATAGCACGGGAAGCTGAAATAATTACAAATGACTTATTATTCCCGGGGGCCTCAGCCCCGGCTATAATAACTAGAGCCATGGAAGAGTGTGAGTACACCATGAATTATGGTGAGGATGTCACTGATGTAGGTTTGACAAGGACCACCCAGATAGGTGAGGAACGGCGAAAGGAGCTGAAGACCATAGCAAACGATATGTATAAGGAAAGGATAGGAGACGCGGTTAAGAACAGGCTGAGAAGACTAAGGCCTGTGGAATTTAAACAAGTAGCTAGAACTCTAGTTGAAGATTATGATTATAACAGGAGACAATGTGGGGTAAGTGATGATCTCCCTCAGAGATGTGGTGATGCTACAAAGGGAATAGACGTAGCCCGTACTAATAAACAGTTGTGGCAGTACATGGAAGTTATCATGACAGAAATATACCTAGGGGAAAAAAGGCAGGATCAATGAATGAAAGAAAACCTAGAGAAACGGGCAAACAGCAAGAAGAGGTTTGAATAAGCCCAGCCATTAGGCAGGGATTTGGCAGACAGAATAGTGAAATGCGCAATTAATGAATTCATCACTAAAGCAGGGGAAGAAATAATGACCCATAACTGGGCAGGAACAACTGGCAGGCCTCCAGCATCTGCTTAACGACACTCAAGACTTGATTGAACAGGAAGGGCAAGAGGAAAAATATGATTTGACAGGAACAGAAACTTTCTTAGGAACCGAGGTAAGTTTGGATGTGGATCTGAATGCTAAGCCCCAGCAAAGCAAAAGAAAGGGGCAGTTCAACAAGGTCTTGAAAACCTTTGTAGAAATGAAATCTAGAGCTACACAGGAAGAAGGAACTAGGCACGAGAAAAGTTTCCCACTATGAGAATATCATCCCACTCCAGGTAATAACCCCAATAATGAGCCAGCAAAGACCTATGTATATGTTCCCTTAACCCGTATGGAACTTTTGCAAATAACTAAAAGTATACCTGACCCACAAATAGACCCTGCTGGGTTTTACAAGGAGATGAGGAAACTATTTAGGCCAGGTCAGTACACAGTAGAAGATGTGGATAATATCATGATGCCGTTCGTCCCTGAAGAAATATGGGTACCCTTTAGGCAGAGAAATTATTTAGGAATAATATGGAAAACCATATAAGACGACGACAACAGAAGAAAACCCCAAGAACCCCTATCTCTCAATGTAAAAGGGCATGGGTTATGAGTATTTAAAGCTCTTGAGGAGATACTAAAGCCCCAAGATGTGAACATGGAGAAATTAGCCACAGTGACGCAAGGACCCGCTAGGATGTTGCAGCTTATTTCCTGAGATTTGAGGCAGCGTTCAAAGCTCACAGCGGATTGGACTTAGCGACTGAAACAGGCTAGAGATATTTTACTGGGAGTTACGTGGAAGGATTACATGCCCCGATTCCAAAAGTTTTGAGGAGCGCTGAGTCTACCTGGCAGTCAAGATCACCCAAAGATATACTAGAAATGGCGCGATGTTACGAGCGTAGTGAAGAAGTAAAACTCCAGACAAAGACGCGGGCAGAAAAAGAACTTAAAAATAGGGTATTAATGCAGCAGTTACAGCAGGGCTCCCAGGGGTTTAGGGGTAACCAGCAGAACGGAAACTGACAATGGAATGCTCGAGGTATGGGCAGAGGGCAGATAAGTGCATATTCATGGCCAGATGGACTGGCCAAAAATCTTTGCGCCTTCTGTAAAAAAACTAGGTCACTGGAAAAACCTGTGTCTCGAAAGTGTAGGACGAGGGAGGGGCGTCCCATGAGGAGGAAAAGGGCAGACCATGCAACAGCAAGGGATGGCACCAGGACCATGAACAAACTTCTCCCCACCAGGGCCAAACATGCTTGATCAGGGGCTTAGGCAAATGGCACAGTTTGAACAGTGTGAAGGTGAGCACTGCATGCTATTTGGGGAAAGACCAGAGAAGTTTCAAGACCCGTCTAGTGGGCTGTTGTGAAGGGGCTGAGGTGGAGCTGGAGGAGCGGTGCTTGTGCCAGTCGATCAGAGGGGTCCATATGTATCTGTGCGACTGGGACAGCATTCCGTAGTGAAATGTTTGGTGGATACTGGTGCTGCAAACAGCTCAGTAGATATTAAAACTGTCCTCTCAGCGCCACTATCGGGAACAAGTAAAACATCCATTGGGTTTGGTGGGGAGCCCATAGTGACCCCAGTAAGTAAGGAAATAGAGGCAGAGGTAGAAGGAGTGAAATGGAGCAATGGGTGGTTGCTGACAGATAAATGTCCAGAAAACATCTTGGGAATTGACGCATTAAAAGCATTCTACGCAACCATCTATTGTTCACCGAGCGGGGTGCGTATGACCATAAATGACCCAGGTAACCACATTGTAATGGCACTCAGTCAGCCTCTACTGCGATGGCCCTGAAGACCCTCGCACATGGAAACAAGGCACAATCACCATACACAAACTGACACGACAGACACGAGGCTCAATTCCCAAAATCTAGGGTTTATTGCAAAGCAAATAGTCTCAGTCCGCCGACTGGATCTCATGTCTCGCAACGTGTGTCACCAAGACCTCATGAGACGCAAGAGCGCGAGCATTCTACAACAGTTTCATATATACAAATAGACAATCATGCTATCAGTTTGCAACACATCAAAGCGCCCAAAATGTATCTTCTTGAGCTAGGGTTCGGTGATTGACAGTTATGACGAATATGACACATTCTGAGACGTTTCTTTGTTAATCTATATTACTCGATTTAGCAACAGTTGTAGTTTGCAAGACACAGACAGGATTCTTTGTTACAGAGAACATAATGCTTTCTTCTAGTTTCTATTCGTGAAGTAGGGGTCAGCCTGATCTGAGAGGGCCCAAAAAGGGGGGCCGTAAGGAGAGTATAATTCATGCCTTTAACGGCCTGTTTCTACAGCTTCAGCAAGACGAGCTGGCACCTAGCTTGGTGATTAAATAAGTCCAGGCTCTCCTTCAAGGACTTGTGAGGGAGGAAAACAATTTATTTTTGTACTGCTTGGGCATTTCTGTCTCGGCTGGTCTCTCAACATGTAACTTGTGGCCTTGCTTTGTGCAATAGCAGAACAAAATTAAATACATTTTTGCATAGCGTTTGAACAGAAAACCAAGAGAAAGCAAATGGCGGATCCTGCGGGGGACAAAATGGACGCTCTATGGTTATGCTGACGATTCTGTAATTGCCAATGCTGGGCATATGATGCGATTGGTTTTCGGCCAACATAATATAACATCTATGCTATGGTAGTTTTTTTTAGTTTTTTTCTAGACTCACACTACCAGTGGAATGGCAGGAACTTCCAGAACATCTATGGGCAGCACATGGTAATGACGTAGGAACACTATTGGTGGACCTGATTGTGATAAAAACTCAGAGGGTGCTAGACTCCCCAGAGTGAAACAATATAAGATATCTGTGGAGGGAGAAGAAGCCTTGGTAAATATTGTGAGTGATATGATAACCCTGGGAGTGGTGGAAGAGTGTAATGATAGTTCTTGCAACTCTCTGGTTCTTCCAGTTCACAAGAAAGGGGATGAGACACTGGCTTATAGGTTTATTGTTGATTTAAGAGAAATTAACAAAATTGTGGAGCCACGATTCCCAGTGGTGCCTAGTATTGCCAGTATTTTCACTCTACTACCAAGCACAGCTGAATGGTTCAGTGTAATCAATTTGAAAAATGTGTTTTTTAGTTTGCCCATTGCCTCAGAGTCAAGATATCTGTTCAGTTTCATTTTGAGACAAAAGCAATACCACTTTACAAGAGCCACGCAGGGTTACACGGAAAGCCCAGCTATCTTTAGCCAGGTATTAAAAGCCCAGGTAGATGAACTCATGCTACCAAGAGGGACTTCCTTAGTTCAGTACGTGGATGATATATTTATCAGTGCAGAGTCACAGGAAGGATGCCGAGAAGCAACTGTTTTGCTGTAGTCCCATTTGGCTAAGCATAATCATAAAGGGGGTAATTCATAGAATTTAGCGCACAAGAGGCGCGCGCGGCTGGCGCACAGTGTGCACATGCGAATCTCTGCGCCAGCCGCGTGCGCTAAAATCCATTTCCGCGCACAGTGTATTCATGGATTTTAGCTACCAAAACCAGCCGTGGCGCACAGTGGCGCAGCAACCCTGCAGCAGCGTCAGTTACACCCCCAAGAACGCCCCTCATGCAGGAAAAAGCCATCAAAATCCCCAATCCAGCGCAAAGGGCTGCGCTAACCCTGTACCAGCACGGCAAGTGGGGCATGTGTATTACTGGGGTTCGCGTGAAGTTTCACACACGATTTCAGCAGAGTACATGTATTTCGGGGGTGCGCTGGAAGTTTCACACATGATAAACCCTGTGCGAGTGGGGTACGTGTTTTCGGGGGGAGCACGAAGTTTCACACGTGATTTCAGCAGGGTACGTGTATTTCGGGGGTACGCAGGAAGTTTCACACATGATAAGCCCTGTGCGAGTGGGGTACGTGTATTTCGGGGGGGGAGCAGGAAGTTTCAAATGCGATTTCAGCAGGGTACGTGTATTTCCGGGGTGCGCAGGAAGTTTTACACGCAATTTCAGCAGGGTACGTGTATTTCAGGGGTGTGCGGGAAGTTCCAAATGCGATTTCAGCAGGATACGTGTATTTCAGGGGTGTGTGGGAAGTTTTACACGCGATTGGCCTGGGTATGTGTATTTCAGGGGTGCGCGGGAAGTTTTACACCTGATTGGCCTGGTTACGTGTACTTCAAAGTTGCGTGGTAAGTTTTACACACGATTTTGCTGTCAGAGCGGGGAACGCATATTTCGGGGGTGCGCAGGGTGTCCTACACGTGAATTGGCAGTGTGGGTCCTCCCAGGTGTCCCCTCTACCCCCTCCACGGCCCCTGCAGGCAGCCCACACCACCGGGGACTACCCTGCACCCCTAGTCATGTCCTCCAGCACCCCCACCCCCCCCATCATTGACAGGCACCTGCCAGCAGGCCCCGACACATGTCCCCCAGCATCCCCAAACCGCAGCAGTGAAGGGCACCTGCCAGCAGGCCCCCACTCATGTCCCCCTGCACCCCCACCCCCCAGCATTGACAGGCAACTGCCAGCAGGCCCGACACATGTCAACCATCCCCCCATCATTGACAGACACCTGCCAGCAGGTCCCGACACATGACCCCCTGTACCCCCACCTCCCCAGTATTGACAGGCACCTGCCAGCAGGCCCCGACACATGTCCCCCAGAACCCCCACCCCCCCATCATTGACAGGCACCTGCCAGCAGGCCCCGACACATGTCCCCCTGCACCCCACCCCCCCCAGCATTGAGAGACACCTGCCAGCAGGCCATGACACATGTCCCCCAGCCCCCCAGCCCCCCATCATTTACAGGCACCTGCCAGCAGGCCCCGACACATGTCCCCCAGCCAACACGTCATCACAATCTAGATCCCTGGCTCTTATGGCCACCCAAATTCCACCCCACGCCACCCCAGTCCAAACACCCAACCAAGCTTTACATCATCTCCAAATTGAAATCCCCATTACATGATAGATCATAAATAAGCACTATGCGCATGAGTACAAATCTGTCAGACCCACACAATGGCAACACATGACTGAGAAAACCCACATTGTGACATGCATGAAACCAATGAAAGAAGACCACACATTGAAGTAAGAAACAAAAATGTATTCAAGTCAAAATGAAGGGAATGAAATCAAAACATACAATAATGCCAATAATAATCAAAATGCAGCATGTCCCAAAAAAATGATAAATAAATAAAATGAGAATCCAAATTAATCTAAATGAAAATGTGTCCAACAAAGCAAATCCAAAGGGAAAGAAAAGCGTAATATCCATTGCTCCATGGTGAAGAAAAAAAAAGATGAAGGAGAAAATCCACTGTAAAACTATGTACAAATAGCAAATCCAGGGTCCATGGGCCCAACGACATAAATGAAACCTACAATGAAACCTACCTAATTACCAACGATATACAAAAATCTGGGACATAGTCCATGCACCCCAAATGAAAGAAAAAAGAAATGAAACTTAACACTAATGAACTATATACAATGGCGGCGGGCAAGTCCAACGGCTCACTTGTTGATGTCATGGGCCAGGGCATCATCGACTCCTGTTCAATGTCTTGGAGGCGGGCCTGTTCTCTGGCCCTGAGGTCTCGCAGGGATAACGCCATGTCCACCTCCAACTCCCTGCGAATTCCCTCGAGGCACTCAGCCCGCCTCAGCGCCCTGTGCATGGAGTTCTCCGCCCTGACCATTGTGAGCCGTGCCTCATCCGCCCACCGCCGCTCCGCACCTATCTGCTGGCCCAACTGCTGCCACATGGAATACACTCGCAATTCCAGGGTCCTCCTGCCCTACGGCCGATGCCTGCCCCTCTGATGTAGATGGCCCCGAGCCATGATGCCTCTCACGTTGAGCCTGCCGCTGCCTCCGACGCAACTGCTTCTGCCAGCACAACGGCATCCAGGCTGATGGAATCCACTGACGCAGTCGTGCACGTGCCCTGCCCGATGATGCCGGCACATCCTCCATCTGCTGGGTTCCACCCCTGCTGGACCTCTGACTCCAGACTGTGGCAGGGATAGGATCCCCACCGAACTGGCTGCTTTGTTCAGGGCAGGTCCACAGGGGGCCCTGGTGGCAACTGGGTTGGAAGACGGCATGGAGAACGACTGGCGCATAGTCTCCACAGAGGAGGAGAGGGCCGCCAGAGTGGCCGACACATGTACAAAACCCCCGACCATGGACACTCCCAAATGGGCCACGTTGGCACGCTGCTCTTCGTGATGACGTGCGTGCTCCCTCCGGGAAGCATGCACGTCATCACGAATGTCATGCGTGTGCAACACGACACCAATCAGGACCTTCTCCATACGGCCAGGGGTCCCCTCGTCTGCATGTAGAGGAGTGTCAGATGACATGGACATCCCCCCTACCTGTGGGCAGGCCTGGGATGGGTCATCCCTGCTGGTGCATGGTGGTGCAGTCACAGTGGCAGGGACAGTGACATGCACTGGCCCCTCCACGGCGACCTGTGCTGCCTCCTGCCCCTGGACTGCACCACTTGCACCAGTGGTACCACCCCCATCAGGTCCCATGTGCGGCTCATTAGCGGCCTCCTCCTCCTCTGTGGAAACCACCAACCTGAATGGCCACACACCGTCTTCCGCTGTTGCAAGCCCCTGTGTGGGCTCACCCACCCCTTCCGCTGCAGCCGTAGTGGCAGACACAGCACCAGTCCCCTCACTCCCGGACGATGATAAATTCTGGGAGGGTGACTGGGCCTTGCGTCGCCGGCCGGTGGGGGCATCCCCACCACTTTGCTCCACAGCGCTCTCTCTGCCCTCTTCATCACTTGCCGCTGTGTAGAGCGAGACATAGAACACAAGCATCAGGGTACTGTACAATGGTCCCCTAGACAGTATGCAATAGCAGATGAGTGGCACTGTCAAACATCACTTCCATCATGTCCCTCCACAACACATGGGTCAGTGCAGGCAAAACACATGCAGTAACAGGCATGGCGTATGCAATGAACATTAGCATACATGTCCAAGGGACTCTTGAAACATACAATGCTGGTTTGAAACGCACATGCATCATGGGTCATGCCTATCACATGCACACACTTCACCGTAGTTTCATCCATCTGGCCTCGTACACCCCAGACACAGTGGATACAAGGATGAGTAAGCTGCATCAGTGAATCTGAACATTGTCACAGACATGTGTCATGCATCCATGGCATTTACAAGTCACAGACACGCAAGTCAGACACACAGACATGGACACCATACATGTCCATGACCGCAGCACCCATCTCTCACACCCCATCCATGTCCAATAACAGAGACAGGCATGCATTAATGTGTGCATTCCGCATGCTGCTACGCAAGTTGCATTGTACCACATGCACCTACCATATGGTTCACACATTACTGGTCTCACATGCATGACCATGATGTCCCTGCACACACACATATGTACATGGCCTATGTCACACATACAGGCAAGTATCAGACAACCAGCACCCTGCAACATGCCCTGTCTCACACAGCAATGCTTGGCCACTTACTGCTCAACTCCGGACGGGTCTGCTTCTGAAGGATCTGGGCATGGAGCGCTGGGCCTGCGTGTTCCAGGACCCTCATCTGGATGGTACTCATGCTGCCCCGGCCCCCCTCCCCGATGCGTGGGGCCTTTATGAGGGTTCTGGACCTCAAGTCCTCCCAGCGCTTCTTGACTTGCTTGATGTTGCGGGTTGCCACCCCTTCCGTGTTGATGGCAACCACAAAGTCGTCCCAGATCCTATCCCATCCTTCCTTGTTGGCGCGTGATGTTCCAAAGAGGGCATCATAATGCCCCAGGACATGTTCCACCAGGACACCAACTTCCTTCTGACTGAAGATGGTTGCCCTCTGCTCCTCTGGCTGGGGGTCGCCAGTGGTCTCAGATGGTGTTTGCCCCGACATGGCGACCCCCGGGTGGGTGGGCAATTGGGTCCTGGGGCTGGGCTGTGGAGCAATGGTATCCCAGTCGGGAGTCTTCTGTTCCAGCAGGGGTGGACACAGCAACTGGACCCCTGCAGATGGCTGATGTGCAGGCACCAAATAGCAGGGCACATGGGCAGCAGGCAGTCCGGCAGCAGCATATGGCAGGTGGGAGCGTTCTCCGGGCTCTGGGGGGGCAGGAAAATGGCCTTCAGGGCAGGAGCGTGGTCTTCCGTGTGTTTTTGCGTGACCAGCTTGATACGGAATGATTTGGCATGTGAAAAAATTGCACGTCAGCGTGTAATTCGAGGAAAGGCCCTTAGCGCATAAGCGCGTCAGCACACGTACGCGATTTCATTGGACCAAAGGCCCTTAGCGCGTAAGCGCATCTGTGGCGTATCGTGCACGGGCGTTGCCCTTTCGCGTGTGAAACTTCCCGCTAACCCCAGGAATACACATACCCAGGCCAATCGCGTGTGAAACTTCCTGCGCACCCCTGAAATACATGTAACCTGCTGAAATAGCGGGTGAAACTTCCCACGCACCCCCGAAATACACGTACCCAGGCCAATCGCGTGCGAGACTTCCCATGCACCCCAGAAATACACATACCCAGGCCAATCGCGTGTAAAGCTTCCCGCGCACCCCTGAAATACACGTACCCTGCTGAAATCACATGTGAAACTTCCCACGCACCCCCGAAATACACATACCCAGGCCAATTGCATGTAAAACTTCCCGCACACCCCTGAAATACACGTACCCTGCTGAAATCGCGTGTGAAACTTCCCGCGCACCCCTGAAATACACGTACCTAGGCCAATCGCGTGTGAAACTTCCTGCGCACCCCTGAAATACACGTACCCTGCTGAAATCGCATGTCAAACTTCCCGCACACCCCTGAAATACACGTACCAAGTCCAATCGCGTGTAAAACTTCCTGCGCACCCCTGAAATACACGTACTGCACTCAGTATATGCGTGCTTTTTATTTGTGCACACTTTTGTAATGCGCAGGGACGCTACCGTCTGCCTTTGTGTGGCGGATGTGTTTAGGCCTGTGCGTATCTTTACCCGAGCGCAGGTTTGCCCCATTTGATTCCATGAATACGTGTGGTTCGCGTGCGTGTGGGCGTTCTGTGTACTTCCCAGCAGTACTTCCCCCGTTACGCCTTCTTTTTCACGCGTTATTCCTCATTCCGCCTACTTTTGTTGTGTGCGCTGTGCTATGTGCGCTTTCGCTGTGCGCTTAGCGCACGCTGTTTGGAGACTTGTGCGCCATTGTGCGCCATGCACGGATTTGCCACACAACCAGTGGGAAAGTAGCGCAGCGCCTTCCTTGAATCGCACGCATGCGCTTGCTTTCTCACGCTTGCGCCTCCTTGCGCCTGCTTGCGCTGGGATTTTCGGTGCACGTTTGTTCCATGAATTGGCCCCAAAGTGTCCCAAGCAAAGATGCAGTATGTACAACAAAATATTGACTACTTGGGCTATGTTTTGTCAAAAGAGGGAAGAGCATTGTCAATTGATCACAAATCATTAGTGCAATCCATACCATATCCCAAGACATATAAACATTTGCAGAAAGTATTGGGAGTACTGTCATATTGTTGACATTGGAGACCTGAGTTTTCAGTAACAGCAAAGCCATTATTGACAGCACTCAAAATAGAAAAAGAGGGTGTAGCATTTTGTTGGACAGTGGAAATGGAGCAGACCTTTTGCACACTAAAAAGCACCCTATGTAATGCACTGCCTCTGGGAACACCTGATTATGGGAAATTGTTTTATTTATTTGTGGATGAGGTAGATGGGTGTTCTGTGTTGGTGTTGACCCAAGAGCAAGGTGGGAGGCAGAGGCCTTGTGCTTACTTCTTGACAGGGTTAGATGCAGTTGCTCGCAGACTGCCACCATGTATGAGGGCTGTGGCAGCGGCAGCCCTGGCGCTCAAGCAAAGCACAGGAATAATTTTAGGGAATGATGTCATTGTTAAAGTACCACATGCTTTAGATGTATTATTAAATAGGACTCTGACCCAACACCTCGTGGCTGCCAGATTGACACAGTATGAGATGTACTTATTCAGCAGGAATGTCAAGATCGAACAATGCAATGTGTTAAACCCAGCATCTCTGTTACCAGTGCAAGCAAATGGGGATGAAGTAATGCATGATTGTGTGATTAGGACAGAAGAAAGTACGAATGGGGGATAGATTTACAGGACAGGCCTCTGGTAGATGGAGAGGTTAAATTGTTTTGTGATAAGGCTTTACTATAAATTAGATTCAGGGGACACGGTGGTAAGTTACACAGTGACAACAGGTGAAACTATAGTAGACATGGGAAAGGTACTGGAAAAATCTGCACAGGCAGCAGAATTGCATGCAGTAATAAAAGCACTAAGACATAGTGAAGGAAAATGTGTAACTATATACAATGATCCGGCTTATGCACATGAGGTGGTAACCAACTTTGGGAGGCTCTGGGTCAAAAGGGGATTTCTAACGTCGCAAGATACAAAGGTAAAACATGCAACATTAATATGTGAACTCCTTGATGCATTGACATTACCCACAAGGGGAGCAGTGATAAAATGCACAGGCCATCAGAAAGCACTTGATTATGTATCCCAGGGTAACGATTTAGCAGGCATGATAGCAAAATATGCAGCAGAAAATGGTGTAAATAATGAGCTTGGAGAATGTATGTGTGAAACTGAAGGAGGGGAATTGGGTGTGGGGAAGCAGGTTGTAAAAATCTAGGAAGATGCAATAGAGAAAGAAGGGAAAACCTGGCACTCGGATGAAAATATAAGACAAATGGAGAGTGGGGCATGGGCAAATGGGAAAACAAGGAGGTGGTTGTTACCAGATGCACACCTCCCTGCTGTAGTAAGCGTGGCACATGGACCAACACATGTAAATGCTAGAACAATGGAAAGTGTGCTAAAAACTGTCTGGGAGAACAATAAATTGGCCCCTATTGCAGGCAATGGGCAAAGCAGTGCGAGATCTGTGTAATGTAAAATGTTGGAAAGGGTGTGCCGGCCCGAGGAGGGCACTGTAAACTGCCCACACAACTCTTTGAAGTGGTGTATATGGAGCTTATACATCTGGAACCTGTAAACAAGTTTGTTTTTTGCCTGGTAATCAAATGAGGTTATTCAGGATGGGTGGAAGCCTTTCCCCTCCGAGACAAAAGTGCTACCGCAACTGTAAAATGCATATTGAAACATTGGGTACCCTTGTACACGGTCCCTACCTATTTATGGTCAGACAATGGGTCACATTTCACAGGGGAGGTGGTGGAGAAGGTATGCAAAGCACTGGGGATTGATCAAAGGTTCCATGCCGGGTTCCACCCCAAGGCAGCAGGAATTAATGAGGGTACCAATAAGATATTGAAGAACAAATTGGCAAAGGCATGCACAGGAACAGGTTTGAAGTGACCCGATGCTTTGCCCCTGGCATTGCTGAGCATGAGAACTGCGCCCAAATGCACCCATGGACTATCCCCATTCGAAATAGTAATGGGCCGGCCACCTAGCATTGGTACTCCTGTAAACCCAAAAAGATTGTCGGGACAAACCTGGCCAGCGTTGCAACAAAATTGTATTGCAGTGACTAACAGGCTTCTTTCTATACATACGCAGGTGAAAGATGCGGCCCCAGTACCACCAATTTGGCCAGGCCATGATGTGAAACCCAGGGACTGGGTGGTAATCAAAGCCTTTGACAGAATTATCGGCCTGCAGCCGCAGTGGAAAGGACCCTACCAAGTGTTTCTTACAACGCAGACAGCACTGAAAGTCGATGGTAAACCACACTGGTACCATGCAAATCATGTGAAGAAAGCTGCTGCTATAGAACCATTGCAATCAACCGGGATACAAATGAGCCTGTTGGAATCATACCAGACCCCTTTCCCAATGTATGTCCTGAGGTACAACCTGAGATCATGAAAAGTATATGTGGCAAGCAACGAGTAAGGATTTTGAATTGAACTTTGATTGTTAGAGAGACACAAACTCTTTTGTCAGTCAGAGCAGTGCACAGCCTTCCTGAAGACAATGAGCAGTTGCTTGAAGTGCCTTTGGCGTACCTCCTGGACAAGGCAAAACGAGGCTTGGGACTGATCGGTGGAAAGGGCGCCAGTGAGCCTTGTATGTTTATGGTACAAAGACACTGGAGCATTAAATAGGGTTGGGAGCGTAATCTGTAAGAGTGAGAGGCTGTTCACTAGGGTAGAATGCTAAGTGATAGGACCCAGCCAAGCCACGGAACTTAACCTGCAAGTGTCAGCATAAACTCAGGTAAGTTTAGTTTAGTTTAGTTTAGTTTATTAATTTGTATAGCGCGCCATACCCTGGAGTATCAGGGCGCAAACAGACAAGGATATGCTCAACTTAGTTACAGGTACATAGAAATGGGGGTACAGAGATGCGCTGAGCTTGGTTACAGATATGCTCGGCAATTGCAGGTATAGAAAAGGCAGGAAGTGTAGACATAGGCAATATTACAGCAAGCGGATATAAATAGGGAAACATAAGCAGTATTATAGCAAGCAAAAATGAACAGGGAGAGATCAAGGACGTGATATATAGTTATATACAGTAATGTGCAATGTGACAAGTGGGCTAGTTAGCTGTCATTGGCTCTCAGCCACCTGGTGAGGTTTTGTCTGAATTTTGCAAAAGGCTGAGGTTCTCTGACGTCATGGGGAAGGGAGTTCCATAGCTGCGCCGCCTTAACCGCGAAGCTATTACCTCCTATAGTGGCAAGTTTGAAACGCGGGACTTGGAGGCAGTTTGCGTTGGCTATTCTGGTAGGTCTGGAAGAGGTCCTTTTACGTAACCTGTCCATGAGGTAAGGTGGAGCTTTGTTGTTGATGCATTTGTGGGTGAGGGAAGCGATTTTGAGGTGAATTTTGTCTATGGTGTTAAGCCATTTGTGTTCTCTTCTTGTGGAGGATATATGCTCGTTTCTGTTTATCTTGAGTGCTGCTCTCAGAGCATTATTCTGGAGCACTTGAATTTTGTGGATGGTCTGTTTATTAGCTCCAATGTAGAGTCCATTACAATAGTCTAATTTGGATAGTATCAAGGCTCTGGCAAGTGTAATGCAACTGTCTGTGGAGAGGAATTGTTTGCTCGCTCTGATAAGTTTGCATGTGTATGCTGTGGCAGAAGCTAGAGAGTTAACTTGTTTGGTAAAGTTCATTGTGGCGTCTAGGTAAAATCCTAAGGTTTTTACTTCATGGGCTACTTTTATGTTGTTCCCATCAATAATGAAGTTGTCATAATCAGGGCTGAGTTTGGATATATAGGTGGTGGTGCCCAGGATGATAAGCTCAGTTTTATCGTCGTTCAGGCAAAGGCCGTGTGTGGCCATCCACGCCTGAACGATGCTATAGATCCTGTTCACTAGGGCCAAGTCCTTGGCGTAGTCTCCTGAGAGCGGGAGGAGGATCTGGGTATCGTCTGCGTAGTTGGTGTAGGCGATACCCAGATGATCCATTTCATCAAAGAGAGGCTTTGTAAAGACATTATAGAGGGTAGGTGATACACAGGACCCTTGTGGAACACCGCATGTTATGGGGATTGGATCTGCTGAGGCTGATGGCGCGAAGACTCTCATGGTCCGATTGCTCAGGAAAGACTTGATCCAAATTATGGCCTCTTTTGAAAAGTGGGCTGCCGAGTCGAGGTGACTACAGAGGACTGTATGGTCCACTAGGTCGAATGCCGCTGATAGGTCCAGGAGGAGAAGTAGGGCCGCTTGGCCATTGTCTCTGCAATCGTCTATTTGGGCCTTAAGGTCTATTAGCGCTGTCTCGGTCCCATGTTGCGGCCGGAAACCTGATTGACGGGTTCCAAGTAGGTGGTTAGACTCTAGGAAACTTTGAATTTGCGAGTAGGCCACTTTATCTAGGATTTTTAGAAGAAAGGGTACCGTCGTGATGGGCCTGAAGTTAGTCGGAATGGCAGGGTCGAGGGTTTGCTTCTTTAGTAGTGGCAGTACCCAGGACTCTTTTAGGTTGATTGGTACTGAGCCTGAGGTAAAGGAGGAGTTGATTAGTTTAGTTATAAATGGCGATAGTTCCCTCGCAGCATCCTTGATGAGTTGTGCTGGGCATTGGTCGCCTTTGCAGTTGGACGGTTTGAGTCCCAGGATGACCTTTTCTACCTCTATGGTCGATACCTTAGAGAAGCAGAATCGGGCTCCCAGCTTGGGCTGGGGCGGTGACGCTGAACTCTGAGGGATGTGTGGTGTTAGTGATGCCTTCTTGATGGCAATTTTGGTTTGTAGGTTTGCTACTTTGTTTGTTAAGGCAAGTTGTATGCTAGAGCACCATTGTTTATCCTTGGTGCAGTTTTCTTGGGGTGCAATGGGTGTCTCTAATTCTTTCAGAATACTGAACAGTTCTTTGATACTAGATTTAGAGTTGGATATTCTAGTGTTGTAGGTTTCTTGTTTGGCTAATAGTATTTCTTTCTTGTATTGGGAGGAGGCTTTGGAAAGGTTGAGTTTATTTTTGACTGATGGGGAAAGTCTCCAGGTGGTTTCAAGTTTTCTTTTAGCCAGCCTAAGATTTTTTAGGTGGGGCGTGAACCAAGAATTGAGGTGTTTTTTAGGTTTGCTGTTTCTTAGTTTGAGCGGGGCTATGTGATCCAGGGCTGAGGACATGGCTGCATTGTAGTGTTCGACTAGCAGATTAGGGTCCATGCCGTCAGAAAGTGCGTTTAATTTAGGAAGTATAACGGGCATCAAGTTTTCTGCTGTCATTAGTTTTTTGTTCCTTGTTGGCATAGGTGGGGCAAGTGAGGGCGGGGCAGTGACCCGATGGGTTGACACTGAGAATAATAGCAGGTGGTGGTCAGTCCAGATCTGCGGTACAGAATCTGTAATATTTACTTCGCAATTATGTTCCGCTATCCAGTCAAGGATGCGACCTTTGTTGTGTGTGGGTAGTTTAACTTTTTGGGAGAATCCCAGCTCTTTCAAGGTCAGAGCAATCGCTGACGATTGGGTGTCCTTATTGTCATTGTAGCCTAGATTAAAATCTCCTAGCACTATTGTTTGGGATGTATTTTTTAGGTTGTTGGACAGGGATGTCGAGATGTCCTCAGAGAAGGTTCCGATAGGACCTGGTGGTCTGTAGATGAGGATGATGTTTAGAGTTTGGGAGTTGGCGGTGGCTATTTTGACCGTGAGGCATTCACAGGATTGCATATTGGTAGTAGTGGTGATCCTCATGTCCAGGCTAGTTTTAGCTATAATTGCTAGACCTCCCCCTCGGGAGGTAAGTCTGTCCGCGCGTAAGATTGTATAGTTGTCTGGGACTGCTAATGATAAGGCTGGACCAGCCGCATCATGTAGCCAAGATTCTGAGATGGCCAAAAAGTCTAAGTTGTCTGTGACAATGATATCTGAGATCTCTGTAGCGTGTGCGACTAGCGACCTGGCATTTATAAGTGCGCCATTGAGATGTGGTTTGTGGTCGGTTACGTTAGGGCTGGTAATGTTATGACTACCTTTAGTTGTCTGTTTGGAGTTATTTATTTTAGGTCTGTTGGGGTTGGGCTGTTTCCTAGTAGGTTCCGCAATACCCTTCAGGGGTGATTGTATTTTATTTCGAGATTTTGATAGTTCAACCTTCTTGGCTGGTAGCTCATGCAGTTTGGACAAACGAGCACGTAATCTAAGATTTCTATCTACAGTGTTGCATGGCCTTTGTAGAGTGGTGCTATCTGTATAATGGGTCATTTTAAGTTCAATATTGGGTTGTTGTATGTTGAGCATGATATGGCAGGTGCGATGGATGGAATAGGATGTGGTGCGAAGACTCAGAGTGTTAACTTTGGTGCTTATTTTAGGTGGTTGTATTCCTAGTGTGAAGAGGAGGGGGATATACAATGGTAGCCAGGGTGACCTGTAGGCAGAACCCAGGGTGTACATACTGAGTGACTGGATAGTAATCCGGTAGGAGTAGTTTCGATGGCCGTTTAGGTGGCTAAGACTAGAGAGGCTAGATGCATCTAACAGGCTAAGTGCAGTTTCAGTAGGTGATGGTTAGGAGAATCCAGGCTATGGTCCCACGTGGGAGTGAGACACCGGTAGTGGTGTGCATAAAGTGGGAGCGATGAGGTAATGCTTGTATTAGGTGGGATTGGAGGGGTGGGGGTGCGAGTGTACTATCAGTCTAGGTTGGTAGATCCTGTTAGTATCTGTAAGGCGGATATGCTTCAGCAGGGGTTCATGCTTGGGAAGTCCTAAGCGTGGCTAAAATGCCAATATGGTGGGGCATGGCACATGGAAATTGACAAGGGCATGGGGCACACATAGTTTAGAGTAGTCTGAAAGCGACCATAGGGCACAACACAATTTAAAAGGTAGTCTGAAAGCGACCATAAGGCACAACACAATTTAAAAGGTAGTCTGAAAGCGACCATAAGGCATAACACAGTTTAAAAGGTAGTCTGAAAGCGACCATAAGGCACAACACAGTTTAGAAGGTGGTCTGCAGGCGACCATAAGGCACAGCACAATTTAGAAGGTGGTCTGCAAGCGACCATAAGGCACAACACAATTTAAAAGGTAGTCTGAAAGCGACCATAAGGCACAACACAATTTAAAAGGTAGTCTGAAAGCGACCATAAGGCACAACACAATTTAGAAGGTGGTCTGAAAGCGACCATAAGGCACAACACAGTTTAAGAGTGGTCTGAAAGCGACCATAAGGCACAGCACGATTTAAGAGAGGTCTGAAAGCGACCATAAGGCACAACACAGTTTAGAAGGTGGCCTGCAAGCGACCATAAGGCACAACACAATTTAGAAGGTGGTCTGCAAGCGACCATAAGGCACAACACAATTTAGAAGGTGGTCTGAAAGCGACCATAAGGCACAGCACAGTTTGGAAATGGAAATGGTGAGTATGCTCAGGTCGCACAGCCATACATTGACGGTGCAGTATGTATACTGGTATAGTTTCTTACCCTGAATAGGAGTCAGCGTAATCATGAGGTTGTAGGTAAGTTTCAGCGGGAGCATGAGAGCTGGCACTCGGCACTATATAGGACCTGGATCAAAGGTACTGATAGGGGGAGGCAAGTTCTGTGTCAGGGTTCGAAGGGGGGCGAGCGCCTTGCGCCTGCCAACGGCGAGCAAGGGCTAGCAGGGTAGCTTGGCCTAAAGGTTGCCGCTGGCTGTTTCGCCTGCCGGCGGAAGTTCCTGTATGTTTGTGAGCGTTGCTTAGCAACTAAGACGATGCCAAGCCTCACTTTCAACCCGCATCGCGCCCGACATTTTTTTTTTTTTTTTTTTTTTTTTTCATGTCGGCGCGAGCGGTTTAGATGGGCAAAGGAGGTGGTAGGCCTGCAATGGTGGCGGGAGGGACCCAGGAGGGGTATGGGCTCCTACCCGCTCCAGTGGAGGGGTTCTGCTGGCTGGGAGTGGGAGCTTACTTGGGCTGGGGTTCTGGCGGAAGGCTAGGAAGGCCAGGACAGGCTTGGACAGGCACTGGCCTTGCTGTTGGGGGCCTTCCTGGAGGTGGGCCGGCTCACGCCTCCGGTCGCGGGTTGGTGGCCAAGAAGGGAGCCTCAGCCAATGGGGCGCCGGTAGGCAGTGCAGCTTCAGGCTGTGGCTGCCGATCCGAAACACGGAGCCGCCATCTTGGAGCGGGTCGGGCCGCGTGTAGGCCAATGGTGGTGTTGTGCTTTCGGGCACATTAGCTTGCGCTTAAGGTAGTAAGATTCAAGTAATATGATTACCGCGCAGTAGGCGCTAAGAGTAATCCAAAATTCGATGCGGTAAGGTGGCAGAAGCAATGATAAATGAGATGGAACGGCAGGATTTAGCTCTGCCTGCCCACCCACAAGGACGGATGAAGGTGGACAAATATGGGTGTACAACTAAGGAAAAGACTGTTTTGTGTATGGCAGGTGACTTGGTGGTAATAGGGCTTGGTGTATTTTTATGGTATCTGAAACACCCTTCAATGTATGAATTTAAGAATATATTTCCTGTGGCGAACTCCCCAAATGACACCAATATTAGTTATGTATACAGTAAAGATAGGCATGAGCATGATGGTCATGAAGATGAGAGTGGAGTAGGAATGCATATATACGCTTAATGAATACAACACAGAAGGTGTTGAATTTGTCAAATTGTTGGATATGTAGTCATGTTCCCCGTCATGCAGGGGAGGGAATACCTATGTATGCTTTTGCGGTAACAGAAGTTGACAGTTGTATTTTGCTTTTGATCAGGGTTCTTTCACAAGACAGGTATAGGCCAAATATTTCCAGGTGCTTTTCAATGAAATGGTCAGACATATCAGCAGGTATAGTTCATAAAATGAAACAGGAGGGAGTAACCTACTCTTCAAGAGACCTTTTAGGTCAGGCAAGAGAAGGGAATTTACCTCCACCCCCTCTTGATGGTAACCAGAGAGTTCTCAAGGAAGAACATTTGTTTCAAGGGAATGAAAGGAGAAACTATATTGGGATGTAGTATAACATACAATCTTTCTAGTTACAGTAGGGGTATAGGCGAGATTGAAGGGTACGCTTATGTTTGAAATAAAAAGGCTTATCTATGGCTTCCCAGGAACTTTTTGGGAACATGTTATTTTTCAGGTATGATATCTGCTGCAATGATTTATACCCCTAAACAAATGCATGCTAAACACAAGTATAAGAGAGAGATAAGGAAAGAGTTTGACCAATCAGACATTGATCTGGATATATTTATTGACATAATAAAGGCAATGACACTCCCTGTAGGAATATTCCTGAACTCCCAAGAGGTATGCAGACTAAGTAGGGCAGTGGAGACCATGATTAGTGAAACAGCTGATATACTCACTAATATTACATATGAGATGAAAGCCATGCGTTTAGTTGCATTACAGAATAGGTACGTTTTGGATGTGTTGTCAGCAGAAAGGGGTGGAGTTTGCACTATGGTGGGTTCCCAATGTTGCATGTATATTCCTGATGCAAATGAGGGAGTTTTGTCCGCGATATCCAGGCTACACAAGATAGCCAAGGCAATCCACTATGAGGAGGGGGTCGGAGATAGTTGGTGGATGAAGTTACTGAAAGATCTTGGCTGGAAGTTGCTAAACCCAATACTGGTAGTGATAGGATTAGTCCTGGTTTGCTGCCTGTGCATACAATGTTCTCCAATGCTTATTGGAGGCTTTATGGATTGCTGTAGCAGCACAGCCCGCAAGGTACAGGATACCCGCTCTCATCAGGAAAAGAAGCATTTGCGGACAATGTGGTTAAAGGAAATGGAGGATTTGAATAGGTTTGACGTATAATCTTGCTCAACATGAGCAAAAGGGCTACATTGTGGGTACAACAATTAGTGAGGCCTTGCACATATTGTAGCAAGATGAATCCTGTAGAGCCTCAGAGTAGAAAAGGGTGATTGCGTGTGACTAGGCAATGTTGCAAAGGTTGTTTTCTTGTTAATAAGATGTCACATTCCAAGAAGAAGGGAAGGGCAGGGGGTGGTGAAGGCCTGGCATGACAGATACACGATAGTCATGAACAGCCCAAGTGAATTCCCCAAAGAGGCCCCCTGAGATTCAGAGAAGGCATAATGACTGAAGTTGCAGGCTTATCTGCTCACCCCAGGAATGTGTTTACGAGGAACTTTCTGCACGAAGTAGGGATGGGGCGGCAGATTATGTGACTAACTGCTAATGCATATGTAAACTCCTTTTCTGTGCACGTGCTGGAGATTGGAACCAATGATATTTCAAAATGTATATAAACCATGCAGACCTTATGATTATCAGCTCACTTCCCCGTTCTCTCAAGGACGCTGAAGTCTGGCCCTTCCGCAGAAGATTGACAAATAAACCTTTGTGACTTGACCAGCCGTCGGAGTCTTTTGGGAGTGGGGTTTCCTTTGACGGAAATGGGGTGAGCGAAAGTGTACCCCCACCTCTGTGGTTGGGGTCTCAATTACCTACGACGTATGTGGTCTGTTTGCTCATTATTTTATTTGACCACAATGCCTGCCTCTCACTCATGCCCCTCCGATGTTCTCCTCTTTCTCATTGCACCCGCCCTCCCATCCTTACTGAAAGCATGAATCGGCATCCACAGGAGGCTACTACTAAGGAGGTTTGCTTAGCACAGTAAAGGAATTCAATGTTTCCATCGATCCTTCTTTCCCCCCACCTTGCTGTATTCCCCCCTTAGACTTTTGGGGGGTTGTCAGTTTTTATCAAGATTATAACTGAATACCATGTCTGTTTTAAATGTGAAATCATTACAACCAGATCATGTTACCTTAAGGCCATGTTATATTCAATCTGCAATGCATGGTTCTCTCAATACAAATATTTCAAGTAGATAGAATTTCTGTGGATTGTCATCATCACCACCCAGATGGGATGTGCTGAAAACATAGCTTTAACATGTGCCTAACACTACTTTGGCACTTTCCTAGTACTACAGAACACAGATGTGCCTAACAATACTTTGGGGTACTCTCCGCCTAGAACACACATGTGTGTCTAACATTGCAAGTTGTAGGTTTTCTTCTGAACGATAGCTGGGTCTGTGCTTAACATTGCTTTGGCATTCTTTCAAACACAAGTGTGAGTACCACGGATTCTTCACTCTCACTACCTACAAAAAACACACTTGTGACAAACTCTGCTTCGGCATTCTCTTCCTTTTACAAAACACATGTGTGTTTAACACTGCTTTGACATTCTCTGGTGCCTACAAAATGCATGTGGGCCTAACACTGCTCTGATGTTCTGGGCAGGGTCCCAGAGATGCAGGCCTGCTTACGGGGGACCCCATGCACTGTTTGAAGGGTGCATGCATGTGTGCCCAGGGCAGCACACAACATAGCTGTTCTGGCTGTTTATGCCTTGCCTGGGGGCGTGTAGAGCAATTCCGGCTGCGACATGCATATATGGTTACTTTGAGCGAGCACTTCCATGAATACGCAGAGCATGCAGAAAATCCTCTGTGCGCAGGTTCGTGCAGCGACGTTCTCGGTGTGCTGGCTTTGAGGGATCTCTGCCCACTTTTCCATGAATAGTGCTATATATATATATATATATATATATATATATATATATATATATATATATATATATATATATATACACACACACATTCCTCCCACCAATACGTTTCTATTTGATTTAAGATGAATTCCAGTGGCTGGGCATGTATATTCGTTTTTCTTAGAGGCTGATTTATGGAAATATTTGCAACGAAAACTGGGGATTTGCACACCATTCTGCGTGCAAAACTCTGTTTGTCGATTCATGGAATCGACTGTTTGTACTTTTTCATTACTTGCAGGGACTTCATGCAGGCACTTCTCTGCGAGCGGTGAAGTGCCTTGCGTGAGAAACCAAACAGAGCGTGGTAGAGGCCTGTGCAGACGGCAGAGAATGGGGCGGAAATCGTAAAATAAGGAGGAACAAGGGGAAAAGTGGGCGTTACGAGGGACAGGCCACAGGCAATCCATAGCACGCCCATTATTGCGTGGAAGGATACGTATTCATGGACTCGAACGATCAACCTCTGAGCAGGGAAATGCCCATGCAAAACTCTCTATACCTCCACCACTGGAAGGCAGTTGTAATTACACTTGTGCATTGAAATTGCAGCGCAGAGGTGGGGTTTCATGTCAGATTTAGGGTCCGTGTACGCAGCCATGGACCCAATCGTACTTACGGGTGTGCGGACGCAGTGTAGTGTGGTGCAGGAAAAGGGGTTCGCACGCACATTTTCTGAGTTTTAACCAAATTACGAGACAACGTACGCATGTTGTTGGGGTGCCAGGAACAAATACGAGGTACCCCACACAGCGTCCCTGAGTTGTAGGACCTCTTGCATGGTACCCCATGCAATGTTTGATGGGTGTGTAGTCGCACCCGGGAGGAGCATGCGAAGTTCGTTGTTCTGACTGTTTTTGCTTTGCGTGGGGGTTTGTCGGGGGCATTCTGGCTGCGACTTGCCAATATGGTTACTTTGCGCAGAAAATTCCATGAATACGCGGGGCACGCATTTTTTATTTTGCGTGGTGGCTCGCACAGTGTCGATTTCAGCGTGCGGCCTTTGCGGGACAAATGCGCACTTTTACATGAATCTGCCGCTAAATCTATTTTGTTGTCTCTGTAATGCATATGTTCATATTCACAGTGATTTTTTCAAAACTGGTATCCTTAACGGATTTCTTGTTTTGATGGTACCACTGTAAATGCACTTTCCCAGCATTCAAGTGTGCACTACAGCACACCTTTCATACAAAATAGACACCTAATGATGAAGGACTAAAAAAAAAAAATAATAATTCTGCTGCCCTCTCCCTTTAAAATTGTAGGCACAGAGAGGTTCCTCAAGCCTCATATAATCACACCTTTTCTATTTCCCTAATCTTGCCCACTCTTCTTGAATAATTAGGCCGCACCTCAAATGAGCAGGATTGGAAATGCATTGAAATAATGTGCAATTCACTGGGAATATTAAATGAGGAGTGTAATGTGCTATTTACACATATCCTGCTCTATTTTTAAGAACCATTACGGAATCAGGAAAACAGCCGCTTCCCTTTTGCGAACTATGGCTTATGCAGGGGAAACAAAAGGGTAGGGATCAAGCGAGCCTTCTTCACGACCTTAAACCATTGCAGCCAATGCCTGTGGGTTATTGGGCTCTGAATATAGGATTTTTCCTATGAACCCCGGACAAAGGATGTTATGTCTTTTTCCCCGTCGCTGCTCGGCGAAAAGTAACAAATGTATTTTTTTTCCCCCCGAGTTATTCCTACAAAGCTTTCAGTGTGAATTTGCATGTTTCCCCTAAGGGGAACCTCCTTCAGCATCTGCTAATTGTGTCATCTTGTAAGTGGCATTTGGGTGGCAGGAATGTGAGGCGAGCACAAGTCGTTTTGTCGCGGATCCTTCATGTGAAATGACGCTATTAACAGATACGGGGAACCCTGGGGGATGTATATTAGTGCTTATTTATTTTTGCATTCAAAAAATGGGTTATTTTATTTATTGTGCAATTATGATTTCTCTAAAGCTCTTGCTCCAATTCCCAGCGAATGTGAAATGATGCATTCAGTAGAACTGGATGTTGATGTCGGTTTATGACAAAAAGTACTTGCAAAGCTACCCCTTCACACTGGGAAAGAACTGGGGGGAGACCCAAGGAACTGATAACTTAAGCAAGAGCTTAGATGGAAAAGTGGGCTCATGGGAAAATGATGGCCTCTAAGCAAGGAGGATGTGGCTGCGATGGTTACTGGAAAATACATTGATAAACCCTTTGCACCTTTTCCATCACGCTTACCCCCGGCATTGTAAAAAACCTAAAAAGTGGCCAAGAGTACTGGGTGTGCCAACTGCAGAAATGTAGTGCAGCACAAGAGCAAGGCAGTTATAGTTTGCACTTTGATGGGCATACGGGCAGTGTAACGGAGGCAGTGTTTTGCCTGAAAATCTACACGTGGTCTACATGGGATCTCCTAGGCAACATGAAGACCTGCAGAGAAGTGACACCAGATCAGAAGGAAGGTGGCTGCATGCCTGGTGCAACCACAAATGAACAGAATACAGCCATGTGGGAAGCAGCCACAAGAATTGGTAGTTGGTGTAATATGCCTGTACATTTGCCTGGTCCCAGTATGCAGTAGGACGCTTATATGGTCTGTTAAATCATACAGAGTCGCAGCGAGGATTGTCTAACAAGTGAGGCCTGAGGCTAATTTAGTAAGGTCCACCGCAGTGACATTAACATCTATAAATGCACACACACACCACTGCTGAGTTGGCATTTATAGATTTTGAGCCCGATTCATGGAGTTTTTTTGCACCCTTTAAAGAGACTTTACACTGTTGAAAAGTGACTTTGCACAACCGACTAATCCCTGATTCATGGAACTATGCAAAGTGTCTTTTTCCCGCACAAAGACACTTTGCACTGTTCCATTATTTTTTAAAAAAATGTTTTTACGATGAATCAGGGGAGTCATAATTTGTTTAGTATTTATTTACATAATCTGACACAAATGCAAAATTCAATATTTCCTTTTAAAAAACACATCTATTGTGGAATGTTTAACTAATTGAGGTATATAATTTGGGGGTGGTTGATGGCTACTAATGGAGGGTTTGTGCGAATCGGTTGCATTGTCAGGGCCGGCTGAAGATGCATGGGGGCCCCATTACAAAACGATGTCTGGGGCCACTGGCTTACAGCAGGGAAAACCTACCTGCACACATCAATACCAAAGCCCCATGGATTTGGTGTAGTTCAAGGTTTTTAGTTTAGTTTAGTTTATTTGCTTGTATAGTGCACCAATGCTGAGGGTATCTGGGTGCTTTTGCTTGCATATACAACATTTGTTACATAATGGTACTATTGTTATAGGA
Organism: Ambystoma mexicanum; assembly: GCF_040938575.1. NCBI lineage: Eukaryota > Metazoa > Chordata > Amphibia > Caudata > Ambystomatidae > Ambystoma > Ambystoma mexicanum. The sequence goes on from NC_090934.1 coordinate 147,297,268, forward strand.
GCACGCAGTGTTGATCTCATACATGGACAGACAAGATACAAGTTACAGGGTAAATAATATGACTTGGGGCCTCATTAGGACCCTGGCGGAAGCAGTGCCCTTATTAAGGGCACGTCTGCTGCTGGTAATGATTTTTTACCGGGGCCCAGAAAAGGGCAATGACCGGGTCATGCCGAACTTGGTGGACCCGGTTATTGCCCTTTTCTGGGCTCCTGGAAAAACCATTCCCCATTTCCATAGGGCACAATGGGAATGGGGAGGGTCCTAACAACGGGCCCGTTAATGAAGGGCCGGTTGTTAGCATCTTCGACTACTAGCGGGTCCCGCTAAGGACGCCTGGTCTGACCAAGCGTTCCTTAGCGGGTCCTGCAGCAGTCTTCGTGATAGGGCAGCTCGTAATGAACAGTTCCAGTCCTGTACCTGCACTATTCATTACGGGACCGCTAGGGTCCTAAAGAGGCCCTTAGAAAGTAGCATACAGTTATATACAGAGTTCTATACAAGTGTTTAAATTGATCTGGGATGAGAACTATGAAGGAGAATGCCTAGTGTTGCAAATCTAGGCGTGGGTCCTTTGCAGGTACGTATTGTAAACATAGATACATAGTGTACATGTAGGTGTGGAGTCAGCAGGGGAGAAACGTCCTTAATTCAGCTGGAAGAAGAGCCAGGATTTTACCTTATTCCTGAAGGCCGGAAAGACGGTTCGACTCTTAAAGCGGGGGCAAAGAGTTACAGATCTTAGCTACCAGTAATGGGAAGCTAGACCCGCCTGCTTTGTACAATTTGAATTTTGGAATTTTAAGGCAGTGAAGGTAGTTAGCTCTGGTAGGTCGAGCGGATTCCTTTCTAGAGAGATTATCGATCAAGTATTTGGAGGCTGAATTTGATAGACATTTGTGGGTGATCTTTAAGGTTCTGAATGTAATCCTGACTTGTATTCAAAGCCAGTTCATGTTGTGTCTTGTTTGTGAGATGTGGTTGGAGTAAGGAATGTTTAGAGCTGATCTGAGGGCAATGTTTTGCAACACTTGTAACTTATTTAGGTTACGCTTGCTGGTGCCTAAACATAAAGTGTTACAATAGTCCAATTTAGAGAGTATAAGTGTTCTTGCAAGAGTGATACAGCTGATAGTGAACAGGAAGGGTCTATATGCGTTCATTAATTTGGAAGTTTAGGCAGTAGTAAAGGCTGTTGCATCAACTTGTCTGGAGAGAGAAAAGGTGGAGTCTAGGTAAACTCCTAGTGTTCTGGCATCCTTTGACACTTTGATATTATTCCCATCAATGTTGAATGAGGTGTAATGGGGATCTATCTTGTTGAGGCATAATCTGGAGCCGATGAGCAGTAGCTATGTCTTGTTATCATTGAGACAAAGTCCATGCTCACCCATCCATGCTTGAATTCTGAGATATATTTCATTTATGAGTGTGGAGTCTTTGTCGTATGAACCAGAGAGAGTGGTGAGAACTTGCATATCATCTGCATAGTTTGTCTAGAGGATTCTCCTGTCATCTAAGTGGTCAAACAAAAGCTTTGTAAAGATGTTTTAAAGGGTTGTGGGGACGCAGGAACCCTGCAGAACTCCACATGTGCTAGGAGAGGGTTCTGCTGAGGCTGGTGGAGAAAAGACCCTCATCGTTGTGTCTGAGAGGAAGGATTAGACCAAAGCAGAGGCTTTAGAGGAAAAAGAGGCACTGTAGTCAGGTAAGTGGTTAGGATGTTATGATCAACTAAATCGAAAGCTGACGATAGGTCGAGTAAAAGGAGTAAGGCAGGATTTCCATCGTCTTTCGCTTCATCCATCTGGATCTTTAAGTCCAGGAGGGCTGTCTCTATAACATGTCTTGGTCTAATTTGATGGTTCTGTATTTGGATATAGACTGCTTCATCCAATATCTTCAGAAGAAAAGGGACAGTTGTTATCAGTCTGTAATTAGTTGGGATGCTGGGGTCAATATTGGGTGTTTTGATAAAGGGAATGACCCATGCATCTTTAAGATGTTTTGGGACAGAGCATAAGGTGAAATAGGAATTAATGAAGGATGTGATAAAGGGAGAACATTCTTTTGCACCCTCTTTTATAATTGTAGCTGGGCATATGTCTCCCTGGCATCTAGAGGGTTTAAGGCTAGCGATTATAGCTACTACATCTTTGGTAATGAATGGGAAGAACTCAAATAGGCTACAGGAATTAGAAGGAGAAGGGTGGAATTTGCTAGATTTGGCACTGGATGAGTGGCTGGGTTTTTTGGCTTAAATATTCGTTTGTAATTTGCAATTTAATCTAGAAGTGCCTTTTGGATATTGATGCACCAAAGGGCGTCTTTGTTGCACGAGGCTGGTGGGGAGATAGTTGTCTCAAGCTCTTTGAGGATGGAAAAGATCTCTTTGGAGCGGACTTGGCGTTTAGAATTCTATTATTGAAAGTGGCGCTTTTGGTTTTCAGGATAGGGGCTTTATAGGTGTTGGAGGCATTGTTGAAGTTTTCCATGTTCTGGACCAAGGTTTTTTTTCCACTTAGCTTCTGAACATCTTTTGGACTTACGTAGGGCTTTCAAGTCAGTCCAGTGAAAACTATTTGATTAAGTGTTAAGAGCTATTTGGTCTAGGTCTTGGAGTAGATTCTGGTTAAAGAGGTCCACCAAGTTGGCAGGGTCCTTGTCTAAGTTCTTGTGAGGTTTAGTAATAGGCTGTAGCAATGGGAGTATGATATCCAAGGTGATCAGGTTTTTTTTCTCTCTAGTTAAGGCAGGGGGGACTTCTTGACCACTGAGTGGTGGGCGGCTGGAGTCAGGGATTCGAAACATATGACGTGGTGTTCAGAGCATGCACACGGGGAGTTTGAGAGGATTTTTGTGTTGCAGTTTATATCAGCTGCCCAATCGAGGGTTCTGCCTTTGCTGTGTGTTGGTTCGGAGATCCGCTGTGAGAATCCTAGTTCTGTAAGGGAATCTTCTAGGGCTGAGGCATTGAGATCTTGGGTGACATGTAGGCCTGAGTTCAGATCACCCAGTAACGTGATTTGGGAGCTAGGTTTGGTGTTCTGGTTGAGGAGGTGTGTAATGTCTTCCTCTAATGAGGACAAGGGGCCAGGTGGTCTTTATATGAGGTGGATAAGTAGTGTATGAGCAGCTGATAGAGGGAGTTTGACGAAGAGGAGTTCTCCTGTTGAGATCTGTTGGCTGCCAAATTCTCTAAGGCCAAGTTTAAAATGCAAAAGGGAGATGGAAAAACTGTGCATACTTTGTTGGGGTAGCAGCAGAGTCAGTTGGTGTAGTTCTGTATCCCTTGGCAGATAACTGATCCCACACCCAATATTTTATAGGGAATGGAAAACATTATTGGGAAAGTGCCTGTTCTGTTTCACCTTCCTAACTGGCTAAAGTAGTCATGTTTTAGATAACTGTGAGCCTAAATTAGGAATCAATTCTGAGCTCTTGTTTTTCATCCTTACAGATAAAGGAAACTGCAATTCTTGATAAATGTGAACGCAGCACTTCCTCTTGCAGAGTTAAGTTAACTCACGTCAGGCGACCATATTTCACCCAGTGCTCTATTTCTTCTTTGCCGGTCTCTGAAGTATTTTTTTTTTTTCTGCAATGTCAGACTACAAATTCAAGAATGCAAAACAAAAATAAAGACTCGAGAAGGTACGGACAAGGGGCAGTCGGAGCTCTCTGCATGTTTGTCTCTTTATTCTAGTGAAGCATTTAGCTGGAAAATAACTCAGCAGGTTGAGCCTTGCCCTTGCGACTGCAATCAGTGTATGTTCTATAGGTTGCAGGTTTGAATCCTAGCAAAGCCCACTAGCTTTGCGAGGTTGATAAATGAGTACAGGCTTTGGTTGGCCGATAACTGTGTGTAAAACAATTAACAAAGCATTATAATTTATATATTCAGTGAAAACACATTGTTAAAAGGTATGTTATGGTTAAGTTGCACGAACAAAAACCTATGAAATTAATTTAAAAAAACGTTGTTCAAAGGACGTTATGGTTACATGCAAAATGGGACAACAAAAGCAATGTGCCATTTATGGTAAGCTAAGAAACCATAACTCACGCCACCACCATTCACTGCTAAGACTAACACCCAGGATGTCAAAGATGACATCACAAATTAATCAGGAAGTGAGTCCGTAGACCGGACCCAGATATCGCTATTTATTTTGTACCTAGTTTTGGCCCATTTTTTTTTTTTTTTAAACTACCAGATGGATTTGCACCAAATTTATCAAAGCGCGCTTTTGGGACCAATCCACTGCTCCTGGCATGAATTTGGTGAAAATGCATCCAGCGGTTTGGGTTGCAGATGCAAGCAAAAATGTGTTTCCATTGTGTCTATGAGGATTTCCACACATGTTGAGACCGCCATAACTTTTCCTCCACTGGACGAAACCAAACTTCACAAAATCATTCTGAGGGGGCCATATAGTTTTTGGTGAGGATTCGTCCGGGGGGGGGGGGGAGGGGGGGAATTATAAGCCGCTCAAAAGTGCTCTATGTGTTGAGCAATTTAGCCATAACTGCAGGGCTGCTACAGCATGTCCTGTAATAAAGAACTGTATGGATGTTCTAGTTGTGAGGTTCATCGATGACTCAGATTGAGAATATATGTTTCCTAAAGCAAATTGCAATGGGACATGGTTTTATCAATAATGTTGCATAGTACTACCTTAATGAATGTCTTGAAATGACACTTGTCCTCTGGTCAGCAGAACAAAGGCTGCCAACAGGGGAGGTAAAACCCTAAATGCCCACTTAGAGAAAGCTATTAAGCCTTCTTAGTCAGAGACGCAGTCCCTCGATTTTCCTAGCAAATGGGGTCCATTTCAATTGAAATGGTTGCAATGACCTGACGTTGTCCCTGCATGTTTCATATTCAACTGTGAACTTAATACAGATTAAGGTGGAGAAGCAATCCTACACGTTTACAGTGAATTGGAGAACTAAAAAGGGTTCCTTCAGTGAAATGGTAAAAAAAAAAAACATTTTTTTTTTTTTTTATTGTGGCCAATGAACGCATGCTGACCCCCCATCTGGGGTTGGTGTGCCCATTTACAATGACGGGTACGGCCGTCACTACGAACACAGGTTTTACTTTACCATATCTGTTTGGAAGATGCAATTGTAAAAAAATAAAAAAATTGCAACAAAAAATTCTGCAGAGCAATGCTGGCGCGAGGCTGGCAGATCTCTGTCAGGATTGTGCAGCCGACCCTTACAATTTCACTAGAACCTCTCCCCAGCATGTCTCCCCAGCATGTCTCCAACTCTTAATGTGTGTGCATGTTGCCACACGGGCGTGAATCTGTGCCCAGAGTACAACGTGTGCATCAGAGGGCCCGCAGCCTGTCCAATGAACAGGCCACTGTCTATTCTACACGGGCAATGGCTGAATTAACTTGCCACTGAATATAGCTGACACGAGACCAGACAATTTGATTACTCAGCACATCAAAGTGTTTGTTAAAAAAGCAGGTCATTCAGTTCAACTACAACATGCAGTGACCCTGGAAAGGACCCCGGCATACTCCATTTAGTTCTCAATTAGGAGGCACTTAAATTGAATGATTTAGCATATTTTGGAATATGATCATTAAGATGTGTGTATATAGTGCTTACATGCCCCTCCCTCCTTGTTTATACTTCAAAGCGCTATGGAACTCCTTCAGCATCGATAAATGGAAACATAGTCGCATGAGTCAGGAAACACAGACATCCTGATTCACAAAGCGTTTTTCAATGGATGCATCCCAGTCGCAGCAGATGTATTGAGCATCGCGGGTGAAAGAAAGCATTCACTAATGGCAGAGATTTGAGGACTGCCAGAAGTGAGAGTCACTGCAGAAAAATAATACAAACCCCATAATCAGACTTTTTATTTCCCTTACACCTATATACACAGGGCCCGATTAATGGAATTTTTGCACGGTACAAAGTGACTTTGCACTGCTGAAAAGTGATTTGCACTGCCAACACAAACCGTGATTCATGGAACTGTGCAAAGTGTATTTTTGCAGTGCAAAGTCAGTGCTAAGTCATTTTATAAGTCATTTTTGCAGTACAAAATGAACTTTACACTGAGTTTGCACTGCAAAAATACACCTTCCACAGTTCCATGAATGCAAAGACACTTTTCAGCAGTGCAAAGTCACTTTGAACCGTCTAAAGAAGTCTATGAACAGTGCAAAGAATTCTATGAATCGGGCCAACAGTGGGCTGATTCATGGAATATTTGAACGGTTCAAAGTGACTTTCCACTGCTGAAAAGTGACTTTGCACTGCAGACACAAACCCTGATTCATGGAACTGTGCAAAGTGTATTTTTGCCGGGCAAAGTCCGTGGAAATCATTTTCAACTGCAAAAATGACTATGGGCTGACTTTGCCCGGACTTGGCACGGCAAAAATCCACTTTGCACGGTTCCATCAATCAGGGTGTTGGCAGTGCAAAGTCACTTTTCAGCAGCGCAAATTCACTTTGAACCGGGCAAATATTCCATGAACCGGGCCCAGTGTGTCCCAATTCGTTTTTTTTTTCTTTGTGAATCAGATGCTTTTGGAAATGTTACATTGCAGAAGCTTTCATAATGGAACCCCCCTCCGTCCTCACCTAAACACCAAATACAGTGCATTTCTATATTGTCTGCCTAGGTTTTTCCTGCTGCCAAGGAGAATCTGTGCTTAAGAAAACAATGATTCACACAATGTGCCTATCTTAAAACTTCTGAAATGCACCAACTTCAAAAGGGGACTTCTTTATTTTTTTGTTTTTATCTTTGAAATAAATTGCATTATTAGAATCATACATCATGCACAGCAAATAACTATACCACACATATTCTAAGACCGAATTATAGTAAAATATTTGTATAAATAGGAGTTGAACTATTTGAAGGCTATACATGAATAAGCGTACTATGTACCGAAACTGTTAAACTTAAGAATCAATGTATGAAAATAAGACAACAGTGAAACGAGAACGAACATATAGAAAGAGACGAACATAACGAGTAACAGAATACACACATATCACTGCTTAGTTGGAGGATACACTAGATAGAAATGTTTGAAAAAGTTGCCACTTCATCCATGCTTTAGTAGCAGAAAGAGAGCAGAATTGTTACATCTGTCCAGCCTATGATGTTTCAGATGGAATTCCACCAGAATCTGTAATGTAGACGATGTAAATGTTTCCAATTGGATGTTATAGTTTGAACAGCTAATAAAATGAGAAGATCGAACAGGTGACAGCTATAACTATCTAGAATATGTGGTAGCATTGTACTACCCAGGAACAGGACTGAAACAGAAATCGTGCATCAAGATGAGAATTAGCTTTCCAAACACACTTCCAGGATACATGAACTCTGTCACCTTCAAAATTAAAAGGGGTCTTCAACTACTCCGCAACGCCACTGGTATCCGGTTCCCTCCCGCAACCCAACTAAGCAGGCATGCTGCAGGTGCTCAGGTGGAGAGGAAGACTGAGGGCAATCCACATCATGCCATCAGAGCATGGGCCACTAGGCCGATGCCACACCCTTGTAGAGACGCTCCCATGTACCCCGGTGTTTATGCACGTTCAGGATCTGTATGCCTGTGTGCTGCACGCAAACCTAGTCCACACACGCCCAATTTATGTCTCTGACCATTTCCACTTGCTGGACTGCGGTCCCCGAGGGCGTTCAACCTACAGCGTGTTGAGACCATACCAATGGTGAAAGGTGCTACGCAAATGTCCAATAACATAACAGAATGCCTAGTAGCTCTTATATGATGTGGAAATTCAGGCAAGATCCCCCACCATTGCCGGCTTCCCCGCCATGTTTAACTGTGGCTTTCAGACATGCAGAAAGAGTATCATTATCGAAGTGGCCCCTAAGATGTGGGCTGAGTGTGATGGGGGAACCAGACCACTTGCGCCTAGTCAACATTGATGCTCTACAACTGGGAGTGATGATGCTATCTATGATAGGTCATTATCACAATGAGTCCTTTTATTTAATTTATCACATCAACCAAAAGGAGGAATATCCTACACATGCATCTGTCGGGAATGTAAGCCATGCTCAGCATCCTGCTTAACAGACCCCTAACCCCACCCTGCAATTAACTGCCACTTGCACAAACCCTTTTCTCCAAAGATTCTAATTTCGGCCAGAAGAAAAATTGTTAAAGGCCTACATTTAGGGGTACCACATGACTCCATAGCATCAGGGTCTCATGCCCAAATTCTGGTCTTTCATTTTGCCACCATTTAAATTCTGGCAGCTGTAGTCTTTGGTTGCTTCATTGGAATAAAGTGGGTTTAAACAAATTAAGGCAAGAACAAGGCCCTGTAAAGGAATAGACCTTCCCTGCTGGAGCATTATTGGTATACATTGTAATATTTAGAATGGTCAGGGTTGCTGACAGCCAGTATACTTATGCTGTCTATCCTGGACATATTCCTGGAGGATCAGAGCTGAAAAATACTCATATCAACTTCTCCTTCCTTAGTCTCACTCCTGATCTTCCTGCATGCATCTATGATGGCCTGTTGGCAATATGACAATGGACGGCACCCCAACGCCTGTTCTTCAACTCCTCAAAGACACTGGTCATTTACTTCACAGCCTCCACTGTCCCTATTTCCTTCTCTCCCCTAGCTCATGTTCTGGTGACCGCACGGCACGCAACCCTGGGGTACTTTTTGACAGTAATCTCAATTGCCACCCTTGTGTTAAAGCTACCTCTACTGCTGCCAGAATTAACCATTTTATTATCAGGTAAACCCGCCCTCATCTCACCATTCAGCCAAAAGCTTCATACTAACTCGGGCAATCAGTTGTCCTGACTATTGCTCTAGCATCTGCCTCCAACCCTTTCCTCCTTGACAAAATGTTTAACTTCACCAGACACGCTTGCTACAATCCTCAGGTCTTCTCCCTCTTTCCAATGCATGGTAGTTTGCTCCCTATGAGAAACCAGTCCATTTCAAAGTTCCTCCTCCTTATCTTGGCATGCATCCATTCGATTGTCCTCCTTTACCTGGGCAACCCGGTCACCTGCTAGCCTCCTCCACACAGCCTTCACTCTAACAACCTCCCTAACCTTCTCTGTTCCTTGACCACTCGCTGCATCCTCTCGCTCCTTAAATCTTATTGCCCCTCACCTCTGGCACGCATTACCCCTCCTCTCTGGTCAAAAACAACATTTCCTGCCACTCAGCGCAGGGAGTGGGACGGAACAAGACGGAGCAGCGCTCCAGCAAAAAACATCTTGCAGGAGCGCTGCTCCGTCACCCAGACACAGAGACCAGCACATGTCCAAGATCCTGTATCCTGTAGAACAGTCTTCTAAAAGCACTTTGCTCGTCAAAGCGCAGGTCAGTCGCAAGTGCCACACGTAGAAATCTACCAACCAGCTCTGAAGTGGCATTATCACACTTACTACACACGTAACCCGCTCTTCAACTCTGGACACTGCATACAGACACTGCCAAAGCCTCACTGCAGTGTTATAGCTGTCCAAACGGATATATGTGCACTGCAATTTACAGAAATCTCTTTATTAGGGTGAATATTGTGACCAATCAAAACAGAAGGGCCCATTATTAGCTTAAAAGGGTGTATTAATGGTTCACTATAAGACATGTTTAACATTTAAAATGGTGGACAGTACGATTTGCCCATAATGCTCTTTGCTTATATGCAAATCACCTGGATTGGGTTCTATGAAGAGATACTGTGTTGTGCAATCTGGCTGGGGGCCACGACCCCTCTTTCCTACAGCTCGACCCTCCAAAGAGGTGACAGTTCCCCCAGAAAATTACTCCGTTATCTCTATTTTGTCTTGTACCGTCCCTGATTTATGTATCATGTATTCCCTAACATCAACCTGTCAAATAATCATTATCATTCCCTCTTATGTCTGATACAAGAGAACCCTCTGTTGTAAGTGTTTCTGGTTGAAACATCATGCTCCCTCATATAAATCCAAATAAATGCAAAGTGACATGTAAAAAAAAAAGGAGGGCAGTGGAAGAGGACTCCCATTGCGACCACTTCATTCCTCTAATTCAGGGGCCAGCAAACTTTGGCCTTCTGGACTACAATTTCCATAAGCCTTGACCAGCGTAGCCAATGGTGAGGTTTCATGGGAGTTGTAGTCCAAAACAACACGAGAGCCTCAGCTTGCCGAGTTTTTCTGTAATTCAAGAGCGACCATTTTGTGGAAGCTCAATGCGTTCCCACACGCTGCGTACCTAGAGAAGATTCAGATGTGTGCCTGAGGCTCCAAGGAACCGGTGCGATTGAATGTGTCCTCAAGCAGGTGAGGCCCACAGCAAATTACAGCCTCAAACTCCCATTTTCCACAAGGGGATCGAGTAATAAGCCGGTGGGCCCAACCAGGAGGAACTTGTTTGGTGAGGATGGATAGCACAGGGGCAATGCATTTGTCTTGGAAGCAACCCAACGCAACACAGGTTTGAATCCCAATCCCACGCTTTGAAACCACTCAGTGGTATTACACGTGTTATAAAAGAACTATTATAATCAGGAGGCATTATAGGGGAAGGCTGCAAATCTCTACCCAGAAGTGGCTGGTTTTAGCAAGACAAGGGCCCTCATTAGGACCCTGGCGCTAAGTGTTTAAAGGCGCCGTAAAAGGCTGCAGCGCCGTTAAACACTTAGCACCTTACTACGAGGTCCCTTTGCGGGACCCGACCTGGAAGTAGGGACCCGCAAAGGGACTCTCGAGGTAAGTACGGTACCGCAATTTGCGGTACCGTACTTACCGCCTTCCCCAGTCCCATTGAGCCCTATGGGGCAAAAATGGGAATGGGGAAGGGCCAATGTTCAATGGGGAATTACCGCCCCGCCAACCTTGGAATGGGGTGGTAATTCCCCATTGAACATTGGCGGACTCGTTACGGTACCGGCACCAACCATGGTGCTAATAGCGCCATGGTTTAGCACCAGTATCGTAATGAGGGCCAAGGAAAGAAGACAGACAGAAGTGACAGTGGCTGGCTAGCTAGAGATTAACAATGAGCTATATTGTTCTCTAATAGGACAAGAAGTAGGCAGAGTAGCTGTGCCTGGGGGCCATTTCTTTTGCCAGTTTCCCCAGTCGCATTAAAATCAAATATTCCATTTTTTTATTTTTTTTGGATTAATTGTTTGGTTGATGAATCGACCTTTCAATTTAACAATATTCCAGTATCGTTACTCTGCTATGTGCTGTTGTTTTTGACCAGCTGGGTGATTGTTTATAATTATATGCAATTATTGCAGTCAAACTTAAAAGAAAGACATCAGCCCATACTATGTTCCAATTAAGCACTCCTGTTCTCTCCCCCAATCCTCGGGCCCGTCCGGGAGAACTAAAATGAACTCTGCGAATGGCACGGGGATGTCACTCTGCACGTATCAACACAGCAACAGAGCAGTTCTAATGCAAATGAAACGTGCCCCATGATATGTGGTGTCTAGGGGTGTGCGCCTCAACTCCGTCACGCGCCAAAGTCAGATTAAAGTCAGCCTACAGCAGGCGCGGGCGCGCGCGCGCGGACGGGCGCTGGGAGACCCGGCACCTTGGCACTGACCTCGCCTCCACGTCGGCGGGTCTGATTTTCGACGTGGCGTACTGTAATTTTCTGAGCACCTAAGCATATGTATGAAAGCGAAATCAAATGACTGCCTCCGACTTGACAGATCTGCTGAACCAAGAAGCGTACCCCGTCCTCTGCTGAAGGACACCACCTTGTCAAGATAAAGCTTGGTAAATGCTGCTTGCAATAAACAAGTTACCATTCCCCAGCTCGGGCTGGGGTGCGCATCTGAGGCCGGCTGTGTAATGTTCTGGGGGGGTGCTGAGCCCGTACTCCACTGCCCAGGCGCGGCGCTTGCAAATTGGACTGGAAATGGAGATTGCGCTGCCTTCCCGCATTATGCAGAAACAAACAAATGCAAACGACGCCGGTGAGAAAAGAACATTGTTTGCAAATGAAAGCCGTGCAGACAAGAGGGAAATAAAGGGGCAAGGCTCGCATTCGGTCAGGAATAAGCAGAAATACATTTAGTGAACCCTTGGGTTTCTCTTAAGCAAGGAAACCCACTGAAATGCCTTCACCGACATCTTTCTCCTGAAATGACTCAATTGTATGCATTTCATTACATGTTAATACCCAGTATTATCCTTTTATGCAACTGATCCGTATAATACTTTGGTCCTAATATACACAAATGTTTTATAATGGGAACATCCCATAGGAAACATGTTCGTAAATCAGGCCCTTTCAGTGAAGCTGTATTTTTTTTTTAGGTTTCTGATATTTTGATTGTACTCATGTTTACTGTTTGTGGCTTTTGAACTATTTTTTTATTGTACTGTTCATTAAGAATACTATTAAGAGTTCAATATCCATGGAACCTCCTCCTGTTGGCAAAAGGACCTAAAAAAATGCACACTGACAAAAGAGTTATGCTACAACCAGTGAATGCCAGCTATGTAGGTAAGTGCCTGTTATACATCAAAAGGTGGCATGCAGGTCTAAAAACCCAAATCCAAGCATTGCCGCACACTTATCAACAAAAACACACTCAGCAGTAACATTTAGGGCATGGCAAACCAGATGGTGAAACCAGGGATTCAAAAACACACACTAACAAGCAGAGCTCTGCTACAACCAGTAAATGCCAGCTATGAAGAGAAGTGCACGCCGTACATCAAAAGGTGACATGCAGGTCTAAAAACCAAAATTCAAGCATTGCCACACACTAACCAACAAGAACACACTCGGCAGGATAAACTAGGGCATTGCAGACCAGAGGGTGGCACTAGGGCCTCAAAATACACACATTAACAAGTAGATCTATGATACAACTAGTGAATGGCAGCTATGCAGAGAAGAGCCCCCCGGACATCAAAAGGTGGCATGCAGGTCTAAACCCACTAACCAACAAAAACACACTTAGCAGGAAAAAGGAGGGCATTGCAGACCAGAGGGTGGCACCAGGGCCACAAGAAACACTAACAAGAAGGTCTATGCTACAACCAGTGAATGCCAGCTATGCAAAAAAGTGCCCGTTGTAAATCAAGAGGAGACACGCAAGTCTAAAAACCCACATCCAAGCATTTCTACACACTAACCAACAAAAACACACTCTGACGGAAAATAGTAAGACATTATGGACCAGATGGTGGCACCAGGGCCTCAAAAAAGGGACACTAACAAACAGATCTATGCTACAACCTTTGAAACCAGCTATGCATAGAAGTGCCCATTGTACATCAAAAGGCGACATTGTGGGGTGAAAAGCCAGCTGCAGAGCGACAGAGATGGACAGGCCATGCTAGGCCCTGTTGTGAGAGTGAAGCTGGCTAATGTGGAGTTCCATTGATATATAAAAGCCAGTGCAAAACATTGTTTTCCAATAAAAGGACTAGTGAATGAAAAACAATGGGCTTGTTTCAACTTTAGTAAAATACAAAGACATCAAGTTGAAGGAGAGTGTGCCTTAGAACTGTATTATTGTAACAGTGTCCAATGGAGGTAAACAAAAAGTAAAATGTAGTGTATTAGCTGCTGACTTTGTGTAAACTGGTAAAAGGCACCTTTGACAGGTGTAAAACTGCAGCAGTGCACATGGAAAGAAACAATACATTTGGAACACTGCACATTTGGAAGATAAAAAGGAGGAATGATGCCTGACATTTAAGAAATAAAGTCAAGTGACAGATTGCGTTATCAGGAATAAAGAGACTTAATTTTCATCATATAAAATCACAGCATGGAAAAAGAAAGACCCATTTCATTTTTGTAAAAGTGAACATGGGTTTCCTATGGTAACTGTGGCCTATATTTGTGCATATGATTAATAATGAATCTACCTCTGTTCTAATATAGTAGAAAAGAAAGATTGCATTTATGAACAGCATGTCACATGTCACATCATGTCAATGTAAAATGCTATTCTTTTAGAATTATGTATGTGGCTTGTTTTCCACCATTGAACTTGAAGGACTGGCACTCTAAAACGTTGAGCTCAAGGCCTTTGGATGTGGACCTCTAGGAAAAGAAGTCTGCTTTTCAGTTAAATGCTAAGATATACAGAGAATTAGATCAGCATAGTGGGATTTGCAGATAACACAGCCAACAGAAATGACCTTTAAGGTCAGGTCTCCCCATTAAAAAGCTTCAAACAAAAGCCTTTAAAGTCCAGGAAGGGAGTGCATGATCACATGGGCCAGCCAGATGTACTGATCAGGTCAAAGAAGAGAAATGCAACCCAAGTATTAGTGGGGGCTGTTGTGAAACTCAGGGACACTTGTGGTGCCTGTTGAATCCATTTTCTTGAATACAAAGTGCATCATGGGTTCATATTAAAGGGGATCAGAAGCCCATCAGGACCATGTAAAAACACATTTTGTGTGATGGATTCAACTTGAGCTATGAGAAAAATTATGATTCCGGCCTTCTCCTAATTCCGTGGGACTAGAAAGCTGTTGCGATGATAGATTATGGAAGTAAGGTTTGAATCAACAAGGGGCAGATTTGTGACTGTTTTGGCACAGCAGCAAATCATGATAAAGGGTAGCTCCTCCCAAGAAGGGCATGCTGAGATATGATTAGTGTTTTATAGAACTCAAAAATATATATCTGCTGGCAATTATCTGAAAAATTAGGGTAGCTGCCATGTTGTTAGTTTTTCAGAACCCACAAGTGTAAAACTACCTGTCATTTTTAAAATGATGTATTGTTCCTCCTCCCTCAGCTTCCATAACCAATACCTCCCAACTTCTGGTCCTATCAGCAGCCAGTGGGCGTCTTGGTGGGAGGTGAATGGAGAAAGCTAGCCAATCCATATCCTGGGAATTATGATAATATGTAGGTGTCATCAGCCCTATATCTTGGGGCATTTTCCAATCTAAAAGGGTGCTTGCAAGAAAACAAAAAGGGAGGGAGAGCAGTAGAACTGCCTATTCCATCAGGGCAGCACCTTGACAGGGGAACAAAGCTAAACTAAGGCCTACCTAGAAGGAGGGAGAAAAGGACACCCAGAATTTTGCTTAGAAATCTGGGAGGATTATCTGAGAGAGGCCTGTGGCTGGAGTGACCTGGCTGGTGGATAGAGGCTTGAGGTGTGATCTGCTAGCCTGAAAAAGTGTCCTAGGATCTGGCGTGCCTCCTTAACGAAGAACAAAGATCTCATGTATGCACAATGTGTTTCAAAGCGCTTCAAGGCAAGGGAGGGAACAAGGGAAAATACAATGACATTCTTACACGCCATGAACAGTAAGGATGTGAAATTAACCACCGTACTCGGCTTGACAACATTTCAGACAGTGCAAGAGCTAAGACAAAGAAAAGGAAGAGAGAGTGGGAAGCAAATGGAAGCAGACAAGTGACTATCATACTAGGCCTGATGAAATTTCTGGTTGAGCCAGAGAAAACAAAAGCTGAGGGAGAGCGGTGCAGAAAGGGAGGAACAAAATAAGCAACTATCGTACTAGGGCTGACCACATTTCAGATAGTGCTGGAAGCGAGGGGACAAGTAAAGAGTGGGGTCAGGAGACAGACGAGGTTGCTATCATACTAGCACCAGGGACAATTCTGATAGTGTAAGTGCATAGAAGAAAGTAAGGTGAGGAGATAGGAAAAGGGAGAAAGAGAGAGGAGGAGAGAACAGAGAGTAAGCAGTTAAAACATGTGGAGAAGCAAGAGGGGAGAACAAATACAATTGCTGAAGTCAGTAGTAACACATAATATTGCAAGTCTGGATACAAGATGAAGATGGGAACAGCATGATTCAGGGCCACCATGAGAAAGGGAGATGCACCGTGAATCAATGAAGTCCATACATTTCAAATCCAGCATTGGCCACAAGACGATGATGCTGAAACCAGAATCTATCAGTACAGACTCCTGCAGAAGTAAGCTGGATGGGGCTGAGGGGGAAGCAGGGTTTAAGAATCAAGCAAAACAGGCAACATCTGTGTGCGAGAAGGGGGGGCCCAAGGGGACATCACAACAGGACCAACAAATGTTGGGGAATGCTTACCTGTTGTCTGAGCAGGGGTTCGGGCTCTGGAGCATCTTGGTCTAAAATGGTCCAAACAGGAATTGCCCTTTTCTATGTCTGCCCTTCGCTTCGGACGCCCGGGCAAGAGACGCCCTTGATCTAAGAGTTAAGAGCAGGAAGGAAGAGGCAGGGCTAAGAAGATGGGTGGGGCTTAGGCCAGGTGGCCATATTCCACTTGCACCTGCTCCCCATCTGCAAAGGAAAAGAGGCTGGAGGTCTCCTTAAGTAGGGTAAAAGAGCGGCAACCAGGAAGGCACCAGGTAGGCAGGGCTTGCTAAGTAGGCAAAAAGAGTGGCAACCAGGAAGGTACCAGTTGGGCGGGGCTTAAGCCAGGTGAGCAAGATCCACTTGCAACTGCTCCCCATCTGTAAGTAAATACATCCCAAAGCTATCCATTTTTTGGGGAGCTACCTGCCTTAATACCTTTCCCTTAGTGAATGAAGTAATGGGGGCAAAACTGATTGGACCCTGTCCATATTGAACTGAAAAGTACACTAAATGAATTCCCTATAGAAGAACACTCTATCCAGTTAAAGTGATTCGTGTTAGAATCTGTCGGTTTAACCCTTGTCTTTGCATTGGTGGGTGCTCTCCATTAGTGGGAGATCAAGGGGGGTGAAGGGGGTAAAAGCGTGTATACCCTTAGCACTATTAACTACAAATTTAATTTAATTAAATCCCATAGGGTCATTTATCACAGGGTGATATTTTTGTCAAAATTCAAAATTGACAAAGGATTATCCCAGTGCACTGTAAATTACTCTAGTCTGTAATGTAGTTGGGTAACCCTGCTGTTCAATTTAATGTGCTAGTGTCCCCAAAACAAACATCCCACCACCTTGCATTCCCATTGAACACAAATTTTGCAAAACAAATTTTCGCTTTCAGTCCAAACCAAAATCCCAAAGCCTTGCATTTTAACAATGAGTGGTGCTACACAAAATTCCCCATTTATTCCATTGCATCTCAAATCAGAATTCCAAAACATTGTATTTTACCTAACTAAAAAGCCCACATTGATTTTTCATTGAGTTCCTACTCCCTGTATCTTGCCTTCATGTCAGAGGGGTCATATCTAATTGAAGCCTCGAGGGTGGGAATTGCTGGAGAAAGGGCTATTGTGCCAAACTAAGCAATCAATCCATGTTTTGTATTTTTCCTATTGGTTAATTTGCAAGAAATCCCATATAAATTCTGACTGACAACTTCAAAATTGTCCATGTGTCTTGTAGCAGCTGAAAGTCTTTTAAACCTATGCTAGTCAAATGGTGCAAGAAATTAGATTTTGTGATTGTGTAGTGCCACAGATTTGGTGGTTGATATTTTTATGATTGCCTTGGTTATGATAGAAATGTAGGCCTCACTAAAGTTGAATCTTTAAAGCGTTTTGTTGTGTGCCATCTTGCTGGGTGTGGGGAGGAATCCTTGAGTTGATTGTGACTGTATAATAAACATTGACAAAATTAGGGGCTTGTGTCGGGTATTGCTTGAGAGTCTTCGAATGTGACGGTGCAGTAGCAGCACACTATCCATTTGGTTGTAATCGCATTGCAGTAGATGTAAAGTTGTGTCTGCATTGTTAAGGTACAATTCAGACCTGTACCTTGGGTGCCAGGTGGTGTATAGATAAAACACTGTTGATTTTAAGTTGTCATTGTGAGTGGAAACTAATCGGGAACCGGGTTGACATTTTTGCCCTTGCAAAGAGTTTGTTTGTTTGTTTATTATTTGTAGTGCGCACCCAACCCAAGGGTAGCAGGGCGCAAGAGTAACAAGAGGGTTGTAAAGCTTGGGTTACAGAGAGCACAATAGATGGAATCCAACTGAGGTTACATTGCTGGAAACATCAAAAACATTGAGAACCGATACCGCAAGTAATAGTTACAGGGAATATACATAGTCTACAGCTTATATAATATGTCTAGACATAAAGGATAGTGTATATACACAGTTTATACACAATTTACAATATTTATAGTATAGCGCAGCAAAGGAGTACATTAAGTGTAATGTTCCTTGATCCAGAGGATGGTATTGGATCTAAATTCTGGCTAGGGAAGGTCTTCCCTGAGCGGTGGTGGTAGGGAGTTCCAAAATTGTGCTGCTTTAACAGGAAAGTTGTTCCCTCCAGACATAGTACGTTTGAATCTTGGCACTAGAAGGAGGTTAGAGTTAGCCTTTCTAGACGGGCGGCAGGATACCTGCCTAGTGAATCTCATTATCAGGTATTAGGGGCAGCTTGGTGGAGGCATTTGTGAGTCAGAGAGATGGATTTAAGGAAGATTTTATCTTTCATTGAAAGCCAATTGACAGGTCTTCTAGTCTCTGAGATGTGGGCTTTCTTCGGGAGGCTTAGGGCTGCTCTTAAAGCGTTTTTTTGTAAAATGTGGATTTTGTTTGTGATGTATGTATTACTGCCTACATAGAGAGCATTACAATAGTCCAACTTGGACAGGATCAACGCTCTGGCTAGAGTGATACAGTTATTAGGCGAAAGTAACGGTTTGGTTGCTCTAATAAGTTTACATGTATATTATGTGGCAGATGCCATAGCATTAACTTGTTTTTTGAAGGTAACTGTGGAGTCTAAATAGAAGCCGAGGATTTTAACCTCCTTGGCTACGGTGATGTTGTTATTGTTAATTACAAAAGAAGAGTAGTTTTGGCCTAGTTTATTAAGATTGGGTGTGGTACCTAGGATGAAGAGTTCTGTTTTGTCATCATTCAGGCATAGACTGTGTGAGGCCATCCATGCCTGGGTGATGAGGTACACTCTATTTACAAAGGCCAAATCCTTGTCATAATCCCCCGTTAGTGGGATGAGGATCTGGGTATCATCAGCGTAGTTTGTGTAGGTGATACCCAGACCATCTAGATCATCGAAAAGGGGCTTTGTGAAAATGTTATACAGTGTAGGGGAGACACAAGAGCCCTGTGGAACACCGCAGGTAATGGGTGTTGGGTCAGCAGCTGCTAGTGGGGAAAGACTTGCATAGTACGGTTGTTGAGAAAGGATTGAATCTAGTCAGTTGCCTCTTGGGAAAAGTAGGCTGCTGACTATAAGTGATTGCAGAATATCTCATGGTCGACCAGATCGAATGCAGCCGAGAGATCAAGGAGTAGCAGTAGTGTTGTCTTACCCTCATCTCTCAACTCATCTATCTGTGCCTTAAGATCTATAAGCACAGTCTCAGTTCCGTGCTGTGGTCTGAAGCCTGACTAAGGGTGTATATAAGGTGCAGAACACATTTCAGAACGAGCACTATAGAAATCAATAAGGCCAGGAAACATCTACTATCCATATTATTTATTAAAAGTGAATGGGTAGAACAAGAACATGAAATGTGGCAAGCCGCAACGATGATCACATTTAAAAGGCTCAGCTCACAGCCTACATATGTGAATATGATGATCATGGAAGAAAGACACCAGAACAGTCGTGCCTGTGTGCGAAACCAGGCTGAGGTCTTGAATCAAGCCCATAAAGAGCCGAAACAATTAGAAGCGAAAGCGCAACAAATCCAAAACTTAAAAAATATTATTGAACAGCTAAAAGAGGAGTTGAAAACACAGCAGCAAGAAAATGGAAAGCGAGAGGCTCAATTTTCTGCACTGCAAGAGTATAAAGAATGTGTTGAAAATATGAGCGCAAGTCAACACAAATTAAATGAGCAGGTTGTTCATAAAAGAGCTTGCTTAGAGGACATTCTCAAATTTCAATCACTGGTAAAACAACTTCCAGTTAATTATTAAGGGGTTGATTCTCAGGATCAGTTTGATCAGATGAACCAAGATATGAACACCTTGAAACAGCAGAGAGAGCTGCAGAGAGAGTAGTTGAGGGAAGAAAATTACAAATGACAAATGAAGTCAAGAGAATAGTGCCAGGTTTCAGGAAGGGCATCGTTAAGGATGAACGTGGAGATAAATGAGTCCTGTTCTCAGGAACTGACTGGCAGTAGGTTGCAAAATGCACAATTAATGGAACATGTGAGGCAAGCACACAGGTTGACATAGAGCAGGCCACACAGGCCAGAATTGAGCAAGAGGAGGAGATTAGTCTCTGGAAAAAGATATTCTCTGAATATGCACAGACGATGCAAGTTTCACAGAAGGAAAATGAGTGCCATTGTGAAGAGAACAAGGGACTAATAGACTGATTAATTGTACAAAGTACAGTGCTAAAACCCACTCAAGCACTGGTGTCAGAATTAAAAACCCAGGCCTCTGCATACCACCAAGAGACAGGGACTGAGGAAAACAAATGTGTGAGGTTGGAAAGTGAAATAGCCAAATATAAACCAGCTTTGAGACACCCTGACCAGGCAGGGTATGGTAAAGCACCCTTTGATTACGGGCAATGACCTATCTACCAGGGACCTCAGGCCCACTCACCACCTCCTATTTACAGACTGCACTGACTGCATGCATATCACTTCTCAAGAACAAGGAAATATAAGGCAGCTGGATTCACCCAGACACAGTGAAATCGAGCCAGAATGCCTGTTATCAGATATTGATGAATATTCATCTCTTCCAAGCAGAAGGGAAGGTGGCCGGGCCGTG
This sequence comes from Ambystoma mexicanum, assembly GCF_040938575.1. Lineage (NCBI taxonomy): Eukaryota > Metazoa > Chordata > Amphibia > Caudata > Ambystomatidae > Ambystoma > Ambystoma mexicanum. The sequence continues at coordinate 147,317,912 of NC_090934.1, forward strand.
GACTCTGGGAGTTTAAAAATACCCTGGCAAGTACTTCTGACAAGCAGGGCTCCTATGATGAAAAAATCAGGGAGTTGTACTGGCAGTACATGAAGTTACAAAGGGATAACCTGGTCCGCTTTGAAGAAAGAGACTGACCAGAGTTTAGGCCTCAAAAGGGTATTTTAAAAACCTCCACACATTCAGGGAGGTGGAGGGAATTCACCACCATACCCGGTAGAAGGGATCAGGAGAATTAGTACTCTCCTGCGTGAAAAAGGTATTACAAGGGAAATGACCCTGAGAGCCCAAAGCACCACAAGAGAGAAGATTCCATACCCCGTCATTCTGGGAGGTTTTCCCAGTCTCATAGGGGGTGGCTAGAGGACAGGGACTGGACCACCAATAGCAGCAGATTTGAGTCAGAGGGTGAGTGGACTTAGGTGCAGCTGAAATTAAAGTCTAGCAAACAGAAGAGAGGTCTTGTGAAAGACCAATTCAGCAGATAAAGGTCATAAAGAGCTTTATGACTCCCTACCATAAGAACACCAAATTTTCAGTATGGGAGCATCTGGTGCTTTATGACCAAATGATGACAACATTTGGTATTTGGAATGATAGAAATTCCATGGAGTTTGTGAAATGTACATTGTCCCCTGAATTCTCCAGCTTCTTCCACCAAATCACCAGATCACCAAAAATGGTCCACCTACAAGGTGGCCATTCTTAAACACTTTTCAATCCATAGGAAACTGCAGGAAGCCCACAAGGTGGCATACAACCTGTAGTGTGGGGAAGAACAAGTGCCTAGAGAGTTCATTCAGGAGATGAAACAAGCATTTGCACAAGCTTTTAGGCGGGTGAACACAAATAGCCGGGAGTTCATCAACACATATTTTCACGTGCTCCCAAAATACATAATGACCCAATTAGTAAGGGATTTCCATGACCATAGGAGCCTGGATTGTGTGATAGAACAGGCCACGAGGATCTATACAGTCAAAAAGCCCTTTGAAATTAAGAATAACCACAAAAAAAACATCAAACACACCTGCCGCTGCAAAGGTAGCAGAGGTGAAAAATATTCGCCCACTGGACTTGGAGATGGGGAGCCTAAAAATACTTCTCCCACCTTTCAGAAGAACGGGAGGTAGAGGACACCCTCGGAACCAACCAAATCAGGTGGTAGCCAGGCCAGATACCAGACCAGCACACCGTCTGACCCTTTCACCTACATCAGTTGGAGATACAAGGGTAACAGACCCATCCCGGGATATGTCTGCACTCCCCCGGCACAAAAAGGCGACTAGGTAGGTAGTGACCCGGGAAACTTCTCTCAAAACCTCCCTCAATAGGGAAGAAATTCTGTAGCCCCCAACCTAACCTTCTTTCCCAGATACCCTTCAAACTTTTACTTCCAGAATAATCCTCCTCTCTCTTCCCTGCTTTCGGGATGATAGATTCCCAAATAAGGGAGAAGGGAGACCAAGGATGGAAGGTTGTCAGGGAAAATCCCAATACCCGAGCTACTCCAGAATAAGGGACAGCTACCCTTTCCGGGAGCAGCAAAGGTATGAATCTAGACCTTTCTACTGACTAAAAAACATATCACAACTGGAGCGACAAGTCCAACAATTAACCTATGACCTGGATGGCATGTTGAGGGCTCAGCAGAACCCTCAACTGGAAACTGCTGTCCAGAATAACTCAACACCCGGGCCCGTTGCCCTGGTGGAGCCAAGACGGGAAGAAAAGTCAGACAACCAACAGGTTCCAGAGGAGGGGGCCCAAGAGGAAGGGAGAGGCGAAGCCCTAGAGGAAGATTCCTTTCCCACCAGAACAAAACCCCTAGAAACCTCAGAGCCTGAACATACATATTCTACCCCCGAAAAGATGGAAACTAAAGAACAGAGGGTAAGTGGGAGGAATCGAAAGCCGAAGACAACCTACTTTGTCGATGTAGTCTGCATTATCCCTTTTGAAGGAGAAGAATCCCTGGAGGATTCAGGACAGAACATCTTCTCTTTCAGAGATGGAGAGATCTCTCCCAAGGAAAAATGGGACCCAAGAGACCATGATTATTATGGGCTAAGTATGGAAACCGACCCAAAGCAAGAAGCTATTCAACCAAAATAATGTCACCCAGAGGACCCAGAAATCCCAGATTTATCCTCCCCTCAAACAGGTTTGGGTAACTGTCTCCAGGAAAAGGGAGACAGCATAGAATAGGTGGAAAAAGGGAACTTTGCAATCCCACCTGTCTCTGGGTGCAAAACCTTTCTTTTTTTTACAGATTCTGGGACTCCAACACTGAAAACTGTCCAAGATCACAAAATGTCAGTGTTCAATATACAAAAGTTAAGCGCTAAACTGGCACAGAATGCACATTTTTTCTCCACTTGAGGAGAGATAAGGAAGATTTTCTGCTTCCATCAAAGTACGGGGTTATTGTGCATTATCAGCGCTAGCGGATACTGGATTGCAATCCACCCTCCTGTCCAAAAAAGGCCTTTGGCCAACTAAATTTGCAAAGGGGGAGAGTCACCAAATTCTTCTCAAACTTCTTACTGGACAACTCCAAAACTTTGATGGGAATGATAATTCCGTTGAAGGGACTGCAGATCTGGAGATGAAAAGTGGGAAAAGTTGAAACATTTGGTGATAGTCGTGACTCCAGAGGGCACACCATGCCTCTTGGGGAATGACCTCATTTTGGAGGTTGTTACACCAGATGATTTTTTGAACAAGGTCGTTTGGACTCAGACTAACTGGGCAATCAAATTGAAATAAAAGCCCAAATTATGTGAGTTTGAATGGCACATGCCACATGATTGAACAGCGGTCCTACAAAAGAGAATTCCATTTCAGGAACAATCAAGTCCCAGACATCACCGGCATCTCTGTAGAAGTACATACTGGTGATGGGAACCCTTCTCCATTCTTCAAAATCAACCTCTCTCCCAATTTTAAGTGGCATCCCATGCTGGAGGGAAATACTCTGCAGTTTTATACCAATCCACAATCAGAGGAAAACCAAAATCCCATGACATAAGATCAAGAAAAACCAGCTCAAAGTTTGACCGACATCCAGAGGAAGGGTGAACAGCTGTTTTTCCCCATTCAGGGTAATGAGGGGGAGAAGCCTGTTCTCACCAGAGTATGCCTGAATAACCGAAGAAGCTTCATCAGTGAAGCATTATTCAGATAACTCCCAAAAGATCAGACCATTCCCATGTTTTAATTGATTGATGAGGGGGAAATGGACCTGGAAAATCCAAATTCCAAACATCTTCTGCCTAACAGGTGTATGCTAAAAGTTTCCATTGGCAAAATAGGCATAGAACATAATTGTTAGAGATGTCCTCTACGCCTTTTACTTGGGCAGTGACATTCTCAATCGATTTGCAATTAATTTAGACGTAATTAATAGCAAAGCCTGGTCCTGATTGGGGGGTTTAACAACACTGAGAAGGCATTGTGGTCAGCTCAATTACTGTCATTGCAGTTGACGTTCAAGTGAGATAAGAGGTTACCATCCAAGGACAGGTGCAACAATTTACAATTCCCCTAAAATTTAAGGGAGGGAAGAACCTCAAAAACAAGGACGCCTATATAAATTTGAATTATCATCTCCAACAAAAAGGTTTGTATTTACATCTGGCACCCCTAGTTGATGTAGAGCATGACACCATTTGAATATTGGTGGATAACAGCGACCTTCAAAGTATATTATTGGAATGGCATTTGATGCCCAACATTATTCTATTGGTTTAGGTAATGAGATCATTGGACCAATTCCAAATGACTACTTACATATAGACAATGGTATCTATCCGAAAAGGGATTTTTACAGGGCAAGTGGGGAATTTCTTGATGTGCTCTTCGTGCCATTATGGTGTGGAAGAGGTGATTTGTGATATCAGGAAGGATGAGTTGGTATTCTGAGTCAACAGTGATTACCTCCGATTCTTGGGACCTCCAGTTCAGACCAACACCATCACCATCACATAGATCTCTCCACCCAACTGGAGGATACCACAGAAACTGCCATGCCCAAGGATTTTCCAGGCTTTAAGCTGATAGTCGAAGAACAAATCAATCGTGTGGATGCCTGTGAGACTGAGGAGCAAAAACAGAAGCTAAAACCAGTGTTTCTTAATTTTCAGGATATTTTTGCAGTGGATTCATATGACTGTGGATGCACCAAGATAAATTCAACCACCATGCCCGCAGACCCTGAGATGGCTCCAATATTTGTGAAGCAATACCAGGTACCTCTTGCATCTATAGAGTCACCCAGATTATTAAAAACTTAGAATCCTGCTGGATAATTGGTCCAATCCACAGTATTGTTAACAACCCGGTAGAGGGATACTCAAACCCAATGGCATTGCAGACATTGTACAGACCTACGGCAGTTAAATAAACTGGTCCACATGTCAAGATGGCCCATTCCCAACATCGATCAGGGACTGGCCCTGATTGATGGGTCAAAGGTTTATACAGCCATTGTCCTGACCAACGGTTACTGGACAGTACCTGTGTGTAGGAAAGACCAGTATGAGCTTACATTTACCTTTAGGGGACAGCAATAGATTTGGATCAAACCACCATTTTTATACATAAACTCTGGAAATTAGTTTAACAGCTTCCTACATAAGGTCATGCCCTACTTAGGCGAAAGGGGAAACCTGGCCTTTGTAGATGATGTCTTAATCAAGAACTCAACTGTGCAGGAACATATAATGGAAATACGCTATGTTCTGACCCAGTTGCAGAAAGCACTGTGTGTACTTAGGGCACAAAATCACCCCTGAGGGTCTCAGTCCCCAGGCAGAAAAAGGTGGGAGCATTATTGAAGTTGAAAGACCCTACTACTCTGCAAAAACTAAGAAGCCTTCTTAGACTCACTAATTATAGTAGAAAGTTCATTGAAGACTACACAGAGGTCACTCGACCCTTTGTCTATATATTAAAGGCTGAGGTCAAGTGGTTGTGGGTTCTGGAACAACCCTTAGAAGTAAAACAACTAAAGAAAAGCTTTCCCAAGCCCCTTGTTTGGCTTACCCTATAAAGAACAAGGAGTTCTTCTTGGAGATGGAGTTCTCAGATACTTGCTTAACAGCAGTATTGTACCAAAAGCACAACAAGGTCAACAAGTAATCTTGTATGTGAGCAAAACCTTGTCCACTGTGGAGGAACATTGAAGGAATGAATGTCAAGACTTGAGACTTGCGTGAAGTATGAATACCTCCATCCCTAAGCAACCAACAGAGATGCAAAACACTCGCTGTTCGAGGATTAGGGCCACAGGTGGCAGGAACAGGAACACCAGATCCTCCAGGTGGCAGCTGTAAAGAAATGGGCATGTTCGGTGAGTATGAACAGTCTTTGAGAAATTGATGAATGACCAAGTAGCAATAATGACACCTATCAGGAGATGAAATGCAGGAGAACTGACTTGGAGGAAACCTGAGGTGTTGCAGGATACTCAAGGATAAAATCCTGTTCCCTCAGTTAGCTACAGCAGCCAAGATTAGAACACAATACTGAAATGTATAGATGACTGTTGCAGTAACCCACAGGAAGCCCTTGAGGCAAGTATAAGAATGCTGAATTATGCAGAGTTCATGGATCTCATAGACAAAAGCAAGGTGCAAGTCCAATTTGCCAAAAACAAATGGGGTATCCAGAGCAGTCCGTGATGACAATGAAGCAAGATTTTGATGTCCGGGATGCAAGGAGTTAGTAGGGCAGATCCGTAGCAGTCCGTGGCGTAATCCAAGGTCATAGTGAGGTGGAGGTCAGCAGAGTCACGGTGCAGAGTAATCAAGGGTTGAACAAGAAGAGGTCCAGTAAACAATAGCCAAGGCTAAAATACCAGATAGCAGGATCAAGAAACAAGAAAACGCTAAACGCTGAACGAAAACAGCTGATAAGCGTTTTATGGTGGGAACCCCTGTTGTTTTAATGTGTTGCTATGGCAACCACGTCACGTGATCAAGAAGTGTATGTCACGTGATGAGTATCATAGTTCATCATCTGACGAGCATTGAAAATCGAGGGGCGTGTGACAGACCGAGACGTCGTATCACGTGATTGCTGAGGTAGCAAACTGTAAGAGGATTCAATTCAACACTACAGCTAAGTCAATGCCTAGTCTGGGATACTGAATGGAAACCCTTATTGATATATCTTTATGTCCAGTTCATGCGTTCTGGATGACTACCCCTATATAACACCCATCTCTTGGAATCCCCCTGACCCCACTGAGCCAAGAAGTAGTTCTGTTTTGCAAGTTAAAAGGTTTATTTGAGAATTTAAACAATATATATATATATATATATATATATATATATATATATATATATATATATATATATATATATATATCACACTTTATAATAAATTAATAATTGAATATCACACTTAATCTGATATGATAAAGATTAACAACGGAGAACCTGGCACTAGGCCACTTCTTTATAATCACTAAGGAGTTGACATGAAATGGATAAGGTAGCACACTGGTAAATAGGGACAGAAGAATAATGTGGTAGAGAATGCTTTATAGGGTTCAAGGAAATGCAAGGTTGAATGAATGAAATGCAGTATAGAAAATAAACTGATATGGTTTCACAAAAGACAAAGTAATCACTTTCCCTTTGTGGCAATTCACCCCCCCTATACAATGTAAGGAGATGGAAGGAAGAGCACACAGTTCAGGTATACAATCACAATGTAATACAGAGTTCCAGTTTCCCAGCAAGCTTAGAGGAAAATAGATATGAGCTTTACACAGGCTCAACATGCTTTAAAATGTGATAGCAATATATTGGAAATGTGCTAAAATGATTTTAATTCCCTCTGGAGGTTCAGGTTGAGGATTAGTTGGTTTAAATTAGTTCAGGCTTACTTTAGCAATGTTCTAGGAATGATTGGCAGGTTAAACGAATTTTTGGCAAATGAAAGCAAGGAAGCTGCTGTTTTCACACGTGGAGAAATTTGCAAATCGCGGCAAATTCGCGAGTGCGTTTTTTTTTGCGGCAAAAGTATAGGGAGTAGGAATGCGGTTCTAGGTTCGTTGAAAAGCCAAGATTCCCAGCTTTCAGAGGAAAGTTACTGCAAGTCTCTAAGACAAACGGTCACGGAGATATGAGCGATAAGGTAAAGGTCGTTTTTCAGATTTGAAATTCTAAAAGTTCAAAGTGACAAGCTACAGCTAGCAGCTAGAAATGACAGGTGACAGCTTTGCAAATGACAGGGACAACGTCTAGGAGACAGTTCTGGTTAGATTAAAATAGATTGAATTATATTATTTTAACTAAGAGATTGGTTCTGCACAGTTCTGCTAGGTACTCACAATATATTTAGAAATAGAATGGGCCTCGCCACGGATCTTGGCAGGTTTTCTTCACTCGCCACGGACGGTCTCTGCGCACAGCGGTCTGGGTCAGCTCTCTGGTTCTGCGAACAGCGGTCTGGGTCAGCTCTGCTCTGCCTCTGGTTCTGGATACTGCTCTGCTTTCTCTGGACCCAGCGCTGATCTGCACGGCTCCTGGATGCTGCTATCACTGTTAGGTTTGCTGGATGCTGAGGCCCACTGAGAAGAGTTCTCAGTTTGTGGGTTTAGGCCCTTGCTTTGAGTTCTGAATCAAGTTCTTTGGAGTTTTAAAGTCTAAGTGTTGAATCTAGTATCTTCTGGATGTTGTGTGGTCCGGCAGAGCGCGTTGCAGCAAATGGAATTGAATTTCCCTATCTGTCCTGACTGTCTGCTTTTATGTGTTTTGAAAGTGGGTGGAGAGGCTAAGCTTTCTAGGCCCAACCCCTTCAGAGTTCTGATAGGTTGGAGAATTCTTTGCGTTCTCACTGGAGAGCAGGATTGTGTGTCAGAATTATGTCATTTAATGGCTTTCAGAAAGGACACTCCCCTGTCAAATTGCACACAATCTATATTTGATCAAAAAGACATATTTGCACAGGTACACATTTGTTTAAAATTACATGCACCCATCACCTATCACAGGAGGTATACCCTGTCCAAATCTGCTCTTCCTGGGGGCTTGGGTTCAAAAATGGCAACATATTTCACTTTTTGGTCGGTTACCAATATTGGATTTGTCCCTGAATTTACACAAATGTGCGCAAGGAGTATGGACATTAATTGATGAAGTGTCAGATTTTTAACATGCATACATTTTAAGTAATACCCTCTTAACTGCTAGCTTGCCCCCAGATCATACCACCGGTTCTAAAAACCTCTTAAAATGTGGTCAGAAAAATCACAAGAATTATGGTATCATTTAAATAATTTTCACAAGGCAGTGCTCCTCCCCTTTCCTTCCAGGAGGAAGCCGCTTTTATGACCCCCATAATAAAACATTTGCCTGAGTCAGGACAGGGCTTTGTTCAATTTCCTGCAGAGCCCAGGTAATTCAATCAGAGAAGTGTCATATCCCTTTTGGTGGGAACAGCAAAAGGCAGCTAGGCCTCAGAACTGCTGTGGATCCAGTTTCACTTCAATTGGGGGGAAGTTGTCAAGCAGAATGAAGTTCCTTAAGCCAGGCCCCAGCTAATATCACTTTTAGTTACCCAGTTTTCTGCATTCAAATAAAACTAACCATTTTCACATATGCAGCTAGAATGCTGATTCTAAGTTTAAAACTATGACATTTAAACAATTGCAACCTATGTGACACTCAAAAGTAGGTCACTCATTTCTTTTAAACATTTAGATTTTTTAGTGTCTTTCAGTCCAAATGTACTTAAACTGCTGAAATCCACAGCTCAGCCAGTCTTGTTATAAACATTCAAGTCACTTCAGAATATAGCTTTACATTGTATCCACCTCTCAGTAAGTCTTTCTTTGGCCTGCTTTGGGTTCATTTATTCAGTTTTACACAAAAAAAAAAGTCTGGTGTTGTTTTAAAACTCAGGCTTTCTGATAGTGGTGAGTACTGGTAATGCACCCATTTTTGGGATTTAAGAAATTAATTCCCCACAATTCTAGGTTGCTTTTGGCAATCAGCATTGCCATTCCCAATGGTTTCAGGCTACTGTGTGGGTAGTCCAATGGTGGTTTTAGGCAGTGCCCTTCTGTGCCCATAACATCGGCAAAATGGGTGGCAGCCTATTCTTCATGCACTTCCCTGGGCATTTTCTGGGAAGCTCTGGCCATCATGATGTTTTCAATGCCAGTACTGCACAGTTTTTGAGGTAGGGCTCGGATGCATGGGTAAAAACATCCCACAAGCCCCCCTCTTGCGATGGCCACTCTGTTTCACTGATGGGACTCGCAAGACCTGGGATGTGTCCTCATCTTCTTCCAATAGATGGCACAGTTCAGCATCTTTTCCTCCATCCGGTATTGATCGATCGGTTCTCCTCGCCGGTCCTGATGGGAATATTGGGCGGTACCCTGGGCCCCTTGCGTCTCTGCTCCCGGTCTCCGGATCATCCTCCCTGGCCCGTCTCAAGGTTTTCCTTCTCCTAGGACGACAAAGGAAGAGCGGCAATACCTATTCATAGACATTTTTCCCCCACCATTGATATAGTGGGGTGGCATATATATTTTAGAACTCAACAGATATGAACATGCACATTTCTTTTTGCATTCAAAAACAAAAACACCCAAATTGAGAAACTCAGAATTTGATAGGCGATATGTAGGATATTTTAAGTTAGAACTGAATTAATCTGAGACAGTACCCTCTAGGATTCCAGAGGATTCCTCCAGTTGTTGCAGAGTGCGCCTGGGATGGCAACACTTCAACTGGTTAATGTGGACCCACTTGTCTTCCCCCTCTGCCAAACCGCCTTCGGAGATGCAGATCTTGTAGGCCACAGGGGAGATGTTGTCTATAATCTCAAAAGGTCCCTTCCATGTAGGCAAACATTTTCGCTGTTTGGCCTGGTTCCTTTGGAAATTGTATAGATAGACCCGGTCCCCCACCTGATATTCCTTCCTGGAAGTCTTCAGGTCATAGTGGGTCTTCATGCTATCAGCTGATCTTTCTAGATTCCGCTGAGCATAAGCAAAAGCATGTTGAAGGTGTTTCCTTAAATTCTCCACATACTCATGAGTTGTGGAGGCATTTATCAGTGTCTGCTCTTGGGTCCTGTAGAGCAAATGCTGAGGAAGCACCATCTTGCGTCCAGTCATCAACTCAAATGGTGACATTTTGTTTGCAGATGAAGGGGTAGATCTGATGGCCATTAGGACCAGAGGTAATCGGATATCCCAACTTGGCCCAGAATCTGCCACAAACTTCTTTAATATGCTCACAATTGTCCGGTTGTAGCGTTCTACAGCTCCAGAAGAAGCTGGCCTATAAGCAATGTGTAGCTTCCTTTTAACCCCCAGTATCTCCCACATCTTTGTCATTACTTCACTGGTGAAGTGGCTACCCCTGTCTGACTCAATCCTTTGAGGTAGACCAAAACGGGAAAAGATGTGGTTAATCATCAGTGCAGCTGCAGTTTCTGCCTTGCAATTTGGGGCTGGGAGACATTCCACCCACTTGGTAAACAAGCATGTCACAGTCAACATGTACTTATTCCCCCTAGCAGAGCGAATCACAGGGCCTACAAAGTCGATTTGTAAATCTGACCATGGCAGTGTCATCCCCCTCTTTTGGAGAGGCGCATGGTGCGTGAGGGATGATGGCTGAAATTGTGCACACACAAGAAACCCCTTCAAGTATTGGTCGAGGTCCTGCCCCATGTGTGGCCAGTATGCAACCTCTCTTAAGATTTCCAGTGTTGCGTGAAACCCCCTATGACCGGCGGTGGCCGCATCATGGGCGTGACTTAACATCAGGCTTCGGAATGAGGTAGGAACCACCCACTGATCGTGGCCAGCTTTGGATTTCCTTACCAGCAAACCGTCTTGGATTCGGAACATTTTTGGACATTTCATCAACACTCTTAGGTCCTCTTTCCCAATGTAATTGGTATCCGTCAGGGGAAAGTTCTCAGGGTCCTCAAGGTGCTGGTAAAATTTACCAATTATTGGATCCCCCTTCTGAGCGGTAATCAAATCAGCATCAGGGGTCTCCTTACTCCATTGTGCAATTGAAAGGTCGTTGTGAGCATTTGTCTGGGACCTAGTGATAGCAGTGACCTGGATTTCCCCCAACAGGGACTCAATCTCAATTAGATCCCCTTGGATGGCCCCGGTTTTGGCCAGCTGATCAGCTAAGTCATTTCCAGTTTTGTCTGGTCCCTCTACTTTGGAATGACCCTTGATCTTCTTCCAATAGATGGTCATTCCTTTCGAGGTGACCAGATCAACAATGTTTTGGATCAACTTCCCATGTTTCAAGGGTTTGTTGTTAGCACATAACATGCCTCTGGTTTTCCAATTAACCAGGTGCTCCACGAACCCGTTCCGTACATAATCCGAATCTGTGATTATGACCAGTTCGTGGAGTAGATGCTGGACAGCAGTGAGGATGGCCTGATGCACAGCCATAAATTCTGCCACCTGACTACTTCGGGGACCAATTTTGTATCCAGCGGAGGGTTCTGGGGACTCATTCACCCATGCATTCCCTATGCCGGCCACCAGTTCTTTCTCCCTGTTGTTGTCAACATGGTAAGAGCATCCATCCACATACACAGTGGGCATTCCCTCACACTTGTCTTCTTCAAAGACTTTGTGGGGGGAATTAAGGTATGCCTCCATGTTGTCCTTTATTTTTAGACTTTCGTCCTCGAGAAAGTTTTCTCTGGCACAATCATGCAAGTCAGCCAGACCTTGCGCGAGGGGATTCTTCTTGTTTTGGCCATATCTGACCTCCACAGGAAAGCCTTGCATTGACAGAATCCAGGAAGTAATTCGGGAATTACTCACATTTCCGGCCCGGATTCTGTCACTTTGAAGATATTGCAGAGGCTGGTGTGGAGTCTCCACTATGATGTGTTCCCCCTGGATAAACGGGCGGTAATTCTTCAATGCCCACACCGTTGCCAGGAGTGCCTTCTCACAATTGTTGAATTTTTCCTCCACAGAGGATAAAATTTTGCTCGCATAGGAGATTACTTTATTGACCTTGTCATGCTTTTGGTATAATACCACCGTCAAGCACGTATTAGAGAACCCTGTCTCCAGGAAGAACTCCTTGTTTCTGACAGGGTAAGCTAGGCAAGGCACTTGTGAGAGGCTTCTCTTGAGTTGTTTTACCGCCTCGGCTTGTTCTGGACCCCATTCCCACTTGACCCCCCCCCTTCAGGAGATGAATCAGGGGTCTGGTGATCTCTGCGTAGCCCTCAATTAACTTTATGCTGTAATTAGTCAGTCCAAGGAGGCTCCTTAGTTCCTGCAGAGTTGTGGGGTCTTTCAGTTTCTGAAGTGCTTCCACTTTCTTTTCCTGGGGACAGAGACCCTGAGGAGTAATCTCATGCCCCAAGAAATTAACACGGGTTCTGCACCACTGTGCTTTTTGAAAGGAAAGTTTTGCTCCGGCGGCCCTCAACTGTGTCAGAACATAACGGATCTCCGCTATGTGTTCCTCAACAGTTGATGTCCTCATCAAAAGCTCATCTACATAAGCCAGGTTACCCCTCGCACCCAGGTCGGGCATGGCCTTATGTAGGAAAATATTGAACTCATTACCGGAGTTAAGGTATCCGAAGGGAGTCCGGGTCCATGTGTACTGCTGGCCCCCAAAGGTAAAAGGCAGTTTGTATTGGTCCTCCCTGCTGACAGGCACGGTCCAGTATCCATTGATCAGGTCTATTGCAGTGAATACCTGTGACCCCTTAATCTGGGCCAGCCCTTGGTCAATGTAGGGAAGAGGCCATCGGGAAGTATGGACCCGTTTGTTGAGCTCCCTGAGGTCGGCGCAGAGTCTCCACTGGCCGTTTGGCTTCAATATTCCCAGCACCGGATTATTGAAGGTGCTGTGGACTGAACGGATTATTCCCCGGGACTCAAAGTTCTTAATTATTTCAGTAAGGGACTCCATTGATGCGAGAGGCAAGCGATATTGCTTCACAAACACAGGAGTCATGCCAGGGTCCGTGGGGATTGTTGTTGTGTGGATGTCAGTGCGATCACAGTCATATGAGTCTACCGCAAAGAGATCCTGGAAATCCAAGAAAACTTGTTTCAACTTTTGCTTTTGTTCCAGAGTCACACCGGCATCAGCTAGGTTGACTCTCTCTTCCACCTTCTGCCTGAAGCCTGGAAAGACTTCTGGTTTGGCTATCTCCGCGGCCTCCTCCAGCTGGGTGGAGAAGTCCCTGGTCAGAGTGCTGATTTGGACTGGAGGCTTCAGGTGGGAAAGGCAGCCCTCATGGACCTGGAAAATCACCTCATCCCTCCTGAAATCACAAGTCACATCTTCCTTACCATAAGGGCAAGAAGTGTACACCAGGAATTTCCCCCCATGCCGGGTACAAATCCTGTCTGGTGTTGTATTGTCATCACTGTCACTGTCAAAACAGTCCTTGGGGATTGGTCCTAACAGTTCATTTCCTAAGTCGATGGAAAAATGTCGGTCATCAACCGCCATTCCAATAATGGTGCCTGCGGCTAGAGTAATACTCTTTAAGTCGCTGTTATCCACCTCTATTAGAATGGTGTCATGTTCTATGTTGTCTAATGGAGTTGGGTTTACCCCCAACCCTTGCTGTTGGAGAGAAGCGTTTAGATGTATGTAACCATCAGGGTTTTTCAAATGTTGTCCTCTTTTAGCTTTCACTTCCAGGGAGAATTGTCGGGTCCTTTCTGGGATGGTGACTTCCTCTTTGATCTGAATTTCAACTGCATAAGGTAGCAATTGAGCTGACCTAAATGCTTTTTCTGGATCATCAAAGCCCATGGGATTATCCGCTAATCGGGACCAAGCTTTGAAGTTTATTAGGTCCAAACTAATGGCAAAGCGATTGAGAATGTCACTGCCTAAGTAAAAGGCGGCAGTGACGTCTCGCACGACCCAACAATTATGGACTATGCTCTTGTTGCCAATGGAGATTTTGAGCATACACCTGCTTGGCAGGAGATGTTTGGAATTAGGCGCTTCCAGGTCCATTTCCCATTCGTCTATCAGTTTGAATGTGGGAATGGCTGGATCTTTTGGGAGTTGGCGGAACATGGCTTCGCTGATGAAGCTCTTACCATTGTTCACGCACACTCGAGCGAGAACAGAGTCCTTCCCATCATTTAACTGAACAGGGATGAACAACTGCTCTCCAATTTGCTGAATATCAGCCAGGCTCTGAGCTGATTTCACATCTTTCTGGACTATAGGAGTGGGAGTTTCTGATTGTGGATTAGTATAGAATTTCAGAGTGTTTCCTTCCAGCGTGGAATACCACTTTAGACTGGAAGGAAGGTTGATTTTCAGAAATAGAGAGGACCCCCCATCACCAGTCTGTTGTCCTACTGCTATTACTGTCACGTCTGGAATTTGGTTGTTCGGGAAGTGAAATTCTACTTGTTCAGATTTTTGTTCAACCATGTGGCAGGTGCCGTTTAAACTAACATGGTTGACACTCTGTTTTAATTTTATTGGTCGGCTAGTCTGGGTCCAGAGGACCTTGTTTACACAATCTATTAGGGGTGACAACCTTCTCAGGAGGTCATTCCCTAGTAAACAAGGGGTGCCCTCTGGAGTCACTACTATGACTGGGTGTTTCAACTTGTGTCGCCCAATTTTAATGTCCAAGTCTGCCGTCCCCTCGATGGGAATTTCCTTCCCGTCAAAGTTCTGGAGTTGTCCAGGAAGTGAGGTGAGAGGCATTTGGTAATTCCCTCCCCTTCCTGCATTCAGTTCATCAAAGGCACTTCTGGACAGAAGGGTAGCTTGAGATCCAGTGTCCACCAGCGCCAGAATTGTACCCTGCCCCTGTACTTGTACCGGGGCATAATATCTTCCCTCCTTCTCCTCAAGGGGGCACAGATAATGCACATTTTTGGACAACTGGTGGGCTAATTTTCTGGTTATGGACATTGCAAGAGAAGAAATTTGGGCAGACTTCTGTGGAGAGTCTTGGGAATCTGAAAGAAAAAGTTGGCAACTGGAGATCAGAGCCATTGTGGGTTCCCCTGGTTCCGGTTCTGGGCCGCCCCCCCCTTTTTGGAGGCAGTCACCAGGATGGGTTTGAACCAGGGGATTTTTGCATTGTTGGTTCTGGGATAAGATAGTGGGCGGCGGTAGCTCAGTCTCCACATCTCCCCAGTCTGAATTGGCATCCCTTGGGACCCATTTTTCCTTGGGAGGAGTTCCCCCATCTCTGAAGGAGAAGATCCTTTTCCCAGGATCTTCTGAGGATCCCTCTCCCTCAAATTGGAAGACCTGAACCTCCTCCACAAAGTGGGTCTGTTTGGGTCCTTTGTTTCTCCTACCTCCTCTCTGCTCCTTGGGTGGCAGACTTTCAGGGGTAGGAGATTTTGTTTCCGGTTCCTGGTTTTCCAGGGGCTGTTTACAAGTTGGGAAGGAAGCTTCCTCCAAGGCTTTACACCCCCCTTCCCCTTGTGCCTCCTCCCTGGGAACCGGTGTGTTATCGGGGTGCTGCCCCCGTCATTGTTCTGGAGCACCAGGTCCAGAGTTTGGGGCATTCTGGGCCGGCATGCCCATCTGAGGGTTCTGCTGAGCCCTTAGCACGCGACCCAGCTCCTGTTCCATGTTCTGAACCTGGCACTCTAACTGGGAAACCCGCTCAGGCTGATACGGGGCCCTGTTTTCTCCCCTGGGCTGATCCCGGGAAGGGTAGCTATCCCTTCTCTGGTAGTAACCCTGGTTGGGAAGATTTTGGTACCCCTCCACCCTTGGCCTCCCCTCTCCCGGATTAGGTTGTCTGGGCTCAGGGAATTGGGGAAAGAAGGATGGACGATTTTGGGGCTGGAAATTGGGTGGATACCTGGGGAAAAAGTTCTGCCCATGATTTGGAGAATTTCTGCCCTCCGGTGGGAAGTTAGGAGGGAAGTTCCCTGGGTTAGGTGCTTGGCTGGATCCACCCCCTTGGGCTGGAGGAGTCCACACATAACCCAGGATGGGTCAGTTTCCCTTGTAGCGGGGATTTACATAGTCAGGGGAGCGGGGGACCCCATTTGTGGGACTACCTCCTCGACTCCCTGTCTGTGACTGGCCCGAGGGCCTTCTGGGCTGTGAATTATTAGGTGCAGGTAGGTTTTTAGGCCCCCCCATCTCCAACTCCAAAACGGGGGTGACCTTTACCTCTGCCACCTTGGCAGCAGCAGGGGTGCTGTTGGTTTTGGGGTTTTTGGGCACATTATTTTTATTTTCTATGGGCTTCTGCACCTCATAGATCCGGGTAGCCTGTTCAATGACCCAGTCTAAAGATCTTTTCTCATGAAAATCTCTTACGAGCTGGGTCATTATATATTTGGGCAAGGCATGGAAAAATGTATTGACAAATTCTCTGCTGTCTGTGCGCACCCTTCTGGTGGTCTGCGCAAAGGCACGTTTCAGTTCTTGCACGAATTCTTGTGGGGCCTGATCCTCCCCACATTGCAAATTGTAGGCTGCCTTGCGAGCCTCTTGGGGATTTCTGTGAACAGAAAAATGTTTCAAGATGGCCGCCTTATAGGTGGACCACCTTAAATGATTTTGATCCTCCAGCCCCGCAAAGAAACTGGAGCATTCTGGGGAGAATGTCCATTTGACGTACTGGATGCAGCTACTGCTGTCCTTCAAATGGAAAGTCTCCATCATTTGCTCATAGAGCTCCAAGTGTTCCCAAACAGAGTACTTGGCGTTCTTATGATAAGGCGTGATGACACTCCTGATTGCCTTAATCTGTTTCAATGGGTCCTTAAGCAAGGCCCTTTTTTGCCTTATTGGCCTTTTTGGTTCGTGTAACCCTTGTCCATTTGTCCTCTGACTCAGAGGCACTGCTCCCAGAGGTTCCTGTCTGATCTTCCAGGTTTTCCCGGATTCTGCGAGCCTGGGAATGGCTGGCAGAATGTGGGGTCCTGGTCTCCTGTGTCCTGTACCGTTCAGAGGAGTCTTCAGATTCCTCTTTGCTGCCAGGATTTGATGGGTACCCCCCCCCCCCACTGACCTAACTGGGCAGAGGTTTTCAGGATGCCCTTAATGGGCCTACTCTCCTGGGGTTCCCCACTAAATTGCACCGTGCTTGGGTGCCCATACCCCGATGCCCGCCCATCCATTCCTGGGAGGTACTGGCCTATGAGCCCCATGCATCTGGCTGGATAGTAATCTGCCATCCCTGTGGCCCTGTGCTCATGTGCGCCAGGGGACATGGGGGTGGCAGAGTCCAGGGACTGAGAGAGATAAAGGCCTCTGGTACTAGGGCTCCTGGGGTTATGCTCAGGAGTTTCTCTTTCCCAGCGAACCTCATCTCTATCCGCCCCTGCTCCCTGTTGCAATGCAAGAGCCTGCGCCTTCAGTTCCTCAGTTAAGGCCTTACTAGACTCTATCAGTCTCTCCTGCATCGCTACCTGTTGTTGGAGTCTATCATTGTGCTGGCAGAGAGCCTCATTCTCTCGCTGTGTTTCCTGATTGGTCCTGGAGCACTGGGCCAGTCTTTGCTGCAGGAGGGTTACCTCCTGAGCTGTGTCCCTATTGGCCTGCTCCTTTCTTGCCAGAGCATCCTCCACCCTCCTGGTGTGTTCTAACAAGTTCTGGTGTTCTTTTTGGAGGTCACCCAGCCCCTGGAGGGCCAAGTGATTTT
Organism: Ambystoma mexicanum; assembly: GCF_040938575.1. Classification (NCBI taxonomy): domain Eukaryota; kingdom Metazoa; phylum Chordata; class Amphibia; order Caudata; family Ambystomatidae; genus Ambystoma; species Ambystoma mexicanum. The sequence continues at coordinate 147,335,555 of NC_090934.1, forward strand.
CTTCTGTTTTTCTTTTTAAATGGCAGACTTCCTGGCCTAAGGCGTCTCTTTCCTGAATAAGAGCCTGCATTTGTGCCGCCAGGTCGTCCCTCTCCCTTTGAAAGGCACCAGCTTTCTGGCGTTCTTCATCAAACTCTGCCTGGGTATCCAGGTCTTTCAAAATCAGCTTGTTGCTCTCTGCCTTCACTCTATCTAGATGACTTTGCAGGGTGGCTACCTGCTCCGTGCATGCCCTGTTAAAGTCTAACTGTTGCTCCAGCTTTTTCTGGATCTGCAGTAGGGAGTCCAAACCTTCTTGGTACTCCTTCTGCAAGGCCAGAAATCTGGTATCCTGGTCCGCCTTTTCCTGTTGCAGCACATCCATATCCTCCTTTATTTTAGTGATGTGCTGTCTACTCTTATTTTCGGACTCCTGGCTCCTGAGCAGCCTCTGCTCAGAAGAGTCCAGATCAGATTGGGCCTTCTGTAGTGCCAGCAGTTGCCTACTCGCCAGATCTTGGCCTTCAGCACATTTGTCCAGCATGGCTCCCATATGTAAATATAAATATGCCGCTACCCTGGCAATCTTGTGGTGCTCATCCTTGGCCTTCGGGGCCATGTATAGTTCACTCAGTGCCACATGTAAGGGACCCTGATCTCTCCATATATCTGACCCTGTTTCCGTGACCTTTTGCGTGATGGCCTGCAACCAGACCATGCGGTCCTGGTGAGTCCACTCACCTCTCACAAATAACTTATGTAAGAAGTGCTCTCTGGCTATTTTCATGTCTACTAAGGTCGTCATTCTAGAGAATGGTCTCTGTCCTGACTTACAGAAGTTTGTATTTTATTTTTGCAAAACAGACCTTTTCCTTAGAGCGTTCCTTTGAGGAGTGCTTTACAGCGTAACACAGCGTGGTGATCCGACCGGATATGTGTATCTGGTCAGCTGGCACACTGTATTAATCTGCACAAGTGGTAGATCCAACCCAAACGTCCCGCTTGAGCCCCCAATTTGTAAGAGGATTCAATTCAACACTACAGCTACGTCAATGCCTAGTCTGGGATACTGAATGGAAACCCTTATTGATATATCTTTATGTCCAGTTCATGCGTTCTGGATGACTACCCCTATATAACACGCCTCTCTTCGAATCCCCCTGACCCCACTGAGCCAAGAAGTAGTTCTGTTTTGCAAGTTAAAAGGTTTATTTGAGAATTTAAACAATATATATATATATATATATATATCACACTTTATAATAAATTAATAATTGAATATCACACTTAATCTGATATGATAAAGATTAACAACAGAGAATCTGGCACTAGCCCACTTCTTTATAATCACTAAGGAGTTGACATGAAATGGATAAGGTAGTACACTGGTAAATAGGGACAGAAGAATAATGTGGTAGAGAATGCTTTATAGGGTTCAAGGAAATGCAAGGTTGAATGAATGAAATGCAGTATAGAAAATAAACTGATATGGTTTCACAAAAGACAAGGTAATCGCTTTCCCTTTGTGGCAATTCACCCCCCCCCCCCTATACAATGTAAGGAGATGGAAGGAAGAGCACACAGTTCAGGTATACAATCATAATGTAATACAGAGTTCCAGTTTCCCAGCAAGCTTAGAGGAGAATAGATATGAGCTTTACACAGGCTCAAAATGCTTTAAAATGTGATAGCAATATATTGGAAATGTGTTAAAATGATTTTAATTCCCTCTGGAGGTTCAGGTTGAGGATTAGTTGGTTTAAATTAGTTCAGGCTTACTTTAGCAATGTTCTAGGAATGATTGGCAGGTTAAACGAATTTTTGGCAAATGAAAGCAAGGAAGCTGCTGTTTTCACACGTGGAGAAATTTGCAAATCGCGGCAAATTCCCGAGTGAAAAAGTATAGGGAGTAGGAATGCGGTTCTAGGTTCGTTGAAAAGCCAAGATTCCCAGCTTTCAGAGGAAAGTTACTGCAAGGTCACGGAGATATGAGCGATAAGGTAAAGGTCGTTTTTCAGATTTGAAATTCTAAAAGTTCAAAGTGACAAGCTACAGCTAGCAGCTAGAAATGACAGGTGACAGCTTTGCAAATGACAGGGACAACTTCTAGGAGGCAGTTCTGGTTAGATTAAAATAGATTGAATTATATTATTTTAACTAAGAGATTGGTTCTGCACAGTTCTGCTAGGTACTCACAATATATTTAGAAATAGAATGGGCCTCGCCACGGATCTGGTCAGGTTTTCTTCACTCGCCACGGACGGTCTCTGCGCACAGCGGTCTGGGTCAGCTCTCTGGTTCTGCGAACAGCGGTCTGGGTCAGCTCTGCTCTGCCTCTGGTTCTGGATACTGCTCTGCTTTCTCTGGACCCAGCGCTGATCTGCACGGCTCCTGGATGCTGCTATCGCTGTTAGGTTTGCTGGATGCTGAGGCCCACTGAGAAGAGTTCTCAGTTTGTGGGTTTAGGCCCTTGCTTTGAGTTCTGAATCAAGTTCTTTGGAGTTTTAAAGTCTAAGTGTTGAATCTAGTATCTTCTGGATGTTGTGTGGTCCGGCAGAGCGCGTTGCAGCAAATGGAATTGAATGTCCCTATCTGTCCTGACTGTCTGCTTTTATGTGTTTTGAAAGTGGGTGGAGAGGCTAAGCTTTCTAGGCCCAACCCCTTCAGAGTTCTGATAGGTTGGAGAATTCTTTGCGTTCTCACTGGAGAGCAGGATTGTGTGTCAGAATGATGTCATTTAATGGCTTTCAGAAAGGACACTCCCCTGTCAAATTGCACACAATCTATATTTGATCAAAAAGACATATTTGCACAGGTACACATTTGTTTAAAATTACATGCACCCATCACCTATCACAGGAGGTATACCCTGTCCAAATCTGCTCTTCCTGGGGGCTTGGGTTCAAAAATGGCAACATATTTCACTTTTTGGTCGGTTACCAATATTGGATTTGTCCTCGAATTTACACAAATGTGCGCAAGGAGTATGGACATTAATTGATGAAGTGTCCGATTTTTAACATGCATACATTTTAAGTAATATCCTCTTAACTGCTAGCTTGCCCCCAGATCATACCACCGGTTCAAAAAACCTCTTAAAATGTGGGCAGAAAAATCACAAGAATTATGGTATCATTTAAATAATTTTCACAAGTCCGCTCTATGAATGATCCATCTTTTTAGAGTTATGTTCTGGCCCCAAAGGGGTGTGGTTTCCCCCCAGCACAAGGTTGAATTTCTGGTTTTTCCAGTTCTGCCAAGCCAGCTTGCTCTCACAGGCAGTGCTCCTCCCCTTTCCTTCCAGGAGGAAGCCCCTTTTACGACCCCCATAATAAAACATTTGCCTGAGTCAGGACAGGGCTTTGTTCAATTTCCTGCAGAGCCCAAGTAATTCAATCAGAGAAGTGTCATATCCCTTTTGGTGGGAACAGCAAAAGGCAGCTAGGCCTGAGAACTGCTGTGGATCCAGTTTCACTCCAATTGGGGGGAAGTTGTCAAGCAGAATCCAGTTCCTTAAGCCAGGCCCCAGCTAATGTCACTTTTAGTTACCCAGTTTTCTGCATTCAAATAAAACTAACCATTTTTACATATGCAGCTAGAATGCTGATTCTAAGTTTAAAACTATGACATTTAAACAATTGCAACCTATGTGACACTCAAAAGTAGGTCACTCATTTCTTTTAAACATTTAGATTTTTTAGTGTCTTTCAGTCCAAACTTACTTAAACTGCTGAAATCCACAGCTCAGCCAGTCTTGTTATAAACCTTCAAGTCACTTCAGAATATAACTTTACATTGTATCCACCTCTCAGTAAGTCTTTCTTTGGCCTGCTTTGGGTTCATTTATTCAGTTTTACACAAAAAAAAAGTCTGGTGTTGTTTTAAAACGCCGGCTTTCTGATAGTGGTGAGTACTGGTAATGCACCCATTTTTGGGATTTAAGAAATTAATTCCCCACAATTCTAGGTTGCTTTTGGCAATCAGCATTGCCATTCCCAATGGTTTCAGGCTACTGTGTGGGTAGTCCAATGGTGGTTTTAGGCAGTGCCCTTCTGTGCCCATAACATCGGCAAAATGGGTGGCAGCCTATTCTTCATGCACTTCCCTGGGCATTTTCTGGGAAGCTCTGGCCATCATGATGTTTTCAATGCCAGTACTGCACAGTTTTTGAGGTAGGGCTCGGATGCATGGGTAAAAACATCCCACAAAACGTTTCCTTCTCTTGTGTAGAGTCACCATGGAAACACGTGGTTGTGTGGATGAACGCCAAAGGAACTTCCATCTGGAATATAAACAAAGTTGTCCTCTCGAGCGTCCCAGATATGTTCTCCTGTACTGGAGAACCGGTGGTACAGATCCTTTATGCTGCTGCTGAGTAACAGGATGTTTATCCCTGAGTTAGTCCTCTGGCTTGGAGGGAGTACTTGAATGTTGTGTGTGCATGACAGAACCACCCCCCCAAAGGTCGATGACCCTGTGGGCAGGACAGATTGTTCCAGTGAAATTGTGACTCAAGAAGGGGGGCATGTACTTTGGAAGCGGGCTCCCAAGACCTCTCTTCGGAATCATAACCCAACCAGTCCACTAGGTAATACAGCTGACCCCTGGAGACACGAGAGCCCAAAATGGCTCTAACCTCACATTCCTCTGAACCATCTAGTACAACGGGAGCAGGTGGCAGAATCACTCTCATGGCTAAAGGACAAGGCTTAAGGAGAGATGAGTGGAAGACTGGGTGTATACGCCAGGTAGAGGGGAGAGAAAGTCGAAAAGTCACCGGATTCAGTATCCTTGTTACTTTGTGCGGCCCCACAAACCACAGAAGCAGTTTGCGAGAGCCGGGCCAATGAGAATGTCTTGTGGATAGCCATACCCTGTTCCCTGAGTGTAAGACGGAGCCAGTACACGCTTCTTGTTAGCTGTGTCTCACATAACTGCCTGTGCCTCACGGAGATGCGTGAGCATTTGTGAGTGTACTAGGGAAAAGTCTCTAACACAAGCTGAGGCAGCAGGGGTTAGTGACACAGAGAGATCAGGGATAAGAAGAGTGCGTGGGTGTTGTCCATACAGGGAATAAAAAGGAGAGGAACCTGTAGAGGAGTGATGAGCATTATTGTAGGCAAATTTGGCTAGATGCAACAACTGATACCATGATTGCTGATGCTGAGGAGATAGGAATTGCAGGTATTGTTCCATTACTTGATTCACCCGTCCAATATGAGAACCGTAGGCAACCCAAACAAACAAACAACCCGGCCAGCTTGGGCAATGTGGGAATACCGGTGCAAGGAACAAAACAGGGCATCTTTGTGAATGAATCAATGACCTCCCATATTGTGTCAAACCCCTTCACTCTATAGGCAATTCTGTAATGAAATCCATGATGAGTATGTGCCATGGTCTAGGTGGTATGGGTAATGGTTGGAGTAAACCAAGCTGGCGTCCCTTCCTGTTTTTACATTGTGCACAGATGGAGCATGTATTGACATACGCGATGATATCCCTCCTCATTGACGGCCACCAGCGCTGAAGTAAATTCAAGGTGCGTTTTTGGCCCAGATGGCTGTTAATAGGGGCATCGTGGGACCATTCCAGGGCCTGACTAATAGTGTCCAGGGTGGGTAGATATAGTTTCTCCTGGTAGCATGGCAGGCCCTCTCATAGGACTAAATCCCAGTCCGACAGATGCTCCGGGTGATGAGAAGCCCACTGTCTGATTGTGTTTAGGAGATCAGGTGAGGGTGTGCACAAACACACAAAATGTTTCTTATCAATCATTGTTTCAGGATATATCGGAAGTGAAGCAGTGAAACCCCCTGGGGAACGGGGCAGGGCATCGGCTTTCCCATGTGTGCTCCCTGGCCTGTGCTTATTTATGAAATCATAAGCAGAGAAAAAAGATGCCACCGGACTTGTCGGTGGTTGGCGCACTTCATGGAAGCCAGCTCTTGTACGTTCCGATGGTCCGTATACACTTTGGTCTGGTGTCTTGCTCCCAAGAGGTGGTACCTCCAGTCCAGACCTGAAAAGCCTCCTTAATAGCTAATACTTCCTTTTCAGAAACGGTGTAGTGCATTTCTGCTTTAGTGAACTTACACGAATGAAAGGCTATGGGGTGCAAGCAACCAGTGTTTGGCCAAGTTTGGGACAGAACTGCGCCCTTAGCGTAAGAGGAGGCATTCACTTCTACTATGAATGGGCATTCAGGGTTTGGATGCTGAAAACCGGTGCTGAAGTAAAGGCAGCCTTCAATTTGTCAAAGGCTTCTTGTTATACTGTTGACCATAGAAAAGGCACATGGGGACTAGTGAGTAATGTAAGAGGAGCTGCAATGGAAGAAAAATCTGAGATGAACCGACTGTAAGAATTGGCAAAGCTGAGGAATGTTTGGAGTAGGGGTTGGCCAGTCCAGTACTGACAGACTTTAGAAACTTTCATGGATGGTCCTCCTGGAGATATGTGGAAACCCAGGAAGTCTACATGAAGTCTACAGAGAGCACTTCACGGACATGTACCACGTGCTCCTGTATGGAGGGAGAGGTGTCCAAGATATCACAAAAAATGTCATTTATAAACCGCTGGAACGTGGCGGGTGTGTTTCATAGGCCAAACCGCATGACTAAATACTTGTTAAGTCCATACCGCGTGCAGAATGCCGTCTTCCACTCATCGCCCTTGCGTACCCGGACCAGATTGTAGGTGCCCCACAGATCCAACTTGGTGTACGCAGAGGCATGAGTTAAGCGATCAAGCAAGGGACCGATGAGTGGTATGGGATAGCGGTTCTTTATAGTAATGGCATTCAAGCGCTTGTAGTCCACACAGGGACGTAGGAACCCCTCCCGCTGCAGGACAAAAAAAATGGGACTGGCGGCTGGTGGCGTGGAAGGCCGGATATGACCCAGACTCAAAGCAGTTTGTATGTATTCCTTAAGTGTCTGGTCTTCTGAGGGAGACAACGAATATATCATACCTGTGGGTATTCTGGTGTTGGGTATGAGTTCAATAGGACAATCATAAGGCCTGTATGGGGGAAGATGTTCTGCACATCCTTTATCAAAAGCTTCCTGGAAACCGTGGTATTCTGAAGGAATGCCTCAAGCTATGCTACCCACTACATGGTGATGTCAATCGAGATTCATAGGAAGCAATTCGTTCAGGGTAAGTTGAGCGACAGCTCCTAGCAACTGTGATGGAGATTCAAGGGTGTCAGTGTGTGTAAGACACGTGGCCTGGCAGAACGTTGATTCAAAGTATAATCAACCGGAAGCCCAATCAACAACAGGGTTATGAAGACGTAACCATGGGATCCCTAACATGAGCCTGAATTGTGGGGTTGTGATTAAATCAAAGGTGATATTTTCCTTATGGGTATCCTGGATAACCAAAAAGAGAGGAGCGGTTGGTTGTTTAATTGGTCCTGAGATGAGAGATGTCTCGTCCACTGCTTGCACTGGTTCGGGTCGACTCTTGTTTGTAGCGGTAAATTCAATGTAGTCGCCAAGGATATATCTATATAATTACCCGTGGCCCCGGAATCAATGACTAGGTGAACAGTGTGCCTTGTGTTGGGGAAAGAGGACAGGGTGGCCTGTATGGATATGGGTTTAATATGGGTTTCATTCCTCCATAAACCAGGTCATGTCTTGGCTTGTCTGTCCCCCCCCGTGTCTAGGGACGAGCCTTCTGAAAACCCGGATTTAGCCATCCTCCTGCGTTCTGCAAACTGTGCGGGTGTAAAACCAGACTCCGACTTGCACTTTGCCCATCTGGCATCGACCTGTAAGGCCAGTTAGACTAATTCATGGTAGTGGACTGGTAATGAAGGGACAACGGCTAGGGTGTCTTTCATGGAATCACTTAGGCCTTTGTAGAATACCAAGGCTTTCTTTTTTTCTGGCCAAGTGGTTTCTATGGCCAATTGATTGTAACCAGTGATGTACTCCATGAGAGGGGATTTGCCCTGTGATAAATGGAGTAATTGCAGGTCTCAGGACTGTGCTTTGTGCCTTATATCAAATACCTTGGTCATTTCTGTTACCAAAAGGTCAAAATCATACAATGCAGGATGATTATCATCTAGCAAAGGATTGGCCCAGGTGGCGGCAATGCCACCCAAATGGGATAATGTGAAGGCAGCCTTAGTGGTGGCATCGGGAAAAGCCTGCAGTTTACACAGAAAATGCAGCTTGCACTGATTTAAGAAGGTGCACAACTTACAAGGATGAAATAATATGGGCCCATTTCAACTTTAGTCAAATAGAAAGACAGTGGGGGTCATTCCGAGTTGGGCGGTAAGGGATACCGGGCACTGGTAAGGAGACTGGTGCCGGTAATCCCTAACCGCCCAATTCCGAGGTCCCTTAGTGGGAACCGTAAAGGACGTGTGGTCTAACCACACATCCTTTACGGGTCCCGCTAAGGGACCAGGGCGCTAATAACGGACCTGCTATTCACGGGCCCATTATTAGCGCCTCCCCATTCCCATTGAGCCCTACAGGGGCTCAATGGGAATGGGGAATGGTTGGTTGAATGGGGATTTACTGGGTCCGCACAGGTCGGAATGTCCTGGTAAATCCCCATTCAACTAGACCGGTGCCGGACCCGGTATTTGAGGCAGCCAATGGCGCAAATAGCTCCATGGCTACCTCCAGTCTCAGGATGAGGGCCAGTGAGTTGATGGAGAGTGTGCCTTAGAACTGATTTATTGCAACTATGTCCAATGGTGGCAAACAAAAGTAAACATGTGGTGTGGTAGCTGCTGTCTTTGTTTAAACTGGGAACAGGCACATTTGACAGATGTAAAGCCGCAGCAGTGCATGTGGAAAGAAAAGGTATCTTTGAAATATGGTGCATTTGGAAGATAAAAAGGAGGAGTGATGCCTTACATTTAAGAAATAAAGTCAAGTGACAGATTGTGTTATCAGGAATAAAGAGACTTCATTTTCATCATATAAAATCACAGCATGTAAAGAGAAAGGCCCGTTTCGTTTTTTTTTAAATAGTGAACACTGGTTTCCTATGGTAACTGCGGCCATCTGTGTGCATAAGATTAATAATGAATCTACCTCTGTTCTAATACAGTAGAAATAAAAAAGATTGTATTTATGAACAGCAGGCCTAGGTATAATTCAAAATGTTGCATGTTAAACACATTGGGCCTCATTACAAGGAAGGCGGTAAACCATGGTGCTATTAGCACCATGGTTGCCACCGGTACCATACCGGTACCACCATGGAGGAAAGGGGAATTACCACCCCATACCAAGGTTGGCGGGGCGTTAATTCCCCCTTCCTCTATGGCCCTTTCCCATTCCCATTTTTGCCCCATAGGGCATAATGGGAATGGGGAAGGAGCTAATTACGGTACTGCAAATTGCTGTACCGTAATTAGCACCAAGGTCCTTTTGCTGGTCCCAACTTTAACGGCGGGTGTAAACAAGCCGTTAAGGTCGGGTCCCGCAAAGGGACCTCGTAGTAAGGCGGTAAGGGTTTACCGGTACCGGTGCCCTTACTGGTACCGGTAAACCCTTACCGCGTAATGAAGCCCATTGCGTCAATGTAAAACGCTATTCTTTTAGAATTTTTTATGTAACTTGTTTTTACCCATTGAACTGGAAGGACTGGGCCTCTGAAACTTTGACCTCAAGGACTTTGTATGTGGACCTCTAGGAGAAGGAGGTCTGGTTATCAGTTAAATGCTAAGATAAACAGAGAGTTAGATCAGAATTGTGGAATTTACAGATATCACAGGAGGCAGAAATGACCTTTAAGGTCAGATCTCCCAATTAACTGTGAATTAGCTTCAAACAAAAACCTTTGAACCCCAGGACGGGAGGGCATAATCGCATGGGTCAGCCAGATGTCCTGATCAGGACATAGAAGAGAAATGATACCTATGAATTGGTGGGGGCTGGTGTGAAACTAAGGGACACTTGTGCTGCCTTGTCATTGACTAACATTGAATACATGTTCTTGAATAAAAAGTGCATTGTGTCTTCGACTGAGCTCATCCCGAGTTCATATTAAAGGTGATCAGAAGCCTGCCGGGACCATGTAAAATGAATTTTGTGTGATGCATACAACTTGAGTTATGAGAGAAATTATGATTCAGGCTTTCTCATAATTCCGATGAATATGAAAGTTATTGTGATGATAGGTTATGGACGTAAGGTTTGAATCATGAAGGGACAGATTTGTGACTATTTCGTTGAAGCAGAAAATTGCAAAGAAATGGTAGCTCCTCCCAGGAAGGGCGTGCAGAGATATGATTAGTATTTTCCGACTCACCATAAAATATAGAACTTAAAAATATATATGTGCCTGCAAAAATAGGGTAGCTGCCATGTTAAATTTTCAAAACCCAAAACTGTAAAACTACCTGTCATTTTGAAATGATGTATTTTTCCTCCTCCCTCAGCTTCCATAACCCATACCTCCCAACGTCTTGTCCTATCAGCAGCTAGTGCTCATCTTGGTGGCAAGGTGAAGCGAGAGAGCTAGCCAATCCATATCATGTGGAATTGTGATAATATGTAGGTGTCATCAGCCCTATATCTTGGCATTTTCCAATCGAAGCGGGGACTTGCAAGAAAACAACTAGGGAGAGAGACGAGGTGAGCTGCATAATCCATCGGGGTAGGAGTGATGCAACACGAAATTCCCCATTTAATCCCTTGCATCCCCAATAAGAATTCCAAAACATTACATTTTACCTAAATAAAAAGCCGAACACGATTTTCCATTGTGTTCCCACTTCCTGTACCTTGCTTTCAGATCAGAGGGGTCATATCTAATTGATGCCTGGAGGGTGGGAGTTATTGGGAGAAAGGAGTATTGTGCCAAACTAAGCAATCACTCGGGGTTTTGTATTTTTCCTTTTGGTTAAATTTGCAAGAAATCTGATGTAAATTGTGACTGCCAACATCAACATTTTACATGTGTCTTATAGCAACTGAATGTCTTTTAAACCAATGTTTGTCAATTGATGCAATACATTTGAATTTGTGATAGTGTGTAGTGCCACAGCGTTGGTGGTTGATGTTTTTGTGATTGCCTATGATTCTTTGCAAAAACTTAAATACATATAAATTCATCATATACATCGGCCTGGTTCCTAGCTGATTTGTGGTAAAGAGGGTAATTTGATGTAGATTACGAGAGAAGTGGAGGCCTCACTAAAGCTGAATCAGTAAAGCGTTTTGTTGTTTGCCACCTTGCTTGCGTGTAGGGGGTAAATTAACTCCCTGAGTTGAGAGTGACCGTATAATAAACCGTGACAACATGCATGTCTAAAAACCCAAATTCAAGCATTGCTACACACTAACCAACAAAAGCACACTGTGCAGGAAAAAGTAAGATATTATGGGCCCGATGGTGGCACCACTGCCTCAAAAAACGCACATTACTTGCACATCTATGCTAAAACCAGTGAATTTCAGCTATGCAGAGAAGTGCCCACCATACATCAAAAGGGAACAGGCAGGACTAAAACCCCAGAAACAAAGCATTGCCACAAACTAACCAACAAAGACACGCTCAGCAGGAAAAAGTAGGGCATTAAGGGCCAGGTGGTGCAACAGGGCCTCAAATAATGCACACTAACAAGCAAATCTATGCTAACACCAGTGAATGCCAGCTATTCTGAGAAGTGCCCGCTGTACATCACATAAACACACTCTGCAGGAAAAAGTAAGACATTACGGACCAGATGGTGGCACCAGGGCCTCAGAAAACACACACTAACAAGCATATCTATGTTACAACCAGTGAATGTCAGCTATGCAGAGAAATGCCCAACATAATACATGAAAAGGTGACATGCAGGTTTAAAAACCCAGACCCAAACATTGCTACACACGAACCATTAAAAACGCACTCAGCAGTAAAAAGTAGGGCATTACCGACCAGCTGGTGGCACCAGGGCCTCAAAAAACGCACACTACAGACAGATCTATGCAACAACTAGTGAATGCCAGCTACGCAGATAAGTGCCCGCTGTACATCAAAAGGTGACATGCAGGTCGAAGAACCCAAATTCAAGCGTTGCTACACACAAACCAACAGAAACTCACTCAGTAGGAAAAGGTAAGACATTGCGGACCAGATGGTAGAACCGGCCCCGCAAAAACCGCACACTAACTAGCAGATTTATTCTACAACCAGTGAATGCCAGCTATGCAGAGAAGTACCTGCTCTACATCAAAAGTTGACACGTAGATCTAAAAACCCAAATCCAAGCATTGGTACACACTAACAAAAACACACTCAACAGGAAAAAGTAAGGCATTGCAGACCAGATGATGGCACCAGGGCCTCAAAAAACGCACATATACAAGCGAATGTATGCTACTACCAGGCAATGCCAACTACGCAGAGAAAACCCCGACATACATCAAAAAGTGACATGCAAGTCTAAAAACCCAAACATTGCTGTACACTAACTAATAAATACGCACTCAGCAGTAAAAAGTAAGACATTACTGACCAGATGGTGGCACCAGGACCTCAAAAAACGCACACTTCAAACAGATCTATGCAACAACCACTGAATGCGAGCTATGTAGATCAAAAGGTGACATGCAGGTCTAAAATCCCACATCCAAGCATTGCTACACACTAATCAACAAAAACGCACACTACAGAAAAAAGCAATGCAATACACACCAGACAGGCATGCAAGTTCTCCCCCAAAAACAACTGCACACTAACAAGCAGCACTATGTGGCAACCATTGAACCTATGCATACATTCTTCCAACCATTGGACCAAGAGAAACTAGCAAATGCACACTACGGACCTGATAGATGGAATTATCTGCACTGAAAAAAGGGACTTTGCGTGCTGAACAGCGCATGAAATTCAGTTTGTCGATTCATGGAATCGATTGCACAGGACATTTTCGTACATTCCTGGGAATCTTCGCAAAGGCTTGGCACGTCTCTGCGTGCAGTCGATCGCACTGCGCAAGATACCTGTTTAGTCAATAACAAAGGCTTGAATGTCACATCCAGGGTCACTGCGCACCAGAAGCAGTCTTGTTGTCCTTCTTTTGTGTCTCCTCTCCTCTCACAGAAAGCTTGCACACACAGACTCCAGTTACTCCTGTTTCTACATGCATTGACATATGAGCACAACAGCTACTATATCCCTCTCTCACTGAACAACCCACCCCACTCTACCTTGCAGAGCCACAAGAGTGCCTGGAGACCATGGAAACAGCAGCAGTGTGCAGTATAAAACAACTTAACATAACGTAACAGATGCCATGAATCTTTCAGGAAAATAGGAAAATGTAAACAATTACCCATGGAATTCCATATCTGTTTCTGTCTGTTTTTCTGATGTGTGTTTCCTTCACAACGAGGCTGGCACTTCAGAAGTTAACCCTACCATTGCAGTCTGAAAGATTAAAATTGGGTGCTGTAAATGTGCGGGGGGGCGAGAGAAAGAAGCACATGCTGCTCTTAGGAAGGCATGAGGGGAGTAGTGTCAGTAATGGTAGGTGCAAACCTATTGAGGGGCACTAGGTCAGCGGCCGAGCCAGTTGTGTGCCAATCTAAATTGAGGGACAGAAAACACAGTCACATGTGGTGAACTGCATGTCGGAGATCAATTAGGATGTTGGTCACATTTATGATTGAATTTGATTTTTAAAATTGCTTACGCGCACTAAACAGTCTGAACTGCATTCAGGCGCAGATGTTAACCATATGCCAGACATGGAGTATGTACATTTTGCAGACAGAGAATGCAAACATTTTATTTAAATAGGAAGGTTTTTAGTCCCTTCCTAAAAAAGATCCATGGATGGACAGGCTTGGATGTCCCAGGGTAACTGGTTGCACATTTTTGGACCGAACACCTCAAACCTCCTATCTCCATTATATTCCTTTTTGGTACGAGGTATACAAATCAAAAGTGTATCTTCTGATAGTAAATTTCTTGTTGGGTGGTAAGTACTTACTTTGGCTACGAGGTATCCTGGTGCAAGACCATTAATGCACCTGAACATCAAACATGCCACCTTAAATTTAATACGGTCTTCAACTTTCAGCCAATGTAATGATCTGCGTAGAGCAGAGACATGGTCAGTCAATGGGCCTCATGACAAGTATGCCGGTCCTGAAATAAGGGTGCCGGGATGCTCACCGGCAATCTTGCTTCCGAACCGGCAAACTGTGAGCTTGCCTGCCAGAGTCGCTGTGCCCGACAGGTCTGACCCTGCTGGGCGCAGCTGTCATGGTAAGCAAACCCATCATGGAAGCACTGGCACTGTTAAAAACAGTGCTGCTGCTTCTGTGTCCCCACTCCCAGAGAGTCCTATGGGAATGGGGATGAACAAAATTACCGGCACTGACTTCCTGGCTGCCGGACTCGCAATGAGCCAGTGGCACCGGGAAGTCAGGGGCTGTTAAATGTTTACGGCACCGGCAGCAACCCGCCGGTAGCACCGGCAGGGTTACCACCAGACCCCTAAGGAGGCCCAACCACTCTGAAAGCCTGGTCATGTTGATATAGAGCCAGTCCTATCTCAGGAGGATCCCTTTGCAAGAACGGTGGTGACAGAGTCATCTAAGTGTTTAGAAGATCAGAAGGTAGGGAGGACAATCCAGTATGTATTGTGCCTTTGACGTACCTGGTGCGACAAGTCTAGGATCAAATATGATGTTGATAGTGTGTTTGCATCCAATGCGAAAAGTGCAAAGTTCGACTTGGAACAGGCACATTCACAGGCCTTTACTGGGAAACTTATGGGGCAGGGTTTTAAAAGAGATAATTGGATTGGTTTGGACTGATTCGAGAAACAAAACGTTGGTTCAGATTGGCTAGCAGGATTGGTGCTGTGTATGGCTGGCTCCAGTGTGGAGCATTAGAAACACGCCTTGGAAATGGCAAATATTTTATTGTAGGCATGGGAAAAGCATTTCCAAGGCACTGCCATAGTTATATTAACAGGCAATTGATGGTAGCAGCTGCAAAACGGTGCAAGTCCCTGGGCTGCAGTGCCTGGCAAATGCCTAATACTTATCCTCAAGCCAAACTGATTTATTTGCCACTCCTCGTTTTTAACAAGATTTTAATGACAGGCGTACACAGTGCTTATAAATTGAGTGGGCGAAGGCAGACCTGGTTAAGACATTTTTATTACACCAGTAGTATGTTTACAGCTCCAACTAAGTCATTAACTCTCCTTTGAAAAAACACTGGTAGGATCTTTGAGCACAATACTTGATGTTAAGACTCGATAAAGATAGCTTAAAGAGATTCCAGGAGAATGTGTTTTGGACTTGGAGGGGCAGGAAATGGGTGCGAATAGCAATAAGCCATTTCTCCCTAGCTGTACCCTAAAGCAATAATGTTGGCGTATAGGTGGTGCTTTAGTGCTGCTCAATAGCCAAAACTAAAAAATGATAGGACATGTTAGGTCTGGATGTGGTAACCCCCTCAATCTCTCTATGGGTGAAAACACTCTTGGGATAGTAACTACGAAGACCCAGCGCTCGGTTAAGCCATCTGTATTGAAAACCAGATTAAATATAATATTTTCTTTGCCACTTATGGGACACATAAAATAAAAGATAAGAAAAAGCTCAGTGTATATATACATCGTGTGAAGGAATCCACCGTCAGTCACTCGCAGAAGGGTGCTTCCTTTTTCATTTTCAAAATCTAAAATTCCCTGTGATTTCTTACACGCAACATGGCACCACCGCTGATTTTTTATTTCTGCTGCAGGAATTGTCACCCCCTAACACAACACACATGTCTGGGCATGCGAGCCGTATGCAAATCTTCAACACGAAATGCCTGCTTTTTTGCTTCAAAGCCAGTTTCCTGAGCTATCCACGTTCTGTTGTCTTGGCACATTATACGCGAGGCTTCCTAGATCTGGAAACACTTTCTTCTCTGGCAGGAGCAGCAATCACAGGCACGTTTCATCCAGCAGGGACTCCTCGGTGGGATGTGGCTGACCTGCCTGGAACAGACTGGGGAGCGGAGGCACAACATCCTCTGACAACATTAAGGGTGAAAAGCAAGCAAAAAGGAATCCGGCCCTCAGTGTAAACATGATAGCAACATGCACTCATACACCACGTGCCAATCACTCATGCCTTTACTCAGAAAACCCCTTAAACAAGAAAACATAAGTGACAACTAGATGAAAGCAGATCTGTATATTTCTTCAGTTTTATCCATATTTTCATTATTAGAAGGTCTCTAATCTGCTGTACTTTTGTATTCTCTGCACTGTGAGGAACTCATGGTGACAACAGTGAGACAGATAAAAGTGATCGCAGTTGAAGTGTGTTTAACTGTATACATGGTGGAAAAAAACACCTAATCTAAACCTAAATCTAAAATCGCAACAAGCGTCGACCATCAAATGCAAAACAAAGCAGTCCTTGTGTCGATGAGTCAAATAATAAAGGCCGATACTAAGAAACCTTTTGCCAAACCGCACAACGAATACAACAAGGGTGTGGGATCGTTTTTAAGAAAAGAAAGACGTGTTTGTAAATAATATGTCAGGATGCAGTAGCTTGGCACTGCCTTCCCCGCGTTTGAAAAACAGGTAAGACGGGAGTCTGGAGCACAGCACACACTCGAGCTTTCCCAGCACGAGTTACAAGTTTCAATGGCAGCAATCGGGACCGTAGATAAGTCTTGTTTCTTCATGAAAGTCTCTTTCCTCCGAGGGCCTGAGGTATTCACAAAACAAACAAACGCAAATTTCTCAAATTTCACCGATTTCACCCTCGGGTCCCCCTCTTCTGGGGCCTACCCTAGGGACATTTTAAGCACTTTGGGGGCCCAGACACCTTTGGGGGTCCCCCTCCATCAAGCCAAATGAATTATGGTATCCAGAATATCTGGTCGTGCCCCCGTCATCATGATCACAAAACATAGCTTGGCATGTTACCTCGCAGCTATTGAAATAGCCAACAGTATTCCCTTTCAGTCCCCTTACTGTCTTCATTATTGCTGTAATAAGAACGATAAAGAAGTAGCATTTCAAGGCCCACATTAGCAGTCCATGACAAGGCTACTTGCATTCTAGCATAGGTACAGGGCATTTGTCATCATTAGCAGTAACAAGGAAGGTACACCAGTCATAGTATACATGATTCAGGACACAGATCGTACGTAAAAGGCACTCATAATCCAGAATAGACAGACTCAGATTAGCTCCCTCACAGAATACAAACATTCTCAAGCATGGATACAGAAGACCAATTAGAAGCAAGGAGAAAGATACACCTACCATAGAATAGATAGTAGATGAAGATTAGAAGCTACCAGGAAGGTACTTGCATCCAGACAGATTGAGATTAGAAGAGGGACATGGTTTTCAAGTAGGGTTGCCATTACAGAGCAAAGAAACAACTGGCTGTGGTGTGCAATATATCAATGCTCACTATTGGTATAGAGGAAGCACACTATAGCCAGTTAAACCATATGTGAAGTTGTTGTGAAGCTCATACCCTGAGAATAAAATCACTCAGAAGGGTGACAATTATGAATCGTTTAGGGCCCGACAATTGTGACATATTAGGCAGTGCAAGATTAAATGAGATGCCCAGGATTACACAGTGGTTAAAAGGTGAAGCTGGGATTTGCACCCACTCTGCAATTTCTGCACTTTACCACTTGCTTTTCTAGTACGTACCATGAACTAAAATAATCCCATTTAGAGATCTGATTTACAAAGTAGGCCACCACATAACCTAAGATGACAATTATAAAAGCAAAATGTTATAGAAGCTCATTATGCAAAATGGGAATGATTCTAGCTTCATTGTCTGCATCATCAAGGGAAGTATATAGGTGCCAACATACTATTTGATGTGATCCTAAACAATTACATCTGGGTTTCTCTTTTGTATTTTAATGCTTTAAATTGGCCCAAAACACAGGCTTGTGAAAATTGTTATTTATAAACATACACAAAAACCTTTCGGTTGTACAAAAAAGCAAACTGTTATTTTTGTGCCAAATGAGCAGACCTTAAAATATGCTTGCCAGAGGCTTGCAATATCTTATCTACTCTCTTCTCTCTA
This sequence comes from Ambystoma mexicanum, assembly GCF_040938575.1. NCBI lineage: Eukaryota > Metazoa > Chordata > Amphibia > Caudata > Ambystomatidae > Ambystoma > Ambystoma mexicanum. The sequence goes on from NC_090934.1 coordinate 147,353,596, forward strand.
GGACCTTTTCCACTGAAAGGACCTACATAAAAGGTAAGATAAGGTAATGAATGGGCTAAACAATACCCACACCATGTGAAAAGGCAATGTCAGTGAAATAAGTTGATTTGTCCAGGATCACTGTATCGTCTTCTGGGGAAGCAAGGATAGAATCATGAATGCTTTGGTTCCACAATCTTGAATTTGCATACCTAAACACTTCTCTGACTAACACTTTATTGGGCCTCATTATAAGTCTGCCGGTCCAGTAACAACGGTTGCAGTAGGTTTACCGGCACCGTTGTTACTGGACCGACACACTACGAGTCTGCGAGTGGGTGCTGTTCCACCCGCCAGGGTCAGACCTTGCGGGTGGAACGGCACCCACCCGCAGACTTTCATGGAAGCACCAGCACTGTTGCACACTCAAATGGGAATGGGGATTTACATTTTCCGGCACCTGACTTCACGGACCACCGGGGCTGTAATGCCCCGGAGTTTCCGTGAAGTCAGGCCCCAGAAAGATTAGCAAGTCTGGCGGCAACCTGCCAGTTTTACCGGCACATTTGCTGCTGGACTTGTTTTGAGGCCCATAGTCTTTATTTGAGGTGCCTGCCTAGGTTTTTCAAGCCTCCATCTGCAGAAACCAATTTCTAGACCTTCACCATACTGATGCTAATTTCGTTTTTGTTTTTTTTTTGTATGGCAACCACAGTTACAGGCACACTGCAGAAAATAGCACCTGTTGCACTACAAAACAAATACCTGCAGATTTATCAACTTCAAACATAGGAAAGGCTGATTTGGCCTTGCTGGAATTCAGTATTATAATCTTGCATATGAACACAACTCTCTACAATTAGTGCTTAACACACTGAGCGATCTTCTGAACCGACGCAGCACTCACATTTATCAGTATGCATTACAACTTTGGCTATTGCACATGATCAATATTATTCCCATAGAAAGGTGAGATTGCTACAGGAGTTGTAGTGAACACACAAACTATGTGTGGGACAGTGAACACAGAAAGAATTACAGGAGGAATTGATCAGAGCAGAAAGTATTTGTTGCAACAGACAGGCAATAGGTTCAGAGCCTCAGCAACACGCCATTAAATATCTTGATGTGTGCTATTTAAGTTTTGTAAAGAATGGTAACTAACATCTTTAGATTAGGCACCCTTGTGGGGGCCCCCTCCAAGGTGGGTACCCGGGGCAAGTGCCCCTTTTGCCCTCCCATAAAGACGTCACTTGCCTACCCTTCAAAACTGTTCCTCTTAATGGATTTTAGGTGATGACTTCATCCCTGGATCTCCTTCGTTCGGGCTCGGACCCATCTCGACTGTTGGCCTCCCTCTGACAGGTTCCTTATGGCTTTTGACGAGTCTTCCTGCTATTGTTCTCACAAAAAAGTCTGTTCAAAACTTCACTGTGGACCTCCTTTGCTGGGGTTCAAGCGATTACTTTAAATATTTGCAGGGTGTTAGCCTTCCACCGTGGATCTGCTTGGACCCTGTATGACTAGAGGGACAATGTACTTCTTCTGTCCTGCGGTGCCTCTTGGTTTCTCCCTCGGTCAGCTTTTGTCCCCTCTTCAGCATCTCAATGGGCCTCATTAGGGGTGTGGTGGTAGCCATGCCGGTAAATCCGACAGGATGCCGCCAGACTCATGATTTACCGCTGCCTGACTTGCCTGAATAGCCAGGGCATTACAGCCAGTGCTTCCGTCAAAATCTGCGGGCGGGTGCTGTCCCTCCCACCAGGTCTGACCTGGTGGGCGGAATGGCACCAGCCCTCAGAACTCAGAGTGTGCTGGTCCGGCACCATTGTTCCCTGACCGGCACACTTGTAATGAGTCTTTTCAAACAGTTCATAGTGGACATTCCTTGCCTTTGTCAACACACTGCTTCTCTGAACTTTAGACTTTTCCCCTCTTCGTTAGCAACCCACTCCTGGGTTCACTCTCGCCAATTTCATAATCACTTGTACTGTTCACAGGATTCACTTTCCCCTTTTTACTGTATCACATTTGCAGATCAAAGTCTTTCGATTGTACAAGGATTTTACTAGACCTCCAGTATGACCACTTTGACCTCTTCTGGCGACTCCCCTACGGCTTTCTGGTTTCTGTAGTTTTGCTCAGACGGGGATTGACCAGAGTCTCTTGTAGCGACACCCATGTGGTGCCGGTTCCCCCTGCAGCTTGTCATCCCTCAACACTTTTACAGTTCATTGAAGTTAGGTTCCTTGCGTTCCTCATTCAACACAGCCTGGCTATTATCAGTTCTCCCCTCGACTCACCGGCTGCGATAAACCGCTTGGCTTTGTGCTTTATTGGGGTCAATGCCGGTACGAGGGTAGCATGAATTTCCCCCGCTCACGCTTATCAGTGTCGACACGCTCCGTGTACCGTTGACTGGCATCTGCTGCAAGACACTTGTACTATTGTCCGTCATCTTAGACTCTCCTCCACAAAGATTCTGCCGGTCTGGGATGACAAGGGCAAGGTGACTTCTCTCCTTGCCACCTTCTCACTTCCCGCTGCCTTTCATTTCTCTTGAACTGCCGCACTTGCTTAGCCGTCTCGTCGTGCTGTCTGCCGTGCTCGTAGTGTACTGTCTTGCTGCACCCCTTATCCATGTGGGCAAAGGAAAGGGCTGTCAGGTGTGTGTGGTTAACTCCAGTAATAACCTGACTCTGCCTGACCCTTGGGTTGGGACATGTCAGGTAAACAGTTTCATCATTAGCCCATTCTCTATCACAGTAACAAAAAGTATTTGTATTGGAAAAAGGGGGTGTTAGAGGTTTTGAGTGTCCTATGGGGTAGGATGGGGAAGGTTTCTGAAACGGACCGGGATGCAGAACAGAACAAAGGGAATCGTGGGACCGGTAGTATTTTGTCATATGAAATTGGGGTATGAACAGATGACAATCAGGGATGGGGATTGGCAGGGTTGGCTGGGAAAGCGGAAATAACGGGGCTCATGATATGAACAAAGGGGATTGTGGGAATCGTAGTTTTTTTGTCCGATCAGGTTGGGAATGCGGAAAATGATAATCAGGGGGACGAGAAGAAGAAGGATGGGGAGTATTTGAATGGAGACCGGTGAAAGAATGATTTTGGGAATAATGCTTTTTGATTGTAACCAGGTTTGGGACCTTAGAGGATTGATTATGTACGGAGGGGATGTTGGATTGGGGCAGGAGAGTTCTAATGGGAGGAAGGGAAGCAGATGCAGTGTAGCCCATTAAAGCCTCTGATATCTCACCTCTTCTTCTCTGGCAAGATACTGTGTCTCCCTTTGGGTATTCTCCTGAGCATAAGCCTGTGCTCCTCTACCGAGGTGATCTTGTCCCGATCGTCTGCCTTTCTGGTTGGGATAAGAGAAGGTCCTCCCTTTCTTGGCCACCTGAATAAGGGACTCTTGAGGTTTGCTGGGTGAGATACCCTCAGGTATTTCACAGTGTGCACAGCACAGAGACCTGTAACCTGTGACTCTCCAGATGTTTTGGACTACAACTTTCATCAGGAATAACTAGCAAAATCAATGTTGAGGGCTCATCTGAGCTGTAGTTTAGAACATTTTGAAAGCCACAAGTTGCAGACCCATGGCATAGCCAAATATACTAAATGTCAGCACAGTTGGTATGTACAATACTGTACCACCAGCTACAGAGGAAATTTAGCATCACTGCAGTTATTTTCACTCTAAGATACAATGCCGGAGGTGGATATTGGTTATTCTTTATAATACCAAAATAAATAGCATTTATTTTTGGTGGAGAGTTGGTGTTTTATTTTATGATCCATAATTACAAAGTGCTGATTAAACTTTTTATGTTGGTTATGACACTCCTGCATATTCGAGACTTTTGCTTTCTGCAAGAACCAGTATTGTAGGTGGTACAGAGTGAAGCATAAGGGACCTATTTACACAATGAACATATAGCAGGTATCCTCTTCCCTCACCCCACAGCGTCACAATAGGATACAAAACACGAGGATGCAAAAATCATGCACCCCCCTACCATGATGTCACAGAAATTGATAATTTATTTCAAAATCTTATATTATGATTTACAGCGGGAAGATACAGCATTCACAAAGGAAACACTTTGGAAATGCCTTCCTGTGAGTGGTGTTCACAGCCAAAATATCTTGATCTGGACATTCAGTGTACATTTATTGATTGCTAGTATCATAACTAAGGAGGTGACGCTATATTGAAGCATTAGAGCTTGCATGTGTTGCCTCTATTATGCGGCAGGTGACCACCACCCAAGTTAGTTCTGAGCTGAAGGCAAAGTCCTCGAACGAGTGGGACTGTCACTGAGTGAACAATTGAGGCCAATGGTAAGGTCCGCAATGTTTTTAGGTATTGTGCAGGTGACGAGGGGATTCATCTGACACAGCTTGTCCATGTCTCCTTGGCAAATGCTTAGTGTGTACATGTCACAAAGGGAGGTTTGGGATGCAGCCTTTTCAGGAAGTTAGAGCCTCCATTCCAAACTTGCTGATTGGCTGGAGAGCTCTAAGCTGTAGGATGAGCAAATGAGAAGTGCAAGATGTGGGCCTGTAATGTGGTTAGAGCCTGGATTCCTTGCTTCAAAATTGCCTTAAGAAAACATATTATGCTCTAAAAATCAGCTCCATGTGCTTCACCAGCTGTTAATGCCCTTGACCCAAGTGATAGGCACAAGTGAAGTATTAGGGTGGGTGCATACATCTTGCTGTGAACCCAGGGTTGGATTGTAAGATTCAGTTCCTGTTTGGAGCAAATTGATTGGCCCATGGTGTTAATAAATATTGAAGTAGTTACACAAAATCTAGTTGGGTGTTTCTCCTATCTATGTGAGAAATTACCAGGGCCTGTATGACTGTTCAGAAGCCCCATGGTGGCAGGATGGCTTTGATGTTACGAAGTAGGGTGACTTGATGCCAGGCAGTTTGGGCCTATTTAGCTATATGTTGTTGAAAAGATAGTTTGCTGTCCACAATGAATCTGACAGATCTAGCCGAGTTGTTGCATTCCATTAGACACTTTTGAATGGGAGCCTGCACGGCTGGAGGCCCTAGGAGGACCATTTCTGTCTTGGTATGGATAAGGTTAAACAAACCACTTGATATCATGCTTGAACGATAGCAAGGCCTGCGGACCTCTGTCGTTTAAGTATAGCTGAATGTTATCCACTTTCAAAATGGGCTAAGAGTGTGCTTAGATGGTCCATGTACAGACTGACTAACGCCATAGAGAGGAAGGGGCACTTGGGGAAACCACAGTTAACATGGTTTTCTGCAGACTTTGGAGAACCCATCTGGATGGCCTGGTGTCTCTCAGGAATCAGAAGAACCATTTTATGATAGTGCCTGAAAAGCCCATCCTGAGGGTAAGGAGGGACAGAAGCATGTCATGATCGATCTTGTTGAATGTAGCGCATTGGCTGGGAAGGACTCATAGACATGATTTTGAAAATAATTTCCAATGTGTCATCGACCTTCTGGATGCTGACTGTCTCCTTGCCTCATTTGGTGGGCAAGCTGGAGTGATACGCTTAAAGCAGGTTGAGATGGTCCATTTCAGTGAGAAGTTGATTTTGACTACCGTCACAATAATCTTTCCAATGATTGGAAGGCTAGTGAGAGGATGGTACTTGCCTGATCCCCAGGGTTGAGGGTGGTGTTTTTCAAGAGGAGGAGTACAAACCCTGTGTTAGCCTGTTTGGGAAAGTGCCTTCTCAAGGAGTTGAATATCCTGAGAAGGGCAGTAATGATGGGACAATCAGCTGCTTTGGATGTCTGTTAGGATATTATCTGAGAAGGCTTTAGGGTATCGAGTGTTTTAGAAAGGCCCTCATATGATTGAAGAAGAAGTAGTCTAGGGTTGTACAGATCACACGGGGGGTTGTGAAGGGAGAGTCCAAGTGCCTAGATGACTCAAGGTGTGCCCTGGGGGTATTGACTTTGTTTAAGTAGTTGTTAAAAGCCTCATATCTTTCTGGCATTTAACATTCCTTGGGCTTTTCTTCTGTTGGGGGTTGTTGTAATGGTGTTTGTGTAATAGGAATCTTTAGCCTCAATGATGTAGTTCCAACTGTTGGACCCTAAGGCCTCAAGAAATAGGAGGTCTTCTAGGTTGTGTGCCTTGTTCCACTGCTTTCTAATGACCTAATAGGACATTTGTTAATGTGCAGTTCCTGGGTGTTGCAAGGGGCAGGGGGTTTTGTCCTTGACTGGCTTAGTTTGATTGGCACGCAGGTGTCAGCCACTACCTTTAATGGGGGATACACAGTTCATTGTCCAGCCTCCATCTATTTTTATAGAGATGCCTTTGTTGCAGAATTATGGCACTCTGAATGCTTGATACTCTGTTCCATCATGCAGTCTCATTTGGTAATCTGATCCCAGTATTTCTCTTCCCCATCACACCCCTCCATTATGGGTCTGCAAGAGTCATCATCTGCCATCACTCCTGCTCATTCCGGGGTGTAAAAGGTTGCTGAGAACACAAATATACTTCACCCTAGTGGACTTGAAAAATGCATTCTTTTCGATTCTACTCCACCCCGAGTAGCGGCAACTCACAACATTTACACAGGGCCAGATGTGGTTCAAACATTCTAGGTTACCTCATGGGTACTGTGAGAGCCTGAGTATATTGAACAGAATACTGCACACTGATTTAGGGAATATTCAGGTTCCCAGCATGATTTCCAGTATGTGGATGATCTGTTAGTGTGCAGTGACAGTGAGCAGCATTGCCGAAGGGATTCCATTACACACTTACAATTGCTGGCCTATAAGGTTTACAAAGTTGACAAGGATAAGTTGCAATACTGCAAACAGGAGGTGCTCTATCTGGGACAGTTCATATCAGCAAATGGTAAAAGCCTAGCCTGACTTTTGCCAGTGGAGCAGAGCCTTCTGCTACACTCTGCTGGTCTTTCTCTCACTTCGTTATGGGGAAACTGACATGCCCTTAAAGACAGTCAGTATTGGTTGGCTTTGTTTCCCTTAGTCCTTTCCTATGTTGCAGCCTTTCTGCAACATGTTACTAGTGCACAATGTACCTTACAGTACAGTGTGCTGGGGTCTTCCTTTTGTTTCCAAAGGCCCTAGACCAGGGGCATTGCTAGGGGGGGCTAAGGGGGCTATAGCCCCTGATCTTTTCGTTGTAGCCCCGGATAGAATCTCAGGAGCTACAGCCAAAAGACTAGCTAGCCCCCAGTCGCAACAGTTCCAACATCAGCTTAGCCCCGGGTCTTTTCCAGACCTAGCAACTCCCCGGCCCTAGACTCCCTCAAAGGATTTTTTGGTAGAGATACAGATGAGCCTTGGACAGGGCTGGTGGCAGCCTTTACCTTTGCATATTCTTAACCCTTTCTTGTAATGCAAACAGTGTTTACCGCAGTTGGCATAGGAAGGTGCCTTGGCTCACTGCTTCATTTGTAAGAAAATAAGTGGCAGGGGTCAAATACTTTCTAGCACGCTTGTGACGCTGAGGGCGGGCAGGTCCCCACCATTGCTGTCACCACCCACAACTGCTCTCCCACAGTGTCGACACACTTGGGGTTAAACTACAGCTTGCACCTGCTCAATGGGATTGATGAATGCTTTCGCTTTCATTACTTCGCAATCAATCCGAGTTTGAGACAATTACTGCCAGGGCTCAGAAATAAGTGCCAGGGCTGAGCCCTAGCAAACACCCCCACAAATTAAGCTCTGTCTTGGCTTCAAAATGGACATGCCACAAGGTTATTTGTCCTATCGTTTGGCTATCTTGTCCCTTTGCCTTCCCCAGGTCGAGCAGACCTGGGTCAGTCCTTATTTGGTCATGCATTCCCCCGCGAAATGCCAAGCTTTTGCAGGCTTCTTCTTCTTATTATTATTATTATTATTTATATTTTTATCGCATGCCTTGTACCTGAGCCTCCAGGATGTGGGCTGGACTGTCTAGTTCCAGTACACATCCTCGGTGCCAGAGAGTCTGGTGTGCTGGGAATGACTGGGACCACTGTGGTCCATGATTGGTCCACGTCTGGCATGGCTGTATGTGAGCATGTCTCTTATTGGGTCCTCATTTTGGTGCAAAGGAGATTCTGGATAAGAGAAGGACCACAACACCAATACCAGGTCGATCTCTTGAGTTCTCACTGAACCTAGGATAGGATCCAAGCATCCTGAAACTAAGAAACCAAGTAGAGTAACTGCTGGTGAGCCACTGGTAGGTTTGGCACCCTAAGCCCACTGTTGTCCCTCTGGATTCCTCTGCATCTAATCGAACTAGAAGGTCTGCAAAGGGGCTGCTCTGCACTTGAATAGTGGGAACAACTGTTCAGGGCACCTCTACCTTAACCTGCAAGTCAGCCTTTTCGGAAGTGTTCCTGGGCCAACCAGTGAACTGACCAGCTTGAGCAGGACCTTTGCCCTAGAACCACCGCTGTCTTGAGTTAACTCTTGAGAATTTGCAGGTCGTAAGTACTGGTTTGAAGGCACTCTCCTGCCAAGTTTCAAACACATTGGCACCCTAGGTTTGGAATTAGGAGAGTACGCCTGAACTCGAGTACACGCTGTTACCGTGTCGCACAACCGTGGTGACGAGCTTTGTGGGTGCACTGCTGCTGTGCCCCCCTCTGCACTGAGATGAGCTGCAGTGAAATCAAGTTGATCCCTTTACCAGGAGAGGAGAAATCGCCACTGTCCCGCCACAGAATCATCCCTGGAAATCAGCTGTTGAAAGCTGCAGAGCTGCACTTTTGCATCATTTAAACCTGCAAACGAAGTGGACTCGACTTGCGAAGTTTGGTAAGGAGTGCGCCTTGGATTGGTGAGTACTTGAATCCCTTACCATTGGCCCCTGGTGCATTTATCCATTTTTATGCACAAGTGTCCCATGAGGGCCACTCACCTTTATCGGGGTAGCCTGTTCTACCAAGCTATTCACAATTCTTGTATTCTGTTCTGCCCTCTTGGGGGATACTCTCCTCGAATAGTGCAAACTTATTCTTCACTGCCTCACCTGCCTTCCTGAGCTGCTACAGCCCCTGCAAGAGACCTCGTTTTAGCCCAACCGCACGACTGCGTGCATCTGGAACCGACAGTACATTTGAGCATTAGGCTCCACTCTTTGAAGGGACTACACTGCCTTTCAGTTGGGATTGGTAAAGTGAAGGACTGCCTAAAGTATATTCTTACTGTTTGCTCCTGTCCCTTACAGGTTGTGGACCATTACTGTGTGCCATTCCTTTAGGCCATTGTAACTGTATATATGTTCTATAGTAGTGTGGTTTTAGTTTAAGATGTAATGTTGATCTTTGCTTGTGTTTGATGTAAAAGGCCTTTAATGAATGTATATGCATTTTTGATATACACATGAAAGAGTAAATTGTAGTGGCCTTCACTGTGTGTGCTCATTGTGGGCTTTCGACCACCCTCCCCCCTCCTGAGACCTATTCTTGCCCGTCGCCAATGCTACCTTGATTGTCCAGAAGGTTACCCTGTTCCAAGAAACTAGGCTGGTCTTCTGAACCTCTGCCCACCAGGCCAGAAATCAGAATTCCATCTTAACACATTGGTGTACAGCAGTGGAATAGGATCAAAGGTACCCAGTGTTGGACACTGGAAAAGGTACTGAGATTACACTTACCCAGGACACATAGCAACCTTAGTAGTAAAGTATTGTAAAAGCTAAACAACCTATCTTGTAATATGGAAAGAGTTACATACATAACATTAAATGCTTTTAGGTCAGAAACATTAAGAATGCTGTGTACTGAGAGAGGCTTGCCTGCTCAAGGTACAAAGATTGCAATGATTCAAAGGATCATGGAATGGCAAGAGTTGCAACTCAATGCCATAACATCAGATGACAGTGCAGAAGGTGGTGAGGTTGCTCTCACTGACAGTTCTGTCGCTGCACTTGGCCATGGTGTCCATGGCGACAGATGTGATGTGTTGTCCCAGGTTTCCTCTGCCAGCTCTGATGCTGATGCCATGTTTGAATTCTACATGGCTAAACTGAAGGGGGAGCAGGCAGAAACCCAAAAGGACAAGGATCACCAGTTGGAATTGGCCAAGTGTCAGGTTTCGAATGGCTCATCCAAGGGATCTGGACATGGGTCTGGGTCCTCCTCTCATCCAAGGTTTCCTAAGGATCTGCGCAGTGTGTAGGAGGAGAAGAATGACACTATGGCCTTCTCGACTTTATTTGAGTATGCATGTGAATTTCAAGAGGTTGTGGATGATGACAAGATTGCATGGTTGCTCAGTCGACTACCCCATACTGGCTGCAGTGCTATTATGGAGATATCAAAGGCTGAAAGAGTAGACTTTGCAAAATGTAATCAGACTCTCATCTTAAAGTTTGATAAAACTCTTGCCCAATACTTGAAGAGGTTTAGACAGTACAAAAAGAAAGAAGGTAACACTTGGATATTATATGTTACTGATTCCTTAAAAAAACGTGACAGGCTGGGTTGAAGTCTATAAGGTCTCCACCTTTGAGGGTATGATTTCCTTAGTCATGCTTGAACATATTTTTGCATCTTGTTTCCCTGAGCTGAAGCAGCATTTAGCTGATTCAAAGGAGTTTGATCCTAAGAAGTTGGTCATGGCAGCAGATGTATGGTTGTCACACAGAGTGTCCCATAAGGACAATACTACTTCTGGTAAGCAGGTGGAGGTGAAAAAGTCCAAAGAAAAAGAGGGTGGGGGATCGGATAAAACGTTGTCCCAAAAGAGCCACGAAAAGACATTTAAGGGTAAGTCCCAAGAGAATGTTCAGGGTAGTGGAAGTTATCCTTCCAAGAAGAACTCTGGTTATAGTAAGCCTCCCTATATCCCAAGAACCATTGGGTATTGTGTGGCTTGTAGATCAAATGACCATGTGAACGGGGGCCCCAGATGTAAGGTCAAAACCTTGGGGATCCACTCTGTGAGTCTGGCCTTCTCCTCCTATGGGGAGGAACATATCACAGGGGCATCCTTCTACGTGGACTCCTTCCCCAGTGGGATAGAATCTGAGGCAGTCTTAGTTTTCCTGGGTTCGAGGGAGCCTAAGGTCTCAGAGGCTTATGCTAGCATTCCAGATAATGCGAAGCACTACTTTAAGGTCAGTGGGCTGATCAATGGAGTTGACACTCCTGTCCTTAGGGATAGTGGGGCAAGCAGAACAGTGGTGGATTCTACCTTAATAGACCCAGAGGAACTTGCCAGAGCTCTTTTGATGCCCATCAAGTTAGCTGATGGCCCCCTCTCAAGTTCCCAGTAATGCCTGTAAATCTTACTATCATTGGTACTATGGTGAGGATTTGAGTTAGTATTTAAAGGCAAGTCCCAGGTAAAGTCCTGTTGGGGAATGATCCCAGAGACTTAGGTCTTGTGCGGGACACAGTAGAGAGACCATGCACAAGGTCACAAACGCGGGCTGCATTGGCAAAGACCAAAGCCAAGCCAAAGTCAGGGGAAACCCAAGGCTAAAGGAGTCAAAAAAGACAAAAGAGCGAAAGAGTATGTTCCCCCTAACTCACCTATCACTGAGGTGGAGGAAGTTGGTCAAACACCTGAACCTGACGAGGAAGAGGTGTTGCCAGAAATCCTCAATCCCCACGACCAACCTGAAGTACAGAGTTTGTTGGTGGAAGGTGGTCCTGATAGGGTTGAGTTCAGTAAGGGCAAACAAGAGTGCCCATCTTCGAAAGGCCTAAGGAGACAGGCCTGATCCCGGCATCTGCACCAGGGGCGCCGAGTACGGGGGGGCTCCGGGGCCCTAGCCCCCCTGGCAAAATCAAGTCGGGGCTGAGCCCCCCCCGGCCAGAGAGAAGTGATGCAGCATCGATGGCTCTTTCCATCGATACTGCATCACTTCTCTCCGGCCGGGTATAATCGCGAAAATGTGCGATTATTAAGCCCTCCCCTCTAGGATTCATATTGGTGTATGGTCCTGGACGGGAGGGCTTAGGCGCAGCGGTATTCAAACTGTGGGGCGCGCCCGTCTGGTGTGCCGCAGCCTCATGCCCAGGGGGGGCGCGCATCCACAGTTTGGAAAGAAAAGAAAAAAAAAAGAGGATAAATGACCAAAGGGTCGGGCTGTTGCTTCATTAACAAGCAGCAGCCCGATCCACGGCCCCTGCCACACATGCTTAGTGCGACTGGGGCCGGGCCTTTGTGAGGTCTCAGGCTCCATTAGGAGCCTATTTATAAAGACAAAAGAAAAAGCGCACACCTTCTTTTGCCTTGATGATGGTCATCGCGGCAAAAGAATGTGTGTGCTTTTTTTGTCTTCATGAATAGGCTCCTAATGGAGTCTGAGGCCCCACAATGGACGGCCTCTGTCGCACTATGGGTGGTGGCAGCAGGGTCGGATTGGCCCCTGGCCGGGCCGAAATCGTCCCTGGGCAGTAAGGGCCGGTTTCAGGCCATGCTTGGGCCGGTTTGAAAAAAGAAAATCTTCAGAAAAATTCATTTTTTTCAATTTTTTGTTCATTTTTTATTCTTCAAAAACCTTTCATCCTTCTTGGGTCGATATAAGTACCAACACAGGTTGGTTGATATTGTATGCATATTTGTTCTATAAAAAAAGAGCTTAAGGGTAAGTGCTATATAATACCATATTATCATGCGGCCTTGGACGTCTGCTTGGAGTCACAGTATTTTGACAATATGGATCTATACACACAGATATTAATGATACGTATGGTGATCCATTCTTGTATGAAATGTATATCACCTTAGTGAAATCATAACCATATTTTTCGTAGTGTAGTTTACTTAGGAGCAATGCTATTTGATGCCACTTCCTATTTTGTCAAGGGGTGAAAGGTTGTGTTTCATCGCTTCCCGGGATGTCACTTTGGTGTGGGGTCAAATTACATCACTTGCGGTGATATCATCAGAGGTCAAGTGTTGTGAGGCGAGGGATGGGCCACTTTTTTGAGGCGAGGGGTGGCCCACTTTTTTTTGGGTGACCGGGGCTATTTCTTGTTGCAGTCCGACCCTGGGTGGCAGCAGTGGTGTGGAACTGCCCAAGTGTCACAGAAGTGCTAGAACATATTTGGGCACAGGCACCTACTGTTTTACAAATTAAGCACTTGGTATACACATGCAGTTGCAATTAAATGTTCATTAAAAAAGTATGCCCTCAAGAGTATGCTATCACAGAGAAACAGGGACCCCAAAGCCAGTTCAACTACCCACTCCCAGGTGCGCTACTGAACAGGTAGATGTAAGTCGAGAGCCAACCAACCTCTTTCTCCCATCTGTGCTACTGTACCATACAAATTAGTGGGAATCACTCTCCTGCAGCCTCTCTCCCAGTCATCGATTCTTGATGATTTACTGGTGCAGTCACAAAAAAAGATTTTTGGGGGGTTCATTTTGTTTACAAAAGTAGCACATTGCTAAAACCCCCTGGCTGCCAGTTCATTGTCCTTGGAGCGTCCCAGGCTCCCTACCCCCTGAGAGCCACCAACCTTGGGTGCTGTTTTATAACAAATGAAAGACGCAGACAGAACAATAACTGTGTGAGTCAACAGAGATGAATGCACTCATGCTCCATTCAGAGAGAGGCTTTGAAAATGTAGCTCTGACAAATCAGAGAATCAGGGGGGCAAAGAAGCACTGCACATCTCCGCTCCCTCTTCATGGGTTTACGGTTGTCAGCTGAAAGGTTGCCAGCAGCTAACCTGCCATCCTGTCCCAACTCCATGCCTCGTGTGCTATTCCCTGGTCAACCAAACCCTGTGAACTCATAGGCCGCAAAAGACCCACAGAAGTCTTTTTACCGCCCGTCCTGAACGTTTCTTGCACTAGTGCTATTAACGCATGCAGCTCCAAGGTATAATATTAACAACCAGTGTTTGTGGGTAAAGGGCCGGCATAAAGTCTCTATTTCAGAGCCAGAGTCAAATGATAAGATGCTTGTGGCAGTATGGAGTTCCAGGCCTCTGCTTGGACGCCGGGTTCTGCAACCTTTAGCTCTGCAGATATGTTGGACTACAATGCTCATCTGCCCCAGCCAGCATAGTCAATGGTGATGGATCATAGGAGTCGTAGTCCAAAACATCTGGAGAGCCACATGTTTAAGACCCCTGACTTTAAGGAACAGGAAGTAAAATAATCCATGAAAGTAACAGGAGTAACACGTTCCTGGATCTACATGGGTAGAATAAAAGTAGACTAGAAGAACAGCCTGGGGGCATCAAGTTTATGTAGGATGGAATGGTGGGGGTCTGAGTCACCTGAGCAGACAGGAGTATTTTACAGGTCTGAAACCTGGTAATCCACTTTAAAATAAAAGACAACATGGAGAGAGGTGATGTCTGTGTGGCCTGTAAATCTGCCGAGATACCACCAAACTGTACTACCATTACTGCCACTTGGTCTGGCGGTATTACTGCCGGATTACAAGTGGTGGTAGGCAGTGTTAGTCCCCATTAATTGGAGTCCATAGGACTCCATGGTGGATTTCAGCGGTGTTACCCCCATAATCCCAAAATTCTCTGTAATTTTATGCAAAGCTGCATTTTATTTTTATAAGGTTATTTTACTCACTGAATGCTGATCAAGTGTTTTAAGTCTGGACTTTATTAACTGGGCGCTTGTAATTGCAGCACAAGCACTCTTTACAATCTAAACTAGAGGTGTGTTTACAATGTTGATTGTTCCAAAATACATCTTCTAGTGTGCTGCTTTGAGTCAGATGGCCCCCTTTAAGCTGTACACAATGATACATTGTCTGGTTGACATACTATGTGATTTGTGTATTTTATAAAGGAAACTAAGACCACTAGAACTCACCACCCCAGAAACTCCCAATACCACCTTTGGGGGCATTCCTGTGGACATGGGAACACAGAGGAAAGAATGAATAAAAAAGTATTTGCCTTCAAGAGGAAGCTAGACCTTTGCAAAAGAACAGTTGGAGCTGGTCAAGCCACCTAGCAACATTAAGGTCCAGCTTTGATGAATACTTCCCTGAAGTAAATGCTGGCATTAATGACTGGGTGATGCAGACATTTCTGGCAGAGGAGGTGGTGCATCATCCATGTGATGCCCAGGAAGAGCTGATTGAGGTTCAGTCCGACACTACTCTGCAATCTGAATTTAGGAACATTGCAGTGGGTGAATTTTGACTGAAGGTAATCCCGCAGTGTCCTACATTGGAATGGTCTGCTATACAGTCGCTCTTACCCTTTGGGTCTTACTACTTGTGCGAAATAGGTTTTTCAGCATTGGCTTTTTTACTGACTCCTTCATTTTTTGAATAAGGGGTGTTTCAAATGAATGTTGAAAACCCGGAAAGTGGGAGTTTTTAAAAACATGGAGACAACCATGGCTACAACATTTAGACGCGAGTGCTTCCATCAGTCCCAAACATCACCTGGGTGCAGAATTTCTGGTAAACTACAATGTTAAAAGCAGTTAACACTCTTCCCCCCAAGTCTGAAACCACGCTTG
This sequence comes from Ambystoma mexicanum, assembly GCF_040938575.1. Classification (NCBI taxonomy): domain Eukaryota; kingdom Metazoa; phylum Chordata; class Amphibia; order Caudata; family Ambystomatidae; genus Ambystoma; species Ambystoma mexicanum. Next base: position 147,369,031 of record NC_090934.1, read on the forward strand.
ATTGCATTATACTTCAGCCAGGATTGCATTATACTTCAACCAGGATTGCATTATACTTCAGCAGCACATCTGATGTGTCCACTGAAAGGTTTAAGATTAAGACACATCCCTAACTCTATCTGGTTACCCAGAGGTAACACCTTAGCAAATTTCACTTGTGGCTGGCCAATCTACAGCAGCACTATTGTAAGTTTGAATTGTTGATGTTTTACTGAACTATGGCACCACACACGTCTTGCTTGGTAGTTTTTAATCGGGAAACGTCTTTACTTCTCGTTTCCCTTGAATGGGGAACTTTTTTTGGTGGTGGTGGTGGTGGTACTCCACCTTGCAGCTGTACCTTCTGTTTAGCAAGCATTTAATTCGCCCATCCTAGTGGTGTTGCTGGACGATTATAGAGCGGTGGAGTAGGGGCAGTGATGTTTTGCTGGAATGCAACTCGAAGGCTTAAATCTCCTTCTTTCTTGACTTTAGTATATGCAGTGCATGCTAGCCAATGTTTCCACTGTTCTGCACTGCGCGCGCCAACACCCTCCCCCCTTGCGCGCCTTTGCACCAAGTTGGCAACTACATGCAAATTTGCGGTCATATAACTGCCAGTGATGTCACTTCCTGTATTTCCTTCCCCTCCCCCCCCAGGAAATTCATAAGTCGGCTCCCCTGATCTGCACCCTAGTGCAGTCCCTACTCCAGAGCGGGAGTAGGGAGTTAAAAATACCAGCATTGACCAGAGAGCCACATTTTTGTTTCACTGCCCGCAACGCTCTGCCGCTTATGCTGGACCTGTTTGCACTGTCTGGTGTTTGGAATAGTTGCATGCCACAGTTTCTAACAGCCGGGGGTAAACAGATTTGCGTACACACCGTACATATCCTCCAGTTTTGTAATATGAGCTATTATATCAAATCCATGAAGTAGAATTTGCACTGCCATCGCATATGCTTTTATTAGAGATGAGAACAAAACAACAATATTTAGTTAAATACTACAATTAATACATGTGTAATTGTCTAATATAAGACATCATTCGATTTTGATAAAGACGATTTTAGTAATATTTCGTATCTATTCTCATGGGTTCACTTACAGCTCCACAGCTATTGTTACCACCGCTCAAGGTTTTAATCTGTTTTACTATTGTAGAAAAAAAATAATTGGATATTCAATTTGCAACTTTTTTTCGTCTCCTTTAGATAAATGAATTATCCAAACAATGTCTCTTTCTTCCTGCCTTTCACCCACACAGGGCTTTTTATAGACTGTGCGCATGCTTGTTTTTTAAGTGCCACTCTGGCTCTATCTTCGCAACCTGTATAGCAATTTTGCGCTATATTTAGAGATGTGCCAGTTCTGTGCTGTTCACGTTCTACCTCACAAATCAGAAAAAAAATATATGTGCCAGCTGCTGTGCCCATGTGTGCTCGATAAAAACAAAAAAAAAAAAACATTCCCGCTGACGAATTGTTTGTGATTTTTCCGTTCGATTCATGACATCACAAGGCAATGTTTTCTAAAACTGGTGCAATGGTTCCTGCCAGAAAACTATAGGTGGGCAGAAATACGACACAATTCATAGCTTCCAAATAGACCCACATCATAGCTGAGCCCGTCAGCTAATCCTGGCTTTTTAGCCATCGGTACACGTTATGCTGGAACGTGAAGGCATTCTGATGTGAACATGGTGACTTCAAGATCCAGAATGCAAAGTCCTGTTGATGAAAGGCCAGGCCTGGCTCAAGGAGTCGCACGTGACGTAGGGCCGCATGACAACTATTGTCATGAAGGTCCAGCTAAAAAAAAAAAAAACAAAAAAAAAAAAATACTCTTTTACGAGAACACTGACTGCTCACTTATGATCCAATTTTAATGAGTCGTTCACTAATTCACTCCCAGACTTTGCAACTATATTGGTGCAGAACTAAAGTGACGCACATTAGGGTGTGGAGCAATTTCCTGTGTGTTCTATTTACTATTTACAGGTAACTTTCCTCTATGTTAGTAGCAGCCAACAGCCTTCAAACGCGCACTCGAAAGGGTGCGAGGAGGGGTGCAGCTGCCGATTTAAGGCGCCTCCTCCCAGTGGTGGAAATGGAACTAATATAAAGGGGGATCCCACAAGGACCATGCTGCGGGAAGAGTTTGGAGGAGGGGCCAGAGTTTTGAGGGGGTGGGGTTGGCGTTTTAACTCCGCTGAAAGGAAATATTCAAAATAATAGTTTAAACATGAGACATTTTCTTTCAGGCTGCTTCTTTCCAAACTCCACACTGTACATGAATTCAACTTAAAATCACTTCCATGGCAGTGGTGCACCCATTCTACTGTTGCTAATGCAGTGATTGTTAGTACATTAAGGGGGTAGCGCAGCAGGTTGAGAGACCGTTGCTGAGGTGTTATATATTTAAAACTGGTTGTTAATTGCATGACTTTTTGCAATTCCTTAGAAAAAAACAAGTGCTATAAAGTGTGTTTGGCCAGGGGATGGGTTGGGCTGGTTGCTTGCTTATATTCAGGGTGGAGGTGGTGGTATTTCTGCCCCTCTGGTGAAAGTTGGAACCCATGAACCCCGAGTTTAATTTCTTAATAACTGCTGTCAGCACAACAGCAGCATTTATTTGTGATTAAGCAGTTTGACAAGCATATAACATCTTTATAAATATAGCGTTTGATAAAACACAAGCACATTTACAGGGTATTTGGCTGGTAGTCCGATGAAAACAAAAAAAAACAATTTCAAAAGAAAACTAGTGAATGCAAGTTTAAGCTGAATTTTTGAGTTTGGCAATGACTTCTTGGTTTTTTTTCAATGGAAGTGTAAGATGCACATTTGGAAAACAATAGAAACCCTGCTTTTAACAGTGAAGGCCCTCACCTCAGTGATAGTCACGGCCCATTAATTCCTGTGGTGCCCCTTTCAGGCCAGAAGAAAGAAACAGGCTAGGCAAATAAAACCTGCAAATGTGCGAGTGACAGCTGTGGAAAGGAGGACAGAGCAGATTAGATCACAGAGCCCCCAAGCTTTCCTGGGCAAAGCTGGGGGCTTGGTGAAGCCTGGTCAGGTCTGAGGCCGGTGGGGTCAGAGATCCGGCCAGACATCTGATGCCAGATTTCGAACCAGGCAAGATCAAGCCCATTGACCAGCCTTGCCTCCTCCACATCCTAGAGCGACGCCCCTTTCGCGAGGCCCCTGCCACAAGCTTGTCCATGTTTCCTGGCGAGTTATTGCACTGTGCACTGCTGCTGCCTTGTGGCAAGGTGAGCTTGGCAGCATACCTGCCTAACCTCTCGGTTTAACCCAGTGACTCAGGGTTTTTAATGCTCTTATCCGGGTCTCCGGGGAAGAGTATGGAGTCTCTGGGTTTCTGGCCATTCAGGACACCACTATATAAATGAGCCCTAAAAATTCCTGCATTAGGCAAATTGCTGCCTGAGCGCGAAGACCATGCAAAAAAAAAAAAAAAAAAAAAAAAAATCACATTTCTGCAAATTGGTTCATGGAATTTTGTGTTGCACGTTAAATGACTGTCCCTGAAAATCCAGTGGTCTCCTTGTCAAGTTATAGAGTGTATATAAACATGGCCGAGTGCAGACAATTGTGTACAAAGTTGCTTCATTTTTTAAGGGAAAGATATGCATTGAGAAGTCTGGTGAGGAAGCAAACAAAAGTTGATTCATTTATCAGGTTTTCCTGTTTCTATTGCAATTGTTTATTTGCTGAAAAACTGCCTTTTTATTAGCACTTTTGAATGTTTCTTGGCAGTGGTGTTTTCTTTTTAAATATGTGAGCGTGGCCAGTGGTCAGATCTTGGGTGACGCAATTCTCAGGGTTTTTGGTTCTCTAATGCAGACAGGTATCACTCCGGTGCCTGGCGTGCCATCCTGCAGGTTGCCTAGCAACCATGTGAGAATACAACGTGCAGGGCCTCACACATTTCTTCTCAGCCGTTAGTTTGCTGGGGCCTTCCTAATTCTGAAACCCTGAACCGGAGAAGGACCTGCAAACAAGGTCACTCCCACTGTTTTGATCAAAATGCAGTTAAGATTGGAATAAGGATAACCAAATGAAGGTAGGATCATGAGTAACACAATCAAGTGCAGAGAATGTTTAGAAAGTGCAGAACTAGGTTACTGATAGGACCATTGTCCCAAGTCCCAATGATCTACTAGGCAACGGTTTGTGGTCAGAGTGCACCCGCCTGACTAAGGCGTTATGTCATTTACAAGTCTACAGGTTGTGAGGGTTTCCGGTACCTTTCCTGGCAGCTATTGACATGCAATGGTTTTCCTGGGCAGAGGTAACTGAGCTTGCTGATGACAGTCTATATCTCCCCGCATCTGTTCTGGGTTGGTAATTATTGCCCTCCACCATGAGTGCTGTAGAATGGGACATCTGCCATGGACTTGAGTCCCTCAAGAGTTATAGCCTGGCCTTTGCGTCTGGTAAGTCCACCACAGTCTTTGGCTTCTATCCAGTGATAATGTTGCTGTGAAAATGGCAGCCAGGTGGCAACACTTCCCTAAAAATGCACCCTCCTTCAAACACTTTACTCAAATATTCTAGGATTGGAGGAAATAATATATACATATACCCCTCCTAGAATATTTGGGGAAATAATTTTAGGGGTCGGGCTCATGGAACTGTCAGGCTTCTCAGCAAAGCCTCCAGGCTTGTGTTCGCAGAACGCCCCCCTTGGTTAGAACCACATGGAGCCCTCCTGGCTCAGATGCTCAATTAGCCATTTTGGTGCAGAGTCTTTGTGGCAAGTTAGCTTCCTAGTTTCTGTGGTGGCTTTGACAGTGCCAGTCTTGAATGTGGATCATTGTTAGCCTCCCCAACTTCTCTTTCTCTGTCTCTCTCTCTCTCTCTCTCTCTCTCTACCCCTCTCTCCTTTTTTCACTCTCCTTATCTCAACCACTATCTCTCACACTATGTATCTCCCCCTTCTCTCTCAGTTCCCGCTCTTTCTCCCTCCCTCTGTAATTTCAGATTTGGTGACACTGTCTACTGGAATCTCCTTTCCATCAAAGTTTTGTAGTTTTCCAAGGAGTGGTTTGAGTGTAATGCATTGATTTCCACCTGCTACTTGTTTGCAAGTTTCGAGTACTTCTTGAGAGATCAAGGTTCCTCGGGACCTTATCTTTGAGACCTAATAAGTAGCACTGTTTCTAAAACCAGATAGGCACGGAAACCATTTTATCTTTCACTCCCAACTCAGAGAGAAAGTGTGATTTAGTGGACAGTTCTGAAAATATCTTTCTTAGGTTTGCGGTTTCACGAACTTGAGTGAGGGCCACCACCATGTGGGTATCCTATTCAACCTAAAGTTCTGGTAAGTTGGTCAGAACTCTGTAGGAATACAAATATATTTTGAAATAACAAATGGGAAAGGTACTTCACCCCTACTCAAGTTTCAGGTCATTGCTGCAGCTTGTAGTGCAGTTTCAGGAAAGTCCCGGACATGAGGTCTTAACCGCTTTTTCAGTCTTTTAAATGGATTCCTTTTAATGTTTTTCTTCTTAGTTCTTGTATCCAAGAGTTCCTTGGTTAAGCTAATTTCATTTTATTTTAGGTTATTTGTTACTCTTCTTTGAAGTTTCATCAGATGATCTTTTTGGAGGTGTCAATCCATCTTTGAACATGTGAATGTCACTTTGTTCTCTTCACTAGACTTTCCTTTCTTGCCTGTATTTCATCTCAAGGAATCAAGGTGTCACCATTGGTCTCTGACAATCATTCTGCAAACACAGGCGCATTTGCGTGGAGTGCAAAAAGCTTCCTCGCTTGCCATATATTTCCTACATATACCTCTTTTCTTCTTTTCCTTGCACATTTTCTTTCGGAATATTTTCCTCCTGTCATTGTATACTCTGACCCTTTAATTCATTTTGGTTATCTTGGTTCAGTAGGAGAATTAGAAGTAGGATTTCGCTGTCGGGATCTCATCTTTAAATGAATGTACTCTTAATTATTTGCTGTGCCAATTCATAAATATTTTTTTGCACCCCCCTCTTTATTCCGGGGTGGTGTTTGCTCATATATCTCTACCTCCCAATAAACGTACTTGTCTCTTGTAGGGGAGAAATTATGTTAATTCTGGTAACTTTTGCTGTACATTCTTCTTGTCGTAAACTCACCTATCCTAGAACCTAGGTGGAAGGGGGAAGAAAGTTTTCTTGGTAATAGTTTATAGGAAGTGATGAGCTGTTTCTTTCCTGATATAAATTCTGCTTTGGATTTTCCCGGGCACCGGATCCTGTATTTTTCTTTTTTAATCTCTGGCTGGTGGGCTAGTATATTTGTAGCCCAGGTTAGGCCTAAAACCTAAGTAGCAGGGGCTAATGTAACTCTTTGGTTTCACTGGATTGCTAGTCCCCATGCCAGGTGAAGACTATTTGGTGGGCTTTGAATAGTTAATATTCTATGCATGTTAATAGTGTAGCCCTGATGTTTATTGCCCTGGCCTGAGGGTACACACATAGCTGTACTCCAGACCATGGAGGGGCCATTCACCAATCCCCTCCCAATAGACCAGTTGCAAGTATAGGGGCGCTAGGCAACCACAAAATCTAAAACAGATATCAAGCCCTCCATGCAACAGGGGATGAGATACCCCTTGAGCGCCTACCCTAGGGTTGATTCCATTCACTGGGAAACAGACACCATTGTTGATTTTTTTTTTTTTAGGGATCCCAACGAGGACCTAACATTTCTTTTTTAAACAAAAACATAAACATCTAAATACCTGAAGACTCTCTAACTTTCTTATTCTCTTTAATTATTTACCCTGGTGTGATAACCCACATAGGGACTCATCCGAAAAGCTCACCCTTCCTGAGAGGGGTTGAAAGTGGAACCTTATGGTTGACCTGACAAACAGAGCCATACAAACTACCAAGCACCACCTACTGGGTTGGAGGGGCCATCAGATGACCCAGCTGGTGATCCCATCCTGTCAGCGGCCTTTGGCAGGCATCCACATCTTTTCTTACCTCATGGCAGGGTACTTTTCCTCATTATCCATACTAACATCGTTAACAAAAAATACATAACTATGTTATAGTGCGGCAGTCACTGCACTATAGTGAAGGTGTGTAGCATGAGCCATAGGAAATCCGAAAACTCTGTTGCTAATCATTTTTTGCTTAGTGGATGGATTTGGCTAATGTTTTCCAAACAAAACATTTATGACAGGCCTCCCCTAGACTAAAATGTATTATGGGAAAGATTTGTTATAAAATGAAAAAGTTATGAAGAAAGCAAAAATAAACACTGTTTTTGGCTTACTCCCATTAATTGTCCTGTTGAGAAAAAAATCCAAATTGTATCAAGCCGAAGTGCAAAAACCGCTGGAGGGAATTGGACCATATAAGAAACAACATGTGCATGAAGCGTTGACTTAATTTCCAGGACAGGTTTGGGCTTAGTCTGTCCAGTAGTTTTTAAAATATTTGACAGGGAATGGGATGTCTCCTTCTCCCAAAAACATGGCTATATCTCCCATGGTGCTTTGTAGCAGAGAGACCTTTCAAAAATGTATTTTGCTCGATGTGAGCGATTACCAAGGTAAAACCAGGGAATGCCAAAATGAAAAGGGCAAAAAAAAGCTATTTAGAGGAGGCAAAAGGATGAAATTGCATCAGGCTACAGGTGGGGAGCAGACACAAAGACACCATGAGAAGTTGAGGATTTGGGGATGGTCTGGTGAGTCAGTTACAAGGAGACGATGATGTGTTGGCTGATGATGTTTAATGCAGCCGAGAGGTCATAGAAGACTACGAAGCATGAGTCGATCTTATGTGTGATTTGGAGGCCATTGGTCAACCACCGGGATGGTGGATGTTTCAAGGCTGCATGTGGTGTTGAATATTGACTAATAGTTGTGCAGGAGGTATTGTTGTTTGATTCTGGTGAGTGTTTGTGAAATAAATACATTTTCCAAGATGTTGCCTATAAATGGGAGGTTCGTAACGGGCTGGTAGTTATCTGGTTCACTTTGGCCTAGGGTTACATTTTTCAAAATGGGATGTATGAAACCAGCATTGAGGGTGTCTGTAAATGTTCCTTCAGGTAGTGAGGTGTCAATGATGCTGAGAAGTGCATTCAGTGCAGGGCCAATCAATTGTTGGGGTTATGGGCCCCAAATTCTTTTGGGGGTGTTAGATAATAGGGTGCTATATATCAGTGTTTCCCTGTCTATGTAGGTTTGAGGGTGGTACAGAGATGCAGGTGCACCACCCACCACATGAGCAGATGGTCTTTCAACAAAAACATCAGGACCCTAACAGTGACACAGGGAACATGTGCCACGAGAGCAGTAGCATCATTGATATCTTTAGGACAATGGCTGAAAGGTGACACATGGTGGCATTAGCACATAGTAGCACATGTATTTCTTATACTATAGACGTGGTGTATTGTAGCTTTCATTTTTTGCATTTTAGCCTTCAGTTCCCTGCCAGCATTATAACACACACTACTATGTTATTGGCATACACTATTCCAATTCAGAGAACACACTGCCTCACGTCTGTGATTGACCCACAGCACACTGCAAGGCACCAAATTTGCCACTCCTGCTCTACATGAAAGGATCACTAAAGTTACATGGTGCATGACCTCACATTCCCACAAGCATCACACATCGTAGAAAGCACACCGTTATGTTATATGCATACCCACATCCGAGCACCTGACACCACATGTTCAGGTCACAGGACAGGTACACTCACAGACATGCATTTATTATCCGGCCCAGAATATACACAACACACCCACACAGTTCATTACGTTACATTTTTCTTATGACAACATATGCACCCTTTGTTTTATCTCTCTTAGACCACCTAAATATGGGACACGGGACACTGTACTAGTGTGCCCTGTGTTTTTAGGAGTGCTAATTATTTTGTTTTTAGCAAGAGCTTTGTCATTTCATAGCCCTCTGTTAGAGATATCTAGCTGCACTTGATTGGATTTTGTCAGGTTGAGAGCTCAAGGGCAGCTGGGGAGGGGTCTAGATAGTTACCAGTTATGTCTGCAAGGCAAGCATGTCTCATGGAACGTTGCCTGCTCCCAAACAACAGGTGCTGCCTCATCAGGTCCAGAAAGAATAAATAGTTTATGAAGGCCAGCCACAATATGAAATTACCTGAATTAAGTGGATAAATTAGCAGAAATTAGGGTCCATTAGCAATGCCCAGCAGTGGACCAATCACATTTATTTCTAGCAGGCAAATTAATTGCAGGGAGGGTGCCAAGATGCAATGTATCCGGACTAGCAACATGTAGCAAGATAGGGAGTTACACAGTGAGCAGGTACAGATTGTGGGAATGAGAAATGAATTGAGGAGATGTGTGCCATGTTTGTTCATCACCCATTGGTCCACTGCTGTGGGACTTTCCAGCCCCAATTGGCAGAGGTGACATGACCTAAATAAAATGAAGTCCTTTATCAAACTATTCTCACGAGCTGGGATTGGTGCTTTCTTTGCGTGGATCGATGGGACTGCAACCATTTGTTTATTTATTTATTTTATTTATTATGCGCCAAAAACCAGCAGGCATCGGGGCACACAACATCACTTGAGACAAAACATCATAAACCAGTAAGTGCCCAACAGATAGAACGGTTTGATCAAGAAAAAAATATTTGAAAAAAATGTTTTCAGAAGCTTCAAAATGAAAGCAAAATCGCTTTCCTGGCAGAGGTTCTAAAGGCAAGTAGTTCTAGGCAGAAGTGACCAGTATTGGGAAAGATCTGCCATTTCCATTGACCCATCTAATTCTGGAATGAAAAAGAGGCCACGAATGGTGGACCTTAGGACTCTTTTGGCCTTATATCTAGTCAATCTATCCCTCAGGTATATGGGAGCATTACCGTAAACACATGTATGTGTCAGGTTGATTATCTTAAACTGCACAATGGCAGCCACGGATAGACAATGTAGCTTTCCCTTTTGCCATGCGAATGGCATCGTTTTGTACTACTTGCGTTTTCTGGTATAAAGGCGTTCATAGCACCCCCTAATGGGGCATTGCAGTAGTCGATTCTTCAGAGTATAATTGCTCCAGCTAGGGTAACCCAGTTTTGCTCTGAGGGCAATGGCATGATCTGTCTGAGAATTCTTAGATGATATTGAGAGTTTTTTCATGTTATGTCATTTTTAGATAGTTATATAGCGTGGCAATCACCAACAGTGGCATTCTGGTGCTTAAAGTAGGCAGAAAAGGAGAGAATAACCAGTTTAGAACAAACAAGTTTTCAATGAGCGACAGAAAGACATTTGATGTTCAATGGAATGAAGAGATAGTAGTTATTTATTCCAGAGACGAGCCCCCGTCACCGAAAAAGAGCAACTACCTAGTCTGACCCGTTTAAACCGGGGGACCATGATCAATATCAATAAAGCATCAGAGGATCGGAGTGAGCATGCAGGAATGTAGTGAGCAAACTTGTCTTGCAGATATTCAGAGCCCCTCTGATGGAAAGTCCGATGTACCAAGCAAGGAGCTTTGAACTCGATACGTTTAGCAACGGGCGCCAGTGAAGTCAACAGAGAATAGCAGAAAGGTATACCAGTAGCAGGTCCTGCAGCAGAGTTTTGCATGATCTGTAGATGAATTTGTAAATAAGCAGGATGAGATCAATAAAGAGAGTTACAGTAATCCAGCATTCCAGACATTGATGGAGAAACTACTGGAGACTGAAGGTGAGCTGGAAGAAAAGGAAGAGTTGTATGTAATAGCTTAAATTTGAAATAGCCCCTCTGACACACAGAACTAACTTGTGCTTCAGCGGAAAAGGAGGCTGAGAACATAAAGCCAAGATCTTTCGCCATAGCAATGGGTTTGGGAAGGGGACCCAGGGAGGGTGGCAGAAGGCCGATGTCCACAGCGAGGCTGAAGAAAGAGGCTGGACTAACAGGACTTTGGTCTTGTGTCCTTTTAGGCGCAGGCAATTGTCGATCATCCAAATATTAATCGCATGTAAACAGGATTGACAATACCCGGCAATAACTTCATGGGTGAGGTCAAGATGCATAAGAGTCTGCATAACAAAAACACAGAAAGCCAAAAGACTGAATAAGAAAAACCAAGGGTTATTGTATGTACTAAATAATAAAATAGAAAGTCCAAACCCTGCTGAACCCAGCAAGAAATAGAGGTGGGACAGATAGATAGGGGGCAGAGAAAGAGTTTGAGACTGGTCAGAAAGGAATAAAGAGAAACAGCTTAAAACAGTACCCAATATCCCAGCAGAAAACAGCCGAGAAAGAAGTGTTGAAAGCGGCTGATCGATCTAAAAGAATCAACACACCGACTCCACCTTGATCTGCTATCAGGGTTAAATCATCCATAGCCTCAACTAAAACAGACTCAGTTCTATGGCCAGGGGAAATACCTAATTGAAAAGAGTTGAAAAAAGGAGAGTTCTCAAGAAACGAAGAAAGAAGAGGAGTAAATAAGGATTCCAGAAGTTTCTTTATAAATGGTAGCAGTGAGATGGGGTGAAAATTAGCTGGGATTGAGGGATCCAAAGAAGGTTTTTTCAGAAGAGGTATCACCAGAGTGTGCTTAACAGTAGAAGGGATCAGACCAGATGAGCAAGAGTGATTTACCGCATCAGTGACTAGAGAAGAAATATTAGGCATAATAGCCTCCAGAACAAACAATGAAATAGCGTCCATTGGGGAAGCTGATTTCAGTTTGTTTAGGGCATTTAATGTGTTGGACGAGGTAAACAACGGGAAAGTGGGCCAGGAGTCCAAAGGTGTAGCAGTACCCATTGAGCCAGAGTGGGTACATGACTGCAGGCCAGAGGAAACTATCTTTATGCGAATAGTTTGAATGTTCTCAAAATAAATGAGGAAAAGGAGTTACACAGTGTCTGAGAAGGTGAAATGGAGCTAGCCAAGGAGAAGTCAGAGGTCAAGGTCTTCATGATCTTCAATAACACCTTCAGCTGGTTAATTACTGACTCAATCTGATTAGCATGAAAGAGGTGTGTTTATGCTTTTAATAACATGGGCATCTACACCCAAAGATGCTTCCAGAAAAAAAATAAGTGTCTTCACTTCATTGAGGACCAAGATTGTACATTCCTCAATAGTTCCGCTTAGTTTTGCACTTACAGCAAGTGGTTTCAAAGCGTGGGGTAGGGATTAAAACTTGTGTTGCGCCGTGTTTTCTTGCTTCCAAGACAAACACGTTGCCCCTGAGCGATCCTTCCTCCACAAGCTTGAATATCTAGAGTTATGTTTGATCCTGAATTCAGGAAGATTCAACGATCAATAACTCTAACACATGAGACACATCCAGTGAGAAGTTATCCATTGCTTAATTGTTTGGTAGAAATAACTCAGTTTGTCAGCATCCATCTCGCAAGTACCGTCAAGATCACAGAACAGTTGTGTGCCATAGGCATAGTTTTGTAAACTGTACACCCATGCCAGAAAGTAGGTCACAGAGTGGTGTGATGTAAATATTAAACAACACCAGTGACGAACAGGCGCCCTGAGGAACCCCTCAGAGTAAAGGGTTAGAATCTGAGGTGGTATCACCCAGGTGCACTGTAGACCTCCTGTGCTTAGAAAAGAACCAACCTGTCACATGACATTTTTAGAACAGTCTCCTACTGCATCAAGGGTGGTAAGTAGATGTTCATGATCAAGCTGGCCAAAGGCCACCAAAGTCTTTCTTACAAAACCAGTAGCTCAGATTTCCCTCTGTCCAAAATGTCCAGCATATTGGACTGTAAATCCAACAATGCAATCTCAGTACCATGATGTGGATGGAAACCAGCTGTATTTGTATGCAGGATAGAGGCAGCGTCTGGATGCCTCGGAACTGTGAATTGGTTATCTTGTCTACCCCTTTTAGTAGAACATGTGAATTGGTAATTGGTCTAAAGTTAGCGGTGTCGCTAAGATTTAAGCCTGCTTTCTTTACCCGTGTAGCTACCATAACTTCCTTGATGGCATCAGGTACACAGTTGTGTATAAAGAATGAATTGACAAACCGTGTGAGGAAATTGTGAATATTGTGTTATTCTCTAGGATCAGTTTTGAGGTAATAACATCTCTGAAACAAGAGGTGGGGTGAAATGCACCCAAAACGTTTTCCATTTCAGTCACTGTAATGAAATGAAAAGTGCATTCCAAGTAACTCAACATGTGTTTCAATTCCTGAGTATTGTTTGACGAGTCAACAAATGTATTGTCCAAAGCAAGCAAATCCCTCTTCATTTTCTCCCAAGCGATGGTAATCTTACTGGGAAAGGCCTGTTGTGTCCTAATATAGTCCATAGCGGAGGGGAAAAAGGAATGTGCTTTAGGTTTTTTCTAACATTGTTAGAATGTTAACACGTTTTTTAGTATTATTCTCCACATTATCTATCTGTACGTCATTTCTCTTGGTTTCATAAATAGCTGCCAAACATTTTGTCGTGTTTTTTCCATACTACTTGGTGTGCATCTGTTTTGGATTTCTGCCAGCACGTCAGCCTGTCATGTCTTCTTTCTACAGTCTTCTAATTATGGGCCTACAGTTCTCATGCATATAGGAGCTGCATAGCCCAACATATGAGTCGTAGTGGTTCTATATGGCACAGCAGGAGTGTACGGAGGGTCTGAATGCATGGTGTATTCCATGATATTATTGATACACTCTGAAAGAACATGCATTTTGAATTTCTTATAATTGTCATTTGTTTAGATACATTCTTTTTCCGCTTAGGCTTATCTGGAAGCTGAATACATAATTTCCCACAAGAGTGATCAGACCAAATACAGGCTTTGCTATTGGTAATATTAATGCTGAGACTGCGTGATGCTACCCAGTCCAAAATATTACCTTTAACATGAGTAGGCTCAGTATTGGGAACTGTAAACTCAATGTTATTTAAGTTTGATTCCAGGGATTGTGAGGAGTCTGAGTAAAGAGATGGACACAGTATCGGGTTGTTCACCAAATTGCTAGTAGTCAAACAATAAAATGGTTTGGGAAAATGTCTCACTATCCCCAACTCGTTGAGGGGTTTCCCTGCCTCAACAACATTAACTAAAGATACAGTTGTTGTCAGAATGTCTAAATCGCTATCCACTGTCCAGTGTCAAAACTCTAACTCTTATCTGACCCTCACACTCAATTGCTGCAAAACTTCTACCAGGTTAATAATATGGTTCCACACTATTTCTCTAATGCCTTATTCTGTTCTCCATGTCAATGATCTTATGGTGACAAGGGGACAATCCTCATCCCTGGCCTTTCCTCTAGCTGGGTGTGAGCAATTGCCAAATTAATTACCTTGTTTGTGACAGACTTGTTTGTATCTTTTATTAGATATTGTCAACTTTAAAGTTTATGCTCACTGGAATGAGGAAGAATGGCTATGTCCAACAAGTACACATGTGGTTCTTTATAAAGTGTAATATGTTGGGTTCTGCCACTCTATTTCTTTAATGTCTTTAATTCCCATTGTCTTTTTCAACTGATCTTAGATTGGGTGAGTGGAGGAACACATTGTTAATGCCACATTTTGTCTTTGCTGGGCTTGTCTCTTGATAGTGGGGTTGCTTTCTGTCGCTCCCCCCCGTTTCGTTTTGTCATCAGCCCCCTTTATAGCTGGCGCGTGTTCCTTCCCATAAGCCTACCTGCAACGTCTCTTCCTCGGATCACGCTTCATCTTGTCCCTTGTCACTGGTGGACCTTGTGTGGATACTGCCGTTCTCGCAATTGGCGTCACCGGCATAAGTCAGTGATGAGCAGCGTTTTGGGTTCTCCTGGAGACCTTGCTTCAAAGACACTGGCTCAGTGAGATGTTTCCTAAGCTCTCTTCTCACGTCCCTCTGTCGGTGGCAATTCCACTCCTTGAGGTCTTCATTTGGTGTCCTCTCTGACACTGGCGTTGATACAGTAACCGTGTGGCTACAGTATCTCTGTTTTTCTCTGGTCTTTTTGCCATTGCGGGGTGTCAGCTTAAGCCGTGTTTCATTAACTGCAAGTTCCGAAGCACGCTCATGTTGAAACAGTGTATCTATAATAACTTTCTGCAAAATTACGTTCCCATACATAATGTATGCCGTCTTGCGCTGTGTTCCGCTGCCTTCACTCAGGAAGCGGCCCCATCTAGGAAACTTCTCTTTAGACACTTGCTCTTTTTTCATTCAGTTCCACGCAAAATAATGTATCTGCGCTATTCAGTGTATGTACAATCTTCATTCTTTTTAAACAGAACACCACTTCACCCAACTCTGGTTTCTGCAGTCGCTTGGACTGGCTATGTGGTTTCCCGCCAGTCTATGAAAGGATATGTGTTCCAATGTCTTATGCAGCACTTCGTTCTTTCCCCTCTCCAGTCATCACTGCCACTACTTCGACCACATCCATTGCTGCTACTGCTTCTCTCTGTTCTGTTCTCTACTCCTCCTTTTATAGCAAGAATGCCTCTTGCAACTGTGCAACAACCAGAATGTTTTGATACTTTTCCGCACCTCTCTGGAGCGACTCCTCGTCCCAGTACTTATAACTTGTGGTTTTATTTTAGAATATTTTAGTTGATGTGTTTGATCAGTATTTAGAGTAGTGAAACTCAGAAAAACCCATCTGTATATGTCTTTTCTTCAAGCTGAGCATAGAGTGTGTTTGCTGATGGAAAGGGGTGGTGCTCTTAGGTTCACCACAGGGTGATGCTTCCTTGTCAACAATATCTCCTCGCTATGATGTAAATCTCGCAGGAATATGGTTGCACAATTAGGCTGATTTAATTGATCTAGTACCTGAATGATGACATCATTAAAACTGGGCAGGTCCTCTGGGGGACGACAGAAAATAATGAAATGTGTGCAGCTGTTATGGTTGGGGTTTAATTTAAGATGTCAAATTTCACAGGCATTGCAAGAGCAGGGAACATCAAAAAGATGGAGTTTCTTCCTTCCTATAATGGTGACCCCTTCACCCCCGCCCTTCATTCCAATGCACCGGTTATGTGAAAAAAGTTACGCCTAGATCAATTATAGGTCCACTAGAATTTTGTCTATAGTGTTTTCTAAAATATAATCGTGGATATCGATGGTATGCCAATTCAAGGACCTCGTTTTCAAAAGAAAGGTTTTAATAGTTCTGCAGTCCATAGCACATATTACAGATGATGGATTGATAGTGCTACTGCCTGAGAAAGTATGCTCACCGGAAGTGCCTGTTATGATGGAAGTTACAATGAGACTTTCAGTAGGGGAAGGCATAGCATCAACATGTTCTACAACTTGATTCGTGACACCACTAGGAGAAGTGTCACAGTCATCATTGAGATGTACGTTAGGAGTCATGGAGAATGGATCATGTCTGACATCTGTGAAGTGGGGTCATTCGCTAGGTGGAGTAAAGAAGTAGTTCTACAGGATTGACAAGCGAACATATGTTGCTCTGCTAACCAGGACAGTGGAGGTATGTCCACAAAATTATAAGCAGCCACCTTAAAAGAGGTAATAGCGTGTGGAGTGTTAGATAACAAGCAGGTGGTAGTGGACAAAAGGTTGCTTCCAATAGGGGTAGTATGGCCAGAGGGCTGTGGTCCGGTCCAATTAATATCTACCACAGTTGGTCATTTATCAACAGTGTTAGATGAAAAATCCTGGCAAGTATTGACATACTTACTAACAACATCTTCCTGAGCAGCTTTTTGTGCACCTAAGAACAGGATACGTCCAGTGTGGTGCCCCATAATGCCACTAATGCGTCCTAGGCACCCAGTGTACAAAAAGCATGAAGGGAACCGAACTGCAGAGCAGACTGCCACATGTCACACCCCAGCCGGAGCCGGCACAAACCGGCAACGTGGCACCTGGGAGATGTAGGGCCGTGTAAGATTTATATTTTAACAAAGGTTCAACAAAGGTTCAAAATTTAAATGTAAGCATTCTCCCGACACCGCAGAAAAATACAGATCGTAAGCAAAACACAGAGCAGAACTAACAAATAGATTTCAAATTTTGAATTTTAAGGTTCAAAGTTCAAATCACACGGAGCATGGTTCCAACTAGCTGCTGGCAGGCAAGAGAGAGGGCCTCATTACCAGTTCGCCGGTCCGGAATGCGGTGATTCCGTTACGACAGTGATACAGTTTCCGGGTCCGCAAGGTTGCGGAAAGAGTGGCCGATTACAGCCTGTCAGTCGTGCGCACCACGCGGAAGCGGAAACGGTGTCACCGTCACCACGTAAACACCCACGAAAATGGACATACCGGCCCCACAAGCAGTGTAAAAATCGTGTCAGCCGCTGTCCTCAGGAAGCAGAAATAACATGACAGCGAAAACCAGAAAGACAGAGGCGGCCATTATATAAACCACAATCCACTGCCATCCAGAGTCAGCACAGGCTAAATCTACACACTAAAAAAAAGGACCACCACCATGGCAGCCAGGATCCCTGCACAGAGACAGCGCAAACAGCGCTTCAGCGAGGTGGAGCTCACTGTACTAATGGACCACATTGAGCAGCATGCTGAAATGCTGTTCATCGCTGACCAATGCCGTGCAACCCAGCAGCGTAGAAAGGAGGTGTGGGCAGAAGCTGCATGCAAGTGCACAGCTGTGGGCGTCACAACACAGAGCATGAACGACTGCCACAAGAGGTGGGACAACCTCAGACTGAGGGTGCAAAACCTAATTGATTCACACCAGCAGTGCAGCAGTGGCACAGGTGGAGGGCTGCTTCACCACTGAGACTGCAGACATGGGAGGAACGCTGCAGCAGTGTCCTCCACCTTGAGGCAATCCATGGAATTGGCGATGCTGAGGCAGGAGTGAGCCCACCTGCAGATGCTGGTAAGTGCACACATTTCAATACCATGAGTACTTGTTGAGGCCAGGAGTGTCACGGCTGGTTGAGGGCTCACCTGTTTAGGCTTAGTAAGCTTCTTTCTTGTTGGATCTGGCTGCCCGTGTTTCCTGGAGGTGCGGGTCTCGTGGAGGTAAGGACGGGCTTCTTCAGACACCACACTGTCTATGGCAGTTAACCTAGAGTTCAGCGTTCAACTGATGAATTGTCTGGGCTGATGTGGCAGTCCGAAGGCAACTGTAGAAGTCCTGGAGGGAGAGCTGTGGAAGGTGGCGAGTCGGAGTCGTAGTCGAGACCTGCAAGGCTCTGGGAATCCTGGGTATGAGGTAAGGCGGTCCGAGGGCAACCGCAAGAGCAGTCCTGGATGGAGAGCCACGGTAGGTGGTGGGTCGTAGCCACAGTCGAGGTCCGGAAACTCCAGGAATCCTGGGTATGAGGTAAGGCGGTCCGAGGGCAACCGCGAGAGCAGTCCTGGATGAAGAGCTGCGGGAGAAGGTGGGTCGCAGCCGCAGTCAAGGTCCGGAAGATTCCTGAAATCCTGGGTAGAGGTAAGACGGTCCAAGGGCAACCGCAAGAGCAGTCCAGGATGGGTAGCCACGGAGGACACGGTCGCGGAAGACCAGGAAGGCAAAATGAGGCGAAGGAATTCCTAGGAGCGAGCGCGATGAACAACACTCGAGCAAGGAATTGTGAGCGCATTGACACGTGCAGAACCGCAGGGGCGTGGCGCTTATCTAGGCGCACGAGAAACTATACCGCTGATCAAGGAGCGGTGTCCGCCATGTTGAGAGGGTGTGGGAAGCATTCTGGCATGTTGTTGAAAGGGGGTGGTAGTGTGATTTCATGACAAGGAGTGCCCCAAAGGACACATTGACAACCCCCCCCCCAGTCAGTGCAGGAGTGCCCCAAAGGACCCATTGACAACCCCCCGCCCCCCAGTCAGTGCAGGAGTGCCCCAAAGGACCCATTCATGAACCCCCTCCCCCCAGTCAGTGCAGGAGTGACCCAAAGGACCCATTCTTGACCCCCCAGTCAGTGCAGGAGTGCCCCAAAGGACCCATTCATGAAACACCACCAGAATACATGGCCATTAACAGTCATATGTGTGTAAATGCAAATGGTCACTGATCAACCTGTCTGATGCATGTGATAGACCCATCAGGTACCACTACACAACTAATAGCATGCCCTCTGTGTCCCCACAGCCATTTCAAGTGACATTGCCCTACAGGCGAGGCAATGTGCACCTGCACGTGGGCCACCAAGCATCCCTACCCAGAAGGAAGACGCAAGCTGCTCAGCAACTCAGCCACCAGCTGCATCTGGTACGGATGTAGCAGCCAACACCACCATCTCCACGCTGACTGCAGCCACGCCCACCCATCATGCCCACAGAACCCACCCCTGAAAACATCAGCAATGCAGAGGAGGCTGCAGGCAGTGACAACAGTGCCCCAGCACAGCAGGCTGATGTAGGACCACAGGGGGAGGTGCCCAACCTGGATCACCTGTCATCCCTCCAAGACCTCCAGTTTAGCCCACCATCACTACATAGTCCAATGAGGTCGCCAACCCACTCCATGGCTGAGCTGAATGCCTGCATGCAGCGGATGGAGGATCAGCAGACCACCCTTACCCAGCTAATAGAAAGGCAGCTGGAGGAGTCCAGGCTGCAGCGGGAGGAGGCCAGGCTGCAGAGGGAGAGTTAAAGTGCATCTGTGCGTCGGCTCGCCAGGTTCATTGGACACTTTGCCACCAACATTGTGACCCTGGCACACCATTGTCCGGGAGGGCTACAACAACACGTCCAGGATAGAAGAGTACATGTTGCTTGCCCAGCAGGCATATCTGGGACATTTGCCAACTATGCCAGCAACAGTGCCATCCACAAGCACCACCTCATCCAGCTCCACCTCTGCCAGCCCACGGAAGCGCTCACGTTACCTAACAGGACCCTCAGGCAAGGATGCCCATGCTCAGAAGCGCACACGCAAATGATGCCATGTGTGTTTAGTAGTGCAGGACACAGACATGGACAAGACGGGTGTAAGGGGGTGGGTATGTTTCGGTACTGGGGGAGGTCCATTAGGGGGTTAGTAATTTGGGGCCTGGTTTGGGGTGGGTACGTTTGGGTGGTGTTTCTTTTTTTACAGGTGTACAGCTTCCCTACCCAATGCACCTTCTTCCCTGTTATGTTAAAAATATATTATCATTGAGATCATTTATGACTGGACATCCATCATTTCATTTTCAATCCATCAATTTATTAACTGGTATCGTCATATCCATGCAATGCAGTCAATGTGCAGTCTCTATAAAGTAAATGCGAATTAGTGTATCCCATGCTCGTTGGCCATCTTGTGCACCCCCAGGAGGAGGTGGAGCCATCCCATCCCCATCCCCATCACAATCCGCATCTTCATCACCATCATCATCGTCTGTATCTGGGGGCAGCTGAATGTTCCTGCGCAAGCACAGATTGTGCAGCATGGCACAAACTAGCGTAATTTTACCCGTCTTCACTGGGCTGTAGAGCAGTGATCCGCCAGATCTGCTCAAGCAGCAGAACCATGTCTTCAGTAGTCCAAATGTCCTCTCAATCATGCCACGTGTACAGACGTGTGCCCTATTGTACGCCTCCTCATGCCTGTTCCTTGCCCTCTGTACAGGCGTCATCAGCCATGGCGTGAGTGCATATCCAGCATCACCTACATGGGATGCAGATGTGGGGGACATGTCAGTGTTTGTTGTATCATGTCTTCATCAGATACAGTGCAATCTTGTGTCATTGATCATTCATCCATATGTGCCAAGCAGTGGTTGGACTGGTGGGTGATTACCATTCCTGGGTCATTGTCGTCGACGTTGGCATCGGGACATTGACCAATGAATTGATGTGCATATGTAGTTGCCCCTGCGGGCAATAGTGGTTGGTAAGTATGGCATTGTGCAGTGATGTGCACACATGGCAGTCAATCAATTGACTGTGATGATGTTGTCGATGCAGGATGTCTCATGTGCAGGCATCATGTGCATTGGGGGGACAGCGGTGCATAGTGTGGGTGGATGTATTGAGTGGCTCCATTTGCATGGGCCTGTGGTAGTATCGGTTGTCTGTCTCATGTGGCAGGGTGTGTACGGGCACACTGTGGCAACCTGTCATGTGTAGATTTGTGATGTGTGGGTTGTGCTGACTGTTCACTACATGGGCGGGGGGTGATGCATGTGCAGTCGTAGCAGCCCACTCACATAGGTCATTGCCCTGGACACAACACACCCCTTCCACAGGGCCTGTGCATTGGCAGTTGTACTCACCCAATAGCCATGTGCTTTGTCCAGCGTAGCGTTCTATGTACCGTGGCAATGTCGAATTCCACAGAACCATTGAGTCATGTGTTGAGCCCGGGAAATGTGTGCAGCAATGTGTTATCACTTGTCCGGCATCACATACCATCTGTACATTGAGTGAGTGGTACTGTTTCGTATTGCGGTACACCATATCAATAGCACGTGGTACTGTCAGCTCTATGTGGGTGCAGTCTACTGCACCTATGCAATTTGGCATGCCTGCAATGGCATGGAAGGCCAACTTGGTGGCAATGACCTGGGCAAGGGTACGGGGTAGGGCGATGTGTTCCGACACATGGCGCAACAGGGAATCCAGTACCTGTACCAATATTTTTGAGAAACAGGGTTGTGAGACCCCGTGCAGCTCACCAACTGTGTGCTGATAAGTTCCGGTGCCAAGAAAATGCAGTACCAACACCACCTTCAGGAGGGAGGGATGGTGGTGGTTATGTCAATATGGCTGCTGATGTCATCCTCTATCATGGTGGTGATGTACATGATTGTTGGATGTTCCAGCCGGTATAATGTGTGGACCTGTCCTGGGGTCAGGTTCCAGGGTGAGGCCCTGATGCGTGGTATTGCAGGCTGCCTGCGGGGTCGTGCCGGCTGAACAATAGGGTTTGGCATGGGTACTGGGTTTTCTAGGTGCTGCCTGCGCCTCCTCCGCCTCCGCCTCATCCTCCTCTGCACCATTACTGCCATCATGTGCAGTGCTGCCTGATGGTTCAATAGCCCCAGTCCCAATGCTGCTAGAGCTGCTGCCTGCATAGTTCTGTTTAGAGTTAGCCTCGGTGTGGCCGTTTTGTAGGCTCCCAGTGGCCTGCTGGGTCCAGCTGGGCTCATTTGGTGCACCTGTGGCCTGACTCAGCTCACCAGGCACTTTTTAATGTCATGTTCGCGGTGGCAGCGATACCGTCACCGTGTTCACGGTTTTTGCGCTATTTTTGTAACGGTGTTTCCATGTCCATGATAATCGTAATGGTTGCCGTGTTACGTATTGCTGGTAACGGGGGGGTTTCCGTGCAGGCGAAGTTTACGGGTGCCTTGCCTCTGCAGTGGCGGTTTATAGTGGTGGTATTTCCGGGTTTGTAGGTCATAATTTGGCGATCGCGGAAACAGTGCTGGTATGGTTATACCGGCAACGTTAAGCCGGACCGGCGAACTTGTAATGAGGCCCAGAGTACTTTAAATACTGGCACAAACCAGCTTAGATTCGCCGGCTCCGAGCCGCCTGAAGCGATCTAAAAATGCAACAGGGCACCCAGAGCACGGTTGCAGCTGTGTTGGGTGGGCAATGTTCTTTGTGTAAAAACATGGTAATAGTATGCTAATAATGTATTGAACTGTTTAGGTGGCTGGGGACTCCCAATCAATCCCAATGTTAGGGTAATTATTTTGTTACATTCTTTTTGTAATATGTTAATGTTCTGATGATGGCCCCTCTCAAACGACACAAAGCAAAACCTTTGCTCCACATAAACAGATGCTTCCCGCCTTAGCTCCATGCCACCCACACCAATGTATGCCAAGCAGAAACTGCCTAGAAGAAAGTCTGCTCCTCAGACAACAAACTACACTTCATGACACTTGCCAAAGAATAAAGCCATTTGCAAGGCACAAAGCCAGCACCTACAATGCCATAACAGACAATGCTAAATCAACACTTGTGAGCTCTTTGCCATCCTGCCAGAAATGTAAACCTGTGCTGCTTTTCCCACAGACCTCACCATAGAAGCTCTGAGGTACAAGAAGCCCTCATCGGAAAACTCCTCACCCTTCAGGAGAAAATCTGAGTCAAACAATTAGTCATCAGCTCGAAACCTCCATCTATCACCCTCATGCCTCTAACCACCCCCCTCGCCCACTTTTCCACCTTTCAAATTCTGTCCCATAGCTGAGCAGGAAGTAACCAACATCATAAAAAGCCTCAAACCATTGTGCTGCAAAGGAGTTGCTTTCCCTGCATCGATTATCAAAGACTTTATTGACACTCACACCCGTCATCACAACAATCAGACTCTCCCTATGTAACTAAGTTTGTCCCAACTGCCCTGAAAGAAGCATTGATCCTCCTGCTGTCTAAAAAGCCCTTGCTCGACCCAGTAATTCTGACTAATTACCCACCCATCACCACTGTCCCCTTTATCCTAAAAGTCAAAGACTGCACACTCTACCTCTTGATCCAACAATACATACATGAAAACGACATCCTCGGCATCCGACAAGAAGGCTTTTGCCCAAGGCACAGAACTGAAACCGCATAGTTTGACCTCAAAAACCAACTCAATGACATTAAAGACGCTGGCAAATTATCCTTGCTTCTCGTGCTGGACCCATCAGTGGATTTTGACATCATAACCCACCAAACCCTATGTAACCACCGCACATTCAACAGGCAATTTCTCCCCTGCAGCTACCAACTGGATCAGATCCTTCCTGGCTGACAGATCCACCCATTTCTTTGCAGATTAATTCTCAGCCCCACCCACGCCGGTAACCTGTAGCATCCCACAAAGTTCTTACATCTCCCCAACACTCTTCAACATTTACACTAAACCCCTCTTTGACAATCCTGACGCCATCAGTATCTCATATACGACCTAAGCAGATGACACCCAAATCCTCCTCCCCCTTTCTGGTAACTACCCCAAGATGCCTCAGCTATCAATGCCATATACAAAATAATTCAGGATTGGATGGCCTCTCACATCCTTTGTGTCAATGACGAAAAAAACGAGATCCTCAGCGTAGGCTCCCGTGCTTCACTCTGAAACCTCAACACTGCGTACAAAGCTTCCAATATAGATGGGAATCTAATCCAAACCTCAAACATGGCTAAAATCTTGGGTATTTACTTAGATGCCACCCGCGATCTATCGCACCAAGTGAATGTCATCTCCTCATCTGCTGCCTACACCTCCAAACGTCTCAATGCCAGCAAACCCTTCCTCTCAATAACTAGCTGCCTCATTGTAGCCAGAGCTATAATCGGATCTAGACTTGATTACTGCAATGCCTTCTTTGCAGGCACTTCTGAAAGAAACCTGTGCAAAACTGATGACCATACAAAACAATGCACTCCGGGCTACCCTAGGTCTATCCAAACACTCCACATTTCTGAAGCAACAAAAATGGCTCATTGGCTACCAATTGTTGAAAGAAACAAGTTTAAATCTCTTGCCATGGCCTATCGATGCTTCACAAACACTGCATTGACAAACCTCTCCCAATTCATCGAGAAATACAGTGCACCTCGCCTACTGAGATCAGCAAACTGCCACCAGTTCCACAATTCAACTGCAAGTTGCGAGGTTCCAGTTTCC
The DNA here is from genome assembly GCF_040938575.1 of Ambystoma mexicanum. Taxonomy (NCBI): domain Eukaryota; kingdom Metazoa; phylum Chordata; class Amphibia; order Caudata; family Ambystomatidae; genus Ambystoma; species Ambystoma mexicanum. The sequence continues at coordinate 147,393,536 of NC_090934.1, forward strand.
CTGTTACAGCGGCTAAGCTTTTGAACATCATCTCCATCGCACTCAGAAAAGAACCGTCCTACTGGACCTTCAGAAAAAAACTTGAAAACCTGGCTCTTTAACTAAGTCGACCCTGCCTTTGCACACACCTGGAAATTGACACACCCCTTGTGTAACTCCTCTTGAATGTCTTTTCCCGGTACTGCTTCTAATGTCAATGTAACTAGCACCTAGATACCTGAGGGATTCAGTGAGCTGCAACAAATGCAAAAATAAATAAATAAATAATAAATGGTAAAATGTTAGGCCTGCAAGTGGCATGTTGATGTTGGCTTGTTTTGTTCCTCTTCCCGGCTGTGGCGTACAAATACATTTTTGTCTTTTCGATGGATATAGGTTTCTCCTGCATTTGGACACGAGTTGCGAGTGCCACCACCTTTACCTTTGGAGGCCCCAGAGCTACAACTGAAAAGCTGAGAGGGGGTGTTGGCTCTCTGCTGCATTCCCGGAGAGGTGGATCAGTCAACCAGAGACTAGTCTGAGTGTGCACACACGAGGAGACATAGCAGATGCTGCATTCTTGAAAGGTCTGCATGATCCCTTGGGCATGGCCGCCTGCCCCGGGTGTGGTGCAGGCGCTTGGGAGAGGTCCAGCATTGAGGTAAGTGGCGGATCACAAACCTGTGAGTGTAAGCACAAGGCACAATGTGGTATTTGAATTTGTAGATTTGTCCTTTTTTTAATGGAGTAGTGCAACTAATGCAGGGTCCTCCCTGTAGTTAGAGGAAAGGTTGTGTTGTGTAATGCATGTGAATGGGAAAAGGGAGCTCTCCATAGGTGGAGAAAGACGGTGCAGCGAAGTGATGGATGGGGATTTTGTGATGACGTCATAAGTAGCATAATGTTGTAGTATTGTAGTGTATGCGGATTAAGGAAGAGGATCTCAACCGTTGAAAAGAAAGATGACGTTGAAAGTAGAGTATTGTTGATATATTCATATGGAGTCATTTTTCTGACAAATAGCTGCCACGCTGTGCAGAGGTAATTTTTGATTTTTGCAAAGAAGAAGAAGAAGAGTTAATTGTGGCGTTTAGAAGAGTATACATTAAGTTGTATTATTGTGGTTAGTGTGTGGGTTACTTTTGTAAGATTGGAAAACAAATAGTAGTTGTAAATGTGGATTGAGCGTGGTATTTGGTTTGAGTGGGTCGGTTGTGTTTTTAGGTGTATGTTTAATTAATAAAATGTGAGTGATTGGAGGTTGATGGGATGTGTGAGCGCATGAGGAATGTGTAATAGAGTAGTTGTGCCAGTATGAAACAATGAGAAATAACATGTGTCGTGTGGATCAACGACTGCTAGAAGAACACCAGTTGACAATTTGCATTGTGAAATGGGGAGTGGTTAATTGGAAAAAAAAAACATTTGGGGTTGCATTAATATTGATGGAGGGGGGGGGGAACAAGCAGCAGGAAGGGATACTGGGCATTGAAGTTAGAATGGTTAAAGCGATTCAGGGGAAGGATCATGTCCGCACTATGGTGACTCCACTGGAACGCATGTGTGAGATACTCCTACAGCACAGGGACAAGATATTGAAATGTCATGTTAAGTGGATAAGGCACACAGCAGGGCAATATTCATGCCATGGCCCAGAGAGGGTGACCACAATCTGAATATTATAGGGCATATGTATGCCTACCTTAAAGCAAAATATAAGTGGCTGATGCTGAAGAAAAAGCAGGAATTTTTGGAATTATAGAAATGATATGAGGAGGAGGGTCTTGGATAAGGGGGGGAAAGGTGAAGGAGGGCATAGTCACCATGGCCCAGGTTGCCCCCATCACTGCAGTGAGCGCAGTGACTGCTGCGACACAGTCAACATCGCCCATACTAAGGTCTTTGTCTCTAAAAGTAGCAATGAGGTATACCAACCCCCAATATTCCCCCGACAGACTAAGAGATACAGAAAATACCACTAACGCACATGCCAGAAGTATATCACGGTACTCGGCCAGTGCTTCCTTGGTTACAGAAATAGGGAAGAATGTGCAGACAGATAGATGAGGTGTTGAAAGAGGCAGAGAAGGATCTTGTACACACAGCAAGGGAACAAGAGGAGGGGCAGCAATGTGTGACTACCCTCCCCAATCAATGGAGCTCAGGACCGCAAGCCCATTGTCAACAGAAATGTGCCTTCATGTGGACAATTTGAAAATTATTCAGATTGTGGGGCAAGGCAGGAGGAGGTTCATGGGGAAAATATGGTGAAGAGGGATGGGCAAAATCTATCCCTCTTTCCCCCTCCACCAGTCATACAAACAGGAAGAAGAACCAGAACGACCACAATCGCACTCATCATGGCACACTAATTCCCAGTGCCCCCATGAGTGAAGTATGTCAAAAGATATTGACTCTGACAAACCTACAGCCCAGAAGCAACACAGACGCTGCCCAGTGCAAACGAAGAACCACTGGGTACTACTATAGATACCTCAAGTGACAGCCTCAATGAAAGCACCAAAAAGACATGCTCCAATGTTTTGAGAGACTCCATGACATAGTAGTATTAGACATGAAGTACATGTGCCAATCGCACAGCGGGACACAGAAACAGGCACCCGAGTACACGAAGAACATATGCGCCAGTTCTATGAGTTAGAGGACAGACACATGCACATACTGTTATTGCTTTATTATTTTGTCATTAGCTTGACCACAGCAAAGCAGAACGCATAAGAAGCAAGAGATCCTGTGTAAACACTTGCAGATGCTTATATGCAACTAACCTTATGGAGTGACAGGAGCACCTGACGGACCTGTCAATGCCATAGACCATTAACCTATGGATATTATAGAGTAGCACAAATAAATGGAGACCATGCTCCAGGAAAACAGCAGACCTCAGCCGTTGCAGTAAAAGCTGAGCTGAATTCAGAGCGAGCACAGAGCAACAGTGCGGGATAGAGCCTGCATCCATTTGCAAGTGCATTCTAATCCCTGAACTGCAGTAACACCAAAACAGAGAATACTAATAATTATTTATTAATGAAGACTAATTCAGAGCTGTAGAACATAGAAACACAGACTCTGTGGATGTGGTCTACAAGGCTGAGAGCCAACCGAAACTAGCAACTGGGAAAAAGAACAGTCCCACAGATCCAGACAATGGACTGCAACAAAGTTGTTACAGAAGAAGCCACAGGTCCTATGATGAGAATGGCGGCACTCAAAGCGGCTGGTGGTTTACACTTGTTACAATGCAGACACATAGTTGTTCTTATTACTTTGAAAAGATACTCCGAGCTGAGAGCCGACTTAGGTCCCAGGCCTGCGGAGTGACAGCTCTAGCCAATCACAGTTCAGGGCCCTAGGGGTGGGTAGCAATGGCAGAAACCAACAAATAGACTCTCACAGTGTAACATTTTAGAAGTAGCATTTTTCGAGGACGAGCCAGGCCAGCCATCTGACATGGGAGGGCCAATCAGCTAACCACTGTAGGGTCCGCTATAGGTGGACTACTACTCAACAGCCAATCCCAAGGTGTGATAGGTTTTCTGGAGAGAGGCCAAGGATTAGTCGTCAATGTGATGTAACCATACTACAAGACTGGCCTGCGAGCTAGAGCTCACTGAGATGTGCCTGGTTCCCATCTTCCATGGACTGATCCCTGTTGGTTTGGTGGTAATAAACCACAGCTGAACTTGCTGTTTGTCTGGGCCTGCGTTCCTTTTAGGAAAGGGAAGGAGTTGAGCCTTTCTTGAGTTCCTGATTGGTGAACTCCTAGTAGCCCTAACCTACCTGGGAGTTTCTTCTCTAACTCAACACGTTGGTGGAGAATGTGCATCTGCCTGCGTCAGCCCGGCACGACGCCGACCTCTTCGCTGTTGAAGCTTAAAGGCTGTGGGATTCTTGCGAGTATTCTGAGAGCATGGGGAATGCGTACCTGCTAAACAAGGCCATTGGGAGTCGCTTTGGAAAACCATTCCGCCCGGTAGGGTCTAGTAGTGTCTCAAGTGTTGTCTTGTATCGTTGTTTTTGCGAATAAGGATTGCAGCAGAGGTAGAAGTAACCTTGTCGATTTTAATTCACATTAGGTCTTAGAGGGCTTGGATGACGTGAATGTATGAATTTAAGGCATTCTTGTGAATTGGCATTTTAGCTGAATGTCATAGATGACGATATTCCCGTGAGGGTTAGTTGGAGCTATCCTAGATTGCGGAAAGTGTGTTGGCTGGTTAAGTCTCCTGGAGAGAGGCATTTCACACATTAGTTGACTCAACGGGTGCAGTTTGATCACAAGAGAATATAGGGATATTATACCATGGAGAGGCAGGGAGACAGCTGTGGGGTTTGTGTGGGATTGGGAACAACGGGTCATTGCTTTGTGTACGCATTTGTCTATCCATCTGTAACGTGTTTTTAGCTTGGTGTGTTGCATAGGATGGAGAGTTGTGACGGTGAGAAGCTAGTGTTGGGAACTTGGGATTGGCAGAAGAGGTGAATCAGTGGTAGTGCGCAGAAGACGCATGCGCAAGATTGTGGTAGCGTACTGGAGAAGGTAGTGATTGTGAAGGAGGGGCTGTGTGCGGAGCACGCCAGCTAAGGTGCAGGGCCTCAGAGGCTCCTAGAAATGTAACTCATTATTGTTACTGCTGCATGTTAACCTTTGCTCCCTGAACAGCGGATTATCGAAAGCCTCAACTTGAGGTCAGGTAAAGGTGCCATACACTGCATCAGGGAACTAGTGGGGGAGTAACCCCCATTCAGGACTTGTGTAAAACATTGCCTCTTTACAAGGAGAACATTGTTAAGTACAGTGCAGGGTAGTTCAAAAATACAGAAGACAAATTAACAAAACCATGGCCTTGCGGAAGTTTCTCCAGAGACGTGAAGCAATCGCTACTGAGACACATACAGGGCATGTACAAGTGGAAGAAACTGACCAAATGCATGCACGTATTTGAATTGTGGTGCATATTCCAGGAAGGAGAGGGGGAAAACATTGAGGCATATGTGGATGCTGCACCAACATGAGGTGAAGGAGGCAGTGGCAACCGCCTCCGCATCTTCCCTCGCTCCACCAAGCACAATAACAGACGACACAGATGATGAACAGGGGTCGATGCACCCAATAAGAGAGCTTAGGGCAACATAAGGGTATTAAAATCTTACTTATAAGCCACCACCATATACTAGAGAGGACAATCCAAAGGATGCAGAACAACCATTTAACAGCACAGGAGTGAGTGAGGAGGGGCTGGAGCATGCTAATGCCGAATTCAAGGGCATAGTTACTGAGGAGTGGATGGTAGCACAAATACTCTTAAAGCTTAAAAAACAAACGACTGGGGAGGGGTAGGGGGCAACTAAGGTGATCAAGAGTATGGAGGGAGAGCGAGAAAGACTCGACTGAGCAGAGCAAGTATAGGAGGAGGAGGGAAGGGAGAATAAGCAGGAAGTGAGATGGCAATGCAAAGAACGGGACAAGAGGAGAGAGAAGGAACTGGAATGAGAAGACAAGGAGCAGAGAAGGGACAAGGCGAAGGAACGTATGGAAAGGGAATGAGAGGAAAGGATAGAGAGGGACCTGAAGGGGAGCAAGAGGGTAGAGAGAGAAGTAAGAGAGAGAAGGGAGAGGGAGCTAGAAAGGGCAGAGTGGAGGAGGGAGATAGCAGAGCAAGAAAAATATAAGTTAGCAGAAGGAGTGCAGAGAAGGTTACAGCTGGACAGACTGGCAAGGGAAAGGGCACGAAAGGAGGAGGATGTGCGAGCAATAAGGGCAGTCAGTGAGCAAGCAGCACTGAAATGGGAGAGGAAGAGACGGAAAGATGAGAGGCGAACAGAGCCAGACAGCATGGATTTGCAGGGGAGGTGCTTGTTAGGAAAGGGTGTATTTTGCGTTTAGGGATATGGGTAGGAGGCAACAAGTACAACCTGGTGGACATTGGCCTTACTCTAAACATTAACGCTGAGTAGACGACCAGGAAATTTAGTTTCTCAGATGAAATCTGTAGTAATATGGACATGGGGTTCGATGATGACGACAGACATAGTGGTGATGGGAGTGGGGAGCAAAAAAGGATCCGCCTCACTAGGACAGGGGAAGGAGCAACATGGGAGTGTAAGACCCATAGACGGGAAGGAGGAGGGGTTAGCCTAGAAGAACAAGCACAGCAGGAAACTGACAGGTGCACTGCGCACAACACATACAATAATAGGAGAAGCAGGAGAGATGAAACAGCACTGGCACATTCTAGGGGATGATTGTCGAGAGCCCATGATGAGAACAAGCGGGTACCCACACTCGAGCTAGTGGACATATGCACAGACATTGAGGATGGAAGAGGGCCTTTTCAAATCTGACAGTATCGCGGGACTCCTGAAGAGTGAGCAGAGTATTTACTGATGCCCCTATTAGAAAGAGAAGGGACGCAGCCTCAGTATGTACCTTGGAAAAACACAGACAAGGAAAATGTCAAGTGCAGATTACCCTAGTTGAGCACAGGGGTGGGAACATGGATTTATAAAATGGAAAAACTGACTGTGGGACACAGATTGGTGGTGGGCGAAGTAAAGGCGAAGTAAAGGGATTATTAGTGTCGATACTAGGTGATGCAGCAGATGACATATGGAAGAGGGCAGGGTTCCCAGGGGTGACGATACAAAACCCAGCACATGACGGGGCAACACTTGCAAATTGCAGGGCAGCAGTATGACAAGCAATACAGACACAATACCCAGATACGTCAGACATTGGAGCAATTACATCATGCAAAATGTATGACAATGAGGATCCTGTTCAATATATTTGAGAAATGCAAGAGCTTTGGCGGCTGGAAACTCGAGAAGCATGGGATAAAACAATAGCCCTCTTTTATCACATCTTAGTGCAAAGGCTCCCAGAGTGGGTACAGAATAGTTTGAAGAAGTTTGTGGGGATGGAAGCAAAGGGATGGCCAGAAATACAACTCACAATAGTGCATCATTATAGGCTATGACAGGAGAAGATGAAGCAAAAGGAATAAGAGAGAAAAGCGGATGAGGCCAAGCTAGTACAACATAAATTATCAAAATATGCAATGGAGGGAGCGGTAATAACCAATCCCACACCACAGACACAAGCACTGTCACAGCAGTATCAGCAACTACTGCAGTGCACATCACCCTTGGGGGGAGGATACATGGGGCATGGGTTTCGAGGGATGGGAGGCTTCAAAAGGGGGAGCAGCTTCAGCCCACAAATGCATCACAACCAATGGGGGTTTTGGGACTATGGATAACAGGGACCACTGAACGCAGGGGATTTCTCGGGGCGTTTCCAAGGGCATGACGGGAACCTCCACAGTGTTGGACCTGCAGCCAGCTAGGATATATTTCAAGAACCTGCCAATTTGGGGGAATTCAGCAGAATTGGGGGAATAAGGGACAACAACAGTATGCAGGGGGACAAGGAGATTTATATACTCAGAGTCACCAGCAGCAGGGGCAGACTCAAGGCCCACATAAACAGATGCCACAAGCACAACCACAGGCACAAACATAAGCACCAGCATCACCACAGATACAGACACAGGCACTACACATGGCACCACTGTTACCACAGTTCCTACAAGCATCGCAAAGAAGAGGGTGCATTCAACAGTTAGCACAAATACAAGGCAGTGACACAATGGCGCACATGGATACAGGGGCGATGGTACCTGTGAGAAAGCTGGGAGAGGTCACCATGGTGGGAAAAAAAAACCTTTTACGGGGAACAGATTACCATTGTATCCACAATAGGAGAGCCCACAGTGTGTCCCATCCTGTCGAACACACCCAATCCTGCAGAGGAACCTTGCATAGGGGTTGTGATAGGTTACAAAATGTTTTCCTTTCTTGTTGACACTGGGGCAACTAGGTCATGCATCAGGGGAGGGACATTTACATTGTCAGGCGATGCCATTAACACTCAAGGATTCTCTGTGGCTCTGGAAGTGGTTCCTTTTACAGATAACATCTCCCTATCCATAGGAGATCACGTCGTATCACTACCTCTATTTTACTCTCGATAGACACCTGTGAATATACTCAGACGTGACATCATGAGTAGACTAAACATGACCATCTCATTCATTGACAAAGGCGTATGCTCAACACCAGGCATACACATGTTGAACGCGAGACAGATAGTTCGAGCATACTGTGGGAGCGCAGTACAGAGGGGAGTACCTATGGACCCGGAAATGTTCCAATATGGGACAGACATTGCCATCGCATGGATGCCAGGTATAGCAGGAAAGGTGTGGTGCATGCCCAGAAAATATCTATTCAAGCAAGAGACACCATTAGATGAGCCAGAAGGGACCATAGTGTCGGTTGAGATTCAAGCTGTGCTGGCTAGAGAGGACTAGATTGCAGAGCATTCAAAAGATGACACAAAGAGGGCATGGAAAACAATGATTGCAGTTGCTGAAGGGTGCAGGTTGACAATAGTGACAGATGAGTAAGGTGTAAGAGAGGTTAAAAGTGGAAATGGTGTTTGAAATTAGTGTGACCTTCTGGTTACAGATCCATTACAGAGAGGTCCCGCAGTGAATGAAGATGGCGCGGGAGGTGCCACCCTCATTCTGGGAGGGAGACATCGCTAAAGTACCCAACATCTTATCGACCACCAGTCCCTATGATGTAGTTGTATCAAGAGCATCAGAGTAGTAAAGATCAAATTGAAACCAGGACCAATATTGCCACAGGTAAATCAGTATCCCCTGACTAAAGAGGCAAAAAAGGGTATCTATGAGTCAATCAATGCCCTCATTGAGAGAGACATCCTGGTACCATCAGCATCTCCATATAGCACCGTAGTGTACACCGTGCGCAAGGCCAACAGGGGGTCATGGTGTTTTATTCAAGATTTACTCCCTCTTAACGTCATTGTAGAAGCAGAGCATCCAGTGTCAGTAAATCCTGCAACAATTTTGTATGCATCCCAGAGGAAGCCACCTGTTTCACAGTTATGGATCTAAAGAATGCATTCTTTTCAGTAGCACTACACCCGGACTCACAAGATATGACCAGCTTTATGTACCTAAGCAAGAGGTGAGAACACACTAGGTTGCCACAACGGTACTGTGAGTCACCACCTATTTTTTTAGAGTGATCCAGATGTATCTAGGCAACGTTGAGACGGAGAGTACAGTGCTACACTATGTAGATGACATTCTGATTTTCAGCGAGACAGAGGACCAGTTCAGGACAGATTCAGTGCACATGATGACAGTGTTAGCTGACAAAGGGTACAAGGTGGACAAGGCCAAGCTTCAGTAATGCCAAAAGGAGGTGCTATACATCAAACCGATAATATCTAAGGACAGGATACACATTGCCCCAAAGAGAGCACAGACACTATTCGACACAGCACAGCCAATGCAAGTGAGGGAGATGCAGCAGTTTCTAGGTTTGTGCAACTATTTTAGGGTATACAGCACCTACATCAGGCCACTATTGACAGCACTGAAGAGGCGCAAAGGGGGACAAGGGCACTAACATGGACCACAGAGATGACTTACGCCTTTAAGGAACTGAAATTGGCCATATGCAGCGCTCCAATGTTAGGTACCCCAGACTATAAGAAGGAATTTTTCCTGTTTTCCCACACTGACAGTGTAGTGATGAAGGCAGTACTGTCGAGCATGGGCCATAAGCTAATTGCTTACTACAGTGGACAACTTGACACAGTGAAGAGAGGACACTATCTGTGCGATCAATCCTTAGCCGCTTCAGCCTTCACTGTAGAACGATCATCAACAGTGACAATGGGGTGTACCACCACTCTGCACGTGGAGCACGCCCTGTTTGCAATACTGCACAAGCCAAAGAGCACACTGGGTATGAGGTAATACTATCCAGAATAGGATTGAGGATAGTGAGGTGCAAGACTGTAAACCCAGAATTATTCTTGGCAGTCTACCAACCAGGAGACTATGCCCATGACTGCACATGAACATAGAGCAGTTCAGTGAGACACACAAGGTGGAAGAAGATGCACTTAAGGGGGAAACATGCTTTACATTGATGCTTTACATTGACGGTTCATCAACTGTTGACAAGACAGATGGGATCAGAAGGACAGGGACTGCTGTAGTAAGAATGAAGGAGGACTGGACAAGTGAGGTGTTGATGAGTGCATGGATACTAGTGGCTCTCATATTGGCACTAGAACAGTGTGGACAAAAGAGTGATGATATACTCTGATAGCGCGTACGTTACATCTACAGTACATTCAGGGTTGGCGCAATGGCTCAGGAGAGGGTACAGGAGAGAATATGGGACCCCAGTACAACATGTGCTACTGTTAGGCAAGTTGATCAAGGTGATTACATTTCTACTGGAGTTAGCCTTAGTGAAGTGCCAGGCACACAGAAAGGGAGAAGATGTTATCTCAAAGGGAAACAAAGCAGCAGACTATGAGGCAAAATACTCAGCATATTTTGGTGGCCTATGGGATTTGAAAGAAAGACCCCAAATTGTGGGAGCAGCAAGGAACATGATAATGAGGGAAGGGTACAGCTACCTATCAGAGACAGATTATGGAGTTGCAGGGGGCTGCTCCACCACAGGAAAGGAACTGTGGGTGAAAAGAGGGTGCTCTATGTATCCAACGGATGCTTTATGGAGACACAATATCACAGGGAACATGGTCAGGCCATTAGCACTAGTGAAAACCGAACTGACACAACTGCACTATCCAACACACAGAGGGAAAACGTTTCTTGCTGCGTGTATTGGAGAAACATGGTTTTGCCCAAATTTGAACAAACGTGTAGCCAATTTCATTAGTAACTGCTTAACGTGCCAGCATTTCACAGCTGGACACACCCTGAGAGTTGTGAGAGGAGCCATGCCAAGACCCAAAGACCCATTCCTGCATCTCCACGTAGACTACATGGATATAATCCAAGTATGTCAAGGATACCGCTACATGATAGTGGTTGCCTGTCCATTCTCAAGGTGAATAGAAATGGGGACCTGTTTACATGCCGATGCCCTGTGAAATTTCTGGTCTGAGAAGTGTTCCCAAGATCGGGTGTGTGTGAGGTCCTGCGGCCTGACAACAGTCCTCACTTTGCCAATGAATTATTTCAACATATCACAACCCTGTTAGGAATTAAACACAAATACGCCTGTACGTACCACCACCAAGTAAATGGGGTGTGCAAATGCTTCAAATGCCTCCTGAAGGAGTGCATTGCCAAAACTCAGCATAGCACCAAAAAGAACTGGCTACACTGCCTACGTTACCACTGTTTGAATTGCATAACTAGCCAAGGTCCGACCTCCATTTAACGCCCCACGAGGTGCTGACTTGACAGTACATGCATATCGCACTGGCTCCTCCCACTAGGGTATTAAAGGACTGTGAGAGTACTGCACAAATACTTCAGGAGATGTACGAATATGTCACTTCACTGGTTTCCAGTGCTTCCTTTATCTCTCGCCAGATACAGAGGACACAGACCAGCCTGAAGACAATGAACAAGTGGACATTGATGCTACAGAATCAGAAACTGTGACAAGACACTCAGTACAAGTAGGAGACTTGGTTCCCATAAAAACTTCAAGAGGCGCTGGAACGCGACTGGATTGACCAGACCTCACAGAGTGGAGGTTGTCGTGACAGAGCAAGCGGTTCAGCTTGAAGTGAAGAGAGTTTGGAATTACGTCCAAGTCATCAAGCCCTACAAAGCAGTGGCCTCGCTTAACAGTGCAGCGACAAATCGACTGGCCCAACAAAACAGATCTTGGTGAACAACAAGTGCAGGCAGACTTACCAGAGTTAGGGACACATGGCCATCCTATGATCCGATGCTCCCAAGCTGCAGAAGTAGTGACAGGAATACTCATGTGCATTGACAGCTGAAAACACATTCATGTACCTTACAATGTTCCCTGCACAAACAGGTTTCGAAGCAATAACTGACATTTTTGTGCACCCGACAGCCGTTACAGTGTTTTTTTCGCTCTCTTTGCTCACAAATGCAGGTTGGTGCAACTGTTATTAGAACTGTTTAGATGTTACCCTAATGTGACCTCCCATTGACTGCCCCTGAAGCCTTTTCCAACCATTGCATACACTATGTCAGAAGACCAAGATGGTTCACAGCGCGATACCCTAAAGTATTCTTCCTCGTTTTTATTGAGTATCTAGCACAAACCTTCCCCCAACTTGAATACAGTGTGTTCCCTGTTTTACCCACGTTGAGAGACCCCTCAGTAAGAAATGTCTGGGAGGAGATTTTTATGTTTGCCCATAGTCACTATTTAGTTCGGGGAGCTTGAGTGTACTGACAAAATACTAAACTAATAACACTTGTCTTGCAAGTTTCAGGCGGGGCAACATTATTATCTCATCAGCTACCAGGATTCAGCAGTGGTTATGGCTGAAATAATAAAAACGCATCATATTAATGTGTCTATTGATTACTAGTGGTATAATGGGGAGTATTATATGGCAATTGTCTGTAATGGTTAGCACAACCGCTATACCCTCTGCTAGCTTTACCCCAACCCGAGCAGGAGGAACTACTATAGCAGATGGAAGAGGAGACACTGCTGATAAGGTAAGGATAGGTAAGTGCAGTGTGGATGCAGACATGAAGGGAGTCAACATGTATATGACAGACGCAGTATGGGTATCCAACAGCATGTGGTACAAGTACATGTCTATGGTAGGTAGGGATACCACCAGGGAGTGCTGTTATGTCTACTCCTTGCATGAGTGCAACTATAATGTTCATTGCAACAGAAATACCTGCAGCAAAAGCACAATGCATGATGTATCTTGCAATGTTACAAACCTGAGGAAGATTTCAAGGAAAAACAGAAACATTGAAATGACTGTCCAAAGAAACATTTCCATATGAAGGGAACTACATCAAAACATTAGCAATGATGAACTACTGTGTTAAGAAAATGATAGACAGTGTTTAGTAAAAGTATTTGGATGATGAGCGATCCATAAAACAGCCCAGAGATCCTGAGATTGTTTCAAAATCCAAAGCGGATAATATAGGTGACAAACAAAATATATTTTGTTAAAGGGAACAATCTACACTCCCTATCAGGAGTCACATTAGGGACCGAGAGTAGCCACAAGGAGCATTGGCTAAGATATGTGTGGGCCAGCCAGTTTGTCTGTGTGTATTGTGTGTTATGTATTTTTTGTGTAAAAAGGAAAAAGTGAGATGTCGAAGAGCAACAAATAGTAGATTGTGTTTAAATAAGTAAGAGAAAATATTATTTATTTAGTCATTGAGAACATTGGCTGAGTAGGCAGCTTAAAGTAAATTGAGATATAGAGGTTTGGAGCGGCGACGATTGGTGCACGCTCATATTTTATTATTTTTCTGAAATGCTTATTTCTGTGTAAAGTACGGTAAATATTGACAGTCATTTGAGACTTTTCATGATGGAGGATGTTACTCTGCTTTTACGTTTACGTTTACGCACCCAAGCTTAAGCAGTACAGTGCAGAATGGGTTAAGGGCACAGCAGATAAGATGTTCATGCCATGGCCACAAGGGGGTTCGCTGTCAAAAGCAGTTTTGCAGCACATGACCACATATATGCATGCTGCATACACAGGAAATAAATTGGAAAAGAGGTTAGCTAGTCTAGAGCTTTGAAAAATGTTCCAAGAGGAAAGGGAAAATCCTCCTCGAGAACCCTGGGTGCATAACAAATGTAACGATGGGAGTGTTGAGCCTTCTGCTCCTCCCACCACACTTGAAGTAAACAGAGATAGTGCAAAAGATGAAGGATTATATACGCTGCGAGAGATTAAATCTGCGGCAGGATATAGCAATCCGGTGTAAGAACCGCCTGCTTATAGCAGAAGTGATCGACCAAATGTGACCAAAGACATAGAAAGAGAAATTAAAAGATGGAAAGGAGAGAAAGTTAAAACTGACGAGCTGCCGCTCATACAGGACAAGTGGATGGGCGGTCAGATATTGCTCAAACTTGTCCAAAGACAGAGCTCAGTGCTCTGAACTAAACAGGCTTGCCTTTTTGCCTCGTGTTTGGGAAATCAGAAATTGATCATCTTTGCCCTTATTTTTCAATTCAGTTTTTGTCTTGATTTAGTGATATGCTTTGAAATTCTATCTCCGATAGTTCCTACATCAACTCCTCCTCTAGATTTATACTGGAGGACCTGGGCATCAGCTCTTGTGATGGGAAGAACTCCTATATGTCCCCCATGCTACTACTGGATTCGGGTTCCTCAACTCTTTCTCAATGCGATCGATGTTGGATGCTCTCCTTCTCCTTTTTCACTCTACTTCATCATCAAATGCCCTTTACCTCGTCCCTAATTCTTTCTTCCTTCTGTCTCTTCATCTCTCATTTGTCCTATGTATTTCTTCATTTTTTCTCAACTTTGCATTCTCTTGTCTCTTAAGTTCTCTTCCTCTTCTTCTCTTTTTTTTTTGTTTAGCTTATTCTGTTGTTTGGTTGCTTGCTGTCTATTATCATATTTCCTTGGTTCCTCTGCCCTCTCTTCCTTTCTTAGCTGTTTTTTCTGATACAGCTGTTCTCGTATTTCTATGTCCTTTCATTTAAGCTCTTCCTCTTAATTGTTTCTGTTGTTCCCTGTCTTTTCCTTTATCTTGTTCTTCCTGATCTTCCTTTTGCCGTAATCCCCAATGCTCGCTCCATCAAGGTTGAGCAATATTTGGCCTCCCATCCACGAAGCGCTATCTCGTCAGTTTTGTCTTTCTCACCTTTCCATCTCATAATTTCTCTTTCCATGTCCAGGGTCATGCCTGGTCGTGCACTTCTCTCTTTATCCAGTGGAACTGTAGCAATCACATACTTTTCTAGCATTTTCTCTGAAACTTCGTCACTGCTATAAGCAGGTGGTTCATACGTTGGGTTACTATATCCTGCCGCTGTTTTAAGCTCTCCGAGTGGATACACTCCTTCATCTTTTGAACTTTTGCCATTTACTTCAGGTGCGGTAGGGGAGCAGAAGGCTCATGACCCCCCCCTCTTTGCACTGGTTAAGCATCCAGTCTTCAGGAGTTGGGTCTCCCCATATCTCCTGGTACATCTTCCAATGCTCTAAGCTGGCTAACCTTTTCTCCAACTTTTTTCTTGTGTACGCTGTGTGCAAGTATGTGGTCATATGTTGCAAAACTGCTTTTGACAGCCAACCCCATTGTGGCCACGGCATGAACATTTTATTTGCTGTACCTTTAACCCATTCTGCACTATACTGTTTGTGTTTGGGTGCGTGTTTTGGCAACTGTTTGCACATGTGTATAAGTGGAGTAATATCCTCCATTGTGACAAGTCTCACTCACCTGTCGATACTTATCGTGCTTTTCACAAACAACACTTTAAACAATCACTACAATATGAGAATGCACCGACGTCACAGCTCCAAACCTCCATATTTCATTTCACTTTAATCTTCCTATTTAGTCAATACTTCTTAACAGCCAAAAATAAACAATTCTCTTTTTTTCTTTTAAACACAATACTATTCACTTGTTGCTCTTCGACACTTCACCTTTTCTTTGGCTTACATACACATAACATAATCAACATATAAAAAATCTTGGCCAGCCCACATATATTTCCTAGGCAACGCTCCTCGCGACTTTCTTATTGCCCCTAATTCAACTGCTGATGGGGAGTGTAAATATCTTCTTTAACAGACCTGTCTGTTTGTCTCCTATGTATTTACTTTTAGATTTTAAGATATTTTCTTTTGTCGTTCCTGAACACAGGTCTCTGGGCTAACCTATGGAACACTCCTCGTCCATATACACCTCTATTCAATATTCCTTATTTCTTATCCAAATACACAACAAACCCTCCCTTATCCTTTCCCTTTGTTAGTTTCCCCATGCATACAGTTTGCCACCTTCCCCCAAACCAATCACCATTCGTTTCCGACTCTGGGATAGCCTCCTCCTCAATCAGCCGCTTCAGCCTTTGGTTTGATCAGCTTCCCGTAGAAATAAGGAGGGGTTATTGCATGAAAATGAGGGACCCATCCTACCTATAATTGCATGTCTTTTATCCTTAAACTAACCACTATCTATGGGGAGCTTCATGTTATTTCCGCTAAATGGCTGAGTACGTCCGATATTACCGGGACCCCAAAGCTTACTAAATCGATGGGTCTTTAACCATCACCTCTGCTACCGAGTGAACTCTTACTCCTGAGAGCCCTTTGAGATGAGGTAGCAATACTCAGAGGTGGGTGGGTATGCAGAAATTACTCAAACATCAATAATCAAAATGACTCAGGGAGTGCTTTCTGTTTTAATATTAATCATCTAAAACAGGGAACAGAACGGGCATCTTCTGACGCCGCACTGCTCGATCTCGGAACATTTCATAAAAAACGACTCTTTTATAATAAAAATGTGTCATTGCTGATGTCACGCTATGTGGCAAAACTACAGAACGTGATTGGCTCTCAGTGAACATCTAGGTATACATTCTATATAGCTGGAGGTTATAATTGGGTATCTAAATCAGGTGGGCACCTAATCACATCCCTAATAACTGATCATCACCATCGTCACTAAATACACAACGATTGATTGGTTTTTCAAACTATAGGGCTCTTCATTAGATGACCCACTATGATTGGTTTGGCACCCTTGTACACTTGTAGAATGTTCCTCACGCTAGCAGCACGCATGCTACCATCCCATGAAGGCTTGGTGTGATCATGTCTCCCCACCTAGCCCACCATCTATCATCGCTCCTATGATTTGTCAGACAATTAAGCCTTAAGAACTTGGCTTTGGATCTGTTGACTTCGTCTGGGAAATAAAGGGAGTGCAGCTTCACTTGGTCTTCTAGTTTCGGCAAAGCCTGACCCAGGCTATTTCGATCTCACCTATGTGACTTGGAGACCCCTCTTTTCAAGCCTTTTGCAGCATGTTATACTATTACATTATGAACTTTAGAAGCCTTCAGGGTTGTTTCATACTGCTTCAAACATTCTTTGTAGCCTTTTTGACAGGCATCCATTCCACCATGGCCTTATCTGCTTGGTCCTTAGGATTAAGGGAACCCCACCGCCAGCACGGTTAGGCTGTGGCTTGGAAAAGACCTTGCTGCCATCGGGTAGAAGGGTGTCAAAAGCAGTGACTCAGCTGGAATTGAACCACGTCTTGGTAAAAGCAAGAATGTCGAGGTCAGTGTCTTCAAAAAGGAGTTAGTTGACTGAATGGGCATTGAGCGTGGCCAGGTGAAGAAGGTCTCCGCCTTTGAAGGGTTTCTGAGGCTGAGTACAGGGGCGTGGTACACCAGTCGGAGGGGAAGGGACAGAGAGAACCGATTTGGGGAGAGGCAGGTGAAGGAAGGAAGTTGATGAGGGACGGCAGGCGCCAGTCAAAGAGAAGGAGGTTGGGTTGAGGACCCTGGACCAAGATCGTACCAGTGAGGTAGACATTAATGATGCAGCATGATGATAGGATGCCCACCCAGAGGGCTTCCCACTTGGTGCCACCATTAATTGTGTAGCAGTTAGAGAAGATAGGAGAGATGGTGAGTGCCATGAGGGTGGCAGAGGATAGCTGAATGAAAGAGGGGTGGCTGCACTGTACAGTCCTGGAACAAACTCACCAGGTGGCCTAGTAATTACAGGAGGGGAACTATGGGTGCAATGGTTTAAAAGCACACATACATAGATTTGATTAACATAAACATGCAGTGGCCAATGAGTGCAATGGTTTAAAAGCACACACACCTAGATTTGATTTGGAAGGTCACAATATGCAGTGAGAGAAAGGTAGAATAGGTGAGGCAGAGAAAGCAGATTGAGATACCCACAGTTATGGTTCAATGTGCTTAGTGGAGGAGGCAAAGGAGAGGTTAAGGATTTCAATCAGGCGACACACACCGTGGTTTCGGTCGAGTATGTAGCGCACAACAGATGCTTTTCTCCTTATTTTATGCAGATTCAATTTGAGATGGTACACAACTTGTATCACACCCCCTTTTCAAATAACCTGGGTCACAATGGATCACGAACCAGGCTTGTTGGTAAAATGCAATATTTATGTATTTATTTTAAAATTAAAAAGAAATCATAACATTTTTAATATAGGGCAGCAATAACCAATGGGGTGATAATTACAAATAAATTGTGAGCAATGCCCTTGGTTAACCTTCCCCTAGAACATATATACAAGACAATGCATAGGAGCACTTTTTGAATTAGGAAAGATAGCACCCAATTTAAGGTAGCCCCCTGCAATGTTCCCTCAACCCACAGATAATTCTGAGTGGATAGAAAGAAGCAGCAGCAGGTAATCAGGAATAAGAGGCAGACAACAGAATAAGAATATGACCTTCCCTCACAGAATAAGAGTGGAAAAACGGATTTTAAACCCCTAACAAAGGCCTGCAATAGCAATCGGAAATGGCAAATAATGATCTAATATGTGGTTAATTTATAATATACATATGTGTTATCACAATAGTATGTAGGTTATACCACTGGCAATCACAAGGCAATGGCTCAGCAAAAGGCATACAGTTAGAAAATGAGTGGAATTTTAGAACAGTTTGCAGCCAAATGACACATGTAAAAGTTGCATTTCTTTTCAATTCCCACTTTAAATTACCCAAACGGTTTTTAATTAAAATGGGTGAAATACCCGGATTTGGAGTTGGTTGGGGGATAGATGTATATCACAGGGACACTCTATAGTTGAAAATAGGTCTCTAGCTATGAAACTGGATGTGTTATGCAAGATATAAGAAGGTGAGCTTTGAGCGAAATGAAGCCGTGAAATAGGAAGGGAAATCAGTTGTGGCAAGAACAGTTTTACTCTAAACTAGAGTATTCTGACTAGACCACCAAAGATGGACACAGTAAGATCCAAGGTTGATTTGCAAATTCAACCCCGTCAAACCAGTCCCATCACTCAAAATAGTACTAATGGTTTAGGATTACACAAGAAAAAATTGAAAAGAGATGGCGCTAGCAATTTAGAAAGTCACGGGCAGGGTGCACAGATATTTCAAACAGTTTTTAACAACTTATCAGAATATGGATAGATGGCTTAGAGAGTGGGATAAGGACAAAGGCAAGACAAGATAGGTTATGGGTTTCTATGGGGTAGGGATTATACTCAGAAGTCCACTTTTAGTTTCTGGATTTTTGGATGGTCAAAAGGTTCTGGTCACCACACGACTGCATACCTTGCAAAGAAAACAGCTGGCCAGTTCTGGTCACCGAATGGCAAGGAGAGTGGAATGGCAATTCTGGTCACCGGATGGCACAGGTACCGCTGGATGCAGTCAGTGGACATGCAGTTAGTGGGCAGCAAGCCAGTCTGATTTCAGGATGCTTCCCAAAAGAATAGCACAGGTTTCCCCTTTTGAATGGGAGATTGGTGGGTTTAGAGAATTGAGGCCTTACAGGGAATAGGCTCAGCAATGCTTAGGTTTTGCAGTGGTCTCTGGAGCAGGGTCAGCAAAGCTTTGGCCTTGTAGTGGGGTCTGGAATCTGGATGGAGCAGGTTAGGAACGCAGCACAGGAACTTCAGGAAGAGTATATGCCTGGAGTCTTGTCAGGGACTCTTATTTATAATGCATAGTGACATCATCAAAGTATATGGCTGGGCAGGTTTAGCTAAGCAAGCCCTTAAACTAGTGGATTGGTCAGAAATGCTAGTCCCCGCCTCGCTCTAAGCTGGTTGGGATTCAAGGGAATGATGTCAGCTTTATGATGTAGGTTTTAAAATGTCTAAAACCTCCCACAATTACTTTAACTAAAATCCAGTTTTGCCCTAAATGACACCTTTATACAATGGGAACATCTAAACAAATTACATAAACAGGTTACATACTTGCATCACATGACAGTCCCATCCTCTAGTTTGTGAGACATTGTTTTGCCCTTCTACCAGTTTTTCACGCTTTTCAGTGTGAAATGTTTAGCTTAAAATTCCATAACTTTATACATATGTTTGGATCATCATAAGGGATTTAAATATGAACATTTTCATTGGCATCATGGATACTTTCCTTGTAATCCCCGATTCATCATCATTTCTGTCCCCAAGGTGTCCGTGAATTCTACCATGTCTTTAATGAAAGCCCATAAAATTACTTTTAAACTGCGACATTTTTACAAAGTCTTGCTGCAGAGATAAAAGTCTTTATAGTTTTATTCATAAATAGTCTTTGGAAACAAATGACAGTCCTTTGCTCCCCATATTTGGGAATAGCTCCCAAGCTACCACACTGAAGGGGAGGGCTGTCATGGAGATCTCCTCTGAAGCCTCCTGTACAAATCACAAAGACGTGTGACTTTCTTTTCACATCTCCTTGTCCTGGAATTCCATTGTCAGTGGATTCAGTCTAGACTAGATTCTGTCCAACCTAGTAATTTTCATGCAGGTGTTAGTATCTACTGAGAGGCCCTTTTGTTTCTGTCATCCTCTCAGCGGAAACCTTTTTAAGCTCACATCCCCCCAGCAGCCACTGAAGTTTGAATTAATTGTATTTATTTTGGCTCTGAATTGTAAGAGAATCTGCTAAATAGAACCCTTTCCTTCATTGTATTTTCACATCACAATCCCCTTCATATTGCTAGCTGAGGGCAGGGTTTCATTCAACAGTTGTACTTTTGAAAACTGGCATTTTTCTCCTCTATCTACAAAGCCCATTTTTACATGTGTGGTGAAAAGCTGGCATTTCTTTTTCAATTCGGTTTTTCATCTCTATCAGCTTACCACGCTGTTCTGCAGCCATAGTTATGTTCTCTTGTAGTCATGCGTTTGTTTGACGCACAGATGTATTGCATTTGACATAACCCAGATAGCTGGAGGTCACTTGAAATACTGATCTTTGATACTTTGTGACACAAAATAAAGTGTTTCCCGTGCACGGCAGAAAGTGAAGTTGCTTAGGCCTTTTTTCAGATTTGGCTTAACAGAGCCTGTTATTCAGGGGTCATGCTTGGTTTTGCAGAAGCACAATGGGGTATGAATGGAGAGACAGGGCCTTATTAATAACAGTAATTTAAGGAGGAACAGATGAAAATAGCATCAGAACAGCATTTTTTAAAGTTGAAAAAGTTTCCTTTTTAATGGGGACTTTGGTCTAGCAACAAAACAGCGCTGCTTTTTCACTCTGTTTCTTATGTATATATAAGAACACACTGGCCAGCTCCCTTAGTGTGTCCCCTTTTTCCATCCGGCCCAATATGTCCTCGGCAAGATGGTGCAAGCATCTTTTTGTCGCTGCTCAACGCAGTTTTGAGGCCATGGTGCTATCTGGAACCAGCACAACCATTCCGCTGATTCTGTCGAAGCGCAGCTTGGTTTTGGAGAAATTCTGTTCAGTTGGTCAATGTAGCCCAGAAGGTTCAGCCATCACGCATTTGTTGAACAGACAGGAGCGTAGAGGTGCCGGGGCCCAAGGTGGTGGGAGAGCAGGATGTAACAGCAGGCAACCTCATGGTTTGTAGAGAGGGGGTAGCAGATGGTGGGCCCGCCACGGCCCAGACAGTCATAGACAGGGCCTTAGATGGGGGCCTTCCAAGAGAGAAGAATGGTGATAGGGTTAGAGAGGTGGGTGTCTGGGGAGATGAGAACATCCAAAGTATGTCCAATAGAGTTGTCAGACCAGAGAGCAGCATGGAAAGAGAGAGAGTGTTGCAGAGGTTGTGGAAAAGCCACAAGGAGGGATTCAGGTGAATGTTGAAGTCTCTGAGAAGGAAAAGTAGAGGCAAGGGGAGAAAGGAGAGGTTGACCTACTTTGAGAGGAAGAGGACCACCTGACCAAGAGTTCTGTAGATAGTGGCTACAGTCAGAGAGAAGTCAGGAGAGATAGAGAGCCTGCAGACCAGGCATTCAAAGGAGGAGTAGGCCTGCATAGGAAAGCTACTCAGGAAACATCAGCACTACTCCACCTCCAGGTCAGTAGGTTCTGGGCATATGCCATCACAATGTTGCATACCAATCCTAGTTTAGCATAACAATCAATATTAATGTAACCAATTGCACGCATGTGTACACACACACACACACACACACCACACACACACACACACACACACACACCCCACCCCACCCCACCCCTACTCCAGACTTACTGTTTCTGGATACCCTGGAGGTGTACTGGCAGGATGGCAATGGAAAGCTCTTTTGGAAGACAAGGCCGAGAAACCAAAGAAAAAAGGACTCCTTATTTCTCGCACCTTTTTTCATTCCACCCTGAGGCAAATTGATCTTTCATTTCATTAAGAGGTGCTCTCTCCTAACTGTAGGAAGACATATTTCGGCCCATTTTGGCAACATGTCTCATACTTTGAAAGAAATGGTATCTAACATAAAATGCAATTTGCTTTTGTGTTGCTTCGTTTTTGCTGTCTTACAATTGCATTCCATTGTCTTACCATTGATTCCTAGTGCTATTAGATACTGCAGCATTTTGCAAAGTCTAGGAAAGAAAGGGAGTGGCATTAACAAAGCAAAACTAAAGGCACACAGTTCAGAGAGTTCAGTTCAGAGAGCTGCATCAAACAAGAGTCATTAGTTCACCACTCGGACTATGGATCCTGAGAAGGACTGATGTCCTTAAGACACCCACTCTGTGGACCAGATACCTGACTGACCTAGAGGAAACAGACTGGAATGTGATGCAATGCAATGAACTTTCATTTGGTATGTTATGTTATATCACTTTTACAATATGCCAAAGGCCATGTATTGTTAATATGCTTTTATATTGTGCCGAATCACCAGCGTAGTGGTTTCAGAGCACGTAGGATTGTCCGTGGAGCGGCATACGCAGTCCTCGCCAGGGTGATCCAGAGCTTAGTCTTCTGGAGGAAAGTAAAAGAGAAAGATGAAGATAAGAGGATTGGGGAGAGGCAAAAAGATCCCAACAAACAAAGGGAAGGAGGGAGCTATGGAGCAGGGGAAGAATGCTGCCTGATACCACGGGTACAAGTAAGGCTGGTTGGGGAAACCATACTTCTGCAAAACAGAGTGGTGGGGGATATGTCCTAGAGTACTGATATGTGCGTTTCTGTTTCCAAAGCAAATTTGGAGAATTGAATGCAATGCAACGTTGGATGCATGACAGGCTTTTGAATTTGCTCGAGCGCTCCTGGAAGTTTGGTACCTAACCTACTGTTGGATCAGTTCGCACGAATTTAATGATAACATGCTTATGTTGATAGATGCTTAACACAATTATGTCTATGTCAACGGAGATAACCATCTGTCGTAGATAAATGGACTCAGGTGAACAACGTCACAACTTGGAATAAATGCCTGATGATGTTGACACACAGATCCTAATGTCAGGTCTCCCTGCATTGTGCTATTATGGATTCTGTGGGTATAATTTGTATTGTTACAGGAAACGATGATACTACCACAAAACATATTCTAAAATATGAGGTATAAAGTTAGGTACGGAACTGCAGCACTAAGTCATATTTTCCACACTTTTTATCATTTATTTTGCACCGCCAACATCTCCTGGAAAGCATGTGGTGCCATTAAAATATGCTGTGGTATATATAGTGTGTGCATTTTTAAGATCTCTTAATAAGAACCTATCATCAGAAGTACGGCCGAGACTTGACAGATGTACCAATGTTAATGCACGAACACAAACTGTATTTCTCTGTATCATTAACACAGAGAATGTTTAGTGGAGGACAACAATAGGATCGACCTGACCAGCTTGATCAATTTCCATGCATTTGAATATGGGTTTACGTCCTTACCCACGCTGCGGCTCCTCCAAGACAAAGCTGGCTCACACTCACAAATGTACAATGAGTGTTCCATTGCACGCGTGCAAATTGACTTTCTTGCTGCATGTGCCCCCGAGGAATTCCGGTATGCAAATTCCAGCGATACAGAACGGATCTATCCACGGCTATTGCAACCGGGCTTTCTGCTCCGCGACACAATGCCGTGATCAAATTCAAATCAGGCACTAAGTCCTGCGCCGGATTTCAGAGGCTTGTTGGAAAGTGAACTTATCTGAATGCAAAAACATTGATATAATTGGTATTCAGAAGCTGCTGCTGTTACACATCCTATCCAGTAAGAAAGCAAGCATTGCCCTGGTGAAGAGAGACATTGAAAGAGTATGTTTCTTACATTAGGTAAATCTATTCCCTAGAGCTAATGCCATGAAAAAAAAGGCACGTGCAAAGGGGCAAAGCTTCTGCAACGAGAACCTAGAAAAGCTAGTCTTGTAACTGCAAAAATCAAAGCACGTCCAAGGGGATAGAGGGTATATTGTACGTGCACTGGGCAAAAGCACCTGTTTTAGCAAGATTCTAGCACATCTTAATGCATCGGATAGTGAGATCCGAATGATAACTTTTGGTCTAAATGTTTGACATTTCGAAAATTCTATCAAATACCTTTATTTCATTGGAGGCTGCCATCAAAGGTTACAAATCATTACCTCCACGTCCACTCTTCCTCGTCACAGTACTTACTTCATGAGGCCCCTGCCTCCGACACAGGACCTTCTTCTATTTCTTTAAATTCCTATAATTCCTCCCCCACATCCACGTCACTCAGTTTAATTTTTCCTGCCTCCGGCAGGTTGGACTTTTTCTTCCCGGTGCGGGGCACTGGGGAGCACCAATTGCTGGTCCCCTGGGGGGGGGGGCTGTGTGGCGGGGCCCTCGGCTCTCTCAGGTGCGGCGCTGATCCTGGGCCACCTGCGGGGCTTGGGGTCACAGTTGAGCGGGATTGCCTTGCTCGGTTCTTTGCTGGGCTCCGGACCGCAGCGTGAGCATTGTGGTCCTGCATGGCCCGGGGGAAGGTAAGGAGAGGGGAGGACTGGGCTTGATGTTTTTCCCCCTCTCCTCCTGTTTTGGCCATCTTGATTCGACAGGCCTTTTCCTCGTGCTCTATGTACACATCTTTATTGGAAAGGATGGCAAGCACTTGGCAGTAGGGGCTAGCCTTCCCTTTTGTTGTGTGGCCTCTCTGCTTCTTGTCGTGGGTTGACAGTGGCAGAGAGTCTTTGAAAGTGCGGGGGCTCTGTTCTGTCGCAGGCATGTCACATACCACCCGCTCCTCAGACACACACAGCACAGGATGCACCGGATGTTAGCTGCATTCTCTGGGGGAAGGTAAGGGGAGGGGAGGACTGTGCTTGATATTTTTCCCCTCTCCTGCTGGTATGGCCATCTTGACTCCTTCAACATGCCGTTTCCTCGTGCTTTGTGTACACATCTTTGTTGGAAATGATGGCAAGCACTTGGCAGTATGGGCTAGCCTTCCCTTTTGTTGTGTGGCCTCTCTGCTTCTTGTCGTGGGGTGACAGTGGCAGAGAGTCTTTGAAAGTGCGGGGGCTCTGTTCTGTCGCAGGCATGTCACATACCACCCGCTCCTCAGACACACACAGCACAGGATGCACTGGATGTTAGCTGCATTCTCTGGGGGAAGGTAAGGAGAAGGGAGGACTGTGCTTGATATTTTCCCCTCTCCTGCTGGTATGGCCATCTTGACTCCTTCAACATGCCGTTTCCTCATGCTTTGTGTACACATCTTTATTGGAAATAATGGCAAGCACTTGGCAGTATGGCCTAGCCTTCCCCTTTGTTGTGTGGCCTCTCTGCTTCTTGTCGTGGGGTGACAGTGGCAGAGAGTCTTTGAAAGTGCGGGGCTCTGTTCTGTCGCAGGCATGTCACATACCACCCGCTCCTCAGACACACACAGCACAGGATGCACCGGATGTTAGCTGCATTCTCTGGGGGAAGGTGAGGAGAGGGGAGGACTGTGCTTGATATTTTTCCTCTCTCCTGCTGGTATGGCCATCTTGACTCCTTCAACATGCCGTTTCCTCGTGCTCTGTATACACATCTTTATTGGAAATAATGGCAAGCACTTGGCAGTATGGCCTAGCCTTCCCTTTTTGTTGTGAGGCCTCTCTGCTTCTTGTCGTGGGGTGACAGTGGCAGAGAGTCTTTGAAAGTGCTGGGGCTCTGTACTGTCACAGGCATGTCACATACTACCCGCTCCTCAGACACACGCAGCCCAGGATGCACCGGATGTTGGCTGCATTCTTTGCGTGCAGCCTGTGAAAACGGCGCAGATTTGGACGCATCTGCAAGCGGCCTGACGGGTACCGGCCTGGCATAGTCTACACTTCGGGTTCGAGTCTCTGCGGTGCTGACTCAGCATTTCATCCTTCCTAGACCGACGCATTGGAACGATTTAGAGCTTGGGGCTACCAGCTACTGGATACAGGGCTCAAGCCACCTCTCAGTAATGTGGCGAGTTAGTGGTGTGTTTGGGTCTGTGCTAGCTATGGATGCAGACTCCTTGTCCTGTCCTCTTCCTCTGAACTGCACAAGGGAAGGTCAAAGGAGATGATTTTCTTTTCCCTTGTCCGGCATGGAATTATAGAAAATGCATCATGGAAGTAATGGCCATTCAGAGGGTTCCCAGTGTCTCTTCTTTTAGGGCCTAGGTCCTCCGGTGCTGACGTGTTGCTTTCACGCCTCCTCTCAGACTTGTGGGAAGTGATATGGCACATGGTGGCACATGTCTGTGCTTGGAGGGGTTCTCAGAGCCCCTGGTGCCGGTGGAGGGGGATGTCACTTCAGTGGGTTTTTCCAGTGTAGGAATACCCCAGGTGGGGGGTTGCCTTTGATGTCTGCTATCCGGGATGGATTGCTTTGCCCTGCTTTGTGACAGTACTCTGCCCTTTTGACGCCAGCCTGGTGGCTCCTCTGTCGGCTGGGGGGGGCCCTGGTCTGCTGGACTTCTGGGCTGTCCTGTATCTTCCTTTTGATAAGTCGGATCTTTTTGTGGGCTGACAAGCATGCTGTTATATTGTGGCGCAGGCATGCTTCAACGTCCTGTGATTTTCCTCTGGTGCAAGTGCAGTGACTGGCGGTTTTCCCTGGCTCCTCGTCTCCATCTTCTCTGAGGTGTATGGGACCGGTGGGGTTCGGCTTCCTGGGTAATGGGCTCCTTCCGGAGGGGGGTATCGGTTGCAGTTCCTGTCTCCTCCTGTCCAGGTTTGCATGGTTAGGACTTTGGTACCCACCTCACGGTCCAAGTAGTTGGCCATGGGATCCGTTCTCTAGGAAGGATTGTTGTGGGTTACCGTCTTGCCCGTTCATCTCCCTGTTCAGGGTCAAGTTTTCTACTTGCGGGTGTTCCTGGTCCCTATGCCTTCTAGGATGTGTCAACTGCTTATGGGTCTCAAGACCCTGCACTGCTTGTCCGGACGTCTGGGGAGAGTGTACTCTGGATGTTGTGCAGGGGGGGCACTTGCTGGCTGGTCTGGGCTGGGTTCTCAGAAGGCAGTGTGTCTCAGCTCGCCTGTTGCTGAAGTTACGGGGCACGTGGCGTCTTGCGTTTTTTCGGTTCCTTGAGCCCGTCTTCGGTTATGGACAATGTTCAAGCGGATCTTCTCAGATGCCGGTTTTCACTCCTCGGCGGAACTGGTCCTGTTGGCCCAGGTCTTTGCAGTGACCTGTGTCAGATTAGGGTCCCCGGTTCTAGACCTGTTTGCATCCCCGGCCTCAGCAGAAGTTCGCCTCTTCTGCTCTTGGTTTCAGGCCGGGGGGATTGGGGAATGGACGCCCTCTCTGTACAGTGGCCTTGGGGTTTTCCTTTATGCCTTTCCGCCTATTCTCCTTCTGCCCCGGGTGGTTTGGCGCATCAGAGTGTCCAGGGTGACTGTGTTGTTGTTAGCTCAGTTCTGGTCCCGCCGGAGTTGGCTCCCCTCTCTGTTGGAGCTTCGGTCCTAGGAACCTTGGCTGATTCCGAGGTGGCCGTGTCCCCTTCAAGGCGATCTGCGGTTGGAATTCCACTGGATGCAATGGGCAGTGTGGCTATTGCTCAGTCTAGGTTGATATCTCAGGGGTTCTCAGATCCTGTAGTTGAGTACATAATGGATGCTCTTAGACCCTCCACTCTGAAGGTGTTCTGATGAAGGGCTTCCCCCTTGGGATCTCCCTCTTGTATTACAGTTCCTTCAAGGACCTTCTTTTGAGCCCTTTTCCGAGATTGATATCAAACATCTTACACTGAAATCTGCTTTTCTTATTGCCTTCGCTTCTGCCCGTAGGCTTGGGGAGATTGGGGCTCTCTTATGTCTCCCTCCTTTCCTGAGGGTGCTGCCAGACTTGGTGCTGCTGAGGTGTGGTCCGAAGTTCCTCCCTTAAGTTGTATCTCGGTTTTCATACCTCTCAGGATCTGGTTCTCCCTGACTTCTTTCATGATCCGAGAATGCATGACGAGGTGGCTTGGCTTAACATTATGTCCGGCGGGACGTGTTGGAGTATTTGGCTAGGTTTGCTTTTTCCCACCAATCTGATAGTCTTCTGATTGCTTGTGGTCCGGCTGGGGTTTGGCGGCTTCCTGGGCCGATGCAAGGAGGGTTTTTTCTCTGCAAGAGATTTGTATGGCTGCCGCCTTGGCTGGTCTAGGGATTTCCATCAACCGCTATGGGTTGAGTTTCTCCCACTCGGGGGGTTGGTTCCTTCGTGGTTGGAGTTTTATCTGTGGGGATGTGAATTAAGAGTTATTGTGGGTGTGTTTGCTGCACTGCTTTTAGCTCTGTTTCTCATTGGGACCTTTTCCCCCGTTGCTGCTTTGGTATACCTCATGAAGTAAGTACTGGGACGAGGAAGAGTGGATGTGGAGGTAATGCTCTGATTACTTACCGGTACTCTTCATTACTCCTAGTCCTACTCTTCCTCGTCACAGTACTGACGACCTTCCTCACCCTCCCTGCGGGGAAGGTCCCATGCTCTGGCTTGGTAATATGAAACTGAGTGACATGGATGTGGGGGAGGAGTTATAGGAATTTAAAGAAATAGAAGAAGGTCCTGTGTCGGAGGCAGGGGCCTCATGAAGTAAGCACTGTGACGAGGAAGAGTAGGACTAGGAGTAATGAAGATTACAGGTAAGTAATCAGAGCATTATACAAAATACAAAATCATCCAAAAAGTCCCATAAATGCCTAAAATCTTCAACAGGGACTCATCGTATCACATCGACCACATAAAAACATCTAATTGCAATAGCACCAGATTTAAACTTGCAGTGTCTGCACAGCCCTCTAATACACTAATAAGCTGCTGTTTACTTGACCATACCTTGTTCAAATAGGACCCCAGAGCAAAGACTAACATTATCAAAAGGAGAAATTTGAAATAATATGATTTGACTCAGACTTAGCACAGTCTAATTTTCTAATAGGCCATGTTAACCATGTAACCAACCCGAAAAAAGGTTCTACCTCCAAACCACCTTCTTTAAGCCATGTAGGAATTAAGGAACTGCCTTCACCTGATTCTAGGTTACAAACTCAGTTGACCTGCAACTTTCACGCTTGAGACACACCAGGTGACCCTGGCCAATTTTTAAAACCGCCTCCAACCATCCATCTGCTGCACACACCAATAGAACCTTTAACAGGAAGTCACTAAAATGTCAAACCACAGGGAGTGGCATAGAACATAGGGAGAAGGGGCAGGGATTTACAGAGAATGGCTTCATCTAGGACATTGCATGGTGCCAACCTGAAAATCATGTATATTCCAGGCAATATTTAAGTGCTAGATTTAAAGCATGCAGGAATACTTAACATGATTAGACTGAATGTGTTGTTACTTGTTCATTGATCAAGCAAATATTATAATATAATAAGCAGAATTATTCGTAACAACATGAGTAATTGAAGGGGGTGAGAAAGCAAATGATAACGTGGTTTCAATTCCCAAAAGAGACTGGGGCTAGGCTTCAAGTCTTCATAACCACTGGCATTCCTGTTGGCATCCTTTCATACCACGCGTGTGTGTCATTAGAGAAAGGGAACATCCACATGCAAATCTGCATTGCTCCTGCCTCAAAGGGAAGCTGCCCAGCAGAACATTCTAGGCCTTGTCCACACTGCGTGTTTGTTTGTTTGTTTATTTATTGTACGTGCTGGTCCCAAGGGTATCAGGGCGCAGGCGATAAGAATACGTATCAGCTTAGTTACAGAGGTTGCGGAACATAATTAAAAACAGTATCCTCAGAGTTACAAGGTTGAGGATCAAAGCAGGTATGGTGGAAATACACTTGTAGACAGCAAATCATGGATAGCAGGCATACTGGGTGACTGTCGTGACTATTGTCTAGCGTACATTAGAGGATGCAAAGATACATTCGAACTGCAAAGTGGCCCAAACAGCCACAGACATGTTTAAGCTGATTTTATATGATGCCACACGCATGATACACATATCTAGCACCCGTTCTCTCACTTAAGTCGACAAATTAAAATCAAAAAGTGATGGATGGAAGGATTGAAGTACTCATACCCCTGGCATTACTGTTTCTAGTGAGCCTGTTTGTCCCATTATAAAAGGAGACCAGCCATATGCAAATCAGTCTTATCCAATGACCAAGTGGAGCCGGGCAGCTAAAAGGCTTACAAAATTAGACCAATGGCAGCCTTGCTGGGACACGTTAGTGAGACTCTCTAGGTGCTGCAAGCAAGTAACATGCATCCAGGTGTCGCCTTTCATATGGAGCTGCAAGCGCACACTCGGAATGGATAGATGCAGGTAACATCACAGACATCATTTTCAGGGATAGGATTTCTGTTACCCGTCTGGTGTTAGTGAGATGGTGGCACAGCCTCCAAGCACTAGAAATGCAAGAGCTCCTAAATAGAGCCATGTCAGCCGACTATTGCCTATTAAAGACTGGCTTAATCGACTTCATTCTGGTAGCTGTCGTTTGTGTTTATCATTATACATGTAACACTACAAATCCCAGAATGCAAAGTGAAAAATACGGGTTCAAGCTACGTATGCCCGTCGTACGTCGCAGTCAGCGCTCTGCAAGCATCCACACAACACTAGCAGGCGTGTAAAGCAGCTGATCAATAACTCTTTCCAATGTTTAAGGGAAATGCCAGCGCGCGCTTTCACAATGACACATTATATTATGTTATGTTAGAGGGATTTATATAGCGCAATGCTACCATTTTCCTAGCCTCCAGGCGCCATTACTACATGAAAATTGTAAGGGCACGAGGAACGGCAACCTAAATGCGCTTAATACAAATGCGCTCTGTGTTAGATAAGGAAACCCCATGCCGCCCTGGTTAATGATTCATAATCGCCTAATAAATGTGTCTCTCGGAGAATAATGGTGCGTGGTCCTGCTCTCGCTTTTAACACTGTGTTTTACAACACCGGCAGAAAGAGAAAAAAAAGCTAATTAAATCGCAGCATCATCACAAAGACCCGCTTTTAATAGAGACACAACGATGCACGGGAGCCCTCAGACTACTCTACAAATTGCACCAAGAGATTCCGGACAGTGGCTTTTAATTACCAGCATCTCGCTTAAGTGCCATCCAGCCAGGCAGCATCTGGGCTGTCAACAACGGAGGCGGGGTTTCTCCGGGTTCTATGACCCAGGGGTTTACATGTGCGGCGACTGTTTGCAGGCAACATAATGCCGCAGCCTGCCCAAACAAGAGCTTCCGGGTGGGAGGCAATTTCCCGTTTCATTTCAGGCCTGCGCGCAGGATCCTCTGGGCCCAAGCGCGCCTGCCCCAACAGGATTGTGTGCTGCCGCATAAAACGGGTCTATTTACCCTGAAACTCGACTAATTGATACGCATTTTACTGACAAATTAAATGGAAGCAAAACAAGCTAATGGCAGAACTGAGGGCCATCTGCATGAGAACCAGATCTAGGCGGCCCAGCAGGAAATGTGGTGATGTACCCGAACAACAAACTCGGCATTGTAGTAAACATTTGTGGGATGCCATGGCAACACATTGGTTAATATTCATGTAACCACCAGCCAGCAAAAGAAACAAAACAATCCAATTGAAAACCTTTCTTAAGATCTTAAGATTTAACATTTGTATTTTTTTTAATTTTTTTTTTATTGTTGGTTCTCTACCTTAATTTACTTCTTGTGGTGCAAATGTCAGGGAGGCGTGTGGTGGACCCTGCGCCACACACACAATGCTATGTACTGCTTTTAATTGTTCAAAAATACAGCACACTTATATATTGATATAATCTCCCTTTTTGAAAAGGTGTTGTCGCATTGGGTCATCCGACGTATCTTTGCATAATTCTATGCAAAGCAAAAAAATAAAATAATGTCGTGCTACAGTATTGTATACTGTAGCTACCTGTAAAATGAGGCACAGTCAAAACGAAATCGATTTCAGAAACATTGTTATTTTTTTTTTTTAATGAAACGTGTTAATCACTATTATAAAACTATTTAGGATTTGCATTAATAATTCATATTTGTCTGTACCACTGTTTGAAAACACCTGGATTTTTATATTTGTATTTATTTCAAGAACAGGAATGTCAATTTCAATCAGAAATGACTTTCAATAACACATTCACAGATGGCGGTGGCATGCCCGGAAGGCTACCTCTGCAATATGAGGGTGTGAACAAAGAAGGCCAGAAAAGAAAAACACAAGTGACTTACAAACGTAACATTAACCTAGGTGGCCGAGTGTTCTAAACGAAATCAGAGTACTGTAAAAATATATAAAATTACCTCATTAAGCAGTACATTCCAAAAAGTGATGAGTGGAAAGCTAGAAATGAATTGTAATTATTGCCATTGCTCCAGGCATCTTCTATGTTATCGTGTTTTTATCCCATCCGCGCCATTCCAGGAGGTGTGCCAACCACAGTCAAATCGGTCTGTGACCTGCCCAAAATCGGTGTAGTCCACTCTGAACTGCTAGACCAGGTTCCCGGTGCATGGGAATGCAGGCAACCCCGGGCATGTTTCGCCTCTGTTGTGCCTCATCAGTGAGCTAAAGCTTAATTTCCTAGGCACAGCGACCAAGCAAATACATTTAGCAGTCTGTGTGGCCCTTCTCTATTTCCTAAGCTCTGGGAGCTATTACCCACTATGCTATGTTATGTTATGTTATGTTATGTTATGTTATGTTAAAGGATATTTATACTGTGCACTATCTGTGCCAAATTGCACACCAGTTTCGACTCTCAGAGTCATTACGCTGGTGATTGTGCATAGCATAAAAGCTTTGTAGCATAATAGCATTTTTTATGTCAGCTTGTCAGGCAGATTTCAAATATAACCATATTAAAAACGAAACCAAGAGCAAGACACATACTGGTTTGGCCGTACCCGT
The DNA here is from genome assembly GCF_040938575.1 of Ambystoma mexicanum. NCBI lineage: Eukaryota > Metazoa > Chordata > Amphibia > Caudata > Ambystomatidae > Ambystoma > Ambystoma mexicanum. The sequence continues at coordinate 147,426,687 of NC_090934.1, forward strand.
GATTCAAGCATGTCCACACAATGTTTGTCTAGCTTTAGAATGTGGCGTCATTATCTGTGTTTTGTTTAATTGAATATGAACTCTGCAGAACTATACCCTGAGCGTTGTGATCTTAGGGGTGTGGCCAAGATAACAGAGCAATGACATACCGGATTTCAGGTCTATGCCAGCTCTTCATCAGGACCACAGCCGCTGCAGGCCCCCAACATATTAAAGCGTTGTAGTGTCTGCGTGCGTGTCAGTATGCTCACACAAGCGCTGCTCTTGCGGGGAGCCCGCACTAGCGGCTTGCACTGTGGGGAACTTGTGTACCATGGCAGACAAACTGAAAGTACCAACTCAATTTCGCCTATGGAGTTTCGGCTGCTACATCGTTCAGGCTGGGTGAGTCTTATGCCTGACATAAGTGGGCAAGGAAGTCGACAGTGAGACACCCAGAAATCTATACAAATAAACATACATACATCCCTCCATTCCCACAGTGATGCATCAAGAGACGCCTTACCAAACATAGTTGTCCTCGCTTTGAAACACATTTGCTGTAATATGGTGCATTATAACACAACAATAAAATACATAAATAAATGATTTATTGTGGTTTTCACCTTCAGCCCCATACATCAAAATACATACTGTGATGTTTATTACAGAAACATTCCTAAACTGTTTAAAAAGAAGGACAGAAGAACAAGATCACTGGGACTCCTTTTTTAAAATGGGTAATGTTTAAATCGTTGACAGAGCATTGCATATACCAGGTTTGCTGTCACCGCTTCCTAAGCTAAATGCCTATGGAATAAATGTGCTGCATATTTGTCCTTGTCGTAAACACCTTTATGAAAGCATCGCGATGGCATATTTTTAATTCAGCATTGTTTCATAATGACAATGATTTGTTATTTATATAGTGTTTTCCCCAAAGTGCTGTACAAAGAGCATATTTACATACAATTATCAACAAAACCGATGTTGGTACTCAATTATCGACCTCGGAAGGATGAAAGGTGGAGTTGTCTTTGCCAGCATATGAAACTGCAGATCACACACAGATCGCAGCAGAGAACGCTAAACCCACCGTGCTCTGTTAACAGAGTGTAATGTGGGTCCTTATGTATCGTCCCATACAGGATTTCTCTTTTTTATAGGTCGGCTGATAACTAGCTTCACGATGACCCATCTTAAGTGGTAAAACTGGTAACCAATTAATGGAACCCTTAAGGATGATGGCAGATGACGGCCAGTCCTGCTATGGAGTCCGAAATTGCAAAGAACAGGACAGATCCATGTACAAGACAGGAGCTTGACTCGTGAGCTATCTACCCGTTCGACTTTTGGTCTTGCTCACACAAAAATGTCATGCTCAAAGTCGGGGTTACTCACAACAAGCAAACACCCCGCTACTATCAGCAACAGAAGTGTCTTTCCACCTTGCACCTTCTTTGCCAGCAGTTTCCTTGGTCCGAAACGCCTGTCAAGATAATTTCTGGAGTGCCCCAATGTTGCCATGCTTTGCTGCACATTTGATAACTTCATAGGCGATAACTGATCGAGTCGTATCAATTGAAAGTTCTTGTTTTTTTTAGTCCAACTATTGTACATGTACATTAGATACACCTTTGGCACCGTTGATGCACTTCTTCAGGACTCATGGCTGCCGATCGAGACACACAAATGCACCTCAGACAATGTTGCTTCCGCTCAGAAAGAAAATGTTTCAAGTATTGTCTTGAACGCGATTTCAGTTGGCCTGTGTAGCGAAGCATACACCTACTGGAGAACTATAGAGTTCCTTTAACTGGCACTATCAGCGTGAATTGTGCCTACAACACACCGGGCCTTATCTCACCTTATAAAGATCTGGATAAGCCCATTCAGCTCCGATGAACTGTGTCTTTCTTCAAATTTGATTCTGTAAATCTTCCTTACCTTTGAGTGTGCAGCAAAGACTTTTGACTCTTCAATACGCTTCATTTCCCTGTGCAGGTTTTCAAAGCACTAGGTGCCTAAGTTCCAAAGGTGGTCAGACTATATTTACCACCGCCCTCATAACACTCCACTGCAATCTACCGAAAATGAATGCACATTTTCTAATTATCTGCACAATGTTTGAGGCCCTCTTTGGCAAAGACCCTGTCTACTCAAGTTGTTCCAGGACTACTCCAAAATGCGTTAAGCTGGCTCACATCAAGAGTGACAGTAACAGAGGCAAGTGAATATTGCTTTCACGCCCCGGCTGGGGATCCGGACATGTGCTTTAACAGCCCTCCACCCTGAGCTTTGGTAGGCCCAAGCAAAGCAAGGGCCTCAGCTCATGCCGTTAAAGCCCATGTCCGTACCCCCTTCTGGGGGGTGAAAGCTATTCGCACCGCATGATTATTTTTCATCCAACAAGAGATCAGCTATGCGTGAGCCCATCTCCCATCGGTGACAAAAAAAAATGTTAAAAGATGGCAGTCGCCATTGAAATGGAAAAGGGACCAGTTCCCTTTTCAGATGATGGTGGCCATGGAAAAGATGTTCCAAAATGGCTGCTGTCATCCGAAAAAGGACCTAGTGCCTTTTGTATTTCAATGGTGGCAGCCAGATGGGAGGACATGGGGGATCGGGGTGCAAGGCTCCGCTCACACAGGAAAGTTGGAGTGGAGGGAGAATTGCGTGATTTGAGGATGGATGGGGAGACTTCCTGTTGCCTCCCCATATTAGAAAAAAAAAGAAATTAAGTGACACCCAGCAAGGGCTTCGGGTGGCTGGAACAGTGGGCGGGGATTGTGTATTCTCGCCTGCTGTTCCACCCACCTCGTTGGTTGGCTCACCCTCCCCTGGTGCGAATAGTAGTTCTGCCACCTCTGCTACGAAATCCCCTGAACCCCTGCCTGAGATCTTTGTTATCGTCAAGACATCAAAACATGCCCTCTGCCCAACGATGTTAAAAAGTGCTGGCATTTGTGAAATTTAAAACATAATTTATTTGTATAAATAAAGGACACTTCCCCTACAAGGAAGCCTTAGCTGCACACGATCATCTTTACCGGGTGAACCCCTAAATACTGGGACACACTACTTAGGAGTCAAACAACCAGAGTGCACACCCGGAATCCATGAACTAATGGACCAATCACAGTGACTGATCTCCAACCAGACTTAGGATGTCCTCACCTGAAGGAGCCCTGGCTCTTTTAAGTTTTGCAGCAGGAAAAAACCTCCTCTTTTAACAGCAGCCTGCTCAAAATCGGACAGTGACCAATATATTCAGTTTCCCTTAGAAGGCTTAACCATCAGGAGCTACAGCAACTAATGAAACTAACCTGGTGATCACAAGAAGGAAACAGAGGGGATGTGACATGGCCGGTGTACCTTGTGTAAAAGACATAGAGATAAATAATTAAATTACCATATTTTAGCTTTTTTTAAATATCAGCTGCACTGAACACATGACTCATTTTCAAATGAAGAGCTTGACATGGAACACCTGCCAACTAATTTGCGAGTAGGAACTGTGCACCAATAGAACGAAAAAAGTGCCACAATCCGCAGTGTGTTTTATGTCAAATACTAAAAAGGGTAATTAAACAAGAAGATCCAACTGATTATTATTTTGTTTGAATTTCTCCTAGCCCGGTTGTAGGTAAACATTTTTAGTTTTTTTTACGTTCAACTGGAAATTGCAAATGTTGCTTGTTTTGAAAATGAGTCGGACCCGAAATAGGGTTCAAAGCGAAATGAAGATCCTTCGCTTGTGCACTAGCCACAAGATAAATTCACCGTAAATGGTGGGAGGGGGCGGGGGCTCCACGCGGCATTCTGCGGATGGCGTGATGTTGCTAGAATTAGCCCTGATCTCCACATTACGTTAGTTTTTAGTGCCTGCCATTTTTCACTATGGTAATTCCAGGCAAGCCCCGGATCCAACACCTCTAATGATTAGCACTAAGAATACGAAAGTACCTGGCTGGTGATTTATTTATTTACAAGGATAAGAACTTCAAAATGGGGTCTCTGCAGTCAGAGTAATTAATTCAAATAACAAATAGCGGCACTAAGTGAAGGCTTCGCCTGGATCACATTCCGGGTAATTGAAGTTCCCGGTCCCCGTGGGGCCTCTACTGATGTTCAATTTTTTTTCCCCATGCAACGCCTTATGACCTCTTTTGGAGAAACACCTCTAAATTTGTTTTCTAATAATTCAGTCTCGGAGCGAGGGGGCATTAGGGTGGGGGGGTTCAGTGTAGGGAAGGATACAAATAGCATCATTATTCCCAACCAATGGGATAGGTCTTTGGTGGAATATCGAAGGGAAGGGATAAAGGGATTTATCTCAGGATTGCAGATCAATTTCAGGGCAAAAGAGGCCATTGAGGCTGGGATAAATTGAAACTAGCGGCTCACCGCTGTCTCTACGCCAGCATAAAACAGGCTTTACACAAGGCAACATCTATGTGCAATGCAGCACAGTTCTAAATTCTGTTGCGTGCCCCCATAATGGTGCATTGAGCAAGGAAGGCACACATTGCATGGCATGAGATCTGAGCTTTCTGCACATGACACTTTGCTACCACGCTTTGGAAGAATGGTCACTATTGCCTCACATCTGTGGATACATGGAAGATTACTGTGGTTTGTCATGTCATTGTTAAAGTTGTTTCAGGAAAGGACCACCTTATTTTCTCTCAAGGCCGGAGATCCACCAGACGATCAGCTGGCTAGGAACTCATTGTTATTAGCCGATGAAAGCCCATGTTCCATGGCTTGCCCCACCTCTAGGCCCCTTAACCCCGAAACTGCTTTCCTCTATGAATCAATTCCTGCTACATGTTCTCCCATCGTTGCTGTTGGTTGCACCATGGAAGTATTGGACAGAGTCAGCCAGCTACTTTTGCCTTTTCCATGGTGGCCATTTGGGCTGCATTTTTTCTTCATGTGGATACAATAAGTGGTTTGTGCTTTCTATACAGCCACACTTTTACCCAAAACGTCCCCTAGAACACAAGGTGGTTTTCAGGGTTCCTTTTGGCATTGATTGTGGCTTCTGAAGGGAGCACTAGCCCGTGAAGGCTGTGAGCCCATATAGAAGTCCTATGTTGTGTTAGGACCCCTCAACCTATGCTGGTGGGCTGTTACTGGCCACCACTGCTGTTCAAAACCACTATAATAGCCGATTTAGAAACCCTTAAATGCAGGATGACCTGTGCTTTTAATAAAATAAATATATAAAACATGAGTCATAGAACAAATCTTCAAGAAAAAATAGATTAAACTAATTTAAGAACATCTGCTAATGGTGATGCATGTGCACATTTTGGTCATCTCGAAACCGACATGTGGGTATTGGGCCCGGTGGCAACCATCCTATTAGTATTTGACTCGCTAGTTCTGGTTCTGATCCAGACATGCTTTACTTGTCGCATTTCCAGCACGAGACCAGGCAAAATCAAGCAAGAGAAATCCTACTGAAGAGCGGGGAACACAACCACTAATGTACTCCAGAAATGCGCCCTACTCCAAACAACTATCATATACCTAACAGCATTGTTTACTCACCTAGACTAGCCTTAACCTGCATGTAACCTAACTGTGTAAATTAGCCACTCCCACACTTAGCCTGATGGTGTAGGTTAGCCACATTCGGTATTAGGTCAATATACCTTTATCCCTCCTCCCCCCACGGTATTAGGTCAAGATACCTTTATCCCCCCCCCCCAAAAAAAAAAACAATTTAGAAAGAGAGCAGTTTTCTAAATCAGACTGTCAGTCCCTGCGACGCACACAAGTGAGCGCATGGGCTGACAGGCACGCCAGGACCCGGAAGCAATCATGAGGGAGAACGGGTACATTTATGTTTTTGTGTGTGTGTGTGTGTTTGTGTTCTGTGTGCATGTTTGTCTGTGTGTTTGTGTGCGTTTTGGTGGGGGGGTCTTGGGAGGGAGGGAGGCAGCAGGAGCTGAGGGAGGGGGTTCAGCGGAGTGAGAATCCATGATTCTGAGTAAAATCAGGAAGAGAGGGTGGCGGTGGGGGAAGGGCTGAAGAAATTTAATTATTTCAATTTTTGTAGACTGCCTAAAATCAGCCTAAAATAATTAGTCTTTTGATTTGGTGACCTACAAAAAATTAAATAATGACATAGGACCCCACATTCTGCATTTAGTCTTATAGCATATCTAAGCCTTATGGCCCCCGTTGCTCTCTGAGACAGGTACTATGTAACTCCTGTATCAGATTGTGTTGACTAAGATGGACCAGATGGGGTGGAAAATGCACCACGCTTCGATAGACTGTTGGGGGAGGAATTATATCACACCCAGATGGATTATTTAAGGGTGAAGAGTGTGTCACACCGGGATGGATTGCAGTGGATGAGAGATGCCCCATTCATGGATGGGCTGGGGGAGAAGAGAAGTGTATCACACTTGGATTGAGTGTTGAGGATGGAAAGTGTGTCTCGCTTCAATGAATGGTTAGGGACGGGAGATGTATCTTACTTAGCTGCACTGCCGGGAGTAGGACATGTATCACACTTAGATGGATTGCTGGGAACATTAATGTGCCGAACCTTGGATTGTTGGGGTGGGGGGGTATTGCGCTTGGATGGATTGTTGGAGGTGGGAGATGTGTCGCGTTTGGATGGATTGCTGGGAACATTTTGTGTCACACTTAGATGGATTGTTGGGAACATTAATTTGTCGCATCTGGATGGATTGTTGGGGGTGGGAAATTTGTGCACTTGGATGGATTGTTGGGAGCAATAATGTGTTACATCTGTATAGATTGTTGGGGGTACCAAATGCATTGCACTTGGATGAATTGTTGGGGAAAGGAGGTGTGCCGCACTTGGATGAATTGTTGGGGGTGGGAAGTGTTTCGCAACTTGGATTAGTTGTTGGGGTTGGGTGGTGTGTCACTCTTGGGTGGATTGTTGGGGGTGGCTGGTGCGTTGCCCTTGGATGGATTGTGGGGTGGGCAATGTATTGCTACTAAAACGCATCCTACAATTTTACCATTCTGCATACTCACCCTCAAACTCTGAACTAAACACAACCATACCTCTACCGCACCACAAACTGTACACATTTCACAACACCCGCCATGAAACCAAACCATAGACAACCAGACCTCAACACCACCTGTCGGCTACCGATCGAAAATGCACCAATGCTCAGTGAGAGGATTCTTTGAACTGAGGCTGAACACAGCACATCAAAGCTCTCTTGCTCTTCTTCCTCTCAACTCCACTATCAAACCCCCAAACCACTACCATTGATGATCCACGAAAGCACCAAGAGATCACACAAGTGATGACAGTGCACGGTACAAGACTCATTAACATTAACATCTATCTTCACAGCTGTCCGAGTCCAAAATCCCCTGGCCCCTCGTCTCTGCTGCTTCATGTCTAAGCCCCTCTGTCAAATTCTCCTTAAAAGCCTCCAATTGGAGAATCAACTCCCGTCCTGACAGTAAGATGACGGCCATCATGCATCAGTCAATGGTGCATGAGGTAAGGGTCCATACTACACTCAATATGAACATGTGCTCTCTTAACACACTTTAAAATGCAGCAATATGTACACACAGGAGGCAAACCAAAGAAAACATGGACCGCTTGTTATCTGCTGGGCTTTCTTTTCAGTTATGCTTCTGTAGCTGGTCTCTGAATTTACCTTGAATGGAAAAAGGTGAACGCCTCTCTAAGTAAACCCCAGTGGAGTTTTAATGCAATTGTTATAGAGAAGGGTACAACACAACAATACTAACAGCAGTTCTAACTATGCAGAATATACGTAATCACAATTAACCATATCTAAACAGCTGGATGACTTATATTCATATATTTCAGTTAAAATAAGAAATTGCTGTAAATGAAAGCTGTAAATAGTGCTCTTGCTTTGACTGTGCAGGCAGCCTAGACAGGTCTGCTGTGATCAAGGATCCAGTCTTTTAAATCCTCTGACTCTTGGCAGTGGTGGAGCCCACGTGGTGCTGCTGGTAGGGGGCAGGACGTTTTGGCACACCCCGGATTGGCCGTCGGGGCTGGCCAGGATGGCACTGTCACTTGGGTCACATGGGCCCAGCGGCCCCAGAAGTTAAGTGTGGCAGAGGGGGGCCTCTATGGATAAAAGTCCCAGGCTGCATTGGCAAAACAGCTCGGATAGCTGAGGAGCAGTAGCGTAGAGGAATTGCAGTCGTAAACTGCGAAAGGGAGTCGGTCCGGTTGCAGAGCTGCTGCAGGAGCCTGCATGTTGTAGAATCTATGGGCTGCATCGGTCACCAGTAGAGTAGAAGGGCTTAGGGAGAGCGTGGCAGGTTGGCCCAAAGGCAGTGACTGTATGCGGAGCTCCCACTAACTCCAGGGGGTGCTGCACCAAAGCCTTGATTTCTTGTGGGATCAACCAGGCACTTTGCAGTAGAACAGATAGGAAGGCCTACAGTGAGGGGACCATGCTGGAGCGGAGCACCAACACATCCCTCTTAAAGTGAGGATCACAAGCAACTTTCCTAATGGTGCTCTACTCCAGTGACTACATAAGCATTGGTTACCAGTTTAGAATGAAAGGTTCCTTGCATGGCTTATGCACTGCCAGGGCACTCTACATGCAGAGGTGGACTAGCCTTCAGGGAAGTCGGGAGATTTCCCAGTGGGCCGTTGCACCATGTGCCTCTTTTGAGTGTTGTGAAGTAAAGAATGTGTTACAAAGCTTCCAGTATATGTTAATATGGGGCCACTATTAAAAGCATTTCCATGGCCACTTTTTATTCCCAGTCCATGCCTGTCTACCTGGGTGCAGCCAAGCCTAGTCTGGACTGTACCATGTACAAATGCATGCATTACAAATGCATGCAGTACTAGTACCCTTTATACACACGTGCTGATTATTAAGCCATCTTCTTCAGAGCAGTGGATTCTGATGCTCCCTGAATCTAAACTATCCATACCCTTTTTGTTAGAATGGATTCCCAGATATGCATATTCCCAGACCTGCTGACGACACATCTCATACAGCCTCTTCTTAAAAAAAACCTTGCTTGACCCAGTGGACCTAGCCAACTATAGACCTATCATAAGCTTTCTGTTCATCGGGAAGCTTATCGAGAATGTATTTGCGACCCAACTACATGCCAAACTCGACCAGCTTGACCTCCTCTGCAATTACCAGTCTGGTTTCCACCCCAAATGCAGCACTGCAACTGCAACCATCCAAATGCTTGACGGTGTGCTCAGAATCACCGACATTGGGAACTTGTGTCTCCTAGACCTCTCAGCTGCCTTCAGCACAGTTGATCACCAAATACACCTCTTCCTCCCGATTGACTGGATGAGCTTCTGTGAAACTGTCCTAAAATGGTTTGCCTCAGATAGGGAACAGGTTATACAGATGAGCTCATTCAGATCCAACACACTCCCAGTAGTGTGTGGAGACCCCCAAGGTTGCATTCTGCCCCCAATCATCTTCAATCTATACATGGAATCTCTTCTAAATGGCCCCACAATAGCCATCTATCAGTACCCTGATGACATTCAGCTGTACCTTAAGGTCTGTGGCCCCCAGGACATAGCTCGCCTCTGCAAATGTCTGGCTACTATCCAAACATGGATGTCAAATGCTTACCTTAAACTGAACTCAACTGAGACCGAATCTGTCCTCATCAGTCCCCCCACCAGGCAACAACTCATGCAACAATGGCTGGAGTACATGTGCCTAGAAGAATTCAACCCTCAGCTCTCAAACTCCCTGGGCTTCATTGTTAACTGTAGCCTTTCTTTCCAATAGCACAATGCCAAAAAGGCACAAACCGTATGGCTACAGATCCACACACTCCGTAAAATCAAACCCTTAATTCCCCTGAATGAATTCTTTACAGTGGTCCATGCCCTCATTATTTTACACATCAATGGAGGAAATGCCCTCCTTACTGGACTTCGAACCGCAAACCTTCCCCTCCCTCAAAGAAGTATGCCACACTGCAGCCCGTCTCATAACAGTATCCACAAATTCAACCGTATCACTCCACCACTGCTCTTATTTCACTGACTCTCCCTCTCCACCAGGATCATATTCAAAACCTCATTTATGGCCTACAAAGCAGTCTCAAACGGGACACCAACATACTTGCTGCTAAACTGGATGCCTGCGGAGGACCTTGCACCTCACATAGTAAAATTATCAAAAGGTTGGAGTCAAAGCTAACCCGCAAAGAGAAGACTTGCAAGCAGTCCTTCCCCTGCCACGTCCTGACTATCTGGTACTCAATTCTCGCAGAGCCTCGAAATACTCCTACCCTCTGCCAGTTTTGCAAAACACAAAAAAATCTACTCTTTCAACCATACCTGCCAGAGGAAAAGAAATCCCTCTCTCCCTCCACCTACAGTACTGTCTTATCATAGAAAATGCCAAGCCCAGTTCTGGCATAATCCTGTTGTAAAGTGCTCTTCTACTCTTGAGCTAGGTTTGCGCGATAAGAAATATAAATTAATTAAATAAATTAGCTCTTACTTGACTAATGAAGATATCCAACCATCATTTTGTTTTCACTGCCGCAGGTTGCCACCCATTACCCCTAAATCTGGGGCAGCTTGCACAGTATCCGAAAATTCCTAAGAACCTGCTCAAGTGATGGAGGGATGGAAGACTGTAGGGAGTTGACAATGGAATCTTTGCACTGTAATCCTTTGGGCAGATCATTGTGTTGACGTGGGGATAATCCTATCCATCTACTTTGGAAAAACAGATAATGCCTAACTAAAAGGTGAACATAGAATAAGAAACCATAGAAGAACGAGAAGACTCGCAAGACCAATATAAGGCGACCTAATGAAATATGGGAATATAATTTGATACCAATGAGAACCCAAACTAGTGAATCCAATAACCTCCTGAAGATCCACTGGAACAGCAGTGGTGAAAAACATGTAGAGGTGTAAACATTTTGAGTAGAGTTTCAGATTGAATTTGAGAGTTTGAGTAATGCAAAGAACTGAAAAAAAGGTCTCAAAATTGAACTTGAAAATGTGAGAATTGCACTTAGAGGGTATTAAGAATTGTACTTAAGCAGCAATTAGACTACTTGTGTTTAAGAACTGTACTCAAGAGGCTAAGATGTACACTTTAAAGAACAGAAGCTATTAGATTGGGAACTATATATATTGAACTATAATGGAACAAATATGTGAACAACAATGAAAGCTATGTGAATTAAAGAAATCAGATTGGAAATTATATACATTGAATTATAATGGAAGACATATAAGCACAACAATTAAGCAAGGTGAATTAAAGACATTTATCAAAATTGGTGTTACCTGTTAAGATTATTGACACTATAAGGGCTGCACAACTTGAACAACCCATTTTTAATTAACAAAGTTATATTAATATCAGGCAGACACAATATTGGGACTGATATTGTCCACAGCCCAGCACAAAATCTAACAAACTAGGATCGCCATAAAAGATTGACACATTTCTGCACTTTAAACTACTGAAACTAAGGTTAGTTTTATGACTGGTATGGTCTTCCTAGCGGAAGGAGAGCAGCAAGGGCATTCTCAAAAGTCTCCCCCTGCAATAGTCAGAGGCTACCCAATGGGTCATGGTTCTCGTCTTCCAGCGGAAACATAGGTAAGTTATACCCTTCTGTGTTCACAGCTGCAGTTGCAATAGGAATGTGTTTAGGACAAGTCATGGCAGTGATCACTACCGACACCATACTGATTGCTTTTTATGTTGACGTTTTCTGCTTCCAATGTCATTCTGCTGGTCTCACAGTTGCAGAAGCTTGAGAAGCTTCTGGGGATTGAGCCAACGTGAGGTCCTTTCGGACTTCAGCACAGACTCAAGCTGTCTGGTCACAGGCCTAGTGGGTGGAGGTTCCGCTGCTTGAAGTAACTTGACTGTATTTCAATTGGAGTAGGTGGTTGTAGTGCAAGGTCTTACAGTTCCTTGCTTGACTTTCCACTCACAGTTGGTAGGTGGGGTGTTTGCATTGCTGATGCACTATGATGAGCGGCTGATGAGGGGCTGATACTCTCACTTATTTTCTTATGTAATGTTTATTGCAGTATTTCTCTACCTTCCAAGCAAGATAATAACTGGTGTTATCATGACCTACTTTATGTCATACCCAGCTTGTTTCTTCCTTTTCTCCCCAGACTGTAGATCACCATGCAGTCCCTCAGTAAAGCAGAATGCTCATGATTTTCTGGATCACATCTGGGCACAACCACTTGCTTGGTCTTGGCTTAGAGGACAAGGGCAATGCTAGGATCTTCTAGCTGGTATAGTGGGATTGCATCTTGGTTTAGATGTGTTAGTTTAGGTTCATCCAGACTGGCAGGGTTGCAGTAAACAGCACAGCCTCAGCCGTGGCTCTAAGCAGTTCACGCTCCTGTACGGTTCCTTATAACCATGAACCTGTCTCCTCCCTTATGCCAATACCAACATCGGGCTAATCACAGAGCGCAGTGCAGGGCACTTGCACACACCCAGGTGTGCTGTGCAGTCTAATCGACCACCATCCTTGATATGACTACCCCACCTCCAAGAATCCCTTTGCTCCACTACTGATCTCATCGGTGTGGTGCATTAATGCTGCTATAGCTACAGGGCTGGCTGCCGGCTGGCACGCTGGCCCACATTCAGTGCCCCAAGCACCTGCTATACACAGCTTACCATCTATGATTAATGAAGGCCATTAGTCCTTTTCTGGATGAAGGTAACATAGCCACCATAGGCAGGGCTATCGTACTATCCAGACCGGATTATGGTAATGCTCTCCTTGTGGGCACAACGACAAAAGACCCGGGGAGATGTCAAGTCTTAGAAAAAAATGCTGTTAGGATTGTAAAAAAACTAAGAAGATATGATCATATCACCTCAGCCAGACAATCGCTACATTGGCTTAGAGTTGAGGAGTGAATCAAGTTTAAGACCTTGACGCTCCCCCACAAGTGTTTATTTGGCAAAGCTCCCATCCACCTAAAAAAACGATTGGAGCGGTATGTTCCACAGAGACGGTTAAGATCAGAGGGCAAAGGACTGCTTGTAGTGCCCAAATATAAGTTGAAAAGAGGGCTGGGCAGGTCATTTGTGGTGCTCGCGCCACAGTTGTGAAATAGTCTTCCTCAAACCCTAAGACTGGAAGAAAGTCACTTAACATTTAGGAAAACCCTGAAAACGTTTCTGTTTAAGTGAACTCTGGCCTTAGGATTGACCACCCCTATCCCATGAACCAGCATTGGGAGACTTCCTGTAGGGTAGGACTTCTGTTTGTTGATTTGTTTTCGTTTTGTGTAAAGCGCCCTGATGCCCTCGGGCTGCCGGCGCTATAGAAGCAAACACATAACATAACAGGTGTTCCTCCATGACCCACGATGCCCTTCTCCGCCCACCTGCTCTTTCAGGGATACCCTATAGCTTCCTTTGTCTGCCAGGCACGTGGGGCACAGCATGAACGCCCCATCTCTGCCATTAGTTGCAGTTTCTTAGTGAGCCTTGGCAGAGCAGCGGCCTTATACGAGGTGGTGCTTATCTGAATAGTGTGGCACACTCTGGTGTTTGGGAATGCGCTGAACCCATCTCTGTTATTGGGCCCGATGAGAGCCTCTGCATAAAGGTAGACACAGGCTTCCATTCCCCTGATCCAGGAAGGGAAGACATAGCCCAAGCGTCATGGAGTCCCTATAGGGTTAAGCTGTTGGCTCAGGCAGGGTTCATGTAAGAAAGTACAGGTGATAACGCAAGCCCACTCATGGTTCACTATGTGCTGGAATCTAGGTAGAGGAGTGCAGAGCTATAACTAGCGGGGCAGTTTTGAAACAGGTATGAAATGAACAAGGAGGGAGAGTGCACCTCCCTCTCACTATACATTATCTGCCAAAGTACCCAATGTAGAGACTGAGTGGTTAAACGTCCCAGACAGACTGCAGCTGATGGGGTGAGACGTATCTGTTCCTCATGTGGTATGGTGAAGCAGCTATGTCAATACAATGGTTCTTAGGTGCATCCCTGTTTTAGGGTTAGACCCAAGGGCTAGGTGTAATGATATGCACTGTTGGGTGTCCTGACCCACGTTTGTGCTATCATGCTACAACATTTGGTGCTGTGGGCTTAGGAAATCCAAGATGGCCGAAAAAGCCCACATGTGCACCAGAATCCACAAAAACCGCGCAGCCTGTGCGCACACCAAAATGGTTGCCTCACTTGCCACCCACCAATGCGAGAATGATAGGCCGGGGTGCCATGAGGGAAATGGGTTGCCAAAGGAAAAACAGTAGCGCCGGTTAGCTTCAAAGCGCTTTAAAACCACTCTGTGTTTCTCTGAAGGCAGACTCAAAATGCCTATTTTCAAACATTGCAACATGTGCAAAATATTCACTGAACACCAGCAGACATTTGGCAGAATGGAGTTTTGTGTGCTTACAAAATCTGGGAAATGAAGAGCCCAAAACAATGCTTATAACAAAACTGCTATGGAGTCAGCAGTTTAAGTTGCACTGGATTTAAAGACACTAAAATCGAAAATGTTTAGATTAAATGAGTGACCTATGTTTGGTGTCACATGCCTTTGTAACTGTTGAAATGTCATAGTTTTGCACTCAGAATCAGCATTCTAGCTGCATGTGTAAAATTGCAAGTTAATTTAAAAAGCAACAAAAAACATGACAGTTAGCTGAAAGTCTGGCTTAAGGAACTTGATTTTGCTTGACAGCTACCCCCAACAGGAGTGAAACTTGAACAAATGCATTCCCAGGCTTATCTGCCTTTTGCTGGCCACACTAAGGATATGCCATCTCTCTGATAATTGAATTAAGGAGAGCCCCCACAGAATACAGGAGCTCTGAACAATGTAACCCCCTTCACCCAGGCAGATGGTTTATTACAGATGTCGTAAAACAACTTCCTCTTGGCAGAAGCTGGGAGGGGCACTGCCTGTGAGAGCAAGCTGGCTTGGCAGAACTGGAAAAACCAGAAATTCAACCTTGTGCTGAGGGGAAACCACACCCCTTTGGGGGCCAGAACATAAATCTAAAAAGATGGATCATTCATAGAGCGGACATGTGAAAATTTTATAAATGATACCATAATTCTTGTGATTTTTCTGCTCACGTTTTAAGACATGGTAGGACCCGGTGGTATGTTCAGGGGGGTTTTAGCGGAAAAGAAGATATTACTCTAAATGTATGCATGTTAAAAATCTGACACTTCATCTATTAATGACCATACTCCTTGCGCACATGTGTGTCAATTTGGGTCAATGTCAGCAATTGCAAAATCCGTTAAAAGGTGCAAATATTGCCATTTCTGAATGCAAGCCCCCAGGAAGAGCAGAGTTTGAACAGGGGATACCTCCTGTGATGTGTGAGGGGTGCATGTAATTTTAAACCAATGTTTACCTGTGCAAATATGTCTTTTTGTTATCATATATAGATTGTGTGCAATTTGACAGGGGAGTGTCCTCTCTGCAAGCCATAAAATGACATCGCTCTGACTCACAGTTCCTTCCCCAATCAAGTGAGAAATGGAAATTTGACCAATGGCAAGTGGAGAGGGGTAGGGTCTAGTGATGCTGCATACACACCCACTCTCAAAACACATAAAAGCAGACAGACAGGACAGATAGGGACCTTCATTTCCATCTGCAGCTGGAAGCTATGCCGGAACAATCCATACTTACCTCCATCAACCTTCAAAGAGCCAACACTTAGACTCCAAGATAAACAGAGACTTCAAATCCCTCAATCTCCAGAATCCAGAAGCAGTGCTGTACCCAGAGAGAGAGAGCAGTTCCAGAGACCAGACGCTGTGCCCAGAGACCGTCCGAAGTCCAGACCTGTTGACCAGATCGTGACAAAGCCGCCTTCCTGTTTAAAATCTCTTGTGAGTACCGCCAAACTGTACCAAACCAAAGCTCTTAGTTTAAATTCATCTAATTCAATCTATTTAACCTAAGTAGAACTGCCTGATAGCTCCAAATCTGTCACCTGTCATTCTAGCTGCAAAATCTGTCACTTGTCATTTTGAGCTTTTAAAATTTCAAATCTGAAAAACGACCTTCACAAAATCGCTCATATCTCCGCGACCGTTTGTCTTAGAGACTTGCAGTAACTTTCATGTGGAAGCTGAGATCCTAGGCTTTCCTAGGACCCCAAAACGATAGTGATATTCCTTGTAGTTCTTCTGTAATAGCGCCCGGCGCATTCGCGAATTTTACCGCGATTTACAAATTTCTTCACGTGTAAAAATCTGCTGCTGCTTGCCTTCCATTTGCCAGAAATTTGTTCAACCTGCCAATCATTCCTGAATCATTGCAAGAGTGAGCCTGAGCTAATATTAACTAGATACCACTCACCCTGAACCTCTGAAAGGGAATTAAAAGCATTTCCAGCATATTTCTCATCCATTGCTAGCACATATAAAAGCATTTGGGCCTGTGTTTTCAAAACTCCTATCTGTTTTCTTTAAGCGTACTTGGGGGGGATTGAACTGAATTACATTGATTGCATTTCTGAGAACTGTGTGCTTTCCTTCCATTTCCTTGCCTTGCATCAAGGGGGGGAGGGGATTGCCAGAGAAAAGTGATTACATTGTTTTATTGAAATCATATTGAGTATTTTCTATACTGCATTTCATTCATTCAACCTTGCATTTCCTGGAACCCTATAAAGCATTCTCTACCACATTATACTTCTGTACCTATTTACCAGTGTGCTACCTTATCCATTTCATCTCAACTCCTTAGTGATTATAAAGAAGTGTGCTAGTGCCAGATTCTCCGCTGTTAATATTTATCATCTCAGATTAAGTGTGATATTCAATTATTAATTTATTATAAGGTGTGATATATATATCTATTGTTTAAATTATCAAATAAACCTTTCAAACTTGCAAAACAGAACTACTTCTTGGCTCAGTGAGGTCAGGAGGATTCCAAGAGAGCGGTGTTATATAGGGGTAGTCATCCAGAATGCATGAACTGGACATAAAGATATATCAATAAGGGTTTTGATTCAGTATTCTAGACTAGGCGTTGACTTAGCTGTAGTGTTGAATTGAATCCTCTTACAAATTGGGGGCTCGGGCCGGACGTTTGGGTTAGATCTACCATTTGTGCAGATTAATACAGCATGCCAGCTGACCAGATACACATATCCGGTTGGATCACCACGCTGTGTTACGCTGTAAAGCACTCCTGAAAGGGACACTCCAAGAAAAGTTCTGTTCTGCAAAAATAAAATACTAACTTCTGTAAGTCAGGACAGAGACCAATCTCTAGAATGACGACCTTAGTAGACATGAAAATAGCCAGAGAGCACTTCTTATAGAAGTTATTTGTGAGAGGTGAGTGGACTCACCAGGACCAAACAGTCTAGTTGCAGGCCATCACGCAACAGGTCACTGAAACAGGGTCAGATATATATAGATATCAGGGTCCCCTACATGTGGCCCTGAGTGAACTATACATGGCCCCGAAGGCCAAAGAGGAACACGACAAGATTGTTAGGATAGCGGCATACCTGTACCTATATATGGGAGCCATACAGAATAAATGTGCTGAAGGCCATGATCTGGCAAAAAGGCAACAGATGGCGTTAGAGAAGGACCAATCTGACCTGGTCTCTTCTGAGCAGAGGCTGCAGAGGAGCCAGGAGTCCGAAGATGATAGTAGGCAGTACATCATTAAAATAAAAGAGGATATGGGCATCCTACAACAGGAAAAGACAGACCAGGATACCAGATTTCTGGCCTTGCAGAAGGAGTACCAAGAAGGTTTGGACTCCCTACGGCAGAGCCAGAAAAAGCTGGAGCAACAGCTAGACTTCAATAGGGCTTGTGCTGAGCAGGTAGTCACCCTGCAAAGCCACCTAGATAGGGAGAAGGCAGAGAGCAATAAACTGATTCTGAAAGACCTGGATACCCAGGTAGAGTTTGATCAGGAGCGCCAGAAAGCTGGTGCCTTCCAAAGGCAAAGGGATGACCTGACGGAACAGATGCAGACTCTTAGTCAGGAAAGAGACGCTTTAGGCCAGGAAGTCTGCCACTTAAAAAAGGAAATTGAAGAAAATCACCTGGCCCTCCAGGGGCTGGGTGACCTCCAAAAAGAAAACCAGAACTTGTTAGAGCACACCAGGAGGGTGGAGGATGCTCTAGCAAGAAAAGAGCAGGCCAATAGGGACACAGCTCAGGAGGTAACCCTCCTGCAGCAAAGACTGGCCCAGTGCTCCAGGACCAATCAGGAAACACAGAGAGAGAATGAGGCTCTCTGCCAGCACAATGATAGACCCAACAACAGGTAGCGATGCAGGAGAGACTGATAGAGTCTAGTAAGGCCTTAACTGAGGAACTGAAGGCACAATCACAGGCTCTCGCATTGCAACAGGGAGCAAAGGCGGATAGAGATGAGGTTCGCTGGGAAAGAGAGACTCCTGAGCATAACCTTAGGAGCCCTAGTGCCAGAGGCCCCCATCTCTACCCGTCCCTGAACTCTGCCACCCCCATGTCCCCTGGCGCACATGAGCACTGGGCCACAGGGATGGCAGATTACTATCCAGCCAGAAGCATGGGGCCCATAGGCCAGTACCACCCAGGAATGGAGGGGCGGGCATCCGGGTATGGGCACCCAAACACAGTGCAATTTAATGGGGAACCCCAGGAGAGTAGGCCCATTAAGGGCATCCTGAAAACCTCTGCCCAGTTAGGTCAGTGGAGGGGGTACCCATCAAATCCTGGCAGCAAGGAGGAATCTGAAGACTCCTCTGAACTGCGCAGGACACAGGAGACCAGGTCTCCACATTCTGCCAGCCATTCCCAGGCTCGCAGAATCCGGGAAAACCTGGAAGAGCAGACAGGAACCTCTGGGAGCAGTGCCTCTGAGTCAGAGGATGAATGGACAAGGGTTACCCGAACCAAAAAGGCCAATAAGGCAAAAAGGGCCTTGCTAAAGGACCCCTTAAAGCAGATTAAGGCGATCAGGAGCGTCATCACGCCTTACCATAAGAACGCTAAGTATTCTGTTTGGGAGCACTTAGAGTTGTTCGAGCAAATGATGGAGACTTTCCATTTGAAGGACAGCCAAAGCTGTATTCAATATGTAAAGTGGACCTTCTCCCCGGAATACTCCAGTTTCTTTGCGGGGCTGGAGGACCAAAATCATTTAAGATGGTCCACCTATAAGGCGGCCATCTTGAAACATTTTTCTGTTCACAGAAATCCTCAAGAGGCTCGCAAGGCAGCCTACAATTTGCAATGTGGGGAGGATCAGGCCCCACAAGAATTTGTACAAGAACTAAAACGTGCTTTTGCGCAGACCACCAGAAGGGTGCGCACAGACAGTAGAGAATTCATTAATACATTTTTTCATGCCTTGCCCAAATACATAATGACCCAGCTCGTGAGGGATTTTCACGAGAAAAGATCTTTAGACTGGGTCATTGAGCAGGCTACCCGGATCTATGAGGTGCAGAAACCGGTAGATAGCAAAAGTAATGCCCAGAAAAACCCCAAAGCCAACAGCACCCCTGCTGCTGCCAAGGTGGCAGAGGTAAAGGTCACCCCCGTTTTAGATTTGGAGATGGGGGGGCCTAAAAACCTACCTGCACCTAATAATGCTAAGCCCAGAAGGTCCTAGGGCCAGTCACAGACAGGGAGCCAGGGAGGCAGCCCCACAAATGGGGTCCCCCGCTCTCCTGATTATGTAAGTCCCCGTTACAAGGGAAATCGTCCAATCCTGGGTTATGTGTGGACTCCCCCAGCCCAAGGGAGGGGATCCAACCGAGCACCGAACCCAGGGAACTTCCTTCCAAACTTCCCACAGGAGGGCAGAAATTTACCAAACCATGGGCAGAACTTTTTCCCCAGATATCCACCCGACTTTCAGCCCCAAAACCATCCATCCTTCTTTCCCCAATTCCCTGAGCCCAGACCACTGAATCCGGGAGAGGGGAGGCCAAGGGTGGAGGGGTACCCAAATCTTCCCAACCCGGGGTATTACCAGAGGAGGGACAGCTACCCTTCCCGGGATCAGCCCAGGGGAGAAAACAGGGCCCCGTATCAGCCTGAGCGGGTTTCCCAGTTAGAGCGCCAGGTTCAAAACATGGCGCGGGATCTGGGTCACATACTGAGGGCTCAGCAGAACCCTCAGATGGGCGTGCCGGCGCAGAACGCACCCAACTCTGGACCTGGTGCTCCAGAACAATGACGGGGGCAGCACCCCGATAACTCACCGGTTCCCAGGGAGGAGGCACAAGGGGAAGGGGGGTGTAAAGCCTTGGAGGAAGCTTCCTTCCTCACTTGTAAACAGCCCCTGGAAACCCAGGAACCGGAAACAAAATCTCTTGCCCCGGAAAGTATGCCTCCTAAGGAGCAGAGGGGGGGTAGGAGAAACAAAAGACCCAAACAGACTCAGTTTGAGGAGGAGGTACAGATCTTCCAATTTGAGGGAGAGGGATCCTCAGAGGATCCTGGGAAAAGGATCTTCTCCTTCAGAGAGGGGGGAACTCCTCCCAAAGAAAAATGGGTCCCTAGGGATGCAAATCCAGACTGGGGAGATGTGGAGACTGAGCTACCGCCGCCCGCCATCTCATCCCAGAACCAACAGCAAGAAAATCCCCTGGTTCAAACCCACCCTGGGGACTGCCTCCAAAAAGGGGGGGGGGCGGCCCAGAACCGGAGCCAGGGGAACCCACAATGGCTCTGATCTCCAGTTGCCAAATTTTTCTTTCAGATTCCCAAGGCTCTCCACAGAATTCTGCCCAAATTTCTTCTCTTGCAATGTCCAAAACCAGAAAATTAGCACACCAGTTGTCCAAAAACGTACATTATCTGTGCCCCCTTGAGGAGAAGGAGGGAAGATATTATGCCCCGGTACAAGTACAGGGGCATGGTACAATTTTGGCACTGGTGGACACTGGATCTCAAGCTACCCTTCTGTCCAGAAGGGCTTTTGACGAACTGAATGCAGGAAGGGGAGAGAATTACCAAATTCCTCTCACCTCTCTTCCTGGACAACTGCAGAACTTTGACGGATAGGAAATTCCCGTTGAGGGGACTGCAGACTTGGACATTAAGATCGGGCGACACAAGTTGAAACACCCGGTCATAGTTGTGACCCCAGAGGGCACCCCTTGTTTACTAGGGAATGACCTCCTGAGAAGGTTGTCACCCCTAATAGATTGCGTAAACAAGGTCCTCTGGACCCAGACTAGCCGACCCATAAAATTAAAACAGAGTGTCAACCATGTTAGTTTAAACGGCACATGCCACATGGTTGAACAAAAATCTGACCAAGTAGAATTTCACTTCCAGAACAACAAGATTCCAGACGTGACAGTAATAGCAGTAGGACAACAGGCTGGTGACGGGGGGTCCTCTCTATTTCTGAAAATCAACCTTCCTTCCAGTCTAAAGTGGTATTCCACGCTGGAAGGAAACACTCTGAAATTCTATACCAATCCACAATCTGAAACTCCCACTCCTATAGTCCAGAAAGATGTGAAATCAGCTCAGAGCCTGGCTGAGATTCAGCAAATTGGAGAGCAGTTGTTCATCCCTGTTCAGTTAAATGATGGGAAGGACTCTGTTCTCGCTCGAGTGTGTGTGAACAACGGTAAGAGCTTCATCAGCGAAGCCATGTTCCGCCAACTCCCAAAAGATCCAGCCATTCCCACCTTCAAACTGATAGACAAATGGGAAATGGACCTGGAAGCACCTGATTCCAAACATCTCCTGCCAAGCAGGTGTATGCTCAAAATCTCCATTGGCAACAAGAGCATAGTCCACAATTGTTGGGTCGTGCGAGACGTCCCTGCCGCCTTTTACTAGGCAGTGACATTCTCAATCGCTTTGCCATTAGTTTGGACCTAATAAACTTCAAAGCTTGGTCCCGATTAGCGGATAATCCCATGGGCTTTGATGATCCAGAAAAAGCATTTAGGTCAGGTCAATTGCTACCTTATGCAGTTGAAATTCAGGTTAAAGAGGAAGTCACCATCCCAGAAAGGACCCGACAATTCTCCCTGGAAGTGAAAGTTAAAAGGGGACAAGAGTTGAAAAACCCTGATGCTTACATACATCTAAATGCTTCTCTCCAACAGCAAGGGTTGGGGGTAAACCCAACTCCATTAGTCAACATAGAACATGACACCATTCCAATAGAGGTGGATAACAGCGACTTAAAGAGTATTACTCTAGCCGCAGGCACCATTATTGGAATGGCGGTTGATGACCGACATTTTTCCATTGATTTAGGTAATGAACTGTTAGTACCAATCCCCAAGGACTGTGTTGACAGTGACAGTGAGGACAATACAACACCAGACAGGATTTTTACCCGGCATGGGGGGAACTTCCTGGTGTACACTTCCTGCCCCTATGGTAAGGAAGATGTGACTTCAGGAGGGATGAGGCGATTTTCCAGGTCCATGAAGGCTGCCTTTCCCACCTGAAGCCTCCGGTCCAAATCAGCACTCTGACCAGGGACTTCTCCACCCAGCTGGAGGAGGCCGCGCAGATAGCCAAACCAGAAGTCTTTCCAGGCTTCAGGCAGATGGTGGAAGAGAGAGTCCACCTAGCTGATGCCTGTGTGACTCTGGAACAAAAGCAAAAGTTGAAACAAGTTTTCTTGGATTTCCAAGATCTCTTTGCGGTAGACTCATATGACTGTGGTCGCACTGACATCCACACAACCACAATCCCCACGGACCCTGGCATGACTCCTGTGTTTGTGAAGCAATATCGCTTGCCTCTCGCATCAATGGAGTCCCTTACTGAAATAATTAAGAACCTTGAGTCCCGGGGAATAATCCGTCCAGTCCACAGCACCTTCAATAATCCGGTGCTGGGAATATTGAAGCCAAACGGCCAGTGGAGACTCTGCGCTGACCTTAGGGAGCTCAACAAACGGGTCCATACTTCCCGATGGCCTCTTCCCTACATTGACCAAGGGCTGGCCCAGATCCAGGGGTCACAGGTATTCACTGCAATAGACCTGACCAATGGATACTGGACCGTGCCTGTCAGCAGGGAGGACCAATACAAACTGGCTTTTACCTTTGGGGGTCAGCAGTACACATGGACCCGGACTCCCTTCGGATACCTCAACTCCGGCAATGAATTCAACATTTTCCTACATAAGGCCATGCCCGACCTGGGTGCGAGGGGTAACCTGGCTTATGTAGATGATGTCCTCATCAAAAGTTCATCTGTGGAGGAACACATAGCGGAGATCCGTTATGTTCTGACACAGTTGAGGGCCGCCGGAGCAAAACTTTCCTTTCAGAAAGCACAGTGGTGTAGAACCCGTGTTAATTTCTTGGGGCATGAGATTACTCCTCAGGGTCTCTGTCCCCAGGAAAAGAAAGTGGAAGCACTTCAGAAACTGAAAGACCCCACAACTCTGCGGGAACTAAGGAGCCTCCTTGGACTGACTAATTACAGCAGAAAGTTCATTGAGGGCTACGCAGAGATCACCAGACCCCTGATTCATCTCCTGAAGGGGGGGGGTCAAGTGGGAATGGGGTCCAGAACAAGCCGAGGCGGTAAAACTACTCAAAAGAAGCCTCTCACAAGCGCCTTGCCTAGCTTACCCTGTCAGAAACAAGGAGTTCTTCCTGGAGACGGGGTTCTCTAATACGTGCTTGACGGCAGTATTATACCAAAAGCATGACAAGGTCAATAAAGTAATCTCCTATGCGAGCAAAACTTTATCCTCTGTGGAGGAAAAATTCAACGATTGTGAGAAGGCACTCCTGGCAACGGTGTGGGCATTGAAGAATTACCGCCCGTTTATCCAGGGGGAACACATCATAGTGGAGACTCCACACCAGCCTCTGCAATATCTCCAAAGTGACAGAATCCGGGCCGGAAATGTGAGTAATTCCCGAATTACTTCCTGGATTCTGTCAATGCAAGGCTTTCCTGTGGAGGTCAGATATGGCCAAAACAAGAAGAGTCCCCTCGCGCAAGGTCTGGCTGACTTGCATGATTGTGCCAGAGAAAACTGTCTCGAGGACGAAAGTCTAAAAATAAAGGACAACATGAAGGCATACCTTAATTCCCCCCACAAAGTCTTTGAAGAAGACAAGTCTGAGGGAATGCCCACTGTCTATGTGGATGGATGCTCTTACCATGTTGACAACAACGGGGAGAAGGAACTGGTGGCCGGCGTAGGGAATGCATGGGTGAATGAGTCCCCAGAACCCTCCGCTGGATACAAAATTGGTCCCCGAAGTAGTCAGGTGGCAGAATTGATGGCTGTGCATCAGGCCATCCTCACTGCGGTCCAGCATCAACTCCACGAACTGGTCATAATCACAGATTCGGATTATGTACGGAACGGGTTCGTGGAGCACCTGGTTAATTGGAAAACCAGAGGCATGTTATTTGCTAACAACAAACCCTTGAAACATGGGAAGTTGATCCAAAACATTGATGATCTGGTCACCTCGAAAGGAATGACCATCTATTGGAAGAAGATCAAGGGTCATTCCAGAGTAGAGGGACCAGACAAAACTGGAAATGACTTAGCTGATCAGCTGGCCAAAACCGGGGCCATCCAAGGGGATCTAATCGAGATTGAGTCCCTGTTGGGGGAAATCCAGGTCACAGCTATCACTAGGTCCCAGACAAATGCTCACAACGACCTTTCAATTGCACAATGGAGTAAGGAGAGCCCTGATGCTGATTTGATTACCGCTCAGAAGGGGGATCCAATAATTGGTCAATTTTAGCAGCACCTTGAGGATCCTGAGAACTTTCCCCTGACGGATACCGATTACATTGGGAAAGAGGACCTAAGAGTGTTGATGAAATGTCCAAAAATGTTCCGGATCCAAGACGGTTTGCTGGTAAGGAAATCCAAAGCTGGTCACGATCAGTGGGTGGTTCCTACCTCATTCCGAAGCCTGATGTTAAGTCACGCCCATGATGCGGCCACTGCCGGTCATAGGGGGTTTCACACAACATTGGAAATCTTAAGAGAGGTTGCATACTGGCCACACATGCGGCAGGACCTCGACCAATACTTGAAGGGGTGTCTTGTGTGTGCACAATTTCAGCCATCCTCCCTCACGCACCGTGCGCCTCTCCAAATGCGGGGGATGACCCTGCCATGGTCAGATTTACAAATCGACCTTGTAGGCCCTGTGATTCGCTCTGCTAGGGGTAATAAGTACATGTTGACTGTGACATGCTTGTTTACCAAGTGGGTGGAATGTCTCCCAGCCCCAAACTGCAAGGCAGAAACGGCAGCTGCCTTGATGATTAACCACATCTTTTCCCGTTTTGGTCTACCTCAAAGGATTGAGTCAGACAGAGGTAGCCACTTCACCAGTGAAGTAATGACAAAGATGTGGGAGATACTGGGGGTCAAGAGAAAGCTGCATATTGCTTATAGACCAGCTTCTTCTGGGGCAGTAGAGAGATATAACCGGACAATTGTGAGCATATTAAAGAAGTTTGTGGCAGATTCTGGGCCAAGTTGGGATATCCGATTACCTCTGGTCCTAATGGCTATCAGATCTACCCCTTCATCTGCAACCAAAATGTCACCATTTGAGTTGATGACTGGACGCAAGATGGTGCTTCCCCAGCATTTGCTCTACAGGACCCAAGAGCAGACTCAGATAAATGCCTCCACAACTCATGAGTATGTGGAGAATTTAAGGAAACACCTCCAACATGCTTTTGCTTATGCTCAGCCGAATCTAGAAAGATCAGCTGATAGCATGAAGACCCATTATGACCTGAAAACTTCCAGGAAGGAATATCAGGTGGGAGACCGGGTCTATCTATACAACTTCGAAAGGAACCAGGCCAAGCAGCGCAAATTTTTGCCTACATGGAAGGGACCCTTTGAGATCATCGACAAGATCTCCCCTGTGGCCTACAAAATCCACATCCCCAAAGGTCCTTTGGCAGCGGGGGAAGACAAGTGGGTCCACATAAACCAGTTGAAATGTTGCCATCCCAGGCACACTCTGCAACAACTGGAGGAATCCTCTGGAATCCTAGCGGGTACTGTCTCAGACTAATTCAGTTCCAATCATAAAACCTACCACATCTAGTCTCTAAAATATTGTGATTTGCATGAAACTGTCTCTTAGTTATACTGTTTTTTTTTTCAAAATAAGAATGTAATGTTTCGTTATGATGAAATGCATATGCTGCCCCACTATCTCAACAGTGGTGGAAAAACGTCTATGAGTAGGTATTGCCGCTCTTCCTTTGTCGTCCTAGGAGAAAGAAAACCTTAAGACGGGCCAAGGAGGGCGATCCGGAGAACGGGAACGAAGATCCAATGGGCCCAGTGGACCGCCCAATATTCCCATCAGGACCGGCGAGGAGAACCGATCGATCAGTACCGGATGGAGAAGAAGATGCTGAACTGTGCCATCTACAGAATAGGAAGAAGATTATGCGGACAGACCGGTGCGTGGGTCAAAACCCTTGTGCACCCGACTCCCCATCGACTCAAATTCAAGGGGCAGTCACGTGGGGGGATGTGTTGGGTGTCCTGACCCACGTTTGTGCTATCATGCTACAACATTTGGTGCTGTGGGCTTAGGAAATCCAAGATGGCCGAAAAAGCCCACATGTGCGCCAGAATCCACAAAAACCGCACAGCCTGTGCGCACACCAAAATGGTTGCCTCACTTGCCACCCACCAATGTGAGAATGATAGGCCGGGGTGCCATGAGGGAAATGGGTTGCCAAAGGAAAAACAGTAGCGCCGGTTAGCTTCAAAGCGCTTTAAAACCACTCTGTGTTTCTCTGAAGGCAGGCTCAAAATGCCTATTTTCAAACATTGCAACATGTGCAAAATATTCACTGAACACCAGCAGACATTTGGCAGAATGGAGTTTTGTGTGCTTACAAAATCTGGGAAATGAAGAGCCCAAAACAATGCTTATAACAAAACTGCTATGGAGTCAGCAGTTTAAGTTGCACTGGATTTAAAGACACTAAAATCGAAAATGTTTAGATTAAATGAGTGACCTATGTTTGGTGTCACATGCCTTTGTAACTGTTGAAATGTCATAGTTTTGCACTCAGAATCAGCATTCTAGCTGCATGTGTAAAATTGCAAGTTAATTTAAAAAGCAACAAAAAACATGACAGTTAGCTGAAAGTCTGGCTTAAGGAACTTGATTTTGCTTGACAGCTACCCCCAACAGGAGTGAAACTTGAACAAATGCATTCCCAGGCTTATCTGCCTTTTGCTGGCCACACTAAGGATATGCCATCTCTCTGATAATTGAATTAAGGAGAGCCCCCACAGAATACAGGAGCTCTGAACAATGTAACCCCCTTCACCCAGGCAGATGGTTTATTACAGATGTCGTAAAACAACTTCCTCTTGGCAGAAGCTGGGAGGGGCACTGCCTGTGAGAGCAAGCTGGCTTGGCAGAACTGGAAAAACCAGAAATTCAACCTTGTGCTGAGGGGAAACCACACCCCTTTGGGGGACAGAACATAAATCTAAAAAGATGGATCATTCATAGAGCGGACATGTGAAAATTTTATAAATGATACCATAATTCTTGTGATTTTTCTGCTCACGTTTTAAGACATGGTAGGACCCGGTGGTATGTTCAGGGAGGTTTTAGCGGAAAAGAAGATATTACTCTAAATGTATGCATGTTAAAAATCTGACACTTCATCTATTAATGACCATACTCCTTGCGCACATGTGTGTCAATTTGGGTCAATGTCAGCAATTGCAAAATCTGTTAAAAGATGCAAATATTGCCATTTCTGAATGCAAGCCCCCAGGAAGAGCAGAGTTTGAACAGGGGATACCTCCTGTGATGTGTGAGGGGTGCATGTAATTTTAAACCAATGTTTACCTGTGCAAATATGTCTTTTTGTTATCATATATAGATTGTGTGCAATTTGACAGGGGAGTGTCCTCTCTGCAAGCCATAAAATGACATCACTCTGACTCACAGTTCCTTCCCCAATCAAGTGAGAAATGGAAATTTGACCAATGGCAAGTGGAGAGGGGAGGGTCTAGTGATGCTGCATACACACCCACTCTCAAAACACATAAAAGCAGACAGACAGGACAGATAGGGACCTTCATTTCCATCTGCAGCTGGAAGCTATGCCGGAACAATCCATACTTACCTCCATCAACCTTCAAAGAGCCAACACTTAGACTCCAAGATAAACAGAGACTTCAAATCCCTCAATCTCCAGAATCCAGAAGCAGTGCTGTACCCAGAGAGAGAGCAGTTCCAGAGACCAGACGCTGTGCCCAGAGACCGTCCGAAGTCCAGACCTGTTGACCAGATCGTGACAAAGCCGCCTTCCTGTTTAAAATCTCTTGTGAGTACCGCCAAACTGTACCAAACCAAAGCTCTTAGTTTAAATTCATCTAATTCAATCTATTTAACCTAAGTAGAACTGCCTGATAGCTCCAAATCTGTCACCTGTCATTCTAGCTGCAAAATCTGTCACTTGTCATTTTGAGCTTTTAAAATTTCAAATCTGAAAAACGACCTTCACAAAATCGCTCATATCTCCGCGACCGTTTGTCTTAGAGACTTGCAGTAACTTTCATCTGGAAGCTGAGATCCTAGGCTTTCCTAGGACCCCAGAAAGATAGTGATAGTCCTTGTAGTTCTTCTGTAATAGCGCCCGGCGCATTCGCGAATTTTACAGCGATTTACAAATTTCTTCACGTGTAAAAATCTGCTGCTGCTTGCCTTCCATTTGCCAGAAATGTGTTCAACCTGCCAATCATTCCTGAATCATTGCAAGAGTGAGCCTGAGCTAATATTAACTAGATACCACTCACCCTGAACCTCTGAAAAGGAATTAAAAGCATTTCCAGCATATTTCTCATCCATTGCTAGCACATATAAAAGCATTTGGGCCTGTGTTTTCAAAACTCCTATCTGTTTTCTTTAAGCGTGCTTGGGGGGGATTGAACTGAATTACATTGATTGCATTTCTGAGAACTGTGTGCTTTCCTTCCATATCCTTGCCTTGCATCAAGGGGGGGAGGGGATTGCCAGAGAAAAGTGATTACATAGTTTTGTTGAAATCATATTGAGTATTTTCTATACTGCATTTCATTCATTCAACCTTGCATTTCCTGGAACCCTATAAAGCATTCTCTACCACATTATACTTCTGTACCTATTTACCAGTGTGCTACCTTATCCATTTCATCTCAACTCCTTAGTGATTATAAAGAAGTGTGCTAGTGCCAGATTCTCCGTTGTTAATATTTATCATCTCAGATTAAGTGTGATATTCAAATATTAATTTATTATAAGGTGTGATATATATATATCTATTGTTTAAATTATAAAATAAACCTTTCAAACTTGCAAAACAGAACTACTTCTTGGCTCAGTGAGGTCAGGAGGATTCCAAGAGAGGGGTGTTATATAGGGGTAGTCATCCAGAACGCCTGAACTGGACATAAAGATATATCAATAAGGGTTTTCATTCAGTATTCTAGACTAGGCGTTGACTTAGCTGTAGTGTTGAATTGAATCCTCTTACAGCACCGTGTGTACACCTGAAAGGGCTGTTTGAAGCAGAAATCCATTTTTCCTGATGTGGCCTGCCTGGCAGTACAGCCTGTTGAAGCAGAGCACCTAGGTTTCACACTTGACCTATGTGGGAATTGCCTTATTTACCATTTAAATGACTATCCCAAGGGGTTTAGGTCTACTTGGTCGAAGATGTTTGAGCTTTTCACATTTGACCATATTTTTTTGTTTGGTCGTTATTTGGTCGAAAATGCAGGGTGAGACCCCCCAACAACCCCACCCCTATTCCTTTACCCCACCATATATATATATATATATATTATATATTTAAATTTGACCAAATTTTCGACTAAGAAAATGATCAAAGAAATTTGGTCAAAAGTAAAAGGTCAAATGTTTTTCCAAAACGTAGGTTAATATCATGCCAAGGTACCACTAAGGATACTCTTATAGTATATGGACGACTCCTCTCTAAGCCATTAAGCCTATTCCCTGTGCTCTCTTTGAGCTTCCTTTTGTGAAGGGGGCTAGAGTGGTGAATACCAACAGCACATGGTGATTTACAACACAATGGGCCTCATTACAAGATAGGTGGTAAAAATCTGTCATTATCGACATGCCGGTATGAACGTGTCCATGTTGCACTGCGCCCATAATGAACGGGTGATCACGAGTCTGCATGCGCGTAACAGCATGCCGGTAACAGCAGTACTGCCATGCCTGTAAGGGCCATACCGCCCCCGATAGCGTCCTCATCGAATGCGCAGATACCACCTCTGGCATCGTAGAATCCGCTATGAATGACACCGTTCATACCGGCATCACTACTACCGGTACTGGCATTACCACCAGAAGCAACGTCATTTCGCCGTAACGTGAAATGCACAGGCGGCCATCTTGAAAAACACAATCCATTGCAATTCTTTGGCTACAGGACCTGGAATTGGCAACCGTGAACACTGCCTGCCCGAGAATGACCCAATCCACCCGCAAAGGCACACCTCGACAGCGCAAACCATGGTTAGTGACAATGAGCTAAACATGCTTGCAGACACCCTGGTCCAGAATGCGGATGTGGTGTTCTACACAGCCAGACCTGCGCCGTACCTCACAAATGCAGAACTAACACATCTGGGGGGAGGTGGCCCAGAAGGTGTCCGCAGTGGGGACAACCCCAGACAGTGTAAAGGACTGTCGCAAAAGGTGAGACGATCTGCGGTGCGTGTCCGCAACATACTGACAGCCAACCGTACAAAGTCCCAGACATCAGGTGGCGGATCATCCTCGCCCATTAAGCTAGAATGGTGGGAAGAAACATGCAGCTCCGTGATTCACACGGAGGCAATTGAAGGGGTCGGCCATGCTGAGCCGTGAGTGGTATCATCGGCTGATGAAGGTGAGTGAGCATTAGCACAACACCAAAGTGAACACAAACACAAAACCCCAAACACAATGGTGGAGTCCAAATGGCAAGTAGATGACAGAAAGCCGATCGCCCATCACCTCCCACCTAAAGTCTGCCCCAACAGAAATGCCACATCCTGTCATGGTAACACACAACCAACACTACTGACACAAACCACATGAGTCCCCATTTGTAATCACAAGCACCATCTGCATGCGGACCAACACATGCATCACCATAGAGATGCAGGCCTCACCACTGTGACCTCTCATTGCTGCTGACATCTCCACCACGAGTGCACACCTGAGCCCCAACCACACAGCACATGGCACGCAGACTCTGAGGCATGCCTGCCGCACGCAATCCACAACATATCCGTAGGCCACCCAACATACAGCATGTACAACATGCGTGTGCTACAGTGATGCACAGACACTGCACCCCACCCCCAACTCCTGTGAGCACGCTTGTGGGATGTTTTTACCCATGCATCCGTGCCCTACCATAAAACTGTACAGTACTGGCATGGAAAACATCATGATGGCCAGAACTCCCCAGAGAGTGCACTGGGAAAACATGAAGAATAGGCTGCCACCCATTTTTGCCTATGTTGTGAGCACAGGTGGGCACTGCCTAAAACCACCATTGGGCTACACACGCATGTAGCCTGAAACCATTGGGAATGGCAATGCTGATTGCCAAAAAGCAACTCAGAACTGTGGGGAATTCAGTTTCTTAATCCCAAAAATTGTTGCATTACCGGTACTCACCACTATCAGAAAGCCGGTGTTTTAAAACCACCAGACTTTTGTGTAAAACTGAACAAATGAAACAAAACCAGACCAAGGAAAGACTTGCTAAGAGGTGGATACAATGTAAAACTATATTCTGAAATGACTTGAAGGAAGTAATTATTTAATGTATAGGTAAAAATTGTCAGTTTGATTTGAATGTAGAAAACTGGGAACAAAAAGTGACATTTAGCTGAAACCTGACTTAATGAAACTGAATTCTGCCTGACAACTACCCCCGACAGGAGTTGAAACTGAATCAACAGCCACTCTTCCCAGGCCTAGCTGCATCCTGTTGCCCCTTGCCAAAAGGAGTTGACACCTCTCTGATTAGATTAGGGGTGGAGCACCTGGGAACTGGAAGGGATAGAACAATGCAACTTCCTTGACTCAGGCAAATGTTATATTGGGGGTGTCGTAAAATAGCTTCCTCTTGGGAGAAACTGGGAGGGGCAGTGCCTCTGCTAGCAGCTGAGCGTGGGGGAAGTGGATAAACCAGTTATTCCACCCTGTGATGTGGGAAGCCACACCCCTTTTTGACCAGAGCATAATTTTAAAAAGATGGATAATTCATAGTACGGACTTGTCAGAATTATATAAGTAATACAATTATTCTTGTGATTTTTCGGTGCACATTTTAAGAGGCGTTAGGACCCTGTGGTGTATTCTGGGGGGTTGCTAGTGGAAAATAGGGTCTCACTCCAAATGTATGCATGTTAAAAATCTGACACTTTTATCATCTGTAACCCATATCCCTGGTGCACATTTGTGTAAAATCTGGAAAGGTTTAGAGGTCGTTATCTGGATGAAAAGGGGAGAATTCTGTCATCAGTGGACACAACATCGTACAAAGACAGGGATCGGATGGTTTGGTGCTACATAAAATATGTTAATTGGACCTATAATATTAGAAAAATGGTACATAGATAAATATGTATTTGGGTCAGAAATAGATTTGTTTGCAAATTGACCAGGGGAGGATCCTCTGACCCATAAACAGACCTCATCATGATGACAATCCATTTCCTTCCCCCAATCATGGGAGAGGGGAGAATTGGGCCAATGACAAGTAGAGAGGGGCAGGCTTAGCTAGGCCCAGGCACACACCCATTTTCAAAACACATAAAAAGAGACTGCTGGGACAGGTAGAGACATTCAATTCCATTTGCTGCGGAGCATGCTGACCGACGACTTCACATCCAGAGATCCAGACTTCAAATCCATCAATCTCTAGAACCTGAAGCAGAAATTAACTCCAGAATTTGTAGCAGAGAGGCCTGAATCCACCAGCTGAATCCTCTTCAGTAGGCCTCAAAACCAAACAAACTATTCAACAGCGAGCGGTTTGAATTTTGCCAAGAATTTTTGCAATAACCTGTAGCAGTATGCAGAAAGCAGTGCTGTATCCGGAACCCGAGAGAACCACAAACCAGACCGCTGTGAGCAGAACCAGAGATCCAGATCGCTGTGAAGTGCCGAGACCAGAACCGGAGTCCAGTCCAAAACCTGACCAGATCCGTGACGAGGCCTATTTCAAATTGATATTGTGAGTACCTAGCAGAACTGTGCAAAACCAATCTCCTAGCTAAAATAATCTAATCCAAATTATTTTAACCTAAGTAGAACAGCCTCCTAGAAATCGTGTCATCTGTCATTTTTAAAGCTGCACTACTGTCACCTGTCAATTCTGCAGCTGCAAGCGGTCACCTGTCATTTTGAGTTTTACTTTAAATCCAAAAAGCTGCCTTTATTAAATCGTCTGTATCTCTTGAACCGTTTGGGCTAGGAACGAAATTCATCTGAAAGCTTAGAATCTAGGCTTTCCAACGAACCTAGAACCGACTTCCTACTCCCTATACTATTTCTGTAATCACGAGACACGCACTCGCGAAATTTACCGCAATTTGCGATTTGGCCCGATATCTTCATCTGTAGAAATCAGCAGCTTTTTGCTTCTCTTTGCTAAAATTTGTTTGCAATCTGCTAATCATTCATAGAGTATTGTTAAAGTGAGCCTGAATATAAAGTAGCCATCACCTCCCTGAACTTCTAGAGGGAATTAAAAGCAATTTTAGCACCTTTTCACTTCATTGCCATTACATTTAAAAGCATTTTGGGCCTGTGTTTCAAACCTCTACCTGTTTTCCTCTAAGCTTGCTGGGGGGGAACTGCATTTCGTATTGCATTTTGTTGGGATTCTTGAAGACTGTGTGCTCTCCTTCCATTTCTTACATTGCATAGGGGGGGAGTGAATTGTCAAGGAAAAGTGATTACATTGTTTTTTTAAGCCATATCAAGTTATTTTCTGTACTGCATTTCATTCATCATTGCGTTGTCCTTGAAGCCATAAAAGCACTCTCAGCTACCTCATCCTCTATACTACTCCTGAGTAATCAAGTGTAAAACTGTAACATTACCCATTGTGGATCCACATCATATGTCTCAGTGTACTATCAGATATTAATTTATTATAAAAGTGTGATATATATATATATTGTTTAATTTTTCAAATAAACCTTTTCATTTGCAAAACAAACCTACTTCTTGGCTCAGTGGGGTCATGGGTATTCTAAGAGGGGGGTGTTATACAAGGGTTGTCATCCAGAGTACTGAACTGAATATAAAAATACATCAATAAGGGTTTTCCTCAGCATCCCAGACTAGGCACTGACTTAGCTGTAGTGTTGATTGTATATCCCTTACAAAAGTGGGGGCTCGGAGCCGGGATATTCTGGGTTAGATTTGCCACTTGTGCAGATTAATACAGTGTGTCAACTGACCAGATATACATATCCGGTTAGATCACCACGCTGTTTTACACTGTGAAAGCATCCCTCAAAGGAACGCTCTAAGGAAACGGTCTGTTTTGCAAAATAAAATACAAAGTTCTGTGAGTCAGGAAGGAACTCAAATTCCAGAATGACGACCTTGGTAGATATGAAAATAGCCAGAGAGCACTTCTTACATAAGCTATTTGTGAGAGGTGAGTGGACTCATCAGGACCAAACGGTCTGGTTGCAGGCAATCGCGCAACAGGTCACTGAAACAAGGTCAGATACATGGAGAGATCAGGGTCCATTACACGTGGCCCTGAGTGAATTATACATGGCTCCTAAAGTTAAAGATGAACACGACATGATGGTTAGGATAGCGACATATTTGTATCTATATATGGAAGCCATGCAGGACAAATGTGCTGATGGCCAAGATCTGGCAAATAGGCAACAGATGGCGTTAGAAAAGGCCCAATCTGACCTGGTCTCTTCTGAGCAGAGGCTGCAGAGGAGCCAGGAGTCAGAAAATGATAGCAGACAGTACATCACTAAAATAAAGGAGGATATGGATGTGCTGCAACAGGAAAAGGCTGACCAGGATACCAGATTTCTGGCCTTGCAGAAGGAGTACCAAGAAGGTTTGGACTCCCTACTGCAGAGCCAGAAAAAGCTGGAGCAACAGATAGACTTCAACAGGGCACGCACAGAGCAGGTAGCCACCCTGCAAATTCGATTAGACAGAGAGAAAGAGGAAAGCAATAAATTGATTCTGAAAGACCTGGATACCCAGGCAGAGTTTGATCAGGAGCGCCAGAAAGCTGGTGCCTTCCAAAGGCAAAGGGACGACCTGGTGGCACAGATGCAGGCTCTTAATCAGGAAAGGGAGACCTTAGGCCAGGAAGTCTGCCACTTAAAAAGGAAAATGGAAGAAAATCACCTGGCCCTCCAGGGGCTGGGTGACCCCCAAAAAGAGCACCAGGGCTTTCTAGATCACACCAGGAGGGTGGAGGAGGGTCTGGCAAGAAAGGAGCAGGCCAGTAGGGATGGGACTGAGGAGGTAACCCTCCTGCAGCAGAGACTGGCCCAGTACTCCAGGACCAATCAGGAGGCACAGAGAGAAAATGAGGCTCTCTGTCAGCACAATGATAGGCTCCAGCAACAGGTAGTGATGCAGGAGAGACTGATAGAGTCTAGTAAGGCCTTAACTGAGGAACTGAAAGCCCAGGGCCACGGGGATGGCAGATTACTATCCAGCTAGAAGTATGGGGCTCATAGGCCAGTACCTCCCAGGAATGGATGGGCGGGCATCCGGGTATGGGCACCCAAGCACAGTGCAATTTAGTGGGGAACCCCAGGAGAGTAGGCCCATTAAGGGCATCCTGAAAACCTCTGCCCAGTTAGGTCAGTGGGGGGGGTACCCATCAAATCCTGGCAGCAAGGAGGGATCTGAAGACTCCTCTGAGCATTACAGGACACAGGAGACCAGGTCCCCACATTCTGCCAGCCATTCCCAGGCTCGCAGAATCCGGGAAAACCTGGAAGATCAGACGGGCACCTCTGGGAGAAGTGCTTCTGAGTCAGAGGATGAATGGACCAGGGTTACCCGAACCAAAAAGGCCAATAAGGCAAAAAGGGCCTTGCTTAAGGACCCATTGAAACAAAAAAGGCAATCAGGAGTGTCATCACTCCTTATCATAAGAACGCCAAGTATTCCGTTTGGGAACACTTGGAGCTCTATGAGCAAATGATGGAGACTTTCAATTTGAAGGACAGCAGTAGCTGCATCCAGTGCGTCAAATGGACATTCTCCCCAGAATACTCCAGTTTCTTTGCGGGGCTGGAGGACAAAAATCATTTAAGATGGTCCACCTATAAGGCGGCCATCTTGAAACATTTTTCTGTTCACAGAAATCCTCAAGAGGCTCGCAAGGCAGCCTACAATTTGCAATGTGGGGAGGATCAGGCCCCACAAGAGTTTGTGCAAGAATTAAAGCGTGCTTTTGCGCAGACCACCAGAAGGGTGCACACGGATAGCAGAGAATTTATCAATGCGTTTTTCCATGCCTTACCCAAATACATAATGACCCAGCTCGTGAGAGATTTTCAGGAGAAAAGATCTTTCGACTGGGTCATTGAACAGGCTACCCGGATCTATGAGGTGCAGAAGCCCTTCGAAATTAAAAATAATGCGCCGAAAAACCCCAAAACCAACAGCACCCCTGCTGCTGCCAAGGTGACAGAGGTAAATGTTGCCCCCTTTTTAGATTTGGAGATGGGGGGGCCTAAAAACCTGCCTGCACCAAATAATTCACAGCCCAGAAGGCCCTCGGGCCAGTCACAGACAGGGAGTCGAGGAGGTAGTTCCACAAATGGGGTCCCCCGCTCCCCTGACTATGTAAGTCCCCGCTACAAGGGAAACCGACCCATCCTGGGTTATATGTGGACTCCTCCAGCCCAAGGGGGGGATCCAGCCAAGCGCCCAACCCGGGGAACTTCCCTCCTAACTTCCCCCAGGAGAGCAGCAATTCACCAAATCCTGAGCAGAACTTTTTTCCCAGGTATCCACCCAATTTCCAACCCCAAAACCATCCATCCTCTTTCCCCAATTCCCTGAGCACAGACAACCTAATCGGGGAGAGGGGAGGCCAAGGGTGGAGGGGTACCCAAATCTTCCCAATCCGGGGTATTACCAGAGAAGGGATAGCTACCCTTCCCGGGATCAGCCCAGGGGAGAAAATAGAGCCCCGTATCAGCCTGAGCCGGTTTCACAACTTGAGCGCCAGGTCCAAAATATGGCACGAGATCTGGGTCACATACTGAGGGCTCAACAGAACCCTCAGATGAGTATGCCACCGCAGAATGCCCCAAACTCTGGACCTGGTGCTCCAGAACAATGATGGGGGCAGCACCTCGATAACCCACCGGTTCCCAGGGAGGAGGCACAAGGGGAAGGGGGGTGTAAAGCCTTGGAGGAAGCTTCCTTCCCAACTCGTAAACAGCCCCTGGAAAACCAGGAACCGGAAACAAAATCTCCTGCCCCTGAAAGCCTGCCTCCCAAGGAGCAGAGGGGGGGTAGGAGAAACAAAGGACCCAAACAGAACCACTTTGTGGAGGAGGTACAGGTCTTCCAATTTGAGGGAGAGGGATCCTCAGAAGATCCTGGGAAAAGGATCTTGTCCTTTAGCGATGGGGGAACTCCTCGCAAAGAAAAATGGTTCCCCAGGGATGCCAATTCAGACAGGGGAGATGTGGAGACTGAGCTACCGCCGCCAATTATCTCATCCCAGAACCAACAATACCAAAATCCCAAGGGTCAAACCCATCCTAATGACTGCCTCCAAAAAGGGGGGGGGCGGCCCAGAACCCGAAACCATTTCCAGTTGCCAACTTTTTCTTTCAGATTCCCCAGGCTCTCCACAGAATTCTGCCCAAACCTCTTCGCTAGCAATGTCCAAAACCAGAAAGTTATCCCATCAGTTGTCCAAAAATGTGCATTATATGTGCCCCCTTGAGGAGAAGGAGGGAAGATACTATGCACCGGTACAAGTACAGGGGCAGGGTACAATTTTGGCACTGGTGGACACTGGATCCCAAGCTACCCTTCTGTCCAAAAGGGCCTTTGAGGAACTAAATGCAGGAAGGGGGAGAATTACCGTATTCCTCTCACCTCTCTTCCTGGACAACTGCAGAACTTTGACGGGAAGGAAATTCCTGTCGAGGGGACTGTAGATTTGGACATCAAAATTGGGCGACACAAGGTGAAACACCCGGTCATAGTAGTGCCTCCAGAGGGCACCCATTGTTTACTAGGGAATGACCTCCTGAGAAGGTTGTCACCTCTAATAGATTGCGTAAACAAGGTCCCCTGGACCCAGACTAGCCGACCATAAAATTAAAACAGAGTGTCAACCATGTTAGTTTAAACGGCACCTGCCACATGGTTGAACAAAAATCTGACCAAGTAGAATTTCACTTCCAGAACAACCAAATTCCAGATGTGACAGTAATAGCAGTAGGACAACAGACTGGTGGTGGGGGGTCCTCTCTATTTCTGAAAATCAACCTTCCTTCAAGTTTAAGGTGGTATTCCCCACTGGAAGGAAACACCCTGAAATTCATTACTAATCCACAATCAGAAACTCCCACTCCGATAGTCCAGAAAGATGTGAAATCAGCTCAGAGCCTGGCTGATATTCAGCAAATTGGAGAGCAGTTGTTCCTCCCTGTTCAGTTAAATGATGGCAAGGACTCTGTTCTCGCTCGAGTGTGTGTGAACAACTGTAAGAGCTTCATCAGCGAAGCCATGTTCCGCCAACTCCCAAAAGATCCGGCCATTCTCACATTCAAACTGCTAGACAAATGGGAAATGGACCTGGAAGCACCTAATTCTAAACATCTCCTGCCAAGCAGGTGTATGCTCAATATCTCCATTGGCAACAAGAGCATAGTCCATAATTGTTGGGTCGTGCGAGACGTCACTGCCACCTTTTACTTAAGCAGTGACATTCTCAATCGCTTTGCCATTAGTTTGGACCTAATACACTTCAAAGCTTGGTCCCGATTAGCGGATAATCCCATGGGCTTTGATGATTCAGAAAAAGCATTTAGGTCAGCTCAATTGCTACCTTATGCAGTTGAAATTCAGATTAAAGAGGAAGTCACCATCCCAGAAAGGACCCGACAATTCTCCCTGGGAGTGAAAGCTAAAAGAGGACAAAAATTGAAAAACCCTGATGCTTATATTCATCTAAATGCTTCTCTCCAACAGCAAGGGTTGGGGGTAAACCCAACACCATTAGTCAAAATAGAACATGACACCATTCCAATAGAGGTGGATAACAGCGACTTAAAGAGTATTACTCTAGCCGCAGGCACCATTATTGGAATGGCGGTTGATGACCAATATTTTTCCATTGATCTAGGAACTGAACTGTTAGGACCAATCCCCAAGGACTGTTTTGACAGTGACAGTGATGACAATACAACACCAGACAGGATTTTCACCCGGCATGGGGGGAACTTCCTGGTGTACACTTCTTGCCCTTATGGTAAGGAAGATGTGACTTGTGACTTCAGGAGGGATGAGGTGATTTTCCAGGTCCATGAGGGCTGCCTTTCCCACCTGAAGCCTCCAGTCCAAATCAGCACTCTGACCAGGGACTTCTCCACCCAGCTGGAGGAGGCCGCTGAGATAGCCAAACCAGAAGTCTTTCCAGGCTTCAGGCAGATGGTGGAAGAGAGGGTCAACCTAGCTGACGCCTGCGTGACTCTGGAACAGAAGCAAAAGTTGAAACAAGTTTTCTTGGATTTCCAAGATCTCTTTGTGGTAGACTCATATGACTGTGGTCGCACCAACATCCACACCACAACAATTCCCACGGACCCTGAAATGACTCCAGTGTTTGTGAAGCAATATCGCTTGCCTCTCATATCCATGGAGTCGCTTACTGAAATAATTAAGAACCTTGAGTCCCGGGGAATAATCCGTCCAGTCCACAGCACTTTCAATAATCCGGTGCTGGGAATATTGAAGCCAAACGGCCAGTGGAGACTCTGCGCCGACCTTAGGGAGCTCAACAAAAGGGTCCATACTTCCCGATGGCCTCTGCCCTACATTGACCAAGGGCTGGCCCAGATCAAGGGGTCACAGGTATTCACAGCAATAGACCTGACCAATGGATACTGGACCGTGCCTGTCAGTAGGGAGGACCAATACAAACTGGCTTTTACCTTTGGGGGCCAGCAGTACACATGGACCTGGACTCCCTTTGGATACCTCAACTCCGGCAATGAATTCAACATTTTCCTACATAAGGCCATGCCCGACCTGGGTGCGAGGGGTAACCTGGCTTATGTAGATGATGTCCTCATCAAAATTTCATCTGTGGAAGAACACATAGCGGAGATCCGTTATGTGCTGACGCAGTTGAGGGCCACCGGAGCAAAACTTTCCTTCCAGAAAGCACAGTGGTGTAGAACCCGTGTTAATTTCTTGGGGCATGAGATTACTCCTCAGGGTCTCTGTCCCCAGGAAAAGAAAGTGGAAGCATTTCAGAAACTGAAAGACCCCACAACTCTGCGGGAACTAAGGAGCCTCCTTGGACAGACTAATTACAGCAGAAAGTTCATTGAAGGCTACGCAGAGATCACTAGACCCCTGATTCTTCTCTTGAAGGGGGGGTCAAGTGGGAATGGGGTCCAGAAGAATCCGAGGCAGTAAGACAACTCAAAAGAAGCCTCTCACAAGCGCCTTGCCTAGCTTACCCTGTCAGAAACAAGGAGTTCTTCCTGGAGACAGGGTTCTCTAATACGTGCTTGACTGCAGTATTATACCAAAAGCATGACAAAGTCAATAAAGTAATCTCCTATGCGAGCAAAACTTTATCCTCTGTGGAGGAAAAATTCAACGATTGTGAGAAGGCACTCCTGGCAAAGGTGTGGGCATTGAAGAATTACCGCCCATTTATCCAGGGGGAACACATCATAGTGGAGACTCCACACCAGCCTCTGCAATATCTCCAAAGTGATAGAATCCGGGCCGGAAATGTGAGTAATTCCCGAATTACTTCCTGGATTCTGTCAATGCAAGGCTTTCCTGTGGAGGTCAGATATGGCCAAAACAAGAAGAGTCCCCTCGCGCAAGGTCTGGCTGACTTGCATGATTGTGCCAGAGAAAACTGTCTCGATGACGAAAGTCTAAAAATCAAGGACAACATGGAGGCATACCTTAATTCCCCAAACAAAGTCTTTGAAGAAGACAAGTGTGAGGGAATGCCCACTGTCTATGTGGATGGATGCTCGTACCATGTTGACAACAACAGGGAGAAAGAACTGGTGGCCGGCGTAGGGAATGCCTGGGTGAAGGAGTTTCCAGAACCCTCCACTGGATACAAAATTGGTCCCCGAAGTAGTCAGGTGGCAGAGTTGATGGCTGTGCTGTCCAACATCAACTCCGCGAACTGGTCATAATCACCGATTCGGATTATGTACGGAACGGGTTCGTGGAGCACCTGGT
Organism: Ambystoma mexicanum; assembly: GCF_040938575.1. Lineage (NCBI taxonomy): Eukaryota > Metazoa > Chordata > Amphibia > Caudata > Ambystomatidae > Ambystoma > Ambystoma mexicanum. Next base: position 147,468,163 of record NC_090934.1, read on the forward strand.
TAATTGGAAAACCAGAGGCATGTTATGTGCTAATAACAAACCCCTGAAACATGGGAAGTTAATCCAAAACATTGATGATCTGGTCACCTCGAATGGGATGACCATCTACTGGAAGAAGATCAAGGGTCATTCCAAAGTAGAGGGACCAGACAAAACTGGAAATGACTTATCTGATCAGCTGGCCAAAACCGGGGCCATCCAAGGGGATCTAATCGAAATAGAGTCCCTGTTGGGGGAAATCCAGGTCACTGCTATCGCTAGGTCCCAGACAAATGCTCACAATGATCTTTCAACTGTCCAATGGAGTAAGGAGACCCCTGATGCTGATTTAATTACAGCTCAGAAGGGGGATCCAAATATTGGTAAGTTTTACCAACACCTTGAGGACCCTGAGAACTTTCCCCTGACGGATACCGATTACATTGGGAAAGAGGACCTAAGAGTGTTGATGAAATGTCCAAAAATGTTCTGAATCCAAGACGGTTTGCTGGTAAGGAAATCCAAAGCTGGCAACGATCAGTGGGTGGTTCCTACCTCATTCCAAAGCCTGATGTTAAGTCACGCCCATGATGCGGCCACCGCCGGTCATAGGGGGTTTCACACAACACTGGAAATCTTAAGAGAGGTTCCATACTGGCCACACATGGGGCAGGACCTCGACCAATACTTGAATTGGTGTCTTGTGTGTGCACAATTTCAGCCATCATCCCTCACGCACCGTGCACCTCTCCAAAAGAGGGGGATGACACTGCCATGGTCAGATTTGCAAATTGACTTTGTAGGCCCTGTAATTTGCTCGTCTAGAGGAAACAAGTACATGTTGACCGTTACATGCTTGTTTACCAAGTGGGTGGAATTTCTCCCAGCCCCAAACTGCAAGGCAGAAACAGCAGTTGCCCTGATGATTAACCACATCTTTTCCCATTTTGGTCTACCTCAAAGGATTGAGTCAGACAGAGGTAGCCACTTCACCAGTGAAGGAATGACAAAGATGTGGGAGATACTGGGGGTTAAAAGGAAGCTACACATTGCTTACAGGCCTGCTTCTTCTGGAGCAGTAGAGAGATACAACCAAACCATTTTGAGCATATTAAAAATGTTTGTGGCAGATTCTGGGCCAAGTTGGGATATCCGATTACCTCTGGTCCTAATGGCTATCAGAACTACCCCTTCATCTGCAACTAAAATGTCACCATTTGAGTTGATGACTGGGCGCAAGATGGTGCTTCCCCAGCATTTGCTCTACAGGACCCAAGAGCAGACACTGATAAATGCCTCCACAACTCATGACTATGTGGAGAATTTAAGGAAACACCTTCAACATGCTTTTGCCTATGCTCAGCGAAATCTAGAAAGATCAGCCGAGAGCATGAAGACCCACTATGATTTGAAAACTACCCGAAAGGAATATAAGGTGGGGGACAGGGTCTATCTATACAATTTCCAAAGGAACCAGGCCAAACAGCGAAAATATTTGCCTACATGGAAGGGACCATTCGAAATTATAGACAAAATCTCCCCTGTTGCATACAAGATCCGCATCCCCAAAGGCAGTTTGGCGGAAGGGGAAGACAAGTGGGTACATATAAATCAGCTAAAGTGTTGCCATCCCTGGCACACGCTCCAGCAACTGGTGGAGTCCTCTGCAATACCAGAGGGGGCCGCTCCAGAGTAAGTCAGTTCAAACTCTAAAATATTCCACATATCAAAAATATAGTAACGTAATGCAAATGTTCCCTGTTATATATTGTTTTTAAAATCCGACTGCAAAATGCATTCAGATGTATAAAATGTACATGTTCGCCACACCATCAATAGTGGTGGGAAAAATGTCGAGGAATGTGTATTGCCGCTTTTGCTTTATCATCCTAGGAGAGAAGAAACCTTGGAGACTGACCAAGGAGGCGACCTGGGGACTGGATCGAAGATCCGAGGGGCCCGGGGTACCGCCCAATCCTCCCATCAGGACCAGCAAGGAGAACTGATTGATCAACTGGAGGGAGGAAAATATGGTGAACTGTGCCATCTATGGAATTGGAAGAAGAGGAGGTGAACATCCCAGATCTTGCGAGTTCCATCAGTGAAAGGACAGAATGGCCATCGCAAGAGGGGGGGCTTGTGCAATGTTTTTACCCATGCATCCGAGCCCTACCATAAAGCTGTGCAGTACTGGCATGGAAAACATCATGATGGCCAGAACTCCCCAGAGAGTGCACAGGGAAAGCTGCCACCCATTTTTGCCTATGTTGTGAGCACAGGAGGGCACTGCCTAAAACCACCATTGGGCTACACACACAGTAGCCTGAAACCATTGGGAATGGCAATGTTGATTGCCAAAAAGAGCTGTGGGGAATTCATTTTCTTAATCCCAAAAATTGTTGCTAGGAACGAAAGCTTAGAATCTAGGCTTTCCAACGAACCTAGAATCGGCTTCCTATTCCCTATACTTTTTCCGTAATCGCGAGACACGCACCCGCAAAATTTACTGCGATTTGCGATTTGGCCCGATTTCTTCATCTGTAGAAATCAGCAGCTTTTTGCTTCTCTTTGCTAAAATTCGTTTTGCAATCTGCTAATCATTCATAGAGTATTGTTAAAGTGAGCCTGAACTAATATAAGGTAGCCATCACCTACCCTGAACCTCTAGAGGGAATTAAAAGCAATTTTAGCACCTTTTCACTTCATTGCCATCACATTCAAAAGCATTTTGGGCCTTTGTTTCAGATCTCTACCTGTTTTCCTCTAAGCTTGCTGGGGGGGAACTGCATTTCGTATTGCATTTTGTTGGGATTCTTGAAGACTGTGTGCTCTCCTTCCATTTCTTACAGTGCATCGGGGGGGAGTGAATTGTCAAGGAAAAGTGATTACATTGCCTTTTGTTGAATCATTGCGTTGTCCTTGAAGACATAAAAGCACTCTCAGCTACCTCATCCTCTATACTACTCCTAAGTAATCAAGTGTACTACTGTAACATTACCCATTGTGGATCCACATGATATGTCTCAGTGTACTATCAGATATTAATTTATTATAAAAGTGTGATATATATATATATATTGTTTAATTTTTCAAATAAACCTTTTAATTTGCAAAACAAACCTACTTCTTGGCTCAGTGGGGTCAGGGGGATTCTAAGAGGGGGGTGTTATACAAGGGTTGTCATCCAGAATACTGAACTGAATATAAAAATACATCAATAAAGGTTTTCCTCAGCATCCCAGACTAGGCACTGACTTAGCTGTAGTGTTGATTGTATATCGCTTACAAAAGTGGGGGCTCAGACCCGGGATATTCTGGGTTAGATTTACCACTTGTGCAGATTAATACAGTGTGTCAACTGACCAGATATACATATCCGGTTAGATCACCACGCTGTTTTACACTGTGAAAGCATCCCTCAAAGGAACGCTCTAAGGAAACGGTCTGTTTTGCAAAATAAAATACAAACTTCTGTAAATCAGGAAGGAACTCAAATTCCAGAATGACGACCTTGGTAGATATGAAAATAGCCAGAGAGCACTTCTTACATAAGGTATTTGTGAGAGGTGAGTGGACTCATCAGGACCAAATGGTCTGGTTGCAGGCAATCGCGCAACAGGTCACTGAAACAGGGTCAGATACATGGAGAAATCAGGGTCCATTACATGTGGAGGGGGGTGTTATACAAGGGTTGTCATCCAGAGTACTGAACTGAATATAAAAATACATCATAAAAATACATCAATAAGGGTTTTCCTCAGCATCCCAGACTAGGCATTGACTTAGCTGTAGTGTTGATTGAATATCGCTTACACCATGTCCGCCCCTCCAACATGCACATGGCAATGCACAGGGCCCAAAATGTACAAACGTCAATAATATAGAATGTACCATCACCCATGACTCATGCCCTGCCTCTCCATCCCCCAAAGGCACAGGATCAGACAGCGATGCGAAGCCGACCACAAAAACCAAGGCAACACCAGCAGGTAGGAGCAGAGGAGATGACGACGGCACCAGGCCGTCCACGTCAAGGGCTGGCCCAAGGCGAACCACCACCCCCAAGCCACAGCAACCCGGCAAACAGGGCCCACAGGGCAGAGGACCTGGGGAGCAGCCAGCTCCGACACCTGGAAATGTGCCACAGCTAGGGAAAACTGGTGCCATAATGGCACACATGACACAACGCACACCAGCCCTGAAGGCCACGGACAAGACAACTCCTGCCCCACTGCAGCCACCTCATGTGGACAAGGAGGATTCACCAGCGTGTGGCGATGATGAGGCGCCGCACTCAGCACCCATAAGTGACATCTGGGAGGTGGCCCAATCTACCCTACATAGCGTGGAGGAGGACGGCCAACATGATGATGCTGACATAGCAGGCCTATGCATGTCAGAGGACATTGTGCATACACCATCCCTGCCGCCGACACAACAGCACTCCCTGGGACATGGGTCTTGTGTTTGCAGCTCCGGGGGGGAGATGCCTGTAGACGTTTTCAGCCACAAAGGAGTCCGACTCCACCTCCTGTCCAACCACCAGCTGGAAACAACATACGGTGCCTAGAGGCCCACATGACCCGCATGGAGGAGTGCCAGTAGGCCATGCAGGATATGGTGGAACAATACCTGGCAGATGGGCAGGCCACTCGCCAGGCCCACCATGACAACAACCAGGCACTTACCCATGCTATGTACCGCATGGCCAGGCGGGGGCGCAAGGGCATGGAATCTGTGACGCGGGCACTCACACAGTTGGCTGCCACCATGGGGCCAATGTCATGCTGCACCGGGCGAGCCACAACCCCCACCATTGGCGAGCACCACCCTAGCAAGCTCGACTCAGATGAGCCTGGTGCGTAGGTCGCTACTCAGCATGCATCGGCCAATGGGGGCACCAGCCTCCAAACAAAAGGGTCCGTCAGTAGCTGGACATACATGCAGGAGGGAGTCTGGTTGGACTTGTACTGGGTGCATGGATGTGTGGAGGAGTTGAGGGATGGGGTGGTGGGTGGGGGGCAGGGGTGTGTGAGCGAGTTGAGGGATCGAGGTGGTGGGTGGGGGCATTTTGTTGAACAAGTATGGTGTTTGCTGCACAATTATTCCTGCAAATGGTACATATTTCAAATTTTCTTAATACAACTGGTGTGCACATGAAGTACTCATGACTGGACATTGATCATTGAGTGTGTGTCTATTTATTTGTCAACAGTGCCCAGTGTCCAACATTCTAAGTGCCATGTGCCATGTGTCACTGTGTACATTAGTAATATTGTTCGATCGAAGATTGGCATACATCACGTTCTTCAGGCACTTTCTGCTGTGGCTGACATGCATAATCTCCCCCATCATCCTCCTCAACTGGTAGTATTTGCTGGCACAGTCTCACCTTTCTTCTCTTCCTGCTCCTCCCGTGCATCCCCTGGTTTCATGCCTGCTGGAGTAGTGGCAGTGCAGGCATGTCCTCCAGCCCCTGTATGGCACTGCTAGTGGTATCATTTTGTACTTGGAAGAGGTGTGGTTTGTGGATGTGCTCCTTTTGTGCTGTGCCTGACTCCATTGCCTCCAATTGTGCTGATTGTGTTCACCTGTGGCAGTTGGGTACACAGCAATTTGCTATTTACGGGTGATCCGTGATGCAGGTATTGCCGACATCATTGTGTCCCTTATTACCAGCATCTGGATGCCGGTATGTGCATGTCCGTGTGACTCGTAATGTCCTCTTCCTTGCGGCATGTCGGTATTACTGGCACTGCGGCCACACGCTCGCGCACACACCAGTATGGTGGTGCACGGCCACAGCAGGTCCCTGTCAATGCTGTTGGTACCAGCATCTAGGGTCATAATATAACGGCCCGGTAATGGATGCCGGTATTGCCTTACCGGCACCGTTATTAACAGAGCGCCAACCTTGTAATGATAATACCCAGTGGGCATATTTTCACTTGGTACCTGCATTCTCAACCATGTGATGTTTGTGAGGCTGCAATGACTCATTGTTAAGCAGCATTGAGGAGCTTTATGCATCTGTGTGAGTTGAAAATAGAGACCCACTTTGGGTTTTAAAAGGTTAGGGTTGGTGCTGTGTTCTTTTTCTTGGTCATGCATGCCTTGCCTTCCAAGGGATGCTACCCTATCCTTTTCAGGGGCAAAATGCCTGCTAGATGAAAGGAACTTAGTGCAAAGAAACTCATGTCTTCTGCAGGTGGGCATTCTGCCCCACTCCTATCCATGCATTCCTTTAACCGATCTCAGACACTGATGATGTATCTTTTTGTCTAAAGTTATGACAGAGAGTTGGAGCCACTGAAATGTATTCTGCTTAGCGTAATGATGCCTCCAGGTGGACGTGCGCTTTGTATGATATGATATGCTCAATTATGCCTCTGGTCGCATTGTAGCGTGCCTCCACTGGTGTGGTGGGATTTTGGATAGTCGTCATCAACAATGATGATAGCGGATATGCACTGTCCCTTGTAGAAGACAATAATCAGATTGTGGGCCTCATCACGAGTTGGGCGGTAACGCCGGCGCTAATAGCGCTGGTGCTATCTGCCCTTCCGCCAAACCCACCGGCGCTATTAGCGCCGGATCACGGGTTTGGCGGATTTGGAAATCCCCATTCCCCATTGAGCTCATTCGGGAATGTCCCATTCCCCATTGGGCTCAATGAGGAAATTTCGCACTCTTACTACTGGCGGATTTCCTGCCGGCGGTATGAGCGCAAATTTTCAGCATATTTCCCCCTAGCTCAGAGGTGGGGATAAATCCGCCAAAGACCTGATTTGGCGGACCCTTAAATCCGGCGGCAATAGGGCTACCGCCAGATTTAAGGGATACCGCCAAACTAGTGAGGAGGCCCAGTGTTATGGTATGGTGGTTTGTATTGGACGTGACCCCCATTCAGTGTGTTTTTGTGTGTGTGCTGACTGATACTCACCACTGAGCCACTTGTTGCCGAAAGTTCCCGATGCCAGTGCCTGGGGGTTGTGGGAATGGCGTGATATGTAGCTCTCGTGGGTGCATCCACAGTAGTTTGCATTCACATGCATCACATTTGGTATGCACATTCAGCGAAGGCCACATTTTTCTGTTCTGATGTATGTGTTCTGTATCTCATGCGGGTTGTAGTGCTACATGTGTGCAATCTATTGCCCCAGTACACGTGAGAACTGGGCAACTGCATAGAAATCTTGCACCACTCTTTGCCTTGCCTGCACATTGCAATGCATGTCTATGTGGCTGTGCACACGTGCAATGATGCAGCTTAGGATCGGTTTGTGGCAGCATGATTGTGTATGCTGTGAAATACCTCTGACAGTGGCTGTGGTTCGTTGGAATGTGTCAGTGCCCAAGAAGTGGAGGGCAGTTTAGACTTTCACCAAGGGTGGTGATGGCTGTGAGCATACAGTTTGTGACACCAGGTAATTCTCCCACTCCCTGACCAATTCAAGGAGGACATAGAGGGGAAGCTATATATGCCATATACTTCCTCATCCAGCATGCCGAAATCATGGTGCGTGTATGGTAGATTCTGGCCCTCCTCCTCCTTCCATGAAGCAGTAGGTATGTGAGCAATGCATGGGCGGGCATGGTGGCGATGTTTCAATGCGATTGCATGACAGGTTCTAAATCTGGGATTGCATGGCGCAGTCTCACCTTGTGCCTGGTCACGAGTGGCGGTACAATTGAAATCCTTTTTGTTAGCGCAGATGCACAACTACGGGTTTGTTTGCAAGTCATGGGGCGTGTTTATACATTAACACGTTGCCTCCGTCCCCACGCTCATGTTATCCCTCATTTCTCTACTTTAACCAGTACGTTTGCATATTCCACCCCCTGCTTGGTCTTTGCACTGGCCATTCCATCAGGCCTCATGCAAGGCACACAGACATGGCGCATGGAGATGAGAGCCTGCACAGAGGCCAATCTGTAAATCGGTGGATTCAGAGTTGAGCGACGTAAAGTGCCCTTTTCTGGTGCTACTTTCTTATGCACAGCACAAAAAAGTTCTGTAAATCAGGCCCTGAATCTGCTCACCGCCACATGTTTAACCTGCCACCGAATAACAACGTTGTTACTATTAAAGACACATTTTGAACAATCTCGTTCTGTGTTGCAGTACCGCTGCATTGGCACAGTGCAGTTGTTCTGCTATTGTGAACATGTACTAAAGCTATACTTATTTGCATGGGTGATTTGTTTTTCTCACAGGTGTAGAAAAGGTTCTATGCTAGAATATCGCATGTTTTTGGTCGCATGTAAAAAAACATATTTTTTAAAAGTTTTTTTACCAAATAATGGAGGGCTCCCCTCACTCCCCACTCACCTACCTTATCTCCACTTTTAATATCCCTTAATCCCTTATCTCAACCCCCTGTCTGCCCCTTCGGGGCAAATAATAATAATAATTTGGCATTTATATAGCGCTACGAACCCTCAGGTATCTGAGCGCTGCTTATTATTACCCACGGTGTGTGGTGCTCATTTATCGAGCTCGGAAGGATGAAACGCAAACTCTGCCGGGATTCGAACCTGCGTTAGCAGGCTCTGCACTGATGTCAAAGCGAGCGCTCTACTCGCTGTGCCACTTGACCGGCTTAATAAGTCAAGTACAAAAAAAAATGACTCCGTTATTTTTACCTGGAACCAACTTGGTGAGTACCGCAGACTGAACGTCGTGCGGGCACCATTTTCTGTAATACGGACCAAGGTTGACTGTGCTCATACCAGAGCTTGCCATATATGCCAAAGGTCTTTATATCTAATGTTCCCTCAATGCGAAAAAGACTCATGATTTCAGTTCCCAACATCTGCCCTATTTACAAATGACTATAGTTTTTAGAATGTGTCCTATTTGCCCTTATTTAATCCCTTTTCATTGTCCTGTGGCCTTCAATAGCTGAAAACCTCCACTGGTGCTTTCTCTAAGTTAAAACACCTAAATGACTCTCTCACAACTTCATATTGGGTCATCAGCTCATCACACGAATGCTAGCTCCAACACAGGTGTCATGTGTGAAGCCAATGTTTTCTCTCTCTCTTTCTTTATTTCTCTGGCTCGGTCTCGCTCTCCTGTCTCTCTCTGTCTCTCTCCTGTCTCTCTCTGTCTCTGTCATTCTCACACACACAATCTAATCCTCTCTCTTTCTCTCATGTTCTTTGTGCTCTGTTTCTCTTACTGTATCTTTCTCTCTCGCTCACTGTAAACCCCCTCCTCTGTATCTGCTGGTAGGACTCTCGTTGTCAGGTGTGCATTTGCAATTCCTAGAACCACCCCACTCGTTGCTGACCACTGCACCACAAGAGCCATAATAAGAATATTATATGTGTATTATTGAGCAAGAAAATTATGAGAATCTCCTATAGACATATACATTATGTTCTGATAGAAAGTTAGCATTCTAAGATGGGCAGTCCTGCAATGCTATGGAGAAATGTGAATGGAACAAATAGCCCAGTGTGTGTGCCACCCTGGCATGAATACAACTAAGCACATTGTAGGAACATAATAATGCCCGCCGATCTTTAAACATGAGAAATATGCCTGTGATAAAAGGGTTGTATGCTTTAGTCTCTAAGTAAATAATACACACCAGGCTTACTGCTAATTTTATTTGTCCCACAACTCACCAACACATTGAGATTTTCTTAACATTGGCCATCTGTACTGATTCAGGCAGTCTCAGGATTTGGATGTGAGGATAGAATGGCTGTGGCATCAGCCATCCCTTCGTGGCACGTGCACCATGACCGCATAGGAATGATGGCTGGGCACACTCTGCTCTTATTGTATGAATAGCTGCACAAACGGTCTGTCCACAATGCACAAACATTCTATGGGAAATTATACAGTGTTAACCGCCCCTTGCCAGGGCTGGAACTGGGGGTGATAGTGTGGCAGCCCAAGTTATCGGCCCGAGCAAAGCAATGGCCTATAACGAGGGCACCGGGCTGTTACGTGGGCAGTGGGGGTTTAACACTATTAGCAAAAAAACAAGTGTTTTCATTCATTCAGCGGGATGCGAACATATTTAAACAAAATGGCCATCGTGGTTATAGAAGGGTCCGTACAGATCCCCTCTTCGATGACCATGGCGGCTGGTAAAAGGAAGCTGCAGCATGTAAGTGGGGATCGGGAGGGGGGTTGGGATATTTATAAAGGGCAGGTGGGGGGATGGCGGCCTGTGGCAGTGAGACAGTCTGCAGGTCCCATGGAATTCGGGCTGAGATTACAGGTTTCAGTACGCGATAAGCAGAACCAGATTGGCCACAGGTCCCTCCCCCCACCCCCCCCCCCCGAGTGGGGCAGGGTGCCCCCCACCCCCCCCCCCGAGTGGGGGGGCAGGGTGGCTAATATATAGGATGATAGGCATATACTTTTCTTGAACCCTTCAGAACATCCTTTCTAGAAGAAACAGGGAAGGATAGTCTTGCTTCAAGTCACTCTAATCATAGCCTTTGTGATCCACATAGCTGCTGTTGTTTTTGTGACATTTAGAAGGACACCCTTCTGCACGTGCCCTTTGGTTGCCAAACTTTGTGAACCTCATGACGGTGTGATAATTCAACAAAACAATAGTTTTTGCTGTTGAAACCAGGAAAAAATCAATTGCTCTTCCGTTTTTCCCAGTGATGTTATAAACGTTGTCAACTAACTTCCTGTAAGATCTTTGATGTGTATCAATGGAACGTGGCCCTTCCATGCATTCATCTTTCGTTCTACATCTCAGAGCAACAGCCCCTTAATGTGGCCCTTAGGCTACACAAGATGCAGGCACAGTTATGTCATACTGAGAGCTCAAATGGGACATGGTTACCAAGAGACCAATTCACCACTCTTTGACTAGCAGTCTGCAGTACCTCATGGACCAGCAGCAGGTAAGCCTTCAATACACTTTCAATATGAATCCTAGTCTTTCAATTCAAAGTACAGAGTGCGCATGTCTCCAAATGGTCTTTTGTTTTTGCATCTCTTAATGAATAGCATCTACGGGAAGACACCAGCCAATCAGGAGGCAAGGAATATGGGCAGAATCTGCTTGCAAGCACCCGAGTACTCTCCTGGCCACTTGGTCCTCCGTCGTGGGTCCACAGTTGTGTTTATTCGCCTATTGCCACGTGCCACTTTCCCCATTGCCCTGTGAACCTCTGCCCAAAATCACCGACTAACTCATGCCCTGGGAACCCCTGCCCAAAATCACCGACTAACTCATGCTGCGGCAGTCCTCTCCATGTCCCAAGTGCCTGCCTGCAATCCAAGCAAATAGTAAACAGGTATAAGTCAATTCAACATAACATTCACAAGGGGAAAGGCAGGGCAGAACAAGTGAAAGCAATTGGGAGCCAGAACGTGATGTAATGAATTCAGGATAGGTACCAACACAGAGACGGTACAAGATCAACATAAATAACCAGAGGAAGAGTCGATGTGAAAACACAATGGAAGTCACATTTCATCTTTACGTTAGGGCCCATTGTGGTTGCACCAGTCTGGGTCTCTATTATTAGCCTTGCCCGGGGTAGGTAGGGCTGGGAAACGTCACCCGTTTTAACACCAGTCTTAATAAGAAAAAGTCAACAATGTGAAGGAGAAGTCCGGGACAACCACAAAAAGTGATACTGGGGTTTCTTTCACTCTGTATCGGGGTCCTATTCTTTAAGATGTCCTGTTCTTAGTCTGAATAATAAAAGAATCCAAAGAATGGGCAACAGAAATATAAGAGGTTCTGAGCAATTTTGGCCCTTGTCTAACAACAGCAAGTTCTTGTGAAGGTGACCTAACGACAAGTATTCCAAACGTATACTTTAATGTCCATCCCTGGGCTGACAGATTTCACAGACTTCACTGAGTAAAGGTTCTCTGAGCCATGCTCAGTCTGGTCATTCCATCAGTCACTCTGCACGGAACAGACTCTTCTACCCTTTCCCAGTATTTGTTGCGGATTCGTGGGGTTCGTGGGGTTCACCTTTTCCCTTCTTGAATGTGATCACTCGTCTCTTGAGGACCCCATGTAGCCTGTGTGAACATCCTTGTTAAATCAGGGTCTGGCCTAGGGTCAAACCTGCAGCTTATTGCTTTGGATCAGGATTTTGAATGTGAGAAGATGTGTGGATCAGGATCTGGACTGGATGCAGACCGCCCTGTGGCACCCCACTCGGTCTTGACTGGCCAATGCAATTATTTGAATGCCAAATCCAGCCCCTCTACTGTCCCATAGGCCTCCCCTGAAGCCTGCAGGTGATATACAGTATTTCCTCCCCCCTCAGCCCCGAGTGCTTGTAAGACAGATAATATGATTTCTTTGGCCCTCAGGCTGCTGGAGAATGGCATGGCTACTCATCCTTCTGTTGCCTCTATGAGATGTGTGCATCCACGGCTCTCAATTTCCACATCCTGTGTAGCCTCAAACTATACAAGTTCTTCAGTGAAGTGAAGGGAAGGTTACTCCAGATGCTATCTGACATAGGACCACCAGACTATGTGTTCAGTGATATGTCTTCCCTGGAGTACCTTTCAGTCAAGGCATCTGAATGCTTCAGTTGGATCCCTTCCCGGGTGTGGTCCTCGAAGGACTGTCTTGTGTCAAGGACAATTGCAGCTGAGGATGTATCTTCTCCTGAGTTCTCTCTTTCTTTCTGATGGGTCGCTTTCTAGGCTACTTGCAATCTGGGGGGTGTGATTGGCATGGCCCTGGGCTTCGCTGATTCAGGTTCCGCTGTTCCAGCAAAACTGTGAATGGAGGCTTGAACTAGATCAGCACCATTTTGGATTGCATACCTATTCAGACATTGGAACCCTATGGTTTCAGATTCAAGACAAGGACTCATGGCCTTCAGAAATGGCCACCAATGCATGCATGGATCTCTTTTGCTCCTTTCCAGAGAAGTTATTGTGGCTGGTGTCTGTTTTGGTGAGACTGTGGCTTCGCAATTTCAGGCAGGTGCCCTGTCCTCTCTCTCATTGTGTGCAAGAACCATCACCTTGCAGTTCCTGTAAGAAGGATTCCTTCCTGCCTGCGAGGGTTCTCGGAAGTAGGCCATCAGATGTATATCCTAAATCAATGCTTTGGACCTGGAGGGAGCAATGCACAATTGGGCAGGAACATCAGGGAAGCTAGGAAGAAGTAGGAAATCACCACAATATGGAGTACAAATGTGATCTTGCACTCTTTCTTGACCCACCCCAATAAATCCCACAGTCTTCATTTCATGATCTGTTCTGCTTATGGACACTTACTATGCAGCCAGTCATATGTGGGCGGATTTCTTTTAACTACAATTCTGTTTAGCGATCCTCATTTCTCCCATCTGCTGAATGTACTGTGAATTTGTGCTTTTGGTCTAGTGTCAGTAGTGTTGACACTCATTTAAGAGCATGGATGCATATCCTCTGCATTTTTTCATGTTTGTCTTCACAGCAACTCTATTGTAGTGTACTACTAAGATGTGAGAAGCAGGTGGACCAGGGAATAAAAGCAAAATACAAAAATAAGATGTCCAAAATATTTATTTATTTTTAATTTGTAAAGTGCACTCAAGCCCACAGGCCTGTGGGCGCTGCTTACATGAGTGAATACTATCGACAAAGCAGTACTTGAACAGTAGGACATATATCAAGATAGTATGTAAGAGGTAGATGAGGCTGTACTCTGAGGTTGACAGGGGGAGGGTGACATTCATGTCCCATTCCTGAAAGTGTCCTGACAAAGGAATGAACAGGTCCCTCATGTGTGCCAAGGATCAGCTTCTAAAGTACTCATCCCTTTGGGAAGAGGATTTTGGATAAAGTAGAAGAGGTTCTGCAGAAGGAAGTCCGTGTGGATGTTGTATGGTTGTTTGGATTGACTCAGAGTACCTTCTCTTTCCTCGACAATGCAAACGTTGCATTATGAAGTGCCCATACTGTAGATGCCCGTCTGGCCCGTCATTTTTGTCATGCGTCTCACATACGTCAATTCATCATGTTTGCTATCATAGTGTTTGTGTAATTTACATGGTTCTTGTTGCATGTTTCCTGCTTTCTTGCATCAACTTGGGTTTGGTTTTCTCCGTGGAAGTGGCGATTGGTGGCATGTCAGCAGTTGTTTCTTTCACCAGATGCATTTTCATTTTTTCTCCTATATGCCTGTTTCACTGGGGCTGTAATAGATGTTCTGTCTTCAGAGCAGCTTCAAGAAACTCGTCTGCATTGGGTATGCTATTATGGTTTGGGTAGCTTCTCAAATTCTTCAGTTGTTCCTTTGAGACATTGTTTCTTGCTGTTGGTTTGGGAGCATACTCTATATTCCTTGAAATACTCTATTCCATTTTTCCACTTTCCACATGTTCAATGGAGGCATTGATTTATTTTTCCTGTTCTCTGTATTGAATTTGATCGAAGGAATTTCCACACCTAGAACCTAGAACGTAGAACCCAGGTCGCTGACTGCACAGCCCCCATTTGACATGTGGGCCGACAGCGTGCATTTCTTGTTGTAGTAGCAGCCGCTCTACATCTAGCAATGGGAATAGAATGGGAATAGAAATTGAGTGTATGGAACCCTTATTTTTGTTCTTAATTTTGTTTCCAATTGTCTCATTATGAGGTTGTCAGTAACCCACACCATTACCGCCGCCGGACACACCGGTGCTACTGGGATGTCCGAGGCGGTGGTGGTATGGTTATTTCACATAGGACTCAATCGGAATGGGAAACCTGAAGCACCAGCACTGTTAATAACGGTCCCGGTGCGTCAGGGAAAAGCATGATACAATGGCCTGGACTCCTGGCAGGTCAGGCCTGCTGGGAGTTCCGTGCCCCTACTGGCAAACTCACAGTTTAGCAGTCCAGAAAGGGTGCTGCTACTTTTCCACAAGCACTGTCATTTCCTGAACGCCAAACTTGTAAACAGGCCCAATTGTCTTGCACCTTGTTTCCAGGATGTACAGTTGTTTCATCGAAGTGAATCACTCATTTACTTTGATGCATTTGCTTCACTGGGAAGCAATTTATATATGCACATTTGGGCCCAATGGATTTAAGGGTGGGGTTGGAACGATGCGGGGGGGGGGGGGGGGGTTAAAGGCGGTGGGTGGAGAGGGGTTATGAATGAACCAACAACATTATATAACCAAAACAAATGAAAAAAAGATCAAAGTAAATCCATCAAAGTCAATTACCACAAAGTAATTCACTTCGGCGAAACAACGTAGAGCCATTACCAGGAATAGATTAATGGTATATCAGAAAATCTACTTGTCCAAATATCTGTTGGTTTAAGTCTTTGTATATCATGAATGTATTGTTGTATGCATGTATATATGGTATGGCATATCGCACAAATCTTACTTTAATGCAGCAAAGTCCTGTGCACAATTGAATATGAGGTTTACAAGAGCAATGCCATGTTGTGACAGACTCCTAAGAAGACAGGAGGCACTCACAGATTCTAGGTGTCTTAAGTTCCCTGTCACTCCCAGAGGAAAATCCTCAAAGCAGGGTCTTCCATTCTTTCCCGAACAAGAATAGCTTTGTTGTGTGATTATCTGGTGATATATATATATCAGTGCATAACCGTAGAAGGCCAGTCTTACCTGTCGCACTCGTTCAGGCTTTGTTTTAAAAGGCCCATTCTTACAAGGTGCAGCTTCTGGAATTCTGCTGGCCCTCTGAAATGTTTGGCGTTTAGGCTTGTTAAGGGACACTTGACTTGCTACTGCTTTGCGTTATCCCTTCTTGAACTCAACAAGCACAGGTACCCTGCATAATCGTATGCTTGGGTACTGAGACGCGGACCCTACTTAGTATGTTGAGGTACTAGTGATGCACATGTAATGGCCGAAGGCCTATTATGAGAAGGATGGGCAGACCTTCGGAAAAAAAAGTCCAAAACATATTTTAGGATTGGGTCCTACTTATTGAGCAATGCAGCCAGCCAAACCTAATCCCTCTATAACTTCTGCTTAAATCAACCCCTTCTATCACTGATTATCAATCAGCGAAGAATAATTGGAAAGTCCGCTTAAGTAGGCCCGCATGTGATTTCTCATGGAGGTTGCGGTTCAGGGAAAACCTGGAGAGTGTAGGAGAGTGTTGTAATCCACTCGTTAAGACTTCATCCCATCTGACATTGATTAGGAGGAGATTGCATTGTCTGCTGCAATGTAATTAAAGACTCCTCTGATGCTCGCAATTAAAGACGCTAAGGGACCGGTACCGGTGCTCGCATTATCACACGGTGCAAGGCGGCGAAGCCGCAAACATCTATTAGCCATTACAGCTCTCATTAGTCCTCGAAAAACAACTCATTAGTGTCCTCAGAAGTGACAGGTAGATGCAACTAATGGGCTAAATCTATAAGGAAGAGCATTGTGTGCAGAATGGGAGTTTCTATCACCGCGGTGTCGCGGGATATGTGGGCGCATCAGTTCTGACTAATCAAAAGGTTAGCTCCTCTCTGACTGCAAAAATATAGAGAAGTTGCAGAGCACTTAGGCTGATGGACTGTGCAAGAATGGCATCTGGGAGACTTATGATGGCTTCAAAGGTTTTATTTATATGAAGGGGTGGGTTCACTTCAAGTTCAGGTGGCTAGGAACTGTCACAGCTGTTTAGCCCCGGCTAAATTTCAGAAAGCATATTGATCTGTTTTTACATAACCCTCAGTTTACAAACCCGTTTAAAGCTGGCGCTATCGATGGAGCGATCCTTTAATGTGATTATAGAAATGAATGGGAATTTCTTTGTCTCGCTTAGGAACCCTGATTGATGGAAATCAGAGCAGCCCGCTTAATGGAGCCTCCGGGAACTTGACGTTCCACTGCCAGCTTCTGATTGCGAGAACAAGGCATGGGATGGAGTCCGTGAGGCGTGAGCACTCTTGCAATCGGAAATCATGAACTAATTAAAACAGATCGTCGAATATTTACTTGGAATTATGACCTGCTGCGCACCCAACTTGGTATTAGGTTTCACAAGGAACAATGGACATAAGTGGTTGGTGTCTATCATTAGATTGAAATTAAACCAATCGTGTCTTCTGTACTTTGAAAGGGTTGCATTCACAATGTTAGCCTGACAAGTTTTGCAAGACTCAGAAAACTAGCAAAATTGACATTTTTTGACAAATGTAGTCAAATTAGTTTTCTTAATGGCAGTTTCTACCCCATCCTGTTTTTCTCCCATCGTTCACCGCCACTCGCCTTCCTTCGCCCTCCCCCTTTTTTCGCCCATGATTTGTTCTTGCTTTCCCTCTTTTTTTCTGACTTGACTTGCCTTTTAAGGCCAAACAGATATATGTAAGGTTGGTGGGAAAAGCATCAAAATAGAGTCGTGAAAATAGTTGTCTTATTTTTATAGCAATAACGCCCAATTTAGCAGGCCTGATCAGGTCGTTATGGCTCAAGTTATAGGCCCGAGCACAGCAAGCCATAACACGTGTTATTGCTATTCCAATCTGAAAACCTGGGGTGCTGACAACAATGTATTTTGGTTGAACGGACAGTACGCTTGCAGCGTCCCGTTCATTCAAACAAAACTCTTACCTAAAATGGCTGCTGTGGAGAAGAAGGGCGGGGCTCCATAGGGAGCCCTTTTCAATTTCTAATGCGGCCGGCGACACGTAGCAGTGGTTGCAGTTAAAGGTAAGTGTGTTAGGGTGATGGGGAGAAAAGGGACCGGAAGGGATTGAGGGGAAGCCTTCAGGTTGCTTGAAACAGGGGTTTGGATAGTGGCATTCAGACCACGGTCCGAGAAAACTCATTGGCTGGCTCCCCAGCCCCCGATGCTAATATGTTGTTTTTCTGACTGCAGGCCCTTTCAAATATATGGGCAAAGAAAAATGTGTAAATCCAATTTTAAAATCACCCAAGATGCAGGTTCTGATATATTTTATTGGACCAAGTGAAAATGCGATGCAGAGATGGAACAACGCATTAGGTTTAGAAGTCTCTTCTAGAAGTCACTTCTTCATCCGATGTTGTAGAGTGAAATGATTAGTAGAAGAAAGCCACAGAACAGATGTACTGCATATCATTATTACTGCATGTGGGGCGCCAATTCCCTCCACGCAAAAGCAGGTGGAAAAATAAGTTTGACACAAAACTCAAAGTAAGTCAGCATGGTCAAACACCCGGTATTCTGATATTTGACCACTAACACCAAGCTTGTATTCAGGCACTTTGTTGAACTCACTGGGCCTGATGTACACTGTGTTTTTTAATGGAAGATACCGATTGAAAAACGCTCTGTGAATCGGTCTGCTAGTCTTCAGAAATTGCATGTAGATATTCAGACGGCCAGCCTAATCCTTTATCCAAGGAAAGGACTCTCTTGATTTCCTGTGTCCACGTGAAGGGTGTCCATTAGGCATTGCATCTCAATCGTAGCACCCAGAAGTACTCAGATAGCCGCATCATGACACTTTATAATAGAATTCCTTAGGAGGTTTAAGCGTGGTATAGAGAGCACAGAAAAAACTCAGATGAAGAGAGCAATTTAGCCACTCGTTTCTGAATGTGGATGCATTTATAAGAGGGAAGTATGAGTTCTTCGCAGAGTTTGAACAACTAGTAGAAAGCGCCCATGGGCCTGATTTACAAAAGCTTTTTACAATAATGCATCCCATTGAAACATGATGTGTAAATCAGGCACTATACCTATCAGGAAAGATAGACCATGGGCAATTGGAAAAGAAAGCAGTGCCAGAACATGGGTTGTGTCACAATAGGTGTAAGTAAATTTAGTTTCTCTAAAATCGGCAGCGGGTGCCATTTTGGGTGTAAGCAAATTCAGTTTCTCTAAAATCAGCAAGGGTTGCCACTTTGCTCTAATTGTAAACACTCTCTACTTGTCAGGAAATTCACACAGGAAATTAGCAGCAAAATCGAACTATACATTAAGAACATGTATTCATACGAAAATCCATTAAAACATAATAATACATGTTTCACAAAACCAGACAATGTTTGATCTCTCAATCTATATTCGTCAGAAGTAGTACTGGGATTTGTTACATGACTAATTGGCAGCTCTGTACAACACTACAAATAAATAAAATCAATATTAGAGGCTAATTGGCAATGAAGCTAGCCGCATAGGCTACAGAGCTTCAGCTGATTGGCTGAAGGCATCTCCGGATGCTTCATGTAATCTCTATTGTAGCAAAGTGTATGGGTCAAGCATTGGACATTTGCACACGGTGTTTGATCTGTTTCTGCAGATGGACTTTCTAATGTTGACTATATGCACATTGTGGTGCACTTTACTGCTAATACCAGAAAAAGATCTGATTTGGGTGTTATTTATTATTTATTTTCAATTATCTGATTCTGTTTATTCTTCCGAAAGAAGCGGTTCCACAATTTGTTGTGCTGATAAATGTTTTTCTGTAGCTATTGGTCAATCAGCAAATTTGATTGTTCCAAATGAAATAAATCAACCCTGTTCAGGTCAGGGGCAGTATTGCAATAACTACACAGTCTGAGCATGCACCAAAAGAATTATGGGCAACACAAGCACATCTGCCCTGCTGTTGGCTACAATATGGCCACAGGTCTTTCATACATCAACGGGGAATCTATCAAAGAGCTTAGTTTCAGTCAACGAATCGTGTGATCTTTTGTAGTCTGAAGATGCTTCTGGTTATTGGGCCTTCGACTCAAGGAAGGCCCTGAAGCCTAAAGATGGTAAGACCTGTCACTAGCTGATACCCAATGCCAACCCCTCGACCGTTCGTTGAACAATGACCAGGTTACCTTCCAAAAGAAACTCAAGACCCACTTGTTTAGATAACTCCATTAATCTAAGCCAAAACCAACCTGAAAATCTGTATATTCATGTTGTCCCGTGTTTTGTTTGTATTATGTGATTCTGCGTGTACATATGGCGCCCGGATGCCTGCGGGCTACGGCGCGGTAGAAATAAATAAATAAATAATAAATATGTGCATCCACCCTTGAGAAATCAAATATGAAGACACTCGCCAGTGGTCCTCTCAACACAACACCATCAATCTCAACTACAACCACCCATTGAACCCCTCCAAACAGATGGGTCCCGTTATAAATGACGACCCAGCAGATACTGTCTTCCTGATGCGTGATCTATGTGCTATGCTATATGTCTTATTAGTACCCGGCGAGGGACAATGAGATTGTAACATGCAATAGTTATAGGCCTGAGTGAAGAGAGGGCCTTACCGAAGGCCCCGGGGCATTACCTGAAGTGGTAATGCCTCCCCTGGTCGAGGCCTATTGCTTAATTATTGTACTCTACACCCTTATTGTTGGGGGACTCAGAGCAAGAGCTCGTAAAATACCCTGGCAGCTTCGTAACTACTATTATCGCAGGTCTTCAAAACAGCCTTCTTAAACACTAATGTCATGGATGGCCGTCATTAGCCTGTTCTGCAATGGGATTTCACTTTATGGTACAGGCCAAATGTCCCTAAACGGTGCACTGCTCATCTGTGCTATGTTTTCTTTCTCTTTGCATGTTTCGACAAGCTGGAACTCCATCTTCCCGTTAACCCTGTCCGTTTTGACTGCCAAGCACAGGAGATGTAAAGTATTAGCGGCTATTAGCGGCTAACGTAATTCACACAGGGCATAAACAATCTGCCCGATTAGTTTCTGTTATGTAGAAGAATGCCATATTTTGGGATAGCAGTTTTCTTGACAGCCACTATGCATGTCATGTTATGCTGTTGAGGAGCTTGATACTGCCCTGTGCCCCTCCAGCCATCTGCATGGTCTCCAGCCGCTCATCATATTTCAGGATAGGGCATTATCAGCGACCTATGTAGAGTGATGTTTTTTTCAAATAAGTTAAACTATTGGTTCCCATCACCTGACTGCCATGCTGCAGTGTTGTCAAAGGCAGATATCCGTAGTGTTCCAGCTAGTGTTGTTCCTCTAGGATGTTTGGACAAGTACTCCACCATGATGGTTAGAGGTCAGTGGTGCACGTTTTTCGAAGGAACCTTCAGGCTGTTTGAAAATACTGAGGTCTGTCATGACTGGCGGTTGTAGCCCACTTTAAGACTTTGTATGGTCCAAGATGTGTGCTGATTACTTGGCCCTGTTTTAGGAGCGATGTGTTGGTGAAAGACTGCTTGCATTACGTCCAGACAGAAACTCCTGACGTACCTCAACATCTCTATTCACTAGCATGCAGCGACCACCACTCGAAAGGAAACTTGTATAGCTGACCCACATAAAACTCTCTCAACAATACCAATCTATCGCCAACCCCAGTAGCACCCACCCATGTGTCTGATCTCTCTCGGGCTGCTTAGTCAGGCCTTGCCAGCCACCCGAGTCCTAGAACGGCAACATGACATCCCCTAAACTGACCCCTAGAATTCTCCAATGACATTGACTACGGTCACCAAGGGCGTTCAACAAAGGAAAAAGCGCTTTTAAGCCACACAAGTGGGAAAAGAGCGCTATATAAATAACAAAATACAATACAATACAATCCATGCTCGACCATGTATGAAGTAGGTGGTGCCCTGGTCCCATCTTCATCTTCTCCTTACTGTTTATTAAGCCTGTGAAGGGACAGAGACATGACGTATCTCTTTCATTATAGAGTTGGGTTCTGTCTCTTTGCCCTGAGGTATCACTTAGCTCCAGAACTCCCCGGGTAGACTTTTCAATCACCAAGGCTTTTCCTCCAATGACTTTTCACGGTGGTGATCCAGCCTATTTGTAAATACCAGCCCGGCTGATTGGGAATCTTCACAGAAGGAACTTTCCGCAGAGTCATGGGGGCACAAACCGAGCCTGAAGATCCTGACACTGTCTCGCTGTAGTACAAGGTGTTTGGGGATCATAGCACCCTTCAAGTAGAAGTCAAAATAATGAAAGGTGGCATACGTCTTAGGTCAATGGGGCCTGGTGCTGGTTGTCGGAGCCAATCGGGTCCCAGGTAAAGATCTCACTCCTCATAGCATGCATTGGTGATATAACGTCCTTCCATCATCAAGCCTTGTCTGACTGTGAGGTTGGGATGGATTCTGCCCTGTATTGCCCTCACCTCTCAGGAGTGACATCCTCGGCCTCTAATGTTCCCCGATATGGAAAGCCAAGCCATGCTTGCGGGTGACTTCTTACCAGTAGGACCTTACGAAGAAAGAGTAGTGCAGAGGACACAGCATATCTATCTCTATGGCGCATAACCGGGATCTGGTGCAGCATTGTACTAAAAGTACACATCTTTGCAGTTCAGTCTCGGGAGGATAGCTCAGGGGCAACGTGCTTGCCTTAGAAGCAAGACCACACGGAGCAACACAGGTGCGATCCCCGGGTCCGTGCTTAGTGTGTTATAAATAAGCAATCATATCATGTCATATCATGCTCTGCCCTAGGCAATGGCACAGCAGGGAAGTATAACCAGCTGAAACAGGCTGAACAAGGGGCCGCTTTACCACCTTACAGCTGAGCTCCGCCCTCCCACCGAGCCCCAAACATTACTGTCTGCTTCATATTTTGGAGGCTGATTTTAAAGTGTGGCACAGTGGGGGCTCTGCAGTGGCAAAACAGGGTCTCACACATGGGTGCCAACTTATGATGTTCCCTCGTGGCCATACATTTGCCTACACTCACTCTCAATTTAAGCAAGCGATCAAATGGACCAAAGGAGCTTGAGCCCTTCCCATATCGAAGCATTACATTTTTCAGAAGAAATTGGAAATAACCCATAGAATTCCCAAGAAGCTATGAACATATGCCATTGCAGCCACATCCTCTTAACCTGCGGTGCTACCTTTTCAACATTTTAAGTCATTACACAGACAACAGCTTTAAAAAAATTCAACTTTTGAAGTCGCTCCTTGATACAGCACAAAACCACACCATTAGCGACAGTGCAGTTCATGTACAGGATTTAAAAGCCAATAGTGTTTCATCTCCAGCCACACTGTCACTGTGCACGGTCTCTCAGGGCGCACGTTTTTCTCTTGCGCCCTGAGGCCTACGGACGTGTGGCACGTGAATAATTTCAGATAAATAAAACAGTCCGAAACTGAAAATGGTGAAGCTCTCGACAGAGTCCAAGGGAAGTTCAATGATTAAATAAATAAGGGGGCACTTGTCCTCTTTGCCACCCTCTACCAAGCGGATGTGGTCTTAAGCCCACCCCAGTATGAGCTAAAACAGGCTGCAAATTAAAAATGACGAGCCTTCAACATAATAGTCATATATATCTTTTTTTGGGGGGAAGGGGATTTATTGATACAAAGCTCTATTTATTTATTTATGTATTGTTTGCATATATATATATATATATATATATATATATATATATATATATATATATATATATATATATATATATATATATATATATATATATATATATATATATATATATATATATATATGCAAACAATACATAAATAAATAAATAGAGCTTTGATATATATATATATATATATATTGGAAAGGCCCAAAGCTGTATTTATTTATTTATTTATGTATTGTTTGCTTGTTAGGCGCTTATACAATAAGAAAATACTGTTTCAAAGCGCCCACAGGGCAGGGAGAGAGCAAGAGTGGGAAATACATTAAAAAGACAATATTTTAGAGCAGTGGGGGCGGGGGGAATGAGCCTACTGAGCCTTGTGAGTATTCAGAACGTTCAAGTGCAGCAAGGAAGAGGGCAGGGGGTAAGTACTGGGGAGTCTGAGCTCATGGGTGAGTGCCTGAAGCCATGAGCGTTGTAAGGTAAGAATTACATGGTTGCAGGGGAACTGCACATCGGATGAATGTCGTTACATCTTCTGCCTTTAAGTTGCCATGCATTCGCTCTGTCACGTTTACTTCTTGATAGCTTTACTTCTTCTGTCTTTCATGAGTTATAATATTCACTTCATCATTATTAACATTATTATAAATGTTCTTTTTTAACGCCCTTAGTAACAGAGATTCCTTTCTAAGCACGGGATCGTGATTCGAACCTGCGTTGAGCTGCGTTCTCTTGCTTTCAAGACAGACACCTGTGTTGTGCTTTGTTCTCTTGCTTCCAAGACAAACGTGCTTCCCCTGAGCTACCCCCCTCCAGAGATCCCCCTTCTGTTCTGAACCAAAATATTCCCCATCCCCTACCCTTGTCCCAAACCTAACCTGACAGCTAACCTTAACTTTATACATTACTACCATGTCAATATGAAGATGCAGACAAAGTCAAAGACAGAAGTAGTAACTCCCCCCCACTGCCCCCCAAAACAAAGTAAATGACGAAGAGAATATGTCAGAAGTGAGTGAAGATGATTTCTGGCCGAATTAAAGGGGATACCCAGTACAGCATATTACCAGTCACTGTACTAGTTTTGAGTACATTTAATACTGCTGAGATGGGCCGTGGGGGCAGAACAGGAGAGGGACCTGTAATCAGTAGTCGAAGTGTACAAAAACATAGTAGTGGAACAATGGGCCTTATTACAAGTTAGCCGGTCCGGTAACAAAGGCGGCCCTATGCTGGACCGTCAAACTACGAGTTCTGCAAGCGGGTGCCTTTCTGTCTGCTAGGTCTGACCTGTTGGGCAGACCGGCAGCCACGAGCAGACCTCGACGGATGCACCGGCAAAATTCATGAATGGTGCCGGTGCATCTGGCCTTCCCATTCACATTGAGTCCAATGGGACTCAAATGGGAATGCAGAGTAATAATTACCGGCACCCAGCAATGGGGATTTCCCTGGTCCGCCAGGGCTGTAATGCCCCGGTAAGTCCCCATTGCCGGGAGCCGGTAAATTCATGACCCTGGCCCCCATTAAAGCCCCCTATCTTGGTCCTTCCTTTCCTCCACTCCTCCCCACAACGCTGTGTTTTACAATGGTTCCACCAAGACGGAAGAAAGCAGAGTGACAGAATATGTATTTGAATGGCCACCTTCAGTGTGCCATTGTCCCCCTCAGCATGCAGCGTTATGCAGCACCCCCTTCTAATCGTCCACCACTGGGGACACGCGCCCCCCCTTACCAACAGGTACCCCGGCACCTGCAGCAAACGGCATAGAGGAACCGGGCCGGCCTTCGTGACTGCTTGAGAGTGGCTGCTGTGTCCCAGGCAGACTATTGAAATGAACGAAGTCTATCCAGCACCTACCAGATGACCCGTGGCACTGGACTGTTACTGGCAGGGCCCAGGATTGAACCCTCAGCGGGGAAACGAAAAAAGACAACCTTTCAAAGGTTGGTCCAGGCGCAGTACTCCAGGTCACATAAAGTAAGTGGCCGATGACAGATTCTCCTGAGAAGGGAACGTCATACCCGTTAGCTCCCTCCCACTTCGACCTCTATCTGCAGTGGGTGGTGATCAGGAGAAATACTGACCCGGGTGTGTCTCACCGTGTGTGAGAAAGATGCATCGACCATATACATCGCATGACGTAGGGCGTTCTTCAGACGTGAATTGCTAATATCTCATTAATCTCCCTTCACACAAAGGAAGGGTGTTGTCTAAAACTGCACGAGGGACCTTTCTGACTGGGCTAATGCTGGCACTACTAGGGGCATGGGTTCGTGGGCACCTGCTGGCCTGCCAATGCCAGCGAGCAGGAACGATGCGACTCTGTGGGAAGCCACCCCTTCATTACATGTCAGCCCTCCAGCCGTTTCACACAGATGTGATTAAATGCGTATTTATTTGTATTCAACGGCGCTCCCTTCCCTCTGGAGAAAAAAAGTCACACCGTAAGCACATACTGAACATCAAGTGACACATTATCCCTTAGCTTAGCAAAAAGTTGTTTTAGCCGAGCCATGCGCCGGAACACCTTAACCCCTTCAATGCCTTAACCAGTTTTCAATGCATTTATTTATTTATTTATTGTGTGATTTAGTTTTGTCCAACAACACTTTTTTTTAATTTTTATTTTTTTTATTTCGCCTGGCGGCCACTGCATGCTAAGGGCCCACACCTCCAGAGTGAATTAGTAAGCAAATATGTTATGTGACATGTGTTTAGCGCCTAACGGACATTGCTGCGGCATTGAAGCACTATACACACGTCTCAAAGTCGCTGAAGGAAGCCATCAATCTTTTATGGAGCACCCTCTCAGGGTAGGAAGGACTTCAACACGGACACTGCGAGATATCTCTCAAACGGAACCAACAAAACCACTTTTGCAGAGTCTAGATTCATGGGAAGGTCACCTTCTAAAAAAAACACGTGTGGGACCCGATGAGGAGGACACGCCTCTCGCTTTATGACCGGGGACAGAATGGCGGACTCTTAATGGCATTAAAAAAACATTAAAAAAGCCCAAGAGCCCCGGTGGCTCATTGTTAGAGGGGCTACCCAGGGCGCCTACTTATGCATCTTCGGCATGGTTTTAAGCTTCGCATTACAAAGTTAGAAACATCCCACTCATATCCCCCGTTTCATTTTCTAAGTGCTCTTGCAGTCCATAGGGGCTTGCATTGGCATGAGGTCAAAAAGCTTTGCGGCCACTTGGAACCCAGCGCGCCGTGGGCCACTATCGACCAAAAGCCATTACCATCCGAGGCCATTTTGGTGGAATGTTTGAAATAAGTTAGTGGTCTCCGCGCAATTCCCGGCAGACCGGGCCCCGCGTCGCAAAAAACAAGCCGAAGTCTCATTTGGCAGCGAGGGCTGAAATCCCGCTGGGCAGGCGGAATAGACAAGGGATGAATTAAGAAATAAATTGAGGACTGCTCTTTCACCTCTGGAATTCGCCTGTATTGATCAGGGTGCATATCTAGCGAGAGGGGGGCGAGGGGGCTGAGGGGTAGACAGAGGCCAAAAATAACAACGAATTCTTACTGGTTTGTGGGTTGTCGCCAAACGTATTTCTTTAATTAGATGTGTATTTATTTATTTATTTGGTTTTGAGAGGTTGTATGTGTGCATATGTATGGGAAGGAACACTACTTGTTAGATCACAAAGGAAGGTACTAGATAGGAACTGTTTATTGAGCTCTAAATACCATTAAATGTAAGAATACCTGAAACACTTGTGTATAGGCGCGTTACAAATGCCATATCATATCACATTATATCATACTTGGTATCATCACTGTAGAGTATACAGTGCATAGTAGGACCATGCGCTGATGAAGTTGACCTCGAAAGGGAATGCATTTAGAAGAGGCTTCACTTTTTGCTATATGAACTCCCCATCCTGTTAGGCCCTGATTTACAAAAATAGTTTCAAATGGGAATACCCCATTGAACATCTTTTTGGGTAATCGGGTCCACAATGCTTTGAAGTGACACGACTGTGTATAGGCACTACGGATAGAAACCGACCACCCTTTAGCGCAGCTTAACCTTCTCCCACTCCTGCTTTCATGTGGTATGCCCTATTCGAGATTCCCGTGATTACAAGACTGTGGGCCTCATTACACGGTAGGCGGTAAGGGTTTACCGGTACCAGTATTTTACCGGTACCGGTAAATCCTTACCGCCTTACTACGAGGTCCCTTTGCGGGTTGGGGAATTTAACGCCTGCTTTTTGCAGGCGTTAAAAACCAACCCGCAAAGGGACCCAGGGAGCTAATTACGGTACCGCAATTTGCGGTGCCGTAGTTAGCACCTTCCCCTTTCCCATTATGCCCTATGGGGCAAAAATGGGAATGGGGAAGGGCAATGGTGGAAGGGGGAATTACCGCCCCGCCAACCTTGGAATGGGGCGGTAATTCCCCTTTCCACCAAGGCGGTGCCGGTATTTTACCGGCATGAACCATGGCGCTAATTGCGCCATGGTTCTCCACCTACCGTGTAATGTGGCCCTGTATTCGTAAGTGAATCCTTATGTAATTTCAAGGGTCTTTATTTGATCCCAATTTCTTTTCAGGCCAATTCTGGGTTTCAACTGACAAGTGTACATCATGATAAAAGTACGAATTTGAGGGTGTTTGACACTTTATTAAATACAACACATGTTCAAGTGTACCTCTGAGGCTGCCCTCGATAACTTCAATATTCTATTTCTAATAATGGCTTTCGTTTCATGTTCACTTAGCAGGCACTGTAGATCAACTGTCTGGCTTCTCATCCACACATTTCTGCTGCAAAGTCTGATTTTTCATTCCCTGCAATACTTGACTGACCATCATTTCTATTGAAACTTCCTCCTTGAAGCACATATCAGTCCACTGCACATGTCGAACAACATGCCTTGGCTGTCGTGTCCAGCATTGTGGATTACTAAAAATGCCCTTAAAAATCTGCAAATATATTTGTCTTCTCTTTCATTTTCTTGTTGTGTTTTGTTGCAGGAATGATGCGATAAGGAGGCGATGGGAAGAGGCTGTTATCGTGAATGGAGGATAGCACATGGGCAATGTGCTGTTCTGGGAAGCAAGACCATGCAGAGCAACAGAGATTCGAATCTCGGACCACCGAACTGAAGGGTGTTATGAAAAAACTATTAAATAAATAAATTAGTATAGAATCCAGCCACTAGTGTCAGATAGTTTTGAGTGGATGATAGATGGAACAATTGATAGACCAGGAAGAATGCAAAAGAGAAGGCTGGCAGGCAGGGATGTTGCTAGGTCTGGAAAAGGTCTGGAAAAGATCTGGGGCTGTGCTAATGTCGGGACTTAGGGCTAGCTAACCTTTTGGTTGTAGCCCTTGAGATTCTAACCGGGGCTACAACCAAAACACCCAGGGCTATAGCCCGATAAACCCTCACCCCCTAGCAACACCTCTGCTGCTGTCAGGTCACACAAGGCACATTACATACATTTGGATGCTATGAGGATGAAAAGAGCATCTACTATAGACAATTTGAAATGACGCAACACCCCGCAGGGGGTATTAAAATCAAGTCTGTAGTTGCCATTCCGCTTTTCCCAGGCGGAATAATAGCTTCCCTATGGCTACAGATATCAAAAACTATTGATTCCTTGATGGCAACAGAAGGGCTAGAAGCTCTCTGACTAAGGTTTCGAATTGTAGGGTTCCCCAATTAGTTTCAATTGAGTCACATGCCACGGCTGACACCATATGTAAGGAACTCATGGTGGCAACAGTAAAGACTGATACAAGTGATCACAGTTCAAGGGTGTTTATTAGACTGTATTAATGGGTGAAAAAACCACCTAAGTTAAACCTAAATCTAAGGTGGGAGCAAGCTACGACCATCAAATAATAATAAGGCAGTCCTAGTGGCGTCTTGTTAAATAAAAAGGGCATTTAGTAAAAAAAAAAACTAACTATTGCCAATCCTTACCGTTAAGTTACAAAACAGTATGGGATATTGTTCACCAGAAAAGAAAAAGAAAGACGTGTTCACAAAATGATAAGTCAGGATGGTACAACTGGGGTTGCCCTTCCCCACGTTTTTAGCACAGGGCAAGGTGGGATTCTCGAGCACAGCACAATTCTGGGCTTCTCCAGAACAAACTTCCAGTTTGTTTCCAAAATATCAGAGCCTTCTGTCGCCAAGTCTATTGTACATAAAGTCTCTTGCCTCAGAGGACCTGATGTGCTATAAATAACAGAAGAAAAGTTCCTTTCAGTTTTACTTCACGTCGGGTGATTTCCCTTCACCCGTGGATCCCCCTCACCCAGTCTCTGATCCTTTTGCAATGTTGGCCTCTCTCAGTCAGGTTCACTACAGCCTTTCGTTCCTAGTATTATCACCTGTGGTATTCAAGAGTCTCAATATCCTTTCAAACAATTGTTCACTGTGGACATCCCTCAGCCGGGTTCACACTTGTTGGCATAATGTATAAGGGGTGTTACGTTTTTCTCTCATACGTGGGCATCCCTCAGCCAGGTTCACATTTACCAGTTTAAGCAGTTCATCAGAAAGTGGGGCTCCTTTCCCCTAGCTTTCTCTTGACTATGTGTCAAAGACTATTGATGGTACAAGGGGTTTTTACTTGACCCTTGTATGACCATTTTGACTTCTTGCATCGGGCTCTCTTGGGGCTTCCTGGTATCTGTAGTTTCAACAAAAAGGGAAAACAGCCAGAGTCTTTCGAATGAGCCCCCACGTGGTACCAGACCACTCTGCAGCTGGATATTACCTGTTCTTTCTTAAAAAGTTCAGTAACATACAAGTTCTTTGTTCACAAGTTCTTTTAACTCATATCATGTTGCCGTTTGCAACCTTCGCTCAACACAGTCCGGTTTACTATCGGTTCTCCCTCCGACTCACCAGCTGTTCTGAACTCCTTGGCGTTTCTTGTCTCTGGAGTCAAGGACGGTACCACAGTGGCAAACACGTCTCCCGCCGTGTTTATCAGAGTGGGTGGGGCACGTGCACGGTTGACATTTGTAACACCCCAGGTCAGCTGCAGTTCCCGGTCTTATGAGACCTTTCACTGAGGCTTTGCTGGTCTGGGTCGACAAGGGCACTTCCCTCTTTGTTGTCCTTTCAGGACTTGCTGCCTCTTTCCTCCGTTTGAACTGCCGTCTTGAAATGGCTGCATTCTCATGTATTTTGCCTTGCGCAAAGTGTGCTGTCGTGCTCTGCCTTTTATTCTTGTGCGGAAGTTAAAGGGCCATCTGGTGTGTGTGTGATTATTGTAAATTGCCTGATTCTGCTTGACCCATGTGTTGGGACATGTCAGCTGAACGGCTCTGGTGTTAGTCTATTGTCTTTCATGACGTACAAATGTGTTTGTGTTGGAAAAGGGGGGTAGAGCTTCTAAATACCTTATGGGATAGGATGAGGAAAAGGTGTAATAAGAAAGGGGGTAACGTGGCCAGCAACATGTGGATCTTTGATTCTAGAGGGGATGATTTCTGATAGCTACAGCCGGCAAGATAGCTCAGTGGGTTAAGCGCTCACTGTTGATGTGTGTTTGTGGTCTGCAGGTTGCAGGTTCGACTGCTGGGAAGATTGACACAGCTTTTCATCCTGCTGAGGTTGATAAATGAGTACCAATACAGGTTGAATGATATTGTATGTATATTTGCTCTATATGAAGCACTTAAGCCTAATTTCTATATAATTACATATCATTATTATTTGGCCTTGGACGTCTGCTTGCATTCACAGTAATTTGGTAATATGGGCCTATATGCACTGATGTTAATGATACATATGGTGATCCATTCTTGTATGAAATGTATGTCACTTTACAGTGAAATCGTAACCAGATTTCTCGTAGTTTGCTTAGAAAAAATGGTACGTGAAGCCACTTCCTGCTTTATCAAGGGGTGAAAGGTCGTGGTCCATCGCTTCCCGTGATGTCACTTCAGGATAAGGTCAAATGGCATCACTTCCTGTGATGTCATCAGAGGTCAAAGGTTGTGTGATCTCCCTTCTGCTGCCCCAGGCATTTTGGTGAAATGACATCCTTGCATCACATTGTTTCATGGGTTGTGAACAGTATGGGGTCCAAAGAATTCCATGTGGCAACTATAACTGATAGAAAGATGTGGACAAAAATATAGAATCAATAAAAAATAGATAAGGCCCTGTTAAATACATTTTGAAGATAGAGCTAGAAGAGTACATTTAGAACGATGTACGTGCATCGTCCAGTCTCACAGGGAGTGCTCCATGAAACACTAAGAAGAAGAAGCGACAAAGCCGGTGTTGACCCTAGAACTTGGAAACATGCCTGTGAACTAGGACATAGCACACGTGATGTGATTGCGGCAAATCAGTTTCATTCCCTGTGACTCAAATTGAAACCTGTGTGGTATAAGAGCAGCTGAACAGCGGGAAGACTGGCATTGACGCAATCCACACAAATGACGTCCCCACGTGCTTATGAAATCAGGAAAAGCAAGCAATCTGTGTGAATGTACATTTACAAAAGTGAAACTGCAGGTGCAAGCGCCTTTGTGCATGCAATTTCAGCCTTCACACATCTGCATGCATGGGGATTATATAGCCGAAGTGTTACTTTGTTTCCCCGGTTTTGGAAAGCTCGAAAGACACATCTGTTCAACTAACTTTCCAGATTTGTCTATAGGGGCGACGGGCCTTTTTTTTCGATTATTAGATCCAGACTGAGGACAAATCTGGAAGGTGGAATGACCAATATAAATTCTTTAGAAGAATGCAACAAGCGTGTTAGTTCATAGCGAGTTAGTCTATCAGAAAGATACAGAGGGGTGAGTTTACGTATGCACTTAAAGATCAGGCACAGTATCTTATAACCAATCCTCTGCTTGATGAAAAGCCAGTGGAGAGACTGTTTAAGGGGCGACATCGTCGCAGTTTTATAGACTTTAAAAATGAATCGTACTGCTGCATTCTGTGATTTCTGAGCACTGGCTCTTGATCTTTTTGGGGAACAAAAGGGAGAGTAAGATACAATAAGTGGAGGGAATGAAACACTGATTGCACCTTGGCTCCAACCTGTTGCTCACTGCCAAGAGTGGACTGCCATATGCTCCCTACATTTTTAACATTTCAGGCAAATATTAACCAGGAACCAAGGAACCAAGGAAACAGGGTGGTGGCGGACATTTGGATTGATCTACCGAAAAATGTTTAGAGCCGGACAAAATCACCTCGATTTTGTTGGGGTTCTACTGAAGCCGATTAAACAACATCCATTGACCCACATCATTGACCCACATCTTCTATGCATTGTACTACTATATGCAGTGACGACTCTACTGTCTTGTTGACTGTAACATATATCTGACTATCGACAGCATTGGAATGAAAAACCAACTCACAGTTCCTGAAGATACTCATTAGTGACTGTAAATATAGGATACATTCTAGGGGTGATAAAGATGATCCATGGGGGACTCCGCAATTCAATTGTATCATGACTTAGAGATGTCCTGTTAATTTAACTTTATGTAGCCTGTTAGAGAGGAATGACCGAAACCATTGCAAAGCATTTTCCATATTCCTCCCACCACCACAAATTGGGACAGTAAGATCCTAAGATCCACTGTGTGAAATGCTTCCAACACATCAAGCATCACCAATATAGTTAGCTCTCCATCATCAGCTGCTTTTAGGTTGTCATCCCAGACTACTACCAACATGGTCTCAGTACCATGCAATGGACAAAATACAGACAGGAGACTATCGAGCAGTACGTCTTTTTCTACATGTTCCTGGAGCTGGCTCGTTGCAACCTTTTCCAGACTTTTGGCTGACCAAGAAAGGCCTGCCTATGAACGATAGTTTTGAAGATCATTTGTGTCAAGCGGGGGCTTTTTAAGTAATGACGAGACCATGGAAAGTTTCAAGTGTGAAAGAACTATGCTTGTACTAAGGAATGGTTAACAACAGCTGTGATAAATGGGTTGGGAGATGTAGCATGAGTTTGAGCAACACTGGCCACTAGTGGTGGCACTAGTTTTGATGCTCAGGCAATTTTCGTCCTGCCTCCATTCATCTTATCAACAACCTTTCATCATTCAAATCAACTATTATGGCAAGGGTTTTGACCCATGTTGAATCAATAGACTGGGTATAGTGGGGATGAGCTGTCGCCGCCCATTATTCTATCCCTGAACAAACTGAATCAATAGACTGGGTAGATGTGGGGATGAGCTGTCGCCGCCCACATTCACGCCAGAATCCAGGAGAACTGCACAGTTTGCGCACACCAAAATGGTCACCTAATCTGCCACCCACCAGTGCAAAGAAAGGTGGTTCTGTTCAAAATCCGTTTTTATTGATGTCAAAAAGTTGCTAAAATCATGGGCACAAGACCACTCTAAAGATACAACCTTCTTGTGGGGGATTCCACATCACCACTCTAGTGTAAGGATGCCATCAAAACAATGTTAAGCAAGGATCCTATACTATCAAGCAAAAGACCACTCTATTGAAATGCATTAATTCAAGACAGATCCCAAAAATGGGTGCAGTACCAGCTTTGCCAATAACCGGCGGTAGCGGTCTAAACTCTGACAGTAGGGCTGTATCTCAGGAGTGCAAGAGGATCCAGCCTAACTGGGACTTCAAAGCCTGTTGGTTAATTAAAATTCATAACCACCTGCTGTTCCCAGAGACAATCTGATTCAATTAACAGGCCAAGAGGCTGGGAAACCTTCTCACCCCAGAGACCCACACAACAGCCCAGGATATCACATGACCCTGGTGATTGGGAAGGAGGGGTTTTCCCTTCAGCCTGCCGGACACCACACAATAGACTCTTTCCCTTGAATGGAGTATGTTAATTTTGGATGTGGACTGTAAACAGAGCTCTGCCTGGGAGCAGGGACATGTGAGCTGACCCACCCAGCTTCGAGGGGCGGGCCAAACTTGAGTGTGGATTACTATTACAGCAAATATATGTTAAGTTAAATGCTTCTAAAATATTGTATTAAGCTCACAAAAATGTGCAATTTGGAGAACCTTAATCCAAGAAATGTACCCACAATTCAAGATTCGATTCAACTTTGTACCATGTTCTGAGGCGAAACCCTGCTATTTATTGATATTACAGACACCGGGTTCATGCTAGAAACCTAGTAAATTATTGGAATGTGTGTAGAAGGAGGGTGTACATTGGTGTAATTTTTGATACAGATTTAACATTGGTAAACCAATTAAAAACGAAATTAAGTTGTCATTTTTTAATGCAAGCCCCCAGGAAGATCAGAGTCGGACAAGCATGAACCATAAGGAATATGTAATATGTACATGTAATTTCAACAAATTGTGTATCTGGGAAATAGGTATTTGGATCAGAAATAGATTGGTGTGCACATTGGCAAGGGGAGTGTCTTTCTGTAAGCCATAAAGATGACACACAACCCAGCTCCCCAATCAAGGAAGAGAGGAGGAACTGGCCAATGATAACTTGAGAGGGTTGGGGATGCAGAATTAGCCGTCCTAACCACTTTCTAAACACATAAAAAGAGACTGCTGGGACAGGTAGAGACACTGAATTCCCATTTTCTGCAGAGCACGCTGATGGACAAATTCACATCCAGAAACTCCAGAGACCTAGACTGACTCCAGCGAGACAGAGACCGGAACTTAGAACTCTGACTCCAGAACTCAAAGCAAAGGCCTAACCCACAAGCTGAGTTCTCTTCAGCAGGCCTCAAAACCAACCAAACTATTCAACAGCCGGGCGAGCTGTTTGAATTTTTGCCAAGAACTTCTGCCAGAACCAGAGACCCAGAAGGCAGAATTATCCGGAGAGACCAGACCCAGACCAGATCGCTGTGCAGTGCTGCTAGCAGAGCTGACCCAGATCCAGTGAGCAGAACCAGGCAGAGACCGTCCGTGGTGAGGGAACCGCAGTCCAATCCTGACCCGATCCGTGACGAAGTCGCATTCCTGTCCAAAATCTAGTGGAGTATCCAGCTAGCACTGTGCCAAAACCAATCTCTTAGTTTAAAATAATCTGATCCAAAATATTTTAGCCTATTAGAACTGCCTCCTAGAATCGTGTCATTCTGCCATCCTTAAACCTGAAAACTGTCATCTGTAATTCTGAGCTTTAAAATTTCAAATCTGAAAAACTACATTTACTAAATCGGCCGTATCTCCGGAACCGTTTGTGTTAGCGAGTTTTGTCATCTGTCATCTTAAAGCTAAGATTCTAAGCTTTCCAACGTACCTAAAATCGACTTGCTACCCCTTATAGTGCATCCGTAATTGCGCCCGACGCACGTGACTAAATTTGCCGCAATTTGACATTTTGCTTAATTTCAGCCACATGTAAAAATATTTGTCCTTGCTTTCCTTTGCTAAAATTCATTTGCAACCTGACAATCATTCATAGAGCATTGCTAAAGTGATCCTGAACTAATACAAAGTAGCTGTCAACCACCCTGAACCTCTAGAGGGAATTAAAATCATTTTAGCATATTTTTCACTTCTTTGCATACCACCTTTATAGTACTTTGCCTGTGTTTAAAATCATCCCTGTTACTCTAAAGCTTGCTAGGCGAGGAACTGAATTATATTTGATTGCATTCCTGAGAACTGTGTGCTTTTCTTCCATCTCTTTACATTGCATAAGGGGGGGGGGGGGTGAATTGCTACCAGGGGGAAAAGTGATTGCATTGTTTTGGTTGAAATCATATCAAGTTTATTTTCTGCACTGCCTTTTCATTCATCATTGCATTGTCCTTGAAGCCATAACAGCATTCTCAGCTACTTTATCCTCTCTATATCAACTTCTAAGCCATTAAAAAGAGTGTACCACTATAACAGTATCCATTGTTGATCAAAATCATATTCTCAAGTGTGATATCAAATATTAATTTACTATAAAAGTGTGATAGATATATACTGTTTAATTTTCAAATAAACCTTTTAATTTGCAAAACAAACCTACTTCTTGGCTCAGTGGGGTCCGGGGGATTCTAAGAGAGGGGTGTTATATAACAGTTGTCATCCAGAGTAAACGAACTGGACATAAAAATATATCAATAAGGGCTTCCATCAGCATCCCAGACTAGGCATTGACTTAGCTGTAGTGTTGAATTGAAGTCGCTTACAAAGTGGGGGCTCGGAGCAGGGATATTCTTGGTTAGAATTACCACTTGTGCAGCTTAATACAGTGTGCCAACTGACCGGATACACATATCTGGTTAGATTACCACGCTGTTTTACACTGTGAAAGCACCCCTCAAAGGAACGCTCTAAGGAAACGGTCTGTTTTGCAAAATAAAATACAAACTTCTGTAAGTCAGGAAGGAACTCAAATTCCAGAATGACGACACTGGTAGACATCAAAACAGCCAGAGAGCACTTCTTACATAAGCTATTTGTGAGAGGTGAATGGACTGAGCAGGGCCAGGATGCGTGGTTGCAGGCAATCACACAACAGGTCACTGCAACTGGGTTATATTTCTGGAGAGATCAGGGTCCCTTACATGTGGCCCTGAGTGAACTATACATGGCTCCTAAAGCTAAAGATGAACACGACAAGATGGTTAGGATAGCGGCATATTTGTAACTATATATGGGAGCCATGCAGGACAAATGTGCTGAAGGCCAATCTGGCAAATAGGCAACAGATCGCGTTAGAGAAGGCCCAATCTGACCTGGTCTCTTCTGAGCAGAATATGCACAGAAGCCAGGAGTCAGAAAATGAGAGCAGACAGTATCTCATTAGAATCAAAGAGGACAAGTGTATCCTGCAAAAGGAAAAGTCTGACCAGGATACCAGATTTCTGGCCTTGCAGAAGGAGTACCAAGAAGGTTTGGACTCCCTACTGCAGAGCCAGAAAAAGCTGGAGCAACAATTAGATTTCAATAGGGCATGTGCTGAGCAGGTAGTTACCCTGCAAAGCCACCTAGATAGGGAAAAGGCAGAGAGCAATAAACTGATCCTGAAAGACCTGGATACCCAGGCAGAGTTTGATCAGGAACGCCAGAAAGTTGGTGCCCTTCAAAGGCAAAGGGACGACCTGGCGGCACAGATGCAGACTCTTAGTCAGGAAGTCTGCCATTTAAAAAGAAAAACTGAAGAAAATCACTTGGCCCTCCAGGGGCTGGGTGACCTCCAAAAAGAGCATCAGAACTTGTTAGAGCACACCAGGAGGGTGGAAGAGGCTCTGGCAAGAAAGGAGCAGGCGAGTAGGGATGGGACTCAGGAGGTAACCCTCCTGCAGCAAAGACTGGCCCAGTACTCCAGGACCAATAAGGAGCTACAGAGAGAGAATGAGGCTCTCTGTCAGCACAATGATAGGCTCCAGCAACAGGTAGCCATGCAGGAGAGACTGATAGAGTCTAGTAAGGCCTTAACTGAGGAACTGAAAGCGCAGGCTCTTGCATTGCAACAGGGAGCAGGGGCTAATAGAGATGAGGT
Organism: Ambystoma mexicanum; assembly: GCF_040938575.1. Taxonomy (NCBI): domain Eukaryota; kingdom Metazoa; phylum Chordata; class Amphibia; order Caudata; family Ambystomatidae; genus Ambystoma; species Ambystoma mexicanum. The sequence goes on from NC_090934.1 coordinate 147,505,814, forward strand.
TCGCTGGGAAAAGGAAACGCCTGAGCATAACCTCAAGAGCCCTAGTACCAGAGGCCTTCATCTCTACCAGTCTCTGGACTCTGCCACCCACATGTCCCCTGGCGCACATGAGCACAGGGTCACAGGGATGGCAGATTACTATCCGCCAAAAGGATGGGGCTCATAGGCCAGTACCACCCAGGAATGGATTCGGCGGGCATCCGGGTATGGGCACCTAAGTACAGTGCAATTTAGTGGGGAACCCCAGGAGAGTAGGCCCACTAAGGGCATCCTGAAAACCTCTGCCCAGTTAGGTCAGTGGGGGGGTACCCATCAAATCCTGGTAGCAAGGAGGGATCTGAAGACTCCTCTGAGCGTCACAGGACACAGGAGACCAGGTCCCCACATTCTGCCAGCTATTCCCAGGCTCGCAGAATCCGGGAAAACCCGTAAGATCAGATGGGTACCTGTGGGAGCAGTGCTTCTGAATCAGAGGATGAATGGACCAGGGTTACCCGAACCAAAAAGGCCAATAAGGTGAAAAGGGCCTTGCTTAAGGACCCCTTAAAACAAATTAAGGCAATCAGGAGTGTCATCATGCCTTATCATAAGAACGCCAAGTATTCTGTTTGGGAACACTTGGAGCTCTATGAGCAAATGATGGAGACTTTCCATTTGAAGGACAGCAGTAGCTGCATCCAGTACGTCAAATGGACATTCTCCCCTGAATACTCCAGTTTCTTTGCAGGGCTGGAGGACCAAAACCATTCAAGATGGTCCACATATAGGGCAGCCATCTTGAAACATTTTTCTGTACATAGAAATCCCCAAGAGGCTCGCAAGGCAGCCTACAATATGCAATGTGGGGAGGATCAGGCCCCACAAGAATTTGTGCAAGAATTGAAGCGTGCATTTGCGCAGACCACCAGAAGGGTTGCCACGGATAGCAGAGAATTCATCAACACATTTTTCCATGCTCTTCCCAAGTACATAATGACCCAGCTCGTGAGAGATTTTCACGAGAAAAGATCTTTAGACTGGATCATTGAGCAAGCCACCAGGATCTATGAGGTGCAGAAGCCCATTGAAAATAAAAGTAATGCACAGAAAAACCCCAAAACCAACAGCACCCCTGCTGCTGCCAAGGTGGCAGAGGTAAAGGTTGCCCCCGTTTTAGATTTGGAGATGGGGGGGCCTAAAAACCTGCCTGCACCAAATAATTCACAGCCCAGAAGGCCCTCGGGCCAGTCACAGACAGGGAGTGGAGGAGGTAGTCCCACAAATGGGGTCCCCCGCTCCCCTGACTATGTAAGTCCCCGCTACAAGGGAAACCGACCAATCCTTGGTTATGTGTGGACTCCTCCAGCCAAAGGGGGGGGATCCAGCCAAGCACCTGACCCAGGGAACTTCCCTCCTAACTTCTCACAGGAGGGCAGAAATTCCCCAAACACTGGGCAGAACTTTTTTCCCAGGTATCCACCCAATTTCCAACCCCAAAACCATCCATCCTTCTTTCCCCAATTCCCTGAGCACAGACATCCTAATCCGGGAGAGGGGAGGCCAAGGGTGGAGGGGTACCCAAATCTTCCCAACCCAGGGTATTACCAGAGAAGGGATAGCTACCCTTCCCGGGATCAGCCCAGGGGAGAAAACAGTACCTCGTATCAGCCTGAGCGGGTTTCACAGTTAGAGCGCCAGGTCCGAAATATGGCACGGGATCTGGCTCACATACTGAGGGCTCAACAGAACCCCCGATGAGCATGCCACCGCAGAATGCCCCAAACTCTGGACCTGGTGCTCCAGAACAATGACGGGGGCAGCACCCCGATAACCCACTGGTTCCCAGGGAGGAGGCACAATGGGAAGGGGGGTGTAAGGCCTTGGAGGAAGCTTCCTTCCCAACTTGTAAACAGCCCCTGGAAACCCAGGAACCGGAAACAAAATCTCCTACCCCTGAAAGTCTGCCAACCAAGGAGCCGAGAGGGGGTAGGAGAAACAAAGTACCCAAACAGACCCACTTTGTGGAGGAGGTAAAGGTCTTCCAATTTGAGGGAGAGGGATCCCAAGAGGATCCTGGGAAAAGGATCTTCTCCTTCAAAGATGGGGGAACTCCTCCCAAGGAAAAATGGGTCCCAAGAGATTCCAATCCAGACTGGGTAGATGTGGGGATTGAGCTGTCGCCGCCCATCATTCTATCCCAGAACCAACAATACCAAAATCCCATGGGTCAACCCATCCTGATGACCGCCTCCAAAAAGGGGGGGCGGCCCGGAACCCGAAACCATTTCCAGTTGCCAACTTGTTCTTTCAGATTCCCCAGACTCTCCACAGAATTCTGCCCAAATCTCTTCTCTCTCAATGTCGAAAACCAGAAAATTAGCCCACCAGTTGTCCAAAAATGTGCATTATCTGTGCCCCCTTGAGGAGAAGGAGGGATGATATTATGCCCCGGTACAAGTACAGGGACAGGGTACAATTTTGGCACTGGTGGACACTGGATCCCAAGCTACCCTTCTGTCCAAAAGGTCCTTTGATGAACTAAATGCAGGAAGGGGGGAGAATTACCGTATTCCTCTCACCTCTCTTCCTGGACAACTCCAGAACTTCGACGAGAAGGAAATTCCCATCGAGGGGACTGCAGATTTGGATATCAAAATTGGGCGACGCAAGGGGAAACACCCGGTCATAGTAGTGACTCCAGAGGGCGCCCCTTGTTTACTAGGGAATGACCTCCTGAGAAGGTTGTCACCCCTAATAGATTGCGTGAACAAGGTCCTCTGGACCCAGACTAGCTGACCAATAACATTAAAACAGAGTGTCAACCATGTTAGTTTAAACGGCACCTGCCACATGGTTGAACAAAAATCTGACCAAGTAGAATTTCTCTTCCAGAACAACCAAATTCCAGACGTGACAGTAATAGCAGTTGGACAACAGACTGGTGATTGGGGGTCCGCTCTATTTCTGAAAATCAACCTTCCTTCCAGTTTAAGGTGGTATTCCACACTGGAAGGAAACACTGTGAAATTCTTTACCAATCCACAATCAGACACTCCCACTCCTATAGTCCAGAAAGATGTGAAATCAGCTCAGAGCCTGGCTGATATTCAGCAAATTGGAGAACAGTTGTTCATCCCTGTTCAGTTAAATGATGGGAAGGATTCTGTTCTCCCCCGAGTGTGTGTGAACAACGGTAAGAGCTTCATCAGCGAAGCCATGTTCCGCCAACTCCCAAAAGATCCAGCCATTCCCACATTCAAACTGATAGACAAATGGGAAAACAACCTGGAAGCATCCAATTCCAAACATCTCCTGCCAAGCAGGTGTGTGCTCAAAATCTCCATTGGTAACAAGAACATAGTCCATAATTGTTGGGTCGTGCAAGACGTCACTGCCGCCTTTTACTTAGGCAGTGACATTCTCAATCGCTTTGCCATTAATTTGGACCTAATAAACTTCAAAGCTTGGTCCCGATTAGTGGATAATCCCATGGGCTTTGATGATTCAGAAAAAGCATTTAGGTCAGCTCAATTGCTACCTTATGCAGTTGAAATTCAAATTAAAGAGGAATTCACCATCCCAGAAAGGACCCAACAATTCTCCCTGGAAGTGAAAGTTAAAAGAGGACAAAAATTGAAAAACCCTGATGCTTATATTCATCTAAATGCTTCTCTCCAACAACAAGGGTTAGGGGTAAACCCAAAACCATTAGTCAACATAGAACATGACACCATTCCAATAGAGGTGGATAACAGTGACTTAAAGAGAATTACTCTAGCCGCAGGCACCATTATTGCAATGGCAGTTGATGACCGACATTTCTCCATTGATTTAGGAAATGAACTGTTAAGACCCATCCCCAAGGACTGTGTTGACAGTGACAGTGATGACAATACAACACCAAACAGGATCTATACCCGGCAGGGGGGGAACTTCCTGGTGTACACTTCTTGCCCTTATGGTAAGGAAGATGTGACTTGTGACTTCAGGAGGGATGAGGTGATTTTCCAGGTCCATGAGGGCTGCCTTTCCCACCTGAAGCCTCCAGTCCAAATTAGCATGCTGCACAGGGACTTCTCCACCCAGCTGGAGGAGGCCGCTGAGATAGCAAAACCAGAAGTCTTTCCAGGCTTCAGGCAGATGATGGAAGAGAGAGTCAACCTAGCTGATGCCTGCGTGACTCTGGAACAGAAGCAAAAGTTGAAACAAGTTTTCTTGGATTTCCAAGATCTCTTTGGGGTAGACTCATATGACTGTGGTCGCACCGACATCCACACCACAACAATTCCCGCAGACCCTGGAATGACTGCAGTGTTTGTGAAGCAATATTGTTTGCCTCTCGCATCCATGGAGTCCCTTACTGAAATAATTAAGAACCTTGAGTCCCGGGGAATAATCTGTCCAGTACACAGCACCTTCAATAATCCGGTGCTGGGAATATTGAAGCCAAACGGCCAGTGGAGACTCTGCGCTGACTTTAGGGAGCTCAACAAACGGGTCCATACTTCCCGAGGGCCTCTGCCCTACATTGACCAAGGGCTGGCCCAGATCCAGGGGGCACAGGTATTCAAAGCAATAGACCTGACGAATGGATACTGGACCGTGCCTGTCAGGAGGGAGGACCAATACAAACTGGCTTTTACCTTTGGGGGCCAGCAGTACACATGGACCCGGACTCCCTTCGGATACCTCAACTCCGGCAATGAATTCAACATTTTCCTACATAAGGCCATGCCCGACCTGGGTGCGAGGAGTAACCTGGCTTATGTTGATGATGTCCTCATCATAAGTTCATCTGTGGAAGAACACATAGCGGAGATTTGTTATGTTCTGACACAGTTGAGGGCCGCCGGAGCAAAACTTTCCTTTCAGAAAGCACAGTGGTGTAGAACCCGTGTTAATTTCTTGGGGCATGAGATTACTCCTCAGGGTCTCTGTCACCAAGAAAAGAAAGTGGAAGCACTCCAGAAACTGAAGGATCCCACAACTCTACGGGACTTAAGGAGCCTCCTTGGACTGACTAATTACAGCAGAAAGTTCATTGAGGGCAACGCAGAGATCACTAGAGCCCTGATTCATCTCTTGAAGGGGGGGTCAAGTGGGAATGGGGTCCGGAACAATCCGAGGCAGTAAAACAACTCAAGAGAAGCCTATCACAAGCGCCTTGCCTAGCTTACCCTGTCAGAAACAAGGAGTTCTTTCTGGAGACAAGGTTCTCTAATACGTGCTTGACGGCAGTATTACACCAAAAGCATGACAAGGTGAATAAAGTAATCTCATATGCGAGCAAAACTTTATCCTCTGTGGAGGAAAAATTCAATGATTGTGAGAAGGCACTCCTGGCAACGGTGTGGGCATTGAAGAATTACCGCCCGTTCATCCAGGGGGAACACATCATAGTGGAGACTCCACACCAGCCTCTGCAATATCTCCAAAGTGACAGAATCTGGGCCGGAAATGTGAGTAATTCCCAAATTACTTCCTGGATTCTGTCAATGAAAGGCTTTCCTGTGGAGGTCAGATATGGCCAAAACAAGAAGAGTCCCCTCGCGCAAGGTCTGGCTGACTTGCATGATTGTGCCAGAGAAAACTGTCTCGAGGACGAAAGTCTAAAAATCAAGGACAACATGGAGGCATACCTTAATTCCCCACACAAGGTCTTTGAAGAAGACAAGTGTGAGGGAATGCCCACTGTCTATGTGGATGGATGCTCGTACCATGTTGACAACAACAGGGAGAAAGAACTGGTGGCCGGCGTAGGGAATGCATGGGTGAAGGTGTACCCAGAACCCTCCGCTGGGTACAAAATTGGTCCCCGAAGTAGTCAGGTGGCAGAGTTGATGGCTGTGCATCAGGCCATCCTCACTGCTGTCCAACATCAACTCCACGAACTGGTCATAATCACAGATTCGGATTATGTACGGAACGGGTTCGTGGAGCACCTGGTCAATTGGAAAACCAGAGGCATGTTATGTGCTAATAACAAACCCCTGAAACATGGGAAGTTAATCCAAAATATCGTTGATCTGGTCACATCGAATGGGATGACCATCTACTGGAAAAATATCAAGGGTCATTCCAAAGTAGAGGGACCAGACAAAACTGGAAATGACTCATCTGATCAGCTGGCCAAAAATGGGGCCATCCAAGGGGATCTAATAGAAATAGAGTCCTTGTTGGGGGAAATCCAGGTCACTGCAATCACTAGGTCCCAGACAAATGCTCACAATGATCTTTCAACTGCACAATGGAATAAGGAGACCCCTGATGCTGATTTGATTACAGCTCAGAAGGGGGACCCAATAATTGGTAAGTTTTACCAACACATTGAGGACCCTGAGAACTTTCCCCTGACGGATACCGATTACATTGGAAAGAGGACCTAAGAGTGTTGATGAAATGTCCAAAAATGTCCAAAAAGGTTCCGAATCCAGACGGTTTGTTGTTAAAGAAATCCCAAGCTGGCCATGATCAGTGGGTGGTTCCTACCTCATTCCGAAGCCTGATGTTAAGTCACGCCCATGATGTGGCCACCGCCGGTCATAGGGGGTTTCATACAACACTTGAAATCTTAAGAGAGATTGCATACTGGCCACACATGGGGCAGGACCTCGACCAATACTTGAAGGGGTGTCTGGTGTGTGCACAATTTCAGCCAACATCCCTCGCACACCGGGCTCCTCTCCAAAAGAGGGGGATGACACTGCCATGGTCAGATTTGCAAATCGACTTCGTAGGCCCTGTGATTCGCTCGTCTAGAGTAAATAAGTACATGTTGACGGTTACATGCTTGTTTAGCAAGCTGTCTCCCGGCCCCACACTGCAAGGCAGAAACAGCAGCTGCCCTGATGATTAACCACATCTTTTCCCATTTTGGTCTACCTCAAAGGATTGAGTCAGACAGAGGTAGCCATTTCACCAGTGAGGTAATGACAAAGATGTGGGAGATACTGGGGGTCAAAAGGAAATTACATATTGCTTACCGGCCAGCTTCTTCTGGGGCAGTAGAACGCTACAACCGAACCATTGTGAGCATCTTAAAAAAGTTTGTGGCAGATTCTGGGCCAAGTTGGGATATCCGATTACCTCTGGTCCTAATGGCCATCAGATCTACCCCTTCATCTGCAACTAAAATGTCACCATTTGAGTTGATGACCGGACGCAAGATAGTGCTTCCCCAGCATTTGCTCTACAGGACCCAAGAGCAGACACTGATAAATGCCTCCACAACTCATGAGTATGTGGAGAATTTAAGGAAACACCTTCAGCATGCTTTTGCCTATGCTCAGCGGAATCTAGAAAGATCAGCTGATAGCATGAAAACCCACTACGACCTGAAGACCACCAGGAAGGAATATACTGTGGGAGACCGGATCTATCTATACAATTTCCAAAGGAACCAGGCCAAACAGCGAAAATGTTTGCCTACATGGAAGGGACCGTTTGAAATTATAGACAAGGTCTCTCCAGTAGCGTATAAGATCTGCATCCCCAAAGGTATTCTGGCGGAAGGGGAAGACAAGTGGGTACATATAAATCAGCTAAAGTGTTGCCATCCCAGGCACACTCTGCAGCAACTGGAGGAGTCTTCTGCAATACCAGAGGGGACCGCTCCAGATTAATTCAGTTACCATCCTAAAATATCCCACATATAGTCCCTTAAATATTATGATTGGAAAAAAATATGTTTCATGTTATATCTTGTTTTAAAATAAGACTGAAAAATGTATCCTGATGTATAAAATGTATCACTCCACTATTTCAATAGTGGTGGAAAAATGTCTATGAATAGGTATTACCGCTTTTGCTTTATCATCCTAGGAGAGATGAAACCATGGAGACAGACCGAGGAGAACGATCCGGGGACCGGGAGCAGAGATCCGAGGTGCCCGAGGTACTGCCCAATATTCCCATCAGGACCGGCGGGGAGAACCGATCGATCCAACCGGATGGAGGAAAAGATGCTGAACTGTGCCATCTACGGAATTGGAAGAAGATGATGCGGACATACCAGCGCGTGGATCAAAAACATCCTTTGCACCCGACTCCCCCTCGACTCCAAATCAAAGCGCAGTCGGGAGGGGGGCCTTGTCAAGGGTTTTGACCCATGTTGAATCAATAGACTGGGTAGATGTGGGGATGAGTTGTCACCTCCCATTATTCTATCCCAGAACAAACTAAATCAATAGACTGGGTAGATGTGGGGATGAGCTGTCGTCGCCCACATGCACGCCAGAATACAGGAGAACTGCACAGATTGCGCACACCAAAATGGTCACCTAATCTGCCACCCACCAGTGCAAAGAAAGGTGGTTCTGTTCAAAATCCGTTTTTATTGATGTCAAAAAGTTGCTAAAATCATGGGCACAAGACCACTCTAAAGATACAACCTTCTTGTGGGGGGTTCCACATCACCACTCTACTGTAAGGATGCCATCAAAATAATATTAAGCAAGGATCCTATACTATCAAGCAAAAGACCACTCTATTGAAATGCATTAATTCAAGACAGATCCCAAAAATGGGTGCAGTACCAGCTTTGTCCACAAACCGGCACTAGCGGTCTAAACTCTGACAGTAGGACTGTATCTCAGGAGTGCAAGAGGATCCAGCCTAACTGGGACTTTAAAACCTGTTGGTTAATTACAATTCTTAACCACGTGCTGTTCCCAGAGACAATCTGATTCAATTAACAGGCCAAGAGGCTGGGAAACCTTCTCACCCCAGAGACCCACACAACAGCCCAGGATATCACATGACCCTGGTGATTGGGAAGGAGGGGTTTCCCTTCAGCCTGCCGGACACCACACAATAGACTCTTTCCCTTGAATGGAGTATGTTAATTTTGGATGTGGACTGTAAACAGAGCTCTGCCTGGGAGCAGGGACATGTGAGCTGACCCACCCAGCTTCGAGGGGCGGGTCAGACTTGAGTGTGGATTCCTATTGCAGCAAATATATGTTAAGTTAAATGCTTCTAAAATATTGTATTAAGCTCACAAAAATGTGCAATTTGGAGAACCTTAATCCAAGAAATGTACCCACAATTCAAGACTTGATTCAACTTTGTACCATGTTCTGAGGCGAAACCCCGCTATTTATTGATATTAGAGAAACCGGGTTCATGCTAGAAACCTAGTAAATTACTGGAATGTGTGTAGAAGGAGGGTGTACATTGGTGTAATTTTTGATACAGATTTAACATTGGTAAACCAATTAAAAACGAAATTAAGTTGTAATTTTTTAATGCAAGCCCCCAGGAAGATCAGAGTCGGACAAGCATGGACCATAAGGAATCTGTAATATGTACATGTAATTTCAACAAATTGTGTATCTGGGAAATATGTATTTGGATCAGAAATAGATTTGTGTGCACATTGACAAGGGGAGTGTCTTTCTGTAAGCCAGAAAGATGACACAGAACCCAGCTCCCCAATCAAGGAAGAGAGGAGGAACTGGCCAATGATAAGTTGAGAGGGTTGGGCATGCAGAATTAGCCGACCCACCAACTTTGTAAACACATAAAAAGAGACTGCTGGGACAGGTAGAGACACTGAATTCTCATTTTCTGCGGAGCACGCTGACGGACGAATTCACATCCAGAAACTCCAGAGACCTAGACTGACTCCAGCGAGACAGAGACCAGAACTTAGAACTCTGACTCCAGAACTCAAAGCAAAGGCCTAACCCACAAGCTGAGTTCTCTTCAGCAGGCCTCAAAACCAACCAAACTATTCAACAGCCGGGCGAGCTGTTTGAATTTTTGCCAAGAACTTCTGCCAGAACCAGAGACCCAGAAGGCAGAATTATCCGGAGAGACCAGACCCAGACCAGATCGCTGTCCAGTGCCGCTAGCAGAGCTGCCCCAGATCCAGTGAGCAGAACCAGGCAGAGACCGTCCGTGGCGAGGGAACCGCAGTCCAATCCTGACCCAATCCGTGACGAAGTCGCATTCCTGTCCAAAATCTAGTGTGAGTACCCAGCTAGCACTGTGCCAAAACCAATCTCTTAGTTTAAAATAATCTAATCTAAACTATTTTAGCCTATTAGAACTGCCTCCTAGAATCGTGTCATTCTGTCATCCTTAAACCTGCATACTGTCATCTGTCATTCTGAGCTTTAAAATTTCAAATCCGACAAACTACCTTTACTAAATCGGCCGTATCTCCAGAACCGTTTGTGTTAAAGCTAAGATTCTAAGCTTTCCAACGAACCTAAAACCGACTTGCTACCCCTTATAGTGCCTCTGTAATTGCGCTCGACGCACGCGACTAAATTTGCTGCGATTTGACATTTTGCTTAATTTCAGCCACGTGTAAAAATAGTTGTCCTTGCTTTCCTTTGCTAAAATTCGTTTGCAACCTGACAATCATTCATAGAGCATTGCTAAAGTGATCCTGAACTAATACTAAGTAGCTGTCAACCACCCTGAACCTCTAGAGGGAATTAAAAAACATTTTAGCATATTTTTCACTTCTTTGCATACCACCGTTAAAGTACCTTGCCTGTGTTTAATATCATCCCTGTTGCTCTATAGCTTGCTAGGGGGGGAACTGAATTATATTTGATTGCATTCCTGAGAACTGTGTGCTTTTCTTCCAACTCTTTACATTGCATAAGGGGGTGGGGGAATTGCTACCAGGGGGAAAAGTGATTGCATTGTTTTGGTTGAAATCATATCAAGTTTATTTTCTGTACTGTCTTTTCATTCATCGTTGCATTGTCCTTGAAGCCATAAAAGCATTCTCAGCTACTTTATCCTCTCTATATCAACTTCTAAGCCATTAAAAAGAGTGTACCACTATAACATTATCCATTGTTGATCAACATCATATTCTCAAGTGTGATATCAAATATTAATTTACTATAAAAGTGTGATAGATATATACTGTTTAATTTTCAAATAAACCTTTTAATTTGCAAAACAAACCTACTTCTTGGCTCAGTGGGGTCCGGGGGATTCTAACAGAGGGGTGTTATATAAGGGTTGTCATCCAGAGTAAACGAACTGGACATAAAAATATATAAATAAGGGCTTCCATCAGCATCCCAGACTAGGCATTGACATAGCTGTAGTGTTGAATTGAAGTCGCTTACAATTATGACACACCTCTTTAATCTTAATCCTGAATAATGTGCAACATTTTTTGCCGCTGTTCTTCTGGTATAACTGTTTCCTGCTTTTTGTAGTTTTGTTTTGTCTTGTTTTATATGCACCCTGAGGCCCACAGGCATGTGGTGCGTGACAAAAATTTAAATGAATAAACATTAAATAAATAAATATCATATAGCGTAATATTAGTTGGTTTCTCATTTTTTAGTAAGGACATTCTAGTCTCTTGAGAAGCCGGACTAACATTAAATTGCACAGCCACCTGAGGTGTGATGACCATCAGAGGTTGTGACTGCTCCAGTGCCTGGCCAATAGCCTCATGAATGGTTTTAATCTTCTTCACAAAAAACGTGTAAGCTTGTGCCAGGGACGGGGTCATATTGGAGCAAATACTCCTATGATGAAAGAAATTCTAATATATTAGAAAAGAGTTCTCTGGGTTTATTAGGTAAATATTGGATTTAATTGTTGCAAAACATGGGTTTAGCATCAAAGATTGCATTTTGACATTTTTTGCTCCATTTTTTACGTTTCTTAGGGAGGATGCATTTAACGATTACTTCTAATGTCTTTCACATTTCCGGCAATGTTGTTTCATTATGGCTAGAAACAGGGAGTACCAAGGACTTGACTATATTTTGGGTACTCTAAGTGGGTAGGGGGAAAAAATCATACAGATTTGTTCCAAATCCTTAGGCCCATATTCAAAGAGCTCAACATATCCCAACAAGGTGTTAATGACTGTTTGGGCATGGGCTAGGTTCGATTCAGGGATCTTACTTCAATACCTTAGTGTTGTTTTTGTTTGTCCTGAACTCTGTGTCTTACTACCTGAGTTAAAATAGAAAAATCGAATAGAGTTGTCAGATCAAGGGATAACCTGTGTTTTAAGCATAAGGGTGCCTGGACCACGTGCTAAAATAAGGTCCAAACATTGACCATGTTGATGAGAGGGGGAGGTCAAGAGAGGTTTCAACTCATGGTTGTTCAAAACTTCCCATAACTTGGGTGAGTCCGGAGTTGAGAGTTCATCCAGCCTGATATTAACATCTCCAATACAACTAATTGGTGGTACCTGAGTCCTTTATTTAGTTGTAAGAAATAAGTCAACGTTAGTTAAGAAAGTTTTATCTATGCCTGGGTGTCTGTAGTAAAAATAACATCAAACACCTCTGTGGGTGGGACCCGAATAAGCACATGCTCTATTTGGGAATCCTCATCCCAACTAAGTGAATCTAAATGTGAGATAGTCCAGGAGTTCTTATGAATCACAGCAATGCTGACACCACTCTGGATGGGGGTGGTTTAGGTATTGAAATGAGTAGTAACATGGACTAGAAGATGAAACAGTGATGGGGAGGCATCATTAAACCAGATCTCTGTAATAAACAGAATATCCTGATCATGTTGTTCCACAAGAGCATATAGTTCTACGGCATGCAAGAATGCTGATCTGGCATCTACAAGTGCACAATTATCATGGATTGGGATAGCATCAATGGTATTAGTAGTACTATTTTCCGGATGGGAACCATATATGCTATGTTCTTGCAATTGATTTAACTTTAAAAGTGACGAGGAGTCAGGGTAGTATCTAAGGGCAGTGAGCATTTCCCTGGAATAGCTCACTGTGCCACTAGAACCCGTGATTAGTCTTGTGCATGCGCCACAGGCAACCTTACCCATCTTGATCTGGTTTAGATTGGCATCCACCAGTAAAAATGTCCAAAAACAGCCTAACTGGACGTCCGTGGGGGATAACACATAGTATCCACCGACAAATGCCAAAAATAAGCCAGAACAGGCCAGAAAAGCAAAATAATGATGTGAATAAATTAAGGCCTGCAGTCCCCCAAAAGTGGCATCAGCAATATTTGCAAAGCTAAGCTTTATGGCTTCCGACCCCAATACCGGGGTAGTTTACTGAAAGCGAGGTACGGAATGCAATTGACATTACACGCTGACTTCTCCAAAAATTCTAATAACACAAGTGAAATCAAATATCAATACTAGAGTCAAATATGAAAACTCAAATCGATTTTTAAACAACAGTTCAATCAACCCATGTAAAACACATCGGCACATGAGAAATCTGATCGCAGCAGCTAAACAGTTAATGCGGCTAGATAAGCGCTGGTTTCGAACTATCACTTAATGTTTAATTCAGATGGTCTAGTACAGCATCACCATGAAAGTGCAGTCTGACCTGGAAGTGGAGAATTTTAGCTGGAAGTAAATTCTCCCAAATTTGTCAAATGTACTACATGGAATTACCACTTGTGTTATATACAACAAGCATGAGGTTTACACTGCCAGAGTACTACTCATAATCCAGTGGTTTTTGCAATGGGACTATGTGGCGGAAATGATAAATGCATTTTGATGTTGGTGGTAAATCAGCTGATTGACCATCGATTACTACCAAACTCACCATCAGGCCCAATGTGTCTACTCACCTTTTAACCCTCCGCCTGCTTTCTTCCCACCCTACATTCATACATTATCCTCAGTATCAGGTTTACCACCAACCACCATGCTGACTTGCACTAAACCATAGTGCTGTCAAAGCCTCCTATCCTATTGATGACTGGTTCATAGCAAGGTCATGGAGAATGGCACATTTCATCTGCTCCCATCTCTCTCCTCTTTCCAACCTTTCTTTTTCCACTGGCTTCCCACCTGTATTAAGGTGGCCATCATCATACCACTTATGGGGAAACCAAAGCCCAACATATCTAACCTGAAACTATTGAGTCATCTCTATCCTACCTCACTATCCAAAAGTTCTCATCCCTGTTGCCTACAAATCAGTGACTGACTACAGACTCAGTCACACCCTCAGTTCTGGGTTTCAGATCAGACAGTTCACAGAGACAACACTCGCCCTCCTCTCTATCCCTTTATCATTGCTAACCACTGCTATCTGTCATCTAGACCCATTCTCCTTGAAATCTCTGCCTCATTTGAAACAGTTGGTCACCAGTCCATGTGTTGCTTGATGCTGAAGTCCTAAAACTGCAATGAAATTTCTCCCAGCCTTGCATAATGCACCAATGCTCAAAACATGGTGGTTCTCTTTGACAGGATCGGAAACATTAACACTTCAGCACCTCCACTGCTGCATCTGGCAGTCCTAACCTCCGGAACATCTGTAAAATCCATGCCATCACATCTTTAATTCTACAAACACACTCATCACCATGAATGCCTAACCTTCTGAAAGTATGTAAAATCAATGCCCCTCACATCTTTTCACCAGCAACCCGATCCTCTCTCTATGACCTAGATGACTGCCCCAGTCTCATTATGGGACTGCAACTCTATTTCTTTGCTCGTCTCAAAGGATCTATGTGATTACTGCACTCTGTTTACTGTGAACCCTGAAAAGGCTGACCTTCTTTTATTTTGACTCCCTTTTGACCCCATATATATATCCAGAGGGCGAACACCCGCAGTCCTCCTTCATTCGTGATATACTGTACCCACCCCCCACATTAAATATATAAATAAAATAAATCTGCATTTTCAGTGGTCGCAGTAAACGGGCCGCAGTAATTGTATAATCCCTTCACAGATCGCAAACATGTATTGATTTTTGCTACCTTTTCCATCTACAACATCCTACTAAGCTCACCAACCGCCAGGCACCACCTTGACATGGGATAATTGATTATAGCAATCCCTTCATTTTACTTAGTTATTTGATTTATACACAGGAATAAACATGCTCTTTTGATCACAAAAGAATGTACAATAGAAAAGAAACAGATGTGTTAGGGAGTTTGAGTGACATCTTGATCAGGTTGTGGAGGGGGTAAGTGGAACAGTCACCAGGGAACCATACATTAGTGGACTTATATAGATTAAGGGATTATTGGTGAGGAACCTGTTATGGTGGGATTGACCTTTCAATGGACCTCAGCGTCCTGTTGGTGCACTTTTGATTGTCTGATCACGGTCGCACGGGAACGTAACAACAGAGTGCTTGGTTCCTCAACTCTGTTTTTGTTGAACAAAAAGTTTTTGGAGGTTACATAGACATATTCCCATGCGCCCACACTTTACCAAGCAATGAAGACAAATGACTCCCTTCTTGGTGTTCAAACTGAACTTTGATGTTTTGATTAGTATAATTGTGGTGCCCTCTGTTTACACGTGTTTCGACGACTTGCTCGTCTTTTTCAAATCAGGGCTAATCAAATGTTGTTTCCGATTCCCTTTCACACAAATAACACATATCCATTTTGTATATGCATTTATATTAAACATAATAAAAGAAATTGGCCATTTTGAGGGGGGGTGAAGGGTAGGAGTGTTACGGGTAGTAGAGAAACAGATATAGAGAGAGAAAATAAAACACAAAATTTCGCACAAGGTTAGTTAATTTGACTCAACATACATTGATAATTGTCTTTACTCCTCATTTCCTATGTACAAGTTAGTATAATCCCATCAGAAAAGAAAGGTTTGTATGGTTTTAGGTTCATAAAAAGGAGTTAGCTCACCCAATAGTGCGGATTTGAGAAAGTATAATTTCTGTCTTTGGACTAAGTTCAAGGGTTAAATCCCAGGACATCTGGAAAAGGTCAAGAAAAACTGATTCAGAATAAGGTGCAAGCCAATATCTTAACTACAAGTGCTGGCATTAATGGAGTTCATGGTGTTGCTGATCACATGCTGTGCTGTATCTAGCTTCCCATTTGTGGTTCTGTGGCAAAAGTGAAGCAGACTACATCTAGGATTACTAAATCCACGACTTCAAAATGAAACTCAAGTGTCATGGCGTTCGCGCCTTCATTTCGTGCCCAAAACCGCTATTTACTTTGACTAGTGGTGCGTAGGCACAGTATAAATAGCTGTAACGCGTGTTTAAATAGTGTGTATTACAGTCCCCCTTTCCGCGTGTTTAAATTGTGTGTTACAGTCCCCCTTTTTTACGGAGCCCCTCTTTCAAGCTCACCTTAACTTTCCGGTCTCGTGCAAATAAGTCCTTTTCCTCCCGGCGTCTCTCCCGTACTATATATCAACAGATCTGTTGCTTAGCAAAAGAATCCTGCTGCGCTCTAAGCTACGGCGGCCATGTTTGGCTCTAACATTCTTTTTTGTTCTATATTAAACTCTAAATGCTGTGTATTTTGCGAATTCCAGTGTTGCCATTTATTTGTAGTTAAATAAAACCACTATATGTTCATTTTCTAATGGTCACTGGACAAATTTTGCTTCTTGTTGCCTAAGTTTCAGTTCTTGAGCTCCGCCTCTTGGAATATCTATGGGACCAGGCTTTATAATTAATTAGATCCAAATTAATTGCAAATCGATTGAGAATGTCACTGCCTAAATAAAAGGTGTAAGGGACATCTCCAACGACTCAACAATTATGTTTTATGCTTTTGTCATCAATGTGCATTTTTAGCATGCACCTGCTAGGCAGGAGATGTTTGGAATTTGTGGTTTCCAGGCCTACTTCCCGTTTATCAATCAATTTAAATGGGGGAATGGTCTGATCTTTTAGTATTTTCCTGAATAATGATTTGTTGATGAAGCTTCTTCCATTATTCAGGCATACTCTGGCGGGAACAGGCTCCTCCCCCTCATGTATCTGAATGGGATACACAGCTGTTCACTCTTTATCTGGATGTCAGTCAGACCTTGAGCCAGTTTTTCATCATCTGTTGCCATGGGCTTTAAGTTATTTTTCTGATTTTGGATTGGTATAAACATTTCAGAGTATTTCCCTCCAGTGTGGAATGCCTCTTAAAACTGGGAAGGAGTTTGATTTTCAAGAATGGACAAGGGTTCCCATCACCAGTTTGTTCTCCTACAGAGATGACAGTGATATCTGGACATTGATTGTCCCTGAAATGGAATTCTATTTTGTCAGACCCTTGTTTAATCACTTGACAGGTGCCATTCAAACTCCCATAATTTGTGCTTTGTTTTACTTGATAGGTAGGTTAGTCTGGGTCCAGAGGACATTGATCACAAAGTCAATCCGGGGCAATAACCTCAGAATGAGGTCATTCCCCAATAAACAAGGTGTGCCCTTTAGAGTCATAACTATCACTGGGTGTTTCACCCTATGTCGCCCAATTTTTATTTCCAGATCCACAGTCCCTTCAACGGGAATATCATTCCCACCAATGTTTTTGAGTGGTCTGGGAAGAGGTGTGAGGGGAATTTGGTGACTCTCCCCCCTTAATGAATTTTTTTGGACACGACGGTGGCTTGGGATCTAGTATCCACCAGCGCTGATAATGTACACTGACCAAGTACCTTGACAGGACCCCTGTTCACGTGCGGCGTAGAACAGGATTCTTGCATCTCACACACACTGTACAATATTCTCACAAAACCTCTCTTCGATCTTCGGGACGCTATGGGTATATTATACACAAACTATGCAGATGACACCCAGATCCTTCTACCCATCCCAGGAGACTATAGCTCTGACTCCAAATGACTGAGAGCCATTTACCAAACCATCCAAGCATGGATGGCAAGTCACTCACTTTGCCTAAATGATGAAAATACTGAGCTACTCCTAGTTGGCTCACAAACCCTGTCAAATAAACTTGATGGACCCTACAAATCATTCCTCATTGATGGTTTCCCCATCCTAGTCTCACAGCAAGTCAAATCCCTCGAGGTATACCTTGACTCGAATCTTTCTTTGTAAAAACAGGTAAATGCTATTGGATCTTTGTCAGCTTATACCACTATGTTAATTAATGCCTGCAGGCCCTTCCTTTCCATGATCAGTTGCACCACCATTGAGAGAGCTTTCATCGGCTCCAGATTTGATTATTGCAACTCCCTATTTGTGGGTACCAGTGCCCGCAACATCAACTAGTTGCAGATCATACAGAATAACGCACTTCGCGCCACCCTGAACTTACATAAAAATACCATATCTCTTCAGCCAGAAAGAAGGTGCACTGGCTGTCCATCGACAAAAGCATACTTTTCAAAACACTGGCCATCACATACAAATGTATTGCCAACACTACACTGAGATATCTATCCAGCAAATTTAACATCTCGCAGTCAACAAGACCTACATGCTCAGTCTAAACACATCACCTCTGGGTCCCAAGATTAAATCTGCAAAGATCAGGAAGTCATAGTTTCCCAGTCTTTGCGGCCCAGAACTAGAATACTCTACCACCATCGATAAGAGCAGAGCATTCATATTGGGCTTTCTGTAAACACCTGAAAACCTGGCTCTTTACCTCAGACCTGTAACCTAGAGGCCACCCATTATCTCTCTGAGCCCACCCATCACTACGTTCTATCACTGAATCAACCGCATTGCCAAAATATCACAATATATACCTATGTAACACGTTTATGAATCCACTTTAAGCGCTTTTGACTACCTAACCAAATGTTTGTACCTTGATTCTGCACCTTGGCGCCCGTTGGCTTAGCGCGCTATACACATTAATACATAAAACATAAGTAAATAAACTTCTTACCTCTCTCCTCAAGGGGGCAAAGAAAATGTGCATTATGTGCCAGCTTGACAGTTAACATATTTATATTGAACTCCAACACCATGTGATGTTGGACAGTTTTCTGTGTCGGAGTCCGGGAACCTATAAAAAAGATTTTGCACCCAGAAACAGATGGGATTAGGAAGTCCCCTTTTTCCCCTGATTCTTTGCTGTCCCCCTTTTCCTGTTGACAGTTCTCAGAAGCTGTTTGGGGGGAGAATACCTCAGTGATTTCTGGGTCATCTGGGGGACATTGTTGTGTACAGAAGGTCCCAACACCTTCTGCGGGTCCTGGCACACCAGGATCAGGAAAGGGAGGCTGAAGCACATCAAAACACTCAGACTGGAGTTTCAGAGTCATCTGTTTATTCTTTGCAGCAGAGCAGGACACAGGATACAGCATACTGAAGAACAATGTGGAACTCCTAAATCCCCTCAGTTTTCAGCTTCTTAGATACTCTTTTAAAAAGTGAGGTAATGCAATGATCATCATAAGACATCCTGATTTGCTTTGGTATTTGAAGACAACCCCTTTTCAAATCCCTGGTTGGTTGCCTCAGCTGCCACTCAGACCCATTCTGAATAGGTTTCATCTAACTCATTCTACACCAGTGGCCTCTTCTTGAACTTCTATGAAAAAGTTGTGCACTGACCTCATCATGACTAGCAGAAATTGACCATTTTATATGCTCAAGCATCCATCTTAGAGTTGCCTGACTTGTCTTAACCAAATTACAAGATGTCTGACCAACTTATTTGTACCCGAAACTTAGTCCCTGCTCAATTTCGAATCTGGATTGTTTGATAATTTATGATAACCATGTACTACTTAACATATTCTCTACTATGCATGACATTCTGACACCACAAAATAGATCGCCTTTAAAGCGCTTTTCTGAAAGGCACTACATTTCTGATTTTCGCAGTGTTAGTCATTGATCAACCCTGTATGTTATCTAGATTTGGTTTGAGGGTGGTGGGGTCTATTTCCAATACAGTCAGTTTGAGGGGGGTAGGACTACCTCCTGTACACTTGGGTTTAAGAACTTTTTGCTCTGGGTCGGTCTCCATACGTACCCCTCCAAATCAGGGTCTTTTGGGACCCCTTTTTTCTTGGCAGGGATTCCTCCATCCCTGAACAAGAAGATTGTTTTTCCTGAATCCTCCAGGGATTCTTCTCCTTCAAAAGGGATGAGGCGGACTTCCTCCACAAAGATAGTTTTCTTTTGATTTCTCTTACTTACCCTCTGTTTTTTAGGTTCCAGCCTTTCGGGATAGAAGATTCATATTCAGGCTCAGAGGTTTCCAGGGGTATTGTTCGGGTGGGAAAGGACGCTTCCTCTAAGACTTTGCACCTCACTTCCCCCTGTGCCCCCTCAGGAATGTGTTTGTTGTCAGAATCTTCTTCCAGTCACTTCACCCCCGGGGTCTCAGACCCGGATGTTGGGTGATTCAGGGCGGCAGGTTCCAGTTGAGACTTTGACTAAGCCTGGGTATGCGACCCAGATCTTGGGTTAATTGTTGGACTTGTCGCTCCAGTTGTGACAACTTTTCTGGATGGACGTCTTGATTCATACCTTTGCTGCTTCCAGAAAGAGTAACTGCCCTTTCTCCTAAAGTAGTAGCTTGGGTATTGGAAGTTTCCCTGATAAGTTACCATCCTAGGTTTCCCTTCTCCTAGGTTCAGGAATCTATTGTCCTGAAAGCGGGGAGGGAGAGTAGGATTGTTCAGGAAATTAGGGTTCAGGGGGTTCCAGTGAAAAAAGAAGTTCAAGTTGGGAAGTGGAGTATTACTTTCATCCAGAGGGAAGTTTAGAGGGAGGTTTCCTGGGACTGTACTTACCTGAGTGGACCCCCTCTGCCCCCCTTTGTGCCGGGGCAGTCCATATTTATCCAGGAATAGGTCTTTTACCTTTGTATTTTGGACTTACATAGGTGGCAGGATCAGAAAGGTAACTCCCCCTTGATTGGACTGAATTCGAGGGTAACCTCTGCCTGTCGTTCTGTGTGTTTGCAGAAGGAGTATTTTTGCCCCCCCCATCTCCAAGTCCAATGGAGGGGTATTTTTCTCCTCTGCTTCCTTTTAAGCGGCAGGTGAATTGGCTAGTTTGGGGGGTTTTAGGGTTTATATTTTCAGAGGGCTTTTGGACCTCATAGATGCTGGTGGCCTGTTTAATCACTGAATCCAGGGCCCTACACTCATAAAAAAATCCCTTACTAATTGGGTGATAATGTATTGGGGAGCGCATGAAAGGATGTATTAATGATCTCCCTACTATTGGTGTTCACCCGCCTAGAAATCTGGGCAAATGCTCAATTCATCTCCTGCACAAACTCTCTAGGTGCCTAGTCTTCCCCACACTGCAGGTTGTATGCCACCTTGCGGGCCTCCTTTGGGTTTCTATGATGGAGACGTGTTTTAAAATGTCCGTCTTTTAGGTGGACAGTTTATGGTGATGTTGGCCTTCCAGCACTGCAAAGAAGCTGGAATACTCAGGGGAGAATATCAACATGACAAACCTAACAATTTCTATAATTGTTAACTTCAAATTATGTCATCATTTGTTCATAAAGCTCTAGATGCTCCCATATGAAAAATGTGGCATTCTTATGGTAGGAAGTCATGAAGATCTTTATGGCCTTTATCTGAATAGGGTCTTTCAAAAGACCTTTCTTCTGTTTGTCAGACTTCCTTTTCCACTGCACCTGATTCCATTCACCATCTGACTCAGAGCGGATGCTGTTGGGGGTCCATTCCCAGTGCTCTATGAGACGGGAAAACCTCCCAGAATTACAGGGTCTGGACTCTTCTCTCCTGTGGTGCTGTGAACTCTCACAGCACCTTGTAATCCCCTTTTTCATTTGCACAGGAGAGTACTATCCTCCTCCTCATCCCTCCTTTCAGGTATGCTGGGGAATTGCCCCCATCTCCCTGAATGAGTGGAGGTTTTTTAAAATATTCTTTTGAGGCCTGAAATCTGGCTCTTCTCTTACCACAAAGCAGACCAGGTGGTCCCTTTGTAGCTTTATTTTCTGGCGGTTCAACTTCCTGATCTTTTCTTTACAGCAGTCTTCCTGGTCAGCTCACTAGGGTATTTTTTGATTTCACAGAGCTCACTGTCTGGCCACCAGCTTGGTAACCCTGAATGCTCAACGATATCAGATAAGAACTGGCCTTCTGGATCAGTTGGACTAGGCCTGGCTGAGTCCAGCTGCCTCATGTTTCCCTGTTCTTGATAAGTGGTATGCATGAGGTTAGCTACACTCTGGACACCTGAGTGGTTAATTGGCTTGAGGTCCCTGGTAGAGAGGTCTCCACTTAGTGATCGCAGAGAACTTTTCCCTACCCTGACTTGTCAGGGTGGCTCAAAGCCTATTTTTGTTCGTCTATTTAATTTGCCAACCTCTCACACTTATTTTTCTCGGTCCCTATCTCTTGGAGGGTTGCAGAAACCTGAGTTTTTAATTCTGACACAAGTGCTTGAGTGACTTATAGAACTTTAACTTTGGCCATTAATCAGTCTTTTACACATTTGTCTTTTTTGAGGATTGCATTTTGTGCGCATATTCAGATTGGTTCTTTTTCAGGAGACTAATCTCTTCCTCTTGCCCAATTCTGCCCTGTGTTGCCTGCACTAGGTCAATCTCTGCTTGTCTCAGACATTCTATTAATTGTGCATTTTCAGCTAATGTCAGTCAGTTCCTGAGAACATAACTCACTTGTCTCTGCATCCACCCTTAATTGACACACTTCCTGAAACAGGGCACTTTTCTCTTGGTTTTATGTGTCCTTTTCTTCCCTCAACTGCTTTCCCTGTTGTTTCAAGGTGATCGGATCTTGGTGCATCTGATCAAATTCACCTTGACAGTCTATTCCCTTGATAATTAATTGGCTGTTTTCAATTCTTAGTTGTTTTATTTGTGATTGGGGTGTGACAATGTCCCCTATATTATGAACAACCTGATTGTTTAATTTGTATTGCAGTGCTTCCAGATTTTCCACACACTCTTTATGCTCCTCTTGCCTGTTGTTTCAAGGTGATCGGATCTTGGTGCATCTGATCAAATTCACCTTGACAGTCTATCCCCTTGATAATTAATTGGCTGTTTTCAATTCTTAGTTGTTTTATTTGTGATTGGGGTGTGACAATGTCCCCTATATTATGAACAACCTGATTGTTTAATTTGTATTGCAGTGCTTCCAGATTTTCCACACACTCTTTATGCTCCTCTTGCCATGCAGAAAACCAAATGTCATGTTCTGCATTTTCTTGTTGCTGCGTTATTAACTGATCTTTTAGCTGGTCAATGAGACTTTCTTCATTTAATTTCATAATGTGGCTCTGTTGCAATGTAGCTTCTAATTGTATCAGCTCTTGCTGGTCTTGATTGTAAAGCTCAGCCTGGTTTTGCACAGAGGCCACATTATTCTGTTGTTGTTCTACCCACTATCTGCAAATGGAAGTACATATATGCAGTGAGATGAGCCATTTTAGTCTACTCATCTGTAGTAGTTTGTGTCATTTAAAGGTCTGTTAAAGCTTGATGAAACAGCCCATTATGCTGCCACATATCTACATTTTCAGAGGTAACCACCTGCATCATTCTGGCTTGCCACATTTCATGTTCTTTATCCACCACATTTACCTTTGACAAATAATTTGGATAGGAGGTGATTCCTGGCCACATTGATTTCTATGGTGCTCAAAATGAAATGTGTTTTGTAACCTTATATACTCTCTATGCAAAATCTCAACACTGTTCCTGCTTAGTCTATACTCACAATGTCAACCCAAGTTAGTTATATTAAAATCTGTTTTATCTGTACACCTCCCTGGAACCCAGGGTACAAGTCTGAGTGGCACCTTATCAATGCAAACACAACTTTCTATCCACTGCAATGCAATTACACCCAGTCTGCTGGTACTGCAAAGGTCACCAATTCCCGGCCACGAGCCCCAAGTTTTGTCACTGTGTATTGGACAGTCACTCTCAACTCGAAGAAGATGTTGCACAAAGCACATAGCAGATTCAAATTTGGCTACGCCCCCAACCTGCATAACACCATTCAGCAGATACCATCTGTATCACCAATAAGCTAGAAACCAGGCTGGTGTATAGAAATAAGAGTGTATATTTATTTAAGTTTCTTCACTGAATAACCCACAAACATAAGAACACCAGACACCAACTCCATGACACACCACAATAATCACAAATGCAAATTACTAGAATCAGTTGACTGATATGCATTTCTTAATAGACTTTCAGTTACCACAACAAACACAGCTTGAACTTGAAGACATTAAATCAAAGCATACATAGGATGTATTTGCACATTAACAAATAGGAAATGCTAAAAAAATACCCAGTGATTGTGTGGCTTATCTCAATGCTCTTCTTTCCCAGCAACCCCCACCCAAGCATCAGTTAAATATGACGCCTTAGTTTGACTGCAAGGTACAAGGGGTGGGAATACAGTAGGAAACTCATTTTGGTCTTTTATTGGAAAGGCTGGGTTTGGGAAAGGAACACAATGGGAACATCGTTTTGGGCTTTATATTTGAAAGGCAAGGTTTGGGAAATAAACGTAATGGGGTTACGTATTCGGTCGGGGCTTATGGACACCCCCCTTCTGTAAGGAAGTCTGTGGTTTCTGAAAGGTAGAGTCACCCAAGTACTTTATTAACTATGATGGCCCAACCGTCCACTTCCATCCAGGGCTGAGCGGGTGACTGGAGGCTCCACAACAAAGTATTCCGCCCCTCTGTGAGCGTGTATATTTTAAAAGCTTAGTTTGTACCATATTTCTCCCTCGTGTGTACTCCCCTGCCCCCTCTGCCCTTCCGTGGTCTTGCTGGTGTCCCCTCACTCCCCTCCCACCTCCCAGCCCTCCCAGCCCACACTGATTGGCTAGTGCACATCCCAGGCCAAGCTAGGTAGCCTAACAGTTCACTGTGCTCGCCACTTTCATCCAGGGCTGAGCAGGTGAATTCAGGCTCCAAAACAAGGTATTAGGCCCCTCCGTGGGCCGTGTATATTTTAAAAGCTTTGTTCCATATTTCTCCCTTGTGTGTGCTCCCCTGCCCCCTCCCCCTTCCGTGGCCTTGCTGGTGTCCCCTCCCTCCCACATCCCAGCCCTCCCAGTCCACCCTGATTGGCTGGTGTACGTCCCAGGCCAAGCTAAGTAGCCTACCAGTTCACCACGCTCGCCACTTCCATCCAGGGCTGAGCTGGTGACTGCAGGCTCCACAACAAGGTATTCCACCCCTCCGTGGCCCATGTATATTTTAAAAGCTTTATTTGTTCCATCTTTCTCCCGCGTGTGTGCTCCCCTGCCCCCTCTTCCCTTCTGTGGTCTTGCTGGTGTCCCCTCCCTCTCTCCCATATCCCAGCCCTCCCAGCCCACCCTGATTGACTGGTGCACGTTCCAGGCCAAGCTAGGTAGCCTAGCAGTTCACCGCGCTCACCACTTCCATCCAGGGCTGAACGGATGACTGCAGGCTCCACAACAAGGTAACCGCCCCTCCGTGGACCGTGTATATTTAAAAGCTTTGTTTGTTCCATATTTCTCCCTCGTGATTGGCTGGTGCACGCCCCCCTCCTCATTACAGGTGCTATCAGGGCATCCCCTGCCCGGCAGCCCCACGGTTAAGGGCCCCTAAGGCAAAGGGCGGCTCCCACGGTTGCGGCTCCTGTTGCGTCTGCAGGTGTCCGCAGGGGATGTCAGTTGTCAGTCAGTTTCCACAGGTTAGTCCCACTAGCCTGCCTGCCTACCGCTCCTTTAGACTCTTAAACACGGCTGCGCTGTCCCCCATGTTGTTGTAATACGCACTGTATTAGTATTTAAAATTTAGCATTGTGAAAACTAGGCCTTTTTCTCCCCTTTCAGGATTCTCGAACTTGGGTGGCTTCTCCACATGTTGTTGTAATACACACTGTATCAGTATTTAAAATTTTGTATTGTGAAAACTAGGCCTTTTTCTCCCCTTTCAGAATTCTCAAACTTAGGTGGCTTCTCCACATGTTGTTGTAATACGCACAGTGTCACTATTAAAAAATGTGCATTGTAAAAACGAGCCATTTTCTCCCCTTTCAGGGTTCTGCATTTGTTGTTGTAATACGCACTGTATCAGTATTAAAAATTTTATATTGTAAAAACTAGCCATTTTCTCCCCTTCCAGGCTTCTGCACATGTTGTTGTAATACACACTATATCAGTATTTAAAATGTTGCACTGTGAAAAGTAGGCCTTTTTCTCCCCTTTCAGGATTCTCAAACTTAGAAGTGGCTTCTCACTGGTTCTAAAGTTGTGCATTTGTGAGCTCTTTAACCCTGAGAGTCTGTCCTATTGCGCAACTTGATTTCCGCTTGCTATCTTGTCTGCCTACTCTCGCCAGTGTCTCCCCCTCTCCTTTCACCCCCTCCTCTCCCACCTACTCTATGGTGTTCTCTGTCTCTCCTATCTTCTCTAAATGCTTCTCTATTGACTATCCTGCTCTCCTCACAAAATCTGGTAGGAAGAAGTTTAAAAAGGACATCCTGGTCTCCAACCCAGGCCTCCCTATCGCTGACACCTACATCAGTGCCTCCTCCAAGGCAACTCTCACCGACATCCTCTTTGTCGTGCCTTCACCTCACTTATGGACCCTTCATATGGTCTCTGTGCTCTCTCCTTTCTCCTCTTCTCCCATTAATTGTGGCACCCGTTGGGACACCCTCCTGGCCTCCTTCCATTCCTCTAAGGTCATCATTACTGTTTACTCGAATGGGACCATCTTGGTCCAAGGCCCTCAGGCCAACCTTCACCTCTTTGATAGAGGCTTCCTGCGCCTTGTCAACTTCCTTTCGTCTCCGACTGTCCCCGCTCCCCTTTCCTTGGCCACCTTGCCTTCCTATTCCCTCTCTGCCCCCTCTCAGGCTCCTTCTACACCTCCGCAGGGTGTACCTATGATCTGTACCCCTCCCCGGAAGTCTTTCAAGGATGGCAACCTTCTCCACATTGCCACTCTTAACTCTCGCTCTGCTGTCAAACATTCTTCTGATATCTGCTGCCTTCCTGAAGAACTTGACCTCGATGTCCTCGGTCTCACTGAGACATGGTTCACGGCCAGCTCTGCCACCAGCTTTGACACGCTCCTACCTGACGGCTACAAAATCCTCTCCACGCCCAGGCCCAACGCATTGGTGGGGGTGTAGCCCTTATCTTCCCGGAGTGGATTCCTGCCTCTGTCACTCCTACGCAAACCTATTACTCTTTTGAATGCCTCGTCTGGAGGATCTTTCTCTCCTCTAGCCATTCCCTTACTGTGGCTACTATCTATCGGCCACCTGGTCAGATTTCTTCCTTCCTCTCTGAGTGGGCGGACCTCTCCTCCTCACTCCCGGCCCCAACCACTCAACTCCTCCTTCTTGGAGACTTCAACATCCACCTGGATGCCTCCTGTCCCCCCTCTGGACTCTTTTGCGATCTCTGTGACTATATCTCACTCACCATTCTCCCCTCTGGCATGACTCATTATGCAGGACACACTCTCAATGTTCTGATCTCCTCAGACCTTCCCCTCTCTGTCCCTCTCTCCACTACTCTCTCCTGGAGTGATCACTTTCTCCTATCCTCCCATCTCACCCTATCTACCCCTCCGGCCAAGCCATCTCCATCACTGCCACCCACCTTCTCGGTCATCCGACCCATTAAGCGCGTGTCACTTGAGGCTTTTGCCACCGCCTTCTCACCCCCTAGTCCCCCTTTGGCTGACTGTCACCCTGACACAGCCCTCTCCACTCTCCACTCTTCTATATCTGATACTCTCGATATCCTTGCCCCTGTCATGAGAATCCACCTGAAGCCCAAAGCCAAGTCCCTACCCAGGCCCTCTGCATAGCACTGGATTCTAACTTCATTTAAAAAACTCAGCACATCCTGTCCTCACTCTCCTCCTATCGCCACCCTCCCACTATTCCCTGCTCTTCCTCTGGCCCTTCTGCAGCCACCCCCCCTCCCTCCTTCTCTGCCTTTCCCCTTTTCTCTGCAGACCAGGTTTCTAGACAAGTCTGATCTATGAAAGTCTCGTCAAAACAGGTTAACCCCTGTTAATCCAAAACTATCAAGGACCACATTGACTCCCTGGCTCCTGACCTGACTGATTTCTGCAATCACTCCTTCACCAATGGAGTCTTCCCATCCCCCCTGATACACTCCCTTTTGCACCCTCTTCTTAAGAAACCCTCTGCCGACCCCTCCTGCCCACCTAACTATCGCCCAATCTCCATCACTCCCTTCCTGGGTAAGCTCCTGGAGAAACTGGCCATCTCCCAGCTTAATCTCCACACTGAATCTGTTGGTTGTCTTCATGATCATCAGACTGGTTTCAGAGCTGCCAGAAGCACAGAAACTGCTCTTCTGAACAGCTGTGAAGACCTGCTCTCTAACCTTGACTCCAACACCCCTTGCTTCCTCATCTTGCTTGATCTCTCTTCTGCCTTTGACACTGTCAACCATGCCATCCTGCTCAACCTGCTCCGTGATAACCTGGGTATCACTGGTCAGGCTCTGGTTTGGCTGACTTCTTTCCTCTCTGACCGACCCTCCCAGGTCCTACTTGGGTCCTTCCTCTCTGCTATCTTTTTCTCTATCTGTGGTGTCCCCCAGGGGTCTAACCTCTCTCCCTGGCTGTTCAACCAATACCTGGCACTCCTTTCACACCGCATCGCTGCTCTCTGCCCCAACTTTCAGTGCTATACAGATGACACCCAGCTCATTTTCACGCTACCCTCGGCCTCCTCCTCTCCCTCCCTTATCTCTGACTGTCTGTCTGCTATCCAGGAGTGGTGTGCCGCCAATGACCTCTGCCTTAATGCCAGTAAGACTTATATTCTCCTCATCGGCACACCCTCTCCCTCCTTCCCAGTAGGTCTCTGACCGGCCTATCTTGGCCCTCTTCCTGCTCCCACCTGCAAGGCTACAAACCTCAGGGTAATCTTCGACTCTACTCTCTCCTTATCCCCCCACATCTCTGATGCCTCTAAGAAGTCAGACTACCAGCTGCTCCTCCTGAGAAGTATTCTTCCTTTCCTCTCCTTCCCCCAGAAGCTCACTGTCTCCAGAGCTCTGTTTCTCTCCAGGCTGGACTATTGCAACAGACTCTTTCTAAATTTGCCTGCTTCTACTCTCCGTCCTCTGCAGCTTATCCAGAACAGGACTGCGAGACTTGTTCTTGGCCTCAAGCCCAGGGATCGTATCTCTCCAGGACTGAAATCTCTGCACTGTCTCCCAGTGGCTGTGAGGATTAAGTTTAAAACCCTGTGCATTGTCCACAAGACCTTCTGCGGCTTTGGACCTCAATACCTTCAGCTCTCTCTTCCTGAATACCTTCCTTCTCGAGCTCTTCGCTCATCCGCCTCCAACTCTCTCAGGGTCAGTCGCTTCTCCAAGCAACGAGTTGGTGGTAGATCTCTTGCCTCGGCTGGTGCCTCCCTCTGGAACATCCTCCCTGCCTCCCTTAAACTTGAGGAGAACCATCTCCAGTTCCGGAAGCACCTCAAAACCTTTCTCTTTGCTTCTGCTTTCTCTCCTACTCTCCTCTGCTGACCCACTGACTGGAACTAGACTGTAATTGCCACCTTGACATACTCTGATCTCGGCAACACCTGCACTGCCCACCTGGCAACCCCTGCACCTGGGGACTGTTTCTGTATCCCTACAGTCCCCCTCCCAGCCATTGACACCTGTTGTCTGCACTTATCCATTCACTTGCCACATGCTGGCTGCTACTTACTTATTGTTATTATCTTTGCCATGTACTGCACTGTCCCTGACCCCTTCCCACGCACTTGCGCAATGTGAATGACACCTGGCCTAGAAGGATCATTGTCCGTCCTCCCTTTTGTTCCCCTCTCTTGCCTCGTCGGGCCTTAAAACACTTGTGTATAGGCACGTTATAAATGCCATATCATATCATATCATAACACACTGGGTGTGAATTGTGTTAGTTTTGAATTGTAACAAAACTCATCCCGTGATCTTTTCTATATGGGAATTAATTGAAATAAATATAATTAAATGTGCTCAGGGTCTGCACAGTTTTGCCCCCTCACCCACCATTTAATGGACAGGATGGAGGCAGGAAGTTCCCATCAAATTCAATTTAAATGGATAGGGGTTTTTCTATGAGGAATTTATTGAGTGATCTTTTTAGTCAAATATGCTCAGCGTCTACCCGGTGTTGGCCCCCACCCACTAATGGAAAGGTATTAAGGCAGGTAGCTCCCCGCATACGTGATAGATTTGGGATACAACTACTTACATGGGAGATCTCTGTTCTTAGCTGAAGAGGCTAGCCGTATTTTAGACCCTCTTTCAGGAATAGGGAGGCAGCTCACACCTCTGGTCGCTATTCACAACAAGGTCCTTCCATCCAGATTTTAGGCCTGTCTCTCAGATAGGGGTCCCAGCTTCCAGGCAAAAGTCCCCAGCAAGTGCCCCAGGGTTTCCTATCTGTCCTCCTTGGTGTCAGCTTTCCTTCTGTAAGATGTCTGTTTTCAGACTGCTCTCCTCTCGGTTTATCTTCTGTCTCTCTCTGTCTCACTTTAGATTGAAAACTGATATTATATAGATGACACTTACACATTATGAGTATTCCCACGCTATGGATAGGACATCTCTCTTTCTCCCCCTTCCACTAATCCACTCACTGCCAGCTGGTAGGCACGGAGTTTAGAGGTCTATATTATGAATAATGGGGGAAGGGGAAGATGCATCATTTCAAAATGACATGTTTCTGCAGATTGTTTTTTACATAAAATCTCACTACATGGCCACTACCTTCATTTTTCAGATAACTGCATGAACATATTCTACATTTCATGGCAAATCGGAGAATACTCATTTTCATTTCGGAACCACTTTCCTGGAAGCAGCTATTGTTTTTTGCAATTTGCTTCTGAGCCGATACATTGAAAAATATACCACTTCACTATTCAACCATGAATTCTGCATTCTATCAGTTCACAAACTGTTGAATCCCTCTGAATTATGAGCAGGTCAGGATCATTGTTTTCTTCTAACTTATATCACAGAAAATTAAGAGCTACATAGAACTGACGGGCATTCTGTGATCTGTGATATAAGTCTTGTATGAGTTCACTTAGACACATGGTTCTCCTGTTATTAAGGAAAACATAGTCCAATGTTAATCAATAGCAAAGTATGCATATACAAGGTCGTAGTTTCATATTCCCAACAAAGCCCCTCGTGAGTTTCATTTCTCCCCGGTCACATGACATGGACATCTGACAGGCTCATGTTATTCCACCCTGCCATTAAGTCTCTTCAAAGGTCTCTGTTGAAGCTAATGCACAGTTAATAGGCTATTATTCAACATGGGAAATCAGCGTCCATTTTAAAACAAAGTAGGCCTTTACATTTAAATGTCTTTTTATTTGTGGAAAGTAAGTGTCTTGCTCCGTGTCAAAGGAAATATGTCGCTTGGTTTTACTTTTTAAGTGTAGAGCTCAATTCCTCCTTCCTATGTATTCAAATGTACAGCTTTTCAATGTATCTTTTCCCATGTGTACTGCTGCAGTTTTGAATCTGTAAAATGTGCCTTTTCCCAGTTTACACAAAGTCAGCATCTGCAGCACAACATGCCTTTTTGGAATCTATTGGGCACAGTTAGCAATATTGTTCTGAAGCACACTCTCTTCAGCTGACTGCCTTTCCATTTTGACAAAGTTGAGGGAGGTCCATTTTTGTTACCTTACTAGGCCTCATGTCGGGAAAGAAGTGTTTTCATAGATGTATCAACATCACCCAGCATCATTCTTATAATGGGGCCTTGCGTGACCTCTCAATCCCTGTCCCTCTGGGGCTGTATGTTCATCCCACAAAGAGTTTCCTTTGTGCAGTGTGCGTCTGTGGTTTCACCATCTCATTCCCAGCTCTGTAGTTGAGGCACACTGTGTTATGTTCCCTATTTCTGGCCATTTGCCAATCCCAGTGCACCATTGCACCCCGTATTCTCCCCTCATTCCATTCTCTCTCCGGCCCATCTCCTCGCCCGCCTGCTCCTTGTTTGGTTCCTCCAATGACTAAGAAGTAGTGACTCGAGCACCGCCTGTTACAGTGATTGCCTTTGTTCTGTGTGCTCATGTCATTGTACCATCTCATTCCCAGCTCTGGCGCTGAGGCACACCATAGTAAGTGCACTATTTCTGGCCAATTCCTGCTCCCAGTGTACCATCACACCTTGTAAGAGAGAAAGAGCAGAAGGAAGAGGAAGCAGATGGAGGGTGTGGAGCCACAAAGGTAGTTGTGGAGGCAGAGCAGAGATTGCAAGTAGGCTTGAACTTTTGGATAGAGGAGGATACACTTGTTGGGGTTTTTTCCGTGGATAGATTTGTGAATGTGGAGAAGAAATGTAATCGTGGCCATCCAGCCTGGTGACGGTAAGAGTTAAGTGTGGGTGAAGTGAGGAAGTTCAAAGAGAGTTCTAGTAGCGAAGTTGGTGCTCTTTTCAAGAGGACATAATGACTAGTTGGGGAGACCAAAGAGAATGCTAGCAAAGTAGTCCAGTTTACAGAAGACAAGAGATGCTTGTCTGTGGTGAAGTGGAGGATGTACCATAGGGATTTATGTGTTTAATATGTTATTATTTCTTACTCGGGGAAGGACACTCAGCGAATCGGGAGGCTGGAACAGCAGGCGAGAACACACTGTGTGCCACCCTCTGTTTCCAGCCACCCGAAGTCCTTCCCCTGGTGGCGCCATCTTAATTATGGAGAGGCAACAAGGAGCAACTCCCTGTGGCCTACCCACATCCTCTGACCCCGAAAAACATCCCACACATGTTCCCCTCTACTCCTCCTCACCTACCTGCTGGACCAGAGCTTTGTGATCCGGTCCTGGTGCTTCTCCCACATGTGGCCCCCATGGAAATGGAAAAGGAACTAAGTCTCTTTTAATATCGTGACCATCTTGTTCTTTTTTTTTTTGGGGAGATTGGGCTTGCACAATACGTGATCAGCCCATCTCCCATAACAAAATCTCTAGGTGGCCCTGAGCCATCACTGAAGCCCTTGCTTCACTCAGACATACCGAGGCTCATGCTGGAAGGCTGTTACCGGAACTGTACTACCCCCTGAGTGGGGGTCGATTGCTACAGTTGCACGCGATGAAAGATGCTCAGCCAATCAGGTGGCTGGAAGAGCGAGTGAGAATACACTGTGACCCGCCCACTCTTTCCAGACACCATGGTACCATGACAATTATACAGCATGTCACATTAAACAAGTGAAAAGCTTGCCTGAAAGGGGACCTGTGTACAGCCATGCACCAAGAGCAAATCAAGAAGCAGCAAAAGATGGGGTATCCCAGCGTCCCCCTGGGAGTGAGGGAGCACTGAATGCAGAAAACCACCCCGCGTGGCAGCGATGGCACGCGCAGAGCAAACCGACACTACTGGTTTGTGGGAGCTGGATTTCAAACATGTTCTCATGCGCTTTGTCGAGGTCCTAATTAATACGTGTGTTTACACATCTAAGCATTGCCTGGAGGAGCTGCTCCAGGATGTGGCAGAATGAGGCTGTGAGATAATATTTGACGCTGTCACCGTGGCTTCAAAAGAGCCAAGGTCGGCAAAACGGAACTCTGACAAAGAGACCTTTACTGGAGGCTGATCTGACAGTTCCTGCTGGCTTCTATATTAATGTTGCGGTACCAAATGGTGGTAAAAAATTAGCTGGAAAAAAAAAACGATGCAAATAATTTTGCAACATTCATTTTCACATAGAAATTAAATACACAAACACAGCTAAGAAAAATGAATGAAGAATAAATGCTGAAAAACACCAAGAACTATAAGGAAACAATTCACTAATGTGCTTCTTTAGGTGCGTGTGCGATGGGCACAGGACAATCGAGAAAAAAAAATATCTGGGTATTCTGTGGGTGGCATAACACAAGCTGGTCTGTTTTTGCAGGTTTCGCCGCCCACGTAATTTGTGCGGCTGCTGTGGGGGCCTTCTGCGTCTCAGACCATTTCCCCCCACCCCCCAGCACTTTAACAAAGGGATGCACGCTAGGGTGTGGCAGTCCTTGCCTCGGTTTCCCCTGATCCTAGAATACTCTGCGCAGGTCACGTGTATGGGAAGGCACAAGCTTGCATTTGAACTCGGGAGGATGGCTCATGGTCAACGTGCTCGCCTTGGAAGCAAGACGACATGAACAACATCCCGGGTCCGCGCTTAGAAACCTCTCGTTATAAACAACCAATCATATCATATCACAGTTCCAGATTCCCGCGGCATTACTTAAAGCTTCAATACGACATTCCCATTATTTAAATAATTGCTCTAACTGTACAGGTGCCTATGCTTCTGCTAATGATGTGGGTCCTACCAGCTGCGTTATTGTTGCTTGATGTATTGTGGACATAGAGTAGGATAGTGCCAGCTGTGGATATTTGTGCATTGTGATCACATTATAACTTTACAATACAATAAGATTAATTTTCCAGAAACTCCCCCACCCCTGTCAGAAATCGCACTATTATTTTGCAGTCACAGTACAGAGTATTTCCACATTCTCTCGCATGCGCACATGCCCCGTTATCTCATCGCTCCACAAAAAAAAAAGATTTTCCATTCCTCAGAGACATCAGAGTATTCCGACTATAATATTAAATTAATAAATATCACAGTATCAACAAACATCTCACATTGATTCTAGACATCAGCTAAGCTACTCTCCTTCAGCAATAACGTGGGCGTGTCCTCCGAAAATAAGGGCCAGCTTCACCAGGGGAAGTATGGGATCTGATGACCTGTAGTACTTAGTTACTGCTCAGAATCAGTACAGGGGTGGACTGGGAACTAAAAGAGGCCCTGGAAATAATTACTGGTGACCAAAAGAGGCCCTGGAAATAATGTTCAAAGTGAAATCAGACCGAGGGCCTGATTCATGGAATTTTTAGCTCGCAAAGTCACTTTGCACTGCAAAAATACATTTTGCACCGGTCTGAGAAACAGGGTGTTTGTTGGAAGTGCTAAAACTTGTATGAATCAGGCCCAGAGTATTTTCTCAGAATTTCTTCTGAATAGTTGACATGTAAAAGTGTTTTTCCGCATTAGCCACTTGGGCGCTTTTGCTTTTCTGATGGTACAGCAGCTTTCACAAACACTACTGTACGCATCCTCTCAGCTTTGCTATTTTGAACAGCTCATCTGTGCACTGCAATTTCGTTTCAGAAATGCGTAACTCGTGTGTAACTATGAGCTTTCCTCGACTTTTTTGGTCCGGATTACATTTTGCT
This sequence comes from Ambystoma mexicanum, assembly GCF_040938575.1. Classification (NCBI taxonomy): domain Eukaryota; kingdom Metazoa; phylum Chordata; class Amphibia; order Caudata; family Ambystomatidae; genus Ambystoma; species Ambystoma mexicanum. Next base: position 147,540,708 of record NC_090934.1, read on the forward strand.
GATTATTGTTACGTTTTTTTTTTTTTTTTTTTTTTTTTTACCATTCGTTACCACAGAAACAACAGGGGAGACCTCCACACCCCTCTCACCTAGCCCATCCTCTCCTCTTTCTACAAACCTAACCCAAACTCACCCTCTATCCTTTTTTCGGTTAAACAAATGGTAAAAACTGCAGCAAAATGTAATTCAGCCAAAATGGTTGGTTGAAGAAAATGGGAAATTCCAACCTATTTAGTCAATTATAACAAGGGCTCTTGGTTTAAAGGCATTCATTTTCTTGAACATTTTCATCTGCATTTATCCATATTTATTTTGTTGTCATTTTATCTGCATGTATCCACATTTACATTTGCTCTATAGTTTGTAACTAGTGCTTCTACAGGTTTATCCACTTAAAAGTGTAGCGCTTTGATGAAAATTAAAAGTGTAGCGCTTTGATTGACGTAATGGAAGGATCATAGAGATGGGTTCGTGCACACCAAGCCAACATCAATGTCCACCTTAAAAATTAAAATCTGCTCTTTAAGCTGATGAGATAAACATCTCTGGAGCCCCTTAGACAATTTCAAAGGGCAATGAACCATGTTGTTTTCCTCTCCATTGTCATACTGTTCACAGTCAGTGGCCTGAAAGGTATCATTGAAAACCTGCATAGCTAACCAAGACACATGCATTTCAGTTATTAGCTGTTTTTTTTTTTTTTGTGCGCTAATAACATTGAAAGCAATCTGATTAATTCCCATTTGTACTTATTGTTAAACATCAGTAAAAACCGAAAACCTGGAGCCATAATTATAACCAGTGTGGTGGGCGGTACTGTTTGGTAAAAAGATCTGGGGGGGGCAGTATCATCTATTACAGACCTCTATGTCACTGATTATTGACATGAGGAGCTACAGGAGGCAATCCCAACCAACATGGCCACCTAAGAAAATGGAGCTCAAACTGAGGCACCCATCCAGCGTGCCAATAGACCAATTGGAATCTAACTCCAATCTCGAAAAGTTTAGGTTCTGGCACTGAACGCTCCATTCATGGAACTCAGAAATGATTTACAAGTTACCTAATAGGTGGCTTATTGACATGATCCAAGCGGAGAACGCTAGACATATTGGAGGTGTCTTCTTTCTGGGAGAATGTGGGAACGTGGATGAAAATACAAGCTTAGCAACCTTCTGCTTAGGAATTCTTGACATTTCAAACTCAAAGAAAATTAAAAAAAATACAACATGAGGTAAACCATGTTTACTTTCATCAACCAGTAAGAAAGATTTGATATTGTTTCCAAATGTAATGTGTGCCATTTCATTTAAATAGTTTGCAGCCACAATGCCTTTCTTAATTTAAAAAAGCCAAGACAAAAACCTCTTTTCAAATGTATTCTTTATTTCAGTGTTTTTAAAGGGGTAGCTGTGTACTGGGTGGCAGGCATTAACATTTCCTGATCTCTAGTGCTATAGTAAGCAATCATACTAGTGTTTCATTAGACAGCGTGCTTGGAGTGAAGTGAGAAGATCTTTATCGGTTCTATGTTGTTACCAAAACTTATTTTTGAAAAACCCGTCGACATTATTTTTTTTTTTTAATTTTGGGGGTTCCCCCAATATCCCATCCCCTATCAATGTGACATTATTCCCTACCACCTACTCCTTATATACCCTTACCCACCACCCCATATATTTTTCGATTCATTTTTCAAAGTACAGATTTCGGTAAAACACCCATTGGGAAAAAACAGTTTATGTAGCAACATTACACATAGTCACTTCCTCCTTTCCATGGTGGTGTGTTGCAGATCGAGACCGGACGTGTTAACAACGCATCCGCTCCCAGAAAATAACCAAAAAGAAGGTAATTGAGGGGTTGGGAGGGAATCTGTGAAGGGGGCCAGGGGTTGGTTGGATGGAAGGTGACGGGAGGAGAGCATATACATCATTCTCCGGCAGGGGAAGATGGCAGTCTCCAGCCCTGAAGAGGCTCAGAGTGATGGGATAACCATGTATAATGGCCCTGTGCCAAGTCTTCTCATTGGCTAAGAGGCTGCCACCCCCATACCCACTGGGCACTTAATGTACTTCTCTTTTAAAGTGAGTGAGTGAAGTTCCATCATCCCATAGCTCCTTGTAAGATGAAGGAACGTATATACTAGGAGAGTGAGGTTCCTCCAGCCACATAATGCCGCACATTTCAGGGGAGCACTAGTGAAAGTATGAGGGATCATCATCCCATATCTCCCTATAACGTGATGGAGAGCCTATACCAGGTAGGTGAGGATTCTATAGTCCCATATGCTCTAAAACTAGGGAAAACACTACAGGGTGAAGGAGGCAATGCTCCATTAGCACTTGTAATTCTGTACATTTTCCAATGATGTGCCACAGGTGCCCCACTTAGGCTTGGTTCTTGAAATAAAGGTTCTCCACAGAAGTCCAGCTTTAATCAGCACGGTATGGGTGCCCTATTCTGAAACAATTTGCTACTGTGGTGCCCCCCCTAGTGACCGTGTACTGCCTCTAATTGCTGCGGGTTACAAGGGTACAGTTCTTTATTCCATGGTTTATGTATCTCCAGTTGAAAGTGACTGCAAGGAAGCTACTGATGAATGCTGCAAAGATCCCCATAAGTGGAATGGGAGATTCAAATGGGACAACCAAAAATAATCCCATGGGAAAATAAAATACTAGCTTAGTCTCCATCCTCAAGCATATTTAGGCATACTAAAACTTTGGAGGTCAGAAGAGATTTTGCAATCATAAGGATGAATTTATCATAATCAAATGTGGGGGATCTTAGACTCAAATGGAATCATTCTGCAAAAACAATGAGCACAAACTTTGGAACATGTTTCCCTGAATTATCCAGATCTGAAAAGCCAAGGAAAAGGCAATTAGAGAACAGTCTGATCTATGGCTGTCTCATGTAGACATCCAACCTAATGGTCTTTATTTAACGCTCCCTTTTTCTGAAGCCACACAGAATTTCAAACTTTGTCTGAAGGGCCACGCTAATAAGACACACTAGAACATGACACATAATTGCTTAAATAACCTGTAGTTCTCTGTAGAAGCTAAGTGTTTTGCAAAGCTGTGGGCTTCCCATTTTACTTTCACAGAAGTTCTGGTCCCTCTACCGAGAATGAACAAAGCCAAATAACCTGTTATATTTGTTATATCTGAAGCTACCCACTTAGGAGGGTCTACAACTACGTTTTTGCTCACTGTACCTTTCACAGAGGAAAAATATCCATTTGCATATAAGTCTGGTCTACTCTCTTCAGCAGTCCAGCACCAAACTGCTAGGTAACTCTTTACTGAACAAGAATACCAATAGCAATCCAAATTCCGGCCTTGTTGGGCTCATCACTGAGTTGAAACTGTGCCTCTCTAAGGGAAGGTAGAAAGGGGTCCACACTGGATTACCCAGGGTTACTTAGCGTAAAACTTCAAGTCCCTAAACCTTCACAATATCTTCTGGGAACCCCTCTACTGAGAACAAAAATGGCCAAATAACCACATTTTTTCGCTCACTGTACCTTTTACAAAGGAGAAATATCCATTTGCATATCTGTCTTGTTCCACCCAGCTGAGTAGTCCAACATCACTTTTATTATTTTGTTGTAATGGAAATTATGTAATTGCATGTTACATGTAATAATTAAACAAGAAAGCCACAAACAATGAAACAAGAAAACAGCAAACTATGAGATTTCCCGAAAATAATTTAAAAAAAATGATTTAGCATGCTCTTTAAATGAAATGAACTATCCAATCTAAATTATTGAAAGGACATGATGATAAATAAATCTGTTATAAAATATGAAGTCCACAGAAGTACTAATAATGTGCCCTGTTTTGAGGTCTCAGAAAAAAGGGGATTGAATGAAGACAATTCATTTTGATGAAGTAAAAGTGAAACAAATCTTATTAAAGAAACACGCACAGAGCCTGTTTTTTTTATCCTGAGTAAGTATATGGAACTATGTATATTAGTTGATAACAACAAGTAGAATTGCTTAATGAATGAAAATTAGTTGTAATGTTAAATCCCATATCATAATTGTTTTTCACTTCCTTATGTGCCCTGTGGATCTATCTTTGTTCCTTATATGTCAGATTTATTTTTAGCCAGATTGTCCTCATTGTTGGTGATTACTATGTCAAGGGTTTTGACCCATGTTGAATTATTAGACGGGGTAGATGTGTGGATGAGCTGTCGCCGCCCATCATTCTATCCCGGAATAAAACTAAATCAATAGACTGGGTAGATGTGGGGATGAGCCGTCACCGCCCACATTCACGCCAGAACCAGGAGAACCACGCAGTTTTGCGCACAGCAAAATGGTCCCCTGACCTGCCACCCACCAGTGCGAGCGTGAGGGGCCAGGAGTGCCATGAGTGAAATGTGGTGCCAAAGGAAAATCACCAATGCCATGTTAAGCAAGGATTATATATTATCAAGTAAAATCCCTTTTTTTGGAATGCATTAATTCAAGGCAAATCCCAAAAATGGGTGCAGTACCAGCTTTGTCCACAAACTGGCACTAGGGGTCTAAACTCTGACAGGAGAACTGCAACTTCAGAAGCTAATCAGCCTCATGAGACAGCAGGAAACTTCAAAGGCCCGCTGGTTAATTAAAACTCTTAACCACCTGCTGTTTCCAGAGACAATCTGATTGCATTAACAGGCCAAGAGGCTGGGAAACCTTCTCACCTCAGAGACCCACACAACAGCCCAGGAAATAACAGGTTTCTGTTAATCAAATGCAGAGTGGACCCCTGGTCTGTTGACCTCAGCCTGCCGGACACGACACAATAGACTCTTTCCCTTGAATGGGGTATGTTGATTTTCAGTGTGGACTGTAAACAGAGCCCTGCCTGGGAGAGGAGAGACATGTGGTACTCCCAAGTTTCTGGGGGTGGACTCAGACACTTTTGTGGAATCATATTGCAGCAAATATATGTTTAAGTTAAATGCTTCTAATATATTGTATTAAGCTCACAAAAATGTGCAATTTGGAGAACCTCAATCTAAGAAATGTACCTACAATTCAAGACTTGATTCAACTTTGTACCATGTTCTGAGGCAAAACCCCGCTATTTATTGATATTACAGACACTGGGTTTATGCTAGAGACCTAGTAAATTACTGAAATGTGTGTAGAAGGAGGGTGTACATTTGTGTAATTTTTGATACAGATTTAATATTGGTAAATCAACTAAAAATGAAAATAAGTTGTCATTTTTATATGCAAGCCTCCAGGAAGATCAGAGTTGGGCCAGAAGGGACCATAAGTAATCTGTAATATGTACATGTAATGTCAAACAACTGTATATCTGGGAAGTATGTGTAGTTATGAAAAATGATTTCTAAAGCAAAAGTAAAGAGGCGTTCTTCAATAGATCATAAATGGCTGACATCACTCTGACACTCCATTTCCTTCCCCCAATCAAGGAGGAGAGGGGAACTCGGCCAATGATACGTCGTGAAGGGCAGGCTTAGCTATGCCCAGGCACACACCCACTTTCTAAACACATAAAAAGAGCCACTGGAAGCCAGATAGGACTTTTCTTTTTCACTTTCTGCAGAGCATTTTGACAGACAACTCCACATCCTGATTTCAGACTTCACATCCAGAAACTCCAAGAACTCTAGAGCCCAACAGCTGAACTCCTATCAGCAGGCCTTCAAACCTAGCAACCAAACCAAACTATTCAGACAGCCGGGCTGAGGTGTCTGATTCTGGCTAAAACCCAGTGCCAGAAACACCCAGAAAGCAGAGCTGTACCCGGAACCAGAGACCAGACCGCCTTGCAGTGCCAAGAACTTTTGTCAGAACCAGAGATCCAGACCGCTGTGCAGCGCCGCTAGCAAAGCTGACCCAGATCGCTGTGAGCAGAACCAGGCCGAGATCGTCCGTGGCGAGAGAACCGCCAGGAGTCCAGTCCAACTGGTTGACCCAATCCGTGACGAAGTCGCATTCCTGTCCAAAATCTAGTGTGATTACCCAGCTAGCACTGTGCCAAAACCAATCTCTTAGTTTAAAATAATCTAATCCAAACTATTTTAACCTATTTAGAACTGCCTCCTAGAATCGTGTCATTCTGTCATCTTTTAACCTGAAAACTGTCATCTGTCATTCTGAGCTTTCAAATTTCAAATCCGAAAAACTACCTTTACTAAATTGTCCGTATCTCCGGAACCGCTAAGATTCTAAGCTTTCCAACGAGCCTAAAACCGACATGCTACCCCTTATAGTGCCTCCGTAATTGCGCTTGACGCACGTGACTAATTTGCCGCGATTTGACATTTTGCATCATTTTAGCCACGGGTAAAAATCTTTGTCTTTGCTTCCATCCCTGAAATCTGTTTTCAACCTAATAACCATCCCTGAATCATTGATAGGGCTGGCCTGAACTGATTCAAAGTATCTATCACCTACCCTGAACCTCCTATAGGGAATTAAAAGCAATTTGAGTATATTTTTCACTTCATTGCCACCACATTTAAAAGGATTTTGCCTGTGGTTAAAACTCCTACCTGTTTTCCTCTAAGCTTGCTAGGGGGGAACTGAATTATATTTGATTGCATTCCTGAGAACTGTGTGCTTTCCTTCCATCTCTTTAAATTGCATAAAGGGGGGAGGGTGAATTGCTACCAGGGGGAAAAGTGATTACATTATTTTGGTTGAAATCATATCAAGTTTATTTTCTGTACTGCATTTCATTCATCATTGCATTGTCTTTGAAGCCATAAAAGCATTCTCAGCTACTTTATCCTCTCTATATCACTTCTAAGCGATCAAAAAGAGTGTACCACTGTAACATTATCCATTGTTGATCACTATCATCTTCACAAATGTGCCATCAAATATTACTTTATTATAAAAGTGTGATATATATATATATTGTTTAATTTTCAAATAAACCTTTTAAATTTGCAAAACAAACCTACTTCTTGGCTCAGCAGGGTCAGGGGGATTCTGAGAGAGGGGTGTTATATAAGGGTTGTCATCCAGAGTAAACAAACTGGACATAAAAATACATCAATAAGGGCTTCCATCAGCATCCCAGACTAGGCATAGACTTAGCTGTAGTGTTGAATTGAAGTCGCTTACAGAGTGGGGGCTCGGAGCCGGGAGATTCAGGGTTAGAATTACCACTTGTGCAGCTTAATACAGTGTGCCAACTGACCGGATACACATATCCGGTTAGATCACCAAGCTGTTTTACACTGTGAAAGCACCCCTCAAAGGAACGTTCTAAGGAAACAGTCTGTTTTGCAAAATAAAATACAAACTTCTGTAAGTCAGGAAGGAACTCAAATTCCAGAATGACGACACTGGTAGACATCAAAATAGCCAGAGAGCACTTCTTACATAAGCTATTTGTGAGAGGTGAATGGACTGAGCAGGGCCAGAATGCGTGGTTGCAGGCAATCACACAACAGGTCACTGCAACTGGGTTAGATATCTGGAGAGATCAGGGTCCCTTACATGTGGCCCTGAGTGAACTACACATGGCTCCTAAAGTTAAAGATATACACGACAAGATGGTTAGGATAGCGGCATATTTGTATCTATATATGGGAGCCATGCAGGACAAATGTGCTGAAGGCCAAGATCTGGCAAATAGGCAACAGATCGCGTTAGGGAAGGCCCAATCCGACCTGGTCTCTTCTGAGCAGAGGATGCACAGAAGCCAGGAGTCAGAAAATTAGAGCAGACAGTATCTCATTAAAATCAAAGAGGACATGTGTATCCTGCAACAGGAAAAGTCTGACCAGGATACCAGATTTCTGGCCTTGCAGAAGTAGTACCAAGAAGGTTTGGACACCCTACTGCAGAGCCAGAAAAAGCTGGAGCAGTAATTAGATTTCAATAGGGCATGTGCTGAGCAGGTAGTTACCCTGCAAAGCCACCTAGATAGGGAAAAGGCAGAGAGCAATAAACTGATCCTGAAAGACCTGGATACCCAGGCAGAGTTTGATCAGGAGCGCCAGAAAGCTGGTGCCTTTCAAAGGCAAAGGGACGACCTGGCGGTACAGATGCAGACTCTTAGTCAAGAAAGGGACACCTTAGGCCAGGAAGTCTGCCGTTTAAAAAGAAAAACTGAAGATAATCACTTGGCCCTCCAGGGGATGGGTGACCTCCAAAAAGAGCATCAGAACTTGTTAGAGCACACCAGGAGCGTGGAGGAGGCTCTGGCAAGAAAGGAGCAGGCCAGTAGGGATGGGACTCAGGAGGTAACCCTCCTGCAGAAAAGACTGGCCCAGTACTCCTGGACCAATCAGGAGGCACAGAGAGAGAATGAGGCTCTCTGCCAGCACAACGATAGGCTCCAGCAACAGGTAGCCATGCAGGAGAGACTGATAGAGTCTAGTAAGGCCTTAACTGAGGAACTGAAAGCGCAGGCTCTTGCATTGCAACAGAGAGCAGGGGATGATAGAGATGAGGTTCGCTGGGAAAGGGAAATGCCTGAGCAGAACCTCAGGACCCCTAGTACCAGAGGCCTTCATCTCTACCTGTCCCTGGACTCTGCCACCCCCATGTCCCCTGGCGCACATGAGCACAGGGCCACAGGGATGGCAGATTACTATCCAGCCAAAAGGATGGGGCTCATAGGCCAGTACCACCCAGGAATGGATGGGCGGGCATCCGGGTATGGGCACCCAAGCGCAGTGCAATTTAGTGGGGAACCCCAGGAGAGTAGGCCCACTAAGGGCATCCTGAAAACCTCTGCCCAGTTAGGTCAGTGGGGGTGGAGGGTACCCATCAAATCCTGGTAGCAAGGAGGGATCTGAAGACTCCTCTGAGCGTCACAGGACACAGGAGACCAGATCCCCACATTCTGCCAGCTATTCCCAGGCTCGCATAATCCGGGAAAACCTGGAAGATCAGACGGGCACCTCTGGGAGCAGTGCTTCTGAATCAGATGGTGAATGGACCAGGGTTACCTGAACCAAAAAGGCCAATAAGGTGAAAAGAGCCTTGCTTAAGGACCCCTTAAAACAGATTAAGGCAATCAGGAGTGTCAACACGCCTTATCATAAGAACGCCAAGTATTCTGTTTGGGAACACTTGGAGCTATATGAGCAAATGATGGAGACTTTCCATTTGAAGGACAGCAGTAGCTGCATCCAGTACGTCAAATGGACATTCTCCCCTGAATACTCCAGTTTCTTTGCGGGGCTGGAGGACCAAAACCATTCAAGATGGTCCACATATAGGGCGGCCATCTTGAAACATTTTTCTGTACATAGAAATCCCCCAGAGGCTCGCAAGGCAGCCTACAATTTGCAATTTTGGGAGGATCAGGCCCCACAAGAATTTGTGCAAGAATTGAAGCGTACCTTTGCGCAGACCACCAGAAGGGTGCGCACGGACAGCAGAGAATTCATCAACACATTTTTCCATGCTCTTCCCAAGTACATAATGACTCAGCTCGAGAAAAGATCTTTAGACTGGGTCATTGAGCAAGCCACAAGGATCTATGAGGTGCAGAAGCCCATAGAAAAGAAAAGTAATGCGCAGAAAAACCCCAAAACCAACAGCACCCCTGCTGCTGCCAAGGTGGCGAAGGCAAAAGTTGCCCCCGTTTTAGATTTGGAGATGGGGGGCCTAAAAACCTGCCTGCGCAGAATAACTCTAACACCAGAAGGCCCTCGGGCCAGTCACAGACAGGGAGTCAAGGAGATAGTCCCACAAATGGGGTCCCTCGCTCCCCTGACTATGTAAGTCCCCGCTACAAGGGAAACAGACCAATCCTGGGTTATGTGTGGACTCTTCCAGCCCAAGGGGGGGGGATCCAGCCAAGCACCCGACCCAGGGAACTTCCCTCCTAACTTCCCACAGGAGGGCAGAAATTCCCCAAACACTGGGCAGAACTTTTTTCCCAGGTATCCACCCAATTTCCAACCCCAAAACCATCCATCCTTCTTTTCCCAATTCCCTGAGCCCAGACAACCTAATCCGGGAGAGGGGAAGCCAACGGTGTAGGGGTACCCAAATCTTCCCAACCCAGGGTATTACCAGAGAAGGGATAGCTACACTTCCCGGGATCAGCCCAGGGGAGAAAACAGGACCCTGTATCAGCCTGAGCGGGTTTCACAGTTAGAGCGCCAGGTCCAAAATATGGCACGGGATCTGGGTCACATACTGAGGGCTCAACAGAACCCTCAGATGAGCATGCCACTGCAGAATGCCCCAAGCCCTGGACCTGGTGCTCCAGAACAATGACGGGGCAGCACCCCGATAACCCACCGGTTCCCAGGGAGGAGTCACAAGGGGAAGGGGGGGGGTGTAAAGCCTTGGGGAAGCTTCCTTCCCCACTTGTAAACAGCCCCTGGAAACCCAGGAACCAGAAACAAAATATCCTACCCCTGAAATCTGCCACCCAAGAAGCAAAGAGGAGGTAGGAGAAACAAAGTACCCAAACCGACCCATTTTGTGGAGGAGGTACAGGTCTTCCAATTTGAGGGAGAGGGATCCTCAGAGGATCCAGGTAAAAGGATCTTTTCCTTCGGAGATGGGGGAACTCCTCCCAAGGAAAAATGGGTCCCAAGGGATCCCAACCTAGACTGGGTAGATGTGGGGATTGAGCTGTCGCCGCCCATCATTCTATCCCAGAACCAACAATACCAAAATCCCAGGGGTCAAACCCCTCCTGATGACTGCCTCCAAAAAGGAGGGGGCAGCCCAGAACCCGAAACCATTTCCAGTTGCCAACTTTTTCTTTCAGATTCCCCAGACTCTCCACAGAATTCTGCCCAAATCTCTTCTCTCGCCATGTCCAAAACCAGAAAGTTAGCCCACCAGTTGTCCAAAAATGTGCATTATCTGTGCCCCCTTGAGGAGAAGGAGGGAAGATATTATGCCCCAGTACAAGTAGAGGGGCAGGGTACAATTTTGGCAATGGTGGACACTGGATCCCAAGCTAACCTTCTGTCCAAAAGGGCCTTTGATGAACTGAATTCAGGTATGGGGGAGAAGCACCAAATTCCCCTCACCTCTCTTCCTGGACAACTCCAGAACTTTGACGGGAAGGAAATTCCCGTTGAGGGGCCGGCAGATTTGGACATCAAAATTGGGCGACACAAGGTGAAAAACCTGGTCATAGTAGTGACTCCAGAGGGCAACCCTTGTTTACTAGGGAAGGACCTCCTGAGAAGGTTGTCACCCCTAATAGATTGCGTAAACAAGGTCCTCTGGACCCAGACTAGCCGACCAATAAAATTAAAACAGAGTGTTAACCATGTTAGTTTAAACGGCACCTGCCACATGGTTGAACAAAAATCTGACCAAGTAGAATTTCACTTCCAGAACAACCAAATTCCAGACGTGACAGTAATAGCAGTACGACAACAAACTGGTGATGGGGGGTCCTCTCTATTTCTGAAAATCAACCTTCCTTCCAGTTTAAGGTGGTATTCCACACTGGAAGGAAATACTCCACAATCAGACACTTCCACTCCTATAGTCCATAAAGATGTGAAATCAGCTCAGCGCCTGGCTGATATTCAGCAAATTGGAGAGCAGTGGTTCATCCCTGTCCAGTTAAATGATGGGAAGGACTCTGTTCTCGCTCGAGTGTGTGTGAACAACGGTAAGAGCTTTATCAGCGAAGCCATGTTCCACCAACTCACAAAAGATTAAGCCATTCCCATATTCAAACTGATAGACAAATGGGAAATGGACCTGGAAGCACCTAATTCCAAACATCTCCTGCCAAGCAGGTGTATGCTCAAAATCTCCATTGGCAACAAGAGCATAGTCCATAATTGTTGGGTCGTGCGAGATGTCACTGCCGCCTTTTACTTAGGCAGTGACATTCTCAATCGCTTTGCCATTAGTTTGGACCTAATAAACTTCAAAGCTTGGTCCTGATTAGCAGATAATCCCATGGGCTTTGCTGATTCAGAAAAAGCATTTAGGTCAGCTCAATTGCTACCTTATGCAGTTGAAATTCAGATTAAAGAGGAAGTCACCATCCCAGAAAGGACCCGACAATTCTCCCTGGAAGTGAAAGTTTAAAGAGGACAAAAATTGAAAAACCCTGATGCTTATATTCATCTAAATGCTTCTCTCCAACAACAAGGATTAGGGGTAAACCCAACACCATTAGTCAACATAGAACATGACACCATTACAATAGAGGTGGATAACAGCGACTTAAAGAGTATTACTCTAGCCGCAGGCACCATTATTGGAATGGCGGTTGATGACCGACATTTCTCCATTGATTTAGGAAATGAACTGTTAGGACCCATCCCCAAGGACTGTTTTGACAGTGACAGTGATGACAATACAACACCAGACAGGATCTTTACCCGGCATGGGGGGAACTTCCTGGTGTACACTTCTTGCCCTTATGGTAAGGAAGACGTGACTTGTGACTTCAGAAGGGATGAGGTGATTTTCCAGGTCTGTGAGGGCTGCCTTTCCCACCTGAAGCCTCCAGTCCAAATCAGCACTCTGACCAGGGACTTCTCCACCCAGCTGGAGGAGGCCGCTGAGATAGCAAAACCAGAAGTCTTTCCAGGCTTCAGGCAGATGGTGGAAGAGAGAGTCAACCTGGCTGATGCCTGTGTGACTCTGGAAAAGAAGCAAAAGTTGAAACAAGTTTTCTTGGATTTGCAAGATCTCTTTGCGGTAGACTCATATGACTGTGGTCGCACCGACATCCACACAACAACAATTCCCAAGGACCCTGGAATGACTCCAGTGTTTGTGAAACAATATCATTTGCCGCTCGCATCCATGGAGTCCCTTACTGAAATAATTAAGAACCTTGAGTCCCGGGGAATAATCCGTCCAGTACACAGCACCTTCTATAATCCAGTGCTGGGAATATTGAAGCCAAACGGCCAGTGGAGACTCTGTGCCGACCTTAGGGAGCTCAACAAACGGGTCCATACTTCCCGATGGCCTCTGCCCTACATTGACCAAGGGCTGTCCCAGATTCAGTGGTCACAGGTGTTCACAGCAATAGACCTGACCAATGGATACTGGACCGTGCCTGTCAGTAGGGAGGACCAATACAAACTGGCTTTTACCTTTGGGGGCCAGCAGTACACATGGACCCAGACTCCCTTCGGATACCTCAACTTCGGCAATTAATTCAACATTTTCCTACATAAGGCCATGCCCGACCTGGGTGCGAGGGGTAACCTGGTTTATGTAGATGATGTCCTCATCAAAAGTTCATCTGTGGAAGAACACATAGCAGAGATCCGTTATGTTCTGACACAGTTGAGGGCCGCCGGAGCAAAACTTTCCTTTCAGAAAGCACAGTGGTGTAGAACCCGTGTTAATTTCTTGGGGCATGAGATTACTCCTCAGGGTCTCTGTCCCCAAGAAAAGAAAGTGGAAGCAATCAAGAAACTGAAGGATCCCACAACCCTGCGGGAACTAAGGAGCCTCCTTGGACTGACTAATTACAGCAGAAAGTTCATTGAGGGCTACGCAGAGATCACCAGACCCCTGATTCATCTTTTGAAGGGGGGGTCAAGTGGGAATGGGGTCCAGAACAATCTGAGGCAGTAAGACAACTCAACAGAAGCCTCTCACAAGCGCCTTGCCTAGCTTACCCTGTCAGAAACAAGGAGTTCTTCCAGGAGACAGGGTTCTCTAATACGTGCTTGACGGCAGTATTATACCAAAAGCATGACAAGGTCAATAAAGTAATCTCCTATGCGAGCAAAACTTTATCCTCTGTGGAGGAAAAATTCAATGATTGTGAAAAGGCACTCCTGGCAACGGTGTGGGCATTGAAGAATTACCACCCGTTCATCCAGGGGGAACACATCATAGTGGAGACTCCACACCAGCCTCTGCAATATCTCCAAAGTGACAGAATCCGGGCCGGAAATGTGAGTAATTCCCCAATTACTTCCTGGATTCTGTCAATGCAAGGCTTTCCTGTGGAGGTCAGATATGGCCAAAACAAGAAGAGTCCCCTCGCGCAAGGTCTGGCTGACTTGCATGATTGTACCAGAGAAAACTGTCTCGAGGACAAAAGTCTAAAAATCAAGGACAACATGGAGGCATACCTTAATTCCCCACACAAAGTCTTTGAAGAAGACAAGTGTGAGGGAATGCCCACTGTCTATGTGGATGGATGCTCTTACCATGTTGACAACAACGGGGAAAAAGAACTTGTGGCTGGCGTAGGGAACACATGGGTGAATGAGTCCCCCGAACCCTCCGCTGGATACAAAATTGGTCCCCGAAGTAGTCAGGTGGCAGAATTGATGGCTGTGCATCAAGCCATCCTCACTGCTGTCCAACATCAACTCCACAAACTGGTCATAATCACAGATTCGGATTATGTACGGAACAGGTTCGTGGAGCACCTGGTTAACTGGAACAACAGAGGCAAGCTATGTGCTAATAACAAACCTTTGAAACATGGGAAGTTAATTCAAAAAAATGATGATCTGGTCACATCGAATGGGATGACCATCTACTGGAAGAAGTTCAAGGGTCATTCCAAAGTAGAGGGACCAGACAAAACTGGAAATGACTTAGCTGATCAGCTGGCCAAAACCGGGGCCTTACAAGGGGATCTAATAGAGATTGAGTCCCTGTTGGGGGAAAACCAGGTCCCTGCTATCGCTAGGTCCCAGACAAATGCTCACAAACATCTTTCAACTGCACAATCGAGTAAGGAGACCCCTGATGCTGATTTGATTACAGCTCAGAAAGGGGATCCAATAATTGGTAAGTTTTACCAACACATTGAGGACCCTGAGAACTGCCCCCTGACGGATACCGATTACATTGGGAAAGAGGACCTAAGAGTGTTGATGAAATGTCCAAAAAGGTTCCGAATCCAAGACGGTTTGTTGGTAAGGAAATCTCAAGCTGGCCATGATCAGTGGGTGGTTCCTACCTCATTCCGAAGCCTGATGTTAAGTCACGCCCATGATGCGGCCACCGCCGGTCATAGGGGATTTCATACAACACTTGAAATCTTTAGAGAGATTGTGTACTGGCCACATATGGGCCAGGACCTCAACCAATACTTGAAGGGGTGTCTTGTGTGTGCACAATTTCAACCAACATCCCTCACACACCGTGCGCCTCTCCAAAAGAGGGTAATGACACTGCCATGGTCAGATTTACAAATCGACTTTGTAGGCCCCGTGATTCGCTCCGCTAGGGGGAATAAGTACATGTTGACGGTGACATGCTTGTTTACCAAGTGGGTGGAATTTCTCCCAGCCCCAAATTGCAAGGCAGAAACTGCAGCTGCCCTGATGATTAACCACATCTTTTCCCGTTTTGGTCTACCTCAAAGGATTGTGTCAGACAGAGGTAGCCACTTCACCAGTGAAGTAATGACAAAGATGTGGGAGATACTGGGGGTTAAAAGGAAGCTACACATTGCTTACAGGCCAGCTTCTTCTGGAGCAGTGGAGAGATACAACCGAACCATTGTGAGCATCTTAAAAAAGTTTGTGGCAGATTCTGGGCCAAGTTGGGATATCCGATTACTTCTGATCCTAATGGCCATCAGATCTACCCCTTCATCTGCAACTAAAATGTCACCATTTGAGTTGATGACTGGACACAAGATGGTGCTTCCCCAGCGCTCTACAGGACCCAAGAGCAGACACTGATAAATGCCTCCACAACTCATGAGTATGTGGAGAATTTAAGGAAACACCTTCAGCATGCTTTTACCTATGCTCAGCGGAATCTAGAAAGATCAACTGATAGCATGAAAACCCACTACGACCTGAAGACCATCAGGAAGGAATATACTGTTGGAGACCGGGTCTATCTATACAATTTCCAAAGGAACCAGGCCAAACAGCAAAAATGTTTGCCTACATGGAAGGGACCGTTTGAAATTATAGACAAGGTCTCCCCAGTAGCATATAAGATCTGCATCCCCAAAGGTAGTCTGGCGGAAGGGGAAGACAAGTGGGTATATATAAATCAGCTAAAGTGTTGCCATCCCAGGCACACTCTGCAGCAACTGGAGGAGTCCTCTGCAACACCAGAGGGGGCCGCTCCAGATTAATTCAGTTCCACCCTAAAATTTCCCACATATAGTCTCTAAAATCTTATGATTCTTGTATGCAACTGTCTTTGAATTATATCTTGTTTTTCAAAATAAGAATGCTATGTCTCTTGATTTATAAAATGTACATGCCGCCCCACTAGATCAATAGTGGGGGAGAAATGTCTACGAATAGGTATTGCCGCTTTTGCTTTATCATCCTAGGAGAGATGAAACCATGGAGACTGACCAAGGAGGACGACCGGGGATCGGGAGCAAAGATCCGAGGGGCCCGGGGTACCGCCCAATATTCCCATTAGGACCTGCGAGGAGAACCGATCGATCCAACCGGATGGAGGAAAAGATGCTGAACTGTACCATCTACGGAATTGGAAGAAGATGATGCGGACATACCAGTGCGTGGATCAAAAACATCCTTTGCACCCGACTCCCCCTCGACTCGAAATCAAATCGCAGTCGGGAGGGGGGCTTGTCAAGGGTTTTGACCCATGTTGAATTATTAGACGGGGTAGATGGATGAGCTGTCGCCGTCCATCATTCTATCCCGGAATAAAACTAAATCAATAGACTGGGTAGATGTGGGGATGAACTGTCGCCGCCCACATTCACGCCAGAACCAGGAGAACCGCGCAGTTTTGCGCACAGCAAAATGGTCCCCTGACCTGCCACCCACCAGTGCGAGCGTGAGGGGCCAGGAGTGCCATGAGTGAAATGTGGTGTCAAAGGAAAAACACCAATGCCATGTTAAGCAAGGATTATATATTATCAAGTAAAATCCCTTTTTTTGGAATGCATTAATTCAAGACAGATCCCAAAAATGGTTGCAGTACCAGCTTTGTCCACAAACTGGCACTAGCGGTCTAAACTCTGACAGGAGAACTGCTACTTCAGAAGCTAATCAGCCTCCTGAGACAGCTGGAAACTTCAAAGGCCCGCTGGTTAATTAAAACTCTTAACCACCTGCTGTTCCCAGAGACAATCTTATTGCATTAACAGGCCAAGAGGCTGGTAAACCTTCTCACCTCAGAGACCCACACAACAGCCCAGGAAATCACAGGTTTCTGTTAATCAAATGCAGATTGGCCCCCTGGTCTGTTGACCTCAGCCTGCCGGACATGACAAAATAGACTCTTTCCCTTGAATGGGGTATGTTGATTTTCAGTGTGGACTGTAAACAGAGCCCTTCCTGGGAGAGGAGAGACATGTGGTACTCCCAAGTTTCTGGGGGTGGACTCAGACACTTTTGTGGAATCATATTGCAGCAAATATATGTTTAAGTTAAATGCTTCTAAAATATTGTATTAAGCTCACAAAAATGTGCAATTTGGAGAACCTCAATCTAAGAAATGTACCCACAATTCAAGACTTGATTCAACTTTGTACCATGCTCTGAGGCAAAACCCCGCTATTTATTGATATTACAGACATTGGGTTTATGCTAGAGACCTAGTAAATTACTGGAATGTGTGTAGAAGGAGGGTGTACATTTGTGTATTTTTTGATACAGATTTAATATTGGTAAATCAACTAAAAATGAAAATAAGTTGTCATTTTTTAATGCAAGCCCCCAGGAAGATCAGAGTTGGGCCAGAAGGGACCATAAGTAATCTGTAATATGTACATGTAATGTCAAACAACTGTATATCTGGGAAGTATGTGTAGTTATGAAAAATGATTTCTAAAGCAAAAGTAAAGGGGCGTTCTTCAATAGATCATAAATGGCTGACATCACTCTGACACTCCATTTCCTTCCCCCAATCAAGGAGGAGAGGGGAACTTGGCCAATGATACGTCGTGAAGGGCAGGCTTAGCTATGCCCAGGCACACACCCACTTTCTAAACACATAAAAAGAGCCACTGGAAGCCAGATAGGACTTTTCTTTTTCACTTTCTGCAGAGCATTTTGACAGACAACTCCACATCCTGATTTCAGACTTCACATCCAGAAACTCCAAGAACTCTAGAACCCAACAGCTGAACTCCTATCAGCAGGCCTTCAAAACCTAGCAACCAAACCAAACTATTCAGACAGCCGGGCTGAGCTGTCTGATTCTGGCTAAAACCCAGTGCCAGAAACACCCAGAAAGCAGAGCTGTACCCGGAACCAGAGACCAGACCGCCGTGCAGTGCCAAGAACTTTTGTCAGAACCAGAGATCCAGACTGCTGTGCAGCGCCGCTAGCAGAGCTGACCCAGATCGCTGTGAGCAGAACCAGGCTGAGATCGTCCGTGGAGAGAGAACCGCCAGGAGTCCAGTCCAACCGGTTGACCCGATCCGTGACGAAGTCGCATTCCTGTCCAAAATCTAGTGTGAATACCCAGCTAGCACTGTGCCAAAACCAATCTCTTAGTTTAAAATAATCTAATCCAAACTATTTTAACCTATTTAGAACTGCCTTCTAGAATTGTGTTATTCTGTCATCTTTAAACCTGAAAACTGTCATCTGTCATCCTGAGCTTTCAAATTTCAAATCCGAAAAACTACCTTTACTAAATCGTCCGTATCTCCGTAATCGTTTGTGCTAGGAGCGAGCTTTAACTGTCATCTTAAAGCTAAGATTCTACGCTTTCCAACAAGCCTACCCCTTATAGTGCCTCCATAATTGCGCTCGACGCACGCAACTAAATTGCTGCGATTTGATATTTTGCTTCATTTTAGCCACGGGTAAAAATATTTGTCTTTGCTTCCATCCCTGAAATCTGTTTTCAACCTAATAACCATCCCTGAATCATTGATAGGGCTGGCTTGAACTGATTGAAAGTATCTATCACCTACCCTGAACCTCCTATAGGGAATTAAAAGCAATTTGAGTATATTTTTCACTTCATTGCCACCACATTTAAAATGATTTTGGCTGTGTTTAAAACTCCTACCTGTTTTCCTCTAAGCTTGCTAGGGGGGGAACTGAATTATATTTAATTGCATTCCTGAGAACTGTGTGCTTGCCTTCCATCTCTTTACATTGCATAAAGGGGGAGGGGGTGAATTGCTACCAGGGGGAAAAGTGATTACATTATTTTGGTTGAAATCATATCAAGTTTATTTTCTGTACTGCATTGCATTCCTTATTGCATTGTCTTTGAAGCCATAAAATCATTCTCAGCTACTTTATCCTCTCTATATCACTTCTAAGCCATCAAAAAGAGTGTACCACTGTAACATTATCCATTGTTGATCACTATCATCTTCACAAGTGTGCTATCAAATATTAATTTATTATAAAAGTGTGATATACATATATATATATATATAAAGAAAACACACAGGCCCCTAAACGGTTGTAACACTTCAAAAAACCGCTCAGGTAGGCATATGCAAAAAAAAATATTCCAGCACACAAGACTTTAGCTATTCTAAAATGTCAATTTATTAAGGCATAATACAGCACATTACAAAAACAGGGAGTAAATAATACATCCCTGTAACAGACACAGGGTGCCACAAAGCACTCACCCCACGGGTGGATGTAAAGTCACGCGTTCCGCCTGAATGCTCAGGCTTCCTCAGACCTTCTAAAATCCAAATGCGGCTAACACATCATGGAATATAAAACCACTAAGCAATTCCAGAGCACTTCCGTGTGCTATGCATCACGTGCCTGTGTGGTAGTCATGTGACTACTGGTCGAGTAAGGGAAGAAATCTCTCTAACACTCAGACCTCCATATTGGAATGGTCAAGCGTCAATACGGTCGATATACATAAAGGCATAGTTACCACAGGAAATCTAAATAGATATACTAGGACCATAAATAGGCAACTGTGATGCATGTTGCACGGAGGAAATGCTCAGAACTGCTTATAATTAAAACATTGTCATTATAATTAGATGTGTAACATCTACGCACAAATGTGCTCATATATCCTTAAGATGACTAACAATGGCTCAAATGGCCACTGCTAGACATCCGCCCCCCAATAGGGTGAGTGCTCCAAAGCCAGAAGACTACAAGCTGAGCATCAGAAAAAATCCTGGATATTAGGGTCAATGCCCTATTATGTTATATATATACGCATACAAAGAGATATCATTGTGTTCTAGGCAAGTGCCTATACTTTAAATGAAATCCGCTGCAAGTTGATGAGACATGTACTCATCTCTAGTAGGGTGCAAGTAAACAATCAGCCTTTCATATGTCAGTAACTCAGTGCAAACAACAGCAATTTAATGCTGGCTATTAGAAAAATGGATACTAAAGATATTTCCATTTAGAATAGACTCCTAAGAGTGAATGAAGCATGTAAACATTTCATGTAAGGTGCAAGTCAATAATCAACATTTCCTATGTCAATACCTTAGTGCAGGACAATTTCTAGCATGGTGCAAATTAGCAAACAATATTTCCTATATGAATACCTCAGTGCAAATCATTAGCAGCTCAAAATAGATGAAGAGTCTTAAAATGGCGAATATAGATGTTCCTGTTCATATCTCTATCAACATGTGAATAACAATTACTCCAAATAATCACAGTTTAAATAAAGTGCAGTGCAACTGATAAAACCACTACTTATCATGATGTAAGAACAGCAAATCCTATGTTGAAATTTCATTGGTCATACAGAGAGTATAATAAAGCTGTAATGCAAATATGAATATATACCGATATAAAAATATAAAATATCATCTTGATGCTAACCTGTTCATGATTGTAAAAACACATATAATTCAGCATCTATATTCAGTCCCCTAGGTTTCAAGGTGTCAAATTTGCATATGAGTGTGGCTTCCAACTGCCTCAATTTCAATTCACGGTTACCCAGTCTTTTATTAGGAGGTACATGTGCCAACCCCGTGAAGGAAAAGAATTGAACATCACCATTATGTTTTTCCTGAAAATGACTCGTCAAAGGGTATGTTAAATCACCATTTTTTATGGCTCTATAATGTTGAAAGATCCGCATCTTCAGGGGACCAATAGTAGAGCCTATATAGTGAAGACCACAGGCACAAGTAATAGCATATACAACATATTTGGTAATGCAGGAAATCCTATGTTTGTATTTCCAACATTCACCATCAGCACTCCTAAAGGGAACCATCGCCGCATGCTGGCATAATTTACAATGGGCACATTTGAAAAAACCAAAGCTGTTCCTTTGAATCATATGTGTATTAGCTACTGGCTTAGTCTTAACCATACTTGGGGATAACATAGTTTTGAGGGTAGGAGCCTTTCGATAAGTAACCTGTGGGAAGTCGTCCAACACCAACTTGAGATGAGGATCTGTGAGCAACACCTTCCAGTGTTTCTTCATAATCATTTTTATTTCTTTAGCTTGATGATTAAACCCTGTAATAAGTCTAATTTTACTGTCTTTACCTTTAGTTTTTCTGTTCAACAGGGATTCTCTCGTGTGTGAGGCTGCTTTAGTAAAACTTCTAGAGATGGCATTCTTGTCATAGCCTCGTCTAGCAAATCTATGACTAATGTTTCTAGCTTCACTCATATAATCATTGTTGTTGCTACAGGCTCTTTTGGCTCGCAGGAATTCTCCATAAGGGATGAAGTCAATTAGAACCTTAGGGTGATAACTCTTAGCGTGGAGAGTGGAATTGGAACTGGTGGGTTTTCTGTATAATTTAGACGTCAACTTATCATTTACTACCTGGAATTCCACATCTAGAAATACAAGATTCTGTTGGCTGATGACTACCGTTAATTCTAAATTTAATGTGTTCGTGTTGAGTATCTTAACATATTCAGAAAGCTCCGATTCTGTCCCATCCCATATGATAAACAAATCGTCTATAAAGCGATACCACACTATAACATGTTTGGTCCAATGTTCCAATTCCTCTGCCCATGCCTTGCGTATCTCCCACCAACCCATATAGAGGTTGGCATATGTTGGGGCCATACATGACCCCATTGCCGTTCCCCTTATTTGTTGGTACAGCTGGTCTTCATAAAGGAAATAGTTATGTTCCAAACAAAAAAGTAGCATATCTAATAACATTTGGTTATGCTGGCGATAACTAATGGATCTCCTTTCCAAAAATGATTGGCAAGCCTTCATGCCTGCTGCATGTTGAATTGATGTATACAGGGAAACTACATCAATGGATACAAGAAAATAGTTGGGCTCCCAATATATATTTTCTACCTTGCCAAGTAAATCTGCTGTATCTCGTATGTAGGAGCTCAAGCTCAATACAAAAGGCTGAAGAAAAAAGTCCAAATATTTGGATGTATTTTCCAATAAACTCCCAATAGAAGAAACAATAGGACGACCTGGAGGATTCAGTAGTGTTTTATGAATCTTGGGATTAAAATATATCAAAGGAGTCACTGGATGAGCATTTTTAAGAAAGAAGTATTCATCTCGATTAATAAGCTCTAGATCACTCCATTCTATTAATTTGCCAAGATATTCTCGTTTGGTTTCCAATAGTGTGTCCATAGTTATTGGTATGTAATTCGTGTTGTCGCTCAATTGTCTCTTAGCTTCCAGCTCATAATTGGCACTGTCCATCACGACAATCCCTCCTCCTTTATCTGAAGGTCGTATAACTATGGAAAAGTCTTCTTTTAACGCTTGGAGAGCCTGGAACTGCAAATAATTCAAGTTCCGTTTTTTAGGGGAGAGGTTACTGGATAACTTCTTAAGATCTTTAATCACTAGCTCTTCAAAGATATCTATGGGTCCACAAGTGATATTCGGACAGAAAGTGGACTGGGGTCGAAATTTGGTCGGACAATTAAGGTCAGTAGAAATCCCAAATGCAGTTTCTAACACTGAATTCTCTAACCTGATATCGTCCTCCATATTGATGTCATCAAATTCTTCCATGTCGGTTAAACATAGGAGGCTAGCTAGATCTTTTTCCGAGAGTATGGAAGCCTTTTTGGTTGCCTCTTTCTTTTTAGAACCTGTGTTGGCCTCTATTTTAGTTGCATGAAATTTAGTTAGCTTCAACTTGCGGGTAAATTTGAATAAGTCCACCCTAGTAGAGGTATAGTCAAACGCATGCGAGGGACTAAAAGAGAGACCCAGGGAGAGAACTGAGGTTTCATGATACGTTAGACTCCTCCTAGAGATGTTGAAAATTTTCAATTGGAGATCTTGTTCCCTCTTGTTTTCCCCTTCTGTTTCGCTCCAGATCTCGTTGCCATCGGCGATTGATTGTCTGTGTTGAATCCCCCGCCTCGTCTTCCTCTGCCGCCTCGTGTCGCTGCCCCTCTTCCTGGTCCTTTGTATTGGCCACGTCCTCTTTTCTCCGACTTGCTGTCCAAATGCATCAGTTTGAACTCCTCTAAAAAGTTTAATTTTTTTGAACTTATCCCTTCTGTTTCCGATGAACTCAATTCAGAGCTGCTCGGTTCTTCACTGGGTGCAGCTGATACTGGCACATTATTGGTTTCCATTTGTTGCAGCCTAATTTTGATGGGATTATCAAATCTCTTGGCAAAAGTATAAATCCTCCCTTGTTCATAATCAATCCGATCTCGTTTGAATTTGTGTTGTTTCCTTGTTCTGATCTCACCCTCATACCTCTCCAAATTTTCTTCCAAGCGCGACATTCTCCGCTTACACTCATCGCCATCTTCTGAAGAAAAGAGTTGTTGTTCCATTGCTTCAATATCTTTAAGAAGAGTGATTCTATCTATTTTTGCATATTTCACCAAGCTCTCTATCATTTTGAAGGAGCAAGTGTTGGTGTGATCAGTCCATTCCTTGATTAATTCAGGATTCATATCCTCAAACGTAGGGATCGTGAGGATTCTCAGTCCTCTGGGGATTCTTTGCACATCGAGATATGTTTGTAAAGTCATTGCCTCCCACCATTTCGATATTTCTTTTTTCTTTATTCTTTCAAGCTTGTCTAGTTTCTGTTGCACAGTGAGACTGGCTGGAAGACTGCTGTCCACCTCTACTTCAGCTGTTGTGGTCTCTTGGTTAAACAGGATACTGGCCGCAGCTCTCCTCTTGGCTTCAACCTGGTCTGTCATCGCAATGGGTTAAGCTACGCTTTTCCCCATGCTTACTTGATGAAAAAATGCTGTATGTAAGAAATAGCTAATCAACCAAGCTAAATACTGCCAGACAGATTGGCTAGCGTATTTTTCCTCTCACTCCACTAAATCGTGGCTAAAAGGTGCTCAGTACGTCTCCCCCTGGTTAAAAAATAATGTACCAGTTACAGATCTTCCGTGTGTTTTACCATATGAAGGAAAACACTATAACCCTCATATAGAGACGGGGGGCCACACCTTGACTAGTATAGGGAGCCAAACAAGGCTTCTCCAAGAGTCACCTTACTGATGTAAACAGTCAAGGGAGGTGGCAGCCATAAACCAAAGATGGAAAAACCAATTTGGCTAAAAGATGGCGCTCTCCCTCATTCAGTGGCTGGTGCTAGAAAAGCGGATTTAGCCAAATCCGTATATATAAAGAAAACACACAGGCCCCTAAACGGTTGTAACACTTCAAAAAACCGCTCAGGTAGGCATATGCAAAAAAAAAAATATATTCCAGCACACAAGACTTTAGCTATTCTAAAATGTCAATTTATTAAGGCATAATACAGCACATTACAAAAACAGGGAGTAAATAATACATCCCTGTAACAGACACAGGGTGCCACAAAGCACTCACCCCACGGGTGGATGTAAAGTCACGCGTTCCGCCTGAATGCTCAGGCTTCCTCAGACCTTCTAAAATCCAAATGCGGCTAACACATCATGGAATATAAAACCACTAAGCAATTCCAGAGCACTTCCGTGTGCTATGCATCACGTGCCTGTGTGGTAGTCATGTGACTACTGGTCGAGTAAGGGAAGAAATCTCTCTAACACTCAGACCTCCATATTGGAATGGTCAAGCGTCAATACGGTCGATATACATAAAGGCATAGTTACCACAGGAAATCTAAATAGATATACTAGGACCATAAATAGGCAACTGTGATGCATGTTGCACGGAGGAAATGCTCAGAACTGCTTATAATTAAAACATTGTCATTATAATTAGATGTGTAACATCTACGCACAAATGTGCTCATATATCCTTAAGATGACTAACAATGGCTCAAATGGCCACTGCTAGACATCCGCCCCCCAATAGGGTGAGTGCTCCAAAGCCAGAAGACTACAAGCTGAGCATCAGAAAAAATCCTGGATATTAGGGTCAATGCCCTATTATGTTATATATATACGCATACAAAGAGATATCATTGTGTTCTAGGCAAGTGCCTATACTTTAAATGAAATCCGCTGCAAGTTGATGAGACATGTACTCATCTCTAGTAGGGTGCTAGTAAACAATCAGCCTTTCATATGTCAGTAACTCAGTGCAAACAACAGCAATTTAATGCTGGCTATTAGAAAAATGGATACTAAAGATATTTCCATTTAGAATAGACTCCTAAGAGTGAATGAAGCATGTAAACATTTCATGTAAGGTGCAAGTCAATAATCAACATTTCCTATGTCAATACCTTAGTGCAGGACAATTTCTAGCATGGTGCAAATTAGCAAACAATATTTCCTATATGAATACCTCAGTGCAAATCATTAGCAGCTCAAAATAGATGAAGAGTCTTAAAATGGCGAATATAGATGTTCCTGTTCATATCTCTATCAACATGTGAATAACAATTACTCCAAATAATCACAGTTTAAATAAAGTGCAGTGCAACTGATAAAACCACTACTTATCATGATGTAAGAACAGCAAATCCTATGTTGAAATTTCATTGGTCATACAGAGAGTATAATAAAGCTGTAATGCAAATATGAATATATACCGATATAAAAATATAAAATATCATCTTGATGCTAACCTGTTCATGATTGTAAAAACACATATAATTCAGCATCTATATTCAGTCCCCTAGGTTTCAAGGTGTCAAATTTGCATATGAGTGTGGCTTCCAACTGCCTCAATTTCAATTCACGGTTACCCAGTCTTTTATTAGGAGGTACATGTGCCAACCCCGTGAAGGAAAAGAATTGAACATCACCATTATGTTTTTCCTGAAAATGACTCGTCAAAGGGTATGTTAAATCACCATTTTTTATGGCTCTATAATGTTGAAAGATCCGCATCTTCAGGGGACCAATAGTAGAGCCTATATAGTGAAGACCACAGGCACAAGTAATAGCATATACAACATATTTGGTAATGCAGGAAATCCTATGTTTGTATTTCCAACATTCACCATCAGCACTCCTAAAGGGAACCATCGCCGCATGCTGGCATAATTTACAATGGGCACATTTGAAAAAACCAAAGCTGTTCCTTTGAATCATATGTGTATTAGCTACTGGCTTAGTCTTAACCATACTTGGGGATAACATAGTTTTGAGGGTAGGAGCCTTTCGATAAGTAACCTGTGGGAAGTCGTCCAACACCAACTTGAGATGAGGATCTGTGAGCAACACCTTCCAGTGTTTCTTCATAATCATTTTTATTTCTTTAGCTTGATGATTAAACCCTGTAATAAGTCTAATTTTACTGTCTTTACCTTTAGTTTTTCTGTTCAACAGGGATTCTCTCGTGTGTGAGGCTGCTTTAGTAAAACTTCTAGAGATGGCATTCTTGTCATAGCCTCGTCTAGCAAATCTATGACTAATGTTTCTAGCTTCACTCATATAATCATTGTTGTTGCTACAGGCTCTTTTGGCTCGCAGGAATTCTCCATAAGGGATGGAGTCAATTAGAACCTTAGGGTGATAACTCTTAGCGTGGAGAGTGGAATTGGAACTGGTGGGTTTTCTGTATAATTTAGACGTCAACTTATCATTTACTACCTGGAATTCCACATCTAGAAATACAAGATTCTGTTGGCTGATGACTACCGTTAATTCTAAATTTAATGTGTTCGTGTTGAGTATCTTAACATATTCAGAAAGCTCCGATTCTGTCCCATCCCATATGATAAACAAATCGTCTATAAAGCGATACCACACTATAACATGTTTGGTCCAATGTTCCAATTCCTCTGCCCATGCCTTGCGTATCTCCCACCAACCCATATAGAGGTTGGCATATGTTGGGGCCATACATGACCCCATTGCCGTTCCCCTTATTTGTTGGTACAGCTGGTCTTCATAAAGGAAATAGTTATGTTCCAAACAAAAAAGTAGCATATCTAATAACATTTGGTTATGCTGGCGATAACTAATAGATCTCCTTTCCAAAAATGATTGGCAAGCCTTCATGCCTGCTGCATGTTGAATTGATGTATACAGGGAAACTACATCAATGGATACAAGAAAATAGTTGGGCTCCCAATATATATTTTCTACCTTGCCAAGTAAATCTGCTGTATCTCGTATGTAGGAGCTCAAGCTCAATACAAAAGGCTGAAGAAAAAAGTCCAAATATTTGGATGTATTTTCCAATAAACTCCCAATAGAATTTCAACATAGGATTTGCTGTTCTTACATCATGATAAGTAGTGGTTTTATCAGTTGCACTGCACTTTATTTAAACTGTGATTATTTGGAGTAATTGTTATTCACATGTTGATAGAGATATGAACAGGAACATCTATATTCGCCATTTTAAGACTCTTCATCTATTTTGAGCTGCTAATGATTTGCACTGAGGTATTCATATAGGAAATATTGTTTGCTAATTTGCACCATGCTAGAAATTGTCCTGCACTAAGGTATTGACATAGGAAATGTTGATTATTGACTTGCACCTTACATGAAATGTTTACATGCTTCATTCACTCTTAGGAGTCTATTCTAAATGGAAATATCTTTAGTATCCATTTTTCTAATAGCCAGCATTAAATTGCTGTTGTTTGCACTGAGTTACTGACATATGAAAGGCTGATTGTTTACTTGCACCCTACTAGAGATGAGTACATGTCTCATCAACTTGCAGCGGATTTCATTTAAAGTATAGGCACTTGCCTAGAACACAATGATATCTCTTTGTATGCGTATATATATAACATAATAGGGCATTGACCCTAATATCCAGGATTTTTTCTGATGCTCAGCTTGTAGTCTTCTGGCTTTGGAGCACTCACCCTATTGGGGGGCGGATGTCTAGCAGTGGCCATTTGAGCCATTGTTAGTCATCTTAAGGATATATGAGCACATTTGTGCGTAGATGTTACACATCTAATTATAATGACAATGTTTTAATTATAAGCAGTTCTGAGCATTTCCTCCGTGCAACATGCATCACAGTTGCCTATTTATGGTCCTAGTATATCTATTTAGATTTCCTGTGGTAACTATGCCTTTATGTATATCGACCGTATTGACGCTTGACCATTCCAATATGGAGGTCTGAGTGTTAGAGAGATTTCTTCCCTTACTCGACCAGTAGTCACATGACTACCACACAGGCACGTGATGCATAGCACACGGAAGTGCTCTGGAATTGCTTAGTGGTTTTATATTCCATGATGTGTTAGCCGCATTTGGATTTTAGAAGGTCTGAGGAAGCCTGAGCATTCAGGCGGAACGCGTGACTTTACATCCACCCGTGGGGTGAGTGCTTTGTGGCACCCTGTGTCTGTTACAGGGATGTATTATTTACTCCCTGTTTTTGTAATGTGCTGTATTATGCCTTAATAAATTGACATTTTAGAATAGCTAAAGTCTTGTGTGCTGGAATATTTTTTTTTGCATATGCCTACCTGAGCGGTTTTTTGAAGTGTTACAACCGTTTAGGGGCCTGTGTGTTTTCTTTATATATACGGATTTGGCTAAATCCGCTTTTCTAGCACCAGCCACTGAATGAGGGAGAGCGCCATCTTTTAGCCAAATTGGTTTTTCCATCTTTGGTTTATGGCTGCCACCTCCCTTGACTGTTTACATCAGTAAGGTGACTCTTGGAGAAGCCTTGTTTGGCTCCCTATACTAGTCAAGGTGTGGCCCCCCGTCTCTATATGAGGGTTATAGTGTTTTCCTTCATATGGTAAAACACACGGAAGATCTGTAACTGGTACATTATTTTTTAACCAGGGGGAGACGTACTGAGCACCTTTTAGCCACGATTTAGTGGAGTGAGAGGAAAAATACGCTAGCCAATCTGTCTGGCAGTATTTAGCTTGGTTGATTAGCTATTTCTTACATACAGCATTTTTTCATCAAGTAAGCATGGGGAAAAGCGTAGCTTAACCCATTGCGATGACAGACCAGGTTGAAGCCAAGAGGAGAGCTGCGGCCAGTATCCTGTTTAACCAAGAGACCACAACAGCTGAAGTAGAGGTGGACAGCAGTCTTCCAGCCAGTCTCACTGTGCAACAGAAACTAGACAAGCTTGAAAGAATAAAGAAAAAAGAAATATCGAAATGGTGGGAGGCAATGACTTTACAAACATATCTCGATGTGCAAAGAATCCCCAGAGGACTGAGAATCCTCACGATCCCTACGTTTGAGGATATGAATCCTGAATTAATCAAGGAATGGACTGATCACACCAACACTTGCTCCTTCAAAATGATAGAGAGCTTGGTGAAATATGCAAAAATAGATAGAATCACTCTTCTTAAAGATATTGAAGCAATGGAACAACAACTCTTTTCTTCAGAAGATGGCGATGAGTGTAAGCGGAGAATGTCGCGCTTGGAAGAAAATTTGGAGAGGTATGAGGGTGAGATCAGAACAAGGAAACAACACAAATTCAAACGAGATCGGATTGATTATGAACAAGGGAGGATTTATACTTTTGCCAAGAGATTTGATAATCCCATCAAAATTAGGCTGCAACAAATGGAAACCAATAATGTGCCAGTATCAGCTGCACCCAGTGAAGAACCGAGCAGCTCTGAATTGAGTTCATCGGAAACAGAAGGGATAAGTTCAAAAAAATTAAACTTTTTAGAGGAGTTCAAACTGATGCATTTGGACAGCAAGTCGGAGAAAAGAGGACGTGGCCAATACAAAGGACCAGGAAGAGGGGCAGCGACACGAGGCGGCAGAGGAAGACGAGGCGGGGGATTCAACACAGACAATCAATCGCCGATGGCAACGAGATCTGGAGCGAAACAGAAGGGGAAAACAAGAGGGAACAAGATCTCCAATTGAAAATTTTCAACATCTCTAGGAGGAGTCTAACGTATCATGAAACCTCAGTTCTCTCCCTGGGTCTCTCTTTTAGTCCCTCGCATGCGTTTGACTATACCTCTACTAGGGTGGACTTATTCAAATTTACCCGCAAGTTGAAGCTAACTAAATTTCATGCAACTAAAATAGAGGCCAACACAGGTTCTAAAAAGAAAGAGGCAACCAAAAAGGCTTCCATACTCTCGGAAAAAGATCTAGCTAGCCTCCTATGTTTAACCGACATGGAAGAATTTGATGGCATCAATATGGAGGACGATATCAGGTTAGAGAATTCAGTGTTAGAAACTGCATTTGGGATTTCTACTGACCTTAATTGTCCGACCAAATTTCGACCCCAGTCCACTTTCTGTCCGAATATCACTTGTGGACCCATAGATATCTTTGAAGAGCTAGTGATTAAAGATCTTAAGAAGTTATCCAGTAACCTCTCCCCTAAAAAACGGAACTTGAATTATTTGCAGTTCCAGGCTCTCCAAGCGTTAAAAGAAGACTTTTCCATAGTTATACGACCTTCAGATAAAGGAGGAGGGATTGTCGTGATGGACAGTGCCAATTATGAGCTGGAAGCTAAGAGACAATTGAGCGACAACACGAATTACATACCAATAACTATGGACACACTATTGGAAACCAAACGAGAATATCTTGGCAAATTAATAGAATGGAGTGATCTAGAGCTTATTAATCGAGATGAATACTTCTTTCTTAAAAATGCTCATCCAGTGACTCCTTTGATATATTTTAATCCCAAGATTCATAAAACACTACTGAATCCTCCAGGTCGTCCTATTGTTTCTTCTATTGGGAGTTTATTGGAAAATACATCCAAATATTTGGACTTTTTTCTTCAGCCTTTTGTATTGAGCTTGAGCTCCTACATACGAGATACAGCAGATTTACTTGGCAAGGTAGAAAATATATATTGGGAGCCCAACTATTTTCTTGTATCCATTGATGTAGTTTCCCTGTATACATCAATTCAACATGCAGCAGGCATGAAGGCTTGCCAATCATTTTTGGAAAGGAGATCTATTAGTTATCGCCAGCATAACCAAATGTTATTAGATATGCTACTTTTTTGTTTGGAACATAACTATTTCCTTTATGAAGACCAGCTGTACCAACAAATAAGGGGAACGGCAATGGGGTCATGTATGGCCCCAACATATGCCAACCTCTATATGGGTTGGTGGGAGATACGCAAGGCATGGGCAGAGGAATTGGAACATTGGACCAAACATGTTATAGTGTGGTATCGCTTTATAGACGATTTGTTTATCATATGGGATGGGACAGAATCGGAGCTTTCTGAATATGTTAAGATACTCAACACGAACACATTAAATTTAGAATTAACGGTAGTCATCAGCCAACAGAATCTTGTATTTCTAGATGTGGAATTCCAGGTAGTAAATGATAAGTTGACGTCTAAATTATACAGAAAACCCACCAGTTCCAATTCCACTCTCCACGCTAAGAGTTATCACCCTAAGGTTCTAATTGACTCCATCCCTTATGGAGAATTCCTGCGAGCCAAAAGAGCCTGTAGCAACAACAATGATTATATGAGTGAAGCTAGAAACATTAGTCATAGATTTGCTAGACGAGGCTATGACAAGAATGCCATCTCTAGAAGTTTTACTAAAGCAGCCTCACACACGAGAGAATCCCTGTTGAACAGAAAAACTAAAGGTAAAGACAGTAAAATTAGACTTATTACAGGGTTTAATCATCAAGCTAAAGAAATAAAAATGATTATGAAGAAACACTGGAAGGTGTTGCTCACAGATCCTCATCTCAAGTTGGTGTTGGACGACTTCCCACAGGTTACTTATCGAAAGGCTCCTACCCTCAAAACTATGTTATCCCCAAGTATGGTTAAGACTAAGCCAGTAGCTAATACACATATGATTCAAAGGAACAGCTTTGGTTTTTTCAAATGTGCCCATTGTAAATTATGCCAGCATGCGGCGATGGTTCCCTTTAGGAGTGCTGATGGTGAATGTTGGAAATACAAACATAGGATTTCCTGCATTACCAAATATGTTGTATATGCTATTACTTGTGCCTGTGGTCTTCACTATATAGGCTCTACTATTGGTCCCCTGAAGATGCGGATCTTTCAACATTATAGAGCCATAAAAAATGGTGATTTAACATACCCTTTGACGAGTCATTTTCAGGAAAAACATAATGGTGATGTTCAATTCTTTTCCTTCACGGGGTTGGCACATGTACCTCCTAATAAAAGACTGGGTAACCGTGAATTGAAATTGAGGCAGTTGGAAGCCACACTCATATGCAAATTTGATACCTTGAAACCTAGGGGACTGAATATAGATGCTGAATTATATGTGTTTTTACAATCATGAACAGGTTAGCATCAAGATGATATTTTATATTTTTATATCGGTATATATTCATATTTGCATTACAGCTTTATTATACTCTCTGTATGACCAATGAAATTTCAACATAGGATTTGCTGTTCTTACATCATGATAAGTAGTGGTTTTATCAGTTGCACTGCACTTTATTTAAACTGTGATTATGTGGAGTAATTGTTATTCACATGTTGATAGAGATATGAACAGGAACATCTATATTCGCCATTTTAAGACTCTTCATCTATTTTGAGCTGCTAATGATTTGCACTGAGGTATTCATATAGGAAATATTGTTTGCTAATTTGCACCATGCTAGAAATTGTCCTGCACTAAGGTATTGACATAGGAAATGTTGATTATTGACTTGCACCTTACATGAAATGTTTACATGCTTCATTCACTCTTAGGAGTCTATTCTAAATGGAAATATCTTTAGTATCCATTTTTCTAATAGCCAGCATTAAATTGCTGTTGTTTGCACTGAGTTACTGACATATGAAAGGCTGATTGTTTACTTGCACCCTACTAGAGATGAGTACATGTCTCATCAACTTGCAGCGGATTTCATTTAAAGTATAGGCACTTGCCTAGAACACAATGATATCTCTTTGTATGCGTATATATATAACATAATAGGGCATTGACCCTAATATCCAGGATTTTTTCTGATGCTCAGCTTGTAGTCTTCTGGCTTTGGAGCACTCACCCTATTGGGGGGCGGATGTCTAGCAGTGGCCATTTGAGCCATTGTTAGTCATCTTAAGGATATATGAGCACATTTGTGCGTAGATGTTACACATCTAATTATAATGACAATGTTTTAATTATAAGCAGTTCTGAGCATTTCCTCCGTGCAACATGCATCACAGTTGCCTATTTATGGTCCTAGTATATCTATTTAGATTTCCTGTGGTAACTATGCCTTTATGTATATCGACCGTATTGACGCTTGACCATTCCAATATGGAGGTCTGAGTGTTAGAGAGATTTCTTCCCTTACTCGACCAGTAGTCACATGACTACCACACAGGCACGTGATGCATAGCACACGGAAGTGCTCTGGAATTGCTTAGTGGTTTTATATTCCATGATGTGTTAGCCGCATTTGGATTTTAGAAGGTCTGAGGAAGCCTGAGCATTCAGGCGGAACGCGTGACTTTACATCCACCCGTGGGGTGAGTGCTTTGTGGCACCCTGTGTCTGTTACAGGGATGTATTATTTACTCCCTGTTTTTGTAATGTGCTGTATTATGCCTTAATAAATTGACATTTTAGAATAGCTAAAGTCTTGTGTGCTGGAATATTTTTTTTGCATATGCCTACCTGAGCGGTTTTTTGAAGTGTTACAACCGTTTAGGGGCCTGTGTGTTTTCTTTATATATACGGATTTGGCTAAATCCGCTTTTCTAGCACCAGCCACTGAATGAGGGAGAGCGCCATCTTTTAGCCAAATTGGTTTTTCCATATATATATATATATATTGTTTAATTTTCAAATAAAGCTTTTAAATTTGCAAAACAAACCTACTTCTTGGCTCAGCAGGGTCAGGGGGATTCTGAGAGAGGGGTGTTATATAAGGGTTGTCATCCAGAGTAAACGAACTGGACATAAAAATACATCAATAAGGGCTTCCATCAGCATCCCAGACTAGGCATTGACTTAGCTGTAGTGTTGAATTGAAATCGCTTACAACTATGTCTAATATCCACTATTTCAAGTCATCGTATGTGTTTTGTGTGCCTTATCCAAACATTGTTACATGTGTGGAGCTCTGGTGAGTTTATTTAGAACTCTGGAGCAATGTACTGTGATTCTAGGAATAACCATTGTGGTGGTTTTACCAACATACTTTCAACATGAAAGGCATTTCATACAGTAAATTGCATATCTAGCATGGCCAATATAAAAGTGTCTAAGTGGCCATTATTGACTATCAATTTTTAGGCTTAATGTATTTTCTGTGAAATTATAAAACTGTACAATTATCGCATGGACAATGTCAATCAGTTTAGGAAAATGACACAGAGTTCAACAAGTCTTTTGTCTGTCAGTATCACCGTATTTAGAAATTGGGAATTAGAAATGCTCAAACCATTGAATGGCAAAAGATTGCCTTGAGAAAAAGAATTGGTCCTTCATTTGAAAATGATGTTCTGTTAAGGCAATATTGAGCATTTCAGTAATCAACCTGATGTGTGTCTTCTTTTTTTCCTACTTTTCAGGGAATAACATATTTCGAATACCTTCTAAGGTACTTCATTTTCTATATACATATGTAAAGCCACAGCATCTATGAGTACCAACAATTGAAATTAAAGTGATAACATGTTTCCCTCAATCATTTAGCTACACAATATCTCTAATGTAATTAGGGGTCTTTTGGCTCAATGGCTTGAACCATCAATTAATTGACTTAATCATTCCAATATGGAGTCACATCCAGATATGATGGGCCTTCCCAGAGTGTCATGGATGTATTTGTGAATCTTAGGAAGTGCATAGATTGTAGGTCTACATGGGTTATAAATATTTAAATATTCAAATTCTTTTCTCGAGATTTCTTGATTTTCAAGACTTGTTTTAAAACAATAATAATGTGATTGGATTTTTGAAGCTCAGAAGAATGGTCTTTAGATAGATTTCTAATGTTCTGGTACCAGAATAAGGTCAAAGACGATTTCCTTGTATTAGTGTTTATTCATGATGACTAAACACCGACCTTTGTCTAATGATTTAATCGGTGGTCAGTCATTTTTTCGAGAAAAAAAATGTCGAAAAACAATTTTTTCGGAAAAATAATGCTGAAAAAAAAAGTCAAATTCCTTTTTTTTAATTATATGTTTATTTTGGGGTCCGGGAATAAAAAAAAAATGGGTAAAACAAAAAAAATAATTAAAAAGGGGGGTTGGGGGAACCCCCCCATTTAGAATAAAAAACGTATGTAAAAAAATGCGACTTTTTTCGACATTATTTTTTCGAAAAAATTACTTTCGACATTTTTGAATTTGAAAAAATGACTATGAACCGATTTAATCATTAAATTACTGTTGTTTCATGTTAATTAAGTCCTTAGAGCTACACACAGGAAATATTATATTGGGAGCCCTTTAGGTGTGAAGAAATCCTGTTAAGGTCTTGTAATACTGCGTTTTTCAAATGTTATTATAGAGGGATAACATTGCATCACTTGTTGTACAAGTGGATGTGCTTCCCGAGCCAGCCATTGAGTCTAAAAGATTACGCTCATAACGTTCAGAAGAGTGGGCAAGTCATATCTTATTGAAAATGATTGTCCTATTTGAATCTCAGTCAGATAACAATCAGTAGTTTTAGAAGGTACAAATGACAAGCCTTTAGGTAATAATTATAACTGCCCATCAGTAAGCTCTACACACTGAAAATTGACATTTGCTCATTAAAAGTTAAAATGGTAGTTGTGCTCTCTTTGATATTCCCTCATACGGTTTCTTTAAATCCCAGTGGCTACCTGATTCAGGAGGCCCTGGAAGTATGGTTCATTCCTCTGACTTCTGCGAGTGCCTCTGCCTAAAAAGGACCCCTATTAGGTAATGTGTATGATCCCCTTTCTGGACAAGCCCCCTCAATGTTTCTACCTATGGAATCTTAAAAAGTTACCCATTTACATGGTGATAAGCCTCTGGCGCGTCCTCTATTGTAGGTTCCTCATATGTTAGGATGCCATCTGGTTGTTAAATAATCCTCAGACAAGTAGGGATACATAATGTATTGGCTCAATGTCTTCTGTAGTTTATTGTTCATTTCTTTTTATAGTTGATGTTTTAAGCCCATCACATTGTTTGTTGATATTGTTTAGTGTGTCTTTAACATTACTTAAGGTGGAATTCGACAGAAAGTTGGCCTTGGCTGTTTCAAAGTATTTTGTATTTCTCCTGTCTTACATAGAGCCATAGTAATGATGACTGCCATTTTGTGGTAAACTAAAATGATTTTTGTATTCTTCACCACCATCATCCGAGAATATGGCAGTTGTTTTGCAAACACTAAGTCCTATTGTGTCTCTGAAGTTCAGCGCGGAAAAGCTTGTTCCTTAGTTTCAATAAAGCATCACTTGAGATAAGGTTACTTTTACTATTGTCAGATCTACCCTTAGGGATGCATAAAGTCAGACCTTCTACACTCTCCTATATCTAACCCTTTCTAAAACTCAAAATTTGCGCTTCACTTATTATTTCAACTGGACCAAAATAACTAAATAAGAAAAGGAACGAAAAAACAAAGAACGTGAAAATAGATGACATATGGGTTTACCAAAAAGTACAGAGACTGTTTGATAAGTACTTTCCCTGAAATTAAATAAATTGATTTTTTTTAATTTAAAGCGCTTAGAAGAAAAAATGTAAACAACCTATGCTTTAAGTGGATTGACTACTTGAATTAAGTGGCTAGCACCAAAGGCTGTACTGCAAAAATGTAGAGTTCACAAACTGGGGGTTCCCTTGAAATAAGGGGAAAAAAACAAAATATGAATCTTTCTTGATATTTTAAGAACATTTTTTTTTATTGTTATAACAGCTTAGATTTATTTGTCATCTTTAAAAAGAACTGGCTTGTATTTAATGTGATAAATAGATATGTCAACGTAAAGTATATATCAATGTGCAATACATTTGAAAGTGAAAAAAAGACAAACACATATACACATTAACAAAGAAATAAAAAATAGCAAAAAATGTAAAATTAGGGTCGATATGGACATGTGTTTAAGTCTGTGTATTATTTGCCAAGTAAAGTGTGTCAAAGGGCCTAATTGACAGTGTTTTCCAATCAGGTTTTGCCATTATAAACCGCTTCTGTGAATTAGGCCCAAAGTATTATGTTATAAATTAACTGCTGGAAACGCAGTGCTGAAATGTAGTGAGATATTATGTTCGTATTTCTAAAGAAAAGTTGTCTAAACCACTTGTTGGTATTCGTGGAAGCCTGCTGCAAGAAGGATACTACATATTGTTGGTGCTAATCATTGCTCTAATTCAAGGCATCTCCAAAATTCATGCTTCATATTCAGATGTAATATGGTACACTGGAGATGGTGACATTTTTAGAGGGCATCAAATGTGCCTATCACCCTAGGCTGTGCTGGACAGACTACTAAACTGTGCGCAAGCTGTTAAGAGTTGGGAAGCCAACGTGTAGGGTGGTATGTGGCTAGTCTGTCCTTTTGTTAATGTGCCTATGCCCCCCATGTGCTGGTGTTAAAGGGGGGGTGACCATTCAGGTGCTCTCTACGTAGTGACCATTTGGGTTCTCTCTATGTGGTGGCAATTGTTTGCAATCTCGAATGGCATAAAGTATACATAGCACCCTGAGTTCTGCTAGACAGAGTAATCAACTCGGCTAGAGCCATTTGTTATTGTTATAATTGGTAAACCCACATGTGAAGTGTTCTTTCGTTCAACTGTACTTGTAGGTATGCCAAAACGCCTCTGTATGCTCGTCTAGGAGAAGGGTGACTGTTCAAGTGTTATGTTATGTTATGTTATTTTATTGTGCTTGTATCGCGTCAACGCCCGTTGGCATCCAGATTCCGAGAGATAGATAATAGGTAAGTAGGAGCGCATGGAGATCATTTATACTGATTGAAAAGAGTCGTTTTCAGCTGTTTCCGAAAGGCGAGGTGGTTGTCTGTTTAACGTAGCTGTATTGGTAAGGCGTTCCATGCCTTAGCTCCCTGTACATGGAAGGCCCGACCAAGGCCACAAGCACATTTTACACTTTGCAGTTCCAATAAGGAACCCTCAGCTGATCTCAAGTTTTTTTTGGGATTGTAAATATTAACCCTGTGTTTCCCATAGACTGGAGCGTTATCAAAAATGCACTTGTGGCATATAGATAGCACTTAGTGCTCTCTAAGTGATGGCAGTGTGTATGTGGAACATGCTGCATAGTTTATCTCTTAGCGTACCATCAAAGCTAGTTCTTGCCACTGGATAGATTCATTCAGTCCTTGTTGGCATGTGTTAAGGCGAAAAATCCACATATGTTCTCGCCTGAACAGGATATCATGACAATTACCACCTTGTGTGGGAGGCTTGATTTTCTCTATTATGGGCCATTTGACATCTTCTGCGATGTGCCCTTCAGCCACAAAATGAGGGACCAGGGGTGCTGATAATTTGCCTGTTCTAATGGACGAGCAATGTTTGATCATGCACTTCCTGACTTCCTGTACGGTCATCCCTATATATTGAGCCGGCAAGGCTAAGTAATTATATAGACTACACCTCTGGTACTCCAATTTGTGAAATTCTTTTGCACCCACGGAGTGTGCCATCTGATGTCTATTGCTGTACTTCTTATGGTCTGGGCGTACATTGAACATTGGCCACAAGGTGAGTGGCTGGTTGGAGTTCCCCAACTGGCCATTCACCTTGTAGCCAACTCGTGATATTCTTTTGCACGCATAGAGTGTGCCATCCAATGTCTATTGCTTTACTTCCAATCAAGTATAGAGGGCCACGTAGCAAAGAGCCCTATAGTTTCAGAAGCCACTAGAACTTTGTGTATTAGTATGACACGGATGATGACTTGTGGTGAGCTTAGTTGTCCACATGACCTTAGAGGACCAATCACAGCCCCATACCCCATAGAACGTATACTTATATGTTCACCTTGAGCCAACCACAAAGCCCCGTAGGTTTTTGTAGTTTGCCACTTAGGATGGTGTTGCGTATGTTGGGTTTTTGTTATAAAAGTATTTTTTTTAATGAAATGTATTGAGAACTTGCTGTGCGGCGTCCGTTGATGCCCATTGTACTCCCTGTTTTAACAAAGGTTATCAAAACAGCCGAGATTTTGCCAAACCTCTGTGTCGGTCTGATTATGGATGCGTAAGATCTGCATCCCCATACATCTCAGATACTGTTACCTCATATTAAAGGGCCTTCAGGTTCAGGTCCATTACAGGCAGGCAGTTGAATGAAGGAGTAAAGTGCCACTTGCATAGTAACTGCATCTATGAAAAGCCATTAGTAAGCATAGAAGGAATTCATTTGTTGCTGTGTCAACATCAGATCTCCTGGCTGCTTTGCAGAGGGCAGGGATTGCTCATAATTGCCTCCTTAATAACATTTAAAACAAACAGCAACGGGAAAGGATGGGAAAACCCATCAATGGCCATCTAATGGTTGGAATAGTGTCAGTATGGTCAGTGGAAAAGCTATAGCAATCTAAGAAGCACATTCACTTGGCTACCTAAGCAACAGGGTTATGTTAAGTATGTTCTATTATTAATAGATGGAGTAGCATAATGATGGAAAATTATAGTTGTTCACTGGCTGAGCTGTACACAAAAACCGTATGCGATGCAACCAAAATAAAGTCAGCCATGTAGATTTGATTTTTATCAAATTTCTAGGATTTATAGCATCACTCTCTGAATCCATGCAACCGTTAGCAAACATTTTTAGCAATAAATGAAATGGCTTTCATAGATGCAATCAAGGGTGTGATGTCACCCATAGGTTCCTGACGTGCTGGCCTGCTTTTAAGCTTGCATATGTGAACTATTGTGCCAAAACAGCTGTGACAAAACAATAATCCATACAGACAGCTGCACACCATATCATTATGCATTTTAACCAAGCGTATCTGAAGACAGAAGGAACCGCTGTGGGTGCTAGACCTTAACATCTGCCTTGATAAAACATTTGATTTAAGGCAGGAGGCAGAGTGGAGCTATGGTGAGTGGTGATATAGAGGAGCAGGAGAATGCTTTCTCATTAGTTCCTGCACCTCACCAATGAGAGATATATAGTTTTACATTTGTTTTTATTGTGCCATTAGTCATACATGGACGTTTTACACAGTTCTCTTGAGGTTAAAAAAGGAAACAACAATTCAATACACTTTCATTTAAAATGATGTACATTACCAAACTTTTGTGTCTCATGTTTTCCTTTATATTGGACTTTTTGTAAAATGCAATTCATTTAGTAATTTCAGGAGCTCAATG
Source organism: Ambystoma mexicanum (assembly GCF_040938575.1). Classification (NCBI taxonomy): domain Eukaryota; kingdom Metazoa; phylum Chordata; class Amphibia; order Caudata; family Ambystomatidae; genus Ambystoma; species Ambystoma mexicanum. The sequence continues at coordinate 147,581,154 of NC_090934.1, forward strand.
GATAAGAAGATGTCCTTTGCGGCTGACAGTGGATGCCAATATTATTGGGTGATTAGTCACTCTGCGTGGTGGACAAATCTCGCAACGTAATTCTCTCTTGCTGGAAATGTGGATGGGCAAGTAATGAGAATGTGTCTTACATCTTGGATATAAACTTCACCTCCCAGATCACATTCTCCTTCTTTATGATCTAAATGTGCCGTATTCTAGAGGTTTCATTTATTTTCACAAGATATAAACGAAAGTGCAAGAGTTCAGTGTCCCAGGTGCAATTTGGAAATCTTCTTAGATAGGGCAGCACCAGGGGCGTTGCTGGGGGGGGGGGGGGCTAAGGGGGCTATAGCCCCTGATCTTTTGGTTGTAGCCCCGGATAGAATCTTAGGAGCTACAGCCAAAAGACTAGCTAGCCCCCAGTCCCAACAGTTCTGACATCAGTGTAGCCCCGGGTCTTTTCCAGACCTAGCAACTCCCCTCGGCAGCACATATTTGCATGGTTTCTTGCATACACTGACATTTTTGGCACTTTTGAGGTCGGAAAATGAGGCTCTGGTTGCAAACCAGTCAGTTCTGTTAAGAGCTTGCTTTGCTTTGTCTGAATTTGCTACCAGGATATCAATTGTTACCACGTAGTTTTGAAGAATTTGCTCAGCATGTTCTTGTAGCTTTAACAAGAATTCAGTTTTTTGAGAATTTATGTGATCTCTTATGTTCTCATACAAAGAATTTTTGCATGGATCTAGATTAAATCTCTATATGAGCAGTAATTTCCAAATGAAATGTGATTGTAGAGAATATAATCCTAATTCATATCTCAATCGGGCTATTGGGAGAGACTTGGGTCGCAATAATGTTTTTTTTCCAATATACGGCCTTCAAGGTGTGCCCAATTGGATTTACGGGCACTGGGATTAATTTCCATCCCATATAGAATTGCCAGAATCACGTTCCCTTTATAAAGTTTTAACAAAAGTAGGAGCAAAAATCTACAGTGTCCTCATTCGTTTTTTTCAGTTGACTTATATATTGTACAATTTTGCTCTCTAGTTCATCGGTCAGGTCTTTTAACGATTGGGTTGTTCTGAGATTAAAGCCTAGATATTATTTGATTTTTTTTACAATTGGCAGCGTGTATTTGTGCATGTATCATTTAGGTAATTGTTTTCGATTGTAAAGACATCCACAGATCATAATATTGTTTTTTGTGGGGTTGATTACTAGCTTGTTTTCACATACTGTTTGTTAGCCTTTATTAGATGTTGTAATCCGATGGAGATGTGGTCAATCAAGGTTATATTGTCTGCATAGGGGAGAAAGTGAATTGAACCTTTGCCTATTGTATGGCAGACAACAATGTGTATATGTCAGTAATCAGCGAGATCTGCTAAATAAAGGTTGAAAAGAAATGTGGCAAGGATACCACCCTGTCTCACCTCGTTTTTTAATAGATATTACTGGTGAGAGTTCTCCTTGTAAATTTAGTCTGACTTGAGTGGTAGTATGTTGATGGAGAGCTACACTGATAGCAAGCAAATCTTCTGGGATACCCCATTTCTTAGATTTCACCCACAATTTGGCCCTATTGACTAGATCGAAAGCTTTTGTTACGTCAATAAGGGCAATATATGTTGGTTTACATTTATTACGCTTACGTTGGTCTTTTATGGTATGCAGAATTAAGCCATTTAATGTGATAGATAGTTTCTATCGGAAGCCTGTTTGTTGTCTAGCAAAAACTGTTCTACTCTCAGCCCATTTCTCCAGATCTTTTAGCACTAGGCCTGAGAATACCTTGCTATCACAATCTAAAACAGCAATGGGGTGATAATTGGTAGGTTCCATTCTAATGCCCTTTTTGTAAATGGGATGACGATAGCCCACTTCCAGGACTCAGGTTAGTATTTGGTGTGTATGATATTTTCAAAGATTCCATGCAGGATCTTCGACCAGGTTGCTATGTCAGACTTACGGATCACATTTGTTAGTCCATTGGAGCCAGCAGCCCTAGAGCTTGATGATTTCATAATGTTTCTCTTAATTTTTCCCTTACTAACAACTACGACCAGGTTTGCCGTTTTTGTGGCCTCAGTGACAAATTCTACCCATGCACAATTTGAGATTGTGGATGTTTGCTGCATACCTTGAAACAGTGTTTGGCCCTTAATTAACATCCAAAAGATTTGGCTTTGTCGACAATAAAGCTTGAAGCATAATTTGGCCGTCTCTGATGTTACGTGTTATGACATGGGTTTGTGAGCAGTATGCGTTAAAGTCACCTCCAATAAGATTGTTTCTGAAGGAAATATTAACATCAGTGAGGATGGAAGAACGGTCTTCAAGAAATGACAAAATGCCCTTGCTGGCCGGATTCCAGTAATTGTTAATCAAGATCAAACCTCTCGAAATGTCAGCCCATCTTACAACACATCTTACAACAAGAATTCCTGAAATGTTGTGACTTATGCAACTAACACCATGGCCTATGCTAGTTCTAATTGCTATCAGAATGTGTCCAGACAGTTGTCCTCCATTTGGACACATTGCAAGTTGGCTTACTGTTGTGAACCTATCAACCTTTATGTTTTCTGTGAGCCAAGTCTCTTAAAAGAATACTAGGTCTTGGTCATTGAAAATCATTTTGCTCGTATCATTGTCTCTATAAGATGATGGGTCTCTTGTATTCCAGCTCAGGATGGACAACCCCTTTTTTACTAAAGCAATTCCTCATTGGCGTTGAGCCTCTGGAAGACTTCCATCAAAATGTCTGGAAGGAGGGCCCATAGCTTAGATTTCTCTTTGTTCGTTGGATCTTTCTTGGCACTCCGAGGGGCGATATGTGTTAAGTCAGAAGATTTAATCTGGTTGGGGGACTGTTACACCCATTTTTGTGACATCTCATACATTTTTTGATTCATCTGATGTTAATTGTGGTAAGCTGTCAAATACTCAGACACCATTCTTTTTGATTCTCCAGAACACATTTGTAATGCATTAATTCCTTCACTTGTTTTTAGAATGGGTTCAACTTTATATGTGCATTCCTCATGTGGGAAGAGATGCGCTTAATATCTTGGCTTGAGAATAGACATAGATCAGGTAGCTTTTTTGGTGTACGACAGGATGTTACCACGGTTGAGTGAAATATTTCTGGATTGTCTTCTATAAAATCATTCTGCTCTAATGGCACATGTGCAGACTACGGTTTAGCTTTTTTGGTTTCGTCAGACTCCCAGACCTTTGATTAGACTATCTTACAAAAATGGGAGCCAGTCAAGAAGGTTTTGGTGGATCCTTGGCTTTGATCATGGGCTCCACAGTCTGAAATTCAGTACAAATTCTTGCTTTTGTGTCTGTTTGCTTCAAAGAAGTAGATTCCACCTCTATGCAATCAGTTGGATCATCTCTTTTTTACATTTTCGTTTTTCTCCACCTCTCTCATCGCTGTATCAGAGATTTTGGTTTTGTTTTTCTTATCGTTCTTGCTGTCTGATTCTGAAATCTCATTCAGTGCTTTGAAAAAGATAGTTTTAGTACATTTTTTCTGTTTCCTTAGTTTCAGTTTATCTCCCAATTTGACAGTGTCCACCAAGTCTTCCTCTATGAATGGGGAATTGTTCTTGTTTTGTTTTTTCTTATTTATTTTCTTCATTTTTTAAATTTATGTTCGTCTCTTCCTCATCTTCTCCTAAGTTTTGTTTTTTCTGATCCACTTGCTTTTTATTTTTGATTTCATTGTCTGGTGTAGGAGCTAAATCCTGGACTGGACGGTTGTTGATGGTTACATCAGATTTATGCTCTGCAATTTGCTCAAGTTCTTGATCGTATACCATTGGTGCTAGTCTCATGAACACTTCTGGCGCTTAAGCAGAAACTGGTGTATCGTCTCCATAGAACAGTTCTTCCTGATCCGAATCTGCACCCGGTTTATTGTTTTTGTCAGTCCTCTGTAAATCCACTAATGTGGATTTGATACCTTTTCACATTTGTTTGCTGAATTCTTTGTGTGAGTTGACATCCTTTTTTAGTTCATGTAGGTTGGCTGTATGTTCCTTACTAATTGATTGAAGTAAGATAATTAGGTCCTTTAGTTGGCTGTTTAGGGCTGCACTTAAGCCTGCCATGGAGGATGGAGCAACCCACTTCTTTTTATAGCTCCATCAGAATTCCCGAGTACATGTGTACTCTTCTTTCAAAGATTAAAATATGTTGACAAGAGAGCTGAGTACAAAACTCAGTGCTGTCAGAGTGGTGTCTTGCAGTTTATGCACAGTCATCGGACAATGTAATGGAATGTTGCACTGCTGTAGAGGGTTAGATCTCTCTCTTATATTTATGCTCCCATAAGGGGAGCAAACTGGATATTCCGTGGTGTCTTCAGTATAGGCAGAGCTTGTGCACCATTGGTGCAGTAAGTTAGCCTCTCACATGGATATATGTCAATTTCTGTTAGGATCTCTCCAAAAGCGTTGTCTCACACTAGGAGATCATCTATATTTCTTTCATCATCAGAGCGTTGCTGTGTTGTACTGGCGACGCAAGATATATTGTAAGTGACTTCAATTCAGCAATCCAACTAAGTCAGTGCCTAGTCTGGGATGCCCAATGAAAGCCCTTATTTATATATATTTATGTCAAGTTCTTAAATCTGGATGATAAACCCTTATATAACGCCCCTCTCTTTGAATCCCCCTGACCTCACTGAGCCAAGAAGTAGGTTTGTTTTGCAAATTAAAAGGTTTATTGGAAAAATTTAAATATATATATATATATATATATATATATATATATATATATATATATATCTCACTTTTATGGATACATTAATATTTGATAGCACTCTATGAATATGGAAGTGATCAACAATGGATAATATTATAGTAGCACAATTCTTTAATTACTTAGGAGTTGGTATAGAAAGGAGAAGGTAGCAGAGAATACTTTGTATGGTTTCAAGGAAAAGCAATGATGGAAAGAATACAGCACAGACATAAACTGGATATGGTTTCAACAAGAGATAATCTAATCACTTTTTCCTCACTCCCACCCTATGCAATATGAAGAGATGGAAATGAGAGCACACAGTTTTCAGGAATACAATCAAAAGCAGTTCAGTTCCCTTTCCCCCCCCAGCAAGCTTAGAGAAACAGGGATGATTTTAACAGTCAAAAATACTTTTACATGTGATTTGCAATGAAGTGAAAAATATGCTAAAAATGATATTAATTCCCTATAGGAACTTCATGATGAGTGAAAGTTACTTGAGATTGGTTCAGGTCAACACTAGCACTGATTCATGGATGATTATCAGATTGAAAACGATTTTCAGCATTGCAAGCAAGAGACAGCTATTTTTAACATGTGGTGAAATTGAGTCAAATTGCAAATCGCTGCACTTTTTCCGAGTGCGTCGATCACGATTACAGAAAAACTATAAGAGTTTGTTGGAACGCTCAGGATCTTAGCTTTAAAATGAAAGTTAAATCTCGTTCCTAGTGCGTACGGTGCAAAAGATACAGAGGTTTTTGTGGAGGTAGATTTTTAGAAATAAAGTTAAGAATTCAGAATGACAGATGCGCTGTGGAAGATTTTGAATCAACAGGATGGACACACAATTCTATGATGCAGTTCTGGACAGGTTAAAATGGTTTGAATAGGATTATTTTAGACTAATAGATTGGTTCTGTACAGTTCTGGCTGGATACTCACTCCTAGTTTTGGACCGGAATGGGTCTTGGACTGCACTCTCGCTACGGGACATACTGTGCCACTGGTTCCGCTCACAGCGTGGCCTCTGGTCTGGGTCTGGCACTGCACATCGGTCTGGTCTGGTCTGCTATCGGCACTGCACAGCCTTCTGGTCTGGGTCTGCTACCAGCTCTGCACAGTGGTCTGGATATGGTTCTGGCACAGGGTTCTAGCCAGAATCAAACAGCTTGCCCGGCTTTTGAATAGTTTGGTTAGGTTGCTGGATTCTGAGGCCTGTTGAGAAGAATTCAGCCTTTTAGTTCAGGCCTCTCTGCTTCAAGTTCTGGAGTCTATCTGGAGTCTAAGTTCTGGAGCCTGTGGTCCTTCTGGATATTGTCTGGTCTGGCAAAGTGCTGTGCAAGAAAGTGGAAAGAGCAGTCCGTATCTGGCTTTCAGTGGTTCTTTTTATGTCTTTTGAAAGTGGGTGGGAAGGCTGACTTTCTATGCCCAACCCTCTGAGGATTCTGATAGGTTAGAGGATTTTCTGTGCCCTGACTGGAGAATGGAGTTGTGAGGCATCCTGTGTCATCAGGTATCATTTTTATGGCTTTAAGGAAAGAACACATATTTCCCAGATACACATGTTGTTGAAATTACATGTACACATCATAGATTGCTTAAGGTACAGTTCGGTTCAAGGCACATGTTTCTACACGCTTGGGTTCAGAATCAACAACATTTTGCGCTTTTAGTGGGTTTCGCCATATTGGTTTTTCATCAAATCTTCCACGCAGGTACCCACCCTCTCTGGGCACATCACAGTAAGTTTTCAATTCTCTAGTGTAAACTCAGTGTCTGCAATATTAATAATCATGAGGTTTGGTCTCAGAACATCGTACGGAGTTGAGCTTAGTCTCAAATTGTGGGTGGGTGCATTTTTCATATTAAGAATCCCCAAATTGTACATTTCTGTCAGCTTGATACAATATTTTATAACCAATTTAATAAAATATACATTTGCCTCCCCTTCAGTACACCCATTTGTTTGTCCCCGCCTCCAGGAACTTGGTTCTGACTCAGAGAGATCAGATGTCTTGCCTTCCCCCAGAGCAGGTGGTCAGGCACACCCAAATTAGCATATTCTGTTTAACTGAAAGAGTCTATTGTCTTGACTGAGGTCAGCAGACCAGGGTGCCACTCTCCATTTGATTAACAGAAACTTGTGATTTCCTGCCTTCTTGTGTGGAGGTCTGAGGTGTGAAGACTTCCCGGGAACAAGCAAGGCTTTGAAGTTCCAGCTAACTCAGGTTCCTTTTCAACTCCTGAAATACAGGTCTCCTGTCAGAGTTTAGATCACCAGCGCCGATCAGCGGCAAACACCGGTATTGCACCCATTTTTGGCAGCTGTCTTGAATTAATACCTTTCAAAAAGGGGATTTTGCTTGATGGCATATGATCCTTGCTAACATTGTATTGATGTGGATTGTGCAGTAGAGTAATGTAGGACACCCGACCAGAAGTTGGATTTTTTTGTTTGGTCGTTTTGTGCCCATGATTTTAGCAATTTTTGACATCAATTAAAATGGATTTTGAACAGCACCATATTCCTTTGCACTGGTTTTGCTCTGTGTGCAGCCAAAGGATAGGGTCTGGCAATGGTCTCCTGTATTAACATTGACAGAGGCAAAAAAGGATGGCAACCTATTTTTCATGTTTTCCCTGTGCATTTTTGGATGATTTCTGGCAAGCATCATGCTTTCCGGCAGCCATTATGATGTTTCCGCTGCCAGTAATGCACAATTATGTTGTAGGGCTTGGATGCGTGGGTGAAACATCCCACAATATTGTCTAATGCATCAAGGCACTGCACTATTTTATTCCTTCCTGCAAGGTTAGAGATGGTTTGTTTCATGCTAGCTGTGGATATTGTATATTCCAAGTTTTGGTTTGTGGTCCCTTTGACCATGTGTCTTGACACAGGAGATATTTCCAGTCATTTTGGTTCTACATTGACTGAATTGATATCTTCAGTCATGTCAGCCGAGGCAACCAAATTCAAATCTTCAAATGTTGCTAAGAGTGGAGGGAACATGGGCATGTTGTTTTGAGTGCTTTGTGTGCTGCTTGTGGGGTCAAATGCAGCTGCTATTAGGTTATCTCCCATTGATGCACTTCTCAAATTGTACATAATGTGTGTCATAATGGCTTTTGGCGTGGGGCCTGAAATAAAGTTGTTGCCCTTTTTTACAGCACTTGTTTTGGAGCTGTGAGATCACACATGTGTATTTATTTGTACGGGAACCCACAAAGTTAATCCCACGGTTAGTTTAACTTACCCAATAGGTATGCTCAAAACCGCTTCCATAGTGGTGCTGCATTGGCAAAGTGTTATGCGGGTTTGGGCCTCGTCCGCGGCTGGCCATCAGGCAAACATGGCCAACACACTTGCAGCACTCCGCTGTGCTTCGCTTAAGCTGTGGGTTTTAAAGCCAGGTCCACCTTCACAAGGGCAACTGAAAAAAGACTCCAGGTATGTTCACCTGCCGGCAAAAAGGCAGAGAACATCTTCACAGCAAAAATGACATATTGGAACAGCAGACAAAGGGCTATGGTAGGGAACCTTTGTGTAATACCACTACCATATTTAGTGTATGAGAGACATTATGCACTCAGACAGCCATTAGGAATGTACCCTTACACTGGAAATGTGGAAGGGTGCCATATGGAAGGATGTCAGCACACACCTATGGACATCATGGAGCGTTAAGTGAAATCTGACGAGGGCAATGTGATGTCATGAAGAAGATATTTGAACATTTGCTCAAAGAATATGAAAATACTTAAGAGGGAAGATGTACTGAAGTACCAAGAGAAATATGTACTTAAAGCTAAAGTAATCATGGATATAAAGAAGAATGAAGTAATTTATGGGTTAATAACTGTTAATACGTAATAACACAAGATAGATGAGACATATAGGAGCTTGCTGTACAGGAATATATAATGTGGCAAGGACAGTCATGATCGGAAAATGGATGCTGGCTCATGTCGAATTTAACCAAGCTACCTCAGAGATAGACCAAGGCTACAGAATCAGGCAATGCTGGAAATACAGTTCATGTGCAAAACAGCAATGAGTCGAGGTTGCCCTAGGATCAAGGATACTATTTTAAGGAATAATTGCAAGGTACAAGGGGAGTTACACAGATAAGCCATGAATGTGAGACATTCCTCTTAGATCAAAGAAGAATATAACTTCTGCAACAGCCAAAGTATTGGACAGTTAAAAGTGTAGTAAGTCTATGCAATGTAGAGTGAGCAAGTCTTTGAGGCCAAGATGAGCAACAGCACCACGCAAAATTGAATCAAATAGCAGTAAATAAGAGGCTGCAATTAATACATTTGTGTTCTCTTCACATGTGACTCAGAATTTGAAGACAAGGGTTATTCATTAGAGCCTCAGATGAGGATAGTGGTGTGCTCACACTCCCTCTAATGTTCGAGGACAGTGAGCAGGCTACAGGGTCAACTAAAGATGGAAGACATTGTTTTATGGCTGACCGATGAGGGATGATGGATTAATTGGGAGAACGGGGAGCAATCTGATGCAATTCAAAGCACCTAAGCTTTCTCCACGCATGTGATGACAAAGAGCCGTATGCCAACCAATCAGTGGGTCTAAGGGGCAACCAACGATGTATTCATTCTTATATGTTCTATAAGTAGATATTTTCCCCTAACTAATCCCTCCCTTTCATAGGTTTTATGATTTGCCATATAGGATGAAATCATAGATAACGCATATTGGGGTATTAGACCTCTGTGTAATCAAGTTAGTGTGTGAGTGTGAATGCATCAGGCCGGTGCCTGTCAGCTCTCCTGCTTTATTAAATGAGAATAAAGTAGTACTTTACCATATTCCTTGAGTCTGTCTGGTTATTTGGTCTGAGATATTATTTATAATTCCATCTAGCACAAGAGACGCTTCAAGGTGCTAGAGCACAGTTCCTTTTTAACGAAGGAGCGGTTAAGCAGTGACTCTGTGAGATTCCCATCCAGTGGCAGGCTCTATGGTGTAGTTCATCATCATTGAGGGGTAAGCCCCATCTAAGGCAACCATTCATTTCTTTTTCGGATGCAAGGCAAGCAGAAAGTACCCTTGATAAAGACAGGAATAAAATCAAGAGAGTGGCAGAGTTACTTTACAGAGGCCAGTAAAAAGGAAATGTCTCATACTCAAATAGTTATATTTATTAATAATTGGCAGAGAGGCAACATTGTACTGAATCAAAGGGAAAGAGAATTGGCCACCTTATTGGGGTCTGAATTTCAATTTGTGCACACTTCAGAAAGCTGGAGGAATTCAATTAACTCTAACACATAGTCACCATCTGCTGGAGATGAATGTGTGAAAATTGTTAATGTATGTGTAGACACATGCACATGATTTTTCGACTATTCATTCTTTGGAATATACAGCTGGTGAAAGAGAATTGTTTGGCTAAAAGGTTCAGACAATTGAATACAGTACAATAACATTATCTGGACTCAAAATGTTCCGTAGGCAAACTTTGCCCTGCAAAATATGTGTTCCAGGTATTAATTCATACATTTTGACATTTGCTATAGCGCCTTTCACCATAATCATGGTGCCAACATGCTTTTGGTTGAATGCCCTGTGAAAGTTTGCGAGGTGCTATTGTGTGTGTGTGCATTTCAGCCATTAAAGTTCTGCAACAGTGGCCAAGACCCTGGTAATCACCCAGGTGTAAATGGAGTGTGTATGGGAACAGCTGAGGTATATAAGGATTAAAGAGAGGGATTGTGTTTAAGGAGACAGAGTTAAGTGCAATGCTACAGTTTGAATATCTGTTGTCACAAGTTGTTTCTTTCTAATGGCAGAGGTGATGTGCAATAGTGTTTGTGTAGTATGTGTGTGCAGGGTGTGAAGAGTGAGACCGTGCCTTCCGCTAAGTTGCAAAGGTGCAGTGCGCAAGGGGAGAAATAGGTTAGCTGTACAAACAACAATGTCTATTTCCTGGGGTTCCCTCTATGTACAAGGAGCAGTGCTGTGATTCACAGGTGATCTAAGTGCTCAGTGTGTGCTTAATACTCTCCCTATGAGGGTTCTTAGAGTGAGAGATTTCCACCCCTATTTCCTTCTGGAGGAAACACAGATCCCATTTCATGACTGCCAGTGGCGGCGTGGCACACCATGCTGTGCTTCAGATTTACCTGCCATGACAAACCTGAGCAACTTCCGAGGTGCTTGGTTGTCCACCTAAGGGATCAAAAGTGTGATTTTGCCAAGGTGCATTTTAGGTGCAAAGCATTGCCCCCTCCATGCCCATACGGGAGTAATACATGGTCCACTGTCAGGATTCATTCTAGGTGCGAGTTGCTGGAGGGAGTACCTGAGTTGCTGGAGGGACTACCTGAGTCCTCCATGTTTTAAATACTCGCCAGTGCCCCCGGCAATAGTAGGTCACTTGTTTGCTCGCCTGCCACTCATTCTACAGCAAGCATCAAAGATGTCAATGAAGAGCGTGATGTAGTTACTGTAGATGGATAGCAGTGCATGGTGCAGTACCACACGCTAATTCAGCTTCTATATACATGTAACTGTTTCATAACCACATCATTGGAGGTGAAGGATCAAAAACTTAGCTTGGACATAGGTCACAGTCTGGTGAGCTGGGGTCAAACCCTCAGCCAGTCGTCTTTTTTTATTCTTCCAAAAATGAACTATTATGGCTTGCAATTGACTTACAATTATAACAAAACAGTAACAATATGAAAAGGTGTACAAAATATAATTTTGTATTTAACCAAGGGACACAGACATCTCTTTGGGTTGCTGGCTTCCCAGGGCTCGGAAAGGGTATTTTATGGCTGGAAAAATTGATTTTTACTGAAGCCAATGAGGTGTCTGGTCAACACATGCCACACCTTGAAATTAAAATACAGGAGAAATAAAACAGCGTAGTAGAATGATAAGAAACATCTATACCCAAATCCAGGGAGAGTATCTCCATTATGCTAGAAGAGTTCGCAGGAGTTGAGTGAAGAATCAAATTAAGTCACCATCTGCTGCAGTCTCAACAAAACATTTTAACGGGGAACAAAGGTGTAGATATGTACTAATAATATAAACTGAAAATACCTTCTGTATTCAATTAAACTGACCCAAGACTTAAAGTCCCATAATGCATTTGATGGATCAATGAATCCTCAGACTGATGTAGTGCTTGTGTTAAAGGAAACTGCTTCTAAATAACCCATAATGCTCAGAGAGGCATATTGACATACCTGTGTGGAATCAAATACTATTTAAGGGCATACTTGCAGGAACATGTATACTGTTCATGGATAATCTACCGCATGTGTAGTGTTTATAGCTCAAAACAACTTAAATGCATACAGTTTAGTAGAAGACCAGTCTCTTCCATAAAACCTGTTTATTGTTGTTCATTATTTAAAGTGACAGCATTCTATAGTATGCATATTTTTCGGAGATTCTTGTTTAATTATCTCCCGAACTATTATATTAATACTAGGGGGTGGAACATAATAATAAGAGGTCATTGGTGGAGAGAATCAAACCCACTGCTCCAGGTGCTGCACGCCTCCTAGTTGAGGTTTTCAACCTCTGTTGCCACATCACAATTTGCATTACGGTTCAAATCTGCACTATCTATGACTGCAACCTGCTGTAACTAAGCCCTCATGTAACCAGCGTCCAGATCCTCCCCACCCCCCGGCTTTCTAAATTCCAAACATAAATAAATAAATAACAAGCAGCCTTATTACAGAAACTTTGCACCGGTGCAAGTTCAAAGTTTCACGGTATTAGCTCTAGGACAAAGTTTGCCCTTGTTCTTGAATCACTGGAACGTATTAGAAAGCCATTGCATCATGCCAAGTGCAGTTTGACATGGTGTAAGCAAGCACCAGGGCAAAAATGCCCTACTGCGAAAAAGATACATTTTTGATGCATTTTTGCATGAGGGCAAAGTTTGCCCTATTGCTAATACCATTAGCGCAAACATTTATCTGGTGCAAAATTGCAGCTGGACATGAAACAATATATATATTTTTCAAGCATGGCGTAATTCTAGTGCAATGCGCCAACAGTAATTCCCATTGGGAGAAATAAAAACATACTACACTGGAAATTAAAAAGAAAATATTTAAATGTGTTTCGCGCACCTGCAATAGAAATGGTAAACACATTTTTACAATTAGTAGTTTTACTATTTGTATCAGGAACGTTGTATTTATACATTGTCTGTCAGGTCGTTTCTAGCTAGGTGTGGGGGTATTGCTACAGAACTGGCTTAAGACATGTGATTCTTTGTTGTGTAATTCTTTGTTGTTGTATTTGTTTACGCATCCCATCCGTAGTTCATGATAAGAGGCAGGAACTAAAAGTCACCTGTTAATCTTTGCGAGTCCATTTTTATTTTTTTTAACCGCCCACACAAAGGTCAAATCTTCGGTTTCTACTCTGACAGGCAAAACTATTGTTTCCGATTGTCAACTCTCCAATGCATCTGCATTGGTAGCAACATCCGGGTTAGCCATTACAGTAAAGTCCACCACAGTGTCCTCACTGGCCACAGCGCCTGTCCATGTTGTTGCTAACCAGTAGCCACTTGCAAACTCACACATGAAATTAAAAAAAATAAACAAACACTGTTGCCAGGTGTTTATGTTCATGGATCACTGGAACACGAAGCTGTGCACTATAAACTCTTTAAAGTGACGTCAGACACGCGAAGTCAATGGAATGATGTTATACATCACAATACATGTACTTTAACTGTAAACGTGCGTGGGACATACAATGACACTCTACATAATTCTGGGTGAACCTATATACCCTTAGCTCTTAAGGGGTTCAGGGATGATTCCAATTCACAAACCTTTACCACCTGTAATGTACAAAACATTGTCCCCAGGAAGAGGCAGAGGCTGGTAACCTGGAAAACAATGGCAACAGGACAATGCGGTAGGCCGTAACACAAACATCTTCCCCAGTCTCTCCTCCAAGAAGTCTCGGCTTGATCTTTAGTTCTAGAAAATGTAAATATCCTTCTGCCCCCACTCCCTATTACTGTGGCCCTTCCTGTCTGGCTTCCCATTAACATGTTCTTCCCACCCATTTCTGACCAAGCTCCCAGTCACTATTGGCCCTCATTACGAGTGACACACGCTGGAGACCAAGTAATAATACTGGGTCACACAACTGCTCTCATATGGGGCCCAAGATGGGCACGTATTTATATCTGATTCACGACAATATGTTCAAGTATCCATCAATATGTTCAAGTATTCATCAGGGCGAGTCTCATTGGTGTGGTCAGTGGTGAAAAACAGAACGTCCTGCGTTCATGTCCACTCAGCAGTGGGTTGTAAATGACATTATGCACAAAGGCATGGAGAAAATCCACTCGTGCTTACAAGGAAACCAATCTTGTAATACACAGAGAGAAACGATCCTCCAGGATTCCTCCGCACCAATGAGACTCGCCCTGATGAAGGAAATAATTTCCGAAATGCATTGGCTTTTTTAGTCTAATACATGTGGATTGTGGCAACTGCTTCCTCACTAAGGATTATTAGTGATAGCTTTTTGTTTGAACTACTATGGATAAATCATTTTTGATATGAATCAGAAAGACTCATCTTCCTTTTTCTAAGAAGTATGGTATATTTTGGATACTTGAACATATTGTCGTGAATCAGATATAAATACGTGCCCATCTTGGGCCCCATATGAGAGCGGTTGTGTGACCCAGTATTATTACTTGGTCTCCAGCGTGTGTTGCAATTATAAGTCCGGGTGTCTCCAGACTTGTCACAGCCAGCTCCTTTTCAATTGGATGTATATTCTTTTTTGAAACATTTGATTTTTACTTGAATATTCTGAAAATTTTTTGAATACATGGTGGTGCCCACTCTCTTCTCTGTTTGTCCCTCATTACGAGTGAGCCTTTCTGGAAAAAGTGCAGGGATAAAAACACTGGTACTTCCGGCTCTGACATTTATTCCGGACTGGCTCCCACCGAGACTGCCAGTAGGGGCAGTGAACAACCGGCAAGCCTGACCTGCTAGGAGTTCATGTCCCCCATAACCGGCAGAGCAATCACTGAATCACTGGCACCATTAAGAACAGTGCTGGTGATTTAGTAGTTCCCATCCCATGGAGTCCACAGAATGGAAACGTACTGCCCTTGCCTGCACTCGTAATATCCCGGTAACACCTTGATATTGAGCGCTGGAAATGGTAAGGCTAGTCTGCCAGTAATCCACCGGTAGTACAGGCGGCTTATCGGAAGACTCGTAATGAGGGCAGTGTCTTGCATCCCACCTCCCCCACACCTATATTTTCTTCTCACACGTGCGCCACCTTCATGCGCCCTTGTCGCACCCTGTTCACTGCTACTCACCTCAGGGGTCAGTCTACCGCGATCAGCACTGTTTTGTGGTATAGCCTGGTCCTCAATCTTGGCACCCTGCTGCAACATTAACGTTCCAATCCAGGGGGTCACTGTCAGTGCCAGACTGGTCTTTTTCAGAAGTGTGCATGCAGGAGATCCCTCCAATCATATCAGATATTAGACATGCATGTGAAGTCTCATTAATGGGGGAACAATCAATTAATGTTCTTCTGGTGCCTATTTGTGCACTCCTGGCCCTGCCCAAGGATTGCTAATGGAACCCTAGTTATCTGTGGAGATTTAAGGAGAGCATTCCATTCTTGACGGCCCACAATGTCTCCATCCCCCATGAATGCCACAGTGTGAATGGAAGAGAAGTGAAAGTAAGGCAGGCAGTGCTGAAGACTGCCCCAGTGTCCATTAGGATTAATATAACAATTATATCACACCCTGTGTGGATACCCGAAGCTGGGATGTGCCCCTGCATTGACTCACAGGAGTCCCTTAATCACAGTTTGCAAGCAAACATGGTTCATGCAACCGCATGAGAATAGCAGCGCATGCTGTTTTCAACAGTGTCTGCATCTATCCCAATTAAATCGGCATGCACTTAAATTGGGATCAATTTAGCCGAGATGTGTATGGAAAACTGTAATTAACGTCCTCTTCGGTAGACGTCCTGTGTTCTGCAAACCGCAAGATGACATATTTGCAATAGTTACCCAGAATAACACATGCGTGCGTTCCCTCTGTAGCGCCAACAGTACTTAGTGCATTGGATTAGAGCGCCGTTCAGCTATAACACACTGTATGTTAGTTTTATTAATCTTGTCCACTGACTGTGATCGATTCTCTCGGCTGGAGAACACTGGCTTAATTAATTTTAGATGTAAAAGCGACATGAAGTCTTAATATTATAGGAAGTGCTTAAAGACGTCCTTGTTTGATCAGATTTCAAGGCCTGCCTTGTTTAAATGCTGATTACTTACTGTCTCGTTTGCTTGCAGCCGCTGGTGCTTGAAGCTGCAGATCTCAATCGCATGCATTTACTGAGTTTATTAAGCAGATGCTGTTAGCTCGGGCAGGGGCGGCTGATTACAGGGGAGGCTTGTCTCTTGCCAGCGCCAAATCACCCTAGTGAATGTGTATGTCCATGCCAGCAGGATGATAATAATGGCAATACTGCTATAATACATGGCAGCCAGCAATACCAGCATGAAGGCCTGCAAATAAAGTTCTTATTACAGGATAGCTGTGAGATCCCAACAGACCTGTAACAAGACAATGACATCACATCCGCTCTCTAATGAGTGATTACGCTTCATGTGTGGCATCACAGTGCCTGCTGCTTGAGCCAGCACAGAGAAGAACTCCCGTTGTTGCTGTTGCAATTAAAACAGAACATGAAATCGTTTTTCGATTCGTTTTTAATAAACTGCTCAAACAATTGTTTCTGCAACAAGCAACATGTTAGCTTTAAAAAAAAAAAAAATCCAAACACATACTTAATGAATTATAAGGAACAGCATAAGGAAGACTTCTTACATTAGATTAGGCAAAAGGGCAGGTAGTTAAGGAGATGACAGTATGTGGCCATGTATTATAAGAAATAAAATCCCCCTTACTGTACTTAAGGAGGATATTTGCAAGTTACCCCAGAGTTCCATGGCCTTATAAAGTAACTCAGCCTGGTTCGTCTTTTTGTTAAAGAAACTCCTCTGTGTCTTGCAATATTCTTATAATGTATGCTAGGGGATACCTTATTCCCCTATATTTTAGGCCAGTTATGACATCACTACTGAACTGTAATAAGAACATTACATCTCGGTCACTCTGTGTTAGGGAGAATTCTCTCTTTAGGCTGAATTTCCAAACCTAGTGAGTCCCCCAGCAGCTTTGCTGGATTTCTGGAGTTTGTTTTTTTTCCTCCTGCCAAGAGTGAGACTCTTTTTCTCCCACTCTTGGACATGATTTATGGTGTTCCTTTGACTGCTTATGTGTTTTATGGGCTATGGGGTCTTTTACTCCATAGGGTTACATGTGTTTTTCTTATGTGTGTTACACAGCACCCTCCTTGCAGTAACACAGGGGTGTCATAGTGACCCCCCACCATAGACTCCATACCCTGGGACTGACTACTGTCTCCCAGGGCATGTAAAGTCACCATTGGCTTTACTAGTCCCAAATTATTAACAGAAACCAGTACAAACCATCATATTGTGGACGTATTGGTTGAGGCAATTCGATTGCCCAGGGGTCTGTTAGTCGAGGGGGCACGTCTCCGTCCCCCCTGATCGAGTTTTGGCTGGTGGCAGTGGAAACTACTTTTTATATTCGACCGCAAATATTTTCCTATGGGATTTTCCCATTGTTCGAGGCTACCAACTTTAATTATTTAATTCTCATAGCCTCGAACATACCGCCGGTTTATTTAATTAATATTAATTCTCCGGTTGGTATTTTTTGCCAAGACTCGATTCTAAAATGGCATTTGTGTTCTCTTCTGTGACTCCAACCCAAGTCGAGCCCTTTGTTCCACTTTTTGGCGGGATTCTCCACAGAAGCCTCCAAAAGTGGTGCCACTCTGTCTGAGTACCACAGGGGGTGCAGGAGGGGGTTTAGGCACCCTGGACTGAGTTACCTTGGTAACTCAAGTCGCACTCTTGTGTGATTGGCCCAAGTGGTGAGCCGGCCGGCTCACCACTTAGCATATTTGAGTGACAACTAGGCTGAGTGAATGGGGGTTTTCTGCATAAAAGCAGGGCTTTGGGGACTGGAACTTCAGAAGTCGCCACAGGACCTGAGAATCTGACGAGGGAGAAGCTGAGCTGACCTACCACGACGAGACCACTGATCGACCCCTGCAGAACCGACTCACCACTTCCCGACGACAGAGAAGATCTCCCGGCTGGAGAGGCTTCTTCCCCTGATTGGTGGGCACAACCAGTTTACCTTCTTTTCTTCTCACCCCAGACCGGTTTGTGGTCGAACTGCCCGTGCCAAGCACTCCGGCGGCCGGATAGCCACTCACCACTGAACCGCGTATCAACGGACCGCTCCTTGCACCTGAGAAACTCCGCGGCTGGTCTCTTCCCTGGCAGTGCAATGGACTCCTGTCTTCCTCCACGACGAGATCCTCTCTTCCCCCGGACGAAGCACCGACTTGCATCCGCTGCCAGAGACAACTGCCCCTGCTGGAGTGTTCTCACCACTTTAAGGTACCGTGTCCGCCAGGCCTCCCTTTCTAAAGTTGCCACAAGGTAATAATAACTCCTTAACCTTCTGGACTGGGCTGGCCGCCTTGACCCTCTAACTCGTCCCTTTCCTTGGTCCAACTCCTTTTTGAACCATTACAAGACTTTTTGTGCACTGAAACCGTGTGACCTTGGACACATTTTGTTTCGATCCCCTTAAAGCGGATCCAGCCTACTGACTCTGAATTCACGGTTTTACCTTGCCTTCCTCTCTTGTTATGTTCTTGTAAAAGTGTTGGGATCTGTTTCAACTTGTTCTCTGCTTTTCTCTCCCTTTTAAAATGAACTATTAGAGTGCCATCTATGTTAAGCGCTCACCGATGTCTGAAAATAAGTGGGGCTTTACTTAAGACTTGTCTAATATTCTTTTAAGGGAGTGTATATCTTTTAGTGACCGTGTTTTTGAATTGCTTACTACTAGTGCCTGTGTGTTTTTCTAGATGTGGTTTTAAATAAATAATTATATCTCTTTTACACCAAGCCCTGGTCAGTGTTTACTTGTTCTATTGTGTGCTCTTGACCTATTGTGAATACTCTGTATACTGCCTAACTCTTCTTGAGGGAAGTCTGACTGCTCAGCCACAGCTACCAAGTGAATCTGTGTGGTACAGACTGCTACCAAGTGGGTTTACTGCCAAACACCTGTAGTCCTAAATCTTTTGCAGTGGTCCCAGAGGGAACTGCACAGGTTTCTGCCTAACACTCTGTAATAAGATATTACAGTCGGGTTGTGACATCACAATGCCTGCTGCTTAAGCGAGCACAGAGCTGAATCCCAGAGCAGAATTAAAGCTGCCACTGCAGCACTTCATTAAAGAAGAGACACACTTTACAAACGTCTTTCTTGTAAAGTCACTTTCTGTGACACTTGAGAGCTGCCAACTGATAAAGAACTGTTCATGGTATTATGTTTACTTTGCACTGTGCTGGCGTTCAACACATAAGGGCAAGAAACATCAAGTGACTACATATTTTAAAGCGTGTGATCACATATTTCAAAGTACAAAACAAAAATGTGTATCAAATGCATTTTATTAAACTGCTTAAACTATTTGTCTGCAACACATTAGAAGATGCATTTGTTTTATCCAAACAGATTTTGAATTGATTACATGTATCAGCAAGAAGATATATCTCATAACTAAGTGGCCAGGTATAAAAGGGATGACAGTGTATGTTCATGTAATAAAAGAAATATTCACACTTGGGGTAGGGCACTTAGCCAAACAGGTAGCTGTAATCATGGACAAGAACTACCAATGTCCTTCCCACGTTCTACCAGGCACTCAAACTCCTTCCCTGGTGTTCCCATTTTGTTCTGTGCTTCTGGCACCTCTGCCAGCCCCCCGGCCCTTCCCCTCTCTGCCAGTCGTCACCCATATCATCACATAGACACCCGCAACTATCACCCCGCTTACATGTTGCGGCTCCATGCTCCACCAATCCTTCCAGTCGGGCCACCATCATTGAAATAGAAAAGGGACATAGTCACTTTTTGCTTGCTATAGCAGTGGCCATCTTGTTTTTTGCTTTCATGGAAGATTGGGCATGCACAACACACATAGTCCATCTCGTAGGGGGAAATACATATTACATCTAGTCACACCCCAGCCAGAGCCACAAGGTGCAAATAGCTATCACCCCCCCTTCTTGGTTGGTGTACAGGGCTGATAATGGCCCAAGGCTGTAGCTGGTTGGCCATTACCGACCATCTATTCCTCCCGATGCAGGGGTGATAGCTATAAAATAACCTGTTCAGACTTAAAGAAGGTTAGTGCGAGTGTCCTTTGAGTTCTGTTACCTTATAAAGCAACTTGGCCTTCAGCCTCATTCCTTTTTATGGTTATGGAGCTACTCATTGACTTTCAATATCCTTATAATGTACATCACAATGCTCTGTAACAAATTATTACAGCTGTGTGACATAAAAATGTCTGCTGCTTGGGCCAGCACACAACAGAATTCCTGCAGCCACTGCAGCGCTTAGTTAATGCTGTGACACATTTTTCAATGTTTGTTCTTGTAAAATAGATTTCTGTGACTCTGTACAGCAAATAATAAGTAATTGTTTAAGGTTGTATGTTTGGTGTGTGCATTGCTGACTTTAACGTGAGAACAAGAATCTGCCTGTTATTATATAGTTTTAAAAACAAAACTAAAATGTTGTTGCATGCATTTCTATTAAACTGCTTTAAATATTTTTCTGTAACATATCAGTAGCTGAATATTACTTTTTTATTGTGTTTATTGGTTAAATAGAACCTTTTACACAAGGAACCCACAACAAGAAAAAAGAAGTAACACTTCTCATACAATTATACAAAATCAGTTTTTCATACAGATTAAAAAGAAAGGACGCTGAATGATACTTTTTTGATTCAAACAGATTCTAAATTGATAAAATGTATCAGCAACTGGAAGACCTCTTACATTACCAGAAGCAAAAGGCTAGGAAATAAAAGGGATGACCATGTATATGTGGGATGTTTTCCCCCACTAGTCCAGGCCTTGCATCACGAACATCAGAATGGCTGCCGGAAAGCATGCTACTCGCTAAAAATCACCCAAAAGTGTGCAGTAAAAATCCAAAAAATAGGCCACCATCCACTTTTGCTTATCTCAGTGTTAACACAGGAGACCACTGCCAAAACCCATCATTTGGCTGCCCACAAAGCAAGGCAGATTGCAAAAGAAACACAGAGCTGTGTGAAAATCTGTTTTTCTTGGTTATCAAATTTGCAAAAATCATGGCTCACAAACCACCCAAAAGATCCAACCTCCTTGTTGGGTGTTAAACAACATTCTACTTCAAGAATCCACATAAATACAATGTCCACAGAAATACACTTATCAGAAGAAAATCCACATTGAAGATTGCTTGCTTGGAGAAATATGTCTAAAAGGGGTGCAATACCGTTACTCACCTCTGTCAGAAGCTGGCGATTTCTAAAACCTGTGTTGGGTGTCTTGACCCACGTTCAAGTTATTATGCTGCAACATTTGGTGCTGTGGGCTTAGAAAATCCAAGATGGCGGAAAAGCCCACATTTGCGCCAGAATCCAGGAGAACCATGCAGTTTTGCGCACACCAAAATGGTCCCCTGACCTGACACCCACCAGTGCAAAGAAAGATGGTTCTGTTCAAAATCCGTTTTTATTAATGTCAAAAATTGCTAAGATCATGGGCCCGAAACCACCAAACAAAAATCCAACTCTGGTTGAGTGTTCTACTTTACTCTACTGCAGATCCACATCAATGCCATGTCAAGCAAGGACCATATTCTATCAAGTAAAATCCTTTCTTTTTGAAATGTATTAATTCAAGACAGCTGTCAGAAATAGTTGCAGTACCGGCACTGGACACTAGCCGGCGCTAGCGATCTAAACTGTGATAGGAGAACTGTATTTCTGGAGTTGCAAAAGGATCCTGAGCTAGCTGGGACTTCAAAGGCTTGCTGATTAATGAAAATTCTTAACACCTGCTTCCCCAGAAGGCAGTCTGATTCAATTAACAGTTCAGAGACCCACACAACAGCCCAGGATATCACATGGCCCTGTTGATTGAGAGGGAGGAGTTTCCCCTGCAGCCTGCAGGACACAACACAATAGACCATTTCAATTGAATAAAAATGCAGATTAGGGTGTAACTGTCCACAGCTGCCCTGCCAGGAAGGAGAGGCCTGTGATCTCTGACTCACCAAGTTCTGGGGGGCGGGCCAGACTGGTATGTGAATTCAATTAAGGGCAAATGTATGTTTGATTAAATTGCTTATAAAATCTTGTATTAAGCTCACAGAAATGTACAATTTGGGGTTCCTTAATATGGAAAAAGCCCTCACGATTTGAGACCAAACTCCACTTTGTGTGGTGTTCTGGGACCGAACCCCGCTATTTATTAATATTGCAGACACATGGTTTATGCTAGTGACATAGTAAATTACTGTAATATGCTCAGGGAAGGGGTGCAGGTCCGTGTAAATATTGAGGAAAAACCAATATGGCGAAAGTCACTAAAAAGCACAAAATGTTGTCATTTCTTAACCCAAGCTCTTAGAAAGATCAGAGTTGGGCAAGAATGTACCTTAATTCATCTGCAATGTGTACATGTAATTTCAACAAACTGTGTATCTGGGAAATATGTGTTTTGGGTAAAATTGATTTAGTAAGTAAAAGCAAAGGGTTGTTTCTTCAATAGATTGTAAAATGATGACTCACTCTGACTCACTCTGACACACTATCCCTTCTCAAATCAGGTCACAGAGAATCCTTGACCTATCAAATCATGAAAGGGTTGGGCATGCAGAATGAGCCGACCCACCCACTTTCAAAACACATAAAAAGAGACTGCTTTGGACAGGCAGGACTCACTTTCCATTTTCTTGCAAAGCACTCTGCCTGACCAGACAATATCCAGAAGGACCATCTCCAGAACTTAGAATCCAGACTTCAGAACTTTTCAGCAGGCCTCAAAATCTTTTGCAACCAAACTATTCAACAGCCAGGCGAGCTGTTTGATTCTGGCTAGAACCATGGGCCAGAACCATATCCAGACCCAGAAAGCAGAGCTTTATCCAAAACCGGTAGCAGACCCAGAAAGCCGTGCTGTATCCAGAGAGACCACCACCAGAGAGAACAGAACGCTGTGAAGAACCGCTAGCAGACCCAGACCAGATCGCTGTGAGCAGAACCAGTCCAGTCCGAACCTGACCAGACCTTGACGGCCTATTTCAAATTTATAGTGTGATTACTCAGCTAGAACTATGCCAGAACCAATCTCTTAGTCTAAAATAATCTGATTCAAAACATTTGAACCTGTCCAGAACTGCATCATAGGAATCGTGTGTTCATTCTGTCATTTCAAAGCTGTAAAAGTGTCATTTTGTCAAACTGAAGTTTACTTTAACTTCGAAAAAACTATCTTCACAAAATCGTCTGTTTCTCTGGGACCGCGTGTGCTAGGAACAAGATTTAACTTTCATTTTAAAGCTAAGATTCTAAGCTTTCCAAAAAGCTCTAAACCGACTTGACATTTTGCTTCACTTCAACCACGTGTAAAAATATCTGTCTTTTGCTTCCGTTATTGAATTCCATTTTCAACCTGATAACCATCCCTGAATCATTGATAGTACTGACCTGAACTAATTCAAAGTAGCTATCACCTACCCTGAAACTCCTATAGGGAATTAAAAGCATTTTTAGCATATTTTTACTTCATTGCCACCACATTTAAAAGGATTTGCCTGCTTTAAAATCATACCTGTTTTCCTCTAAGCTCGCTGGGGGGAACTGGAACTTTGTATTGCATTTTGTTTATATTCCTGAAAATTGTGTGCTCTCCTTCCATCTCCTTATATTGTATAGGGGAGGGAGTGAATTGCCACAAGGGGAAAAGTGAACATATTATCTCTTGTGAAACCCTATCAGTTTATTTCTGTACTGAATTCTTTCCATCATTGTTTTTCCTTGAAACCCTAAAAGCATTCTCAGTTACCTTTTCCTTCCTATACCAACTCCTAAGTAATTAAATAAGCGTACAATTGTAATATTATCCATTGTTGATCACTGTCATATTCTTAAGTGTGATATCAAATATTAATTTATTATAAAAGTGATATATATATATATATATATATATATATATTGTTTAATTTTTCCAATAAATCTTTTAAATTGCAAAACAAACCTACTTCTTGGCTCAGTGAGGTCAGGGGGATTCAAAGAGAGGGGTGTTATATAAGGGTTTATCATCCAGAGTATAACTTGTCATAAAAATATATAAATAAGGGCTTCCCTTGGGTGTCCCAGACGAGGCACTAACTTAGTGGGATTGCTGAATTGAAGTCACTTAACAGATTGGAGGCTCGAGCCGGGGATTCTGGATTAGTGCTATCACTTGTGCAGATTAATGCAGTGTGCTAACTGACAGGATACAAATCCTGTTGGATCACCACGCTGTGTTACACTGTAAAAACACCCCTCAAAGGAACGCTCTGAGGAAACGGTCTGTTTTGCAAAATAAAATACACACTTCTGTAAGTCAGGAAGGAAATCAATTTCCAGAATGAAGACCTTGGTAGATATCAAAATAGCCAGAGAACACCTCTTACATAAGCTATTTGTGAGAGGTGAGTGGGCTCATCAGGACCAGGTGGTCTGGTTGCAGGCAATCGCACCCCAGATCACTGAAACAGGGTCAGACATATGGAGAGATCAGGGTCCATTACACGTGGCCCTGAGTGAATTATATATGGCCCCTAAAGCCAAAGATGAGCACGACAAGATTGTTAGGATAGCAGCGTATCTATATTTATCTATGGGAGCCATACAGGATAAATATGCTGAAGGACAAGATCTGGCAAGTAGGCAACTGATGGCATTAGAAAAGGCCCAATCTGATCTGGACTCTTCTGAGCAGAGGCTGCAGAGGAGCCAGGAGTCAGAAAATGAAAGCAGGCAGTATATAGTTAAAATCAAAGAGGATATGGGTATCCTGCAACAGGAAAAGGCAGAACCGGATACCAAAATTGTGACCTTGCAGAAGGAGTACCAAGAAAGTGTGGACTCTCTACTGCAGAGCCAGAAAATGCTGGAGCAACAACTGTACTCCAACAGGGTATGCGCAGAGCAGGTAGTCACCCTGCAAAGCCACCTAGATAGAGAGAAGGCAGAGAGCAACAAATTAATTCTGAAAGACCTGGATACCCAGGCAGAGTTTGATGAAGAGTGCCAGAAAGCTGGTGCTCTTCAAAGACAGAGGGACGACCTGGCGGCACAGAGACAGGCTCTTGCTCAGGAAAGAGACACCTTAGGCCAGGAAGTCTGTCACTTAAAAGGGAAACTGGAAGAAAATCACCTGGCTCTCCAGGGACTGGGTGACCTCCAAAAAGAGCATGATAGATTGTTAGAGCACACCAGGAGGGTGGAAGATGCTCTGGCAAGAAAGGAGCAGGCCACTAGGGATGGGAATCAGGAGGTAACCCTCCTGCAGCAAAGACTGGCCCAGTAGTCAAAGACAAACCAGGAAGCACAGAGAGAAAATGAGGCTCTCTGTGAGAAAAATGATAGGCTCCACAGGCAGGTAGCCATGCAAGAGAGAGACTGATAGAGACTAGTAAGGCCTTGATTGAGGAACAGAAAGCTCAGGTTCTTGCATGGCAACAGGGAGCAGGGGCTGATAGAGATGAGGTTCTCTGGGAAAGGGAAACACCTGAGCATAACCTCAGAAAGCCTAGGACCAGAGGCCTTCATCTCTCCCAGTCCCTGGACTCTGCCACCCCCATGTCTACTGGCACACATGAGCCCAGGGCCACAGGGATGCAGATTACTATCCAGTCAGAAGTATGGGGCTCATGGAACAGCACCTCCCAAGAATGGATGGGCGGGCATCTGGGCATGGGTACCCAAGTAAAGTGAAATTTAGTGGGGAACTCCATGAGTAGGCCCACTAAGGGCATCCAAAAAACCTCTGCCCAGCTGGGACAGTGGGGGGTACCCATCAAATCCTGGTAGCAAGGAGTAATCAGAAGACTCATCTGAGCACCCCAGGACACAAGAGAGTAGGTCCCCACATTCTGCCAGCCATTCCCAGGCTCGCAGAATCCGGGAGAACCTGGAATACGAGATGGGCACCTCTGGGAGCAGTGCCTCTGAGTCAGAGGATGAATGGACCAGGGTTACCCGAACCAAGAAGGCCAATAAGGCAAAAAGGGCCTTGCATAAGGACCCCTTAAAACAAATCAAGGCAATAAGGAGTGTCATCACGCCTTATCATAATAACACTATGTATTCTGTTTGGGAGCATTTAGAGCTCTTTGAGAAGATGATGGAAACTTTCCATTTGAAAGACAGCAGTAGCTGCATTCAGTATGTGAAATTGACCTTTTCACCAGAATACTCCAGTTTCTTTGCGGGGCTAGGGGACCAAAATCATTCAAGATGGTCCACATATAGGGTGGCCATCTTGAAGCATTTTTCTGTTCACATAAGTCCCCAAGAGGCTCGCAAGGCAGCCTACAACTTGCAATGTGGGGAGGATCAGGCCCCACAAGAATTTGTGCAGGAATTGAAACATGCCTTTGTGCAGACCACAAGAAGGGTGCGCACAGACAGCAAAGAATTTGTTAATACTTTTTTCCACGCTCTACCAAAGTACATCATGACCCAGCTAGTGAGAGATTTTCATGAGAAAAGATCACTAGACTGGGTCATTGAACAGGCCACCTGAATCTATGAGGTGCAAAAGCCCATAGAAAACAGCAATAATGCTAAAAGCTCCAAAACAACCAACCCCCCCTGCTGCTGCTAAGGTGGCAAAGGTAAAGGTTGCCCCCATTTTAGATTTGGAGATGGGTGGGCCTAAAAATTTACCTGCACAGCAGAATAATTCCAAGCCCAGAAGTCCCTCGGGCCAGTCATAGACAGGGAGCCAAGGAGGTAGTGCCACAAATGGGATCCCTCACTCCCCTGACTATATTAGTCCCCGCTACAAGGGGAACAGACCCATCCTGGGTTATGTGTGGACTCCTCCAGCCCAAGGGGGGGGATCAAACCAAGCAGCACCTAACCCAGGGAACTTCCCTCCTCACTTCCCCCAGGAGGGCAGAAATTCCCCAAATCCTGGACAGAACTTTTTCCCCAGGTACCCACAAAACTTCCAACAGCAGAATAATCCATCCTTCTTTCCCCACTTTCCTGAGCCCAGACAACCTAATCCAGGAGAGGGGAGGCCAAGGGTGGAGGGTTACCCAAATCTTCCCAAAGCGGGGTAATACTAGAGAAGGGATAGCTACCCTCCCGGGATCAGCCCAGGGGAGAAATGAGAACCCTGTATCAGCCTGAGCGGGTTTCACAGCTAGAGCGCCAGGTCCAAAATCTGACATAGGATCTGGTCACATGCTGAGGGCTCAGCAGAACCCCCAGATGGGCATGCCGGCGCAGAATGCCCCAAACTCCCGACCTGGTGCTCCAGAACAATGACGGGGCAGCACCCCGACAACCCACCAGTTCCCAGGGAGGAGGCACATGGGAAAGGGGGGGGTCAAGCCTTGGAGGAAGCTTCCTTCCACAGGAACCAGAACCAAAATCTCCTGCCCCTGAAAGTCTGCCACCAAAGGAGCAGAGAGGTGGTAGAAGAAACAAAGAACCCAAACAGACTCATTTTGTGGAGGAGGTACAGATCTACCAATTTGAAGGAGAGGGATCCTCAGAGGATCCTGGGAAAAGGATCTTCTCCTTCAGAGATGGGGGAACTCCTCCCACGGAAAAATGGGTCCCAGGGATTCAAATCCAGACTGGGTAGATGTGGGGACTGAGCTAGTGCCACCAATCATCCAACCCCAGAAACAACAGCATGAAAATCCCCTGGTTCAAACCCATCCTGGTGACTGCCTCCAAAAAGGGGGGGGGGGGGCGGCCCAGAACCAGAACAAGGGAAACTCAAAACTTCTCCCATCTCTAGTTGCCACCTTTTTCTTTCAGATTCCCTAGGCTCTCCACAGAATTCTGGCCAAATCACTTCCCTTTCAATGTCCAAAACTAAAATATTAATCCACCTGTTGTCCAAAAATGTACATTATCTGTGCCCCTTTGTGGAGAAGGAGGGAAGATATTATGCCCCGGTACAAGTACAGGGGCAGGGCACAATTTTGGGCATTAGTGGACACAGGATCCCAAGCTACCCTTCTGTCCAAAAAGGCCTTTGATGAACTGAATTCAGGAAGGGGGGGAGAATTACCAAATTCCCCTCACCTCTCTTCCAGGACAACTTCAGAACTTTGACAGGAAGAAAATTCCCGTCGAGGGGACTGCAGATTTGGACATTAAAATTGGGCGACACAAGGTGAAACACCCGGTCATAGTTGAGACTCCAGAGAGCACCCCTTGTTTACTAGGGAATTACCTCCTGAGAAGGTTGTCAACCCTAATAGATTGCCTGAACAAGGTCCTCTTGACCAGACTAGCCAACCCATAAAATTAAACAGAGTGTCAACCATGTTAGTTTAAATGGCACATGCCACATTGTTGAACAAAAATCTGACAAAGTAGAATTTCACTACCAAAACAACCAAATTCCAGATGTGACAGTAATAGCAGTAGGACAAAAGACTGGTGATGGGGGGGTCCTCTCTATTTCTGAAAATCAACATTCCTTCCAGTTTAAGGTGGCATTCCACACTGGAAGGAAACACTCTGAAATTCTTTACCAATCCACAATCAAACATTCTCACTCCTATAGTCCAGAAAGATGAGAAATCAGCTCAGAGCCTGGCTGATATTCAGCAAATTGGAGAACAGTTGTTCATCCCTGTTCAGTTAAATGAATGGAAGGACTCTGTTCTCACCCGAGTGTGTGTAAACCACGGTAAGAGCTTCATCAGCGAAGCCATGTTCTGCACACCCCCAAGAGATACAGCCATTCCCACATTCAAACTGATAGAAACTGGGAAATGGATCTGGAAGCACCCAATTTCAAACATCTCCTGCCAAGCAGGTGTATGCTCAAAATCTCCATAGGCAACAAGAGCATAGTTCATAATTGTTGGGTTGTGCGAGACGTCACTGCCACCTTTTACTTAGGCAGTGACATTCTCAATCGCTTTGCCATTAGTTTGGACCTAATAAATTGCAAAGCTTGGTCCTGATTAGCGGATAATCCCATGGGCTTTGATGATCCAGAGAAAGCATTTAGGTCAGATCAACTGCTGCCTTATGCAGTTGAAATTCAGATTGAAGAGGAAGTCGCCATCTCAGAAAGGACCCGACAATTCACCCTGGAAGTGAATGTTAAAAGAGGACAGAAATTGAAAAACCCTGATACCTATATTAATCTAAATGCTTCTCTCCAACAGCAAGGTTGGGGGTTCACCCAACACCGTTAGTCAATATAGAACATGACACCATTCTAATAGAGGTGGATAACAGTGACTTAAAGAGTATCACTCTAGCTGCAGCCACCATTATTGGAATGGCGGTTGATAACAGACATTTTTCCATTGATTTAGGAAATGAACTGTTAGGACCAATCCCCAAGGACTGTTTTGACAGTGACAGTGATGACAACACAACACCAGACAGGATCTTTACTTGGCATGGGGGGAACCTCCTGGCGTACACTTCCTGCCCTTATGGTAAGGAAGATGTGACGTGACTTCAGGAGGGATGAGGTGATCTTCCAGCTCCGTGAGGACTGCCTTCCCCACCTGAAGCCACTAGTCCAAATCAGCACTCTGACCAGGGACTTCTAAACCCAGCTGGAGGAGGCCGCTGAGATAGTGAAACCAGAAGTCTTGCCAGGCTTCAGGCAGATGGTTGAAGAGAGAGTCAATCTAGCTGATGCCTGTGAGGCTCTGGAGCAGAAGCAATAATTGAAACAAGTTTTCTTGGATTATCAATATCTCTTTGCGGTGGACGCACATGACTGTGGTTGCACCGACATCCACACAACAACAATTCCCACGGACCCTGGCATGACTCCAGTGTTTGTGAAGCAATATCGCTTGCCGCTCGCATCAATGGAGTCCCTTTCTGAAATAATTAAGAACTTTGAGTCCCGTGATATAATCCTTCCAGTCCACAGCACCTTCAATAATCCGGTGCTGGGGATATTGAAGCCAAACGGCCAGTGGAGACTGGAGCTCAACAAACGGGTCCATACTTCCCGATGGCCTCTTCCCTACATTGACCAAGGGCTGGCCCAGATCCAGTGGTCACAGGTATTCACTGCATTAGACCTGACCAATGGATACTGGACTGTACCTGTCAGTAGGGAGGACCAATACAAGCTGGCCTTTACCTTTGGGGGGCAGCAGTACACATGGACCCAGACTCCCTTCGGATACATCAACTCTGGTAATGAGTTCAACATTTTTCTACATAAGGCCATGCCCGACCTGGGTAAAAGGGGTAACCTGGCCTATGTAGATGATGTACTCATTAAAAGCTCAACTGTCAACTGTCGAGGAACACATAGCGGAGATCCGTTATGTTCTGACACAGTTGAGGGCTGCCGGAGCAAAACATGCCTTTCAAAAGGCACAGTGGTGTAGAACCCGTGTCAATTTCTTCGGGCATGAGATTACTCCTCAGGGTCTCTGTCCCCAGGAAAAGAAAGTGGAAGCACTCCACAAATTAACAGACCCCAAAACTCTGCGGCAACTAAGGAGCCTCCTTGGACTGACAAATTACAGCAGAAAGTTAATTGAGGGCTACGCACATATCACAAAATTCATCTTTTGAAGGGGGGTCAAGTGGGAATGGGGTTCAGAACAAGCCGAGGCAGTAAGACAACTCAAAAGAAGCCTCTCACAAACACTTTGCCTAGCTTACCTTGTCAGAAACAAGGAGTTCTTCTCGGAGACAGGGTTCTCTAATACATGCTTGACTGCAGTATTATACCAAAAGCATGACAAGGTCAATAAAGTAATCTCCTAAGTGAGTAAAACTTTATCCTCTGTGGAGGAAAAATTCAACGATTGGGAGAAGGCACTCCTGGCAACGTTGTGGGCATAGAAGAATTACCGCCCGTTTATCCAGGGGGAACACATCATAGTGGAAACTCCACACCAGCCTCTGCAATATCTCCAAAGTGACAGAATCAATGCCGGAAATGTGAGTAATTCCGGAATTACTTCCTGGATTCTGTCAATGCAAGGCTTTCCTGTGGAGGTCAAATATGGCCAAAACAAGAAGAGTACCCTCGTGCAAGGTCTGGCTGACTTGCATGATTGTGCCAGAGAAAACTGTCTCGAGGACGAAAGTCTAAAAATCAAGGACAACCTGGAGGCATACCTCAATTCCCCACACAAAGTCTTTGAAGAAGACAAGTATGAGGGAATGCCCACTGTCTATGTGGATGGATGCTCTTACCATGTTGACAACAACGGGCAAAAAGAACTTGTGGCCGGCGTAGGGAATGCATGGGTGAATGAGTCCCCAGAAACCTTTGCTGGGTACAAAATTGGTCCCCGAAGTAGTCAAGTGGCAGAGTTGATGGCTGTGCAGCAAGCTATCCTCACTGCTGTCCAACATCAACTCCACAAACTGGTCATAATCACAGATTCGGATTATGTATGGAACAGGTTTGTGGAGCACCTGGTTAACTGGAAAACCAGAGGCATGTTATGTGCAATAACAAACCCTTGAAATATGGGAAGTTAATCCAAAATATTGATGATCTGGTCACCTTGAATGGGGTGACCATCTACTGGAAAAAGATCAAGGGTCATTCCAAAGTAGAGGGACCAGACAAAACTGGAAATGACTTAGCTGATCAGCTGTCCAAAACCTGTTGGGGGAAATCCAGGTCACTGCTATCACTATGTCCCAGACAAATGCTCACAATGACCTCTCAACTGCACAATGGAGTAAAGAAACCCCAGATGCTGATTTGATTACAGCTCAAAAAGGGGATCCAATAATTGGTAAGTTTTATCAACACATTGAGGACCCTGAGAACTTTCCCCTGACGGATACCGATTACATAGGGGAAGAGGACCTCAGAGTGTTGATGAAATGTCCAAAAAATTTCCAAATCCAAGACACTTTGCTGGTAAGGAGATCCCTAGCTGGCCATGATCAGTGGGTGGTCCCTACCTCATTCCGAAGCCTGATGTTAAGTCACACCCATGATGCGGCCACAGCCGGTCATAGGGGTTCCATGCAACACTTGAAATCTTAAGAGAGGTTGCATACTGGCCACACATGGGGCAGGACTCGACCAATACTTGAAGCGGTGTCTCGTGTGTGCACAATTTCAGCCAACATCCCTCACACCGTGCGCCTCTCTAAAAGAGGGGGATGACACTGCCATGGTCAGATTTACAAGTCGATTTTATCGGGCCCGTGATTCGCTCCTCTAGGGGGAACAAGTACAGGTTGACCATGACATGCTTGTTTACTAAATGGGTGGAATGTCTCCCAGCCCCAAACTGCAAGGCAGAAACAGCAGCTGCCCTGATGATCAACCACATCTTTTCGCGTTTCGGACTACCCCTAAGGATCGAGTCAGACAGAGGTAGCTATTTCACCAGCGAAGTAATGAAAAACATGTGGGAGATACTTGGGGTCAAAATGAAGCTACACATTGCTTACCAGCCTGCCTCTAGTGGTGCAGTAGAGAGATATAATCGAACAATTGTGAGCATATTAAAAATGTTTGTGGCAGATTCTGGAGCAAGTTGGGATATTCGATTACCTCTTGTCCTAATGGCCATCAGATCTACCCCTTCATCTGCAACTAACATTTCACCGTTTGAGCTGATGACTGGACACAGGTACTTCCCCAGCATCTGCTCTACAGAACCCAAGAGCAGACATTGATCAATGCCTCCACAACTCATGAGTATGTTGAAAATCTAAGAAAACACCTTCAACATGCATTTGCTTATGCTCAGCGAAATCTAGAAAGATCAGCAGACAGCATGAAGACCCACTATGACTTGAAGACTACCAGAAAAGAATACAATGTAGGAGACCAGGTCTACTTATACAATTTCCAAAGGAACCAGGCCAAACAGTGAACATTTTTGCCTACCTGGAGGGGTCCTTTTGAAATTGTAGACAAAATCGCACCAGTCGCATACAAAATCTGCATCCCCAAAGGCAGTTTGGCAGAAGGGGAAGATAAGTGAGTCCATATTAATCAACTGAAGTGCTGCCATCCTAGGCAAACTCTACAGCAACTGGAGGAGTCTTCTGGAACCCCAGAGGGGGTCACTCCAGTTCCATAAAATTCCAACTCTAAAATATTCCACATATAGCCTATAAAATACAATAATACAAATGTGTCCTGATTTACCAAATGTATGTGTCCGCCCCACTACATTAATAGTGGTGGGGAAATATCTACAAATATGTATGTGCTTTGTCATCCTAGAAACCATGGAGACTGACCAATGAGGACTACATGGGGACCGGGAGGAAAGATCCGAAGGACCCGGAGTATCGCTCAATACTCACATCAGGACTGGCCAGGAGAACCGATCGATCCACCCCTGATGGAGGAAAAACTGATGGAGGAAAAAATGAGGAACTTTGCTATTCGTGGAATCAGAAGAGATGAAACTGACATCCCAGTCTTGCGAATTCCCGTTGATGGACGATCAATGCTAAATCGCAAGAAGGGGGGGGCTTGTGGGATGTTTTCCCCCACTAGTCCAGGCCCTGCAACATTATGGTGCATTGCTTGAATCAGGAACATCAGAATGGCCGCCGGAAAGCATGCTGCTCGCTAAAAATCACCCAAAAGTGCACAGTAAAAATCTGAAAAATAGGCCGCCATCCACTTTTGCCTATCTCAGTGTTAACACAGGAGCCCACTGCCAAAACCCATCATTTGGCTGCCCACAAAGCAAGGCTGATTGCAAAAGAAACACAGAGCTGTGTGAAAATCCTTTTTTCTTGGTTATCAAATTTGCAAAAATCATGGCTCACAAACCACCCAAAAGATCCAACCTCCTTGTTGGGTTTTAAACATCATTCTACTTCAAGAATCCACATAAATACAATTTCCACAGAAGTACACTTATCAGAAGAAAATCCACATTGAAGATTGCTTGCTTGGAGAAATATGTCAAAAATGGGTGCAATACCGTTACTCACCTCTGTCAGAAGCTGGCGATTTCTAAAACCAGTCATGTGTAAAGTTGGACATTGAACTCAAAGTATGCCAAAGAAAGACTTGCTATCAGAAGCCTAAGAAGTGGAGACAATTCAAAACTATATTTTAAAAGGGCTTGAATTAAGAAATTGGTTGATGTATTTGTTAAAAAGGTACTTTATATTTTAGGACAAGACAATTTCAGACATTGTGTTTAAAAGTTAAAGTTTGCCACACTGAGCTTCAAGCACATTCCACACCCTTTTACCCAACAAAGGAATCTTTCCCCTGCTCTCTGCTAAGAAACTGGCAGGCTGGTGTGAAAGGAACTGGGAGGGGCACTCTGGCATGTTGGTCTGAGTGTAGACAAAGGACTCCTTTGAGCGGAATGAAAATGCTAATTCGGGTGTGACTGACATCAGCTGCCCTGGCAGGAAGAAGACCATGTGACTCTCTGACTCAGCCAACCTTGGAGGCAGGCCAGACTGGAAATGTGGATTGGAAACTAAAGTAACTGTATGTTTTGGGGAAAAGACGTATAAAATATTGTGCCAAACTAACAAAAATATGAAATTTAGAGATTATTAAAATGAAAAATTCACTCACAGTTTAAAACTAATCTGGAATCTGTGTGACATTCAGAGACTGAACCACAACATTTTTAATATTGTAGCTATTGTGATTATGCTAGGAACATGAAAAATTACAGGAATATGCCCAGAGGGTATGTGCATGTATGTATAAAAATGTGTACAGATCCGAAAATGTGTAACCAATCAAAAGCGCAAAAAATTGTCATTTATGAACCAAAACTCGTAGGAAGATAAGATTTGGACAGAAACGCACCTTAGTCAATCTGTCATGTAATTATGTATTATTACAAGTTGTGCATATTGAAAATATGTTTTTTGGGAAAATAGATTTTCTGGGTAAAAGCAAAGGGGAGGTTTCTCCCTAGATTGTAAAGGGCAGCATCACTCTGACACATCATGACACACTGTTCCTTTCTCAAATAAGGGGACAGGGATTTCTCTGACCTATCAGATCCTTAGAGGGTTGGGCATTGTGAAATCAGCCTCCCCACCAACTTTGGAAAATTGATAAATAGTGACTGTTGTGGACCCAGAGGAACACACACACTTTCACTCATAAACTGATCCACTGGCGAAGTACCCCTCAGGAAGATCCAGACTCCACAACCTAGATCCAGACTCTAGAACCTAGATCCAGACTCCAGAATTCTGAAGCAGAGAGGTCCAATCCAAAAAGCTGAACCCTTTTCAGCAGGCCTTCAAACATCTTGCAAACCTGATTTAACCCCTAACTTCCACGGGGCCTAACCTAATCCATTCAACAGTCTGGCTGAGCTGTTTGCTGCTTCTGGCCAACAACCTTTGCTAGAACCCAAGATCCAGATCAGTCCAGCAGAGCTGTAACCCAGAACCCGTCAGATCCAGTCCAAGAGGCCACGCAGAGACTAGAGTGCTGAGAGCAGAACCAAGCGCCTGAGACCTGTCCGGTGGCGAGCGCAGTCCAGTCCAAACCTTTGACCAGATCTTTGACGGGACCATTTTAAACCAGAGTTGTGACTATTTTGCATAGAACTGTCCATAGTCATCTCTTAGTTTAAAGTAATCCATCCAACCCATTCCAACATATCCAGACTGCATTGTAGAATCTCTTTTGTGTCTTCCTGAATCGTTTCTCATCCATCTAATCCTATTATAATTGTTGGTGTAAGCCAACCTGTTTGTAATTCAAAGCGTAACTTCCTTTGAAATCTTGACTCCTTTTGAGAAAAATCAACCTTTACTAAAACCTCTGTAACTTGTGAACTGTATGTGCTAGAAACAAAATGTAAACCTCATTTTGAACATTCCAATAGTTTTTCGTCATCGCGTTTCCCATACGTGAATAAGTTGCCACGCATTTTCATTTGGCATTTGGCTCAATTTCACCACCTGTAAAAACAGCTATTTCTTGTTCTCAACTTCAGAATTTCATTTTCAATCTGCTAACCATTCAACAATCATTGCTAGTGTTGACCTGAACCAATCCAAATCAACTCTCACTAGTTCTGAATCTCATTTAGCAAATTAAAATCATTTAAACATGTTTCCCATCCAATTCAAACCCACATCTAAAAGCAATTGACCTGTTTTAAAATCATTACTGTTCTCTCTAAGCTTGCTGGGAGGAATCGGGATTGAAACTGCAATTGTTGATTGTTATTCCTGATACCTGTGTGCCCTCATTCATCTCTTCATATTGCATATTGGGGGGAGTGAGTAGTAACAGAGGGAAAGAGTGATTACATTGTCTTTGGTTGAATTCACATCACGTTTATTTCTGTGTTGCATTCCTTCCTATCATTGAAATTTCTTGAACCCATACAAAGTATTCTCTGCTACATTATTCTCCCTATTCCTACTCCTAATTGATTAAAGAGATTATTGATATTGTAATATTACCCATTGCTGATCATTGTTCATATTCATAAGTGTGATATTCAGATATTATCCATATTTATAAAAGTGTGATATATATATTGTTACATTCTTCAAATAAATCTTTTAATTTGCAAAACAAACCTTTTTCTTGGTTCAGTGAGACCGGGGGAATTCAAAGAGAGGGGCATTATATAAGGGTACATCATCCAGAATGAAAAGAACTTTTGACATAAAAATATATAAATAAGGGTTTCCATTGGGCATCCCATACTAGGCATTGACTTAGTTGGAGTGCTGAATTGAAATCACTTACATGTAGCCCTGTATTATATCAAATAGAATATCCACTACCATGCGTAAAATGGATATTGCAAGTCACCTCAGGGTTCCGTGACCTTACAAAAGAACTTGGCCTTCAGCCTTGTTCCTCAGCTGCTACTGTTAGTATTATTATTTGCATCAATATATGTCATTCAACTTCTTTCTTTCTTTCTTTCTTTCTTTCTTTCTTTCTTTCTTTCTTTCTTTCTTTCTTTCTTTCTTTCTTTCTCTCCCGCCACTCAACATAAGACATGTGCTCCATCAAATCTTCCAACAACAAACATTTTTCCATCAAAAACAGCAACTTCCTCTCCACGTTTGGCAACGTTCATCAGTGCAATCAGCGTCTAGGTGTTCTCTGGATTGTAGCATTCAGCAGTATTAAGGCAATACCTGTACTTCGTGCCTTCAGTGATGTACAAATACCCACAAAGTTCACATACTGCATACTGATGTTGCCAATTTTTTTTTTAAGGGGAATGCAATTGGTCCATGTTCGAGAATATGGGATCAAGCACATTGCAATTCTTTAGCATTTTTTGGCCATATGGATCAGACACACCAATCCTTTTGCTCCTTTGCATCATTCATCACGGATTGCAGCCAATCATGGACTTCAGTTCTGATGATCTCCGCCCACCAACCATATTATTGGAGGGATGGATCTACACACACACGTGGCCTGTAGTGCTGTCATGCACTGTCAGCACCCAGTGGTTTCAATAGAAAAAAGGCTAGCTTTGAAGTCATCCATTGTTCTTAGAATTATAGTATTGTTGTTCCCATCTGTCAACCCCAAGAACTATTATAACAGAACATAGGGGATGCTGGAATTTTCGTATGAGATGTCAGCAACATAAAGCATGATGTGCAAAAATTGGCAGGCTGTCAATAAGATATAACAGATCCAGCAATATGTGATATTGAAGAAAGTTGAGTTGCAGGCCTCTACATTGCATGAAATGAATAAGAGATTTTCAGTATATAAAGGTTTAGTTATCTGGTGACATAGCCATCCCCCAATTTTGGCAATAAATTCTGGAAGAATATAAATAAAAACGAGGGCTATCAGCACATCTGAGACCTTCTAATGTAGACATATTTTAATCCATCCACATACCCCACAATGAATGCTCACCACCTATTCTATGGTAGTAATAGAAAAGGGACAGCAGTCACCACAATAACTTGATCTTTCTTACATGTGGCCTACTGGCCTCTGATTGATGCCTTCAAGTTAAGCCCATGTTCTCAAGGCAAAGGATTATTTGGGGAGCTAATTGACAATGATTTTGATTGGTATGTCTGGGTGACTCATCCTTTATGATCACGGGAGGATGAGAGAATAGATGGGTTTTACAATCTGGAGACCTGAACATATATTTTGGTTCATCTGGGTCTCATGTGGTATTATGGAAAACATAGCTACTCTTTTCTTAGCGTATAGGCTGCTAGCTCTTTATTTACCTGGCTCTGCAGGAGGAGGAATATCTAATTGAGTTGAAAGTAAAGGTTTCTGTGACTTCAGGAGCTTCGAGCCCAGCACAATCTGACAGCCTTGTCAGATCCAATGCCTCTTAACTCTCACTGCCCTATTCATGACTGATCTTCCTCCTGATCAAGATGTGTCCCCTGGTCAGGTTAAGGATTCTCACTTTGATGGTTTCTTTAGGCTGAATGGTCTCAATGGGGCCGCCATTGTTCTCAAGTCATCCTCATGTGAATGCTCACACTCATTTTCCTCAGAAAGGTGTTTGGTAGACTTACCCACTGTCTCCTCTCCCAGCAGCCAACATAACTTTGTGTTGCCAACTTTCCTTTCCTACTTCCTACTTCTTCCAGCAGTGCCCAGTTAGTTATACAGGGCCACAATCAGCATGAATACCCATCCAGTACAGTCCTTTAGCAATGACATGCACTGCCACAATCATAAAGCACTGAGTGGTCTTGTGGAGAACACTCACCTGCTGGCCTTGTAAAGCACCTGCAGAGCAAATCACCATGGGAGGAGACTCACACCACTGGTGTCCTATAGCACTGAGTGCACCATGCCACTAGTGGGAGTCATAAAGCCGTGGGAACCTCAAACTGCTATTGTCATTTTCGGTGATGGGACCAGCAGGTAGAAGCTCACACTGTACTGCTGGAGTCCTGAAGGTTGTGTGTAGGACTGATAATGCTGGAGGTGTGCCAAATACAACCTGCTGCATACCAGTGCTATGCAGCTATGCAACTGTATATAGAGATTACTTCATGTTAATGTACAGAAGAGATTAAGAGATTGATTAAATAAAGTAGAGCTAGGTACCTGTGATATAGAAATGGAACCGTTCATGGGCCTAGATGTGCTACTATATTGGTGTGTGTGTGTGTGCGTCTGTGTGTGTGTGTGTGTACTATTATAATACTACTGCATAAGTAAGGAAGTGAGTGATGCATGTAAGGACATGTATAGCATTTTACCAAAATGTAATGGCCTTTTTTTATTGCCAGCATGTAGTCGTATTTTGCCAGTCTGTAACATAGATTTTTTTTTTTTTTTGCCAGTATAACATAGCATTGTTGGTAGTATGCAAAGTACATGATTTACAACACAGCCAAGCCCAATTTTAAACTGAAGATATGCAGAACACACATAGAAGCTTAATGTGCTGCCAGGCCAAATATTGAAGTGCACCATTTTATTTTGGATGCTTCATGCATGGAAACTACATTAGAATATACATAACTGACTAACATTATTTAACACTACTAAAATACTAATTCTAACTTATATAACATTAAAATGCAGTCTTCTTTGCAAAATGAGGTAAAATCCATGTTTTGGTGACACTGCTATAATTCATTTTTAAATGCCCACTGGCATTTTCTTCAGCCTGTGGAGAACAGAAAAATGCAGGCAGCAGGAAACAGAATGACACATTAATACAGGGAGGCTTAAAGCCTTCATTGTTCTGAACATGAGGGTTGATACAGCACACATTCTTGTTAACCTGATTGGGGGAAATTATAGGCAGACAAGCCAAATAAAAAGGAGCTTTCTTGAGAACAAGAAAGGCGGAGAGCAGTTAGTTGATGCTGGGCTAAGAAGACTGACAAAGTTCGAAGGGGTCAGAGCGCTGGCTGTGAGAGATATCTCACTAGCGCTCCACACACAAGATTACTAAAGTATTTTGTGCTGACACTGGGTCTGCATTTGCGAACATAGCAAGGTCGCGCTGGGAACTTCAAAGAAATACCAATCTTGGCAAGATATGTGCTAAGTGAGGACCATGTGAAATGTTGGATGTATGGCTGAGGTTTATTACAGTGCAGGGAAGTCAGGAAGTGATTGCATGGTTATTTTATGTCATTTTCAGAATGTGGGAACATTAATCTATGTTTGGAAAAACCTGCTTGTTCTGTTTTGTTTTGTATTTCAGATGATGCTGTAAATAACCATGGTAAGACTTGGTGACATGTAAATGAGATTCAATATAATAAGTATCTATGAAAACAAATGGAATTTTGGTGTCATTTTTGCATCTGTAAATTATTTACAGAAGTGAAGTATAATGGGAAGTTCATATCTGTTCAGTAGTGCATTTGCCAATTTAACAATGTAAGCAAAATAACAAACCAGAGAAAGCTAGTAATAAAGAGTTATATGGCAGAGGTTTGTGTGCAGTGTGCCTTCCTTTCATGCTGGAGGGATGGTGTCTGACTTGACACATAGATTACTGGATGTCCATAAACCAGTAATGCCTAACGGCGCATAGATTACTGGATGTATATAAGCCAGTAGTACCAGCCACGAACTGTAGTTTGCGCTCTGAATAAAATCATTGGGTTCCACTGAAGAGCATAGGTCTGGAGCTCTCTATAGACCAGGAGGTATTCTAATAGAAAGGAAAGGTTTGTTTTATGATGGGGTTATAGTATAAAATGAAGAAAACCATGCTCATCACTATACCACAGGAATAAATACTGCAAAACAAAAATACCACTAAAATGACCACCGATATAAGCTAACAAGTATGGTCACTAAAATAATGTGATGCTAAACCCAATCTAAATGCAAGACTAATTTACCGCCAAATTACCACCAATAGTTTTACGGCAAGAAAATACCGCCAAATCCCAAATTTACCCCAATAAAACAAAATCCCTTACAAATAATGGTGTGTTGGCCAGGAAAGTGACTGTAGAGCACATACTGGGCATGGCAAGTGTCTCTAACACTACCATACGTGCATTAAAGGGAGCCCATTTTATGAGAGCAGTGTGACACTGGAAGTGAATATCAGAATGTCTCAAATGGAGGCCATATTCCCAGAGTTAGTACAATATCTGCAGGCAACGTTATATGCACATGGGACATGGTCATCAAATAATATCACAGAATATCATGACCGTATCAATGGGGAAGTGCAGAAAGAACCATTGGACACCATTTTTGCAGAAGGTAGCATAATCCAGGTCTGTCTGTTGATATTAATAAATGCTGCTGATAAACATGCAGAGAAAGATTGTCTGATACGGCTATGTGCCAAGACATGGTTCATTATAAATAGGTCTCTGCGAATGCAAGACAATGATGCCAAGCTGATTAGCAGAACATGTTGAACTAGATGG
The DNA here is from genome assembly GCF_040938575.1 of Ambystoma mexicanum. Lineage (NCBI taxonomy): Eukaryota > Metazoa > Chordata > Amphibia > Caudata > Ambystomatidae > Ambystoma > Ambystoma mexicanum. The sequence goes on from NC_090934.1 coordinate 147,622,512, forward strand.
AGCTAGTGAACAAGAGGAAAAGTTAAGAACAGAACTTGAGGTATGTCAAATGGACATGCAGTCAAATTGTAGAGATCTTGACAATCAATTGTCCCAAAGAAAGAAACAATTTGAGGACAGTGAGCAAGAATTAAAACACTTGAAAGGATTGGTAGATCATATTAAACAAGATAAAGATGAGGTTATTTTGGAAATGCAAATGTTACAAAAAGAACATTTTGAGAAAGAAAGTGATCTTCAAAATGCTGAGCAAGAGATAGTTAAAATGTTTCAAGAAAAAGACAGACGAGACAAAGAGTTCAATGAATGCCAAATGCAAATGAGCGATATGCAAAATGTGATTAATAAGATGGGTGATGAAAACAATTATTTGCGTAAGGAGGCGGATCGGCTCCTTAAGAAGTGCAAGGACTTGGAACAGAAAATATGCACTTCCAGATCCCAGGACAAACGACAGGGCACCACATTCAATGGAGTTGAGGAGAATTCTATTTCTACACAGAGAGATAGTGCCCCAGTGGCTGTGCCAGTATCTGAACTTGGTTGTAGTGCCCTTGGGGGATTTGACACACCCATTGGGGGCCACCAACAATCTCATACGCCTGAAACCAGAGTTGAATCACAAATTAGTGCAATCTCAAGCGTCATAATAAGTAGCCCTATCAAGATAATGAAATCAATCAAGGCCCTAATCAAACCATTCAAAAAAGGAGGGGAGTGCTGCATAGAAGACCATTTAGAAGCAGTGCACAATATATTTAAAGCCCTCCAGATACCTAAGGAACAATACAAACAATATTTTCACTTAACTCTGGACGCTCCCACAGCCAGTATCATTAGAGGATTAAATGAACAGCAGAACATGACATGGGCAGAATTTGAAAAAGAGATTAGACGTCATTTTTTTTCCATTCCAGTCATTACAGGATGCAAAGAAAGTGGCATACATGATTACGGCTGGGCCAAATACGTCCCCTCGCCAATTTTTGCAATACCTAAAAAGAGTTTTTTCTCGCTTTGATGTATCTTTTGACCCCAATTCAAATGAGTTTAAAACTGCCTATTTCTATGGGTTGCAGAAGACATCATATCACAGTAAGTGTGTGAATTTGATCGTGACATGTCCCTTGAGTGGATTGTGCACCAAAGTACAAAGCTATATGAAGTTCTATGCTGTCAGGGTAGAGAGAGTGATAAAATGAAAGATACTAGACCAAAATATAAAGAATCCTCAGCAACAGTAATGGAGATCAGGACAGCTAAAATGTCACTTGAGTCTGCTCAAAGTCCAGGCAAAAATACTGTGACACCCGAACAGAAGGGTAATCAACAGAGGTTGCCGCTCTCTGCACCAATGTTTCAGTCACATGATCCTAGTAATAGGGAGAGGTACATTATCCCTATGTACTTAGGAGACAGGCCCTGGGTAGGCTGGCCTGATATGTGAGGTATGAACAGTAATCAGAGACAAAATCAAGACCAAATAAATAATTGTCCCCACCAGACATTGGGGACACAGAGCAGATTTGATCCCAACACCATGATATATTGTAATCAGGACAGACTCTGGTATGTGGATTGATTTACTGAAAATGGGAATCAGCAGAGGGGACACTAGTCACAAAATGAGAGACAGGACATGAGGCAGAGTATGAATTATGCCCACCATCAATACAATGAATCACCACCACCAGGGGACTACAACCAAAGGATAGGTACACCCCGCTCCCTGCCCCACATGAATCAAGAGTTCAGAAACAACCCCAGTAGGAATCACTCTCCTGAGAGATATCAGAATAGATTGAACCGGGGGAAAACAATCAATATCGGAATAGGCCGCAGAGAGAAGATTCTAGAGAGAGGAAAAGATTCTAGCTTCTTGAGGCCCAAGTGCAAATGTTGGCTGAACAAATACGAAAGTACGGCCCAAAAACAGTCATCAAAAGAGGGGGCAAAAGTCCATAGTAGTGACCGGGTGACTAAATCTTCATGATACCTGCAATGATAAAAAGACAGATTGCCCTGATCTGATTTTGCATAATGACACTGAGCTATTTAATGATTTAATGATTTAAAAACGAAAATACTGCAAATGAACATAAGGCAGACATTGCAAATACATCTAAAATAGAGGTTTGGTTTAACCTGGAGGAAAATAGGAAATTCCAAAACAACGAGACAGATTTAAGAAAGACAACTCATGCATGGGTAATACAATTGATCAGGTAGTAAGTGGGGATGTTAGAACGCTCTCCCTAGACAATCAAGATGGTAATAAAATACAGGCAGGAAGAATAAGTACTCAAAAGGAGGGTCACCTGAAAAGTTCTTTGAGCCACAGATTTTTGAAGAAGTCAAAAAGATTGGTACCATGCAAATACCCACAAATGCCCAGTATTAGAAAATGACAAATTATCAAGTAATGTTTCTACACATATTCAGTTGGAGGATTATAGTGTGAACTCTGATGATCCCCCGATGGGAGGACGAACAGTGGCCACACTCCAAAGGACCTCTGAATATGGGGAAATGAGTAAGGTTTCTCAAACGGAAATGGACAGAAAGGAGGGAAAAATGTCCTTTCATTTACCAATGTGCTTATCCAAAAGTGAAAAAGGTCTGAGAAAGGTGAATCCTGAAATCAGCAAGAATTCACACTTTTTGTGTGTATTAGAGGAAGTTGAAGACAGATATTATGCTCCCATTACTCTGGAAGAGAAATGTAATACATTTGCAATGATTGACACAGGCGCACAGGCCACAATTATGTCCAAAGAATTGGTAAAAAGTATCAATGAAGGGAGATCTCCACAGAATCAGATCACAGTGAGGCAGAGTGAAGGCCCAGTACATAACTTTAACAGAGAAGAGGTGCCTATTGTGCGTGTTACCGAGGTTCACATGAAGATATGAAAACACAGAATGAAACAGGAAGTGTTGATCACATCTATTTGTGAAATTCCATTTTTGATGGGGACAGATTGCCTGAAAAGATTGTCTCCTCTCACAGATGGGGTAAATGGAGTACTGTGGTCTTTAACCAAAAAAAACATTAAGACCTAAGAAAATAAAGTCCCAAAACAGCAATGTAATTGAATGCCATACTGTTGCCAAAACGAATGATGCGGTGGAGGTGTACCTACAGAATAGCTTTGTGCCTAGTGTTACTGTCATTTTGATGTGTTAGGATGAAATGCAAAGTGAAAAAGAAAAACAATCTGTGCAGATTTATTTGAACCCTAGGAAGAAATGGCAAACTGAAATAGATGAACACACATTGTGCTTCTATTTAAAAGAGAAGACATGCAAACAGAACACTATTCCTAAAGCTGACACAGAATAACACATCACCACCCTTGCTGAAATACACATGGAGGGTGTGCAGCCATGGATTCAGAATAATGGAGGAGATCCCAAAATTTAGAATTAAAAACCAATATGTCTCTGGTTTAGAAAATTCAGATTTTGAAAATCGAATTGCAGGAAGGTGCATGCTTAAAATTAATATTGGACAGAAAACCATCTACCACAATGTGTGGATAGTGAGTGGAACACAACATGATTTTTACATGGGCTATGATATCAAGCACAGAATGTGTATGGTGTTAGATTTCCTTAACCAAAAAATATGGTCCCGGCTGGGTGGGCCTGCACCAGAATTTGAAGACAAAAAAAAGGCTTATCATTGTGCACAATTGGTAACAATTGAATTACAGGTGAATACCGATCTTACTATCCCTGCATTTACCAAGCAGGTTGCTATAACACTAAAGTGCGAGAGTAGTCAGCAAATGAAAGATTCTGATGCATTTTTGTGCTTGAAAGAATTCATGAAGCAGCAAGGCCTGGATTATGAATATACCCCATTGGTAGATTATGGGGAAGGGTCCGTCAAAATTATGGTAAATAATAAAGGATGTCAGGAAAATTATTTAGAAGAGAATTCTTTATCAGGGATGGCCATTCAAAAACACATTATACTGCAGATTTCAATAACACAGTGATTGGAAATTTCTCTGAGAGATATATATCTGCACAGGGTGTGTTGCCAGAATATCTGGATTCTCAACCCAAAGGGATCTTCAAAATTCTATTTGTGTACCCTTATGATTCAAATGAGACAGTGTGCTGTCACCAAGGGAATTGTATAGTATTTGATTTAAATGAAAATGAAACAGAAAATCAGCACATTGAAGTGGAAGCTGATATGCAAAAATATTTAAAAGTGGCAGCTTTGCAAGAGATACAGCCACACAGTTAGAAGAGAGCACAGAGGTTCCTCCATTGGAGGATTTCCGCGAATTTTCAAATATGGTAGAGGAGCAGATTCTGTTAGCAGATGCATGTGATAGCGAAGAGGATAAGAATGAATTGAGAAAAATATTTATGAAATTTAAAGAAGTCTTTGCCAAAGATGCATATGATTGCAGCCTAACTAATTTACATGTTGCCACATTACCAGAGGAGTGTGGTAGAAATCCAGTATTTGCACGTCAATATTGATTGCCACTGGCATGCATAGAGTCATTGGCAGAGATAATTAAGAACTTGGAATCTAGGGGAATTATCATGCCCATTCATAGTACCCCCAACACTCCTATTTTGGGTGCATTAAAGACAAATGGTCAATGGTGTATGTGTGCAGACTTGAAGGAGTTAAATAAAAGAGTGACAGTGTCTAGATGGCTGCTGCCATTCATTGATCAAGGCCTTGCTCAGGGGCATGGGTCAAAAGTTTTTACCACATTAGATCTCACATCTGGATATTGGTGTGTGCCACTGACAGAGGATATTCAGAATTTATTTTCATTTTCATTTGATAAAATGCAATACGCATGGGCTAGAAAACCATTCAGGTATTTCAATAGTGGGAGCGAATTTGGCATATTTTTGAGAAAGGCTATGCCTGATGCAGCGGAAAGCGGAATTATAGTTTATGTGGATGATGTCCTGATAGAAAATGAAAACTTGAAAAGCCATTTTGATTAAATTAGACATGTACTTGACCAATTGCAAAAGGCGTGTGCCACAGTATCTTTACAGAAAGCCCAACGGTGCAAGAAAAAGGTGAATTTCCTAGGACATGAGGTAACTGAACATAGGCTAAATCCACAAAAGAAAAAGGTGGAGGCCATACAGAAATTGAAAGATCCTAGAAATGTGAAAGGTTTAAAAAGTTTATTAGGAATGACGGGATATAAACGGAAATGTATGTGGAAATTATGCTGAAATTACTCAACCATTGACTAAACTATTGAAGCTGAATACTCCCTGGAAGTGGGAAAAGGAGCAATCTGAGGTAGTTGCTAAATTGAACGAATGTCTCATAAAGGCACCATGCTTAGCGTACCCCATAAAAAAACAGAGATTTCTTTATAGAAATACGTTTCACTGAAGCTGTGTTATCTCAAAAACATGATTTGAACCATTGAACTATTGCTTATGCAAGTAAGGCATTTTTCCAGGTTGAGATTAAATTCAGTGAATGTGAAAAGGCTCTTCTGACCGCTGTGTGGGCATTGCAACATTTTTGCCCCATTGTTCAAGGAGAAAAGGTAATCATTGAGACAAATCATCAACCATTGCAGTTTTTACATAGTAAAAGGATTAGGTCAGGCAATTTAGCGCAGTCCAGAATTACTTCATGGACATTGGCATTGCTAGGCTTTCCTGTAGAAGTGAGATATGGCCAAAATAAAAAGAGCCCAGTTGCTCAAGGGTTAGCAGATTTACATGACTATGCAGCTGAAGGTGTATCAAACAAAATAGAAGTAGAATCTGGTTTGCAAGAGTTTGAAAAAACACCACACAAAGATTTTGAATAAAAGACATGCACGAATTTACCAACTGTATATGTTGATGGATGTGCTTTTCACATTGAAAATGACAGCAGTAAACAATTGGTATCAGGGATAGGAAATGTCTGGTTGAAATGTGAGGACAATCCCAGAATAGGGATGAGAATTGGGGCTAGGAGTAGCCAGGTAGCAGAGTTGTCAGCCCTTTATAAAGCAATTACTACTGCAGTTGATAATAAATTCAGTGAAATTGTGCTGGTGACTGATTCTGATTATGCAAGAAATAGCTTTGTAGAATATTTGCCTAGCTGGAAAACAAGAGGCATGCTTACATATAATAAAAAGCCCCTCAAGCATGGGAAAATTATACAGGCTATAGACAAATTAGTGTCAGAAAATGATTTAACAGTATACTGGAGGAACATTCGTGGGCATTTGAAAACTCCAGGAGAAGATAAGGAGGGAAATGATAAAGCAGATCAATTAGCCAAAATTGGGTCTGCCATGGGAGAGTTGTTACCCATTGAACACTTGATTGGTGAAATACAAATAGATGCAGTTACATGCTCCAAAAACTCCAAAAGAGGTAGAACAACCAGTAGTTGTAACGCTCACCTGATTCCTGTAGAGGCGCCGGTCTTGACTGGGCGTATACCGTATCTTCAAAGGTGATGTGTAACACACGGCTGGCTCTTTGGGCTGGACCTCTGTGCACTGTATGTCTGACTCGAAGGGTAAGATGTCTGCAGATAGAAAATATGGGATTAAGGAACTGGGTTATTGAATGTCTCTCTCTTCTTCCCTTTCTCTTCTCCTGTAGAACCCCAAAGGTTAACGCTCTCACCTTAGGTAAGTCAACGCCGTGCTCTCCATCTGCCTCGGGGCAGGGTGCTGTAACCAGTTTCTTCACTGGATAAGGGGAGCAGGCCTCTTGACTTCAGAGGACTGCTGTCCGTCGTTTACTGCACGAACGGTAAGTTTTGAGTAATTCTAATGTCTTTAAAGTATTTAGTAATGATGTCTCTTGTTTTGCAGGGTTCCGGCGATGGCGGATGACGGGCTGAAGTGAGTTGAAAATGGAGCCCGTGTGATGAATAGAAGCGCCTGGAAGCACGTAAGTAAGCGCTTGTTGCCTGCTTCACGATGCGCTCTAACTGTCTTTTTATTTTGCAGATACAAGTTCGGAGCGGCTGCAGGGTGCCGGAATACCCACTGGGTTAGATGTGGAAAGGAGTAATGGCACGTGAGTATCAAAGTTCCCCAATGTCTTTAAACGCACCTTGTTTTGTCTTTCAGATGCGGGATGCAGCGCCGAAGGCCTCCGGAGCGTGCGAAGAGTTGGTAAGCTTTTGTCTTTCGGATGCCGGAATGCAGTGTGAAGACCTCCGGAGCGCACGAAGAGTAGGTAAGCCTTTGTCTTTCAGATGCCGTAATGCAGCGCGAGGCGTTGGTGACAGCCGATGGACCAGGTAAGTGGAGAGCTGTCACTGAAGACCGTAATGCTAACCTGTTCTTTCTTGTCTTTATAGGTGTTGCTGAAGACTGGATTCAGGATGGTAAGCCTTTTCCCTTAGGCCCAGGATCAGATGCAGAAGACACGATGAGCGTTCTGCTGCAGAGGATGCAGAATAACGCAAAGCAAGATTCATCCATCGGGTGTGGTTTAAATAGCCTCCTGTAGTGCTTAGATGTCTCCTTCCACAGGCACGCCTAGGTAAGAAAAGAGTTCCTGCTTTCCAGAAGAGTTCCAGTGTTCTGAATCTAGGGAGTGGCTCCTGCCCCACCCAACAGGAAAAGTAGTTCCAAACAGAAGAGGATCAGAGGCTCAACTGGCAGGCAAGTAAGCAGCATGGTCTGCTGCAGGTAAGTCCACCCAAGCATTATGAGCCCGGCGCTTCCAGCGCTGGGACTGGGCATATTTATGAGCCTGGTGCCACTGGCGCCAGGACTGGGTCCAAAAGGTCCCAATTGGGACTGGTTGGCACTCGGAACCTGCGTTATGGATCTGCTTCCAAGGGAGTTGGGAAAACCCTGACCTTTTGGAAGCAGAGATCATGACAGTACCCCCCCTCAAGGCCCCTCCCAAACCGGGCTTCTCCGGGGGTTTTGGCTTGTCAGGAAATGTTCGGTGAAATCCTTTGATTAGGCGAGGAGCGTGGACATATTCAGCAGGTTCCCAGGATCTCTCTTGGGGGCCGTAGCCTTTCCAGTCAATTAGGTAAAATAGTTTAGATTTGGAGATCTTGGAGTCCAGAATGCTTTTGACTTCAAACTCGAGTTCTCCATCAACTAGGATAGGTTTTGGAGATTTAGTTAGTCGGGTTTGAGGTTGCACGGGTTTTAATAGAGAGACGTGGAAGACCGGATGTATCTTCATGTGCGGGGGCAAGTCCAACTTGACCGCTACTGGGTTTACTATGGTAGTGATGGAATAGGGACCAAGGTATCTTGGGTTGAATGTGCGTGGCCCTTTTAGAGGTAGATACTTGGTGGATAACCAGACTTGATCCCCTACTTGATATTGAGGGGCTTCCTTCCGATGTTGATCTGCTCCTTTCTTGTATTGTTCTTTAGCCCTTTGAAGGTGAGAAACAGCTTCCTTGAAGGCTTGGGTGATTGTAGAATGCAGGTAGTCTACTGCTGGTGTTTCAAGATCTTGGAGGGGATCCAACTCCGAGGTTCGAGGGTGACTGCCGTACAAAAGAAAAAACAGGGTTTTCCCAGTTCCCGAATGGACAGAGTTATTGTAGGCATATTCGGCTATCCAAAGGATGTCTTTCCAAGTTTTTTCAGTTTGTTGCAGCATGCAGCGTAATACTGTTCCAGAGTTTGATTGGTGCTCTCGGTTTGTCCGTCGGTCTAAGGGTGGTGACTGGTCGATAGTCTCACATCAATTTGAGCCGACCGACAGCAACTTCGCCAAAAATGAGAAATAAATTGACTACCTCGATCCGAAATTAGAACCGAAGGAAAACCGTGCAGTCGGACGATGTTTTCGAGAAATTCTCGGGCCAGAGTTGCTGCTGTTGGCAAGCCTTTGAGCGGAATGAAATGCGCCATCTTGGAGAATAAGTCCACGATTACTAGAATCGTATTGTATCCTGAGCATGGAGGTAGATCGGTGATGAAGTCCATAGAAAGCGTATGCCAAGGGCGAGGTGGGATGTCAATAGGGCGTAAGAGGCCTGCTGGTCTTTCCTTTTGACTCTTGTTTTGGGCGCATACTCCACAGGACATTATAAAGTCTCTGATATCTTTTTTCCAAGACGGCCACCAGAAGTAGCGCTTGATCTTTTCTGAGGTCTTGGCCATACCGGGATGTCCTTCCATTAAAGAATCGTGATAACAAGAGATTACTTTTTCTGTAAATCTGTGCTGGGTAGGTATAATCGTTCTTGGAAATACAATAAGTTGTCCTTTACTGCAAAGTCCTTTCCCTGCAGATGCCAATTCTGTATGTCTGCTGGAGTTACAAGTTGCCTGGCTTTATCCTTAACTTCCTCTATGGATTCTGTGGCGATTACACCCAGAATTCTTTGTTCGGGAATGATTGGTACAGGTTTAGGGTTGATCAAGTGTTCTTCCACTCCCATCCGAGAAAGGTCATCAGCTTTACCGTTCTTTGTACCAGGTCGATAGGTAATTATGAAGTCAAACTCGGCAAAGAATAATGCCCAACAGAGTTGTCTAGAGGATTGGGCTTTTGCGGTTTTCAAATATTGCAGGTTTCGGTGATCTGTAATCACAGTAACGGTGTGTCGGGCCCCCAGCAGATAATGCCGCCAAGCCTTAAAGGCAGACTTGATAGCCAGAAGTTCCTTGTCAGTAATCGTGTAATTGATTTCAGGAGGCGAGAATTTGCGGGACCAAAATGCCACGGGATGCAACTGATTGGTTACCGGGTCCTTTTGTGATAGAACTGCCCCCATGGCAAGGCTTGAAGCATCAGTTTCCACGATGTAGGGGAGTTCGGGGCGAGGGTGTTTTAAGATTGGTGCAGAGATAAATTTAGTCTTCAAATCCTGGAAAGCTTGTTCCGCCTCGGTAGACCATTCAAAACGTTTGTTTTTCTTTAACAAGGCAGTGATGGGCTGGACTATTCGAGAGAATTCGGGGATAAACCTGCGGTAAAAGTTAGCGAAGCCTAACATGCTTTGCACACCTTTTACGGAGGATGGTGATGGCCATTTGAGAACTGCATCGACTTTCTTTGAATCCATACGCACTCCGCCAGGTGATAATATGAATCCCAAGAATTCAAATTCAGTCACGTTGAAAACACATTTTTCCAACTTAGCGAAAAGTTTGTGTTGACGCAATCTTTTGAGGACCATTTTCACATGTTTCCGATGTTCAGATTCCGATGAAGAATAAACGAGGATGTCGTCAATGTAAACAACAACACACACATCTATGAGCTCTCTGAGGACATCGTTCATAAAATATTGAAAGGCGGCCGGGGCATTGCAAAGTCCGAAGGGCATGACCTGATATTCAAATAGCCCATACTTGGTGCGGAAGGCCGTCTTCCATTCATCGCCCTCTTTTACTCGTACCAAGTGGTAAGCTCCTCTAAAATCCAGCTTTGTATATATGCATGCTTTTCTGACTTGGTCCAGGAGTTCAGGGATCAAAGGTAACGGATATCTATTCTTAACGGTGATCTGGTTCAGGGAGCGATAATCTATACAAGTTCTAAGGTCTCCTTCCTTTTTTGGAACGAAGAACAAAGCTGAAGAAGCAGGGGACTTGGAAGGACGAATAAACCCATTTGCCAGGTATTGATCCAGGTATTGTCGAAGGTGAAGGTTCTCAGGCTCGGTGAGGGCATACATTCTACTACAAGGAGGAGTAGATCCAGGTATCAGGTCTATCTGGCAGTCATAAGATCTATGAGGAGGTAGAGAGTTAGCCTGATCCTTCCGGAAAACATCTTGGTATTCTAGGTATTCGGGAGGTAACTGGGGAGTCTCTGAAGAAATTGCTGCCAGTGCAACACCAGGTGGAGGGTGACAAGTAAAGACACATTCTGGAAACTGGACCGTTCTTGCTCGCCAATCGATCAGAGGATTGTGTTTCTCTAACCAAGGTATTCCTAGAATAATCTGAAACTGAGGTGCCTTGATCACATCGAACACGATCTTCTCATGGTGTCCATCTTGACTTACTAGCGTCACTTCTTGAGTGGTATGCGTTACTGGGCCGGAGGCTATCTCCGTACCATCCACCGTAGTAATGACGTCCTTTACAGCCTTGGGACAAAGAGTTAGATTCATCCTCAAAACCATTTCATGATCCACATAATTGCCGATGGCACCGCTGTCGACGTAAGCTTCAATTGCATGTAATCGATCCGGATTATCAGGGCTAATGAGGACCATAGGTATCACGAAATGCGAAGTCACGGAACTGGTTTTCACGCTCGGGAAGAGGACCTCTATTCTTGTCGGGCAAGGTCGTTTCCCTGCTCAGAGTTTGTAACTTTGGTAACTGCAGCTCCTACTGCCTTCTTGGCAGGTTTCACCGGACAGTCTCGAAGAAAGTGCCCTGAGTTTCCGCAATAGAGGCATAATTGCAACTGTTTTCTCCTTTCCCGCTCCTTTTGTGTTAGAGGACCTTTCAGACCCCCTATTTGCATGGGTTCCCCGGAGTCTACTCCTTTGGAAGGAGTTGGCGGTTTGGAAAATACTCGAGCATCAAACTTGGAACGATCGGCCTTCCTGTTCTGCAGTCTGTGATCTATTTGAACGACTAAGTCTATATAGTCCGAACAATCTTGTGGGGGATTCACTACTTGGGCTAACACATCTTTGAGCTCTCCACGTAGACCTCTATGAAACAGCGTAATCCTTTTGTCCTCAGGCCATTGAGTTTCCACTATCAGTCTGTTGAAATACGCAATATAGGCCAAAAGGTCTTGATTACCTTGTCGCAACGAAGGAAGCTCATTGTCCAAGGCCCGCCCCTGTGAATGTCTTGCGAACAGTTTTTCCATACTGAGCTGAAAAGCTTGAAAATCATGGAGGACCGGATCATCTTGATTTACTAGAGGGATCGACCAGTCTGCCGCATTGCCACTAAGGTACGAAAGCACGAAAGCTACTTTAGCTTGATCAGTTGGAAAGGCTGCTGGCCGGCATAAGAAATGCAACCGGCACTGATTGATAAATACTGCAAACCTCTTTGGGTCACCAGAAAATCGTTCGGGCGGAGCCAGAGGTACATTCCCAGGTAGGTTGATCTGCACTGGATTCATAGAGGATGTAGAAGGAAGATTTCCCCCAGATGCGGGTAACGGGGTCTGTCCGGCTTGTGACTGTAGCAATTGTCTAGCGAGATCATCTGTTCGCTCCTTGGAAATAATCAGTTCCCTTCTTAGAGCGTTCGTTTCCTGACGGGCTGCATGCACTTCTGCCCTTAGTTCCCCAAGTAACTGGGCTAGCTGGTCGGTATCCGAGGTTTCCATAGCGCCTGGACGGGAGTTTTGTGGTAGGCTTTGCGTTCTGTAACGCTCACCTGATTCCCGTAGAGGCGCCGGTCTTGACTGGGCGTATACCGTATCTTCAAAGGTGATGTGTAACACACGGCTGGCTCTTTGGGCTGGACCTCTGTGCACTGTATGTCTGACTCGAAGGGTAAGATGTCTGCAGATAGAAAATATGGGATTAAGGAACTGGGTTATTGAATGTCTCTCTCTTCTTCCCTTTCTCTTCTCCTGTAGAACCCCAAAGGTTAACGCTCTCACCTTAGGTAAGTGAACGCCGTGCTCTCCATCTGCCTCGGGGCAGGGTGCTGTAACCAGTTTCTTCACTGGATAAGGGGAGCAGGCCTCTTGACTTCAGAGGACTGCTGTCCGTCGTTTACTGCACGAACGGTAAGTTTTGAGTAATTCTAATGTCTTTAAAGTATTTAGTAATGATGTCTCTTGTTTTGCAGGGTTCCGGCGATGGCGGATGACGGGCTGAAGTGAGTTGAAAATGGAGCCCGTGTGATGAATAGAAGCGCCTGGAAGCACGTAAGTAAGCGCTTGTTGCCTGCTTCACGATGCGCTCTAACTGTCTTTTTATTTTGCAGATACAAGTTCGGAGCGGCTGCAGGGTGCCGGAATACCCACTGGGTTAGATGTGGAAAGGAGTAATGGCACGTGAGTATTAAAGTTCCCCAATGTCTTTAAACGCACCTTGTTTTGTCTTTCAGATGCGGGATGCAGCGCCGAAGGCCTCCGGAGCGTGCGAAGAGTTGGTAAGCTTTTGTCTTTCGGATGCCGGAATGCAGTGTGAAGACCTCCGGAGCGCACGAAGAGTAGGTAAGCCTTTTTCTTTCAGATGCCGGAATGCAGCGCGAGGCGTTGGTGACAGCCGATGGACCAGGTAAGTGGAGAGCTGTCACTGAAGACCGTAATGCTAACCTGTTCTTTCTTGTCTTTATAGGTGTTGCTGAAGACTGGATTCAGGATGGTAAGCCTTTTCCCTTAGGCCCAGGATCAGATGCAGAAGACACGATGAGCGTTCTGCTGCAGAGGATGCAGAATAACGCAAAGCAAGATTCATCCATCGGGTGTGGTTTAAATAGCCTCCTGTAGTGCTTAGGTATCTCCTTCCACAGCCACGCCTAGGTAAGAAAAGAGTTCCTGCTTTCCAGAAGAGTTCCAGTGTTCTGAATCTAGGGAGTGGCTCCTGCCCCACCCAACAGGAAAAGTAGTTCCAAACAGAAGAGGATCAGAGGCTCAACTGGCAGGCAAGTAAGCAGCATGGTCTGCTGCAGGTAAGTCCACCCAAGCATTATGAGCCCGGCGCTTCCAGCGCTGGGACTGGGCATATTTATGAGCCTGGTGCCACTGGCGCCAGGACTGGGTCCAAAAGGTCCCAATTGGGACTGGTTGGCACTCGGAACCTGGGTTATGGATCTGCTTCCAAGGGAGTTGGGAAAACCCTGACCTTTTGGAAGCAGAGATCATGACAGTAGTGCAATGGAGTTATGATACACCAGATCAAGATCTGATTAAGGCGCAAAAAGATGATCCAATATTGGGGATCTATTATAATCATTTGATGGACCCCAAACACAATCCTTTAACTGAAAATGATTGTACAGCGGCATTCAATCTTGTTGATCACAAGGTCCTATGCCAACACCTATCCGCCACAGCTAAATTCTGACGAAGCGCCACTACATGGATCTCTTCTTTCCTACAAGGAAGGAACATGCAAGTCTTCTCTGACCTGGCCTTCGCCACGCCTATCATCAGTTTTGTGCCCCAAGGGTCATGCAACTCGCCCACCCTCTACAATATGTTTACACGCCCCCTCTTCATCATTCCAGACTCACTGGGTATCTCGTACACTAACTACGCTGACGGTTCCCAGGTCCTCCTCACACTGTCAGGAGACTATGACACAGACTCCAGGACTCTAAACGACGTCTACAACACCATCCAAGAATGGATGGCAGGAAATTGAATCTGCTCTGACAAGACTGAGTTGCTCCTAGTAAGCTCCAATGAAACACTCAAGAACCTCGACCCACAGTTCAGCCACTTCATCATTGACTGCATCAGAATTGCAGTTGCCAACTCAATAAAAACACTGGGAGTCTATCTTAACTCTAACCTAACACCAACCAGGCAAGTCAATGCCATTGCCTCCTCGGCGGCATACTGCGCCAAACTCATGACCGCAGCCAGACCATTCCTCTACGAGGATAATTGCATTACCATTGCAAGAGCTATTACAGGATCGAGACTGGATTACTACAATGCCCTCTTCCTAGGTACATCTACAAAAAACGTGGCAAAGCTACACGTCATCCAAAACAATGCCCTGCACACAGCCATCGGCATCCCGAAAAGGGAACACATCACGGCCGCCACGAAACAGGCACACTGGCTCCTAGTTAAAGAGAGAGTAATCTTTAAAGCCCTTGCCCTCACTCATAAGTGTATCCACCAAACTGCTCCCCCTACCTCTCAGAAAGAATTCAACCCATGTCATCCACAAGACCGACCAGAACGCCCTATACAAATATGCTCACAGTACCTAAAATTTAGAGAGCCTGAGCAGGAGGCGCCAGTTTCCCATACGTAGCAGCTTTGCAATGGAATGTCCTACCACCACCCCTTCATGGAGAGAACTCTTATCTGGCATTCCACAAAGCAGTGAAAACACTACTCTTTTCATAAGCACTGACTACTCCCCGGCTAACTTGAGATTTATTCCCGCAAGATTAGTATGTTCTTATGTATGTTCTGCTCAATTGTATGCAATGTATATATGACCTACATGCACATTTTATTCATCTGTAACTAAGCTACTCACAAGTAACAGTGCCGCGATGACCAACAGCTGTATGTGCGCTATACAAATGTAATAAATAAATAAATAGATAACCTTGTAGGTTTTTGCAAATAAGTGTGTCATAGAATGCTAATGATGGCTCCTTTGGCTTTTATAACATGTTGACCGCATTGGAGGTATTGAGAGCTCTGAGAATCCATTGCTTATTGCTGTCTCTGTTTCATATGAGTTGTTAATAAAACAGGCCTTTGTCATGTCACTTGACTCTTCTGTTTTTGGGCAAGGGATTTCCCAGCCTATCTGGTCTGCTTAAGGGTTAAGACTATCTGCTCTCCCATTAATGACATGTGCATGTTAATTTTTTTTATTTCATGTTATGTTATGGTAAGCGTAATATGGAAAGAAAAATGCACACCTTTGCTGTGGCTTCTGGGCACTGACGGCTGTTGCAGAGATGAGGGGGTTGTTCTGCCAGCTGTTGGTTGCCCCACTGGAGGGTTCGCTCTGCTGAATCCACAAACCCCTACAGTATGAATCGAGTGTATCTCTGTCTCTGGGCTGGTCTTGCGTTGACGCCTTCTGTGTAGCCTCGATGTCAGCATAGATGTCTTTGTGGATGTGTTGAAACAATGCAAAGCAGAAAGGAGAGTATATGTGCTTCTGCTCACCCTCTAGGCACTGAAGGCTGGGGAGGGTTTTGAGCTGTGGCACCACAAGGAGCAATTGCCTGCACCAGGCTGCCAAAAGCTTTTAAATCCATCCATTAGCATGTACTCGTAAACGAGGCCAGCACAGTCATTTTGGTTCCAAAAGGAGTGCAAAGACCTCTTACGAACTCACATGTGCAGTTGTATTTTAGGCATTGAAGTCCTTCTGATGGACTACGTTCCGATTCGTGGGCAGTATTTCTTTCTTTATTTCTTTATTTATTTGGGTAGTTTGTGGAGGGCTGCATCTCACCTTCTACATGTTTCAAAACAATTTGCGGATGCATCAAGGTAGACATTTTGGATCTCGAATTGCTATGTCCCCCTGATTGCCTTATTGGTTGTTGCCCTAATGTATCAGGAATAGAGGAGGGGAGACCAGTGGCAGTGGTCGAAGTGAGCGTGAACGCTCAGGAGCAGTGTTCCACTACTTTTAGTTGTTGCTGTTAACAGCTCCATTGCTTTTTGCAACCATTTTCACCATTCCGGAATTGCTCTTTGTGAAGTTAAAGCAACCTTCTCCTCTTTACCACTGGTTATCAGTTACAGCTAAACTGAAATCTGTTTCAACTCAATTGGCAGTCAACCAGCATGAATGCAACCCTTGGAAAATCTGTTGCACGTTGCTCCCTTCCTTCCTACTCTGTCCCCCTCCAGAGTCACAGTTCCACTACTTTTTCAGTACACTTCTATCACAGACCAGCGGGTTGCGGAGTGTTCTCTTTTTGGTGGGGCCCATTCTCCTGGCAACGTGGGAAAAGGCAGGCACCTGTTCTGTGCAAAAGTGCACACAGACCTAATGTTTATGCAATTTTATATGCAGAACCATAGGTACCAGGGTGCAAAGGAAAGAGAACATTTGGACTGGAGGAGTTGCTCGTGCATGATATCAAAATCCCTGAGGCCAGCTCTCTGTGGTGTTTGCAAGACACAGGGCAGAGTACAATTACAATGATGTTGTGTGTAGCAATTGAATAACAATCCAGCAAGCGGAGCATCAAGTCCTGTCTGCATTTTTGTATTCTGATGGTTGTTATTCTGCTTTCCCATTATACATGTGAAGCTGCAAGTGGCAGAATGCAAGGGAAGGAGGCAGGGCTTAATATGATATGATAGTTTATTTATAACGTGATTAATACCCAGAGGATCTACCTATGTTGCTCCGTGTGGCCTTGCTTCCAAGGGGAGCACGTTGCCCCTGAGCTATCCTACTGATGCTACTGTCCAGTGAAATGGGACAACTTCAGTTGCCTGTAGCTGCTTCTCAGGCTTGTGTTATCAAGATTTAGTCGCCTACTTGTTTTATTCGAATCAGGTTGCAGAGTGTTTGTTGTTAATGGATTATTGAACTACAATCTGCTGTGTCAACAAAGGTACTTTCATATTTTCCAGTGTGAATCATTTTTCATCTATATCTGCCTGCTGGGAAGCACTTGACTGGAACACAAGTTGTATAATATTACAGTATGGGGCAAATAAACAATGACAAGATCACGATGATGCAGAAGCCAACGTTATATCCTCTTTGACCCTTCACATTTTAACCTCTGGAAAGCATCCTTGTCACCCAACACCAGGGAAAGGGGACTGGGCAGCAGGGCTCACGTCGAGAGGAGTCCACCCACTTTTTTCAGAGGGTGGACTCAGTCCCGCTCCAGCTAAAATGGGAATAATGGAATGTCCTATTTGAATGTATGCCAACCTTGGGGATCTAACCACAGTTGTCAGGTTTGCCGGCTGGACACTTCACCACTGAACTATAAAACCTGATGAAAAGTAGCAAACAACTAAAGGTGCAATGTCCCATTTGGGTACTGCACAATCCAGGCAAAACGCTGTAGTGGTTCTTGGAGTTTAAAACATGCACTCCTTTTAACATTTTCAAAAACACTATCAGAAGCAAATATCCTCTCTTGGTTTTGTGTGTGTGTGTGTGTGTGTGTGTGTGTGTGTGTGTTGATTTTATGAAAGGTAAAAACCATTCGTCTGTGCAATTTGGGTGGTTATGCAAAACCAATTTAATGAAATCTGCATATTTCACCTTGATATGCTAATTTTGGGCGACGTCACATCCCATATGGTTTGTTAATGAGTCCCCTCACTTTAATTTTTAGGTCTTGACCCCTGCTGGGCAGTATGTGTAACCTGGTCTAAAAAAAAAGACCGGTTAAAAAGGTAATTGCTGCATCTGCTGAGACTCTTTCATGAGATATGCGTCAGAAGGGAATGAAGGAGGGAGGGTACACATTGAGGACACCACTTCCCCCAAGAATCTTTCCTGGTACTTGTACTCATGACCTCACCACCAGTTCTGTGCAGACATTCCTCGATATATGTAATTGATAGCTGGAAAAACTGATTGGTTGCCTATTTGCTACTGTAATATGTCGACAACAATGCACATAACCTTAGAAAGGATAATTGTGAGCTCCTAGAAAGGGGTGTTTCACTGACATTCTCTCTGCAAGAGGTAACAGTACTACGTGATGACTTTGAAAGTAACTGACAGAATCCAAAATGGCCGACCTGCTTTATATCTCTTGATCTTCCCATTACGGACATAGGCTGGAAAGCACAACAGGACAGAAACAAGCATTGGCAATGCCAACATCTTTAGCTTTTCTGTAGGCATGGGAAAGTCACTTGCCTGCACTGCCGTAGTGGTATTAAGTGGCCATTGATGGTAGCAAATGCAAAATGGTGCGAATGCCTGGGCATATAACAGTGCTCCTGGCATATAACGGAGGTGCCTGGCAAGTGCCTAATACTTATAACAATCCCAAACTCTTGGCTTTGCCAATCCTTGTTTTTAACAAAAGGACTACAGTGACGAACATGCAGAGTGCTTATACTTTGGGTGACTGAAAGCAGCCTGGTAAGACATGTTTATTACACCAGTAGAGAGTTTATAACTCAAATTAAGTCATTAACTCTTAGAAGACTGCTTTGAAAAACTGGCAGACACTTTGAGTGCAACGTTTGATGGCAAGGCTTGAATAAACAAGCTGAAAGAGTTCCCATGTGGAGTGGGAGGGGCAAGAACTGGGTGTGAATAGCCATAGGGATTAGCATGGGCATGGGCCATCAAAGTGTTGGCAAATAACCAAACAACATCTACAGGCTGAGTGTCCTTCCTCATATTCCATTACTCCCTATCTGTACTCTAATGCAATAGTTTCGGCTAATAGGTGTCGCAAGCTCATACTAAGAAACGAGCAGCGATAAAGCTACCATAGCCAAAGAAATTTAGAACAAGCATATGGTATAAGAAGAGCAGGATAGATGAAGGAAAATCAGACGATCTCTTGCAGGAGGATGCTGAGAGATGCTGTACAGAGATGCTGATGGAGACCACCTGTGATGGCCAGTACCTGGCTGCCACACAGGGAGACTTGTACTGGGAGAACCTACTGAGAATCTGGAATGGCACCTGAAATCTGGAGGGACTCAGAGATGCGTGTCCAAGTGCCAGGAGCCTGAGAGGGGAGTTCATGTTTCAGAGAGAAGCCTCGGAAAGTGCCTGGAGCCTGAAAGTGGTGTTCATGTTTCAGAGAGAAGCCTCAGAAAGTGCCTGGAGCCTGAGAGAGGTGCTCATTGTAAGGACACATATGGGATTTTATTGCCAGCATAAAATATGCAGCATAGAAATACAGCCAGTCCCAGTTTTTCAAACTGCAGGCATTATTTCAGTAACAGCCAGCAGGCAAGTTTTTAGAATACTTAGTAAAAAAACAAAAAGAAAAAAACGTTTTAGCATAGTGTGCTGCCAGGTTAAAATAAAGAGGTG
Organism: Ambystoma mexicanum; assembly: GCF_040938575.1. NCBI lineage: Eukaryota > Metazoa > Chordata > Amphibia > Caudata > Ambystomatidae > Ambystoma > Ambystoma mexicanum. Next base: position 147,642,097 of record NC_090934.1, read on the forward strand.
CACAATTTTATATTGGATGTTTCATGTGTGAAAACTGCATTAGAATACATTACTGATTAACTCTGTACTAATTGCCTTACTAAAGTGACCTTCCTCATATTCCATTACTCCCTATCTGTACTCTAATGCAATAGTTTTGGCTAATAGGTGTCGCAAGCTCATACTAAGAAAGGAGCAGCGATAAAGCTACCATAGCCAAAGAAATTTAGAACAAGCATATGGTATAAGAAGAGCAGGATTGATGAAGGAAAATCAGACTTGATCTCTTCCAGGAGGATGCTGAGAGATACTGTACAGAGATGCTGATGGAGATCACCTTTGACACCCAGTACCTGGCTGCCACACAGGGAGACTTGTACTGGGAGAACCTACTGAGAATCTGGAATGGCACCTGAAATCTGGAGGGACTCAGAGATGCGTGTCCAAGTGCCAGAAGCCTGAGAGGGGAGTTCATGTTTCAGATATTGCCTTGGGTTTAAGTGAGGTGCTGAGAAGCCTCAGAAAGTGCCTGGAGCCTGAGAGGGGTGCTCATGTTTCAGAGAGAATCCTCGGAAAGTGCCTTTAGCCTGAGAGGGGTGTTCATGTTTCAGAAACTGTCTTGGGTTTAAGTGAGGTGCTGAGAAGCCTCAGAAAGTGCCTGGAGCCTGAGAGGGCTGTACATGTTTTATATATTGCCTTTAGCCTAAGTGAGGTGATGAAAAGGCCGGGAAAGAGCATGGAGCTTGAGATGCATGCTAAAGTGCCTGGAGTCTGAGAGGGGTGTTCCTGTTTCAGAAATTACCTTGGGCCTCATCACGAGTTGGGCTGTAGCCCTTAAATGCAGTGGTAATGGTATTACTGCCAAATTTAAGGGCTAGCCTATCACGAGTTGGGCGCTAAATCGGCTGTTTTACCTCCAGCTTTTTTCTGGAGGTGAAAATCCCTGTTTTCGGCTGTATTACAGCTTGATGTATTAGCCCGTAGTATTACCACCGAAAATTCCCTATTGGATCCAATGGACCCATTCAGGAATGGGGAATTACCATTAAGGCCCAACCCGTGATCCGGTGGTAATACCGCCGGACCGGTCGGCGCTAGGGCTATTACAGTCAGTGGTAATACAGCCCAACTCGTGATGAGGCCCCTTGAGTTTAAGCGAGGTGCTGAGAAGCCTCAGAAAGTGCCTGGAGCCTGAGAGGGGTGTACATGTTTTGTATATTGCCTTTAGCCTAATTGAGGTGATGAGAAGCCCGGTAAAGTGCACAGAGCTTGAAATGCATGCCAAAGTGCCTGGAGCCTGAGAGGGGTGTTTATATTTCAGAAATTGCCTTTAGTTTAAGTGAGGTGCTGAGAAGCCTCAGAACGTGCCTGCGAAGGGTCTACATGATTTATATATTGCCTTTAGTCTAAGTGAGATGATGAGAAGGCTGGGAAAGTGCACAGAGCTTGAAATGCATGCCAAAGTGCCTGGAGCCTGAGAGGGCTGTTCATAATTTATATATTGCCTTTAGTCTAAGCGAGGTGATGAGAAGCCTGAGAAAGTGCATGGACTTTGAGATGCGTGCCAAAGTGCCTGGAGCCTGAGAGGGTTGTTCATGTTTCAGAAATTGCCTTTAGTTTAAGTGAGGTGCTGAGAAGCCCCAGAAAGTGCCTGGAGCCTGAGAGGGGTGTTCATGATTTATATATTGCCTTTTGTCTAAGCGAGGTGATGAGAAGCCTGGGAAAGTGCATGGACTTTGAGATGCGTGTCAAAGTGCCTGGAGCCTGAGAGGGTTGTTCATGTTTCAGAAATTGCCTTTAGTTTAAGTGAGGTGCTGAGAAGCCCCAGAAAGTGCCTGGAGCCTGAGAGGGGTGTTCATGATTTATATATTGCCTTTTGTCTAAGCGAGGTGCTGAGAAGCCTCAGAAAGTGCCTGGAGCCTGAGAGGGGTGTTCATGATTTATATATTGCCTTTTGTCTAAGCGAGGTGATGAGAAGCCTGGGAAAGTGCATGGACTTTGAGATGCGTGCCAAAGTGCCTGGAGCCTGAGAGGGTTGTTCATGTTTCAGAAATTGCCTTTAGTTTAAGTGAGGTGCTGAGAAGCCCCAGAAAGTGCCTGGAGCCTGAGAGGGGTGTTCATGATTTATATATTGCCTTTTGTCTGAGCGAGGTGATGAGAAGCCTGGGAAAGTGCATGGACTTTGAGATGCGTGCCAAAGTTCCTGGAGCCTGAGAGGGTTGTTCATGTTTCAGAAATTGCCTTTAGTTTAAGTGAGCTGCTGAGAAGCCCCAGAAAGTGCCTGGAGCCTGAGAGGGGTGTTCATGATTTATATATTGCCTTTTGTCTAAGCGAGGTGATGAGAAGCCGGGGAAAGTGCTTGGAGCTTGAGATGGGCGCTGCAAGTCTGAAGGTGTGTGACCATTAGAAGAACTCAGCCTTGTAAAAGCCAGGGATGACACTGAGACCTGCACTCTTGGGATGGAAATGCTTCAAAAGGGGAAAAATCAGACTTTGAAACATTTGGTTGAGTTGAATTTGTCATTAGAAATATAACTATCTTAGGCTTATTAAATAGTACTATAACATTAAACCCTTGGCAACAGTTGTATGGCCATGGCATGCCGACTATGATGAGCACTGAATCGTTTCTAATTTAATATTAAGTCTAAGTGCTAAATTACAGCCTGTAGACCTACTCAAGTAGCTTGAATGTGCAGTACGTTGATCTAATGAACAGTCCCCACAGTACAGACATAAATAATACATAATTGGCACAACTATTATATATCTCATGGGGAAATGTGATACTTAATTGATTTTCAGTCTTTGGGGATGAAATTAGCTGGTATAATTCGCCCCTGTACTAATTAATCCTTTGATCATTTACAGCTCAGAGTTATATTAGAGTGATTCGCTGCATACATCGACATTGAACGGAGAAGACATTGTCGATCCTTTACCTGATAGAGTTTCACTTGTTAACGTTTGTCATGATGCAAAGCCCATTATACATGATTACTTCACAACACCCTCCCACTAAGTTCCTATTTGCAGAAGGTTATTTTTAATTATTTTTCCCATAAAACTCCATCTTCTCAAGTCTCTTTGAAATGAACTTGCATAAGAAAGGGACCAAAATAGAAAATCGTATAGTAGACTAGGCCACAACTTTCAACGGAACTCAAATCTCCAATATACACCTAACAATCAAATCATGGGTTACGTTGATGGGACATGCAATTTTGCAGATGTCAGATCTCAAAATTATTCACTTAAAATCCAGTATCTCAGAAACAACCGAATTTTTAGGAGTCTGAGTGACAAAATGTGTCCTGCCTTAAGTGAGCGCAAGTTGTAGTTTACACCACATTCACAAGTGCAAATACTGAATCACGTTTGCAAAGCTTGTGTTAGGGCTGTATGCTTGACCTACACCTATGCATCTGTGTATGTCATCAAAAGCAGGCATTTTCGCTGCAATACCTGCAAAGGTGGGTGTTTCCAGGAGCAGTTCCGAGGGGGGCTATGCAAAGGTAGGAGAACACACTCCTAGGGCCTCATTACGACCCTTGCGGAAATCAACAGACCGGACCGCCATAGCGTAAATAGCGTTTCCGCCATTGCACGATGGAGCAAAGTGCGGCTAATTCCGACCCATCGGGCACGAGCATTACGCCATGGCGGAATCCGAAAGGCTGCGATGGCGGAAATGACCCCAAAACGCCCCTTACCGCCGCCGTACGCTGCACCAGGTGCAATACCGCCACCCATCTTAGCGGTCACCGTAATGAGCGGCCACCGTAATGAGCGGGCACCGCAAAATACGGGCACCGTAAATATACGGAAACGGAAGTAAAAGCATGTGGCCGGAACGGGAAACAGCACGCCGCACAACTATAAAATCCGAATCCCAACACAACCATTAAAAATCCGACCCTGACACACATCCCAACCCGTTAGCAACCCCAGTTAAAAAAATAAATATGGGAAAGGCAGCCAAGAAAGCGTGTGATCGCAAGCGGCAGGTCCACTTCTCCCGTGAGGAACTGACCGTGCTCACCGAGACCCTACAGGAGAATGCCGCCGTCGTCTTCTCCAGTCAAATGACCAGGACGGCCCTTGCAAACAAGAAGTCCATATGGGCCCTGGTGGCACAGCGCGTAAGTGCGGTGGGGACAACACCCCGCACGCCACAGCAATGCCGAAAGCGGTGGGACGACCTGCGGATCCGCGTTCGCAGCATACTTTCTGCGAACAGGAACATCGCCACAGCTACCGGGGGAGGATCAGAATCGCCCATCAAGTTGACCCCCTGGGAGGAAATCTGCACCTCCACCATAGGAATGGAGAGCATAGAGGGAGTTGGAGGGATGGAGAAAGGAGTGCCGACATCCGGAGAATCAGGTAGGTTGGCCAAGAGAAACAATGCGAAATCCACAAAGCACGAACATGTGCAGTACCATGTGACCCCATAGTGCAATACATACTTTGCCCTGACAGCGCCCTCTAAAAGTCAGAATAAATAAACAAATCAATCAAAATGCCAAAAACACCCCCTACATGTGCAGCATGCACCCCCTAACTGCAGGCAGCCAAATGAATGCATCCTCAATCCACACAAAAATGAGACCACCTCCAAGGCCCTGACCCAAATCACCCTCATGTACCACCCCAATGCATGTGATACGTTGCCATTCCAATTCCCACAGACCCATAACTAACGCTCGCCCCTCTTTACTCCACCACAGGGTCCGATACCAACGACGAGCTGCAGGACACCCCTACCAGCACACCAGCAAAGAGGGCCAGGACCAACGTCCCAAGCGCCTCCACCTCAGGTGCAAGGATCAAGACACGGCAGCAGCAGGAATCAAGTGGCAGCACACTGGAGGGGACTGCAACAGGCACCCCAGCAGCCAGCAAGTCCACAACACCAGCACCACAGGTCCCCCCAAAGGACGTATCTGATGGCACTGCTTCTGGTGGTAGCAGCACCATAGGTGACACAGCTGTCATGCCAGCATGCTCCGACACGGAAAACAGTGCTGGCGACGTAGGTACCATCCATGACCTGTCCCAATCCCCTGCATGTTCCATCCCCTACACCATGACGAAACCACGCAGGGGCACCCTGAAGACGACGACTGGCCAACCCCCACAAGTCCTGTGCCAAGGCAACATGTGTTGAGCAGCCCCCCTGTCACACCACCGCAAATGTCCATGGCCGAGCAGAGGCAACTGTCCCTCGACCAGCTGATCGAGCAACAGCAGCAAGTGGCCACGCTACTCAAGGACCATGCAAATGAATGCGGGGGTTCTAGGGCAGCCATGGAAACATCCACCGAGACACTCAGGGCACAAATAGAGAAAAGTAGTGAGAGCCTTAGGGGAGAAATGGAGAGAAGCACCGAGAGCCTGAGAGCACAAATGGAGAAAAGCACCGAGAGCCTGAGGGGGGAACTGCATGCGACGTCCAAAGACGTTTGTGCTGAACTTGCCGCTGTGCGCCGTGTGCTCACGGAGCTCTCACAAACCCTCAGAGACATGCATGGACGCGAGCAGGCAGAGACATCATCCGTGGCAAGTTCCGTCCAGGGCAGCCCCCAACGCAGATCTGGCAGGAACCTGCGCTCCACGGGCAGGGGTGCCCCTGATACCCGTAGAGGGGGCTTGCAATAGCGTCTACCCACGGACAGCATGCATATTTGGACACTGGTGTTGGGGGGGGAGGTAGCAGGGTGGAGGGGGTGTGTTGGGCTTCACTGGGTGGCGGGTCCATAGGGTGTATAAATCAAATCACATCAACAATACAGTACATCATTATCATCCAATGAGATGTGTGGACATTGATCTTTGCGTACAAGGCCTTCATAGGCGTACAGTCCACAATGTGCCTGTACTACACACACACACAGTGCCACAGGTCCCCTTTCCATGTAATAGGCACCATGCGTGGTTGCTAGAAGCATGCATCTATGACGCTCTGTCGGATTTCACGTGCACCCTGTGCCTCATGGACTCCTTGCGGTGCCTCCACATCCCCACCCTCATCATTATCATCTTCAGGTGCATGCAGTTCAGCGTCAGGGGGCATGGGCACATTCCTACGTACGCACATGTTGTGCAGCATGACACATGCCATGACCATCTTAGAAACCTTCTCATGGCTGTACATGAGTGCCCCGCCAGACCTGCTGAGGCAGCGGAAACGAGCCTTCAGTAGGCCGAATGCCTGTTCAATGACCACACGGGTACGTGAGTGGGCATGGTTGTACCCCTCCTCATGCTGGTTCTGTGGGTTCCGGATTGGTGTAAGGAGCCATCTCTTCAGTGGATACCCGGCATCACCTGTATGTGACAAATAAAGGGTGTCAGTGGAATGAGAGTGCTAAGTAGCCCCCCCCCTTCCCGCAAGCTCATTGACGCATCAAATGGGCCACGATGTCATGCATGGAATGAGACTAACCGAGTAGCCAGGATCTGTGCCCTGCGTGTCGCTCCATGTAGCGTGGTATTCTTGTGTTCCTCAGGACCATAGAATCATGGGTAGACCCTGGAAATCGGGCACAACAATGCGTAAAGATCTTGTTGGAGTCACACACCATTTGCACATTGATTGAATGATATTGTTTCCGGTTGCGGTACTGGACCTCCATGGCATGTGGGACAACCAATTCAACATGGGTGCAGTCGATGGCACCAATGCAACCCGGAATGCCGCCAAGTGCATGGAATCCCACTTTTGCGTTGGTAATCTCCTGGTACGTGCGTGGTAGTGTGATGTGGTCGTCGGCGTGCTTCAGGAGGGCATCGAGCACTTGGAAGAGTGTCCGTGAGAACAGTGGCTGTGAAATGCCATGCAACTGTCCGACTGTGTGCTGGTAGGTGCCTGTGGCCAGGAAGTGGAGTACAGACACCACCTTCAGTAGGGGTGGGATGGCGGTTGGGCTATCTATCATGCTCACGAGGTCAGCGTGTGTCATGTCCACAATGGCGATTATGGTGTCCCGGTCCAAACGGTAGAGGGTGTGGATCTGCTCAGCACTGAGGTTGAACGGATTGGCTCGGAGGCGTGGGATTGCGGGCTGCCTGCGTGGTGGTAGTGGCAGTGCTTGTGGGCCTTGCTGACCCTGCCTTGCCCTCCTTCTCCTCCTTCTCCTCCTGCGTCTCCTCTGTGCGGCCGGTTGTTGTAGCTGTTGTTGTTCGTCGTCTTCTTGTAGTTGTAGTACTTGCAGTGCTATCTGGTCCCCCAGGCCCAACATCGCTAGTCCTGCCGGTAGCATTTTGGAGTGGGTGTGGTTGTGGGAGGGGCTTGGGTCTGCTATATATGTGCTGTCGGCCTGTATGGGCTCCACCTGTGCTGATTGATTTAATCTTTGGCAGCTGCAATCCCTTCTGGCCGAGCACGACCCGCACGAAACGCTGCATTTGGCCGCATGGCATCTTGCTATTGCAATCATGTATCAAATCCCGATGGCAGTGTAATGTACTTTGACTGATTTTCATGCTATGCTCCCATTGTTACACATGCTATATTTGCAGTCGCTTACATACCTGTGAAGAGTCAGTGGTATGTAGGGCTCGATCGACGGCGGACCCTCATGCAGCACAGTAACGAACTCCACCCACAGGCGTGGCGTCCCATTCGTGATTGTAGACAGTTAGCATTATCACACACAGCCGCACTACATAGATGTAATTGTGAATGCAAGCGTTCACAGATGCCTTTTCGACGTAATGTTGCAAGTGAGGAATTCGAAGGACAGCGTTTTTGGTTTTGAAGTAGCGGCGAGGAGACGCCCACAGGTCTGCCTGGAAATGTAACGTTCTATTGTAGAATGTCCTTGGGACAGGGCCCATAACGAGCAAGCAATGAATGATATGAATTGAATGGGATGCGCAATAGCGTAGTGGACGATAAGGCAGGACGTTCCCAGAAACATGTTACTTCACAACACTACCGATCCGGCCAGGAGCACAGTGGTTTTTGCAGACTGCATTACGCACAGACGCAATGGAAGTTTCAAATATTATGTGAGTGAATCTTCATGCGTTTTCATGGCGGGATGAGGGAATGATGAATGGATGCATGGACAGATGATTTTATTTAGGGTCTGCCATGTACATGGGTTTTTTGAATCGATCCCCTTCCCCTGCGCTATGTGATGCAAAGCTGCCATAGTGGGACCAACGTCTATCTGCCCTTGTCGGATCCTCCCTGTCTCGACGCGCCTTCATACACTTGTGTCTAGGCACGTTACTAATCCCATGTCATGGGTTCTGTCTTGACGGACGCATGCACAGTAACCGACGTTGGCAATGGTGTATTTACCTCGATTGATTTCGTTATGATTCGATACTGATTTAGGGGTGTATATATTCCTTTGGAGTGGGCTAGCATGCATATGGGTGTGGATTTGGTGTGTTGAATGAAGTGTGTAATGCATCATGAGTCCCGTAATGCAATCGGTTAATTTGTCTTTCATTTGGGTGACAGGTATCTCCTGCCCTTTTGCAGATGCCATCTGTACGCCACTCCTCCAGATGGGTTTTACTCTCGACACCTGCAGCTTTGGGTAAATAAGTGGAGCACCATTACGATCTTATGGGACGATCGCCAATGGGCCACATGCCCTTACGCTGTACTGGTGGCTAGGTGCAACATTTCGGCCTTTCAGCTGGACTAGTGCCTGCCTCATGGGACGGACCTGCGGTTCTTGCCGCTTCCATGTTGCCTTTTGGAACGTTGATGTAGGCCCTGTGTGCCATGATGGTACAGGGCGTCACACAAGTGGAAGCTGGTCAATTATTGCGGATGCAGCCCTCGGTGATGATGGATGTTTTGGTGTTATTGTGCAAATTGCTGTGAGGCCTTTGTCATTTGGATGTGCATTTAAATTGTATTCCGATATTTGCCGTGTTGCGTTATTCTTTGCAGGTGATGTAGCGATTTTCGATTTGTGGCGGTATGTATTGTGAGATGATCTGCATTGTGTTCCGCCTTCTGAGTTGAGTTGTGTGGTACTGTACTGGCCGCGTTTGCCTACGTAGCACAGTATGGTCACGGATAGGGGCTGCCATTGTGACTGTTTTCATGATGTGCTGCTCAGGGGCGGGGGATTGGCTTTTGGCCAACTGGTGCCTGTCAGCCAGGTCGATTGGTGGAATGATGGGATGTTCAGAATGTGGCTGGTCACAGGTGCCTGTGTTTGCGTGCGTTTGTTGGAGGGGGACTGGGGTCATGTCCATTAGGATAGCTTCTGTATTCGTGCCATCTGTGCCCTGCAGCTCCCATCGGCCCCTCTTGAGATGGCCTGGCTGCTCAGTCACTCTGCCAACTTGTGTGGTACATGCTTCTGCTGATGGTTGGTTTGTTTACTGGCAAGAGTACAGGGCTGGTGCAATCCCCCTCAGGATGCTGCTTTGGATGTTGCCTTGCGCTGGTGGCAAGCGATGGGGGACTACTGTTGTTTTGTGTCATGTGTTCTTGATTTTCATTTTGATGTCCTTGTACCTTCACATGCCTGTGCTGCATCAGTACGGCTATGGTGACATGCCGTACATGGATGCCCACTCACGGGGCGCTTTGAGCCCCTGCATGCATTTCTACGTTGGCATGCATGGGTGAATTGTAGATTTCACTGGTTGCATAGTGTGAGTACATTGCGCCTGCCAGGAGTTGTGCAATGTGGCCAGGGAGTGGAGTACAGGCACTCAGTGGGCCATTTACGGTTGGTTCACGATGCCGTATTTCTCACCATGGCGGAATGGTACTTTCCGCCGTGCTTGATGGCGTTCAGTACATGTCCGCTAGGGTCAGAATTCGCGTACCGTTGCGCCATGGCGGTGATTCCGGTTTTGCAAGGCGCGCGTGCGCGTACTTGGTGCAGTTAGCGTTGCCGTTCACTGAGGTGTCGCTAATGGCATCGTACTTTACGGTGACGGGTCATAATCGCAACGAGCGGTATTCGATGGCGGTATTGCATTTCCGCCATCGTTTTTCCATTTCCGCCAGGGTCGTAATGAGGCCCCTAGTCTAAATGCAATGGGTTAATGAAGGGATTTGCAACCTTTGGTTCTCCAGATGTTCTGGACTGCAACTACAAACAGCCCTATTCATCATAGTGAATTGTGACGGATCATAGGAATTGTAGTTCAAAACATCTGGAGTGCCAAAGGTTGCATACCCCTGGGTTAATGCATTTCTCACTGATGCCTACACAACAAGCTGGTCTTATTTATTTTATTTCATTTATTTATAGAGTATTTTTTAGGTGCCTATAAAACAAATGGTGTTTCAAGGCACCACAATGCAGAGTGGGGAGGGAACAAGGGGAGTGGATAACATTGGGGGAATACAGCAATATACAATTATGGTCCTACTAGGTCTGCCCCGGGAGAGAAGTGCCAATGGTAGCCAAGGGATGAGGCCTCAGGATAAGTGCTAGGGCTTGGGGAAAGTGGTACAATACGTAGGAAATGTGTGCACATGACTGGCAAAATGGCAGCTGATATATAGAAAGTTAGCACGGTCAAGTGGCACAGTGTAGAGCGCTCACTTTGACATCCGTGCAGAGCTTGCTAACGCAGGTTCGAATCCTTTCATCCTTCCGAGCTCGATAAATGAGTATCACACACTGTGGGTAATAATAAGCAGCGCTCAGATACCCAAGGGTTCGTAGCGCTATATAAATGCAAAATTATTATTATTATAACACATTTGTAACAACCCTACATTGCGTATGCTTACGAACGGATACACCTGCTTTTGTAGAAGTGTACGGTGTTCATGAATATAGCAAGATGCAGGTATGAGCTCACACTGGTTTATGTGCTCACCCTGTGTCTTTAAATACCACTCCTTTATACCCCAATAGAAGATTACAAATGCAGGCGGTATTTCCTCCACTTTACCTCCAAATAGTGCAGAAATTGCCACGGCAGGATTACCACTCATGGTAAATCCTCAAGAATCCCTCTGAAGTTCTGTGGACTACTAAAATGGGAACTACCTTCTAGTCATAGTAACTCCAGTGTTACCCCACTCGTAATCTGGCCGATTGATTGCAACACTGGGTGGTGGTAATGATAATCTAGTGTGACCGTACTTCCAGAGGAAATAACACCATACTGGGAATGAAGCCCTGGGTGCTGTTGTGATAAATGGAAGTGCTGTCAACTTAACAACTGCAAAACGTGGAAAAATGTCCATCTGCTGACAGTTAAATGAACATGGTATTTGTCACCAGTGGTTGTGTGACAGTCTCTTCCACTTATGCTCATAATCTGGCACAGGGCCAGCTCTCACTACTTATAGGGTTAATCTTGTATCCCACTATGGGTGACATCATTTGTGACATCCACTTATTAATTGGACGCCCTAGGCGTGACCTGTCTTCTTGACTACTTCACTCCTTCACCACTTTCATCACCTTCACATGCCAATTGTACAGAGATATAACAAACCCGTGAATGATTGGCAAGAGCATTGATGGTCCTGAGAGGTGCTCCATTGGTGGTATTTGCAACTATGCATGGCAATTAGTACCCGGTGGAGGTCAATCAGATTGTTACAAACAGCCTGATTGGCCTTCGACGGATTCTTACTCGGGCGACGAAGACATACCTGACGAGGGACATGCGCTGCATCCCTCGCAGTTCCTTTTCTTTCTCCCATCAGGCCATCATGGAAAGGGAGAAGGGACTAGATTTAGTCCCTTCTCCCTGTTCCATGGCAGACATTTGATGTGTTTACGCTTTTTTCATTTGTTTTAATGGCTATCATTAAAAAGGGACTAAGTTTAGTCCGTTCTCTCTGATCCCTGGCAGCCTTTTTTTTCATTTTTATTTCTTGAGTCAAAAAATTGCAATTATTACCCAGGTAAAACGTGCCGGCGTACCAATAGCAATAGAACCTTTGGAGTGCTCTTTCCATGAGTAGAGAAAGTTAACCATAATTACAAGTCCGCTACCGCAGGTCGTGTAATTTACATTACAGGGCCTGCGGTAGCGGACCTGTAGTTATGGTTAAGTTTCTCAACTCATGGAAAAGGCACTATTTCAGGGCGGCTTATAACTTTTCTCCCTTTCCCCCAGATGAATCCTCACCAAACTTTGCAAAACAAGTATATGGCCTCCTCGGAATGATGCTGCGATGTTTGGTGCGGTTTCGTCTAGAGGGGCAAAATTATATGGGGGGGGGCCAAAATGTGTGGAAATCCCCATAGACGCAATGGAAAACAAGAATTGCTTGTGCCTACAGGCCAAACAGCTGGACATTTTTTCACCAAAGTTGAGCCAGGAGCTGCGGCTTGGTCCCTAAAGTGAGCTTATGTAAATTTGGTGTAAATCCGTCCAGTACTTCTTTTAAAAATGGCCCAAAAGTGGGTAAAAAATAATTTGTGATATCTGGGACCGGTCCGCGGATTCACTTCTAGATTCGGGGTTCGTGGACATGTCTGGCACAATCAGGGGGCAGCGTGCTGTCTGCGGACCTCGTACACACCTACTGATGTGATGCTCAAAAGCATGAGGTGCATCATATTTTTTGAAACCATTGCCATATTGGAAACGATGGGTGGGGAAAACATCTAGAAAATAGATTTGGGGTTATTTGGTGGCTGAAAGAGGGCTTGGAAAGGGTGAGGGAGTGGAATAAACATGATATGGAACAGTTTGTATAGGTGAAAATATGGTGTGTAGGTGCAGCCGAGTCCGCTATCAATTTCAATTGCAGGGGGTTCAGTGCAAGTTTTGTTATTTGAAGGTGTATTGTACGTACCTGTTAATTGGTTTAATTATAGTGTGGTGGTTGTGGCCACTGGCCACACACATCATAGTTAATATGTGCATAGTACTTATGGGTTATGTAGTAGGAGTATACAGTATTTGTAATATGGTGGAATGATATAATTGAAATGTATATGACATTTATGATTGTAGTACAATTGAGGATAGTGCTTATGGAATAATTATTTGGTTATGCGTGGCATGGTTACTAACAGCCCGAATCATGGAATTAATGTTCGCTGAAAATTCCCGCGCAAGCGTGCGAAACCGTGCGAATCGCAGTGCAAGTGCGAAAATCGCAGCAAAACCCGCGCACATCGATTCATGGAAGTCCGTGCGCGAGTAAAATGGGGGATGTGCGTGGCGAAGGCCGGCGCACAGGTCATCTAACGGCGTGCGCTACGGCCACAGCGAAAGCGCACATAGCGCGGCGCACATAACAAAAGTAGGCGTAACACAGGGCGTGACACGCGGAATGGGGAACCACGCGGAGTGTGGAACAACGCGTGAAAATGTGGGCATCACGAGGGAAGTACAGGAGGCAAGTGCGCAGAACGCCCACACGCTCGCCTACAACACGTATTCATGGAATCGAAGAGGGCAAACCAGCGCACCGGCGAAGACGCGCACAGGCCGAAACACGTACGCCACACGAAGGCAGGCGGTTGCGTCCCTGCGCATGAAAAAAATGTGCGCCAAAATGTGCGCTAACAAAAAGCACATATATACAGCTCTGATAATTGTCCCATACTGTGGCCCTCTAGGACAAATGACATGCAAAGGGGTACGCGACAAACACGAACACCCGCTGTGTCAAAAATACCGTGTGCGTGTATTTCAGGGGTGCGCAGGATTTTTCAAATGCGATTGGCCTTGGACGAGTGGGGTGCGTGTAAACCTGGGGTTGCGGGAAGTTTCACACGCGATAGGCCCTGTGCGAGTGGGGTGCATGTATTCCTGGGGTTCGTGTGAAGTTTCACACGTGATTGGCCTGGGTACTTGTAAATCTGGGGTGCAAGGGAAGTTTCACACGCGATTGGTCTTGGGCGAGCGGGGTACGTGTATTTCGGGGGTGCAGGGGAGTCCTACACGTGAATTGGCAGTGTGGGTCCTCCCAGGTGTTCCCTCTACACCCTCCACGGCCCCTGCAGGCAGCATACACCACAGAGGACTACCCTGCACCCCTGGTCATGACCCGCAGGCAGCCCATCCACCATGGGCATGACCCCCAGCCAAGCTACATGTCACCTTGCACTACTGATCACCAACGCATGACGCCCTTCACCCCCACCCCCCAGCAGTGCAGGGCACCTGCCAGCAGGCCCCCACTCATGTCCCACTCATGTCCCCTTGCACCCCCACCGCCCAGCAGTGCAGGCCACCTGCCAGCAGGCCCCCACTCATGTCCCACTAATGTCCACTTGAACCCCCACCTCCCCAGCAGTGCAGGACACCTGCTAGCAGGCCCCCACTCATGTCCCATTGCACCCCCACCCCCCAGCAATGCAGGGCACCTGCCAACAGGCCCCCACTCATGTCCCACTCATGTCCCATTGCACCCATACCCCCCAGCAGTGCAGGGCACCTGCCAACAGGCCCCCACTCATGTCCCAATCATGTCCCCTTGCACCCCCACCCCCAGCACTGAGGGGCACCTGCCAGCAGGCCCCCACTCATGTCCCCTTGCACCTCCACCCCCCAGCCCTGAGGGGCACCTGCCAGCAGGCCCCCACTCATGTCCCCTTGCACCCCCACCCCCCAGCAGTGCAGGGCACCTGCCAACAGGTCCCCACTCATGTCCCCTTGTACCCCCACCCCCCAGCAGTGCAGGGCACCTGCCAGCTGGCCCCCACTCATGTCCCCTTGCACCCCCACCCCCAGCAGTGCAGGGCACCTGCCAGCAGGCCCCCACTCATGTCCCACTCATGTCCCCTTGCACCCCCACCTTCCAGCAGTGCAGGGCACCTGCCAGCAGGCCCCCACTCATGTCCCCTTGGACCCCCACACCCCTGCAGTGCAGGGCACCTGCCAGCAGGCCCCCACTCATGTCCCATTGCACCCCCACCCCCCAGCAGTGCAGGGCACCTGCCAACAGATCCCCACTCATGTCCCTTTGCACCCCCACCCCCCAGCAGTGCAGGGCACCTGCCAACAGATCCCCACTCATGTCCCATGCACCCCCACCCCCCAGCAGTGCAGGACACCTGCCAGCAGGCCCCCACTCATGTCTCCTTGCACCCCCAGCCCCCAGCAGTGCAGGGCACCTGCCAGCAGGCCCCCACTCATGTCCCCTTGCACCCCCACCCCCTGCAGTGCAGGGCACCTGCCAACAGGCCCCCACTTATTTCCCCTTGCACCTCACCCCCAGCAGTGCATGGCACCTGCCAACAGGCCCCCACTCATGTCACTAGCACCCCCACCCCCCAGCAGAGCAGGGCACCTGCCAGCATGCCCCCACTCATGTCTCCTTGCACCCCCACCCTCCAGCAGTGCAGGGCAAATGCCAGCAGGCCCCTACTCATGTCCCCTTGCACCCCCACCCCCCAGCAGTGCAGGGCACCTGCCATCAGGCCCCCACTCATTTCCCCTTGCACCCCCACCCCCCAGCAGTGCAGCGCACCTGCCAACAGGCCCCACACGTGTCCCCTTGCACCCCCACCCCCCAGCAGTGCAGGGCACCTGCCAACAGATGCCCACTCATGTCCCCGTGCACTCCCACCCCCTAGCAGTGCAGGGCACCTGCCAGCAGGCCCCCACTCATGTCCCACTCATGTCCCATTGCACACCCACCCCCCAGCAGTGCAGGGCACCTGCCAACAGGCCCCCACTCATGTCCCCTTGCACCCCCACCCCCCAGCAGTGCAGGGCACCTGCCAGCAGGCCCCCACTCATGTCCCATTGCACCCCCACCCCCAGCAGTGCAGGGCACCTGCCAGCAGGCCCCCACTCATGTCCCCTTGCACCCCCACCCCCCAGCAGTGCAGGGCACCTGCCATCAGGCCCCCCACTAATTTCCCCTTGCACCCCCACCCCCCAGCAGTGCAGGGCACCTGCCAACAGTCCCCACACGTGTCCCCTTGTACCCCCACCCCCCAGGAGTGCAGGGCACCTGCCAACAGACGCCCACTCATGTCCCCTTGCACCCCCACCCCCCAGCAGTGCAGGGCACCTGCCAGCATGCCCCCACTCATGTCCCACTCATGTCCCATTGCACACCCACCCCCCAGCAGTGCAGGGCACCTGCCAACAGGCCCCCACTCATGTCCCCTTGCACCCCCACCCCCCAGCAGTGCAGGGCACCTGCCAGAAGGCCCCCACTCATGTCCCATTGCACCCCCACCCCCCAGCAGTGCAGGGCACCTGCCAGCAGGCCCCCACTCATGTCCCCTTGCACCCCACCCCCCAGCAGTGCAGGGCACCTGCCAGCAGGCCCCCACTCATGTCCCACTCATGTCCCATTGCACCCCCACCCCCCAGCAGTGCAGGGCACCTGCCAACAGGCCCCCACTCATGTCCCCTTGCACCCCCACCCCCCAGCAGTGCAGGGCACCTGCCAACAGATCCCCACTCATGTCCCCTTGCACCCTCACCCCCAGCAGTGCAGGGCACCTGCCAACAAGCCCCCACTCATGTCCCCTTGCACCCCCACCCCCCCAGCAGTGCAGGGTACCAGCCAGCAGGCCCCCACTCATGTCCCCTTGCACCCCCACCCCCCAGCAGTGCAGGGCACCTGCCAGCAGGCCCCCATTCATGTCCCCTTGCACCCCCACCCCCCAGCAGTGCAGGGCACCTGCCAACAGGTCCCCACTCATGTCCCCTTGTACCCCCACCCCCCAGCAGTGCAGGGCACCTGCCAGCTGGCCCCCACTCATGTCCCCTTGCACCCCCACCCCCAGCAGTGCAGGGCACCTGCCAGCAGGCCCCCACTCATGTCCCACTCATGTCCCCTTGCACCCCCACCTTCCAGCAGTGCAGGGCACCTGCCAGCAGGCCCCCACTCATGTCCCCTTGGACCCCCACACCCCTGCAGTGCAGGGCACCTGCCAGCAGGCCCCCACTCATGTCCCATTGCACCCCCACCCCCCAGCAGTGCAGGGCACCTGCCAACAGATCCCCACTCATGTCCCTTTGCACCCCCACCCCCCAGCAGTGCAGGGCACCTGCCAACAGATCCCCACTCATGTCCCATGCACCCCCACCCCCCAGCAGTGCAGGACACCTGCCAGCAGGCCCCCACTCATGTCTCCTTGCACCCCCAGCCCCCAGCAGTGCAGGGCACCTGCCAGCAGGCCCCCACTCATGTCCCCTTGCACCCCCACCCCCTGCAGTGCAGGGCACCTGCCAACAGGCCCCCACTTATTTCCCCTTGCACCTCACCCCCAGCAGTGCATGGCACCTGCCAACAGGCCCCCACTCATGTCACTAGCACCCCCACCCCCCAGCAGAGCAGGGCACCTGCCAGCATGCCCCCACTCATGTCTCCTTGCACCCCCACCCTCCAGCAGTGCAGGGCAAATGCCAGCAGGCCCCTACTCATGTCCCCTTGCACCCCCACCCCCCAGCAGTGCAGGGCACCTGCCATCAGGCCCCCACTCATTTCCCCTTGCACCCCCACCCCCCAGCAGTGCAGCGCACCTGCCAACAGGCCCCACACGTGTCCCCTTGCACCCCCACCCCCCAGCAGTGCAGGGCACCTGCCAACAGATGCCCACTCATGTCCCCGTGCACTCCCACCCCCTAGCAGTGCAGGGCACCTGCCAGCAGGCCCCCACTCATGTCCCACTCATGTCCCATTGCACACCCACCCCCCAGCAGTGCAGGGCACCTGCCAACAGGCCCCCACTCATGTCCCCTTGCACCCCCACCCCCCAGCAGTGCAGGGCACCTGCCAGCAGGCCCCCACTCATGTCCCATTGCACCCCCACCCCCAGCAGTGCAGGGCACCTGCCAGCAGGCCCCCACTCATGTCCCCTTGCACCCCCACCCCCCAGCAGTGCAGGGCACCTGCCATCAGGCCCCCCACTAATTTCCCCTTGCACCCCCACCCCCCAGCAGTGCAGGGCACCTGCCAACAGTCCCCACACGTGTCCCCTTGTACCCCCACCCCCCAGGAGTGCAGGGCACCTGCCAACAGACGCCCACTCATGTCCCCTTGCACCCCCACCCCCCAGCAGTGCAGGGCACCTGCCAGCATGCCCCCACTCATGTCCCACTCATGTCCCATTGCACACCCACCCCCCAGCAGTGCAGGGCACCTGCCAACAGGCCCCCACTCATGTCCCCTTGCACCCCCACCCCCCAGCAGTGCAGGGCACCTGCCAGAAGGCCCCCACTCATGTCCCATTGCACCCCCACCCCCCAGCAGTGCAGGGCACCTGCCAGCAGGCCCCCACTCATGTCCCCTTGCACCCCACCCCCCAGCAGTGCAGGGCACCTGCCAGCAGGCCCCCACTCATGTCCCACTCATGTCCCATTGCACCCCCACCCCCCAGCAGTGCAGGGCACCTGCCAACAGGCCCCCACTCATGTCCCCTTGCACCCCCACCCCCCAGCAGTGCAGGGCACCTGCCAACAGATCCCCACTCATGTCCCCTTGCACCCTCACCCCCAGCAGTGCAGGGCACCTGCCAACAAGCCCCCACTCATGTCCCCTTGCACCCCCACCCCCCCAGCAGTGCAGGGCACCAGCCAGCAGGCCCCCACTCATGTCCCCTTGCACCCCCACCCCCCAGCAGTGCAGGGCACCTGCCAGCAGGCCCCCATTCATGTCCCCTTGCACCCCCACCCCCCAGCAGTGCAGGGCACCTGCCAACAGGCCCCCACTCATTTCCCCTTGCTCCCCCACCCCCCAGCAGTGCAGGGCACCTGCCAACAGGCCCCACTCATGTCCCCTTGCACCCCCACCCCCCAGCAGTGCAGGGCACCTGCCAGCAGACCCCCCCTCATGTCCCCTTGCACCCCCAACCCCCACCTGCCAGCAGGCCCCCACTCATGTCCCACTCATGTCCCATTGCACCCCCACCCCCAGCAGTGCAGGGCACCTGCCAACAGGCCCCCACTCGTGTCCCCTTGCACCCCCATCCCCCAGCAGTGCAGGGCACCAGCCAACAGGCCCTCACTCATTTCCCCTTGCACCCTCACCCCCAGCAGTGCAGGGCACCTGCCAACAGGCCCCCACTAATGTCACTAGCACCCCCACCCCCCAGCAGAGCAGGGCACCTGCCAGCAGGCCCCCACTCATGTCTCCTTGCACCCCCACCCCCCAGCAGTGCAGGGCACCTGCCAGCAGGCCCCCACTCATGTCCCCTTGCACCCCCACCCCCCAGCAGTGCAGGGCACCTGCCATCAGGCCCCCACTCATTTCCCCTTGCACCCCCACCCCCCAGCAGTGCAGGGCACCTGCCAACAGGCCCCACACATGTCCCCTTGCACCCCCACCCCCCAGCAGTGCAGGGCACCTGCCAGCAGACGCCCACTCATGTCCCCTTGCACCCCCACCCCCCAGCAGTGCAGGGCACCTGCCAGCAGGCCCCCACTCATGTCCCACTCATGTCCCATTGCACACCCACCCCCCAGCAGTGCAGGGCACCTGCCAACAGGCCCCCACTCATGTCCCCTTGCACTCCCACCCCCCAGTAGTGCAGGGCACCTGCCAGCAGGCCCCCACTCATGTCCCATTGCACCCCCACCCCCCAGCAGTGCAGGGCACCTGCCAGCAGGCCCCCACTCATGTCCCCTTGCACCCCACCCCCGAGCAGTGCAGGGCACCTGCCAGCAGGCCCCCCCTCATGTCCCATTGCACCCCAACCCCCCAGCAGTGCAGGGCACCTGCCAACAGATCCCCACTCATGTCCCCTTGCACCCTCACCCCCAGCAGTGCAGGGCACCTGCCAACAGGCCCCCACTCATGTCCCCTTGCACCCCCACCCCCCAGCAGTGCAGGGCACCTGCCAGCAGGCCCCCACTCATGTCCCCTTGCACCCCCACCCCCCAGCAGTGCAGGACACCTGCCAACAGGCCCCACTCATGTCCCCTTGCACCCCCACCCCCCAGCAGTGCAGGGCACCTGCCAGCAGGCCCCCACTCATGTCCCCTTGCACCCCACCCCCCAGCAGTGCAGGGCACCTGCCAGCAGGCCCCCACTCATGTCCCACTCATGTCCCATTGCACCCCCACCCCCCAGCAGTGCAGGGCACCTGCCAACAGATGCCCACTCATGTCCCCGTGCACTCCCACCCCCTAGCAGTGCAGGGCACCTGCCAGCAGGCCCCCACTCATGTCCCACTCATGTCCCATTGCACACCCACCCCCCAGCAGTGCAGGGCACCTGCCAACAGGCCCCCACTCATGTCCCCTTGCACCCCCACCCCCCAGCAGTGCAGGGCACCTGCCAGCAGGCCCCCACTCATGTCCCATTGCACCCCCACCCCCAGCAGTGCAGGGCACCTGCCAGCAGGCCCCCACTCATGTCCCCTTGCACCCCCACCCCCCAGCAGTGCAGGGCACCTGCCATCAGGCCCCCCACTAATTTCCCCTTGCACCCCCACCCCCCAGCAGTGCAGGGCACCTGCCAACAGTCCCCACACGTGTCCCCTTGTACCCCCACCCCCCAGGAGTGCAGGGCACCTGCCAACAGACGCCCACTCATGTCCCCTTGCACCCCCACCCCCCAGCAGTGCAGGGCACCTGCCAGCATGCCCCCACTCATGTCCCACTCATGTCCCATTGCACACCCACCCCCCAGCAGTGCAGGGCACCTGCCAACAGGCCCCCACTCATGTCCCCTTGCACCCCCACCCCCCAGCAGTGCAGGGCACCTGCCAGAAGGCCCCCACTCATGTCCCATTGCACCCCCACCCCCCAGCAGTGCAGGGCACCTGCCAGCAGGCCCCCACTCATGTCCCCTTGCACCCCACCCCCCAGCAGTGCAGGGCACCTGCCAGCAGGCCCCCACTCATGTCCCACTCATGTCCCATTGCACCCCCACCCCCCAGCAGTGCAGGGCACCTGCCAACAGGCCCCCACTCATGTCCCCTTGCACCCCCACCCCCCAGGAGTGCAGGGCACCTGCCAACAGATCCCCACTCATGTCCCCTTGCACCCTCACCCCCAGCAGTGCAGGGCACCTGCCAACAAGCCCCCACTCATGTCCCCTTGCACCCCCACCCCCCCAGCAGTGCAGGGTACCAGCCAGCAGGCCCCCACTCATGTCCCCTTGCACCCCCACCCCCCAGCAGTGCAGGGCACCTGCCAGCAGGCCCCCATTCATGTCCCCTTGCACCCCCACCCCCCAGCAGTGCAGGGCACCTGCCAACAGGTCCCCACTCATGTCCCCTTGTACCCCCACCCCCCAGCAGTGCAGGGCACCTGCCAGCTGGCCCCCACTCATGTCCCCTTGCACCCCCACCCCCAGCAGTGCAGGGCACCTGCCAGCAGGCCCCCACTCATGTCCCACTCATGTCCCCTTGCACCCCCACCTTCCAGCAGTGCAGGGCACCTGCCAGCAGGCCCCCACTCATGTCCCCTTGGACCCCCACACCCCTGCAGTGCAGGGCACCTGCCAGCAGGCCCCCACTCATGTCCCATTGCACCCCCACCCCCCAGCAGTGCAGGGCACCTGCCAACAGATCCCCACTCATGTCCCTTTGCACCCCCACCCCCCAGCAGTGCAGGGCACCTGCCAACAGATCCCCACTCATGTCCCATGCACCCCCACCCCCCAGCAGTGCAGGACACCTGCCAGCAGGCCCCCACTCATGTCTCCTTGCACCCCCAGCCCCCAGCAGTGCAGGGCACCTGCCAGCAGGCCCCCACTCATGTCCCCTTGCACCCCCACCCCCTGCAGTGCAGGGCACCTGCCAACAGGCCCCCACTTATTTCCCCTTGCACCTCACCCCCAGCAGTGCATGGCACCTGCCAACAGGCCCCCACTCATGTCACTAGCACCCCCACCCCCCAGCAGAGCAGGGCACCTGCCAGCATGCCCCCACTCATGTCTCCTTGCACCCCCACCCTCCAGCAGTGCAGGGCAAATGCCAGCAGGCCCCTACTCATGTCCCCTTGCACCCCCACCCCCCAGCAGTGCAGGGCACCTGCCATCAGGCCCCCACTCATTTCCCCTTGCACCCCCACCCCCCAGCAGTGCAGCGCACCTGCCAACAGGCCCCACACGTGTCCCCTTGCACCCCCACCCCCCAGCAGTGCAGGGCACCTGCCAACAGATGCCCACTCATGTCCCCGTGCACTCCCACCCCCTAGCAGTGCAGGGCACCTGCCAGCAGGCCCCCACTCATGTCCCACTCATGTCCCATTGCACACCCACCCCCCAGCAGTGCAGGGCACCTGCCAACAGGCCCCCACTCATGTCCCCTTGCACCCCCACCCCCCAGCAGTGCAGGGCACCTGCCAGCAGGCCCCCACTCATGTCCCATTGCACCCCCACCCCCAGCAGTGCAGGGCACCTGCCAGCAGGCCCCCACTCATGTCCCCTTGCACCCCCACCCCCCAGCAGTGCAGGGCACCTGCCATCAGGCCCCCCACTAATTTCCCCTTGCACCCCCACCCCCCAGCAGTGCAGGGCACCTGCCAACAGTCCCCACACGTGTCCCCTTGTACCCCCACCCCCCAGGAGTGCAGGGCACCTGCCAACAGACGCCCACTCATGTCCCCTTGCACCCCCACCCCCCAGCAGTGCAGGGCACCTGCCAGCATGCCCCCACTCATGTCCCACTCATGTCCCATTGCACACCCACCCCCCAGCAGTGCAGGGCACCTGCCAACAGGCCCCCACTCATGTCCCCTTGCACCCCCACCCCCCAGCAGTGCAGGGCACCTGCCAGAAGGCCCCCACTCATGTCCCATTGCACCCCCACCCCCCAGCAGTGCAGGGCACCTACCAGCAGGCCCCCACTCATGTCCCCTTGCACCCCACCCCCCAGCAGTGCAGGGCACCTGCCAGCAGGCCCCCACTCATGTCCCACTCATGTCCCATTGCACCCCCACCCCCCAGCAGTGCAGGGCACCTGCCAACAGGCCCCCACTCATGTCCCCTTGCACCCCCACCCCCCAGCAGTGCAGGGCACCTGCCAACAGATCCCCACTCATGTCCCCTTGCACCCTCACCCCCAGCAGTGCAGGGCACCTGCCAACAAGCCCCCACTCATGTCCCCTTGCACCCCCACCCCCCCAGCAGTGCAGGGCACCAGCCAGCAGGCCCCCACTCATGTCCCCTTGCACCCCCACCCCCCAGCAGTGCAGGGCACCTGCCAGCAGGCCCCCATTCATGTCCCCTTGCACCCCCACCCCCCAGCAGTGCAGGGCACCTGCCAACAGGCCCCCACTCATTTCCCCTTGCTCCCCCACCCCCCAGCAGTGCAGGGCACCTGCCAACAGGCCCCACTCATGTCCCCTTGCACCCCCACCCCCCAGCAGTGCAGGGCACCTGCCAGCAGACCCCCCCTCATGTCCCCTTGCACCCCCAACCCCCACCTGCCAGCAGGCCCCCACTCATGTCCCACTCATGTCCCATTGCACCCCCACCCCCAGCAGTGCAGGGCACCTGCCAACAGGCCCCCACTCGTGTCCCCTTGCACCCCCATCCCCCAGCAGTGCAGGGCACCAGCCAACAGGCCCTCACTCATTTCCCCTTGCACCCTCACCCCCAGCAGTGCAGGGCACCTGCCAACAGGCCCCCACTAATGTCACTAGCACCCCCACCCCCCAGCAGAGCAGGGCACCTGCCAGCAGGCCCCCACTCATGTCTCCTTGCACCCCCACCCCCCAGCAGTGCAGGGCACCTGCCAGCAGGCCCCCACTCATGTCCCCTTGCACCCCCACCCCCCAGCAGTGCAGGGCACCTGCCATCAGGCCCCCACTCATTTCCCCTTGCACCCCCACCCCCCAGCAGTGCAGGGCACCTGCCAACAGGCCCCACACATGTCCCCTTGCACCCCCACCCCCCAGCAGTGCAGGGCACCTGCCAGCAGACGCCCACTCATGTCCCCTTGCACCCCCACCCCCCAGCAGTGCAGGGCACCTGCCAGCAGGCCCCCACTCATGTCCCACTCATGTCCCATTGCACACCCACCCCCCAGCAGTGCAGGGCACCTGCCAACAGGCCCCCACTCATGTCCCCTTGCACTCCCACCCCCCAGTAGTGCAGGGCACCTGCCAGCAGGCCCCCACTCATGTCCCATTGCACCCCCACCCCCCAGCAGTGCAGGGCACCTGCCAGCAGGCCCCCACTCATGTCCCCTTGCACCCCACCCCCGAGCAGTGCAGGGCACCTGCCAGCAGGCCCCCCCTCATGTCCCATTGCACCCCAACCCCCCAGCAGTGCAGGGCACCTGCCAACAGATCCCCACTCATGTCCCCTTGCACCCTCACCCCCAGCAGTGCAGGGCACCTGCCAACAGGCCCCCACTCATGTCCCCTTGCACCCCCACCCCCCAGCAGTGCAGGGCACCTGCCAGCAGGCCCCCACTCATGTCCCCTTGCACCCCCACCCCCCAGCAGTGCAGGACACCTGCCAACAGGCCCCACTCATGTCCCCTTGCACCCCCACCCCCCAGCAGTGCAGGGCACCTGCCAGCAGACCCCCACTCATGTCCCCTTGCACTCCCACCCCCCACCTGCCAGCAGCCCCCCACTCATGTCCCACTCATGTCCCATTGCACCCCACCCCCAGCAATGCAGGGCACCTGCCAACAGGCCCCCACTCATGTCCCCTTGCACCCCCAACCCCCAGCAGTGCAGGGCACCTACCAGCAGGCCCCCACTCATGTCCCCTTGCACCCCCACCCCCCCCAGCAGTGCAGGGCACCTGCCAACAGGCCCCCACTCATGTCCCCTTGCACCCCACCCCCCAGCAGTGCAGGGCACCTGCCAGCAGGCCCCCACTCATGTTCCACTCATGTCCCCTTGCACCCCCACCCCCCAGCAGTGCAGGGCACCTGCCAGCAGGCCCCCACTCAGGTCCCCTTGCACCCCCACCCCCCCAGCAGTGCAGGGTACCTGCCAGCAGGCCCCCACTCATGTCCCCTTGCACCCCCACCCCCCAGCAGTGCAGGGTACCTGCCAACAGGCCCCCACTCATTTCCCCTTGCACCCCCACCCCCCAGTAGTGCAGGACACCTGCCAACAGGCCCCACTCATGTCCCCTTGCACCCCCACCCCCCAGCAGTGCAGGGCACCTGCCAGCAGACCCCCACTCATGTCCCCTTGCACCCCCACCCCCCACCTGCCAGCAGCCCCCCACTCATGTCCCACTCATGTCCCATTGCACCCCCACCCCCCAGTAGTGCAGGGCACCTGCCAACAGGCCCCCACTCATGTCTCCTTGCACCCCCACCCTCCAGCAGTGCAGGGCACCTGCCAACAGGCCCCCACTCATGTCCCCTTGCACCCCCAACCCCCAGCAGTGCAGGGCACCTACCAGCCGGCCCCCACTCATGTCCCCTTGCACCCCCACCCCCCCAGCAGTGCAGGGCAACTGCCAACAGGCCCCCACTCATGTCCCCTTGCACCCCACCCCCCAGCAGTGCAGGGCACCTGCCAGCAGGCCCCCACTCATGTCCCACTCATGTCCCCTTGCACCCCCACCCCCCAGCAGTGCAGGGCACCTGCCAGCAGGCCCCCACTCATGTCCCCTTGCACCCCCACCCCCCAGCAGTGCAGGGTACCTGCCAGCAGGCCCCCACTCATGTCCCCTTGCACCCCACCCCCCAGCAGTGCAGGGTACCTGCCAACAGGCCCCCACTCATTTCCCCTTGCACCCCTACCCCCCAGCAGTGCAGGACACCTGCCAACAGGCCCCACTCATGTCCCCTTGCACCCCCACCCCCCAGCAGTGCAGGGCACCTGCCAGCAGACCCCCACTCATGTCCCCTTGCACCCCCACCCCCCACCTGCCAGCAGCCCCCCACTCATGTCCCACTCATGTCCCATTGCACCCCCACCCCCCAGTAGTGCAGGGCACCTGCCAACAGGCCCCCACTCATGTCCCCTTGCACCCCCACCCCCCAGCAGTGCAGGGCACCTACCAGCAGGCCCCCACTCATGTCCCCTTGCACCCCAACCCCCCAGCAGTGCAGGGCACCTGCCAACAGGCCCCCACTCATGTCCCATTGCACCCTCACCCCCAGCAGTGCAGGGCACCTGCCAGCAGGCCCCCACTCATGTCCCCTTGCACCCCACCCCCCAGCAGTGCAGGGCACCTGCCAGCAGGCCCCCACTCATGTCCCATTGCACCACCACCTCCCAGCACTGAGGGGCACCTGCCAGCAGGCCCCCACTCATGTCCCACTCATGTCCCCTTGCACGCCCACCCCCCAGCAGTGCAGGGCACCTGCCAGCAGGCCCCCACTCATGTCCCTTTGCACCCCCACCCCCCAGCAGTGCAGGGCACCTTCCAGCATGCCCCCACTCATGTCCCATTGCACCCCCAACCCCCAGCACTGAGGGGCACCTGCCAGCAGACCCCCACTCATGTCCCCTTGCAACCCCACCCCCCAGCAGTGCAGGGCACCTGCCAACAGGCCCCTACTCATGCCCCACTCATGTCCCCATGCACCCCCAGCAGTGCAGGGCACCTTCCAGCAGGCCCCCACTCATGTCCCACTCATGTGCACTGCACCCCCACCCCCCTGCACTGCAGGGCACCTACCAACAGGCCCCCACTCATGTCCCCTTGCACCCTCACCCCCAGCAGTGCAGGGCACCTGCCAACAGGCCCCCACTCATGTCCCCTTGCACCCCCACCCCCCCGCACTGCAGGGCACCTGCCAACAGATCCCCACTCATGTCCCCTTGCACCCTCACCCCCAGCAGTGCAGGGCACCTGCCAACAGGCCCCCACTCATGTCCCCTTGCACCCCCACCCCCCAGCAGTGCAGGGCACCTGCCAGCAGGCCCCCACTCATGTCCCCTTGCACCCCCACCCCCCAGCAGTGCAGGACACCTGCCAACAGGCCCCACTCATGTCCCCTTGCACCCCCACCCCCCAGCAGTGCAGGGCACCTGCCAGCAGACCCCCACTCATGTCCCCTTGCACTCCAACCCCCCACCTGCCAGCAGCCCCCCACTCATGTCCCACTCATGTCCCATTGCACCCCCACCCCCAGCAATGCAGGGCACCTGCCAACAGGCCCCCACTCATGTCCCCTTGCACCCCCAACCCCCAGCAGTGCAGGGCACCTACCAGCAGGCCCCCACTCATGTCCCCTTGCACCCCCACCCCCCCCAGCAGTGCAGGGCACCTGCCAACAGGCCCCCACTCATGTCCCCTTGCACCCCACCCCCCAGCAGTGCAGGGCACCTGCCAGCAGGCCCCCACTCATGTTCCACTCATGTCCCCTTGCACCCCCACCCCCCAGCAGTGCAGGGCACCTGCCAGCAGGCCCCCACTCATGTCCCCTTGCACCCCCACCCCCCAGCAGTGCAGGGTACCTGCCAGCAGGCCCCCACTCATGTCCCCTTGCACCCCCACCCCCCAGCAGTGCAGGGTACCTGCCAACAGGCCCCCACTCATTTCCCCTTGCACCCCCACCCCCCAGTAGTGCAGGACACCTGCCAACAGGCCCCACTCATGTCCCCTTGCACCCCCACCCCCCAGCAGTGCAGGGCACCTGCCAGCAGACCCCAACTCATGTCCCCTTGCACCCCCACCCCCCACCTGCCAGCAGCCCCCCACTCATGTCCCACTCATGTCCCATTGCACCCCCACCCCCCAGTAGTGCAGGGCACCTGCCAACAGGCCCCCCCTCATGTCCCCTTGCACCCCCACCCCCCAGCAGTGCAGGGCACCTGCCAACAGGCCCCCACTCATGTCCCCTTGCACCCCCAACCCCCAGCAGTGCAGGGCACCTACCAGCAGGCCCCCACTCATGTCCCCTTGCACCCCCACCCCCCAGCAGTGCAGGGCAACTGCCAACAGGCCCCCACTCATGTCCCCTTGCACCCCACCCCCCAGCAGTGCAGGGCACCTGCCAGCAGGCCCCCACTCATGTCCCACTCATGTCCCCTTGCACCCCCACCCCCCAGCAGTGCAGGGCACCTGCCAGCAGGCCCCCACTCATGTCCCCTTGCACCCCCACCCCCCAGCAGTGCAGGGTACCTGCCAGCAGGCCCCCACTCATGTCCCCTTGCACCCCACCCCCCAGCAGTGCAGGGTACCTGCCAACAGGCCCCCACTCATTTCCCCTTGCACCCCTACCCCCCAGCAGTGCAGGACACCTGCCAACAGGCCCCACTCATGTCCCCTTGCACCCCCACCCCCCAGCAGTGCAGGGCACCTGCCAGCAGACCCCCACTCATGTCCCCTTGCACCCCCACCCCCCAACTGCCAGCAGCCCCCCACTCATGTCCCACTCATGTCCCATTGCACCCCCACCCCCCAGTAGTGCAGGGCACCTGCCAACAGGCCCCCACTCATGTCCCCTTGCACCCCCACCCCCCAGTTGTGCAGGGCACCTACCAGCAGGCTCCCACTCATGTCCCCTTGCACCCCCACCCCCCAGCAGTGCAGGGCACCTGCCAACAGGCCCCCACTCATGTCCCATTGCACCCTCACCCCCAGCAGTGCAGGGCACCTGCCAGCAGGCCCCCACTCATGTCCCCTTGCACCCCACCCCCCAGCAGTGCAGGGCACCTGCCAGCAGGCCCCCACTCATGTCCCATTGCACCACCACCTCCCAGCACTGAGGGGCACCTGCCAGCAGGCCCCCACTCATGTCCCACTCATGTCCCCTTGCACCCCCACCCCCCAGCAGTGCAGGGCACCTGCCAGCAGGCCCCCACTCATGTCCCTTTGCACCCCCACCCCCCAGCAGTGCAGGGCACCTTCCAGCATGCCCCCACTCATGTCCCATTGCACCCCCAACCCCCAGCACTGAGGGGCACCTGCCAGCAGACCCCCACTCATGTCCCCTTGCAACCCCACCCCCCAGCAGTGCAGGGCACCTGCCAACAGGCCCCTACTCATGCCCCACTCATGTCCCCATGCACCCCCAGCAGTGCAGGGCACCTTCCAGCAGGCCCCCACTCATGTCCCACTCATGTGCACTGCACCCCCACCCCCCTGCACTGCAGGGCACCTGCCAACAGGCCCCCACTCATGTCCCCTTGCACTCCCACCCCCCAGCACTGAGGGGCACCTGCCAGCAGACCCCCACTCATGTCCACTGCACCCCCACCCCCCAGCAGTGCAGGGCACCTGCCAACAGGCCCGCACGCATGTCCCACTCATGTCCCCTTGCACCCCCACCCCCCAGCACTGAGGGGCACCTGCCAGCAGACCCCCACTCATTTCCCCATGCACCCACACCCCCCAGCAGTGCAGGGCACCTTCCAACAGGCCCCCACTCATGCCCCACTCATGTCCCCTTGCACCCCCACCCCCGAGCAGTGCAGGGCACCTGCCAGCAGGCCCCCACTCATGTCCCCTTGCATCCCCACCCCCCAGCAGTGCAGGGCACCTGCCAGCAGGCCCCCACTCATGTCCCCTTGCACCCACACCCCGCAGCAGTGCAGGGCACCTGCCAGCAGGCCCCCACACATGTCCCCTTGCATCCCCACTCCCCAGTAATGAAGGGCACCTGCCAGCAGGCCCTGACTCATGTCCCCTTGCACCCCCACCCTCCAGCAGTGCAGGGCACCTGCCAACTGGCCCCCACTCATGTCCCACTCATGTCCCCTTGCACACCTACCCCCCAGCAGTGCAGAGCACCTGCCAACAGGCCCCCACTCATGTCCCAATCATGTCCCATTGCACCCCACCCCCCAGCAGTGCAGGGCACCTGCCAACATGCCCCCACTCCTGGCCCCTTGCACCCCCACCCCCCAGCAGTGCAGGGCACCTGCCAGCAGGCCCCCACTCATGTCCCATTGCACCACCACCCCCCAGCACTGAGGGGCACCTGCCAGCAGGCCCCCACTCATGTCCCTGTTAGGGAGAATTCTCTGTTTAGACTGAATTTCCTAACCTAGTGAGTCCCCCAGCAGCTTTGCTCGATTTCTGGAGTTTGTTTTTTTCCATCCTGCCAAGAGTGAGACACTTTTTCTCCCACTCTTGGACATGAATGTGGTTAATTCCTTTGAATGTCAATGTGTTCTATGGGCTATGGGGTCTTTTACTCCATAGGGTCTCATATGTTTTACTATGTGTGTTACACCGCACCCTCCGTGCCGTAACACTGGGGCGTCCTAGAGGACCCCCACCATAGACTCCATACCCTGGGACTGACTACTGTCTCCCAGGGCATCTAATGTCACCATTGGCTTTACTAGACCTACATTTACTAACAGAACTAGTACAAATCATCCTATTGTGGATGTACTAGTAGGGGTAATTTGAATACCCCTGGGTCTGTTATTCACTGTCCCGTTCCCCCTCGTCGAGTTTTGGCTAGTGGCAGTGGAAATTACTTGTTATATTCGACCCCGAATATAACCCTATGGGATTCTTCCCATTGTTGGAGGTTAATACTTTTTCTCGTTAATCTCTAACATACCACCGGTTTATTTATCTTAAATAAATCTATCGGTTGGTATTTTCTGCCAGAACTCGGTTTTTAAAATGTTGTCTGTGTTCGTCTCTGTGACTCCTAAACCAAAGGTTGAGCCCTTTGTTCCACTTTTGGCGGGCTTCTGCACAGAGGCCCTCCAAAGTGGTGCCATTCTGTCTGGGTACCACAGGTGGTGTGGGAGGGGGTTTAGGCACCCTGGACTGAGTTGCCTTGCCAACTCAAGTCACACTCTGGTGTGATTGGCCCAAGTGGTGAGCCACCCCGCTCACCACTTAGCGTGTTTTGATTGACAGCTAGGATGAATGAATGGGGGTTTTCTGCATAAAAGCAGGGCTTTTGGGACTGGATCTTCAGAAGTCGCCACAGGACCTAAGAATCCGACAAGGGTAAAGCTGAGCCGACCTGCAACGACGACACCTCCGGTGGAGCCCTGCTGAACCGACTCACCAATTCCCAACGACAGAGGAGATCTCCCGGCTGGAGAGTCTCCTTCCCCTGACTGGTGGGAACAACCAGTCCCCTTTGCTTTTTCTTCGCTTCCAGGGTGTAGTGGTCGAATTGCCCGTGCTGAGCACCCCGGCAACCGGATAGCCACTAACCCGTACCGCAACCAAAAGGTGGTGCCTTGTGACGGAGCACTCTGCGGCTGGTCTCTTCCCTGGTGGTGCAACGATCTTCAACTTTCCTTCGATGACGAGAGCATCTCTTCTCTTGGCAAAGCCCGACTTGCATCCACCACCAGGAACAACTGCCCCCGCCAGAGCTGTCTCTCCACATACAAGGTACCGTGTCCGCCTGGCTTCCCTTGTGACGGTTAGCGTGAGGTGTCTTAATCCTCGCCTCTCCATTGGGTCGCCTCCAAGCCTTCTTAACTTTCTGTTCTGAACTGGTCCAATCTTTCTGTGACAATTTGCGCCAAAGACTCGAAGTGCATTTCCACTGGGATACTTTTTGGGACATTTCGCCTTTCCCCGAGTGGGCCTGGCCACTGAACTTTTCGATCTACGGTAGACCCTGCCTTACTTGCCTTGCATTTGTTCGTAAAAGTGTTGGTACCGAGTTGATTTCATACCCTGCCTTTTCTCTCCCATCCTAACGAATACTAGAGTGCCATCTAGGTTAAAGCATTCACCTCTGTCTGCAAATAAGTGGTGCCATTGAACCTAGACTTGTCAAACTATTGTTAGGGGGATTGATTTACTTATAGTAATTGTAATTTAAGTTGTTTACCGTATTAGTGCCAGTGTGTTTTTCATAGATGTGTTTTTATAAATAAATAACTATATATCTTTACACCCAAGCTCTGTTCCGTGTTTGCTTGTTCTACTGTGTAAATTGCCCTATTTTGTATACTCCACATACTGCCTAACTCTTCTTGAGGGAAGTCTGACTGCTCAGCCACAGCTACCAAGTGAATCTGTGTGGTACAGACTGCTACCAAGTGGGTTTACTGCCAAACACCTGTAGTCCTAAATCTTTAGCAGTGGTCCCAGAGGGAACTGCACAGGTTTCCGCCTAACAGTCCCCTTGCACCCCCACACCCCAGCAGTGCAGGGCACCTGCCAGCAGGCCCCCACTCATGTCCCCTTGAACCCCCACCCCCCAGCAGTGCAGGGCACCAGCCAGCAGGCCCCCACTCTTGTCCCATAGCACCCCCACCCCCAGCAGTGCAGGGCACCTGCCAACAGGCCCCCACTGATGTCCCACTCATGTCCCCCTGCACCCCCACCCCCCAGCACTGAGGGGCACCTGCCAGCAGGCCCCCACTCATGTCCCCTTGCACCCCCATCCCCCAGCAGTGCAGGGCACCTGCCAACAGGCCCCCACTCATGTCCCACTCATGTCCACTTGCAGCCCCATCCCCCAGCAGTGCAGGGCACCTGCCAGCAGGCCCCCCCTCATGTCCCATTCATGTCCCCTTGCACCCCCACCCCCAGCACTGAGGGCACCTGCCAGCATGCCCCCACTCATGTTCCCTTGCACCCCCACCCCCCAGCAGTGCAGGGCACCTTCCAACAGGCCCCCACCCATGTCCCCTTGCACCCCCACCCCCCAGCAGTGCAGGGCACCTGCCAACATGCCCCCACTCATGTCCCCTTGCACCCACACCCCCCAGCAGTGCAGGGCACCTGCCACCAGTCCCCCACTCATGTCCCCTCGCACCCCCACCCCCCAGCACTGAGGGGCACCTGTCAGCAGGCCCCCACTCATGTCCCACTCATGTCCCCTTGCGCCACCACCCCCCAGCAGTGCAGGGCACCTGCCAGCAGGCCCCCACTCATGTCCCCTTGCACCCCCACCCCCCAGCAGTGCAGGGCACCTGCCACCCCCACCCCCCAGCAGTGCAGGGAACCTGCCAGCAGGCCCCCACTCATGCAGGGCACCTGCCTGCAGGCCCCCACTCATGTCTAATTGCACCCCCACCCCCCAGCACTGAGGGGCACCTGCCAGAAGGCCCCCACTCATGTCCCACTCATGTCCGCTTGCACCCCCAACCCCCAGCAGTGCAGGGCACCTGCCAGCAGGCCCCCACTCATGTCCCCTTGCACCCCCACCCCCTAGCAGTGTAGGCTCATGCCAGCAGGCCCCCACGCATGTCCCCTTGCACCCCCACCCCCCAGCAATGAGGGGCACCTGCCAGCAGGCCCCCACTCATGTCCACTTGCACCCCCATCCCCCAGCAGTGCAGGGCACCTGCCAACAGGCCCCACTCATGTCCCACTCATGTCCCCTTGCACCCCCACCCCCCAGCAGTGCAGGGCACCTGCTAACAGGCCCCCACCTATGTACCGCTCATGTCCCATTGCACCCCACCCCCCAGCAGTGCAGGGCACCTGCCAACAGGCCCCCACTCATGTCCCCTTAAACCCCCACTCCCCAGCAGTGCAGGGTACCTGCCAGCAGGCCCCCACTCATGTCCCCTTGCACTCCCACCCCCAGCAGTGCAGGGCACATGCCAACAGCCCCCCACTCATGTCCCCTTGCACCCCCACACCCCTGCAGTGCAGGGCACCTGCCAACATGCCCCCACTCATGTCCCCTTGCACCCCCACCCCCCAGCAGTGCAGGGCACCTGCCAGCAGGTCCCCACTCATGTCCCATTGCACCACCACCCCCAGCACTGAGGGGCACCTGCCAGCATGCCCCCACTCATGTCCCACTCATGTCCCCTTGCACCCCCACCCCCCAGCAGTGCAGGGCACCTGCCAGCAGGCCCCCACTCATGGCCCCTTGCACCCCCACACCCCAGCAGGCCCCCATTCATGTCCCACTCATGTCCCCTTGCACCCCCATCCACCAGCAGTGCAGGGCACCTGCCAGCAGGCCCCCCCTCATGTCCCACTCATGTCCCCTTGCACCCCCACCCCCCAGCACTGAGGGGCACCTGCCAGCATGCCCCCACTCATGTTCCCTTGTACCCCCACCCCCCAGCAGTGCAGGGCACCTTCCAACAGGCCCCCACTCATGTCCCCTTGCACCCCCACCCCCCAGCAGTGCAGGGCACCTGCCAACATGCCCCCACTCATGTCCCCTTGCACCCACACCCCCCAGCAGTGCAGGGCACCTGCCAGCAGTCCCCCACTCATGTCCCCTTGCACCCCCACCCCCCAGCACTGAGGGGCACCTGTCAGCAGGCCCCCACTCATATCCCACTCATGTCCCCTTGCACCACCACCCCCCAGCAGTGCAGGGCACCTGCCAGCAGGCCCCCACTCATGTCCCCTTGCACCCCCACCCCCCAGCAGTGCAGGGCACCTGCCACCCCCACCCCCCAGCAGTGCAGGGCACCTGCCAGCAGGCCCCCACTCATGCAGGGCACCTGCCAGCAGGCCCCCACTCATGTCCCATTGCACTCCCACCCCCCAGCACTGAGGGGCACCTGCCAGCAGGCCCCCACTCATGTCCCACTCATGTCCGCTTGCACCCCCACCCCCCAGCAGTGCATTGGCACCTGCCAGCAGGCCCCCACTCATGTCCCCTTGCACCCCCACCCCCCAGCAATGAGGGGCACCTACCAGCAGGCCCCCACTCATGTCCACTTGCACCCCCATCCCCCAGCAGTGCAGGGCACCTGCCAACAGGCCCCACTCATGTCCCACTCATGTCCCCTTGCACCCCCACCCCCCAGCAGTGCAGGGCACCTGCCAACAGGCCCCCACTTATGTCCCGCTCATGTCCCATTGCACCCCACCCCCCAGCAGTGCAGGGCACCTGCCAACAGGCCCCCACTCATGTCCCCTTAAACCCCCACTCCCCAGCAGTGCAGAGCACCTGCCAACAGGCCCCCACTCATGTCCCATTGCACCCCCACCCCCCAGCAGTGCAGGGCACCTGCCAGCAGGCCCCCACTCATGTCCCCTTGCACTCCCACCCCAGCAGTGCAGGGCACGTGCCTACAGCCCCCCACTCATGTCCCCTTGCACCCCCAGCCCCCAGCAGTGCAGGGCACCTGCCAACATGCCCCCACTCGTGTCCCCTTGCACCCCCAACCCCCAGCAGTGCAGGGCACCTGCCAGCAGGTCCCCACTCATGTCCCATTGCACCACCACCCCCAGCACTGAGGGGCACCTGCCAGCATGCCCCCACTCATGTCCCACTCATGTCCCCTTGCTCCCCCAACCCCCAGCAGTGCAGGGCACCTGCCAGCAGGCTCCCACTCATGGCCCCTTGCACCCCCACACCCCAGCAGGCCCCCATTCATGTCCCATTGCACCCCCACCCCCCAGCACTGAGGGGCACCTTCCAGCAGGCCCACACTCATGTCCCACCTGTTAGGGAGAATTCTCTGTTTAGGCTGAATTTCCTAACCTAGTGAGTCCCCCAGCAGCTTTGCTGGATTTCGGGAGTTTTTTTATTTCCATCCTGCCAAGAGTGAGACTCTTTTCCTCCCACTCTTGGACATGTATGTGTGTAATTCCTTTTTATGTCAATGTGTTCTATGGGCTATGGGGTCTTTTACTCCATAGGGTCTCATATGTTTTTCTATGTGTGTTACACCGCACCCTATGTGCCGTAGCACTGGGGCGTCCTAGGGGACCTCCACCATAGACTCCATACCCGGGGACTGACTACTGTCTCCCCGGGCATGTAAAGTCACCATTGGCTTTACTAGACCTAAATTTACTAACAGAACTAGTACAAACCATCTTATTGTGGACATACTAGTAGGGGTAATTCGATTACTCCTGGATCTGTTACTCGAGGGGGCACTGTCCCGTCCCCCCTCGTCGAGTTTTGGCTGGTGGCAGTGGAAACTACTTGTTATGTTCGACCCCGAACCTAACCCTATGGGATTCGTCCCATTGTTGGAGATTGATACTTTTCCTCGTTAATCTCTAACGTACCACCGGTCTACTTATCGTAAATAAGTTTATTGGATGGTATTTTCTGCCAGAACTCGGTTTTTAAAATGGCGTCTATGTTCATCTCTGTGACTCCTAAACCAAAGGTTGAGCCCTTTGTTCCACTTTTGGCGGGCTCTGTACAGAGACCCTCCAAAGTGGTGCCATTCTGTCTGGGTTACCACAGGGGTGTGGGAGGGGGTTTAGGAACCCTGGACCGAGTTGCCTTGCCAACTCGTTCACACTCTGGAGTGATTGGCCCAAGTGGTGAGCCTTCCCGCTCACCACTTAGCATGTGTTGATTGACAGCTAGGCTGAATGAATGGGGGTTTTCTGCATAAAAGCAGGGCTTTTGGGACTGGATCTTCAGAAGTCGCCACAGGACCTAAGAATCCGACGAGGGTAACGCTGAGCCGACCTGCACGACGACACCTCTGGTGGAGCCCTGCAGAACCAACTCACCACTTCCCGACGACAGAGGAGATCTCCCTGCCGGAGAGTCTTTTCCCCTGACTGGTGGGAACAACCAGTCCCCTTTGCTGTTTATTCGCCTCAGGACGCAGTGGTCGAATTGCCCGTGCAACGCACCCCGGCAACCGGATAGCCACTACCCCTGTACCGCGACCAAAATGTGGTGCCTTGTGACGGAGCACTCCGCGGCTGGTCTCTTCCCTGGTGGTGCACCGGACTTCACTTTTCTTCAACGATGAGAACCTCTCTACTCTTGGCAAAGACCCGATGTGCATCCACCACCAGGAACAACTGCCCCCGCCGGAGCTGCCCTCCACAACAAGGTACCGTGTCCGCCTGGCTTCCCTTTCGATCGGTTCGTGTGAGGTGTCTTAATCCTCTCCGTTCCGTTGGATCGCCTCCAAGCTTTTCTCATTTATTGTTCTGAACTGGTTCATTCTGCTGATAACAATTTGCTACAAAGACTTGAATGCATCTCCACTAGAGACTTTTTGGGACATATCGCCTTGCCTCTCTCCGAGTGGGCCTGGCTTCTGAACTTTATGATCTATTTTGGTTCTTGCCTTCTTACCGTACATCTTGCCCGTGAAGTATTGAACTGTGTTGATTTCGTAACCTGCCTATCTTTTTCTCTCCCGTCCTAACCAATATTAGAGTGCCATCTAGGTTGAGGTATACACCTCTGTCTGTAAATAAGTGGTGTCGGTAGAACCTAGACTTGTCGAAATATTGCTAGGGGGATTGATCGTTTCTTCTTCGTAGAGTAATTGTGTTTGATTTGTTTGCCGTGAAAGTGCCATAGTGTTTTTCATAGATGTTTCATTATAAATAAATACCTTAATATCTTTACACTAAGCTACGTTGCGTGTTTGCTTGTCTTGCTGTGAAGAATTGCCCTATCTTGTATACTCCACATACTGCTCAACTCTTCTTGAGGGAAGTCTGACTGCTCAGCCACAGCTACCAAGTGAATCTGTGTGGTACAGACTGCTACCAAGTGGGTTCACCGCCAAACACCTGTAGTCCTAAATCTTTTGCAGTGGTCCCAGAGGGAACTGCACAGGTTTCCGCCTAACACTGGTGTACAGCGGTGGGATTTGTATCGAGTATACAGTTTAGAGTGCTTTTCGACACTGTAGGATAACCAACCACAAAACTTTGCACAAAAAGCAACTTTAAAAAAAAAACATGTCTACGATGGAAACTTACAGTCAAGAGTCCTTGTCAGGTGAAAATACTGAGAGTTTGCAAGCTCTCTGTAGGCAAGAGAATCTTTCTGTAAGAGGCAAGAAGTTAGAACTAATCGAGAAATTGCTGGTGAACCAAAGTCTGGGTACTGGTTCAGAGGAACCAAGCTCTCCAGCAAATGTAGATAACAGTAATGGTGTTGATCTAAATCCTAATTCTGATGATAGCGATGAAGAGGCTGACGAGGACGGCGAGGCTAACGAAAATGTCTCCCCTGCTCCTCTACCCGCCTTACCAGCTGTGCCTACGGGGCCCATACCAGGTCCCACGTGTAACCCTGCTTATTTTGAACTTGAAAAAATGAAGCTCGAATTAGAATACAAACGGTTCTTGGCTCAATCTGAACGAAACCAAGAGCTCGAGTTCAGACGGATGAATACCCAGGCTGAGCAGAAGCAAGCTGTGTTAAGACTCAGGGAAATAGAACTTAATCACGAATTAGAGATGAAAAAGTTGTCTATGGAAAATGCTTCTCTCTCCTCTGGTTCCTCTAGGAGCTCCAGTCCCAAAAGACCCCGGATGCCGAAGGAATTAGTGGGTATGTATGAACCGAGATTGGATGTGTTGGATTGGCTGAAACTGTTTGAATACAATCATGGGCTCCAGGACATCACCGGGAATGCTTTACTTCCCTGGTTGTTCTCTAGGCTCCCTCCTGTTGCGACTGATGTGGTAATGGAGTTGGGGGAGGCGGATAAGACGGATTACGAAAGTGTGAAACTAGCTTTAATAGCTAGATTCGGGAAGACCCCTTCCCAGTATCTTAAGAGGTTTAGAACCCTCAAAAAGCATGATGGTAACCCTTAGGCTACCTGGGTGAGTGAAGGTTTGAAGAACTTAGAGGGATGGATTAAGGGTTACAAAGTGAACGCTTATGAGGGTATGAGAAATCTTTTTATGTTGGAGTCTATTTATGATGCCTGTTCTCCTGAGCTCAGACAGCACTTGGCTGATTCAAAGGAATTGGATTCCCGGGAGCTAGCTAAGGCTGCTGCCTTATGGGTTGCCAACCGGGCTACTCATAAGGATTCTGGGGCAACTCAGAAAAAGGATGAGGGAAAACAGCCTAAAAAAGACTCAAAAAAGAATTCTAATAACTCACATTCCAAAGAGGGCCCCAAACAAAACCAGAAGGGTAAGCCACAAGGAAAACCACAGAAGAATAGTGTGCCTTCTGGTGCCAAACCGGAAGGAGGTCAGAACAAGCCACCATTCCAGAAAGCATTCGGTAAATGCTTTGTTTGTGGCTCGACTGATCACGTGAAAGGAGATCCCAGATGTAAGGGTAAACCTTCAGGGGTCCAGCTTGTCTCCTTAGCCTTCGCTCCAGAGGAGGAAGTCCAAATGGCAAGTGGAAACTTTCTACTGCTAGCTGACGAACCCATTGGAGTCTCAGCCAGCGTTTCTTTAGTATCTCTGGGGTTGTGGGAACAACAGAATTTAGATGTCTATAATTCTATCCCCGATAATACTAAAGAGTATTATAAGGACAGTGTCCAGGTGAATGGTCAGGAGACTCCTGCCATTAGGGACACTGGGGCAAGCATAACTGTGGTGGATAAATCGTTTTTTCAGGTTGAGGATGTTGTTAAGGCACCCAAACGCCTCACCAAGTTAGCTGGAGGGCCTGTGCAGATGCTTCCCCAATTACCAGTTCTCATCCACTGTAACGACATGACTGTGAAGATACCTGTCAGCATACAGAGTCAGGTACCAGGACGCGTACTGTTGGGTAACGATTTAAAAACTCTCGGAGTTGTATCGCATACTCCCAGACCTCCTAGTAAACGGTTACAGGAGCTAACCAGACCTGCAAGAGAGAGGACCATGCGCGGTACTCTCCAGGAGATGATGAAGAAAGAAATCACTCCTCCTCCACTGGAATTGTCGGCCGCTGTCTCCAAGAAATCAGAAGCGAAAGGGAAACCTAAGGCTTCTATCCCGAAACCAGCAGCCAGCATTCCAGTGCAGCCCACACGGACTTCCCCGCGGTTGTCCAAAGTTACACCCGTAACTCCACCTCCAGCCGAGGCTGAGAGGGAGGTACAACCCTGTGTGGTAGAATTAGACTCTGAGGAAGAGCTAATGGAGGGCCAGGAACTCATTGGAGATCTGGATCCTGTTGACCATCCTGAGCTGCAGTCTTTACTGGCAGAAGGTGGACCCAGCAGGGCAG
This sequence comes from Ambystoma mexicanum, assembly GCF_040938575.1. Lineage (NCBI taxonomy): Eukaryota > Metazoa > Chordata > Amphibia > Caudata > Ambystomatidae > Ambystoma > Ambystoma mexicanum. The sequence continues at coordinate 147,681,606 of NC_090934.1, forward strand.
ACTTCAGTAAGGGAAAGAGAGAATCTCCAACTCTGGAAGGTCTTCGCCACCAGGCAGAAGCTCAGGCTGAAGGGCAAGAGCCTGGGAAATACAGGTTGCACTGGAAAGATGGCCTCTTCTACAGTGAACCGACCGAGTCTGCACCTGGAGACTACAAACGACTGGTAGTACCCCCAGAGAACAGACCACAGTTCTTGCAGTTAGCCCACGAGATTCCTTTGGTGGTCACTTGAGCTTCAAGAAGACTAAGGAAAGGCTCTCTCTCTACTTCTATTGGCCGAAGATGGGGGCCGAAGTAGAAAAAGACTGCAGGAGCTGACACACCTGCCAGATCTCTGGTAAGGTTGGCTCCAAGAATGTGGCACCTTTAGTGCCTCTCCCAGTTGTGGGAGTCCCATTTAAGTAGGGATTGACATTGTTGGTCTCCTTGATCCTCCAACCTCCTCAGGCAACAGGTTTATACTTGTTGTAGTAGACCATGCTACTAGGTATCCTGAGGCAATTCCTATGAGGACTGTTACAGCTCCGGCTGTGGCTAAGGCCTTCCTTGGTATTTTTACTAGGGTCGGGTTTCCTAAGGAAGTAATCTCTGACAAGGGGTCAAACTTTATGTCCAACTACATGAAAGCCATGTGGAAAACCTGTGGAGTTACTTACAAGTTCTCAACAGCTTACCACCCACAAACCAATGGGTTGGTAGAACGGTTCAACCGAACCATGAAGAGCATGATAGGTACTTTAGAGGAACCCCTTAAGCGTAAGTGGGACCTTCTACTGCCATGCCTTCTCTTTGCTTATAGAGAAGTCCCTCAGGAGGGCGTAGGTTACTCGCCCTTCGAACTACTCTATGGTCATCCCGTCAGAGGTCCATTGGCCCTGATTAAGGAGGGGTTGGAGAGTGCTCCTTCCCCCAAGCCAGTCAGAGTGACTGACTACGTGATCGGTCTCCGGAGGAGAATGTCACACATGATGACGGAAGCAAGCGATAACTTGAAAGCTGGACAAGCATTGGTCAAGCACTGGCACGATCAAAAGGTTAACATGGTTGAGTTCGCTCAAGACCAGCTCGTTCTTGTTATGATCCCAACAAGGCAGAGGGCCTTGCAAGATAAGTGGATGGGACCCTTCCGAGTCGTGGGTAAACTCGGAGAGGTTAACTATCTGGTGGACTTGGGCAATCCCAAGGAGGCTCTGACAGTCTTTCACACCAACCGACTTAAAGCGTATGTCTCGCGACCTGATGTAGGAGCATTGCTTCTAGCGTCATCCGAGGAAGAAGAAGAGAGTGAAGCTCGTCCAGGTCTCCTCAGAGGCTTACCTTTAGATGAAAAAATTGAAGGAGTAAACCCCTCCTCCAATCTGACACCCGAGCAACAAGAAGAGTGCAAATCTATGTTGAATCAGTTTGCCTCTCTGTTCTCGCTTTCACCAGGCTTGACCCCTTGGGGCCAGCACGACATACTCACTGGTGACTGTCTGCCAGTCAAAAGCAGAGGATACCGCATGTCAGAAAACATACAAACCCACATCAAAGGTGAGGTCAGCAAGATGCTTGATCTCGGGGTAATAGAGCCCTCTACTAGTCCATGGTCTAGCCCCGTTGTGTTAGTGCCAAAGGCCGGATCTAAAGAACTTAGATTCTGCGTGGATTATAGAGCTCTTAATGCAGTCACCAAGACTGATGCCCACCCTTTGCCAAGAACAGATGAGTTGGTGGATAAACTTGGCGCCGCCAAGTTCCTCAGCACATTTGACTTGACGTCAGGCTATTGGCAAATAGCCCTGACAGACCATGCCAAGGAGAAAACAGCATTTTCTACCCCCGTTGGCATATACCAGTTTAAGGTAATGCCTTTCGGATTGAAGAATGCGCCTGCTACATTTCAACGGATGGTAAACCAGGTTCTGAATGGGATGGAGGACTTCTGCATGGCATACTTGGATGACATCGCAGTGTTCAGCAATTCCTGGGAAGAACATGTAACCCACCTGAGAGATGTTTTGCAGGCTCTTGGATGAGCCAATCTGACCATAAAGGCGAGCAAATGCCAAATTGGACAGAGTAAGGTAGTCGATCTTGGGCATGAGGTAGGCGGTGGAGAAATAAGGCCTTTGCTCAGTAAAATTGAAGCTGTGCAAAATTGGACAACACCGACTACTCAAACCCAGGTGAGAGCCTTCCTAGGCTCACTGGGTATTACAGGAATTTCATAGAGAACTATGGGACCATAGCTTCTCCACTGAATGTCATCTCCTCGCCCACATTTCCTAAGAAGGTTAGATGGAACGAGGAGTGCAATCAGGCTTTTGAAAACCTGAAAAAGGCTCTTTGCCAAGCCCCAGTACTCAGAGCTCCTGATTACCGCCAACACTTCATTGTGCAGACAGATGCTTCAAATGTAGGAATAGGTGCCGTACTCAGTCAACTGGATGGGAAAGGTAGGGAGCACCCCGTTTGCTTCATCAGCCGCAAGCTGAAGGATCCTGAAACAAGGTGGGCAACAATCGAAAGAGAGTGCTTTGCTATTGTGTGGGCTCTGAAGAAGTTTAGGCCGTACTTGTATGGTTCTACTTTTTTCATTCAGACTGACCACCAACCCTTGAGATGGTTAATGCAAATGAAAGGGGAAAACCCAAAACTACTGAGATGGTCGATCTGCCTGCAAGGGTTTGATTTCACCATTGAGCACAGGTCAGGATGTCACCACCAAAATGCTGATGGTCTCTCTAGGATGTATGTCATCGACTAGAGGTATGAGATTCATCCAGGAGTGGATTAAATCCTCCTGTCCCTTAGTCTGGGGGGGGGCGAATGTTAGAGAGAATTCTCTGTTTAGGCTGAATTTCCTAACCGAATTTCCTAACCTAGTGAGTCCCCCAGCAGCTTTGCTGGATTTCTGGAGTTTGTTTTTTTCCATCCTGCCAAGAGTGAGACTCTTTTCCTCCCACTCTTGGACATGTATGTGTGTAATTCCTTTGAATGTCAATGTGTTCTATGGGCTATGGGGTCTTTTACTCCATAGGGTCTCATATGTTTTTCTATGTGTGTTACACCGTACCCTATGTGCCGTAGCACTGGGGCGTCCTAGCGGACCTCCACCATAGACTCCATACCCGGGGACTGATTACTGTCTCCCCGGGCATGTAAAGTCACCATTGGCTTTACTAGCCCTAAATTTACTAACAGAACTAGTACAAACCATCTTATTGTGGACGTACTAGTAGGGGTAATTCGATTACTCCTGGATCTGTTACTCGAGGGGGCACTGTCCCGTCCACCCTCGTCGAGTTTTGGCTGGTGGCAGTGGAAACTACTTGTTATGTTCGACCCCGAACCTAACCCTATGGGATTCGTCCCATTGTTGGAGATTGATACTTTTCCTCGTTAATCTCTAACGTACCACCGGTCTACTTATCGTAAATAAGTTTATCGGATGGTATTTTCTGCCAGAACTCGGTTTTTAAAATGGCGTCTGTGTTCGTCTCTGTGACTCCTAAACCAAAGGTTGAGCCCTTTGTTCCACTTTTGGCGGGCTCTGTACAGAGACCCTCCAAAGTGGTGCCATTCTGTCTGGGTTACCACAGGGGTGTGGGAGGGGGTTTAGGCACCCTGGACCGAGTTGCCTTGCCAATTCCGGTCGCACTCTGGAGTGATTGGCCCAAGTCGTGAGCCTTCCCGGTCACCACTTAGCATGTGTTGATTGACAGCTAGGCTGAATGAATGGGGGTTTTCTGCATAAAAGCAGGACTTTTGGGACTGGATCTTCAGAAGTCGCCACAGGACCAAAGAATCCGACGAGGGTAACGCTGAGCCGACCTGCACGACGACACCTCCGATGGAGCCCTGCGGAACCGACTCACTACTTCCCGACGACAGAGGAGATCTCCCTGCCGGAGAGTCTCTTCCCCTGACTGGTGGGAACAACCAGTCCCCTTTGCTTTTTATTCGCCTCAGGACGCAGTGGTCGAATTGCCCGTGCAACGCACCCCGGCAACCGGATAGCCACTACCCCTGTACCGCGACCAAAAGATGGTGCCTTGTGACGGAGCACTCCGCGGCTGGTCTCTTCCCTGGTGGTGCACCGGACTTCACTTTTCTTCGACGACAAGAACCTCTCTACTCTTGGCAAAGACCCGACGTGCATCCACCACCAGGAACAACTGCCCCCGCCGGAGCTGCCCTCCACAACACGGTACCGTGTCCGCCTGGCTTCCCTTTCGATCGGTTCGAGTGAGGTGTCTTAATCCTCTCTGTTCCGTTGGGTCGCCTCCAAGCTTTTCTCATTTATTGTTCTGAACTGGTTCATTCTGCCGATAACAATTTGCTACAAAGACTTGAATGCATCTCCACTAGAGACTTTTTGGGACATATCGCCTTGCCTCTCTCCGAGTGGGCCTGGCCTCTGAACTTTATGATCTAATGTGGTTCTTGCCTTCTTACCGTACATCTTGCCCGTGAAGTATTGAACTGTGTTGATTTCGTAACCTGCCTATCTTTTTCTCTCCCATCCTAACCAATATTAGAGTGCCATCTCGGTTGAGGTATACACCTCTGTCTGTAAATAAGTGGTGCCGGTAGAACCTAGACTTGTCGAAATATTGCTAGGGGGATTGATCGTTTCTTCTCCGTAGAGTAATTGTGTTTGATTTATTTGCCGTGAAAGTGCCATAGTGTTTTTCATAGATGTTTCGTTATAAATAAATACCTTAATATCTTTACACTAAGCCTTGTTGCGTGTTTGCTTGTCTTGCTGTGAAGAATTGCCCTATCTTGTATACTCCACATACTGCTCAACTCTTCTTGAGGGAAGTCTGACTGCTCAGCCACAGCTACCAAGTGAATCTGTGTGGTATAGACTGCTACCAAGTGGGTTCACCGCCAAACACCTGTAGTCCTAAATCTTTTGCAGTGGTCCCAGAGGGAACTGCACAGGTTTCCGCCTAACACCACCCATGTCCCATTGCACCCCCACCCGCCAGCAGTGCAGGGCACCTGCCAACAGGCCCCCACTCATGTCCCCTTGCACCCCCACCCCCCAGCACTGAGGGGCACCTGCAGCAGGCCCCCACTCGTGTCCCCTTGCACCCCCACCAACCAGCAGTGCAGGGCACCTGCCAACACGCCCCCACTCATGTCCCACTCATGTCCCCTTGCACCCCCACCCCCCCAGCAGTGCAGGGCACCTTCCAGCAGGCCCCCACTCATGTCCCACTCATGTCCCCTTGCACCCCCACCCCCCAGCTCTGAGGGGCACCAGCCAGCAGGCCCCCACTCATGTCCCCTTGCACCCCCACCCCCCAGCAGTGCAGGGCACTTGCCAACAGGCCCCCACTCATGTCCCCTTGCACCCCCACCCTCCAGCAGTGCAGGGCACCTGCCAGCAGGCCCCCACTCATGTCCCCATGCACTCCCACCCCCAGCAGTACAGGGCACGTGCCAACCGCCCCCCACTCATGTCCCCTTGCACCCCCACCCCCCAGCAGTGCAGGGCACCTGCCAACAGGCCCCCAGTCATGTCTCCTTGCATACCCACCCCCCCAGCAGTGCAGGGCACCTGCCAGCAGGCCCCCACTCATGTCCCCTTGCACCCCCACCCCCCAGCAATGAGGGGCTCCTGTCAGCAGGCCCCCACTCATGTCCCCTTGCACCCCCACCCCCAGCAGTGCAGGGCACCAGCCAACAGGCCCCCACCCATGTGCCACTCATGTCCCCTTGCACCCCCACCCTCCAGCAGTGCAGGGCACCTGCCAACAGGCCCCCACTCATGTCCCCTTAAACCCCCACCCCCCAGCAGTGCAGGGCACCTGCCAACAGGCCCCCACTCATGTCCCACTCGTGTCCCATTGCACCCCCACCCCCCAGCAGTGCAGGGTACCTGCCAACAGGCCCCCACTCATGTCCCCTTGCACCCCCACCCCCCAGCAGTGCAGGGCACCTGCCAGCATGTCCCCACTCATGTTCCATTGCACCACCACCCCCCAGCACTGAGGGGCACCTGCCAGCAGGCCCCCACTCATGTCCCACTCATGTCCCCTTGCACCCCCACCCCCCAGCAGTGCAGGGCACCTGCCAGCAGGCCCCCACTCATGTCCCCTTGCACCCCCACCCCCCAGCAGTGCAGGGCACCTGCCAGCAGGCCCCCATTCATGTCCCATTGCACCCCCACCCCCCAGCACTGAGGGCACCTGCCAGCAGGCCCCCACTCATGTCCCACCCATGTCCCATTGCACCCCCACCCGCCAGCAGTGCAGGGCACCTGCCAACAGGCCCCCACTCATGTCCCACTCATGTCCCCTTGCACCCCCACCCCCCAGCACTGAGGGGCACCTGCCAGTAGGCCCCCACTCATGTCCCCTTCCACCCCCACCACCCAGCAGTGCATGGCACCTGCCAACAGGCCCCCACTCATGTCCCACTCATGTCCCCTTGCACCCCCACCCCCCAGCAGTGCAGGGCACTTGCCAACATGCCCCCACTCATGTCCCCTTGCACCCCCACCCCCCAGCAGTGCAGGGCACCTGCCAGCAGGCCCCCACTCATCTCCCCTTGCACTCCCACCCCCAGCAGTGCAGGGCACGTGCCAACAGCCCCCCACTCATGTCCCCTTGCACCCCCACCCCCCAGCAGTGCAGGGCACCTGCCAACAGGCCCCCACTCATGTCCCCTTGCACCCCCACCCCCAGCAGTGCAGGGCACCTGCCAGCAGGCCCCCACTCATGTCCCCTTGCACCCCCACCCCCCAGCAGTGCAGGGCACCTGCCAGCAGGCCCCCACTCATGTCCCATTGTACCACCACCCCCCAGCACTGAGGGCACCTGCCAGCAGGCCCCCACTCATGTCCCACTCATGTCCCCTTGCACCCCCACCCCCCAGCAGTGCAGGGCACCTGCCAGCAGGCCCCCACTCTTGTCCCCTTGCACCCCCACCCCCCAGCAGTGCAGGGCACCTGCCAGCAGGCCCCCATTCATGTCCCATTGCACCCCCACCCCCCAGCACTGAGTTGCTCCTGCCAGCAGGCCCCCACTCATGTCCCCTTGCACCCCCACCACCAGCAGTGCAGGGCACCTGCCAACAGGCCCCCACTCATGTCCCACTCATGTCCCCTTGCACCCCCAGCAGTGCAGGGCACCTGCCAGCAGGCCCCCACTCATGTCCTCTTGCACCCCCACCCCCGGCAGTGCAGGGCACCTGCCAACAGGCCCCCACTCATGTCCCCTTGCACCCCCACCCCCCAGCAGTGCAGGGTACCTGCCAGCAGGCCCCCACTCATGTGCCCTTGCACCCACACACCCCAGCAGTGCACGGCACCTGCCAGTAGGTCCCCACTCATGTCCCCTTGCACCCCCACCCCCCAGCAATGAGTTGCTCCTGCCAGCAGGCCCCCACTCATGTCCCCTTGCACCCCCACCACCAGCAGTGCAGGGCACCTGCCAACAGGCCCCCACTCATGTCCCACTCATGTCCCCTTGCACCCCCAGCAGTGCAGGGCACATGCCAACAGGCCCCCACTCATGTCCCACTCATGTCCCATTGCACCCCCACCCCCCAGCAGTGCAGGGCACCTGCCAACAGACCACCACTCATGTCCCCTTGCACCCCCTCCCCCCAGCATTGCAGGGCACCTGCCAGCAGGCCCCCACTCATGTCCCACTCATGTCCTCTTGCACCCCCAACCCCCAGCAGTGCAGGGCACCTGCCAGCAGGCCCCCACTCATGTCCTCTTGCACCCCCACCCCCGGCAGTGCAGGGCACCTGCCAACAGGCCCCCACTCATGTCCCCTTGCACCCCCTCCCCCCAGCATTGCAGGGCACCTGCCAGCAGGCCCCCACTCATGTCCCACTCATGTCCCCTTGCACCCCCAACCCCCAGCAGTGCAGGGCACCTGCCAGCAGGCCCCCACTCATGTCCTCTTGCACCCCCACCCCCCGGCAGTGCAGGGCACCTGCCAACAGGCCCCCACTCATGTCCCATTGCACCACCACCCCCAGCACTGAGGGGCACCTGCCAGCAGGCCGCCACTCATGTCCCACTCATGTCCCCTTGCACCCCCAACCCCCAGCAGTGCAGGGCACCTGCCAGCAGGCCCCCACTCATGTCCTCTTGCACCCCCACCCCCCAGCAGTGCAGGGCACCTGCCATCAGGCCACCACTCATGTCCCATTGCACCCCCACCCCTCAGCACTGAGTGGCACCTGCCAGCAGGCCCCCACTCATGTCCCACTCATGTCCCATTGCACCCCGACCCCCCAGCAGTGCAGGGCACCTGCCAACAGGCCCCAACTCATGTCCCACTCATGTCCCCTTGCACCCCCACCCCCCAGCACTGAGGGGCACCTGCCAGCAGGCCCCCACTCATGTCCCCTTGCACCCCCACCCCCCAGCAGTGCAGAGCATCTGCCAACAGGCCCCCACTCATGTCCCCTTGCACCCCCACCCCCCAGCAGTGCAGGACACCTGCCAGCAGGCCCCCACTCATGTCCCCTGCACCCCCACCCTCCTGCAGTGCAGGGCACCTGCCAGCAGGCCCCCACTCATGTCCCATTGCACCCCCACCCCCCAGCACTGAGGGGCACCTGCCAGCAGGCCCCCACTCATGTCCCACTCATGTCCCCTTGCACACCCACCCCCAGCAGTGCAGGGCACCTGCGAGCAGGCCCCGACTCATGTCCCCTTGCACCCCCACCCCCCAGCAGTGCAGGGCACCTGCCAGCAGGCCCCCACTCATGTCCCATTGCACCCCCACCCCCCAGCACTAAGGGGCACCTGCCAGCAGGCCCCCACTCATGTTCCACTCATGTCCCACTCATGTCCCCTTGCACCCCCACCCCCCAGCAGTGCAGGGTACCTGCCAGCAGGCCCCCACTCATGTCCCCTTGCACCCCCACCCCCCAGCAGTGCAGGGCACCTGCCAGCAGGCCCCCACTCATGTCCCATTGCACCCCCACCCCCCAGCACTAAGGGGCACCTGCCAGCAGGCCCCCACTCATGTTCCACTCATGTCCCACTCATGTCCCCTTGCACCCCCACCCCCCAGCAGTGCAGGGTACCTGCCAGCAGGCCCCCACTCATGTCCCATTGCACCCCCACCCCCCAGCACTGAGGGGCACCTGCCAGCAGGCCCCCACTCATGTCCCACTCATGTCCCCTTGCACACCCACCCCCAGCAGTGCAGGGCACCTGCCAGCAGGCCCCCACTCATGTCCCCTTGCACCCCCACCCCCCAGCAGTGCAGGGCACCTGCCAGCAGGCCCCCACTCATGTCCCATTGCACCCCCACCCCCCAGCACTAAGGGGCACCTGCCAGCAGGCCCCCACTCATGTTCCACTCATGTCCCACTCATGTCCCCTTGCACCCCCACCCCCCAGCAGTGCAGGGAACCTGCCAGCAGGCCCCCACTCATGTCCCCTTGCACCCACACACCCCAGCAGTGCACGGCACCTGCCAGTAGGTCCCCACTCATGTCCCCTTGCACCCCCACCCCCCAGCAATGAGTTGCTCCTGCCAGCAGGCCCCCACTCATGTCCCCTTGCACCCCCACCACCAGCAGTGCAGGGCACCTGCCAACAGGCCCCCACTCATGTCCCACTCATGTCCCCTTGCACCCCCAGCAGTGCAGGGCACATGCCAACAGGCCCCCACTCATGTCCCACTCATGTCCCATTGCACCCCCACCCCCCAGCAGTGCAGGGCACCTGCCAACAGACCACCACTCATGTCCCCTTGCACCCCCTCCCCCCAGCATTGCAGGGCACCTGCCAGCAGGCCCCCACTCATGTCCCACTCATGTCCTCTTGCACCCCCAACCCCCAGCAGTGCAGGGCACCTGCCAGCAGGCCCCCACTCATGTCCTCTTGCACCCCCACCCCCGGCAGTGCAGGGCACCTGCCAACAGGCCCCCACTCATGTCCCCTTGCACCCCCTCCCCCCAGCATTGCAGGGCACCTGCCAGCAGGCCCCCACTCATGTTCCACTCATGTCCGCTTGCACACCCAACACCCAGCAGTGCAGGGCACCTGCCAGCAGGCCCCCACTCATGTCCTCTTGCACCCCCACCCCCCGGCAGTGCAGGGCACCTGCCAACAGGCCCCCACTCATGTCCCATTGCACCACCACCCCCAGCACTGAGGGGCACCTGCCAGCAGGCCGCCACTCATGTCCCACTCATGTCCCCTTGCACCCCCAACCCCCAGCAGTGCAGGGCACCTGCCAGCAGGCCCCCACTCATGTCCTCTTGCACCCCCACCCCCCAGCAGTGCAGGGCACCTGCCAGCAGGCCACCACTCATGTCCCATTGCACCCCCACCCCTCAGCACTGAGTGGCACCTGCCAGCAGGCCCCCACTCATGTCCCACTCATGTCCCATTGCACCCCGACCCCCCAGCAGTGCAGGGCACCTGCCAACAGGCCCCAACTCATGTCCCACTCATGTCCCCTTGCACCCCCACCCCCCAGCACTGAGGGGCACCTGCCAGCAGGCCCCCACTCATGTCCCCTTGCACCCCCACCCCCCAGCAGTGCAGAGCATCTGCCAACAGGCCCCCACTCATGTCCCCTTGCACCCCCACCCCCCAGCAGTGCAGGACACCTGCCAGCAGGCCCCCACTCATGTCCCCTGCACCCCCACCCTCCTGCAGTGCAGGGCACCTGCCAGCAGGCCCCCACTCATGTCCCATTGCACCCCCACCCCCCAGCACTGAGGGGCACCTGCCAGCAGGCCCCCACTCATGTCCCACTCATGTCCCCTTGCACACCCACCCCCAGCAGTGCAGGGCACCTGCGAGCAGGCCCCGACTCATGTCCCATTGCACCACCACCCCCCAGCACTGAGGGGCACCTGCCAGCAGGCCCCACTCATGTCCCCTTGCACCCCCACCCCCAGCAGTGAAATGGCGATCCCATGACACAAACCAAAAGTCAACTTTGTACATCAACACATGTCCGCCACACGAAGCAAGGCGGTAGCGTCCCTGCGCTAACAAAAAGCCTGTATATACAGCTCTGATGAATGTCCCATACTGTGGCCCTCTAGGACAAATGACGTGCAAAGGGGTACGTGACAAACACGGACACCCGCTTTGTCAAAAATAGCGTGTATTGCGGGGGTGCGCGGGAAGTTTCACACGCGATTGTGCCTGGGCGAGCGGGGTACGTGTACTTCAGGGGCTCGCGGGAAGTTTTATACGAGATTTTGCCTGGGTGAGCGGGGTACGTGTACTTCATGGGCTCGCGGGAAGTTTTTCACGCGATTGTGCCTTGGTGAGCGGGATTCGTGTACTTCAGGGGCTCGCGGGAAGTTTTACACGCGATTGTGCCTGGGTAAGCGGGGTATGTGTACTTCAAGGGCTCGCGGGAAGTTTAACACACGTTTGGGCCTGGGCGAGCGGGGTACGTGTATTACTGGGGTGGGCGGGGAAGTACAGGATGAAAATGCGCGGAACGCCCACACGCACGCGCCAAAAAAGACGCGCTAATCCGGAAACACGTACACCAGCAGGAAGCAGGCGTACGTGGACCCGCGCAGCATAAAAGTGCGCGCAAACAACAATCAAGCTCAGACGCCAGGATGAACATACCGTTCCTAGCAGCAGTGGTCGTGGGATACCGCAGGAGGAGGAGTAGGATAGTCAGGCCCAGAATTTTCACACCCAGAACCAGCCTTTTTGGCATGCTTGCCGACCAGGTCTATGGGAGGTACAGGTTTCCATCTCACATAATACTAGACCTGGTCAGTGAGTGGGAGGATGACCTCACATCACCCACCCTCTGCTCCCAAGCACTCTGCCCCCTGGAGAAGGTCCTCAATGTATTGCACTTTTTGGCCACCGGATCATTTCAGCGGACAAGTGCCATAGTGGGGGGGGGTGTCGCAGGCCATGCAGTCACGCTGCCTACACCAGGTCTTGGCCATCGTGACTGCACACCCATCAGTCCGTAGGCACACATATCTGCCCAGGACACCTGCAGAAAGGCAGGCTGCCATCCCGGATTTCTACGGGATGGCACAATTCCCCAAAGTCCTAGGTGCCATTGATTGTACCCATTTGGCTCTACGTCCCCCCAGGGCATCAGAGCACATCGATAGAAACCGCAAGCACTGGCATTCCATCAACGTCCAGGTAGTATGTGATGCCAAGGGAATCATCACCTCAGTATATGCCAACTATCCAGGGTCCACCCACGATAGTTTCATTTACAGAATGTCAACCCTAAACCGGGACATAGAAGCTGGGCGGCATGGCGATACATGGCTGTCGGTGAGTATAAATGCCACAGCACATGCATGCATGCCAGATACTGAGTAATGTCACAACCCTCCTAATGATACCCATCACCACCTCCCTAAGGGACAGTGCCTACCCTCTGAGCACCAACATGATGACACCAATTCGGAACCCCACCACGCCACCCGAGGTAAGATACAACACAGCCCATATTGCAACCCGGGGCATAGTGGAGTGCACATTCGGAGTGCTCAGTCACGCTTTCGCTCCCTTGACCGTTCTGGCGGGCAGCTGTTATACGCTCCCCCAGTACTATGCAGGATCATAGTGACAGCATGTGTCCTGCACAACATTGCAACACGCCGGGGCCTGCCGGTGGACATGGTGGTGCCCCCACATCCCCAACCACATGCAGGCCCGCTGCGCATGGGAGGGGAAAGGACACGGGGTGAGGCAGCCCGAACGCAGCTGGTGGATAATTACTTCACTTAGAATCACACCACTGTGGAGTGCACACAGCCCTGGCACATACCATCTGACAATTAATGATGATGACTCAAGGACAGTCAACTGTCACTACCATACCAGCCTGAGATTGGTCAGCTGGAAGTGTCACAATGTGTGCATACCTACCTACAGAACCACCACCAATGCTGTGTCATCAAAAGACACATATGCTGCTAAATGCATTACCTCCTTGCAAAATACAACATGAGAACAGTGCCATGTCACCCAACCCCTCCCCAGCACCACCACCCAACACACAATGGCATGTCATGCTATGTGAGATCAAACAAAGCAATCCCGAAAACCTGACACAAGTGTCACAAAGTACAGTGTCCCTAATGGAAACTGGCCACAAAGAATATGCTCCCAGTAATGTTGAACTAACAACACACATGACCAAATACTTACCAACAATACAATGCAGCTACACAAGCTCAAACATAACTAAAACATGACAGTACTAAGTTAAAGTAGTCATAGTCTTACAACCTGAATATGCCACCACATCGCCCCCTTCCAACTGTAGTGTTGCAGGCTTCAAAACTTGTCTGTGTACTGCATACAACATGAACTCCATCTCCAAAGTAGTCAGCCTTGTGAAGATATGCATTCGTGATCCTACACACACCAAAGGTAGAACGCTCGACTGGCTAGCTGACCTTAACTGTAACACTAATGTCATCTCTAACGATGCCTGCGCCTGGTCCGACCAACATGTTATTACCTTCCTTCTGCCAGCCACCAACCCCCAGCCCACACCCACCATAGCCCCCGCCATACCGACTAGAAACAAAAAAGATATCACCAGGGAAAAACTGCTTCCTCTTATCCTCCATTGTTTAAACACTCTTGCCTCACAGCACAAGGACAAGGACCCTACTGTTTTAGTAGACACCTTTAACAGCCTAATGACCAATGCCATTGAGAGCATAGCTCCACTAAAGATCCGCAAAGCCAAACTACAGTCCCACCTGAACTCTTGGTTCACCCCGCAGCTCAACGCGCTGCGCAAAGAAAAGCGCAAGGCCGAAGCACTTTGGAAAAAGTCACCCGAGCGCAACTAATAAAGCCTCCCTTTTGATCACCTCTCTTAACTATAAGGAGGCCATATTACAAGCCAAAAAGGAGACTTAAAACTCACGCATAGCCCAGGCAGAATCGAACACTAGAGAATTATTTAAAATCCTCAAAGAGCTAGAATCTCCCTCACCTGCCCCGGACACGTGCACCAAGTTCAGCACCTGGTGCAACAATATACAAAATGCCCTTCTTAATAAAATATCCACCTTCCAATACAAAATCAACGCCAAACAAAATACCCTCCACACCCCTATCTTTAGTAATACCAGGCCACCTAAAATAACTACCCCTGACTCCCCGGTGCCGTTCAGCTTCACACCACTCACTGTTCTGGAGGTTGAATAAATCATCTGTAACCTAAAACCTTCAAACTGCCAAGGGGACGCCTGTCCAGCCCCGATCATCAAGGATTCGGCTCATGACCTCGCCCCTTTTATCACCACTTTTATCAACGCCTCCTTTCAATCAGGAGTGGTCCTCAATAACCTGAAGAATGCTTGGGTCATCCCTCTCCTAAAAAAACCCACCTTAGATCCGGAGGTTCCAACCAATTACAGGCCCATCACAACGGTCCCATTTCTGCAAAAAATCTTGGATAGAGCAGCCTATCTACTGATACAGAGCTATCTGGAATCAAACAACCTATTAGGCACGAGACAATCTGGCTTCAGACCTAAGCACGGTACGGAGACAGCCCTCCTCGATCTCAAAACCCAAATTGAGGATCTCAAAGACAAAGGTAAACTAGCTATGTTACTACTATTAGACTTATCTGCGGCCTTTGATTTGGTTAATCACCAAATCCTGTCACCATCTAAAAACTGCAGCTCATTTCTCCGATACGGCCACAAACTGGATTCAATCCTTCCTGGATAACAGACAGATGAGGGTATTCTCGCCCACCTCCGTACTGACCCTGCACCAGTCCCCTGCGGCGTCCCCCAAGGATCGTGTGTATCCCCTACCCTCTACAATGTATTTACTAAACCCTTATTTGATGTGCCTGACTATCTGGGTGTCACCTACACGAATTATGCTGATGACACCCAGATACTCATCCCCATCACGGGTGATTACACAGTAGATTCTAAAGCCTTAAATGACGTTTATCACGTGTATTCAAACATGGATGGCCCAACATGAGCTTTGTCTCAATGATGACAAGACAGAGCTCCTCATCCTAGGTACTCAGCAAAGACTAAACAAGTTGAACCCTATGTTCAGTTCCTTTAACATTGATGGAAACCTAATAAAAGTCTCCAAAGATACCAAAACGCTTGGAATCTACCTCGATTCCACCCTCTCCCTTCACAGACAAACCAATGCAGTTGCGGCCGCCGCCGATTATACCTGCAAGTTGATCACAGCATGTCGCCCTTTTCTTTCCACGCACAACTGTACTACCCTTGCTAGGACCCTGGTCATGTCCAAACTGGACTACTGTAATGCACTGTACCAGGGCACTAATCAGGGTAACCTAGACAAGCTCCAGATCATACAAAATAACGCCATCAGGGCAGCCCTCAACATCCCCAGATCCACACACATTTCGGATACCAGGAAGAGCCTTCATTGGTTGTCAGTCACCCAAAGGATCTCATTAAAATCGCTCGCCCTAACATACAAATGTATGAATAACCTGGCCCCCACTTATCTCTCCTCTCGATTCTCGCTGTACACCCCAGCTTGCTCACTTAGATCTACTCTGAACCAGAGCTTACTGATACCGAGATACAAGCTCCAAACAGCGGGTGGATCTAGCTTCCCAGTCCTGGCAGCTAAAGTGTGGAACACTGTCCCATTGACTATCAGAAACCTCCCCTCCCTTAACCTATTCAAACACAGAGCCAAATGTTGGCTAGTCTCCTCCACTGCACGAGCTACACTCTGAAACGTGACGCGATAACCTTTGTCTGGTTGTAATCGACAAATCATGTATCGTTGTACTACCTACCTATGCCTTCTTTGCTATATTTATTGATTGTCATGTAATCACTGTGTGCAACTTATGTAACCATTGCTTTCAAGATATGCGCCCGGTAGCCTCCGGGCCTGGTTTGCGCTATACAAATAAAACAAATACAAATACAAATGCATTCCCCCTCTGATCTGCTGGCCCAGGAACAGGATCAGATGTTGTGGAGTGTGACCCTGCACCCGTAACCGCCAAAGGCTGACTAACCAACACTGACATCCCCATAGAGGGTTCTACTCCTGGTGCAGGTGGGTTGGACAGAACAGAACCCCTTCCAGAAACACTTACCTGCGACGCCACGTAGGTCTCATCATCCAAATCAACACCTGAATAGAGGTCTGGGGAGGTGCACCCAGAGACACCCCTTGACAGTATCGTCTGCAGCAAGAGTGGGTTCTCACCCACCACCACACCACGTCCCCCACTGGTGGCCGGTTGTGTCTCAGGTTCCTCCTGGGTCTGCACCATCTCCTCAACCTCACCAGCATCAAGTGCGTCATTCCCTGCAAAAACATGAAAGACACAAAATGGAAACAGGCATTAGCACCATAGCACACAAATAGGCCTGACAAGCTACAGAACCAGTACATGATTTACACATGTCCCACATGACTATAACCTTCCCATGCATGCACTGTCACAGAGTTGGAAGGGGAGGCAAAAGTCTGACACTGATGACACCAAGATGGAAGAGCAACACATTTGCTGCATGCTGGGTAGCACTGCCATCACACATTGGCCTGTGAGTGGCATGTCCTATACACATAAATGACACATGCCATCACACAGATGGCATGTACCATAGCCATGGTACATTCCACAAGTACATCCATATGTCATACTGAGTACTGTCACCCATCCATGTGAGATGGACATGAAGAGATGAAAAATGCCACATAGTGTGAAAAGAAACGCCATGTGCCACACACTGCAACACAACCAGTGTACAAAAATACAGTGATTGCAGGGCCATGTACACATCAATGGTTGTGCACTTCAACATGACAGGAAACAACTAGCATGTTCCACATTCAAACAGGCCCAAAAACATCATGTGATCAGGACAATACTCATTCAGCCTGAATGGTCAAATCTTTCAACTACCAAGGTGACACATGTGGGCCTATGTGGGGTTCTTCACTGACAGAAGCATGTCACATATGTCACAATAGAGCTGAGGAATGTGTTGCAAAAGTGGGAGAATTGAAACAATCAGCCTGAAAGAACACTGACAAATACAAACAATGTTGTTGCATGATGCCACCTCAAGGGCAACTGCCGTAATATTGCGCTAAATTACTACTGTGGGCAGAAGGCATAGTGTCACACCCAAATTCAAGTCCGCAGAATGTTTTGGATGAAGCACATGGGTGACCCATACTACTCAGTCACACACACCCTCACCTGCCACTCAATCAGAACCCGTCACCCAAACAACATACACATGCATTACACACACACGCATGGGCTCTCACCGGACAATGTTTCATAATCGGGTAGTTCTCCCACACCTCGGATCTGTTCCTCTGTGACGAAGGTCTCAGCAACAGACTAATGTTCTGTGAGTTTGTTGTCCTCTTGTGGAGACCCACCGCCAGTCACCAGAGTAGCGGCATGAATTGAGGCCAGCTTGTCCTTTGCTCTGCGTTTCAGGTTGTTCCACCGCTTGTAGCAATCATCAGCTGAGCGCCTCACAAATCCAAGGGCACTTATGTCATTGGCGATGGTCTGCCAGTGTGCCTTACATTGACCAGGTGTGGTCTTGGACACTGCAGTCACCACCATTTCGTGGCTATGTTGAAACACAAGTGCTCACAAGTGCATTAAGCTCCACGTCATTAAAGCAAGGCTTCCTTGACGTGCCGGAGTGTCTAGCCATGCCTGGTGTCTCAGCCTGTCATGCCAGAGCACCCTTCTTCCTCTTTTTAGAAGGTGGAGCGGAGCCAGAGTGGCTAACGCCGCTCTGGTCAGCAGGGGCAGAATCACCGGTGGTCTGGGTTGTTGGAGTGTGCAAATGCACATTGACCATAGGACTTGGTGCAGGCATTGTCTGAAGTGTGATGTTGGCAGGGGGAACATCAGTATGATGGACCAGGACCGACACTGTCCTGGCTGGGAGAGTCGAGCTGGGGCGGATGGAGCTGCAGCTGCCCCTGCAGCCTCACCACCCTGCATACTTGGGGCAGCAGATGACATAGCTGCCCCAGAGCCACGTGCCTTGGTGACAACTTGCACCGCCACACGTGGCCTAGACTTGCTGACCTGGAAGTCAGCCAGGGAGTCATCCTGTGCCAGGTCAGGTGCCATAATGGGCTGGTCCAAAAGGGGCTGAGCTGGGATGGTCTCAGCCACGTTTCCCTCAGCCATGGGGGGGGCATGGGTGTCCCTGATTGGTCCTCCACACATGGGGGTCTACGGGCACCCTGCAAATCCTGGCCACGTCCCCTACCGCACCCACCACGTCCACCTTTTGAAGGTCGGCCACCTTTGCCTCTCTTACCGCTTGGTCGCCTCCCAACCATGGCACTGATATCGTTGTGCATATGGGAGGAGCAGTAAACTATTGTCCTGGGCAATTGGGGGACAAAGGGGTAGGGTACTAGATGGCCTGGGTGCCTGCAAGGTCAAACTCACACAGCCCTCTGAGACCCTGGTGGGGAAGGAGGGTCAGGGATATACAGTCGGGACAGGCATTGGCATACTGGATAACTGGAATGAGGGGCAGGAGAGGGGAGTAGAAATGACACGTGAAAGTAGGGAATGCACAAAAATGTACTACTTGCATTAACACATACACAATCATAACAACTTTGTACATCATTGTCAGGGCCTTCCGGAGTCCAGGCGCAGGAGTGGCACGAACCAACCACCCCCCCTAGGGTTTTGGCGCCTGCAAGCTTGGGGCTTACACAGGCATCCACAACCTGAGTGGGGAAAGAGGGTTAGGGAACGTTGGTTGGATAGGTACGGGAAGCAGGAACACCGGGTAGAGGGTACAGGGTTTAGAATTGGATAGGACTCGGGGTGATTAGGGAAAAGAAAACATACCAAACTGAATTACACATTCATCCATGCATCAGTGCACCCCCCAGCAAGCCTATGTAGAGCAGTTTGAAAGAAAAACAACAAGAAACTCAGCTCGGGGTTTGAGTGCTGGCCTCCTGCCTGAGCACTCTCAGGTCCGGTTACAGGAGCACTTCAATGCTGCAAAGAGAGCCACAGTTAATAATCTGTGTGTGCCCATAACACACAAACACACCACCAAATATGCCCCATAGCAACAAACTACTCTACAAACAGACAATCTGGTGTGGATGCTTCGTAAACATACGTAACATTCCCCCTGTGATGGTTCATACACAGTCAATGCAGTAAGTCAGGCGCCGGTGGGTGCGTGACAAATGGAACACCAGTGTGTCACGATTCACACAACATGCAATGTTCCCTGGGTAAGCAGACAGATGCATATAGCAAGGTATGACTTCAGAAAAAGTCGTGTCCCACCATGACCGAAAAAAAAATAGGCAGAGCATGTTTCAAAATGTACATGGAAATGAAATGCACTGCACCCAAGTCTGTCCCTTGCTCTATGTCCCTGTGAGCTGCTCCTTTCCATGTCTCGGAAGACTACATGGGTGATACAAGTGCCTCAATGGCCCATGATGGACTGGAGGGTATGTGCCACTGCCCCTGCAGGTGCCCCAGACAACCTTACAATCAACTAGCCATCAGTCCACCAACACATCTGAGCTGTATTGTGCGCTTCAACACCAATATTCGTCCAAGCTCACCATCAGTGCTGCTACTAAGCCTGCAAGTGCAACTGGCCTGGTGGAAGCTTTGCTGTGTTGTGGCCCCCCTTTGCTGCTCACCTTGCCTGGAGTCCCTTGAAACACGTCAGCAGTTCTAGGATGTATGTCTGCAATCCCTGTGCCTCTGCTTGCGCACACATGTGCATGTGGGCACCAACAAACGTGTCCAGAATCCAGACGTACAATGGGCCATGTCTGCTGGCAAAGGTGGTCTGGAGGCACATCCCCCTGCAGAAAGGGCATGAAACACATGATTAATACTTTAGTGTCATCTGTGTGTGTCTCTTCAGGCATCTCATTACTGGACCATGTCAGAGACGTACATCAGAATCACACCATCAGTCCGTCTTTCACATCCAAAGTGTGGAACACACTATCTAGGGCATGAATTGCAACAAGCACGTGTACAGTAAAGATAAGAAACATACTACACAATGTATAGCAATGAATGTACACATTAATCATGAAACACCCCATCTAGCAAAAGCAGAACAGTGCTCAATAACACCGCAATCATCCCCACTAGGGGTGTTAACACAAGTTACACAGCACCAGACATGCCACAGATATGACAGTCCAAAGCCCTTGTGTAATAGGCTGTTACACCGAACCATCCTTGCAAGCCCATGGATAAGGGATGCAGGAGTGGCATATGTGAGTCAAGGACCCCAACCAGCAAACACATACACAAGACAAGCCTGAAGGGCCCAGCTGGAACAGACAGTGGATGCTTTCAAAAGCCACAAAGCACTGCACCGTCACATGAAAGCACAATAGACAAGCAATTTTAAACTATATTAACTAATTACACTAACTATGAAAAACCTACATTACCTAATTAAACTAACTATAGAACAGAAACTTAACTAACTAAACTAAAAGAAAAATCAAAAATGGCCACATACGACCCGTGGGGGAGGCACCCAGGAGGTGGAAGGTACAAGGTGCTGCTCAACACCCACATGCGATGATGCTGAGCCAAAAAACCTCCATGGGCTCAATGCCTGCACAGCCCAACCTATGTGGGAGATAGATGGTCGTCTGAGTCTGGCTCATCCTGGAAAGGAGGATGTGGCACAGTAGCCTGGCCACGCCTAGCCGCAGCTTGCCCCTCGACGGCAGCAAGTCTGGCAGACGCGTGAGCCTGGTTCTGTGTGGCGATGTGACGTAGGTCTGCATGCAGAACCTCACGTGATACATGTGCTTCCTCTTGCAAGGTAGCACGTGTATGTTAGGGAGAATTCTCTGTTTAGGCTGAATTTCCTAACCTAGTGAGTCCCCCAGCAGCTTTGCTGGATTTATGGAGTTTATTTTTTTCCATCCTGCCAAGAGTGGGACTCTTTTCTCCCGCTCTTGGACATGTATGTGTGTAATTCCTTTGAATGTCCATGTGTTCTATGGGCTATGGGGTCTTTTACTCCATAGGGTCTCATATGTTTTTCTATGTGTGATACACCGCACCCTACGTGCTGTAGCACCGGGGCATCCTAGCGGACACCCACCATAGACTCCATACCCAGGGACTGACTACTGTCTCCCCGGACATGTAAAGTCACCATTGGCTTTACTAGACCTAAATTTACTAACAGAACTAGTACAAACCATCTTATTGTGGACCTACTAGTAGGGGTAATTCGATTACTCCTGGATCTGTTACTCGGGGGGGGCACTGTCCCGTCCCCCCTCGTCGAGTTTTGGCTGGTGGCAGTGGAAACTACTTGTTATGTTCGACTCCGAACATAACCCTATGGGATTCGTCCCATTGTTGGAGATTGATACTTTTTCTCGTTAATCTCTAACGTACCACAGGTCTACTTATCGTAAATAAGTTTATCGGATGGTATTTTCTGCCAGAACTCGGTTTTTAAAATGGCGTCTGTGTTCGTCTCTGTGACTCCTAAACCAAAGGTTGAACCCTTTGTTCCACTTTTGGCGGGCTCTGTACAGAGACCCTTCAAAGTGGTGCCATTCTGTCTGGGTTACCACAGGGGTGTGGGAGGGAGTTTAGGCACCCTGGACCGAGTTGCCTTGCCAACTCCGGTCGCACTCTGGAGTGATTGGCCTAAGTGGTGAGCCTCCCCGCTCACCACTTAGCATGTGTTGATTGACAGCTAGGCTGAATGAATGGGGGTTTTCTGCATAAAAGCAGGGCTTTTGGGACTGGATCTTTAAGAAGTCGCCACAGGACCTAAGAATCCGACGAGGGTAACGCTGAGCCGACCTGCACGACGACACCTCCGGTGGAGCCCTGCGGAACCGACTCACCACTTCCCGACGACAGAGGAGATCTCCCTGCCGGAGAGTCTCTTCCCCTCACTGGTGGGAACAACCAGTCCCCTTTGCTTTTTATTCGCATCAGGACGCAGTGGTCAAATTGCCCGTGCAGAGCACCTCGGCAACCGGATAGCCACTACCCCTGTACCGTGAGCAAAAGGTGGTGCCTTGTGACAGAGCACTCCGCGGCTGGTCTCCTCCCTGGTGGTGCACCGGACTTCACTTTTCTTCGACGACGAGAACATCTCTACTCTTGGCAACGACCCGACGTGCATCCACCACCAGGAACAACTGCCCCCGCCAGAGCTGCCCTCCACAACAAAGTACCGTGTCCGCCTGGCTTCCCTTTCCATCGGTTTGAGTGAGGTGTCTTAATCCTCTCCTTTCCGTTGTGTCGCCTCCAAGCTTTCTCCCGTATTGTTCTGAACTGGTTCAATCTGCCAATAACAATTTGCCACAAAGACTCAAATGCATTTCCACTAGAGACTTTTGGGACATATCGCCTTGCCTCTCTCCGAGTGGGCCTGGCCTCTGAACTTTATGATCTATTGTGATTCTTGCCTTCTTGCCTCGCATTTTTTTCCCGTGAAGTATTGAACTGTGTTGCTTTCATAACCTGCCTATTTTTCTCTCCCGTCCTAACTAATATTAGAGTGCCATCTAGGTTGAGGCATACACCTCTGTCTGTAAATAAGTGGTGCCGGTAAAACCTAGACTTGTCGAAATATTGCTAGGGGGATTGATCGTTTCTTATTCGTAGAGTAATTGTGTTTGATTTGTTTGCCGTGATAGTGCCATAGTGTTTTTGATAGATGTTTTGTTATAAATAAATACCTTAATATCTTTACACTGAGCCTCGTTGCGTGTTTGCTTGTCTTACTGTGAAGACTTGCCTTATCTTGTATACTCCACATACTGCTTAACTCTTCTTGAGAGAAGTCTGACTGCTCAGCCACAGCTACCAACAGTGAATCTGTGTGGTGCAGACTGCTACCAAGTGGGTTTACTGCCAAACACCTGTGATCCTAAATCTTTTGCAGTGGTACCAGAGGGAACTGCACAGGTTTCCGCCTAACACTGGTGTACAGCGGTGGGATTTGTATCGAGTATACAGTTTAGAGTGCTTTTCGACACTTTAGGATAACTAACCACAAAGCTTAGCACTAAAAAGCAACTTTCAGAAACATGTCTGCGATGGAAACTTACAGTCAAGAGTCCTTGTCAGGTGAAAATACTGAGAGTTTGCGAGCTCCCTGTAGGCAAGAGAATCTTCCTGTAAGAGGCAAGAAGTTAGAACTAATAGAGAGATTGCTGGCGAACCAAAGTCTGGGTACTGGTTCAGAGGAATCAATTACGCCAGCAAATGTAGATAACAGTGATGGTGTTGATCTAAATCGTAATTCTGATGATAGCGATGAAGAAGCTGAAGAGGAAGGAGAGGCTAACGAAACTGTCTCCCCTGCTCCTCTACTTGCCTTACCAGCTGTGCCTACGGGGCCCATACCAGGTCCCACAAGTAACCCTGCTTATTTTGAACTTGAAAAAATGAACCTCGAATTAGAATACAAACGGTTCTTGGCTCAATCTGATGCAAGGATGCAGAAAGAAATTATTTCACAATTGAAAACAAATTGTTAGCAATAAAGTGGGTAATTGAAACATGTCATCCCATTCTTTGGGGTGTGAAATTTACAGTATAGTCAGACCATAAACCTTTGAAAGAAATTCCAACCACAAAGGGGTTGGATAAAGTATCATCTAGGATTCATACGTTTTTTTCCAATATGCAAGATTATAATTGGGAGATGGAAAATCTGCCAGGTGTAAAAAACAAGTCAGCAGATTGTCTCTCCAGATTGGCAAATGTGACTGAAGATGAAGAGGATGAGGAGGATAATGAAGATCAAGTTCAGTCAAGAGGTGGTGGCAGCGAGTGAATGGTGAGAAGCAATGCTAGCAGATGCAGTGCTGATTAATATTAAAGATCAGCTTGCATGTGGAGTGAAGAGTAGTAGGATCAGAAGAGGAGTCATTCCTGATGCTGTCAAACATATCTTTGATGAACCTCTCATTAAATATGCAATGGTGTTGAGGGAAGATAAATTGTTCCCTCCCATTGGAGTACGATGGAACATTTTAGACATGGCAAATTTAGGTAATCGGGGAATGACAAAAACAAAGCAATTAGTAAGACAGGACTGTTGGTGGCCAGGTATGGAATTGCAAGTTTTCGGAGTAATCAGAGACTGTGCAGTGTGTGAGGACACTGCCAAAGGTTGTGTTACTAGGGTGGAACCTATGACCTTGATGTCCATTCCACCTGTGCCTTGGGAACATGTAGGTCTGGATATCGTAGCCCAGTAAGGACTCAGGGAACACTGAAGTAATGCATTGTGCTGCTGGATATGCTATTGCATTGGGTTGAGATCTCTTTGGTGCGGAATATGTTTACCAAAAATATCATCAAATTCCTAGATTGCATTTTTAAAAGAGAAGGCTATCCTTCTACCATTATAATAGACAATGATGTTAACCTTGTTTCTGGGGAAATGGAAGAATATTTTTAAAAGGAATTTGATAGACCACACAACTAGCTGAATATATCATCCAAAAGCCAATTGTATGGTTGACTGATTCAATAGAGTCATTAAGAACAGCACTTGGTCTGCCATTTCAAAAGGGGGCATTGGAGGAAAGCTGCTGAAGACACAGTGGTGGCTTATAGGTTTCACCCTCATGCTACTACTGGAGTGTCTGTCTCATTTTGAAATGTTAAGGGGGAGAGAACCCAATACTAGGGTTTCTCTGGCTTGGCAGGGCATGCCTAAAGGATATTGATATGGTTCTTGTTAAAGAGAACATTAGTAAAAGGCAAATATACAATAAAGTTTTCTTTTATGTTAGAAAGGTCACACTGAAATCTGCAGTCAAAGGAGGGGATTGGGTGCAGATCCAATTTCAACAAAGAGTGAAAGAAGGATTGACTTGGTGTAAGCCAGTAGATGTCATAAAAAGATTACATGGTGCTGTGAAAGTGGCAGAGTGGAAGGGCAACATAGTGTGGAAGTGTGTGAGAGGAATGAAAGTGTTAGGCACACCGCACAGTCATCATTTTAAGGTACAACAAAGTGTTTAATTGGTCTTGGCACACTTATGTATGTACCTAATTTTGATTCAAACAGTTTTCATTAAGCGTGCAAAAGTACTCCATGTGCTCTGATAGGTTCATCGGTAGCATTATTGGAACAGCATTCTTTGAAATTTGAATGGTGTAAATGACTCTGTGAAATTGTTAAAATCCATTTGTTGTAATACTTATTAAGTGTATTGTTGTTCTTGCGTATCAGACACAAGCCAAGGGTTGCATGTTTTGTTGAATATACAAATGTAATGTAAGAGGATTCAATTCAGCACTACAGCTAAGTCAACGCCTAGTCTAGAATACTGAATGAAAACCCTTATTGATATATCTTTATGTCCAGTTCATGCGTTCTGGATGACTACCCCTATATAACACCCCTCTGTTGGAATCCTCCTGACCCCACTGAGCCAAGAAGTAGTTCTGTTTTGCAAGTTAAAAGGTTTATTTGAGAATTTAAACAATATATATATATATATATATATCACACTTTATAATAAATTAATAATTGAATATCACACTTAATCTGATATGATAAAGATTAACAACGGAGAATCTGGCACTAGCACACTTCTTTATAATCACTAAGGAGTTGACATGAAATGGATAAGGTAGCACACTGGTAAATAGGGACAGAAGAATAATGTGATAGAGAATGCTTTATAGAGTTCAAATGGATGCAATGTTGAATGAAAGGCAGTACAGAAAATACTCAATATGATTTCAACAAAACAATGTAATCACTTTTCTCTGGCAATCCACTCCCCCCCTTTATGCAATGCAAGGAAATGGAAGGAAAGCACACAGTTCTCAGAAATGCAATCAAATGTAATTCAGTTCACCCCAGCCAGCTTAGACTACAGAAGTTTATAACACAGGCCCAAAATGCTTTTATATGTGCTGGCAATGAAGTGAAAAATATGCTAAAATGCTTTTAATTCCCTCTGGAGGTTCAGGTTGAGGATTAGTTGGTTTAAATTAGTTCAGGCTTACTTTAGCAATGTCCTAGGAATGATTAGCAGGTTAAACGAATTTTTGTACTAGGTACTCACAATATATTTTAAAATATGCCTCGCCACGGATCTGGTCAGGTTTTGGACTGGACTCCGGTTCATCTCTCTGGTTCTGCTAACAGCGGTCTGGGTCAGCTCTGCTCTGCTGGTCTGGTCTGGGTCTCTGGTTCTGATCAGGTCTGTGGGTCCGGATACAGCGGTCTCCGGTTCAGCTGGTCTCTCTCTGGATACAACACTGCTTTCTGGCAAATGGCAAGAGTTCTTGCAAAGAATTCAAACAGCTCGCCTGGCTGTGATAGTGGCAATGATTTGAGGCCTGCTAAAGAGGGATTTAGCTTGTAGTTGACCTCTCTGCTACAAAGTCTGAAGTAAAGTCTTGGTCTCTGAAGGTGGATAGATTGAAGTCTCTATGTTGGCTTTCTGGAGGTTGATGTAAAGTATGGATTTTCCGGCAGAGCGTCCCGCAGCAGATGGAAATGAATGTCCCTATCTGTCCTGTCTGTCTGCTTTTATCTGTTTTTAAAATGGGTGTGTGTGCAGCATCACTAGACCCTACCCCTCTCCACTTGCCATTGGCCACTTCCTCCTCTTCCCCTTGATTGGGGGAATGAAATGAAGTGTCATCATGATGAGGTCTGTTTATGATACAGAGAACCCACCCCTGTCAACTTTACACACAATCTACATCTGACCTAAAAACATATTTGCACAGGCACACATTTGTTTAAAATTACATGCACCCATCACATATCACAGGAGGTATCCCCTGTTCAAACTCTGCTCTTCCTGGGGGCTTGCATTCAGAAATGGCACATATTTCACTTTTTAACTGATTTTGCAATTTCGGACATTAACCCAGATTTACACACATGTGCGCAAGGAGTATGGACATTAATTGATGAAGTGTCAGATTTTTAACATGCATACATTTTAAGTAATACCCTCTTAACTGCTAGCTTGCCCCCAGATCATACCACCGGTTCTAAAAACCTCTTAAAATGTGGGCAGAAAAATCACAAGAATTATGGTATCATTTATAAAATTTTCACATGTCCGCTGTATGAATGATCCATCTTTTTAGAGTTATGTTCTGGCCCCGAAGGGGTGTGGTTTCACCCCAGCACAAGGTTGAATTTCTGGTTTTTCCAGTTCTGCCAAGCTCAGAGACCCTGCCCCTCCCAGCTTCTGCCAAGAGGAAGCTGTTTTACAACACCTGCAATAAACCATCTGCCTGGGTGAAGGGGGTTGCATTGTTCAGAGCTCCTGTATTCTGTGGGGGCTCCCCTTAATTCAATTATCAGAGAGATGGCATATCCTTAGTGTGGCCAGCAGGAAACAGCCAGGCCTGGGAAGTTTACTGTGAATCAAGTTTCACTCCTGATGGGGGTAGTTGCCAGGCAAAATTGGAATCTCTTTAAGCCAGTTTTTAGCTACATGTCATTTCTGTTCCCCAGTTTTCTGCATTCAAATAAACTAAAACATTTTTACATATGCAGCTAGAATGCTGATTCTAAGTTTAAAACTATGACATTTAAACAATTGAAACCTATGTGACACTCAAAAGTATGTCACTCATTTCTTTTAAACATTTAGATTTTTAGTGTCTTTCAGTCCAAATTTACTTAAACTGCTGAAATCCACAGCTCAGCCAGTCTTGTTATGAACATTCAAGTCACTTCAGAATATAACTTTAGATCGTATCCACCTCTCAATAAGTCTTTCTTTGGCCTGATTTGGGTTTAGCCAGTTTAACACAAAAAAAGTCTGGTGGATAGTGGTGAGTACTGGTAATGCACCCATTTTTGGGATTTAAGAAAATGTATTCCCCACAATTCTAGGTTGCTTTTGGCAATCAGCATTGCCATTCCCAATGGTTTCAGGCTACTGTGTGGGTAGTCCAATGGTGGTTTTAGGCAGTGCCCTTCTGTGCCCATAACATCGGCAAAAATGGGTGGCAGCCTATTCTTCCTGCATTTCCCTGGGCATTTTCTGGGAAGCTCTGGCCATCATGATGTTTTCAATGCCAGTACTGCACAGTTTTTGAGGTAGGGCTCGGATGCATGGGTAAAAACATCCCACAAGCCCCCCTCTTGCGATGGCCATTCTGTTTCACTGATGGGACTCGCAAGACCTGGGATGTTTCCTCATCTTCTTCCAATAGATGGCACAGTTCAGCATCTTTTTCTCCATCCGGTCGGATCGATCGGTTCTCCTCGCCGGTCCTGATGGGAAGATTGGGCGGTACCCCGGGCCCCTTGCGTCTCTGCTCCCGGTCTCCGGATCGTCCTCCTTGGCCCGTCTCCAGCTTTTCTTTCTCCTAGGACAACAAAGGAAGAGCGGCAATACCTATTCATGGACATTTCTCCCCCACCATTGATATAGTGGGGTGGCATATAAATTTATAGTCAAAACATATGAACATGCACATTTCTTTTTGCATTCAAAAACAAAAACACCCACATTGAGAAACTCAGAATTTGATAGGCGATATGTAGGATATTTTAAGTTAGAACTGAATTAATCTGAGACAGTACCCTCTAGGATTCCAGAGGATTCCTTCAGTTGTTGCAGAGTGTGCCTGGGATGGCAACACTTCAACTGGTTAATGTGGACCCACTTGTCTTCCCCCTCTGCCAAACCGCCTTTGGGGATGCGGATCTTGTAGGCCACAGGGGAGATCTTGTCTATAATCTCAAAGGGTCCCTTCCATGTAGGCAAGAATTTTCGCTGTTTTGCCTGGTTTCTTTGGAAGTTGTATAAATAGACCCGGTCCCCCACCTGATATTCCTTCCTGGAAGTTTTCAGGTCATAGTGGGTCTTCATGCTATCAGCTGATCTTTCTAGATTCCGCTGAGCATAAGCAAAAGCATGTTGAAGGTGTTTCCTTAAATTCTCCACATACTCATGAGTTGTGGAGGCATTTATTAGTGTCTGCTCTTGGGTCCTGTAGAGCAAATGCTGAGGAAGCACCATCTTGCGCCCAGTCATCAACTCAAATGGTGACATTTTGGTTGCAGATGAAGGGGTAGATCTGATGGCCATTAGGACCAGAGGTAATCGGATATCCCAACTTGGCCCAGAATCTGCCACAAACTTCTTTAATATGCTCACAATGGTTCGGTTATATCTCTCTACTGCCCCAGAAGAAGCTGGCCGGTAAGCAATATGCAACTTCCTTTTGACCCCCAGTATCTCCCACATCTTTGTCATTACTTCACTGGTGAAGTGGCTACCCCTGTCTGACTCAATCCTTTGAGGTAGACCAAAACGGGAAAAGATGTGGTTAATCATCAAGGCAGCTGCCGTTTCTGCCTTGCAGTTCGGGGCTGGGAGACATTCCACCCACTTGGTAAACAAGCATGTCACAGTCAACATGTACTTATTCCCCCTAGCAGAGCGAATCACAGGGCCTACAAAGTCGATTTGTAAATCTGACCATGGCAGTGTCATCCCCCTCTTTTGGAGAGGCGCACAGTGCGTGAGGGATGATGGCTGAAATTGCGCACACACACGACACCCCTTCAAGTATTGGTCGAGGTCCTGCCCCATGTGTGGCCAGTATGCAACCTCTCTTAAGATTCCCAATGTTGTGTGAAACCCCCTATGACCGGCGGTGGCCGCATCATGGGCGTGACTTAACATCAGGCTTCGGAATGAGGTAGGAACCACCCACTGATCGTGGCCAGCTGTGGATTTCCTTACCAACAAACCGTCTTGGATTCGGAACATTTTTGGACATTTCATCAACACTCTTAGGTCCTCTTTCCCAATATAATCGGTATCCGTCAGGGGAAAGTTCTCAGGGTCCTCAAGGTGTTGGTAAAACTTACCAATAATTGGATCCCCCTTCTGAGCGGTAATCAAATCAGCATCAGGGGTCTCCTTACTCCATTGTGCAATTGAAAGGTCGTTGTGAGCATTTGTCTGGGACCTAGTGATAGCAGTGACCTGGATTTCCCCAAACAGGGACTCAATCTCAATTAGATCCCCTTGGATGGCCCCGGTTTTGGCCAGCTGATCAGCTAAGTCATTTCCAGTTTTGTCTGGTCCCTCTACTTTGGAATGACCCTTGATCTTCTTCCAATAGATGGTCATTCCCTTCGAGGTGACCAGATCATCAATGTTTTGGATCAACTTCCCATGTTTCAAGGGTTTGTTGTTAGCACATAACATGCCTCTGGTTTTCCAATTAACCAGGTACTCCACGAACCCGTTCCGTACATAATCCGAATCTGTGATTATGACCAGTTCGTGGAGTTGATGCTGGACAGCAGTCAGGATGGCCTGATGCACAGCCATCAATTCTGCCACCTGACTACTTCGGGGACCAATTTTGTATCCAGCGGAGGGTTCTGGGGACTCATTCACCCATGCATTCCCTACGCCGGCCACCAGTTCTTTCTCCCCGTTGTTGTCAACATGGTAAGAGCATCCATCCACATACACAGTGGGCATTCCCTCACACTTGTCTTCTTCAAAGACTTTGTGTGGGGAATTAAGGTATGCCTCTGTGTTGTCCTTGATTTTTAGACTTTCGTCCTCGAGACAGTTTTCTCTGGCACAATCATGCAAGTCAGCCAGACCTTGCGCAAGGGGACTCTTCTTGTTTTGGCCATATCTGACCTCCACAGGAAAGCCTTGCATTGACAGAATCCAGGAAGTAATTCGGGAATTACTCACATTTCCGGCCCGGATTCTGTCACTTTGGAGATATTGCAGAGGCTGGTGTGGAGTCTCCACTATGATGTGTTCCCCCTGGATAAACGGGCGGTAATTCTTCAATGACCACACCGTTGCCAGGAGTGCCTTCTCACAATCGTTGAATTTTTCCTCCACAGAGGATAAAGTTTTGCTCGCATAGGAGATTACTTTATTGACCTTGTCATGCTTTTGGTATAATACTGACGTTAAGCACGTATTAGAGAACCCCGTCTCCAGGAAGAACTCCTTGTTTCTGACAGGGTAAGCTAGGCAAGGCGCTTGTGAGAGGCTTCTTTTGAGTTGTCTTACTGCCTCGGCTTGTTCTGGACCCCATTCCCACTTGACCCCCCCCTTCAGGAGATGAATCAGGGGTCTGGTGATCTCTGCGTAGCCCTCAATGAACTTTCTGCTGTAATTAGTCAGTCCAAGGAGGCTCCTTAGTTCCCGCAGAGTTGTGGGGTCTTTCAGTTTCTGAAGTGCTTCCACTTTCTTTTCCTGGGGACAGAGACCCTGAGGAGTAATCTCATGCCCCAAGAAATTAACACGGGTTCTGCACCACTGTGCTTTTTGAAAGGAAAGTTTTGCTCCGGCGGCCCTCAACTGTGTCAGAACATAACAGATCTCCGCTATGTGTTCCTCAACAGTTGAGCTTTTGATGAGGACATCATCTACATAAGCCAGGTTACCCCTCGCACCCAGGTCGGGCATGGCCTTATGTAGGAAAATGTTGAATTCATTGTCGGAGTTGAGGTATCCGAAGGGAGTCCGGGTCCATGTGTACTGCTGGCCCCCAAAGGTAAAAGCCAGCTTGTATTGGTCCTCCCTACTAACAGGCACAGTCCAGTATCCATTGGTCAGGTCTATTGCAGTGAATACCTGTGACCCCTGAATCTGGGCCGGCCCTTGGTCAATGTAGGGCAGAGGCCATCGGGAAGTATGGACCCGTTTGTTGAGCTCCCTGAGGTCGGCGCAGAGTCTCCACTGGCCGTTTGGCTTCAATATTCCCAGCACCGGATTATTGAAGGTGCTGTGGACTGGACGGATTATTCCCCGGGACTCAAGGTTCTTAATTATTTCAGTATGGGACTCCATTGATGCGAGAGGCAAGCAATATTGCTTCACAAACACAGGAGTCATGCCAGGGTCCGTGGGGATTGTTGTTGTGTGGATGTCAGTGCGACCACAGTCATATGAGTCTACCGCAAAGAGATCTTGGAAATCCAAGAAAACTTGTTTCAACTTTTGCTTTTGTTCCAGAGTCACACAGGCATCAGCTAGGTTGACTCTCTCTTCCACCATCTGCCTGAAGCCTGGAAAGACTTCTGGTTTGGCTATCTCCGCGGCCTCCTCCAGCTGGGTGGAGAAGTCCCTGGTCAGAGTGCTGATTTGGACTGGAGGCTTCAGGTGGGAAAGGCAGCCCTCATGGACCTGGAAAATCACCTCATCCCTCCTGAAGTCACAAGTCACATCTTCCTTACCATAAGGGCAAGAAGTGTACACCAGGAAGTTCCCCCCATGCCGGGTAAAAATCATGTCTGGTGTTGTATTGTCCTCACTGTCACTGTCAACGCAGTCCTTGGGGATTTGCCCTAACAGTTCATTACCTAAATCAATGGAAAAATGTCGGTCATCAACCGCCATTCCAATAATGGTGCCTGCGGCCAGAGTAATACTCTTTAAGTCGCTGTTATCCACCTCTATTAGAATGGTGTCATGTTCTATGTTGACTAATGGTGTTGGGTTTACCCCTAACCCTTGCTGTTGGAGAGAAGCATTTAGATGTATGTAAGCATCAGGGTTTTGCAAATATTGTCCTCTTTTAGCTTTCACTTCCAGGGAGAATTGTCGGGTCCTTTCTGGGATGGTGACTTCCTCTTTAATCTAAATTTCAACTGCATAAGGTAGCAATTGAGCTGACCTAAATGCTTTTTCTGGATCATCAAAGCCCATGGGATTATCCGCTAATCGGGACCAAGCTTTGAAGTTTATTAGGTCCAAACTAATGGCAAAGCGATTGAGAATGTCACTGCCTAAGTAAAAGGCGGCAGGGACGTCTCGCACGACCCAACAATTATGGACTATGCTCTTGTTGCCAATGGATATTTTGAGCATACACCTGCTTGGCAGGAGATGTTTGGAATTGGGTGCTTCCAGGTCCATTTCCCATTTGTCTATCAGTTTGAATGTGGGAATGGCTGGATCTTTTGGGAGTTGGCGAAACATGGCTTCGCTGATGAAGCTCTTACCGTTGTTCACACACACTCGAGCGAGAACAGAGTCCTTCCCATCATTTAACTGAACAGGGATGAACAACTGCTCTCCAATTTGCTGAATATCAGCCAGGCTCTGAGCTGATTTCACATCTTTCTGGACTATAGGAGTGGGAGTTTCTGATTGTGGATTAGTATAGAATTTCAGAATGTTTCTTTCCAGCGTGGAATACCACCTTAAACTGGAAGGAAGGTTGATTTTCAGAAATAGAGAGGACCCCCCATCACCAGTCTGTTGTCCTACTGCTATTACTGTCACGTCTGGAATTTGATTATTCTGGAAGTGGAATTCTACTTGGTCAGATTTTTGTTCAACCATGTGGCATGTGCCGTTTAAACTAACATGGTTGACACTCTGTTTTAATTTTATGGGTCGGCTAGTCTGGGTCCAGAGGACCTTGTTTACGCAATCTATTAGGGGTGACAACCTTCTCAGGAGGTCATTCCGTAGTAAACAAGGGGTGCCCTCTGGGGTCACAACTATAACTGGGTGTTTCAACTTGTGTCACCCAATTTTGATGTCCAAGTCTGCAGTCCCCTCAACGGGAATTTCCTTCCCGTCAAAGTTCTGCAGTTGTCCAGGAAGAGAGGTGAGAGGAATACGGTAATTCTCCCCCCTTCCGGCATTCAGTTCATCAAAGGCCTTTCTGGACAGAAGGGTAGCTTGAGATCCCGTGTCCACCAGCGCTGAAATCGTACCCTGCCCCTGTACTTGTACCGGGGCATAATATCTTCCCTCCTTCTCCTCAAGGGGGCACAGATAATGCACATTTTTGGACAACTGGTGGGCTAATTTTCTGGTTTTGGACATTGCAAGAGAAGAAATTTGGGCAGAAGTCGGTGGAGAGCCTTGGGAATCTGAAAGAAAAAGTTGGCAACTGGAGATCAGAGCCATTGTGGGTTCCCCTGGCTCCGGTTCTGGGCCGCCCCCCCCCTTTTTGGAGGCAGTCACCAGGATGGGTTTGAACCAGGGGATTTTCTTGCTGTTGGTTCTGGGATAAGATGGTGGGCGGCGGTAGCTCAGTCTCCACATCTCCCCAGTCTGAATTTGCATCCCTAGGGACACATTTTTCTTTGGGAGGAGTTCCCCCCTCTCTGAAGGAGAAGATCCTTTTCCCAGGATCCTCTGAGGATCCCTCTCCCTCAAATTGGAAGATCTGTACCTCCTACTCAAACTGAGTCTGTTTGGGTCTTTTGTTTCTCCTACCCCCCCTCTGCTCCTTAGGAGGCAGACTTTCAGGGGCAAGAGATTTTGTTTCCGGTTCCTGGGTTTCCAGGGGCTGTTCACAAGTGAGGAAGGAAGCTTCCTCCAAG
This sequence comes from Ambystoma mexicanum, assembly GCF_040938575.1. Lineage (NCBI taxonomy): Eukaryota > Metazoa > Chordata > Amphibia > Caudata > Ambystomatidae > Ambystoma > Ambystoma mexicanum. Next base: position 147,715,915 of record NC_090934.1, read on the forward strand.
GCTTTACACCCCCCTTCCCTTTGTGCCTCCTCCCTGGGAACCGGTGAGTTATCGGGGTGCTGCCCCCGTCATTGTTCTGGAGCACCAGGTCCAGAGTTGGGTGCGTTCTGCGCCGGCATGCCGATCTGAGGGTTCTGCTGAGCCCTCAGTATGTGACCCAGATCCCGCGCCATGTTTTGAACCTGGCGCTCTAACTGGGAAACCCGCTCAGGATGATACGGGGCCCTGTTTTCTCCCCTGGGCTGATCCCGGGAAGGGTAGCTATCCCTTCTCTGGTAGTACCCCTGGTTGGGAAGATTTTGGTACCCCTCCACCCTTGGCCTCCCCTCTCCCGGGTTAGGTTGTCTGGGCTCAGGGAATTGGGGAAAGAAGGGTGGAGGATTTTGGGGATGGAAATTGGGTGGATACCTGGGGAAGAAGTTCTGCCCAGGGTTTGGTGAGTTTCTGCCCTCCTGTGAGAAGTTGGGAGGGAAGTTCTCTGGGTTAGGTGCTTGGCTGGATCCCCCCCCTTGGGCTGGAGGAGTCCACACATAACCCAGGATGGGTCTGTTTCCCTTGTAACGGGAGCTTACATAATCAGGAGAGCGAGGGACCCCATTTGTGGGGCTGCCTCCCTGGCTCCCTGTCTGTGACTGGCCCGAGGACCTTCTGGGCCTAGCATTATTAGGTGCAGGTAGGTTTTTAGGCCCCCCCATCTCCAAATCTAAAACGGGGGTGACCTTTACCTCTGCCATCTTGGCAGCAGCAGGGGTGTTGTTGGCTTTGGGGTTTTTGGGCGCATTATTTTTATTTTCTATTGGCTTCTGCACCTCATAGATCCGGCTAGCCTGTTCAATGACCCAGTCTAAAGATCTTTTCTCGTGAAAATCCCTCACGAGCTGGGTCATTATGTATTTGGGCAAGGCATGAAAAAATGTATTAATGAATTCTCTACTGTCTGTGCGCACCCTTCTGGTAGGCTGCGCAAAAGCACGTTTCAGTTCTTGCACAAATTCTTGTGGGGCCTGATCATCCCCACATTGCAAATTGTAGGCTGCCTTGCAAGCCTCTTGAGGATTTCTGTGAACAGAAAAATGTTTCAAGATGGCCGCCTTATAGGTGGACCATCTTAAATGATTTTGGTCCTCCAGCCCCGCAAAGAAACTGGAGTATTCCAGGGAGAAGGTCCACTTTGCATATTGAATACAGCTTTGGCTGTCCTTCAAATGGAAAGTCTCCATCATTTGCTCAAACAACTCTAAGTGCTCCCAAACAGAATACTTAGCGTTCTTATGGTAATGCGTGATGACGCTCCTGATCGCCTTAATCTGCTTTAAGGGGTCCTTAAGCAAGGCCCTTTTTGCCTTACTGGCCCTTTTGGTTCGGGTAACCCTGGTCCATTCATCTTCTGACTCAGAGGCACTGCTCCCAGAGGTTCCCGTCAGATCTTCCAGGTTTTCCCGGATTCTGCGAGCCTGGGAATGGCTGGCAGAATGTGGGGACCTGGTCTCCTGTTTCCTGTGGTGCTCAGAAGAGTCTTCAGATCCCTCCTTGCGGCCAGGATTTGCTGGGTACCCCCCCCACTGACCTAGCTGGGCAGAGGTTTTCAGAATGCCCTTAATGGGACTACTCTCCTGGGGATCCCCACTAAATTGCACTGTGCTTGGGTGCCCATACCCGGATGCCCGCCCCTCCATACCTGGGTGGTACTGGCCTATGAGCCCCATACTTTTGTCTGGATAGTAGTCTGCCATCCCTGTGGCACGGTGCTCATGTGCGCCAGGGAACATGGGGGTGGCAGAGTCCAGGGACTGAGAGGTATGAGGGCCTCTGGTACTAGGGCTCCTGAGGTTATGCTCCGGAGTTTCCCTTTCCCAGCGAACCTCATCTCTATCCGCCCCTGCTCCCTGTTGCAATGCAAGAGCCTGCATTTGTGCCTTCAGTTCCTCAGTTAAGGCCTTACTAGACTCTATCAGTCTCTCCTGCATCGCTACCTGTTGTTGGAGCCTATCATTGTGTTGACAGAGGGCCTCATTTTCCCTCTGTGCTTCCTGGTTGGTCCTGGAGAACTGGGCCAGTCTTTGCTGCAGGAGGTTTACCTCCTGAGTCCCATCCCTACTGGCCTGCTCCTTTCTTGCCAGAGCCTCTTCCACCCTTCTGGTGTGCTCTACCAAGTTCTGGTTTTCTTTTTGGAGATCACCCAGCCCCTGGAGGGCCAGGTGATTTTCTTCAATTTCCTTTTTTAAGTGGCAGACTTCCTGGCCTAAAGTGTCTCTTTCCTGACTGAGAGCCTGCATCTGTGCTGCTAGGTCGTCCCTCTGCCGTTGAAAGGCACCAGCTTTTTGGCGCTCCTGATCAAACTCTGCCTGGGTACCCAGGTCTTTCAGAATTAGTTTGTTGCTCTCTGCCTTCACTCTATCTAGGTGGCCTTGCAGGGTGACTACCTGCTCAGCACATACCCTGTTGAAGTCCAGTTGTTGCTCCAGCTTTTTCTGGTTTTGCAGTAGGGAGTCCAAACCTTCTTGGTATTCCTTCTGCAAGGCCAGAAATCTGGTATCCTGTTCTACCTTTTCCTGTTGCAGGATGTCCATATCCTCTTTTATTTTAATGATGTACTGCCTACTATCATCTTCTGACTCCTGGCTCCTCTGCAGCCTCTGCTCAGAAGAGACCAGGTCAGATTGGACCTTCTCTAACGCCATCTGTTGCCTATTTGCCAGATTTTGGCTTTCAACACATCTATCCTGCATGTCTCCCATATATAGGTACAGGTATGCCGCTATCCTAACAATCTTGTCGTGTTCATCTTTGGCCTTCGGGGCCATGTATAGTTCACTCAGGGCCACATGTAGGGGACCCTGATCTCCCCATATGTCTGACCCTGTTTCAGTGACCTGTTGCGCGATTGCCTGCAACCAGACTGTTTGGTCCTGGTGAGTCCACTCACCTCTCACAAATAACTTATGTAAGAAGTGCTCTCTGGCTATTTTCATGTCTACTAAGGTCGTCATTCTAGAGATTGGTCTCTGTCCTGACTTACAGAAGTTTGTATTTTATTTTTGAAAAACAGAACTTTTCCTTAGAGCGTTCCTTTGAGGAGTGCTTTACAGCGTAACACAGCGTGGTGATCCTACCGGATATGTGTATCTGGTCAGCTGGCACGCTGTATTAATCTGCACAAATGGTAGATCTAACCCAAACATCCCGGACGAGCCCCCAATTTGTAAGAGGATTCAATTCAGCACTACAGCTAAATCAACGCCTAGTCTAGAATACTGAATGAAAACCCTTATTGATATATCTTTATGTCCAGTTCATGCGTTCTGGATGACTACCCCTATATAACACCCCTCTGTTGGAATCCTCCTGACCCCACTGAGCCAAGAAGTAGTTCTGTTTTGCAAGTTAAAAGGATTATTTGAGAATTTAAACAATATATATATATATATCACACTTTATAATAAATTACTAATTGAATATCACACTTAATCTGATATGATAAAGATTAACAACGGAGAATCTGGCACTAGCACACTTCTTTATAATCACTAAGGAGTTGACATGAAATGGATAAGGTAGCACACTGGTAAATAGTGACAGAAGAATAATGTGATAGAGAATGCTTTATAGAGTTCAAATGGATGCAATGTTGAATGAAAGGCAGTACAGAAAATACTCAATATGATTTCAACAAAACAATGTAATCACTTTTCTCTGGCAATCCACTCCCCCCCTTTATGCAATGCAAGGAAATGGAAGGAAAGCACACAGTTCTCAGAAATGCAATCAAATGTAATTCAGTTCACCCCAGCCAGCTTAGACTACAGAAGTTTAAAACACAGGCCCAAAATGCTTTTATATGTGCTGGCAATGAAGTGAAAAATATGCTAAAATGCTTTTAATTCGCTCTGGAGGTTCAGGTTGAAGATTAGTTGGTTTAAATTAGTTCAGGCTTACTTTAGCAATGTCCTAGGAATGATTAGCAGGTTAAACGAATTTTTGTCAAATAAGACAAGGAAGCTGCTGTTTTCACACGTGGAGAAATTTGCAAATCGCGGTAAAATGTCAAATCGCGGCAGATTTTTCCGAGTGCGCCGGGCGCGATTACAGAACTACAAGGACTAGCACTATCGTTTTGGGGTCCTAGGACAGCCTAGGATCTCAGCTTCCAGATGAAAGTTACTGCAAGTTTCTAGGACAAATGGTCACGGAGATATGAGCGATATGGTAAAGGTCGTTTTTCAGATTTGAAGTTTTAAAGTTCAAAGTGACAAGTGACAGTCTTGCAAAATGACAAGGTACAACTTCTAGGAGACAGTTCTGGTTAGATTAAAATAGATTGAATTATATTATTTTAACTAAGAGATTGGTTCTGCACAGTTCTACTAGGTACTCACAATATATTTTAAAATATGCCTCGCCACGGATCTGGTCAGGTTTTGGACTGGACTCCTGTTCAGCTCTCTGGTTCTGCTAACAGCGGTCTGGGTCAGCTCTGCTCTGCTGGTCTGGTCTGGGTCTCTGGTTCTGATCAGGTCTGTGGGTCCGGATACAGCGGTCTCCGGTTCAGCTGGTCTCTCTCTGGATACAACACTGCTTTCTGGCAAATGGCAAGAGTTCTTGCAAAGAATTCAAACAGCTCGCCTGGCTGTGATAGTGGCAATGATTTGAGGCCTGCTAAAGAGGGATTTAGCTTGTAGTTGACCTCTCTGCTACAAAGTCTGAAGTAAAGTCTTGGTCTCTGAAGGTGGATAGATTGAAGTCTCTATGTTGGCTTTCTGGAGGTTGATGTAAAGTATGGATTTTCCGGCAGAGCGTCCCGCAGCAGATGGAAATGAATGTCCCTATCTGTCCTGTCTGTCTGCTTTTATCTGTTTTTAAAATGGGTGTGTGTGCAGCATCACTAGACCCTACCCCTCTCCACTTGCCATTGGCCACTTCCTCCTCTTCCCCTTGATTGGGGGAATGAAATGAAGTGTCATCATGATGAGGTCTGTTTATGATACAGAGAACCCACCCCTGTCAACTTTACACACAATCTACATCTGACCTAAAAACATATTTGCACAGGCACACATTTGTTTAGAATTACATGCACCCATCACATATCACAGGAGATATCCGCTGTTCAAACTCTGCTCTTCCTGGGGGCTTGCATTCAGAAATGGCACATATTTCACTTTTTAACTGATTTTGCAATTTCGGACATTAACCCAGATTTACACACATGTGCGCAAGGAGTATGGACATTAATTGATGAAGTGTCAGATTTTTAACATGCATACATTTTAAGTAATACCCTCTTAACTGCTAGCTTGCCCCCAGATCATACCACCGGTTCTAAAAACCTCTTAAAATGTGGGCAGAACAATCACAAGAATTATGGTATCATTTATAAAACTTTCACATGTCCGCTGTATGAATGATCCATCTTTTTAGAGTTATGTTCTGGCCCCAAAGGGGTGTGGTTTCACCCCAGCACAAGGTTGAATTTCTGGTTTTTCCAGTTCTGCCAAGCTCAGAGACCCTGCCCCTCCCAGCTTCTGCCAAGAGGAAGCTGTTTTACGACACCTGCAATAAACCATCTGCCTGGGTGAAGGGGGTTGCATTGTTCAGAGCTCCTGTATTCTGTGGGGGCTCCCCTTAATTCAATTATCAGAGAGATGGCATATCCTTAGTGTGGCCAGCAGGAAACAGCCAGGCCTGGGAAGTTTACTGTGAATCAAGTTTCACTCCTGATGGGGGTAGTTGCCAGGCAAAATTGGAATCTCTTTAAGCCAGTTTTTAGCTACATGTCATTTCTGTTCCCCAGTTTTCTGCATTCAAATAAACTAACAATTTTTTACATATGCAGCTAGAATGCTGATTCTAAGTTTAAAACTATGACATTTAAACAATTGAAACCTATGTGACACTCAAAAGTAGGTCACTCATTTCTTTTAAATATTTAGATGTTTAGTGTCTTTCAGTCCAAATTTACTTAAACTGCTGAAATCCACAGCTCAGCCAGTCTTGTTATGAACATTCAAGTCGCTTCAGAATATAACTTTAGATCGTATCCACCTCTCAATAAGTCTTTCTTTGGCCTGCTTTGGGTTTAGCCAGTTTTACACAAAAAAGTCTGGTGGTTTTAAAACGCCGGCTTTCTGATAGTGGTGAGTACTGGTAATGCACCCATTTTTGGGATTTAAGAAAATGTATTCCCCACAATTCTAGGTTGTTTTTGGCAATCAGCATTGCCATTCCCAATGGTTTCAGGCTACTGTGTGGGTAGTCCAATGGTGGTTTTAGGCAGTGCCCTTCTGTGCCCATAACATCGGCAAAAATGGGTGGCAGCCTATTCTTCCTGCATTTCCCTGGGCATTTTCTGGGAAGCTCTGGCCATCATGATGTTTTCAATGCCAGTACTGCACAGTTTTTGAGGTAGGGCTCGGATGCATGGGTAAAAACATCCCACAAGCATGGTCCAGTTCTGTGTCAATTCCTACTCATTTTCTATGCCTTACATTTTCACCAGTATGGGCTCCATTCTATGACCAAAACTGGTCACAGTCAAGCAAATAGTAACAATAAAATTATTGTGAACACCAAACCGTCGAGTTGTTGTCGTTGACAGACCAAAGTTGGTACACAAAAAAGTGATGGATGGAAAAAATGGAGCTAGCATGGTTTAACCTCTGGGAATTCTTTTGACCAGCCTATATCACTACAAATAGGAGACACTTACAAGGGAGCAGGTCTTATCTTCCAGGCAAGTCCCAACTGATCATGTAGGCAAGCTATCTCAGGCAAGCTTCCATTGGACTGGGATCGTTGGTCAGGTTTTGCCTGACCCCTTAAAGCACAGGAAGCTGAAGGTGCCCATCTGGGCATACCAATCAATTCCAATGGCACGACTTATGACCCAAAACAATGGTACCTTAATAGCTGAAGCTTATGACTCACCTATGAACCCAAACCAATGACATTGTTAAAGTGCCACATATGAGAACAAAACTCTGAGCCTAATTAAAGCTGCAGACTTTTTCTGGATCTGTAACTCAATCTCTCTCCAGGCACTATCAGCCAGATCCTCAAAACAGCTTTGGTGCAAGTAATGAGAGGTGCTAGCGCCTCTCATCACCTGTGCAAAAAAATGTCCAGCCCAATTCACAAAGGGCATCTGAATTGGCAGTATGAGCCGCTGCTGTCACACTTGTATTTTGTAGTATGGCTTGATGCCCATGTGCTGGAGGTTCCTGCTGCGCTACATCACCTTCCAGTCCGAAATCGAGGCCAGTGGACTAGATATTCGAGGGAAGGAGCGAGGAAGCGGTTGGAGAGGAAGAAGAAGGAAGGGTTTGAGGGGCGGGGCTCATTACACATATATTCATTAACTTACATAAATCCCCAAGTTAATTCCATGTTCGCCACCGTGCCTTTTCTGATCGCCTATACTCCATTGGCAACAAGGATGGGATGTCCCTGAGCCCCGCAGCCGCCCACTGTGTACACTCACCTGATGTACAACCCAATGACGGTAAGCTGGGATCTCCTGAGCAGTTCCCAGTGTGGGATCTCCTGTGCAGTCAGCCACAGCACTTCTGCAGCTGTGAGGTGGGATCCCATGTGCAATTAGACTCAGCATTTCCGAACATTCCGCAGCTCCTCCAACAACGTTTGTGCAGCAACTCCATAACGCATCATAACAGCGTTTCCTACCATAATGCATGGTATACAGGCTCATGCATACAAACACTGTCAAACTACCATATCATACGCTGTACAAGGGCACTCTACTAAAAAAATAAAATAAGGAAGTTAAACGTTTGTACCATATCATACAGTGTATAACATACATGCTTCAACACTGCATTTACGGGAGATTACCTTAACTACAGTAATATATCCTCCTACAAAATTGTCTCAATCAATCTAAGCAATGAAAGCACATTTAAAGCAAGAACAAAGCTTATATTTATCATTACACACTGACGTGCTTAACTTCTTTACCTCCAAAGTTTCTACTCTTTCACTATGCAACGACAATGGCATTCAACAGTGTTCCCCCACCATATTTCTTCATACCTGAGGTAGGAGAAACTGCAATACCCTGGAAGAGATAGATAAAGTCATTTGAACAGTATGTCAGCATAATTTGCAGTACTAATTACAGCATTGAAAGGCAAAGGTCTTTGTTGCTACATTGCCTAGGCCCTGCTGGACAAGTTTGAAGACTTACCAGAGCACCCAGAAAATGAGGATCAAGACCTGAATGAATAAGAAAGGGCTGTCAAAAGAATAGTAAACACTATGAATAGAAGTTGAGCCTGATACTATAGCAATAAACGTTTGGAAAAAGAGTACAATGAGAAGGAGAATGTGTGGAACAGTATATCACAAGAGAATTTGCCATAAAATGCAATTTTAACATCGACTGAATGAACGTTTGAGGGATCAATTTATGTTAGAGTGCAGCAATGCAAAGGTCAGAGAAAAATTATGGTCAGAAGATGACCATCCATTAGATACTGTTCTGAGAGTAGCCACAGAAGTGGAGCGCACAGAGACATGCATCAAGTTATTAGAAGACTAAATAAAGGGCACAAATGTAAAGACAGTAGCCACATCACAGCCTTCAACCTCACCCAAAGTGAATGATGCCATATCAGCAGTCAATGGCAATACATAGGTCAAACGAAGAACAGTAGACAGACTACAGAAGCCCACGTCGAGAGAAAACAGGAGAGGGAGGATGTCCTTTCGCACAAGGAGAAGAAGCATACCAAGAAGGAGCAGTCCGAGGAGGTACTTCAGATGCAATAGCGCACACCATTGGGGAGACAGCCCAGAATGCCCAGCATTAAAAATCATTTGACGCATATGCAAAGGCAATGGTCATCTCTCAAGATGCTACAGGACCAAGAAGCCTCTACCAATTGGATCAGCAGTGACCACAGGGAGGAAGAGAGCAACAAATGGATATCTATAGTAGTAGATGAAGATGAGGAAGAAATAGACAGCCCCAAAGTCTCAATATTTGTGGACGACTCATTAATGTCCATGATGATTGATTCAGGTAGCAAGTACACACTATTGTCCCAGAGCGAATGGAAAACAATTGCGACAATAATTTTTTAATGAGATTGATATTAATTCCAGAGCATATGGAGGAGTGAACATTGAATTAATTGGGTGATTTTGGGCCACTCTGAGATTCAAAGACAGGTAAGCCAAAGGAAAAGATGATGTGACAAAGAAGGACAATACCCCCTTATTGAGCTGGACTAATCAAAGAAAGCTCAAGGTGAAATTAGATCTTAATGCTGAGGAAATAGTACTCACCATTGGAAATGTTAGCAGTGAATAAAAAGTAATATATTAAATATTCTGTGATGAAATAGGATGCCTACACAGATTTGTACACAAAATAAAAATGAAAATGACTGCACACCAGTAGCGCAGAAGCTGCACAGTATTCCTTTGTCGGTGAGGGATGAGGTCAAACTGAAATTGAATATACTAGAATGTTAATGCATCATAGTGAGCATAGACGCAGCAGGATCGGTCTCACCTCTAGTTGCTTTGAGGAAGAAGACTAGAAAGCTCAGAATTTGTGTAGACATGAGGGAACTCAATAAATGTGAAGTTCTAGAGAGACAAACCTGCCCAATATTCAAGAGATTATATCAACCATAGATCCAGCTAGATATTTCTTAACCATGGACCTCGCGTCTGCATATCATCAAGTGAATTTTCACGATGAATCCAAGTGTTTGACAGTATTCATCACACCTGAGGGATTGTTTCAAAACAGACAAATTCTATTCGGCTTAGTGTCTGCTGCCTCAGTATTCCAAAAAGTCATGCACAAACTAGTCAATGGGGGTGAAATAATTCTATGCTCCCAAATTGACATATTAGTTTATGCAAATAGTCTAAAACTCCACAACTAAAGATTGGATGGTGTCTTCAAGAAGTTACATGCTGCGGGCATGAATTTGAGTCAAGAGAAATGCAAAATTAATGGACAAAAAACAGAATATCTTGGAAATGTTACCTCAGCTGATGGCATAAATCCCAAAAAACAACTTGCAGTAGCCTTTGAAAATATGCCTAGAGCAATACCTCGTGAAGAAGTTTGAACATTTCTAGGAATGGCGGAGTACTACTCCAAATTAATTTGTGATTTTGCAAAACACACTGCGTCCATGCGTGAGCCGACCAAAGGAAAGAGTATGTTCGTTTAGAGCAGAGCATGTGAAGAAGAATTTGAATTCATTAAAAAGACTCTGCCAAGAGCTCTTGCACTACAGAACTTCAGAAGTAAACAAAGACGATCATTGCAACTAATGCCAGCAATGTTGATCTAGGAGCCGTGGTGAAACAGAAAGAGAATGGGTAGGAATTTCTCATAGCCTTTGCCTCCAGACTACTGAAGGGAGCATAGAAGTCACATGCTACCATTGAAAAAGAGGTACTGACTATCAAATGGGCTGCTGACAAATTTAGGAGTTTCATCTGGGGCATGAATTTTGAGTTCCGCATTGATCACAAACCTTTAGTAGAAATAATTACCTCAAAAGGCTTAGATAAAGTGTCAGGCTGTATCAGGAGGTGATATCTTTGGGCTTCTCAACTGAAACCATGCAATTGTACAGTAAAGCATTTACCTGGAGTTAAAAAAAAAATGTGCAGCAGACTGTCTGTCAAGGATGACAACTGTGGTGGAGTCAAATAATGAGGAGAAGAATCAGGAAGTAGTTTTAGCAATAACCTCTATGCCAGTGCCACAGGAGGAATGGGAAGAAGCTATGAGAGAAGATAATAGTTTAAACAGACTCAAACAAGAATTGGAGGAGGACAATCCTGATTGAAGAAAAGTGTTTGAGGAATTAGGACTATTGCCTTTTGGAATGTAACAGATTATCTGTGTGTCCAGGGAGGAATGATAATGCATGGTAATAAGATTACTCCACCATATGAAGTTCATGAAACACTTATAGAACCTTCTCATGAAGGTCAGCAAGGGATTGTTAAAACCTGACAGAGGATAAGAAGTGACTATTGGTGGCCAGGATGTGATCTAAAAATCAAAAGGACTGTCAGAGATTGTATCCTTGTCAATAAGAGTGACAAAGTGTGTGCGGGTTCTAGGTATCCCATGGTTATTGCAGATATTCAACAACACCCATGTGACAAATTAGGAATAGATGACCTGGGTCCTGTATGGAGTAATGGAGTAAAATTGTTTTGTGTGCAGGTCATTGATTTACTAACTAGGTGGGTTTAAATGTTGATCAAACCTAACATAACAACAAGATATGTTATTGAGTTTCTAGAAGAGATTAGTGAGCAGGAAGGTCACACCAGAATCATAGTAACTGACAATGGGTATAATTAAGATCAAAAGAAATGGAACTATACTGTCAGAGGAACTCCATTGAACATAAGAAAAGAGCCAGATAACACCCCCAAACCCATGGCTTGGTAGAACTTTTTAATAAGGTGCTGAAGAAGCCATCAGGTGGGCCTGGGCTAAGGGCAGAGACTAGGAGAAAGCAGTGAAAGAAGTGATTGTTGCTCATAGATTTACTCCTCATTCTACAACATGAGTTTCCCCTTTAGAACTTAGTAGAGGTAGGAAAGCCAATTCAAAATGTGTGCCAGCCTGGATGGGCAAGGACACTGCGATGGGGAGCAAGTTGGAGATTGTTGTTAGTAACATCTGGTGCAGTCAGTTGAGAAACAAAGAAGCACATGCGGGTGATGGGATGAGGAGGGACAACCATCTTAACACTATAGGAGATAAAGTGAGATTCAAACTACCTCTTGATCTTAGAGATGGGTGTTGTAAATGCTGGAAAGTCAATGTGGTGAAAGAAGTGTTTAAACATGTAGTCAGATTGGATGATGGGAGAGTGTGGAACATGGAGTGTCTTTGGTGAGAGAAATGGAGAGAAGAGTGAGAGAGAATGCTGATGAAGGAGAGATTGTTGCAGGAAAGTTTCAGAAATATAAGGAGTTTACTAGAAAAATAAAAGTGAGGATGTCAGAATCCTGTGGAGGTATATTTTCCTTGCCTGATTATGCAGCTGTGAATTCCCGCCAATCAAGGTCGGGGAGATCCTACCGGAGACCTAAACATCTGACAGAATTTGTGTTAGAGATGAACGTAGCATGGTCCTTTGAAGAAACCTGTGAAGAGATGGGGATGTGTAGTATGGTTTGAAGCCTGTGTGCTGGAGTTTCCTACTGCGCTATGTCACCTTCCAGTCTGTGCTCTAGGCCGGTGGACTAGATGTTCGAGGGAAGGAATGAGGATGGTGATTGGAGAGGAAGACGAAGGAAGGGTGTAGACTGGCAGAGCTCATTACACATATATTCATTAAGCTAAAAAAATCCCGAAGTTAATTCCATGTTACACCTTTGTGCCTTTGCTGATCCCCATAATACATATTTCTATCCCTCAAACATGAATAGAAATGCTAATTTTCTCGCATTTCACAGTGAGAGACACTACGAAATGTGCTCCAAGCAATCACATGGTTGCTGGAAGCAAGTCATTCATTAGTGTCTGGAGCAAGCTGCCAGGTAGCAGACCAATGTCTGCCCGGTAGCAAAGCACCTTTCAGAGTAAGGTTACCTGTGCATTTCAGCAATGAGCGCAAATGAAAAAAAGTGCATTCTCTGTGCTTTTTTCATTTGTGCTCCAGTGTTTGAGAATCTGGCCCTATTTACCTATTTTTCTGCCTCTATAGTTGCCACAAAAGCACCACCTAAAAGCCAAAACTAACAAGTGAATGGCTGGTACTGTGCATGTATGTTAATGCTACTTCACCTCTGAGAGTTTTTCTGGCTAACATTCTATTCCATTCTTCTTTTTCTATACCCTTGTTCTCGGAGGTGCAAGATGGGGGGGGGGTCAACCAACCCATATAGCATATCCTTGGGGAGAAATATGAGAACATCTGATTGTGGCTTTTAGCTTATCAGAAGGTAGGGACGTCTGCAGGCTGGAAAGGTGGATCTTTTACCGGTGTGTGGATATCTGCGCCCGTAGCCACAGCACGTGCCCTGTTTGTAAATAATCCCGCATTTACAGAGTGATTAATGGCGCGCAGTCGAGAGGCTGGCCAATCCTCTATCAGACGCGAAGCCGCCAGCTCTGGCGCGGGGCAACAACGATTGACAACAGACCCTTTATTCTCTGACCATGTGCTAAATTAGCCCTTCCTTTCAGGCATATGTATATCATGGAGTCCTTTGTTCATGAATGGAATACATTATCTGTCTGCTCAGATCTGCCACAGAATGCTGTATTTAAATATAAGAAAAAACATCCTGACCAGCCTTGCCGTAGTCAGATCATTAATAAGCAGATCCGTAAATTTAGCAGATGAGATCCATCTGATATTGCCGAAATGTCACTGGATATGATAAATGATAATGGGGGCAGGCTGTCAATCAACAGCCGCTGTTGTCATGGCTCCAAACCATAGTGCGCCCAATTAGGGCAGCGCCACCAGCGTACTTAGCCACTCGGGATGTTAGCCAGCATGCATCGAATGTTAGCGACTGGCAAGTCCTGGTACCAGTGGGAACTCTCCCAGGTTATGCATGCCAAGCAGGGCACTGTGGCCGGCCTTCAACCTACATTCAAGGATGAAGTGGCAGTACTATTCAGGTATTCAATGATGCTGTAAGGCGGCAATTGCTGTGGATTCAACACATTTTGAAATCCAGGGTTTTAACACTCCCCAATATGTTCTAATGACTCAGACCAAAACCAGCACTTTTGGAGGCCATTTGATATAATTGTAATACACTTAATTTCTAAATATCAAACGACAAAGATCCGCAACATTTGAACAAGGATTGTAAAGCGTTCAATTTGAATACATCGAAAAAAGGACACACTCCAGGTAGATTTGATTAATGTAGATGCATGTCTAGAGAGTGGTAAGAGAGTCCACTGGCCTTCGGGAGATACATCAACAGATGAAGGGAGTAAGGAAACAGCAGGAGACACTCAGAGCATGAGAGAACTTCCATGACCAGTTCATTGAGCAAACCCAAAGAGGAATACAAATTTACCTTAATAGCCAACCCACAATATTACAATAATAATAATAATAAGCGACTAAGAGCAGATGTCTGGTCTAACATCTCATCAAACGCAAACAATCACCTTCAAAAGGCGACTACAACAGAAGCAGAACCAAGTACAGCTCCCCTGGTGGCCTACACCGGAACTGTAAATACATACTCCCATCACACAAATAGAATGCCTAAAGTTAAGTTAAAGCACTGCAATAAAGCAACCAATCAGTAACCACCAACACTCACAACGCAGATTGGGCCTCTAACGGTATGGACTGAGAATGCAATGAAGTTTCTCCCTCCTCTCTCACTATAACTAGCAAAGGAAAGGCATGAACTGATCTGATTTCATCAGGAATCATAATGGATGTAACATCAGAATTTGTATTTCTTGCAACTTTTAATTAAGGATGAATTGTTTATCACTATTTAACAGTGTAATGTGTCTTTTGTTAAAGTGATGGAATACAAATGAAACATGTATGCTACTACTGTGACACACACACACATAGGGAATCATTATGAGTGTGGGGGTAAACTGGCAGCAAATTGCCATTTTACCACCAAAATCATTTACCGTCGTGGCCATTTGGTTCTGTGGCATTAACACTGGATTATGAGTGGTGGCAAGGTGGGTACATCCCTATTCTTGGAGTCCATGGAACTCCATTAGGGTTTTAGTGACATTTACTACTAGCAGCCATCTTAGCGGTAAATCTGGTGTTTTCTTTGGTCTGTAACTAAAGGATTTACCCCCAGCATCGTGTCGCAGGTAAATCCTTCACTTCAAGGTCCAGCTCAGATTTAGCTGGTGTGGTAAAAGTGTGGATAAGGCTGTTGCTGCATCGCCAAACTCGTAATGTGTACCACTGTGCCAATGCGAAATGTTGGACATGCATTTACACAACGCTGATTTCAAGCGGAAGCAAAAAAAAAAATGCTCAATTGCAAAGCATGTTAGGCTGAACAGCAAATGAGCAGTTTACAGGAAACGGATGTGGAAATCTGGGGACCGGAAATGAGTATCACCAGGAGAATGTAGAAACACCTACCATTAAAATGGGCCTCATTATGAGTCCACCGGTAACCCTGCTGGTGCTTCCGGCTGGTTTCCACTGGACTCGTAAAATTTTACCGGCATCTAGCTTCCTGGTGCCACCGGGACAAGTCCCGGCAGACCGGGAAGCTGGGTGCTTGAAAATTTTGTTTCCAATGGATTCATGGAAGCGTTGGCACTGTTACTAATGGTGCTGATGCTTCCGTGATGAATCTGCCTACCGGGGCTGCTGCATTATGTAGGGTCAGACTGGTTGGGCTTAGCGGCCCTGGCAGGCAAACTCGTAGTGTGGCCGTCCGGAAGCAAGGGTGCCGGCAGAGCTCAAGTCGAGGGTACAGGCTGGGGGACGGAGTCCACCCACTTTATTCAGAGGGTGAACTCAGTCCCCCCAGCTAAAATGAGAAACATTGAATGTCCTCTTTGAATTTATGAATGAAAGCCAACCTCGGGGACCAAACCACAGTCTCAGGTTTGTAGGCTGCACACTTCACCACTGCACTATATAACCTGATGAAAGATAACAAACAGCTAATGGTGAAATGTCCCATTTCGGTAATGCGAGTTCCAGGGAAAACATTGTATTGCTTCTTGGAGTTTAAAGCATGAACACCTTAAAGTTTTGAAAAACACTGTTAGAAGAAAATATACTCTCTTGGTTTTGTGTGTGTGTCGATTTTATGAAAGGTAAATGCCATTCGTCCTGTTCAATTTGGGTGGTTATGCAAAGCCAATTTAATGAAATGTGTACATTTCACCTTGATATGCAAATTTCTGGTGACATCGCATTCCATTGTGTTTGTTGATGAGTCCCCCCAGTTTAATTTTTAGAACTTGACCCTGGGTGCCGGTGAGCTTACCAGCACCCTTTTTTTCAGACCACCATACTCATATTGTGTGTTCCCGCCGGACTCGTAACATTTTAACGGCAACTAGCATCCCGCTGCCACCGGGACATTACAAGTCACGGTGAACTGGGCAGCTGGGTGACGGAAAATGTTAGTCTCCATTCCCATGGAGTCGCATAAGACTCCATGGGAATGAGTTCACGGACGAATCAGCACTGTTACTAACGGTGCCGATGCTTCCGTGATGAGTCTGCCTACCTGGGCCACTATCCCCGCAGGATCAGACCTGTCAGGTGCAGCAGCCCTGGCACGCAAACTCATAATGTGGCGGTCTGGAACAAAGGTGCCGGTGAGCTTACTGGCACCTTTGTTTCCAGACCGCCACACTCATAATGAGGCCCAATATGTTTTACTTTTGTTTTGAACCCTAAGGGCAGGGCAAGATGAAACAGAGACCAACTGCATTTAATGCATGGGTAGTATAGCTCAGTGGCAACAGCTTGTCTTGGAAGGAAGAGAAGGCAGAGCGACACAGTTTCAAATCCTGTTTGGGGCTGCATTATAAAAAAAAACAATTGTTATATAATTTAAAATAAATACATCTTTAAAGCTATGTATGTTAGGTCAATTGAATATTATACAAAAAATAACTTCCACTAGTGCTTGCACTGTAAACATAGCAAAGATCTACTTTCAGTTATGTTAGTTATATATGCCTAACAGATTACAGTCTTTCTACTATTACAACAAAGAGGAAAGACTACCCTATGCTACATACATATATACTGTGTACACAGCAGACTGCAGTCCTTCTCCTTTGTTTATAGTGCATGTGTGACCACTTTACGTTTGCTTCTAATAAGTGAGTCGCAGCAGTTCCTCGGAACATGACGTTTACTGTGTCCACAAACCTTCTTCATTCCTAAGAACACTGAAAACATGGCAGCCTTCACAGATTAACTCGAGGGTGCATTTCAGAATGCATTCTTCCTACTCTGATGTCTTTCACATCTCGTTATTTGGTTACTTTGCCCCGGGTTTCCACCCTAACCCCATCTGCCAGAATCATGACTGTAGGAACATGAAACCTTAATTAGTGCTGGAGCAGCTTTTTTGATAAACTGAACCGTAATTCACAGTGTTTGGAGTGTCTCGCAAGTCAAATCCATGTCTAAAATCTCGAGCCGACTCAAAGAGTTTCAAATCAATAGCAACATTAATTGGTTGGCAGCGTTTAGAATCGGCTTGCTACATTTTGTCTTCTGACATGGCTCAGTCATATGTGAGGCTATTCAAGCACGAAAACACCTGTGGTTTCCAAGATGTGGGGATCGGCTGGACCTATTAAAGTCACTCCAAGTTCTTATCCCCATTCTCCCCAGACTAATTATATTATTATGTTTGGTTTCTCAAACAATCTTTAAAATACGAGAACGTATAGAAACATCTGCATGAAATTCAACCACATGGCTCCTTTTACAGCCAGAGGGTTCAAACCTTTGGTTCGAAAATTTCATAAGTTTGACTTTGGTTCCAACTTTTCAAACCACCTGAAATTTGGGTGGTTT
Source organism: Ambystoma mexicanum (assembly GCF_040938575.1). Classification (NCBI taxonomy): domain Eukaryota; kingdom Metazoa; phylum Chordata; class Amphibia; order Caudata; family Ambystomatidae; genus Ambystoma; species Ambystoma mexicanum. The sequence goes on from NC_090934.1 coordinate 147,733,446, forward strand.
GAAGTTCAAACGTGCAGATTTGCTACCAGTAAGATGTCCTATGTCACATAGTTGCAACCCTTATAAACATATAATATGTGAACATCCCAGATCTAGGGTAAACATTCTTTTTACCTGAACTTAGAGCATGCAACCTAAGAATTTAAGAACCATAACAGCTGCCAAGAGGAATCTGCTTTCCCTCTCTACTATAAATGTGGTCTACGCGGTTAAGGCTTTAAATAAATAATGCATTTTACTTAGGATGAATACCCTTTTTGATGATCTGTTGTATGGATTTATTGTGTAAAGTAGTCTTTTATGGAATCTGCTTTCCCTCTCTACTATAAATGTGGTCTACGCGGTTAAGGCTTTAAATAAATAATGCATTTTACTTAGGATGAATACCCTTTTTGATGATCTGTTGTATGGATTTATTGTGTAAAGTAGTCTTTTATGGGATGCTATGTCTTCGAAATGAAGCTTTCGTTAAGTGAAGTGATGAACTGAAGATCTTGAACATCTTGTGCCGATCCTCTAGTATTTTTTCAGTACTATATCTCAATGTACATGATACTCATCACAGGTTCTTCACTCCAGGTTCTCTTCGCCATTCAGAGTCAGAACAGTCACTATTTCAGCATTCTAAAGAAGGCTAGATGTTTCTCTATCTTCCAAAAATGGAAACCTAATAAGTTCAATTCTAATATCAGAAAGACCAATCTCCAAATTATGAGTGGCTGGGCTGATCTTGGAAAGGCAGCCTGGGTTTGGCAACTGCTTCTGTAATTCTCTCTGTAGTGTACACTGTTCCCAAGACAAAGCAATGCAGATGTATGCACACTGTGGGCCTCATCACAAGTTGAAAGGTATCCCAGCGGTAATTGCACCAGGATACCGCTCAAAGCAATTAGCATTACCGCTACTCGGTCCGGTGCAAATAGCACCACTAACGGTAATAGAGTTGGAAATGCCCATACCAACAGCACATTCAACTCCAGCTCAGAGATGGAGATGAATGAGTCGAGGTAGAGCCATATTTGGGTTTGAATGGAGCAGTAAATGTGGCGGTAATAACGTTGCCGCTGCATTTTCCCGCTCCGCCCAACTCTTGATGAAGCCCTCTGTCAAGTTGGAGGTTGCACATGGCCACTGGTACACTAGTACCACTGGTAAACTAGACCTGGAGTAGTGACTGGATATGAAAACATTCTCTTCAATGTTATTCATCTAAAACCATCTTTTTACCATTTATTAAACTATGTTTTGCATTCGGAAGACCATGCACATAAACAAAGTCATGTTCTCGTTCCTATTTCGGAAACGTTTTAAAGATGGTTGCCATTGGGAATGGATGCCATATATATTTGGCTCGGGCTACCAAAATCTTAATTTTAGTGAGATTTAGTTGGAAGCATTTAAAAACAAATTAAAAACGTTTTGCAGTTCCAGTTGTTCAGTATAATCATTCAATCGCCAAATCCCTTTGCTGTCTGGATAGATAACAAGATGTCTTAAATAGGTTGAAATCTGCGTGGCCGTTGCATTGATGAACAATGATGGGCCAAATGACAGGATGAGGTCCACATATGGTGGCATTGACACTTCACGAAGCAATGGCAATGGTGTAAGCATTACTTCGCTAATGATTATAAAATGGAAAGAATTAGGAAAGTGCGCCAGGGCTATAGAAATTGGCGAAAAAGTTCTCAGGTGCTGCGCACAGAAATCGATGCTGAACAACTCCTTCGAGCAGTCTGTTCTAAAAACTCTAAAAGTACCTGGGAGCTTATAAATAATGGGGGTGCTTTTAGACAATCAAGTACTATTTCAAGCATTATGCCAATGTATTCGCAGATCCCAGGTCGGCTGGAGGTGTAACAAAAAGTAACAAAGGGTTAACATGGAACTTTGTATTTGATGAACATGATGCCATTATGATGATTGGTAATTTGAGCTCCTCTCGTGCAGCTGGCCCCGATGGCCTTTCTAATCAGGAATTGAAATGGAACACAGCCCATTGGGGAAAAATGCTGGTGATCATGTTCAAGCAGATTATGATGATTAGGTGGATCCCCCCCTCGTGGAAGGAGGCTTATATTGTACCCATTTTTAAAAAGGGAGATAGGGCGGATCCTACAAATTACTGCCCTATCGCTCTGTTGGACTCGATAGGAAAACTGTTTGCAATGTCACACTTGTCGAAATGTTCTTAAAAATTGGATATTGTGTTCATAGTAAAAAGGGCAAAATTCTGTGAAAAGCGGAGACAAGATCACACAGCTATGTGGTTTTGAGGAATAGTTGCTATATAACATATTTAATCTGTATATATGATTTTTATAGAGGTTGCACATGTGGAAATATGTATTTTGCCAAAAGTAGATTTTGTGTTCCAGGCCTAGAGGTGGATTCTCAGACTCATAAAAGTGCACGATAAAGATGACACTCTGTTTCTCTCCTCCTATCAAGGCAGAGAGTAGACTCTGACCCAATCCCCTTTCAAAGGGGCAAGCTTAGGCTAAACCGACCCACACCCCCCCTTTATGATGTCATTTCATAGCATAAATAGAGACAGCATACCACTCATTCTCCTGATGCTGGCAGAGCACCCTGCTGCTGAAATCTACATCTTCCTTGCTCCAGACTCCAGAAACTTGGCAAAGCAAAAGCCTATTGCATAGCCGAACCATTCTCAGCTAGGCCTCAAATTCTAGAACAGAACACCACAAGCCTAAGGGGAAGCATCATAATACAGCCGGGCTGTGCTGTTACTGTTTGAGTGCTGAATTGAAATATCCTCAGAACCATGAAGGGCAGATCCAGTCCAGTCCTGTACCATGCTGTGACCAGAGTGCCTTGCTGACCCTGTCCAGTCCTGTGCCGTGCTATGACCAGAGCGCCTTGCTAATCCTGCCCAGTCCGATGTGCCCAGCTGTCTTTCCTAAACCAGATCCAATCCCCTGACCAGAACTGACGGTCCCATTTAAAAACGTATCCGTTGAGTATAAATAGGAAGAATTGTGTCACTAGCATATGCACTTTGCATAGTCTTATGCCTATCTTAGACCCACCCTATCTTGTATTCAGAACCTGTATTGTTAGGAGTATCTTTGAATTGTCTGAACCCTCTCTCCAAACCATCCTATCTTTCCTCCAGAACCAGTATTGTTAGAACCATCTCTGCGCTGATCCTTTTCTCATCTGAAGAAGGCAACGTCCCTTAGCAGACAGTCACCCTGATCAAGTGACTGTGTTCCTGTGTGGTATTTGTTCATAGTCATCCTCTAGTGTAAGAAACCCATTTGTCATTTTTAAAACGTGCATTCCAGTTTTCCATTCTCGCGCCTATCTTGAAAAACAACCTTTACTAAAACCTCTGTAACTCCCTCATTTGTTGTGATAGAAACAAATTGTCAACTCTTGCTTGTAGCTAACATCCATATCTATCCATAGCACCCAAAACCGCATTGCAAATCATTCTCTCCTATTATCGCGAATATCGCGCAGTGAAAAGTTTGGCACAAATTTTCATTTTGGGAAATGTTTACACATGTAACACAGCTTTTAATTGCTTCTGACTTGAATTTTAAGATTCAAAATGTTTTCTTTGGATTAAATCATTGCTTGTGTTTGTGTGCAACTATCCAAAGCGGCTCCCATAAGAAAGTATTACAATTTCAGCAATTTTGACCATATTTGGTGTTTTTGCCCAGTCCATTCTAAAGATAACTTTAAAAGCCATTCTGACAGCTTGACAGTCAATTCCGTTTTCTCTTGTGTTTGAAAGGGGGAAAGTGGGATTGATATTCTGTTTGATTTCTGCAATTCCTGAATATCTGCTCTCTCCTCCTATCTCTTTACATTGCCTATTGGGGTTGAGGGGTGTGACAGGGGGAACCTCTAACCACAGTGCTATCTGATCTGAACCACACAAAAGTATTATTTTCTGTGCTACATTTGCTTTGCTCATTACTCATTCCTGGTGTATTAAAGATAGTATTCTGTGTTCTGTCACACCATTGGTGATTGTTGTGTACCTATTAAAACATATTGTGGTTACATTTTAAATACATAAATAAATATTTACCTTTGCAAACCAGCCTGATTCCTGGTTCAGTGTGACCAGGGGGTTCCAGGAGAAGGGCGTGATATGAGTGGTATATCGTTCAGAATAATGACATTTTAGACAAAAATAAATAAGGATTTCAGTTGTGCACTACATGCTGAGCCTTGACTTGCGTTTGTGCCGGATTGAAATCACTTACAGCTATCTGGGTATAAGATTGGATTCACGCCTCACATGAAAGCCATTAGTTAAGAAGTGTTACTCCACGTTGGGTCATGGAGGTGAATTTGTGCTAAAATTCTCTAGGATCCTCGAGGATTGACTACGATCTAGCGCAGTGGAGCTCTATACCATGCAGGGAGTATACACGACCACATATGGCGCAGAGGTCTGTGGCAATCTAGATTTCACAGATATCCAAATCACAGAGAATAAAGTTGTGAACCGGTTGCTCTCACTTCCATACAGTGCCCTGGCTATTCCATCATTGCTTGAGTTCAGCTTACAAGGAATGATGTATCAAATTAAACTAATGCCCCTGTTGTTTTGGGTGATGATGTGGACCAACGACCTGCTGAAAGATTACCAGATGATCCTAACTGCTCTTTTTAATTTGCCCAGATCACCCTCAATACCCTGATTAAATTATGCATTGTATTGTAATCTTTGATTAGGCTATTGAGCCATACAAGAACATTGTCACAAGACACAATGTCATATTATGACATTAATTCCTGATACATATTTCAAAATCAACTATTAAAAAACACATAAAAACATGCAATCTATAAAATTGAGACAACATAACAGTTGCACAATCTTATAAAACCAATTAATTAACACACAGGAGGAGAATATCCAATTACATATCACAATATTTAAAAACGTGCAGCCCCACAAGAATCAAAATACAAATACAGCAGTTTTCCAAGGGACTATATCTCCCAGTTAATCATTAATAATACCACCTCTCAGACTGTAGGCCTCAGCAGCAAGGTCCAGTGTATACATTCGGACACTTTATAGACCCTTCCAGGTTCTTTAGTTTTCTTCCATAATTCCAGGGCTTCATTCACTGTAGATAAACTGGCCGATCTCAGAAAAGAGTTTAAATACTGCATTTTCAGTCACTGAGTGGTGGGGTAGAAAAACATAAAATGTTCAACTGTCTCCACACTGACAGAGCACAGGGGCAGTTACTCATGTTTCCTAGTCTCCATGAAGCGGTACATTTCGCCAACTTCAGTGGGCGTGGTCAAAAACTAAAAAACAGAGCACGGGCAAACAGAGGTTTATTCCAATGAATATATTTCTCTAACCCAGAATCTAGCTTGGCTGATACATAATCGTTCAGAAACTTTAGGTTCTTGCATGCTAATACCATACCTCCTCTATAGAACTCATCAGATAGCTTGTCCTTTATACTTCTGGACTTTGTTTTGCTAATCAGCGATGGGTGGAGCCCAGCGTCCAACTTTTCTAGGTCATAAAGGCATTTTCTGACATGTGCCAGTGGCTCCCTCTAGGCTCAAAACGTCGATCATGTCTGCCCTAAAAACCTCTAGTTCAGGCATTTTCCAGAGCTGTAGCCAAAAGAAGATCGGTTTAGCTGCTGCAGTTAGTTCAATAGGACCTAGATCAAGTTCAAGATGCAACAAAGCATTAGGCATAGATATGGGGAGGCCTAATAGTCTCACGAGAAACTTTTTTTCCACCATTCTCAATGCTTTCAGGTCCACAAACCCCCATAGCTCTGCCCCATATGTGGCGGCCTCCGTAGCCTGCATCTTGTATAAATCCTAAATGGCTAATAAAAGAGGTACGTGTTCCGCCACTATACTCTTCTAATGTGATAGTTAGGACTTGCCGATTTGACTTTCACTAAAACGTATAAGTAATCATATTTGACTTTCACTAAAACGTATAAGTAATCATACCTTACTTGTTCTAGTGACATACCCCCCCCTACCCTTGCTCTAATATCAAGATTCACATTTTTCTCAAAAATGGGCTTAAAATACATTGTTTTTGTTTTCTCTGTATTCAAGCTCAATCCTAATTCAGCACATTTCTATGACTGGTTTAATCCCCGAGGAGTAGTTGCCAGAATCACAGCATCGTCGGCAAAGAACAAACCTGGGTATCTCATTTTACCCAGCTTCGGCAGATCTTTGACATCCAGCAACAACTGGTTCACCACCTCCTCCATATAAAAGCAGAACAGTAGAGGAGCCAGGGGGAAACCCTGCCCTACTCCTTTAGTAAAGTTACATTGAAAAAACATTGGCACCATCTGTTCCTACTAGATCCAGAAAAAAAATGACACCAGACAATATCCTACCCCTGCTCCTCCCAACCATCAATGCCTTGCAATTTGATTCTGACCCAGACACCATGGTTAAAATATACAACGACACCATGGCCATAGCCATGGACACCATCGTCCCACTGAAAAACTGTAAAAGTAAACAACAATCCCACCTTAATACTTGGTTCACCCCCCATCTAAAAGAACTGAGACTGGAAAAAAAAGAAGCTTGAAACTGTATGGCAACACTCCCCTACAGCTGAAAATAAACTTAAACTCAAACCGTGCACTACGAATTATAAGAAAGCAATCATCCAAGCTAAAACAGAAGTCTATAACGACCGAATTTCCAAAGCATGCACCAATACAAAGGAACTATTTGCAATCTTGCGAGAACTCTTATCCCCCATATCACCACCTGATAACGTACCCAAAGACAAGCAATGGTGTACCAATATCCAAAATGCCCTCGCAAATAAGTGAAAACATTACAATCAAAAATTGCTATAAAAAAAGCCTCGCTCCCTCTTAGTGAAATTCCCAGCACGCCCACGCCCACGCTCAAACCTAGCCTAACACCCTTCAAATTCTCTAAAGTTTCCACTCATGGAACTGAAAAAATAATTGCCTCACTAAAACCATCCAATTGCAAAGGTGATTGCTGCCCGGCCCAGATAATCAAGGATGCCACCAGAGATCTTTCCCCCTTCGTCACTAAACTCATCAATGCCTCCTTCTCATCTAGCACCATCCCAAGTAGTCCTGGTTTCTCCCCCTGATTAAAAAACAAACCTTAGACCCCTCCATCCCCACCAACTATAGGCCCATCACCACTGTCCCTTTCCTCCTGAAGATAATTGACAGAGTGGCCTATCTCCAAATCCAAAAATACCTGGAGACCAACCAACTCCTCGGCACTCTTCAATCGGGCTTCAGACCGCAACACGGCACTGAGAGCACCCCTATAGATCTCAAAGCCCAAATTGACGAGCTCAACGATAAAGGAAACACAGCTATGCTACTCCTCCTTGATCTGTTGGCGTCTTTTGACCTAGTGGACCACGCAGTACTCTGCAAACACCTAGCGTCAGCCCCCAACTTCTCAAGTGAAGCCATAGCCTGGATCCAATCCTTTCTCGACAACAGAAGCATGCAGGTCTTCTCCACCTTAGACTGTGCAGACCTTATCCAGACAACATGTGGAGTCCCACAGAGCTCTTGTGTCTCACCAACGATGTATAATATCTTTACTAAACCTCTGTACGACAAATTGGACAGACTGGGTGTCACCTACACAAATTATGCAGATGACACCCAGATCCTCGTCCCCCTTTCGGGCAATTTCACTACGGATACAGCTTTAGTAGACAAAATGTACACCCTCATTCAGGCATGGCAACCCAAAAAACTCGATTCCAACTACAGCTCCTTCAATATCGATGGCAATATAATCCCCGTCGCCAAAGAGGTGAAAACCCTCAGTTTCCATTTGGACTCCACTTTGTCCCTAAGGAAACAAGTGAACTCCCTGGCCTCATCCACAGCCTATACCGGTAAACTTATTAAAGCATGCAGACCCTTCCTCTGACCAGCTAGCTGCATTATCCTAGCCAATGCACTAATCCTCTAAAAACTGGATTACTGCAATGCACTTTATGCAGGCACAAATAAATACATCATCAATAAACTTCAAACCCTACAAAACAATGTGCTCAGACGGCCCTGAACCTCCCAGCTAGAGAGCACATCTCGAAAGTTCGGAGAAAATACAACTGGCTAAAAATTAGCAATAGGATCACCTTCAAAATTGTCACACTAACATTCAAATTTCTGAACAATGCAGCCCCCCCCATACTTTAGGGATAGAATAAGAAAAAACACTGCACGGCCAACCAGAACAGCCAACTCTTTCTGCCTCCAAACCCCTGGATTCTGACTAATAAAACCAGGAGGTAATAGCTTCCCTGTGCAAGCAGCCCAGTACTGGAACGCCCTACCAGTTGAACTAAGAAGGGACCAGCCCTACAACAGCTTCAGGCACCATTCCCGCACCTGGCTTCGACGCAACGACCTCTGAAACCGGTGACCATGAGCATTGACATCTGATGACACACGTACCCCTCCACTCTTACATGTAAAATGTACATAATGTATTTACTGCATATACTCTGTTACCTTTCCACCCTTAAATGTATAGAATGTACATAATGTAGTTACTGTATACAATTTATGTTACCAACAACCTGTAAAATGCAACCTGTAACCAAGTTCTAAGCATGCTTGTTATTCTGTGTGCCCAGCTACCCAAGGGTTTTTTGGCGCCCTATAAATAAACAAACAAACAAAACAAACAAACAAATACTTTGGTAACCTCACCACGAAGACCCACTCTAATTACTGCCTTATGAAATTTATAGAGGGCTTTAATTGCCCTTAATAGCCCCATTGGCATTCCTTTTTTTTGCAAGATGTGGCATAGTAAATTTCATGGCACACAATCAAAGAAGTCCTTAGATCCACAAATGTGGCATACAATCTCATCTTGTTAAGGACAGTGGGAGTCATTACAAGTAAGGGTTTACTGGCACCGGTAAGGATGCCTTTGCCGGTAAACCCTTACCGCCCTATTCCAAGGTCCCTAAATTGGTCCAAGCCGTTCTTAGCGGGACCCGTTAAGGGACCTTGGAGCTAATAACGGGCCCGCAATTTGCGGGCCCGTTATTAGCGCCTTCCCATTCCCATTGAGCCCTCTTGGGGCTCAAATGGGGATGGGGGAAGGTTGGAATGACCCGGTAAATCCGCATTCAAGGAGACCGGACCCAGACCCGGGTTTGGAGGTAGCCATGGCGCTAACAGCGCCATGGCTACCTCCAAACTCGTAATGACCCCCAGTGTCTTTTTGGGTAATGTTATAGAGGCAGAAGCTCTGGTCTACTGTTCCCTTCACTGGAAGTTCGCCTGAATCGTGCCAATTATCCCATTTTCAAAGATTCAAGCGTGTACTTGCCCCAGAAGTACCTTAACAAAAAGAATTCATGCGCTGTCTACAAGTGAAATTGGGTGATAATTTGCAGAACTGTCCGTCCCCCCTTTTTTATTAATGGGCACAAAATCTGTGTTTCCCCATGAATCAGGGACAGAGTCAGTGATAACACATGCTTCAACCTGCAACCTTCCCTGCTTTTTATGTGTTATTAGTAACCCGGCGAGAGACAATCTGAATGCAACAAGCATTCTGATTGACTCTTGCCAGGTCCCTACCTGGCCGGGAATCCCTCTGTCGGGATTCCACAGCCTTTGTCCCTGGCAGGGGGCATGGCAACCCCTCAGCCAATGAGGAGGCTCGAAGCGGGACCATCCCCGCTCAGAGCCTCCCTGCGGCTGAGAGACAGCCTTCGCCCCCGGCCGGGGACCCGGGTAAGTCTTTTTTTTTTTTTATGCTCTTCCCTCCCTCCCACCCGCACCCCCAACTTACCTTCTTGGTCCTGCATCCCCGGCGGGGGACGAGAGAAGCCTCCAGCCATGTGGAGACTCAGTGTGGGGCCATCCCCACTCTGTGCCTCCACACGGCCGGGGGCTTCCCTCATCCCCCGCCGGGGACACAGGTATGTTTTTATTTTTTTTATTTTTTCCCTCTTCCCCCCGTCCCACTCCCGCCCTCCCAACCCCACTTACCTTCTTTATGATCCTTTTTCAGGAGCGGACGCGCTGGGAACACTTGTGTTCCCACCGCGTCCGCTCCCGATGGCCACCATGGAAAGGGAAAACTAACTCTGTTTTCCCTTTCCAAGGTGGCGGCCATTTTCTTTTGTTTATTTTCGCCTTAAACGCTGCAGCGCCCGAAACGCGGCAGCGTTTCTGGACAAAAAAAAGCTTTTAGTGCCCCGGTCACGCAATTTTTGCGGGAAGGGGTACTAATAGCAATAGAACCCTCGCATCGGGGGCATTACCGACTATGGTAATGCCCCGGGGCCTTCGGTAAGGCCCTCGCTTCGCTCGGGTCCTTACCTTTGGGAGCTCGGGTTCTATTGCTTAAATGGCGATTTCCACATTGTTGATACTGAATGACAGTCCTTCAAAATCCTCTTGGTTAAGCCTTAACGGATCCTGTTCCCACTCACCCCCATATGGTTGTGAATAGTGACCCAGCCATGTGTCTGAGGTTATGTTACACTGGATTTCTACATTACCCCTTACCTCAGATACCCGAAACCAACTTCCAGAAGGTAACATAATCTCTGGAGTTGAGTGCTGACGTCAGTGATTCCAATTTACTCCTATGGTAAAGATCGTTTATAAACTTAGCCAACAATTTATATTGAGACCTTTATCTCTGTAATAGGGCTTTGTCAGTCACATTGACCTTTGCCAATGTACTTACCAGCTCTTGTTTTGCCATTACACACTCCTGGTCATACCATTCAACCCTATTTAAGGCTTTTCATTTTATTTGTCGACAGGTACTTGTGACGATATGGGATATTCCTATGACGACTTCCTGAAAACCTCCCATCACCTCAGAGGTTTCAGCTTCAGTAAGACAGATCCTCTCGAGGTGAGGGGTAATAGTTTCATAGAGGTGTTGCCTAAAGTCATCTCAGCTCAGATTTGCCCATTTAACAGCCCTTCTCGATAATTATGTAAAGGGTTGGCTTGCAAAGATAAGCGTTGGTGATTTCGGGTACTCCCTGCACAATATGGCCCCCACTCCAAAATGGTCCTAACTAAGGTATGTGATGTGTGGGTCTAAAATGAGCTAAGATGCACAATGCTAGGGACAGGTTTCCCAGCTCCCGCTCTCCCCCCCCGCCCCCCCGCATACTACGAAAGAAAGACCACTTTGGGTTTGTATCCTAACTTGATAGATGGAGCTTAATAATGTACAATTCTGCCATCATTGTAAATCAGGAAATCAAAACCATTGCTACACTTTCTATTCCTTTGCCTTCTGTACGCAAATGTTAGACTTCACTGGCTGAAACCACTATCACTACATGTGGGTTCAAGGTCGGTTAGTGGTGTGCTCGATTTGTGTAGCCAGTTAATATTAAAGAAAATCTACCGGTACAATATTGGAAAAAGAGAACTGCGCACATGCAGGATAATATAGACATCACTTTTCCTGGGTTTATAATACTTCCTTATATGCCAACTACATTTTAAGATTATATTCTAACTCAACATATTTTGATTCAACAATATTTGAGGAGCTGAGGAAGGATAGCTCAGGGGCAACACATTTGTCTAGGAAATAAAACCACATCGTGCAACACAAGTGCAAATCCCTATCCGTGATTTTATAAAAGAACAATTATAATTATAATAATGTGAGCATAGATATTAGGTAAGATGGCAGCTACATTATATGGGTTTTATGAATTGCACGTGTTTTAAAAAAAAATATATGTTTATTCTGACGAGTAGATTCTATGCTGTTTGTAAGATTCCGGTTATGCAATGATGAACTGTTATTTGTTGTGTTTTATGTCACTTTTAATGCTTAACACCGAAATAAAGCTTGATAAATGAATGAGTCCCTTTAGAATCTGTGAAGAATTGAGATGCCCCCAAACAAGTAAGTTTGCCCCTCCCGCCAGTCCCTGAAGTTTCAGTCTAGTTGCACCACTGGTGTATTGTGACTGTGTAAAAGCCACATGCTCAGTGTGACGTCCAATACCACATCTCATGACTCTTCGCCTGTCACATCTCTAGTCCATACCCCACAGACACCATGTACAGTGCCTCCTGTTCGGTACCAGGGATGTTCTCTTGCAAGCCCCCCACTGGGCCTTGGAGGTAGGAGTGAGATGAGGCATCAAATTCCTCAATACAAATGTGTTTTCCTCATTAGCATAAGCTTTGCACATTCTTGTAACTGTTGCGCCCTGATACCCCTGGGTCTGGTGTGCATTACAAATAATAAAACAAACAAGCATAATTGTCAGTTTGCCTACCGAAACCAAAGAAGGACCATGTGCACGCAACATGGGAAACATTCCTCTCAGTGAGCAGGGGGGATGTCCTTTGAAAGTTGCATCAATTCTATTCGCTTGAGCTGTATGTTTTTAAGCTACTGGGGAACGGTGGAGCACGGTCTAGCTTTACGGGAAGCCTGCGACGCGCTGACGCAGAGTATGAGACAGATTGGGATTGCTTATGTAAATTCTCTGGGCATCGAGGGGAGACTCTGACATCAACTGTACGTCTTTCTCATTTTATTGCGGATAGAAATTTGAGCCATATACAGATTTCATGGTCACCGTATCCGGAGGAGGGGTGGACTGCACCTCTAAGAATACCCGCGAGATGCAATGAAAACATTCCTATAAACAGAAGGTTCTGAAATTGCTTATTTCGGAAGGACACTCCGGAGAGATGGTCTCATAAGTGCAGTATTCTTTCATTGCAAATGATGGAAGAAGTTGGCGTGTTCGAATAAATATGCAGAATTATGATGAGTAAGATGGGGACCAATGGAAACTTACTCAAGTGCAGGCTCATAAGAGGACTGGCTCATGAATGCCAAATACGGGCAGTGCCGGGGAGCTTACACAAGTCTGTGGTTCAGGCGGGAGGAGGAATCTGCTTGCAAACCAAAGTCTTCAATTTTACTATCTTGGGCCTGATTCATGGAATTCTTTGCACGGTTCTAAGTGACTTTGCACTACTGAAAAGTGACGTTGCACTGCCGACACAAACCCTGGTTCATGGAACTGTGCAAGATGTATTTTTGCAGTGCAAAGTCAGTACAAAGTCATTTTTGCAGTACACCATGATTTTGCACTGACTTTGCATGGCAAAAATACACTTTGCACAGTTCCATGAATCAGGGTTTGTGTGGCAGTGCAAAGTCACTTTGCAACATTTTCCAAAAGGAAAAAGGACCTACCTGTAATTACCAAGGAAAAGCAGAATTTTAATTCACAAAAGAAGGAGGAATCAAAGATCCCTTTCACATACAAAACAGGCTTTTTAAACAGTGACATAAAAATGGCTTGCACAGGTGTGGGCAACTAAAAGAAGTTTAAATGTGAATTTCAAGTGTTTATTTAATAGTATAATTTCATCAGTCCCATTAGCTATTGCCATGCTACACCAATGACTTTAAAAGATTGAAGACCAAGGCCCATAGACCCATCGGACCCACAGGAGCCACTGCCCTTTGGCTATTTCCAATTGGACACTACATATGGCCCATGGTGTCAGGGTCCATTGGTCACTTCTGTGTTCTTTGTATTCCACTGGCCATGGTTGTGTCCATTGCACATGTTGCACTGAGTCTTCTCAAAGACCCTTTGATCTTTGCAGGTTAAAATGAGTGTTGGAGTCACTTTTTTTCCATCCTCTTCCTGTTCCCACAATAATAATCCCAGAGTATGTACATTTCCGCAGTGTCTCTCACTGGCCTGTGTACCGCTTCTCTTTATGAATGAGGTTTCCCCTGCCAACACTCTCCCATTACTCGCTTTCTCTCTTCAGTTCGTGTGAAGCACATTTTTGCGTTTGCAATGTTACTGATGTTAAATCGCGAGATTCCTGCAGTATTTCTACAATAAGTAAAACATGTTCTGCCCCAAATAAGCTTCTCAGCCCACCCTCTACCCTGCTACTTCAAATGTCCTCTTTTCCCCTCCCCCCTCTAGCCTGATGTAAATACACCCCTTTTCCTCCTCCAAATAGCATTTTGAACACTTTCCATTTTCGGCTTCCCTCGAACTATCATGGGAAAGGCTCACATGGGACAAACAAAAAAGTGCTATTCATTTCTGAAATGCCTCTGAGCCTCTATGCTGTGAAGCACAATGGGATATATAAAAAGGTTTTTGGAGCAGAGGTCACACTCTTCTCCATTGAATAGTTTAAAAACTACTGGATGGATTTTCCCCAAAGCACCAAAAGAAATATCTGTAACTGTGCCCATGTTGTTTCTTATTGGGTACATATCTGTCCAGCAGTTTTCACACTCTGGATGTTCAATTGATGCACATTTTCTCTATGAGAAAATTATTGGCACTGGGCCAAAAACAGTGTTTCCTTAATAACGTTTTCATCTTTTGACAATTCGTTCATAAAATGTCTAGTTTTGGGGAGGCAAGATAAGCTTTACTTTTTGGAAAATGTCTTCCAAATTGGTCCAGCAAGTCAAAAGGTATTACAAATGGAATGGAAAAGTCTATGAGGGTCATTATAAGTTTGCTGGTCAGGGAAAACTGCTGGTAATTCAGTAACCAGTACTTTTCCTGGACCAGAAAATGACAAGTTTGCCAGTGAGGGTTCACTGATTTACCTCTGATTTACCTCCGGCTAAGAGCTGGAGGTAAATCAGGCCCACACCAGCAAAAACCAATCAGTATTTCCGGCACCAGCATTACTGGTGCAGGAAATACTGGCAATCCCCTCCATGGAGTCCTCCAGGACTACATGGAATGAGTATTTACCGCCCTTTCTGCCACCTGTAATATCCCAGAAATTCCAGGATGTCAGGTCTTGGAAACCGTAGGTCAGCAACAGAATTTCTTTTGGGTCACTGGCAAACCTGTAGTGAGGGCCTATGTAAACAGGCTTCACCTTAACTATAGGGAGGAAACTCTAAAATATGAAACCTGCAAGAGCCATTGTTTCACTTGAGCCAGCCGGTGAGGTGCAGATCCAGACATTATTTGCAACAGGGTTTTGGGATCAGTTATCATTATGAAAGAAAGGCCATAATGTCAGCAACCTCAGAACACCAGCAATACCTTCATCATGATCTGGAAATATCTCTACTTGGTGGGTGTGAGGTTCTTCCTTGCATACAAAATGGTGATTCACACTCCTCTCTTTTCTGTGTGCATCAGCACAGCTCTGAGCTCTACCAAGGTGGAAGAAAGCAATGGTTGTATCTGCCACCAGTGCCTGCTTAGTGGCTTCCAACATAAGTCATTCCTTCTCACCAGAGGTCCAGGAGTAGTCCTTACATATCAAGCCATAGACAGGTTTGTGACAGTGGCCATGTCAGGGATGAAACTCCAACAAACGTTTACCATTTCCAATAAACATGTACTACTTAAACATGCTCACAGCAATGCAGCTTTGATGGTGGCTACTCTTCTGGGACCAATAGACAGTCCTGTAGCCTGAAAAATGTAGCCAAGGAACTCCATCTGCACCTGCAGGAATTCTCTTTTGTGGGGTGCATTCAAAAGCCCCAGACAGAAGTCCCTTTCACATGAACAGTAGGATTTTATACACTGAAACAAAAATGGCTTTACCTTTGTTTTCTTTTTCCAAGTAAAACTAAAGAGCTTGTGAAAAAGGGGCCTACCTGTTATTTGTCATTACCAAAGGAAAAGCAGCATTTTAATTCACAAAAGAAGGATGAATCAAAGATTCCTTTCACATTGAAAACATGATTTCTAAAAAGTGACACAAAAACGGCTTGCTAAGGTGTGGGCAAACAAAAGTAGTTTAAATGTGAAATGTATCACTGCTCACAGAAACATTTCAGGGAAAAGACATGATGTGCGGGTTGACGCAAAAAAAACAATTATATTATGTTTCACATACAAAACACAAGTAACATTTGTAAAGCAGCTTTGTTTTTATGGAAAAATGTCAGCCCAAAACAAACACTTTTGCTGGTTGTGGAAACTTCACAAGGAAATCACCCACTGCCAGTCTGGATGTTACATCTACCGTTTAATTAACAACTGCAATAAGTGTCCTGCTAACGGTGTCAAAATTCAGTGTTCTCCAGACCTGCTGGCTCTGAAGGCATTGACTGCAGGAGAAGTTCCCCTTGGTTGGAAAATTACTAATATGTGTGAAAATGGCAGCAACAATTTCAAAGACCAAGCTTCCAACCCAAAGAAACTGATTAAAAAAAAGTAAAAACTCTGTGTACAGGCTGACCCAGTGAAAACAAAAGGCCGGAGGCAGGAGAATGGCCATTTATCATACATTAAGATTCACAATTAATGTAAAAGGACTATTATCATTTAGGGCTTTTTCTCAGCAACCATAGGATGGATTATCTTAATTTATCTACATTTTATTTGGTCATTTCCAGGTGATTTTGGAGATATAAAATTCCTCCACCGGTGACTCAGGGAATTGTAATTGCCACTTTTACTAGGTTTCTTGCTGATTTGAACATGTTCCAAATATGAGAATTGGTGTGTGGGGTGGAGAATAAAATCAGTGATATGGGTAATAACTTACATATTCATAACTGTTATGCTTTTAATGGAAATGGCAGATAGGTGTTGCATTGCAACATTGTACAGACCTATTGGCCGAGTTATCTAATTCCTGATGATTAGCAGGAAATATGTATATTATGGCAGTTGCTAGTAAAATTAGGAAGTTGTGATACATAATTGGATATGCCAAAAATTTGAAAGGAGAACAAATGGCAATTACAAATGGGAATTGCCATATGTTGCTCCAGACCCCTAAACCAATCCTGACTTGGAGGCTGGGTTTGTGAGGAGAGAGAAGGGTAACTGTCTTGTCTTATTTGCAGGAATTATTGCAGGGTACTTGGAGGATAGCTCAGGGGAAACGTACTTGCCTTGGAAGCAAGATGACATGGTGCAACACAGGTTTGGTCGCCGGGTCCACGCTTAGAAACCTCTGGGTTATAATTAATAACCAATTACAATTCAATGACACATATTTACACGTCTCCACTTAAAAAATTCACCAGCCGCCATTGTATGGAAAGAAATCAGGGGCTCCATCAGGTTCTGTGGTGCGCACGGTAACATTTCTATTTTTTAACAGGTCAGGGGAGAACAGGGGGGTAGGCACTCATAAGGTTAAGTTACAATAGAACCAAATTGATTATCTCTACTGTATCCTTCTAACGTGGACACAGCTCTCATTCTATTATCCAATTGTAAATGAACAATTAAATCACTTTACTCTGGTTGTGAAGATATCCTGCATTATACCTGGTTTCAACATATAACTTTTCTTTAAAATGCTCCCATCCAAAGAAGACTCGTAAAGTGTTTTATTTCCTTTCACATGTATGGTTTTGCCATAAATGCAGTTGGAGGCCAGGCACTGAAGGAAACCAATTATGACTCCAGACTGATCACTTCTTGCTCAAACCACACAGCATTTCCTCTGCTCTCTACTTTCTTGGTTGTTAATTAGTTTGGGCTATGAGGTGGCACTTGCGCCACTTAAAAGACAGAACTATTGTATTAGAGTACAGCTAGGAAGAAATGCCATATGAGGTGGGATGCAAAGCTTGTAGGTTTTGTTTGGTTATTTGTTCACCCATAGCCTGCCCTTGGCCATGCTTATCCCTAAGGCTATTCCCACCCAAGTTATGCCCCTCCCCACCCAAAACACCACCTGATGGGAACTCTTTGAGCTTGCTTTAATCAAGCCTTACCTTCAAAATTTGACTTGCAGAACCTGCCAGTGTTTTTTTTCAAAGCTGTCTTCAGGGAGTTAATGACTTTATTGGAGTTGTAAACGTGCTACTGATGTAATAAAAATGTCTTAGCTAGGTCTGACTTCAGCCATGCGATTTATATGCACCATGCGTGTCCTTCATAGAAGTCCTGTTAAAACAAAAACAGTTTTTGGTTGTGTATAAGTATTAGGTATGGTTGTTTTTCAACGTCTAGTGTCCACTTGCTGCCAGGAGTGTCATTCAGTGAATTAAGAATTCTCTACAGACATGAAGCCAGTCAGCAGTATGAAAGTGTGAGTCCTAGCAGGGTTGAATATGCCATGCATCTTTTCAAGCTCAACAGCACCTATTATTACAGTGTCAAGAATCTTGAGGAATCGGACATGAAGAGCTATATAAAATATAATATTATTATTAAGTCTCTTTTTACATCTGCGATTTAGCTCTGCTACTTGCTTTTTCATCAGTCCTGTAAACTTTTACCAAATAAGTATTCACAAAAGACACCCTTGAAAGAATGGTAGAAGGGAACAGCACATGCACGCATTTGTTCATGGGTCTGGTGAGCCAGAAGCAGCAGTGTCAGTTTGTGGCCTGCAGCCGCGGGTAAACACTGTAAGGAGTGGCCATAGTGGGGAATGGCATTGAGGGTGAGGGTACGGTTTTAAAAAGGTTTTAGAGAGGATGGGGAGAGGAGGAAGGAGACAGAGCCAGTGTGCCAAACTAGAGACTGTAGGTTGTGGAGGTGTACCCCATGTAAGAGGTGGAGCTTGGTTTGGGGGAGCCACATGCACCCAAGGAGTGTGGGGGTGGCCCACACATCAGAGAATGGCTAGGCTGTACACTAGGCCCAGTCTGATTTTTCCATGCAACGCCAAAGCTGGGCCCAAGAAACAGGCTTTGGGGAAATAGGCCTGCATGCATAACATATAGATAGATCCCTTCAAATGAATCTCCCTACAGCTTTAGCTGGGCCTATTAGCCAGAATGTCCATGTGATTTTGCTTTGAGCTCCAGCCTCTGTGAGTCACACTACATTTTTTTAAATATTTTTTAAGGGTCCTTTATTCAAAATCAGAGTCTTAGGCCACATAGGTAACTCCCGTCACTCTCAAAAGGCAAAGCTGTAGATCGGTACACAATCACAATGGACCTCATTACAATCTTGCCCGTTCAGAAAAAAAAGGACCAGCAAATTGCAAGTACGCCTGCCGAGGCCGCTGCGCCCGACAGTTCTGACCTCGGCGGGCACAGAGGCCCAGGTAGGCAAACTCATCACGGAAGCACAGGCACCATTAGTAATGGTGCCAGTGCTTCCGTCTCCCCAATCCATAGAATCCTATGGGTCTCTATGGAAATGGAAAGTTACATAATTCGGCGTGTGAATTCCTGCGCCGCCAGGATGTCCAAGTGGCAGCAGGAAGTCAGGCGCTGGATTTGTTATTACAGGTTTGGCGGCAACCCGTCGATCGTGCCGGCAGGTTACCCCCAACCTCGTAATGAGGCCCTATGTATTTTTGCAATAACAGAACAAATTATAACTGTTGAATCACTTTGCAAATGCCTTCAAGCAAGGTGATGACTGATGCCCAGTGTAAAGGAGCAGCCACATGCTTCTGCAGGAAGTCCCACCCCGATACTACCTATATGTTGGGAGCCTGAAATAGTGCCATGCTTGACACCAGCAGTTGTGACCATTCCACAGCGAATATTCGAGAAAAGGTACCCATTGAGAAAGCCATATAAAATGTATTCCAGAAGAGAAGACAATCTAATGGAGGAGCTACCCGAAGGAATATGAGAATGAGAGAAAGAGGAGCTGGTGACATCACAAGAGATTGGCATGGCATACTGAAAAGGCTGAAGAAAAGATGCATGGATTTGATAGAAACTGGTGAAAAATAAAGTGATCTTTCATATGAGAAAAGAAGATTTCACGTGTGAAGAACACTGCAGAAAATGCAATCCGTTCAATAACTGTACAGATGCAGCAAGGCAAGTAGACTCAGGGATCATAGAAGCTGGCTATAAGTATTGAATAGATTGCAGGCAATACCGCCATTGTTTAGAAGCCTGATTTCAGTGTCACAAATTTAGTACGTTCAAACCCATGGAGAACAAAGACCGAAAGCTGTGTTGCAGAAAAGAATTAGCTGAGATCGTGGAGAGGCTGGAAGGGCCGCCTGGCCTGGTGTTAGGTTTGAAGCAGCCAAGACTGGTTATCTAACCTTGAAGGCAGTGACCGTGAGATGCTGAATCATCCTTTGTTAGGTTGCAAGGAAAGAACACTTTGAGTGCCAAGTTTTATTCATTCAAAACAATGAAATTGTTCCAAAAATATGATAGTGCATGTTCACACTCCCTTATATTCCCAGGGACAAGAATACATGACAAGGCCAAGTTCATAGACAATCTTCATGGCAGATGGCATGGGTGATGAGAGACTTTGGGCTGATTCGGTGGGGAGATAAAGTCATGTCCACCTCCTGGCACCTGGGTATGAGCTTATGTGCTGCTAGTGAGCCGAATGTTAGTAGAGGGCCGTATAACGAAGGGCCCTATAGTTGGAGAGCCAATGATATACTGTGTACTTAATAATGATGAAGATGACTTGCACTAGAGGTGGGCATAAGTTGTCCACCTGACAACCGATATTGAATCACAACCCAACCCCTTATATGAAGTATACTTAGAGGTTCTCCTTGAGCATTTTGCATCCCCCCTTAGGTTTTTCTTAGTTTGTCAAGTGATATGATGTCATGTATGACACATTTTAACTATATAAATGTGATTTTTTATGAAATGCTTGGAGGGGATTTGTGCGACGTCCGTTGATGTCCGCTGTAACTCCCTGTTTTAGACAATTGATATAAGACAGAAATACCTTTGCCATCTTCCTGAGTTGGTTCGATTAGTTGGTGTCAGAGTTATTATGCATCCTATCCATTGCATGCATGTTATCCAAAGGGCTCCAACGCTCACGTGGTGGCACTGCAGATGGTTCAAAAAGATCCAAACTAAATAAACTCCAGAACTTCGGACGATTGGGCATTCTCTGCCAACTAGCTGGAAGATTGCAGCGTTTCCTATGGAGAGCGGTCAAGTAGAAATAAACTTGCATGAAGAACTGAGAAGGTGGGCAGTTCCCCCTTTGACAAAATCCCTGGCAGGTTTCCACAGGTGCTCTGTGAACAGAAGGCAAAGTGATCAGTTGGAAGAGGAGACGATACCTAAGTCCTTGTGCTGATTATCAAACAAATGGTGAGTAGACTATGGGGAATGGCAAATTAAGGGGACGGGTTTGTGATGAATTGTGAGTATAGTGAAATATTGTGTGAAGATAGAGATAGCGCCAGAGAGTCCTGACATAAGGGAGTCTAGAAGAAAACATCTCACACTCCAACAGGAGTAAAATAGATAACGTGCGAACAGGTTCGCATAAGGTGATGTTTTAAAACCTGCGGTAGGGTATTTAAATAGAGGCGAGAGGAAAAAAGGTGATCACTGGGTGTTTTTATTAAATGAGTAAAGTCAACCAGTTTGTCTGTTTGTTTAATGAGTACAAATATTGAAGAAACAATAGAAGTTGTGAAGTCATTGGAAAAAGTATTAAGAAGTTATAGTAACTATCCAAGTGAAGTGGTTGGTACCAATCCAAAGGTAGATAGAGGTAATTGAAAAAGTAGAGGATTGAGCGGCAATTGTTGGGGCCCACTCATATTTGTTTTTTTTTAAAAAAAATTAAAAATGTTGAGAGTATTTCATAACATCTGGTAAGCATTGGCAGTCAATTGAGAATTGTCATCATGGGAGACACTCCACTTATGCACTTATGCAAGACACTGCCAGAGTGCCCAAGCTCAAACACTATAGTGTGGAGTTGGTGAAAGGCACAGCAGATAAGATGTGCATGCAATGGCCACATGGGGGATCACTGTCAAAAGGGATATTGTAACACATGACTACATACTTGCAAGCTCACAGCAGATAAGATGTGCATGCAATGGCCACATGGGGGATCACTGTCAAAAGGGATATTGTAACACATGACTACATACTTGCAAGCTGTGTACACAGGTAAGACATTAGAGAAAACGTTAGCTATTTTAGAGCTCTGGAGGATGTACCAGGAAGAGAGCGAAGATCTGCCACCTGATGAGTGGATGCTTAGCCAGTGTGAGGAGGAAGGTGTTGAGCCTTCAGCTCTCCTTACCTTGCCTTAAGTGAAAGGCGCAAACGCAGAAGAAGATGGATTGTATCCTTTAAAGGAACTGAAAGTGGGTGCTGGGATATAGAAATCCAATATACAAACCACCCTTTTATAGAATTGATGACAGTCCAGAGGAGAATAAGAGAAAAGAGGAGATCTTTAACATCATACAAGCCAAAGAATAGAAGAGTAAGCGATCAAGTGTATCAGCAGAAATAGAAAGGGAGATTAAGAGATGGAAAAGAGAGAAGGAGAAAGCTGATGAGGTAATAATCGGACAGACATTATTCAAATTAGGTAGGAAAAGCATCAAGGAAGTCAGGCAAGGGAAGATAAGGATGAGCAAGATAGAAAAGGAACAGGGGAATCGATTGAAAGAAGATAAGCACCAAAGAAAGAGCAGCGATCAATGAGAGTAGACGTATCAGGAAGAGCAACAGAAGGAAGAAGAAAGAGCAGAGGAGCAGAGAAAATATGACAATCGACAGGGAGTGATGGACGACAGGGATAGAAAAGATAGAAAGAGAGAAGAAATAGAAGAGCAGAAATTAAGAGACAAAAGAATACAGAGATGAAGTGAAGAAGAGGAGAGAAGGGCAGGACTAAGAAGGGAAGAACAAAGACAAGAGGAAGATAGAATTAGATGGGAGGCAGGAGAACGAAGAAAATTAATTGAAGAAATAGAACAAAGAAGGGTTTTGATGCCAGTCTCATTTGTAAGGAAAGAGTAGGACCAAGCCCATCAATACGATGGGACAGAACAAAAGAGTTCCTTCCGTTAAAGGCAGCAACACGAGGGGCATCTAGAATAGTATCAGAAGAAGAAAACTTTGATATGTGATGTGTCAGAGACAGGATCGATATGGCCTATCAAGAATTGAAAGAACATAGCAAATATGGAAGTCGAGTCAAGAGGTATCCATCCCTAGCATTTCAATCACAAAACGAACAAGAAAATCTACTCAATTACAAGCACAGACCACTGTCCTTATGAAGACTGAACCTAGACAAGGGTGAAGGGGAATATAGTTAGACTTCTTGGGGACAAGAAATGTCAGACGAGGAAAGAGAATATTTCCTTCGGGGAGAAGGTGGGAGCGCAAGTGCTCCTGAAGAGAGACTGCAAAGGGATAAAGAAGTTAGATGGTAAGATCTAGAAAACCCTAAGGATAGGATGCCAGATCCCATACCATAACCAGTGTTTCCCCGAGGATGATCGTGTAGTGAGAAGGGAGAATTGCTGCCATTTGTGAGCAGATTAAGATCACTACCAGCAAGGAGACGGTCAGGGACGATTGTCCTCGCCATGGATAAGCTAACAATGGGAGTTGATTATGGGTTGGGATTTGTGCAGTTTCCCTTATTGGAAAAAGGGGAGCGAGACCACAGTATATCCCATGGCCACAGATGGACAAGGATAATTTAAGGTGAAAGCTCCTGAGTTTGACTTTGGGCGTTGGGGAATGGATATACGAATTAGAAAAAATGACAGGAGGAAAAACATTGGCCATAGGGGACATTAAGGGTCTCCAGGCAGCTGTAATTGGAGAAAGGACTGATGACATTTGGAGGAGAGCAGGATATTCAAGTGTGACAGCACAAAGCACAGCACATGATGGAGCGCTGTTTAACAATTGCAGAGCAGATGTGTGGAGGGCTCTCAGGGTACAGTATCCCAATATATCAGATATGGGTGCAATAATGACATGAAAAATGAAGGAAGATGAATACCCTACTGCTTACATTCAGGATATTCAAGAGCTGTGGCCACTTGAAACGCAGGAACCGCGGGAAGAAATGGTGGTGTTTTACCACATTTTATGTCTGGGGTTGCCTGAGTCAGTACAGAGGCAGAAGAAGAAACAAGTGGGAATGGAAGCAAAACTGTGGGCTGAAATACAGCTGGCAATAGTGCATTACTGTTGGCTATTGCAGGAGAAACATAAGAAGAAAGATGAGACTAGGAAAAAGTAGGTATACAAATTAGTGCAGAAGAAATTGTCAAAGTTTGCCATGCAAGGGGCAGTATTGACAAGCAGAGAAGGATTGGAAATGCAGTAAGCAGTGGGAACATCGCAGGTGAATAATCAGCGCCTGATGGACCAAGGAGGATATGGGTTCATGCCACAAAGCAGAGTTATGGGCTATAGAGGTAGGAAGGGGTGGATTACAAAATAACCAAAGTGGATTTCAAAATGCCCAGAATGAGAATCAAAATGTGCAGGGAGGATTTAACCAAGGAGGACTTGTCAGACGAGCACCCCCAGTATGTTGGACTTGCGGGATGACAGGGCACATTGCACCCATATGTGGGAGCCAAGGGAACGTGCATAATAGCCAATTCTCAATAGGGGGGACAGCTTATCCTCCACAATGCAGCACACAAACGAGGGAAGAGTTTGCCGAAGATCAGACTGTATATCAAACAACTGTGCCGCAAGTGCAACAGGCACCACGACTACAGCAAGTACTAATGAATCCACCACAAGGGCAGTCACAACAAGCTCCCATGCACACACAACAGTACACAAACACAGGACAACTACTGACATCTAGGATAGGAGGTGCCACTGTGGTAGGAGGGAATCCTTTCACAGGAACAGGGATATGCCTGCACACACAATAGGACAGCTCACAGGGTGACTTGATGTGTTCGGTACTATCTGTGGCACCAGACCTCCAAGAGGAACCAACGGTCAATGTGACGATAGGAGGCAGATGTTTGTCTTTTTTAGTAGATATGGGGCTGCTTGTTCATGTATACAAGTTGGAAAACATCCAATGTCGGGAATTGTCATGAATGATCAAGTGTTCTCTGGAGCTACGAGTCGAGTTCCTTTTACTGAAGAATTACCAGTCCCTATATGAGAGTTTGATATGTATGTTTCTTTGTTATGCTCACAACAGACACTAGTTAACATTTTGGGAAGAGATTTGATGTCAAAACTTAACATGACGGTTTCATTCCCTGACCAAGGGATAGTGTGTTCCACCCCAGGAATACACTGCTTAAATGTGGGCGATTTTATACTGGTGTTCACAGGGCAAATGGCTCTGCGAGACATTCCAGTAGAGACAGAGGTCTTGCTTTATGGGGTGAGCATTCTACGACATGGCTTCCTAGCTCAGTGTGAAAAACTGTGAGAATTCTTGATGAGTTTTTGTTTAGACCACAGATACCTATGGACAAAGAAGGTGGACAGACAATCCCTGTAGTGCTAGAAGCAGCCATAGTACGAAGGGAAATTGCGATGCTTGAAGGAACAGATGATGAGGATAGCCCATGGAGGACAGTAATAGCTCTCGAAGAAGGGTATAGGTTGACTGACTTTTCTGATGATTACATGTTTAGAGAAGACCGAACTGATGATGAATTAGTGTTCTTTATGAGCATTACATACTGGATAAGAACAGAGAAGAGGGAAATCCAACAGTGAATGTCAACAATGTGACAGCGTCCATCATTTTCTTAGGAGGATTTGAAATGGATGCCAACTGTCCTTTGGACCACAGGCCCTTATGACGTGGTTCTGTTGAAGGGAATAGGGGAAGTTAAGATAAAGCTGAAGCCAGGGGCAATTTTACCTCGAGTAAAACAGTACCCCATTTCTCCAGAGGCCAATGAGGGTATAATCCAGACTATTTCAGAATTGATGAAACAAGGTATAATGGTGCCATTGGAATAATTGTGCAATACTGTGGTGTATCCAATCAAAAAATCAAAGGGAGGGTCATGGAGATTTATACAAGATATGAGACTGATTAACCAGACTGTAGAAGCAGTTTCCTTTAGTTCCTAACCCAGCAACAATACTATGTAGTATCACAGTGGAAGCTTGATATTTCATGGTGATTGATTTAAATAATTCGTTTTTCTTGATCCTGTTGCTCAAATATTCAAAAGATTTGACTTCCATTACATTTTGCCACACTCGACTGAAACGTACTCCTTTGCCCCAGGGGTACTGTGAGTCTACATCAATCTTAAACAGAGTCCAACAGATGGATCTAGGCAATATCGATCTTAAGAGTGCAGTGATACAGTACGTAGATGACATTTTAATTTGTAGCACGACAGAAGATGAGTGCAGGCAAGACTTGATTCAGTTGATGACAATCCTAGAAGGACTAGGGATATAAGGTTGATAAAGAGAAATTAAAGTATTGCCAAGAAGAGGTACTGTACATAGGGCAGTTGATTTCACATGAAGGAAAAAACATGACACCTGAAAACCACAAGACCAAATACAGTGAAACAAATGCAGCAGTCTGTGGGGCTATGCAATTATGTTAGAGCTTGTGTGTTTGATTACAGTTCGTACCCAAGAACCCTTTTGAAAGCTGTAAAGAAAGCACAAGTGGACAAGGTAAAAATAGAGTGGACTGAGGAAATGGATAAAGGGTTTGAGGAGTGGAGAGAATTGGTACAGCTCCTTTTTTGGGAATTCACAATTATGCATAGGAATTTTATTTATATTCACCCACTAATGGTACAGTTATTACGCAGTACTTGCACAGAGAACTACATTGGTGTACAAGCCTTTAACATAGTACAGTGGGAATTTAGACCCAGTTATGAGAGGACATTTTTCATTGTGAACAGTATTTGACAGCTGCCGTGTTCGCAATTGAGAAGTATACAAGTATTCTCATGGGCTGCTCTATGACCCTCTTCATGGAGAATGGTCTGTTTGCCATTTCAGAGGAGCCCAAAGGTACATTGACATCCCAAAGAGCTCCATCTATGAAGTAATGATTTTGAACCAAGCGATCAAAATGGTCAGATGTAAAATAGTGAATCCTGATATGTTTATAGCTGAACCTATAGCAGAAGGCAATCAAGTGCATGCCTTTGCTTATTATGTTGAATTCTATGATGATATATGTTGTGTAAAAGAAAATGCTTTGTCAGGAGGTGAAATTCTCTTTATTGATGGTTCTTAAGAAATTGATCAGACTAGTGAGGAAAGGCATTATGGCACAGCTCTAGTGAGGCATAGATTAAATGGCGAGTTTGAAGTTGGAGCAAGTGCAAGGCTACCATCTTACTTTTTTCTGCTCAAGCAGCAGAATTGGTAATGCTCATTGTCACACTTGAGAAACACAAAGGGCAGGAAGTGATGGTGTACAGTGACTCTGCCTCAGTGATGTCAACAGTACACGCAGGGCTGGAACTTTGGAAAAGGAGGGGATACCTTCATTGCGGTTGGACTCTAGTGAAGCATCCATCCTTATTGGACAGGCTTATTAAGGCACTACAACTCCCAGTGGCCATAGGGGTTGTTAAGTGTGCATCTGACACTAAGCAAACAGATTTAATCTCTTGCAGAAACGAAGCCGCAAATGTAGAAGTCAAAAGGGTAGCGTATTCCCCAGATATTTCAAGTATTGATACTCCAAATGTCAAGGATAAAGTAGTCATGACCATGGTGATGCAAGGAGGGTTTAATAAATTACAGATGACCAATTAATAGAGATTCAAGGTAGTGCATCACAGGAAGAGCAGGAATTATGGAAACAAAGGGGGTGTTCTTCATCCCCCACAGGAGAATTATGGTACCAGGATAGCACTGAAAATCCGTGAATGCCAGTACCAATATTAAAGGTAGTGCTTGAACAGCTGCACTACCCCATGCATGTAACTAGAGAGAGTCTTGCTGCAATGATTGCGGAATACTTTTTAATTCCAGATTTGTTAGAACGGGTTGCATTTGTTATAGTGAATTGCATTGTGTGTCAAAAGTTTACTGCTGTGCATACACTAAGAAATATTAGAGGAGTAATACCACAACCAAATGGTCCTTTTCAGCATTTACATACTGATAATGTTGATGTGCTGAAAGTATGTAATGGATATAGGTATCTGATAGCGGTGGTGTGTCCCTTCTCTAGGGGGATCGATGCAGGCTTGTGCACACATACTGATGCTACTTGCGCAGTAAAGTTTTTAGTACGCAAAGTCTTTCCATGATGGGGTGTGTGTGAAGTGCTGAGATCTGATAATGGACCACATTTTGTTACTGTTTGAACTGATGAGGCTTGTATTGAATAGCAAGCATACGTTTTCTTCTGCTTATCACCCGCAAACAAACAAGATATGTGAGAGACTCAACTGCCTCCTTAAAGAAAGGATTGCAAGATCAAATTGATTTTGAAGAATGGATGGCTTTATTGCCTACCCTTAGCTTTATATGTTCTTCTGAATCAGCCTGGTTCAGACCATTACCTCACTCCACACAAACTAGTGTCAGGGAGGTGAATGAGAATGCCTCTTACACCTCCATCAAGGAGTAGAAGAGATGCCCAGGGTACAGCTAAATTGTTAGGTGATTAGTTGAATAACTATTTGAGATGTATGACCTCTAGCATCTCTCTCATTTCAGATCAACTCAAGCATCAGGGGGGTCGGTCTCAGAACACAGATGAACACAATTCAGCAACCTGGTCATCTGAAATATTATCAGCACCCAAGTAATTTGTAGGAGATTCAGTCCTAATTAAATACATTACCCGATAGTGGCATGAGCCACTCTTTCATGGCCATTTTTGTGTGGAAAATATAACCCCTTCAGCTGTAAAGGTGCAGGGCAGGCAAGCCTGGCTTCACATAGGAGACGTAAAGGTGTAAAAAGGCTAGACTGCCCCTCCCACTATTGCCGATTCAGAAGCAAGGCAAGAAGAAGAATTTCAGCGTGTGCAGACTCAATGGATAAAAAAGAAGAAGGACGATA
Organism: Ambystoma mexicanum; assembly: GCF_040938575.1. Lineage (NCBI taxonomy): Eukaryota > Metazoa > Chordata > Amphibia > Caudata > Ambystomatidae > Ambystoma > Ambystoma mexicanum. Next base: position 147,762,153 of record NC_090934.1, read on the forward strand.
AAGAGATCAACAGCTGATGCATATTTTGCATTTGGATGAAAACTTGAACATACACTCCTTATTGATATTATAGCAGGAGTGCAAACCCCTGCTGAGAGTTTTAATAATCTTGAGAAAATGAACTTTAGAATTTCTTTGACGTATTAAAGTTAAGCCTAAACATCAGTTTCTGATCAAAAACTGGAAACAAGCTCAGTCTCCACATTCATTGTGTGGTGCATACCTGTTCTAAGTGGCCAACTCCATGGTTTTGACCGAAAGCGATGTGCATAGACTTGTGCTTGCTGTTTTCATATTTATCCTTCAAGGGTATCCTGCTCTTGTTAGAAGAGATGTTGATGTTCACACTTTTTTTACAGAATCCTAAATGGCCCTGTGATTAGGCGGCTGCTCATTGGGATCATTGAACAAGTACTGCAATTGCCAGAATAAAGTAATTTGATAAATAGTATTAAAAAGAGGAGAAATTTGGAAGCTGGTATAGTTCTAGAGGAGGAACCACAAAGACCAAAATGTCACAAAGGGTGGTTACTTCTGTTTTGGTGTATAATGTATGCCTGCACAATCAGACTCTTCGTCTTTCTATTTCTCCTCTTTCACAGTCTCTATCACATTAGTACACACACGAAGACAGAAATCCTCATGGTTCCACCTACCACATTAACTGCTCTTTATTTATTTACTTCCACTAGCATAGAGGTTCCTAAGGTTTTCCCTAGGGGGAGAACTCCTATTAATGTGCTTTGTGAGTATTACACAACTTATGCATATCAGAAACATAAGAGAAGTGCAAAGGCAGATAATAAGCGGATAAATGTTTACCTAGACAATGAAGCACACGTGAGTGATAACATGTGGTATCAGCACATGAAAATGTGTGGGAAAGAACATCTAAGGAAAGTTGCTACATCTGCTCTCTCATACCCTATGCCATGAATGCAGCACAAACTTTCATTTCTAGAGAAATTACAGAGCACAATGCCAGGTGCCTTGTTCATCTTGCAGCATGTATGACTCAAGGATAATTTAGAGGAAGTTGGGCCACTCTGCGATGGAGATATAAATGATAATTTCTGTTTCAGGATGATTATATCAAGACGTCATAAATGGAGAAACAACCTGTATGGGACAGCAAGACGCTTGTGCATCCTGCAGGTGGGCAAGAAGAAACAGTCATAAAAGACTTGAAGGGAATGTAATACCCTCATATAACAGTGGTAGCTGGATCACCTGGATGTTGGGAACAAACTCAATTTTTGGTTTATGGACAAGTAAAATCTAAGAAGGGATGGGAAACAGGAATGGTGTCCTGTGCAGCTCATCTACTGAAATCAGAATATGTGCAAGAAGTACCAAAAGTAAACAAAGGATGTTTTAAGTCATGGGCGAAACATGCTAAATTTGTGACATGGGTAGAAAATGAATCAGATCCAATGATGGTGATACCATTGGTGAATGCAACATTGTGTTTCCGAACAGAAGGAGGAATTTGCGTGGGAGAAAGGCTGCACAACTACAGTTAATGTTTCCAGAATTGGAGCAGGGACAGCTGTTCTGATGGACTGATATTGGGCTTGTGGGTCCAGAGCCTGCATGAAGTTGCCCAAGGATTGGGGAAGAACATGTTCCTTGGTGCTCATCAATGTTCCATCATTAGTGATTCCTCAGAGCAACCTGAATATTGGAGAAGTTCCAAAGGTAGATGCCCATTTGAGGAAGAGATGAGCACTTGAATTTCGCAATTGAACCAGAAGAGAGAATTACTTTTCAGCAAAATCAATAGAAGCCTTTGGAACTATTCCCTATGAGCAGAGGTTGTTTAGCCAGACTGCTTTGATATTTACAACTATCTTCATGCTTGGGATCCAGGCGATGGCCAATCCTGAATGGAGGGCCATACGGCTGATGACCCTGCAGAACAGATATGTCCTTAACATGATCACTGCAACAGGAGTAGTTTGTGCCAAAGTCGGGCCATCATGTTACACATACTTACCTTCTCATGACCATGAGAATGGCACCTTGACAGAGGCAATAACGGTGCTGACGAACCTGCCTACCAAGATGGAAGATGAGAGAGAAGACATTATAGATCACAGCTGGTTTGCATCTACATTCTCATGGATTCTGCAGTGGATGGCAAACATCTTCAAGTTCCTTGGAGCACTATTGCTAATGCTGATGTTCTGCATGAAGCCGCGCCCCCCTACTACCTATATGTTGGGAGCCTGAAATGGTGCCATGCTTGACACAAGCAGTTGTGACCATTCCGTTGTGAATATTTGAGAAAAGGTACCCATTGAGAAAGCCATATCAAATGGATTGCCAAAGAGAATACAATCTAATGGAGGAGCTCTCCAAAGGAATATGAAAATGAGAGAAAGTGGAGCTGGTGATGTCACAAGGGATGAGCATGGCACACTAAAAAGGCTGAAGAAAAGATGCATGGATCTTTCAGAAACTGATAATGAAATAAAGAACCAAGTGAACATTCATATGAGAAAAGAAGATTGCACGTGTGAAGAACGCCACAGAAAATGCAAGCCGTTCAATAACTGTACAGATGCAGCCACACCAGTAGACTAATTGGTCATCGAAGCTGGCTATAAGCAGTGAATAGATTGCAGGCCATGCCGCCATTGTATAGAAGCTGGACATCGGTGTCACATTTTTAGTAAGTTCAAATCCATGTGCTGGTTATCTATCCTTGAAGGCAGTGAAAGTGAGATGCTGAAACATCCCATTTTAAGGGGCAAGGAAAGAACACTATGAGTGCCAAGCTTTATTCATTCAAAACAATTAAATGGTGCAAAATGGGCTGAATTGTGGTCTCCCGTCACGTGAGTCAAGGATGAAAATGCTGTTCCAGAACTATGATAATGCATTCTCACACACCCTTATATTCCCAGAGACAAGAATACACGGCAAGGCCAAGTTCAAAGACAATCTTCATGTCAGAAGACATGGATGATGAGAGACGTTGCGCTAATTGGGTGGGGAGGTAAAGTCATGTCCACCTCCTGGCACCTGGGTATGAGCTTAGGTGCTGCTAGTGAGCCGAATGTTCCAGACTGGCATGAGCATGCCAACCAATAGTATTGGGCCATGTAATGAAGTGCCCTATAGTTGGGTGCCAGTGCTATACTGTGTACTTCATAATGATGAAGATGACTTGCAATAGAGGTGGGCATAAGTTATCCACCTGACAATAGATATCCAATCACAACCCAACCCCTTATAGAAAGACAACTTAGATCTTCTCCTTGAGCATAACACAACCTCTCATAGGTTTTTCTTAGTTTGCCACATAGTATGACCTCACGTATGATGAATGTTTACTATATAAATATGATTGTTTATAGAGATGACTTGTGCGACATCCGTTGATGTCCATTGTAACTCCCTGTTTTAGACAATTGATATTAAAACAGAAATACCTTTTCCATATTCCTGAGTTGGTTTGATTATTTGGTGTCAGAGTTATTCTGCATCCCATCCATTGCATGCGTGTTATCCAAAGGGAAAGTGTTATCACTAGTCTCTAGGGTTACCAAACGTTCTGAATTTTCCAGAATTGTCCCGGTATTTACCCCTCCGTCACGGTGTCCTGACACTTTTCTTAGTTTAAAAACCCTGTCCCAAGATTTGGAGTCAGATGCATACACTCTCGTTTTTTTGTTAGACCGATGGAAAAAATACTGACATTGAGCCGGATGCTGTGCTCAACAGTTGCTTTACGCACCATCCCCATAACTTACCCCTTCCTCCAGGTCCTCTCTTCTCCAATCAGCATTTTTTGACTCCCACATGTTCAGGACAGGCAATAACATAGAGTTAGGACTATGTTTAATTAGTGTCCAGGTTGTATGTTAGTCCTTCTTTGGTGTTTATTACCGCTGAATATGTCGTCCTACTTCTATGTCAGTGTCCTGTCCCAGTTTTTTATTTTGAGAATCTGGTCACCCTAGCACAGTCCTAATCTTCACCACTTGGCATTCACAGAAAACATATTGTGGCATTGAAATGTTCTCCACCACTGCTACCCCCATGCATTGAGTGAAGAAGACATTGTGGATGTGGATCCCTACATTGCATGTCCTGGCCATTGATGGGCCAATAGGCACTAACCAGCAATTGCAGTAATATCTTTGGGTGTTGTTGGCTATAAGTGGTAATTTCATGGACCGGAGAATAGTAGTGTGTGGGAATAGTAAACGGGCCATTATAAATGGCCCTTGTTAAAATAGATATCGCAATAACGATAAGAATACACAAAGGTGCCTTGTATTGTGTACATCGAAGTGGGTAATTCGGGTTACATTGTTAAATAGCACCAAGGGGAATACATTGCATTGTACCAGAATGGAAATCTCACATCGGTGCACTGGAACAGCACATTTCCTGATTTGCATGGGGCTTTCATCAAAGCATGTCTGCAACAACAATGGACACACATTTGGTAGTGGAAAAAACAAGTTCAAAGCCCACTGCCAGCCCCTCTCTCCAGTCTTAGGCTGCATTCTTCTGCTGTTTCTGTGAAGGTAAGATGTCCATATTGTTCTCTGTAATTTGCAGAATAAATGTCAGGTTAGTGCAGGAATGAGTGCACTGTAATGAAGGTCATCCCTCTGTGTCCAGCCAAAGAGAACAATATATGTATACATGCTGTGCAAGTTACATATTACACTGCCACGTTAGTGGCCGTGTAGTTATGTTTAAGTTCAGTTTCCGTAGGAAGAGCACTTTTTGGGCGGCTATAACTCCGCTCCCCCTGGACGAATCCACACCAAAATCCACAGTGGCCTATATACTTTTTTTGCAAAGTTTGGTGTGGATTCGTCCAGGGGGCGCGGAGTTATAAACCGCCCAAAAAGTTTGGTGATGTTTGGTCCAGGAGCGGAAAAGTTATAGGGGGGGGTGGTTCCCAAAACATCTTTTTTTCCCATAGACTGAATAGGGGAAAAACTTTGTGCATGTCTACAGCCCAAACTGGTGGACGGATTTTCACCAAATTTGCGGTGGGAGCAGGAGCTTGGTCCCGAAAGCGTGCTTTTGTAAATTTGGTGACAATCTGTTCAGTAGTTCTCTTTAAAACTACCAAAAAGTATGTCTCAAAAAATTTGTGATATCTATGTCTGCTCTGCGGACACACTTCCCTGTTCGCTCCGCGGACAAGATACCGTTTGGCTAATCCATAGCGTCATGTTCACGGACATGTGGCACCTTCACTGATTGGATGTTGAACAGCGTGACGTGCGTCTGATTCTTTCACTGCATCCCCCATCTTTCATTTGTGTTTTGGTGTACGCGGACATCGCCACTAACACATATAAAACAACACACCATTGCACTTGTTAACCTTACGCAATATTGTTTCGGAAGGTGAGGGTTAATGAGGCTGTGATGGGATGTGGCAGCAGGAAGTCAAAAAGTGGTGTTTTCTTGTCACCAAAGTCATACGGTAAATTGGAAGTTGCTGCTCAATATAGTGTCCACTAAGTACAGGAGAAGATTTAGTGCGTCTGTGTTACAATGTATTTAAAATAATATTGCAGTCAGAATGGCATCCTAGAGTTTGAAATCTGAGGCAGCCACCTGCACTGTTTGATGGAAACAGCGGTTGTGCAAGTGTATGGGAGTAGCAGTTCTCATGTATGCATTCAGATATGTTGTTGCAAGGTCAGAATGTATTTTCATTCTGAGTGAAGGTCACTTTGGTTTGCTTTTTTGGTTGCGAGCTCAGTAGGCCCACGCATCCGACTGAACCCGTAAGGGTCAATTGTTTTTTAACCTTGAGCGAAAGGGACAATTCAGTAAGAGTGCAGGGAGTGCAAGTTTGGAAAAATACAATTCGATAAGGTTATGTATTCAAAACGTTTGTAAGACACATGTAACATCAATTGAAGAAGATTCTTTGCTGCAAGTACATCACTTTCTGGGTTTAACGAAGACAATGGAGATGATAAATATACAACGGAACAGGTTTTAATTTTTTATGACCAGAACAACAATTTTGGCATTGTATCTGAGGTACTACCTTTCTGTGTAGTTGTCATTTTTTTTTTACTAATGGAGAGTGCAGATTCTCTGCGTTTGAAGGCTATCATTAGGTTCACCCATGTTCAACGCTATTATTTCATTAAAATGTCATGTATGACCACATCCATTTATATATCAGTTTCCACATTCTTTTTGTCTTTTTTTAAATTGTTTGGTAAAGGTTGGGTATTGATACGTATTTTCTGTTACGTTTTCTGAACAGCTACATTCTGCCGTACTGTGATTGCCATGGATTCCAGATGCCAAGTGATGGCTTCTTTGCACGCCAGATGCACGTACTCGTGACAGACTGCCTAACCGTCACTGTATTGTGGGACGCCCGGCCCCATTTGTCCATACGCTGGAGTGGCCATTAGGAGCAACATAACATCCTTTATGGTGGTGTAGGTCGAAGTTCATGGCGACGTCTTGGAAATCACTGTGCGACCGAAGTGGTTGCTTTATCGAAAGTGAACACTTTGTGTATGCGAAAAAAATCAACGTGTCCCTCACGAATAACATTTTCGATGACGACCAAAGAAACAAAGTTACTATTTGATTGAAAATGCGAATAGTCCAATGTTCTCGGGCAGTTTATTCTGAAATTAAAGTATTTTACAAATTCTAAAGTGTTAATGTTTTCTTTTAAAAAACAGTTTATTATTTCAAAATGTAACATGCTACGTTGTACGTCGCTGTGTGTTCATTTGCAGGTTCTGTGTCATGGCACGTAGGTACTTATAGGTGCTTATGGGCGCATTTGGCTATGCTGGAGAGGAACGTCATCCACAAAAGTATACAATATCATTAGGGTTGGTTATGTGACGAGATGTGGGAGTGTTTCCATATTACACAAGTGTCATAATGTAGTTAAAAAACATAGTGGTATACGTTTATTGATTGAGGGGTAGCCTGCAGCCATGGGGATTGGGAGAATGTCGGGGTTATGGTATAAGGTCATGATCTGCACAATGTGGCTACTGGCCATGACCAGAAGCGAGAAAAGATAGGATTACAGTGGCAATGTCCACTTGGGACTGGCTTTGTGGTAAAGTTGTTCGACATTAGGATACATTTGAAAGGAAGGAAACAAGTGCTGGTGGTTATGGTTTACTTGCTAATCCCACAGGAAGAGCACTTTTTGGGTGGCTTATAACTTCGCTCTCCCTGTACGAATCCTCACCAAACTTTGCAAAACACGTATATGGCCCACTCTGAATTTTGAAAGTTTGGTGAGGTTTGGTCCGGGGGGGCAAAGTTATAGGGGGGGTCCCAAAATGTATTTTCCTCCCATAGACTGAACGGGGAAACAATTTTGCTCACGCCTACAGCCCAAACCACTAGATGGATTTTCACCAAATTTGCGGCAGGAGCAGCGGCGTGGTCCCAAAAGCGTGCTTTTGTAAATTTGGTGACAATCCGTCCAGTAGTTTTTTTTTAAATGACCAAAAAGTAGGTCACAAATAATTTGTGATGTCTATGTCTGGTCCGCGGACACAATTCCCTGTTCGCTCTGCGATCAGTGTCCTGATTGGCTAATCGGCTTGTGTAATGTCCGTGGACATGCAACGTGTTCGCTGATTGGATGGTGAGAGCGTGAAGTGCGTCAGATTTTCGGAAACGACCGCCATCTTGGATTCGCAGACAGCGGCCGATGTCCGCGGACATCGTGGTAAAAACATATGAAAAAGCACAGCATTCCACTTGTCAAACTTATCAAATAATCTCTGGGGAGGTGAGGGGTGATGAGGATGGGATGGGATATGGCTGCAAGAAGCAAAAAAAATGGGTGCTTTTTGCCGCAAAAGTCTGCAAACAGTCCTGGTGTTCGCAAACATTCCTGTGAAAGTTCACAAACACCTTAGCATTACAGGGTTGGTGAAATGCAGTTCTTGGATGGCTTATAACTTTGGCACCACTTAATGGACCCACATGTATATTCCTGGGCTGATTCTGAGTGAGTGTGCAAAGTTTCGTGGGATTCTGTTATGAGGGGGCAAAATTAGAGGGGGGTCCCAAAATAATGTAAAGGCTTATAAATGAGGTGCCATTTGACGAATCCTCACTTAATTTGGGGAACTGATGTTACATTTAGAAATGAATGTTTTTCTGAAGTTTGATAGAATTTTGTGAAGAGGGGGCAAAATTAAAGGGGGGGGTCCCAAAATAATGTAAAGGCTTATAAATGAGGTGCCATTTGATGAATCTACACTTTATTTGGCAAACTGATAATAGATCAAGATATACATGTTTTTGCGTAGTTTGGTGGGATTCTGTCAAGAGGGAGCAAAATTAGAGTGGGGGTCCCAAAATATTCTAAAGGCTTATAAATGTGGTGCCATTTGACAAATCTACACAAAGGTTTGCAGATATATTATAGATCTAGATTTAGATGTTTTCGTAAAGTCTTAATGGATTTTGTCAAGTGTGGGCTAGGTTATATGACGATTGTATGTGCATACATTTGACACTTATGAAAAAATAAAACATGGGTGGATTATCAGCAAACTTGCGTAAGGAGCATTGGCAAGGACCTACAAGCATGGTTTTGCAAATGTGCCAGTGTTTTATTATTTGACAAGTGTCATAATGTAGCTACAAAAAATAGCGGTATACCTTTAGTGACTGAGGGGTAGCCTGTGGCCATGGGCAGTGGCCAGATTGTCTGGGTCATGGAATAAGGTTATGATCCGGACAATCTGGCTACTGGCCATGACCACAAGGGACAAAATATAGGATTAAAGTGGCCATGTCCACCTGGAACTGGCTTTGTGGTAAAGTTATGTGAAATTAGAATAGATTTGAAAGGGAAGAACAATTTGCTTGTGGTAATATGGTCATAGGGTTCTCTTTTTGCCTTCTGCAGGCTGCTACGGAAAGCGAAGAGGGGCCCTGTATGGAACTCTCACCTTCCATTTCCATGGTGGCCATCCTGGAAAAGGATTTTCCTTCCTATTTTTTAGCACCCTGGGTTCCAGCTTTGGGAGCCTAGTGTGCTAATGGCCTTCATCCCCCATTTCAGGGGCTGGAATGGGGGGATAATGGTCCAGAGACCTCGTTATCCACCCTTGCTTCACTTGGGCTGATAACTTGGGCTGCTTGGCCGATATCCACCGTTCCAGTCCCTGGGACAGAGGATGACCGCCACAATATTACCATTAGCATAACACAAAATGCAAATGGAACTGTTGGAAAATCTTATTTAGTCTTTGTACTTTACTGAGAAATATAAAGTAGATGGAGTCTATACATTTTTTTTTTTTATTTCTTTTTTTAACTGTGAAAGGTGGTTCCTAAAGGAATATGTTGCTTGTTGTTTTTGGATGTATTTTTTTGGCAGGAGAGCTGAGAACAAAAGGTGGGGAGAGAAATGAGGGAAGAGCAACCAAACACTAATATGGAGGGGTAGGTGGACAAGGGAAAATATTGTGCGTGTGTTATTTCTATGTTGTGGGCACTCTTTCTCATGCTCCATGATTACAGCAGTGGTGGTGGCTCTTGTGGAGGAGGGATGGCATTAGCTGATGCCATTTTAAGATAAATATCAGTTTTGCTAAAAGTATGTACTGTGTACTAGATTGTTAATGGATACTGAGTAGGAATAGGTGTCGGAGCTGTACAAGGGAATTTTGAAGTTGGAACTTCCTAGATCAGTAGAAAATGCAGTTTCAAACTGTCTGCCAAGCAGAGATCTTATCGAGAAGTGTGGACGGCTTCTCAGACACGTCATCATGTCGCGCGCCAGCGTATGGTCATGTGGCACTGTCCGGAAGGTCCGCTATGAAGCCAGATGTTCGTAGACGTCTACGGATGCAAAACTAGTTGAAATAGTTGCAAGAAGTGTATAGAAGTGTTAACAATTATTCCAGATGGTGGGAAATGACAGAGTTTTAAGGTGAAACTTTGGAAATTGTTCACAAATATTGCTATATTGGGTAAGTATGATATTAGTAAGTTGTAGGAAAATAGCATGCACTGGTAAAAACTTATGACATTCAATGAAAAAACTTTGTTAAAGGGACTTTATGGTTAAGTTGCACTAATAAAAACCCATGAAGTTCACTGATAAAACCTTGTTAAAGGGGCGTTATGGTTCAGTTGGACTAATAAAACCCTATGAAATTCAATGAAAAAACTTTGTTAAGGGGATGTTATGGTTATGTTGCGCTACTAAAAACCTATCAAATTCAGTGAAAAAACTTTGTTAAAGGGACGTTATGGTTGCAAGTAAAACCGAAAACCCCAGAAATTCGCCAGTTATGGTAAACTAAGCAACCATAACTCGCGCAACCACTGTGCACTGCTAAGAATAATACCCATGACATCAAAGATAACATCACAAATATGATTGATGACATCACTGATGACATTATATGTCTAGCCCCTTCTTTCTTTGTTCATTGACATATCTAGGCCAGGTGAGTTTATTCACTGACAGTCAAAAACTTTAAATTCAAAAGGTATTACATTTGTAGACGTTGCTATTCTCACATGTTCTTACAGTACTTTCCTTAGAATTAAATTGCATCTTATGATGCACATACATAGGGGAAGAGGCAGGCATGAAACACAGCAATCATTTCTATGTGACAAGATAATCCTGTTGGTTATACACAGTGGCTAATGATACTGCTTCTTGTTTACTTACTTTACTCTCCCTGTATAAGTCCCATATTTGTATACATTGTGGTCTCTGTTTTGTGTGTAGTAGTACAAGCATGTAGTAAGTGATGCATCATTACCTACTTAGTATATGTTTCACAGTATGCAAAAGTGTGATACAGAAGCATTCACCGTTTTACTATCCAACATGGGAACATTAGAAATAGTACATCTCTATGGTGTATGCTGCAGCCTATGGCTATGTTTTTGTATGAGTAGGTTCCTGTACTACAAACAACACTGCAATGGAATGTTCTTTGGAGCAATACATTATATAATCAAGTATGTAGTTCCTCACACATCTCCAGATGACCCCTGACACTTGTTTGCCAACATTACATTCACAACCCCTTGTAGGGGTTTACTATGAAAATTAAATACACATGTGATGTCATCAGTGATGTCATCAATCATATTTGTGATGTCATCTTTGATATCATGGGTATTATTCTTAGCAGTGCACAGTGGTGGCGCGAGTTGTGGTTGCTTAGCTTACCATAACTAGCAAATTTCTGGGGTTTTTCAGTTTTACTTGCAACCAAACAGTCCCTTTAACAAAGTTTTTTCACTGAATATAAATATATATATAGATATATATATATATATCTATATATATATATATATATGTAGAAAAAGGACTGGAAACCAATCCGGGTTACACCGGCACTCCGGCTATGATGAAAGCGAAAGGCTGGATGTCTTCAATAAATCCACACACAGACTTGTGTTCCGTGCAGTCAAAGTGTCCTTTATTGTTTAAGATACATGGACAAAGGAGGCAGCAACGGTCTTAGGTGCAAGAAAGGAACGACACGTTTCACCCTACTCGGGCTTCGTGTGGTATGTGACATAGAGAGAGGACTGTGGTATTATAGAGACAAGTATATGAGTCCTTTTTCAATGTTTTGCACTAAAATAAGGTAACAAGTGGTAGACAAAAATGCAGCCATGTTGGAACCTGCTTGACAACACATCTCAGTGCATTTATGAAAGACACAGCGTTTTTGTAAACAGTGTAAAATTGATATATTGTACTGGGTTTGTTTAGTTCAGCCCAAGTGGGCCGACACAGTGTCTCAGCATGGACTGAAGTGTGCTGTCAAATTTTTTTTCACAACATACATGTTGCAGACATCAAAATTGAGATATGCAGATGTTTCATAGGTAATAACGTGCTACGTGCTTTGTAAACATTGAAGGACTGTTGATTGATAAAGTGCTGGGTGTTATCAATAAAGTGCATAGTATAAAGTGCATATTGCAAAATCGCAAGTGATTGGGAATTAGATCTAGAGGCGGTACGTAACCCTTGCGGGTGCCTCTAATGTGTATTCTATCCCACTCAGATCTTTATATATCATAAGTATCAAAAATATTAATATTAAAACACATAACTTGAACTCATACGGCGCATATTTTAAAAAAAACTTTGTACCTAGGTACACAGAGTGGACTGCACTCCTAAGAGCAGCTGGGGATCGAGTGTCCTTTCAGCATAAAGAAGAGTCATGACATCGAGAGTAGACAACACAAAATATCTTTATTCGTAAGTGTGCCTTGGAGAAAAGAAAACCTCATAAAAGTAAAACGCGTCTTGCGGTATTTCAACTGCATGATCACCTGAGGAGCAGAGACACAGATACTTTTTTTAAACTTTTTTTAAACCGTGCTACTGCCCCGCCTACATTACCTGAAATGTATGAACCAAAGTATGTTAAGTATACTGAACAATTAAACCAGCAAGGAGAAGAGTGTGGACTCATAAGAGAATATGGGAGGTAAAGTACACATTGAGGAAACCGTACCTGCATACAAGACAATATGATGGTCATTTAAATGAGATATCTGAAGAAGCAGAGAAACTAAATGGCAAAGATGAATGGTGACATCATACAAAGTTGAATCGACACCGATATAGAAAGATAACCAGACCAGAGAGGCAGATGATTTATAAAACACAAAGTACCAAGGATAAGTGATATCTTGGGATCAAGACGAAGAGACTTAGGCCATAGATCTGATGAACATACTTAGTTAGTTTAAACATGTACAGATGCAAGAAAACCCAAGCAGCAACGCAATCATGAAGCTAGCCACATGCTTTTGAATAGTTAGACCACGATAAACGCCAACTTATACATATGTAGAATCATATGGACAAATAAAGGATCGATGTTTACACTACGCATATAAGCAGTACTGAACAAAGCAAGAAAGCCTCATTTCAGTGTCACAGTTAAGAAAAGCAATTGAATTAAACAGAATAAAAGTTCAGCTAAGGAGTTCACGAGCCAAGAACGCCAATGTCTTATCAAACTGGAATTGGCTGACATTAGATACAATTAACGTGAAAGAACAGAAGCTCCTGTTCAGAGAGGTAAAGCAAAAACAAAAGACATCAGAGGACTATTGAAGAATAAAATCAAATAGACAAAAAGCTTGATTTCATGCTGTCCAGTCACATGATAGAAGGAAGTTGGATGAACGAGATGATCACACCTACGCACGAAGGCCGGCTGGTGCCCATACTCCTTAATAATTCTCAGAGAACAGTACAAACTCAAGGCCAGCTTCAAAGCACTAATTGACACTGGACCATTGAGGTGATGAAGGATGATATGCTAATTGGGGGGAAGCTGGTGCTAAAACGAGCTCACCCGCACCTGGTTGGTCAGTCTACGTGCTGCTAGACGTAGGTGGAAAAGTACTGACAGGTGTTAGGAGCTAACCAATTGTAGGGGACCACGTAGTTGGGGGTCCTATAGCTTGTGTAGCCACTGGGATGTCGTACATTTAGTGATGTTCTTAGTGGCCATTTTAAGGGGAGGCTTAGTTGCCCCACCTGATGTTAATTATCCTAACATCTTCTTTCGTTACTCCATACAGATGTAGAGCTTGTACTTAGAACTCCACTTAGACCCAATCACACCCTCTGATAGGTTTGTGTAGTTTGCCACGTAGGATGACGTTGGTAATGACGCAGGTCAAAACATCAATGATGACCAGTTATGGGTATAAGAGCCCCATTTTTTATGAAGTAAGTAGAGTCAGAGTATCGAGTGATTGCTGATGTTCTTTGTACTCCCTGTTTTAGATACTTGATATTAAAACAGATGAACTTTGCCAAGCTATTTGTGTCATCTTGATTATTGATGTATGAATACAATCTGCATCGCCATCCATCTCCAGGGTATTGCTACTCATCATAATGGGCTGTCTGAGGAACACCCAGCTCAAGGTTGTCTCAAATCTATTGTCAAGCGACCAAATTGCGGAACCCAGAAGCGCCCCTCACATGCATGCCGAACTTGGATGTATTGTTCTATTTATTTGCCATTTGATGCCTGTTTGACTGCTGCAAACCCCGTAACATGAGGTATTATTCTGCCAGTTGGCCTGCCTGTAATGCAATTTACCCGATTTGACCATGTAGCCCTGTGCTGCCCACATTCCTGATTATACCATGTAACCTACCTGACTTGACCTATAGACTTGTGCTGCCTGTTTGACTGCTGCCGCCCCGTAACATGAGGTATGATTCTGTCAGTTGGCTTGCCTGTAATTTATCTTACCTGATTTGACCATGTAGCCCTGCGCTGCCCACATGCCTGATTATACCATGTAATGTACTTGCTTTGACTTGTAGCCTTGCTCTGCCCTCACACATCCTTGTCTATAGTATGTAACCTATCTTATATGACTTTGCAGTCTGCGCTGCACAAATGCCTTTTCTAGACTATGCAACCTGACCTGACTTGACCTTTAAGCACTTGCACTATTTAACTATTGTAACTACATTTGTAAGCTTTCTACATAAGCAACTACTGTAAACATCCTCTTAAGAACAAGCAACCAGATTCCTCTGGGTTAGGTGCGTTATACAAGTGTCAAAATAAAAAAATAAAGAAATAAACCAAATAAAAGACAGGGCTGCAATGTCAGCCACGTCCAAACATACATTGCGCCAATATAACGGTGCCGGAATGGCTTTTGTGCCAAAAAGGGAGCGTAGAAATGGGCGATGCGGCGGAATGGGCATGCCAAATCGGCTTGCGCCGAAATGATGGTACCTAAAAAAGGGGTGTACTGCTTGGAGAAGGCTGCTTAACCAAAGGGTGTGCTCCATGGCAAATAATGTAATCTCACTGTGCATTGCCTAAAAACATTGTGAGTTCTCAAAGCCTGCAATCCAAAGGCCATGGCTAGTGGTCTGATAGCATTTTAAAATGGACAGTTGGCATGGCCAAAGGACATGCTAGTGACCATGGCCGAAGACCATGCTAGTGGTCTGGAAGCAGTATGAAATCTATGGAATAGCAAAACCATTGAAATGCAAGGACAAAACAAAAGCTTGGCAATTCAGCTAAAGCCACGGTTACCCTGCGCCCCCTGTTGCTCAGACTATGATGACAATGATGACATCACAGATCACATCACTGATGACATCACTAATTACATTACAACAGTAAATGACATTCAGCATGGCCTTCAGTGACGGTCAGTGTGCACGACCCGATATATTTGAACACATGAATGAGCACTAGTCATGGCCTTCAGTTTTGCACAGTGGTCACAAGGTTAATCTATGTGCACTGAATATTTTAAAACACTAACAAGCTACCAACCATATATTTTGTTCTTTAACAGTGGATGCAGCTTTCAACAATATCCACTGTATATTATATACAGGGAACAGGCGCTAGCCATAGACTTTAGCACAATACTGGCCAGTGTCCACAATCTTTGACTGTGCCCACTATATATTCTAACATCTAAATGTTAGATTCTGAAAGAACTTGAATTGCCGTAACTCCTCCTGACACTTGCAGCAAAGACAGCACATGGTGTGAGAATATACAAAAAGCGCTCCTCGGTAGAATCGCTACACTCCAATCCAAAATGAATGCCAAACTAAGTAGCCTTTAGATCAACCATCAACTCAACTCCTCTGGTCGCACAACCAACCCTATCCCTCTCACTCACACACCCTTCAGTTTCTCACCATTAACCATCACAGAGTTTGAAAACAATATCAACAAACTCAAACCTTCTAACTGCCAGGGCGATACGTGCCCAGCCCCTATTATCAAGGAGGCCACTCATGAATTAGCCGCCTATATCACTGCCTTCATAAATGCGTCATTCGACGCAGGCAACGTCACGGATAACCGTAAGGATGCTTGGGTCATTCCCCTTCCCAAAAAACCCATCCTTGACCCGAGCATACCCACCAACTACAGGCCCATTACAACTGTACCATTCTTGCTTAAAATACTGGACCGTGCTGCCTATCTACAGATCCAGGAGTACTTGGAATCTAACAAACTCCTGGTCCTCAGGCAATCTGCCTTCCAGCCTAGGAACGGTACCGAAACTGCTCTCATTGATTGGAAGACTCAAATTGAGGATATGAAAGACAAGGGGAAATTGGCCCATCTTCTACTACTTGATTTATCGGCAGCCTTTGATTTGGTCAAACACCAAATCCTCTGCCAGCATCTCAAATCAGCTGCCCACTTCTCTGATTCTGCCACCTCCTGGATTAGATCCTTTCTGGAGAATAGATCTAATGGGGTCTTCTCCCCTTCAGTCTCTGCTGAGCCTTCACCCGTTCATTGTGGCGTCCCTCAGGGATCTTGTGTTTCGCTGACACTATACAACGTGTTTACAAAATCACTCTTCGATGTTCTTGACTATCTGGGTGTCTCCTACACTAACTACGCTGATGAAACCCAGACACATCCCCATCACCGGAGACCACACAGCGGACACAAAATCCTTCAATGACGTCTATCTGGTCATTCAGGCTTAGATGGCACAACATGAACTTTGCCTCAACGATGATAAAACGGAGCTTCTCATCTTGGGCTACCATTATCATCTCAATAAACTAGATCCTTCATTCATGTTGTTCACCATTGATGGCAATACCATCAATGTTTCTAATGACACTAAAACATTAGGCATCTACCTCGACTCTACCCTATCACTGTCCAGACAAACCAATGCTGTAATCTCAGCCTCCGCCTACATGAAACACTTGTGTATAGGCGCGTTACAAATACCATATCATATCATATCATATCATGTGCAAACTTGTTACAGCTTATCATCACTGCTAATTACACTATCCTAGCCAGAACACTCATTATGTCTAAGATTGACTATTGTAATGCCCTCAATTTAGGGACAAGCCAACGAAAGCTAAACATATTCAGGTCACTCAGAACAACGTCATCAGGGCAGCCCTAAATATTCCCAGGAATCAGCGTATCTATGACACCAGATGTAATTTACGCTGGTTCTCAGTAGCTCAGAGAATCTCCCTGAAAACACTTGCTCTCACCCACAAGTGTCTGGCCAACCAGGCTCCCATATACTTGGCTAGCCGATTTACACCCCACATCTCTACACGCCCTCAGAGATCCGCCCTAGCCCACTGCCTCTCCCTTCCCAGGTTCAAGCTTCAGAAAGCTGGCGGGATTAGTTTCCCGGTCCTAGCCACCAAACTGTGGAATACTCTACCCAACCTGCTTAGATCAGAACCCTCCTTCCATTCCTTCAAGAATAAAGCCAAACTGTGGCTCTCGGCTCCAGACAATCCTCCCATTGAATGACTCTGCACCTTGCTCCTGCCATTGTCTGGCCTATACCTTGATTGTAATAATGTATATATAACCTGTATTTAATTCTGTAACTTCACTGTATATATATTCTACACCCATATATTGTCTATTATATACTGTACATATATTCTGTATTCTGTACCATGCCTGACCTTCTATACTATGTCATCTGTCATATTTGTCATTGTAACTCAAGATATGCGCCCAGATGCCTCTGGGCCAGGCGTGCTATACAAATAAAGAAATACAAATACAAATACAATTGGCCCGCTGGCCATGGCCTTTGACCTTGATCAGTGTGCACATCTTTTGGCCATGTCCACTGTAAATTTTAAAATAATGAACTGCAATAGGGTATGGCCTTTGGCCGTGCCCACTATGTATAATACAACACTAACGAGCCACTAGCTATGGCCTTCGACCGTGCCTACTGTATATTATACACACTAACTACTTGCTAGCCATGGTTTTCAACACAATAGTAGCCAGAGGCCACAGATTTTGACTGTGCTGACTGTATATTCTGACATATGAATGGGCACTAGCTGTGGCATTTAGTCATGGGCACTGGCTTCAGCTGTCAACATTGTCCACTGTATATTTTAAAACTGTGACTGGCTACTAGCCATGGCTTTTAACCATGCACATTGGTATTTTTTAACACTAACCAACCACTAGCTATGGCGTTTGGTGCTGGCTAGGGACCCCAGCCTTTGTCATGGCCAAGTCCACAGCCCAAATAGTTATTAAGGTAATCACAGTTTTCATGTGATAACTTATAAATGATGTTATATCTCATTCCATTATTGATGGAATCAGTTATATACAATGCAATTAGTGTGTTCCCCAGTGATGGCATCAGTGATGTGATCTGTAATGTCATCAGTGTTCCCATACAGCATGTGAATAGTGATGTCATCAGTGAATTGATCTGTGATGTCATCATTGTGGTCAGAGACTTTGCAACAGGGGGCAGACAGTTAAGGTGGCTTTAGCTGAATTTCCAGAGTTTAGTTGCATTAAGTTCTCACCTTAACGTCCCTGCAACTAAAGCTCTGTCCTTGAGATATATATATATATATATATATATATATATATATATATATATATATATATATATATATATATATATATATATATGAAATTGAAAGGTAAACACAGACCGCGAAGTCGAGTTCCTTTAGAAGTTGCACTCCTTTTTGGTAAACGAAATCCATTAATGTTCAGCAACAAGTGCACGCCGAAAAATAAATCACTGCACTGCCAAAAGTTTGTTTTTTTATAAAGTTATACATTTTAATTCAAAAAATAATATGCAGTAGAAAAACGGCTTCCCAGTAGCAGAGAGAAGGCTACCTGACGCGTTTCGCCACACTCCTGTGGCTTGTTCACAGTAGCTCCACCCTGTTGTGGGAGCTCTTTTAACCCATGGCATACCTCATGAACATAGAAAAGGTGACTGACAAAGATGACGTTTTTACATTCGGCCATCTTGTACAATGCAAAATGCTATTCGAAAACCAAGTCTGCATATAGACAGTGTTACTCAAACCCTGACGAATTATAGATTTTTCCAGATAGTCCCTGTATAGATATACATTCCATATTAATTTCAGAAATATTTCGGAAAATCTTATCAAGGTTTAGTACACCTAGTCAGATTCGAGCATTCAACATATATATATATATATATTTGATATTGCTGTCCTGTGATCAAACTCTCGATAACTTGATCTGTGACCGATGGGCAGTCAATAAAAAGACTCAATGAATCTGCCCGGAGACAGACAATATGTAGAGTGAGGGGGAGGCAACTACATAAGACATTGTCGCCACATGGCATACCATTGGGAACTGTCCCTTCCTACCTTCTGAAGTTTCCAAACGCCTATTGGCGCTCTCAATTCCTGAGGTTCAGGTTGAACTTGCTTCATGCTGTGGAGATACGTGGGACAACAGCTAAAATAAGGAACAGAACCATTTGAACTTGAGATAAGTGTATCATGGAGGGGGTTTTGCAATTCAGGAAGCTTATCGTATTGGATTGTGGGGCCTTCCAAAAGGAGAAACCATTGCTGTTGGAGCCTCATGTTTGTGGCTTTCTATATTCAGATCCTCAGGATGCGTTTCTGAGGCTATCAAGTGGCAAAGCGACTTCCTTGTCAATTGCTATTGTCAAATTGTTAAATTAATACGGGAATTGTGAGACTCAGATATTCGTTTTTTGTACAATGGCATCTGTTTATTTTAGCAAATAGTTTTAATGTTTGTTATTAGGATATTTTGATGATGAAATGGAACCAAATGTTACATAACAATGAAATGAAATCTCTTTTTGAATGGGTGTATCTTGTGTAAGGATGTCTTGTGCATCCAATAACACAATAAAAAAAAAGAACATAAATAAATTGTTCGGTTTTAAGGTTTAACTTTTCCCCAAATAACGTTTCGAGGCCCATTCACATTAGTATTTTTTATTTTTGTTATCACATGGCAACGCCTCAAGAAATGATGTAATCAGAGAATATTTGCCATCTATGTCCCAACATTTCAGGGCCCTGGGTATATCCAAGTCACTTTTTTGAAGGAGTCACACGAGTCACTTCCAAAGCACATTTGTAACCCATCCCACTGCACCGTCAAACGTCCCTCCCCACCACAATCTATAAAAGAATGCGTCTTGCATTTCCAGTGGAAAAGGGCTGGAAATGCACAACACGCTCACCATGCCTCACTGCAGTGCACATGCAGGCATGTTACAGAGCTTTGTTGGCGGGGGTGGGGGGGGGCAGGAGTGGTGGTGTTGGTCAGGAATCTGCCCCACTTACATGTGCCCTGATCGATGACGTCTGAATTAAATGTTTGGGAAACTCCCAGGACCTCCAACTACCGGAAATTCCAGTGGTTCAAGTTATCACTGAATTAGATTGTCCAGTACTTGGATTTGCAAAGGTGTGCTGATAAAAGCAGAGGTACCTTAAGAGTAATGTCGCTAGGCACCCCCAACCCCCACCCTAAAACAAACCCAGGAACGGCTGACCTCCACTCTAGCCTTCGTTGAAACATACGTTTGCATCGCCTGGTTCTTTTTTTTTTTTCAATTTTGCTGGGGATTTGGTCTAAAGAACAAAGCTTAGACTTTTGCAGAGGTAATTTCTGATGGTAGAATGATGGCTTAAGTGACTCTCTGGAGAACCTTCACGATGCACAGCTAACAAGACATTGCGATAATTTCGCAGAAACCGGCCTCTTCCCGAGCTGGATTTCCAATGCAGATTATCGTGCAAACACCCTCCTCCCCTCCCCCACAAGTATAAGCGGAGGAAAAAAAAAAAACAGCGAGCAGGGGCTGCGAAAGTGATCTCTATTGTGGGACCAAAAGCCGTCAATCACGGAGGCTGACAGGCGTCGAAGATTGACAGGCGGGCCCTCTCTCCTGACTTCGGTTATCTGGGGGGGATTGCAAGAGCCTCGGCGAGGACATGTTAAATTGCCAAAGTCATTACCAGCCACCAATTACCAAAGAAAAGATAACAAGGTGTGTTTTAGAAAAAAATCGATGCAACAACACGCATTTCAATAAAACTAGGTTTTCAGAACTTAAGGCAACAAAATGAACCATTTTGGGAATACACGGTGGTTCTCGGTGAATACCAAACACTTCAATGCGCAGGCGAGCTTTGTAGCTGCATAAACACCCCCCTTATGTGCCAGGAGAGGAGCAGAGGTCATAAAAATATATATAGTTTATCTTTGTGTCTCTCATGCAGTTCGAATGGAGCAAAGCAACAGAACAAAACGAGAAGCGACCATGGCCTGATGGCTACACCATGCGCTTAAGAGGTGCAATTCTGGCTCAGTCCAGTGCACACTTTGCTAAGAGTGAATTGTAAACCAAGTCCTTTCCTGCTGTCATGTTTATGAACATAGAAACAAAATAAACGTGATTTAAAGAGTGCTGACCTTAGGAGTTATTTTCCCGGATTCGGCACTCTCCTGAATTCCTTGTACAATGAGATCGGATTGGTCAGATCGCTTTAAAGACTAGATTAGATCCCAAATTGCTAGGACCAAGGGTGAGACACTCATCCCTAAAACCACTTCAATGGCTGATCAGGAGGCCTGTGAAATGTTTGTTATGACTGTACTCTGCAGGAAATAACTGAACATAACTTTTTAGTCTTAAAAGGTGTGCACCTTTTAATCTTTGTTAGCAACATTGTAGGAAACGCTGCTCTCTTGAGTTATTTTCAAGGTGTTCATGATTGATCATCTGAGAGGCGAATGTTTATGGGGGCTGAGAACAGTCCCACTTTGCCACCTCCCATTGCTGGTGCATAATTTACAATTCCAGCACTGTAATCCAAGATATATTTGTCATCTTCGCTTCCTTTGTCTGAATTCTGTGTTACACGTTTCCAACGCAAGAGTGCAGGCGCTGTAGGTGTGGTAACTTCTGTAACCCCGCCATCAAGTAGGAGTCATGTGTATAAACTGCTCAACCATTGGGTGTGACAAGTGCTCGCCGAAGGTGGAAAATATATGTAAATCACATTAAGAGACAATTCCCTGAGGGTGTAAGGCTGCCCCAGCCCTCTTCTAAAGGGGAACATGTGGTCCTATAGAGCATATGGCAGAGGTGTGTGCATATGCATTCACATACATGTGCTACCCCTATCTCAGTTCCCCTCTGCATTATCTGTCCTGTCACTGATTTATACATATTCTTACAACGAGCACGTGCAAGAAGAAGGTCCCTGAATATCCACTAAGATGGCTTTGTAACTGCATTATTGTATTTAGTACTGACGTTAAGATTACAGGTGATGTGAGCATTCATTCAACCTAATCTTTTGGTATTGTAATGAAGGTGCTGATTCAGCACTAGAAAGGGCTGCGCAACGACCAACTGAAGGAATAAAATGGGGCGAGCAGAGACACATCCTAGGTGGGAGAAAATGAGGGAACTCTGGTAGCTGCAGTTATCTCTCTCTCTCTCTCTCTCTCTCTCTCTCTCTCTCTCTCTCTGTCCCTCTCTCTCTCTCTCTCTCTATCTCTCTTTCTCTCTCTCTCTCTCTCTCTCCATCTCTCTCTCTCTAACTATCCCTCCATACAACTTGAAGAGGGGTACCTTGTTTATAACATCAACATGTGGAAACCCGCAAATACCAGCATGAAGGAAGGGAAATCACAGGTAAACACACACTACAGAGGACTTCAGGTTGGCCTTCATCCTGAAGGCCTGCATCGTACACATGTCCTGTGTATTGCAACCAAGGGAGGGGGGAAGTTTAACCCAAGCTGCTGGTTTACGGCAGACCAGAGTCGCTGAGACAGCACTGGGCGACGTGATCAAGGCTGGCGAACCAGTCTCACTGTTGTTAACGGGAGCTGCAGAAGTTGGTCCGATTCACATACACAACACCACAACTGCGTTAATTGCCCTTTAGCTAGCGGGCATGGGAACGGGTAGGTGGATTGGAGCCACATGCCATGAAGAACTAATCAGACGGCACATTCCGACGTCCCTGGGTAGTAACCAGCCCTCACAGAGTACGCTACAATGTTTATGAAGGTCGCTATCTTGCAGGTGCCATGTGAATGTCTCCCTTCCTACTAGTTCAGGGGTTTTGTGTTCCATCCGCTGTGGTGCTGATTAATGGCAGGCTAATAAAGAACCAGAGGTCAGCACAAAGTGTTTTTTACTGATTGCATGAGGAGTGGGAAAGCAATGTGGCACCAAATGGGGAGGAAATTAACTGTTTGCTCCAATCATATTTGACTAACAAATGTTTAGCTATGAGGGAATGATGCATCTTAACCAGTAGTGTTTGTGGAAAGTGCAGAGACTCGAAGCTTGAAATGCAAAAGTTTATAACATTATATAAGGAAAAAAAAGAAGGGGGTTGAATGCAGAAGGGCAAAGACACAGACTGTCAGTTAAATAGGTAAGTTTTCAGCTTTCTCCTGAAGGTGTTGAAAGATCTTCATCTCACAGTTGAGACAGGAGCTCGTTCCAGATAGTGGAGGCATGAATGAACTGGGAAACTGCAACCTCCTACTATCTTACAGTTGAACCTTGGTGTAGAGAGCCCATGTTTGTATGCCTGTCTCAAGGGCCTAGATGGAGAGTGTCTTTGGAGTGTGTTGGCCAGGTAGGAGGAAGCGTTAGAAAGGCAGCTATGCGTGATGGATAGGACCTTAAAGTTAATTCTGTCCTTGACTGGGAGCCAATGAGCATATATTCTCGGTTCCGTGATGTGGTCATGCTTTCAAAAGTCACGTCTCCCTCATAGGGATTTGGTCTGTACTATCTGGAGTTTGGTGAAATTCTTAGATGTGATGCCACTAAGCTATGAGTTGCAGTAATCAAGTTTAGAGCAGGTAAGGGTACGAGCGACTTTGCGTCAATTTTTGATGGAAAGGAAGGGTCTACTGGCGCTGATGAGCTTTGCGGCGTAGACTGATGTTGAAGCTCTGTGATTGACTCTCCGTGTCATATTGAGTGAGGTGTCCAGGTAAACACCCAAGGTTTTCACGAGGGTGGCAACAGGATATTTATTTAAATGTATAAAGCATGCAGCGGCCCTGAGGCATCATGATATGGATAGTGTCCATCAATGTTGAAAGCGTGTATAAGTGGTGAATTTTGGCTAAGCGCACTGTGGAGCCAACAAGGAGGAGCTCTGTATTTGCATCATTCAAACACAAGCTGTGCATGGTCATCCAGCTCTGAATGGTTTCATAGATTGAGTTTATCGTGGGGGTCACCTCTGAGAGGGATGAGGATCTGTGTGTCATTGGCATCGTTGGTGTATGATTTGCCTAGCGAGTTGATGATGTCATTGAGGGGTTTACTATATATATTTTAGAGAGTAGAGGAGACACAGGATCCTTGTGGTACTCCACAGGTGTACAGTGTGGGGATAGCAGAAGACTCACCAACGAAGACCCGTGAAGTACTGTGGGCTAGGAATGAGGCAAATCAGTGGGTTGCATCAGTGGAGAAATGGGCAGCGGAAGTAAGGTGATGGCAGAGCGTGAGACGATCCACCAAGTCAAAGGCTGAGGATAGGTCTAGGAGCATGAGAAGAGTGAGGTTTCCCTGGTCCACTGATGCGCTTAGCTGATTCTTGATATCCAGTAGGAGCAGTTTCCATTCCGTGCTTGGGGCGGGATCCCGATTGTCGGTTGCCGAGGATTTGATGGGATTCTAGGTATTCCTGGATCTGCAGGTAAGCGACTCAGTCAATGATTTTTAACAGGAATGAGACACTGTTAATGGGTCGATAGTTGGTGGGGATGGGTGAGTTGAGGGGAGGTTTATTTTTAGTAGTGGGGAGATCCAAGATTCCTTGAGGGCTTGAGGGACTATGCAGGAAGCGAAGGAGTTGATGATGGCAGCGATGAGTGGAAGTAGTGGCTTGGCACAGTCTTTCATGAGGGGGCTGGGCAGGTGTCACCTTTACACCAGGAGGGTTTAAGATTTTTAATGTTGCTGAGGGTGGTGACATTGATGGGCTGAAATGGAAATGGTGGTTAAGAGGGGTGCTGGGATCTCCCAGCTGCGGAGTGGGAGGGGTTACAGATGGGATGATGGGTTGTTTAATGGCAATCCTCTCCTGTACGCCTGTGGTTTTATTATTGAGGGTAACTTGGACTGCTTAGCAACAACAGTTGTTTTTAAGAATGGTGGAGGGCGGCGATAAAGGTCTCAATTCCCAGAGGGCGGCAAATATCTTGTGTGAGATGGAGTTCGCTTTGGATATCCTATTGTGAATATTGGCTGATTTGGTTGTATGAATGGCTTGTCTGTAATCTTAGGAGGTGTTAGAGAGTCACTTTTTGTTTGTGGTAGGCAGCCTCAGCTGCTCGTTTTGTTGCTCAAAAGGCACTGAGCTCGGGTGTGAACCAGGTGTTCAGGTGTTTGTAGTTCTTGAGCTTACAAGCTTTGAAGGGGGCGAGGATGTTTAAGGTCTTGCTGAGTAGACAGTTATAATGGTCAACCAGTGAGGTTGTGTCCTTCGAAAGAGGTACATGATGCCTAACTAGTGGGGTGATACTAGAGCAGTTAAGGTTCCGGGTGTTGCGCATCATGACAGTAGCCGTTGTTGGTGTGGGTTGCGAGCAATCTGTTCAGTGTGGATTGGGGGAGGGATGATGAAGGTGGTGGAATTGTGGTCCGAACGTAGGCATTGGAGGTTGGATAGGATGGCTGTGTTGCAGTTGTGGTCCAGAATCCAGTCTAGCATGTGGCAACAAATGTGGGTTGGGTTGGTGACACATAGTGAAAAATACAGGGCCACTTCCATGCTGGCCAGTGAGGTAGACTCTGTATTAGAAGGGTCATTGTAACCCAAGTTGAGGTTGTCTAAGATTAAGACCTGGGAGGTTCATTTCTTCCAAGAAATACCCATATACTCACATTGAACTTGCTTTTCCAATTTAATAGCGGACACTTAAATGTATCCTTATATCCTGAGAGAAACAGATATACAAGAAGCCATTAGGCAAGGTCCTAACTGCTTGATTCAACTACCGCATTTCTAAAACTGTATCATAAGTAGAATAACGGACTATTTGGCCTTAAGGAAGATCCTAGCAGTCGAAAATGTGTTGGCTGTAATAACGTTAATAAAGTATTTGATCACATAATACGAATTTGAGTAAATTAAATTGGGCTATTTAATTTTTTTTAAATGCAAAATATAATAGTTATCGTTTTATCATGATTTATTGGGTGGTCACTCTCAACTCAGGGAGTTTGTTTTCCCCCACGCAAGGTGGCACGCACTAAACCGCTTAGACAAATTCAACTTTAGTGAGGCCTCCAACCTATCTTCCATCAACCAACAAATACCCTTGTTACCCCCAATGAGCCAGGAATCAGGTTGGTGTATGGTAAGAATATATATTTATTTAAGGTTTAACAAAGAATAATAGAATGGTCCCACAAACATCATCCACCAACATTGTGGCCCTACACACTATCCCCATTGCAGATTACTTACACCAATTTACTGACCAATATTTCTAATGGGTTTTCAGTCACTACCACAAACACAGGTTGAACTTAAATTCTTTATTTATTCACAATTAAACAATTAACATACATATAAATCAAAACAGTTTACAAAGAGAAGACAAAAAGTAATGAAAATGTAACTAAAATTCAATCAAAAAAGAATACAGTAACTCTACACATATACAAAAGTACTGTCAAAAACCTAGTATACATCAAGAAACGGCCTCCATATTTTCTCAAAAAATTTCAATTTCTTCTGTCTCCTGAAAATTACCATTTCTACATCTGCAAGAGAATGCATCTCAGAGATCCAATTCGACAACAGTGGCAAAGCTTGTAACTTCCCATTGCAAAGTATCATTGTTTTACCTACAAATCCCCATTTGAACAAGATTTTTTTTTGTAACATTGTAAGATCATCTAATAAACTATTACCTCCCAAAATAATCGTTTTAAAGTCCAGATTAATGTCAGTCTCCAGAACACATAGGCACATCTGACAAACATTTGACTAAAATCCACGAATTCTCGGACAATGACAAAACATGTGCTCTAAAGTACCAGTATCACTCAAACATTTCCAACATTCATCAGAATCAGTCATTCCCCGACTCCATTCAGCTCTTATTTTTACATCCTCTTTTTACTTAGAAACAATATGTTTGTACAGTCTACTCGCAATCCCCCCTTCACCTGGTTGTCTCACAACCGTCAATATTTCTATGTTCACATCATCTTCCCACCTCACCCTAGCAATGCTCTTCTTCAAACATTTGTAATCAGAATCTGAAAAATTCTCAATATTCCATTTCCCACATACCTCAGTCCCGAAAATCCATTTCCAATTCTGCCATAAATCTCCAATCCAGCACACACCGGCCAAAAACCACTACGCCCACAATAGCACATTTCCTTTCTCTTTAACAGCAGAATTCAACCATATCGAAGCATTCGGAGAGCTCAAAGCATCTGAACCCAAAAACCCATAAAGCTGTTTCCAACTCTTCCGCAAGAACTCAGTAATAGGATTCCTTTTATTTTCAACACTAACCATAGTCAGAATCACCCTTGGGAAAAGTGGTCCAGCTAGCCCCGCCTCTGCAACAATCCAGTCATTTGATTCTTCCATAAGTTATGGAATAATAAATTGACATATAAAGGCTAAATAATAAGCACGAAAATTGAGCAATCCCAGGTCTCCTTTTTCCAAAGGGAGTTGAAGTTTCCATAACTGTAACTTTGGGGGTTTCTGATCCCATATAAACGACGGAACCAGATAATCAAGCTCCCTTCAAAATGAGGACTTAATTTCCAACAAAAGCTTGCCAAGTACATCATTAATTCGAGGTGTAGCAGTCATTTTCAAGGCATTTGCTTTGCCCCATAATGATAACTTTAACAAGGACCACCTCTCCAAACTTACTTTAAAATCTTTGCACACCTCATTCATGTTCTCTTCAACCATGCTCTCAACCTGTGGAGTGAGCCACACACCAAGATACTTCCTCCTCTTCCGACACCATTGGAAGCATAACGATGAAATAAAAGACCTGTCACAAGCAAATGTCAAAGGCATAACTTCTGATTTGGAGCAACTAATCTTGTAGCCTGCCACTCTATAAAATCGACTCAGTATCTCCAACAATGTTGGAAGTGAAATACTCAGATCTCTAATTATCAACTACAGATCGTCTGCGTAAAACCATATATTTTGTTCTGCCCCCTGAATACTAATTCCTCTAATATCTAAATTCTGCCTTAAAGCAATTGCCAAAGTTTTGAAAGCAAAAATGAAAAGTAATGGAGACAAGGGGCAGCCTTGTCTAGTACCCATCTGCAAAAAAAAACCGGGGACAGACCGCAACCATTAGTCATAATATCTGCTGTAGGAAGCACATATAAAAGACATATTAATCAGACAAAACTCTCTCCGAAGTTCATTCTAGTTAAAACTGAGAAAAGATCATTCCCATTTATTCTGTCAAACGCCTTCTCAGCATCAAGCAAAAAGGCAGCATCATCATCCATGGAGGATTAAGCTTTACACATTGTTTACAACAATCTCTGCATATTACTTGAGGTATTCCGACCTTGAATGAAACCTGAATGGTTGAATTTAAAGGCTTTACAACAAGACACACAGAGGATTTCTTGCACATTAACAATTAGGACATTTGAAACAAACCCCAGTGATTGCTTTGGTTATCACAATGTTCTTATCTCCCAGCAACCCCCAGCCCTAGGCATCAGTTAAAAATAACTCCTTAATTTGAAGGCAAGGTACAGGGAGTGGGAATTCAGTAGTAACATTGTTTTGGCTTTTTATTAAAAAGCAGGGTTTGGGAAATAGACACAATGGAAAATAATCATGTTGGGCTGTTTATTTAAAAGGCAAGGCTTGGGAAAGGAACTCAATTGGAAAATCATGTTGGGCTTTATATTTGCATAAAATGTAGGGCCTTGGGATTCTGATTTGGTATGCAAGTAAAGAAATTGGACATTTCGTTTTGCACACTCTTGAATGGCAGAGTTTTAGGGGTACTTATTTTGGGATTATGGAGAAAAACTTCTGTACAGAAGTCAGGGGTTTCAGAAAAATAGTCACCCAAGTACTTATTGTCTATACTTTCTCTAACACACTGGGCATGAACTTTGTTAGTTTGGAACTCTAACAACACTCACGTTATTTTCTATAAGGGAATTCAATTATTTAACTTTGATTCAGTGTGCTAAGGATCTACACAGCTCACCCCTCCTCCCTGTCCCCCACACAACTTAATGGAAAGGATTAAGGCAGGCAGTTCCCTACGCAATTCAATTTAAATGGATAGGATGATTTTCTATGGTGGAATTAATTTGAGTTAGATTTACTAAAATGTGCCAGGGGTCCACCCAGATTCCACCCCCAATATAGATTAAAGCTGGCAGATTTCCCCTTCACACTTTTTTTTGGCATTTTATTAATCTAGTTACATGTGAGGCCTTGGTTGGTTATGGGGCATCTAGGGAAACAGCAAGGCTCCTCTAAGGACAGCAAAGTCTGTCAAGGGTAGTCCCCAGCACCTAAACTTCCTCTGGCTCCTCAAATGGCAGGCCCAGCTAGATTCTAGATTTCCCAGTCTCTATCTCACATGCAATGTTTAAGGGCTTACTAGCTCTACTTATCTCTCTGCTCGTTGTTCCTGACAAGAGTCCAGAGGTAGACTAGCTCCATCAATAGAGTAGAAAAGTCAACGGAAAAATCATAAGTCCAAAGAAAGTCAACAAGTCAAAAAAGTCCTTCTCAGACTGAACACTGATCTCTTATAGGGCTGGTGACACAGAATTATTATCATAATTCCAACAGTATGGATTGGCCAGCTCTCTCCCTTGCCCTCCCCCCCAATATGCCCACTGCC
The DNA here is from genome assembly GCF_040938575.1 of Ambystoma mexicanum. NCBI lineage: Eukaryota > Metazoa > Chordata > Amphibia > Caudata > Ambystomatidae > Ambystoma > Ambystoma mexicanum. Next base: position 147,791,903 of record NC_090934.1, read on the forward strand.
TGATGATAGGACAAGGAGTTGAGAGGTGTGGATGATGGAGGCTGAGGGTGGAGAATGATTCATCCCAAAATCACAAGTGGGTTTAACTTTGTCAGTGTCCGTAAAAACTCTCAACATGGCAGCAACCTCACCTTTTCAGATTACTGCAGGCACATACATATATGTTACTTCTGTATTTTATGGCGGGTCAGAAAATACTGCTCTTATCTTGGAACACCCTTTCTGGGAGGAGCTTCCATTTTGATTGATTTGCTCCTGAGCCAAAATAGTCACAAGCTGGACCCTTCAAGATTCAAAATTATGAGAATGCCAGAATCATAATTGTCTTCATAACTCAAATTGTATACATCACACAGGATTCAGATTTACACGGTACCAAGATACTTCGTATCCACTGTAATATGAGTCTGGGATGAGCTCCTGGGACACACAATTCTCTTTTAATTAAAGAAAAGGTGGCCCAATATTAATCATATGCAAGGCATCACATGTACACCTCAGCTTCACAGTAGCTCCCACCTTTTTTTTATAGATTAATTTCTGTTCTTGTGACATGACACAAACATCTGCTTATCAGCAGGGTCTGTTTCTTAAACAATGTTTTGAAGAGGGTTCTGATTGAGTATCTCATTACATTATTTCCTCAACTTTTTCAAAAATGTATTGTGTGACCGTTGTAACAGCACCATCAGATCTTCAAATAGGGACGACAAGGATGGATCAAGGATCAGCCTATATAGGGAAATCCATTTCCATTCTAGCCAAGCCAGTAGAGATGCAAGAGCAAATTGATAGCATATACAAGCTATTGGAACACAGTTAGGAAGGCCAAGTGTTCTTCTCCATAATGTGGCTTCTATTCTGTCCTAATTGATGTCAAAAGCTTGCAAATTGGAATCTAAATCAAAGAGCAGGGTAGGAACTATTTTCCCAATATCAAATTTTATTACTCAGACGATAGAGAATTTGCAGAATTGTGTGAGGATTTTTTTCATTTGCGATCCCATATTCAGAGTTTTTAGATCTAAGATTGAAAGTAGATGGGTTTTAGTTCGAAAAGCTCTAATCTGTGAGCCCAAATAGGTTACCTCATTGACAATGGGGATCGGTTGGTTGTTCATATGCCAAATAAATACTTTCTTGACCCTCAGAGGATGTTTCAAAATCACTATTTTCGATTTGTGCAGATTTATTTTCAGGTCATTTAAACTTGCATATATAGATAAAGCATTAAGTAGGCATTATCGGCCAATTTGCGTGTGGTCTTATATTACAATATCATCGAAATATGCCAACCAATTTATCCTCAAAGTGCCTATTTTTGGACTCACTAGAGCAATCTCTTGAAGCCATTGGGCTAAATCTGACATATAAATTGAAGAGGAAGGCCACAAGCAATCACCCCGTCAAGCTCCTCTTTCAATACCAATTACTTGAGACAAATCCCCCAGTCTACTCATTCTGACTTGAAGGGTCAGGTTTTTGTGCAATTCTATTAGAATGGCTAGGAGACTGTCTGGTAAACTCGACCTTTTTAGTTTTCCCCACAGGCGATCTCTATTTATTGTGTTGAAAGCCTGGGATAAATCTACCCAGGCTCCAAATAGAGGAGTACCACCCTTTAAAAAGGCACCAAAGCTGACACAACTAAGAACAAGGCCATTCAGTGAGCTAGAAAGTCCTCTTCTGAACCCTACCTGTTGTCCTGGGATTATCCTATTTGTTTTGGTCCAGTTTCCAGATCCCTCAGGATTAATCCTGCAAAGATTTTACCATCCGCATCCAAGAGTGAGATTGGGTGGTAATTTGACGCTACAAATCAATCTCCCTCTTGTAGATCAGGATGATTATTGAATTTCTCTAGGACGCTGGAATTTTTCATGTGTCTATTATTTTATCAAAAAGATGCCCACAACCCAGGGTTTATTTTTAGAATCATGTTACTAAGCCCATTTGGCCCTGGTGATCGAGATAAAGATAATTTTTTTATTAAAGTGGTTAGATCCTCTATGGAGCAAGTAAGAGTCCATTTCAAATGTATTATAGTCTTAGGTTCTAGAATATCAGATGGTCCATAAACCTTTGAGAAATGGTCCACCCAATATTGCTCCTGAATGAACATATCTTGTGAGGAATTAGTGTAACTTTCCATTGATCCCATCATAAACCAAAAGTTACGAGAATGTTTCAAGCAGATTGCTTTCAACATTTCCTTGCCCTCTCTTTGCAACCTTGAAAATCTATGGGACCTGATCCAATTTCTATAGTTGTTATTTATCCGCTTAACATCTCCTTCATATTCTTTGATGTCTTTAGTTATTTTTTATATTGACCCATTTGATATCTCCTATTTATTTATTTTTTCTAGGATTTGTGCACCAAATAGATGTTTATGTTTATGAGTAACGTGTTGTAATGGGAAGGACCAATCTGGAGGATTAAAATCCCATAGAAAGTGAACAAAGCAACTGGCCTCACAGCATTTTGACAATTCCCTGTCATATGCATTGTGGTTCTGCCCAAATGATCATTGAGCGTATGCCCCCCTTTACTGAATCTCACTATTCTATTCCTTGCACCATTCACAGACAACTTCTGAGTATAACAAGGCTTTAGATGTCCCTGATTAAACTTAAAAGTGGCTTCCAGCATTGCATGGTCACTATGGACTCTATTAGTTGCGCTAAAGTGTGTACATCTATCAAAGATCCTTGTGGAAACAAAGATGTATAAGTGATTGAGAAGGACGATCCTCTCGTCCAGGAAGGGGTGGATGGGGTATCTCCCTTCATATTCCTGGTTAACATCCAAAGGTCCCATTCCATCATAAGGTTACACCAAGTATCCCCATTTCTGGTAATAGGTTTACATCTCTCTTAGTTGGCAGCTCCCCCTATAATACACTGAGAGTTGAAATCTCCCATAATTAAAAATTCATCAAATGGAAATTGGGAGGTGTAATAAACAAGTACTTCCAACAAGTTCTGAAGAAAATCTAATAAAAGAATTTTCACAGGGTTCCAATATATATTTATTATTATCAAATTCTGTTTTGTCTCTTTTCCCCACCTTTTGGCTCTAATAATCAGAATACCTGGTATATCCTCCGAAAGCAACACGGATTTTAGAAACACCCAATTTCAACATGCAATACATAGATCTCCTCCAGGACGACCTATCCCCAATCCCACTGCCAATTGATGATATATGGAGAAACAATCTAATCCAAAGTGTGATTTTAACCAAGTTTCCTAGAATAGTATCAGGTCAAAGTTTTCAAAGATATAACATTTCTTACCACTGTCAAAGAATGACATGTGCCCTGTTCTATTCCAGGATAAAACTTTAATCAAATCCCTTACTAGAGTTTCTGCTCGGGAAGACCCAATTTAAGAAATATTTGGGAGACGATTTCCGGTACCATCTCCCAAACATTTGGGGATACAGTGGGGTTCATCACAGTCCTTTGTTGGTTATATAATGCTTCATATTTTGATATTTTTTAAGGGCTTACTTTTAGTATATCTGACAGTCCTCTTGAGACATCAAAGCCCCTCTTTGCCCATTATGCTTCTGCACCAAGGATAGTTTCAAGCGCCAATCTTGATATCAAGTCCAACTGAACAGTGTCTGTGTTTGGAGTGAGTGGAAATCTCACACAGTCTATATATGATGATGAGAAAAATGTTAGGTTAGGAATGAATTTAATCTCAGAAAGTATTTTTGTACGATTCAGTGGAGGTCTTATTTTATTATCCGTAGTGGCTCTAGACAAGAAAGGTTTAAAGCTTTGCCTTTTATCTTGAGCTTTGTTTCTTGTTTGTACAGGTGTACCTTCCTTAAATCTTAACTGTGGGGTCAATACGACTTGATTTCTTTGATCTTCCCAATGATCCATCTCTCTATTTGGAAGTTGTCTACCACTAGCCATGATAGATCTCTGTTTCACTGTGATTTGTTCCTTCCAATCAGCTTGTGGTTTTTTTCGCCCTTTGAGCCCCTGTTGAACAAGCTCCAGTCATCATCTACATTTCTTCACATTGTTTACCCTTTAGAAAGATCAGAGCTATCTTCAACGGTTGTTGGTTTGTTTTTGGTTGAATCCCGACTGTGACCTTTATTACTTCTGGTCCAATAGTCGGCTGCCCAAAATGTTTATCTTTCTCTTGGGCAATTCCTTTTTGTTTTTTCCCTAGGTCAGATTTAGTGCCTTTCTTTTTATTTCTTCCTTGTTCCTCCACATTCGCCTCTTTCAGATTTCTGATGAAACGATTGGTGTCAACACTTCGGTTGTTCCTCTTTTGTTTGTGGCCATTTGTTGGGTTTGTCTCGGCCGGGCTGTTTATTACAGCCTCCTTCTGTTCTGTGCTAATTTTTTTCCTTCTCTTTTTTTGTTTTCCCATGTGATTTTTTTCAGTTGTTTCTTTGCTATTTCATTTAATGTCGGAGTTAAGTTCTCTCCGGTGTCCTCCATATTGGGCATAACATTATCCTGTTGCTCAGCCTATTATGCCAGCCAGATAAATTCTTCAAATACAGAAGCTGGCAGAGGTGTGTCATTCATATTGATATTCAAGGGGTTAGTTGGCAAACATTGTGCCTTCACTTAAGTTAGAATTCAGAATAGTTAACTCGTCTTTTGCTCCCTCCCACTGTTGGATCAAAGTGTCCATCCATTTGGCTGGAGTCTTAAACACAGAGCAAAATTCAGCCAATGTTTCACCTACTGAATCATTAACGGCAGTCTTAAGCGCCACCATAGTTAATTTATTAATTTCTAGTTCATTAATAATTTCAAGAAGGGTTCCAGAGTGTTGCTTTACCTCTGTTTTCAGGTTCTCAAAAACTTTCACCGGAGAACTTAAGACAAAGTTTAAGGCTGCTATTTTCAGAGTCCCAAGATCATGAGGTTGATTGTACTTTGGCATGACATTATCTGCTAGTAGTCTAGTATCACTTTGTTGAGGTTTATCTCGGAATTCCTTGGCCACTTTGGATACTTCTAATTGAACCGAAATTGCATTGTTCTCGAATGACGAATCTAAGGGTGGCAGAATGTCTATGTTCAACCTTTCTTCATCTGTCAAATCAATGTTATTTCCAACAGTGTCTTTCTGGCATTTATACCTTCTGGGAGTACGATGATCATTTGTTTGATGATCCCCAGAAGGTTCTTTCTCTAGGGACGTATCTCCATTGGGAAGTAGTCCAAAATTGTGTTATTCATTGTGGTAGCCGTGAGTGTATATTCCAAATTTGGTATTAATATATCTCTTATTAACTGGTTTGATGGTGTTGATTCCACAATTTTCTTTGATTTCTTATTTAAAGGTGCCCCCAATCCTGATCCTGTGGGTTGTTGGCTAGCTCTAGGAAAAATATTTTGTGGGGGGTAAAATCTCCCACCCCCTGATTGGTATGGTTTGAAGATAGCTCTATCAGCCCTAATGGGGTTTTTATCCCAGCCAGCAGGCTGTTATGCTTGAGCTAAAACATGGCGCTGGTGCGCAGTGCATTCTGGGAGCGCTCGGAGCCATGATGGATATTTACTTCATGCCGCAGTGAAAAGCTGCACTCATTTTGCTGAGAGCTAGATTCACGATGCTGAAGAAAACATGCTTTCCAAACCTGGTATGCATTCTAGGTCATTTCTGCTGGGAAAGCTAACTTTGTTATGTCTTGTTATGAGCTATGGGACTGTTTTCCGTGGTGCTTGTTTTTAGAGGAGGGAGGCACTTTGCTCCTTGAGGTTACTGTTGGTTGACCCAGCTGGCAACCAACGGCTGCTCATCAATGCGCAAGTGCGTTGCAGAAGGTTCGAGAAAATTGCCACCCCTTTTTGAAGTGTGTATATATGCAGAACCTATGAGCGGTCAGGTGAGACTTCAGCCGGAGCGGGGATGCTTCCGTCCGGCCTACCTGTGGGCTGTTGTGCTCTCGGCCTGGCTGTTATCGGGGTCTTCCAGCCGCTTCTGGCCAGATGAGGAATCCAGTTATGCTCACAGTGATGTATTTTCTTTTGAATTCTTTGTTTCTTCTGTGATTTATTTCTATGTTATTACTGGTTGCTTCTAAGCTTTGAATAAATAGCCGTATAAGTGCTCATTATTTTCTAAGAGTGTGTGGTTGCAAGTTATTGTGTCTTCCTGCGTTCAAAGTATTGGCTTCGTAATTGCATTGGTGATTTATGATTGTCCGTGCACTCTGGGAGAGCAATACACAGGCTGATCAGGTTCAGTTCTTTCGAGTCATGTCATTTTGGTGTTTTGTAAGTTTCAACCGCAGATTTATCTGCTGTCACTCCCTTCACGGAGCAGGGATCCCGCTTGCCCCTATTCCGCGGTGTGTTTTGGATTCTTTACTTTAAATCTGAGCAAAAGTTAATTCAACGAGCCCCACTCTTTCCGCTCACAGGCTGAGAGCAGAGAACACCTCAGCATGGGTCAAAGGCAGTCCGCCCGCAGCCCCCGGATGAATTACAGTATCCAGAGATCTATTTCTGGTATTTTCAGAATTTTTGACCGGACGGGTCAAAGGCTAATAGCCGGCAGTAACCGCCATTAAATGCTTTCCCACTAGTAACTCAATTGGTGTTTGGCAGAACACTGTCAGCTATCAGTTCTGAAAAGAATTCAGGTAGCAATAATTCTCTTAATTAAATTAGCAAGGAAGGTCTTTTAAAGAATGCCAAAAAAAGCTTTAAATGTTGTTATGCTGAATTAAGTGAATCAAAAATAGTTGTGCTGCTTCAATTGCTTAGAGGAGGATTTCTTTTTTTTTCATTTTTATTCACCCTTTCTACGCTATTTGAAAGGCAGTTTTCTATAATGTCAAAAGCAAGTTCAGTGCACCATATTAGGGGCTGTATACACAAGATTACCTTTATAGGGCCAAGTTCCAACCACTCTGCCCTTCTCACACTGACTGCACAGACTGCAGCGCACTCTGCTGCCTCATTCCGTGGCCATCTCCGCAGGCCGCAGTGATCTTTTAACAAAGACGTGCAGGCACTGCTGGACAAACTCCTCCATCCAAACACGATAGGCAATGCAGACAGACTCGCTGGGAAAACACAGTTTGACACATGACACAGACTGCAGCTCACTCTGCTGTCTCACTCTGTTTGTTTGAAGATCCATTGGTGGCTCTGAAGGCATTTCTTAAGGTGGAGTCAGCCCTGAAAAGGTCATTTCTGTTGCCCACTAATGCATAGCTAATGGGGAGACCTGACCTTAAAGGTCATTTCTGCTGGTCATGTTATCTGCAACTCCCATAATTCTAATCTAATTCTCTGTTATTTCTTTGTATTTATATCTGAGTCAGGCCTGCATTTCCCAGTGGTCCCAAACTACAGGTTTTGAGTTCAAAGCTTCAAAGGCACAGACCTTTCACTTCAGAGAGGAACACACAAGCTGCACCCATATTTCAGAAAAGACAGCTTTAAATCATCAAGATGTGCTTACATGTAATAGTTAGCATTACATCTGAGCATGTTGTTTAGAATACAATCTTTCTTTACATACAGTTTGAACATATATTGGTGTTATTATTCTCACATAGGCCACAGCTACATAGGACATTCTTGTTCACTTCTCCAACAAGTGAGTCTTTACATTTAGAAAAGCTGAAATCATTATAACGCACCAGATACCTCCGTAGTTGGTGCGCTATATAAGTCAATAAACAACAAACAAACAAACAAACACACAAATATCAGTATATTTGTGAAAAGTAAGTGTCTTTCTCTGAAATGTGTCACTTGGCTTCACTTTTTTAATGTAAGGCACAATTCCTCCTTGGTATTTGTCACATGCCTATCATTTCAATGTATCTTTTCCCATGTGTACTGCTGAAGCTTTGAATCTGTCAAAAAGTTCCTTTTCCCAGTTTACACACAGTCAGCATATGCAGCACCACATGCTATTTCTTATTCATTGGGAATATCCAGCCGTGTTAGGCTCTCATGTAGATTCACTTTCACTTACGTACCTGTCCATTTTGGTAGAATTGAACTAGGCCCATTTCTGTTCATTTCACTCGGCTTTATATCGGAAATCACTCTTTTGTACTGGCTTTTATATTTCAATGGGACTCTACCACAGCAAGATTTACTCTCACAGTAGGGTCCTAACATGGCCTCTCCATCTCTATCACTTTGCGGCTGTATTTTCACCCTGCAAATTCCACGACAAATCATTAGACTGATAGCGTGATAGTGATATGGTAACAATTGACTGTTGATGCAATTTATCTGTGACCTAAGTGCATCACCATCCATCACTAGTGCACACACAGCTTATTCAGCACTCAACCAAAAGTGAATATTAGGCACAGCTTTAAAATAGAATTATAGTGCCCCTTCATTGATGACATTATTTCTATGTGGTCTATAGGATGCTTTAGTTGGGCAACATCTATTTCAGGAGATCTATCCACCCACCCCCAAGCCAGGCACAGGCAATTTTCCTTTATTTCATAAAGTTATTTTTATGAACCTAGGACCCCCAATTTAACAGTATTGATTTTCTACTGCTGCTCGCCCCCATTGGGACCAGGAACACACACAGTTACACAGAAGGTCTTTTTGAAATAAACATAGAAATAATTTGAACAATTAAGTATCCACTGAGCATAAACCTAGGAACTTCCAGTGTCACATAGCACTACAATGAACATTTATCAATATACTGTTCGCATCACGTTTCTATGCTTCATTTACTTGAATAGATGTGTGTAAACAGACACATTACTATGTGTACATTCTGTTTACCTTGGGCACGCCATTGATTGAGCCCATGATAAGGCGTTTTTTTGTTAAAAAAACTAATCAAATTAAAATCGTCCTGCCTACCTAAATCTCTCTACTTCTTATTGATTGAAAATTAATACTTCACCTTATTTGAAAATAGATGCCTCCCTTTACTCAATGTACATGGTACTTTCAAACAGTGTTCTAGAAAACTCAATTGCAGTACTAGCTATTTGACATCCCTGTGTGTAAATTGCTTGTAAAAGGAAAGTGCATGTTCAATGTGTAAGTTTGCTCAATTCCAAGCAGTGGTGTTTCCATTGCATCAATGTGAAACATTTTACATTGCTCATTTTCAATGGGCAACTTAAAAGCTGGAAATGGGTGGCAAATAATTGTCCTTTTCCTTTTGTCTTGAGCAACTCAGCATAAATAACAGGATGCTGCTTGATGGTGCAGCCAGGAATTACTTCTGTTTTATTATTTGTCTGGGTATGCACACAGTGAGATCTCCATTTGACTCCCAAAATACTTCTTCTGTGCTCAACGACAAATGTCCAGAGAAGGAGTGAGGGGATCCCCTTGTGCACATATCAAAAAATCAAGGACATTATTTTTGTTACTAAGTCATAACTACCTATGTGTGCAAAGTATTCGTGTGAGGATGGTTCAAGAAATGTATTACGTAAAGTACATTTTAATTAAAAGGCAAACACGAGAGCATGAGTCAATGAGCAAGTTCAATTTATGGTTTGAGTAAATTAGCCACATTTATAATCCTGAATGAGCACTGTCCTATCAAACTGGTTATCTGGCCTTGTTTGTTCTCAGTAGAGTGGCCCTCCCACTTTTGGAAAGACTTAAAAAACCTTCATAAATCATCCTCTTACCATTAACATCAAGCAATAGTATGCTAAATGCTTATTTGTCACATCTATGTACATAGAGCTCAACAAAACAAAGGACAGAACTCAACAAAGCAAAGCCCTCTTCTTCCCTTTCTACCATCTTCCTCCCACATTGTTCCAGTGCGATTTTGGTGTAATTTAGCGTTGAAAATATTGAAGCAAATCATATCTTTCAGATTTGTGAATCACCTAAAATGTTAACACTTTCTTGAAGTGATGCAATTTTGTGTTGCCGGTTCCTTGTAAATAATGTACATCGATGTGTGTTCCAGGATTCATAACTGGGAACCCCGACATATTTTTAACTTACTTGCAAGTAATTTACTCCATAGTAACCTAGTTGTGTTCAAGTGCAACCTGTTCATTTTTTTTTTGCATTTGTGAATCAGGTTATATTTTGACATTGAAGATTAATAACTACGAGTCTCCCAAATGTTGTTCTTTCCAATCTCCATTAATCCAAAAAGTCATGTACTAAAGGAAGGAGTTTCGTGGAGTAGAGCCTTGTGAATGTAGTGATCTTCCTCCCAAATTAATGCATTACATTAGTCTGACGGACAATTCGTTGTGGAAATCCATTCTTAGTTGTATGGCAGGATGAAATGGGGACCATCTTGCTTTGAATCATTGTCATTAGATTGTAGAACCTCTTCCTGTATCCTGCACAGGTTAAAACAATGGTCTTATAAATAACCTCCGTAAAACTGTTCCACCACTTTTTTGTGGTTCTAAACTAGAAAGCTGGTCTAATAATAGATAACTCAAATTTTAGTTTGATCAAAAAAGACCTGAGGTATATTTTTTGACTTCCAGCAGAATAATGCATTGCATTCTAAAGACTCATCAAAATTTGCAAGATAAGCAATGTTGAACCACAGCCTGGCAGAAATCAAAACCCTCTCATCAGGAGACATATCATGGGGAAACAGTGTTTTAGTTGTGTGCATCGCTAAAACACACATATGTTATGCTTTTGTGATTCATAGCCATTTTTATGGTCTGCAGGCTCCCCGGTGGATCTAACAACAAAGGGGAGCTTAGCTAGTGGGATAGAGAGGGAAAGTGCTAAAGGACTTTGTGCTGTTTGTAGCTTTAGTTTGAAATAACTGGTCACTATGTTCTGGCTTAGTTTTTAGCTGTTATGGGGTAGGCTGCATTTGTTGAATGAGTGTTTGTGGGATGGTTTGTGTGTAATTGGGTTCGTTTTCTGCATTTATTGGTGCTTTAGATTCCTACTGCAGTAGGCATGTGTGTGTGTTTTTGTGGGTAGTTTGATAGTGAGAATGTAGGATATCGGAACGTTTTTATTAGGGTTAGTTACTGATGTTAGTAGCATGTGCCCTTCTATGTAATGGTTATGTTGGTCTGGCAGGGTTCATAGTCTTCTATTGTGGTTTGTGTTAAAATGCTTTATTTTTCTTAAATAACCTACACCCAGGTGTAGGTTATTTAGGTTTCGGTTGTTTGGGTATTACTCTTGTGTTGTGTTGGTTGTTTCCTTTTGACAGCTTTTCCTGTTTAGCTAAGTGAGTTAAAGCGTCATGTTTTCAGCAATTTTCAGAATTTTAGGTGGTCCTCTGTTGTTCGTATTTCCTTTGGGAGTGAGTTCCAAAGTTTTGCCTACATTATAATGTTGATCCACCAAATGTCTGCTTTGAGTATTGTTTTGGTTTGAGACGAATGTCATTGCTGGACCTAGACATATGCTTTTGATGTAGTCTATTATTGACATAACAAGGGATATTATGGTGAGTGTTCTATGTGGGAAGGAGAAGAAAGGTAGTATCCACTTGATTGTGAGTAGGTGGAAGAAGCACTTCTCCACTACTGTGTTGACTTGCTGTTTGAGTGTTAGTTCGTAGTCTTCTGATATTCCAAGGTTTTTAAACACCTTGTAAATTTCCAATTGATTTACCATTTTGCAGACTATGGAATCTGATATTGGTTTGAAGGGTCATTGGACATGATCATGATTTCTTTTTTGTCCGGGTTGAATTTAAGGCTGTTGGCATTCATCCAATGGTTTATTTCTGTGAGGCAGTTGATATTAGTTGGCACTTATTCTCCACTAGTGTTGATATTTGAGGTAAGTTTTGTGTCATCAGTGTACTTGCAGCAAGTGAGGCCATGGGCCTCATCAAGAGTTTCTGGGTATCCCGGCTGGGATACTGCACAACTTTATTTGCATTAGTGCCCACCCATTCATCGGTATTACTGCCGGATCACGGGTTGAGCGTGAACTGTTACTCCCCATTACCCATTGGGTCCAGTGCTCCCAATGGGGACATTTCTGTACAATTACCATGCGGTAATACCGCTGGTGGTAACTGCCCCCAAAAATGTTCCCCCTATCCAGACTCGAGATTGGGCAGACCCTTACATTACCGCTGTTACCACTGCATTTAAGGATTTCCGCCCAACTCGTGATGAATCCACCTGTCTTTTGATGATATGCAAAATACATTAAAATAGACTCAAAAAGCAGAGAATCATATAATAGCAAAAATTGTCCGTGACATCTAAGGAACCATGCAAATATTGTCCTACCTTGAAATATTATAATTTTTCATGTTTATTTTTTCATTTTGTTTCTTAAAGCATTTTTTTTTAGAAAATGGCTCAATATGTTATCTGTAAAGAAACCTTTATGTTAGAGTGAAACCTGATATGAAAATGGATCCCCTATCTTTCACAGTTTCATTGCTGGCCTTTTAGAATCTGATTTTTAATTAGGTGTACTTTTTTGGGAATCTTTCTAAAGCGCAGGTGATTTTGTGCAGAAACAGAACCCATTTGATGTATGTGTGTATGAGTTATTTATTTAATTATTCAAGCTACGTGAAGAAATACCAGGAGAGCAAAATCTTCAATGCACGGGGAGTATCGATAGGGTGCAAACCTACAGCGTGGAACAAGATTTAAAAGGTTCCTTCAGGGAAGACCTTGGCAGCCTTCTGGTGAACGGGCACACACATTTCAGAAAACATTTAACATCTTTACATATATATATTAAGTGCTTTACCAATCTAAGAAAGCATTACGAACGTCAATGTGGTGGAGCAGTTATTGTGTACATTTATAATCAGCCTTTATGGCCTAGTTTGTTCACAATTGTTACATTATGGGTTGGTTGACGTAACTAGGTCAGGCTCTTCTGGTGTGCACACAAGGATGAGTGGGAGTCTGAGCTTAGTAGCAAACAATGAGATTAGGTTTCCCAAGTAAGTCTCACAGTCTTCAACTTGTCCAGAGAGACTATCAAACCTTGTAAGGTCTTTTTGTAAAGTAGTGTTGTAATGATGAAACCTTGGAGGCAGCAGGTAAACTTCTTAGGTTCATTTATTAAGCATCTTAGTAATCATGTGACATCAGGTATATATCCATTAAGATTAGGAGCTAAGATAGGGAGAAGAGTCCACTGGCTCCCACCACCTAGACTAAATAGTTCTAACTCCCTGGATGGAACATGAAGTTGAACATTAACATTCCACATACACATCAAAAATTCTATAATGACATCACACAGACTCCAAGCAATCTCACATGACTCCAGCTCACACAGACAGAGTATCCTTACACATGCCTTCAAGATACACCACACACCGAAGCAAAGATACACACCCGAGGGAAAAGGCAAAACACACTTCCTTCCTTACACTTCCTTACACTCACAGACGAGATCCACACAGCAAACACCAACCAGCACACCCTTCAACACTCACAAGGAACACCACCCAAGAACTGAACACAACCTCACAGCCTTATCTACCACCAACAACTTCACAACATGATGTAGCTCCAACAACCTCAACCCAAAGCACTGATTGACCCATCAAGGTATAGCTCACATTCCACTAACAGACCAGAACACAATTCTACATCCTAAAACTATCAAAACCAACGCATCACCTCCTACCCACTGCCGCCACAAGCGGGTCTCAAGCTTGCCACACCTAAGAACAATCTAGCCCCGCCTTGGGTAACAAATGTACCCCCTTGAACCACCAAAGACAATATCCACCTCTCATTCGCCACTGGCACCCCCAAAGGTTTAAAGTTGTGGATTGCAACAAGGACATTTAGCATGTTGCTGTATAAGTGGAAATTCATACTTATGTACCACTTGGGAGGATTTGCAGGTTGATGATGATAAACTGTTGTGTGCTGCAAAAGTGTTTTTGACAATGCCACTAATGCAGATGTGTTCTGTTGTATGGACAACATGCAAGATGTGGTGATTAGGACAATGCCAATGGAGTGACACTGTCAATGGAGTGTGGCACAGATCCCATGGATCTCATCCTCATTGGCAGTGTTGTAGTGATGAAACCTTGGAGGCAACAGGCAAGTTTCTTAAGTTCATGTATTAAGCATCTTAGTAATTAGGTGACATCAGGTATACATCAATTAAGATTAGGATGTAAGATAGGGACTTGAGCCCACTAGCTCCCCCCACCCAGGCAACATAGTTCTAACTGCATGGATGGAACATCATGTTGAACACTAACATTCCACATACACACCAAACATTCTAAAATGACATCACAAAGACTCCAAGCAACCTCACATGACTCCAGCTCACACAGACAGAGGAATAACAAGATACAACACATAGCACCTGCCTTGAGGGGAGGGAGGGGCATCGCACATTTTGAGGCCTAGGAAAGAATTCATCCTACAACCACTAGGCATTTTCTCTGTTTTTTTAGTTTTTTGGACCTGTGGTTTCTCTATGAGTTGCAGGTTTGAATGAGGCTTGGCAGGTATTTGTGCACATTGTTCCAATATAATTATGTATGATGCAATTTAGTTCTGAAGGAACACTTTGATCATGAGCCATTGTAGAGATGTTAGTGATGGGGAACATGGTTACATTTCTACAGACCAGCAGTGAGCTGAGTGTTATGATGTAAGTGTAAGTTAAAACAAGTTAATAAAAATGTATTGCCAGATCCTAGTTAAGCATTGAGCTGCACTATTAGCTCATTAAGTTCTAAGAATGTTATTATAAGAATGTTTATGGGTTACAGTTCAGACTGCAGGGAGAGAGCCATGTTGGCACTCGGCTCTCATAGGCCGCTGTCGCTGTAATGAAATAAATTACTGTTTCTTCATCACTGCTGCCTGGAGCCCTTATTTCCTCATTGGCGACGAGGATGGCTCTCAGCAGTGTCTCCCTACTCCTTTGAAGTCTCGTCATAGCACGGCCTGCATTATTCAACACTCCCGTGTGACAGCGGACGCTGCAGGAAGGTCAGGAGGAGCGGAACAACAGGTCAGCAGGCGCGTCCCCTGGGGGTGTAATCTTGCCTTCCCCATTACTGTATTGACTCTGTCTCAAAGCAACAGTGTTTACTTTCAAGGATCCCCGGCTCGAGCACTAGTCACTGAG
Source organism: Ambystoma mexicanum (assembly GCF_040938575.1). NCBI lineage: Eukaryota > Metazoa > Chordata > Amphibia > Caudata > Ambystomatidae > Ambystoma > Ambystoma mexicanum. The sequence continues at coordinate 147,806,952 of NC_090934.1, forward strand.
CAAGGAAGTGGGCATGGCCTCCCTAGCATTGACATTATCGTTGCTGAGCAACCTGCCCATGCAGTTATGGCAAGTTTCAGGAGCCAGCCATTATGACATGTATCCATTCTGTGGATGAGCAGCCATCACGTTCCAATTCAGACTGATGCAAGGAGGATTGTGACATCATACACAAGGGATTGTACTCATACAAGACTGATCCCTTTGTCTGCATAGCACAGCACTGTCACTGCTCAGTCTGTGCATCCACTGGGCACACTTGAACTGATCCAGAGTCTATTGGTTGCATCTAGCAAGCCCACTCTTTACCACTTTTCTTTTTTTACCGCTTAAGACATGGCAGCTTCAATACCTCCGCCAATGTCATTTTTGAATGAACCTGGACGCCCCCAAGTTAAGTGGGACAGGTGGAAAGACATGTTTGAAAACTACCTGGTGGCAATGGGAGGAGAGAGATTCAGCTCAACTCGCAAAAAGGCATTATTACTTCACAATCTTGGTGTGGAAGGCCGTGCAGTGTTTGATGGGTTAGGCAGTGCACAAGCTGGTAAAGCGGAGGACACAGATGAATATGCCCTTGCGATTAAACAACTCAAGGATCATTTTGAGCCTAAAAAAAACGTTACATTCGAGAGGCACAAGTTCTTTCAGCGTACGCAGGAGTCCTCAGAATCCGTGGAATCGTACATAGCCTCATTAAGAACATTAAGCCACTCCTGTGAATTCGAACATCTATCTGACTCGTTAATTAGAGATCAGTTAGTGAGGTGCACAAATAATATTAGGATACAGGAGAAATTGTTGGCAAAAGACATGAAGTTGGATGAAGCAGTGGACCTAGCCAGAAGCATAGAACAAACCGCACAATATGTCAAAGAACTGAAGTCTGACAAACAGAGTACCCCAGCTGTGTGCGCAGTTGATCACAGGAAGAGACTTAATGTCAATACAAGCAGGAAAGGAACATGGGGTGCGAAGTGTACCAGATGTGGCAGTGTCAAGCATGGTCCGAATTACCCTTCGTGCCCAGCAAGGAATGCTGAATGTTTCAAGTGTAGGACCAGAGGACATTTCGCTAATGTATGCAAGAAGTCATCAATAAATCTCTTAGAAACCAGAGACAACCAAGAAGAAGGTGCTCACTCAGCTTACAACATACAGGAGGTATACTCCTCGCAAGACAACCCCAGACATGTCTTCGAGATTTCGACCATTGGAGGAGGAGACAGCAAAGGTCCAACAGATGTTTTTGTAATTGATGGTCAAGAAATACTCATGAAAGTTGACACATGTTCCCCATGGACCATCATTTCTAAAGAGACATTTAAAGATGTTCTAAAAAAGGATGAATCAATGCTGGATCCACCAAGAATTCGGCCCTGCGGCTATGCGGAATCCCCTATTGAGATGCTGGGACAGTTTACTGCAAGTGTGCAATACAGAGGTGGAGAATGCATAGCTGACATTTTGGTTGCAAGAAAGGGAGCCTCCCTTTTAGGTTGGGAGGAACAAAGGAAGTTGAGAGTCAGGGTGCAAGCTAGTGCCATTGAGCCTGTCACCATTGCCGAGATTGATGATATGTGGTCAAGAGAGTTCCCAGAGGTCTTCACCGAAGGTCTGGGCAGACTCAAGAACTTTGAACATCATATTAGACTAAAGAAAGAATCTCAGCCTATTGTTCATAAAGTGAGACATGTGCCGTTAAACATGAGAGCGCAACTACGCAGTGAACTCGATAACTTAGTAGATAAGGGTGTCATTGAACCTGTTGAGGCCACAGAGTGGTTGTCCCCCATTGTTTTAGTGGCCAAAAATAATGGTAAATTAAGACTCTGTGTAGATTTGCGCAGTCTTAATCACAATATTCTGGTGGAGAGAGATCCCCTACCCAACATTTACGAGACACTCTCCACTCTTGGTGAACCCAAATTGTTCTCTGTCATTGATCTCTCTGCTGCCTATCACCAAGTTCCCCTTTCCCGAGAATCGCAACATCTCACTGCCTTTATCACACCTGAAGGCACTTATAAATACAATCGCATGCCATTTGGGTTGGCCTCGGCCGCATCTGTGTTCCAAAAGGTGATGGAGGAAGTGTTAAAAGGGTTGGACAATGTTAAGGTGTTTCAAGATGACATTCTGATTTTTGCAAGTAATGAGCATGAGCATGACAGAGTACTTAGGGCAGTACTATGCAGACTGAAAGAGGCTGGGTTAACGGTCCAAAGAAGCAAATGTAAAATAAGTGTTGAGGAAGTGGAGTATCTGGGACAAAAAGTTTCGAAAGAAGGTATTTCTCCCAAAAAGTCACTCATAGAAAGTATTAGTAATACTCCTCAGCCCCAAGACAAGGACCAACTACGTTCTTTCATGGGACTAGCGGAATATTACCATACATTTGTGAATGGCTTTGCATCCATCTCATCTCCATTGAGGGAGTTACTAAAAAAGAACGTGAAGTACACATGGTCCAGAGAGTGTCAGGAAGCATTCTTGCAAATCAAAGATTGTGCAGTCAAGGCCCCATCCTTGAAGTGGATTCATGTCTGGCAGGAAAACGTTGCTTTCAGTTGATGCTAGTACCCTTGGCTTAGGAGCAGTTTTGACTCAGTTTGACTCAGGTAAAACTGAATACACAATTGCATTTGCATCCAGGCCACTTAGAGGAGCAGAAAAAAATTACTCGGTCATTGAAAGAGAGGCACTAGCAGTATTTTGGGCAGTCACGCACTTCAAGTTCTTTCTATGGGGTCGACCTTTTATTGTCAGATCAGATCACAAGCCTTTGGTTCAATTGATGAACGGTTCTGAGTGGGCCAAAGGGTCTCCAAGAGTTTCGAGGTGGATGGTAGAACTCTTGGGTTATAATTTCAAGGTGTGTTACATTCCCGGGAGGGAGAATGTGGTACCAGATTGTTTATCCAGATTACCTGTGTGTGATGGTGAATTGGAGGGAGCACCTGAATTTCAAGATGTGAGCATTTCAGAAATTGAGCATGATGCCATTGATAAAGAGATGTGGATAAGAGCTGGTGAGGAGGATTTAATATTGAATCAAGTTATGATTTGGACCAGAGAAGGATGGCCTCACAAGAATATTGTGGGAAAAGAGTTTGACATATATTTTGGTGTGAAGGACGAGTTAAGTATGTCTGAGGACGGATGTAAACTTAGAAAAGGAAATAGGATAATACCCCCCAGTGGAGTCAGATCTCATTTAGTAAATATAGCACATCAAGGTCACCTGGGCATGGGAGGAACAAAGAGATATTTGCGGCAATATTTCTGGTGGCCCGGGATTGACAGCGATGCAGAGAAGTGTGTTAGGGGTTGTAGAGAGTGTGGTAAGAGTGACAAGACCAAGATGGTTAGAGAAGTACCAATAAATCCTGTCAAAGTACCGAGTGAACCATGGCAAAAAGTTGCAGTTGATTTGATAGGACCATTACAAAACCTTGACAATGGGTATAAATACATTGTTGTGTTAGTAGACTACCATTCCAAATGGATTGAATGGAAGGCTTTGCGTGAGGCAACCACTGCAGAGATGGTGTTATTCTTCGAGGAAGTGTTTTACAGGGAGGGTTTCCCGACAGAATGAATCACTGATAACGGAGTACAATTCTGTTCTGAAAGGATGTTAACTTTCTTGAAGAAATTTTGCATCAGACACACTAGAACTGCTTTATATCATCCAAGGGCCAACAGCCTCGTTGAGAGAGCCAATAGGTTCATAAAGGGTGGTTTGCAATTGGCCATGGCTTCTAATCTAAGATGGTTTGGTGTAGTAAGAGAAATGATATGGAACTACTGTACCACACCACACTCAGTTACACATGTATATCCGTTCATGTCATTGAAAGGGAGACAACCTGGAACAAAACTATGTCCAGGGTGGATGGACTTAGCCAAGAATTCCAACATTGATCGCGAGAGAATTATGACTCTCATCAAAGAAGCACAGGATGTGTACAAAGAAAGATTTGATGAGGACAAGAGTGTCAAAAGTAATACCTGGAAAGTGGGAGATTGTATTCTCATAAGGAACCCTAGATTCACTCCCAAATGTGTAGAAAGCAAATACATTGGTCCCAAGAAAATATCTACAGTAAGAAACAATGTAGTAATTGTAGAAGGGGGGGAGTGTTGGTCAATGTCCAGAATTGTGAAATGTCCAGAATGCATGAAGGACAATGCACATGATAAACATGGCAATGGTGAATTTGCTAATAACAGTATCAGAGACTCTAGTGTAATAGATAAGTGTTCCAAGGATGACAACAATTCAAGGTCTGCAGCAGAGACACATTCAAGTAGAGTCAAGAACAAACCCAGCTGGTTTAAGGATTATTATGTGGAGTAAACAGCTGTATGCACATAAGGGATGAGATGTGTTATGATGTAAGTGTAAGTTAAAACAAGTTCATAAAAATGTATTACCAGATCCTAGTTAAGCATTGAGCTGCACTATGAGCTCATTAAGTTCTAAGAATGTTATTCTAAGAATGTTTATGGGTTACAGTTCAGACTGCAGGGAGAGAGCCATGTTGGCACTCGGCTCTCATAGGCCGCTGTCGCTGTAATGAAATAAATTACTGTTTCTTCATCACTGCTGCCTGGAGCCCTTATTTCCTCATTGAGCCACTCAGATCTGGATACGTTGAAGTGGGTTTGTATAATTTGTGCGTTGGCTGGTGGGTATACACGCTTTTGCAGTAGTCAAGCTTGGAGAGTATCAGTGTTCTCACCACCTCCGTCATGTGACAGAAGCCTACCAGGAATAGAGTAATGTTCAAATTTGGACAAGTATTGGTTACGGGGTCTGCCTGAAAGCTAAAGTTTGGATTCTCCTCGAGGATGATACGCAGATGAGTTGCTATAATTCTCAGTGGTATCTGGTGGTGGACCACTGGATTATGGCTTGTGAAAGTGAAAGGCATTTAACTTTGTAATTAGAGTAGGACGATTTTAGATGCTGCTTCCATTTGCTGCCAGCTCTCATTATAGATCGTCAAGCATTGTAAACTCTAAAGCAAGGTTGTGCACCCTTTCACTCTCCAGAGGGTTTGGACTACAACTAACATCAGACCTAGCCAGCATAGTCAATGGTGTGGGATCATGACACTCATTTTCCAAAACATCAGGAGAGCTCTGGTTGAAGACCTCTGTTCTAAAGGGTGGTAATGCACTTTCTACCATGTAGGCACATCATGATTAGAGTGTCATCAGTAGATACAAGTGCATTGAAAATTATCTATATGTTAAGCTTGTGGTCCCTTATGCATGTTGAAAAGACACGCTCATACAGAACTGCAGACGGTGGAGCAGGATCTTGTGTTCAACAGTGTTGTAAAACATGAACAGGTCAAGTAGAATGAGGGTGACGGCCTTGTTGCAAGCATGTTCTTTTTGGTGTCACCTCCCTGAGGTTAAGTAGGGATGTTTCATTCCCTATCATTGGTCTGAATCCTGACTTGTTATCAGGGAAGAGAGAGCAGCGCAGGCGTGACGTTCATAAGGGACTTTATTAGGTAACTGGTGAACCTAAGACTTTCAGATCCTGTAACTGCTGCGCCCTGATACCCTTGGTCTGGTGCGCATTAGAAATGAATAAACAAACAAACAAACAAGCATACAAACTATGTTTTCCTGTAATTTATCGGGCTTTATAGTCAGCATTGGAATTTTGATGAGTGGGTTTTTGAGGGCTTTTTATGGGATTCTGGAGCTGGCCCAGCAAGTAATGAAGCATTCATGAAAAAATCATTACTTGTCTTTATGTTATTACATATGAGTCTGTACTGTACTTGGAAAGACCAGTAAAGTTTTAGCTTTATAAAAAAGAATGCAACTTGAATATATTCTCACTAATGCCTTACTAATGACATGATCTTATTGGTGTGCCATATTGAGAGATGATTTTGAAGACTCTCAGTCCAGTGTCACTTCTGTGGTGCAAATACTCCAAAAGGTTAAGGGAAGAACCTGGGCCCACCTGGCAGCCATAGACCAGTGTTATTGTCTATTCCTCATCAGCCGAGGAAGGAAATACTTCCTGGACCATGACACCCTTGCAGTTTTCAATCCACATCTACCAAAGGAAATGACGTGGAGTGCACCTGGGAGTGACCTATGCCAGGTGGGCCTTTAATCAGACACGGAGGAGGAAAGGTGGGAGGTCCACGGTCCTGGGAGACCTCTCACCTAGTTCCGTTCTATTGCACTCCCTAACTTATAGCTAACTTTCAGACCCTGTGTATTTTCACTGTTTCCTCTCTATCGCCCTTCCCCCTTTACTCGCTACTATTGCCCCACTGGTTCCATATTAGTCAGGTGTCTGCAACCTTTGGCTCTCCAGATGTTTTGGACTGCAATATGCATAGCCAATGGTGATCAATGACGGGAGTTGTGGTCCCAAACAGCTTGAGCGCACAGTTTGCAGGCCACTGCAATCCCCTCTGCCCATTGCACTTTGATATTGGCTGCAGGCTATTTTTAAAACACTGCAAGATAGGTTACGTATATAGTACCAATTTATAAGCTGACCAAGGATAGTGTAATTGTCTGTGTTTCCTCCAATCACCCTATATGGAAAGTAATGACATTGTTAATTTTAGAGAGCAAATAGATTTTGAACTGGCTCTTTAACATAAACATTAAACTATAGATGTTTTCTTTTACTGCATTTACTCCTGAAAATATAGTTACTCATATTTGTATTTGTTATGACCATCGACTGTATGCAAAACCATATTGAAAATATGCTTATTATTTCATTCAAATTATTGTAGAGTTTAAAATGTTTATAGTCAAGTGGTAGTTAATGTATTATTATGAAGGTTGAAGTACTCTTAAAGTTACTCAGAGGTACAGTATCAATGGTCAGGCATCCTGAAATCATGGCGGCTTGTAGTCCAGCCCCTAACCTGGAGGCGCGCGGGGCGATCCATGCAAATGCCGCTGTCAGATAGAAGACTAGATAGGAGATAACTCATCCATGTGACGTCAATGGCAAGAGGGAGGGCAATGAAACTGTGGAAGGAGGCCACATGTGGTAATTGAAAGCCATAATGAAAAGATGTTGTTCCTCCAAGGAATCCTAGGACAGTAGCAATTCAGTGTGGCAAACTCATCCATTCTGCAAAATGGGGCCCACTACAGAATTAATTCCTCATCACCTCTGCAGAAGAGCACTTCAGAAGTGTGTATGAATTGGAGAAGTTTTATTCCATGGAGATACCAGACTATTTCCTAAAAACACCATATTTTGGCGTAGAGAAGAATGTGGGGCAATGACATCAACGCCTCAATTCTTGCATGTGCCCAATGTGCAGCCTCACAACACCACAAGTGACTGTCAGAAATGAACGGCAGACAAAGCCAGTGGATTCCCGCTGCAACGCCCCATTGTTTGCGTTTGAAAACAAGCATTGGTTTTGCCAACAGTTTTGGTTTTTGTGCAGACTTGGGAAATGCATTGTCCAGGCACTGCCGCAGTGCTATTAACTGGCCATCAATAGTAGTACCTGGACATAGAATAACACTGCCTGGTAAATGCCTTTTCCTTATACACAAGCCAAAACTGCTGGCTTTGCCAATGGTTGTTTTTACAGGACTTCAGTGAAGGTCACGCTTAGTGCTTATAAAGTGAGTGTCTGAAGGCAAAGCTGATTAAGAACTTTTTATTACACCGGCTGCGCATTTACAGCTCCAATTATGTCATTAACTAAACACGGACTGCTTTGAAAAAAACATACCGGCAGGCACTTTGAGAACACAGTTTGATGTTGAGGCTCCATAAACTAGATCAACGAGAACCCAGGAGGATGTGTTTTAGGTCGGATGAGGTAGGTAGTGGGTGAGAATGGCCATAGGCATTAGCATGGCCACGTGAAGTTAATGGGTGGGTAAATAACCAAACACCACCTACAAGCTTTCTGTACCTTCTCATATTGCATTTCTGCTGTACTCTTAAGCAATAGTTTGGGCCTATTGGTTGTGCTTTAGTACCACCAAATAGCCAAAACTAAATAGGAGTTAAAATGTAGTGCCCAGGTCTTTCCAGCATGAGTTAGGCATTTCCCAGATGGCAGCACCAATTTTCTGATTTACCCAAGGCTCATCGATAGAAAATCAGAACAGTGGCAGATATTTTAGAAATGCTCACTGTGCCACTGCTGCACAACTTGCTCGCACAATGATAGATGTTTGCGGCTTTTGCTGGTGGAAAGCCAGACAACTCCCCTCCAATCCTACCGCTCCCACCAGAGTGGTGGTGCTCAACACTGGAGCAGAGAATGTCTGCTTTCCACACTACTTTTCCCCAGAGCTAAGGCTTTCTGTGTAGGACGAAGGGCCAACATCAGCCCTTTGTGTTTTAGGCACTAATACTGAATACACGGCTCAAGGCAAGCAGAGGAGGTCACGTGGCTAACTTGCTGATCTCAGAAAAGGGAAAGCCGAGGTTTGATATCACCTTCCATCACGGACCCAACATTGGTTTCATTTCAGACAAACCTTCCAACTCCCTCTGCTTTAAATATAGAAACATCAACTCTTAGTGTTGTCTCCAGCATTGTCCCAATTGCAAGTGTTCACCCTTTCTCTATCACCTTCTCTAGGTCAGGGGCAACGCGTTCGTCCAAGACAACACAGCGCAACACAGGCTTGAATCCTGATCCCGCACTTAGAAACCGATCTCTAGTATTAAGCACATTGTAAAGGAACAATTATAATTATCACAAGCTGGGTCTAGTACTTCACTTTGAACGGGTACCTGCACGCCATACTGTTCTGTGTACAGCACCGCATTTTCAAGCAGCTCTTGCAAAAGTAGATTATTTCTCTAAAGTGCTCTGCTTGTCTTTGGGGCTGGATCTGTACCATAGCAAATACCCACTATATACATATTTCCGTAGCTGGCTGAGGGCATGTGAGAGAGGCGTTGCACTATACATGTGAATAGACCGCCACCAATGACTGGCGCTTCAGAGACAACTCCCTTCTTAGGAAATCTCATTATTTCTTCAGTGGCCGGCCCTCCAGACACTGGATATATTTGCAGCCTATTTCTGACCTTAAACGAATCGCTGTTTACATTTGCACACGTTTATTAGAAAGCCTTTTCTGTCAGTCTTGCTTTCCAGCATTGCTCACACGTTGCGTGCACTATAATGTATTTAACCCATTTGTGGGCAGAATAAAACCCAGCTCCAACTACTATAATGTGTGTTGATAAGGTGCAATCGCAGTCGAACCCCTCATGTGTTTCCTTAATCTTGTTTATAACATCCATTGTATAATTTGACTAGACGAGGTTCTGAAACAATTCCCATGTCTGGCACTGATACCACACAGACTTGTTCATCCCTTCATGAACGCATGCTAGTTTAGAATGAAGGCACACGAGGAAGAATACTTTATTATTTTTCCTAGCGCTTAGATGCATAACATCCTTGTTGCTACACATATGATAATAATTATTGGCATGTTCAATTGTATTCTTGTTCCTGCATTGTTTCTCACTGTTGATTATGTGATTGGCCCTCATTACGAGTTGCCCGGTAAAAGCGGGATCATTACCGGCATGCCGGAATGAGCGAGTCCGTGCTCGTATGAACCCGCTGACAGTGGGTGATTACGAGTGCGCGAGCACGCGCGTTCCCCCATGCCGGTAGTGGCAATGCCGCCATGCCGGTAAAGGGCCACCAACCCCCTATACCGGCATTGTGGGGCACGCCCATAGCGTTACCGCCTCATACCAACTCCTAAATACCGGCACGGTAATACCGGCACGGTATTCATGTTAGCAAAAAATAGACCCAGAAATTACGTCATCGCGCAGGAACGGGAAATGGGCCGGTGGCCATCTTTAAAAACACAATCCATTGCCATCCTCCACAACCACCAGTACTTTTGTGTTGTTCTGTGGCAGAATAGAAGCAGGATGTCCAAGGCTACCAGGAAGGTGACCCCCAGGAAGCGAAAACAGCGATTTTCAGACGCTGAGCTAAGTATGCTCGCTGACACCCTAGCCCAGCATGCGGACACGATCAGGAGCACCGACATGAAGCATGCGGCCCAAACCAAAAAAAAAGAAGTCTGGCAAGAGGTTGCATAGAGGGTGTCGGCAGTGGGAACCACCCCAAGGAGTGAGCGCGACTGTCGGAAGCGGTGGGATGACCTCCGCCTCAGGGTGAGGAAGATCCTGGCGGACAACAGGAGGGCCGCAATGGCGACAGGCGGGAGCCCACACTCCCCTGTGAAGTTGACGGCATGGGAGGAGTGAGCAAGTACCTTTTTAGATCCTGAATCCATAGAGGGAATCGGAGACCAGGAGGTGGGCGCCGCAACATCCACAGAAGAAGGTGAGTGACCCATCACATACGTGTAGGCTAAACCATGATGTGGCACAAGTGACGTGGAAGTGAGACTAGCCAAGGCAATGCATGTCCCAGGGCCCACATCAACATATCCAGTCAAGAATGTGTGCCACACCCTGCTACACACGCATGCTGAGTGCCAATCCCAATCCCAACACAAGTGTAACATGACCCAACCGTGCCCATGGAACTCACCACACATCCACCATACCAATGCCATGCCAGCAGCCATGCATTGATTGCCCACATGCCCCCTCATAACACCAACTGCCACACCCCTACAAGAATTAGATGCATGAATGTATGAACATATCAGAGCGCAATGTATTATCGCTGCCATGTGACACCATCACTGATGACATGCATCTCTTCTATCCCCCAGGCCCCAATGAGGAAGATGGCATGCAGGACAGGGGTGCAAGTTCATCCACTGTACGGCAAGGGACCAGGGCCACCGCCACCCCCAAGCCCAAGAAACTGCCCAGAGCAACAGGCATGCGCCACACCGGGCAGTAACCCTGCAGGAGACACCTGCACCCACTGTACAGCAGCAGCCACCCACAAAAGTGGGAGGCGTTTCTATTCCTGCTCCGCCAACCACGGCGGACGTTGTGGATGCAGAGGTGGAGAATGAGGGTGCCATCATGTCCGGCACACCCACCTCAAGCCCCATTACCAGCATCCCTACCCCTACAGAGGCAGAGAGCATCTACTATCCCTGCCTCCACGACTCAGACCTTGATGAGTCAGACATATGCCTCTTTGAGGAGGAGTGTGCCCTGGATGTGGGCACCACACAAGTGCCATCCACCAGCCTGCTGACCACCAGCCTGACGACCACCACCCTGCCTACCACCACTCTGCCTACCACCACCCCGGTCACCAGCACTCCTGCAGCCAACGACTCCTTCGAGGCTCGCCTGTCAACGGTTGAGGCACGACAGGAGTCGATGCTTGAACTGATGCGGCAACAAATATCAGATGGAAATGACTCCATGAGGGCCATTGCCACAGCCATCGCAGCCAACACTGCTGCTGTTGAGACATCCACAAGTGCCATGAGGGAGTGTCTGGGGGCACTTACGCAGGCCCTGCTTGCAAACCTGCCTCATATGCAGCGTCCACACCTTGGGGCAGGCATGGGACTGGCCATAGACACCTCCACTGCCACAGCCCCTTCTACCTCCGCCCAATCGAGCCCCGTGCGGTTGACATGGAGGAGTGCACGGCACTTGACCATGGCACCCCCAGATCCCAAAATAGCAAAGAAATAGAGTGGGCAGACAATGACATTTGGAAAATGTTACGTTGGTCAAGGGACCAGTGTTTGTTGTACATATGGGGACATTTGGGGTTTGTAGGGTGGGTGAGGGAGTTTACTTGAGTATTTTTGGGGTTTGTAGGGTGGGTGAGGGAGTTTACTTGAGTATTTATTGGGTTTGTAGGGTGGGTGAGGGAGTTTACTTGGGTATTTTTGGGGTTTGTAGGGTGCGTGAGGGAGTTGTGCGGGGATTATGTTCACATTATCATGTGTCTGGAAAATACACCCGTTGTGTGCAAGAAAATCATAGGCTGGACAAACTTCTTTTTGTGCATGTAAATTTGATGTGTGATGGTGTACAGTGGGGCACTTCTGACAAAACAAGTGTGCATGTCAACATGCAGCCAGTGTGTCACGGGCACGTTACTTTCATGGTCCCTGCGTTTCAAAAGTATTCGTCAATTAGTGCTTGGTGTACAGCATGGCCATCCCATGCATCACGTACTGGCAGGGGGGCTCCATCGCCTCCGTCTCCATCCCCTTCATCCTCACCCGGCCCATGCATGTCAATGTCAGGTGGCAGTGGTACATTCCTTTGGACGCACATGTTGTGCAGCATGACACAGGCCATGGTGATCTTCGCCACCTTCTCAGGCCTATATAGGAGTGCCCCACCAGACCTGCTTAGGCAGCGGAACCGCGCCTTCAACAGGCCAAAGGTCTGCTCATTCACAACACGGGTATGAGTGTGCACACAATTGTACTCCTCTTCATGGCTGTTCTGCGGGTTCCACACAGGGGTAAGTAGCCACGGCCTCAAGGGATATCCTCCATCACCTGCAAGCAGATACAAATAGGTGTGTGTCACTCTGAACTGCCACCTTCAGGGAGCACAGTCATGGCAGCAGCTATTTGGTGTGGGCATGCACATGTCCCAGTATGTGTACAAAATAGTCACCTATATGCAATGTATACTGTACAGAGATGTGGTACACTGGATGGGGTTCAATAGATGATGCAGGGTGTAATCATGCATGCTGAGGCAGATGTGCTGTGGTAGGGCAACAATGTTTAGCCTCCAATTCGTGCTGTGTATTCTTTACTATGCAGGGTCACACTAGCCACATTGCCACAGTTGCCATCCTATTCAGTCATGCATTGCTTGCCATCACCATGGTGCCCTGGTTGTGCCACTTACTTGTTGTCATCCATATGCATTATTTGTGATATGTGGCCCAGTAATGTTTCATGTTCTGTTTGGCTGGTTCAGGTGAGATGTGTTTAGATTGCATGCATTCTCCAATCACTGGCTATTGCCACCCGGGTGCACTAAGCCCCCCCCCCTTCCCACCCGGGTACAGTAGCCCCCCCCTTCTGCATCCGCACACATCAGTACCCCACAGCATGGCCATGGGCCTGTTGTGCAACTCACCGAGCAGCAAGGCACGTGGTCCAGCATGCGTGAGAATAGTGGTTGTGAAATGCCATGCAGCTGGCCCACTGTGTGTTGGTAGGTGCCTGTGGCCAGGAAGTGTAGCACAGACACCACCTTCAGTAGTGGGGGGATGGCAGTGTGTATTTCTATGTGGCTGGCAATGTCATTCTGTATCATGTCCACTATCGTGGTGATGGTGTCACGGTCCAACCGGTACAGGGTGTGGATCTGCTCAGGGGTTAGGTTGAATGGGCTGGGTCTGGTGAGAGGGATTGTTGGCTGCCTACGAGGCACTGGTGGCTGCGCTGGTGGTAATTGCTGGGCCTGTCTCATCCTCCTTCTCCTCCTGCGTCTAATCTGTGCTGCCTGTTGTTGCTGCTGTAGTTGTTGTTGTTGTTGTTGCTGTAGTTGTAGCAGTATAGGCATGTGCTCCAGCGCCATGATTGCAACTGCTAGTGGTAGCATTTTGGTGTAGGAAGGGGGGGTGGGTGTAGGTGTGCTCCTTTTGTACTGGGCCACTCAACATTGCCTACACCTGTGGGGGGGGTTGTGGTGTGTGGGTGTGCTCAGTTTATACTGACACAGCCTCCATGCACTCCACCTGTGGGGATTGTGGGCACCTGTGGCAGCTGCCTTGTATCCTGCTTGCTGTTTGGGGGTGGTCCGTGATGCCTGTATGGCTAGCATTGTGCAGCCCGTGATTACCGGCTTTTCGAAGCAGGTATTTGCATGTATGCATGGGTTGGAATTACCCCCTATTAGCGGCATGCCGGTATTTGCTCCCTGAAGGGGCGCGTGTACTTGCCTATGCCGCTATTAGTGGCACCGTTGTTTAGTGTGCCGCTAATACCGGGTTTGCGTGTTGGAATGCGACGGGACGGTAAACGATGCCGGTATTACCATATCAGCATCGATTTTGACTTACCGGCATACCTCGTAATGAGGCCCATTGTCTGTTATTTCCGTGATATGCAGTGCACCAGTACTCATGTTGCTCTTAGAAATATACTGGATAATGTGTAAGTACATCCAAGCTGATATCAATACCCATGTTAATGATACTCAACATATGGACTGCTGGTGGCTGATGGAGTGCGATCACCCTGACTGTATTCAGACATTTAACTACAATTTGGGATCAGATTTCTGGGGCACGTATTTCACTTTCGTGTTCATTGCACCTGCTTCTTCTGAGTATGTGTTGAACGTGTAGTGTGCACTCGAAGTCCTTCACATTTTACTACACAGCACTAAAGCATACCGTGTGTGTTTCTCAGTGAACGAGAAGCACTTCATGCCTAGAAACACTTGTGTACAGGTGCGTTATAAATGACTTACCATATCATAACATTAGCAGCTGCGTTCAGGCATAGAGGCAGTGTGAGAAGCAGAATTACACAGGGTCTGCATTTCTTCACCTGCACAACAGACATACAATAAACACGGTGATCTGCACAACTAACACACGCCAGAATTATGTACATTATTTATTTATGTATGTCATGTATAAAACTTTGTCCTAACGTCAAAGGGTCATATTGAGATGGAGCGGTGCAATAGCTTAAAATATGTCCTTGTGGTCATTTGTGCCTTTAGTAAATGGGTTGAGGCTTTCCCTGTCAAAGATGCTACAGCCATGACCACTGCGAAAATTATGATAAAGGATTACTTCCCGCGGTTTGGGTTGTCAAGAGTCATTTGGTCGGACAATGGTCCACATTTTGTTGCTGCTGTAATTTTACAGATATGTACGGCACTACATATTGATAAGCGATTTCATTCGGCTAGACATCCTCAAAGTGCCGGGTTGGTAGAGAGACATAACGGTATCCTAAAGAACAAACTCGCTAAGACGTGTGCCGGTACCAAACTAAAATGTCCGGACGCCTTACCGATCGTGTTACTAGCCATGCGTACAACCCTCAAACTAAGACTGGGCTATCTCCATTTGAGGTGGTGATGTGGAGGCCTGCCAATATTTGGGGTCTTCCGAAACCTAAAGCACTGAGAAATGTTGAGAATGTATTGCTTTCAGGCTACTGTAACCAGTTGACTAAAAATCTGTATTTAATTAATCATCAGGTACGATCAGCTTCACCTGTACGCCATGAGGGCCCAGGACACAACATCCGGCCTGGAAGCTGGGTCCTGGTGAGAGCATACAAGCGGTCTCCTTGCCTCGCGCCTCGCTGGCGGGGACCATTCCAGGTCTTGTTGGTCACCCAAACAGCAGTGCAGGTGGATGGAAAGAAGAACTGGATACATGTGACGCATGTCAAGAAACTTCCTCACCCAACGCCGCACGTTACAGAAGAAACAGAACCCCTTGCTAACACTGCAATCGATGATCCTGAAGCAGAAAATAGCACTGTGAGCGAGTCGGAGAATCTCTCTGTGCCCCTGAGGCTTGGGGAACCGTCCATTTTGTCTCCACACTTTTTGGAAAAGTCATTTCCGGAAACCATTGCTTCAAATTCTGCAACTTCCGTTGCCTCTGATACGTTGCTTCCCTCAGGGAGTGACGTTACCTTATTTCCGGATCAAACAGTACCGGGAAGCACAGATATAATCTTTGGCAGAGAAAATAGACCTACGGCATGGTTAGACTGTGCATTCAAAAGAAGGAAAGGATCATCAAGGGCTTGCTTTCGCCCAAATTTTGAGAAAGAGGGTTCTGTCGGCTAGGGTTGGGGAAGGACTAAGAAGCACCGCGACCGGGGGGTCGACAGCAACGAACATTGGGGTTTCCATCCGAAGACTACAATGCCTGTCACCGCTACTGCCCGTATTGGACTTGTAAATAAGGGGGTGACCAACTTGGACAATGAACAATGTGTCTGGGCCCTGAAAACGTATTGCTGTGTTTTGATGATAATAATTGGGTTTTTTATAGTAACTGCTTTTGGATTCTGGTACGTCGAGGAGATTTATCCTCTAGAGCCTCTTTTGCCAACTGAAATTGTACCTACTGTTTTTACTCCTTTTGTACATTTGCATACTTTGTCACCTAGGGACTCTCAGCATAGACAGAAGTATCACAATAATACTATAATGCTGATTATGAATTCAACACGTGCCATTTTTAACAAAACCAACTGTTGGGTCTGCTCGCATTTACCGCAACATGGGGATAAGGGGCTAGGTTGGTATATTCATCCCTTAGCTTTGACTACTGCATGCTATGCTTCTCTTAGAGCACTATTCTTTGGCCGATGGAATGATAGCATCTCGGGGAATTTTTGATGGAACCAATTTGAATAATTTTAAGAAACGTGTTCGCAAATAGGAGCAAACTCAACGTTGCTTCAATTAGGCCTTCTCATAGACTATCTCGTCCTTTCTAATCTTTGATTTCCTGGCTCCGATAGGCAACAAGGATGCCGTGCCTCCTTCTTACTCTGTTAACCATAGCCCCGATTCAGTTTCTTTTTGCATACAGAGGAATGGTACCCGGTCAATGGGAGATTTTAAAGGCTGTGCCAACGTTGCAAATTTGACTGGGGAAGACAGACCTTTGTATGTGGGCGAACCTGTCTTTTTCGTTTGCGGTAATGTAGCATTTCCATGGTTGCCCAGGGATTGGCAGGGAGCCTGTTATTTAGGGATCCTGTTACCTGGGGTATTCATAGCAAGAACTTTGGAAGTTTCAAAGGCTCGTCCACGACGGGACAAGGATGGTGATACCCCCGCACAAGTGATGGGAGATATAGCGAAATCAGTTGTGCCATTTTGGGGGCAGAAATTCCGAAGACATCAGGAGACTAGCGAGAGTACTGGAGAGAACCATCAACCGGACCACAGATATACTCTATAACATGACATTAGAACAGAAAGTGATAAGATTAGTAGCACTCCAGAACCGGATGGCATTAGATGTCATTCTGGCTGAACGTGGTGGAGTATGTAAATTAGTGGGGTGTGCTTAGTGTGTTTTCGTACCAGACTCCTCCCCAACCATTTTCAAAACAATTCAGAATCTGCACGTCCTTAGCTCAGAAGTACATGTTCCCGAGGGGAACTGGAATCTTAGTGCTTGGTTTTGGGATTTCTTGCGATTTTGGGGTTTTAAGGTATCTCTGACAGCGATTCAGGGTGTATGGACAATGACGTATGGAGTTACTTGCAAGGAGATCAGAAGTAGTCTTAGCACTTGGCATAGGCCAAAAGGAGGGTTTGTCAAACTGGATATTAAATTATGCCTCCTATTGTAACGATTGTATGTATATTGGCCTACGCCAAGTTGCTTAAAAATGTACGCGAATAACTCTCTACGGCAAGGTCTTGACCTTAGAAATTGATGTAAGCTGCCATCTTGAATCAAACCGCCATTTTAGGTTCTCTTGCTGTGTAAAAGTCACCCTGTACATCAAAATGGTGGATGATGTCATTCCGAATAGAATCTAGGTCGTTTTTACCTCCGTACAGCTAATGTATAACTTGTCTACAGGCCACTTGTTAGGGTAGTGAACTGAGACATTGTCCTTCTGTTGACCTGCATGTAAATGTATTACCTTTATCAACGGAACTGATCTATGCACATACTGATGAATAAATTAGAATTGACCTGGCAGAGACCCTAGACCAGTAATACATTCATGGAATGGTTAACCCGCGAAGGGGTTGGACAACAGGCTGGAGAAATGTATAAAAGCCTGAATGTCCCCATGTACAGTCTCTCACTGAATACATCGAACCCCCTTGAAGTTTGTTGTGTTGTACTGAGGGCCGATAGCTATCCGATTAGTCATTGACTTTGTCATTGCTTGACCTTAAAATAAAGTACTTTGTATGTTCCTTTGTAACCGGTGTTTGGTGTGTTTCCTTTGGGTCTCCCGGCCTCATATTATTTTTCTCTTTTCACAGGGCTCTATCAGGCATGCAGACAAGCACATGAGACAGCGTAGGTATAAATCTATATGGGTAAGCAAAGCCTCACCTCGTGGTGCTGGCGGGCGGGCTGCATCAGGCATGCACACAAGCAAATGAGACAAAGTAGGTATGAGCATATACAGACAGGAAAACCCTCACCTTATGGTGCATGGGCTGCATCAGGCATGCAGACAAGCAAATGAGAAAAAGTAGGTATAAATGTATATGGACAGGCAAAGTATCACCTCATGGTGCGAGCGGGGTGGGGCTGCATCAGGCATGTAGAAAAGGAAATTAAACAAAGTAGGTATGAGTGTATACAGACAAGCAATGCCTCACCTCATCTCATGGTGCATGGGCTGCATCAGGCAAATGCAGAACATGTAGTTGTAGACAGGATAGGTTTCAATTAAGGCAGGAACTACCAGGTCATAATACTAAGCTAGTGAGATGGTGCAGTCTGGCAATGCCACGTTTCATGGCTAGAGCTGTAATACAGGTAAGCAAAAGTACAGAGTAGAGTCGGTACATAGTTAGGAAAGTTCTAGTCTCATCCTGTTAAGAAGCTTGGGAACTATCAAATATGACAATAGAGAGTGTGAGCATTGTACACCACGCTGTGAGAAAATGAAAAGACATTAGTGTAGCAAATGAAGGGTGCATGGGGGTTTGTGAATAAAGAACAGCTGGCCAATGGCGGTCAGATCGGGTGCAGGAGGGCGGGCTGCATCAGGCATGCAGACAAAAACATGAGACAAAGTAGGTATGAGTGTATGCGGACAGGCAAAGCCTCACCTCATGGTGAGTGTGGGCTCCATCAGGCATGCAGACAAGCAAATGAGACAAAGTAGTTATGAGTGTATATGGACAGGCAAAGCCTCACCTCATGGTGCAGGGGGCTCTATTAGGCATGCAGACAAGCACATGAGACAGCGTATGTATGAGTCTATATGGCCAAGCAAAGCCTCACCTTGTGGTGCTGGCGGGCGGGGCTGTATCAGGCATGCAGACAAGCAAATGAGACGAAGTAGGTATGAGTGTACACAGACAGGCAAAGCCTCACTTCATGGTGCATGGGCTGCATCAGGCATGCAGACAAGCAAATGAGACAATGTGGGTATGAATGTATATGGACAGGCAATGCCTCACCTCATGGTGTGGGCAGGGCGGGGCTTCACCATGCATGCAGACAAGCACATGAGACAAAGTCGGTATGAGTTTATATGGACAGGCAAAACCTCACCTCATGCTGTGGGCGGGGGGCCTTCATCAATTAGGCATACAAGCACATGAGACAAAGTAGGTATGAGTGTATATGGACAGGCAAAGCATCACTCCATGGTGAGGAGGGGGGGGGGGCTGCATCAGGTATGCAGACAAACAAATGAGAGAAAGTAGGTATGAGTGGATATCGACAGGCAAAGCCTCACCTCATGATGTAGACGGAGGGGGCTGCATCAGGCATGCAGACAAACAAATGAGACACAGTAGGTATGTTTGTATACAGACAGGCAAAGCCTCACCTCATGGTGAGGAGGGGGGGGCTGCATCAGGTATGCAGACAAGCATATGAGACAAAATAGGTATGAGTGTAGATGGACAGGCAAAGTCTCACCTCATGGTGCAGGCGGGGTAGGGAGTGCTGCATCAGTCATGCAGACAAGCACATGAGACAATGTTGGTATGAGTGTATACGGACAGGCAACACCTCACTTCATGGTGAGGGGGGCTGCACCAGGCATGCAGACAAGCACATGAGACAAAGTAGGTATGAGTGTATACAGACAGGCACAACCTCACCTCATGGTGCACGGGCTGCATCAGGCATGCAGACAAGCAAATGGAACAAAGTAGGTATGAGTGTATATGGACAGGCAATGCCTCACCTCATGGTGCATGGGCTGCATCAGGCATGCAGGCAAGCAAATGCAGAACATGGAGTTCTAGACAAGATAGTTTTCAATTAAGGCAGGAACTACCAGGTAATAATTCTAAGCTAGTGAGATGGTGCAGCCTGGCAAGGCCACGTCTCATGGCTACAGCTGTTGTTCAGGTAAGCAAAAGTACAGAGTAGAGTCGGTACATAGTAAGGAAAGTTCTAGTCTCATCCGGTTACAAAGCTTGGGAACTAGCAAATATGACAATAGAGGGTGTGAGCATTGTACACCACGCTGTGAGAAAACGAAAAGACATTAGTGTAGCAAATGAAGGGTGGATGGGGGATTGTGAATAAAGAACAGCCGGCCAATGGTGGTGAGATCGGGTGGGTTACTGCCAAGAAGGTTACATGTTGCGGGAAAGGTCAATAGTATATACAGTGCAAGGCTATGGGACGAATTCAGAATCTGAAAGGCAAGCCAGGCTCCATGTACTGCCCCCAGCTGTGGATCAAGACCAGTAGGACGTTGGAAAATTCAATTCGATACACAATACAAGACTACAGGGCAAGCAGACAGATGCCGTAAGGAAAACATATGTTGGCTACTACTGCAGAGGCAGGAGATAGGTGTAGCTAGATTTGCCTAAGAGGCAGGGCACACCAGTCTGGCAAACAGCCCAGGTGTGCAAGTTAAGGTGGTGAAGAGGAGGTGAATGGAAGAGTTGTTTTGTGGGAAGCTTAAGCCCCAGCAGAGAAAGTGACAGTGGGGATTAGGCGTGACGAGAAGTAAAACAGGGTAGGCGAGTCCGAGGTAATGAACTCCTTGCCTTGCAATACTTGGTAAGGGAGGATGGCATTCGCAGTCAGGGTATCCGTGAGATGTCCTCATAAAGAGAATAGGCTGGTATAGGGCTTATGTGGGCAATAATGTAAACAGCTCTGAGGCCCTGTACACGTCCGGACAGGCACTGACAGGGGTATGGAGCCTTAAAAGTGGGCTTTTAGAGGCAGACTCAGACTGCTTTGCCTTCTGGCTGCAGGCAAGACCAGAAAATATGGAGGCTGAGAGCCAATGGAGAGGCTCGATGGTTGCAGGCTGATGGTGTCCAGGAGAACAGGGGGATGTGGCAGCGGCCATGTTAGTGTGACGCTCATGCTCCCACACACCAACCGATGGGAACTTGAGAACCCCACACCCACCCCCCAAAACTTCACTAAGGACAAAGAATGGTGTGACAACATCCAAACAGCCATGCGCAATAAGATCAGCTCTCTCCAAGCCAAAATCTTGAACACCAAACTAACACTCTCCACCCACACTACACCCTCCCCACCACCACTGCCCCCATCACCCACTGATGCCCCATCCACCTTCTTGTTTAAAACCGTCCAAGAAAACGACATGATCAACATTATGAAAAACATAAAACCCTCCAATTGCAAAGGCGACCCTTGTCCTGCCTCCATCATCAAAGACTGCGCAGACACCTTGGCCCCTTTTCTAACAGCCTTCGTCAACGCCTCCTTCACCACGGGGAGAGTCCCCGCCTGCCTAAAGGAAGCATGGGTCCGACCCCTCATAAAGAAACCCACACTTGACCCCACCTCCCCTAATAACTACCGCCCCATCACCACTGTCCCTTTCCTCCTCAAGATTCTAGACAAAGCAGCCTACCTGCAGGTCCAGCACTTCCTCGAAGAACAGAACCTCCTTGGACTGAGACAATCCGGCTTTCGCCCTAGGCATGGGACAGAGACCGCCCTACTCGACCTAAAAAACCAAATGGACGACGCAAGGGACCAAGGCAAACCTGCCTTGCTCCTTCTCCTGGATCTGTCGGCAGCCTTTGATCTTGTAGACCACGACATCCTCTGCCACCACCTCTCCTCCACAGCCAACTTCTCTCAAGAAGCCATTACATGGATCGCCTCCTTCCTCCAAGGCAGGACCATGCAGGTCTTCTCCGACCTAGCCACTGCATCACCCTCTATCATGCTATGTGGGGTGCCCCAAGGCTCCTGCCTCTCCCCCACCCTCTACAACATCTTCACCCGCCCCCTCTTCCTCATCCTTGACGCCATGGGCATCTCCTACACCAACTACGCCGACGACACACAGATCCTTCTCACTCTGACAGGCAACTATGACACGGACTCTGCTACCCTCAACAACATCTACAACACAATTCAAATGTGGATGGCTATCAATGGCCTCTGCCTTAACTCCGACAAAACTGAGCTCCTACTCGTAGGCTCCCCTGACACCATCAAAAAACTTGATGCTCAGTTCAGCCATTTCACCATTGACTCAATCACGATCCCAGTACTTGACACGGTAAAAACACTAGGCGTCTACTTAGACTCCAATCTATCCATGACCAGACAAGTAAACGCCATTGCCTCCTCTGCCGCTTACCATGCAAAACTCCTTAACGCAATCAGACCTTATCTGTCAAAAGACACCTGCACTAACATAGCCAGGGCCATAACCGGCTCGCGACTTGACTACTGCAATATTCTTTTCCTTGGGACCTCCAACAAAAATCTTGAGAAGCTCCAAGTAATACAGAACAGTGCCCTACGCGCTGCACAAGGCATTGCCAAGAGAGAGCACATCACCGCTGCCAGAAAAGCTTCCCACTGGCTCCCCATAAAGGAGAGGATCCTATTCAAGGCTCTAAGCATCACCCACAAATGTGTCCATCTTGCCGCCCCAATGTACCTTTCGCAGAGGATCCACCTGGTCTCCTCCACAAGACCCACTAGATCACCCTATGCCAGCATGCTCTCAGTACCCAGGGTAAAAAGGACCAGAGCAGGGGGCTCTAGTTTCCCGTACCTCGCTGCCGTACACTGGAACACCCTCCCTAGCTCCCTGCGCTCTGAACCCTCACTGACCGCCTTTCGGAAAACCCTGAAAACGACCCTGTTCATCTAACAATTACATGGCCTAGCCCTCATAATTGTATTGTATGATGTATTATGTGTTATATCTGATCACAGGTCACTGCCTTACTGTAACCCAAGGCACAACCTGCTCACATTGTAACTAAGTCTTCCTGCAAGTAACAGTGCCACAATGCCCCTGGGCTGCCTGCGCGCTATATAAATTTAATAAATAAATAAATAAATGCAGGCAGCGCTGCAAAGGTATGCACTACAGAATGTCTCATCCTCCCCCTGTCTCCAAATGATTTGTTCACGCACTGCCTGGCGTGTTGCCCATCTTCATGAATCTTTTTTGCTTCTCCCCAACAAAGTCACATGACTGTGATTCACCCACAAGCTGCCCTCATGGACTCCCTTTTCCTGTCACTCCTTCCCTGAGTTGTCACTCGCTGGCTTGTGTCTTGTCCACTCACATGCAGAGACATACAATGACTGATGTATTACCCACCTCCGAGATTCTCTGATGTTCACTCCCAGCAAAATTAGGTCATTGTGACTCTACCACAGGCTGATCTCAGGGATTCACAGCTTTTACTACTCCTCCTACCAGGTGTAACCCAATAGAACATGTCATGTCCACTCACTTCAACAGAAGAACACTGACGGCTGGGCAATCCGTTCATTCGCCTTCCCAAATCTATTTCACTCCCTACCAGCAAAATAAGGTGGGAGTGACTATCCCACAAACCGCACTCATGAATTTCCTTCTCTTCCTACTACTCCCCTCAGGTGTCACAGGATGGCATGTGTCTCCTCCACTCACTGTAAGAAATGGACAGTGACTGGTAACTGTCACTCACCTCCCTGTGTCAATGCTGCTCTTAGAATGTGTGCATGGTGTTTTATTGGGATACAGTGTGTGCATGTTAAGTGTGTACTAGAGGATCATAGCAATGATATTGTGTTGGGTGGCATCTTTTGAATCAATGGTCTTGAGGTTTACAGATGGTGCCTGGGGTACCCAAATGTGAGCACTACAACAGTCACCATGGGTTTCACACTCGCACAGCTAGGACTGGTTAACTGGTAAGGCCAAAGGAAACCAGCGTAAAGGATGGGTGTGGTGGGCTGGGAGTACTTTCCAAAAGGAGGGACAAACCTAGTACTCATTGCCATCATGCAATCCCCATCCCAGTCTCTTAAGGAAACAGACCACAGTCCCCTTACACTAGCTAGAGCTTGAATGTTGGCCAAAATCATATAAAAGGTGGGTCCTGTAACAGAGATCTGTGGAAGTTAGGAGGAAGGGCTAACTTGCAACTGGCTGTAGAGTTGAATAGAAGGAGCTGGAGCAAGAGCAGGGGTGAACAGAAAACAGGAGCCTGGAGGAGAGGCTTTAAAGGCTGGGGAAGGAAGTAGACAAGAGGCTACATCAGAGGCCCAGGAGGCAGAGGAAATACAGACCCTGGAGGTAGAGAATTACGGGACCCAATCGACTATGAAAAGTAATAACCATGAGAATGGGGAGAGAAAGGACTGGAAAGTTGTAGGGAGAGTGATCCAGAGGGTAGATAACGAAGCGCTGGGAAGATGTATAAGACCGTGAGTGGTCTAAAGAAAAAGAGAATGAGGATTGTGTGGACGAGTTGTTGAAAGAGATGGAGGAGGGGAGACACATCTGAAAAGGAGAAGGAGGAGACAATAGAGAAAAGTGGCAGCAAGCCAGAAGGAAGAGAAGAGGGTGGTTTACTGTAAGACACCAATAGCTACATCTAAGAGGGGCGGAGGAATGGGTCCATGCAAGATATTCTGTAAGGGGTAGAGATGCTCCAAAAGGAGGGAGACAGAGCGAGAGAGAGAGAGAGAGAGAGAGAGAGAGAGAGAGAGAGACAGAGAGAGAGAGAGAGAGAGAGAGAGGAGGAAGGATCAGGGTAGAACCCTGTTGGAACACATTTTGATTAGAAATATCAAGGGAAAAGGGAGAGAGAAATAAAGAGAGAGAACGAGAGAGAAAGAGAGAGAAAGAGAGAGAGAGTGAGAGAGGGAATGGACTAGGTGGCTACTGAACTAGGACAGCCTCGTGGCAGAGGGAGGTGATACAAGGCATAGTGAATGTCTGGTTAAGCACTTAGGGTGCCTCCAGTATCCCTGTGACTCTGAACATTGGTTGAAGGCCAGCTCTACGATGGCATTATATATAGCACTTTATATATAGCACTTGCCAATAGGCTCCACTTTGGAGCTGACACCTGGGGAGGAGGCTACCTCTCCAAAAGAAGGAAGAAGGGAGCAGGATCAATTTAAACCAAAGGTTGAGAACTTAGGGGGGAGACCCTGCGAAGCACTGAAAGTGTGTGAACTGCTTAAAGCACAGCTTAACAGGAGTCACTTAAACCTGAGATTAAGAACACAGAGGGGGATCTCGAGAGTAACTGAGTGAAGAAGGCTTTGGAATGGCAAGATTATGAACATTGGTTAGCGACCATGAGAGGAAGATACAAGAAGGGCGTGGTACCCTCTTAGAGCCAAGACTACCAGCTTACTGGTTATTGTGTTGACCTGCCAGCAGTGACCCGGCCCTAGACTTACTGAGACCTGGGGGAACGTTTTGCTTGAACACTCTACTTTGCCAATGTATACAGTTCTCCCCCCAAAGCTTTACTCATATTCTGGAGTACAACTATTCTAACAACATTGAGTTCCGACCCTATTCGTTTTGTATTTTGACTGCAGCCTGTACACTGTCCTGATAAATAAGAATACCCTTTTTTTTCTGTGCTTTTATTTGTTGATCTTTTCCAAACAGGTAACAGTTGCAATACATTGACGAGCTAAGCCACCCGCTCATGGCAGTTGAACAGAACACTCCATTTCCCCAGCAAAGTTATATAATACAGCCTAGCCAATGCATTTTACCACCTTAGGACACACATGCCTCTGCACTCTTTACACAGAACACTTATAGACAGACTTGTGTCCTGTGCTCATGGTACTTCCGGTCTGTGTGCGTCAACGAAACAGCAAAGATATCTTTCATTTTCCTCCTCCCGCATTTGTTGTCCTGGCTGTAATGTGTGTCTCAGAATTCTTTCCATTTTTAGTTTTGTGCTCATTTTATTTCCTCACTGCGCTATTATCCTATCCTGATACCAAGTAAAATGAATTTAAATGTCTAAGATGCTTGCGTGCAACTGCAGTTCTCAAAGATTTGGCCAAAGGCCTCTGTGATGTTCCAGGAACCTCCAGGTTTGCTCCAGTTAGTAAATCAGGTAGGTGATAATAGGCGCAAATCAGATATGCGCTCAGAGACTTTACAGTTAAAATCTTTGCAAATCAGGTCCAAACATAACACCAGGGGAAATGACAATGTCTAGATCAGACACCACATGGGCCAGTTTCTCAAAGTGCAGATAAAAACTTGTAGAGGATGCACCTTTTTCAGTTGCACTTTTTTGAGCAATGCACTGGCCACTTTATTATCAACGGTGAACTGCACATTTCTGTGGCACTGGACAGCAATGCAAAAGATGCGCTGTGTGGGAGCGCGTCTGGGAGTGCATTTTACAGTTGCAGATATTTTAAGGCCCAGGTCTTGTGAAATGTGAGGGATAAAAACAAGGACGTTATTTCACCAAAATGCCTTGGTTAGCAGAAGTACCATCACACGACCCTTGACCCCCGATGACATCACAGGAAGTGATGTCATTTGACCCCACCCTGAGGTGATATCGCGGGAAACAATGGAACACAAACGTTCACCCTTTGACAAAATAGGAATCACATACCATTGTACACAAAAAAAATATGGTTATGATATCACTATAATGTGATGTACATTTCATACAAGAATGGATCGCCATATGTATCATTTAGATCAGTGTATATAGGCCCATATTACCAAATTACTGTGAATGCAAGCAGACGTCCATGACCAAATGATAATGATGTGTTATTATTTAGCACTTACACTTAAGCGTTTTATATAGAAAAAATATACACCCAATATCACCCAACCTGTGTTCGTACTCATTTATCGACCTCAGAAGGATGAAAGGCTGAGTTGAGGCTTTTAAGAACAGACTAAATCAGTGACTCACCCCCTGAAGTGTCCCTGAAATAAACCTTTAATGAGTCTAGCAATTATTGTATAGAATTCCAGAAAGACACATTATTTGGTATTCCTATTCTTTCTTATTTAGGGTCAGTGCTGAAATTGTTAGACTTGTGGCACTCCTGTTCTTATTTTTCTTCTTTTTTTGAAGGGGCCTGAACAAGAAAGCCAGCCACTCCAGAGGTAAAGAGCCACATTGTGCTGGCCACAACCCAGGAGCTTGCATTAAAAAAATAAATATTTAAAAACACTTTTTTTTTCTGTTTTCTTTTTTAGAAGTTGCAAGGGAGACCTCAGAGGTCGCAATGGAGACCTCACCAGTTGCAGTTGCAACCTCTGGCGACCCCTAAATGACGTCCCTGGATAAAAAAAAAAACATGTATTGCCATGTTTCAGGAATGGAAATTCAAGGGGTATCTATCTCTGTTGTTACACTTAAAAATAAAGCACGACAGGGTCGGGAACGGACTTCCCATGCAATGCACATCCCCCTGCGCCTGTTCAAAACAGTTGCAGGGGTTGCCTTTGTTTTCAGCACCTCTTGAAGTGCATCCTGTTTACGGATACAAGATGTACCTTAAAATGCGCTGAAAAGCCCCACTCTTTGTGCAAATGCAGAAAGCAGCAAAAGAGGGCATTTGAATCTGTGCATCCATGGTGTGCATCTTCAAAAGCCTTTTCTGTATAGGGCACATTCATTTCTGGCGCATGTGATGAACTGTGCAAGCTTCTCATCACTTGTTTAAAATAATATTGTCAGAATCTGGCCCTATGTTTTTTGAACTAGGGACATTTTTGCACTAGTGCTAGTTGCACTTGCACCGGTGCAAACTGTCCTTAATTCTGGCCGGAATTTAAAAGGCACCATTGTGTTCCCTGTGATTCCAAGCATAAGGCCGCCTCTGCTGCAAGGATTCATGTGAAACACACACGCCACCTCCTTGTCCAAGACCCAAGGTCTGTCTTGAGGATTTAGATGTCGATTAAGGCCCCTGCATGCATGCACACTGTTATATTGAAAATAGATTTATGTCAAGAAATGCTGTCCAAGCA
Organism: Ambystoma mexicanum; assembly: GCF_040938575.1. Classification (NCBI taxonomy): domain Eukaryota; kingdom Metazoa; phylum Chordata; class Amphibia; order Caudata; family Ambystomatidae; genus Ambystoma; species Ambystoma mexicanum. The sequence goes on from NC_090934.1 coordinate 147,834,831, forward strand.
GAGATTAAACTGTGGCCACACAGCTCCGGCAGAACCTGCACAGTCACTAAATTATGTGATCAAGTCTCAGCCCCACTTTCCATACAATTATAAAGCAGAACGAGCAGCAGGGAAAGAAAAAAAAAAAAAAAAAGCACACATCCAAAGCAGCTCAAAGTTAATTAATTTCTATTACTGCTGAGCAAAGAGGCACTTACCATGTCTTTTCTTATTTAAATTGCCACTGAGGGCACCTGTTTTTTTTTCTATTCTTGGGGAAATCCTGCGGTAATATCGAGGACATTATGCAAAACTCAGGAATCTATGAAGGGGAATCAATTAGCATTACAAACATAATCATGTGTTACAATCTAGTGCTAAAAGGTGGGGCTGCAATGCTGGCTGGTCCAGGAAAGTGAGGTACAGTCAACCTACCAATGGTTTTGTTCAAAAAGTAGTAGACATGCAGTGCCATTATGCAGAGTACATGTCATTTGCGGTTGTATTGCACTGGGGTACTCTCTCCTTATATAAATATCAATAATGCTCGGGCAGGAATTGCAAGGTAGGTTATGTGTAGGAATGTTCTGTGCCTCTTAGTAAGAGCAACATCTGTATTGTGACAATGAGTATTGGATCAGCACACATTTTACTCCATGCCAAAACTCAGAGATCAATAAGCTTAAAAATGAGACAGAATTTCCAATAACCAGTTAGCCTTTTCTTTGGTCTTCCAGAGGAGGGATCACAGTTGTAGGGTATTGTTATTTAATTCCGCGCAGGCTTAAAAGCATAGCAATAAGGAGACATCGAGCTCCCAATCCTTTCATGCATACGTGGGCAGAAGGATTCCTTTTGTAATCTGTTGCATTTTAGGGTAGGAGTGTCAAGTGTATGCATATCTGCCTGCAGGTGGCACTGTCTGCAGACCCACTGAAGGTTGTGAACTATCATCAGATATGAGTCGTAATCCGGATGCGAGGCCTACTTGCACTGAGCTAAGTTTCCAGAAAACTGATCTGCCATGCACACAATGCACCAGCATAATATCTGGAAAACCCAGCAGCCTAATCCAGAAACTCTCTGGCCCTCTGAATTGCATGCACACCGAAGCAAAGGAGGGAGAACATTTCAAGGGACTACAACGCTCAAAATTCTATATGAATTACCAAGCTTTTATTTCTATAAAGAAACTCTGGAGTTTGCCAGCTCTGGTTCGATTCTCAAAGTCCGCACCAGAGTGTAGAACTATTGCAAAACAATAGAGGTGGTGGCTGGAAGGTTTAGAATGAATCTTAAATTCTGGCATTACTCTGGGCAACTCTCTAGGCCACCATTACGAAAGGGGAAAGACCATATGCAAATCAGGCTTTGTCCCACTCTAAAAGGGGCAGGCCAGACTGAACTGCTTGCCGCATCCCTTCTGCGTGAGACCAGACCACAAGCATCCCCAAACAAATTTGGGCCTTGTTGGGGTCAATCAGTGAGGAGTAGTTCAGGTTTGTAGTTCCAGCAAGCACAAGACCCACATCTGGGCGTACCCGACCCACTAGGGTGACTACAGAAAAACAAAAGAGGTGATGGCTAGAAGATTTAGAATACATCTTCAACTCTGGCATTGCTCTGGGAAAAACTCCATTCCATCATTCTTTGTCTGCCAAGCCATTACAAAAGATTAAAGACCATATGCAAATCAGGCTTGATACAACCCCAATAGAGACAGTCCAGCCCAATCTGGTTGGTCACATCCCTTCTGTACGAGAACAAAAGCATCCCGAAACATATTTCAACCTTGTTGGGCCTCATCAGTGAGGAGTAGCTTTGGTCACTAGGCTCAGCAGGCACGGGACTCACGTCCGGGCATACCCATCCCACTCGGGGTGACTACAGCAAAAGCAAAAGATGTGATGGATGGAAGGTTTAGAATTAATCCTAACCTTTGGCATTGCCCTGGACAACTCTCCAGACCATCGTTCTACACCTACCAAGCCATTACAAAAAGGGGAAAGACATATGCAAATAACGCTTGTACCACCGCAAAAGGGGCAATCCAGCCCGAACTGCTTGGTCATATCCCTTCTGCATGAGAACAAAAGCCAAAAATATCATCAGTAAGGACAACCCACCAGAGTTTGGAATTAACCCTTCTTATGTCTGCTTGTGTGCATCCCAATAACAACACCCTAACTGTCCATCCCGCTACTACTGCTGTAGGATGCCATGCCTTAACACCTCTTGTTTTGCATTGGGTTCTGAACATCTTGTTGCTCGAACCCATTTCAAATCAAATGTTTTTTGTATTTGAATTTTTATTTAATTTGTATAGCACTTTGCAACGAAGTGTTGTTATAAGATAAAACGATGGTATAGAAATAATGCATAAATAGTGTAAGGTAAGAAAATGGTAAACTGTTAGATGTGGACAGGAGATGGTCTTTATGACGAGTCTTGAAGAGGGAAAAAACTGAGGGAGATATAATAGGGAGCAGTAGGGTGTTCTAGTGTCTTGTAGCCAGAACCAAAAAGGAGCAAAAGCAGGAAGGTGCACAAAGGAGGGCGAGGGACGGAAAGAAGGAACTGAGACTGCGACCGAAGTGTGCTATAGGGAAAATAGAAAGATACAAAAGCAGAGAGATCAGGAGGAGCCAAACCAAATAAAGATTTGAATACAACACAAAGGAAATGAAAAATTATATAATCGTGAAACCGAAGCCAGTGAAGTTATGAGAAGACAGACGAGATAGAGTGACGAGGACATAGGCAAAGAAAGAGAAGGACTGAAGAGTTGTAGATGGAACGTCGGGTGGTGAGTTTATAGGCAGGAAGACCCAGGAACAAAGCAGAGCATAAATATAATCTGGAAAAAATAAGGGCAGTAAGCAAAAGTTTATTCACGTGGAAAGACAGATGGGGACGTGCTTTTCTGATGTTATAAAGCTGGTAGCGACAAGTGTGGGCAATGACAGAAATATGGGATGAAAAATAAAGAGAAGAACCAAAAAAGAGTGACAGGATTTCCTGCAGATGGAGATATAGATCAGCAGGAGGAAAATGTATAAAAGGTGGGAGGGATACAGAAAGAGGGGAAAATAGAACCTCTGTTTTGGTAGGATTAATGTGAAGAAAATTAGCTGACATCCATTGTTATGTGGCTAGTAGACAACCACAGAGACAAGGAAGAAGAGAGTTAGAGAGGAAAAGGAGAAGAAAATGTGTGTGTCATCAGCATAGAGGTGATGAGAAAGGCAAAAAGACGTGATTATGGATGGAGGAAAGAGGAATAGTGTACAGAGAAAATAAGGGGAGGGGGCACACACAGAACTCTAGGGTACACCATACTGAAGGGGGAAAACAGGAGAAATAGAGTTAGCCCAAGAGACCAAATAGGTGCTGTTAGAGAGATAAGAGTTGAACAAGTCAAGAGCAGCATTGCGAAAACCCAAGTGGGAGAGAGTGGAACAAAGAATAGAGAGGTCTCCAGTGTCAAATGCTTCAGGCAGATCGGGCAAGACAAGAAGGGACGCCTGTTTGGTGTAGCAGGAAGATAGTAAAGAGTTGGTGACCTATGGGAGAGCTGTCTCTGTTGAATAATGTGAAAATAGGGAGAAGAGAAGAGTAATTGAGGGGAGCAGATGCTTGAACTTAGACAATGCGTTCAAGTAGTTTAGATAGACATGGGATGAAAGATAGGACACAAACTAGAGGAAAGAGGGATGAAGAGTTTTGTTTTCATGATGGGGAGAATGGAGCCATGTTTGCATTAAATAGGAAATCTAGCAGACATTAGAGAAATGTTGAGCATCAAGGTTAGCCAGGGGAGAAGAAGAGGATAGATCTTAGGTATCACATCACATGGCAGGGAGTCAGAAGGATCTGCTGTGGGATGGGCTTGAGAAAGACAGGTGGCGACCTTGGACTCGGATGGAGGAGAAAAAGAGGAGATTAATGAAGAGAGAGAAGGAAAGTGAGTGTCCACAGAAGATGAAGGAGAGAAGGTGAATAAAAGGGCCAGCGAAGATTTACTTTAGACATAAAGAAGTTAGCATGATCAGAGGTTGAAAGAGAATAATTAAGAGAGGGGCTAGTGGGAGGGGTGAGAATGTGACTGAGAGCATGTCTGGCTTTGCTCTGTATGTTCAGACTTCCTCTTGTTTCTCTTTGTTCATTTTGTTTATACTTCTAGTATTCATTCTAAGACCCTATTTTCTATAGGGTTTCATGTGATAACGTTGTCTGGACAAAGTTGCCAGGTAGGAGACTTTTATTTCCTGGCCCTAAAATGCTTTCCCCAGATATTTTAGGAGGGGTATACATTAATTTTATGAACTCCAATACTAGAATATTTGGGGAAAGTGTTTGATTTTTTTGAGGGAGTATTTCTGGTGAAATGTTGCCCCCTTGCGGCCATGTCCCATGTGAATTTATTACTGGACACCTTCTAGAGTTCATGTGATTCCAGTTCAGTTCTGCATCATCCCTCAATTGCTTTGTTGTAGTGTCTACAGATTGTTTTGTATTCCTACGTCCTGTGCCCCACTTCTTAATTTTTGTTTGCATTGATTCGTTCTACTCCCTGTTGGTGGCATTGTTTTCCTTGTGTATAGTAAGTGTTCTACAGTGTCCTCACCTGGCCCTCTGCATATTCCTTTGCACAGAGATTGGCTCCTATACTCTCAGAAGAAATCTCTGACCCTTCTTTTGTCTTGTCTAACCTGTAGTTCATCGTGCAGTTCATGTAACAGTGCATCGATTTCTAACTCCAGGGTAGGGCATCCACTTTATGTTCAGAATCGACCCACATTGACTTGTCTCATGTAAGCACACTCCTTGTTTGTGACTTGTTCCATGGGCTTGCAGGGTGACTAGCTGTTAGAGTAACTTTCACTTGTCCCTTGTTTCTTTGTTTAGTCTGAAGTCCAACCTCTACACATTACTAGTGGGTATCAAGATGGCTTGTCTAGTACATGGTCCCCATCCCATCTTCTGCTCTTGTCTCGTCTACCTTATTGTTCTCTCTGTTGATGTATTCACTTGCCTGTCCCTTTGCATGAGCTTAGTAGTTTCCAAACCTAGCCACAGTACCACCTGCACACTCTCTGATAAGGAGCCAGGAAAGGTAGCAGGTCCACAGCGAAGATACAGATTCTTTATACTGCTTTATTTCCCTTTCCGCTGCTGCCTCCTCTTGACCTTCGTTCCAAATGAACATGTCTTTCCTGTTGGCGCTCCCACATACCCTCAGAATGTTTATCTCCTGAAGCCAGTAGTTTACCCACCCATCTTGCCAAACTTTCTCCACCCTGCTGCCACTCCTATTCCACAGACGAACCCCACCCATAGCTTTGTTTTCTGACACACCCTTCACACATGAAAACATGGCCATGGAGACTTAAGTTGCATGCAGAGGCACAGACAGCATAAGCCACCGGCAACAGTCCAACATTGCTCCCTGAGTGCATCCTTCTCCAATCAGCCTTTCCCCTGCTTGTCCTCATGTGATCTGTGGGCCTACCCTGATTCCCTGAGAGCCTATACAGATGATACGAGGGTTTGTCCTGATAATCTGTTGGCATGTCATAATTACCTGAGCCCCTGTTCTGATAATCTGAGGGCTCGTCTGATGATCTGAGGCTTTGTCTTGATGATTTTAGAGCCTGTTCAGATTATCTGAGGGCACGTCCGATGATCAGAGGGCTTATCTTGACAATTTTAGGACAACAAAAAAGTTCCACAGAAAGCTACCCCGCTTTTACACACACTGATCATGGGCGCTCAATGGTAAAGTTACGGAAAACTGCTTTGCATTGCTATGGCAGAATCATAGGGTCAGTGCAAGTATTACCACATTGTATTCAGATACATAGTTAAAACACTCAAATAAAACATAAGAAAATACACAAATTGAGTATCATATCCAAGACACACATGTATCAACCTATTTTCAAAACACAATCTGATGTTATGTTGACGATTTTAAGGCCTGTTCAGATCATCTGAGGGCTAGTCTTGACGATTTTAGGGCCTGTTTAGTCGATCTAAGGGCTTGCCTAATGATCTGAGGGCTTGATTTGACGATTGTAGGCCCTGTGCAGATGATCTGAGGGCCTGTCCGCTGATCTGAGGGCTTGTCTTGATGACTTTAGGGCCTGTTCAGTTGACCTGACGGCTTGTCTTGATGATTTTAGGGCCTGCCCAGATGATATGATCTGAGGGTTTGTACAATGATCTGAGGGTTTGTCTTGACGATTTTAGGACCTGTTCAGATGATCTGAGGGCTCATCTGATGACCTCGGGGCTTGTCTTGATGATTGTAGGGCCTGTCCAGATGATCTGAAGGCCCGTTTGATGATGTGAGGGCTTGTTTTGATGAATTTAGGGCCTGTCCAGATGTTCTGTGTGCCTGTCCTTGTGATCTGTTGGCCTGTCTGGATCATCTGTTGGACTGAACTTGTGTTCTGAGAAAGTGCTTTGGTGATCAGAGGATTTATCGTGATTTACCAGATTTAACAATTAACATTATATAATAGGTGTCAGCAACATTTCGGACTCCAGATGGTTTGGACTACAAGTCCAATAGGTCCTTGCATCATAGTCAATGGAGAGGGATCATGGAAGTCAGAGTCCAAAACCTCTGTAAATCCACAGTTTGGAGACTCGTGATTTAAGGAATGCTTACTATAGGTAACTGCTCTTTCATTCATCCCTCTCAACTACTATACTCATTCATGTATACACTAAAATGCACAAATATTCTTTTCAATTTATGAGGCCAAAACTACTGACTTGTCAATGCTGTAATGCACAAAGCCTACATCTAGCTCTGTGTATGTTTGAATGAGCCGCAGGCCTTTGAGCATTGCCAGCCGTTTAGTGTTAGAGCAACTGCAAACTTTGGAAACTTTGCAATGTGCAATCAATGCAGGAAACACATTCACTTGCTCTGGTCCCATGCCTCAAAATAGGTGCCTTGAATTCTGCTTAGTGTGTGTTTCTCACATATTCAGAGGTTGTGAATTCATCAAGCCCTATGGAATGTCAAACCATATCACCTTCACCTTGCACACGTGTTACCCACACTGAGATACTACTAAATCCATTGTGGTATACTGTGTGTATGTTGTAAGATGGCTACCTGCAAATTCCATTCATCTGCATGAGCTAAATCATTTTATTTCATGGAGTAATGATGGTTAATATGCGGCTTTGACAATACAACAAAATAACAAGTTCTGTAGAGTGGAAGAATATCTTAGATGTTTCTAGGGCTCTCCATGTTAGACCCGCCCCAGCCTCCACCTCAAAGTGCTGTAACAATAGGTGTTAGTATTACTCAATGTAACGCTGCTCAACTTCTCAGCCCTCGAAGAATTAAGGCTTGAGTCTGCCATGCTGGGATCTGAGCTTACAAGTGTGATTGCCCCATGCCAGCGGGGGCAGTTTACATTGTCATCTATTTAGGCAGCTCCGTGGCAGTGGCTGCTTTTACTACAAGGGGACACAATTCTCATCAAGGGATATTGTTGGGCCAGAGATCATGTTTTATGGTGGGGCGTGCATTTTGTACACTATACATTTGATGCAATATAACATTTGTGTGTGCAGTTTCAACTTGAATACAATGTACACATCAGTACCGTTCTGTAGTGTCCCTGTAATGACCTGTCTTCTTTCCTCACATCACAATGGACACCTCACACCCATCACCTTTCACCCCAAACATGTCTTCCCCCCTGCACCTGTCTCTTATGTGGTTTTTCTTCCTGCATGTGCACTTCTCAAGCCCTGCCCCCTTGCTTGACTGCACTCGCCGCACCACTGTAGTATCCACCTTATACCTTGTACCACTCAACATTCTATTATGTTCACTCTTATCTGTACTCATTGCTGGTGTTCTCCTCTCCCTGCACCTCTAAAGCAGTCTGCTCTGCACAGATTCCTTTCAACACCCCATGGCTCATAACACTGCCACCAACACTGCCAGCACCGTTACCTCTTTCACTGCTAACAATAGCACTGGCACTGTCATCGCCATCATGTTAAATGTCTGATTTCACAATTGCCCTCCGTGGCCACGATTGAAAGTAGACATTAATTAGCTTGTGAATTTGAATACATATTTCCTACAGTAAATATATGGCAAATGTTCACAGCATCTGAAGGAACCCTGCATATCCCTGCTGGGAGCCACGTCCCCATATCAATTATGAGATGTATTTTGAGGCAGCATTATCACTCTGTTGTATTTCAGTACCAGAATGCACACAACCATGCTTACCCTGAGGCCTAGCTAACATGATGTGCATGCTTCAATGTTACAAATATTTTAATGTTAGGGTGAGTGGTGTGACTACCAAGCCCAGTGTGTATTGTGTACTTACTGATTCAAGCATATACACCTTTTATCCCAGGCAAATTGGTCAAGTATAATGCTGTGTGGTCATTGCTACATTGACAAAATGTTCTTTGATTTTAAGTAATGTAGGCCAGAACCTTCATTGGTGCTATTTGTCTCCTTCCTCTTTCCCGTAGAGCACAATTCAAGTGTACTTTTTTGCCCATCTTGGAACGATAACCTGGTGATATGTCAGCAGTGTTAATGCCATGTTTCTGGTTTAACCCCATACTACCCCTTTCCAGTACACCTGCCCCTCTGAAATATTGTACTTCTTCCTTGTTTTAGAACTTTCTTTTTCTTTTTTCCGCCTCTTTCCACACTTGAACTTACTTTTCCATACCAAACATACATATGTGTAGTTGGTCTGGGATGTCACCAGAATGTAGTTATATATACATTTGTTTTGCAATATATGACTGCAAGCCTAATAATTTGTTATAAGAAATATGTGACTTGTTTATTTTGTATTAAGAATGTGTTTTGCAACAATTTATAAGTGTAATGTTCTTATTATGTCGACTACAATATATAGTGGAAATGATCATTAGAAATAAACATTTTAACATTATACAAACATTCCCATGTACAACAATAGAACCATTTAATAATGTCCTTTTTTTTATAGATGCTTTTGTAAAAGTACGCAGCCTCTGCCGAAAAATGTGTGTGTTTTTTGTGCTGGTCTAACGATTGTCAGGTACCGCTGGAGTAGCTTTAGCAAATGCTCATCTGACTACACAACTTTGACCCATATGGAAAGGGACAGAAACATAGAGTGAGAAAGAGAGAGAACGAAGGAGGAAGAGAATGAGAGAGCAAGAGAGAGGAGGCAAGCAATAGAAGAGAGAGAGAGAGAGAGAGAGAGAGAGAGAATGGACAAGGAAATAGCAGCAACCATCATTGAAATGTTGGGGTGACCATTATTTCCTGATGAACATTTAGGATTGCAATGTTGTAATGGTTAAGTTTCAATGCTCCTCAAAATTATTGTCTACCAACTATTGCAAAGTAAATGAGCTGTGTACATTGACAATATGTCTGCAGCCTGCAAGAAGGTATGGAAAGGTCATGTCACCAGTAGGATGGATGAATTAAGTGAGGACTGCCTTTCACTTGGTAAATATCATGCAATATAACATAATTTATTGTGATACATTCTTAACAGTGGAATGCACGAGCTAAGGGTATTCACCAAGCCTCATGGACGGCCACCTGAAACATTATGGACTGTAGGGTTCTGAAGGCTAGAGAATTGTCATGTGTAGGGGATGTGATGTGGAGATTTGCTCATAAAAAATGTACCTTTTTTTCACCCATAGGCTTGGATGGATTCCAGGCGTTGTCACTGGGACAACACACTACACTATTGATTCTATTTATTTTTTCAAGGATAAAACACTCAATTTCACCTGTTAGATCCTGGGCACTGACTCACTTAAAGGTTCTATCGGGCAAAAATGGGTGCTTGTTGAAAAATGGTTTCATGGACATTTTGAAGTACCAGGGAAAAGGCCTGAGGGCTGGACGGCTCCACGGATTCCAAAAGGGATAGAGAATATGTCCCCTGTAGTGGAAAACTGAAACGGTTCTTATTTTTTCCATCTTTTCACATAAATTAACCTCCTGACTTAGATCTCGATTTATACCCTCTGTTTTGAACCTTATGTACCATTCGCCCAGTTGTGTTCCTTCTTTTTAATCTTTCCCATGTCTGTTTTATGTTTTGATTTTGCGCTTTGACGGCCATGTGCTTTAGCCCATAATAAATAATAAAATAAAGGGTTGATTCAGGGAATTTGTTCAGAGACAAAAAAACAACCTTTCCCTTGTAGGACTTAGGAGTTCTGTGGATTCATGCATTGACAGAGAGCCCACCAACCGTAGGAAGGATTAGTTTAGGTGATTCACCCATAGACATAGAGCATGCACCTGGCGAAAGAATGGGATAATGGGATCGGCATAGAACCTGTCATTCAAATGTGAAACTGTGCCAGTAAGCGCAAGTTATTATTAAGTCTGAATTTCGGTTTCTGATGATTAGCAAATAGGTGGTGAGCAGTCATTTGGATTGGTTCCAGGGAGTGGTCCAAACATAATCAACTAGTTATAAGTGGTGGGGATGGGTTATGGGGATTCACCAGAGAGAGATAAATTGGCCACCCGAAGCACAGCTGAGTTCTGGGGGTTTAGAACGTGATTGAGGTCATTTGAGGAACAAACTGGGAGAATGGTGGCAAGGTTGGTGACTCAAGCAGAGCTCCCGCAATACACTATTGAACCAACCGTTGTCGGGGACAGGCCAATTGCCTCTGCTGAATACCCCTATATTATACCTGGGTAGCACAGGCCATGCTCAAGATTGGTCTCTGCCAGATGTGTCAGCAGAGTAATGACACACAACTACAATGTGATGAAGAAATTAAAAATATAAGCATCAGAAATAGGCTGATTTGATTACTACAAAGGAATACAGTCTTTCACCCAAAGGAAGAATGGATCATGGGACATCACTCACCCAGAAATATAAAACGTCACTCAGAGGAACAACCTGTTGTGTGTCTTTGGCCAAGGCTGGAAAAGCTATCACCTCAAGTAAGGACAGGTTCTGGGATGTCACCCAGGGATATAAAACAGGCCAACTGTAGAAAAAGGGATGTTCTATTGGTTCACATGGATGGAGAAAATGTTGATCCCAGGAAGGAAGGGTTAATGCGGGGATGGATAATCTGCCATCTGCAGAAAGAATGATCTTGAACATTCTAATGTATGGAAATTGACTATGGTTACAATGGCTAATAACTATACCTATTGTCACAGGGCTTAGATGCGGGAGTAAACTGTCAGGACATGATACACACAAATAGTATTTGTAATTTAGTTTCAGAACAGTATATACCTCAGGATTTAGCCCATAGGTGCAGAGCCTCCCATCTCTCAGACTGGGTGGTCCAGAGTACGATCACAGAGAATCAAAGGGTCCCACTCCAAGATAGAATGGGCTGAAGTGCCCAGGCATGCAGAACCTTTGACCTGCAGTGCAGGTGGTCTCAGTGGATCAAAATGGTTATTCAAAGTTGTTCCTCTCAAATAGTGAGTAGGTCCAGTAAGGTTGGAAAGGGAGAAAGGATTTAACAAAGAAACACACATTTCTCGCTCTGAGAATGGGTGCATTCATGGATGTACTCAGGAACACAAGGTCTGTCAATATCATCTCTAGGATTGAGTGCATTTAGGAAATTGAGGGCATTTAGGAAATTGGTACAGGGATCAAGAGCCACGTCAAAACCATCCTTAATTAGGATCGAATGCATGCATGGGAATGGGATAGCATGAGGTGCCTTTCTGAACAGAAAATTATCTGAAAGGTTTGAGACAACATGTGAGTAGTCATGTGCTTTCTGGTCTCTTTCTGGAGGACTTGCATTGAGGTTGTTGAGTTTACCTGATCATCCATCTTTTGGCCTTTTTCTAAAGGAGTGCATTTTCAGATCATTTATGCATGCTATGCCGATGCAGCACTTGCTCTGTTACGGCAGATACAAGGTTTTCTGTATGCCTGCACATTCAGTCCTTGTCGTCTGGAGAGGTATCATCCAAAGTCAAGGTGCACACTCTCATTTTACAAATATCCCCTTGCACTGATCCACCCCCTGTCCATGTGACACCTCCATTCACACTCTTTGCTCTCTCTGACATTTGTCCTGCCTTGCTCTCTGCTCATCTCTTTCAATGACCACCATCATAATCCATCAGCATCCTTCTCCATGCACTTCCCAGTCTGATCTATTGCAGGACTCATTATCCTAGCAGTCTTGCCTTATGAGCTAAGCTCTCAAGTTGTCTGTGAGCAGTTTATGATGATTGAAGGTAAGGAGACTACTAGATGAAACACATTTGACATGAAGCCAGAGAATGCAGTAACTCCGAGAATAACATGGTCTCATGAGAAGCTAAAACATGTGTTTTGTTCCATTCTTTCTCTGTTTATTTGCTGAGTGGGGGGATACTCAGCAAAGGCAGTGTTGTTTAGGGTTTACAATTTGGGATGTGCTTCTTTCAACTCAAAGATGCGTTAATGTTAGGTTGCAACCATGGATGGCCACTTCTCTTCTTCCTCCTTCTAGTTTTTAACTGTCAGACCAAGGAAGCACTTGAAATGGAGCGACTTGCCTCGTCGTGTATATAATGTACCTGTCTGGCTATTAGAAATAACTACCAGAATGGTCTATTACTGGAAAGACAGGAGACCGATGACCCAGGCGCCGTAGAAGTGTAGACACGGTATACAGGAGGACACACCACCAGCTGAAAACAAGGCAAGTATCAGACTTTGCATAGAGAAGAAAGCCAATACAAAAAAGCATACACGGAATACCACTAACCTGCTAACTCAGGTAAGAAAGTTAACCGGCTGGTAATGCTGGCACCTGCAGTCTAAGCAAAGAATACGGCAATGAATCACTTATCAATAAGCATCAACAGAATAACTAGGAGTCCCTAATTACTCTCATAGACTTACCGTGTTGGACTCCTGTCCAGTGGTAACAAGGGTCCGGAGGGGCAGAGGAAGTTCGTAGCAAACCTCAGTCGCGAAGCAGAAGACAAGCAAACAACCCACAACGTTCACCTTTGGAAGTCTCTAGTCCGTGTACTTGTGAGGGACGAAAGCAAGGAAGTTCAAAAACCAAGACGGAACAAAATCTTTCAAGGCGAGGTAGCAGCGTGGAAGCAATCCAAGGCAAAGTCCAATAACAATCCAATGTCGTGCAGGGAGCGAGCAAAGCAGACCAAAACAGTATCCAAGGCAATATCCAATGTCAGGCCAATGTCGAGCAGGGAGCGGGCAGTGCAGACCAATTCAGAATCCAAGGCAAAATCAGGGACAGTCCGTGGTCAAGAGGAGGAAGGCAACCAGATCAAAGGCAAATTCCAAAGAGCAACCAAAGCAGTCCGAAGTCAAAACCGGGAGGACCAGGAAAAACTGTGATCAGGAAACAGGAATCAATGAATCAGAAAACAGGAAATCCGAAACGCCACCGAAGAAAGTTCAGAAGCGCCAGTGATTGTACAGGGAGGAGCTTATGAAGACGGTATCACGTGACTTGGTTTGCGTGATACCGTCACAGCAGGACGAGTGCTCCTGGAGTGTAGAGGACGCCAGCATTGCCAGGCTACCTTCCAGGCACCGCGCTGCATCCGGGGTAAGTGAAGTATTCGACTGCTCGGATACACCTTTGTTTTGCGCTGAAGGCTTTGATCGCGGATGCGCCGGTGAGCAACTGGCGACGCCGTGCTTTCTTTCCCAGCTAACAGACTGGAAGGGCAGAGAGATCTAACATTAACTGGCACTGCATCAGCCCCTCTGGCTTAGTGGGCGGATGCTGTGGGTCAGCAGTTCAGACCTGAAAATTGGCAGAGAGCGCTGCAGGAGTCTGTCCGAATCAGAAACATTTGAAATAGTTTTGCCTGGGGAGGTTGGCACCATGGCGAGCCCCTCCAAAGCGTGCTGTGTATGGAGTTCGGAAAGTACTCTGAGCTGCAGCATTGAGGCCTAAGAAATGAACAGCCATCTTAAGCCGAATATAGACAGCAGCATGTTGAAACGAAGATGAGCAGTTTCACCTTCATGACAGTGTTATTGCCAGGCCAGCACAAGAGGACGGTGTAAAACATGATGGGGAGGCATCTGAACCTCGCTGAGGGTTCCCAAGCTCCTCAAAGAAGTGCATTCTGCACCATAAAATCCCAGACACGCTTGGCCCATCACACATGCACAATGCACGTAATGAAAGGATCATGAAGTCACAGGGGCCTGCAACAGGCTGCACTAGGTGACACATGTAAATATGCTTTGATATCAAACCTTACTTCTTTAACACAGCAGAGAAACACAATGATTTGGCAGCATGTGAATATGTTTAAATGAAGGACACTAACATATTTCACAAATATGCTCAAGCAAACGCGTAGCAAGAGAGCCCAAAATAATGTAGGCAGGGTTGTGGGGATCCTCGCTCTCAGAAAATAAATAAAAATAACCAATGAAAATGTGCATTTTACAGCACAATCTTTTAGGAAAATGGGTTAAGAAGCCATACAATGTACAATTGGTTTGCAATTGTAATTTATGAAAAAATCCAGTACATGTGAAAGTATTGGGGGTGAAGCACTTTGAAACACATTGTGTATAGGCGCTATGTAAATAAACTATCATATCATATCACTCTAACAAGGGGGGTGCCTTAAAGAGTGATGGGCAATGCATAAAAGCGAGGCCACATGTCCCAAATAATAAATACATGAGTCACAAAAAATAAGTAACTACATGTCTATCTGTACATTAAAGCACTCTCACATTCACTATATAAATAATTCAATATTTGATGCTCAGTGTGTTAAAAGTGGTAATTCCATGGAGGAAAATGTGCTGCTGGCCTTCATGTTCTACTTTTATAAAAATGAAATAAATGCAAATGGAAAGAGGAAATACAAGGACTGCGGGATGTTTCAACCCACACATCTAAGCCCTGCAACATCATTGTGCATTACTGGCAGCGGAACCATCAGAATGGCCACTGGAAAGCATGCTGCTCGCTCAAAACCAGCCAAAAATGCACAGTAAAAATCTAAAGAATAGTCTGCCACCCACTTTTTCCTATATTAGTGAGCACAGGAGGTCACTGCCTAAAACCACCATTAGGCTACACACACAGTAGCCTGAAACCATTTGGGAATAGCAATACTGATTGCGAAAAGCAACCCAGAGCTGTGGGGAATTCATTTTTTTATGTCAAAAATTGCTAAAATGAGGGCTCACAAAACCACTAAAAAGGTCACACCTCCTTGTTGGGGGGGTCAACATCATTCTCCCGCAAGAATCTACTTGAATCTGAGGTCCACCGAAGTGCATCTATATTTGAACAAAGTATCTTTTGAGGATTGCTTAATGGTAAGGCAGCTGTCAAAAATGGGTGCAATACCGGTGCTTGACACTGACCGGCGCTAGCGATCTAAATTCTGACAGGAGACCTGTATTTCTGATGCTAAATTGTAACCGGAGTTAGCTGAGACTTCAAAGGCTGTCTGTCCCCGGGAAGGCTTAACACCTAGTCTTCTCAGCAACAAGGCAGGAAATCACATGGTTCTGTTAATCAGATGGAGAGAGGCACCTTGGACTGATGCCCTGCTAGCAGGAAAAACAGGACAAAGGATTCCTTCAGCTGAATAGGGTATGCTGATGTTGGGTGTGAACTGTCAACACTGCTCTGGGGGAAGGCAAGACATCTGATCTCTGAGTCAAGCCAAGTTTCTAGGGACGGGGACAAACCAATGGGTGTACTGAAGTAAAAGCAAATATATGTTTCATGAGAATACTGATAACTAATTATCCCAAGTGGACAAAAATGTACAACTTGGAGATTCTTAATATGAAAAATGCACCCACAATTTGAGACTAAGCTGGACGTTGTGGGATGTTCTGAGGCCAAACCCCATCATTAATAATATTGTCACTGCCGTGTTTATGCTAGAGACCTCAAAACGTACAGTAATATGCCCAGAGAGGGTGTGTACCTCAGTGTCAGATTTGATGAAAAACCAATATGGCAAAACCAACTGAAAGCACAAAATGTTGTCATTTCTGAACCCAAGCTCGTAGAAACATGTGACTTGAACCAAACTGTACCTTAAGCAATCTGTCATGCAATTTAGGTAATATTAACAAGTTGTGTATCTTGTAATTATGTGTTTTATGAAAAAGAAGATATGTTGTACGGACACAAAGGGGAGTGTCCTTTCCTTGAGCCCTAAAGATGATACCTGATGACTCATTCTGACTCACAATTCCCTTCTCCAGTCAGGTCACAGTAAATCCTTTAACCTATCAGGATCCTCAGAGGGTTAGGCATAGAAAGCCAGCCTTCCCACCCACTTTCAAAAGACATAAAAAGAGCCACTGAGACCCAGATAGTGGAATTCATTTTCCACTCTTCAATCAATTTCTGCGCAGCACGCTGCCCGACCATATCCAGAACTTAGACTCCAGAGAGACTCCAGAACTTGAAGCAGAGAGGCCTGAACCAAAAGCTGAATCCTTCTCAGCAGGCCTCAGAATCCAGCAACCTAACTAAACTATTCAACAGCCGGGCAAGCTGTTTTGATTCTGGCTAAAACCCTGTGCCAGAACCATATCCAGACTGCTGTGCCATGCCGATAGCAGACCCAGACCAGACTGCTGTACAGTGCCGATAGCAGACCCAGACCAGACCGCTGTGAGCAGAACCAGTGCCACAGACCGTCCCGTGTCGGGAGAACCGTGGCCCAAACCTGACCAGATCTGTGACGAGGTCCATTGCCTTCCAAAACTAGGAGTGCATATCTAGAACTGTCCAGAACCCATCTCTTAGTTTAAAGTAATCTTATTCAAACCATTTCAACCTGTCCAGAACTGCATAGAAATCGTGTGTCCATTCTGTGATTTCAAAGCTGCAAAAGTGTCATCTGTCATTCTGAAATCTTGGCATCTCAACTCCTTATAGTTTTTCCGTAATCGTGGTTCACGCACTCGGAAAAAGTGCTGCGAATTGCAAGTTGGCTCAATTTCACCACTTGTAAAAATAGCTGCTTCTTGCTTTCCACTGCTGAAATTCGTTTTCACTCTGATAACCATTCATGAATCATTGCTCGTGTTGACCTGAATTAATTCAAAGTATCTGTCACCTACCCTGAATCTCCTATAGGGAATTAAAATCATTTTAGCATATTTTTCACTTAATTGCAAATCACAATTAAAAGTATTTTTGCCTGTTCAAATCATTCCTGTTTTCTCTAAGCGTGCTGGGGGGAACGGGAACTGAACTGCTTCTGATTGCATTCCTGAAAACCTGTGTGCCCTCATTTCCATCTCTTCATATTGCATAGGGGGGGGAGTGAGTTGTCACAACGGAAAAAGTGATCAGATTATCTCTTGTTGAAACCATATCCAGTTTATTTCTGTGCTGTATTCTTTCTCATCATTGCTTTTCCTTGAAACCATACAAAGTATTCTCTGCTACCTTATCTTTTCTATACCAACTCCTAAGTAATTAAAGAATTGTACTACTGTAGATGATCCATTTTTGATCACTGTTATATTCATAAGTGTGCTATCAAATATTAATTTATTCATAAAAGTGTGATATATATATATTGTTTAATTTTTCCAATAAACCTTTTAATTTGCAAAACAAACCTACTTCTTGGCTCAGTGAGGTCAGGGGGATTCAAAGAGAGGGGCGTTATATAAGGGTTTATCATCCAGATTTAAGAACTTGACATAAAAATATATGAATAAGGGCTTCCATTGGGCATCCCAGACTAGGCATTGACTTAGTTGGAGTGCTTGATTGAAGTCACTTACAAAGTGGGGGCTCGTAACGGGACGTCTGGATTAGACCGACCACTTGTGCAGTTTAATACAGTGTGCTAACTGACAGGATACATAAACCCTGTTGGATCACCACGCTCTGTTACGCTGTAAAAGCACTCCTCAAAGGAACACTCTAAGAAAACGGTCTGTTTTGCAAAATACTAACTTCTGTAAATCAGGAAGGAAATCAATTTCCAGAATAACGACACTGGTAGACATAAAAATAGCTCGAGAGCACCTCTTACATAAGCTATTTGTGAGAGGTGAGTGGACTCAGCAGGACCAGACGGGGTGGTTGCAGGCAATCGCACCCCAGATCACTGCAACAGTGTCAGATATATGGAGAGATCAGGGTCCCTTACATGTGGCACTGATTGAACTATATATGGCCCCTAAAGCCAAAGATGAGCACGACAAGATTGCCAGGGTAGCAGCATATTTATATTTATATATGGGAGCCATACAGGATAAATGTGCTGAAGGCCAAGATCTTTCAAGTTGGCAGCTGATGGCATTAGAGAAGGCTCAATCTGACCTGGACTCTTCTGAGCAGAGGCTGCAGAGGATCCAGGAGTCAGAAAATGATAGTAGACAGTATATCATTAAAATAAAAGAGGATATGGATATCCTGCAACAGGAAAAGGCAGACCAGGATACCAGAATTCTGGCCTTGCAGAAGGAGCATCAAGAAGGTTTGGACTCCCTACTGCAGAGCCAGAAAATGCTGGATCAACAGATATACGTCAACAGAGCATGCACAAAGCAGGTAGCCACCCTGCAAAGCCAATTGGATAGAGAAAAAGAGGAGAGCAATAAATTGATTTTGAAAGACCTGGATACCCGGGCAGAGTTGTCACCTGGCGGCACAAATGCAGGCTCTTACTCAGGAAAGGGACACCTTAGGCCAGGAAGTCTGCCACTTAAAAAGGAAAATGGAAGACAATCACCTGGCCCTCCAGGGACTGGGTGACCTCCAAAAAGAGCATCAGAACTTGTTAGAGCACACCAGGAGGGTGGAAGATGCCCTGGCAAGAAAGGAGCAGGCCAGTAGGGATGGGACTCAGGGGGTAACCCTCCTGCAGCAAAGACTGGCCCAGTATTCCAAGACTAACCAGGAAGCACAGAGAGAGAATGAAGCCCTCTGCCAGCACAATGATAGGCTCCAGCAACAGATAGCAATGCAGGATAGACTGATAGAGTCTAGTAAGGCCTTGATTGAGGAACTGAAAGCACAGGTTCTTGCATGGCAACAGGGAGCAGGGGCTGACAGAGATGAGGTTAGCTGGGAAAGGGAATCACCTGAGCATAACCTCAGGAGCCCTAGTACCAGAGGCCTTCATCTCTCCCAGTCCTTGGACTCTGCCACCCCCGTGTCCCATGGCACACATGAGCCCAGGCCACGGGGATGGAAGATTACTATCCAGCCAAAAGTATGGGGCTCATAGGCCAGTACCTCCCAGGAATGGATGGGCGGGCATCCGGGAATGGGCACCCAAGTACAGTGCAATTTAGTGGGGAACCCCAGGAGAGTAGGCTCACTCAGGGCATCCTGAAAACCTCTGCCCAGTTAGGTCAGTGGGGGGGTACGCATCAAATCCTGGCGTCACAGGACACAGGAGACCACGTCCCCACATTCTGCCAGCCATTCCCAGGCTTGCAGAATCCGGGAAAACCCTGAAGATCAGACGGACACCTCTGGGTGCAGTGCTTCTGAGTCAGAGGATGAATGGACCAGGGTTACCCGAACCAAGAAGGCCAATAAGGCAAAAAGGGCCTTGCTTAAGGACCCCTTAAAACAGATTAAGGCAATCAGGAGTGTCATCACGCCTTATCACAAGAACGCCAAGTATTCTGTGTCGGAGCACTTGGAGCACTTTGAGCAAATGATGGAGACTGTCCATTTGAAAGACAGCAGTAGCTGCATGCAGTACGTCAAATGGACATTCTTCCCAGAATACTCCAGTTTCTTTGCGCGCTGGAGGACCAAAATCATGCAAGATGGTCCACCTACAGGGCGGCCATCTTAAAGCACTTTTCTGTTCACAGAAATCCCCAAGAGGCTCGCAAGGCAGCCTACAATTTGCAATGTGGGGAGGATCAGGCCCCACAAGAATTTGTGCAGGAATTGAAGCGTGCCTTTGCGCAGACTACCAAAAAGGTGCGCACGGACATCAAAGAATTTGTTAACACTTTTTCCATGCCTTGCCCAACTACATCATGACCCAGGTAGTGAGAGATTTTCATGAGAAAAGTTCACTAGACTGGGTCATTGAACAGGCCACCCGGATCTATGAGGTGCAGAAACCCATAGAAAATAAAAATAATGCTCAGAAGAACACCAAGCCGACCAGCACCCCTGCTGCTGCTAAGGTGGCAGAGGTAAAGGTTGCCCCCATTTTGGATTTGGAGATGGGTGGGGGCTAAAAACTTGCCTGCACCGAATAATGCCAAGCCCAGAAGGCCCTCGGGCCAGTCACAGTCAGGGAGTCAAGGAGGTAGTCCCACAAATGAAATCCCTCACTCCCCTGATTATGTAAGTTCCTGCTACAAGGGAAACCGACCCATCCTGGGTTATGTGTGGACTCCTCCAGCCCAAGGGGACGGGGGATCTAGCCAAGCACCTAACCCAGGGAACTTCCCTCCTAACTTCCCACAGGAGGGCAGAAATTCCCCACATCCTGGGCAGAACTTTTTCCTCAGGTATCCACCCAACTTCCAGCCCCAAAATCATCCATCCTTCTTTCCCCAATTCCCTGAGCCCAGACAACCTAATTCCAGAGAGGGGAGGCCAAGGGTGGAGGGGTATCCAAATCTTCCCAACCCGGGGTACTACCCTTCCTGGGATCAGCCCAGGGGAGAAAACCGAACCACGTATCAGCCTGAGCGGGTTTCATAGTTATAGCGGCAGGTCCAAAATATGGCACGGGATCTGGGTCACATGCCGAGGGCTCAACAGAACCCTCAGATGAGCATGCTTGTGCAAAATGCCCCAAACTCTGGGCCTGGTGCTCCAGAACAATGACGGGGGCAGCACCGCGATAACCCACCGGTTCCCAGGGAGGAGGCACAAGGGCAAGGGGGATGTAAAGCCTTGGAGGAAGCTTCCTTCCCCACTTGTAAACAGCCCCTGGAAACCCAGGAACCGGAAAAAAATCTCCTACCCCTGAAAGTCTGCCACCCAAGGAGCAGAGAGGAGGTAGGAGAAACAAAGGACCCAAACAGACTCACTTTGAGGAGGAGGTACAGATCTTCCAATTTGAGGGAGAGGGATCCTCAGAGGATCCTGGGAAAAGGATCTCCTCTTTCAGAGATGGGGAAACTCCTCCCAAAGAAAAATGGGTCCCAAGGGATTCACAGACAGACTGGGTAGATGTGGGGACTGAGCTAGCGCCGCCCATCATCTCATCCCAGAACCAACAGCATCAAAATCCCCTGGTTCAAACCCATTCTGGTGACTGATTCTAAAAAGGGGGGGGGCGGCCAGAACCAGAACCAGGGGAACCCAAAATATCTCCCATTTCTAGTTGCCAACTTTTTCTTTCAGTTTCCCAAGACTCTCCACAGAATTCTACCCAAATCTCTTCTCTTTGCATGTCCAAAATCAGAAAATTGGCCCACCAGTTGTCCAAAAATGTGCATTATCTGTGCCCCCTTGAGGAGAAGGAGGGAAGATGCTATGCCCCGGTACAAGTACAGGGGCAGGGTACAATTTTGGCACTGATGGACACAGTATCCCAAGCTACCCTTCTGTCCAAAAAGGCTTTCGGTAAGCTAAATTCAGGGATGGGGGAGAATTACCAAATTCCTCTCACCTCGCTTCCTGGACAACTTCAGAACTTTGATGGGAAGGAAATTCCCATCGAGGGGCCTGCAGATTTGGATATTAAAATTGGGCAACACAAGGTGAAACACCCGGTCATAGTAGTGACTCCAGAGGGCACCCCTTGTTTACTAGGGAATAACATCCTGAGAAGGTTGTCACCCCTAATAGATTGTGTAAACAAGGTCCTCTGGACCAAGACTAGCCAACCCATAAATTTAAAACAGAGTGTTAACCATGTTAGTTTAAACGGCAAATGCCACATGGTTGAACAAAAATCTGATGAAGTAGAATTTCATTTCCAGAAAAAACAAATTCCAGACGTGACAGTAATAGCACTAGGACAACAGACTGGTAATGGGGGGCCTCTCTATTTCTGAAAATCAACCTTCCTTCCAGTTTAAGGTGGTATTCCACACTGGAAGGAAACACTCAGAAATGCTTTACCAATCCACAATCAGACATTCCCACTACAATAGTCAATGAAGCAGTGAAATCAAAGAGCCCGGCTGATATCCAACAAATTGAAGAGCAGTTGTTCATCCCTGTTCAGTTAAATGATGGGAAGGACTCTGTTCTCGCCCGAGTGTGTGTGAACAACGGTAAGAGCTTCATCAGCGAAGCCATGTTCCGCCAACTCCCAAAAGATCCTGCCATTCCCACATTCAAACTGATAGACAAATGGGAAATGGATCTGGAAACACCCAATTCCAAACATCTCCTGCCAAGCAGGTGTATGCTCAAATCTCCATTGGCAACAAGAGCATAGTCCATAATTGTTGGGTCATGTGAGACGTCACTGCCACCTTTTACAGTGGCAGTGACATTCTCAATCGCTTTGCCATTAGTTTGGACCTAATAAACTTCAAAGATTTGGTCCCGATTAGCGGATAATCCCATGGGCTTTGATGATCCAGAAAAAGCATTTAGGTCAGCTCAATTGCTACCTTATGCAGTTGAAATTCAGATTGGAGAGGAAGTCACCATCCCAGAAAGGACCCGACAATTTTCCCTGGAAGTGAAAGTTAAAAGAGGACAAAAATTGAAAAACCCTGATGCTTTTATTCATCTAAATGCTTCTCTCCAACAGCAAGGGTTGGGGGTAAACCAAACACTGTTAGTCAATAAAGAACATGACACCATTCCAATAGAGGTGGATAACAGTGACCTAAAGAGTATTACTCTAGCCGCAGGCACCATTATTGGAATGGCGGTTGATGACCAACATTTCTCCATTGATTTAGGAAATGAACTGTTAGGACCAATCCCCATGGACTGTTTTGACAGTGACAGTGATGACAACACAACACCAGACAGGATCTTTACCCGGCATGGGGGGATCTTCCTGGTGTATACTTCCTGCCCTTATGGTAAGGAAGATGTGACTTGTGACTTCAGGAGGGATGAGGTGATTTTCCAGGTCCATGAGGGCTGCCTTTCCCACCTGAAGCCTCCAGTCCAAATCAGCACTCTGACAAGGGACTTCTCCACCCAGCTGGAGGAGGCCGCTGAGATAGCAAAACCAGAAATCTTTCCAGGCTTCAGGCAGATGGTTGAAGAGAGAGTCAACCTAGCTGATGCCTGTGTGACTCTGGAGCAGAAGCAAAAGTTGAAACAAGTTTTCTTGGATTTCCAAGATCTCTTTGCGGTAGACTCATATGACTGTGGTCGCACAGACATCCACACACGGACCCTGGCATGACTCCAGTGTTTGTGAAGCAATATCGCTTGCCTCTCGCATCCATGGAGTCCCTTACTGAAATAATTAAGAACCTTGAGCCCCGGGGGATAATACGTCCAGTACACAGCACCTTCAATAATCTGGTGCTGGGAATATTGAAGCCAAACGGCCAGTGGAGACTCTGTGCCGACCTTAGGGAGCTCAACAAACAGGTCCATACTTCCCGATGGCCTCTGCCCTACATTGACCAAGGGCTGGTCCAGATCCAGGGGTCACGGGTATTCACTGCAATAGACCTGACCAATGGAGACTGGACTGTGCCTGTCAGTAGGGAGGACCAATACAAACTGGCTTTTACCTTTGGGGGCCAGCAGTACACATGGACCCGGACTCCCGTCGGATACCTGAACTCCGGCAATGAATTCAACATTTTCCTACACAAGGCCATGCCCGACCTGGGTGCGAGGGGTAACCTGGCTTATGTAGATGATGTCCTCATCAAAAGTTCATCTGTGGAGGAACACATAGCGGAGATCCGTTATGTTCTGACCCAGTTGAGGGCCGCTGGAGCAAAACTTTCCTTTCAGAAAGCACAGTGGTGTAGAACCCGTGTTAATTTCTTGGGGCATGAGATTACTCCTCAGGGTCTCTGTCCCCAGGAAAAGAAAGTGGAAGCACTTCAGAAACTAAAGGACCCCACAACTCTGCGGAAACTAAGGAGCCTCCTTGGACTGACTAATTACAGTAGAAAGTTCATTGAGGGCAACGCAGAGATCAGCAGACCCCTGATTCATCTTTTGAAGGAGGGGGGTCAAGTGGGAATGGGGTCCAGAACGATCCGAGGCAGTAAGACAGCTCAAAAGAAGCCTTTCACAAGCGCCTTGTCTAGCTTACCCTGTCAGAAACAAGGAGTTTTTCTTGGAGACAGGGTTCTCTAATACATGCATGACTGCAGTATTATATCAAAAGCATGACAAGGTCAATAAAGTAATCTCCTATGCGAGTAAAACTTTATCCTTTGTGGAAGAAAAATTCAACGATTGTGAGAAGGCACTCCTGGCAACGGTGTGGGCATTGAAGAACTATCGCCCGTTTATCCATGGGGAACACATCATAGTGGAGACTTCACACCAGCCTCTGCAATATCTCCAAAGTGACAGAATCCGGGCCGGAAATGTGAGTAATTCCCGAATTACTTCCTGGATTCTGTCAATGCAAGGCTTTCCTGTGGAGGTCAGATATGGCCAAAACAAGAAGAGTCCCCTTGTGCAAGGTCTGGCTGACTTGCATGATTGTGCCAGAGAAAACTGTCTCGAGGACAAAAGTCTAAAAATCAAGGACAACATGGAGGGATACCTTAATTCCCCACACAAAGTCTTTGAAGAAGACAAGTGTGAGGGAATACCCACCGTCTATGTGGATTTATGCTCTTACCATGTTGACAACAATGGGGAAAAGAACTTGTGGCCGGCGTAGGGAATGCCTGGGTGAATGAGTCCCCAGAAGCCTCTGCTGGGTACAAGATTGGTCCCCGAAGTAGTCAGGTGGCAGGGTTGATGGCTGTGCATCAAGCCATCCTCACTGCTGTCCAAAGTCAACTCCACGAACTGGTCATAATCACAGATTCAGATTATGTACGGAACGGGTTCGTGGAGCATCTGGTTATTTGGAAAACCAGAGGCATGTTATGTGCTAATAACAAACCCTTGAAACATGGGAAGTTAATCCAAAATATTGATGATCCGATCACCTCGAATGGGATGACCATCTACTGGAAAAAGATCAAGGGTCATTCCAAAGTAGAGGGACCAGACAAAACTGGAAATGACTTAGCTGATCAGCTGGCCAAAACCGGGCCATCCAAGGGGATCTAATAGAAATTGAGTCCCTGTTGGGGGAAATCCAGGCCACTGCTATCAATATGTCCCAGACAAATGCTCACAATGATCTTTCAACT
Source organism: Ambystoma mexicanum (assembly GCF_040938575.1). Taxonomy (NCBI): domain Eukaryota; kingdom Metazoa; phylum Chordata; class Amphibia; order Caudata; family Ambystomatidae; genus Ambystoma; species Ambystoma mexicanum. The sequence goes on from NC_090934.1 coordinate 147,860,069, forward strand.
GCACAATGGAGTAAGGAGACCCCAGATGCTGATTTGATTACGGCTCAGAAAGGGGATCCAATAATTGGTAAGTTTTACCAACACATTGAGGACCCTGAGAACTTTCCCCTGAAATATACCGATTACATTGGGAAAGAGGACCTTAGAGTGTTGATGAAATGTCCAAAAATGTTCTGAATCCAAGACCGTTTGTTGGTAAGGAAATCCCGAACTGGCCATAATCAGTGGGTGGATCCTACCTCATTCCGAAGCCTGATGTTAAGTCATGCCCACGATGGAGCCACAGCCGGTCTTTGGGGGTTTCATACAACACTTGAGATCTTAAGAGAGGTTGCATACTGGCCACACATGGGGCTGGACCTCGACCAATACTTGAAGGGGTGTCTTGTGTGTGCACAATTTCAGCCAACATCCCTCACATACCATGCACCTCTCCAAAAGAGGGGGATGACACTGCCATGGTCAGATTAACAAGTCGACTTTATCGGGCCCGTGATTCGCTCCTCTAGGGGGAATAAGTACATGTTGACAGTGACATGCTTATTTACTAAATGGGTGGAATGTCTCCCGGCCCCAAACTGCAAGGCAGAAACAGCAGCTGCCCTGGTGATCAACCACATCTTTTCGCGTTTTGGACTACCCCAAAGGATTGAGTCAGACAGAGGTAGCCATTTCACCAGGGAAGTAATGACAAAGATGTGGGAGATACTGGGGGTTAAAAGGAAGCTACACATTGCTTACCGGCCAGCCTCTTCTTGTGCAGTAGAACATTACAACAAAACCATTGTGAGCATCTTGAAAACGTTTGTGGCAGATTCTGGGCCAAGTTGGGATATCCGATTAACTTTGGTCCTAATGGCCATCAGATCTACCCCTTCACCTGCTACTAAAATGTCACCGTTTGAGCTGATGACTGGACGCAGGATGGTGCCTCCCCAGCATTTGCTCTACAGGACCCAAGAGCAAACATTGATCAATGCCTCCACAACTCATGAGTATGTTGAGAATTTAAGAAAACACCTTCAACATGCTTTTGCCTATGCTCAGCGAAATCTAGAAAGATCAGCCGATAGCATGAAGACCAACTATGACCTGAAGACCACCAGAAAGGAATACAATGTAGGAGACCGGGTTTATCTGTACAATTTCCAAAGGAACCAGGTCAAACAGCGGAAATGTCTGCCTACCTGGAAGGGACCTTTTGAAATTGTAGACAAGATCTCACCAGTCGCCTACAAGATCCGCATCCCCAAAGGCAGTTTGGCAGAAGGGGAAGACAAGTGGGTCCATATTAATCAGCTAAAGTGTTGCCATCCCAGGCACACTCTGCAGCAACTGGAAGAGTCCTCTTCAATCCCAGAAGGGGACGCTCCAGATTAATACATTTCCAACCCTAAAATATCCCACATATAGTGTATGAAATACCATAATACGGATGGATATGTCTCCTGATTATAGTGTCAAATACCATAATAAGAATGCAAATGTCTCCTGATGAAAAAAAATGTATATGTTCACCCCACCACATTAATAGTGGTGGGGAAATGTCTACGTATATGTTTCTGCCACTTTTGCTTTGTCATCCTAGGTGAGAAGAGAGAGAGATAAACCAGGGAGACTGACAAAGGAGGACGACCCGGGGACCGGGAGCAAAGATCCAAGGGGCCCGGAGAACCGCCCAATACTCCCATCAGGACTGGCGAGGAGAACCGATCGATCCACCCTCGATGGAGGAAAAGATACTGAACTTTGCCATCTGTGGAATCAGAAGATGATGAAGCGAACATCCCAGTCTTGTGAGTTCCATTGATGGAAAATCAATGCCATCGCAAGAGTGGGGCTTGTGCGATGTTTCAACCCACACATCTAAGCCCTGCAACATCATTGTGCATTACTGGCAGCGGAACCATCAGAATGGCCACTGGAAAGCATGCTGCTCGCTCAAAATCAGCCAAAAAAACACAGTAAAAATCTAAAGAATAGGCTGCCACCCACTTTTGCCTATATTAGTGAGCACAGGCGGTCACTGCCTAAAACCACCATTGGGCTACACACACAGTAGCCTGAAACCATTTGGGAATAGCAATACTGATTGCGAAAAGCAACCCAGAGCTGTGGGGAATTCATTTTCTTATGTCAAAAATTGCTAAAATTAGGGCTCACAAAACCACTAAAAAGGTCCACCTCCTTGTTGGGGGGGGTCAACATCATTCTCCCGCAAGAATCTACTTGAATCTGAGGTCCCTCAAAGTGCATCTATATTTGAACAAAGTATCTTTTGAGGATTGCTTACTGTTAAGACAGCTGTCAAAAATGGGTGCAATACCGGTGCTTGACACTGACCAGCGCTAGCAATCTAATTTCTGACAGGAGACCTGTATTTCTGAAGCTAAATTGTAACCGGAGTTAGCTGAGACTTCAAAGGCTGGTTGTCCCCGGGAAGTCTTAACACCTAGTCTTCTCAGCAACAAAGCAGGTTCTGTTAATCAGATGGAGAGTGGCACCCTGGACTGATGCCCTGCTAGCAGGAAAAACAGGACAAAGGATTCCTTCAGCTGAATAGGGTATGCTGATTTTGGGTGTGAACTGTCAACACTGCTCTGGGGGAAGGCAAGACATCTGATCTCTGAGCCAAGCCAAGTTTCTAGGGGCGGGGACAAACCAATGGGTGTACTGAAGTAAAAGCAAATATATGTTTCATGAGAATACTGAGAACTAATTACCCCAAGCAGACAAAAATTTACAATTTGGAGAGTCTTAATATGAAAAATGCACCCACAATTTGAGACTAAGCTGGACGTTGTGGGATGTTCTGAGGACAAACCCCATAATTATTCATATTGTCACTGCCGTGTTTATGCTAGAGACCTCAAAACTTACTGTAATATGCCCAGAGAGGGTGTGTACCTCCGTGTCAGATTTGATGAAAAACCAATATGGCAAAACCCAGTAAAAGCGCATTTTGTTGTCATTTCTGAACCAAAGCTCGTAGAAACATGTGACTTCAACCGAACTGTACCTTAAGCAATCTGTTATGCAATTTAGGTAATATTAACAAGTTGTGTATCTTGTAATAATGTGTTTTAAGAAAAATAAGATATGTTGTACGGACACAAAGGGGAGTGTCCTTTCCTTGAGCCCTAAAGATGATACCTGATGACTCATTCTGACTCACAATTCCCTTCTCCAGTCAGGTCACAGGGCCTCATTAGGACTCTGGTGCTATTAGCACCATGGTCCATGCCGGAGTCCGCCATGGCGGAATGGGGAATTACCACCCCATTACGAGGCTGGTGGGGCGGTAATTCCCCATGCCACCATGGCCCTTCCCCATTCCCATTTTTGCCCCATAAGGCTCAATGGGAATGGGGAAGGTGCTAATTACGGTACCGCAAATTGCGGTACCGTAAATAGCACCAAGGTCCCTTTGCGGGTCCCTACTTTAATGGCTGGTAAAACCAGCCGTTAAGGTTGGGTCCTGCAAAGGGACCTCGTAATTAGGCGCTAAGTGTTTAACGGCGCCGCAGCATTTTACGGCGCCGTTAAACACTTAGCGCCTGGGTCATAATGAGGCCCACAGTAAATCCTTTAACCTATCAGGATCCTCTGAGGGTTGGGCATAGAAAGTCAGCCTTCCCACCCACTTTCAAAAGACATAAAAAGAGCCACTGAGACCAGATAGAGATGTTCATTTTCCACTCTTCAATCAATTTCTGCGCATCACGCTGCCCGATCATATCCAGAACTTAGACTCCAGATAGACTCCAGAACTTGAAGCAGAGAGGCCTGAACCAAAAGCTGAATCCTTCTCAGCAGGACTCAGAATCCAGCAACCTAACTAAATTATTCAACAGCCGGGCAAGCTGTTTTGATTCTGGCTAGAAAGAACCCTGTGCCAGAACCATATCCAGACCGCTGTGCCGTGCAGATAGCAGACCCATATCCAGACCGCTGTGCCGTGCCGATAGCAGACCCAGACCAGACCCCTGTACAGTGCCGATAGCAGACCCAGACCAGACCGCTGTGAGCAGAACCAGTGCCAGAGACCGTCCCATGACGAGAGAACCGTGGCCCAAACCTGACGAGATCTGTGGCGAGTTCCATTCCCTTCCAAAACTAGGAGTGAGTATCTAGAACTGTCCAGAACCCATCTCTTAGTTTAAAGTAATCTTATTCAAACCATTTCAACCTGTCCAGAACAGAATAGAAATTGTGTGTCCATCCTGTGATTTCAAAGCTGCAAAAGTGTCATCTGTCATTCTGAAATCTTGACTTCATTTCTGAAAATCTACCTCCACAAAACGTCGGTATCTTTTGAACTGCATGTCCTAGAAGCGAGATTTAACAAACCCAATACAACATCTCAACTCCTTATAGTTTTTCCATACTCGCAGTTCACGCAACCGGAAAAAGTGCCGCGAATTGCAAGTTGGCTCAATTTCACCACTTGTAAAAATAGCTGCTTCTTGCTTTCCACTGCTGAAATTCGTTTTCACTCTGATAACCATTCATGAATCATTGCTAGTGTTGACCCGAACTAATTCAAAGTAGCTGTCACCTACCCTGAATCTCCTATGGGGAATTAAAATAATTTTAGCATATTTTTCACTTCATTGCAAATCACAATTAAAAGTATTTTAGCCTGTTCAAATCATTCCTGTTTTCTCTAAGCGTGCATGGGGGAACCGGAACTGAACTGCTTCTGATTGCATTCCTGAAAACCTGTGTGCCCTCAATTCCATCTCTTCATATTGCATAGGGGGGAGTGAGTTGTCACAAAGGAAAAAGTGATCAGATTATCTCTTGTTGAAACCATATCCAGTTTATTTCTGTGCTGCATTCTTTCTCATCATTGCTTTTCCTTGAAACCATACAAAGTATTCTCTGCTACCTTATCCTTTCTATACCAACTCCTAAGTAATTAAAGAATTGTGCTACTGTAGATTATCCATTGTTGATCACTGTTATATGCATAAGTGTGCTATTAAATATTAATTTATTCATAAAAGTGTGATATATATATATATATATATATATGTATATATATATATATATATACATATATATATATATATATATATATATATATATATATATATATATATATATATATATATATATATATATATATAGTTTAATTTTTCCAATACACCTTTTAATTTGCAAAACAAACCTGCTTCTTGGCTCAGTGAGGTCAGGGGATTCAAAGAGAGGGGCGTTATATAAGGGTTTATATTCCAGATTTAAGAACTTGACATAAAAATATATGAATAAGGGCTTCCATTGGGCATCCCAGACTGGGCATTGACTTAGTTGGAGTGCTTGATTGAAGTCACTTACAGGACAATGGGCCTCATTCCGAGTTCGCAGGTAACCACAATGCTATTTGCGGCATGGCTGCCTCCGAATTCGTCCAAACTCCGGCCTGGTGAATGGAGTAATTACCGGTCCATTCCTAGGTCGGAGGGGCCAGTAATTCCCCATTCACCAGGGCCATTCCCCATTCTTATTTGAGCCCCCATAGGGCTCAATGGGAAGGGGCAAGGCAGCAATAACGGTACTTTTAATTACGGTACCGTTATTGACCCTGGAGTCCCTTTGCGGGTCCCGTCCTTAAGGATGGACTCGTAAAGGCAACTGGTAGTAGGTCAGTAAGGGTTTAACGGCACCGGTCTCGTTACCGGTGACTGTTAACCCTTACCACCCTACTCGGAATGAGGCCCAATCACTTTTACGCTTCTATTTTTTTTAATTTTTAAATTAGACTTTGCAGACAGGATTTGCAGTAAGTTCCTGTGGAATCTGTCTGCTTTTAGTATTTTAGTTCTGTTTATGTATTTCTTATAATGCGCAACTCGCCCTAAGGTGCACAAAAAACTAGGCAAGACGAACAACATGAGATGCATCCAGTAGCAAAAGCACATTTCATAGCTCCCGGAAACCCAAAAGAATTACAGAGATGCAACATAATCATTTGAGATGAAGAAGTAAGTCTTTATAGGATTCTTGAAGCTGCCAAAATTCATAGCACCCCGCAGATTGGCTGGAAGTTTATTCCAAAATTCTGGGGCACAATAATCGAAGCTTGCCCCACCAAAGTTCTTTAACTTGATGCTTGTCTGGTGGAGTCTGTTTTTCCCATTGGATCGGAGCACTCTAGGTGACATAACTTCCTGTACACAACTCACAAGATAACAAAGGGCTTTGCCTGTGTGCATTTATGCATCAAGGACAATATTTAACGTGGGGAGCCAGTAGAGCTCTTTCCAATCCTTGGATATGTGCCATCGTTTTGAGACACTTTACAGGTCTGACTGCTCCATTCTGAATAATGATTTCTGCCATGATTTTATATTTATTTTGAAAGTTCCAAACAGCAGGCCATTACAGTAATCAATGCTGGTGTTGATCAAAGCACAGGCCAGACAGGCCGAGCTGTTAGAAGAAAGATTAGTTCTAGTCTGTTTGGTTAGATTTAGTAGGTGCTAAATCCGAGCGGATTACTGTTTTTTTTTATTTTATTTGTTTTAGTTGCATAACAACTTTTCAAATATTTTATCACCATTTATACAGCAATTACACACTTCATACAACACAAAAGTTTTCCTAAAACAACAAATATACAAATAACAAATGAATCCAAATTGCATAAAACTATTCCCGCTCCATTAGGCTAAAGGGATATTAGGGTCCAAACAATCCTCTTAACATAAAATTCACTCAAACCTCCTATGATGGGACCAACATCCTATCTCACAATAGACTTTATGACTTGTGAGTCTAAGGAAGCATTATGTCAATTTGACCCCCTGTGGCTTCAACTTTCGGGAGAATCACTCTAAAGAATTGTACCACTGCAATTTGGACACGTTCTCTTGAAGATGAAAATATTATTTGCCATCTACTCTCACTTGAGGTATGAATGTGAAAAGTGAGAATATTAAGGAAGCATCTATTCCGGAGCTCCCTTAAAGCCGAGCAGTCAATTAAAAGATGCTGACGGGTTTCCTTTTGTGAAGTATCTAAGCAATATCTACAGTAGTTCTGTGCTGCAGTTATGACTTTACGCCGGGCCAATACCTCATGCGTGCCCCACAGATTAAGTCTGAACCTTAGAAATTCAGCCCTGGTCTCAGGTGATGGACATTTTACCAGGTACGACGCCATTCTCCCATAAGGTTTTATGTCAAAAGACCAGATATCAAAGTCTTTATAAAGGTTGCAAGTAGCAAGCGTCTCAGTCTAGTCTATGTAATATATCTTTCTTTTAGCCCGGTCTGGATTCAGCAGTAACAATTCAAGTGATACCTCCGCCTTGGCCAGACAATTTAACACACAATTGAGCCATTCTCTCGTGAATTTAATTATTAATTTCAGCAGGGCAGAGGCTAACACTTCTAAAATGGTACTCGTGTTGACCCCCAATAGGCATTTCGCAGTAACGCACATTGTCTAAAACTTGCCTGGGCATGGAGGGACAACAGGCCCAGCTCGTACCTAATCAGTGCAATAGGAACTGCCTTTTGTACTGATAAAGTCTCTTTCCAATATATGGATTCAAGAGCGTTCCATGGGTGAGATTTATTTAGTACCATTCCTTCCACCCCATACAACAAGATCGGGGACACTTTCATCTTATAAAAGTCAAGTGCATGTTTTAACGTGAATTTCCCATACTTTTTAATTATTATTCTGGTCTGTGAGATCAGCTGCGATAACTTCCGTAGAGACCTTGCACAATCGTCACCCTTACGTTGACTATCCATGATTAGGGTTCCCAGATATTTATACTCTGAGACTTTTTCCAACGTTATGTCTTGGATTGACCATTTGTGATTGACTTGAAACATCTTACTAGTTATCGAAGGTTTACATGTTAATACCTGGGTTTTACTCACATTAATACTCAGGCCGTTTTTGGAGGCATAGGTCCCCAACTTCTCCAACATGCGTTGTAGCCCCTGAGGTGTTTGTGACAGTTACACCAAATCATCTGCATACAACATATACGGGATTTGGTGAAGGCCCAGCCCTGGAGGATCCCCAATACAGTTAGAACATTTCTTCCCCATATCGAGAATGAAAAAATTAAACAAAAAAGCTGCTAACGCGCAGCCTTGTTTAAGGCCACGTTGTGTTGCAATTTCGGGTGACAATTTTCCATCCAAGCTAATGCGTACACGCATGGATGTCTTAGTGTGGAACAGGATGATCAGGGACAATAGTGACACAGGACAATCATAGGCCTTCGGTTTTCGAAACAGCAACTCCCGGTCAACAGAGTCGAAAGCAGCCTTAAAGTCGATAAATCCCATATATAGGGGCTGTGCTCTCTCCGCTTGCTGTGCCTTAATGACCCTGAGTAGCACAAGATTGGGGATTGTTCCCAACCCCTTCACAAAACCCGCCTGTAAGGGGTCTGCCAGTTTCATTTGGCTCGCCCATGCTTGAAGTTCCCGCAGGATTAGACGGCAGTACAACTTTCCTGGAACATCAAGCAGTGATATGGGTCTATAGCTGCATGGTTCCAGTCTATCCCCTTTCTTATAGATCGGGATTGTTATCGCTTGAGTCCACGTAGAGGGGAGGCGCTGCGTTTCATTTACGGTCTTAAAGATTTTATATAAAACCGCCGCCCACACCTCAGGGAATTTTTTAAGTTCAAAATTAGACAGCCCATCTGGGCCACAGGCTTTAGAATTCGAGGCAGATTTAATAAGCTCGACAATGTCCTCGAGTTCAAAATTCAGATGAAACTGACCCAGAGGACCAGGCCCATCCCAACTACTACTCGAAGCATCTCGAGCATACAACAGAGTAAAGTGGTCAATCCATTTTTGAGTTTGGACTCCTATAACTTCATAACTTAACTGAGAACCCAAAGTAGCATAATTCATCAATGACCACATTTTTGCTATATTTTTCCCTGCTAATGCTTTCAGCATAGTTGCCCCATCTTCCTGAAACATCTTTGCCTGGTGCTGTTTTACCCAATTTCTGTAAGCGGTTTTCAGTCTAATGGCTTTGGTCGACCTATCCCCTAAAAAACCACAGTGGACTGCTCTAAGATCCCTGCGGATTACATAGGAAGCCATTTCTGTTCACCTGGATGGTATCAGGAATGAGAAGGAGCAAATACATGTCCCCTCCTGTCTCCCACTCAGCCTGCAAAAGATTTTGAAAATGACCTGGAGCGGTAAAACACATGTAAAGACTGGCATCAGGCCTCAGTTTCATACCTATTTTACTGAGCTGATGGTTTTGCAATTTGCTCCATTGAGTAAAAAACCCTCATGAAAATAAATCACTTCTGTGAAAGTGGAGGGGGAGAAATAGCACCTTGTGTTTTGCATCAAGTCAAAGCGCATTTTGAGAACATAAGAATGATCACAGATGTTTATGTTCAACAAATATGTATGTGTTAGTGACTTAAACTGAATACCCCTCTGAGAATGTTTTGCAAAGTGAGTTTGGCGTTCATTTCTCTTGTCACAACACTCACAGTAACAGTAAAATGTTTGCAAACCACAAGTCACATATGCTAATGATGGTGGCCTTTGCTGTCGTGTTAGAGACTTGGCTTGTAAACCTTAATCAACAGACATCTCTAAATGAATCTTTTCACAGATTGCTCTTGCAAGCACAGGGACGTCAGTAGTGGACAGAAGGAGAAGGGAGGGTTTGAATATTTGGGGGAGACGAAAAGGTCATGATCTATATTTTGAGGCGGTCATGATACCCTTACCCCCTCTGCCATTTGCACACATGATCAGAATGAGTTAGAATTGTATACAGGTGTTTACCCAATGGGGAGTGCAGGATCATGTTGTAATCCTTTTTATGCGTGGTTTTGTTAATTTGCGGTTTTCCACTTTTCCACTTTAAAAATGTGTACATTCTTTTAGTGGGACACGCTCTGTGTTAGTTCGGTTCTATGGGACCATCTGATACCTTTTCATGTAATAAAATGTTGTTTTGTTTGCAGAGAGTGCACAGGTTATTTGGCCGTGTTTTTCTTTTTTTTTGGGTTTTGCATAATTCACTCTACAGGTCGAATACAATCACCTTGTTTTTTAGGGATTCAGTTGGAGCTTTTTCGTTTATCCAGATCTTAATTATTTTTGCACCAATTTGCACTCAGCTGATGTCTTCAGGGAGATTCTTAAACCAAACATATATTTGAGTATAGTCAGTGTAAGAGTGAAAACTGAGATTAAACTGTTCAATACTGGTCAGATTTAAACAGTAAACAACAGGGGAGAAAGAAAATACCCCTGTTGTACACCACAAAGAACATCTTAACTAATTGAATCCGATTGGAGAGAAAAGAGGAGAACCACCCCATTGATTCCTCTGATACCAGGCCACTTGAGCCAGTCTAGAAATAAGAATCTCTAAATCAACTGTATCAAACGCTGCTCAGTGCTCGAGTATGACCAGCATGGCCAGGTCTTCCTCATCAGCAGCCTTGGGGATGTCATTCCACCCGGCTAATAGGGCAGTTTCAGTACCCCACCCAGGCCTAAAGCCAGATTGGAAGGTATCAAAAAAAGACATTATCCTACAAATACTTGTGTAGTTGTACAAATACTACTTTTTAAAATATGTTAGATGGCCATGTCAGACGTGCAATGCGTCGATAGTTAGATTGAACATTATGACAAAGTGCAGGTTTTTTAAGAAGGGTGGGGTCAGGTTGGATTTTTTAACATCTAAAGGGACACAACCTTGAGTCTGTGAGGCGTTTACTACGTTAGTAATAAAGTCCTTCAAAGAAGAGGAGTGTTGTTTGGCAAGGTATTCTGGAATTAGTTCATTGTCATCATTTGTAGGTTTAAGATTTTGAATCAAAGATCCAATTTCATCAATGTTGACCCGAGAGAATGAGAATGTAGAAGATATTAATGGAGAGAGGGGCATGTCAGCCATATTGAAGAGAGCATTTTGTAGATCCATAGGTTGTACCTTTAAATTATGTCGTATAAGACACTATAGAGTCACTTGAATATTTTCCAGAGCCAGAACATGGTGGTAACAGGTGTTAAATTGATTGGATGAAAAGACAATAGCTTTACTTTTAGGGATACAGATGCAAAGAATTGGTGCACAGAACGCGAAGGGCAAAATATCGCTGACCCTTCTGAAATGCAGCTGGCATCACACTCATTTCTTTTGTATTTTGCTCTCGCAACGTTGTAACTTCGATGATAATCACAAAAAGTGATTACTAACCAGAGATGTAAGCCTTCTGTAACCTACACGTGACGCCCCCAGGATTTGGGCGTATAACAAATGCAATTAATAAATAAAATAAATACATACATATCTCTGAATCCTTTTTGCAGTAGAAGAAAGAAATATTGTTCAATGTAGGAATAGTTTGATTATTTTCAGCCACCAATTAAATAGATGAAAGATGGACTAATTTCTTAATTAAATGAAATGTACATGTTATGTCTACCTTGTGTAAGTTCTGTGAGATAAAACGTTTGAGTGACTTTCTCCAGACCCAACTTTTCATCCCAAAATGTGATTCTTTGTGACCTGGCCCTTAAATGTATGCGGCTGAACAAAACACCATCAATAAAATGGATTGCTGAAATACGTAATGCAAAATCTCTGTAAAATACTATATCTAGCATTGTTCCAGCAAAGAATAATAAAAAACACCTAACATGTGTCATTGCCAAGTATGTAAAAAGGATACTATTAATGAACCTTAACACCATGGAAAATAAATGTCTCCTCTTGTTTTCCCATGACCTTAATGTTCCAATGTTATTCCACAGCAGTAATGAAGGCATCAGCACTGCATCCTTATCTATATGTCAATAAGTTTCAATCAAACCCAATATCATCTTCACATTGATCATCCCCCTATATTTTCTTTTGTATTAAAAGGGATTTTTTATTTAAATGGATTCTACGCCATGACTCAGTCTCTTCTATTTTGTTTTGCTTTTGCCCCATCCTACCACCTTGCCAGCCTCATGCCGTTCCAACTTCTAACCCAGGGGCACGTGTCTTTTCATTACCTCTCTAATCGAGGATGGTTAGAGAACAGTGGTAGTTTATCATTAGGAATGTCTTGCCCCCTTTTTCATTAAACTTTTGGCTCATACGGTTGTGAATTATGGGGCACCTATAAGCTCAAACTAATACTAGTGAGTATGGAGAGAGGAGGCTGACATGTGTGGAAGAATACATAGATGCAGTGTTTTGGTCATGCTCATACACACTCCGCATTTCTAATGTGTAAGCACTGTTGACACACATCAAAACTAGGATGTGGAGAACTGTCTTGAATCAGATTCAAGCCTATCTAAACAATGGAGGTTCACATTGTCTCAAACGATTGAATCCTTTTGGAGCTGAAGTTCAAAAATGTTCAAAACTTTCAAACTGGAATTCGAGCTGCTCATGCAGATAGGAGTCGTTGCTAGCTCGTCTACTCGGCTCGAATATAACAATGATGTCTGGGATACTGATGGCTAAGAACATTGTGCAATAGGACCATCAGTTCCTTTCTCCTCCTGGGACTCATTCTTTTTGCAGAGATGGCTGAGTTCTAACCACCTATCTAGGCCTTGGGAGCTTCATCTGAAGCCATCCTTTCTCAAAAAAGTTTAAAAATTGTTTTTTATAATTGTAAAATTCTTTAAGTGTTGGGAAAATAATTTGCTTTGTTTTAATTTTGGTTTAATATATTTTATAGAAATGGTTTTGATTTGTTCCGGACGGGGCAGCATCCTCATTTTAGTTTCTATATGGATTTGAAACAATGTTTTTGATTCTGAGGGTTGATCATGACAAAATCCTAAATGATAATAATGAATTTGTAAGAGCAACCTCAATGAGATACTTAATTTTACCCACTAGTTGATTGGGTAAATGTATGTTTTATTTTATTTTATTTTCATTGCTGCTAATTGAAATGTTTTGTCATTGTTTATCTATGTTTTCATGAATTTAATCGAGAAATCCAAATAAAGTATTTAACTAACTAGCTCAATAGAAAGTAAACAGGCGACTGGTTCACTGGGGGTTAATACAGGTTTGGTGGTATTTCTTCCCAACTCATTTAGTGTTGCAGTCACGTGGTCTGGCAGAATTCCTGCCAGATTACGAGTGAGAGAACAGCCCTGTTAGTCCCCATGTATAGAGTCTGTAGGCCTCCTTGGGGATTTTGATGGAAACATCATTGTGTCACTCTGCCTGCAGTTATCCCTTTACCTTTTGGCAACACAGTGGAGTATCTATCTCCAACATCTGGCCACATGTATCTCCTCCACATTAGCACACAGTCTGGAATTTAGCGATATGGTAAAAGTGGCAGTAATTCCACTGCCACCTGAATAAATGGAGGTAATGCACAACCGAAATGGGTATACCATACCGCCAAACTCATAATGAGCCGCATTGAGCCAGATCTCAGGGGCCTTTTCCTTTCATATGAGAACATTGTTCATAGGAGGGATGGGTTGAGGAATAGAAGAGCACAGCCAGGACATTCTACTGAATGGTGACTGCTGGAAACAGATGGGGAGAGGGACATCACCACAGCCACCCATACAATACACAGAAGCAATGATCAGTGTTGCTGTTGCGAAAGTGTGGGCAATCGATTTAAAATATTTAAGAACAACAGATGTGTTTGGTGCACACTGCAAACAGGTGCACGTCCACTGACTCACTTTGAGTGCTGTGCAGAGGTCGGAATTACCACATGTCCATACTGGCTACGTAGTTTTGTTTGAACAAGTGTTATCCTGCAACATGTCAGAAGCAGTAGGATTACTTAACGTATATGAGTGTTTATTGTGCGTGTTTTATACATATATGTTCACATGTAGGTAGGAATGTGATTTGTGATCATGGGTGAGTGTGCGTGTGTGTCTGTATGAGTGTCTGAGGTGTGCTTGACATGTTGATCACATGTAGGTAGGAATGTGATTTGTGATCATGCGTGAGTGTGCATGTGAGTCTGTATGAGTGTCTGAGGTGTGCTTGACATGTTGATCACATGTAGGTAGGAATGTGATTTGTGATCATGCGTGAGTGTGCATGTGTGTCTGATGTTGATGGGTTGTATGCATGTGTGGATTTGTTCACACGTTATCCAATAGCTCATGTGATTGAGTGTCGTCTGACTGATTCATTGAGTTTTTAAACGTTAGAAAACTGAATAACTCCTAATTCCTAGTCTCATTTTCATGTCTCTTGTATTGTGTGCATCGGGTTTGCTCTTCAAATATTGAGGAGTACTCTCCCAAGGGTGGGCAACACCTGGTAGAGGCACAAATCCAACAGCATCAAACCATGAGTCGATCAGCAAGTGCAGCCCTGTGCCCCCACCATGCTCAGAGAGAGAGAGAGGAGAGAGAGAGAGAGAGAGAGAATGAGAGAAAGAGGGAGGGAGAGAGAGAGAGAGAGAGAGAGAGAGAGAGAGAGAGAGAGAGAGAGAGAGAGAACGAGAGAAAGAGGGCGGTACAGAACAGGTGAGGATAAGGAGAAAGAGGGAGAGTGGGAGAGTGATACAGTCTTGCAGGAGAGCAGCTGGACTGGACAGGGGAAGAGAGAGTCTATATATGAAATAAGGAAGGTGGGGAGGCAGAGCAAGTGGATGTGATGATGATGAAAATGAAGAGGAGGGAAATAAGAGGGCGAGAGAGAACCATAAAGGGAGAAGAGGAAAATGCAGACTGCGAGAGAGATTGAGAGAGAGAGAGAATAGGATGGGAATGGAGGAGAGAGTGAGAAACCGAACGGCAGAAATAGCAGAAGAGAAAGACAAAGGTTGAAGAAAAGGAGGGATGAAAGAATGCAAGAATGCACAGCAAATAGGGAAGAGTCTGCAAGGGAGAGAAGCAGACACAGGAGGGAGAGAGGAGCAGAAATAGACAGAGATGGAAAGACAGAGTAGGTAGATGAGAGGAGGGAGAACGAGTACTAGAGACAGATGAGGGAAAGAGAGACACAGTGGATGGAATCGAATGAGACACAAAGATAAGAGGATGAGATGAGGAGAATGCATGAGAGTGGGGGACATGGGATTGATAATAGGAGATAGACAGACAGTTAACTGGACAGACTAGAATTAGAAACAAAGGAAGCAAAGGACTGTATCGGGGATAAAACACTGAAAATAGGCGTAAAAGAGGAAAGACTGAGAAAAGAGGAAAAGGAAGAGAGAGGAGAGAAGAGACATAATGGCAAGGCAGTGGCGGGAGAAGAGACAGAGGATGGAGAGAGAACAGGGAGATTTGAGAAAGTAAAAGAAGATACATAATTGGTGTAGGAAAAAAGAAAACAAAACACAAGATGGGTGGAAGAGCAGAGACATAGACCATTAGGAGAGAGCAGAGAGAACATGAGGGTGGCAGGTAAGAGACATTGGAGGGAGAAAAAGACAAGCAACACACTAGAACGAAAAGAGACCCAAGTGCACATTGGATGGAAAGAGATATGAGACAAAAAGGGGCTTCAGCGGGAAAGCGATTACACAAAGTGGGAGGGAGAGGAAAAGAAGACACTGAATGGTTTGGGGGAAAGAGAGAGGGATGAAAACATATAGAGAAAAAAGAACATGAGAGAAAGACAGACTGGGAGAGAAAGCAGTGACCTGGTTGAAAGGAAAATGAGAAGACAGAATGAAAGGCACAGCAAGGAGAGAGAAGAGACAGGCTAGAGGGTTCGGGGAGGAGGCGACGGTGAATCCCAGAGGAATAAAATGAGAAGAAAGGAAAAGAGATGGTGGAAGTTCGGACAGCTGTGGAAGAAGAGGTCAGAACTGGTCCAGGAAACTGAAGAAGGGAAGGGAAGAATAGGGCAGACAGAGTGAAGAATCGAGGGACTGGATAATGATGGAAAACAAGCCAGATGGGTAGGATCCACAAGGAGGCAGAAAGAATGATGAATTCAAACAAAAAATACAAGATGACGTAGAGATGAAGTCTGAGGCTGTGTACATTTAAAAAAAGAGGAATTAACATGCTGGCGCTGTCAGTATGGGGCAAATGCTGCTCCGCTTCGTCCCCCCACCTGCAAAACCCATTTGGGAAGTGAGGCTTCTGGAGCAGGTCTCCTGCCTCATAAACATGTACACACACCCTCGCTCACTCGGATGCTGTAAGTTTACTCCTCCAGTAAAGACCGTGCTTCATTGATTGCTCTGTGCACATGTGGTGGAAACACATGTGTTAGAGTCCTTGTAGGCACACACCAGTGAGAGGTATGCGTGAGAGTGATGATCAATGGCTCCCTTCACATGCTCAATGCTCTCATCGACATCCGATGATCAATGGCAGGTGGTCTCTGTCAGGTTGTGACCCGTTACCCCTTGTTTTCAGAGAACTCAGTGACCGGTTGTAGGGAGGGGTGACAATGGAACTGTTTTATCAGGGGGTACTGGTCATAAAACAGCTTGAAGACCGCTGCCATAAGGTCTAGGTGCATGCCAAAGGTCTTAACAAATACAACATATCGTTGTCCCAAAAGTATATTTTGTTATTTGCCTCGAAGTAAAACCGCATGTAAAAAACACATTCTATGATCATTTTCTTTTTTAATTTAACCAAACTTTCTTTTTTTTTTACCAAATCATGTATCGAATTTAACCAAACTTGCCATGTGTGATTGGATGCAGCATGTTGGCACATCATGTGAGCATTTTAGGATGAGGTCAAAAGTAACACAGGAAAGTGCCCTCGCATTCCACCAGCAGGAGCCAGCCACAGCTCAGATGAATCCATTCGCCATCACCCACCCATGCCATAACCCGTCCTAACCCACCTCTGTCACCTCAAGAAGGCCAGGTGTCCTTGTGCACGTTGAAGCTGAAGGGAGATGGATGGCAGATAGAGACTAAATCCCAGCCACAGTTGGTGTTCTGGGGCCTGGGCGATGCCCAAACCATTGTTTTATTTTTTATTTTGCAGTCTACCATGATATGATATGATATGATATGATATGATATGGTATTTGTAACGCGCCTATACACAGGTGTTTCAAGGCACGACGAGGCAGGGAGGGGAGGAACAAGGGGAGACAGACAACGATCCTACTAGGCCAGGTGTCATTCAGATTGCGCAAGTGCAGGGGTGGGGGAGGGGTAAAAGTGCAAGGGGAAGGGGAGGGGGGGAAGTGCAGTACAAGGTAAGTGGCGTAAAGTAATAAATAAATAGGGCCAGCTGGTGGCAAGTGCAAGGTAAGTGCAGAACAAGTGCTGGGGAAGGGGGGGGGGGCTGTAGGGATACAGAGACAGTCCCGCAGTGCAGAGGGGTTCCAGGGCATCAGTGCAAGTGGAGAGTGGCTGGGCCCAGGACCGAGGCCGTTTAGAGTGGTCCAGTTGCAGGATCAGTGCAGTTTCAGTGAAGAATATTAGCTGTTCAGCAGGGGAGAGGGAGAGAGAAAGCAGAAGCAAAGAGGAAGGTTTTGAGGTGCTTCCGGAACCGGAGATGGTTCTCCTCAAGTTTCAGGGAGGCAGGAAGGCTGTTCCAGAGGGAGGCCCCTGCCGCGGAGAGAGATCTACCCCCAGCTTGTTGCTTCGAGAAGCGGCTGACCCTGAGGGAGTTGGAGGCGGATGAGAGAAGGGCTCGGGAAGGAAGATATTTGGGAAGAGAGAGTTGAAGGTATTTAGGACCCAGGCCCCAGAAGGCCTTGTGGACAATGCAGAGGGTTTTGAACTTTATCCTCGCAGCCACTGGGAGCCAGTGTAGAGATTTCAGTCCTGGAGAGATACAGTCCCTGGGCTTGAGGCCAAGGACAAGTCTCGCAGTTCTGTTCTGGATGAGTTGCAGAGGGCGGAGAGTGGAGGCAGGCAGATTAAGATAGAGGCTGTTACAGTAATCCAGCTTCGAGAGAACCAGGGCTCGGGAGACAGTGAGCTTCTGGGGGAAGGAGAGGAAGGGAAGAATACCTCTGAGGAGGTGGAGCTGGTAGTGTCTTTATAGAAGATAAAAGACCATGTGTAGACCAGGCATGGTCCCACCCCAAAAGGAGCAGTGCAATGAGAACGTCTAGGTCACATCCCTTCAGCATCAGACCACAAGCAACTCCTGACATGACGTGTGGGTCTCCTTGGGCAGCATTGTCACTAGTGTGCAGTTTGGTCTCTAGGACCAGAACGATCCGGAGCCATGCCTCGCCCTTTGTCACTCCCTGGTGGTTGGATGGATGGAATGATGGAAAGAGGGGTATTACGACTGATGTACTACTGGTCTTTCCCCTTCTGCAATAGCAGGGCAGCCTCTAAAAACTATAGTCCGTACGTTTGCCCAGGGCCATTTCCAGTGGTTAAGATTCATGCATAACCTTCCAGCCATCAAACTTCAGTTTTGCATTTGACAGCTAGGCCTATAAAGACCCACGCTGCACCTCCGTAGCAAATCCCAATGGAGGGAGGGATAGAGGGAGGAAAGGGGAGGGAAGGAAGGAAGGAAGGAAGGAAGGAAGGAAGGAAGGAAGGAAGGAAGGGAGGGAGGGAGGGAGGGAGGGAGGGAGGGAGGGAGGAAGGAAGGAAGGAAGGAAGGAAGGAAGGAGGAGGAAGGAAGGAAGGAAGGAA